>NC_072792.1:81255675-83755675 GCF_028583425.1 Eublepharis macularius | reverse complement strand
TGCAGTGGCCAAGTCTGGTGGATGCATTCTGTACCCACTGAAGTTTCTGAAGCGTTTTCAAGGGTAACCCTATGTAGCGTGAGCTACACTAGTCTAAACACGAAGTGACTGTAATGTGAATCACTGTGGCGAGGTCAGAGCGAGACAGATATGGGGATAACTGGCAGGCTTAGCAGAGGTGGAAAAAAACCAGCCTCGCCACCATGGACATTTGCTTGTCCATGGATAACATGGAAGTGGAATCCAGCCACTTTCCTAAACTCCTAACAGAATCCACTGCTGTAAACCAAACCCCATCAAGTGATGGAAGAGCAAGGTCCTCTATCATCACAGACCAAGTCAAACCACAACATCAGTTTTTGGTGGATTTATCTTCACTCAACTATCCCTCAACCATCCAACTACGATATCTAAGCACAGGGCAAGGGCCAAGATCTCGGCCTCTGGTTGCTTACGTAGCAGGATATAGAGCTGGGTATCATCAGCATGCTGGTGGCACCCAACTCCAGAAGCCCTGATGATCTCTACTAAAGGGCATACATAAAGACTGAACAGCATTGGGGAAAGAATTGATCCCTAAGGGACTTTACAGCAGAGTTCCCACCAGGGCTGACTTCTCCTTAATGGGCAACCTTTAAAAAGCATCCTTGGAGGAATGAGAAGAACCAAACCAAAGCAGTGCCCCTCACCCCACTGAGGCCAGGCAGCTGATCAAAACTAAGGTTGGGAATGTCAAATGCCACCAACAGATCTAACAAAATCAACAGCACATGGCCCACCTTTATCCAGGTGAAGTCAGAGATAGTCAACCAGTGCCACGCAGTCTCAGTACCAAATCCAAGCCTGAAGCTGGACTGGTTGGGCCCAATACAGATGTTTCCATCAAGAAGCCCAGGAGCTGCTCCACTACCCGCTCAATTACCTTGCCCAGAAACAGTAAATTTGTTGTAGAAAAGATCATCATGAGGTCTGACATAGTTATATACTATATACATCTTAAACAGAAACCACTGAAATGCCACTCTAATATTTATGAATCATTAAGGACTGGGTATTGTAAGGAGTGGAGGGAACACTGTCTACTAAAAGAGAAATATTTCATATTTATACAGAATTCCTGTCAATAAAAAAGCAAAACAAAACCACCCTACAGATAGGTAACCTCATGTGTACTGTATTGCCACCAATGCTTATAATCTGAAGGCAGGTTCTATGTTTCACTGGGTTTAACAGAACTGTAAGAGAGATGCTTAGAGAAAGTCAAGCATATAAATATTTAAAATAAGCAAGCACATAGGTACAGCTGATGGATGCATTTTTAAAGAATCAGCACAGTCCAGTGAGTACTCTGGAAGAATTGCTAATAAGTTTCTTGGATGGAAAATGACTCTGAATCCCATATAAAAGATAAAGCATGCTAAATATTTTTTATTTTTAGATAAAGAATCGGCACATACTACTTCAACATGCAGTAATACAATTTAGACCAACAATTAGGACAACAGTAATGCTTTAGACATGCAGACCTTAGAAGAGCAAACCCCTTTTCCTATTTTTGTTTTTTACCAGGGACTTTACGTAAGATGGACCGTCTGACGACATCAGCACCAAGAAGGCCAGACTGTTTGAAGCGTTTTGCTCTCTCTTCAAAAAACCATTCACCAGTTACTATCCTAAGCTGCCTGCATAGAAGCAAAACGGGGAAAAAAGAAAAGGAAAAAAATTGCAAATATTTCTATATAATATGAATGCACTGATCACCATCTATTCCAGTATATATACACACACACACATATATATAGTTAAGAGATAAGGAAATTGAAGCCACGCCTGTTATACTGGCACACCATATGGATCTGCACATTGACTAGAAATGAGGTACAATTTTATTATTACTTATTTACATATGGGGCGGGTGAATTACACTTTATGCACTGACACATGTTACTATGTCATAATGCCATTTTAAAGATAAAAACTATTTTTAGGAGTATGGGGGAGGTGGTGGTGCTTAATCCATTTTCCACTTTCTTGTTCCTGCACTCCAGTTCCTGCCCCTCCCCATACACAGCAGCTTTTCCCTGGCAAGTTTCCCAAAATCATATTTACTCTGGTGGTTTAGTTTTAACAAACACTATCCTTACAAAGAGAGGGGGAGAAATTTCCTTGCTTTAGAAGTCAAGTATTCCTAACAGTAAAATGCAGCTCTTTATCACTTCTAGCTTAGGAAGTATTAGCAAAGCCAGAATCTCGAAGCCATTCCAATAGGCTCTACTTTGCATCAAATAATTCTAGAAAAAGCATGAAACAGTATGTATTCTTTTGTTCATAAGGGCAAGTAAAGGAAAGTATACACATTACAAATGCAAAGATCTTGACAGAATCCCTCAAACAGATTCCATAAACATGTTTTGACACATCTGATACTTAGGTGATATGAGAACATGTTCGTAAAAAGAAATTTTGAGTTTTATTACGGATCATCTATCTTTTTCTCTGGTCAACAGATGCTTAAATGAGATTCCTGACTGAAGTTTTTAAGAAAACTTTACCAGAGCTATAGATCTCTAGACTGAATGTTGATTGTCCAGAGACCATACCTGAGAGTATAATGGGATTTGCAGCACTACTTTTGCCTACAAGCAGCAAAAACACTTGCAGTGCAAACCTAAGCAGTTACACCTTTCTCAGACCACTGAAGTTGACTGGCTCTGAAGGTTGTAACTGCCTTGGATTGCACTGAGAGGGTGTGGCCTTATTCCCAGTAGGAGGTACTTTCATTTATAACTGCAAGTTCTGCTGCCCAAGAAAATGTAAACAGTTCCATTAGTCAGAACTTTGGCTGCTTCTTGGTAATACTTTAGGTAAATGTTCTCAGGAATCATTTTACTCTACTGTTCAATAAGATGACTTATTCTGAACTAATGAAGGCACAGACATCCAACTTTTTGATAAGCAACGTATCATATTGTGAGAACATCACTACAAAAATATGATAGGTCCATGTTTCACTAATAAACATTTATTTACAAAAGCTATCTGGAAACTCCAAATGAGAATCTGGACTGTGCAAGCACAACAGTTACATATTTCCAGCTTATTTATTTTATTTCATTTATAGCCCACCTTTCTCCCGAAGTAGGGACCCAAAGCAGCTTCCATCATTCTCCTTCCTGCCACTTCTCCTTGCAACAACTCTGTGAGGGAAGTTAGGCTGAGAATGTGCGTCTGGCCCACGGCAGAGCAGCGAATCAAACATGAGTCGCCCAGATCCTAGTCCATCACTCTAGCCACTATACCACACTGGCTCTAGTCAGGCTTAACTTCTCCTATATTATTTAAATGAAACAGTCACTGTCTAATGACTGATATGCAATGTGTCTCTTGCTGAATTTATTTATTTAAAAATATTTCCATGCTGCCTTTTCACCCAAAGAGGGTTCCCAAGGTGGCAAACATCAAAGCATTAAAACATTGCAACATTAAAAATAGCATTTAAAAGACAAGTGTATATAAAATATTTAAACAATTCAATAAAATATATAAATACACAACGCCACAACCAGTTAGTGGGGAAATGCCAAAAACAAACAAACAAAAAAGTCTTTTCCTGCTGTTGGAAGACAGACAAAGAGGGAGACAGATGTATCTTACTGGGGAGGAAATTCCAAAGTTTTGGTGCTATGATCAAGGCAATGATACAAGAACATTCTTGCTTATTCGTATTTATTTTATTTATGTTATTTATACTTCGCCTTTCTCACTCAAACTCAAGGTGTATTACCCAGTCTGGGTCAATAACCCCCTAGGCAGACTTAAGCTTATCAGTAAGAGCAAATCATTGAGCATGTCTGTTGCAAAACTAATGAATGTTTATTATTATTATTATTATTATTATTATTATTATTATTATTACTACTACTACTACTACTATTAAACAGGGTTAACATACCTGTAACTTATGTTCATCGAGTTCTTCTGTGCTGACACACATGGGGGGACTGCGCAGGCGCAGGCCAGCCGCCGGAGAATTTTCTAGAGCTTCCAAGGCTCCGAAGGGGCCGTTTGTCGCGCGCCTCAGTGACCGTCTTCCCGCCCAAACGGTCACGTGATCCTACAGCGACCAACGGCCCCTTCCCTCAGTTCTCCTTTGCCGCCGCTTGACCAACACACTTCAGCCATAACACCGTAAAAACACCAATATCCGTTACAGCCATCACAGTATTGTGCATTGGAGTTCACAGCGGGGTAGGAGGGAGGGTTGTGTGTCAGCACAGAAGAACTCGATGAACATAAGTTACAGGTATGTTAACCCTGTTTTCATCTTCGTTCTTCTGTGCCTCCACACATGGGAGTGTACCAAGCTTCACACAATAAGGAAGGCGGGGGTGAAGTCCAACACAATTTTATTGAACAAACAAGAACAACAATAAATAGATATGCATATATACATCTATGTAAAAAACTGTGTAAGGACACATAAATATTCAATATTTACATATATACACACCCCCAGGTACATATATACACACTTTCACTCAGGGGTACCCAGCAGGTACGCCAAGAAAGTCATTCCAAAACTCCCTCAGGAAAAAAGGGAGTGTAAGACAGCCTTGGCCACAGATACATCCTGCTCCGCATTGACATCAACGGCGTAATGCCTGACAAAGGTGTCTGCAGAGGACCATGTGGCTGCTTTACAAATGTTAACCAGGGGCACCCCCCTGAGGAGTGCCGAAGAGGATGCTTGGGACCGCGTGGAGTGGGCTCTGACATGGAGCGGGCAAGCCACCCCTGCCAGGGAATAGGCCTTGCTAATGGCCGTCACAATCCACCTAGACAGGGTCTGTGAGGAAGCCCTGTTACCCTTTTCCTTGGCCCCAAAACATACAAACAGGTGAGGACAGGAGCGGAATTCCTTCGTCCTATCCAGGTAATAGGCTAGGGCCCTCTTCAAGTCTAGGGAATGAAGGGCCTTTTCCCCCTTAGAGGAAGGTTGAGGAAAAAATGCAGGCAGTGAGATATCCTGCGAGAGGTGGAAGGCGGACACCACCTTGGGCAGGAACCCGAGGCAGGGACGCAGGACCACCTTGTTGGGATGAAACACAAGAAAAGGGGGGTCAGACCGCAGTGCAGACAGCTCACTGACCCTCCTGGCCGACGTGACGGCCACCAAGAATGCTACCTTGTAGGATAGCATATCCAAGGGGCATGTAGCCATAGGTTCAAACGGAGGCAACATGAGACGTGAGAGCACCAAAGACAGTGACCACTGAGGCACTGGCGCCGACACAGGTGGGTAAAGATTGTACATGCCCTTAAGGAACTGGCGGGATTGTGGGTGAGAAAACACCGTAGCACCCTCAACTCGGGTGTGAGCAGCTGATATCGCTGCCAGGTGGACCTTGAGGGAGGACACCTTCAAGCCCAGGCCACGCAAGTGGCACAAATACTCGAATACAACCCCCAAGGGACTGCTGTCAGGCACCACTCCTTTAGCAAGTGCCCAAAGTTCAAACCTGCGCCACTTGGCCGCATAAGCGTGCCTAGTGGATGGCCGACGGGCGTTCAGGAGGACTCTCTGCACCTCGTCAGTAAAGCCTACCGGGGAGGAATGATCCGCCACGCCGTTAGGTGCAGCTTCCTGGGATCGTGGTGGACTAGGCTCCCGTTTAGGAGAAGGTCTTGCCGAGGGGGCAGACTCACATATGTCCGTTGGGACATTCGCAGGAGCTTCGGGAACCAAACCTGCCGTGGCCAGAAGGGGGCCACCAGGATGCAGTCCGTCCCGTCCTCCTCTATCTTGCACAGGACCCTGGGAATCAAGGGGAACGGAGGAAACATGTAGTGCAAGCCCTGCGTCCACGTAAACTGGAAGGCATCCCCAATAGAGAGGGGGTCGCTCCCTGCCCTGGAACAGAACGTGTGGGCCTTGGTGGTTGCCGCAGTGGCGAACATGTCTATCACTGGATGACCCCACATCCGGAAGATCGGCCCAACGCACTCTCCGTTCAGTTCCCACTCGTGGTCTAGTAAAGGGGCCCTGCTGAGGGCATCTGCCCGGGCATTGTCTGACCCAGCCACGTGTATAGCACGGAGCGACACGCCGTTCTTGATAGCCCACTGCCAAGTGAGCGTGGCTTCCCGGCACAGGGCCATGGACACTGTGCCCCCCTGCTGATTCACGTAGTACATGGCAGTCGTGTTGTCCGTCTGCACCAAGACCTGACGATTTCTCAGCAGTGCTGTAAGAGACACAAGTGCGAAACGAATGGCCCTTAGTTCAAGCACATTGATATAGAGGGTCTTTTCCCTGTCAGACCAGACATCTTGCACAGACACATCACCACAGTAAGCCCCCCATCCCAACAGAGAGGCATCAGTGGTAACCGTGATGTCATGGTGTTGATACCCAAAAGGGGTCCCACTAAACAAGTTGTCATCAGACAGCCACCAGTCCAAGGAGGAGAGGATGACCCTCGGGATAGAGAATTTGAGGGATGGAGGGTGCAGCAGAGCATCATACCTCCGCACAAACCAGTTCTGGAGAGGGCGCATACGCAGCCTAGCGAAAGGCACCACAGAGGTGGCCGCTGCCATATGCCCTAGTAAGCACTGGATAGTGCGCACAGACTGGAACCGGTTCCTTTTAAACATGGACACTAGACCCCTTAGGGACCGAGCCCTCTCCAAGGGGAGCAGGGCCTTACCCTCCACAGAGTCTAAAAGTGCACCAATGTAGGACACCTTGCAGCTGGGCACCAGCTTGGATTTCTCCAAGTTCACCAGGAGCCCCAGGCGTTGGCAAGTGCTAAGTACCAAGCCAATGTCCTGCACCAGCCTAGACTCCGATTCAGCCACGATGAGCCAGTCATCGAGGTACGGAAAGATGGTACAGCCTTCTTCCCGTAGGAAGGAAACCACAGGGGCCACACATTTAGTGAACACTCGTGGGGCAGTGGACAGGCCAAAGGGGAGCACCTTATACCGGAAAACCCTTTGCCGGTAAACAAAGCTCAGGTACTTCCTGTGCTCCTTCCGTATGCCCACGTGAAAGTATGCGTCTTTTAAGTCAAGAACCGCAAACCAATCTCCCTGTTTCAGCAAGGCGATCACAGCCGCCAACGTAACCATTTTGAATTTGGTCACCTTGAGGAAGGCATTAAGGCCCCTCAGATCTAAAATGGGACGTAAGCCCCCATCCTTCTTAGGGACCAGGAAGAACCTAGAGAAGAAACCCTTTACAGAGTCCTCATAGGGCAATTCCTCCACAGCACCCTTGGCCAAGAGCGACACGATCTCCGCATCCAGCTCGGCCATAGTGTTATTGACAGCTGTCAGGGGTGAACTGCATCTAGGCAGCTCAACAAACTCCAGCCCGTATCCCAGTTCAACAATAGTTAAGACCCATGAGTCAGATGTTATTGACTCCCACTCAGAGAGGAGTGGACTAAGTCTGTCCGAAAAGTTCGGGGATACGGCTGGCGCGACCCGTCAGTACTGCCTCCCGGCGCCCTGCTGGTCTTTCTGCTGGGCCGGTTGCTGTGCCTGACGAGGCTTGAAGGGCCGACGCCTCCTCTGCTGTTGTGCGGGAGGGTAAGGCCGCTGCTGGTAGGCAGGATACTGATGGTAGCCCGGCCGCTGCTGTTGGTATCTGCCCTGGTAGTGGTAAGGGCCAGACCGGGGAGCGTACCGTGACCTGGAGGAGGGCTTGTCCGCTGGAGCCAGACCCAAAGACCGCGCCGTCTGTCTGTCCTCCTTTTTCTTTTTCAGGGTCTCGTCGGTCGATTTGGAGAACAGCGAGTCCCCTTCAAATGGCATGCTCTCCACCCTGGAACGCACCTCTTGGGACAGGGCCGTAGACCGCAACCAGGAGTGGCGCCTGAGGACCACCACCGACGCCATCCCTCTAGCAGCAGTGTCAGCAGCGTGGCTCCCAGCGTTCATCTGCTGCTTAGACAGCCTCACAGCCTCCGTCTGCAGCAGGGACACCACAGCCTTCTGCTCAGGAGGGAGGTCTCGTGTATAGGATGCCAACTTCTCCCAGAGGTACAGCTGGTACCCTGCCATGATGGTCTGGTAGTTGGCAATCCTCAGACCCAGTGAAGAAACAATGTACTGGCACCTGCCCATGGCATCCAGCTTCTTGCCCTCCTTATCGGCAGGCACCGAGGAGTGACCCGATCGCCGGGGGTTGAACTCCTCTGTGACCAAGGAGGAAGGTGGAGGGTGCTTCACCAACGCCGGCCAGGTGCCCTGCTTGATCTTGTAAAGCTGCTCGATGCGCTTGGACGTTGGAGGTTGATCACAGGGCACCTGCCACACCTTCTCCACAATCTCCTCAATACCCTCGAGCATGGGGAAGCCAACGTACGCCGGATTGTCCCCGTAAATCCGTTTGAGGAGCTTGTCCTTGGTCTGGGGGACTGCCGAAGAGATGTCCATCTCGAGAGCCTTGGCCATCCAAGCCATCTGGTCGGCGTAGATGCGGAGGTCCTCGAATGGCGAGTCCGCCGATGGCACTAGCTCCTCAGCCGGCGATGGTTCGGACCAGGACTCCGACTGGTAGCCGCCAAAGCTCCCCACTTCCTCCTCATCGGAACCGAGCTGGGATTCCGGAACCTGGAGCGGAGGGGGAGCCCACGCCGACCTCGATGTCGAAGGCCTCGGTTCCGATACGGAGAAGCCCGCAGGTGCCCCCTCCCATTGGCAACGGTATGGCGAGGGGAGGTAGGAAGCCTGTCGATGCCGGGACGCAGCGGACCGGACAGATCGGACACTGTCCCCGGAACCATGCCGCTCACGACCGACCGGAGGTGGAGACGGACGGGCAGGCGACGGACGGCTCCGACGAGGGGACGGGCTCGGTTCCAGCCTCGGCGACCGAAGGGGAAGCGATGGTCGGCTCCGACGGCGCGGACTCGGCTCCGGTCCCGAAGAGAATTCTGCGGGCACCGTCTCGAAGGCCATCGGATCCGGCACCGGCACGGAGATGTCTTCTGGCTCCGGGGAGCCCAGATGAGGGGAAGGCGTGTGAGGCAGCACGATGACCTCCTCCTGAGGAGCGGGACGCGGCGACCGGTGATGCTTGGTCTTCTTCTTCGCTGGTTCCGAAGAAGACCTCGGAACCGACGCGCTCCTCGCCTTCGAAGGGGACCTCGGCTTCGACCTCTTCGCCTTGATCGGGATCGAACCGGTCGTCGGTTCCGACCGGGGACTCGGTACCAGGACCCTCGGTTCCGACGTCGGTCTCGGATCCGACCTGGTAGATGACGCGCTACGGGGCGGCCGCACCGGTCCCTGCGCTGGAGAGGCCGCTCTCGACGCCGAGGCACTCGGGGGCAGCGGTTTCGACCCCGACCTCGCGGAGGCCACTGAGCCAGCTCTTGATTGCCGTTCGGCAGAGGGGCTAGGGCCGGCCTTGGACGGACGTAACGGGGTTCCCTCCGACATGACCTTCTGCCACAGCGAGGAATTTAGCCGGGCCTTGTGATCCTGCCGGGCCTTGCTGGTGAAACCCTGGCAGATCCTACAGGCTGAGACATTGTGGGTCTCCCCCAAGCAAAAAAGGCACAAATCATGGCCATCGGATTTGGCCATTTTAGTGTGGCATTTTAGGCAATGCTTGAAGAGAGCTGTAGAGGCCATCTTCAGGGGCACGCGAAAGAAGGGTCAAAAACAGTCCGAGTCAAATTACCGAGTCCACGTCAAAGTCCAAAGCGAGATCCAAAGAATAGTCAAGGTCACGAAGTCCGAAGTCAAAAGCCAAGCAATCAGTTAGAGTAAGCACGAAGCACAAAAGCACAGAGCAACGAAGCTCACGTTCTCTCCAAGCGGCGGCAAGAAGAGAACTGAGGGAAGGGGCCGTTGGTCGCTGTAGGATCACGTGACCGTTTGGGCGGGAAGACGGTCGCTGAGGCGCGCGACAAACGGCCCCTTCGGAGCCTTGGAAGCTCTAGAAAATTCTCCGGCGGCTGGCCTGCGCCTGCGCAGTCCCCCCATGTGTGGAGGCACAGAAGAACGAAGATGAACTATTATTACTATTATTATTATTGATTCGATTTATAGCCTGCCCTCCCCATGAACGGGCTCAGGGCAGGTTACAGTAAAATGCTCAATGAGCATTAAAACATATAAATACATTTTAAAACCAGAAAACACCACAAATACATACAAAAGAATATTTTGGATGGTGGGCCCCCTCCAATTTCCCAATCATGGTATAAAACAAAGCAGAACAGAAGGGATGGGGTGGGGTGGGGCCACAGTTTATAATAATCTGGTGACTGCGCTTATAGGGAGGCAGATGATTACATTGCCCCCTAGTGGGAGACCAGTAGGGTGGCTCCTAAAATGATCAAAGACTTGCCTCAACCATACACCCGGCAGAACATCTCTGTCTTACAGGCCTGCTGAAAAGATGTAAGATCTTGGCGGGCCCGGGTGTCCTCCAACAGGGAGTTCCACCAGGTTGGGTCCAGGACTGAAAAAGCCCTGGCTGTGGTTGAGGCCGCCCTGAAGCCAGGGAGCACCAGTAGGTTCTTATTTGCTGATCTTAATGCTCTCTGGGGTACATATGGGAGGAGATGATCCCGCAAGTATGCTGGTCCCAGTCCAGCAAAAAATTAACACAGTGGATCAACAAATAATCCCTGCTGTGACATTAATTTGAAACTACTGTTACTTCCACAGTAAGCAGGACTGTGTAAGACCTGACCAGCTGTCATACAAGATGAATTGGATAACTAGTGACCTCCCCAATCCAACACATATTCTTTAGGTAATGGGAAAGGCACAAAGTGGGTAAAGTTATGCCTAAAGAGAACGGTCATGCATTCCTGTTGGCTTTCTTTCTGTATTTGTTGAGGGTGTAGCTTAGAATCAATTTCAGCTGACACTGAGAGCAGAACCACAAGTGACAAAAGGCACAGATTGGACACTTGTCTGCTTCCCTCAAGTTTTGATGGGAAATGTAGGCAGCTTGGCAGAATGTTGGACAAGTGACAGTTGAAAAGTCCATTGGACAGCAGTCAGAGAGCGAAGCTGTGAGACCAGGATGCCTACATTTCCCATCAAAACTTGAGGGAAGCTTAGAGTAAGAGATATTACGATTCATGCATTGAAGAAAAATATAAGTTAAATAGTATTAAGCAATAAAAGGGGGTAAGGGTTGGAAAGCTGTTGGAAATCAATAGGGAGGGGGGAGGAAAAGGGTGGGGAACAGAATTAATTAGATATGAAGGGAATGTATGTATTAAATTTAAAAATTTAAACTCACCAATAATTTTTTTTTTAAAAAAGCAATAGGTTTGGATTGCAGAATTTTGAAAACAAGTAGAAATTTGATACAGAGCAGAAATAAAACATGTGGCTGAATGTGTTGTAAAACAATGCCAAAATTACTTAGAAGGAGCATACTTAGAGGAACAGACAGTATGCAGTAGTATAGTCTACAGTCCCTATCCCTTTATCAAAGCATCTTTCTGAACCATTTTCTTACAGTCCAGCACTCCTACCTGTGTAAAGAGATGACATAATGTTAATTGTAGAAGACCCACTGGAGAACATGCCAAAAGTGATAGATAAGATCAAGGAGTTTGGAGACTTGGCAGGTTTCTTCATTAACAAAAAGAAGTCAAAGATATTATGCAAAAACATGACTAAGCAGAAACAACAATTGTTAATGGAAACAACGGATTGTGAAGTAACCAGTAAGGTGAAATACTTGGGAGTTGAGCTGACTGCAAAAAATATAGATTTGTTCAAGAATAATTATGAAAAATTATGGACTCAGATAGAGAGAGACTTGATCAAATGGAATAGATTGAACTTGTCATGGTTGGGCAGGATTGCAGCAGTTAAGATGAATGTGTTACCAAGAGTAATGTTTTTGCTACAGACAATACCAATCATCAGAGACTCTAAACAATTTGAAAAATGGCAGAGGAAAATATCAGATTTTGTTTGGGCAGGCAAGAAGCCTCGAGTGAAAGTAAAAGTTTTACAAGATGCAAAGGAAAGAGGCGGAATGCAACTGCCCAACCTGAGACTTTATCATGATGCAATCTGCCTAGTTTGGCTAAAAGAGTGGATGACATTAAAGAATAAGAAACTATTAGCCCTAGAGGGATATAAAAATTTTTTTGGATGGCACGCATACCTATGGCATGACAAAGTGAAGGTCAACTCGATGTTCCTGCATCATTTTGTAAGGAGAAGTTTATATACAATCTGGAAGAAGTATAGAATTTACCTACAAGAAGGAACCCCCTTGTGGGTGGTTCCATATGAGGTGATAGACCCGAGAGCTGTTGATAATGAACAACAATGTTTAACGTACAAAGAAATAACTAAAATTGAAGTATCTAAACTTAGAATAAAGACGCAAGAGGAACTATCACCTAACTATGATTGGTTCCAGTATAGACAGATTAGAGACTTATACAATTCGGACTCTGCAAAAGGGGGCATACGAACAGAGAACTCGGAACTAGAGCAGACCCTTCTTAAAGAAGACAAGAAAAGAATATCTAAGGTATACCAAGTACTGTTGAAATGGTATACTGAGGATGAGATAGTTAAAACACAGATGGTGAAATGGGCTATAAATTTCAATAAAGAAATAACAATGGAGGCATGGGAATACTTGTGGAAAACTACAATGAAGATAACGACATGTACTAATATTAAAGAGAACATTTACAAAATGATTTATCGTTGGTACATGACACCAAAGAAGATTGCGCTAGGGAACTCGAATACTTCTAATAAATGCTGGAAATGTAAGAAACATGAGGGCTCCCTCTACCACATGTGGTGGTCGTGTGAGGTAGCTAGGCAGTACTGGGGGGAAATAATAAGAGAAATGAGTGAAATTTTACAGTTTCAAATAAATAAGAACCCAGAACTCCTGCTACTAAACTTGGGAATGGAGGGAATTCCAGCCCATCATAGGACGTTGATATTTTATATGACAGCAGCAGCTAGACTTTTGTATGCGCAAAAATGGAAAGTACAAGAAGTGCCAACTATTGAAGATTGGATCTACAAATTGCTGTATATGGCTGAAATGGACAAGATGACAAGAAAACTGAGAGATCTGGACTCAGGGCAGTTTAACACGGACTGGGAGAAGCTGAAACAATATCTGGAGAAGAAATGGGAGGTGGGAGGAAAACTGTGGCAGTTTGAGAACTACTGAAGTATAATAAAAGTATAAAAGGGAGGGGTGACTTTACCGGGGGAGGAAGAGAAATGTGAATTTATAAGCAGTTAGATTAATAGATTGATATATATATAGATATGTATAGGTTAACTGATAGAATATTGATAGAGAATAATTAATGATAAGGTTTAAACATGAGGATTGAGTAACTAACAATATTTTCTTTCTTTGATAAGATTTATATGCACCAAACTGAATGTACAGAAGAGTTAAATTGATTGATTATGTGATGAGCTATATAGAATTACCATAAAAAGATGAAATGAGTAATATATAGAGAACAAATCAAATTGTTTGATTTGTTTGATTTAAATGTGGGAAATTTTTATGGTTTATGATATATAGGTTTATGATATATAGAAATATTCAAAACTGGAAAATGGGATAAATTGTTTATCCAAAGACGTACAGTTTGGGTGTATAATAAGTAAAGGAGTTAAAGATGTACTGCTTAATATAATGGAGAATGTATATCTGTTTTAGACAGAGGAATTTAATAGAAGTAAGGGAAAAGGGACAGAGGGGGGGAAAGCTGTTGGAAGTCAACAAAAGGGGGGGAAAGGGAGGGGGTTAGAAATGAAAAATTTGGGGAAAATTGAATGTAATGTAAAAATAATAATATTCTAACCCAATAAAAAACTTTTCTAAAAAAAAAAAAACTTGAGGGAATCTGACTAGTGTCCAATCTGTGCCTTTTGTCACTTGTGGTTCTGCTCTGAGACAAATTTTTTTAAAAACTCTGCAGATGGCCTCAATTCACATGACTTCCTGTGTGTGTAGAATTTTGTACTTTAAGGTGCTAACAACTAAATATTAAGTCACTTGGATCACAAAAGAAGTCCCACCAAGGTTTAAATTTTTTTTTGCAAGGTAGTATCTGGATTCATCAGAAATTTGTACAACAAAATCTACAGAGTATAGATAAGAGGTTTTCAAAGCCATAATCCATTTTCTCTCTCTTCCCTCACTGTAACTTTTGACCTAGAAATTGAAGGTAGATGCAGCTTTGAATAACTTTTCAGCATTACATAAATAAAGCCACACAGAACACCTAGCCTTCCTGCTCATCTCCTTCATCAATGTTGGATTCATTCTGAAAAATACCAGGCAGTCAAGAATGTATATGATAAGGGGGATACTAATGATGTATTTTACCATCAGTGGCTTCTTTAGAGAAGAATATCACTTCAGGGATGGGGCGGAGGGGGAAGAGACATGTTCATACCTGTACCTGAAAACATAGCCATCTTTTCAACTGTGACAACTGAGTTTACTGAAATCACATACGTTATATTGTCCGCTGAATCATCATTAATCCCTTCCAAACAGCAGCCTAAAGCCATATGTTCATTGTGCATTCTTACTGAATATGGCTACTGTCTGATGTAATTAGTGCTGTCTACAAACAGTGACAGAGATTTAACAACATTAGAAAAGGAAGTTTTCATTTGTTTAGGGGCAAAACACATTATCAAACTCCTTAATGATGACTATATATGATTCAACAAATAGTATTTCTATTTCCTGTTTCTATAAAAAGTGTACATATGCTAAATTTGTAGGGGGAAAGTAAATGAAACAGGGAACGTGGTAGCATATTTATTATCTGTGTTATCCACTTACTGTTACTTAGAGCTGAACTAGCCCCAATACCACAGTAGGAAAAAAATACAGAGGGGAACACTGTGTGGTAACAGAGATAACGAATCCTTGTGTTCATTTTGTGTTGAAAAGGAACAGGCCAGTGGCCTTTGTGATTAATATTGTTCATAAAAGTGGTCAGTAACTTACACCATAATTGTGTGTTGTAGTTTGTAGACTTTATGTTAAGTTGCTAGTCCTTACTGTTGTGGGTCTTTTGATTCGTTATCCAATACCACAGTAAACAGGATGTAGGGCCTGCTTTTAAGAACAGAAAGAGTCCATAGGTGGGGTATGCACATGTACAGAACTCTTTTCTTATCTCCCTGAAATGAAAGGGATTTTTTTCCGCTTGTTATTAGGCTATGGGGGAGGTCACTGGAAGGAGGTGTCTGTACTCTTGCTTAGTTAACCTTTTTGCTCTTTAAATGAGACCCCAAGGCACACAACACTTCACATAAGGGGGATAGACCCAGGCTTATTCACACGAATCTGTTACCATTATGTTTAATTTGGCCATTAAAATGCCACAGAACAGTTCATCAAAACTGTTCTCTGAGGAGTCCTGTAACTCTTCAGTGAAAAGATTAATAATGGTGGGAAATTATCCTGAACTATTGTATTTGTCCACTACTAACCTTCCATTAAAAATGTGCAGTTTCTGAGGAGTGCTGGGTGTGTTCTAGAATCTAGACTGCACACTAAAGGCAGCAATAAAGCTGAACTGATCCGACCTGGACCCTGGATAAAATGACAATGGCCCCCAGAACATTCCCCAGAATGTTCTGCAAGGCACTTGAGTTTTGTAGCGGATGTTTATGGGTTCCCCCAGGAGCATAGAAAGGATTCCTTGAACACAGAAACTAATTTGAAAGCAACTGTCACATAATAGCAAATGCCTTAAAAACAGGAGCTATTACACTGGAGAGCGAGTGTGGTACAGTGGCTATAATGTTGGACTAGGATCTTAGGAGACTCAGGTTTGAATCCCCACTCTGCCATGGAAACTTGCTGGGTGACCTTGGGCCAATAACATTTTCTTAGCCTAAATCTACCTCCCAGGGTTGTTGTGAGGATAAAATACAAGAAAGGAAAATGATGTAAGCTGCTAAAGGACCCCATTGGGAAGAAAGGTGGGTATAAATAAAGTGAATAAATGAAGTGAATAAATGAAGTGAATAAATAAATAATTCTGGCATAAGTTACTTAATTGATTTTAATCATTTTGATATACACTGCAATCATAATTATGTACATTCTAGATAGGTTGGTGGACAGTGCTGGGGAGGAGCCAGTGGTCATACTACATGTTGGTACCAACGATGTGGGGAAATGCAAGTGTGAGGTCCTGGAGGAAATATTTAGGCTGCTAGGCAGGAAACTCAAGGCCAGGACCTCCAAGGTAGCCTTCTCAGAAGTGCTACCTGTTCCACGCGCAGGGCCAGAGAGACAGGCTCAGATTAGGTGTCTCAATGCGTGGATGAGACGATGGTGTAGGGAGGAAGGGTTCAAGTTTGTGAGGCACTGGGATGCTTTTTGGAACAAGTGGGAGCTGTACAAAAGAGACAGTCTCCACTTGTCCTAAGAAAGAACCAGGCTGCAGGCACTTAAAATCAAAAAGGTGGCAGAGTAGTTTTTAAACTGAATCTTGGGGGAAACCCAACAGGAGACGAAATGTCTCTGGTTCGGGGTGGTTCATCTCAAAGAGATGAAGGGTTAGCTCCGCAAACAAGGTGTGGAGCCTTCTACCCTTTAAGCTCTTCCCCCGTGCCTCTAGCCAGATGGAGAGGGGAAGTGCTTAAAGGGTAGAAGGCTCCACACCCCATTCGCAAACGAGGCGCAGAGCCATGCCTCCAGCCAGCTGGAGAGGGAAAGAGCTTAAAGGGTAGATGGCTCTGCGCCCCGTCTGCAAACGAGGTGTGGAGCTTTCTACCCTTTAAGCTCTTCCATCGTGCCTCCAGCCAGCTGGAGAAGGTAAGAGCTTAAAGAGTAGAAGGCTCCATGCGCTGTTTGCAAACAGGGTGTGGAGCCTTCTACCCTTTAAGCTCTTCCCCCCCACCCCCCATCCATCAGCGAAGAAGTCGCGGCAGCCATTTGAGGGGCGGGAAGGGTCAGAGGAGCCGGCTCTGCACTTCCCCGCCACCCAGTTGGTTGCTGCAGCAGCAGTGGAGGCGGCATGGAGCCGGCTCTGTGCTTACCCGCCACCCAGCTGATCAGCCTCCCCTCTCCCTGCCTGCCAGGTACATGAGAGTGGGGGTTTCCCCCAGGGGGATGGGGTTTTTTTTGCTCCCCCTCACTTCAGTATGCTCCAAATCTTTACGGAGCATACCGAAGCGAGCTAAATACCAGAATCCCAAAGCAGCTTGCCGCTTTGGGATTCTGGTAATTCCGGATTTTTTAGCAGTGCACACCCCTATTGTCCACTGAAACAGTGACAAACAATATGGACTGCTTGACAAGGTCTCGAGGCAGCAGAACGAAGGTTGCAGGCCAAACGTGCCTGGGAAATTATAGATGTTTATGTACGAATGCTAGAAGTGCCCGAGGTAAAATCGGGGAGTTGGAATGCTTAGTGTTGGGGGGAAACATAGACATTGTAGGCATTACAGAAACTTGGTGGGATGAGGAAAATCAGTGGGATACGGAAATTCCTGGATATAAATCATATCGTAAGGATAGGGAGGGAAGGGTTGGAGGTGGGGTGGCTCTGAATGTCAGAGAGGGTATACAGTCCAGTAAGACTGAGAAGGTAAGAGAATTAGATTCACTTCTGGAAATGCTATGGATTAAAATAGTGGGCCCAAAAGGAAACTTAACTCTAGGAGTTTGTTATCGCCCACTGGATCAAAAGACAGAGGATGATTATAACATGATGAAAGAAATAAGGATAGCGGCTAGATGAAATAACTGTGTAGTAATAGGTGATTTCAATTACCCACACATTGATTGGGTCAACATGTGTTCAAGTTGGGAGAAAGAGACTGAGTTTCTAGACACTCTATGACTGTGCTATGGAGCAGATGGTTGCTGAACCTACCAGGGGAGAGGTGATCCTGGACTTGGTCCTAAGTAATGCCCAAGATCTGATGAGAGATGTAAAAGTGGTTGCACTGCTTGGGAATAGTGACATAATGTTATTGAGTTCAGCATTTGCATAAATAGGGAGTTGCCCAAAAAGACCAACACAACCACTTTTAACTTTAATTGGGGTAACTTCTCTGAGATAAGGGGGCATGTGAAGAAGAAACTGAAAGGAAAGGTCAAAAGGGTCAAAACCCTTGGGGAAGCTTGGAGACTATTTAAAACTACAATCCTAGAAGCTCAGATAAAATATATACCGCAGGTTAGGAAAGGCACAAATAGGTATAAAAAAAAGGCCTGCATGGTTAACAAACAAAGTAAAGGAAGCTATAAAAGGTAAGAAGGTTTCCTTTAAAAGGTGGAAAGCTAGTCAGAGTGAGGTATATAAAAGGGAACACAGGCTGTGGCAAAGAAAATGCAAATCTGTGATCAGGCTGGCAAAAAGGGACTATTAGGAACACATTCCAAAAAACAAAGACCAATAATAAACATTTCTTCAAATATATTAGAAGCAGGAAACCAGCCAGGGAGGCAGTGGGGCCCTTGGATGATCAAGGGGGAAAAGAATTACTGAAGGACGATAGGGAAATGGCCAAGAAGCTAAATCCATTTTTTGCCTGTGTCATGGGCTGGGCCAGCCCAAGCAGGGTGGTTTCAAGTCCAAGCACCAACACAAAGCCCAAGGGGAGTTCAAGGGTCGAAAGCCAAGTCCAAACTGTGGTCAGAGCCCAAACTAAACACCAGGAGTGAGTCCAGAGTCCAAGAGCCAGGTCAGGTACAGTCCAAGGTCAGTTGCCAATAGTGTCAGATCCAAAGGCAGGCATGAACAAGGCACACGGCACACAGAGTGGTTGCAGGTGGTTTGACATTTTGCTTCCATGCCTGGCAGTTCCCTCAGCTCAGCTTTTATAGCCAGGCATGGGTTACAGCCAGCTGCTGGGACTCCATCCTACTGCTACTCATCATTGTTCTCCAGCAGCTGGCATTGGTTCAGGAGACAAGCACTGTGCCGTCTCTCCTGCAGTTCCAGCCTCAGCCTTTGTCTGCGGCATTCTTTAGGCGAGGGCGAACCTGGGGTGGTGGAAGCCCCTGACTGGGCTTCCCCTGTAGTGCTGGCAGTCCCTGGCTGAGCTTCCCCTGTGGTGCTGGGGCTGGAGAGTACTAGAGGCTCTGCTTCAGCTACCGGCTGTAAGCTCTGATCAGCCAGCAGCTGTGGCTCCTGATTACCAGCCTCTGCTGAGTCAGGGCCGGCTACATGGAGCTCCTCTTCTCCTGAGGAGTCCTGGCTGGCTACATGAAGCCCCTCTCCTCCTGAGGAGTCCTTGCTCTCACTGAGCCCAGACTGGGCCATGCCACTCTGTTCACTGTAGAAGATGAGAGGTGCTTGCCCACTCCAGAACCACAGATTTCGAGAGGAGTGTTGAAAGACCAGAGTCAGATTGAGGTGATGAGAGAGGAGGTCCTACAACTGATAGACAATTTAAAAACTAAAAAAATACCAGGCCCAGATGGCATACATCCAAGAGTTCTGAAAGAACTCAAATGTGAACTTGCGGATCTCCTGACAAAGATATGTAACCTTTCATTAACAACTGCCTCCATTCCTAAGGACTGGAAGGTAGCTAATGTCACCCCCATCTTTAAAAGGGTTCCAGAGGAGATCCAGGAAATTACAGGCCAGTCAGTCTAACGTCAATACCAGGTAAGTTGGTGGAAACCGTTATTAAAGAGAGAATTAGTAGGCACATTGATGAACAAAAGCTATTGAGGAAGACTCAGCATGGGTTCTGTAAGGGTCTTAAGGGTCTGTAAGGGTGTAAGATCTTGTCTCACGAACTTGTTAGAGTTCTTTGAGTGAGTGAACAAGCATGTGGACAAGGAGGAACCAAAAGATGTTGTCTACCTGGACTTCCAGAAAGCTTTTGATAAAGTTCCTCATCAAAGGCTGCTAAGTAAGGTCAATAGTCATGGGGTAAAAAGACAAATCCTCTTGTGGATCAAAAACTGGCTAATGAATAGAAAACAGAGAGTGAGTATAAAGGGCAATATTCACAGTGGAGAGTGGTAAGCAGTGGGGTACCGCATGGCTCAGTATTGGGTCCGTTGCTTTTTAACTTGTTCATTAATGATTTGGAGTTGAGAGTAAGCTGTGAAGTGGCTAAGTTTGCGGATGACGCTAAATTGTTCAGGGTGGTGGGAACCAGGGAGGATTGTGAGGCACTCCAAAGGGATCTGTCGAGGCTGGGCATGTGGGCATCAACGTGGCAAATGAGGTTCAACATGGCCAAGTGCAAAGTAATGCACATTGGGGCCAAAAATCCCAAATATAAATACACATTGACGGGGTCCAAAGTGGAGGAGACTGACCAAGAGAGAGATCTTGGATTTGTGGTAGATAATAGGGATGTGCGCTTTGGGTTTCCGATTCAGGTAAAATACCCGAATCGCACCTGATCCATAAAGATTCAGGATATCCAAATCAAAGCTTTTGGAAGCATTCATAATGCTTCGGAAAGCTTCGGGTCTGAGTTTAAAGGGCCCCGCCGCTGCTTGCAAGCAGCGGCGGGGCCCTTTAAACATCAACCCACCCCCAGCCCGCCCCCCCCCAGCCCCACTTACCTTGCAGTCAGTGGCAGCAGTGGCTCCAGCCCTCCCCGCCGTCCTGCGTTGCCATGGAGCAGAGGCGGAGAAAGCCCTTCCTGCCCCTCAAATGGCCAATGTGGAAGGGCCGGAGGAGGTGGCTCCGGCCTTCCCCGCCGCCCTGCGGGGCCGTGGAGTGGCGGCGGAGGCGGAGAAAGCCTTTCCTGCCCCTCAAATGGCAGCTGTGGTGGCCATTTGAGGGGCAGGAAGGGCCAGAGGAGGTGGCTCCGGCCCTCCCTGCTGCCCTGTGGGGCCGTGGAGCGGCAGCAGAGCTATCTCCAGGCCGTCACAGCCGACTTGCTGTTGCTGTGCCACTGCGGCCTGCCGGCACAGCAGCAGCCCGTTGTCCAGCTGATCACCCTCCCTGACAGCCAGGTAAATGGGTGGGGGGTGGAGAGGTTGCCCCAGGGGGTGGAAGTGGGGGAGTTGCTCCCTCTCACTTAGGTATGCTCCGAATATTTATGGAGCATACCAAAGCGAGTAAAAATACCATAATTTCGAAGCGGCTTGCCACTTCAGAATTATAGTATTTCCAAATTTCCCCCCCGCTTCGGGTAAACCCGAAGTGGGAAACCCAAATCTTTTCGGGCTGCACACCCCTAGTAGATAACTCACTGAAAATGTCAATACAGTGTGTGACGGCAATAAAAAAGGCCAACATTATGCTGGGGATTATTAGGAAGGGAACTGAAAACAAATCAGCTAGTATCATAATGGCCCTGTATAAATCAATGGTACGGCCTCATTTGGAAATCTGTGTACAATTCTGGTCACCACACCTCAAAAAAGATATTATAGCACTGGAAAAAGTGCAGAAAAGGGCAACTAGAATGATTAAAGGGATGGAACACTTCCCCTACGAAGAAAGGTTAAAGCACTTGGGGCTCTTTAACTTGGAGAAACAACGGCAGGGGGGTGACATAATAAAGGTTTACAAGATTATGCATGGGACAGAGAAGATAAAGAAGTATTTTTCTCCCTTTCTCACAATACAAGAACTCGTCGGCACTCAATGAAATTGCTGAGCAGTCGGGTTAGAAGTACTTCTTAACCCAAAGAGTGATTAACACATGGAATTCACTGCCACAGGAGGTGGTGGCAGCTTCAAACAAAGACAGCTTCAAGAGGGGATTGGATAAACATATGGAGCAAAGGTCCATCAGTTGCTATTAGCCACAAGGTATAGATGGAACTCTCTATCTAGGGCAGTGATGCTCTGTATTCTTGGTGTTTGGGGGGGGCAATCAGTGAGAGGGCTTCTAGTGTCCCTTCCCCACTGGCAGACCTCCTGATGACACCTGGTTTTTTGGCCACTGTGTGACACAGAGTTTTGGACTGGATGGGCCATTGGTCTGATCCAACATGGCTTCTCTTATGTTCTTATCTTCTTATAATGACTTATAAACTTTATAGTAATCCTGAATTTTTCCATTTCCCCCACTAACAAAAATACTGGGCTAAAAGGAAGAAAACTTTATATGAAGCACACATTCTTGTTCTTAATTAAGAGGAATGCTTAATTTAAATTCCTCTCACATACAGAGTAAATTGGAGATCAATTCCTTGATCGAGTACTTAGTATTTTCTTTTTCCTCTTTATGTTGCATAAAAAAGATGTGTAAAGATTTTTCACTATTTTATATTTAATCCCCACCTACACTGCTTGGCAAAGGTTTTATAATATACTTTCAATTCTGTACACTGAAATTCATGAGAGCTACCTAATAAGCAAATGATTATTTATTACTCTGAACATACTGGGAGATCTAAACAATCTGCTCTTGAAATTGCTTTGACTTTTTCCATGTTTTTAATTAAATAAGATTGTACTACAAGATCTACTTTCACACATCACATCCAAATATGCTAATGATTACTGATGTTGCTGTAATGAATTCTGAGCGTGGATGCCACAAATTCATTATGATTGTTTTATATTTTTTGCTGATTTTCTTGATTCCCTACACCATGTATGGAAGAATCTAACCCCTAACTGGCATCATACCATCCTTCAGCAGGAAAAAGGGCCTCATCGGAAACCAAAGATGAGCACTAGCCAAACATTCTCTTCTCTGGGAGCTTAAATAGGCTTGCTTTCTGGAGGCTTAGCAGTCGTCGGATGCTGGCAACGGAGTTTGGGTCCTCACAGATAGAGCATGAGCCTAGCTGACAAGATCCAGAGTCTTCATTAGACTTGTAAATGAGCTAGGAACCAGTTTACTTTTTTGGTGTGTTAGGGAATGTTATGTTGATTTTTATTTGCCTAGGTGCCTTTTAAACCATACTCAGTGTTTGCTTGCTTGCTTGCTTCTGGCCAACTCCCCTATTGCTTCTCTTCTGCTGTGTACATGCACAATTTAAATCCCCATTTATTTATTTATTTATTTTATTTACTTACTTACTTAAAATATAACCCACCTTTCTCCCCAATGTGAAACCAAAGCAGCTCACATTGTTCTCCTTTCCTGCATATTATCCTCACAACAACCCTGTGAGGTTGGTTAGGTTGAGAAAGTCTGACTCAATGTCACACAACAATCTTCTATGGGGCCTTGAACCTGAGTCTTTCAGATTCCTGTTAAACACTCTAACCACTACACTACACTGGCTCCCTCCAGCCCAAGAGCTGGAGTGCTTCAGTTCTCCATCTTCTTTACAACAGACCCATTTGTGAGACAAGAGAAGCAATAGTTGAGAATGGGGAAGAGATACTAGGGGTCAGGAAATTGTCTTCTTTCAACAAGAGCTATCAGTGCAAACGCTTTAACGTCTTATTTCATTTGCTTCAAGACTAAGCCTTAGCTCAAATGAAGCCCGCTCATTTCTTCATTCTCTACTCATTTTTTCTCCCTCCTTTAAATATATCTAAATATGGCCGATTCCAGACGACTAACCTGAAGGCGCTGCATGCTGCCATGTTCCGGATCGCGACGGGGAAAACGTGAAATATCGCATTTTCTTGCGCGAGTTTGGCATCACGTCGCGCCAAACTCGCGGGAGAAAATGCAGTATTTCGCGTTTTCCCCGTCGCGATCCGGAACATGGCGGCATGCAGCGCCTTCAGGTTAGTCGTCTGGAATCGGCCTATATCTAATACCATTTAATAATGGTATCTTAACAAACAGGCTCAGAAACTGAATCTGCCATTAAAATAAGTCTTAGAACAAAACTTACGCAATCTTAGCACATACAGTGCATTTCCAGTTGCCATCAATTGCTACAACGCGGCATTTGTTGCAAACTCTGAGTCTGCATGTTTGGCACAGGTCCCCTCTATCAAAGATTAAGCCCAGATTTTTTTGACAGCGAATGCAGACCCTACTGTTGTCCTGTCGGCAATGCCGTCCACCTTTCCGTTTTGCTTCCAATAATTCATTCTTTAATTTCCTGAGAAAACAAACAGATATTTAGTAAATATGGTAGATATTTTGCCACTCCAATGACTGGTCCACATGCATGAGTATCACAAAAAGAGCATAATCAAGTATTGGTTTGTATGTAAGAATAAGCCAGCACAGATCAAAAGCAGAACTTCCATATTTCTTCACAATACGACAAGCAAGTCATACGTTCAGTTACAAGTTATTAAGTGTAGAATAAAAAAAAAGGTAAAGGTGCAAGCACTGAGTCATTACTGACCCATGGGGGGACGTCGCATCACGATGTTTTCTTGGAAGACTTTTTACGGGGTGATTTGCCATTGCCTTCCCCAGTCATCTACACTTTATCCCCAAGAAACTGGGTACTCATTTTACCGACCTCGGAAGGATGGAAGGCTGAGTCAACCTTGAGAAGTGTAGAATATTTCATTCAATTAAAAAAATCCCTATTGGTTGAAACATTACCATGAGATGCAACCTCTAAATTAAGTACCAGTTACATGTCCAGCAAGAGGACTCACACTGGATTAGCAGATATTGGCTAGGGAAGCAACACATGGCTGGCAGCCACTTTAGCCTGGCCACGATGCCTCTGAAACAGGCAAGGCAGGGCAGCAGACTCTGAATTAAGCAACCAGATTTGGCAACTAAGTGAAGCCCATCACACCACCAAGCCCTGCCCAGGGAAAGTGGTGGCTACAGCTGAGACCGGGCTCCAGAACACTACTGGTCAGAATGAAAGGATAGAGAAGCCAGCTGTAGAAGGAGATTTTAAGGGTAGCCTATTTAAGGAGGATCCTCTACAGACCAGAGAGGATGAAGTATCCCTGCTCAAGCAGTGTATGAAATAGGAGGCTACAGAAAGGAGGAGGAATCAGATGAATCTCTTCTCCGATCTGAGGTCTTGTGGGTTCTCTGCTTCAGGTAAGAGCAGGACAAGGGCACTTGATAAGGGGGAATGTCAAATTGCAATAGGGAAATTTTCCAATTCTGTTTGTCACATTACTCTTTATGACCTTCTAAAATCAAACATGCTGGCTGAACAATATGAAGAGTTTATAAAAATAAAGGTCACCCAAGCAATCTTCACGGCAGAGTGGAAATCTGAACCTGGCTCCCTCAAATCCTAGCCTGACATTCTGACTAATGGATGAATTACTTGAGACCACAATCCTACAAAACTTGTCTGCTTACGAAAAATTCTTTTATTTCATATGATGGAATGAAACATTATAAGGAGATCATCATCATAACTGTGTATTCTGTCAGCTATCGGTAGTTCTCCTTTTCTAGATGACAAAATCCAGATTTTAGTCCAAGGGCTAAACAGTGCTAGCATCAGGCATCTGAAGAAGAGAACTTGATTCTCGAAAGCTTATGCTAAAATAAAATTGGTTAGTCTTAAAGGTGCTACTGGACTCTTTTTGATTTAGCTAGAATTTTGTATGTGCAGCAATGGATGGGCTGGTGGATGGTGGTGTGTAATACTCATACTGCCATGAAGCAGCAATACTTAGTGTTTTTATAGTGATTTCAGAGTTCAAAGAACTTCAATTATCGCAATAATCCTGACAACAGCTTTTTAAGGAAAACCATTATTATTTCCCCCTTACTGCAGATGGGGACTGAGACAGGGAGGAAGTGTCTTGCCTAGCATTGCAGGTTTAATTATTTTGTGGCTGAGATGATGAAATTTAAGATGAGAATATTCTGGATCACAATTCAGCCTTAGCCACTATGCTACATCATTTCCCAAATCTTTTGGTACAGCTAGTGTGTATATTGGTTAAGAATCTAAGAAACTCAATTAACCATTAGGACATATTTTACTTGATTCTTTATCAATTAACATGTATATGCAGTGGGGAAAACCCCCAACTTATGTATGACATGGAAAACAGTGTTTCCAGGGTCAGGTCCAAGTTTCCAAAATACAGGCCAAAGCCTTGCCTCAAATTAAGGACCAAAGTTGGTCCTTATGGATATTCACACATGATGTTTTTCCTATAGAAATATTCTACATAGGAAAATGTATATACCTACACGGTTACTAGTTGCCAGTTGGCTCCTCTTGCCCTTATTACTGCAAAGACGGCAATGTGAAAAGCTGGCACGCAGAAAGAGAACAATGCAAAGAGCACGGGCAGCCATTAGTGAGAGCTGACCTGCAACCCACTTGCAGAGGCTTTGAGACCCACTGCTGGATTCCACCTCACAGGTTGGGACTTAGCAGTGGCCCTCCACAAGAGCATGAACAGATTACTACTTGCAAATTTGCCTCAGCAAACAGACAACTAATGTCTATATACAACAAATATACATTGCTGGAAAGGCCATCAGATAGTTTTAAAAACTACAAACCTTTTCTCATAAATGTGAAGGGGGAAATGGAAAAGATCAAAGGGAAAGGGACAAACAGGCTAAGAGAATTCCTGAATTATAAGAATATTTCCTCAAAACACGCCTTGTGAACTGTCAAAATTAGTCAGGGTATGAAACGATAGCACTACATGATAAAATACATTGACTGTTAAGCACATGTTGATCACATCTTAGTTTAAGTCCAATTTAAAAGAAAGCCTCTTTTTGTATACTTAGGAAATTAAAAGAACATTTTTAGTTCATTATATAACTATGGGACACAATTTACTCAAATGTGATTCCAGTTCTTACATCACAATTCATTCCTCGTATTTAGTTCTCTTCATACAGTTTAATTAAACATAAACAGAAGTTTCCTCTCTTCTTTCTTTTAACCATCACAAATATGCAGCCTTAAACTATCAAATAGGAGAGTTTAAGCTGTAGTTCTAGCCAGATGCAGACAATGTAGTTTGCTAGCTCAAATGATCCTCTCCCCTGCCCTTGTCTCTCCTCCTTCCCATGCACAAATATTTCCCCCCCTTCAGTTCTGGAAATAAAAATGGTTGATGCTATATCTTCTCCAATGTTAATCCCACTTCTGAATGTGGCTATAAAAGGGTAGTTTGATGCTAACCATGAAATCATATTTTTAGCGTTAAAATGAAAAGGACAAGAAGCAAATGTCCCTGTTAAAAGAAAAAGTGCTCCTTGTTGCCGAATTAGGCTACCATGCAGCATTATATCTGCATCAAACCACTTTTTCTAACCCTAAACTTTTACTGCTGGAGGGAAAGTAGCAGGATGGTCCAGGAGCCCTCCTGCATAGCAGCAGTGCTATGAACCAACCTTGAAGACTGTTTACTGCAATCACAATCATCTTGTAAGTACAACTGCATACTGATTTTGCCACTACAATTTTCCTGGGAAAGTTTTAAACATCAGGCTGCAAAAACAATGGGATGAGTAGCAAATAGAGACGGGCATGAATCGAATTAGGACCCAAAAAAACACACGGAACCAGGCCAGTTCATGGTACGTGAACCAGTGGTTCGTGCAAGTTCGTTTCCACAAACTTCCACGAACTGGTCTACTGATTTGTTTGAGTCGTAAAGGGACAGTTTAAATGGCCGTTTCCCCAGGGAAATGGCCATATAAACTTTTCCTGCGGCTTGCAAGCAGCAGGTCCCTTTCTGGTAGGCGGTAGGGGGGATCCTTCCCTTGCCGCCTGCCAGCTGATAGTTTAAAGGGACCTGCTGCTTGCAAACCACAGGGCCCTTTAAACTGCCCAAAACCCAGCCCCCAGCCCCAGACTTTCCTTGTCCTGTGGGCCTGCGGCATCCTCCCCCTCCTCCTGCGAGGGGCAGGAAGACCGTTTTTGGCCTCTTCCGTCGCTGCATGGGCCTGCAGGGTGGCCGAGGAGGCCGAAAATGGCCTTCCCACCCTGCAAATGGCCACCGTGGCCACCTCTAGTGGTCCATGGTCTGCTTATGGTAATCTTGCAGGCTTTTCTAAGTTTTTACTGAGTTCATTTTTTTCTTTACATTGTACAATACTTACCAGAACATGCTATACAGATAACAATAAAGCCTTTCTTTCTCGAGAGCAGCATAGACCACATGACAGTACAGGGCATGGCTGATACATCAATGGTGTTCCATGGTATTCTATGGTGACTTAGCTGCAGCCCCACCTATACCGCTAAGGGTAATACAACTGTACAAGGTAGTGGGGTTTGCCAGTGGGAGGTCAACCCTAACTAGAAGTCAAACTATGCTATCTAAAAAGACGTAACCGCATGTTATTGTTCACCACACTGCAGTCAGAATGGGACTAAGATCCAGTTATTATAATATAGTTTTAACTGAGCATTTTACCAGCTTACTTTTCTCAGAAAGATTATGCAAACCTCTGCCATTAGCTCAGACAGCGGAGTAATTTCCGACTTGCAAAATTCTTGAAATGTTTTTTTAAAAAATTGTGCTACATTTATTTCCCCTAGAGAATCAAAATCCCAGCAGATCAAAACTATTATCTCAGATACAAAAAATGTGTGAGACCTGATGCAGAAGTATAGATCCATTATAATTCAGAATATAATTCTTGTACTCTCCCCTCTCCTTGAAATGTAATATTTTTTTGTTTCTGACATAAACATCTGTCTGATCTGTACCCAGAAACTCTCAGACCTGCATTGGAGGGAGGCAGGAGCAATAGCAACAGGCTGCACCAGTGAACTTTTAGGCCTCAAGCATTAATACTAACTGCCCACAATGAACATGTATGTATACTGACTCTGAATATGAAGAGGATGCATTTAACTATACATTTAATTGCTCCTTAAAATGGTCTCTTCATGTTCAGAATACTTCCAAGCATCAAATGATGAGAACAAGCAACTAGGGATGCCAATTATATTCATGTTCTGTTTGTAAGCTTCCATGCATCCCTACCTGGTAAGCGAAATACAAATCTAGATGTCTTTGGGGGCTAGACAGCCAAGGTATTCTAATGTTTCTGAAAATCCCCTGATTTTCAAGAGAGACCAGCTAGCTAGCTGAAGTAGGGCTGTAATTATGAAAGAGATCTCAGCCATCCCACTGAATGCGGGGTATTCTCCAATACAGAGGCCCACTCTGCATGGCACACTTTGAGCCAGCAATGCTGAGCAACGCCAATCGGTGCTGAAACAGCTTAGGGTCCCATCATTCTACACCGCATCAACTCGAGGTGATTTGGTGTCTGCTGACGAGTTGAGATGTGTCTGTTTGGAGCCAACATTTTGCAGGGGCTGGAGCTGATGTCATTTAAAAAAAAATTGCATGTGTAGTAACATTACTATGTTGGAACCCATCCCTATCCATGTATTTGCTGACTGGGCTGTCCCATGCCCACTGGAAAGGCAATTGGTGGTGGAGTTCTGAGGGGAAGCATGTACTTTTCATGCTTGTTCTACTCTCATTTATTTTTTTTTAAAGCTGAGCCAGGAAAGGGTTAAAATCTTGCTGCTTCATTCCTTCTTGCTGCTTTGATTCCAAGTGCAAAATGCTTGAGTTTTTTTTTCTCTTTGGTATTAAGAGAGGCCTGAAACTGCTGGGGTGGGGGAGAGAGGGAGAGAGAGAGACATTTAACCCATTCTTGGCTTTTAAAGCCACGAGGAAATGTGCAGTAATATTACAACTTTACAATGTTACATCCCATCCCTGACTTTGAAAAAAAAAAGTGTGTGCGCATACCACTGAGGAAAGAAGGGAAAAGCAGCCATTTAATTCTTTCCTGGCTTCTTGGCTTTTAAAGCTAGCAGGGAATAAGCAGCAATTAAAGCTAGGACTGGTTCTAGGACTGGTTCCTAGCTTTGGGAAAAAATAAGAGTGTGTGCATACCGGGAGGAAGGAAGCGAACAGAGAATCAGCCTTATGACCCTTATCTCGCTTTACTGATAAAAATGGCAGAAAAGGAGTTCAGAGAGCTGAAGAGGGTGGGAGTGATTACTGGCAGACAGACCAAAGCTCCCAGTGAAAGGAAGGGGGGTGGGGAAGAGAAGCAGAACAGGAGTTTTTGGTTCTTCATGGACAGAACGCACACCAGCAGCAGCTGGGTAGCAGCTTCAAAAAAAGTCAGGGAATGTGCACTGGAGGAAAAAACTGGGAAAAGACAGACAAAAAATATTTCTGCTTCCCATAACACCCTTGCAGGTGCAGAACTCGGGAGAACGTGGGAAGTAGAATAGATTCTGAAATGCTGTAAAGTGACCAAGCAGAAAACACCACAGTTTTTGATCCAGGGCTTTAAAAATGTTGGCTGGAAAGCAGATTGCTTTTAGTGGCGAGAGGTTAAAAAGTTTGGAAGTGTCTATCTTGAATCATTATGGGATCAAAGAATATTCCTGGCTCAAAAACAGAACAGTTAGCTACCGTTAACTAAAGAGTATTTTAATGGCTCTGTAGGGGCCAACTGTCAGGAAGAATTTGCTTAGCCTTAGCTTGGGATCTTATCCTTCTTTTCTCGTTCTGTTTGGATACTTGACATCAGGAGCTGCCTCAACTAGTGTCAAGACACAAGAAGGTATGATGTTTCCTCAGCATGACTCTGTGTGATCAGTTGCCATATTTGGGAATACAAAGGAATTTCTTCCAAGGTCAGACTGCCTACTAACTCTACTCAACAGTATTTGGCTTGGTTCCCTTGTATGATTCACCTGCAGCTAGTACTGTAAGCACTTTTTAAAATATACCTGCTCTCTGCTTGTAAGTAACTGCAGACTGGATTGTGTGGATTGATTGGTGACGGGATATATATGTGGACAGCTCTGCCATTGGGCTGGTGAGTCACAACTAATATGGTTACTTTGTCCTTCCAAGCTTTATAAACAGTAGCCTCTATACCAAAGAACAGGAGGAAAGCCAATGCAAGGCCAGTCTTAGAAATTACTGGAAGTAGCCAGAAAATGGTCTATAGGTGATGGATGAAGCTAATAGGCTGGGTATCTGCATAGGAGACATTGTTTAGAAACTCTAGATATACATTTCCAAGGTCCTTAGAAGAACAGGACACAAATGTGACTGAATATATAAAACACATAGTGTTCAAGTTTCCCAGAACCTTAGTTCAGCATAAAACTCATTCAGACAGATGTTTTTCATGTGAATTTCCTTCCATTTTTCCTTCCAGAGTTTAGAATAGTGAATCACTGAATGAATGAGGCAATGTGCTCTGATTTCAAAATAGGAAGAATTAAGTGTTCCAAGAGTAAAGGAGATGGAGAATATGGATGAGTCAGACTGTAGACCATGATCAGTACAGCCTCTGAACAACCACTGTCTTAATGCTTTAAACAACACTAAGAAAGCAGAAGCATCATGTATAGCAGTAAAAAATATTCACTTTCAGTTCATTTATATGCAGTGCTAGTCTAGTACTGACATAAATATCTGTCTGACTTGTAAGTACTCGTTTTTAACAAACAGCAGAACAGCCTTAAAATCAGAGACAATTATATTAAAGGGACAGAAAATATAAGCAAACAAGTAAATCACATTGCTCAAAAAGCTTTGTTTCAGATATTACATCTTTCCTGCAAATTCACTGTGATATCTTGGTGCCTCCTTAAAAGGGGGTTGAAATGCAAAACTGTATCAGAAACATGCAAAAGAACTCATATTCCAATATCTAATGTTAAACGCAACAGGGGCAGCACGTGTTCAGACCTTCAGATCTTCAAATGGAGAATTATGTTGTACAACTACGTACCAAATAGATGGTATATTGAAGTTTTACCTGTTTTTTAGCTACCTTGAAATCAGATGCTGGAGTTTCAACTTTAAATGGAGAAATGTCCTGTACCATATGTCAGTGTTCAAGAGATTTTATTTATTTACTTTATTTTATTTATATTCCGCCCTCCCCGCAGGCAGGCTCAGGACGGATAACAACATTAAAACATGTTGTATGTGTATGTTACTAATGTGTATGTTACAAACACAGAATGATAAACAAGTGAGTTAAACACGGGGCTCAGCCAATAAAGGTAAAAACAGTAATTGGACCAAGATTTTAAAATGCAATTTTTTAAAACGCAAATTTTAAGTACCAGATTCAAATTTCCAGGAATTGCCTTACCTTATTTGGGCTGCAATCCTAAATACACTTTCCTAGGACTAAGTCCCATTGAATAACACATGGCTTAGCTCTGAGTAGACTGGCTTAGGAAGGTGCCCTTCCAGTACTACTTTAGTAGGGCAGAACGTTTAGTAACTCAGATGATTAGATAAATACAAGCACTACTTTACATTGAGATAGAAATAAAGAGAGGAATAGCTAAAGGAAGAGTGTGGGACAACCAGAAGACCCTACTGTACTCTAAATATTCTGTTGCTTAGAATTTGTTCCCCTACTTGCTCTTCTTTGTTTCTTCCATGCACTTCTGCTGACATTCATACATACAGGGTCACTGATTATATCCTGCTCTTATTCTTCAACATTCTCTTCAGGTTACTTACAGCCCCCTCCATTCATGGCATGCCTAATGCCATGGATCAAGTTGTTAGTTATATTAATTTTCTAAGCTGTGTGTTTGGAGATGGGAATTTTCTCCTGTGCCCAAGCCAATTTGTTACCTATTAGGGATATACTCTTCACAAGGGATTTATTGGCCTTTGGGAAGAATATGCTTAGAAAAATAATGTTATGCTAGAAAAATAATACTGGAGTTCTGCAAAACTTAAGATCTAGTTCACTGCTGTGTGATTTTCAGGTGGCTTTATCATATGTACTGTGTTATTTTCCTGTTTGAACAGCAACCATATTGTTATAGTGCCAGCTTGGCAGGAAGCATGTTGCATTTAGGCCTTGTTAATTTTTACCACCCCCTAACAGTTAGGTACTAGTCACCTGTTTTCTTTAACAAAGAGCTTTTGATACTAAAAAGAGAGAGGGAGAGAGACAGAAGAGGATGTAAACATAATTACTGTACTTTATCTCTCCTGCAAAAATTGCACTAAAAGATTGCACTATGGTGGTTAATAAGCTAAACCATTTTAAATGGAGCATAATGATTAAGCAACATGCCCTCATCAAATATTAAAGAACAAGGCAATCATCTTAGCCTACAGCAATATGATCTATGAGTCACCCAGGAATGCATGCTACAAACTTCAACGATAACACTGAGTTAGCTAGCAATAATTATAAAACGTTGTGCCTTAAGAATCCATCAAATAAGATCTGGCCAAGAATGTAAGCCGAGGAAAGGCAGCCACCTGCTATGACGTCAAGGTTACAAAAAAATAATAATTCGCAACTTGCCATTTAATGCCAGGCCATTAATTAAAGCCTCCCTGCTATCTACTACCTCCTCAGGTATCGACACTAATATACTGAAGTCCTAGCAATTCTGTCATGACTCATGATTACAGTATAGCTTTTCTGCTTATGGCACATGGCTACTATGATAATCTTTTTTAAAAAAATCAGCCTACTGTACCACTCAAGTTGATAGGAAATTAACTTTGCAATCTTAAGTACTCTTTTTGGTAGTAAGCTCCATTAAATAGATCTACCTAGGATCTGAGCAAACGTGCTAAGGATTGCTCCCTAAGTGCTAAACTGTACTTTACAGCATCCAAGAGTCAGACCAATGGATGCTGATGCTATTTAAGAGCAGCCATTTAAAAATGCCACAAGGGCCTGATCAGGCACACGGTGTGGCAGGGCCAGGCAATCTTGTCCCCCTCCTCCGATGCCTTTTTAAGTGAGAAAATAGCCATTCAGTTTTGGCCCTAAGGCTGTGATCTGAGATGGTTCAAAACAGGATATAAATCTAGCTGTTAATATCAAAATTATATACTACTATCACAAAATCTAAAATTCTGAAAACAGCAAAGACAATTTAAAAATTACCTGATTCTCTTATCTTCAATTTTTTTCAAGTACTCATCTCTCTTCAGAACCCCCAATATAATTTCCTTTTCATTTTCCAATAAAAATGACAAATTTATTATCTCCAAATTTTTAGACATGTTTCTTCAGTTGGATTATTTTATAATGTACAGGGAAGGATGTGTGCTGTGGAGTTCAAAGGCATATCTTCGCAAAGGAGAGGCCGTTACAGGCAGATCACCTGAAAGGAACTAATTCATGCACTTAAGCCAAATGCAAAACAGCTTGTCTTCATCAGAAGAGTCTCTGCTTTGTACTTGTAAAAGAATCTGATCATTTTACTGACTTTTGAGTGTCCACTGCAGCTTGACTGTTATTCCTGGACATGCTGCAGGTCTTCATTCACAGATCATCCTTGAGTTATTCATTCAACATAGTTAAAATCACAGAGATTTTCCAAAATCTGGTTATTTTTAGTCTTGTTATCTGAAAATGAAAACACAAAATATGTTACCATGAACAGCATTTTGACTAAGCTTTGTAAATCAAGTGGTGGCTTGAAACTTTCTACAGCATAAAGAAAAACTAACTATTTGCATATTGGCAACTTTCATTTTGTATACTTATGGCACTTAGTATCACAGATTAACATATATCTTACTATATATTAACATTAACATATATCTTACTACTATCACCGTAAACCAGTTTAAACCCAGCAGCAGAATGCAAGAATTTTGCAAGGACCAAGTTCTACCACTTCTCATTTTCTCAACTCAAGGTACTTTATTCTTAATTAACAGAAGATGGCCATATAGAATTTGTATAAAAAGGCACAAAATTAAGAATCAGTCCTGGCTATGTAACAAGTTCACTTTTTGTTACAATTTTGTTACACTTCCACCCCAGCCTGGTGGAACGCTCTCCTGCTGGAGATCCAGGCCCTGCGCGACCTGTTACAGTTCCGCAGGGCCTGTGAAATGGAGATGTTCTGCCGGGCCTTTGGCTGAGTGCCAGCAGGTGTCCTCCTTCTTCCATCCATGACCACCACTTTTTCTGGGGCTGCCCTCAGCCATCTGCTATGCCCATATACAGACTCCCAATATTTGTTTAATCAGCCTGCTCCTAGACTATTTTAATGACTTTTTAAAAATTATTGATTTTATGGTTTTGTGACTTTTAATGTATTTTTTGAATGTTGTTAGCTGTCCTGAGCCCATCTGTGGGGAGGGTGGGGTATAAATCAAATAAATAAATAAATAAATTGGATGCACAGTAAAACAGCCATTTAAGTGCTTCAACGTATCCATTTTTGGAGCGCAGTCATACTAATTACAGCACACCAGAAGTCGGTCTAGCAACGTATTACAACAATTAAATCTTAAAATGAAATCCTAAGGCCACTAACTGCTAAGAAGTACAACTAAGCTCCTCACAGGCATAATTCAAAGACCATTTCCTTGCTGATGCTGCACTAGTGTAAACCTGTAGCCAGAGCAAAAGTGACACGGCAGCATCCAAAGCATGTCAGAGAAAGAGCATATTCTAAGACTCTCAACTGATGTCCCAGTCCAGGCACCAACGTAATATTATGGTGGTGAAAATTCTGGTGTAAGAAAGAACACTCCCATTGAACTCCATGGGAACAAAAAAGAAACTGCCCTCCCCCAGCTGTCTCCTGTTACCTCAGTACAAATAGGGTTGCCAGGTCCAGGTTGGGAAATTCCTGGAGATTTTGGAGGTGAGGCCTGAAGAGGGGAGGGTTTGAGGAGGGGAGGGGCCTCAGTGGGGTATAATTCCATAGAGTTCACTCTTCAAAGCAGCCATTTTCTCCAGGGGAACTGATCTCTGTTGCCTGGAGATCAGTTGTAATTCCAGGAGATCTCCAGCTATCACCTGGAGGCTGGTAAGCCTAAATAAGACTATCCAATGCCTCCTGGATGTTACACAGACACTCCCTATATTGTATTCTGCCAATGAGTGAACACTTTTTTTTTGTTATTGGCCCTCATCCCTGTTTGTGTTTTATGTTTTGCTACACACACAGGGAACCTAAAAATGAAAGAAGAATTACAAAACCAAGATGTTAATTTAGACTGGTGGTCAACAGTGCAGATTGAATCCAGATACAACAAACATTAAAAAATGGGGGGCTTTTATCTAGAGCAAAAAGAGTTTGAAAAACTCTTATGTGACTCAGATGAAAAGTTGATGAAGAAAATGTATATCTTCCTAATGGAAATGAAAGAAAATGATGGGGTGGAGAAATGTAAAAGACTATGGATACAGAATTTAGGTAATGATATTGACCAAGTACAGTGGGATAAGATATGGAAAGTAAATGTTAAAATAACTAAATCTGCTGTGTTTAAAGAGAATTTATATAAGATGTTCCATAGATGGTATCTAACGCCAGTTAGACTGGCTAAAATGTTTAAAAATATGTCAAATAAGTGTTGGAAATGTAAAGAAGGTATAGGGACATTTTTCCATACGTGGTGGTCCTGCAAAGAAGTACATAGATATTGGGTAATGGTACATAAGTTATTACAAAATATCCTACAGATAACAATTCCTTTGAAACCAGAGATTTTTTTTATTAAACTGTATGTCGGATATGAAGAGAGAGCAAGAACACTTAGTAATCCATATAGTAACAGTGGCTAGAATCTTATTAGCAACCTACTGGAAACAACAAAGAGTCCCCCAACAAGAAAAATTAATAACGAAGGTAATGGAGACGGCGGAAATGGATAAATTAACATTGTTAATGAAAGGGAAAGTGGAAGACTTTTCTGTACCATGGGAACCCTTCTACAAATGGATGACAAACAACAATAACCAGTAAACATAAATATGATAGTAAGATTAACTGTATAATGACATAATAGAGCTCACAATTGATGTAATAAGGTGGAATATGAGAGATAAAAGAAATAATAGATATCGACAAGTAAAATGATAACTGTCTCATGTTTGTATATATGTGTTGGAAAACAAAAATTTTTTTTTTAAAAGACTTTTTTTGTGATTGGTCTTCATCCCTGTTTGTGTTTTATGTTTGGCTACAGACACAGGGAACCTTATTGGGTGGAAAGATGATACAGAAATGTTTAAAATAAAGAAAGAAAATTGTTCTGTCAAGCTTGTGTTAAATAATTGCCATGCAAATCCCCAGATACAAGGATACTATTTTGAGGTCACAAGTCATGCAAGCATTAAGCTGATAGTTCTCAAACAAATCCGTAGTTGAGACAAAACAGATAATCACTAATTACTGCCTTTACTTTTGTCATGCATGAGCATGGCCAATGGTAAGAAACTAGATACTACCTAGGCCACTCCTGAGATCCCATGAAGTTTGCATTTTCTGTTGTTGCCCATAACATATCCATAGTAGCATTAGGTTGCCAGCTTTGGGTTGGGAAGTTCCTGGAGATTTAGGCAGAGGAGCCTGGAGATGGCGGAGTTTGGAATCTCAGGAAGGGTATAAAGCCACAGAGTTCACCTTCCAAAGCAGCCATTTTCTCTAGAGGAATTGATTTCTGTTTGGAGACCAATTGTAATCTGGGAGAACTCTAGCCATCATCTGGAGGCTGGCAAGCCATACTGTGGTGTTTTAGCTGCTCAATAAAATAGTGTTTTTTTCTTCAGATATTAGTAGGGATTCTCTACAAAACGATTGGACAAGATAATAGCTTGGCTTCTGATTACTATAAACCCTTACAATTATTTGGGTACACAGCTGCATTTTCAACTTTGCTTTTTTTCTTTGTTCAGAAGTTTCTTCTCTTGTAGGATTTCAAGATTACTGCTAGAAGTGATAGCAACATGGTGATTGGCTATGCTGCATAAAAAACATTTTAGCACGGCCTGTTCAGTTTTGTGAAACCTAATAGGACTTGTTTCACAAAACTGAACAGGCCATGCTAAAATGTTCTAATTCTAATAGAATGCTTTTTGTGATTGAAGGAGAAATTAGGATCCTTCTCGAACAATTACATCCACTCTAGAATGATCCCTAATGAAACTCTTAAAAGCCAGCTTTCCCACCTATACTTTATGCTGGTGTTACAAGAAAATATGTTTGTATAATGCTGTCAGTGCATTTACATCAGGAAATAAAGCAAAATAACCATGTTAACTTCCATAAAGAATGCTACATTTAAGGAAAGCATATTTACAAAACATGTTTCTACCTTTTGTTTTACAGGTCAGTAGAGGAACCATTGTTCCTTTTTTAGAATGCTAATAATATTTCAGCAGGCATATTAAGCATGTAGGTCTTACCGTATCCAGAGTACAGTGGCTGGAGCTCTCCTTCTAGCCAACATGAAGAGCACTGCTACAGCAAACTCTGAACAAACTAGAAAAACCAGCTGTTCATCCATCCAGAATCTGTTTGCACAGTGCACACCCTGCAGCATGATGCAACATTTACCACCAGCAGCCGGTTATCAATGCATCAGGAAATACCAGTAGCACTAACCCACTGAATTTTCTAAGGAAGAAGGGCAAGCCATCTTGGGCAAACACTGAAGAGGTGACATGCTAATATTTTAAGAAGAATTACTGACTGCTGTTCACAATACCCAAATCAGAGTCAGTATACCCAATTCTTAGTTGAGGGAAGGTGTCTTTGTGACTTCAAAAATAAAGAGTGGTACTTTCTTCTGATGCTTTGTGATGCTGGGAAGTCACAGAACTACATTAGTTCTGCATGACAGGTTTATAAATAAACGATTTTTTAAAACCCTGTGTAGATTACCTTTCCAGTTTAGAAGCACTCAAAGCGACATACATAAAGAACGTGTAAAAATCCTGATTATTTCAAAATGCCTCATGAGTTAAGAACTTTACACTTTATTAATCTTGTCTTGGTCTTCTGGTTTGTAACCCATATTCTCCCCCAATAAACATGATTTCTAAATGTCTCCTGAAATAATAACATGCTCATTACAACCAAATACAGCCTATATATATTTAGGAGAATAATCCAATGTCCAGAGACCCCCTCTGCTCTCCTGGACTTACTCAAGAAGAGTTGGGACATGCCTGACCCATGGAGGTAAGACTATGAGAATCCACTCCATATTATGGGCTCCTCAAGGGAGTATGAATTTGTGCGACAAGCACAGAGTCACAGCCACCTTCACCCCAAGAGGCTACTCCCACCCAAGAGGCAAGAGGAGGAAAGCAGGAGGCATGATCACCGTTGAGGAGGCCCACTGGATCTTACTGCCCTGAGAGGGGCAGGGATTTCCCTATTAGCAAGGACAGGGCTATCCCTCCCAGGGAGTTTCCTGGTAATAATAGTAACTGTGTTTATATAACACTTTTCTAGACAGATGCTATAATGTTGCTTGCTGAGATTAGCCAGGGCCCGCTCTGGGCCTACACCAATACAGTCTTTAAAAGGGAGTTCAGGCAGCCAAGGAGGAGGAGGGTAGCTGGTTGGTCTCTGACAGCTACAAGATGCCAGTCGGGGGGAGAGCCAAAAAGAGGGTAAATGGAAGTGACTGTAAAACTCTTCCTTCAAGTTTGCTCTGCCCACACTAAGGCTGTATGTCCCAGGGGAGTGGAGGGCACTACAGTGCCAGAGGGGATACCCAGCTCATCAGATCCTCACATTCAAATTGTTTGGTAATGCAACCCACATGACTTATACACCCTGTATTTACTGTCTAGAGAAATGGTGGGACCAATTGTAAAAATAATGCATTTCTACTGGTGACCTCTCTACACAGTAAAGAGTGCTAAACAATATCACTTAATAACATAATAACATTCGATTTATATACCACCCTTCAGGACAACTTAACACCCACTCAGAGCAGTTTACAAAGTATGCTATTATTATCCCCACAACAATCATCCTGTGAGGTGAGTGGGGCTGAGAGAGCTCCGAGAAGCTGTGACTGATCCAAGGTCACCCAGCTGGCTCCAAATGGAGGAGTGAGGAATCAAATATTCTTGTAGGAGAAACAAAAGTCCTGCTTAAGTCAGTGAAAATACCTGGGCTGGTTCAGGCTGTGGGCTTTTAGCACTGAAATTAATTAATCAAAGGAAAATGCCAGCCTCTTGTTGGAATTTGTCTCTTTAAATATCAACAGTAAATCTACAGCAGTAAGAGGGCATTTTTGACACATTCGTTGTTCAAACGAAAGCATAAGTTGAAGCTATCCTTCATTTTGGGCATAATGCTAGCTTTCTCACACACTGGTTTGACAAAAAATCTTGCTTACCTAAACAATAATGTTTATATTATCAAATACAGGGCCTCCCAGCTACAGCAAGTCTATAATACAGAAATGTATGTAGCAGCACATATACAGCAAAATACTAATACTTAAGTCTATATTTTAAATGCCTGAAGATTTAAAGAGTTATATTAAAACTGATGTTCAAGTACAAGTAAGCTTTTAAAACAGACAGAATACAAAATGTTAAAGTATCCGTTTCTGAGTTACTGAGAACTGCTTCACACATTACATTTTCTCTGTCGAGACTTTCCATGTGAGAAAGTTATCATGTGTAACACGGTCCCTAGGACATTATGTAAAAGAGTAGACTAATTCACTTCTCAAAAATTCAAAATCACCCTTCATTCTACAATCCTGCAGGCTCAAATACAGGTCGAGTTATCCAGATCAAAATTCTTTTTACTGTTTGTATGACAGAAATGGAAATTCAGTTGCACTGAGGAAAAAATGAATAATATGGTATGAACAAAGTCTTATTCTTATACAAACATCCTGAAGTGTCAACAGCAAAAGTGAGGGGCGTTGCCACTCACAATCTCTTCTAGTTTACCATGCCTTGTGCAAATTCCAGCATTTGATTACTCATTTAGGATTGTGATATCCTTAAACAAAAATATCCCATATATCTTAAATAGTAATTAACTAGATGAAACTTGTTTTTCCTTGTAAATTCAATTAATTTTATTAACAGCTTCGGCCAGTGTCTTTTGGTATTTTGTGGGGCAATAGTGGTTCTTGTTCTGAGGGTTTAATGTTTGTCACATATTTTCCAATTGATTGTTGTCTGGCCTTGAACAAATATGTAGAGTCCTCATTCTGAGCCTGGTGACTGGGATGACAAAGTGGTTAATTCCTAGTAACCACTGAACCTGGAGGGCCATATGGTGGGGCTGAACAAGGAATAAGGCTGTCGAATGGATTAGGGTGTATACTCTGTTAGTGGGCAAGAAGGCCTTGACATATTAATCATTCCAGCTCTGCTCCAATAAATTGTCTGTGGCTGGTGTAATATGGGTTAGACTCCACTGCACTGACTTGTAGGCCTAGATCTGCAAAAAGGCGAAGTGTGGATTGTACATGAAAAAGAAACAAATGGTGGTAATCTCCTACTAAACAGCTGATACAGGGAAAAGATCACCACCACCATACACTTTCTGGATATTAGGTGCCCAGATATAGAAGAAAATCAACCTTGGTGATAAATAATTAGGGGTATACAGGGTCCTATATTTGAGATAAGTCCCATGCGTTCATGGAAAATAGCTAGCAATCTGTCCTCCTGGAATGAGTACACTAGAGGTATATCCAGTATGCAGAGCACTTATAAGGTACTGAAACATGGTGCTGAATATTTTACAGCACCAGCTGCAGAGCCGGAACAAATACCTAAGGCAGTAAATGCTCCAATGACTCTTGCCTCTTGGCCTCAGCAATACTGAGCATGGGGTGAGACCATAAACTGTTCAGTCACCATCCTTTCCTGAACCTCTTTGGATTGATTTTTGTCCTTCTTCCTCTTCCTAGGTTCCAAAGTTTCCTAGGCTCTGACTTCAAAGGACTGGTGTTCCTGATTCAAGTGCTGCTTTAAAGCTGAAGATCCAGTGCCTAGAGTGTATATAGTCATCAACAATACGAGATCCATCAAAACCAAACATATCAGTCTGGTAGAGGTCAATATTAACATAGACTGTGCCACGCTGTAACGCCAATAGGATCTGCTTCCAAACAGTTGTTCAACGTAGATTAATTGGTTATGATGTTTCATTAATTTCTTATAAGAACAAGATCCAACCTCTTCACCAAAACAGAAAAGGCAAAGGTCATAGCCATCTGTGGAAGCCAGTTTTCCCCATACTGCAAGCACTTTTGAAAGGTGGTCTACTATGTTGGAAAGCCAAACACCATACCCACAAGGGAGAAAAACACACAGAGAGAAAGGTAAGAGAAAATTTTTGCTAGTTCTGATTATCTGAGGGGGAGAAAGTTCTAAGGACACCGCTGCCACAGCATATGAGAGAGATCTGGTTTCTCAACTCTAAGCATGCATCTAGTGCTCTTGGCTTGGGATGAATAGAGATTACACCTAAAATCTTAGCTCTAGAAGATTCCAACATGATGCTCTGCACAGACATGAACCCATCCAGCCTGCTTGCACAGACACCATAAAGAAGAACAGGGGCAGAGCTGGAATTATTAATATGTCAAGGCCTTCTTGCCCACTAACAGAGTTTACACCCTAATCCATTCGACAGCCTTGTTCCTCGTTCATCCCCACCATATGGCCCTCCAGGTTCTGTGGTGGCCCCTACCCTATGGAACAGCCTACCTGAAGAGGTCAGGAGAGCGCCCACGCTCTTGGCTTTCTGCAAAACAATGCAAAACTGAATTATTCAAAAAGGCTTTTTTACTCATATAGGAAGGCGGTATTGTGGGGAGGGGGTCTCAGATGTTTCGCCAATGAGTTGGGAACCATGGGCTCCACCATTATGTTGCTTTACATATTATCTGTTGCTTTGAATATGTACTCGTATATACTGCTTATGCTTCATATTGTCTAATGTCAATCCTAGAATGGATTATGTTCTGTTTCGGCAATACTTCAACCCTGTATTGGATCCTTGCTAATACTATGTCTCTGTAAACTTGTATTCATCTACCCTATGACATTGTTTATGGAAATGTCCTTGACACTGTATGGAAATGCCTACCCTTGTCCTTGCTACTGATTGTACTGATCTCACACTACAATCCGCTTTGAGTCTCAGTGAGAAAGGCGGACTATAAATGACATAAATAAATAAATAAATAAATAAATAAATAAATAAATAAATAAACAAACAATAATAAATAATAGATAAAATAGAGTCCTCCACCCTGAAGTATGCTGCCAGCACAGAAGTTTATTTTTTCACATTTCTCTTCACTCAAGCAGAAATTTCATAGCTCCCTAGTATGTGAGGTAGCGATGGCTAATGCAATGGTAGCTAATGGAGGAACTGGGGGAAGGGGAGACAGTGATAGAGAATATGCTGAGTCCTCTCTTCAGCCTTCACATATTTCTGTTACGCATCATGTATGCCAATGGTGCTTTATAAAAAATAACAGTAACAAAATAAAGCACTTAGATTTCGTTTAGTATAATCCCATTAAAGCAAATTATGGAAGCAAAGTGCACTCTAGCGTATTCTCTAAATAACTGCATTACATAATGCATTGCTTTAACTGATCACAAAGGAAAAAGGATAATATTTACTCTTTGTTTCACCAGCTCATTTAATAAACCATGGCTCTTTAACAGCAAAGAACTCAACACACAGTAACAGATCTCATGGTAGTCTGCAAAAGTAAGTAAACAGCTAAAATGATTGAAATGAAGAAATGAGTGAAGAGCATACTTTTAGTTGCTACTTAGAAAGATAAACACATCTGTGATTTTAACCAACCTCTAAAGCAAAGCCTTAAGAACATGAGTAAACTAAATCTTGCCATCTTGCCAGCAGCACTTGAGGACAACTAAACTGTCTTTTTACACGTAAACTTAGGTCTCATTAACTGTCATTGCCTTAGTTGCATAAGTTCTGTCCTCTACCTCAACAAAACTGATCTGGCCACCTGGATCCAGTAGTCAAGACTTGACTACTGTAATGAACTGTTACACAGGTCTCCCCTCTAAATTAACGTGGAGACTCCAGCTGGTACAGAATGCTGCAGCTTGGTTATTATTGAGAGTTAGGATGCGCATGAATATTACTCACATTCTAAAGTTCTTCTATTGGCTACCTATCAATTACCAGCCTCAATTCAAAGTATTTTCTATCACATAGAAAGCTCTTCACGGCCTTGGTCCGGCTTATCTAAGAGACTGCCTCTCTCCCTATATTCCATCATGGTAACTTCAGTCACCTGAACTGAGCTTTCTGCAGGTGCTACCTTGCACATGGGCAAAATCAATAGCTGCCCGTGTGTGTGTATTCTCTGTGGTGACCCCCACTTTATGAAATGGCCTACCTGAAAAGGTTAGGAAAACTCCCACTCTTCCATTTTCTGCAAATAAGGTTGGCAGGTGTCCTGTTTTCACCTGGACAGTCTGATATTTTCTTTGACTGTTTGGAGGAGAGGATCACAACCCTTCAGGAAATCAAGGAAGGGGACGATTTTATTGAGAAGAGCCTGGGGGCTCTGCACAAGCATGAAGAAATAAGTCCAAAAGAAGAAGGAAGAGTTGATTTCCCTTCTGAGCCTCCTCTCAGTTCTGTAGTACAAACCGGATGTGGACTAAGGCGACGCTCTGTTCCACTGGAGCTCAAAAATTGTTTTGAGGTGCTTGAGATGGTGACAGAGACGAGAGTGGAAGAACCACAAAAACCTGGAGGAGGGAGTGAAGAGGACATGGGGCCACATGGAAGTGGAAGAAAATGGAAGGTGGTAGTCATCGGGGGCTCTGTGCTCAGGGTTATGACATATATATAGATATATATAGGTTAACAAACAGAACATAGAGAAAATAATTAATTATAAGGACTAAATATAAGGAGCGATTAACTAACAATATTTTCTTTTTTTTCTGACAAGTTTTGTACCAAACTGAATGTCTGAAGATATAGATGGGTCAAATTGATTGACTACGTGAGGAGAGATATATAGAACTATTATAAAAAGATAGAATGAGTAATATATAGAGAGAATAAGTCAAATTGTTTGATATAAACAAACGTATGATCTATATGGTTTATGATATATAGAAATACCTGAAATTGAAAAATTGGGATAAATTGTTTATCTAAGATGGAAACAAAGGCTTACAGTTTGGGCATATAATGTTAAAAATAGTTAAGGATGTACTGCTTAGAATAATGGAGAATATATATTTGTTTTAGATAGAGGAAGCTAATAAAAGTAAGGGAAAGGGGACAAAGGGTTGGAAAGCTGTTGGAAGTCAACAAAAAGGGGGGGGAAAGGGAGGGGGTTAGAGATGAAAAAATTGGGGAAAATTGAATGTAAATGTGGAAATAATGGATTCTAACCCAATAAAAATTTTTCAAAAAAAAAAAAAAAAAGGAAATCAAGGAAGGGGATGATTTTATTGAGAAGAGCCTGGGGGCTCTGCACAAGCATGAAGAAATAAGTCCAAAAGAAGAAGGAAGAGTTGATTTCCCTTCTGAGCCTCCTCTCAGTTCTGTAGTACAAACCGGATGTGGACTAAGGCGACGCTCTGTTCCACTGGAGCTCAAAAATTGTTTTGAGGTGCTTGAGATGGTGACAGAGACGAGAGTGGAAGAACCACAAAAACCTGGAGGAGGGAGTGAAGAGGACATGGGGCCACATGGAAGTGGAAGAAAACGGAAGGTGGTAGTCATCGGGGGCTCTGTGCTCAGGGTTATGGAACGTCATGTGTCCAGGCCAGATCCCCTACTCCGAGAGATGTATTGCTTGCTGGGAGCCAGAATTCAGGGTATTACAGACTGATTGTCAAAACCGATCAGACCGACTGATCAGTACTCGTTTGTACTGGTTCATGTGGGAACTAATGACACGGCCACGAATACCATTGCAAGAATTAAAGAGGACTATGAAGCTCTTAGAAGGCAGTTGAACACAGTGGGGGCGCAGGTGGTATTCTCTTCTATCCTTCCTGTCAAAGGAAGAGGAATGCGAAGGGAGCACACCATACTCGAGGTGAATCGTTGGCTGAGGTGGTGGTGCCGGCAGGAGCACTTTGGGTTCTGAGACCGCGTGGTAAGTTTTCTTAGAGAAGGCCTTCTAGCACATGATGGGCTTCACCTCTCAAGGTCAGGGAATAAAATGTTTGGAAAGAACTGGAAGAGCTTCATCAGGAGAGCTTTAAACTGATGCCAACGCAAGGGAAGGGAACAATCAACATGGGGATTTCAATGAAGTGGTAACAGTGGGGGTCTACCTGGGTAGGACAGATCAAACAAAGGTACAAGGCTACAAGTGCCTATATACCAGTGCTTGAAGTATGGGTAATAAGAAGGAAGAGCTTGAGCTTCTCTTGCAAACAGAGGGCTACAACATAGTAGGAATTATTGAGACTTGGTGGGATGATTCCCATGACTGGAATGTGGTAGTGGATGGATATGACTTATTCAAGAAAAACCAAAAGGGTAGAAGAGGAGGCAGAGTGGCATTGTATGTGAGGAGAGGGCGTGATTGTCAGGAAGTTCTGGAGAACTTTCTAGAGAACTTGCAGAGCCTCTGTCCATCATCTTCAAGGCCTCCTGGAGGACTGGAGATGTGCCACAAGACTGGAGAAGAGTTAATGTTATCTTTAAGAAAGGGAAGAAGGATGACTTGGGAAACTACAGGCCAGTCAGCCTGCCTTCTGTTGTTGGGAAGATATTAGAGCAGATTTTAAAGGGATGGATCTGTAAGCATCTGAAGGACTGCTTAGTGATCCGGGGAAATCAACATGGTTTTGTTCCCAACAGATCTTGTCAGACCAACCTGGTTTTCTTCTTTGATGGAGTGACAAGCTTACTGGATCGTGGGAACTCTGTCGACATGATTTACTTGGATTTCAGTACAGCTTTTGATAAGGTTCCCCATGACATTCTAATGGGGAAACTGGAAGACTGCAGACTGGACTACAGGACAGTTCAGTGGATAGGGAACTGGTTAGAGGTCCACACCCAAAGAGTGGTGGTCAATGGCATTTCATCAGATTGGAGGGAGGTGCCACAGGGCTCGGTTTTGGGCCCGGTACTTTTCAATATTTTTATCAATGATCTGGATGAAGGAGTGGAAGGGCTGCATCTAGCAACCCTATCCACAAACAACAAAACTGAATTATTAAAGAGGGGTTTTTAAAACTCTAATTGGAGGTCAGTAATATAAGGAAGCTGTATCAAAGAGATGCATCAATAAACGGATAGGGAGTGACTATAGACTTTGTCACTATTGCTGTATATATATAGTAGACTGTAGCCTTTACTACTATTGTTGTAAGTATGATTTTAGTGAGTAGATCCTGTGTTGTGTAATATGTCAATCTTAAAATTACTTATGCTCTGTTTCAGCATTTCTTCAAGTCTGTATGAGATTTCTGCTGGTTTTAAATTTTTGCAACTTTGCATGTATATACCCTATTATATGTATATTGAAATGTTTTTGAAATTGACTGTACTGACCATACTGTGTAAATCCCTTTGAGTCTCAGTGAGAAAGGTGCACTATAAATAACATAAACAGATACAATCTAACAACTTGGCTGTCTAAGAAATGAGTAGATAGTCTAATTACATCTCTTTTGCTCTCCAATGCCAAATGCTTGTCAAGGTATAAAAGTAATTTTGACATAATGTTTACTGGTGCGAGTGCCAAATGGCATGGGAGAGTGAAAGTCATACAATTTTCATTAGATTTGTGCTTAACAAAGTTACAGTTACAATTCAGCTGAACAAATGAGAAGTGTATTTTATTAATATCTTAGTAACAATATATTAAATATCACACATTGAGTCTTGAGGATTATCTAATAACTAAAACTCCAGTGTTTATTAATTTGGCTTAGGAACACAGGAATAAACACACCCATATGCAACTAGCAGCAAGACTCAAAGTTCATTCACATGTTCTTTTCCCAGTAAATATTGATGTGATTCAAAAATAACAGTGCAAATGGCAATGTAAGTGTATATTTTGCTTTTCTAAGTATATTAGTTGAGAAATTACAGTACTTGTAACAAAAGACCAGATGAAAACACATGATTGGTTCACCATTTATTAAATATATATGCATATTAGAAACAGTAGTACATGAAATAACATTCAGTGGAAGTGCAGGGAAAAGCTAATAGTAATTTGAACATTGGTTTCTTTTTCTCCTATAGCATGATGTCCTCCATGTGCTATGCACCTCCAAAAGGTACTCAGTACCAATAAGTACCACCACCACAAAAAAGCCCGTTATGAACATAAATGTTGCATAACCAATTGTTTAAAAAAACCTTTTAAAATGAAATAATAGCCAGTAAGATTCATAACAGCGAGAAGAAACTTCAGTAGATTTCACAGGTAAGCCAGAAAAAATGCTCTGGAGAGTAACATTAATACTAAGATATTACGCTTCATTTTGTTTTGCAGCTATTTGTTTTAAAAGACAATGGTACAGCATGCATTATATAGTTGCAAATATTTGTTATTTGTGTTTTTACACCACATGGTCTCACCTGGAAGTCTGTTACTGGAGATTATTACATTGTTCATTTAAATTAGAGCAGGAAACAAAGATGTTTAGGTGTAAGTGATTTAGCATAAAAATAGATACATATGAAGTATTGTAAGCCATTTTCAAATAATGTACAAACCTATGCTTTACTTGCTGACTAAACAGATGCACAAAACACAACAGAGGAAAGGAAGCAGAAAACATGCCAATTCAGTTACCGAATCTTAGATAGGCTGTATAACTATTCCAAAATAACCAGATGGAATGATCACTGCAAAAGACAGTTTGGAGGGGGAGGGAGTGGAGAAGGTAGTTGATCACAGCCAAGCTGATAAAGGCACTTCACTGTCTCTTCCCATATGGAATGACAACTACTACTGATTTGCAGGCTGAAAGGAATCATGGTTTTTAATTCAGACATCAGGCCAAGCTATAATTAATCATCTTTCACCATGACTTGCTGTAACGTCTGAACTGAGCTAGCTGGTTCTTTAATATATCTATTCGTTAAAAACTTGCCATTTGCACGTTAACATTTATTTATTTATAACCAACTTTCTGTTCAAAAAGAACACTCAAAGTGGCTAACAGATGTAAAACACCCAAATATAATACAAGCATAAAATAATTAAAAGATCCAGATTTTAAGCTTTATTACAGGCAGGCAGCTAGGGTGTGGGACTCACCATGTGGAAAAGCTTAGCCATGGATGGGCAAGTTCTCCCCAGGCTGAACATGTGTAGAGATAGAAGGCTCAAACCCACTGTCATTTCTGTTTTCTGATCATGTGAAAAGGTTCTAGAATCACTGATATTTGTAATATTGCAAAATTAGTTGTGGTATCCAAAAGCTTTCCATGGAAGCAGTTATTGTAATTAATTTTAGGGTTTGCTAATTATTCGCTCTGAATACAAATTCTGCAACTCCTTGTTTCCAGGACAATTCTCTTACATAGTGTGTTAAGAGGTTTTGATGACCGTTTCTCAAGGCATCTGAAAATCTAGTTGCTCATATTATTGGCTACTTTACATTATTTGCATATGTTTAATTAACTGCAGGTCTCTCAAAAAGGGTTGTTTTCTACATTGTTTGCATTAGAGGGTTCATGGCCTCATTTTGAAGCAGTTGCTGTTCTTGTTTTATGCAACATTTTTGTCTTGGGCCATTTGGTCTTAACTGGCTCATGAGTGTGCAACCTTAATTTTCTTTACCACTAAATCCTGGAGTATACACAGTTTGTATTATACAAGACAAATTAGCTTTTCCTAGAAATGTGTGCAGGGAATCTGCATGCCCAACCATTGTTTGAGAGTCTGGCAAGCCAGCCATGCAAGGGTTAGCAACCTCCAGGTGGGGTCAGGGGATCTCCCAGAATTATAACCAATCTCGGTATCAGAGATCATGTCCATTTTGGGGGGTAGACTCTATGGCATTATATCCTGCAGAGATCCCTCCTCTCCCCAAACCCCGCTGTCCCCCAGGCTTCACCCCCTTATCTCTAGAAATTCCCAGCCCAAAGTTGGCAACCCTAAGCCATGCAGTTCTAAAGATTTAATGACTTCTCTTCAGAAGAAAGGGCAGCAGTTTCTACCAATGCCCCCTCCCACAGAACACCCCCATTTTGCCCAAATGCTGTTCCTAGCATTCTGTTAACATCAAGGAACAAAAGGGGGGCTCTGTGAAGTACAATGGGCAAGAGAAACAGTAAACCGCAAAGTCCATATATAATTGAATATACCTTTTGTTCCTTATAATCATTTAACTGCTCTATCATTCCAAATACAATCCTAGTATTCAATGGAAATTGTTTCAAAGTCCTACTTAGATCCCTCACACTAAGGTTGGCCTGAGAAGACTCCTCTGGATGCAAGAAATTGACAAGAAACTATCTAGCCTCAGCCTAGCAAGGGACAATATATTGAGTCTTGGGAAAAGTGAATCCATGCTAACAATCAAGAAATGCTTAAAAAACCTAGATTACTCCAGCTCAGTAATTTGAGCTCGGAAAGTATGTTCTACCCAGTTCTTTGGAATCCTTTCACCTCCAACCATTCCAGCCTATATTAATTATCTAAGAGTTCCTCGCTATTGTACAGCATTCATGCTCGCATGAATGAATGCTGCCCCAACAGTCCTACATGGGAGATACTGTATTTTGACTTATTCAGACAGACTCTGCCAATGTGATTTGAACAAGGCTGACACCCTGTCCCATATGATATTGGAACATCCTCATAACTTTTATCACAAATTTTGGATTGCCCCTATTTTAACAAAATTTCCTCCTACAGTATTAAAAGATAATATAGTTCCTAGTCTGCTGATGGACAGTGACTCAAGAATTACACTGGCTGTGGTCAAGTATATCTCCACCATATTTTCCTTAAAGAAATAAAGACTCTCTATCCACTGCTCAAGATCATTGGATCAAAGGAGCTTGAAAGGAAAAGGAAAGATCCTGAAACTAAATTTCATTTGCATCTGTATGGGCAATGGTGAGGCTGCCATGCCAGGCAAAGAATACACAACACACAGCATTGTTGGATGTAATGGGCCACAACTTTATTGATTATAGCTATTGGGAGTATTGGCAAGACATAACGCAACAGATCCACTGCATCAAACATTCCCCTGCCATTTGATGGTTGCTTCCCCAGCACGCCTGTTGGGCACAACGGGATGACAGAAGATGTACTACCATCCCGGCATGGCCAGACGGCCCCAGCCATCCAGGGCAAAGCCTGCAATGCCCCACCCAGACACGTATCGGGCTTTGCCACAGATCCCTTAAGGGGACCCTGAAAGAGGGGGGGTGAGCTGCCCAGTCCACACCACTCACCCCAGTGGATCTGGCCCAATGCCTCAAAAGTGCCTAAAGTTGTGACATGCCATCCTCTGTTGCCACTGGCACCCCAGGGGAGGGAGGGGAAATTGCCCATTGTCTCAACTGCCACCCAGGAGAATGGCAGCAACAGAAGAGGAACCCAGCCACGTCTGTACTCCTCCCTCTGTGCTCCCAGCCATGGCTCTTTGCCTCACCCTCAACCTCACCCCTGGCTGCAACCTATCCTGTCTGTAAGTCAGCGAGCCCCTTTTATACGTTTTTATAACTAAATTTCATTAATAATGGAACACCACGTTACCATGAATCAGGAAATGATCCAAGCAATTTACATGAAGGTATGGGTCATTTCTGAAATTGTTATGGTGACTATTTTACAGTCCATTAACTTTTATCAATTCTAAAATTACTGCTTTTCAGTACGCCTGTTTGGATTATTTTTTTGGCCATGGATTTATCTCTGGACAGAGTTATTTCTATATAATTCCATATCCTTCTACAATTCACTGCAAACTATGTCCCAAATCATACAGGACAGCAAATGCAAAAGGTTTCTCCTTATTTAATTCAGTATTGCTTAGCAACCTGTTTGATAAAGCAACACTGCAGCAGACCTTAACAATTCATAGGTCAAACACTGTAGGAATCCAAACATTTGCAGAAAGACCCCAGGACACAGGGCTGTTTGCATATCACATTCTCTGTACAATGAGAAGTTCTTCCTGTTAGAAGAGAAACATGTAGAGTTCAAGTAGGCAGGAATGCTACCCAGAAGGCCTAAGCAATATGAGTTTGCTTTCCTACACTTTTAGATAACAATCTGTAAAATCATTCTAACATGTACAAGTTAGGAAGAATCATTTACAACATATAGGAAAAAAGGTACAGCTCACTTGCACAGAAGTAGCAGTTTGCTTCCCCCCCCCCAAAAAGATAAAAAAGCACCCCTGGTGCAGTGACTAATTGCTACCTTCAGTAATCAATTACAAGCATATATGAAAGCAACCTGAGTACACAGTACCAGTAAGAAAGTAGCCAAATCAGTAGCTCCAATCTTCTGCTTCAAATCTCCCTGAAAGAGGCAGTACTGGTAAGATATTTAAGCCACTATAACCTCTGATGACCACCATTCATGTGTGTGGAAGAAAGCAATCAGGTGCACTTGAAAACACCGCTAGAAAGGACCTAAATCTGTCCTTGGTCACTTACAAATCAAGCCAACTCTTTATCTACATAAATCCATCCAATTCTGTTTCTTAGTCATATGAGAAAATGACAGAACACTGGGACTGGTTTATATATAAAACAATCCCACCACCCCCTTGTCGCAGATATAGCTAGAAAGGAACTGTTGCTGGATTTGACCAAGAAAATCACAGAGTATATCGGCCACAGAAACAGGGCTAGCCTAGACCTATAAGTAGACATGCCACAAAGGGAGTCTTAAGGCCTAGAATTAGGGTTGCCAGGTCCCCTGGGGCCCAAACTGGGGGATGGAGGGGTCACGGGGGAGCACGAATGGATGGAACTTACCTTGCACATGCACTTTAGGAGCATAGACTCTGGAAGACTTCCTTGTCACCCCAGGAATGACGTCATTCCCAGCACAACAAGAAAGTCCTCTGAAGCACGCAGGCCTGTTCCCCTCACCACCACCACCACTGGCCAGGTAAACAGTGGAGTGGGACAGAGGCTGGGAATGGGGGATCCCCCACCCCCACCAGGGGAATGGGATCCCTATCTAGAATGGAACAACCTTGGAGAAGAGCATGAAACAGAGGACTAACACAATTGTATGGCTTTGTACAGATTAAAAGAGTCATCTAACCCATATCAAGATATGTCTTTAGAAGTATTCCACTCATTCTAAAAGAGAAAATATTTCACAGGATTCTTTTTTAATACTCCCTCAAATTTCCAATTTTTCAGTCATAAAAATGGGTGGGGAAGGCTTCAGGACCCCCCACCCCCATTTTTCCAGGTTTTCTTTTCTGGGGCTTCTTCACATAAGTCAGTTTCAGATACATTCTACTTCACAAGTCTAGGAGTCCAACCTTAATACAGCTGCAAGAATTAAATTGGGTAATATATGCTTAGTGGTTTAAAAACTCTTAGATTGTGCAGAAAAAGCCGCATCCCCATGAGTTTTCTGTGTTCCTTCCACTGCTGCTGCAAAATGGACAGTTTCCCCCATACTTTCCTTGCTCCAGCCCTCCATGGTTGCCCTCCCACACACACCACCATAAGACTTTTTAAAATGTCAGTAATTGACCTATCACTACAGATTTGTGCTTCAGTAATATGTCAATTATCAGTTTTAAGCTATAGCAACATGTTAACTACCGAGTTATTTTAAACAACTGAAAAAGCTCTCTGGTGTTGCATGGGTGACTGGCACAATGAAAATGGGTTGGACCTGCAAAACTGTGCACTTTCCCATCCACAAAGAATGCAAAGGCACTGTGGCTGCAATCTTTCCCAAAAGATCAAGCCAAACCAGGTTTGGGGAAGATTACAGTGAAAGAAGGGACAATTGATATATAACATTATGTAAATAACAAAAAACCTGCTCCAGTTTAGAAACTGGAGAAAAATCTTTGTGTGGATGGGTGATTAAATTATGGCAGCCGTCTAATTTCTAGTATCTTGAACTCTGAACAGGAGAAAGATTTCTAATCCTAACCCTAACACAAGTATAATAAGGAATGATTAAGTTCCATTTATAATTTCTTTGCTGGCTTTCTTGTAAAAATGCACGAGGTGAAGACTGTATCCCTAATGAAATAATTATAAAATTATGTTTGGGGTAGAAGGTGGGTGTGGTAGAGAAAGAGGCCTCAAGTCAGTGGGTAGAGAGCGCTTTTTAGTGCAGGATTGCAAGACTTTGACCAGCTTAGCCTGCTCCATTATTGGTCACGTAGACAAGATAAGGGCACCTACCTCTGTACTAAAATAGTGAAAAGTCCAGTAGCACCTTTAAGATTAACCAACTTTACTGTAGCATAAGCTTTTAAGAACCACAGTTTTCTTCATCAGATGCATGGACCCCTGTAGTAGCATGAGTTCTGAAGATTGATTTGTCTAGTATTTTACAATTAGATATTTTTAAATTCCTACATCTCACTGGAATCAAAGTCCTTTCCATTGGTTACAAAAAGAAATGTTTCAAAGTGGAGGGTTCTTTCCATTTAGTCTGAGCCAAAAATGTGGCACACATCCTCTTTTTCTGTTTTTGAGTAACATGAAATTATTGGTGAAGCTTTGTAAAACCACAGTCAAGCACAGATTACTATCACTGATTAAAATCTTATATTTATATCCTTCCAACAGAGCTGCAATCCAATAGTGTTTGAGTCACCTGTGTATAACAAGGTTGTATTCTTGCCCCTTTATCTTCTGTATATATAGTATTTCTAAACTAAATTAGAATGGGTTTTGCCTGTCTCCTGTAAAAAAACAAACTAGCCAGTTTAAATGTATTCTGTCAACATGGCACATCTTTTACATGTGCAATTAGTATCAGACTACCTGTTCGCTGCCCTGAGAAACTTTTTTGTCATAAAAATCTTCTGACCATAAAAACTAAAATGGCCATGCTTGGCTAAAGCTTGTAACACTTACTGACATTCTTACCGAGTTGGTTGAATCTTGTTTTATTTGAGCAGGTCTATTGTTCACTAGTAGAGGAAGCTGGAAAGGCCACCAAGCTCGATCTTGGGTGAAACATCCAGTTTAAGGTGTACTGAAATTCTAGAATTGGTCAGGGAGTAGGCAAGTGGTACTGAGCTGCACAATTTTAAAAACTAAATTATATACATAGGTTTGATATGGCACAGAAATCTCAGTCCATATCCATCAGTATCTTTATTGGCATAAAACAAAGTCAGACAATCAATATTTGAATATACAAAATACAATCCAAAATCAATCATCCCTACAGAGCTTAAATCTTATAATCCCTAATTCTCATATCAATCCAAAGAAATCTCGCTACTGAGATGGTAATATGGGGGCACTGATCCAATAAAAGGAGGGAAACAAGTTTCACTTCTGGTACGCTATATCTGTTGTGCAAAATAGGGTTAATTAGGGCTTCCCGTATTTGGATATAAAACTCACATCTGAGTAGAATATGAGCAATTGACTCTGGTTCCCTGTTATTGCATGTGCAAGTTCTTTCATGGTAGGCCAATTTCACAAATCTTCCATAAAGCTGTACAGACGGGAAGACATTAAACTTTGCTAACATAAAGGTACAGCATAAATACGGGGCTGTGAGCTATGTAGAATAAGTAGCTGGAAGCCCCTGTCTCGGTATTATAGTGAACTGCAGAGGAGAGCCATTTTTAGATGCAAGAGACCAGAGAGTTTGTTTCTGTGTCGAGGAGTCTCGGCACAGAAATCTGTGGTTTTGATGGAACAATGAAAAGGGGATTTTTCTTTGTATAAAATTCTAGTCTATCCTGGAGTCCCTAGGAACATGCCTTCTGTCATGCTATGAACAGAAAAAGGAATGCTTCCAACTGAGAAGTTTCTCATCTGTTTAACTTCTGGCACAAAATAAGCCATATGCCAAAAGCTACATTGCCAAAGCTCTATTTACATGAATAATTTCACTTTATTTTGGCTACTTCAAATATCTGGCTCCACAAAAATTTACCATTTTTCTCAGGGATTAGTTCAATGGAATGCACCAAGTAAATCTCAACAGTGCTTTTTTAAAAAAATACAAAAATACTTGTTTTCATTAACCAGTGCAAAATCAGCATTATGGCATACAATGATAACAGGGTCTGGAGAATTATTACTAGATTAAGTTAAAGAGGATTTTAAACTTACTGAGATTCAAGCTAGCACATTCAGTTCTTACAGTTGGATGATAACACAAAGTGCATTTCAACCCGTTGTTAGTTCCACACTAAAGCTGCTCTCAGTAAACCAATGAATGCTGTTTAGGGGAAACTGCATATGGAATTACAACATAGAGTCTCCACAGAAGCTGCTCTTGAAGGTCAAGGCACCTTCAAGAACAAAGTAGAATGCATCACGATGGAAAGTGGAGGAGGGGGGAGAAACCATCCTCCCTGTGCAAGTTCTTGTGCCACTCATGAAGACCTAAAGCAAGTGAAGGGGGTGTGGGTAATTTCTGCTGATTTCCCTTTAAACTGTAGCTTTCTAGACAGCATCATACGGTATTCCTGAAAGTCACCTGATCCTTAGGAGCAGCTTTTTTTACGAGACACACAGACAACAGAGAAGGGAGAAAGATGTGTTATCCAAATCTGGTTAACGGACTTCAATCCTATGTGAGAAAATACCTACATCGCAAATCTTTCTCACTTTTATACCAGTTTAGATACCACAGTTTCCCTTAAAAGCTCTTATAAACTATAGCTGGGGAAAATGCTGAGAAAGAGATTCTACAGCCATCAGGATTCACTGAGAAGAGGGAACAACTCTTTAAGACAATTTAAGACTTTAATGTTGATATATACTAAAATAGTTGTACAGTAAATTTGTACCAATTAAATATCTATCCACAAGGTTCTTCAAGATGCAGCAATTAAAGACAATCTAAGCAAAGGGAGTATTTTCTGAATTGGAGGTGGAAAGTACTGTCCAGTTGCATCGGAGTTATGGTGACCTCTGCTAGGGCTTTCAAGGCAAGAGAATAACAAAGGTAGTTTGTTATTGTCGAAGGCTTTCACGGCCGGAGAACGATGGTTGTTGGGGGTTTTCCGGGCTGTCTTGCCGTGGTCTTGGCATTGTAGTTCCTGACGTTTCGCCAGCAGCTGTGGCTGGCATCTTCAGAGGTGTAGCATCAAAAGCATCTTTTGATGCTACACCTCTGAAGATGCCAGCCACAGCTGCTGGCGAAACGTCAGGAACTACAATGCCAAGACCACGGCAAGACAGCCCGGAAAACCCCCAACAACCATAGTTTGTTATTGTCTGCCTCTGCAGCCCTGGTCTTCTTTGGAGGTCTCCCATCCAACCAAGGCCAACCTTGCTGAGATTCCAAGATCTGACAAGGCTGGGCTATCCTGGGTTGTTTCCCCACGTCTTAAAAATAGTGCCCAGCTCACTGAATGCTGGTGGCTTTTCCGCAATGAAAACAGAATCAAAACTGCCTGCATCCATTTTGGAAACGGTGATGTCAGAAATTGCATGGAAAAGCCGACACCATTCAGTGAGTAGGTCGCTATTTTTAGGACATGGGGAAATGGTCCTGGTCTGTCCAAGTCAGGGTATTTTCTGAATTATAACTGAATTATAATTTATAGACATTATGTGGTATATGCTCATCTCTGTACAAAAGGTCTAAGATTATAACAATAATCCTGGTAACATACTATACAGAGTAATCAGAAGTATCTCTAAGACACCTGTATCTTTTAAATATATAGAGGAGTGGATTCATAACTGCTGATTGCTACACAATCCATTTACTCTTCTAAACCCTTGGTGTAGCATTATGCTCACAAAGGACTCTGCATTTACTTCAGTGGCTTTTCCGCTGCAGTACAAAAGGCCAACAATAGCCTAAAGCATTACAGCTCTTGTTGGGCTATTAAACTCATTCTTTATTTCTATAGTATATATTAGAATCATCTACTTGTTTCTCCACCTTTCTTATCTTTAAGGTCAGTACTTAAGAAAAAAATATTATATATCAAGATGTTTTTATTCTTCATAAACAAAGTATCTAATATTTTACCTGAGCTTTAGAAGTAATGAGATTTGTACATGAGCTATGATTTTGGGATTTATTTTCATACCACTGTTTCATTCCAGTTGCTGCTCTGCGATCTATCTGCTGTCACGGCTGCATTCTTCTTTAGATTTAAACACTGTATCCTGTTTTTTGAACAGTCTTTAAAAAGTAACTTCAAAAAGTATATTGCAGCACTCTAACTCAGATGTGACAAGAACAAGGATCACTGCAGCCAAAGCACACCTTAGCTGATGTATCAGCCATTGATAAAAGGTGCCACGTACCACAGAGGAGGCCTAAACGGCCAGCCATGTTCCAGGAATCAGCAGCATCCTAGGCTGTGGACCTGCACTTTCAGGAGCAGCACCTTAGTCTTGCCTTGACCAAGTTTCATTTTGCTGACCTCCATTCACCTTATTACATTCTCCAAGCATTTGTAATGGTGTAGTGGTTAAGAGCGCGGGATTCTAATCTGGAGAGCTAGGTTTGATTCCCCACTCCTCCACTTGAAGCCAGCTGGGTGGCCATGGGTCAGTCACCGCTTCTAGGAGCCCTCTCAGCCCCACCCACCTCACAGGGTGTTTTGTTGTGGGGATAACAACAACATACTTTGTAAACCGCTCCGAGTGGGTGTTAAGTCATCCTGAAGGGCGGTATATAAATCAAATGTTATTATTATTTGCCCAGATCCTGTACAAGGCCACCCAACTTGGGGCCAAGCTACAAGTGACAGAGTCTCTGGAGTTAAACTCATGTCTGCTGACTCCATTTTTAATTGATCTGCAGTTTTTTAACACAGAGCTGCAAGGCCCCCTCCAGAACAGGCGCACAGCGAGACAGCCCTAGTTGAGTGTGGTTGTTGACAGACCAGCTCGCCAGAGGAAGATGCAGGAGGAAGACAGCAACCTGACCCAGATGCCTTCTCCACTCTGATCATAAGGTGGAGGAGCTCTGCCTGACTGCCTCCCCTTGTGGAGCCTAGCAGTGAATCCACGTAGAGAGGAGAAGGCATGCTGAGCTTTTGTGGGCATCTAATTCCCGCTCCCCCCGCCAATCCCGGCTCCTTCTAGTTTTGAAAGTTCCCTGAATCCATCGCCAACAGCATATACAGGACCCTGTGAGCAGAACCTGTGCTTTCATTATGCAATTCCCACGCACCCCTTCCAGGATAGTAATGTGCTCATGAATCACTCTGCACTTTTCCTGAAGAACACTTTGATCTTGCTTTTCAAAAGAAGAAAACACAAGGCAGCTCATAACACAAAATCTATTCATTTGTATACGCAGAAAGGATTGCCAAGTGATACCCCCTGAAAACATTTGATGGGTGCAATTAACAGTAGGGAGACAGCAGCAAGGCTCAGCAGCCCGGGTTGCCCATCTTCCTCCTGTGAAAGGAGAAGAGAACAGCAGGAAAGCAAGTCCACGAGACTAGGGCTGCCCCACTGAGGAGAAGTCCGAGCCTTCCCCTCCCTGCACATGCATTCAATGCTAGGCTCAGCAAGGGAAGGCAGGCAGGCTGTGCTCGATCTGCCTTACAATCAGAGCAGTGCGGAGAAGGGCAGCCGGGTTAGCTTGCTGTCTTCCTCTGGCATCTTCCTTGGGTGAGCTGGCTGGTCAGCAAGTACACTCAACGAGGGCTTGATTGATCCCGTATTATAAATGCCACAGTGCAGAGCAGCAGTCCCCCTGAAAGTGGCCAGTCAGGCAGAATCGGAATCATGAGAACATGATGCTTCTCCACACCCAGCTCAGCCAGCTTCTCCAGGAGGATATCATGGGTGATGGTTTCAAAACTGCTTAAAGGTTCAGGAACATGAGCACGGTTGCACCTCTCCTCATCCTGATCACTCCCTGGCAGCAGAGTTACCAAGACTCTCTCTGCCTAAAACCAGACCTGAATTTGGATTGAAATAGGTCCAGACAACCAGTTTCCTTCAAGAAGTTGTGTGGTCACCATGCACAAGACTACCCATGCCCAAGAATGGAATATTAGCCACTTGTTAGTCACCCAGGTCCAGGGACACCTTACTCAGAAAAGATCTTCCATAAGCAGAAATGTTCTCTACCTTATCACTCAGTGTAACTTACTCAGAGCCACTTACATAACCTTCCCACAGAGGGCTCTGGATGTCCTTCACAGCGTTTTAAAGAGAAAAGAATGTCTGCCTGAAATTCTTTCAGATCAAAAAGAATGATTAGAACAAGAATCACTCCAGGCTGCAGGCTGCAGACTACAGCAAGAGTTTGCTTTTGCTGACTCATTTTATTTATCCAGTGGAACATGAAGTTGTATGATTCTGATACTACACATTTATTATTCGATAGCAACATGCTTTGCAACATAATGTGGAAAGAAACAAGCAGAGAAAAATAATTACTACACCTGTCACTGCATTGTTTTAATTAAAGGAATAGGCAGCATTTTTGAAGTGAACAGAAAACACTATTTCATTGTTATACTGAAGATAAGTCTGAATGAGACAGAATAACAGCAGGTCTGTGTATTTAAACACAGATCTCTCCCAATAGCATAGAGAGAAGGTGATAGGGATCCATTTCTAACAGCAAGAGGCACACAGGAATGCAGAAGAACAGGCTGTTCACTAGTAAATGGCGTTCAAGTGGTCACTGGTGCAGTAGGCCATGAAGAGCACTGATCAGAAACTTCTAGAGCTAAGAGCCGAGCTACAAGTGATGCCTGACAGGAGTTGGACACTTTTCAGTTTCCCTCAATGGTTAATGGTAAGTGTAGGCGTCACTTGTAGTGGCCCCGGTGGCAGCACGAACTCGCCCAGCGTCTGCCTCCACCCCTCAACTGGAGCCGTGCAGTGTTGGGCTGCCGCCCGCCCGGCAACACAACCTTGCCCCTCACCACCACCCCTGCAACCGTGCCCCCTTCTGGTCCTCGTCCCACCACCACATTTTGGAGGTGACTGCCGAGGGAGCACAGGAAGCCGTGGCTCCAGCAGTGCTCCTGGCTCCCACATCCAGCTGGCAGCAAGCTCGCCCGGTGTCTGCCTCCTCCCTACCCGCTCCCGGAGTGCAGGAAGCCGGCAGCAAGCTCACCCAGCGTCTGCCTCCCCCCACCCTCTCCCAGAATGCGGGAAGCCGGCAGCAAGCTCACCGGGCGTCTGCCTCCCTCCCATTCTCTCTCTGCTGGGCTGAGAGGAGCTGGGACTGCTGCTGGGGCCGTGGCTTCCCACACTCCCTCGGTGGCTGCCTCCGAGGTGCGGTAGCGGGACGGGGCCGTGGCTTCGGGGGGTGGTGAGGGGCGAGCGCATGCTGCTGCCAGGCTGCACACGACAGCGCATGGCTCTGGAAGAGGGTGAGGGGAGGCATGTGCTCCCTTGGCAGTGGCTGCTGAAGCGTGGTGGTGGGATGGGGACTGGACGTGGCCACGGCTGCAGGGGGCGGTGAAGGGTGAGCTTGTGATGCCAGGGCCACAGCCCAACACCACAGGGCTCCAGGAGAGGGGATGGAGCCAGACGCTGGGGGAGTTTGTGCTGCCAGCCAGGGCAGCTACAAGTGACGGCTACACTTCCCATCAACCGTTGAGAGAAACTGACACGTGTCCAACTCCTGTCAGGTGTCACTTGTAGCTTGGCTCTATGGCAAAAGAGATTTTGGTGCTTACCAGGTTCAAAGGGGAAAACAGCTTCACGTCCTTGTCTTGAGTGGGTAGGGTTGGGCTGGTGAGCCTTCCTGCTTTGTTCTTCCCTAAATAGTACAGTGAGAACCGGCAAATGACCTGCTGTGGAGGTGGTTGGGTTTTGAGACTACACAGATGACCCCCTCCCCCAAGAACACCAGTTACAGATAAACAACCTCTCTTTTTGCTGGTCTCTGCACATTTACATACAGAGAAAAAAACAGAAAGCGGACCTGCCTGGCGGTGTGTACAGGTGTTGTCACAGCATCATGAGAACACAGAGTTGAAAACTCATCAGTCAGGCATGTCCTTCCTAACTCTGACATCAAGAACATATAGTTTTTTGAAAGTTGAAAAGATGGGGCAGCCCTGCAGAGCTATCATAGGTATCCCAATACTAAATGTCATGAACATAGCAAGGACCAGCACTAGAATTTTGGGGTGCCCTAAGTTATGATGTCCAGGGACCCAAGCTACACCTGCCCATGCCACACGGAGGCAGGAAGACTCTTCCTGTCCTGCCTCCCAACAGCCAGGCAAGGTGGGGCTCACCCTTCTCACCCCTTCCTCTACACAGTGGCAGGAAACTGCCACCTACCCTCGTCCCTGGTGGCTGGACGAGGCAAGGCAGGACAGCACTACCCCTCTCCCTCTCGTCTGTAAGAAGAAGCCAGCACTAGCCCTTCCCCCCACAGTTAGGTGAGTTATGGCAAAGATAAGGAGGAAGAGCCCCCCCTCGCCCAGCCCCCAGCCCAGTCAGAGGAAGGGAAGGAGGGAGCAGGCTCCCCACTGGGGCTGGGACACCTCTCAGGGCAGACTCTGATGACATAGCAAGGCAGCCAGATGGGGGAGGGGAGAGATCTGGTTGGTGCCTCCCTCCTCTCGCAATTGTCTAGGGAACGGGCTGTCCTGGACGTATCTATCATGAATCTCAAACGTGGTCTGTTTCCAGTAATGGTCTCCTCCTCAGTTGGCAATATATTTCAATTTGCTGTAGATAGCCAGTGGCTGAGATACATTGGAAAGAATAGTCAACCACTGGCCAAATTTTTACCCATGCATTTAACCCATGCATTTAAAACCCATGCATTTAAAACAGCCTGCTAATCAGCAAGTCCTTTTGGTTCAATTCTTCGTGAAAACAATTGCTTCAATTCATTTATGGGCTCAATGGAGGCCTTTTAAAGGTTTGCTATATCCTCCCACACAGCTATGAACTTGATGCTGGGATTTTCTTTTCAATAACCCACTCTTGTGACCCATCAACCTTTTGTTCTTTGTACATTAATGGGGAGAATTTTTTTAAAGGATAGTTTCAGGTGGATAGCTGTGTTGGTTGGCAGTCAAAGAGCAAGATCTAGGTCCAACAGCACCTTAAAGACCAACTAGATGTCCAAAGTAAGGAAGTTTTCGACAGTCAGAGTTCCCTCCATTAGATATCTCAAAAGCTCATACCTTGGAAATCTTGTTGGTCTTTAAGGTGCTACTAGAGCCAGATCTTGCTTTTTAAAAAAGGAATTACAGATCTCCTTGAAGCCAGAAGCAAATCCTAGGTGAAAGCAAATGCAAACTTGTTCCTGGCTACTGCAGCCCCTTACTCATCAGCATCTGCCTGATTAATATCAGACATGGAGAATGTCAAGTACTCCTTCCATTATTATTGGCCTTTAAACAGGCTAACAGGCTAACATTAATGAATCATGCATCTGCACAGCATTTATTATTGCTATTAAGAAATTAGTCAGTGTCTTGGTCTACGAGCCCAACATGTCCTTTCTAAAGGCATTCACATAAAATTGTTTTACATTTAACATTGGGCTGTTAAAAAGTTCAACTATATTACCATAGAGCCTTCTTTTCAATACCAAATAGCAGAGGTTGATTAAGATATTGTAAAAATCAGATCTACTTCTTTAGATGAGAAAAATCATACCTACTTGGATAAATTAGGAAGCATAAAGGGTGATGTAATGATTTCAAGTAAATGTGTGCATGTGTCTTTAAATGCTTGGTGTGAGGTAGGTGAAGAGTGGGAGTGAGAGAGGGATGAGAGAGCAATATGATTGGTTGATGACTAAGAGTATGGGCGGAGTGAATGGAGTTTTAGACTGAGAGGGGAGAAAAGAACAGGCAGTCAGAGGAAAGCAGGCAAGCTGTGTGCAGCCTGAGTAACTTTAAGCATGTCTGTGAGACATATTGTCTGTGAGAAATATTGAGTTAGCGAAAGAGGCTGTGTGTGAAGCCTTAGAAGAGATGTGTGTGAATAAATTTAACTGAAGTAACTTTAAGAACCAAGAACTACTTTTATGAAACCAATACGCTTCTTGAAAAAATAAAAGTTTATTTTGTTTTGTTATATCCCAGTGTAGCTGTCATTGCTATATCCCATTCCTATCCTCAGGGCCACATAGAACCATGAAGGAGCCTGACGCTTAGGCACATTAAAAAGGGGAAAACAAATAAAATATCTTGGAATATAATATTCCTGGTGGCAGCAAACTACCCAGAGGGTGTTAAGGGAAAGATTAAAGGCAAAATCTACCCTAGAAGAAGTAAGGGTCATAACAAGTGGAGGCTTAGCAGTGGGATCTCAAACATCCTGAGGAAGAGAAAATATTTTTAGTGGGATATAATCGCCTAGGAGGAAGAAACATTCTGAGAGAAAGGCATTCTGAAGGAACAGATAGCCAAAGAGACAGAGTGTTCAGTTAAACTCTATGAATATAGAACTGTTATAAAAGAAAGAGACACAGAGAACTAGTAGGATTTATAAGAGAGAACATAATCTGGTGAAGTTTAGTAAAATTGTAGAAGGAAATACAAGTAAAAGAGAAAAATGGAAGAGTTTCTGGGTATGAAAAAGGAGGCTCTCATTCAGAAGTGCAAAGAGTTAAATTTACCTCATGAGGGGGAAAGTGTAGAAAAACTGAGAGTTATACTGATATAAAGCAGTATGGAGCCAAGTAGAACTGCAGAGGAGAGAAACCCTGAGGGAATGTACAACCCTAGTCCAGAATATTTAGAGTTTCTGAGGGAAAAGCTGAAAGTTGGAAGCAGAACAAAAACAGTTTGAGATGGAAAAGTGGAATGAACAAAAGCAGCTTGAAAAGGAAAAGCTGAAAGTTGAAGCAGAACTTAGAACTCGAGAAATAGAACAAGAACAGTTTGAGATGGAAAAGTGGAATGAACAAAAACTGATTGAAAAGGAAGCTGAAATAAAACAAAAACAGTTTGAAAGGGAAGCTGAAACAGAAAACAGTTTGAGATGGAAAAGTGGAAAGCTGAAATGGAACTTAGAGTTCAAGAGATGGAAAGACAAACTAGTTTGGAAGCAGAAAGATTACAATTAGAAAGAGAGAGACTTAAGAATGGGGACAAAAAGGAGGGAAATTCTGAACCCAGAGCTGATTTACCTCGAGTTACCCCAAAAGATTTTGTGGTGTATGTGTCAGGAGAAGATCCACAAATTTTCCTGTCCACTTTTGAAAGATCTGTTCAGAACTGGGGAATACCAGAGACACAATATATGAAGTATTTACCCAGCTTAATTAGAGGGGAATTAGCTGAGATCTACAACACATTTCCATCAGATAAACCTGTTGTTTATGCTGAATACAAAGAGGCAGTATATGACAGATTTAGGCTAGATGCTGATTACTTCAGAAAGAAGTTTAGAAGCCTAGTGCCCCCGAAAGAGAAGTCATTTAAGTCTTTTAGTGCCAAACTGACAGACTATTTTGATAAGTGGATTTCATCTGCCAAAGCTAACTCTAAAGAGGGAATAAGGGATCTAATGATTTTGGATCAGTTTTTATTTCAACTTCCTTCAGAGATCAGACTTCTGGTTAAAGATAAACTTCCAGAGAATGTCAACCAAGCATCAGAGTGGGCAGATAGATTAACACTTATTAGAGGAGGTTGGGATCACCGTGAAAAGAAAGACTATTCTTATAAACCAGAGTTTAAATCAAGTAAAGGACAAGAGGGAGAAAGGAAAGGAACATATGAGAGAGCTGAGATTATAATAAGTCAGGATAAAAATATAGAAAGAAACCAAGATGGATACTGGAATGATAGAAGATGTTTTGTATGTGGTCTGAAAGGGCATTTAGCTTACAAATCTCTAAAGAACCAACCCAAGCAAACAACACTTGAGCATGTAAGAAGGGTCACTAGAACTGACACAGATGATCAGAGTGAAGAAGATGCTAGAAACTCCAAAAGCTCAACAAACACAAATGAAACCTCCAATAAGAACACTGCCTTACCCATAAACACTGAAGAAACAGTCTACTTGTGTGGGGTAAAGATAGATAAGGTTGCTCAGGATACTGAACTGAGAGAGGTGGTACAAATAAATGGGACAGATACTTTAGCCATTCTAGACACAGGAGTAGAGACATAACCCTAGCATTTTTATTTGTAACTATAACAGACAGACATCTAGCATAAGTGTAAATTTACAAATGAAAAACACTGCAGTAAGCATTTGGAGAAATGTTACAAGGCAGATTGCCTCGTTCTAGAACCCATCCTGTCAAGATCAGGTGGCCACCTCAGACAGCAGATTCTGGGCAGCAGTACCCTCCCATTCTGCCTGCTACAACCCAGCTGCCAGCCTGTCCATTCAACTTGTCATTCCTGAGACAATATTTTTTTTTAAAAAAATCCTGACTTTTGAGGGGTTTTTAACCCCACACAGTGAATTAGCGGTGCTTTGCTTGGGCAAGTGTTAACAGTATTTCTTGCCTCTGTTCTAACACTGACAACTGCAGGGGGGCCACTTGCTAATATAGGGTGATTTCTATGATTCTGTTTTTACTTAAGTACTTGGTATGTAGTTTGTAAATGGAAGCTCCACCTCTATAAAATGTTACTTTAACTGAGTATGAACAAGCTTCCCAGCAGCTCTAATACGTCCCACTTTGGACCATGCTTAAGCTAAAAATACAGCTCTGCTTAACAAGAATAAAATATTTTCAAAATATGCAAAGTAATTCTATGCAGAACATGTAACAGTGCCATCTGGCAATATTCACATACCTTTAATGGTGCTTTAGGAAAGGAGGATTAAAATGTGTTTCTACCATTTGTTCAAATCAATCCATGCTATAGGTAAGCTATATAAAGGATGAAATGTGAAGGAAGATTGTTCAGTAAGATGATCCACTCATCATTTGCACAGTTCCACTGATTCTTCCAGTTCTTTTAAATGATGCATAATATCGCTTCTCAATGATGCTCTCTGTATTTTCCCACCACAGTGTATTGTCAGTCAGTTCCTAAAGCATCATTTAAAAAAAATCACCTTTATCTCCAACTCACTGTTTTGTGGCAATGAGACAAGTTCTGTCACACGGTAAGTATTAATAATAAAATATTACAAAGATCTGGATAGCAGATGGACTTTGAATCATCTTCTAAGACTAGAGTTGAAGTTTTTAGAATCATCATTTCTACACATGGGCTTCTCCATTTTAAGAAATCTCGTAAAATCTGACACCAAACAAAACATATGCCATTGTTGAACTTGACAATTTATACCCTTTGAAACCTGCAAGGGAGTGGTATATGTAGATACCAATATATCAAATTGTCAATGTGGCCAAATCTGAGATACTTAAATCCAGAGTGGAGCTATGAACAAACAAGACAGATGTTTCTACCAACCTGAGGTTTACAAAAAAAATCTGCAATATTAAAAAAAACAACACTGGGAAGAGGTTTTAAAACACCCCTAAAATAACAGCAGTGCCTATAGCTTTAAGAAACCAATGCTAGGCAGCCACAACAGTATTACCAGTTCAAGCCTTGGTTTCTGTCAGTAAAAGGCAGGGCCTTTTCCAGGGCTGTTTTGGTTTTTGAGGCAAAGCCGAGCAGCAACTTTCAGGTACCTGATACCACATGAGTTCCATGATTTACCCAGGCCCAGCTGCCTGTTACTGTTCGTCAGCAGCCACCCCATAAAAGCCAATGTGTTATGGTGGTTAGAGCTTCAGACTAGGATCTGGGAGACCCAGGTGTGAATCCCCATTCTGTCATGGTGCTCACTGAGTGACCTTGGGCCAGTCACACATTTTCAGCCTTAACAACCTCACAGGGTTGTTGTGATAATAAAATGGAGAAGAGAATGATGTAAGCTGCTTTGGTTCCCTATTATGAAGAAAGGTGGGATACAGTGACTATAATGACTATAGCTGAAAATGAGGGGCAAATAAAAGTTAGGATGGTTGATGGGTAGGATGGAGAAGTAAACAAGAAAAGGCAAGGAAATGGGAATTGTCAGGAGGAGGGAAAGAGGAAATAATGTGTGAAGGCAGACATACAAGTGTGTATGGCCCTGGGGGTTCTCCACTGGCACAACTGGGCACAAAACTAGCAGGCACCACACAACTGAGCCATACATTTCCCAAGTAGAGGCTGCCAGGGAAAGGAAGGAGGAAAAATGAAGACAGGTAACGGTAGGTTGACTGGTGGGTGAGAAGGAGAAAAGGAAGCAGAAAAAGTGTAGAGAGCTTGGTTTCTTTCAGGAAAGAGTGGGGCAGGGGAAAATGAGATGCCTCCTGCAAGTCCATCCAGGGCCTCTGCTTGTAATGCCATAAAATCAATCAAGCAGATCTCTAGAAAGTCTCCTTTTCTGATTAGTCCCTTCCTTTCCATTTGATTAATTAATTCCAATGCTAAAAGCCCACAGCCTGAACCAGCCCAGGTATTTTCACTGACTTAAGTAGGACTTTTCTTTCTCCTATAAGAATGTTTGATTCCCCACTCCTCCACTTGAAGCCAGCTGGGTGGCCTTGGGTCAGTCACAGCTTCTAGGAGCTCTTTCTCAGCCCACCCACATTGTTGTACGGATAATAATAACATACTTTGTAAACCACTATGAGTGGGTGTTAAGTTGTCCTGAAGGGCAGTATATAAATCGAATGTTGTTGTTGTTAAATGTAGCCTCTCCTCATAATATCTCCATTAAGGCATTCCACCTAATCACTGGCATTCCACTCCTTCAAGCCTTACACGGAGGACTGTTAAAAAATGGTAGCCACCAGGGCTTTTTTTCTGGAGAAAGAGGTGGTGGAACTCAGTGGGTTGCCCTAGGAGAAAATGGTCACATGGCTGGTGGCCCCACCCCCTGATCTCCAGACAGAGGGGAGTTTAGATTGTCCTCTGCGCAGCTGGAGTTTGCCTTGTGACCACCAGCCATGTGACCATTTTCAAGAGGTTCCGGAACTCTGATCCACCGCGTTTCAGCTGAAAAAAGCCTTGGTAGCCACTGTTATTACTAGGGGTTGTTTAATTCTAAAACCACACATTTATTCGCATGAATGGGTCATCTAATCTTCAGGCACACTCCAGGAGGAGAGCAGCAGATTACATGCAATATGTGGCTTGGTAACTCCAGGGCAGAGACGGTGAAGCATTTGCTAGCTGTGACGTTTTATCTGCTAGAAGATTCTACTCTCCTCTTGTGGCAACAAGTATCTCAATATTAAAGGTGTATGGGGTGAGGAGGCTGGTAAGCTTCTGATCTATACCGTGGAATATTATTGGTAAATAGTTTTCTGAGAAGAACTTGAGGGCAAGCCCCGAAGTTATCTTTAGTTCTACCAGGGGAAATTCCCAGCCTGCAATCAGGTAAAACAGGAATGCCACCACACACCCTTTGCCTAGTCCTGGACACTTGTGGTAGTAGGGCTCAGTAAGCTAACCACCTAAACTCCTCTACCTAAAAAATTCAATGGGCTTCCAGAAACTAAATTGCCTCCTTCCAGAGATTTTTTTTCCTTTGAAGAATCTCTGCACATCTGTTTTAGTCTAACAGTATTAAACCTTAGTATGACTTCAGTATAATAGCAACAATATAGAGCTAACTAGAAAAGGTTGTAGTACTTTTTGCTTGTGTGTGTGTGTGAGAGAGAGAGGACTGTTCCCTAATGCTTTCCTACCTCTCCGATTCTTTTAATTAAAAATACATTCCTTTATCCAAGTTCTTTAAACTGGCCGGATGCTATCTGTTTTAAAATTGATAATATATTTATGTTTCAGTAATGTGCTTTACACACACTATGTTGCTATAATCTCAACAGCAGTTCTGTTATTACCCCCATATTGCAAATGGGGATGAAAACAGAGGGAAAATAGCTTGCTTAAGGTATGACAGAGGCAATATTTGTACAGGGGACCCCTTCCCAACCACAGCACATCTTCTTGGGGAAGCACTACACTTGCCTCCCCAAGAGAAGTGTTTATAAGAAAGGTTGGGAGACCCACGAGGCTGAGGGAGGCTGGAATAGTAAGGAACTTACTGCTCAGGAACCCTTCTATAAACTACTCATGCCAAGATGTGAGGAAGAGAATAGGACACATAATCCTTTGCATGACTGTTGTTCCCCTCAATCTGATCTATACCCTGCTTACACAAGCTCAGGATTTGCCTGAAGATCACCATCTAAGAGCCTTATCTTCTCTCTTTTCAGGAATCATGAGTCACGTTCTCTTCTTGCATCACTCTTTACACTGCAGTTCTCAGACTCTTTGCACAGAATTCTCCTGAACAAACAAGGCAAACAGGAATGAACAGGCCATACAAATCTATTTGCAGCAAATGCTTTCCAAATACTTACTTTTCTCTTCTCTGTCCATCTCTCAAAGTTTATGTTTATTACCCCTTGGAAGGGAAGGGCATTGAGGATATTTAGAAAAGAGAAAAGTCAGGTGGAAGAGGATGAAATACTTCCTCTGTGCCATCACTGTACCCTTTATCACCCCCACCAGAAGTGCCTTTTCTGCATATACTTGGATCACGGGGCGACTGTTACATGCACTTTGTGTAATGCTCCATTCAAATCTTAGTCTTTGCAATATCCCGAAGACAAGTGGCCTCTGAGTGCTTATTCAAGAGTACAAAAAGAGGTGACAGGTCATCTTCTAAGGGATTTTTTTAAAGTTCCCTTAAAAATGCCCAAAAAAATTTAGGAGGGGAAGTTGTAAACTAGGAAGAAAAATAGACAATGTCCAACAGGCTAATGAATTGGATCATTTTCACTTCAATTTTTTTGCCTAAGTAGCCTTATGAAATGCAATCGTGTTTTCTCTAAAGAAAAACACAAGGGCAGTATAAAGGGGATAAATAGTTCTGGCTATTTTAGTTACTGTAAACTTGAATGACCAATCCTTGGCGTGCCTTTGATTTTGATCATTCAACTTTCTGCTTCCCTTTACGTGAAAGCCTGTCAACTATACTGTTAAACTGCAAAATTCAGAACTATATTAACAACCTATCTGTAGTACCTAGCTTGTGATTCTTGAAAAGCACTTGTAGCATTCCAATTTTTTTTTTCAAAACTATGCTATAAAGTTCAGGTGGCTCATTTGGGTTGCAGCTCCTTCTGTGCTCTTTCCCTTTCCTGTACATTACAACTATTTTAATTCCTTCTTAAACTTCATAAATCTTGCCCTAGATATACTGTACAAAAAATGTCAGAATTAGATTTACCGTCTCCAAGCAAAACTCAGTTGCAGTACACCTTGCTTGCACAGGCTCTAAATTTGTCCAGAGATCGCCATCTAAGAAGGTTCATCTTCATCCTTTTCAGACTCCATGACTCATGTTTTCTGCTTACATCCCTCTCTTTTCTACAGTTCTTTGACTTCACACACATCTTTCATGATTCAGAAACATTCAAACAAATGGGAATGGACATTGCTGTGAGTATATTTTTAAATAAATGCTTTCTAAGAATATACTCATTACTTCATCCTTCTATTTTACCCAAACCAAATTGAAACAGTCGTACAGTATATGAGAGATGCTCACATTTGCTTAAGGAATTAAAGGTTTAAAAGTTTAGAGTTCAGTGCAATAGCTGCACCTTTATTTGCATATAGCAGTCATATAAGCATGTTACTGTTCTATAGAGGATAAAGAATGCTCTTGGTTGAGCAGGTACTACAAATGGATACTTTGTCTAGATATACTGAATGCAGTCTGGAAGAAAACAGGTGTAAAGGATTTTTTTCCTGTAATCATGCTGTGGCTGATTTTAGACAGCAAATCACAGCTCACAGAGTAGTATTATTGTGTATATATGTCAATTTCCAACATTCTCTCACTTGGGCTAAATCAGGAGTGAGATTTTTTAAAAAAACTAGGAAACAAAAACTAGGATGCACCTATGCAGATGAAAGGGCAGGTCTGATTTTTTTAAAATTATATTTTATTTTTCATTCAGTGTTACAAACAGCCATCTTATGAATTCAGTAATGTTTCAGTAACTACAAGTAATAACAACAATGCAACCGTAAACAACAGGAGAAAAAAGAATAATAAATTAATATTAACAACTTCACAGCTCTCTTTTGCAATGTCAAAGTTTCTCCAAGTCCGCATTTAGAGAATTCAAATTGTCTATTCACAAGAGATAACATCATATAATTAAAGGTAAGCCATAGAGTAGTAGAGGTCTTGTTTCACTTTATTATTTGTCCAATTGTCATTTTTGGTCAAGTAGTCTAGTATTGGGAGCCATTGCTCTAGAAAATAAGATTTATAGTTTAGATTTTCCCTCTGTGCCAATTGGTCTGTGATCTTCTGCATGATAAAGTGGTCCCAGATATGTGTTCTCCAATTTTTTACCGAAGGAACTGTTTTTTGTTTCCAGCATGGGGCTATTGTCATTTTGGCTAATGTCAAGAGAGAAAAAATGATATTTAAACTCGTTGTTGGAATCTCTGGTTTCAACCAGAGACTTAACAAGATTCCTTCAGGAGACTTTGGAATAGAGTATCCTGTTATTATTCTCACTTCTTTGATGATTTTATCCCAAAATGAGCTAATGTGCTTGCATCCCCACCAACAATGTAAGTATGTGCCCAGTTTGCCACACTGTTTCCAACAGTTGGCTGAATTGACATGAGTTATATGATGAAGTTTGACCGGGGTCATATACCATCTGGAAATCAACTTTATGGTTTGCATTTTTATGTTAACTATATTCAGGGGTCATTTCCTAGAAAAAGAACTGCAGGAACTCATTAGCATAACTCATTAGCATATGCCACACCCCCTAACATCACCAGAAGTGTGTCAGAAGGCAACATCCACCCCTCAAGCCCCTTCCCGCAAAAGTCTCCAGGCATTTCCTTAAAGCAGAATGAACTCAAAGCAGCTTATCCTCCTCTGGAGAGCCAGCCCTGCTTGCACCCACTCACTCTCAAGTCGCAAATGAAAATAAAGCGGCATGAATTCCAAGCAACTTGCGTTCCATTGGAGCTCAGCACCACCCAGCATTCATTCCCCCCCCCCGTCAGAAATGACAGCAAAAGAACACAGCAGAATTAATCCAAGCACCTTGCCTTCCTTTGGAGCCCAGCACCAGTCATTCATTTTCTCTCCCTCCCCCCCCCCAGTCAGAAATGAAAGCAAAAATGCACAGCAGAATTAACCCAAGCACCTTGCCTTCCTTTGGAGCCCAGCACCACTTGTTCATTTTCTCTCCCCCCCCCCGTGAGAAATGAAAGCAAAAATGCACAGCAGAATTAATCCAAGCACCTTGCCTTCCTTTGGAGCCCAGGCCAGCACCACTCTGCTTGCACTCGGAGGGAAAGGAATCACGTGGGCGGGGCCAAAACCCACATGACCTCTTTTTAGACCTTCCGGAACGCTGTTCCTGTGCGTTCCAGCTCCAAATGAGCCCTGACTATATTTGTTCTAAAGTTTTGCGAACGCCATATCAAATTCCAATTGTCACTTGAGAGATCTCGATTGCATTCTTTGGACCAGATCTTCTGATAAGACAGCATTTTGTGTTCCTGTGTTTCTTCTAATAGAATTGAATAAATTTTGGAAAGTATCCCTTTTTGCAGTTCAGGTTTGTCCATCAGAAGTCTTTCAAATTTCGTTAGTGGTTTGCCTAATGAATCTTTAATTTTTGGTAGTTCAAGATGATGCTTGACCTGTAGGTATTCAAACTACGGGATACTTGACCTTATATTTTGTTCTAGTTTTGCCTTTTCTTGTATTTTGCCCTTATCTACAATATCTACTATTCGAGTTTTGTTGTTAAGTCTCCACCACTTAAATGAATGGGGGCTGGAAGCTGGTGTAAACCAGTATTGCCCCACAAAAGGTGACACTAAATAGAATGTTTGAGTTAGTTTGCCTCTATGTTTATCCCAAGTTTTTATATCATTCAATAAAAAAGGGTTGTTTTTTAAGCCAGGCGGGCGTTCAGATTTTTTGTTCCATAAACATTCTTCTATTGGACTGTCTTGCAGATAATTTTGTTCAATGTTTTTCCAATCAGGCCTTAACCGGTAATTTGATAATATTACTAGATTTTTGAGGTGAGTGGCCTCATAGTAGGTTCGCAGGTCTGGTAAATTTAAGCCTCCCCTGCTAGTGGGTCTTTTAAGGATTTCCATTGATATTCTGGACTTTTTATTATTCCAAATGAATTTACTAAATTTTAATTGTCATTGGGCGAAAGACTTATCCAGTATTATGATAGGTATGGCACGAAACAAAAAGAGGAATTTGGGGAATATAAATGATCTGATAAGGTTAATTCTTTCTAATAAGGAAAGAAAAGTTTTTCCCCATTCCTCTAACAATGAGTTAATATTGTGATTAATTTCAGAGTAGTTAGTGTTCAATAAGTCGTTTAAATTGATAGGTATTTTAATTCCTAGGTATTTCCAGGTTTTTTTGACCCATTTATGGTTGTATTTTCTTTTAAGGAGATCTGTTAAACTAGATTGCATATATATAGGATAAATTTCACTTTTGCTGCTATTAATGCTAAGGCCTGATGCTTTTGAAAATTCTTTAGTTATTTTCTCTAATTCAGTTATCGAATTTAAGGGGTCAGAAATATATACTGCCATGTCATCTGCGAACATAGATAGTTTATGTTCTTTATTATTGATAGTTATACCTTTGATTCCAGGAGATAATCTTATATGGTTAGCAAGGGGTTCAATTGGTATCGCAAAAAGGAGGGGGGAGAGCGGACATCCTTGCCTAGTTCCTCTTAATAGGTAATTTTTTTCCGATTTAAATCCGTTAATTTTGATTTGGGTTGTGGGAGTGGCATATAAAGAGCATATTGCCCTTAAAAAGTTCTCACCAAAATTCATTTTCATCACTAGCTCTTTGAGATAAGCGATTTCCACTCTATCAAAGGCTTTTTCCACGTCAAGGGCTAAGATAAGAGATTTAACCTTGTATATTTTTCCATACTTAATAATGTTTAGCGTTTTCCGTATGTTGTCTGTTAATTGCCTATTTGGGATAAATCCAGCTTGATCTATGTTAATATAATTAGAAATAATATTGTTTAATCTGGCCTTCAAAATTGCAGTAAAAATGTTCATGTCTTGATTCAACAAGGATATTGGGCGATAGGAGGCAGGGTTAGTGGCATCCTTATCAGGTTTTAAAATAACAACCATATTTGATTCAGTCCAGGAAAGGGGCATTTTCCCACCTTCTAGAATTTCATTACATACATTGGTAAGATGAGGGGCCAGCTGGTATGAATATTTTTTGTAGAATTCCGCAGGAAAACCATCATTGCCTGTGGACTTATTATTTTTCAAGCTTTTAATTACGTCTTGAGTTTCTCTAATCGAAATACTTTGGTCCATCAGTTGTTTATGAACTTCTGTTAATTTATTATGAACTCCAATTTTGTCCAGATAGCTATTGATTGATTTTAGATTTGGGGAGTCCAAATTGTATAGTTTTTTTTATAGAATCCTTGGAAAACTTTAAGAATAGATTCTGAGTTTGTTTGGATTTGACCCTTCTCGTCCCTTATTTGGTTCATAAGTCTTGTAACTTTTTTCTTATTCACCTTCCATGAAAGGATTTTCAGTTTTTTAGAGCTATTCTGCCAATATTTTTGTTTTAAAAAAATTAAATTTTTCTGAATAGCTGTGGTTTCTAAAGTTTCTAGTTTTTTCCTTTCAGTTAAGAGTTTTTTATAAACCTTTTGTTGCATGTTTTTTATGAGCTTGTTCTAAATAAGTGATATTTTTCATTATTTCCCATTGAGATTTTTCTTTCTTTTTTTTGTAGGCCTAGGCTATGGCTATACACCTACCCCTTACTACGGCTTTCATTGCGTCCCACACTACTTCACAAGAGACTCCACAATTTGAGTTATGATTAAAGTAGTTTTGTATTTCTGTGAACGAATCTTTTTGAGCTGTTGTATCAAATAAAATAAATTTGTTTAAACTCCAATTTGGTGCCCTGGCTTTTTGTTCTGAAAGTTTTAGACAGCGCTCCACCCAAGAGTGATCTGACCATCTCATTGGTCTTATTGTTGAGTTGGAGGTGTTTTGTAATAAATTTAGAGATGCCAGAATATAATCGATTCTAGTATATGTTCCAAATCTGGGAGAAAAATAGGTGAAATCTTTCTCTGTGGGATGGTGAGCTCTCCACCCATCAGATAAATTAAAATGATTAAGAATATCTGCAAGTTGTCCAGTATTTGAAGTCTTTGATCCAATCTTAGTCGATTTTACCTGTTTTAGTGATCTAGTTTGGGATTAACAATTAAATTTACATCTGTTCCTATTAAAATGTCACCAGCCTGAAAAGTTTTTAGTTTAGACAGAGTTTCTTTTAGAAATGAGGTTTGATTAGTATTTGGAGCATATATAGATGCCAGTGTCAATTTTTTTGAATCAAAAATGCCTTTAAGGAATATGTATCTACCTTCAGCATCCATTTCTACTACTAACTCTTCAGTCCTGACATTTTTCGAGATGAGCACAGCCACACCCCTAGATTTTAAGTTCCCTGGAGCTAAACATTGGAAGTCCCACCACTTAGATTTAAACACCTGTTGCACCTGTGCAGATAGATGCGTTTCTTGTAGGAATAGAAAATCAGGGTGTTGTTGCAGCAGCATTGTCTGTACCCTCTTGCTTTAACCACGTTATTTAGACCCCTACAATTTAAAGAAAGAACTTTGAACTCCATTTCCTGCAAAAAATGAAGAATACAATAAATCAGGAAATTAACTGCTTATAACCACTGCACAGATGCGATATATATTTCTTTTATACCAATGACCTACCAGCACCTGTCAGCACTTGTTAGATAACCTTTTTTCTTTTTCCCTTTACACTATACAAGTTTACAGAACTTAGAGGTGGACGCAAGAGAAAACGTTTATGAAATGCAAAGAGATTTGAGGAGAAAGAGTAGATTAGAAAGTAAAAAGGAAAAAAAAAAGAGACAGAGAGGAAAAAGAAGGAAAAATCAACAAATACTGTCCTCCCTAAGTATCCCTAAGGAGGAACCCACCAAATTTCTCTTCCTTTCAGGAAAGGGTGTAAATATGTTGTTGATATTTTAATAAAGAAAGCCCAGTATCTGGGGTTCAAAACCAACTTGGGAACCGTGTGTACCTCATATCCATGCGCCCCCCTCTCTCCCCACCCGGCCTCATTTAACACCATTTTACTCTCTAGTGGAGAGTAAAGGAGAGAAGATCAACAATATCAATTATGGTATGGCAAGATCGTCCTATTGAACTGCATAGTCCAATCTCTTCTTTTTCAAAGGAGATAGCCATTAAGAGAAAAAGAAAGGCATGTCACACTCCTTGCTTCTATTGAGTTTGTTCATGGTGAATCTTTCTGCATCTCTCTTTCGTCTTTTTTAACTGGAATCTTGCTCCAGTTGGATATTGATGATCGTGCTTTATAAGGAAAAGCCTTGCTAGGAGAGATGGACTGCCAATCGAGCTGAAGGTCTTTAAGCAGTTTGGTGCCAGTTTCCAAATCATGAGCCTAATACGACTTCCCTTGCCAGTGCACCAGTAATTTGGCTGAAGAGGCCCAACGATACCTTATTTCAGCTCCGTTCAGTTTATTTATGATAGGTTTTAGATCCCTTCTCTTTGCCAGTGTCTCAGCAGAGAGATCTTGGAATATATAGATATTTTTAATTTGATAAGAGAAGTGACCCCTTGCTTTAGCTTCTTTCATGATTTTTTCTTTGTTCTGTAGTCAGGAAGGCTTATTATGATGTCTCTTTGTAGCTGCCTTGAACGTAAGACATTTACAGTGCAATCCTAAGCAGAGTTACACCAGTCTAAGCCCATTCATTTCAATGAGCTTAGACCGGTGTAACTCTTCTTAGGATTGCTCTGTTAGTGATCCAACTCTGTAAGCATGGGTAATTAAAGGGGTGACACCATCTTCTAATTTCAATTCTTTTCCCAGCCATTCTGCAATAAATGCAGTGAGATCCGTGTTATGTTCTTCATGTTCAGCAAAACCCCTGATGTTAATGTTGTTGGATCTTAATTTGTTATCAAAGTCCATGACTTTCTCTTGGAGCTGTTCATTTTTCGCTTGTAAATCCTGTATTTCTTTGTGATTTTCAATGGCTAATTGCTCAGCCTTTTCAGCAGTCTGTGCTACTTGATTAATCAAGTCCTTCAGTTCACTCGTCTGATTTTTAATTATATCTTCCATCCTCGTGACTATTTTATGTTCTAGCTTTTCCAATGCAGCTAATATTTCTCCCTCTACTGCTTGGGATTCATCTAGTTCTTTTACAGGCTTATCGGCTTTGTCTGCCGCCATTTTAGCTGGCGCCTGTCTGCTTCCCGCCGGAGCTTGCTTGGCTTCTATCTTCTCTAAAAATGTTTTTAGGGAAGAGCCACTCTGTTCTGCCGGCTTAGCTTTCCCTCCTCCTGCTTTGCCCATAATTATGTTATGCTTACCGCTGAGAAGAAGCTTGCCGCGGTAGGCTGTCAGGGTGCGGAGCGAGGTTTTTAAGCGTCCGCCATGTTTGTGTGACGCCGGAAGCCCCCCAGGTCTGATTTTTTATATTAGGAGTCATTAGAAACAGGGATCAAATCTAGCTGCCATGTAAACAAATGTTATTTACTCATTTGGGTAAAAAGTAAAGAATGCACATGGCACCAGCGTTGTAAGAACAATACTTGCCTATACTAACACCAACAGTGGTTGACCCTCACTGGGCAGCGATTCTACACAAGGTTGCAATAGGTTATTGCATGCAAAATACACAAAGGTGGAGGCAAAATACACAAAGGTGGGGGTTCAGGTGAACACAGACGCCACTACAGTGGTGCCATGGTTGGACCACCATGTCCTGAAGGCTCGTCTGGAAATGCCAGCCCCCTCCTGCATAGGTGGCGAACTGATTTATGCTAGCCCACAGGGACTCATGGATCCAATTGGTTTCCAGAATGCTCTGCGGGATCCAATGCCCCCTGGCAGCTCGTTGAGTAACTTGGTGGGAGACTGGCAGGACCATCTCTCGAAAGCCACTGACGAGATCGCTCCCCGTCGCCCTCTCCGTCCCTGAGTCAGACGGGTCCCCTGGTATACAGAGGAGCTACGTCTGATGAAAAGGGAACTGAGATGGCTAGAGCGAGTATGGCGACGGACCCGTGGGGAAGAGGCAAGATCATCTTATAGAGCATTTATGAAGGCCTATGAGGTGGCATTTATGAAGGCCTATGAGGTCCCTGAGTCAGACGGGCCCCCTGGTATACAGAGGAGCTACGTCTGATGAAAAGGGAACTGAGATGGCTAGAGCGAGTATGGCGACGGACCCGTGGGGAAGAGGCAAGATCATCTTATAGAGCATTTATGAAGGCCTATGAGGTGGCTGTGAAGGCGATGAAGAGGGAACACTTCGCCGCCTCCATAGCATCTGCAAGCTCACGCCCGGCAAAATTGTTTCAGGTTGTTCAGTCCTTGGTCTCCCTCTTTCAGGGAGACTGCCAAAATAGAAATTCGACTATTAGCTGTGAGGCTTTGGGGAGCTTTTTTTGCAGATAAAATCTTTTCTCTCTGCCGCAATCTGCCAGCCACGGTTGATACAGTAAGGGAACTGGAGGCCCCTTGGCCATCTTCTGCTTCAACCTTAGATCACTTCAGTCAGGTCGCACGGGATGAGGTGGACAGGATCCTGCGGCTGGTTAGGCCCACCACATGCTCCCTGGACCCCTGCCCGTCATGGCTGGTGAAAGCCAGCGTCGATAGGTTGGGGGCTCAACTGGAGGATATTATTAATACATCATTAAGATCTTGGGGTTTTCCTGGGGCATTGAAGGAAGCCGTGGTGAGGCCTCTTTTTAAAAAGCCATCTTTGGACCCCACAGACCCATCCAGTTACCGCCCAGTATCAAACCTCCTGTTCCAGGGAAAGGTGATTGAGCGGGTGGTGGTCGAGCAGCTGCAGGTTTTCCTGGAAGAGACTTCTGTCCTACACCCATATCAGTCCAGCTTCTGTCCAGGCCATGGGACAGAGATAGTGTTGGTCACCCTCACGGACAATCTCCGCAGACACCTGGATCGAGGTGGGTCAGCGCTGCTGAAATTGCTAGCTCTCTCAGTGGCGTTCAACATGGTCAACCATGAGTAGTTGGCCCACTGCCTCGCCGATGTGGGGATTCAAGGGACGGCATTGCAGTGGCTTGTCTCCTTTCTCCACAGTCGGGGACAGAGGGTACCACTGGGGGAGAGAGTGTCCGCGCGCCAACCATTGATGTGCGGCGTCCTGCAGGGGGCAATACAGGGGGCAACCCCTGTTGTTCAACCTTTATATCCGCCCCCTCGCCCAACTGGTGTGGAGTTTCAGACTGGGTTGCCACCAGTATGTGGATGACACCCAGTTATATCTGTTGATGGGCGGCCGACCTGAATCAGCCCCGGACGTCTTGTTGAGAGCCTTGGAAGCAGTATTTGGCTGGGTGAAGCAGAACAGACTGAAGCTGAACCCTGTGAAGATGGAGGTCCTGTATTTGGGCCATGGGCTGCAAGATACAGAGATTTGTCTTCTGGCCTTTGAGGGGGCCCCGTTGGTGCCTGACTCGTCAGTCAGGAGTCTTGGCGTGATCCTGGATTCCTCCTTATCTATGGAGGCTCAGGTCACGTCTGCGGCCCGGACTGCTTTTTTCCAACTATGGCAGGCTAGGCAACTTGCCCCCTATCTTTCAGTCCAGGACCTAACCACAGTGATCCATGCAACCGTCACCTCTAGGCTAGATTACTGTAACTCCGTCTACGCAAGGCTACCCTTGGGTCTGATCCAGAAACTACAGCGGGTACAGAATACTGCTGCTCGGGTCCCGATGGACATTCCATTCCATATTACACCAGTTCTGCAGCAGCTTCACTGGTTTTCCGTGGAGTTCCGGGTTCGTTTCAAGGTGTTGGTGTTGACCTTTAAAGCCCTAAACGGACTGGGACCAGCATACCTGAGGGACTGTCTCTCCCTGTATGTACCCTGGAGCGTGCTTCGTTCAGCAGATAAGAACTAGCTGGTGATCCCTGGCCCCACAGAGGCTCGTTTGGCCTCAACCAGGGCCAGGGTTTTTCGGTCCTGGCCCCAACCTGGTGGAACTCTCTGTCTGAAGACACAAGGGCTTGCCAAGATCTGGTATCATTTTGGTGGGCCTGCAAGACGGAGATGTTCCGCCAGGCATATGGCTGAGACCAGTATTAGGACCATCATTGAGCCTCCTATCACCTTCTCCAATCCTTTGTCATCCTGTCTGTTCGGGTGTCTCCCTCTTTGTATTTGAGGGCAGGAATGTTCAATAGGCCATCTGAGTTATGATTTTATGATATGATTTTAATTGTATTTATATAATTATGTATTTTATGAATGTTGTACCCCATCCTGAGCCCGCTTGTGGGGCGGGCGGGCTAAATACCAAATAAAGTAAAGATGCATTGAACCCTCACACTCCACGTCACAGTGGTCTTTGCAATACAGAGCAAACCTTCTACAAATCTTCCCTATCATAACAATGACCATTTTGCTAGCTCTGTATACCAGTTCAGACATTCAAAATCAGCACTTGCAGAAACATAAAATTTCTCCTTCTCATTCCAAAGGGATTTGGAATCATGTTATAGCTGTTCTACAGAACTTCATTGGCTGTCCTGGCTCAAATTCAGTTTTAACCCTGAAGTCCTAAAAGGTCTGGAATATTTCAGAGAACACCATTCCCATATGAACCACTTCTCCTTTGTAACACCCTCAGATGAGCACCTGCTGAGAATACTGTCATTTGTGGCCACAAAATTGGCAACCATTATGACTAGGACATTGTCAAGTAACATCAGTTTTTACAGAATATTCTCCTCCTCAGCTGTACAGCAAAACTTCTATCAGGTTTCAGGAACAGATACCTATTGATTTTGATTGGTGCTGCTGCTTGACAATTTTAGTTTATTTTTAGGTTTTGATCTGCAGAGTTTTTTTATATGTGTTTATGGACTGTACTTTGTGTTATGTTGTACATAAGTTTTAACGTTATTAGCAAGTGGCATAAGATTTGGTAAATAATAAATATAAGAGGGGGACCAGCAAGAACTTACAGGGGGCATCTCATGTTCCCCTCCTGTGCCATGTCTTTTCCCCTTTCCTGCCTCCCATAATCTCTCCTCTTTTCCTACTTCCTTTTCTACCCGCCTTTGCCTATCCCCCTGCTTTCACTTTTTCCCCTTCCACCCGAGGTAGCCTCTCTCCAATGACCCAGTTGCATGGTGGGGAACCTGCAAGGACATGTGTGGGGTACGTCCCTTTTCCCTGTATCCCCTTACCCACACCATTTCTTCTTTTCATCCTCCTGTCAGTCCCTATATGCTCACCTTTCCTTATGTCCTTTTCTCCTTTAAGCCCAATAAACAACTTACCTTTTATCTGTCACTCATCTTCATCTATATTTACTAATTTATTTCACTTATATACAGCCTTTCTCCACAGTGGGGACCCAAAGCAGCCTACAACATGCTTCTTACCTCCATATTATCATCACAACCCTGAGAGGTAGGTTAGGCCGAGAGTGTATGACTTGATCAAAATTTCCCAGTGAGCATCCACAGTAGAGTGGTGATTCGAACCTGAGTCTCTCATATCCTATTCTAAAACTCTAACCAATACAGTACAGTGACGTGAGGGGGGGGGCTGCTGTTGAAGAGTAGCAAGAGTCAGGCCTGGGTGAGTTATACAAATCATGTGGTATCAAGTCATGTGATGGTTATTTCTGGTCCTGGCCCCAAGGAGTCCTCCCTCAGAGGCCAAAACAGCCCCGGAAAGGGTCCTGCCCCCTCCCCCCTGCCTTTTCCTGACCGAAACCAAGCCTGGAACACTAACTTAACTGTGCTTGGTTGCCTAGTGATAGCCACTGAGGGCATCTGATTCTTAAAGCTACAATGGGCTCATTTTATCATTTTGGAGGGTTTTTTAAAACCTCCCAAAAATACACACACACACACACACACTACAAATCTGGGGCATTTTTCAGGTGTGCAGGAAGATTTGTCTTGTCCATTTATGGCTCCAGTCTCCGAAGTTAAGCATCCACAGATCAGGGCCACATGGCTATTAGACTATAAGATTGCTGAATAACTGCAAAAGTTATTCAATATGAAGGAACACCATTTTTCCAGGTGGTCAAAATCTCTATAATGTTAAGTACTAATTTCTGAGAACAAAAAGAATGGGCACGGAGGTTACTTAGGAGCACACTGCAATTGTTTACGATATGCTTCAGCCTACAATCCCAGGCATGCTTCCTTGAGATTACCTGAACACCTGGGGCACTTTCAAGAAACCAGGCATAGAACTGGGCTTACTTTTTACAAGTAATTGCTCTACCACTGTTCCTATCCAATCCTTTGTTCTGATCTACAAATGAAGTCACACTGAGCTCTAGTAATGTCCTACCACAAGAAATTATGATGTAGCAACTAATTCCATGGACAGAAGAGAAACTTGTATGTGAGCTTCCTTCTGAAACTGATGCTGGGATATGGCTATGGAGCTCTGCTATTCAGAGGGAAACTGTCTAAAATACTGCTGGGCAAACCAAAGACACCCCCCCCCCCCATGTAATTCAAGGTGTTTTGACATAACAAATAAATTTGAAGGCAGTGCCAGATTGCTGGACACTCTGAAAACAAATTGATGCCTGTAAATTCTTTCATCTGCAGATTTCCTCAGTGTTCACATTCCATCCTGTCCTTATATTAGTATGGCAAAGCTGTTTTCAATCTCCCTCTTCCCATTTCTCTCCCCTTCTATCAGAACTTGATCCGGAAACTGCAGCTGGTTCAGAATGCAGCTGCACGGGTGGTTGCCGGAGCACCAGTTATGGCTCATGTAACACCTATCCTCCGTCAGCTGCACTGGTTACCGGTTGAGTACCGGGTCTGGTTCAAGGTTCTGGTGTTGACCTATAAAGCCCTATGCGGACTGGGCCCAGCATACCTTCGGGACCGCCTCTCCCCATATGTTCCCCAGAGGTCGCTTCGATCAGCCACTAAGAACTTGCTGATGGTCCCTGGCCCCAGGGAGGTCCGCCTGGCCTCTACCAGAGCCAGGGCCTTCTCAGTTCTGGCTCCGACCTGGTGGAACTCTCTGTCTGAGGAAACTAAGGCCCGGCAGGATTTGTTATCTTTCCGCCAGGCCTGCAAGACGGAGATGTTCCACCGGGCATTTGGTGGGGTCCTCTCGCTGTCCTCTCGCTGGCCATACCACTGAAGACCTTCCACCACCCATGCAGGACAATGCTGTCTTTTAATATTTTATACCCGCCAATTTTAATGGTTTTTTATACGATGTTTTTATGCTTTTATAATGTTTTTACTGTTTTTAATTTGTTGTCAAACCGCCCTGAGCCCGTCTGATGGGGAGGTCTAAAAATGTAATTAAATAAATAATAAATAAATAACTTGTTTGCTGATCAATTTAATCCAATTTTGCCTGTTTACTACTAAAACCAAAACAATTGCACACTAACCTATTTCAATGGATAAAGTGTTGGACTTTGAACTCAAGATAGTACATTTAAAACATAGCTTAGCCTATGATTCATTGTATAGTCTTGGGTCAACCACTGTATCCATCTGCAAAAGAGGCTTAATGCCTTAACAAGATTAACTATTCATATAAAAATAGACAAACACTTCAAACATTGGAAATACTGTATAAAGTAAGTGAGGAAAGAGAGACAGAGAGAACACACACATGCTAATAATGGCAAACCTGACTTTCAGCAAGCAATCCGGAAAGGCAGTACACATGTCCTGATGCTGCAATACGAAAGAACAGAGTGGCCTGCTGCGACCCCCACCCCAATCAGCCAACTTTCACCAGAAGGTTCAAGAAAGCCAGCCCAGCCAGGTAAGTCTCTCTCTAGCTCCATACGACAGAAAACTCATTTTTGGAAATACAAGATAAACTTCTTTCAGGACATTCCTTTGCCTACTTCTGAAGTTATGCCTCGTATCATTTTGATGGCTCTTTTCTCTGCCTCCCCTCTTTCTAGTCTAGAAGGGGAATGGGGGGAGCAAACCCCTCCCTTCACAGGCTTCTCCTCCCGAAAGCCACCCCACGCACCCACCCACAGGCGCTCCCCCCATCCTGCATAAGGGGAGGGGGGGACAGAAGCACCTCGACGCTGCTTGCTCCTCGGGTGCAGCCAGGTGCCAAAAGCCCGGGAGAGAGACTTCGCCCCCGAGCACCTGCCTTCGGCCAACTAAGCTGGCGGCGTCAGGGCTCGCCAAGGTTCGCGGCCCGCCACACTCCCCCCACACGCTCATCCACCCGTCCCGTTTACCACAAGGCGAAGTCGTCAGCTTGCCCTTCGCAATGCCGCTGCTGCGGCTCCTGCCACCGCCACGCGGGACTCGAACTGGGCTGCTGCAAGAGAACCATCTTCACCGGCCAGCCGGCCGCCCTCTAAGCGCAGCTGGGGCCACAGGACACCTTCCTGCCCGGGCGCTGGAAAAGAGGCGCCGCTGCTGCCAACACGATCAGCTACGGGAGAGCAGCCCCTCGTTCTGGCGCCGGTCCTCTCCTCACCTTCACAGGCATACCGCTGCCTGCCATCCCCGAGCGCCTCCTGCTGGCCCGGCTTAGGAAACGCCGCATCAGCCCGCGACCGAGAGCGGCAGAGCAAGCTCCTTCCGGAAAGAGAAACGGCGCATCTGCACACACTGAAAACAGACGCGGAAAGATTCGGGTCGGAGGGCTTGTGCGATGAACATAAGGTTAATAGGAGAGGAAACGTTGGAGTTTATGGTCTCTAGGCGTTACCAACTTTGGAGGGCCGTACGCTGTTGAGTTGCATCTGTGGGACTATTTTTGCAGCTGTCCCATGTGTTTTTTGTGAGGGGAAACTACTGCTGCACAGAGCTCTACCAAACTGCTGAGGGCAGGACTTGACAATCCTCTGTCTTGGAGTACAGTAGCATTTTCACTTTAGGGATTTTCTTCTTCTGTGTGGTTGAGAGAGCACTAAGGAGCATGTACAAAGCAAGCTACTGTGTTTATCAACCCACAATGTATGGTAGCTTTTTGATGCTGATCTAAAGATAGCCTTGATAGCCAGATTAGACATGCTGCCCTGCTACACATGAATTGTTGTCCTTCATTTTTTGTTTAGACCAACAGTTCACTGCATTTTCTGTTCAGTATTCTCCCAACTATTTTACATGATAAAGTCAATATCAATAGGTTATTAGTGAATTTGCAAAATCTAAAAATGCCACTCTTGTGTTTAGCTCAGTGAACACGACATCCTACATGACTAAACTTGCTTCTTAAAAAGATTTTTCAAGATGTGTGGGCGACAGTAATTCCTTCTATTAGAAGTCAACATATGAGAGAAATGTTGGACTTTAAGGAGACTAATATAAAATACTGACTCTGATTTCTCTTGATTAGGGAGCCTGCAACAATTCCTGCCTCCCAGATTCAAGAGTCCAGTTCACAATCCGGTAAGCAAGCTACGGCTTCCTGAACTTACACCTTTACTAGAATTGTACAGAATTCTCCACCTTCTGCTTTAAGAAGCCTCTGGAATTCTTTACACCTTACTCAACAAGCAAGATTGCTGTGTCCATAAGGTGAACTTGCTAACATATAAAGGGAAATTTGTATTTGTAAACACACAGGTGCTTCTTTTTTCATTATTTACATTTTGTTTTTATTTTCCATAAAACATTACAGGCATAAGATTCTTATGTTTAATGGAATTAGCAAAAAATGCAAAACAATAATTAACAAATGATATATGGACTGTATGACAGTTGCTTTGAAGGAGATAATTGATGGTTCATATAAATATGATAACTTTGTTAGAGCCTGAAAAAAGCCAATGCATAAGGCTAGTATTCTAGGGGAGCAGAAGCATACATAGACAAAAATTCTAGCCAACAAAATAGGAAGGCCAATAACTAAGACTAGAGTTGTCTTTCATAATTTTGTAGGAGTACTCAGTCACATTTTTAGTGTAGTCCATAAAAGGCAACCTTGGGCTGCTTCCATGTGGAGGGTTTGGCTGGAGAGTATTTTTTTTTTTAGCTTCCACAGGACATCATGTTGGAATCATTCTCTTTCCAGGTCTTCCCGCTTCTCAACATGCTTTTTATCAAACCTGCTTTGGCCTTATCTTTTTGGAGTAAAGCATGTCATCTGGAAGAAATGGTGCACATTTTCCCACCCTACTACATCAGAGCCATTTTCCTACTATCAGAATTTTTTCCTGCTGCACTACTGAGAGGCTTGTTCAGGTGTTTTTAATCAACTATCACTATAGCACTGCAGTATTATAATGCTCTATTGCTACTTCTTTCAAACTTTAATCAAGTCATTATGGCACTATAGGACATATGTGAAGAAAAATAACAAAGGAGTGGTGGTGGTAAGTCAGCACAACTGCCATTTTGACCACATCCAGGAGAGCCAATGTGCAGCTAATGCAGATCACATGTAGTCAGGAAAAAAATCCATCTTGTAGAATTATCATAGAAGCACTAATACTACTTTTCTCCTGACCTTTTCAAAGCATGGACCTGGCACACATGCATCTTCTTCCCACAAAGATTTTCATTAGAATAGAAGCTGGCAGTTTTATGCTTTCACAGCTTAGTTCTGAAAAACCAGGGAAGTGATGTTTAGTTTGTTAAATTAATAGATTAAAAATCTTTCGATTTATTAAACTGGTGCCGCTGATTAAACAGGAAGCAATTTAAATTTTCATATATACACATATTCGCGCCCTCTATGTATATGTGTGTGTGCGCGGATAGGCTGAGTAAACCAGTCTGCACACACTCAGATTATTATTAGGTCGGATGAATTTAGGTTTAGCACAGAAGACGAATTCCGGTAAGGAGTGATGCCACACCCACAAGCATTCCCAGCGGTTTAGCAAAGCAGTTACCCCTTTCAGCCGGCAGGAGGAGCTACAGAAAAAGCTGCCGTCCCTCCCACTGAGAGAAGGCGGGGCTGCTGAACTAAACTCAATACAGGCTTCTGGGCCGCCAACGCCAAGAATAAGGACGGTGCTACCTTAGCAGCTTCCGTGGACATGGAGGAGTTTCACCCGCACAACGATGAGGTAATTTGCCCTTTCTTCTCACTCAGCGCTGCCCAGGAATTTCCCCCCTGGTCCCTGTCCCCTCCCGCCCCACGCTCGCCTCAATGTCAGCCCCAGGGCGGATTGATATTGCTCTTCAAGGCGACTTTCTGTGCGGCTGGCGTTTTCTTGGTTGCAGGATGAGTAAACGAAGAGAGCCCTCCGCCAGCCCGTTCTGTGTTTAGATAGTCTGTCGATGGGCGAAAGCCGCTCCTGCCTGCCTGCATTTCATACAGCCGCCCGCTTGAAAAGCAGGCGAAATGCCCTGTCAAGAGGAAGGCGAGGCTCTATGGTAAAAGCAGCCGAGCCAAATCTCGAGGACACAGGCCTGGATGAAGTGACAGATCAAGGCAGATTCTTCAGGACACGCGCTGCTTCAGCTCCGAGCTCCCACCTCCGAACTGATGTGAGACCAAGTCCGTTCCCAGAGCTCTTGTATTAAACGCTGCACAGAAGGACGATGTGTATTTCTGCAGAGAGCGATGATTGTTGTTCACACTGATCAGGAAGCAGAGCTCTTCAGACTCTCCATTGGTTCTCATCCCCTGGCTTTTCTTACGACTTTTTAGTTGAGATCCCCATCTACCTGCTACTGGCTCATATTGGGCCTACTCCAAATCCCACAAATAAGGACATATATACAGATCATGTGGATGGTTGCTTATTTATTTATAGTTTCAGGTGGGTAGCCATGTTGGTCTGCTGTCAAAGAGCAAGATCTGGGTCCAATAGCACCTTAAAGACCAACTAGATTTCCAAGGTATAAGCTTTCAAGAGTCAAAGCGTTGAGTCTCAAAAGCTCATGGCATGAAATCTTACTTATTTACTTCATTTATCTTTCAGTTTTCTTGCTGATTACAGAATATTAAAAATTTCAAACATAATACATCCAATAAACAATGCAATAGGACTAGGACAATGTAAATAGAAAATTATCTAAAGCATAATATGTGATAATGTAGAGAGTGAATTAAAAGGTAGATGTGCAGTAAAGGCAGCATGATACATACAATAAACAGTGGAATAGACCGAAAGCCTGTTATTTTGTAAAACCTTTCTCTTGGACTGTTTTTTTTAAAAAACGTAATTCTAATCCCTTTATCAAAATAGTTTCCGGACTATTTCTGTTTTTCACATTCTTTGGAATGATAGAAGAGAGGGAGCCTTTCTCACCTCAGGCAAGCTGTTCCATAAGATGACAGCCACAACTGTATGGGCAGTTGCTGATCTTAGTTGTAGGGTAGCACCCTCAGAAAGCTTTGCTGAAATGAGCAAAGCTGATGTAGTGGAGCATAGCGGCAGAGTTGATCCTGCAGGTATGTGGATCCAAGGCCATTATGGGATTTGTAGGTACCCAATATCTTGCACTGAATGGTTACTGAATGGTAACCAGTGGAATGACTGCAGAATGGGTGGAATACCATGCTCAGCGTAGCTCTGGATATTTAACTCAATTGCAACATTCTGTACAAGTCAGAGTTTCCAAGTTGACTTTAAGGGCAGACTCATGTAGAGTGTATTACAGTAGTCATATTTTGAGGTTACCATGACATGGATCCACAAAACCAGATTGGCTGGATCAGGGTAGGTAGATCCTTTTTTAAAAAAAGACAGCATGTTTGAGAAACAGAGCCAGTTTGGTGTAGTGATTAAGAATGCAGAACTCTAATCTGGAGAACCAGGTTTGATTCCCCACTCCTCCACTTGAAGGAGCTCTTTCAGCCTCACCCACCTCACAGGGTGCTTGTTGTTGTGGGGATAATAATAACATACTTTGTAAACTGCTCTGAGTGGGTGTTAAAGTCATCCTGAAGAGCGGTATATAAATCGAATGTTGTCAAATATTATTATTAACATTTTTTATGTGATGTGCATCAATTTCTTGAGCAGGTGAAAGAATCAAAATGGATGAAGATGATAGACATATTAACTGCATTTGGGAGAATTGTATGAGAGTTTTTCCAGGAATTTTTTTGCTATGATTCATTTTTCTTCCCAAAACAGTATGACATGCTGTTTTTCGATGTTGTTACAGGTTACTTTCAACACTGAAGAAGCCCACAATATCATTAAGGATGTAAGTTGTACATTTTAATATGCTTTTTTGATTAGTGCTGTTTCTTCTCTATTTCTGTAATAACATTAGGGAAATATGGGCATCCTTGAAAGAGTTGTTCAATATATTTATGCAAAGTTCTGAATATTAGATATCAAAGATCTTGTAAATGGTCAAGACAACTGGATTCAATTATCTCTAATCTAAATAGCAGTAAATATTATGCTCATGTTTTGTTGCATTCTGCTCAGGTGAACACATAATTTGTAATAGAGAGTGATTCTGTAATCCTGCATAAGTGGGCTGTATAAATCTCATTGAAGACAATAGGATTTAAGCAGCCAAACTTTATGTTGAATTGCAGCCCAAAATGTCCTGCAGGATCATTGTGATATATTGTCAAATTCTGAATATTCAAACTGTGTAATGACTGGCAAGTGCAGGAAAAACCAACAATTCATCCGTTTTTAAAAATCAAGCTTGCATTCAGGAGTAGCATTTCCAATTTGATGCGGACACCACACACACTCCCTTTTCTTCTCCCTCAGCTAATGCTGTTTTGATGATCAGCCCAGTAGCTGGATCTAATGAAGTGGAAGGTTAGAGGAGAAAAGATTTGATAATGAAACATTCCAGATACGTAGCAATAATTGTAATGAACGTAGGGCTCCAGCACAGCTGGATAGAATGGAAAGAATAGAGCAAAACGACAGCTCAGAGAGAGATCAGGGATTAAACCTAGATGCTCATGAACTACAGCTCCAGTGATGCTGTAGGCATGTCTCTGTGCTGTTGCTACATTAACATTTGTTTCTGCAACTATTTTTGTTGGCTGAGTATAGGATTGTGATTGTGTCACTCTGGCATTAGCCCTGGCAGAGCAGCCACCCAACATAACAACACCTAAAGATTGCCCTTCCCAAATTTCATCATGTGACAAAAACTCAGAACTATAGCATTAACAGGATAACACACACAGTGGAATATTTTAGTCGCACTTCGACTCAACTACATTCTTGCTAGATTTTCTTGTACATTCTGTTTCTGCTATTTTTTTCCCATTGAGGTGGGTGGTGCATACATACACTTTTCTAAGACTTACCCCAGTGAATTGGGGTTCTAAGTTTTAAGAGCTGCAACTTGGGATAAGGGACAAATTAGAAACCATCTGTGACATTTGAGCTGCTTTGCAGACATTGTGGGCATGAATTCAAAGTATAAATGGATTAATTAGCTTTTTATTATTTTTTCCATATTCAGTGCATAGAAGGTGTACTGGGCAAGGCAGATTACAATCATGACAAAGTAAATCACTGGACTGCTGCTATAGTAGAACAATCTCTAACACATCTGGTAAAGCTGGGGAAAACATATAAATACATTGGTAAGTATAAGCATGTATATTCAGATTTATGTTGTTTCTCGCTAAATCTAAATGGTTTTAAGGTTGGCTTCTGGAGGGAGGAGATACCCTACAGGTGATAGACAATGTTCCATACATTTTTCCCTCTGGCCAAGAACACTGAAGGCTGTCTTGATCTGTTCTCTTACGGACTTTTATTGTAATAAGAGTAATGTAGAGCTCAGATCTAAAAGATTGGGATTGGTTCAAGCCTGCTTTTTCACTGAATCTTGCCCAATTTCCCTGCCTACTCTCCCCCCCCCACCCCGGCTTTTATACATACAGGTTCCATAATACCCAACATAGTATTTTTGAGTAGTCAAAAGGGACCTCTCTTTTCGTGTTCATCAGCAGGAAAGCTGGTTGGATCCAACCCTGGGGCTCAAATTTTAGTTCTGCATAGACATAGTGAGTGATTTTCAGCACTTGTAAAAATAATTACAGATTATTACTTAGTAAGTTCTACAAATCAAGGGAACTTGCTTCAAGTGATGGGGCTACTGGGGACATGTAAAACCTATTTAAATTGTAGGTATGTACTTCTTCAGACAGACACATATAGCAAGGAAGGATGTAATGAAAGCATAAGTTTTGCTAACCCTAACTGGGAAGCACAGAACTCAAATTACTGGGGGGTGGGGTGCCAGGGGTCTTGTCGCCTACCTTCTTAATTACTGTTCCAGTGGTATCTTAGTCAAGGGCCTCTGTGCCCTCTGCCTGGATCTTTATACTAGGTCTCTTTGTGATAGTATTCCTACTGAGGAGGGCAATCTGCTCTCTAGCTCTGCACTGTTTTCTTTACTCTTTCCAGATCCATCATGTTATGACCCCAGGTAGAATATCTCTTTTAATTACGCCGTTGCCTATCTGTCCCTGCTCCTCCCAAACACACACACACTTTGTGAGCTAAGTCATAGTTTCTTGCCACATCCCAAGAGTCATAGCTGCTTCCAAATCTGCTACATACACTACTGGCTGAAGAAAATTTCCAGCCAAGTGGAATATGCATCACTAATTGCTTTAACTCATCCTTTATATCATGGGTAAAGTCAGTATCCGAAAAAGCCCTGGCCCCAAGGTGAGCAGCACTCATTCTTGAATCCTGGCAGTGAGCCAAAGAGACTTGGGGAGTCCAGCTCAAAGGCCGCCTGAAACTGAGCTGAGAGGAAGTCTAGATCCTGTCTAGTTTTGTTGAGGGAAAGGGGCAGATCTGCTGCTGCCAAAGAAGAAAGTTCTGTCCCTTCCTTTGAGCAGGACACTCGAGTAGGGTTGCATAAATTCCCTAAATAAATAAAGTGCTTAGATTTAACTGGGTTTCTCTGCTTTGTGAAGGTCCTAAATGAGAATAACAATGAAAATTTCCTTATGGACTTAAAGGAGTAACAAAAGGTTAGGGTTTATGTAGAACAGGATGTGCATGTCATTTTGCATGTCATTTTGTCACAGTGCAGAGAAGAGAAAGCCTTGTACAGAAATTTCACTGGCCAAGGGGAGTTTGATTAAGTATCATTTATTGTGTATCATGTGTCACTCTCATCCCCTTTCTCCATTGATAACCCTTCTCTTGGGGAAGTTCTGCATTGGATGAGCCCAGAATTAAGGGCATTTCCCCTTTTGAAAGCAAAGAGAAAGTGCTGCATGTTTAGAGTTCTGGAGAGGACAGGGAGAGGAATGATGAACCCAAAAATGCTCAAGGGTACATAGACTTAGTTCTCTCCGCTCATTGCAATTAAGAAGGAATGTTGGTACAGTTTGTAATCTGAACCAAAGAAGGCACAAGATTGTCAAGCACTTTCCTGATTGTTGTGCCTATGCCTGCATAAACCTGACTCACAATGATCACAGAATTATATAAATAAATTTTATAGCCCTTTGCAGTGGTAGGGATGCGACTTCTAGAGAATGGGGGAGGGGGCAACTTGTGAATTTCATTCAGGGCTTCCTACCTTTTCTCAGGGAGGCACCATACCGTGGAAAAGAACAGTTCTAGAAAATGCAGGTGCTAGATTGTCAAGTGAATAAGATTCAGTTCTTGGAAGTGTAATTTTCTTGACAGTTTCTTTTTAAAACATTGTATTTGTTTTAAGCACAGCAGGCCCCACAATGTACCTTTGCCATACCTCATACTTGGCTGGTTTGTCTTCGAGGAGCAATAAAGCTATACTTATTTAGAAGGTAGTTGGCTACTATCAGAGAGATCATTTTACCCAAACACCACTAATTATCCTGCCCTAGAAAAATTACACGTTTTTAGTAAAGAGAGCCCATGTGGCATAGTGGCCAGTGTGACAGACTAGGATCTGCGCTACCCAGGTTTGATTCTTTACCGTGGAAGCTTTCTGGGTGACCTTGAACCACTCACGTATTCTCAGCTGAACCTTACCTTATAAGATTGTTACGAGGAAAAAATGGAAGCAAAGAGAATGATGTAAGCCATTTTGGGTCCACATTAAGGACAAGTTGGGATATAAATGAAGAAATATTTTTAAAAAGTAGATTCTGCATAAACCTAGTCTCAGGTTTTCTGAAAAGAACAGTCCACTTTTTTAAGATGGTCAGTACTTCATATTCCCTGAGAGAGCAGGATTAATTGGTAGTACATCTGTTTGGCACACAAAAGGTCTCAGGTTCAGTCCCTGGTATCTCTAGTTAAGAGGTAGTGGATGGTGTGAAAGACCTCAACACGAGACCTTGGAGAGCCACTGCTAGTCTGAGTAGACTGTAATGACACTGATGGACCCATGAACTTATTCAATATAAGAGCTTTTATGCGTTTTCAAGAGGAAATCTAAGAGATTTAGCAGTTAGATGCATTACACATATTTTGCCATAGAATAAATGAAACTTTTTTTTTGCTCTTTCATTCCCATTGAGCCTGTTCAATGATATAAAAAGTGAGCTGGTCTGAGTAATTTATCTCTTGCTTTATTAAGGTAATTTCTACTGGGCGGGTTCCTTGCATTTTCTCTCCCCCAGTCTCCTGTGTAGGGGCCATTTTAAAAGGTTTTTTTAAGTTGGCAATTGACATATCATTGTGTTCTCTAAATTTCCAGGTTGCATATTTTGTACAAAAAAGTCCCTAGGCCCTTTTCTTGCACACATATGAAGGGCAAGGTATATCTCCACAATAAAGGGGTTAGAAACTTAGAGTTTTAATGGAATGAAATCTGGGAATTCAGAGACCCTAATAGGCAGATTGTTAAAATGATATGTCAGTTGCTGATTTCCCCCCCCCCCAAAGCCCTCTAGTGGCAGGGGGAAATGGCCATAGAGGGGGACTGGAGCAGGACCAAGAAGATGTGGATCTTTTCTAAAACATTGCAGCAAAGCAGGTTTGGGAAAGATTGCAGGAAAGACAGGGTAAACCTGGGAACTGCAGGCAAGCACCCCAGTGCTGTGGAGAAGCAGCGGGGAAGCTCACCTCCCAGCATCCAAGCCAGGACAAACATCCCATGAGTAAGTGACTTAACGCGCACTGATTTTTTTCCCCATCCTCCAGTAACATGTGCAGTAATGCAGAAATGTGGCGCTGGTTTACACACAGCAAGCTCATGTTTTTGGGACACAACAACTGATGGTAAGTGCTGCCCCCACAGAAGCTAGGTAAATGGTTTCATGGGGGAAAGTAGCACATTTTCTCTCGTTATTAATATGAAAGACTATATATAATGATTAAAAAAGTGTTTGACTTGATAGTTAAAATAATTTGTATTGTCAGGAATTAAAATAATTAGGTCCAAACACAGTTGTAAATAATTTTCCCCCAACACTTTTTGTTTAAATGAAAAACAGCTATGAAAGAAAGCTAAATGGGAAGCAAATGTTTAACTGCCTACTGCTTTCCCATCTGAAAGGTGGGAAATGATAAAGGTCTGTTTATCTTTTTTGCCAAAAGTAGAAACACAACTTGGGAGGAGGGGGTTGAGTTTGAGCCGAGAAAGGCTGTTAGAGAAAGGGTTAAGCAGTCCCTTCTCCCACTGGTCCTCCATTTGAGGTAGCAGCTTCTCATGATGGCTATTGGCAAAGAAAAAATACACGAGGGGGAATGTTACATGCAATTGCATATAATCATATTGTTTTGGCCCTTACTGTCAGTGCCAGAAATGTTGTTAAATGGCTGTGGAGCTGCCTGTTCTGCAAAACAAATGAGTCCCTTTTCACATGGATTTTTGTTTTCATTTTACAGCCCTGATTTACAGGCAGTAACAGCTTGTACCTTATCATTTGCAGTCCGTCTGTCTCTTAGTTACAAAGGGACTGATTTGAAGCTAAAGCAGGGCAGAATGAATTATTAGCAGTATACTTCTTAAAGCAGAAAATGTTGTACTTTAGCTTACTATTTTTTATGAATGTGCATATTGGCCTGTTCAATGAAGGTTTCATTGCTTTATACACATACTGAGAAAGCCCATTTGTAAAATCTGCATATTAGGCAATCATTAGAAAAAGTGTGCTGTAGCACAGTGGTTAAGTGGTTGGGTTGCAAATCAGCACTCTGCTAGTTTGAATCTCACTACTGCCATGAGCTCAGTAGGTGGCCTCGGGTAAGCTATTCTTCTCAGCCCCAGCTTCCTAGCTGTGCAGATAATAATGACACTTACTTTGTTCACCACTCTGAGTGGGGCACTAATCTGTCTAAAGTGCAATATATACGCGCAATTGTTACTATTATTAAAACAGTAATGTATTTGTTCATCTGTTTGGTATACCTGGAAAGCAAAAGGAGATTGGTCAGCCCATTTCATTCTCAGTTGCCAACCTGGCCTTAACAGTAAGCAACATTTCTTTCCATTTTGGAGGCACGCCAAGGAAAAGAAAAAAACATTTCATTGTCAGAAAACGCTAAAATAGTTACCAAATAATTTGCTGATGATAAAGATTAAAGAGTTTTGTAGGTGATAAGTCATAAATGCTCACAGGTTCTGTGGCTGATAAATACTTACATTAATATTGACCTAGTTTCCTCCTCCATCCAAATAAAACAAATGAATAATTATTTGTTAAACAGATATCCCTTGTGAAATATGTGCAGAACAATTTTGTTCTGACATTTGAGCTTTATGGGAGGGGGCTGTATTCCGAGGTGATAGCTGTGCAATCTGATCCTAAACAGAAGTAAGGCTCACTGTGTTCAACAAGGCTTACTCCCAAGTACATATACATAAGATTGCAGCCTTGGCAGAAGAAAAAGAAGCATAGCACTGAACACTCTGCTAAATGTAGAGAAAAAGGGATTTGACAGTGTCAGGACTGTTTCTGTAGATACATTCAACAGATGTGGAGTCACTCTAGCCTCTTGACTTCATCTGAATGATATTCAAGTTCCATGCACTCTCGGGATCAAAACTGTGTAGTTGTAAGTACCAATGAGAGATTAGAGATTATTCTCATGAAAAAATAGAGTGATCTTATTAGGGCAGAAATTGCTGAGTGTTAAACTCTGTTCTGTGTCTCAGCATTTCCATTCCAAATCCATTCGTGCAAAAATGAAAAAGACCAGCTGGTTGAGACCAGATAGATTATTTTTCCTTATGTGAGTCGGTGTACAAACACTGCAACATCTACTTTGCCATCAAATAGGAGTCAGGATTTTGATTTATTGCAATGAATTTAGTATTTGTGCTCTGTAGGGGCCAACTACACAATACATTTTTAATGAGTACAGCATGTGGAGCTCCAAAATGGGGCAACTAACTCCACTCTCAGGAGCAATTTCAGCTAGGAAATAGTATGTCAGAGTAGGGGAGACATTAATCACAACCTAAACTGGGCCCTGCAGACTTCTAAAATATTCCCCCCAGCTGCTGTTGGGAAAGTGTATCATGTAATTTGGGCTAAGTTGCATGGTCTAAGGAAGCAATATTCAGTGTTCTGCCATGACTTACAGTATTTAGATTTTGCTATGCTGCTTAGTGATAGTTGAAGCCTGGATTGGAGGCAAAGCTCCCAACAGATATGGAGAGTACTTTCATGCCTTTGGCTTTGGTGCAGGAAGCGGACTCTGTCTTCTGTGCTGTGTGAAAACAGCAGCCCCAAGCAGTAGGGAAGTGCACTTTCTGGTTCCTGTGAGCCACAGCAGATGGGCACAGGGAGCTCCATGTTCAGAGCTCCCAGCATTTTTTTAAACGTAATTTTTTAAAATTTTCTGGCATGAAGGGGCTCGATTTAGATCAGCTGTGGCATGCAGAGAGGGGCATGCCATTTTCCTGAGAGCCCCACAAAAGAGAGAGCTCCCTGGGGTTATTTCAGGTCAGGGAAAATGTACAGGGGGAAAGGCTTAACCTTTTCCCTTATGTCACAGTTCCCCCATGTGCCTGAATAGTTTTTTTTTTAAAAAAAACATTGGGAGCTCCAAACATGGACGCACAACTGATTTGGCCCTGAGTTAAGCAGAAACAGGCCTTTATTGAGCAGAGAGTGGTTTGGAACAATAATGGACTTAGGGAAGCTGACCCTAGGAACCAGTTTCCCCAGGGCTGGACATGGCTGCTGGTAGGAGTGGAAATCATAAAAAATCCTCACCCATCATTCCCTTCTACTGATGGATCACTGGATTCAACTCAAGTGCTGTAATGAAGAGGCATAGAGATCGTGTGTTCTGCATAGAGAATCATGTTGCTCATATGTAAATTAGCAATAGGCCCATGGTCAGACGTATGCTTCGTACATTGTTAAACTATTTCCCATTACTTTTTTGAATTTTTGCCTGAACATGTTTAATCAGATGTAAGCCCACAAAGGAATTTATTTCCTGCTAAGTGTGCTCATGCTTCCAGTGCTACATACCAGTGCATTTCTGTTTAGCTGGGAATATGTTCTGTTTGTGGTCTTGATGGGTTTCCCATTCAAGAATGAAAAGAAAACCTGACTACCTGTTTTTTTTTCTTAAATCCATTATAGGTACCTGCACGGTCAGATGGGAAAATCGAACTATGAACTGTGTTGTGAATGTTTTTGCTGTAGCGATTATCCTGTAGCAAGCTGAACAAGCTACATTAAGTTACGCCAAAGCCTTTAAGAACAAACTATCAAACACAGCACATTGTAACAACTATTAAATAGTATAATATTTATGCACTAGAGGAAGTGGTATGAAGTTTCTGCACAAAGTATATATGATGGCAAAATATTATTATTCAGTATAGTGGCTGAAAGCTTCCTAAAGGCAAAGCTTAAGCATTCTAAGTCTGTGAATCCCCCCCCCCCGCTCTTAAGAATATACATGCTTGCACAAAAGCACCAAAACCACCATTCAAGGGGGCTTAAAAGAAACGTATTTGTTAGAAGGAAGAGAATATGAAATATATATATAAATTGTCAGTGAAGAGCAACTTCTAGACTGTTGCAGAGACTTCCTTGGAAGATTTTTAGAGGTTCTTCAATAGAATGGCAGATAAGATGCCCTAAAGGATGGCTTGTCCATCATACAGACATTCTTCTGCAAAGTGGAATAGCAAGAGAGTGCTAGTTTGTTCTAGGGCCTATATTCTGATGGTGAGGCCCAAGCCAGTCCCTCATGTGAACTGAAAGAACACTCTCAGCATGCATGGATTCCATATCAGATGCTGTGGATTTTCTCAAGGATGCAAAATATTCCCTCAGAGTAGTATGTTTGATTGTCATGGTTTTAGGGTTGCAAAGTAGGATATTTCATAGTGCTTGTATATAATATTTGATAGACCAAACACGACAAGAGAATGGAAAAATAAACATATTTTAAAATTATGTTGTTCTGCCATTAGGTCACAAACAGTGCAGTCTGATACAGACTCAATTGGTTTAGACTGGAGTTACTCTGCTTAGGATTGCACTGAAAATATCTACAGGCCAAAGTACCTATTTTTCTCATACAGGGCATGAATTCCTGCAAGCAAATGTTCCTGTGATCCTGGAATCAGTAGCCAGCATCACATAATTTTATATGAAGGCATTGCCCTTAAGACATACTTCCCAATTTAGGAAAATTAAGTTACCTCAGTCTGCAGTATTTAATAGTGATTGACAGCTCAATCTTACATCAACAGAATGTGAGGAAAAGAGTACCTGCAGCTCTGTCATCGCAGCATCACAAAGCACGTATGGCTGCATTATAGTAATCTGTGCGTGAAAAGAGTTACATGCACAGATATTTACAACTGGGATATAAAAGATTAGCAAAACTCTTTTATCTTCATTATCTGACATATCTTTTAGCAGAATATCTTGTTTACATCTTAAGATGCACTTATTAAAAGTCTAATAAAGCACTGTGTCATTTATGAAATAAGTGTGATTGCGTTATTATACACACATACTTGGGTGTAAGGTATGTTGAACTCAGAGAGACTAGCTTCCAGGTAATGTTAATGGACTGTACATCTGAATTATGCCTAGGAATGTTGATATAAGATGTTAAAAATAAGGCTGCATGTCTGCTTATGGGAGAGTAAAATGTGTTGAATGCCGCGGAACTATAAACAAACATGAACAGAATTGGGCTGCATGTATTTTTATTGCCAGATCTCAAAAAAAAAATTTAAAGTTCAGTGCCAGTCAAATGATTAATCCTTGAAAAACTGAGCAGATTTAGGTACATTACACTGGTACATTAAACATTTGGTATTTTGAAAGTGTCAGGCTATGGATGACAGGCTATGGCAGATAGCCCCTGTACCATCATAGCAAGAATCCAGGCTCTTGGTTAGAAGGTTTTATTCAGGAATCAGATCATTTCCACAGATATGTCCGTAGAATTACTCAGAAGCAAGGGAAGCAGCTAAGCAGTAAGAATAGGTTGACAGGAATGGCAACGTGGGAAAAACCTCCCTCTTAACGCACACATTTACTCCTTCCCCCTCCCATCAGTAAAACAGGACTTTTGGCGTGAACCCATCCTGAGAACGTCTCACATATGTGTCACATAATCTCTGAGTAAATGTAATTTTTTGTTTTTTGTGTTATTGAGACCAAATATTTTCATTAGCCATTGGATTTTTAGGCTGCTGCTTTATATATTTGAAGATAAAATTATGCTGAATTCTGCAGAATTATGGAATTCTGACACAGGATGGTGGGTGTAACTCAAAATATACTACTTTGGCAAGATTGTACTAGAAATTATTCTGGTATTAATTTGTCTTAAAATAGCTACACTTTCTTTTCCCTAAAAATAAAAGTTCATCTTCGTTCTTCTGTGCCTCCACACATGGGGACTGCGCAGGCGCAGGCCAGCCGCCGGAGAATTTTCTAGAGCTTCCATGGCTCCGAAGGGGCCGTTTGTCGCGCGCCTCAGCGACCGTTTTCCCGCCCAAACGGTCACGTGATCCTCCAGCGACCAACGGCCCCTTCCCTCAGTTCTCTTCTTGCCGCCGCTTGGAGAGAACGTGAGCTTCGTTGCTCTGTGCTTTTTTGTGCTTCGTGCTTTATTCTGACTGATTGCTTGGCTTTTGACTTCGGACTTCGTGACTTCGACTATTCTTCAGATCTCGTTTTGGACTTTGTTGTGGACTCGGTAATTTGACTCGGACTGTTTTTGACCTTCCTTTCGCGTGCCCCTGAAGATGGCCTCAAAGGCTCTCTTCAAGCATTGCCTCCAATGCCACACGAAAATGGCCAAGACCGATGGCCATGAACTGTGCCTGTTTTGTTTGGGGGAGACCCATAACGTGTCGGCCTGTAAGATTTGCCAGGGCTTCACCAGCAAGGCCCGGCAGGAGCGCAAGGCCCGACTGAACTCCTCCCTGTGGCAGAAGGTCATGTCCGGAGGCGCTCCGTTGCCCTCCCCCAAGGCCGGCCCTAGCCCCTCTGCCGAACGGCATTCAAGAGCTGGCTCAGTGGCCTCCGCGAGGTCGGGGTCGAAACCGCGTCCCCCGAGTACCTCGGCGTCGAGAGCGGCCTCTCCGGCGCAGGGACCGGTGCGGCCGCCCCGTAGCGCGTCATCTACCAGGTCGGATCCGAGACCTACGTCGGAACCGAGGATCCTGGTACCGAGTCCCCGGTCGGAACCGACGTCGGGATCGGTTCCGATGAAGCCTAAGAGGTCGAAGCCGAGGTCCCCTTCGAAGGCGAGGAGCGCGTCGGTTCCGAGGTCTTCTTCGGAACCAGCGAAGAAGAAGAAGAAGAAGACCAAGCATCATCGGTAGCCGCGTCCCGCTCCTCAGGAGGAGGTCATCGTGCTTCCTCACACGCCTTCCCCTCATCTGGGCTCCCCTGAGCCAGAAGGCATCTCCGTGCCGGTGCCGGATCCGATGGCCTTCGAGACGGTGCCCGCAGAATTCTCGTCGGGGCCGGAGCCGAGCCCGCGCCGTCGGAGCCGACCATCGCCTGCCCTTCGGTCGCCGAGGCTGGAACCGAGCCCGTCTCCTCGTCGGAGCCGTCCGTCGCCTGTCCGTCCGTCTCCACCTCCGGTCGGTCGTGAGCGGCATGGTTCCGGGGACAGTGTCCGATCTGTCCGGTCCACTGCGTCCCGGCATCGGCAGGCTTCCTACCTCCCCTCGCCATACCGTTGCCAATGGGAGGGGGCACCTGCGGGCTTCTCCGTGTCGGAACCGAGGCCTTCGACATCGAGGTCGGCGTGGGCTCCCCCTCCACTCCAGGTTCCGGAATCCCAGCTCGGTTCCGATGAGGAGGATGTGGAGAGCTTTGGCGGCTACCAGTCGGAGTCCTGGTCCGAACCGTCGCCAGCTGAGGAGCTAGTGCCATCTGCGGACTCGCCATTCGAGGACCTCCGCATCTACGCCGACCAGATGGCAAGGATGGCCAAGGCTCTCGAGATGGATATCTCTTCAGCAGCCCCCCAGACCAAGGACAAGCTCCTCAAGCGTATCTATGGGGATAATCCGGCGTCCGTTGGCTTCCCCATGCTCGAGGGTATTGAGGAGATTGTGGAGAAGGTGTGGCAGGTGCCCTGTGATCAACCTCCAACATCCAAGCGCATCGAGCAGCTTTACAAGATCAAGCAGGGCACCTGGCCGGCGTTGGTGAAGCACCCTCCACCTTCCTCCTTGGTCACAGAGGAGTTCAACCCCCGACGATCGGGTCACTCCTCGGTGCCTGCCGATAAAGAGGGCAAGAAGCTTGATGCCATGGGCAGGCGCCAGTACATTGTGGCTTCGCTGGGTCTGAGGATTGCCAACTACCAGACCATCATGCCAGGGTACCAACAGTACCTCTGGGAGAAGTTGGCATCCTACACTCAAGACCTCCCACCTGAGCAGAGGGCTGTCGTCTCCCTGTTGCAGACAGAGGCTGTCCGGCTGTCTAAACAACAAATGAATGCTGGGAGCCACGCTGCCGACACTGCTGCTCGGGGAATGGCTTCGGCGGTGGTCCTCAGGCGCCACTCCTGGTTGCGGTCTACGGCCCTGTCCCAGGAGGTGCGTTCCAGGGTGGAGAGCATGCCCTTTGAAGGGGACTCGCTGTTCTCCAAATCGACCGACGAGACCCTGAAAAAGAAAAAAGAGGACAGGCAGACGGCGCGGTCCTTGGGGCTGGCTCCTGCGGACAAGCCCTCCTCCAGGCCACGGTACGCTCCCCGGTCCGGCCCTTACCACTACCAGGGCAGATACCAGCAGCAGCGGCCGGGCTACCAACAGTATCCTGCCTACCAGCAGCGGCCTTACCCTCCCGCACAACAGCAGAGGAGGCGTCGGCCCTTCAAGCGTCGTCCGGCACAGCAACCGGCCCAGCAGAAAGATCAGCAGGGCGCCGGGAGGCAGTACTGACGGGTCGCGCCAGCCGTATCCCCGAACTTTTCGGACAGACTGAGTCCACTCCTCTCTGAGTGGGAGTCAATAACATCTGACTCATGGGTCTTAACGATTGTTGAACTGGGATACGGGCTGGAGTTTGTTGAGCTGCCTAGATGCAGTTCACCCCTGACAGCTGTCAATAACACTATGGCCGAGCTGGATGCGGAGATCGTGTCGCTCTTGGCCAAGGGTGCTGTGGAAGAATTGCCCTATGAGGACTCTGTAAAGGGATTCTTCTCTAGGTTCTTCCTGGTCCCTAAGAAGGATGGGGGCTTACGTCCCATCTTGGATCTGAGGGGCCTTAATGCCTTCCTCAAGGTGGCCAAATTCAAAATGGTAACGTTGGCGGCTGTGATCGCCTTGCTGAAACAGGGGGATTGGTTTGCGGTTCTTGACTTAAAAGACGCATACTTTCACGTGGGCATACGGAAGGAGCACAGGAAATACCTGAGCTTTGTTTACCGGCAAAGGGTTTTCCGGTATAAGGTGCTCCCCTTTGGCCTGTCCACTGCCCCACGAGTGTTCACGAAATGTGTGGCCCCGGTGGTTTCCTTCCTACGGGAAGAAGGCTGTACCATCTTTCCGTACCTCGATGACTGGCTCATCGTGGCTGAATCGGAGTCTAGGCTAGTGCAGCACATTGGCTTGGTACTTAGCACTTGCCAACGCCTGGGGCTTCTGGTGAACTTGGAGAAATCCAAGCTGGTGCCCAGCTGCAAAGTGTCCTACATTGGTGCACTGTTAGACTCTGTGGAGGGTAAGGCTCTGCTTCCCTTGGAGAGGGCTCGGTCCCTAAAGGGTCTGGTGTCCATGTTTAAAAGGAACCGATTCCAGTCTGTGCGCACTATCCAGTGCTTACTAGGGCATATGGCAGCGGCCACCTCTGTGGTGCCTTTCGCGCCTTCCATCTCTCGCAGGATATCTCACTGCCTGCATTCTTTCCTCAACCTTCCTCTAAGGGGGAAAAGGCCCTTCATTCCCTAGACTTGAAGAGGGCCCTAGCCTATTACCTGGATAGGACAAAGGAATTCCGCACCTGTCCTCACCTGTTTGTATGTTTTGGGGCCAAGGACAAGGGTAACAGGGCTTCCTCACAGACCCTGTCTAGGTGGATTGTGGCGGCCATTAGCAAGGCCTATTCCCTGGCAGGGGTGGCTTGCCCGCTTCATGTCAGAGCCCACTCCACGCGGTCCCAAGCATCCTCTTCGGCACTCCTCAGGGGGGTGCCCCTGGTTAACATTTGTAAAGCAGCCACATGGTCCTCTGCAGACACCTTTGTCAGGCATTACGCCATTGATGTCAATGCGGAGCAGGATGTATCTGTGGCCAAGGCTGTCTTACACTCCCTTTTTTCCTGAGGGAGTTTTGGAATGACTTTCTTGGCGTACCTGCTGGGTACCCTTGAGTGAAAGTGTGTATATATGTACCTGGGGGTGTGTATATATGTAAATATTGAGTATTTATGTGTCCTTACACAGTTTTTTGCATAGATGTATATATGCATATCTATTTATTGTTGTTCTTGTTTGTTCAATAAAATTGTGTTGGACTTCACCCCCGCCTTCCTTATTGTGTGAAGCTTGGTACACTCCCATGTGTGGAGGCACAGAAGAACGAAGATGAAAACAGGGTTAACATACCTGTAACTTATGTTCATCGAGTTCTTCTGTGCTGACACACAACCCTCCCTCCTACCCCGCTGTGAACTCCAATGCACAATACTGTGATGGCTGTAACGGATATTGGTGTTTTTAAGGTGTTATGGCTGACGTGTGTTGGTCAAGCGGCGGCAAGGGAGAACTGAGGGAAGGGGCCGTTGGTCGCTGGAGGATCACGTGACCGTTTGGGCGGGAAAACGGTCGCTGAGGCGCGCGACAAACGGCCCCTTCGGAGCCATGGAAGCTCTAGAAAATTCTCCGGCAGCTGGCCTGCGCCTGCGCAGTCCCCATGTGTGTCAGCACAGAAGAACTCGATGAACATAAGTTACAGGTATGTTAACCCTGTTATCTGCCTTAGCCATACTCTTTGCCTTTTGTATGATTAAGAGAATGATTACTAGAAACCTTTGATAAGTGATCAGTCCTACACCAGCCTCATATAAACTCAAGTTCTAAGTCTTTTTACCCGAGAATTTGCAGGAAAAAGCACTCGCACTGAATCCAGATCTGAGTAGTTCTTACATCACAAACCACAGGGAGCTTATATAGAGTGATTCCACACACATTGGATAATGCACTTCCAATCCTCTTTATAGATCATTTGGAATGGAATTTTTTTGTGTGCGGAACAAAAAATCCACCTCAAACGATAAAGTGCATTGAAAGTGCATTATCCAATGTGTGTGGAATCAGCCATAGAGTGCAGGGATGAAAAACCATGTTTCTGCCACCTTGTCTATTTCATAATGTTCCTCTGAGCATACAAAATGAAATTTAAGAATTAATATAGGTGCTAAAGGCAAGGTGCTATTTACTGTATTCTGTTTCCTTGGATGTATACTGACAAACCTATTCATAAGATGTTACTTCAGATCTGGACGGTATCTAGCTCTATCACTTCTCAAGAATGCTATTGCTAACCATATCTTAGAACAGTGCAAACACACACAAAAAGTCTGCTTAGTGTTACAGGAAGTGCATATTTCAGGCCTGCCAGTGCTAACCAAATAAACTCAAACCTATAAACATTACATATATTCTACATAACATACAAGACTGACATTAAACCTCATGACAAGTCCACAGATGGAAGTGAGTGCTTAGGACCAATGGAAGGGAGTGTCTTGTAAAGAAAATGAACAAGGAACTACAGTCCCACTCCCCACACCAAAGCAAGGAAGCACCTGTGCTGCTTTTGGGAAGCAGTAGTTTCATGTCATTATGCTCTGGAGTTTTGAAATTATAATTCATCACCTTTTGGTTTCAGTAATTATTCTTGAAAGCAAAGAGAGGAAGTACATCACAATGAAGTGGCAAAAACAGAACATTTATGAAAGCCTATGAGATGGCAGTGAAAGCCACTAAGAGTTCTATGTGGCTTCCATTGTGTCCACTAGCTGTCACCTGGCTCAGTTGTTTAGGATTGGATCTTTAACATCTCTTTTGCAGGGAACTCAGAAACGTATTGATTTGGTGATTAGCTATGACGTTTTTGGTAGTTATTTTGTGGATACAATCTTAAAACTCCACTGGGACCTGCCGGCCTCAATTGATACAGCATGTGAACTTGAGGTCCCTTGGTCGCCTTCAAGTTTGGTATTCGACCAGTTCAGCCAACTCTTCTAGGATGAGATGGACAGGAACCTGTATGCTGTGAAGTTCACCACTTGCCCCTTGGATCTATGCCCGTCATGGCGGGTGAAAACTGGCAATGATGGTATACGGGTTCCCCTGGTTGATATTATCAACTTGTTCCTGAGTTCTGGGACCTTTCCAGGAGTATTAAAAGAGACAGTGGTGAGACCTCTCTCTTGAAGAGACCATCTCTGGATCCTATGGATCTAGCTAATTACCACCCAGTTCTGAATCTTCCGTTTCTGGGTAAGGTAACAGAAAGAGTAGTAGCTGAATAGCTCCAGGCATTCCTGGAGGTCTCCTCTGTCCTGGATCCATTTCAATCTGGCTTCCACCCTGATCATGGAACGGAGGCGGCATTAGTTGCCCTTATGGATGACCTTTGTCAACATCTGGACCGGGGCAGGGCAGCGCTGCTGTTAGATTTAACAACAGCGTTTGACACAGTCGATTATGATCTGACCCACTGCCTCACCAATGTGGGGATGTGTCAGACTACCTTGCAGTGGCTAGTCTCGTTTCTCCATGGTCAGTCACAGAGGGTAGCACTTGGGGAGCAGATGTCACCGTGTTACCCTCTGGTATATGATATCCCTTAGGGGGCCAATGTTGTTTAATAACTATATGCACCCCCTTTGCCCAGATTGTCTAAAGTTCTGGGCTGGATTGTCAGATGGCCTGGCTAGGGGCTTGGACGCTGCAGCTGCATGGTTAAAACAGAGTTGGCTGAAATTAAATCCTACGAAGATGAAGGTCTTGCACCTGATGGAGCGCTATTAATGCCTATGCCAGCGGTGAGGAGCTTGGGCATGATCCTGGATGCCATACTTTCTATGGAGGTTGTCAAGTCTGCATTTTTCCATCTTTGTCATGCCAAGCAGCTTGCCTCCACCTCTCCTCTCATAACTTAGCTACAGTGGTCCATGCAGTGGTCATCTCCAGGCTGGACTACTGTAACTCACTCTATGCAGGGCTGCTCTTGAGCCTCACTCGGAAATTGCAGCTGGTCCAGAATACTGTGGCACGTGTTCTTACAGGGACACTGCTTAGGGCACATATATACTGGGTGCTGTTTCAGCTGCATTGGCTCCCAGTTGCATTCCAGATCAGGTTCAAGGTTTTGGTTGTGACCTTTAAAGCCGTTAACAGACTGGGACCAACATACCTTTGAGACCATCTCTCCCAATAGGTCCCTTGGAGGGATTTATTCTCCTCTGATAATCTGGTTGTCCCCGGCCTGGAGGACATTTGCCTGGCCTCAACCAGGACCAGAGCTTTTTCAGCTCTGGCACTGGCCTGGTGGAACACTCTCCCAGTGGAGATCTGGGCCCTCTGGGACTTACTGCAGTTCCACTGGGCCTGTAAAATGGAGATGCTGGGCCAATGGCTGAGTCACTCTGTCCTTCCTGGCCTCCCTTGCTCTGACTGCATTGCTGAGCTTTTCTACAGCCATCTTATTTAGATGTGTTAGCAGATGCCTTCAACTGGTTGTATTTATCTGGTATTTTACATTGTAGATTGTTGTTTTAATGTAATTTTATGCTATATTTTATGTTTTTTTTATAATGCTTGATATTGTTGTAACCCACCTGGAGCCTGCTTGTGGGGAGGGCAGCCTATACATTGAATTAAATAAATAAATAACCAGAAGGGCTCAACCACACACACTGCACATATGCATGGCAGCAGTTGCAGAAGATGGGACACGGGGACTCAGTCTGGGTAGTGAAATTAACAAGTACAAAGAAGCAATACTGGCGCCTTTTATGGCAAAGAGCTAGTTTAGCTAGTTCAGGATAACTGCCAGGGTCTATTGAGCTGCTTTAGGTATCCTCAGGACTTTGGAGATATACAGTGGAATATCTGCCCGTTTTTCTTGGAGCGCCAGATGCATTTATCACAATTACTTCTGAAAGTCCTTTTGAAAATATGAGATTGAAGTTGGCTTAGCCATGAGAAACTATTTGTATTCCTTGCCTGGCTGCTTATCTCCAGGTGATTATGAGCAGCAAACAAGCAGGATGTGATGTTAAAAGATATACAGATGTTCAATGTTTATCACAGTTAAGAATCAAAATTTGTCTAACCTATTTTATAGACTAAAGACCAAACTAGATGCAACAGTAGCAGACTTGGGTTTTTTAGGAGGGGAGTGTTACAGATCTGCAGAACTCATGCGTAAAGCAAGCAGGGGAGGAATGATGTTTTTTTTTTTTTTTTTTGAAAAATTTTTTATTGGGTTAGAACATTTTTATTTTTACATTACAATCAATTTTCCCCTAATTTTTCGTTTCTAACCCCCTCCCTTTCCCCCCCTTTTGTTGACTTCCAACAGCTTTCCCACCCTCTGTCCCTTTTCCCTTACTTCTATTAAATTCCTCTGTCTAAAACAGATATACATTCTCCATTATATTAAGCAGTACATCATTAACTCCTTTAATTATTATACACCCAAACTATACGTCTTTAGATAAACAATTTATCCCATTTTCCAGTTTTGAATAATTCTATATAAACCTATATATCATAAACCATAAAAATTTCCCACATTTAAATCAAACAATTTGATTTGTTCTCTATATATTACTCATTTCAACTTTTTATGGTAATTCTATATAACTCCTCAGATACTCAATCAATTTAACTCTTCTATACATTCAGTTTGGTGCATATAAATCTTGTCAAAGAAAGAAAATATTGTTAGTTAGTCAATCCTCATGTTTAAACCTTATCATTAATTATTCTCTATCAGTTGACCTATACATATCTATATATATCTCAATCAATTAATCTAACTGCTTATAAATTCACATTTCTCTTCCTCCCCCGGTAAAGTCACCCCTCTCTTTTATACTTTTATTATATTTCAGTAGTTCTCAAACTGCCACAGTTTTCCTCCCACCTCCCATTTCTTCTCCAGGTATTGTTTCAGCTTCTCCCAGTCTGTGTTGAACTGCCCTGAGTCCAGATCTCTCAGTTTTCTTGTCATCTTGTCCATTTCAGCCATATACAGCAATTTGTAGATCCAATCTTCAATAGTTGGTACTTCTTGTACTTTCCATTTCTGCGCATACAAAAGTCTAGCTGCTGCAGTCATATAAAAAATCAACGTCCTATGATGGGCTGGAATTCCCTCCATTCCCAAGTTTAGCAGCAGGAGTTCTGGGTTCTTATTTATTTGAAACTGTAAAATGATGTTTTTAAGAGTAAAAAGGGCATGCTGCTAAACCCTGTCCCTCTCCACAGCGAATAACAGTAACCATGAGGCTTGATTGTTGTAACACACTTTACACAGGGTACCCCTTGAAGACAATTCAGAAATGACAGCTGGTACAGAATATGACCCTGTTTATTAGCAGGATCTTGCCAAAGAGAGCACATGTTATGATCACTATTATCAGTTGCTTATTTGTTCTGGAGTCAGCCCCAGGCGCTTGTACTTACCAGTTAAGTCCTTCACAACCTGTGACCCACGTACTTGAGGGATGATCCATTCCACTGTGAGGCTCTGTGACAGCTGTATGTTTGCTTCATCATGTATGTACAAACATAAGAACACAAGAAGAGCCCTGCTGGTTTATCTAGTCCAGCATCCTGTTTCTCCCAGCAGCCAAAAAGGATTGGCCTGAGGGGCAAACAGGGCATAGAGGCCAAGTCTGTCCCCTGCTGCTGCTTCCCAACAAGGATGTTCAGAGTTTTGCTGCTTCTGGATATGGAGGCATCCTTCAAACACCGTGACTGGCCATTGATGGCTCTCTCCTCTATTAATCTAACCCCCTCTTAAAGCTATCTATGCTTGGAGCCATCACTACCTTCTCCGACAGTGAATTCCAGTGTAATTACCCATAAAATAAAGAATTTCCTTTTGTGTGTTTTGAATAGAGATGGGCACGATCCAAAAAATTTTAACGATCCAGCGGATTGTGGATTGGCGCCGACAACGATCCCAAATTAACGATCCGCGCTGATCATCTCCCGTTCCCGAGCCATGGATCGTGGATTGTGGATCGTGGAGGCAAAAGCGGAGGGGCGCCCCACTGTTCCCAGCGATACAGGAACGGTGGGTGATGCCAGCGGCATCTGTGTTTGTGTTTGGCCGTCTGTGTTTGGCCGTCAGAGCTGCCTATCAGGGTTTGCAGGGATGAGATTGGAGTGCCCATGGCTACAGAACACCCCCTTCCCCCTCGCTCCCCTACTTAAGATGTTTATAAAGCAGTGTTTCATGAACTTTTTAAAATGTCTTGATTAAACAATTATAACTATTTTCATTGTAATGCAAAGCAGCATCAGGAGGCTGCTGTTGTTCAGCAAATGAGAAGTGGGGAGGTTAACCCATTACTTTCCAGCTGTTACTCTGATCAAAGTTTTCCTGAAGCTTTCTTTGTCCCCTGCAGGAGAAAAGACAGGAGTCGCCATACCTTTTTCCTATAGAAAGAAAGCAGTTCATGCAGTAGTGTTGTCAACCTCCAGGTGGGACCTGGAGATCTCTCAGAACTACCAGTGATCTCCAAATGACAGAGATCCATCCCCTGGAGAAAATAGTAGCTTTGGAGGGTGAACTCTATGGCATTAATACTCCCCTGAATTCTTTCCCGCCCCCTTCCCCCTCCCTCCCCTGGGTGTCTTCTCCCAATTTGTGACTGCTTTGCTGCTCCGTGGTTGGAAGGAAGCCCTGCTGATCAAGGAAAGCTGGGCTTCCATTCGGGTTTCCGGGGCGACAGAAGGAGGGCAAACAGAGCTCAAGCTTTCCCCTGGCTCCATTGCCAGGGGAATAGATTGATGGCGCCTGAGTGTCTGGATCCCTGATCTGAGCCCGAATGCAACGATCCAGGCCTCTCCCGATCGCTGGATCGTTGGCCGTGGCCAATCACGATCCGCCGGGTCATGATCGCGCGATCGCCATTATCGTGGTTTTTTTTCGATCGCAATGCAGACCGTACCCATCTCTAGTTTTGAACGTATTGCCCAACAATTTCATTGGGTGCTCCCAAATTCTAGTATTATGAGAGAAGGAGAAAAGGCTCCCACTATCTACTTTCTCCACCCCCCATGTTTAATTTTATAAACCTCAATCTTGTCTGCCCATAGACATCTTTTTACTAGGCTGAGAAATCCCAGACTCTCCAGTCTTTCCTCATAAAAAGGTGCTTTTAATTATCTTGGTTTTCCTGCTTTGTCCATTTTTCATTTCTGCAGTGTCCTGCAGTGAGCAGACCTGTGCACAATATTCCACACTATAGCTTTATACAAATGTGTTACAATATAGGCCATTTTATTTTCAGTCCTTTTCCTAATAATTCCCAGCATAGAGTTTACATTTTTCACTGCTGCCACACAGTGGGTTGACATTTGTACTGAGATTTCCATAACAACCCCAAGATCTCTTTCAGTCTCAGTCGCAGCCAGTTCAGACCCCATCAGCATATAAAATTATAATACTTTGATCCAACATGCATCACCTTAGACTTACCCAGGTTGAACTTCATTTACCACATAGATGTCCACTCACCAAATTTAAAGAGATCCTTCTGTAGCTCTTCACAAATCTGCCTTGGTTTTCACCATGCGAAATAATTTGGTATCTACAAACTTGGTTATCGCACTGTTCAACTAAAATTCCAAATCATATATTAACAAATTGAATAGGACCGGTCCTATTACTAATTCTTGTGGGACTCCACTGCTCACTTCCCTCCATTTGAGAATTGTACATTTGTTCGTACTGTCTGCTCCTTAACATTAACCAAGTTTTAATCCATGAGCAGACCAGGTTTCTTATCCCAGGATTGCTAAAGCTTACCCGGGTGTTTTTAGTAGTGTACTTTGTCAAAAGCCTTTTGGAAGTCCCTGTATAGAATGTCTACTCGATTGCCCTTATCACGTGCTTGTTAACCTGCTCAAAGGTCTTCAAGGGGTTGGTGAGGCAGGACTTCCCTTTTCAGAAGACATGGATTTTCCCCTAGCAAACCTTGTTCTTCAACATGCTTGCTTAGTAATTCTCTCTTTAATAAGAGTTTCTACAAATCTACCTGGAACAGATGTTAGGCTAAGAGGCCTGTAATTGCCTGCATCCCCTCTGAAATTGAGACAACATTTGCTATCTTCCAGTCATTCGGCACAGAGTTTCATATATTTGTTAGTAGATCAACAATGTCATATTTGAGTTCTTTAAGAAACTTCGGGTGTGTAGCATCTGGACTGGCAGACTTACTGGCTTTTTGTTTGCCTAGTAGTCCTAGAACTCCATTTGTCATCGCCTCAATTTAACTCAATTCTTCAGGCACCTTTTCCAAAACAGCGGCTCCAGCATGGGCATATACCCCATATTTTCTACAGTGAAAACAACAGATGTAAAGAATTCATTCAATTTCTCTGCCATCTCCCCATCTTTCTTAAGGAATATTTTTATTCCTTTGTCATCCAAAGGCTGAACCACCACTGTAGCCAGTTTCCTTCTTCTGGTATATTTGAAGAAATGCTTATTGTTTGTCTTAATGCTTTTCTGTTCATTTATTATTTATTTATTCATTTATTTAAAACATTTCTAGCCACCCAAATAGAGCCCTCAAGGCAGTGAACACCCTGAGTTCCTACACTTCTCTCTTTAGAAAGAAAAAAAAACACTGCCAGGGGCATGAGATAAATCAAGAACTCCCCCTCCCCCTTCCTTCAGCTGCGGGGTTAGTTTACCAGATGACCGTCCCTGTTCCTGGGGAAGAGAAGCCTCTCCATGCAGCTGAGGAAATGGGGCAAGGAATGAGCAGCAAAAGATGAACTTCTGGCAAGGCAGATGCAAGGAGGAGGATGACAATGACAAATGGACTGGCTGCTGTTGATCATGGCATAAGAGGGCAGTGGCTCTTGAACGAGCGTCATTTATTTATTTATAAAGGTTGCTGGCTGTTTTTAATTCTATGATGCTTGAAATTTTTTAATTTAAACAGTTTTGTTACTTGCCTTGGACCTCATTTGTTTGAGAAACAGGTGGACTTATAAATAAATATTGTATTGTACAATAAAAATACACATGCTGCTTAATAGTGGCCTTCAAAATATCTTTCAAACATGAATTCACTAAGTTAATCATACATTGCATGAAGAAACATGTTGTGAGATACACTTCAACTGATTGCAAAGGATTACACAATTTCTTCCTGCATTTCCCATTTATTAATAACGTTCTGAAACAGGCCTGTAGAAAGCTGAACTGTTTTCTGAACTTGTACCTTTCCTGCCTATCTAAATATAAGCATTTACAACAAGTTTTGCACTGGATGATACACATTTATTAAATATCTTCAGTCTTCCTATGTTTCTTAATGCTGCATTCTCTGCTTTCATATGGAACAAATAGATCATATAGCAATTTATTTTTATAAGCAAGCAAAATGTTAGTAGTACAGGTACACACAAAACTCCTGCAGAGAAGTAAGATAAATGCATTCCATTTGTTCCTTTGCTGAGATGATGCATTTTTGGATTTTTAAAAGTAAAGCTGTTCCACATTTCTAACATCACACAGGAAAAGAGTTTCAATTTCTCAGAACAGATCAGTGATTGATCTAGACATGTGTTATTATAAAGTTGACTCCCCCCCCCCGCTTGTGTTTTTTAAGTAATTGTTTTGCCTTTCTTATACATGGAACACTTTCTGGCAAATAAACAAGCCAAACCAATACTTTAATTTCAGATGAGATTAGAATGGTCCTTATATTTGAAGTACTGTAATGAAGGATATCTTATTTAGTTAGTTTAGGTTGTGATACTAATAATTCACGTTATATGACTGTTCATAAAGCCTTGCTTACTTGGGAGAGATGTATATGAGAAAATAGTATGTGGCAAAGGAGGAACAACTACTCTGTTTGACTAAACAAAGGAAATATGCTTCTAATAGTTTAAGCTTTTACATATGTGTTTGACATACACAGAACCACAGAGCTAAAAACCATGAGCAACATTAGTGTGATTATCCACCTATTGAAATTAATAAGTATGAACATACCATGCAAATCAGAACATCCCCTTTGCAGTTCTTGCCACAGTATTATTAACAACTAACATAGTTCTGTGTCAAAATAACCCTGGATATTTTCAAGAGAGGCTATGAATGAGCACTGTGCAAGATAATGATTATCATTTTGGAATTACCCTTGAAAGTAGGAACTAGAGAACTGTTAAGCCAGTAGTTTTCTGTTAATTTTTCCATGATGAATCAGAAAGCAGAAAGTTAAGCAATGTAACTTTGGTAGAACTTTTTATTTCATTGTCTTAATAGTCACTCTCAATTGTACAAAACTGTTGGTATTTTTAAAAACGACGTCTAACTCACATTTAAACACAGGGTCTACATGAACCAAATGCAAACCCCTAAATGACCCACATGTTGAAATTTATTTGTCCTTCTATCAAAAATTGATATAGGGCCTCATTAAAGTAGAAAATAATAATCAGACTATTTTACTGAGAATGCTATGTACAATACAAGAATATAAATTCAAAATCAGACTTCAGAATAGAAACTTTATGTTCTAATTTAATGCACTTAAATCAAAGCAATATATACATACCTTAGGGCAATCATGCACCATTCTTATGAATAACTAAGGGTCTGGAAAATGCCTTTTAGATAAGGGCATCAAATAGAAAGGGTGACTTTTCCTGTATATAAGGCTGCTAGTTGTTAACCTCACTGTTCCACTAAGGGTCTGTCCTATGCTTTCCCAGCTCTATTCTCTCTCCCTTTTCCCCCCAAGAAACAAAAAAGTTTGTTTTTTAAGTAACTGGCATAATATTGAAAGCATTTCCTCTAATCCCACTACATCAATTTCATACGTACCACTTAAAGCACTGTTAATGTGCATATGTGAAAGGCAGAATGCACCTTGAAATGAGTTCTAGCAGGTTTTTAAATCTAGTGATGGCCCATGCATGAGGGTGGATATATAATTGATTTCAGCTTTCTTGTATATTTGTATCACCCATGAAGTGCTTATATGAAGCTCCTGTTTAGCTGGTTGTTGAACACTTTTTCCTGAGTGTTGGATATTTAGGATTTTTGTTTTACTTCTTTCTCTGCCCTATATGGAAGTGCCCCTTTGGTTACTGTTCAACTTCTAATTAAAACTCATTGACCTGGACTGCTCAAAGCTTGTGAGAAAATCCTTCTACACCCTATGATTTGCATTTCTGTTCCTGAATTTGTTTTTATAACATCATAACATAGAGGCCATAAAAAAGGGCACAACGAGTTTGCTTCCACTATATATCTAAAGTTAAAAATGGAAATATTCAGCTCTGGCCTTGGATATTCTTTCCCAGTTATGTTTTGAAATGAATGTTGCTATCCAAGAATGTTATTCTTACTGCATTCCTTTTTCCTGGCTATGACCTGTCAATCTACACTGTTCAGAAGATCATGTACCTTGTCTTGATTGCTTATAAGAACTGGCTGTTTCTTCTTCTATCATCACCAAGTTTAAATGCCTCGAGTTATTTCTCAGACTAGTAGTGAAATGGAGAAATGTATTGGTTTATTTCCCCTATTACTTACTTATTAACAAGTGCAGCACGTTACTTGAGTCATCCACCGCCTTTCCTACAATCCTGGGATCTGCTATGCATCACCACCATTTTCTAGTATCTGGTGAAATTAACAAGGTTGAAGGAAGCCCTATGAATATAAAGCTAGAGAAGATAACTTGTGAACAGTGGCATTGTGCACTGACTGAAGCAGGGGAAGATTCCTAAATGATCATTGAAGAGCTGGAAAAGGCATGTGTGATTTTAGTTCTCTAGCCATTAATTATCTGTATAAACCTCCTAGACATATCCTTGTATGGAAAATGAGGTTATGGTAGAGGACATAAGGAAGATATGTCAACTCCATGTCAAACTTAACATGGAGAATAGATAGTTTGCTAAATAATACACAATGCAAAAGCTAACTCAAGCCAAACATAGAAACTTGGGGTTATATCGGGGCAAAATTCTAGTGAGAAGATAATTAGTTGTATTAAGATTCATACTGCTTAAACAGCCGTTTTTGAGGGGGTGGGGTAAGGACAAGCATGTTCAGAAATTTTCTTTGTTGAATATGAAGTGCACTCCACGGGGATCAGCTTCTGAATTGTTAATACTCATCCTATTTAAGGTTGTAGCCAAGGCTTCAGGTCCGCACAGGAAAACTCCAATCCTTGAACTATTGGGAAAAGGAAGGATATTGTTGTAGGTGCTAAATTTTGTAAATTTAAGGTTGTTACAGAAGAAAGTTAACTACAGTTGTGATACTGAAACCCTCTATTACAAGGCCCATTATTATATCACTTTAAAACCTCAAACTCCCATGAGATTGTCCAGCAAGTAATACTGGCATTTTTATAATATAAAGTACAACCCTCTGGCATCAAAAGCAACATACTTTGATCTACAGTAGGATTACAGTTTGAGTTAGCAAAAAAAAAAAAGAAGCTGATCATTCACTAACATCATTTGATGTATCACAGCTGAGGGCATGAACTGTTTTCTTCTTTGAGATGACCTGTCACATACTGTTGCAGTCATTGAGAGAACTATTTATCCTGAGACCCAAAATTCAGCAATATTTAGTGTTTATTTCTTGGTTTTAAAAAACAGGGTGGGATCCAGACTAAACTGGCAATTTCCACCCATGCCCCCTTCACACTGCAAGCACACTCGTGTCATTCCTTAGGGTCTCCTATCCATTCAAAGCAGCATTTCATGGAGAGTTGTGGGAGGGGAGAGAGGAAACTTCCATTCTGCCACAGGGAAATGTGTTGCTCCAAACCACAATCTTATACATCATTACAAGTTTTTATATGAAACATCTGAAACTTTTATTAATGTTATCTCAAAACCCTAGTCAAGACCACTGATAATGTCATCCTACAGTACTTTAACAGTTATGTGGAAGTAATTTGTATTGAAATTAGTAATACTTCTTTGTAAATGTGCCCAGATGTGCTGTATTACTGTGGATTCCCAGCAAGATTGCTACCCAGTTAAATGAAACACATCTCTGAGGATTTTGACTAGTTAAAGCCATTTACTCAATTTGAATATGATCCATCCAAAATTTTGTGATTTCCCATCAGAATCTTGGAGGTGGGTAAATGTTGTCCCCCATCTTCAAGAAGGGGAAAAGGAGGAGCCAGGTAACTACAGATCTGTCAGTTTGATATCCATACATGGAAAAGTTTTAGAACAAATAGTCAGTCCTTGAGCATTTAAAAGAAGGCTGTGTTTACTAAGAGCCAGTATGGGTCCCTCAAGAACAAGTTATCACAAACAATCTCCTTTTCTGATACAGTTACTACTCTGTTGGATTAAAGGAATGCTGGAGAAATAGTTTATCTTGATTTCAGTCTTGCTGACAAGTTGGTAAAAATGTGACTTGGATGTAATTACTGTTAGTGGATTTGTAATTAGTTGACAGATCATATCCAAAGAGTGCTTATTTATGGTTCCTCATCCTCTTGGAGAGGAGTGACAACAACTGTCTCAGGGATCTGTCCTGGAGCCGATTTTAGTTCAACATCTCTATAAATTACTTGGATGAAGGAATGGGGGGATACTCATTAAATTTGCAGATGAGGGGTAGAAAATACAGTAGAAGACAGAATCAAGATTCAGGATGATCTTGACAGGCTGGAAAACTGGTCTAAAACTAACAAAATGAATTTCAACACGGGTATATGTAAAGTTCTGCATTTAGGTAGGAAAAATCAAAGGCACAATTATTAGATGAGGGAGACTTGTCTTGGCAATACCACATGTGCAAAGGATCTAGGGGTCTTAATAGACCATACACTGAACATGAGTTCAGGCAAATGCAATTTTGGGCTGCATCAACAGAAGTATAGAGACCGGATCACTTTACTCTGCTCTGATTAGACTTCATTTGGAGTATTATATTTAATTTTGGGCCCTTCAGTTTAATAACAACAACAACATTCCATTTATATACCACCCTTCAGGATGACTTAACACCCACTCAGAACGGTTAACAAAGTTTGTTATTATTATCCCCACAACAATCACCCTGTGAGGTAAGTGGGGCTGAGAGAGCTCCTAGAAGCTGTGACTGACCCATGGCCACCCTGCTGGCTTCAAGTGGAGGAGTGGGGAATCAAACCTGGTTCTCCAGATTAGAGTTACATTGCTCTTAACCACTACACCAAACTGGCTCTCAGAAGGATGTTGACCAGTTGGAATGTATCCAAAAGAGGGCTACAAAGATGGTGAGGCATCTGGAGACCAAGTCTTATGAGGAAAGTTTGAAGGAGTTGAATATGTTTAGCCTGCAGAGAAGATGACTGAGAGGTGTTATGATAGCCATCTTCAAATATTTGAAGGGCTCCAACATAGAGCAGAGTTGTTTTTTCTTGCCCCAGAAGACTGGACCAGAACCAATGGGTTAAAATTAAATCAATGAGTTTTCAGCTAAACATTAGGAAGTATTTCCTGATTGTTATAGTGGTTCTTTGGCAGAACAGGCTTCCTCAGGAGGTGGTGAGTTCTCCTCTTTTGGAGGTTTTTAAGCAGAGATGGCCATCTATCAGCAATGCTGATTCTGTCACTCAATATGAACTTGGGCAAAACATGAAAGGGAAGGCAGGGAGGTGCTCTGCTCTTGAGACCCTTTCTTATGTCCCAGGGTAATGTTGGTTACCACTTTGAGGTCAGGAGGAGATTTTCCTCCAGGTCAGACTGGCCAGGAACCCTGGAGGGTTTTTGCCTTCCTCTGGACATTGAGCAGGGGTCATTGAGGAATAGCTGTAAATTTCCTGCATCATGCAGGTTTGACTAGATGATCCTCGGGTCCCTTCCAGCTCTATGTTTCTGTTTCTAAGTCCCATTGATTTTAGTAGGGAAATTAAGCACATGCTTAGTTCTTGCCCACTGAAAGGAGTCAGACATACCATTCCTTTTAAAATATAGTCATTCAGGATTACTGTTTTGCTGATCATACTGTCAAGGTTAGAACTCAAGTGTGTTCATCTCTCCAAACTACAGTGAGCTGGATCCTATGAATTTATTCTGATAGCACAGAGACTTTTTCCAACACAAGGAGTCTTGCATTGGCGGAAGAGGTATGTTTCATTAGAGCAGGGCTTCTTGTGCCGAAGGAAAGCTCCATTATAAGCAGAATGAGTTCATAGGATCTATCCTGTCAGTGGGTGTCCTATCAGATCCTTCAACCCATAGGGGAAAAGACAGTGGCTGACTCAGAGAATAAAATGTAGTCTGCATGAGACCACTTTCTATAAGTACCATGAAACAAATTTACCTGGGATGCTGATTTGCAATCATTTTGAACTCATTTTCCCAATTTGGTCTCCCATAAAGGGTTTTCTGTTTCAAACCGGTGATCACATCTTTCTCTTCATCATGATGAACTGTAAAGTGTGTAGCCTAGAGGAAGACAGGGGTACAAGCTTTATTTCTATACAAGAAAAATGTAGGGTCTGCTGAGGTTGATGGCACTGCTCAGAGGCACTTCTGAAAAAATAGGGCTGTCCAGCCGATGAACAAAGCAGAATGACATCACAGTCCTGCAAATGAGCCAGTATGAGACTGGAAGAGCTGAGGAAACACCTTGATAGTTCTGGAGATCTGGGGGAGTGAAGCTGGAGAAGGCAGGGTTTGGGGAGGGAAAGGACCGCAGCATGGTATACTTCCACAGTGTTCACCCTCCAGAGCAGCCATTTTCTTCAGGGGAACTGATTTCTGTGACCTGGAGATCAGTTGTAATTTCGGGAGATCTCCAGCCACCACCTGGAGGCTGGCAACCCTAATTCCAGCATTCTGTCTCACATTCTGTTGGTCTGGAGGGCCAAAAACAGGGTAGAGAAGCCAAGGCCTTCCCGTGATGTTGCCTCCTGGCACTCGGTTTCAGAGGTAGACTTCCTCTGAATGTGGAGGTTCCCTTTAGTCACCGTGGTTAGTAGCCATTGATGGACCAACTTATGGTCCATCAATGGCTGTGTGTACTTGCCACGTGTATGCTTGCTATGTGTGAGACTGTGTGTGTTTGCTATGTGTGAGAGGGCAAACCTCACATTTTGCTTTCCCTTTCGGTCCCTGCCACCACCAAACTGGTTTGTCCAGGCTTTCCTTTCACCAACAGTTTGGCCCTGGTGAGCCCGTGAGCACATGCAGCCTTATCTTGAATAGAAACTGTTATTAAAGAGAAAATTATTAAGCACATCAAGGAACAAAGTATGCTGAGAGAAAATCCACATGGCTTCTGCAAAGGGAAGTCCTACCTTACCAACCCCTTGAAGTCCCTTTGAGCATCTTAACAAACATATGATAAGAGCAATCCCGTAGACATCGTATACTGGGACTTCCAAAAGCTTTTCACAGTCTCCAGAGTAAGTTTAGCAATCATGGAATAAGAGGCCTGGTCCTCTCATGGATTAAAAGTTGGTTAAATGGCAGGAAGAAGAAAATAAGAATAAACGGACAGTTCTCACAATGGAGGGAAGTGAAAAGCAGGGTCCCACAAGGGTCGGTATCAGTTCTATTTAATTTGATCATGAATGATTTGGAATTGGGGCTAAGCAGAACGGTAACCAAGTTTGCAGATGATACCAAACTATTCAAGATGGTGAGAACCAAAGCAGATTGTGAAAAGCTACAGGTAAATTTATAAAGAACACATAAATCCACTGGTGCAGGTGGAAGTCAATAGAATCGGGAGCTGAAGTCCTGATCCTAAATTAACACCCCTGAACACAACATCAGTAGTGCTGCTACCATTTCTCCCAAATCAGCCCTAGCTCCAAGACTGGGGGAAACAAGTCTCTGGGTGTGATTGGCAGCAGACTACCTGAAGCACAGAAAGGAGGGGTGGCACGATTCCCTTCTTGCCAACCGCTCACTTTTCCCTCTATCCCCTTCGCTCACAGCCTGGGAGCTGGGGAGGAGGGGGGACAAGTTGCTGTGGGATCAGGAAATGCATCACCTCCTTATGAACTGCTGGTGTTTTCCCTATGCAGACATTGAGCACAATTCTATATTCTTACTTCCGGAGGGTTTTCTCTGAAGAGAAATGAGAAGTCACACTACTCTGCTCTGTTAACTTGCATTGGACAAACATTGAATAATAAGCACTTTAACAGAAAGAAACTGAAAGATTATCATCTCTCAGTTAATGCAGATAACAAGGAGAAGAAAGAGAATTTCTCTTCTTCTCTGATAGTCTGAAGGTATTTTGAATTTACATTGAAATGGAGGCTGCAACAGGAGAGAAACAGAGATTTAACCAAATGTAGTAATAACTCTTTGAAAAATGCTGCTGTCAAACTCTGCTTTTACTGTATGGAAGTCACCTTTTAAACCATGCTATTTTCCTCCCCCAAGAAAAATAAAATTATCATTAGGTCTTTTCTTTGGTAATTTCTCTGCATCTTCAGCACAAGTATAAATTCGGCATATTATAATAGATTGGATACAATAATTTCCTTCCACTAAATAGCAATGCTCCTCTGATTGGGAAAGCCTTGTGCTGGATAAAAGCCAGTCACTGGATCCAACATATTATGCTCCATTTCCATTCAGCAGTCTCAATAATGTAGATGAGAAATATGATAACTGAGGGGTTACCTGAGATTCATCCCAGCCAGTAAGGTAGATATTGTAGCTGAGAAATGCTGCATTATTCCTCTCCTGCATCTGAACCTCCAGTGACTGTAAGAGGTCAGCAAACCACTCAAAGGCATGAGTATCTCTGCAGAGCCAGTAGAAATAGATCTGGAAGGGTCAAAATTGAACACAAACACAGTGTTATACAATTGGAGGACCTGAAAAGACTTGCGGGGGGATCTCATTTCCCCTTCCCCACATTTCCTCTTTCCCTTTCATGAAATCCCCCATAGCACCTCCCCTTTCGCTGCCTCCTTTTCTTCTTCCCAACCATCAGCAAACCTACCTTTATCTCCACTCTCCCATCTTCAGTTCCCTCCTTCCCAACCCAAGGCAGCCTCTCCTTGTGAAAAGTCTGAGTTGTGCAGTGCTGGCCTATTGGTCTAGGCCCAGTTGCATGATGGGGAACACACAAGGACTTGCATAGGGCATCTCATTTCCCCCTGTATCCCCTTCCCCATGCTATTTTCTCTTTCCCTCTCCTGTCAATCCCTATATTCTCACTTTTTCCTGCTTTCTTCTCTCCTTCCCACCCATTTTTGTCTGCCCCCAGTCTTCACTTTTGACCATTACACCCCCAGCTGCTGCATGGTGCTGGCTGAGCTAGCCCCGTTGCATGGTGGGAAACCTGTAGGGGAGGGGTGTGCTTCACTCCCCACTCTATTTCCTCTTTCCCTCCTCCTGGCAGCCTCCATATGCTCATGTTTCTCTACACCCCTTCTCTCCTTCAAACCCAATAAACAACTTATCTTTTATCTGCCCCCATCTTAAACTATATTTATTAATGTACTTCATTTACATACTGCCTTTCCCCACAACGGGTACCCAAAGCAACTTACATCATTCTCCTTGCCTCCATATTATTCTCAAAATAGCCCTGAGAGGTAGGTTAGGCTGAGAGTGTGTGACTGGATCAAAGGTACCCAGTGATGCATTCACATCAAATAAACCATGCTGTATTAGCACATTTTGCATACAGATACATCTGGACCAAGCGTTTGTCTTTATTTATTTAAAATATTTGTAAACTCATCTGAACCAGCTGGGACCCCAAACAAGTCCCAGTCCTTCTCTATGTACACTGTTAAATGTTAGGAAGCAAGTGTGGTGGCATTTGAGCTCATACCTTTTTGAGTCTTAGGTTAGTGGCATCATTGCAATATTTGTACCATACAGACTTGAGGACTGATGCAAATGGAGTGACTCCAATGCCAGCTCCAACCAACATCACCGTTTCATAACTGAACACATCTTCACTAGCAGTGCCAAAGGGGCCATCCACGGCTATCCTAGAAGAGTTTATAAGGATATGGTTAACAGCAACAACTGTGTCTGACCCACACATGCTGCAGAATCCATACTGTGACACCCAGATGAAGCCAATCTTGCAGTATCACTTCAGTGGCAAGTTCCACCTGGTAGTTCTGGCTGTTTAACATGCTGGGTATTTACAACACTCCTGATCATTTAAGAAGTCGGTGTGTAGTCTCCTTCTATGGATAGTTTTATTTATTTATTTATTTATACCCCGCCCTCCCCACAGATGGGCTCAGGGCAGCTAACAACATTAAAAATACATTAAAATCACAAAAACATAAAATCAATAATAATTTTTTACAAAATCATTAAAAATAGTCCAGGAGCAGGCTATTTAAACAAATATTGGGAGTCCATATATGGGCATAGCAGATGGCCGAGAGCAGCCCCAGAAGAAGTGGTAGTCTTAGATGGAAGAAAGAGGACACCTGCTGGCACTCAGCCGAAGGCCTGGTAAGGCTATGGGTTAAACAAGCTTCAATATAAACCCTGTCGATGTGATTTACCTGGATTTCAGTAAAGCTTTTGATAAGGTTCCCCATGATATTCTAATGGGTAAACTGGAAGACTGCAGACTGGATTATACGACAGTTTGGTGGATAGGGAACTTGTTAGAGGACCACACCCAAAGAGTGGTGGTCAATGGCATTTCATCAGATTGGAGAGAGGTGTCCAGTGGGGTGCTGCAGGGCTCGGTTTTAGACCTGGTACTTTTGAATATTTTTATCAATGATCTGGATGAAGGGGGAAAAGGGCTACTCATTAAATTTGCTAATGATACCAAATTGGGAGGAGTGGCAAACACCCAAGAAGATAGATTTAAAATTCAACAAGACCTGAATACTCTGGAGAAGTGGGCAGTTGTGAACAAGATGCAATTCAACATAGATAAGTGCACAGTATTACATCTGGGCCACAAAAATGTGAAGCACAAATACAGGATGGGGGATACACTTCTGGGCAGTAGTGTATGCGAAAGAGATCTTGGGGTAAGAGTGGACTGTAAACTAAATATGAGCAGTCAGTGTGATGCAGTGGCAAAAGAGGCAAACTCAGTCTTGGGTTGTATCAAAAGGGCCATTGCATCGAAATCACAGGAGGTCATAGTCCCTCTCTATACTGCCTTGGTCAGGCCACATCTGGAGTATTGTGTGCAGTTCTGGAGGCCTCACTTCAAAAAGGATGTGGACAAAATCGAGAGGGTGCAGAAGAGAGCGACAAGGATGATCAGGGGTCTGGAGACTGAGCCCTACGAGGAAAGGCTGAGGGCCTTGGGAATGTTTAGTTTGGAGAAGAGGAGATTGAGGGGGGGACATGATTGCTCTCTTTAAATATTTGAAAGGCTGTCATTTGGAGGAGGGCAAGGAGCTGTTCCAATTGGCAGCAGAGGATAGGACTTGAAGCGACGGGCTTAAATTACATGCAGAAAGGTACCAGCTGGATATCAAGAAAAACTTTTTCATGGTCAGAGTAGTTCAAAGGTGGAATCAGCTGCCTGGGAGGTGGTGAGCTCCCCTTCGCTGGCAGTTTTCAAGAAGAGGCTGGATGAATATTTGTCACGGATGCTTTAGGCTCATCCTGCATTGGACTAGAAGGTCTGTATGGCCCCTTCCACCTCTGTGATTCTGTGAAACTCAAGCTAACTGGAGAAGTAAGTTGCAGATAGTATCAAACTGAGTCTGCCTCACAGCTGCTGTAGCATAGCAGTTAAGTGGTTGGGCAGCAAATCAACACTTTGCTGGTTCAAATCCCATGAGTTCAGTAGAGTGGCCATGGTAAGTCACTCCTCTCAGCCCCAGCTCCCCAGCTGTATTGTGGAGATAATGGTAACAGTGACTTTGTCCACCACTCTGAGTGGGACACTAATCTGTCTAGAAGAACAGTATATCAGTTATTACTATCATTCCCATGTTGGAGAACAGATTTTTATGAGCAAACAAGGATAAGGAAATTAAGTAGGGGCTGTCACTCTGTGGTAGAGCATCTGCTTGGCATTTAGAATGTCCTAGTTCAATCCTCAGCATCTCCACTGCAACTGAGTCATATAGAGCTATTGTTCAGTTTTGACAGAGGCAAGCAGCAGGTAAGTAAAGATAATGCAAGATTCTCTTTTGCCCTCTTGAATAGCATCCTATAGACCTTTTTTGCCTTTAGCGACTTTGTGGGTCTATATAATCACACATTGACTATTGCAAAACAATAGAATGTTTCTGGGAAACAAGCCTGAGATTTGAGGGACAAGACTGAATATTAGGGAGAAAATCAACAAATAATTAAATAGCTCATGTCAGCATTTGCACTATGTTAACTTAAGCTAATAAAATTGATTTTAAAAAAAAATTACATAGCCACTGTATTCTGTACCTACTTTGGCAACTTCCAGGCATCCTGGAATTCTTGTTTGTCACATCCACAGACATTAAACAAGCCTTCTGTCCAGTCCCCTACAATACGTATGTGAATGCTGAAGTAATCCTCTTCAGGGGCAGAAGTTAGTGTGAAAGGGTGCCACTCCAGCATGGACACGGCAGGACATTTGACAAAAATGTACTGACCGACTTCCATTTTGAAGCCCTTTTTCTTCATCTGGAGCTCAATGGTTTTGAAGGGGTGAATGACAACCTATGACACAGGAAAGGAAACTCTCAGAACACTTTTAGGAATCCATTACAATGACCAAGTCTTGCTTTAGGCCAACACGCTTGCGATGAATGAACTTTGCAAAATCTGACCCTCCATTAACTCCAGGATCAGTTTGTGTTAATCTAAGCTCCCTTCATTTATAGTTCAGACATTGTAATTACCATAGTTTTTGTTTCTTGCTAATTATATATATAATACTTTTTATCACTTGTAATTACATTTTGTCAGACGTTCAATCAAGAAGTTCCACTACAAAAATTTAATTTGTGTATAGTGCTGCATGTTTGATCTACTCTGACACAGAAACTCAGACACATTGATGGCTGGACAACTTGTTTCATTCTTTTCCCACACGAACACTTTGGAATTTAATTTGTGGAATAGATTTTGGTCTATCTTATCCTTGAAGCCTCAGGAGATGTTGTTAGAACATTTAGCAACATGCTATTACTTAAATTGTTTGATCTCAATGCAGACATTGCTATGGGTAACTCTTGTGGCCTGAAAGAGTGAATGAAAATGCACAAGGAAAGCTAGAATGTCTCCCTTTCACATAGTACATTGGGGGCAGAATTAACCTTAGATTACTTTTTTGGATGTGCACTGAGATGTTAACAAGCACCCAAAATGACTTTTGTTGGGTTGGGGCCAAGTGTGTGTGCACGTGTGTGTGTATATATATTACTGATTTTAAGTGTGTGTCTTTCTTTAAATGCTTGGTGTGTTACAGAAGAAGAATGGGACGTGAAAGAGAGGGATGAGTGAGTGAGGTGATTAGTTGATGCCTTAGGGCCAAGCTACACATGACGAATGACACTTGAACGGCAAGTGGATTGAGTGGAGGGCAAGTGAACAGGGAGAAATACTCTTGCCATTCAAGTGTCATTCGTCATGTGTAGCTTGGCCCTGAGAGTATAGGTGGAGTTGAGGTATGAGTGGAGTGAAATCTGATTGGACAGTAGCAGAACTCTAGGGGTGGAGTGAACTGCAAGGTTTTTTTAGTTATTGAGCAGAGAGAAAAGTATTCATTCTGGGCAAAGCAGGCAACTTGTGTGGAAGCCTGAAAGGATTCTCAGTCTGAGTGAGAGATAGTGTGTGTGTTATATGCTGTCAATTCGTCTCTGACCTATGGCGACTCCATGAAGGAAAGACCTACAAAATGTCTTATCATTAACAGACCTGCTCAGATCCTGCAAACTGGAGCATGTGGCTTCTTTTATTGAGTCAAGCCATCTCATTTTAGATCTTCCTACTGCCACTTTTCCTAGCATTATTGACTTTTCCAGAGAATCTTGCCTTCTCTTGATGTTACCAAAGTACAATAGCCTTAGTTTTGTTATTTTAGCTTCTAGGGAGGATTCACGCTTGATTTGATCTAGTACCCACTTATTCATCTTTTTGGCTGTCCATGATATCCGCAAAACTCTCCTCCTCATTTCACCATATTTCAGATGAACCAATTTTCTTCCTGTCAGCTTTCTTCACTGTCCAACTTTCACATCCATACATAGTAATGGGGAATACCATAGTTTGGATTATCTTGATCTTGGTTCTCAGAGAGACATCTTTATCTTTAAAGATCTATTTTAGCTCCCGCACAGCTGCTCTTCCAAGTCTCAAACTTCTGATTTCTTCATTGCAGTCTCCTTTTTGGTTTATGATTGAGCCAAGGAATAGAAAATCTTGAACAATTTCAATTTCCTCATTCTCAACTTTAAAATTGTGTAAATACCTTTGTAAAATTGAGTGAAAGATTAATCTATCTAAATCAGGCGAGCTGTGTGGAAAGGCCTGAATGAATCTGTGTGGAGTTTATCATCTTAAAGAAGACCTGTTTGGAAAATTACTTTGTGTGACTGAGTCTACCGGGGGTGGGGGGACTTTAAGGACAGGTAACTATCTTTGAAACCACCAAACTTAAGAAAAGGTGAGAAACTAATATGCTTCATGTACTAATAAAAGTTTGTTTTGGGTGGGTTTTTTTGTTCACCCCAGAGTATACGTGATTTCTATATATCCCAGTCTTATCCTCAGGGCCACATAGTCCCACAAAAGAGCCAAATGCTTGGGCATATTATTCAAGGAAAATTAAATTAACTAGTTTGGAACTGAATTCCTGGTGGCAGCATTACCTACCCAGAGGGTGAAATAACAAGAGAGTTTAAGGCACCAAATTGAAAGGGAGTTATTATGACATATATAATGAATTGTTGTCAAAAGCAAGAAACAGAAATCAAGGGAGGGTAAAATCTAAAGGACAAGTATCACACTCTTGCAAGATCTAAAGGACAAGTATCACACTTGCAATATCTTTTTAAACTCTAACTTACCTTCTTGGATGTCAGTGGATCTCATCAGACAAAAATTTCATACTGGTAGGAATCAGATGAACTGATCTTATATCACAGAGACTTTCAGACAAGATAGTCAGATAGCTGACTACTAGTGAAGACTGGAAATACCTTAGGATGGGATTTTAACAGTTCAAAAGCAATGTCAATCACTTAATAGTATATTGCCTACAGCACAGGGGTTTACGGTTTTGGTTTGCTTACTAGTCTACACAAAATAACAGGGCTATGACATTGGTAAAATAAGTACAGCTGGAAAAATTCTGGCATTTTTCTTATCCCTAAGGATTTTCTACACTGCTTTCTTAAGTAGAACTACTATTTCAGAATCAGTCCTTATGGGTGCTAATCACAGAGTAATTGGATACATGAGAAACATTTCAAGCTGGATTAAAGATGTAAAACATTTTTGTGACACATACCTTTGTAATAACAACTTTTTGTTGTGACCGCCAAAACCGCACCAGCCTCTCACAGAGGTATAGAAATATTGGACCAACTACCCATTTCCATGTCTGTCAAAAAGTAAAAACAATATAATAGCAAGGAAAGGGAAAAGATTATGTGGTAATAAAATTCTGTTTAATACCCTTACGGTTGTGTGTGTTTTTATTTTTATTTTTGAAAAATTACTTCGTTTATACCCCATCTTTCTCTGCAATAGACACTCAAAGCAGCTTACATCATTCTCCTCTTGTCCATTTTCTCGTCAAAACAAACCCTGTGAGACAGGTTAGGCTGAGAGTGTTTGTGACTGGCCCAAGGTCACCCAGTGAGCTTCCATGGCAGAGCAGAGAACTGAACCCTGGTCATCCAGATCCTAGTCTGTCACTCTAGCCATTATATCAAACTGGCTCTAAGTATGTTTGAGTGTATATACGCACCCATATACAAAAGAATTAGGGTCAACCAACTTGTGTCCTTCAGGAAACAATATAGAGCATGTTACACCACATCCTATGTTAAGAACACAACTTCTTCTTTCATGGTTATATTTTGTATCTGTTTAAGAAGTTACTTTATTCATGTGTTAGTTTCTGAAGACTGTTCCTAGTAAAGAGGAACCTTGCCTTTGTCTAATTATTCTCCAAATACAGACCTATAATTTATTTATTTTTTTCTTTTACCACATGTTCTGTACATATTTATTATTTGAAGTGGAAAGAACTTATATAAGGCTGAATCCACACTTACAGGCGCAGTGCTAAGTAGGCGGAGTGAGGGTGTCTTTCTGGTGCATTTTATGATGTCATCGCGCCACAACAGCGGCATCATGGCGCGATGACATCATAAAATGTGCCAGAAAGATGCTTTCACTCCGCCTGCTTAGCGCTGCGCTAGTAAATGTGGATTCAGCCAAAGTCCTGATCTAGTGGGACTATAACTGAACAGACCTAAGCAGAGTTACACCTTTCTAAACCCATGGAAGGACATAACTCTTCTTAGGATTCCACTGTATGTTTCTGGTATCATAGAATCATAGGGTTGGAAGGGACCCCCCAGGGTCATCTAGTCCAATCATCTGCACAATGCAGGAAATTCACAAATACCCCCCTCCCCACATACTCCATGCCCAGAAGGTGGCAAAACACCATCAGGATCCCTAGCCAAACTGACCTGGGGAGAATTGCTACCTGACCCCAAGATGGTGATCCTCGGCATGTAAGAAGGGGCCACAAGAACTAAGCACTGATGCAACCCTTCCTGCCCTCCCTCTCATGATCTGCCTAGGTTCACAGAATCAGCATTGCCATCAGATAGCCATCTAGCTTCTGCTTAAACACCTCCAAAAAAGGAGAGCCCATCACCTCCTGAGGAAGCCTGATCCACTGAAGGACCACTGTGTCAGGAAGTTCTTCCTAATGCTTAGCCAAAAACTCTTTTGAATTAATTTCAACCCATTGGTTCTGGTCCAACCTTCTGGGGCAGCAGAAAACAACACTGTGCCATCCACTATATAACAGCCCTTCAAGTACTTGAAGATGGTTATCATATCACCTCTTAGTCATCTCATCTCCAGGCTAAACATACCAAGCTCCTTCAACTTTTCCTCATAGGACATGGTCTCCAGACCCTGGCCCTCACCATCTTTGTTGCCCTCCTCTGGACATGTTCTAGCTTGTCTATATCCTTCTTAAATTGTGGTGCCCAAAACTGAACACAATACTCTAGGTGAGATGTAACCAGAGCAGAGTAGAGTGATACCATCACTTAGTAAGTTTAGCACTTTGCAAAAATTAAGCTATCAAATACACGTCTTTAATGCTTGTGTTTTTTTAAAAATCATACCATAGGAGGATTTCCAGAAAACTGTGGTATAGGACACTCTCGTATTTTCCCCCACTGAGTGAAATGTTTGTCACAATCATTTGGATTATGCTCTTCCAAACTAGTGCCTGTCTGTCCACGTACAATTTGTCTAGGAGTAATAAGAAGTGTCAATAAGGTATAAATAAAGTTAATCATTCATAATAACCACAATGTAATATCAATTAAACAGATCTCATAAAACTAATATCTTTGCTGTACATGTGGAACATATGTTTTAGCTTGTGTAATGTATATCTTCATGATAGCCAATACTGTTTTTCACACTGACCACTTTTACCAGTACTATATAGTCTCTGTGAGACAGACAGTGATAGTCATTTGCAGACATAATGTTGGATCCAGCCAGTGAGTGAGGCAACAACTGCAAGAGATAAATTTCAGCTCCCAGAATTATATCACAAAAAGGATGCATGGGCTATAATTAACCAATTCCAAAGACAATTGGCTTCAATCTGCTATTCTGAATGGGCATGTTTTGATAAGCATCTAACTTGCCTTACGCATGTGTTTAACCAGTTAAGGGACTGTGATTCTGTCATGAATGAGAAACAGATTCTGCCATGGATGAGGTCTAGAAACCGAGAATTGTTCCTTTGTACTTCTCTCTGCCAAGAGGGTTTGCCAATGCAATTAGCTACCCTGAAACAAAGACAGTGATGTCTTTTGCTCCTGCTTCTGTTGAAATTAGCCAGGGAGTGATGAGGAGACAGGCTTTAAGGAAAAGAGAGGATGAGAATATTTCTGTTGACTTTGCTCACAAGGTGAGAAAATGGTTCAGGCTCCCAAATATTTACAGAGGATACTTTCAGGGAGGTTGTGAGGCTGTGGGAGAGAATAGAGACTCGTTGCGATGGTTGTAAAAATTTTAGCCACAAGATGGCAGTCTGTCCTAAAAATCTTACCTATACTTCTATAAACCACTGAAACAGAGATAGCGAGACCTGTGACAGGGAGATTCCCAAAGTTTCACCCATCATATCACATATTGATGGGTGATGAAATCAAAAACCATAGTTTTACACTGAACTCTGAGACTAGTGCTTATTTTGCCAACCATGAATCTTTCTTAACTGAATTGAAAAGTATATAACCCAAACCTATTGCAATAGCTGATGGGAAATTTTGAAGAGAGTCTAAAACTGGAAGTGGCGTGAGGCATTGCAGACTAACAAATGGAGAAACAAGTGAATTGATCTTAAAGGATGTGCTTTATGCACCTGATTTCAAGTCCAATATAATATCCCAGTCAAAACTAAATATGGAAGGCTATACATTTAATGATAAAGATGGAGTATGTAAATTCTCTAAATGGAGAAACTCATGCTGTGGCTACTTTGTGTAAAGGTCTCTACAATCTAGAGGGAGACAACAACAGAAACATATTGCATTTCTGGTATAGGAAACTAGGTCATACCAGCTATGAGCACATTCTGCAAATGCAGGAACCAAGCCTAGCCAATGGGATTGATCTGAAACATTGTGATGTACCTAACCAAGCATGTGAAATCTGCATCTCTTCTGAGGCAACCAAACCTTCTTTTCCAAAGCATAGTGAAATGCAAGACAGAGAAGCTACTTGATCTAATCCACCCAGATATCTGTGAACCTCTACTTCTGCAGGCTCTGGGAAAGCTCAAATATTTCTTGACATTCTTAGACAACCACAGCAGATACACTGTAATATGTCTCCTCAGTGAAAAATCCTAGATGCTGGACCATCTTAGGGATTATACAGCTATGGTCCAGAATAAGTTTAGAAGGAAACTACAGATCCTGTATTCAAATAATGGCACAGAATACATGGCACCTGCCACAAAGCAATTCCAGAAAGAGAAAGGCTTCCAACACCAGACCATAGAAGCATATACCCAGAACAAACTGGAGTAGCATATACCCAGAACAAATAGAACACTACGAGACGTGGTGAGATGCTCAGCTACCAAATCAATTTGGGGGAGAACAAGCTACCAATAAAAGCTACTGGTGCCACACCTTATCAGTTCTGGCACAGTCATGCACCAAATGTGCAACACCTAAGAGCAGGGCGGGATTGGGGGGGGCACCCTGCCCCCAGCGCCACCAAAGAGGGGGTGCCAGTCACGGATGCCAGCTGCCAGGAGCATGCCATGGCTTGCCGAGCAGGAGGCTGAGCGCAGGGTTGGGAGGCCCTCACCTGCCCTGCCAATGGGGTGGCTGGCTTGCCATGTGCACAGGACCTCCCAGGCCTACACTCAGCCACCCGCGCAACAAGCCAGCCGCCCCAGAGCATGCCTGCGCCGCTGCCACCAGCTCTGCAGTGCATCGTGTACTGGGGCGGCCGGCTTGCCACGCGGGCGGCACAGGGCAGGCGAACCGGACCGAAGGCCTCCTAGCCCTGCACTCAGCCACCTGCATGGCAAGCCAGCTGCCCTGGTGCATGGTGCACCACGGAGCTGGCGGCAGGGGCACATACATACACTGGGGTGGCTGGCTTGCACGTGGCTGAGCACAGGGCTGGGAGGTCCTGTGTGTGTGGCAAGCCAGCCGCCCCAGTGCACGCCCACGCCATCGCCGCCAGCTCCACGGCACACTGGGCACTGAGGTGGCAGGCTTGCTGTGTGGGCAGTACGCCTCCCGCCCCTGCATGATGATGTCATGGAAGTGACATCATCATGCAGTGCCGGGAGTGCGCAGGCGCTGTGCGCGCGCACACAGGGCCAGACAAGGGTTGCACTGGGCGCTGGCAACCCTAGATCTGGCCCTGCATAAGAGTATTTGGAAGCAAGGCCTATGCCTATATCTAAAGGAGAAAAGGTCCAAACAATTCTTCATGGATATTCAGCACAAACCAAAGGATACAGAAAATTTGATCTATATACTAACAGGAACAGTGTGTATAGAGCTGTATATTTTTACAAAAGCAAAGAGGGGGCCAACACTGAAAAGAACAACCAAATAGTGTATTTTGATATCAACTGCCCAAAGAAAGAACCAAAAGAACTAGAAGAAATTCTAGTAAACATCCCAGCAATACCAAGTGCTTCACCTTCAGAAACACCGGACCAACCAGAGGTGCAGAGGTGGAACTAAGGCAATCAACACATTCAACCAAAGAGATTCCAGCCCAACTGTCCTACCTCACAAGAACAGTGGAGATACCTGAACCTACAACATGGGATGAACTATCTTAGCTACCACCAGAGGAGGCAGAAAAATGGAAACAAACTGCAAGAGGAAATTGAAGCCCTATACAAGAACAACAAATGTGCACTCACACCAGTACCTCTCAAGAGGAAGGCTGTGAGGTGCAACTGGGTCTTCAAGATTAAGCATGGCTCAGTCCAAAGGTACAAAACAGGACTAGTTGCAAACAGACACTCCCAGAAATATGGAGAGGATTTTGACGAATCTTTTGCACCTCTTGTGGGACACACTATACTGAGAACACTACTAAGTGCTGCTGCAAGCAAGGGCATGCATGCAGAACATCTTGAAATAAAGGCAGCATTTCTACATGGAAATCTAGAAGAGGATATCTACATGCAACAACCACCAGGATTGTAAAACCAGGTCAAGAACAACTTGTATGCAAACTGCAGAAAAGTATCTATGGACTTTAACAAATTGCTAGAGTCTGAAACTTGAAACTGAATGATTTGCTCATTCAAACAGGCTTCAGGAAATGTGGAAATAATCTTTGTCTTTACACTAAGCAGAAAGATGGCAAATGGACATATATTGACCTATGTGGATGATTTGATTCTAGTGTGTGAGAATTCAAATGACAGCAAAGTTGTTCAACATCTGAGTAAACATGTTGAAATCAAGCCATCAGAAAACATAATACCTAGGCATGCAACTATACAGAAAAGAAGATGAAAGATTTCTCATCAACCAAGAACAAAAGATCAGGGAATTTACAGCCTTCGTGAATATGAAAGATGTTACACCCAATTGTAACTCCTATAGAAGTAATCTATATAATTTAACCAGATAACAGTGAAAAGCTACCTTCTGACAAGTATTGCTCTGCTATAGGCAAGCTACTATACATCAGTACACTAAAAAGACCTGACATTAGTCCTGCAGTGGGTCTACTGTGCAGAAAATCTTCAGCACAATCCACCAAAGACTGGAACACAGACAAGAGACTAGTCAGATACCTGAAAGGTACAGCACATTTCAAGCTCAAGCTACCAGCTAACAGCAGACTTGAACTGATAATATACATAGATGCTAAGTAGGGGGAAGATTTGAGAACCAGAGAATCTATTATCCTATCATTCACTGGTATCGTTAGATTAGATAGCTAGATATAAATATCACTCATCTTTCCTATCCTGAATGGAGTTCCTACAATAAAGAACTCTTGTTTCTTTTCTAAAGCTTAAACAAGGCTCTGAGTGCAAGTTTGTTTCTATCTCCTATGTACAGTCTGTAACACAGGCTCCCATGTTCCATATTTCTCTGCTTACTATGCATCTCTGCTAACAGAAAGCTCAGCAAGAATGTGATACCAGATTTTGCCGTCCAAAGCTTCCTCCAGGGGAACCGGTCCCTGTATTGTGAAGATCACCTGTAATTCCAGCAGAATTCCAGTCCCTACCTGGAGGTTAGTAATGCTAGTTCAATCCAGTAAAATGTCAAATCATAGCCTTCCCAGTCATTGAGTTGGATCCAGTGGAAATTTTCCATGTGCAGTGGAGTCCTTGAGCAAGTAGAAACATACTAAAAAGACTGTGTTGGCTATCCCAACTTGTCTTTCTACTTGCACAATTTATTATTGGGATCAACAGGTACTGTAAAATATCTAGCACTATTGCTCATGCAAGTGGAAAAGCATTAAACATTTCTGTTTACACATTATAGGACCTATCGTATTCATTTACTTGTGAAAGACTGGCATGTGGAGGCAGCAGAAAGCCAGAAACAGACTCAAGTTGCCTGAATAGGAGACATGCCTCCCAATTCCTACAGCTGAAGGATAGTGGGGTGGGGCAAATGGTATAAGAAAATGAAGGACATTTGGGCTGTGTAAAAAAACACCCTCATTCTTTAGACGTTTGTATGAATAGTTTCTTTTTTGCTATAAGATGCAAAATTTTGTTTCTGAGTCAAATCATGAACTTCTTTTTCTTATGCACACTTACTCAGAAGTAATCCTCCTGTGTACAATGACGCTTACTCCCAGATAGTTTGTTTCAGGTGATTCAAGTCCAGTAGCACCTTAAAGACCAACAAGATTTTCCAGGGTATAAGCTTTTGAAAGTCAAACTCCCTTCATCTGGTAAAGTCAGCTTGACTTACATAAATTTAAACCCTGGAGAATCTCATTGGTCTTTAAAGTGATACTGGACTAGAATCTTGCTTCCAGATAGTTTGTATGGAGTTGTAGTTTACTAAACCAGTTTCCAAGCTAAATACATTCTATGCAATTTGGAAAGCTAATTTATTTTGTCATTCCCTCCCCCGCCCCCACATCATGCTGACAGGCTCTTTCCTTTCCCACCCCCCATCTCCCTCAATGCCTAACCATACTGCCTTTCACTCTCTTCTCTGTGCAGGTAAAGAAAAAAAGGAATCTGTAAAAACTGACCATAGAGTTTGAAAAGACTTACCCGATGAGTAAAGAATGGAACAAAATCATACTACTTGTATTAAGATCAACTAAAATAAAATGTTGATCTAACATGCAATTTTCATATGCTTCCTCAGACCCTGGAGCACTGTTCACTTGTTACAGTGAACAGACGTAGATCCTACATATATGTACATGCATCTTTTTTATAAGAGCCAAGATGTGTTCATTTAACAAAAGAAACCAGGGACCAGTACCTGGACCGATGTGGGATTGTAGCACCTGTTCTGCTGTACATGAGTTGAATGCAACATGAGACCTACTCAATACACGTATAAAGAAAAATCAAGGGCACACTGTACACAGAAGCCCACTCCAGAATTTACAGTGAACACACGTGTAATCCATGTACACTGTACACTTGATTGTTCTTTATACATATGTTGAGTAATTCTCATGTTACATTCAATGCATGTACAGGTGAACAGGTGATCAAAATCCCACATTAATCCAGGCAGTGGTCCCCATTTTCATGTAAGTGAATGTATGTTGGCTTTTTCTTACAAACAGATGTACACACATACATGCAGGTTGTATGTTCATTTACTGTAAGATGTGAACAGAGGTAGATTGTATGTGCAGTCCCTGCATCTTGGGAAGAGGGCTATTGTTAACAAAAAGAAAAGGAGGTATTAATTTTAGGGAACTGATAGAAGCTTCATCTAAAACATAATAGTCTTAAGATGGTGATTCAGGATGGTTTGTGCAGGCAGGGTAAGTTTTTACCTATTATTCTAGGTAGCAGGAAGTGCTTCTTTGACCAAGCATGCTTTGGTGCAACCTACAATATTTTGTTGTGGGCACCAAGTCACATGATTAGTCTGCACACATCCTGAATTTCTACAGACAAAGCTCTTAATGTGGCCTCTGAGAGCAACATCTGCTAAAAACAACATCCAGCCTGGGGAAGAGTTTGGTAAATCTCAAAAGCTAGCCCACTGTTTTGTGACTTTTAGCTAGTCTTAATAATGAGATTATTACGCAGGCATCATTGAGATATCTAATGATGTATTCGCTAGATGAACACCTATACTTACCCAGCTCCATGTATGACAAGACCCACAAAAAAGATAACAAAAAGATGATGGGTGAACCAAAATACTTCAAAGTACGACCTTCGAATGGTTTTAGTAGATGATGTGATTATTAATATTAGACACAGTGTAATGATAACACCACTGAGACCTGCCAAGGTTGTGAATGCTACATAGAGGCCACCTTCAGGGTTCTATGAAAGGAAACACATAAGGTGATATTAGTAAAGATACCACAGACTGAACTGGGTAGCTTCTTATTCCTTGAAAATCTAATGTAATAACATTCCATTGAAAATGCACTGTGGTAGTACAGCAATGATTGCAGAAGAAGCTAACCAAAGGTATATTTCTAGAGGCCAGCACTTCTGGGATCATTGTGGAACCAGCAGAGGCCTCATCTTTTGGTTATGTGGCATCCAGGAGTGGACTTCTCAGTCCACTTCTCAGTGACAATGGCTCTGAGCAGGGCCACTCAGCACAGTGGGACCAACAACGGGGATTAGTTCATCCACTGCATCGTGAGCTGACACAAACTGTCATTGCTGATGAGGGGGTCAAAGGCTCAGGCAAAGTTCCCAGGGCTTGGCTCTGCTTGCTCCTGGCGATCAGTAGCCCTCATGAGCAAGAGCCCAATGGGAAATTTCCCTGTAAGTTAAATGGCAAGTCCGCCCCCGGTGGCATCCTAAATTAATTTCCATGGGCTTTGCTAGAATTCACCCCCATACATATGAGAGAAAGTATAATGCAATGTTAAGCCTTGTCAGTAGCATGTTATAGTCTTAAGATGATGACTCAGGAGTGGACTGATGTCATTAACACATGGGTGTCATGTTTGCAAACAATGAGTCACACAGTTCCGTGCTACCAAGTACCACATGATGAAGCTAAACCTAGTGGTTCTGTGTTTAAAAATGAAATGCCAGCCTCATATAACCTCACCCTGAGCCAAGAGAACTCCTTTTAAAGCTCATACCCTGGAAAACTAGTTAGTCTTTAAGGTGGACCAAAATCTTGCTCTTCTTCTACGGACCAACATGGCTACCCACCTGAAGCCTCCTTCAATTTGAGCCAAAAGATGAGGTGAGAAACAGCTGTAGGGTGAGCATCTGTGTGGATGCTTTTCCTGTAGCCAGTCTGGAGACCAGGTAGAGCTAAACGTCTAGCTCTGCATCTCCTCCCCTCTTCCACCATGACCTTTAATGAGACCTTCTCATTCATAGCTAAGCCATGGTACAGCTTTGCACTGCTGAAGTGGAAAAGGCCACAAGAAGGCTGAATTGTTGTCATGCCAGCAGTTCTATGCCACTGTGACTGAATGTAAGGGGAGGGGAGGGGGAATGGTGCCTGCTAGGATTTCCAGGCCCCCAGTGGGGGTGGGGGATCCCCCACTCCCAGCCTCTGCCCCCTGCCACACTCATCTGGCTGGCAGGGGAGAAAGGCCCGGGGAAGGTGCCCGAGAGGCAAAAAACCTCCCAGGCTAATGTGCAGTGGGTGTGCTCCTGTCGGTTGTGATGATGTCACTTGAAGTGATGTCATCGCACCTGGCAGTGGACATGCTCCCATCCTTCACAGGGCCCAAAGTGGGAGCAATGATGTCACTCCCAGAAGCAATGTCAGTGTACCTGCCAGGACCCTGTGCATGCAAAGCACGTGCGTGCAAGGAGGTTGCCACAAGGTAAGTGCCAGCTTCCCCTTCCCACGGGGAGAGTAAAGGGACCTGGCAACCCTAAGGCCTGCAGTGAGCGGCACAAGGACAGGGTATGTGGATGCCATCTCTGCCCACTCCCAGTCCGCTAACTGCTGCTTCTACAGCAGAGGTACCTTTCTCAAGTAGCCAGAGAATGCTTTAATATATAACTTCCCTCGTCCACATCCTAGCTTGTAATGCAGGCAGTACTGAGGTGAAAGAATATCCATACACTCAAATGAAAGGGCTTCAGCTGACTTGGAAATAATTTGGTAATCTAGAATCCATTCATTAAATGTGGATGTCTCACTGGGGAATGCGGCTGTTACATTCATCCATGCCGTGAAACAATTATCCACGCAGCAGTGAGGAAGACCCAAAGTTGCATCTAGCTTTGGAACATCCTCTTTGGGTTTTACTTCTCTCCCCGTTGCACTTCTTAGTTTGTGAAATATAAATAATAATGCTTAACTCTCTGCTCATCATTATGTTTTAAATGACTGAAATTAAGTATCAACTTTTGAAACTATTTGCAAGATATCGATCTGATACATTTCCATGTTTGTTCAGAACAACTTAATTACCAAATCAGATTACCATTCACAGCTGTATTAATCAATTATTATTCAAGAAACATGGCCTTTGGAGGACATTTCCTTTCCTGGTTACATTGTCTTTTCCCATCATGCTATAAAGGAGTTAAAGATCACCCAAAGGCAGCTTGACCAGTTTAGTTTCTACTGCTTTGAACATTAAGAGAGCTGATTTGGCCATATCTCATGATCTTTTGTTAGGAATGTATCTAAAAACTACCAACTATTCTCTATCAATTTGTTCAGTCTATTTGCCCCCTATGCTCCAATCTATTGCAGAACAGAATTGTGTACAATTAGGAAGGAAAGCAAATAGTTATTAATCAGTTATTTGTCCAGGTTACATGGTTGCTTACTGGGAGTTCCTTGCGGGCAAAATTGAGGTAGGTTTCATTTCCTTTATCTTCCAAATGAGATAGCACAGATTGAAGGGTTGCTTCCTTTTCATTACGTGCATTCACAGAGTTTTCTACATTAAATAAATGTGCAATTGTATGGATTGCTGGGAGGAAAAGCAGAGAACAGATTTAAATGTATGGCAGGAGATATATCACACAAACAACTTTTTTCACTTGAAAACACTCCCCCTTTTATTTTATTTATTATTTATTTAAAACAGTTTTATCCCACCTCTCCACCTAATTAAGGCTCTCAAGACAGCGAACAGTCAAAAAAGAAATCAACTTCAAAACTATACCTATATCTAAAACAGCAGTTCACACATAAACAGGAAGGAGAGCCTGTAAAGGAATGTTAAACTTAACAAAAATGTCTTCTCCTGCTAGTGGAGACAATGATAGAGGGATAATGAATATTAAGACTTTCCATAATACATAAAATAGAATCTTCTGTTTGCGGGGGTGAATTATAGATACAATTTTGCATTCTTTGGTCCACTTTGGTCCATCATTACCTCATCTGTAACTTGTTTCATTCAGTTGTCAATAATGGCACTGCTTGTACTTGAAAGTAAAGCTGCTTCTTTATGCTGGTGGTAAAAGGCAACCCCACTGTGGAAGAAGGAGTGAGGGGCACAGGCTGGGGTCTGCATGCCCATCTTTCCAGCACTCACTCCCAAATCATACCCTTTCCCCTTTTCTCTGTTGCACCACAGGAATACTCTTCCCATAGCCACTCTGCTTTGATCTGGATCAAAAGAGAAAGCCCCAGGAGACCTCTGAGCTGTGTTCAAAAGGAGTATGCTTTGGTATGGGTGTTCTCCAAAATGGCAGGAGCTTCCTGCTATACAAAGGGCAAATTACTTTTATGGAAGGAACGTAAGCCTCATGAGTTTCAACAGCCCTTTCACATGAATATCTTATGGAAGTCAGGGGGGAAAAAACCCTTCCAGAGACTGATTAATAAAGAGCATTGAATGTACGGCACTATGACATAATAAAAGAAAAATTCCTGATGTCTAGGTGTAGCATGAAAATATTGAACTGTGTGATGGTGCTGTAATGGCCATGTATGCAGAGACATGCTTTACCTTTGTTTTGTCATTATTTTTATTCATTCATTCATTCATGTGTGTGTGTGTGTGCATGCGTGTGCATGTGTGCATGCATTCATTCTCCCATTTGGACTCACAGCAACTTATATCATGATTCTCCCCTCCTTCCATTTTCTCATTTCACCAATCACCCTGTGAGGTAGGTTAGGCTGAGAAAGGATGACTGGCCTCAGTCTCCCAATGAGCTTCTATGGTAGAGTGGGGGTTTGAACCGAGGTCTCTCCAACATTCTAACCACCTCATCAAAATTAATACATAATGACAAAGCATGGCTTATCATTAAAGGAATGAACCTGGAGTACCCTTGTACTCATTCGCCTTCTTTCCTTTCTCTCCCTTCCACTTCTCCTTGTGTGCAGGTAGAAGACGTAAGGTTTCTGAGAAATTGCTCCATTGACAGCAGAGAAAAGGAGATGCTTCCTTCCTTCCTGTTGCTGAAGCCTCCCACTCAGCCTCTTATATTAATATAAGACTTGGACTCACTGAAATCAATGAGACTTTCGCAAAAAGTAAATTTCAAAACCTACTAGTATGGAGTGCAATCATCCAAGCCACAAGTTTATGAAATGTGAGGTTCCTGTCCAATTGTCTTCTGACTCTCACTGAGCAGCACTGTTGATTCAAAAAGAGGAAATGTGAACAGGTTATTTATATAACCAAAGATGCAGTATATATTTAACAATAGAAAACAAGAGTCTACTAAAACGCCGAGTTTATTGAAAGAATTGGACATTACAACCTACAATGACATTTGGGAGCCTTTTTACAAATGGATACAAGATAAGTTTGGAGAAATTTAATTTTCAACTAAGATGTGGTCCTTTATGGACATTATAGAAGATAAATGGAAAAATGTGCAAATAGACAGCTGATTAGCAGAATACTAAGACATGTATTAGAGTGAATGGTGCAATGTAATAGATATGTAATTTCTTTTTTTTTGTTCTTTCTTCTCTTTCTATCTCCCCTCCTTTTACTTTTTATTCCCTATTTTCTATTTAAAAAATAAAAATTTTATATATATATATATATAGAGTCTACTAAAATCCAAGGCTTCCTGAAGCTGCTGTAAAGGCTAATAATGATTCATATCATAATTTTTCATGTGTTATGCTACATAAGACCCGTCTGAACCCATTACATGCTGGAGAAAACAGATCACAATGATATGAGAAATTTGTTCAAAACACTTATAAGTGAATGTGTTAAGTTGAAAATGCAATCATAGAATCTAGGGTCATCTAGTCTAACCCCCTGCACAATGCAGGAAATTCACAACTACCTCTCCTCCCCACGCCCCCAGTGACCCCTGCTCCATTACTCAATGTTGGGTAACACCCTGTGAATCTTCAAAAACACAATGAACACAAAACTCAGCAGCAGTATACATAGGCTTTTAGTGCCACTTCTTGCAATACTCACTGCAATGGATCTCTTCATTACATAGACTATTATAAGAACAGGAATTGAAATTAAAATTAAAGAGACAGGAAGAAAAATAAATTAAAAGAAAATAAAAATGAAATCGAAAGAACCATATGGATAACATAAAGGGTTTTGTAACATCTATCAATATATCAAATTCTCAATGCGGCCAGGTCTGTTAAATCTAGAGACTGGAGTTATGAACACACAAGACAGATATTTGTACAAACCTGAGGGGGAAAGAACAGGCATGCAAAAAAAATCTGAAATCTAAAACAGTTACATTGGAGGTGGGGTTTAAAACAACCAAAATAGATGCAACACCTGTTCCTTTAAGAAACAGATGCCCTCTGCAGTGGCCACTGTGCTGGTTGCTAGGCAACCACAACAGCACTGCCTGTTTTAACTTTGGTTTCTGTCAGGAAAAGGCAGGGGGAAGGAGTCAGGGCCCTTTACAGGGCTGTTTTGGCCTTTGAGGGAGGACTCATTAGGGCGAGGCCCAACAATAACCATGGACAACTTGAACTGTGTGACCTCCATGACTTACTCAGACTGTGAGCAGTCAGCCCATCCTCTGCCATCTTTAATAGCTGCTTATGAGATATAAAAATCATAAGCTCTTTGAATCTAATGTGTCTTAATTTGCATTGGAGATCCAGCAGCTGAGCAAAGTGTTGCAGGGTCCCACCCAGGGGATTGAGTTATGCAGGGAATGTGTATGCAAAGTTAAGTGATTGGGTATGATTGGCTCCTGCCTCCCCATGCTGCAGAATGTGCTATCTTGACAAGAAAGGTGCTCATGTGTCACCACCCTAAACATTCTAATCCCCCCCACTTCCATTGATTAAATTTTACCCTACAATCTAGGGCCATCAATCAGCTCTGCTAAGTTTGTAACTCCTTCCTGTGTACATCTAATCAAAACTCTATATTCATTAGCCAAGCCCCAGGAACATTTAATTAACGCCGTTTCTTTGTGAAACACCAGGATTAACCAATCTGTTTTCTTTGTCACACCCCGGTAGCACCAATCAAAGGTACTCAAACCTTTGTCATTCCCTGGAGGTGACGTTTAAGGTATTTATCCTAATAGTGAAGGCACCTTCCTGCCCCAGGGCCTGATTTGCCCTGTAAGAACCAGGGCTTTCCCCCCCTCAAATTGTGCACGCTTCCCTGAATCTGAACACGGTACCTTCAGAATGTCCTTCTCTGAGCCTCTGCTGGTTGAGAATGCTGGCCATTTGAAGCCCTTTCCCCCAGTGGACTACTCTGCTCTTCAGATAGGTAATTATCACCTGAAAAACCCTCAAATCTATTCCAATTTTACCACTGCTTTCCTGGGAAACTTGTGTGCTTGTGAGCTACTTCTTATATGTGAGTTTTCCCCTTTAAATAAAAATTACTCTTTGTTTTCAAAGAACCCATCTCATCAGTTTCCTTGGGGAGGGGACCCCGTAAAAATTGGTGGAGTATTCCACTTTGTTACCCCTCTCACTAGGCCTTCTCCTTGCCGCTAATTCCTCCCTACTCAGTAACAAGACCTGGCTGCTCACTTCTTTCAACAGCCACCACACAAAAGCTGCTGTGGTGTAGTAGTTACAGTGTCAGACTAGGATCTGGGAGACCCAGGTTTGAATCACCACTCTGCCATGAAATCTTGTTGGGTGATTCACTCTCAGCCTAACCTCCCTCACAGGGTTGTTGTAAAGGAGAAATGGAAGAAAAACTGCTTTGGGACTCCACCACACAACTAGGCCTGGCCCAGTGAGCTGGCACTGCACAGCCTGGCTAGACTTTTCTCAGGGAAATTTGCCAGGGGTAGGGAAGGAGGGAAAACTGAAGACAGAAGCCGCCGGGGGGAAGATAAGGGTAGATTGCCTGTTAGGTGAGAAGGAGAGAAGAATGCAGGAAAGGGGGTGACACTGTTAGGACTTTCACATAAATGAAAGAGAAAATTGTGTGGGGATGAGAAAATGAGATGCCCCCCACAAGTCATTGTGCTCCCTGTCTTGTCATTATATCTAGTTCTCAACATGGCCATATCTATGGATGCTTAAATCTGAGAGTGGAGTCATGAGCACACAGGATAGATCTTTCTAGAAACCTGAAAAACTCCCAAGTTTGCAGAAAAATCTGAACTCTTTAAAAAAAACCTACCTCCCCCAATAATAAAAGCCTCAATAGGCAAACAGTGAGCAGAGACTCAGATCACCAGAAGATTGCCTGCCCATCGTCTGACAGTGTACAAGGCCACAAATGAATATTAAATATAGCTGGAGATAGGAGACAGATAAAAGTTAGGTTGGTGGACAGGGGCGGGGGCAGAAAAGAATGAAGCAGGGAAAGGTGAGTTGACAGCAGGTAGGAAAGAGTGTAGGGAGGGGGACACAGGAGAAACTGAGGAGCCCCTCAAGTGCTTGCAGGTTCCCCAGTGTTTAACTGTGCTCAGCCTGGCTGCTGGCTCTGCATAACTGTGTAACTGGGCCATAATTTTCCTCAGTAGAGTCTTCCTGGGGGAGGGAAGGAGGGGACGCTGAAGACAGGTAGTTGGGCTGGTAGATGGGAAGGAAAAAAGGAGGCAGGAAGAGGCTATGGGGACTTTCAGGGAAGGGAAAGTGTGTGGGAGGGGAAATGCCACCTGCTTGTAACTTCTGTATTGTAGTACAGCTGTTCTTTTAATCTTAATATATAGTTTTACAATATTCTATGTACTGAAGAGATCCATTACATACTTTAAGTAATGAATAGATTCCATTTTAATCTATTTTAAGTGGAAAGGCTTCCCAGTTCCCACTGATCCCCAGTGTTCCTTTGGTTTGGAGGGAACAGCCCGAACACTTAAGTTATTTTAGAACTATATTGTAGAAGTGCATTAAAACCCATCTTTAATTGAAACAGCAGGTTAATCTTTACACCTATTTCATTCCTAATGCTATGTCTGAAGCCAGAATCTCCCCTTAAATCATGCATTGTGCTCATGCAGATCTACTATGTTTTGTCCTGCTATGCAGTTCCTGACTTTCAGCTCCAATGCTGTACTCAGCCCAGCCTTACAAGACAGACTTCCCATGCCCTTTGCATTTGCGCATGGGTTTGTTTGTGACCTTGGAAAGTGACCTCTAGCTGGCTCCAAGCTCTCCTGGTTTGTGTGGTTCCAAGGACCCCCTTCAGGGTTATTGACTGACTAGATGCCCCAGAGTTGGATGTAAAATCAAAGCTAACAACTCCTTTAAGCATAGATAGGTGGCAGCAGGAAGGTTTCCCCCTTATGCTTAGGCTTCCTCAGAGTGAATTTGAACCAGATTGAAAAGTGGGCCCCTTTCACAGAGGCATGTGTCTAACGCACATGGCTCCCCAGTCACAAAAATTTAAATCATTCATCTAAAATCTTTTAAATGAATAAAACCATATAGTACAGAATACGGGTCCTCTGATAGGGCACCATGTCCCCCAGGAGATGCTGCTGCCGCCATTGGGGCCATCTATCACTGGGAAGCTATTACAGGGACCGCTATGCTCACCCCGTCCTTCTCTTGTGATTCAGTTTAGATTTGCTAATGGCTGTTTTGCCATTTATCATCTTCCTGCATGGCATGAGAAGCTGAAAAATAGTACGTGTTTGTAGTGGAAGTACAAATTTTTTTTCTACAAAAAACGTTTCAGTGATGTTTATCCTAAAGTGATTGACAGAGAGGTTTCTCTTTCCAATTACTTTCGGTATCAAAAAGTAATTGGAAAAAAATCCCTTCATATAAAGTGTCTTTCTAATTTGATTCTTTCCTCATGTGTGTGTCAGTGACAAGAACCTTACAGCTTCCCTTTCTGAGAGGTCAAACGGAGGGGTGATCTGATGGCAATATCAGATTTCCTGGCTGAATGCAACAGGGACATCTAAACAGATTTCTTAAAGTAGGATATTTCAGCATAAACAGCAATTAAACAAGGCGTTGTGCAAGCAAAACTGGGTTCAGGATGAGGCACTATGATAGCTGCAACATATTGTATATTATGACCTAATCTCTAATTATATCACATACCACCACCACCCCAAAAGGATTTCTGATACCATGTAGAATAATAACAATAACAACAATAACAATAATAGTAGTAGTACTTATATACCACTCTTCTAGACAGATTAGTGCCTCTCCCAGAGCAGTGAACAAGTTAGTGTTATTATTATCTCCACAATACAGCTGGGGAGTTGGGGCTGAAAGGAGTGGCTTACCCAAGGCCTCCTACTGAGATTTGAACCAGTAGAGTGCTGATTTGCAGCCAAACCTCTTAACCACTGTGCTACAGCAACTCTCTGTATCCCTCCATGACTGAACTTTTTCAGGAAGTTGCTATTTACCCACTGGGGAACTTACATGTACCAATGGTAACATTTAAGATTTCCCCCAAATTGTGGCTCCCTTGGGCCATTTCATGTCAGAAAAATGGCACAGGGAGAAGATTGGGCCCCTTCTCCCTTGTGATCCTGATCTGAGCCCATAAATGGCTAGGGAATTAAATTCCCAGCAAGGAACTCCCAATGCACATCTGACTGAAAGTCTTCATGGTGGCCATGGAGACTTTGCATCATGTACAGCCGTTTAGAGTTTGTACTGTTACCACAGCTTAGAAAGCCTCTGTATCTGTGTAGTCAGAACTATGTGCTGTCCCTTTAACAATTGGTACTCATGGGAATCATAGTTCCCTCTCCAAAATTGGGACAGTGGGACATTTGAGAAGTTTATTGTAGATCTTCCTGTTAGGGTGTTAGTTTTAGGGTCCTCTTCCTTTTTCTTTGTTCGGCAACTTACCTCCTCAAGCTAGGATGCAAAAGCCATTATGAATTCACCGCTTGTCTACGAATAAATCTGGACCAATAAAGAGGTACGAAGCTTCTGATTGAACCATGTCTTGTTTACTGGCTCCAACTGTAAGTAAGGATTACTTTAAAATCTGGGTTGAAAGAGGCAGTGCGTTAAAACTACCTGGAAGTCAGGCCCTCCTTTCAGCTGCTCCCAGAATAGTGAATTCATAGCTATAGCATGTCTTGCTCCTTCAAAGATCAAAAATTACATTGTGCATGTTTGCATGAAGATGGGAAAACAGCAAAATCTTAGCTCGGCTGGGTTCCCTCTCCTCTTTCGTTCCTGTGAACTAAAGGCTGTTACTAAGCAACCATAAAGACTCTCCTTGTCCTGTAAAGGCTTCCAGGGAAGGGTCCTTTCATTTGTTAATGGACTCATCAGCCTGCTAGCTCACCTCCACTCGCTTATAATGAAACAAGCCATGCAGAGGGAAGGAAACTTCCAGTATACAAGTTAAATAGGAAAGTTTGCCTGCATACCTTATTCCAAGCAAAGAAAATGTTTTTATGTCTCAGCCAGGGCCGGCGTGCCCATGGAGGCCAGGTAGGCGGTGGCCTCGGGCACGCGGCCACTGGAGGGGCGCTGGAGGGGGTGTTGGGGGCGGAGGCACGCGCAGCAAAGCTGGCATGACTGGGCTGCAGCTACTGCTGCAGCCAGCCCGTTGCTGCCGCCGCTGCCGCCACTCACCTCAGCTGGGCGCAGCCTCCGTGCGCCGCTCAAGCAGCGGCTCGCGGCTTCTGCGCCCAGCTGGGGCGCACGGCGGCGGTGGTGGCATGGAGCTGGCTGGATGGCTGCAGCAGCAGCTGCAGCCAGCCACGGCAGCTCTGCAGCGTGCTCCTCTGCCCCCACACGCCCCAGCCAGTCGCAGAAGCCACGAGCCGCTGCTGGGGCATCGCGCCAAGCAGCCTCCGTGCGGCACCCGCCCCAGCAGCAGCTCGGGGCTTCTGCACAGGGCCGGCGCGCTGCCGCCGCCACACGCCCCGGCCGGGCGCAGCCTCTGCGCACCGCCCCAGCAGCGGCTCGCAGCTTGTGCACCCGGCTGGGGTGCGCGGTGGCGGCAGAAGGACGGGGCTGGCTGGCTGCAGCAGCAGCTGCAGCCAGCCACGCCAGCTCCGCTGCGCGCTCCTCCGCCCCAGCCGAGCGCAGAAGCCGTGAGCTGCTGCTGGGGCGGTGCACAGAGCAGCCTCTGCGCGCTGCTCCAGCAGCAGCTCGCAGCTTCTGCACTCAGCAGTCCTCCGTGCGCCGCCCAGCCCCGCTGCGGCACGTGATGACGTCTGCGATGACGTCATCACGCAGGCCGTGGCGGGCGCGCACATGCACGCCGCCGCGGGCGCCAAAACCTCTGGCACCAGCCCTGGTCTCAGCCTGTCATTTGTGATATAAATGCTTCTTAACTTAAAGTGGAGGAGAGTCCCAGTACGATCAGCTCCCCCACTCCGCTTTGAAAGTACCTCCTCATGCCTTTGAATTGCAAGCAGCTTTCACTGCTAGCGTATTGCTCTAAGAAGCTCTGCTTTAAGCCAGCCTGCTCTTGTAACATAGCATGCTTCCTTCACAAGCCGAGCTGTAAAGCACACAAAGGGGATTCAAACTCTGAAGGGCACATGCGTTTGAAAAGCATCTCCTGAAGCCCGCCCGTAAGCTGGGAAGAGTTGCTGCATGCAACAGCTCCTCATCACAGATCCCTAAGTTGCAAGGCTGACACAGGAACCATTCTCAATAAATGTAGTTATGATCTAATGCTTTTGCTCATTGGCCGTTGCAAACAGGAGGCTGAGCATCTAGCTGATGAGATGGAGAACGTTAGTCAGTCTATTCACACCAAAAGCAAAAGAAGCACGCCCAAAGACAAGACCAAGGGGAAAAAACCTCCGAGGACTTCACAGCCTAATTGTTTGCAGCTGGTTATCCTCGCCATCTCTCAGCATTTTCTTTGAACTTCACTGAATTTCATTTTGTAAAATTGGACTGAGTTTATGCCGTTTCCCTCCCTTTGTGCAATTCCAGTGTTATGTAGTGTTATTTTTCACGGAGATATTGTATAATTACCAATTTCGTTTTGAATATTTACGGAGGTTTTTTCCCCTTGGTCTTGTCTTTGGGCGTGCTTCTTTTGCTTTTGGTGTGTCTTCAGTGTGGTAGCCGTTTACCCCCCGCCCCTTCCTTTGGTTGCAGTCAGTCTCTTCAGGCAACCGAGTCATCTGCTGTTTATGACATACGCCTCAAAGAAATAGAAAAGGAGGTTTCTGATTTTGAAAACAAAACTAAAGAAATAAGAATTAAGAAATTCAAGAGAGACAACCTAGACTATGCGAACAGCAAGGTTTATCTGTGGTGGGACCAGTCTGCAGGGGATCCAAAACGCAAGCGAGTATCATGGGCTAAAACCTTAGAAACAGTCTCTGACCTTGAGACTACTGAGCCTTCCTCCTTTGAGAGCTTGGGAGACGTAGGGACGAGCACTATGATTCTTAGAAATAGATCACAAGCAGATACATCCAGGTCTTTTTTAGGAAAAGACCGAAAACGCACCTTCCAAAAATACAAAACAAAACGATAGTATTTAAAATTTCTACTCGCCCCCTCAGTCCCACGGAACAGAGAGTACTCAATAAGGGTCTTTCCTTTGTCCTCATGTCCCAGTATGACTCTTTCCAAACAAAAATAGACTTATTCAAATTAATTAGACAGGTGAAATTAAAAAAAAAATTCTCAGATAACATCAGAGAATCACCACAGTCAATAGATCATTTACCGTCCAAATTAAAGAGCAAGTCCTCGTTTATTCCGCCGTTGTCAGACCATCATATAGATACTTTTGAGTACTTAGTAACACGAGAGATAGACCAACTGGAGTCCAAACCTATTAAAACACGCCATAACATCTCGGCATCAGAAAGGCAGGCGCTGAAAGACCTTCAGAATGACCCTGGAATTGTAATTAAACCAGCGGACAAAGGGGGAGGAATTGTAGTCATGAATAGGAGAGACTACACGGGAGAGGTTCTTAGACAACTAAGTGATGCTACCAGCTACAGGAAGATATCGGGGGACCCCACCCCACACATTCAAAGATTAATTAGGGTAGTGCTTAATGAAGCGGCTGCCATGTCAGTCATTTCTGACACTACCAGGCATGCCCTTTATAAGGAAACACCTAGGATCCTGACCTTTTACATCCTTCCAAAGATACACAAAGGAATCCAACCTCCCCCCCGCCCCCCAGGACGCCCGATAGTTTCTGGCTGCAGTTTGGTACCGGAACCTCTGTCCATATATTTGGATGCGTTCTTGCAATCTGAAGTCACAAAAATTTCATCATATATTAAAGACACCACTGATTTTATAAAACTAACAGAGGGTACAGTTATTGATGAGGATCACATCCTTCTCACTATGGATGTGAACTCCTTATATACGTCTATCCCCCACGAACAAGCCAGGGAGGTTATAGAGTACACCCTTCTACAGAGATCGGACCCCCATCCCCCAACAGAGTTTCTTTTACAGCTGGCAGATTTAATCCTTGAAAAGAACTATTTTAGCTTCTAGGGGGACTTTTACTTCCAGATTAGAGGAGTGGCCATGGGCTGTGCGGCAGCACCCAGCATCGCAAACTTATTTATGGCTAGATGGGAGGAGAGATATATAATGAACTCCAACAACCCTTTCATCAACCACATCTCCTTATTCCAGCGCTACATAGATGATTTATTTTTTCTATTCCGGAGTAAGGAGGTGGTAAATAATTTTTGCAATCGGCTGAATGAACAAGATCCAAATATCCATAGAAGTCCTCATCGTTAAAGACTTACCTTTGCCATCACACCCTTGAGACCTCTGCTTGGGGACGTTAACTGGATTTTCAGAGAATTTGTTTCTGTAAATTTCACGTACAAATAATAGTCTGGACCACTTCCAGGTGTGTTTAAAATATATTGTATAATTTTTTCATAACTTGCCATGAGAGTGTTACTCGTGTTAGAGCATTATGCATAATTTGGTATGGATATATGAATTGAAATTTTCTTTCTTAGGATAATTGTCTTTCCACCCTCCAGTATGGTTTTCTTGCTTAACATTTCTGTTTAAGCTATACGGAAGTCACGTGCTTGCACTACCACAACAGTGCCGCCACAACAGCGCCATCCTTGTGGTCTGAAGTAGTACTGCAGCTTCACACACTTTTTTTTGCCACTATGGAAACTCCTGTGGGAAATCCAGCAGGTGAAAGGGATAACACTGATCCTGCCAACGCACCCACTATGCCCTCCAATGGCAACAATGAAGCTGAGCCCAAACTTCCACTACAGAAAGGAACATTGATGTTCACGATGCAAAAACTTTTAGGCTATCCTCCTTCCATGACCTCATCATCTAGGCACAGCAAGTCAGCTTCAAAACATAGCAGCAGTTCTTGCCAGTCTACTGTCTCCTTGCTCGCCTTGGAGGTAGCCAAAGCAAAAGCTGCTGTGGCAACCAAGAGGGCTGAATTCACCAAGAAGGAGGAGGATCTGGAAGCTCAGCTACGGACACTCCGAAAAGAAGCAGAAGCAGCGGACTTACACACCAAGACAAAGGCCCTAGAAGATGGCCTCCGAGATTTGGATTCAAACCGCAGCCTACCAGAGCTGTCCTATGTAGAGGAACATAGTGCCTCCAGACTGGACTTCACCACACCAGTGATCAACTTCACTGCTCTAGAACTCAAACCAGAAGAGTCGACATCCTGTGCCTACTTCAGCTGTATCTGCAGAGCACCTGTGTACTCCACCGGTTCCTACCACTCCAGCCTCACCAGCAGCACCCTGGCCTTTTCTAGCAGAGCTGACTCAGCCTGTGCCTTCTTCGCCTGTCTGGACTTCGGATGTACTTGCAGAGCCCCTGTGTACTCCACCGGCTCCTGCTACTCCGGAATTCAAACCAGCAGAGCTGACTCAGCCTGTGTCTTCTTCACCTGTTTGGATTTCAGCTATACCTGCAGAACCCCTGTGTACTTCACTGGTTCCTGCCACTCCAGCCTCACCAGCAGCGCCTCAGCCACTAGCTCCTATCATCTCAGTTGCATCTGCAGAGCCTCAGCCTACTCCTCTGGCTCCTGCTCTTCCAGACTGGAACCCAATTACACCCATTGCACCGACCGCTTGCAAGGCTGACATCAAATGCTATGTGTGCAGCAGCAACATGCTCTAGACCGCTATGCATTTGGATGCCATGCTGACACAGCCAGTTGTACCTGACGACCCTGCCTCCCAAGGGGATAAGCCTGTTGCGGTCCACTGCACTCAAGTCTGCGGCATTGGGAACAGCAACCGGTCCTGCCATCAGATATGTCTCGCCAAAGTCTTTCCTGCTGGCCAACCCAAACAGGCCATCAAGATGTACATCATCCTAGATAGCCACAGTAACCGGTCCCTGGTCGACCCAATGTTCTTTGAGCTCTTCAACGTATCAGGGGATGAACTGCCATACACCCTCAGAATGTGCGCTGGGGTCTAGTGCACGGTGGGGAGGAGAGCCACCGGGTTCCAAATCAAATCTCTTGATGACAGTATACAATTCTCTCTACCTCCACTGTTGGAATGTGACACCCTGCCAGATGATCGCAACCTGATTCCAACACCAGATGTAGCGCTCCACCATCCTCACCTACAACCAATAGCAGATCACCTTCCTGCCCTGGATCCAGCTTCACAAATCTTGCTTCTGCTAGGGATAGATGCCACTGATCTGCTAGTTTGCCATGAGGTGATCGTTGGGCCTCCTGGCACCCCACATGCCCAGAGGTACGACCTAGGATGGGTCATAGTGGGGAATGTGTGTATAGATCGCTTGCAGATGCCAAACGAGATGAGCGTCTTCCCCACAACCATCATGGATAACAGACGAGCCTCACACTTGAAGCCATGTCCAGAACACTTCACACTAACCGAAGAGGATTATGGCCTTGGAGCTACAGTGTTCCAAACAACCAAAGAAGACAACATGCTCACCCTGTCTATGGAAGACAAGCAATTCCTACAACTAATGGAAAAGAAACTTCAGCAAGACGACTCCGGAAGTTGGATTGCTCCACTCCCTTTCCGCACGCCTAGACAGTGACTGCCCAACAACCGCGAACAAGCCCTATCTCGACTCAACACCTTGAGCAGAACCCTGACAAGGAATCCTGAGATGAAGACCCACTTCGTGGAATTCATGGACAAGATGCTGCAAAATAAACATGCAGAACTTGCACCTCCACTATGAGAGGGAGAGGAATGCTGGTTCCTGCCATTCTTCGGGGTGTACCATCCCCAGAAGCCCGGCCAGATCAGAGTGGTCTTCAACCCCAGTTCCCAATTCCACGGCTTTTCATTGAACAAGGCACTCCTAACTGGACCGGACCTGACCAACAGCCTACTTGGTGTACTCATCTGTTTCAGGAAGGAAGCCGTAGCTGTCATGGTGGACATCCAGCAGATGTTCTACTCCTTCCTTGTCAGGGTTCAGCTCAAGGTGTTGAGTCGAGATAGGGCTTGTTCGTAGTTGTTGGGCAGTCGCTGTCTAGGTGTGCGGAAAGGGAGTGGAGCAATCCAACTTCCGGAGTCGTCTTGCTGAAGTTCCTTTTCCATTAGTTGTAGGAATTGCTTGTCTTTCATAGATGGGGCGAGCATGTTGTCTTCTTTGGTTGTTTGGAACACTGTAGTTCCAAGGCCATAATCCTCTTCAGTTAGTGTGAAGTGTAAGGAGGGGCTGATTTCCTGGTAGTTTTAATGCGCTGCCTCTTTCAACCCAGATTTTAAAGTAATCCTTACTTACAGTTGGAGCCAGTAAACAAGACATGGTTCAATCAGAAGCTTCGTACATCTTTATTGGTCCAGATTTATTCGTAGACAAGCGGTGAATTCATAATGGCTTTTGCATCCTAGCTTGAGGAGGTAAGTTGCCGAACAAAGAAAAAGGAAGAGGACCCTAAAACTAACACCCTAATAGGAAGATCTACAATAAACTTCTCAAATGTCCCACTGTCCCAATGTTGGAGAGAGAACTACGATTCCCTTGAGTACCAGTTGTTAAAGGGACAGCACATAGTTCTGACTACACAGTTACAGAGGCTTTCTAAGCTGTGGTAACAGTACACTCCCCACCTGGGATCCTGTGGATTCCACCACAACATGCAAGCTAGTGGAGTATTCTTACAAGTCTAAGCATATACATCATGCTACATTATTCTCACAACTAAGCAAATGTAGCTAAGAATAAGCAACAGTATACTGTGCTATATCCATAACTAGGCAAATAAGAGTTAAATATAACATATAAGCAACACAATGGCATGCAAAGCTTGAGCTTCAGTCTTCAAGATCTGCCTTCCATACAAGCAGGACCACTTCGGTGACTCGTGTGGTGAAAATCTTCGGGCCATTTTGTCTGGCTACACGGATGTCAATCTTGCGGACCAACCCATCCACGCTGGGCAGAACTCAATCTATAAGTCCCACGGACTACGAGCTCTTAGACCCAGACCAGGACAATGAAATTTGGCCTCAAGTCACCTGCATGAAAGTAGGAATCAAGACCAACCACCATCTAGAAACACAGAGATTCGAATGATTCTCCAAATGCATGCCACTTGTTCTAGGGGTGGCACACCTCATTCAGTTCGCTCATCACCAGAACGCAGAGCTGACTTCGCCAGAAGTGCAACACAGGGAGGAGCGCCTGATTCTCCAGAGAGCACAACATGAGTTCTACATAGAAGAACTCGAAAATGCCAAGAAAGGGTTGCCTATACCCAAGAACAGCCCGCTACTTAAGTTGAACCCCTACCTCGATGATGATGGCTTCCTTCAGGTAGGAGGGCACCTGAAGGCAGCTGATGTAGGCTCAACAGTAGCAAACCCTATCATCCTTCCAGCTCAACATCACGTGACTGTCCTCTTGGTGCAACACCACCATGAGCGGGTCCATCAACAAGGACACCACTTCATGGAAGGAGCCATCAGAGCAGCAGGTCTATGGATTGTGGGAGCGAAAAGATGCATCACTGCAGTCCTACAGACCTGTGTACAATGCCGGAAGCTCAAAGGTCCCCATCAGCAGCAAAAGATGGCCAACCTGCCACCAGATCGACTCAGTACTGAGCCCCTTTCACCAATGTTGGACATGATGTATTTGGCCCCTGGAATGTAGTGACACGCAAGACTAGGGGAGGGCAGGCCAACAGCAAGAGATGGGCAGTGCTTTTCACATGTCTGAGCATCCAAGCCGTACATATCGAGGTGATTGAGTCCATGGACACCTCCAGCTTCATAAGTGCCCTCAGAAGATTCCTTGCCATTTGGGAACCTGTCAAGCTACTGAGGTCTGACCGTGACACGAACTTAGTCAGCGCCTGCAAGGAGCTGGGAATCAATGCAAGCACAGACCTTGACCCAACCCTCAGCAGTTACCTGAGTGACCAGAATTGTAAATGGATCTTCAGTCTTCCCCATGCCTCTCATATGGGAGGAGTGTGGGAACACATGATCAGCACTGCACGCAGAATTACTGAAGTAAAAAAGGAAACCCACATATGCTGAAGCTTCTTGGAGATAATGGAGCATGTATGGAGGTCTAGATGTTGGTAATAGTATGCTTTGATGTTTGACTTTTGTGTGACGTGATTTTTGATGCAATATTTCCTTGCATATGGTTTCTTCACAAAAGACAAGAGTAATAAAATAATTTTTAAAAGGGTCACTAAGACTGGTGACCTCTTCCAGCACAGATCACTTTGGACGTTGTGCTACAAATAATTTCTAGCCATAGAGTTCCTCTTGCCATGGAGAAGAACTTGTGAAAGCAAACTTCTTTTCATGTGACCTGACTGCACTTTTAGCAAAAACATTCCAATATATTGCTTAGATTTTCATTTCTAATTCTGAATCTTAACTTTCCAAAACAATCTACAGAAAAAAAATGCCATTGTGGTAAAAAGATGTATTAAGAATTAATTTAAAAATGTAAAGTGTGCATACAACAAACGTAAGTATCATAGTGGTACACTTGCCAAGGAACCCTGATTGTCTTCAACTTCCTCTTAAATATACATTGGGTGCAAACCCAGTTTTTCTTTGTATAGCCACTCTGAGCCCATTCATGGGGAGGGCAGGATATAAGTCAAAATAAATAAAAATAAAGTCAGAGAAATAGCCTATAAATTCAAGTAAAGATGGTGATGACCTGTGCTTGGAATTTCTTTTCACAAGGACCTAACAACTTTTCTGTATTTTGTAAGAACAGAATAACCACCACAAAATGAATCTGCCCGCATCTATGTTTTACACACACAATGGACAAGGTTGTTTTGGTATAGCATAGCAGACCAGAATCTGGGAGACCCAGGTGAGAATCACCAGTCTACCACGGAAACTTGCTGGATGACCTTTGACCAATCACACACTCCCAGCCTAACCTAACTTATGGGTTTATTGTGAGGATAAAATAGATGAGAGGAGAACAATGGAAGCCACGTTGGAGCCTCGCTGGGCAGAGTATAAATTAAGAAAATTAAATAAATACTGGCATTGTAATGGGATCTTGCACCTAACAAGCATAGTATAGTTGGAATTTTGCTGCGTAATAGCTTAGAGGAACTCAAGCTAAGTGCTAACTGCAAAGAACTATTATTATCTCTCACAGAAAAAGGGAGCTTTTATCTTACCGCACTGGATCCTCTGAGGAAGGAAAGCAAGTTTCGACAGACTGGAAGCAGAATCAACATACAGTTGAAATTCAGACATGCTGCAGGTGCCCGAGCCCATGCCAGGAAAGGCTAAAATACAAGAGAAGATGATCGAAGATAACCAAATAGTGTACCTCTAGAACAACTTGGAACAAACATAGGGGATTAATGGTTCTGTATTGGATACTGCAGACATGTGCGAGAATATAAAGGGCAGTGCCGTGTTCAGGTGCTGATAGACATGGGCAATTTATAAACTAGTGCTTCTCTATTTGCAGATGGGCCAATGTATGTAAAGGGAGGATAGGATTGTAAACACTGGCCCCACTCCCTGCTCACAACAGAGCACTTTGGTCTTACTCCCTGTTTGCACAGCATTCCAAATCACAGGAATGGCACATACACATATACACTTTGTTCACATGTAGGGCACCACACAGGGTCTGCATGTGCAATCCTGTTGCCTATGGACACCGTTTGACCAACCATGAATATTCCTGTTTCATGCACACAGCCCATGACAGCAGAGAGCTCTGGACAACTTCCCTCTCCCCATAGTCTCTTCCCATGATAGCACCCAGTGTTTAAAAAGCCCTCTACCACCAGGCTGTATCTAGAGTAGAAGCCTTTCCCAAGCTCAAAGACACTGTGCAGTGGGGCAGGAGGTGCTTCATTCTACTCTTGTGCTTGGCAAGCCTCAGCATCACAATGCCTCTCTTATTTCCCCCTGCTTTATACAGTGGGAGGGTGGAGGATCCCGGCTCATTCTCACTCTCTCTCTCTCTCTCTCTCTATTCTCTCTTAGTAGGCTACAGAAGTTTGACATGCTTTAGGGGATGCCCTTATGGAACATTGAATGCTGTCAAGATTTTGGAAAAGGAGGATAGAGTTCCCCGTGTCAGAGAGGAAACACCCCCATTTCTCTGCATAATCACTTGCCCCATCCATTCTTTCTCACTTCCTAATCTTTCCCACCATTGCTGGCTATGCTTCCTGCACATGTTGGTGGGCCATCCTGATGGCATTGCCTCAGAGTCTGTTCACAACATCCATCCTTTGGCTTCTCGTGCTCCATTTTCCCTCTTGCTAGAAGGGAAAACTGAAGTGTGGGAGACATTGGCGGTTTTCACACTGCTTACCGGCCACGGAACATCGCACCGAGCTCCCGGAACGACAGCATCTTCCTGGTGTGATTAAGATGCTGTTGTTCTAGGAGCTCAGCTCAATGTTCGGTGGCCAGTAAGCAGTGTGAAAACAGCCATTCTGCACCAAGGTTCCATGACTTGGCCTGGGGGACCTTCTTAAGTCACTAACATTATTATTAATTAGCAGCTTTTAGCGTGGCTGATGCAAGAGCTGCTCCTGACAAGAAGTGGGAAAAGAAAAAAGGAAATGTAAGCAACTAAGGGACTTCTAGGATTGCTTAAAAGTGAGCAGAGGAAGTTACACTGTGTTGCTGTTTTTTATAACAGTCCAGCTGAAATAACATTTAGCAAAATCACTTCTTGTTAAGAAGGGGCTGCTCTCTTATGACAGATTATGTGTACTGATTACAGACAATATTTCTGGAAGTTACATACATGTTACATACATACACTGAGCATTTAGGTATATTCTAATTTCTTGGCAAATATGGTTTGAGTAGCAGGAACTCATCAGATATTTTCAGAAGGAGGTAATTATTAGTATGTAATATAATAATAACATTTGATTTATATACCGCCCTTCAGGACAATTTAACACCCACTCAGAGCGGTTTACAAAGTTTGTTATTATTATCCCCACAACAATCACCCTGTGAGGTGGGTGGGGCTGAGAGAGCTCCTAGAAGCTGTGACTGACCCAAGGTCACCCAGCTGGTTTCAAGTGGAGGAGTGGGGGATCAAACCCGGTTCTCCAGATTAGAGTCCCACACCCTTAACCACTCCATCAAACTGGCTCTGTCATGTATTCGGTTTTGCAATCTTGCCCTCCTTAGCTGCTGTTAAAGCAACAGTTTCTCATTGTATCACTTCATATTGTATGAATATGTTTCAGAAAAATATGAGTGGTCTAAACTGCTAATCCTCAAAACGTCACTCATGGACTCCATTGTGCCCACCAGTTTATTTCCTAGTGCCCATTTCCTGGTCTTCAAAGCATAACTTTTCAAAAGCAAAGAGCCAAACTTAGTTTTCCTCAACTTTAGTGGAACAGGAGGTATTTCAGAACAGCCCAAGAAGTGTCACTATTGTATCTTTAGGAGGAACCTGTTCAGAAACGGGTGCCTCTATCATAGGACTGGAACAACCCAACGTGTTGTGATGGGCTCAAGTTCCCAATGGCCGTCTTCTTGAGGTTGGCTGTATCCCTGCCCCATGGCAGCCATTTTGAGGTGATATCCACTCACTGTTCACAAAATTCTGAAAGTGCGTGCAGATTCAACTAGGTTGGGGACTCTGCTTTAAACAATTAAAAATAGTGATGTTTCTGGGCACCAGGAACTAAAAACAGAACAGAACATCTTGAGTTACAAACTTCAGTGAATGAGACTCGTTCCAAATAAGTAAGTTAGGGTGGGAATTTGAGTTAATATTGGCTTTGCATACTCTACAGTAAATACACTTCTAATGCTTACCCCAAGGAGTTTTCTTGTATAGTAGTATTTAATTTCAAGGTCATATACGAAGTAGTACCATGTGAACAGGAAGACGTTTAAAACCAGCCACACAAACTAAAGGAAAAAATATACAGTCTGAAATTATTTTCAACCCATGTTTAGACTTTACAACATGGAGGTAGACATTTTCTTCTGCTTTGTGGTTAGCCTATGATAAATTACATAAGAGAAATGTATAGTTTTATGCTATGGAGTCATTGGGACACTTTGAGCTTCCTCCTACACAAAGCTATTGACCTTAGTTTTTCTGAAATGCAAAATTACTGTGAGTGGTTATTGAATATAAGGCAGCCACATTTATTGGCTGGCCTAGGAGACATCGTAAAGACTGAATTAATTGGGTTTACTATGTTACTCTAATGGGTGTCTCCTTGTGAGTTGGGGGGGGAATTAACATTCAAGGAAATGCAACAAGAGAGGGTAACTGGATTCACTACCAATGCATACCAGGATTGTTCCCTTAGAGAACTCTCAAACAAACAGGCAGACATTCTACAGGAAAGGTTTCTTTTATTAACAGAGAAATAAAAGGCAAACATACAGAGAACCACACACAACATACACACAGAGCTAGCTAAGAAAACAGTGAGGAAAAGGAAAGAGAAATTCAGGGTAGGATAATATTTAACAGTTCTAGAGAAGTAAAGTTCCTGTGGGAACGACAGCAAAACTACCAGTGCTTCATGGAAGAGAAGGGAGGGCTCAGATAATCTGAAGGTGCATGGATGGATCCCAGAACACACACACTGCACATAGCTGAGGGCAGCTCAGTTATGGAGCAAAACATGCCCTGGGGCAGACATCTCTCTGTCCCAAAACGATGGCTTGATGGCTGTCTCCAGAGGTGGATAATGGGAGAGGCTTCCTAAGGTGGACTATGGGTGTGAAAGGTGCTTGATGATCCTGCTATTACTGGATGGGAAGAGCTATTAAGTCCTTGAATAGCTCTAAGGTGGGTGAAAAGAGTATGGAAGGGCATGGGTGAGGTAAACTCAGGTGCTTCTTCGAAGACCTCGTTGTTTCACAAGTGCTTCTCCAGGGCATGGAGGGGCAGCTAGTCAAGCTGACATACCTTCTGGCAATTTTCCAACTCCAGCTGAAGTTGGCATCTGTCCTGCCTTGCCAGGCTATGTTTTGTGCTTAAGGCACATGAGTAAAAGTGGTTATGATATTCCATATTCATAAATTGCCCTTTCAGTGTGAGAAAGGTATCTGACTGCTAACAACTATTTGCTCAGGACTACTCAAATATAAACAAAAAATAAGGAGATATGGAATGGGACCTACAGACTACTTATATTTGCATATTATTTACACCTCTTTAATTCTATTGATTTCAATGGGACTCAGCAAGTTTAAGCAAATTATGAATGTAAGTAGCTTCAGACAATTGAGATTGTGGCCTCTGTGGCAAAATGTATTTCTGTAGCAAATCTTGCATTCCTAAATTGAATGTGTGTAATACAATGCACAATACAATGCGTGCAATACAATGTTATATATTATTTGTGTAACTGTTCTCTTCTACCCATCAGTGCTGGCAACGATGAGCTATGGGCAACAACAAACCACGTGACAACTGTAAATTGTAGGCCTACCCTGAAGTTTAGCTAATGGAGTCTTTCCACCCTCTAAATTATCCTTCTTGCTTTCTACAGACAGAAATCATATCCATGTTCAGGCTGAAACAAATACAGCTTTTCATGGATAAAATTAAGAGATTTGTCAAAACTTACTAAAAATCTTAGGAATGTTCACTTTTACCCTTGTAACTTGCATTGTAACTTGTATTGTAGGGAGGGGGTCTCAGATGCTTCGCATAAGGACCATAGATTTCAACACTATGTTGTTTTAAATATGTGCTCTTGTGAGTGACCTACATGTACTTCATGTTGTCTAATATCAGCCCTAGAACTGCTTATGTTCTGGTTCAGCATTTCTCCAACTCTATATTGGATTCTTGCTAATGCTATGTCTTTGTAGACTTGTGTTTATTTACTCTGTGGCATTGTTTATGGAAATGTCCTTGAAATTGACTGTACTAATTAGAGATGGGCACGATCCCAAAAAAAAATACCGATTAAGCCATTCGTGGATCCGGGCCGCTGCTGAACCCAGGCCATCGATTCTAACCAATCAAGTCCCATTTCCGATCCAGAATTGGGAAGGCCAAAGCGGCAGGGAGCCCTGCTGTTTCCAGCAATATAGGAATGGTGGTTGCCGGCGGGCAGGGGGCATTGCCGCCTCCCTTCAGGGAGGGAGGGGACATTCACACACACACACACACACACACACACACACACACACACACACACACACACACTTAGAGTAGAGGGGGGAGTTTTTAACCCGGCAACGAGACGCCTCCCCTCAGGGAGGGGACATTCCCAGGGCCAGATCTACGGTTGCCAGCGCCCAGGGCATCCGTAGTCAGGCTCTTGCGCGCGTGCGTGCACGCTCCTGGGTCACCCCCCCACCCATGCAGCAAGCCGGCTGTCCCGGTACGCTGTGGAGCTGGCAGCAGCGCACCGCAAGACAAGGGGCAGCCGGCTTGCTCACGCGCCCCTTGTCCTGGGGAAAGGCGAACGGCGCAGGCGGCCTCCCAGCCTCCCGCGCTACCTTTTGCCTTTCCCCAGGACAAGGGGCGGCTGGCTTGCCCATGCGCCCCTTGTCCTGAGGAAAGACAAACAGTGCGGGCAGCCTCCCAGCCTCCCGCGCTGCCTTTTGCCTTTCCTTTGTGCCCATGGCTTCAGAACACCCCCTTCCCCCTCCCTCCCCTGGGTTGCTGCTCTGTGGTTGGAAGGAAGCCTGCTAATCAAGGAAAGCTGGTCTTCCATTCGTGTTTCAAGGGCGACAGAAGGAGGGCAAACACAGCTCATTCCCCTGGCTCCGTTGCCCCGGGAATAAATTACTGGCGCCAGAGTGTCTGCAATTCTGAACAGAAACTGATATATCTGATCAAGTCCCGAACAAGTAAACCCCCAACTGCTGGATCGGTTGCCGTGGACGGAACCGATTAGCTGAGTCACAATGGCACAAACACCAAAATCGGGTTTTTTTTGAAATCGTAATTCAGATCCTGTCCATGTCTAGTACTAATCTCACACTGTGTAATCCGCCTTGAGTTTCATAAGAAAGGCAGACTATAAATGGCATAAAATAAATAAATAAACAAATAGCTCAAATACTCTGAAAATCATCAGTTTGATATGTAGCCATGTTAAATATTATCTAAAATCTTATTTCAATTTACATACACTATGGACATGGATACAAATATTTTAAAAATAGAGGTATATTCTAGAAAGAGGACAATATCTATTTCTTGTGAGGAATTAAATAAAGATTATTCTGAAGCTAATACATAAAGTTCTTGTATTATATATGGCTGGCTTCCTCACGACTTTGGTGGTGCAAGAATGAGTTCCTCCTCAGTTGTGAAGACCGTGCTGGGCATGATCAGAAACCTTTTATAAACATTGAGCAAGACATCTGTAAGTCATGGGTACATTTCGCACTCGTTTTTTAGAGCGCGTTTGTACCTGTTCCACATCCCATGTTTGCAAGAGTTTCACACTTAAAAGCAGTCATGGGATGCAGTCTCGCTTTTTGTCCGCTGTATCCCCGATTTTCCCCCCTGCGGACATACCCCGATGTTTTTTTAAGTTCGCTGCAGACTGGAAGCTGGCCCGCATTTTGCTAATGTGAACACTTTTGCCTCCTTTTTGCTTCTCTTCTCCCCCCTCTCCTTTTCCCTGGGAGCTGATTGGTTTGTGCAGAATTAACCACTCCCACCCTCCTCAGCTCTCTGAACTCCTTGTCCACCATTTTTTTAGTAAAGCGAGCTGAGGGTCATAAGGCTGCTTCTTCGTTGGTTTCCTTCCTCCCGGTATGCATGCTGTTTTATTTTTTTTCAAAAGCCAGGAATGATTCCTAAGCTTGCTGCTAATTCCCTGCTAGCTTTAAAATCAAGGAAAGTGTTAAATAGCTGCTTTCTCCTTCCTCCCTTAGGGTATGCACACACATTCTTTTTTTTTTTAAAGACAAGAATGGGTTGCAACGTTGTAATGTTCCTGCACTTTCTTCCTGGCTTTAAAAGCCAGGAAAGGATTAAACGGCTGCTTTTCCCTCCCTCCCAGGCATGTTTCAGACTTTGCCAAAGAGGGGGAAAAAACCCAAGCATTTTGCACAGCCCTTTGGAAACAAGCCTCTGCTTCCTGGGAGGAGATTAATCGGCAGCATTTTAACCCTTTCCTGGCTTGATTTTAAAAAATGAGAGTGGTATATGTTTTCCCCCAGAACTCTGCCACCAATTGCCTCTCCGGTGGGCAGGGGACAGCCCAATCAGCAAAAAGGGGGGAAGGGTTCCAACATTGCAACGTTACTACGCATGCTCAATTTTTTTTAAAAAAGTGTGACGTGAATTGCAAGGCCCCAAAAGCCCAAAATTGCACCGAGGTTTTGAAATGAAGCACAGACACCAAATCGAAATTGCAGTGGACAGTGTGAAATGAACAGGTGCAATGCCGAAGCCACTGCGATCGGGGCAAATGCTCATAAATGGCGGTTTAAACCGTAAGTGCGAAAAGGGCCATGGTTTCTGCATCCAGCAGAACTAAACTTGCTTAAATCCAAGAAACATAGATTTACAAACTCAGATTTGAATTAAATCCCAAAAGTATGCTTTTAAATATTTTACCAACTAATGTGAGAAAAGAACAAGGAGACCTCGTCCGTTATATGGTGACTGCAGTGAGGGTGTTATTTACAGGTAGATGGGAAAATGATGCCTGCCCTGGTCTCTCAGAGTGGAGAGATAAGATTTACGAATATGCTTCAATGGCTGAACTGACTACCTACTTACAAAATAGACCGAGTTCCAGAAAAAATGGAAGGATTTCTTCAATTACTTAGGCTAAACTAATTGACACAGAAGCTCAGAGACAGAGAGGGACGGAGAGAGGAGAAATGCTACACAGTTAGGTTTAAGGAAATTTGACTGTATTGCTTGTTTTACTCCCAAAGCTATTATACATAGATTATGTTTATTGGTTGTATAAAATAGTATAACATTCAATTTATTGTCTAATGTAGAATCTGTATAACTTTTTTAGAATGCACTTAATTTACTTTAATTTCTTTGCTTTAATAAAATTTTGAAAATTCTTTTTAAAAAAAGAAACAGATTTGCTAATGTGAACAGCTCATTATTTCAAATAATCTGCATTGGACTACAATTTCTTATACTGTATTGCAGACAGAATCAGCTTGCTGTGTATCTGTTTTCTATCATATGTATTCAGTCCCTATATAAAAAGGAAGATTAATGAATGTACAATTTTTTTAAAAGTCATGGTTTGCTCGTTATTTTATTAAGGATACAATTTGCTGCATACTTAGGTTCCCATTGAACAAAGCAGGATTCACTTGTAAGCAGTTACAGTAAAGTTTAAAATATCAAGATATTTGTAAAAAGAAGGGCTTAATCTTCCCATATAGCCTCGTATGCCCTTTCAAAGAATCTTCTCTTAGTGAAAGAAAGGAATATCAGCATCTATTAGGGTTAATTGAACAGGAATGATCTGCAAGCAGAAGGTCTCCCCCTTCCCCCTGAGATCTACCTTTCTAAATGAAAGGTCAGTGTTAGAAACTGGAGGAGGGGAGTTGGGAGGTATTAATGTGGACTATACCACTTTTTAAAAAGTTTATTGGAAAAGAAAGACAATAACAATACATAAGAAAAAAACATAAACATAATATATAGCAGCACATTTAAGCTAGAAAATATTGCTCCTCTCCATCTCCTTTATACTTTATACAACTTACTTTATACTCAGCATTTTATATTCAACATTATACTCAATATTTTATATTCAACATTTTAAAATATTAATTTTCTAACTAGCTGCTTCAATAAATACTATTTTTACTTTTTTTAAATTACCAGCTACGTAGTCAAAAAAGGACTTTCCATTTTTCTTGAAATTCTGAAATTGGTCTGTTAATTTAGCCATAGATGCATATTCACACAATTTGTTCATCCATTCAAACACATCTGGACAAGAATATGTCTTCCATTTTGTTGCAAATACTACCCTTGCCGTCATCATCATATATTTAAAAAGTTCACTATGTGTTTTTATAATATTACTAGGTAAAATATTTAATAACATATTTTTAGGATACAACACAAAACAAAACTTTAACATTTGTTGCAGCTCTTCATGATGTTTTATCCAATATCGTCTTACCTTCTTATATGTCCACCACATTTGATAGAATGTTGCATCCGTACACTGGCGTTTTGAACACTGACTATACCACTATTGAAGAACTATACCGCTGTGTTCTTATATTTTACCTGAATAAAGTAAGATCCTCCTTCAATAGTAGTATAGTCCACTATTGAAGAAGGATCCAACTTTATTCACTACTCTTACTGCTAGTGGCTGTCCAGAGTTTCAGGCCAAGAAGGAGCTTCCCAGCAGCTGCTATGTGCCAGAGACTGACCCTGAGACTTTCTACATGCAAAGCATGTGTTTCAACACTGAGCAACAGCCCCCTCCCCAATCTTTCCCCCTTCATTTCTCCTCAAAGGCAATCAAGGGCTGTCTCCTGCTCATAATGATCTTACATACTGATGAAAAACAGTAAGGAATTATTTAATAATATGGTTACACTGTTCATTTTTTCACATCTATCAAATGGCTTAAATCAGCCAACACCATTAGCACATTTTAACTGTCATAATCTATAACAAGATAACAACGTTATGAATCATAAAAGAAGAATACTTGGAAGGTACTTTTTCCATCATTTTTAAAGAAATATCTAAGAAAGTTTACTTTTCTAATATAACTGAATATGCAGAACGGTTTTTATTTTCCACAGTATGAAAATTTCTTGTTCTACAATCATGTATGCATAGTTGATGGAACATTGAAGCCAAAACCCAGAAAGAACTGAAGATATTTCATGTAAACATATAAGCATTTGTTAAACATGTAAGCATTTTTTAAAATGAGAACAACCCTTGAGAAAAGCCATTCTTAAAATACTTTAACAATTACTTTAAATACTCACAATTACAAATATGGAGAGTCCCTCATTCTCTACCCAGTTACCCATGATGACTGTAGAGAGGAGAATGAACTGGTGTTCTGAGATAAGCGCAATACTTTTTTCCAGTAAAGGAAGTGAAACCGACACACTCGTAACAACCTGGTTCCCTATTTCATTTTGCAAAGAATTGATTAACCACTAAGATGACCATTTTTATTTCATTCTCAAACCTTCAACAAACAAAAGGAATTGTGGTGTGTTTATTTTCCTCCTATATCTAGTGTTCCCAGTAAGAGAAACAGGGTAATGCTGGTACATGCCATCCCCCCAAAACACCCTCACTGTCCAGTATTGTCTTTCCTAAAGCTTCAGAATAATAGCAAGATTGCAGATAACATTATCCTTCCTAGCTCATCCTACTCTTTTATTGCACTTCTGTTTATGCACAAAGAAAGAACTCTTTTTACCTACTAGAAACAATGCCCGTTGTGTGAACAAATACAACAGGCTCTAGGAAACAGATTCAGTGGGGGCCCCTCCTGGCAGCAAGTGGCCTCTCAAGCCAAGCCCTGCCATTGCCCTTGTAGGGCCACCTCACCCTCCCAAGGCTCTGCAGCAGCTGTGGAGGTGGCAGAAGGCTGCTTCAGCCAAGTTTGGCATGGAACGTTGCCACAAGCAGCTCCTCTGCTAGGGGAAGAGGCGCTCCTCTGCTTTCCCTCTCCCTTCTCTCCGCCCCAGCCCGCGTGGCATTGAGCAGCTGCTCCTGGCAGGGCCAGTGGCCTGAGGATGGGCCTAATGATCTCATCATTTCTTCCCCAGCTCTATTAGAGTTCAGATAGTGTTCAGTTTCAAAGATTAACACACAGAGAGATGCACCCTCTTGTGCCTGCACTCACTGAGGCTTCCCTCTGCTCACCTCCCCCTCCAGCTGGCTCCCTCTCTCGTCCCCATTCCTCCCTCCTCCACCTTTGGATGTAACAGTAAAAGCCCTTCTTCTTACACGTAGTCCTCGATGATTGGCAGGGCTGACAGTGATGGACAGGGTGCTGCCATGGCAATGCAACAATGACACCTGACAGGCCAATAGAAAAGTGAAACAAAAAGTTTTGGTGCTGTATTCACCAAATGACGCAGTCATTCCACTCTGCAACCTGTCATTCCAGTCCAAGAACACTTCTGCTACTCCCAGGGGCTGTCATTCCATTGTGGGGCCTGTCATTCCAGTCCAGTCCAGCTTCTACTACTACCAGTCCAATAGTAGTCTATCTGGGCCCAGAGACCTTTATGGAAAATCCGTTCTGCATTTTTTGGGGAACATTTTTGTGCTGTAATGCTTTTCAATGGAGCCCACGCAAGGAAATTGGTATTCTGGGCTCCTATTTTCTCCAATGGTTCTTCAAGCCTCTCCCATTATTTTCAATTGGCAATGTCAGGCTATGGATGACAGGATACCGCAGACAGATCTCTGGCCCATTTGCAGTAAGACACAAGTACTTAGTCAAATGGATTTTATTCAGAAATCAGTTGGTTCCAATACACAGTTCCATAGGTCTACTTAGAAGCAAGACCGACATCTAAGCAGCATGAGTAGAGTTCACTCGAATGACATCATGTAAAAGACACTTTCCATTTATCCATCTCGTTTACTTTGTTCCCCCCTCCCTCTAACTATAAACAATACTTTGGCACTCATTTTGTGTGAGAACATTTTACATATTTGTGATATCAGGATAAGTTGCTAAGGTGCGAGACACAGCACAGTCTGGGAAGAAGTGCAAGGTCATAAACATTGAAAACATGGGAAGCTGTTGCAGTCCAGCAGACAAACACCTCTGAAAGCCTGAGAAAGTCAGCACACTAACAAAGTGATATTAAGCCATAGTTATATACCCTGTGTTCAGCAGAACCAATATTGGCATGGATGAGGTTCAGACATGACAGGCAATCCTGTCATTCCTTTTAGTACATCCCTGGCTGGCTGCTGCCGCCACGCTGACTCCTCCTGAGGGCCTCTCTGCACACCTCTTTCGGAAGCTGTGCTAGGTCTCCCCCCCCCCAGCCTCAGTGAGCCTGTCCTCCTGGGAACCACTGGGATGCCTGTGGGGATGGAGAAGGGCTGGGAGGGGCTGGGCTTCACTGGGCACTCCGCAGCTGAGTGCAGCTTTCCAAAGGGAAGGGGGACGAGTCCCAGGTGCAATGCTCCAGACTCCAGCTGGGGCGGCCTCAGCCTCAGGGCCTTCCCTCCTACCCTCCTGCTCTCTGCCCAGCCCCTGCTGGCTCGAGGGCCTGAGGCATGGCTGCGGCTGCCCTTTGCATTCCCGGCCCATTGTGCCCCACTTTCTCCCTGGGCAGCTGAGCGGTGGGCGGGTTCCTCAGCAGGGGGTGGGCAGCAGTGGGCTCCTTGGTGGTAGTGGGCCATGGTGGCGGGCTCCTCAGCAGCAAGAAGGCTTGGTGCTGCAGTGCTGGGGCTACCCATCACTTGGCTGGGTCTTCCTGGGCTTCCAAAAGCCCTGAGACAGCAGGAAGGCCTGCCGCCATGGTGCTGGGCCTTCCTGCTGCTGTGCTGTGCCTTTCCAGGCCTGTGGAGGCTCTGAGGAGGCAGCAGGGAGGCAAACCATTTTGCTCCCACTCGCTTCTTATCCCCGCATTCTGTGCATGTGTGGTGTACTGTGCATGTGCAGGGATAAAAAGTGAATCGTCAGCAACATGGTTTGCCTTTTATTAGTAGGATGTTTCACAAAGATTCTTCTTATGTTACATGTGAAGTCAGTGTAGGGTGGCAGGGGGGAATCTCATACCTGATTTTACCTTTCTTTTCTATATTTCTTTTTTCCAACATGTTTTGGTACCATTTTGAACATTTATACTTTCACATATACCAACATGGCCAGAAATTTACTCATCATGGAACTTTGTCTCCATTTAATGCTACGTGAATTTACAAGGGGTTAATCAACCTATACAGACCACTAAAATACTTCAATGGGAGAACTGCTTTATGCAGGGACCCCACAACTTCTCATTCTGCGTCCTGTATGCACTCTGCACATCATGTGGACATGCATGCTGGTACAAAGACTCTTATTATTTACTTCATTTATACCCTGCCCTTCTCCACAATGGAGCCTAAAGTGGAACAGGCAGATCAATAAGTTAACTGTCGCTAAACATTATAGCCCATGAGTGGAAAAGCATTTTTGGCAGTCCTGTTGTAGGTGCAATAAAAAGAGCACTTGCCCTAAATATACAATAAATACCGATCTCCAAGAGAACTAGCATAGTATTTAGTAGCATAAACTGAAGGCTAGTGCTATTTATTTATTTACTTCATTTATACTCCATCATTCTCCCCAATGTAGAACCAAAGTCCTTGCCTCCAGTTTATCCTCACACACCCCCTGTGAGGTAGGTTAGGCTGAGACAGGGCTGGATCTAGGGTTGCTGGCACCCATGGCAACCCAAGTCTGGCTCCTTGTGTGTGCGCGCAGCATGCATGCAGTCCCAGCACTGCGTGATGACGTCACTTCTGTGACATCATCATGCAGGAAGGAGTGTGCTGCCCGCACGGCTCACCGGCTGCCCCGGCATGCCGTGGAGTTGGTGGAGGCTGCATGGGTGGCTGGGAAGCCCCCCACGCCATTCACCTGCCTCACAGGACAGGGGGCGCTCAGCCAGCCAGCCGCCCCCTGTCCTGCGGGGCAGACAAATGGTGCAGGTGACCTCCCAGCCCCCCGCACTGCCTTTTGCCTGCCCCGCAGGACAGGGTGTGCACGGCAAGCCAGCCACCCCATGTCCTGCAGGGCAGGTGAATGGCATGGGCAGACTACCAGCCCCCTGCGCTGCCATTCCCCTGCCCCACAGGACAGGGGGTGGCTGGCTTGCAATGCACCCCCTGTCCTGCGGGGCAGGCAAATGGCACGGGCAGCCTCCCAGCCCCCCCACTGCCTTTTGCCTGCCCTGCAGGACAGGGGGCATGTGGCAAGCCAGCTGCCCCCTGTCCTGCGGGGCAGGCGAATGGCTCAGACGGCCTCTCAGCCTCCAGCACTGCTGCCCGCACGCTCCCTCTTTGGCAGCGCCGGGGGCAGACTACCGCCCCTGCCCCCCCCCCCATCGATCCAGCCCTGGGCTGAGAGTATGTTACTGGCCCACTGATTTTCTATAGTAGAGAGGGGATTCAAAGGACTCCCAAATCCTAGTACAAGAGCCTAACCACTACCAGAAGACCACACTGGTATTAGTCTTAGATCAGCTGCAAATTCACTGAATTATACATTTAGCAGGACAATATCTCACTGGTCTTTAACATGGAGATAATATTAATCTAGTTCTTCAAATTTTCATTGAGATTACTAAACATTTAGGGAAAGTAATATACACACACGTGTGTGTGTGAAATCAATATGTATATAAATATATGTCAAGTCAATATAACCAATAGTTAGGATATTCAATGAACACATAAAATAGGGTATGGATTGAACAAGCATAAATTCAAATACAGAGATGAAATGTTGCTGAAACAAAGCATAAGTAATTAAATATGACATCTTTAATGATGCAGAAACTACCCAGTAGAAACATAGCTATATGAACAGACAATACCCAGTAGAATAGTCTATAGTACCTGTCTCTTTATCAAGGCATCTCTTTGAGCCATTTCTTACAGCAAAGTCTTGCTATCTGAGTAAAAAAATCCCTTCTAATAATTCAGTTTTGCATTGTTTGCAGAAAACCAAGAGAGGGAGAGCTTTCTTGATCTCAAACAAGCCATTCCATATAGTGGGGAGCTACCACAGAGAAAGTGCACGTACAAGCAGCTGTAGATTATGCTCATCTGCAGGGTGTTGCCTGCAGAAGGCCCTGTTCAGATGAGTGAACCTGCTGTGGCAGAGCACAGGGGAGAACCAGTCCTGCAGATATGGGGGGCTGAGGCCAAGAGAGGCTTTGTTTGTGATAGTCAAAACCTTGAATTGAGCCTGGTAACAGATAGGTATCCAATGGTGAGACTGCAGAATGGGAATAATATGTGTGGTCCTCGTGAAAGAGTACTACTTCTGAGTTTCAGTCATGAACTTTGCTGGGTAGTGTTCTGAAGAATCTAAGAAGAGCTCTGCTGGATGAGACCACTGGATCAGCTAGGTCAGCCTCCTGTTTCCCAAAGCAGCCACTCATAGTGCCTACAAGCAGGGCTAGCCTATGCTACACTTAGTACATGTTAATTCCTGTCCTTCCTTGAAGAAGCTCAGAGCCTCAGGTCAACCAGCAAATTTCCTTAGCAGAACAGGGATTCGAATCTGTCTCTCTCAGATCCTAGTTTGACGCCTTAAACAATACACAATATTGTCTCTCTACACAACAAATAATTATAGGATTCACAGCTCCACATTTTGTTAAATTCTTAATCTTTAACCTGGCTAGGAAGAAAACTAGGTCAGACTTAAATATTTTGATTTATAAGAGATCAAGAAAGAACACAGTAGAAAAAAAGCAAATGCAAAAAAGAAACCGCAAAAAGAAACAGCTGCAACGCATTGTACAAACAGATCATCTTGCCTGCAGAAGAAGTTCAACGCAATGTGCGAGGAAACAGTGCCTCTTTGTGGACAGCTGGAAGGAAACAATTTTTTAAAATAAGTATGGATATACTTTATCTAATTAAAGACAGAAATAGAAAACAGAGATGGGGAAACCTTCGCAAAGTTGCCAGAATATCCTGAGGATCAGCTGCAACTGTGGTATCTATATCTTGCAAAATAGACCTGGAAGGTTCACAGATCGCAATAGTATATTAGAACTTTTCTTGGATTTTTACACGTTGAAGACTTTTGTATCAAATACCATACAGAAATGAAAATAAAAGCAACTAAATTAAAGAAACAAAATAATATTCCAAATAAATTCAGGTGGCAGCTTCCTGGCTTCTCCTAAAACTGGAAAACATTTAGCAGGAGGCAGACCAGCCAGAACAAATTAGGAGGCACCCTTGGCAAAAAATCAGTAAGTCCTTTCCCTACCAAATCTGAATGCCAACTTTAAAAATGCCATTTACCTTCAAAGAAGTAATCCCCCCAATGTAACAAAGTTTAAATGCTTGTTTATTGTAATTTTTGGGTTTTTAACAATTTGTCAAGAGTTGTTTTGATCATTTATTTTATGGTTTAATTTTAATCACTTTCTTGTTTGTATTTTATGGTTTTATCATTTCTTGTATTAAATCTTTTTCTTGTTTATTAAAAAAATGGTGGAAAATGCCATTTACCAAGCTCAGTTTTTCCATTTGAATTATAGAAGGCAATACCTTATGTAACAAGTTTCCTTTAAACTCAGGAGACATTTTGGGGATGTACTAAACCGAATGACAGGATTGCCCATTGGAAATAATGGGAGAGGCTTGAATGCCCATTGGAAATAATAGGAAACTGGAATGCCCATTGACTTGCATGGGCTCCATTGAAACACATTAGAGCAAAAAAAGAGGTGCAAAGAAAACGTGGAATGGATTTTGAAGGAAAGTGTCTGGGCTCAGATAACCTGTTCTGGGTCTGGATTGACAGGCCCCATGTTGGAATGACGGCCCCTGGGTGTGCCAGAAGGGCTCTGGGACTGGAATGACAGTCCCCTGACTGGAATAACGGCCCCTGGGTGTGCCAGAAGGGCTCTGGGACTGGAATGACAGGCCCCAGACTGGAATGACGGCCCCTGGGTGTGCCAGAAGGGCTCGGGGACTGGAATGACAGGCCCCTGACTGGAATGACGGGCCCTGGGTGTGCCAGAAGGGCTCTGGGACTGGAACGACAGGCTCTGTGCTGGAATGACGGCCCCTGGGTGTGCTAGAAGGGCTCTGGGACTGGAATGACAGGCCCCTGACTGGAATGACGGTCCCTGGGTGTGCCAGAAGGGCTCTGGGACTGGAATGACAGGCCCCAGACTGGAATGACGGCCCCTGGGTGTGCCAGAAGGGCTCGGGGACTGGAATGACAGGCCCCTGACTGGAATGACGGGCCCTGGGTGTGCCAGAAGGGCTCTGGGACTGGAATGACAGGCCCCATGCTGGAATGACGACCCCTGGGTGTGTCAGAAGGGCTCTGGGACTGGAACGACAGGCTCTGTGCTGGAATGACGGACCCTAGGTGTGCCAGAAGGGCTCGGGGACTGGAATGACAGGCCCCTGCCTGGAATGACGGGCCCTGGGTGTGCCAGAAGGGCTCGGGGACTGGAATGACAGGCCCCTGACTGGAATGACGGCCCCTGGGTGGGCCAGAAGGGCTCTAGGACTGGAATGACAGTCCCCTGACTGGAATGAAGGGCCCTGGGTGTGACAGAAGGGCTCTGGTACTGGAATGACAGGCTCTACGCTGGAATGACGGACCCTGGGTGTGACAGAAGGGCTCTGGGATTGGAATGACAGGCCCCTGACTGGAATGACGGGCCCTGGGTGTGACAGAAGGGCTCGGGGATTGGAATGACAGGCCCTTGACTGGAATAAAGGACCCTGGGTGTGACAGAAGGGCTCTGGGACTGGAATGACAGTCCCCTGACTGGAATGAAGGGCCCTGGGTGTGACAGAAGGGCTCTGGTACTGGAATGACAGGCTCTACGCTGGAATGACGGACCCTGGGTGTGACAGAAGGGCTCTGGGATTGGAATGACAGGCCCCTGACTGGAATGACGGGCCCTGGGTGTGACAGAAGGGCTCGGGGATTGGAATGACAGGCCCTTGACTGGAATAAAGGCCCCTGGGTGTGTGAGAAGGGCGCTGAGACTGGAATGACAGGCCCCTGACTGGAATGAAGGGCCCTGGGTGTGACAGAAGGGCTCTGGGACTGGAATGACAGGCTCTATGCTGGAATGACGGACCCTGGGTGTGCCAGAAGGGCTCTGGGACTGGAATGACAGGCCCCTGACTGGAATGGCGGCCCCTGGGTGGGCCAGAAGGGCTCTGGGACTGGAATGACAGGCTCTATTCTGGAATGACGGACCCTGGGTGTGCCAGAAGCGATCTGGGACTGGAATGACAGACCCCTGACTGGAATAACGGCCCCTGGGTGTGCCAGAAGGGCTCTGGGACTGGAATGACAGGCCCCTGCCTGGAATGACGGCCCCTGGGTGGGCCAGAAGGGCTCTAGGACTGGAATGACAGTCCCCTGACTGGAATGAAGGGCCCTGGGTGTGACAGAAGGGCTCTGGTACTGGAATGACAGGCCCCTGACTGGAATAAAGGCCCCTGGGTGTGTGAGAAGGGCACTGAAACTGGAATGACAGGCCCCTGACTGGAATGAAGGGCCCTGGGTGTGACAGAAGGGCTCGGGGATTGGAATGACAGGCCCCTGACTGGAATAAAGGCCCCTGGGTGTGTGAGAAGGGCACTGAGACTGGAATGACAGGCCCCTGACTGGAATGAAGGGCCCTGGGTGTGACAGAAGGGCTCTGGGACTGGAATGACAGGCTCTATGCTGGAATGACGGACCCTGGGTGTGCCAGAAGGGCTCTGGGACTGGAATAACAGGCCCCTGACTGGAATGACGGCCCCTGGGTGGGCCAGAAGGGCTCTGGGACTGGAATGACAGGCTCTATGCTGGAATTTCGGACCCTGGGTGTGCCAGAAGGGATCTGGGACTGGAATAACAGGCCAGTGACTGGAATGAGGCGGGGCGGGAGTGTTGGGGGGAGCGGCGCAGCCCCTGCCTGGAATGACGGGCCCTGGGTGGGCAAGAAGGGCTCGGGGACTGGAATGACAGGCTCTATGCTGGAATGACGGCCCCTGGGTGGGCCAGAAGGGCTCGGGGACTGGAATGACAGGCCCCGGACTGCGCCGCGACCCCCGGGGGCCCCCGGCCCGCCGGAGGCGGGGCGGGGGGGCGTCGGGGGGAGCGGCGCAGCCGCGACCCCCGGGGGCCCCCGGCCCGCCGGAGGCGGGGCGGGGGGCGTCGGGGGGAGCGGCGCAGCCGCGACCCCCGGGGGCCCCCGGCCCGCCGGAGGCGGGGCGGGGGGCGTCGGGGGGAGCGGCGCAGCCGCGACCCCCGGGGGCCCCCGGCCCGCCGGAGGCGGGGCGGGGGGCGTCGGGGGGAGCGGCGCAGCCGCGACCCCCGGGGGCCCCCGGCCCGCCGGAGGCGGGGCGGGGGGCGTCGGGGGGAGCGGCGCAGCCGCGACCCCCGGGGGCCCCCGGCCCGCCGGAGGCGGGGCGGGGGGCGTCGGGGGGAGCGGCGCAGCCGCGACCCCCGGGGGCCCCCGGCCCGCCGGAGGCGGGGCGGGGGGCGTCGGGGGGAGCGGCGCAGCCGCGACCCCCGGGGGCCCCCGGCCCGCCGGAGGCGGGGCGGGGGGCGTCGGGGGGAGCGGCGCAGCCGCGACCCCCGGGGGCCCCCGGCCCGCCGGAGGCGGGGCGGGGGGCGTCGGGGGGAGCGGCGCAGCCGCGACCCCCGGGGGCCCCCGGCCCGCCGGAGGCGGGGCGGGGGGCGTCGGGGGGAGCGGCGCAGCCGCGACCCCCGGGGGCCCCCGGCCCGCCGGAGGCGGGGCGGGGGGCGTCGGGGGGAGCGGCGCAGCCGCGACCCCCGGGGGCCCCCGGCCCGCCGGAGGCGGGGCGGGGGGCGTCGGGGGGAGCGGCGCAGCCGCGACCCCCGGGGGCCCCCGGCCCGCCGGAGGCGGGGCGGGGGGGCGTCGGGGGGAGCGGCGCAGCCGCGACCCCCGGGGGCCCCCGGCCCGCCGGAGGCGGGGCGGGGGGCGTCGGGGGGAGCGGCGCAGCCGCGACCCCCGGGGGCCCCCGGCCCGCCGGAGGCGGGGCGGGGGGCGTCGGGGGGAGCGGCGCAGCCGCGACCCCCGGGGGCCCCCGGCCCGCCGGAGGCGGGGCGGGGGGCGTCGGGGGGAGCGGCGCAGCCGCGACCCCCGGGGGCCCGGCTGTCTTTGTCTTTGTCTTTGTCTTTGTCTTTGTCTTTGTCTTTGTCTTTGTCTTTGTCTTTGTCTTTGTCTTTGTCTTTGTCTTTGTCTTTGTCTTTGTCTTTGTCTTTGTCTTTGTCTTTGTCTTTGTCTTTGTCTTTGTCTTTGTCTTTGTCTTTGTCTTTGTCTTTGTCTTTGTCTTTGTCTTTGTCTTTGTCTTTGTCTTTGTCTTTGTCTTTGTCTTTGTCTTTGTCTTTGTCTTTGTCTTTGTCTTTGTCTTTGTCTTTGTCTTTGTCTTTGTCTTTGTCTTTGTCTTTGTCTTTGTCTTTGTCTTTGTCTTTGTCTTTGTCTTTGTCTTTGTCTTTGTCTTTGTCTTTGTCTTTGTCTTTGTCTTTGTCTTTGTCTTTGTCTTTGTCTTTGTCTTTGTCTTTGTCTTTGTCTTTGTCTTTGTCTTTGTCTTTGTCTTTGTCTTTGTCTTTGTCTTTGTCTTTGTCTTTGTCTTTGTCTTTGTCTTTGTCTTTGTCTTTGTCTTTGTCTTTGTCTTTGTCTTTGTCTTTGTCTTTGTCTTTGTCTTTGTCTTTGTCTTTGTCTTTGTCTTTGTCTTTGTCTTTGTCTTTGTCTTTGTCTTTGTCTTTGTCTTTGTCTTTGTCTTTGTCTTTGTCTTTGTCTTTGTCTTTGTCTTTGTCTTTGTCTTTGTCTTTGTCTTTGTCTTTGTCTTTGTCTTTGTCTTTGTCTTTGTCTTTGTCTTTGTCTTTGTCTTTGTCTTTGTCTTTGTCTTTGTCTTTGTCTTTGTCTTTGTCTTTGTCTTTGTCTTTGTCTTTGTCTTTGTCTTTGTCTTTGTCTTTGTCTTTGTCTTTGTCTTTGTCTTCGTCTTCGTCTTCGTCTTCGTCTTCGTCTTCGTCTTCGTCTTCGTCTTCGTCTTCGTCTTCGTCTTCGTCTTCGTCTTCGTCTTCGTCTTCGTCTTCGTCTTCGTCTTCGTCTTCGTCTTCGTCTTCGTCTTCGTCTTCGTCTTCGTCTTCGTCTTCGTCTTCGTCTTCGTCTTCGTCTTCGTCTTCGTCTTCGTCTTCGTCTTCGTCTTCGTCTTCGTCTTCGTCTTCGTCTTCGTCTTCGTCTTCGTCTTCGTCTTCGTCTTCGTCTTCGTCTTCGTCTTCGTCTTCGTCTTCGTCTTCGTCTTCGTCTTCGTCTTCGTCTTCGTCTTCGTCTTCGTCTTCGTCTTCGTCTTCGTCTTCGTCTTCGTCTTCGTCTTCGTCTTCGTCGGGCACGGGCACGGGCACGGGCACGGGCTCGGGCACGGGCACGGGCACGGGCACGGGCACGGGCACGGGCACGGGCACGGGCACGGGCACGGGCACGGGCACGGGCACGGGCACGGGCACGGGCACGGGCACGGGCACGGGCACGGGCACGGGCACGGGCACGGGCACGGGCACGGGCACGGGCACGGGCACGGGCACGGGCACGGGCACGGGCACGGGCACGGGCACGGGCACGGGCACGGGCACGGGCACGGGCACGGGCACGGGCACGGGCACGGGCACGGGCACGGGCAATTTTATTTTTGGCAACCTCTTCTACATACAAAACTTTTTTTGGTACAAAGTTGTAATGTTATAAAATGGTAAAAAAATCATAAAATTGTAATTTTACTAACAATCCAACTCAAATAAGTTTATAGACAATTCAAACAGTATTGCTTTTATAATCATATTAGGCATAAATATTAAACATAACTTTTAAACATTAAGTTAAAAGTATTAAACACTCGGTAGAGATGGGTTGAAGGTTTTATCTTAAATCCTGAGCAGCTTGAAACCTTCAAGTGAGAACTGAAAACATGTTTCTCTGTTTTAGAGAAACTGCTTTTCAGTAGAAAATAAACGGGATGTATGTTTTTGTTGCACTCTCCCAACCAGGAGACAGACTCCTCCTAAGAGTTTAATGGCTTCTTTCATTAACAAACGCTAGTCGTTTTCATTACGTGAGGTATCAAAATATAAATGTTTATTTAAATAAAACATAGAAAAATAGAACAGATGAACGCAACAAGAATTAAGTTTCCTAACATTTCTTAATGAAATCTAACTCAGTCAGATTAACGATGAAATGCATTCAAGTTACCGTAGCACATATTACAAGGGTAAGTTTCCTGCCTAGATCTTCATGAGATTTCTTTTGACCAAAACCCTGATCTGCTATTTGGATTACCATTTTTATATATTATCTTATGCAGAAATCTAAGATCTTTTCATATGATAACAAAGATAAATATCAAACCAATCATAATTTAATTCTTTTTTACTATTTCCAATCATGTGACATTTTACCTAGCCAAAAGTACCACTATGCCCAGCTGTAAGATAAGAGATATGGATAGTAAAAGTGACAAGAAAAGTTACATGACCAGATCATCCTTGGTCTCTGCTAACAATTACAGAACATGTATCTGATACTGTTCACTATTTTTAATTGGCTGTCAAAGATAAAGAAGCACCAGTTATACACCATACTAGAAAAAGAACTACAGTGATGTTCATACAGTGTTATTTAGAATGCATATGTTTCACTAAGTATGTGTTCTAAACCATAATCAGCAGTCTACTGGTTTGAATCCCACTACTGACATGAGTTCAGTAGGTGGCCTTGGGTCAGCCACTCCTCTCAGCCCCAGCTCCATTGTGGGGATAAGAATAACACTGACTTGTTCACTGCTCTGGGTGAGGCACTAATATGTGTAGAAGAGCGGTATATAAGCACGGTTATTATTATTATTTATATTTCCATGATACCATCCCTTGACCTGTGAAATTAAGTATTTTGATAAATATGAAAGTGATACCAAATATAAATGCATTGCATAATGTGTGAGTGTACATATACAAACTTTAAAAATTGTATTGGATAATACCGCAAAGCATGATTACTGAGAAAGCTGCTTTCACTGCTTTCAGTGTGGAGAGCTGCTTGTAGATCAAAACAACCTGACGAGCTGTCTTCATGCAGAGTGCCCTTGATTCTCTTGGCTTTCAATTCTGCTTTCATTCAACATAGTTAAATCGATGTGTCAGCAGTAAACATTTGTATCACTCCTCTCTGAATGACCTTTTAAATTTTACAGCCTATCGTGTCAAAGCAATTAAAATTAACAATACAGTTACTAAGCTGCTAAGATCAATTAATGGCTCTTAGGCTTTATCTATTGATCTAGTGACATCTTCAAAACCCACTGGTAACAGACTATACATACTTCTCTTCTATCCACAATATATACACAAGGATTAATTACATATTCTTATCTTCTAAATTAATTAGTCAAACTCTTACATCAAGGATTGGTGACAAGTTGTGGACAGACTATGCTTGGACAGAATGTACACTGAGAATAAATGACATCAAACAAATTGGAAACTAAATAAATCACTTTTATTTAACAAATAAATTTCTTCTGAAGTCTCTTTAGAAATTAAACAATAGAAACAAACTATGTGGCATTCCTCAAATCCACGTGTAGAATGCTATGGAAGTGGTACTTAGAGGGCAATTAATCTCCGTTGCCTCCTGTCATGAAGAACAAAAAGAAAACATTAGAAATGAAATGATATCTAGAATAAGAAAACTAGTAGATGAACACAAAAAAGGTCACCCAATCTATAAACTTGCTTGCATGAAAATTAGAGGAAAAAACCTCCTCACATTCTATACAAGCTATTAAAGGCACCCAGGAAAAACTCAAACTAATTCTGTAAAATTAGCCGATGTATTTGCTGAATACTACCAAACCATTTGTACATCAGACAATCCTGACACTAATCATATTTTAAATTATTTATCATCACAGGAAATTTGGAAAAAAACCTCACAAGAACATAAACAATATCTGGACCAACCAGTCACAACAAAAGATGTTACAGTCACTATCAAATCCTTGAAAAAAATAACAAAGCTTCAGACAGGGATGGATTCCCTGTCAAATTTTTACAAAAAAATACATTCACCTACTTTTAACTCCACTAACTGCCACGTGCAACTCTCTTATGTTAGGAGGTAGCATCCCTCTATCTTGGTCAGAGGCTGAAATAGTAGTTACTCCAAAAAAGGACAACCATATTACAAATACTAAATCTTCTCAACCAATACCCTTCCTGAATCAAGACCAAAAGATCTTTACAAGCATATTTGCCAAAACATTGTCTAAATTTAAATAACCAACTACATTCACCTTGACCAGACAATACACGTAACACTTTAACTATAATTAATTTCTGTGAAGCATACAAAACCCCTGCATTACTTCTGGCCTTTGATATAGAGAAGGCATTTGGTTAAGTGGAAATACCATATCTAAAACTTTTACTTCAAAAAATGGGTTTTGGCGACCAATTCTAAAATGCCATTAATGCTCTTTATCTTTCTCCAAAAGCTACAGTTAGGACTAACAATGTACATTCAATAGATATACATATAGCAAGGGGAACTAGACAAGGCTGTCCCCTTTCCCCATTTCTGTTTGCCATAACTATAGACAGGGCCGGTGCTACCATTAGACCAACTAGGCAGCCGCCTTGGGCACAGACCTCAAGAGGGGCATAGTTTTATACAGATTACTTTCTTGAAAAAAATGCAACTAAGAAAACCTATTGAGCACCCCCTAAATGGTCCTGTCCACAGATATCAAGCAGCTCAAAAGCTCACCGTAACTTTTTTATTTATTTATTTATTTGATGTATACCCTGCCCTCCCCACAGATGGGCTAAGGGTGGCTAACAACATTAAAAAATACATTAAAATCACAGAAACATAAAATAAATATTTATTTAAAAATGATTAAAATGGTCCAGGAGCAGGCTATTTTAACAAATATTGGGAGTCCGTATACAGGCATGGCAGATGGCTGAGGGCAGCTCCGGAAGAAATGGTGGTCTTAGATGGAAGAAGAAGGACACTCGCTGGCACTCAGCCAAAGGCCCAGCAGTACATCTCCGTTTTACAAGCCCTGCAAAACTGTAACAGGTCCCACAGGGCCCAGATCTCCAGCGGGAGAGCATTCCACCAGGCCAGGGCCAGGGCAGAAAAAGCCCTCGCCCTGATTGAGGCCAGATGGATGTCCTTTGGGCCAGGGACCACCAGGAGTTGCTTGTCTGCAGAGCGCAACACCCTGCAGGGGACGTAATGGAAGAGGCGGTCCCGCAGGTATGGAGGTCCCAGTCCATGAAGGGCTTTAAATACCAAGATTAACACCTTGAACCGGATCTGGAACTCCACTGGAACCCAGTGCAGCTGGCACAGCACATGATGAATGTGTGCTTGGATGGGCGTTCCGGTAAGGATGCGTGCCGCTGCATTCTGGATCAGCTGTAACTTCCGGGTCAGACCCAAGGGCAGTCCAGGATAGAGTGAGTTGCAATAGTCTAGCCGGGAGGTGACCATTGCATGGATTACTGTGGCCAGGTCCTGTGGTGAAAGATAGGGCGCCAGTTGCCTGCCCTGTCGAAGATGAAAAAAGGCAGACCTGGCAACAGTCATGACCTGGGCCTCCATTGAAAGTGTAGCATCCAAGGTCACACCCAGACTCCTCACCAACAGGGAAGGTTTCAATTGTACCCCATCAACAGCTGGGAGCCGGTTCCCAGCTCGATTGCCCTATGATCCAGACACAGAACCTCTGTCTTCAGGGGATTCAATTTCAGGTGACTCTGATGTAACCATACTGTCACAGTCTCAAGACCCTTGACCAAGGAATCCAAAGCAAGATCAGACTGGCCATCTGTAATGATTCCAAGTAAATGTGTGCATGTATCTTTAAATGCTTGGTGAGATAGGTGAAGAGTGGGGGGTGAGATGGATGAGTGAGTGATATGAGTCAGGCTATGGCATTCCATACTTGATAGTCTGTTTCACTCCCTTCTGCAAGAAGACAAGGTCTTTTGATTTCAAAAGGTTTATTGTGAAAGACAGCATTCAAGCCCAGACGTGCATATTCCAGGATTAGAGATCCTGGCCGAGCAAATCGTCGCTAGGAATGAATCATAGAGCAAAGGTTGTTACATTTCACACTCCCGGAGCCCAGCCTCCCCCCCCCCCCAAGTTCATACAGCAAAACACTCTCAGAGGTGCGCTGAGCTGGCCAAGGTCGAAACAGCAGATAAGACAGGATCCTTTCCCATGGAATCAGCTCCTTCCAGGTATTGCCTGGAGGGAAAGAAGTCTAAACACTACACGATTAAATATGGCGTTACTTAGGTTAAAACAGTTTCTGACAATATGATTGGTTGAGGACTGAGAGGGTGGGTGGAGTGAATGCAGTTTGAGACTGAGAGTTGAGAGAAAACTTTTAGTCAGAAGGAAGCAGACTAGCTGTGTGCTGCCTGAATATGTTGAAGTGTTTATGAGAGAAATATAACCTGTGTGGAACCTGAACTGAGCATGTTTGTGAAAGGACACTCAGTCAGGGAAAGAGAGGCCAGCTGTGTGAATGAGAGTAAATGAAGTAACTTTAAGAACCGAGAAATACGTTTATGAAACCGATACGCTTCTCGAGTAAATAAAAGTTTATTTTTGTTTTGCTATATCCCAGTATAGCTGTCATTGCTATATCCCATTCTTATCTTCAGGGCCACATAGAACCACGAAGGAGCCTGACGCTTAGGAACGTTACCAAAGGGAAAATTTAAATAAAATATCTTGGAATAAAATATTCCGGGTGGCAGCAGACTACCCAGAGGGTTAAGGGATAGATTAAAAGAAAAATATACCCTAAAGAAAGTAAAGGTCATAACACCATCCATCAGCAGATAGAGCTGAGTGTCATCCGCATACCAGTGACAACCTAGCCCAAACCTGCGGGCTAACAGGGCAAGGGGGCACATATAGATGTTAAATAGCATCGGGGAAAGAATCGCCCCCTGAGGGATGCCACATACCAAAGAATGGTAAGCAGACATCTGTTCCCTGAGTGCCACTCTCTGTCCTAGATTGTGAAGGAAGGAGTTCAGCCACTGCAGGGCTGTTCCACGAATCCCCACATTGGCAAGGCAATGGGTCAGAAGATTATGACTGGCCATGTCAAATGCTGCTGTAAGATCTAAAAGTATCAGCAGTGCCGACCCACTCCGGTCCAGGTGTCGCCGCAGATCATCTGTGAGGGCAACCAGAGCCGTCTCTGTACCATGGCCAGGCCTGAAGCTGGACTGGAATGGATCCAGGATAGAGGCATCACCCAGGTATACCTGCAGCTGTTCCGCTACTGCCCTCTCAATTACCTTACCCAGGAACAGAATATTCGAAACTGGGCGATAATTGGCTGGATCAGCAGGATCCAGTGATGGTTTCTTTAAGAAGGACCGCACCACTGCCTCTTTCAGTGAGTCTGTAAAAAACCCATAACTCAGAGAAAGATTAATGATGTCAGCTAACGGTGCCCAAACCCCATCACCGCCACTTTTCACCAGCCATGATGGGCATGGGTCCAGTGAGCTCGTGGTAGGTTTCACAGCATGAAGGACCCTGCCCACCTCCTCCTGGGAGAGTGGCCTGAACTGATCTAATATCAACCCTGAGGACGACCAAAGGGCCTCCAGTACACATACTGCATCAACTGTGGTGGACAGATCCCAGCGGAGTGACAAGATACTTTCGCAAAATAGTCTCCAAAAGCCTCACAGCTTATTACCGAATTTACATTTTTATTTGTCCCATGTGTGAGGGACGTTAAAGACCAAATCACTCTGGAAAGTTGTGCTGGGCAAGAACTAGTGGACGCAGTGGAAGCTGCATAGTAGTCTCTCTTTGCAGCTTTCAGTGCCATCTCATAGGCCTTCATAAACGTCCTATAAGATGTTCTTGTCATTTCATCATGGAGTCGCCGCCACACTCGCTCTAGCCATCTCAGCTCCCATTTGATTTGTCGTAGCTCATCAGTATACCAAGGAGCTACCCTAGTTCGGGGGCGGAGAGAGCGATGGGGAGCGATCTCATCAATAGCTTCAGAGAAACGGACATTCCAGTCCTCTCTCAGCTCATCCAATGAGCCACCAGGGGGCATCAGATCCTGCAGAGCGTTCTGCAATTCAATTGAATCCATTTGACTCCACGGGTGAGCATAAATCAGCTCATCGCCCAAGCAGGAGGGGGTCATGGTGCCCAGACAAGCCCTCAGGATGAGGTGGTCTGACCATGGCACTGCTATAGCTTCATCCAGATCCACCTGTATCCCGAACCCAAAGATCAAATCCTGTGTGTGTCCTGCTCGATGTGTGGGCATTGATACAAACTGGGAGAGTCCTAATGCTGCCATGGAGGCTATCATGTCCATGGCCTGTGAGAAGGTAGCATCATCAGCATGGACACTGATGTCCCCTAAGACCAGAAGCCTGGGGTACTCCAAGGCCCAGCCAGCCACCGCCTCTAACAGGCCAGGCACAGCATCTGCTGGTACGCTGGGCAATCGGTACACCAGACAGATGGCTATACTCTCCTCGGCATCCCACACCAGGCCCACACAATCAATGCCAGCAATCTTTGGCAAAGGGAGCAGCCTGATGGAGAAAGACTCGAATGAGCACCACTACCTCAACAAGACATTTCCCAATATGTAAAACAAATATGAGAAACCTGTACCATAAATGTGTTGGAATATATGTGTTGCAAGGTCTGAGATTCACTCATTAAGGGGTTAATGTGTTTACCTACCATGCTATTGTTTAGATTGACCTGGAAGGGGAACCTGGCTCAAAGCCAATAATCTGCAAGCCCAGAAAACTTGAGTGTTTGTAAACTGTTATTGGTCAACAGGTCAGGTGATTTTCTTTCAGGGTCAAGAAGACAGAGGGAGAAGAAGATTCTCCATTCAGTTATCCCAGCTCTTTGTTTGTAACCAGTAGTGAGAATGTAGCTCCAGGCATTTGTTATTTTGTAGGCAATCCTGTTAACCTTTTTTCCTTTAGAAGTAAATGATTTTAAAAGCTAAACTCGTGTGCTGACTCTCTATTGATTCAAGATCCATTGCACCTCTGAAGAAAAGCTATTTTTTAACCATTTCCCCCAACAAAGTGGACCAGTTGAAGTAATTATTAAGGTGAAAAAGATGCTAGCGATTCGTGTATATTGTTCTTTGAATAACAGCAGTATGGTATGGCTTTGGATAGGCAATATGAGATCATTAACTCTCAAAAATGGCAAACCTTATGAGTTATATCATCCTGCTTTCAGATAACACTGCCAGTCATTGCTGCATCTCAAAATAGTCTAGGAGACTCAAAATTATCTCAGAAGTCTCAGTCAACTTGAGAGGAACAATCCTTACTGAAACTACTCCTTTTTAGCTCTCCAGAGAGCCAGCTAAAAAGAAGAAAGCAAACAAACTAAGTAACTGCAGACAAAAGTATCTCCTTTTCAAGTACAACATAATTCTCTCTCTCATTGTCTCACAGCAAACATGAGAAGGGGGTGGGAGTGGAAGACAGTCTGTTGTGCCAGCCAGGAAAAAGGTGGGGAAATAGCTTCCAATGTAGCTGAAGGAAATACCAATTGTTTAATTACTAATAGATTGCAAATGCCGAGTGCCATTAATACTGAATAATTATAATGAAAAATAAACTTTGTTCTCACATTTTACAGTAGCCTGCATTCAAAGTGAAAGAGGAAGCTATGTAGACATGCTTATCTAAAATAGCCTGCATTCAAAGTAAAAGCGGAAGCAATGTAGACATGTTCATCTAAAATGTCAGTTGAAGTGCCTCGCTGTTAGATGGGAAAACAGATACATTCTAGCTAAAATGAGCTTAGCTTACCTGACACCAACACCATGTGATGTGTCTATATGCTGTATGTATAAAATGAGGAACTGTGAATGAATCGGGAGCTCAGTTCTTTGTGGCACTAGTCATGCTGAGCTCTGCCGGCAATAAACATCATTCCTTCCTGAAGATTCTGTCTAGTCTCAATTCTTGGGAACACTGAACCCTGCTACATTTTTGGGGGCTCGTTCTTCCGGGATTGAGGGGACCCTTGGGGTACCCCCTTGACCCCCAGTCCATGGCCGCTGGTTCTAGACTGGTAGTGGACCTGTGGGCGCCCCCTGAGTTTTTCAGGAGCAGGCCCTGCCTTCCTCGGGTGTCAGCGGTGCGCCACTGGGGCATCAACGACCCGGTGACGGAATCAGGAACGAGTGATCCAGGAAAGTCCCGGGACATGTGAGTATGGAGTAATTGGGGTTACCGTTCCACTTTGGAGCGAAGAGGGGCTTGATCACCCCCTAGCACAGCCCAAGTAAGTGAGTCAGAGGGACTCAACTGAACCCGCTGGTGCTTGTAGGAACTGGGATGGAAACTTGTCATGTGAATGACATGAATGGAACGCCTAGGGCGATTGGTGTGTGAATCTCCGAGACGCATTTCCTGGCTGGGCGACTTCGTCAGGTCGTCAAAGACGAGAAGCGAGTGCGTAGGGCCTCGTGAGAAGCAGACCCCTTACTGCTTTCTCACTGTTATTAATCCCTAGACTGTCTTGTCTTGTCTGGGTTCTGTGTTGATAATGGGTGGTTCATGCTCACCCCCAGAAACAACCCCCTTGAAATTGATGTTGAAACATTTCCAGGAGGTGTATGGAGGATGGGTCCAGTCAGGGGAGAATCCAACCCCTGAGCTGTTGGAAATTTTCTGGCCTACATTTGATTTAGGCTGGCCAAAGGAAGGGACTTTTGACGAAACAACTGCCCTAAATGTTTATCACTTTACTCTTAAGTAACATGATGATCAGATTATATATGCACAGTCATGGTTTGATACTTGTTTGAATCCCCCTCCCTGGGTTAAGGACTGGCCGGGGTACCGGGCTAGAAAGAAGGAGGTGCAGCTTATGGCCCTAGGGAAAGGAAGGAGGATGAATCCATAGTCAAGAAGGCGACCACCAAAGGGAGGCATCTACCCGGTGGTGCCAGTAAAGCGAGATACTGCCTGCCCCACTGCCCCTCTAGAAGCTAGGCTCCAGCCGAAGTCTAAGCCTGTTCAACAAACCCAAGAAGAAGAGGTGCCCGCACCACCATATGCTCCCTCACTGCCTAGAGGAGGAGAGAGAGTGGAAGGGCCTGTAGAAGAGCAAGTAAGGGGAGCTGGGGGTGGACCAAGAAACCCCTCCAATGCTACCCCTGCCAAAACCAGATCTTAGACACGGAAAGAAAATGTAGAGGCAGAAGATGAGTATAAAGATATCCCAGAGCTAGAAAAAGAAGGGGAAGAGAGCAATGTCTATCCCTTGAAGAACACTAAAGCCTGTCCCTTAAGAGAGACAGTGGACCCTCGCTCAGGGACCTCGCATTTAATATATATACCCTTTCCAACTACTGATCTGTACAATTGGAAGACTCACACACCTCCATTCTCAGATCAGCCAGAACCGGTGACTACTTTGTTTCAGTCCATAATTAATAGCCATAAACCAACTTGGCAGGACTGTAACCAGCTCCTAATCACGTTCTTCAATACAGAGGAACGCAAACGTATTATACAAGGAGCTAGGAAATACCTAGCAAAGCTAGTGAAAGAAGGGGAGGATGCAGAAACAAAAGGTGAAAGAGGCATTTCCTATGGCAGATCCGAACTGGGATGCCAGTGAAGAGGGAGGCATGGCTAAACTAACCGGGTACCAGCAGGCCCTGATGCAAGGGATAAAGGCTGCAGGAAAAAGGGCAACCGATATGAGAAAAATACAAGAGTGTCAACAAGGACCAAATGAGCCTCCTGGTGCTTTCCTAGAAAGGGTCTACCAGACCTACCGTCAATACACTCCCTATGACCCAGAAGCAGAAGAAAATAGGAGAATGGTTTTGAACACTTTTGTCACCCAAGCAGCAGGGGACATTAGAAGGAAAATACAGAAGCAAGAAGGGTTCCTGGGAATGAATATAGAGCAGCTGCTTGAAATTGCCCATAAAGTTTTTTCTAATCGTGAACAGGAAGCACAAAGAGAGACCGATAGAAAAATGAAAAAGAAGGCAGAATTGCTGGCTGTAGCACTGGCCCAGCAGCCCCAACAGGGACAGAACCCCCCTGGAAGGGGATGTATGGGGGGCACCCTGAGAGAGAGGAGGCAGGCAGCCCCTAGATTTTGAAACATGTGCGTGGTGCTTTAAAAGAGGGCATTAGAAAGATGAGTGCAAAGAGAGGCTACAGAGTATCAGGGGATGTGGAAGAGGACAAGATGATAGAAGAAGGAAAAGATGGGACCCCCAGAGCCGAGGGGAAGTCCGAGATGGAACGTATAAAAGATGAGGACCAGCCATGGAAGCAGCATTGAGAGAAGACAAATATGGATGGCAAATAGACTCTGAATGGGACGAAGAATGGGAGGCATAAGCCAGACTGAGCACCTTCAATCTTGGCCCCCAGGAGCCCATGGTTGAAATTTGCATGAGGAGCCAAAATATTTCTTTCTTAGTGGACACTAGAGCTGAACGTTCAGTAGTAACTCAGCCAGTAGTCCCCATGACAGATAAAACAATCATTGTAAGGGGATTTGTTATGAGGCTACCCAGAAGTTGCTAAAGGTGCTATACAAAGCTGGCTACAAAGTGTCACAGAAGAAAGCACAGCTCTGTCAGCCCCAAGTAAAATATTTGGGATTTGATATATCAGAAGGAATCAGGTCCCTGGGCCATGAATGCAAGGAAGCAGTCTGCTCCATTCCAGAGCCCTCCTCCAGGAGGCGAGTGCGAGAATTTCTGGGGTCTGCAGGGTATTGCCAAATTTGGATTCCCAACTTTGCAAAAACATCAAAGCCCCTTTATGAAGTTACAAAGGGGGGAGAACAGGATCCTTTTTCTGTGGAGAAAAGAGCAGAAGCAAGCATTCCAGACTCTTAAAGGACAGTTGCTGGAAGCCCCTGCCCTGGGTCTGCCAGACCTTATGAAGCCTTTTTGCTCTTCTGTGCATAAGAGGAATGGCACAGCAGCTGGAGTATTAACCCAGCATCTAGGAAATTAGGAAAGGCCAGTAGCATACCTGTCTAAGCAGTTGGATGCTGTAGCAAAAGGCTGGCCAGCCTGTCTCCGTGCTGTAGCAGCCACAGCAGAGCTAGTCAAAGATTCGCAGAATCTGACTTTGGGACAGAAGGTCTGTGTTAAAGTCCCACATTCTGTGCTCGCCCTGATGGACTACAGGGAAGAGATTCGTTCACAAATGTATGCATGACCACGTATCAGGGATTGCTGAAAACCCACAAGTGAAGCTAACTGTAATTAGTGCTCTCAACTCAGCATCCTTACTGCCAGTAGATGAGGAGAGCCCAACCCTTGATTGTCTCCGAACCATCGATGAAGTTTACTCTAGCCGAAAGGACCTGACTGATGTCCCCATGCCAAACCCAGACATTATTTTACTGACGGCAGCAGCTTTGTCAAAAATGGGGTTAGAAATGCAAGGTATGCAGTAGTAACTTGGACAAAGAATATAGAAGCTAAACCCTTGCCACCCAATACCTCTGCTCAGAAAGCTGAACTTACTGCTTTAGCCAGAGCTCTTCAGTTAGCAGAAGGATTAAAAGGTTAACATTTGGACAGATTCTAAATATGCATTTCTTACTCTGCATGCTCATGGAGTTTTATACAAAGAGAAAGGTCTCATCACTGCTTCATGAAAACGAATTAAAAATGGACCTGAGATTTTGTAATTGCTCCAAGGCTTTAAAAAGTAACTGTCATGCATTGCAGTGGCCAGAGAAGAATTTTTGCAGCCATCCCATTTTCAATGTCCTTTTCCAAGTCCAGATGTCTGATTGGACTCCAAAGTATTCCCATGAGGAGGAGGACTAGGCTAGTCCTCAGAATACCCAGAGATGTGATGGCTGGCTTCAGTTTCCAGACAGAAGACTCTTTGGGCCAGAATCAATTGCTCATGCAGTAGTAAAAGCTGCCCATGAAGCCACTCATTATGGAAAGTCAGCACTAGCAGAGTTACTAAACAAGGACTTGTACATTGCTAAACTACATGGACTGTGTGCAGCTGTTTCCAGAAGCTGTGTTGTGTGTGCCAGAAACAACCCCCGACAAGGACCAGGTCCACCTCCTGGGTTCCAACCCCCGGGGTCTCTGCCATTTCAGTCACTAGTTGTAGATTTTACTGAATTGCCACGGTACCAAGTATTCCGATACTTGTTAGTGTTTGTTAACTCATATTCTGGGTGAGTAGAAGCGTTTCCTTGTAAAACTGAAAAGGCCAGAGAGGTAGTTCGGTGTCTCTTAAAGGAAATTGTAGGATGGTGGGGTCTGCCAGCAGTTATTTTAAGTGAAAATTGTTGGAATATATGTGTGTTGCAAGGTCTGAGATTCAGTCATTATGGGGTTAATGTGTTTACCTACCATGCTATTGTTTAGATTGACCTGGAAAGGGAACCTGGCACAAAGCCAATAATCTGCAAGCCCGGGAAACTTGAGAGTGTTTGTAAACTGTTATTGGTCAACAGGTCAGGTGACTGTCCTTTCAGGGTCAAGAAGAAGGAGGAAGAAGAAGATTCTCCACTTCCATTATCCTAGCTCTTTGTTGTAAACAGTAGTGAGAAATGTAGCTCCAGGTGTTTTTGTTTTGTAGGCAACCTGTGACCCTTTTCCCTTTAGAAGTAAATGTTTTTAAAAGCTAAACTTGTGTGCTGACTCTCTATTGATCCAAGATCCATTGCACCTATGATTTAAAGCTATTTTTAACCTTTTTTTCCCAACAAAGTGGTAGCAGAGAGGATGGTTGATTTTGGCGATTTTGGTTGGTGATTTTGTTATGGTGGTTTGTTTTGCCAAACAAGCAAATAATTTTTGAAATGGATCTTTAAAGAGAGACTAAGCTAGATAGGCACAAAGGCTCAGATTTTTTTTCTACCAAACCTTTTTTGCTGCATTCAGTTGTAACTGGGAAAAGGAGACTATTTTAAAGATCTTGTTGTCTTTAAAAGTTTCTTAAAACTGGTCTGCACTGAGAAAACTGCAGCTGAGAACTATTTGGAAGTTTCCTTTACCCTCGGAGCGGAGCAGAGACGGCAGAGAGAACAAAGGAGATCGTTAACTCCACGTGTGCCTGAATCTTCACAGCTGAAAAATGAGTTCCTCTGACCAGGGAGTCGTGAGTAATCCAAAGCCATTTCAAATTAGCCAAGGAAATTTCAATATGCCCCATTTAAATAAAAACAACTTTACTTGGTGGCTGGCATTATTAAAAAGCCAACTTGAAATGCATAATGCTGAGGACATTCTAACTGCAAACATACCAGATGATCCTCAAATAAAGCTTGAATTTACCAGGAAAAATGCTCTAGCCAAAACATTAATTATGACCTCAGTATCTCATTATGAAGTCCAGGACTTGCATACCTTTGATACTGCAAAAGAGATGCTTGAAGCTTTAAAGAAGTGTTTTGAAAAACAGACATGCACCAAAATAATCTATCTTAAAACAGAATTGTTTGATTTTAAAATTAAAGAAGGGGATTCCATACCAGCCCAATTGCAAAGATTTATGAAATTGCATAGAGAGTTGGAAGAACTCGGAGAGGCCCCGAAAGAGCGAGATGTTGTTGTTGCCTTGCTGAAAAGTTTACCAAGTAGCTATGAAAATTTAGCACTTCTCTTGAGACACAAAGAGAATTTAACACTGGAGCAATTGTTGACAAGTTTAAGAGAGGAACTGGATTCAAGAGAGGGAAGGAATTTACAGGCTGTGTCTGATGGAATGACTGTTTTGAATTTGGGAAATGGATATAGAGGCAGACAGACTAATTGCTTTTCTTGTGGTGGAAGGAGCCACATGGCCAGAGACTGTGCATTAAACCGAATGAATAATGGAGCGGCCATTGCTAGCCAATCAAATGCACGTTACCCTAGTACAGAGACTCATGTTGAAAGAGCGTCTTCTCGTGGCAGAAGAGATTATAGCAGAAAAGGGAATTTCAGAGCCAGAAGCAGAGGGAGTGTGTCTAGAGGCAGATTTCAGAGAAATGGCAGGAGTGATTGTGCACAAAGAGTTTTTGATGATGAAGATATTCAGGATAAGAAATTATTCCTCATCGATTCAGGAAGCTGCTGGCATATTTGCAAATATCGTGAATTGTTTTCTGAAATTGATACTGATGATAAACCCAGACTGTTCCAAGCAAATAAACAACCACTTAATGTGCTAGGAACTGGAAAGGTGCCAATTAAGCTATGCACAACAAGAGGGGAAATAGTAAATGTTACCCTTCAAGATGTGGCACTTGTTCCTGAAGCAGCAGAGAATTTAATCTCAACTAAGAAACTTGTGGAAAAGGACTGTGTGGTGGTTCTTCAGAAGAGAATGGGTAGTAGAAGTGTAATTGTTGAAAAGAAATCTGGAGTTAAGTTTGCTGTTGAAGAGAGAAATGGACTGCATTATTTTGTGGATGTTAGTGAAAGACCAGAAGCTGCTGATGCTGGTGAAGGACAGATTTATCAAACTAGCCAAGGTGCTTGTGATCACAGGAAATGCTTGTATTCATGGCATGTAAGAACAGGACATAGAGGCATACAAAGTGTTGAAAAGTTGTTAGAGGACTGTGGAATTTTTGTTCCTGTTTGTGATAAAGCAAGAGAGAAATGTGAAACCTGTCTTAAAGCAAAGGGAACTAGCCCAAGCTACACAGGAAAGTCCACTACTCATAATGAGGAACTTCTAGAGACTGTATACTCTGATCTTGTTGGTCCACTAGCGCCATCTCTTGGCGGCAACAGATATTTTGCAACTTTTACTGAAACCAAAACGAGGTATAGCATTGTATATCTGATGAAGAGCAAAGATGAAACGCTTGAGAAATTTAAATCTTTTGTTGCTACAGTTAAGAATAAGTTTGGAAAAGCTCCTCAAAGCCTACGTACTGATGGTGGTGGAGAATATTGCAATGCAGAATTTAAGAAATTTTTGCAATTTGAAGGCATTGAACATAAAGTCACTATACATCACTCTCCACAACAAAATGGTTGTTCTGAGAGACTGAATCGGACTATACAGGAAATGTGCAGATCTATGCTTATACATTCTGGATTACCCAATGCATTATGGGCCGAAGCTGTGAACACAGCAGTTTATCTACACAACAGAGTACCTTCAAAGGTGACAGGCATTACTCCATTTGAAGCCTGGTTTGGCAAGAAGCCTGCTCTGAAGCACATCAAAGCATTTGGTTCCAAGGCCTATGCTTTTATACCAAAGGAAAGGAGAGGAAAGCTTGATCCTCGAGCTGAAGTTGGACTAATTGTGGGGTATGCCACTGGTGGAAGAGGATACAGAATTTACAATCCTCAAGAGCACAGAGTCAAAGAACAGAACGTGGTGTATGTGGATGAGAGCCATTTATTACATGCTTCTAATGCAACTGAATCCACAGTGACAACTGATCCAAGTGATACAGAAACTGCTCCTGTAGAATTGGTCGATTGGTTACCTGCAGTGACACCCGGGAAACCGGCAAGTCCACCTTCTCAAGAGATTACCCAAACAGAAGGGGAAGCAGGGACTGGACCAGAGGAGACAGAAGCAGCAACCACTGTGAGACGATCGGAAAGAAGCAACAAAGGAAACCCACCAAAGAAGTATGGATTCTGTGAAACTGTACAACTTATCCAAGAACCTAAGAACTGGAAAGATATATGCAAACTACCTGCAGATGAAAGAGACAAATGGATTGAAGCAATGGAAGAAGAACTGCAATCCATAAATACAAAACAAGTATGGACTCTCACAAATTTACCCCCAGACAGAAGACCTGTTGGATGCAAATGGGTGTTCAAAATCAAGCACAATGCTGATGGAACTGTTGAGAAATACAAAGCACGTTTAGTAGCTAAAGGATTCTCCCAGGAATATGGAACTGACTACTTTGAGACCTTTGCACCAGTTATCAACCATGCAACGTTCAGGACACTACTCAGTGTTGCAGCATCAAGAAACATGATAGTAGAGCATCTGGATATAAAGACAGCCTTTCTCAATGGAGAATTATCTGAGGAAATCTATATGGAGCAATCTGAAGGATTCCAGATCAAGGGAATGGAAGATCATGTGTACAAGCTCAACAAAGGTCTATATGGCTTAAAGCAAGCAGCAAAAGCCTGGTATGACAAAATATCAGGGCTACTACAAAAGCAAGGATTCAAGCAAGGAAAAGCTGAACCATGTCTGTACACCAGAGTTAAAAATGGACAATACCAGTACATTCTTATTTATGTTGATGACTTGATAATATCTTGCCAAGACAGACAAGACATCAAAGAAATAGTTGATGGACTGAACAAAGAGGTAGAGGTGAAGCAACTTGGAGATGCACAACATTACCTCGGAATACAGCTAGAAAGACTTGAAGATGGAACCTTTCTTCTAAGTCAGAAAAGAAAAACATTGGACTTTATAGAATCTATTGGCATGAAAAACTGCAATGCGACAAGTATACCACTTGAACCTGATTACTTGAGAGAAAGAGATGGAAAACCACTTAGGAATATTGGTGAATACAGAGAAGCAATTGGAAAACTTCTGTACTTGAGCAAAACCATAAGACCTGATATAGCAGTAGCTGTTAGCATCTTATGCAGAAAAGTAAGTTCTCCTAATCATCATGACTGGAACGCGATAAAGAAAATAGCAAGATACCTGAAAGGAACAGCAGACCTAAAGCTGAGAATCTCGCCATCTGAGAAACCAAGACTGATTGGATATATGGACGCCAATTGGGGAGAAGAATCAAGTGACTACAGATCAACCAGCGGATATCTATTCTTTTATGGAAATGGACTGATAGACTGGACTAGTAGAAAACAAACCATTGTAGCACAATCTACAGCAGAAGCTGAATGTGTGTCAGCGGCGAGTGCCTGCAGTGAACTAGAGTGGATCTTCAACCTGCTAAAAGACTTTGGAATAAACGAACCTATACCTGTAGTTATGTTTGAGGACAATCAAGCGTGTATTACTATATGCCAAGGAGAAAGTACTAAAGCAAGAAGCAGATCTATTGGACTTAAATGTGAACTTGTGAAAGATATGTACCAGAAGGGACTAATAGAAATTGAACATTGTCGTACTGAAGAAATGGTGGCTGATATTCTGACTAAACCATTGTCTAAAACTAAGTTTGAGTATCTTCGTGAAATGTTGAATATGTTTGATCCTAGTGCTGAAAGAAAAGTTGAATGATGTTTGTTAAATATGAATGCATAATGACTTCCATGTTAGACCTTGAGAAGGGGTGTTGGAATATATATGTGTTGCAAGGTCTGAGATTCAGTCATTATGGGGTTAATGTGTTTACCTACCATGCTATTGTTTAGATTGACCTGGAAAGGGAACCTGGCACAAAGCCAATAATCTGCAAGCCCGGGAAACTTGAGAGTGTTTGTAAACTGTTATTGGTCAACAGGTCAGGTGACTGTCCTTTCAGGGTCAAGAAGAAGGAGGAAGAAGAAGATTCTCCACTTCCATTATCCTAGCTCTTTGTTGTAAACAGTAGTGAGAAATGTAGCTCCAGGTGTTTTTGTTTTGTAGGCAACCTGTGACCCTTTTCCCTTTAGAAGTAAATGTTTTTAAAAGCTAAACTCGTGTGCTGACTCTCTATTGATCCAAGTTCCATTGCACCTATGATTTAAAGCTATTTTTAACCTTTTTTCCCCAACAAAAATGTCCCCATTTGAGTTAATGTTTGGTAGGCCACCTCCTATTTTACAAGGTGTTACAGGAAACCCTTGTCAGTTGGGAGATCTGAGACTCAGGGAACAAGTTGTGGCCCTGGGCAAGACTTTGCAGAAAATTCAAAAGTATGTAGGAGAACAATAGCCTTTGCCAGTGTTTAATCTAGTCCATAAGTTTCAGCCAGGAGCTGAGATTTGGGTAAAGGACTGGCAAGTCATTCTGCTAGGACCTAAATAGAAGGGCCCATACACTGTCCTGTTAGCAACTCCTACTGCTGTGAAAGTAAAAGGCATTGCAGTTTGGGTTCATTGGACTAATATTAAACCTGCTGCCACGCCTTGAGTTTCAGAGATCTGTCCAGACGATCCCCTCCGTTTCTGACTGAAGAAGCTACCCTCTGGATCTCAGCCTACCGGAAAAGGCTAAGATTCACAGGCAACAGTTCCAGGGCCTGGTACCTGAGCACTCCAGGAGGCTGTTCAGGTTCAAGGCTGAAGACGCTCTGGTCTAGCCACTCCTGGGCTGGCTAGTCTACCCACAGCTGAAGCTTCGATCATCGGTGGACTACAGTAACAGTTGATGTTTTTTCGCGTTTTCTCCTATACCTTTACTGGCTGTGCATTTTTCCTGTGTTTTGTTCACCTTATCTGTTGTTTTTATAAGATCGGGACAGGCATCCAAGAGGTAGTTTGTCCTGACTGTGGTCAACAACATTGTAGTAACGTACCCTGCCCCCAGTGTTTCTTATATACTCCTCCTACTCTCCCACTCCAGGGAGTGGTGCTACTCCCCCACCGCTCTGATATTATATCTAGATTAAGCTTTGCTTGACTATATTATAAGTGCTTTGCTAAAAAGCCTGGTCCAGGGAAAATGTGCTAGACTCAGGCTGCAATTTAAAGTTAAGTTTTAAGAAGAGCTTCATGTCATACTCTGCCTTCATTATTATATCGGGGTGTGTGTTTGGGGTCTGGCTAACCCTTCTTTTCAGCTGCCTACTCAGGTGTATTTTGGGCAGACGACCATAAATAGAGACTTGTCCAGTCTGTAAGTGCAAACACTATGCTATTACGACGTGCCCCAATTGTAGGCTGTCTTCTCCTCCTCCTTATACTCCTTCCAACACAGATGACGCTCCCACAGAGAGGATGGAGGTATAACCATTGTTTTGGCTTGAAACGGTATATCCGAACTTTTCATGCCGTAACCACCCCTGTTAGTACAAAGTGTTATCACAGACATCTTGCAAAAGTTTGTTATCATGAAGGGAAAATGTATGCAATGGTCCAAAATATAGGGTGGTCCTGGTCTGGTACGGTGCAAGGTTGCCCAACCATACCATGGTTATGCATCCCAGCTGCGTGGGGGAAGGATCGTGTGGCCTACGCCCCCAGAGCAACTCAGCCGCCAGAAACTGAGGCCACAACTAAGGCCCCGATTGTGGTATACTCCTCCTTGTATCAGGAGGTTGCCTCAGATGTTCCAATCCCCGCCCCTGGTAGAAATCTCTTTTTGACTCTTACTGAACAAATAGCCTCCTCTTTAAATGTCTCAGATTGTTGGGTGTGTGTGGGACCCCTTATGAGTGAGCAATGGCCCTGGGTGGCAATGGAAGTGACCCCTGAAATATTAACCCAGTGAAACCATACAGTTCAGGCCCCCCAGCGTATAATAGAGTATTATGGCCCAGCCACCTGGGCACAGGATGGGTCTTGGGGCTGCCACACCCTATTTACATACTGAACCGCCTAATCTGTCTTCAGGCTGTCCTTGAGATTATTACTAATCAAACAGCTGCAGCTCTTGAACTCTTGGCCCGGCAGCAGACCCAAATAAGAGCACCTATCTACCAAAATAGATTGGCTCTAGACTACCTGCTAGCCGAGGAAGGAGGAGTATGTAGAAAGTTTAATCTCTCGGATTGTTGTTTATCAATTGATGACAGTGGGCAAGCAGTTACAAACATAGCTTCCAATATACGCAAGCTAGCCCACGTCCCTGTGCAGACGTAGAAATCTGCTTGGTACACTACCTGGTGGGACTCCTTCTTAGGAGGAGGTTGGTGGAAGAAAGCTTTGTTTCTGATGGGGTGTGCTCTAGCCGGTATTATATTCCTCCCTTGTTGTATTCCCTGTGTTATTCGCCTCATACAATCTACAGTTTCAGGCATGACAATGATGGTCACACCGGTGGCGCCTCCACCCAGGGGAGCCCCTCCCCTGACTCAGCTATATACTGTTACCTCTGTATCTCCTGAACGAGATTATTCAATGAAGATGCGGGCTCTGAGGTTCCCATCAGAGGATGAAAAGAAGGAGGGGGAGTATGTAGGGCTAAAGGCATAAATTGTACAGACAAAGTTTTGGGTCAGCCTCTTTGCTGCACTAATCAGAGGCTGAAAGGGGGGAAATGTAGCTGAAGGAAATACCAATTGTTTAATTACTAATAGATTGCAAATGCTGTGTGCCATTAATACTGAATGATTATAATGAAAAATAAACTTTGTTCTCACATTTTACAGTAGCCTGCATTCAAAGTAAAAGAGGAAGCAATGTAGACATGTTCATCTAAATTGTCAGTTGAAGTGCCTCGCTGTTAGATGGGAAAACAGATACATTCTAGCTAAAATGAGCTTAGCTTACCTGACACCAACACCATGTGATGTGTCTATATGCTGTATGTATAAAATGAGGAACTGTGAATGAATCGGGAGCTCAGTTCTTTGTGGCACTAGTCATGCTGAGCTCTGCCGGCAATAAACATCATTCCTTCCTGAAGATTCTGTCTAGTCTCAATTCTTGGGAACACTGAACCCTGCTACACCAATGCTACAAAAAGAAACTTTCCAGCAACTTGAGGAAGCCAAGCAAGAAGTGAGAAGGAAAACAAAAGGGAAAAGGTGGGAAACTGCCTCCAGAGCTAAGAAAAAACCCACTTCATAGAGCAAACTGTATCCCAGCAACACCAAGAGAAGAGGCAGAGTGGAAAACACTAAAATCGTCACAGCTATTCTGCTGTGTCTGGAAAGAAATGGGCAGAAAGTCAGCTTCATGGCTGCAATAAAAGGGAGGAAAGTAGGGAAATTCTGCTGTAGCAACGCGCAGAGCATACTTGCTGCAGAGGAACAAGTGCAGGGAAAAATACCTCTGCACTAGAACCTACAACTATATAGCCAAGCTTTTAAGGTTTCCTCAAAATCTGAAAATCCTTTAAAGAGTTATGATGACCTCATCCAATCCTTAAGGCCACTTTTGGTAGGTGCTCGAGAGGGAAAACTGGTCAAGACCAATTTGTCATCTAAACCTGGGTTTGATCAGAGCTGTATTTGTGCTAAAAATGCTTTAATCTATGCCTATAAGTTAGCACTGAGAGCTGATGAAAAGACCAGACAAGATGCATATCGTTCTCTTTCATTTTTTAAAAAGAAATATAAATCACTGGTTGCCCACTGTAAGAAAGAACATACCAGAAAACTGTGGGCCAATATAATTGAAGCAGCTACGAGCAAAAACTCAGTGGTGTTCTGGAAACTAGTGTCAAACCGCGCCTCCACAGCCGCCTCCCCCTTGGCTTCCTCTATCCCCCCCAGATAAATGGACTTCTTTTTTCCAAAAAATGTATGATGATCCTATTCAACCCCCTCCTGCCCTAACAATAGAAAATCTGGCCAAATGCCCCAGTTCATGCCGAAGAGGTAAAAGCTTATATTAGCCAGTTAAAGAATGCAAAAGCCCCTGGGCTTGATGGAATATCTCCAGAATTACGAAAAACAAATAAGGACTGGTGGGAAACTTTCCTAGCCTCCCCATTTACTTATATTGATGAAACCGGCTACATCCCCAATGATTGGGGAATGGCTATAGTAGTCCCCTTCCATAAGAAGGGAAAGAAGGAGGATCCATCCAATTATAGACCAATCAGCTTACTAAGCATTGTAAGCAAGTTGTCTACAAAACATCTGCTGAAGAAATCTTTAGACTGGCTAGAACAGGAGGCAATAATTGCTGATGAGCAAGCTGGGTTTAGAGCTGGCAGGTCAACAATAGATCACTGCCTAGTAATGCAACACCTTGTAGAGAAATACGCTACAGAAAACCAAGCATCACTTTACCGGGCATTTGTTGACTTAAAAGCAGCTTTTGACACAGTCTCTAGAAATAGACTTTGGAGGAAACTGCAGGCCTCCTCTATTGATAGGCGACTGCTGTCCCTTTTGGGGGCTATGCACAAGCAAACTGCCCTGAGTAAGGTGCAGCTGAATTGGGCATTTGACTGATCCCATTCAAACTTACAGGCAGGTGTGCCTTCTAGCCCCCTTTCTGTTTATCTTCTACATCAACAATTTGGTAAACCTTTTGAATGCCCCTGGATTGCATCCTCCCAAATTAGCAAATAGGCACATTCACGTACTGCTCTATGCAGATGATGCTGTATTACTTTCTAGGACCCCCATAGGGCTGAAACGAGCCCTAAAAAAATTCTCCTAATTCTGTGATACTGAACACCTTCTAACTAATTACCAAAAAACTAAGATCCTGGCTTTCGGTAAAAATCCAAAGACCAGACGATGGGAGCTTCAGGGGCATCAGTTAGAACAACTTACCAGCTTCAAATATTTGGGTGTAGTTTTGCAAGCCTCAGGTACCAAAACAACACATAGCAGCTTCATTGCTGATGTGGGAGAAAAAACAGCACATGGTATACTGAAATTCTATCGATCACAAGGGGGGCAGTATGTACCGGCTGCGCTCAGATTGTTTAAAGCCAAACCATTGGCCCAATTAGTATACGGATCATGGGGCTGCCATCCTCCTCTTTCTCTCAACTTGAGAGAGTGCACTCCAAATTCCTTAGAGCTCTATTACAAGTGCCCAAATGCATGCCTAACTCATGGGTTAGACTGGAAACAGGAATGTTAAGGGTAGAGGCCAGAATCACCATCCTTTCAATTTTCAAATGGCTGTCAGGGTGTCTAAACCCGCAACGTCTGCTCCCTCTGTTATTCCAAGACAAATTTCAATCTAATTGGCAAAAGGCGACTCTGAAATCCCTGGGAAAATTGGGTCTTTCCCCTCAAAGTTTGCTAGTCATGGGGTTAGACCGAGAAAAATCACTCATTAAGCAGAGAGTGACAGACATTGAAAGACAAACATTTTCTTAGAGCACCAGGTTTTATTTCTTCAGGTACTACTAAATATATTGCCACTCCTGCAGCCTATTTTTACTTTCTTGAATCCAGTAACTCCAGAAGGGCATTTGCTTTAGCTAGAAGTTCAACTCTACCCTCTGCCGTTCTGGAAGGAAAGTTTAAAGCTGTCCATTACTCTCTTAGGCTTTGCTCCTATCCCCTAAGAGAAACTGACTCAATGAAGCACATCTTCTTCAACTGCCCAAGTCATAGTAAAATTAGAGCGGAAACCATTAGTCTATTAGTAGAAAGATTCCCTGGAAGTTCAAATAAAATCAAACTTGATTATCTTTTGTCTGATCAGAATCACCAGACACCATGTCAAGTAGTAAGATTCTGTGCCCAGGTCTACAAGCAACGTAAATCACATAAGGCAGCTTAAACAACTAATTTATGATAATCTTATTTTTTTACTCTTATATTTATTCATCGTTCTTCCCCAGTATCCAGTCTCAACGGCTTTTAAACTGATTTGCAAATGGTTTTATATGTACTGGTTGCAGACTGTAATAATAAACTTGACTTGACTACCTCTGCACTAAGAACAGCAGAAATACCTGAACCTACTTCATGGGGTGAAATATCCTAGCTACCACCAGAAGAAGCTGAGAAATGGAGAAAAGCGGAGGGTGTGGTGTCGGTGTTGAAGAGAATGATAGCACATTGAAAGAGCTCCATCTCTCCCATGCCGGAAATTTAAAATTTATGTTGAAAGGGTAAAGTAAAAGTATTTACCCTTCCAACGTAAAAATACACTAAGAGATCCGAAAGGCAGATTCATATTTATTAAAGGCACTATAGAAAACCAAACTTACACATTTAGCTCAATTTATGCCCCAAAACAAGACAGCCTAATGAAATTCTAAAACAAAGTTCATTAGAATACACATGTATCACTTAGTATAATTTGCTCTAAACCATATTTTCATGACAAACCCAAAGAAACAGCAGCAACATAATCTAAGAGTATAATGGAAAGCAACAAATAGAAAGAGAAGGATTAAAAATATCGTGCTCACCAGGCTGGAGGCAAGTTCTGACAACAACAGGGCCAACAACAAAGATTCTCAGGTCAAACTCCATGGTCAAGTAACAGATTCCAAAATCAAAGACTGTGACCCACCAAGGCTCAGGCAGCCAGAGCCTAAGAGCTCATCAACAGCCCAGAATGCCACAATTCTGACTAGCTAATCCCATGCTAGCTGCAGCCTTATAAAGGGAGTTTCTCCTACAGGTGAGGCTGGGTTCATTAAGCTTCTTTCTCCAAGCTGGCTCATCTCTGCTACTCAGGAGGAGTAGATCAGATCCTGTCCTTACCCTCAGCCTTTGCTGCTCCTGGGGTTCTTTGGGAGACAGTGGCAGTTCTGGCAGCAGGCAGGTCCATGCTAAGGCCGCCTGGCTTGATGACTCTGTGGTTGTCAACCCTCCTGGAGATCCCCACAAATTACAACTGATCTCCAAATGCCACAACTTGGTCTTGACCAGTTTTCCCTCTCGAGCACCTACCAAAAGTGGCCTTAAGGATTGGACGAGGTCATCATAACTTTTTAAAGGATTTTCAGATTTTGAGGAAACCTTAAAAGCTTGGCTATATAGTTGTAGGTTCTAGTACAGAGGTATTTTTCCCTGCACTTGTTCCTCTGCAGCAAGTATGCTATGCGCATTGCTACAGCAGAATTTCCCTATTTTCCTCCCTTTTATTGCAGCCATGAAGCTGACTTTCTGCCCATTTCTTTCCAGACACAGCAGAATAGCTATGAAGATTTTAGTGTTTTCCACTCTGCCTCTTCTCTTGGTGTTGCTGGGATACAGTTTGCTCTAAGAAGTGGGGGTTTTTCTTAGCTCTGGAGGCAGTTTCCCACCTTTCCCCTTTTGTTTTCCTTCTCACTTCTTGCTTGGCTTCCTCAAGTTGCTGAAAAGTTTCTTTTTGTAGCATTGGAAGCTATTTCCCCACCTTTTTCCTGGCTGGCACAACAGAGTGTCTTCTACTCCCACCCCCTTCTCATGTTTGCTGTGAGACAATGAGAGAGAGAATTGTGTTGTACTTGAAAAGGAGATACTTTTCTCTGCAGATACTTAATTTGTTTGCTTTCTTCTTTTTAGCTGGCTCTCTGGAGAGCTAAAAAGGAGTAGTTTCACTAAGGATTGTTCCTCTCAAGTTGACTGAGACTTCTGAGATAACTTTGAGTAATTGAGAGGGCGGTAGCAGAACAGCTGCAGGTATACCTGGGTGATGCCTCTATCCTGGATCCATTCCAGTCCAACTTCAGGCCTGGCCATGTTACAGAGATGGCTCTGGTTGCCCTCACAGATGATCTGCGGCGACACCTGGACCGGAGTGGGTCGGCATTGCTGATACTTTTAGATCTTACAGCAGCATTTGACATGGTCAATCATAATCTTCTGACCCATTGCCTTGCCAATGTGGGGATTCGTGGAACAGCCCTGCAATGGCTGAACTCCTTCCTTCACAATCTAGGACAGAGGGTGGCACTCAGGGAACAGATGTCTGCTTACCATTCTTTGGTATGTGGCATCCCTCAGGGGGCGATTCTTTCCCCGATGCTATTTAACATCTATATGTGCCCCCTTGCCCCGTTAGCCCACAGCTTTGGGCTAGGTTGTCACTGGTATGCGGATGACACTCAGCTCTGTCTGCTGATGGATGGTGTTATGACCTTTACTTTCTTTAGGGTAGATTTTTCTTTTAATCTATCCCTTAACCCTCTGGGTAGTCTGCTGCCACCCGGAATATTTTATTTCAAGATATTTTTATTTAAATTTTTCCCTTTGGTAACGTTCCTAAGCGTCAGGCTCCTTCGTGGTTCTATGTGGCCCTGAAGATAGGAATGGGATATAGCAATGACAGCTACACTGGGATATAGCAAAACAAAAATAAGCTTTTATTTATTCGAGAAGCGTATCGGTTTCATAAACGTAGTTCTCGGTTCTTAAAGTTACTTCATTTACTCTCATTCACACAGCTGGCCTCTCTTTCCCTGACTGAGTGTCCTTTCACAAACATGCTCAGTTCAGGTTCCACACAGGTTATATTTCTCTCATTAACACTTCAACATATTCAGGCAGCACACAGCTAGTCTGCTTCCTTCTGACTAAAAGTTTTCTCTCAACTCTCAGTCTCAAACTGCATTCACTCCACCCACCCTCTCAGTCCTCAACCAATCATATTGTCAGAAACTGTTTTAACCTAAGTAACGCCATATTTAATCGTATAGTGTTTAGACTTCTTTCCCTCCAGGCAACACCAGCAAGGAGCCGATTCCATGGGAAAGGATCCTGTCTTATCTGCTGTTTCGACCTTGGCCAGCTCAGCGCACCTCTGAGAAGTTTTGCTGTATGAACTTGGGGGGGGGGAGGCTGGGCTCCGGGAGTGTGAAATGTAACAACCTTTGCTCTATGATTCATTCCTAGCAACGATTTGCTCGGCCAGGATCTCTAATCCTGGAATATGCACATCTGGGCTTGAATGCTGTCTTTCACAATAAACCTTTTGAAATCAAAAGACCTCGTCTTCTTGCAGACAGGAGTGAAACAGACTATCAAGTCTGGAATGCCATAGCCTGACACATATCACTCACTCATCCATCTCCTTCACCCCCCACTCTTCACCTATCTCACCAAGCATTTAAAGATACATGCACACATTTACTTGGAATCATTACAGATGGCCAGTCCGATCTTGCTTTGGATTCCTTGGTCAAGGGTCTTAAGGCTGTGACGGTATGGTTACATCAGAGTCGCCTGAAATTGAATCCCCTGAAGACAGAGGTCCTGTGTCTGGATCATGGGGCAATCGAGCTGGGAACCGGCTCCCAGCTGTTGATGGGGTACAAGTGAAACCTTCCCTGATGGTGAGGAGTCTGGGTGTGACCTTGGATGCTACACTTTCAATGGAGGCCCAGGTCATGACTGTTGCCAGGTCTGCCTTTTTTCATCTTCGACAGGGCAGGCAACTGGCGCCCTATCTTTCACCACAGGACCTGGCCACAGTAATCCATGCAACGGTCACCTCCAGGCTAGACTACTGCAACTCACTCTATCCTGGACTGCCCTTGGGTCTGACCCGGAAGTTACAGCTGATCCAGAATGCAGCGGCACGCATCCTTACCGGAACGCCCATCCAAGCACACATTCATCATGTGCTGTGCCAGCTGCACTGGCTTCCAGTGGAGTTCCAGATCCGGTTCAAGGTGTTAACCTTGGTATTTAAAGCCCTTCATGGACTGGGACCTCCATACCTGCGGGACCGCCTCTTCCATTACGTCCCCTGCAGGGTGTTGCGCTCTGCAGACAAGCAACTCCTGGTGGTCCCTGGCCCAAAGGACATCCATCTGGCCTCAATCAGGGCGAGGGCTTTTTCTGCCCTGGCCCTGGCCTGGTGGAATGCTCTCCCGCTGGAGATCTGGGCCCTGTGGGACCTGTTACAGTTTTGCAGGGCTTGTAAAACGGAGATGTTCTGCTGGGCCTTTGGCTGAGTGCCAGCAAGTGTCCTTCTTCTTCCATCTAAGACCACCATTTCTTCCGGAGCTGCCCTCAGCCAACTGCCATGCCTGTATACGGACTCCCAATATTTGTTTAAATAGCCTGCTCCTGGACCATTTTAATTATTTTTTATAAAAAATTATTGATTTTATGTTTCTGTGATTTTAATGTATTTTTTAATGTTGTTAGCCACCCTTAGCCCATCTGTGGGGACGGCAGGGTATACATCAAATAAATAAATAAATAAAAAAAGTTACGGTGAGCTTTTGAGCTGCTTGATGTCTGTGGACAGGACCATTTAGGGGGTGCTCAATAGGTTTTCTCAGTTGCATTTTTTTCAAGAAAGTAATCTGTTTAAAACTGTGCCCCTCTTGAGGTCTGTGCCCAAGGCGGCTGCCTAGTTGGTCTAATGGTAGCACCGGCCCTGTCTATAGTTATGGCAAACAGAAATGGGGAAAGGGGACAGCCTTGTCTAGTTCCCCTTGCTATATGTATATCTATTGAATGTACATTGTTAGTCCTAACTGTAGCTTTTGGAGAAAGATAAAGAGCATTAATGGCATTTTAGAATTGGTTGCCAAAACCCATTTTTTGAAGTAAAAGTTTTAGATATGGTATTTCCACTTAATCAAATGCCTTCTCTATATCAAAGGCCAGAAGTAATGCAGGGGCTTTGTATGCTTCACAGAAATTAATTATAGTTAAAGTGTTACGTGTATTGTCTGGTCAAGGTGAATGTAGAGCAGAACCACAAGTGACAAAAGGCACAGATTGGACACTTGTCTGCTTCCCTCAAGTTTTGATGGGAAATGTAGGCATCCTGGTCTCGCAGCTTCGCTCTCTGACTGCTGTCCAATGGACTTTTCAACTGTCACTTGTCCAACATTCTGCCAAGCTGCCTACATTTCCCATCAAAACTTGAGGGAAGCAGACAAGTGTCCAATCTGTGCCTTTTGTCACTTGTGGTTCTCCTCGTAGTTGGTTATTTAAATTAAGACAATGTTTTGGCAAATATGCTTGTAAAGATCTTTTGGTCTTGATTCAGGAAGGGTATTGGTTGAGAAGATTTAGTATTTGTAATATGGTTGTCCTTTTTTGGAGTAACTACTATTTCAGCCTCTGACCAAGATAGAGGGATGCTACCTCCTAACATAACAGAGTTGCATGTGGCAGTTAGTGGAGTTGAAAGTAGGTGAATGTATTTTTTTGTAAAAATTTGGCAGGGAATCCATCCCTGTCTGAAGCTTTGTTATTTTTTTCAAGGATTTGATAGTGACTGTAACATCTTTTGTTGTGACTGGTTGGTCCAGATATTGTTTATGTTCTTGTGAGGTTTTCCAAATTTCCTGTGATGATAAATAATTTAAAATATGATTAGTGTCAGGATTGTCTGATGTACAAATGGTTTGGTAGTATTCAGCAAATACATCGGCTAATTTTACAGAATTAGTTTGAGTTTTTCCTGGGTGCCTTTAATAGCTTGTATAGAATGTGAGGAGGTTTTTTCCTCTAATTTTCATGCAAGCAAGTTTATAGATTGGGTGGCCTTTTTTGTGTTCATCTTCTAGTTTTCTTATTCTAGATATCATTTCATTTCTAATGTTTTCTTTTTGCTCTTCATGACAGGAGGCAACGGAGATTAATTGCCCTCTAAGTACCACTTCCATAGCATCCTACACGTGGATTTGAGGAATGCCACATAGTTTGTTTCTATTGTTTGATTTCTAAAGAGACTTCAGAAGAAATTTAGTTGTTAAATAAAAGTGATTTATTTAGTTTCCAATTTGTTTGATGTCATTTATTCTCAGTGTACATTCTGTCCAAGCGTAGTCTGTCCACAACTTGTCACCAATCCTTGATGTAAGAGTTTGACTAATTAATTTAGGAGATAAGAATGTCATTTAAATATGTAATTTAGAAGATAAGACTATGTAATTAATCCTTGTGTATATATTGTGGATAGAAGAGAAGTATGTATAGTCTGTTACCAGTGGGTTTTGAAGATGTCACTAGATCAATAGATAAAACCTAAGAGCCATTAATTGATCTTAGTAGCTTAGTAACTGTATTGTTAATTTTAATTGCTTTGACATGATAGGCAGTAAAATTTAAAAGGTCATTCAGAGAGGAGTGATACAAATGTTTACTGCTGACACATTGATTTAACTATGTTGAACGAAAGCAGAATTGAATGCCAAGAGAATCAAGCGCACTCTGCATGAAGACAGCTCGTCAGGTTGTTTTGATCTACAAGCAGCTCTCCACACTGAAAGCAGTGAAAGCAGCTTTCTCAGTAATCATGCTTTGCGGTATTATCCAATACAATTTTTAAAGTTTGTATATGTACACTCACACATTATGCAATGCATTTATATTTGGTATCACTTTCATATTTATCAAAATACTTAATTTCACAGGTCAAGGGATGGTGTCATGGAAATATAAATAATAATAATAACCGTGCTTATATACCGCTCTTCTACACATATTAGTGCCTCACCCAGAGCAGTGAACAAGTCAGTGTTATTCTTATCCCCACAATGGAGCTGGGGCTGAGAGGAGTGGCTGACCCAAGGCCACCTACTGAACTCATGTCAGTAGTGGGATTCAAACCAGTAGACTGCTGATTATGGTTTAGAACACATACTTAGTGAAACATATGCATTCTAAATAACACTGTATGAACATCACTGTAGTTCTTTTTCTAGTATGGTGTATAACTGGTGCTTCTTTATCTTTGACAGCCAATTAAAAATAGTGAACAGTATCAGATACATGTTCTGTAATTGTTAGCAGAGACCAAGGATGATCTGGTCATGTAACTTTTCTTGTCACTTTTACTATCCATATCTCTTATCTTACAGCTGGGCATAGTGGTACTTTTGGCTAGGTAAAATGTCACATGATTGGAAATAGTAAAAAAGAATTAAATTATGATTGGTTTGATATTTATCTTTGTTATCATATGAAAAGATCTTAGATTTCTGCATAAGATAATATATAAAAATGGTAATCCAAATAGCAGATCAGGGTTTTGGCCAAAAGAAATCTCATGAAGATCTAGGCAGGAAACTTACCCTTGTAATATGTGCTACGGTAACTTGAATGCATTTCATCGTTAATCTGACTGAGTTAGATTTCATTAAGAAATGTTAGGAAACTTAATTCTTGTTGCGTTCATCTGTTCTATTTTTCTATGTTTTATTTAAATAAACATTTATATTTTGATACCTCACGTAATGAAAACGACTAGCGTTTGTTAATGAAAGAAGCCATTAAACTCTTAGGAGGAGTCTGTCTCCTGGTTGGGAGAGTGCAACAAAAACATACATCCCGTTTATTTTGTACTGAAAAGCAGTTTCTCTAAAACAGAGAAACATGTTTTCAGTTCTCACTTGAAGGTTTCAAGCTGCTCAGGATTTAAGATAAAACCTTCAACCCATCTCTACCGAGTGTTTAATACTTTTTACTTAATGTTTAAAAGTTATGTTTAATATTTATGCCTAATATGATTATAAAAGCAATACTGTTTGAATTGTCTATAAACTTATTTGAGTTGGATTGTTAGTAAAATTACAATTTTATGAAATTTTTACCATTTTATAACATTACAACTTTGTACCAAAAAAGTTTTGCATGTAGAAGTGGTTGCCAAAAATAAAATTGCCCATGCCCATGCCCATGCCCATGCCCATGCCCAGGACGAGGACGAGGAGGAGGAGGACGAGGACAGCCGGGCCCCCAGGGGTCGCGGCTGCGCCGCTCCCCCCGACGCCCCCCGCCCTGCCTCCACCATCAGTTATCAAACTCAGTTCAAAGTCTTGACTGTGAGATGGCCTTGGCCTGGCATATCGGTAGGACAACCTCTTCCTCTATGTTCCACCACAGCAGCTTTGCTCACCTGATCAGGGCTGTCACCGTCAAGGAGGGAGGGAGAAAGCTGCCATTTGTCTACTGAATGTAAAACCTTTGTCCTTCACATATGTGAGAAGCTGTTCTCTTCCACATATGTGACAGGGGGAGGTAAACCCCCCCCCCCACCAATCCTTGCCTTTTGAGTGCTGACATCTACAATGGATGCCCTGGCTCCATTTTTTGGGGTTCACCAACCCACACTTTACAAACCAGTGGGTGAAGAAGACATCATTTGTGCATGTTATCTACCTACCTCTTTGTGGCTGCATGGCAGACAGATGTTTGGGATATAAACTTCCCTGTGTCCCAAATACCTGGTTCCAGGTCACAGCGTTAGCAAATATGAATGCTGTGCTGTCACAGGATGGCATTGTCAATGATATCAAAAGGCACTAAGAAGTACAGGAAAACAAACAAGGATGCAGTTTCCAAATAAGAGGATCAGTGTAGGGCATTCATCAGGGCAACAAATGTTCTTAGTCTGCCATGATGAGGGCAACAATCAGACTGAAATGGATCATTTTTATCACGTGGCAACGGGGGTGGACAGGGTTGCCAAAGAAGCCATGGAAAATGGTTCTTCACCATTGGTCCCATCCCTCTTCCATCAACACTGCCTCATCTGGAGGAGATCCAACAGATAATGGGCTAATATGCAAGTACAAGCCAGCAGCAGGAGGCAGCACTACAGTGAAGCCAAGGACTATTGCTGCCTGTCTCCCTCGGCTCGTCTTTGCCTCACTTGCCTCATCATTGGTCATCTGTGGCTGGTGTCTCTGATCAAGAGGGATCACTGATGGGGCAACTGAGGCAAAGGCAAGCCAAGTGAGGAGGATAGGCAGCATCTGCAGCACCAGGCTTTTCTGCACCACTAGACCACTGGCTGATTCTTGCCTAGCCAGCCTTATTGGCCCTCATGGCTGCCTGGGCACTGACGTGTGTGTGTGTTGTGTGCAGACAAGTGGTACCCCAGACCACCATCCCATAGGAAATTTTCTCCTAGAGGCCATAATGGCAAACCTGATCTTGCTTAGAAGCCCTTTATCTGTTACATTCTAGAGTATGATATTTGCTGCTTTACCATCCTCAGCCTCCCCAGTCTTACAGTTGCTGACTCCTGCTTGTGCCAGAAGATTTAGGGGTAATATCAGAGGATGGTGTGGTTTAGGAAGGAAAGGAACCTCGGTGGCATATAATGTCATAGAGTCCTCCCTCCAAAGCAGCTATTCCAGGGGAGTTGATCTCTCTTATCTGGAGATCAGCTGTAATTCCAGGAGAACTCCAGGCTCTATCTGGAGGTTGCAACCTTACCCAGTCTCCTTCTCTTCAAATCAGCTCTGCTGTTCCCTCCTATATGCTTGAACCGTCTCTCCAAGCACCTGCTGACACTTTAGTCAAAACCCTCTTCAGATACCAATACTTCATGCAGCTTTCCAACCAAGCTGTCACGAATTTTTGCATCACTGATTTTGTTCACATTAATCCACTGTTCACTGTACAAACACACACACCCTTCGCATCATTTTTGCACTCACCTTCATTTTGACCCTCTAACTGAATTGGTCTATGGGAAGCAATCCTTAAAGTGGATTCCTTTTTTTGGTTTATTATATATATTAATCGGACATCTCTTAATTTTTTTTTCAAATAAATAAACAAATAAATAACTGAAAAAATAGGACATATTTTTTTATTGTTACTTGGAGCATCCAGCCAGGTAACTCCTCTTCGCCTGAGGCTAAGTCCCAGGCTACCAAGAGATAATTGTTGGGGTGGAGGGAAGCGAAAAACATGGTCTGGGTGTGCTTTCAGTCCCGAGTCTGCAGAAAACTGCAGTCTGTTTTGTGCTGTTCCGTGATCATATTGGCATAGAAAGGGTTAATTGAAGGGTGCCAGTCCAGAGTTTTCATTTCTAAAATATTGTTCTGGAGTGTCTCTAACACATCCCACTGTTTTTTGTGGCACTGGCGTTTCTTTAGTGCCCGTTCCGGGCTGTTTTGTGCTGTTCCGGGAGCTTTTTGGCATGGGACGGGTTAATAAAAGTGGGGCAGTCCAGAGTTTTCATTTCTCATAGAATCATAGAATCATAGAATCATAGAGTTGGAAGGGGCCATACAGACCATCTAGTCCAACCCCCTGCCCAGTGCAGGATCAGCCTAAAGCATCTCTGACAAGTATTCATCCAGCCTCTTCTTGAAAACTGCCAGTGAGGGGGAGCTCACCACCTTCCTAGGCAGCTGATTCCACTTTTGAACTACTCTGACAGTGAAAATGTTTTCCTAATATCCAGTCGGTACCTTTGTAGTTTTAGCCCATTGCTTCGCGTCCTACCCTCTGCTGCCAACTGGAACAGCTCCCTGCCCTCCTCCAAATGACAGCCTTTCAAATATTTAAAGAGAGCAATCATGTCCCCCCTCAACCTCCCTTTCTCCAAACTAAACATTCCCAAGGCCCTCAGCCTTTCCTCGTAGGGCTCAGTCCCCAGACCCCTGATCATCCTCGTCGCTCTCCTCTGCACCCCCTCGATTTTGTCCACATCCTTTTTGAAGTGAGGCCTCCAGAACTGCACACAGTACTCCAGGTGCGGCCTGACCAAGGCAGTATAGAGAGGGGCTATGACCTCCTGCGATTTCGATGCTATGGCCCCTTTGATACAACCCAGGATTGAATTAGCCTTTTTTGCCACCGCATCACACTGACTGCTCATATTCAGTTTACAGTCCACTCTTACCCCAAGATCCCTTTCACATATACTACTGCCCAGAAGTGTATCCCCCATCCAGTATTTGTGCTTCTCATTTTTGTGGCCCAGATGTAATACTGTGCACTTGTCTTTGTTGAATTGCATCCTATTCACAGCTGCCCACTTCTCCAGAGTATTCAGGTCTTGTTGAATTTTAATTCTATCTTCTTGGGTGTTTGCTACCCCTCCCACTTTGGTGTCATCAGCAAATTTAATGAGCAGCCCTTCCACTCCTTCATCCAGATCATTGATAAAAATATTGAAAAGTACCGGGCCCAAAACCGAGCCCTGCGGCACCCCACTGGACACCTCCCTCCAATCTGATGAAAAGCCGTTGACCACCACTCTTTGAGTGCGGTCCTCCAACCAGTTCCCTATCCACCGAACTGTCCTATAGTCTACTCCACAGTCTTCCAGTTTGCCCATCAGAATGTCATGGGGGACCTTATCAAAAGCTTTACTGAAATCCAGATAAATCACGTCAACAGAGTTCCCCCGATCCAGCAAGCTGGTCACTCGATCAAAGAAGGAAACCAGGTTGGTCTGGCAGGATCTGTTAGGAACAAAACCATGCTGACTTCCCCGGATCACTGAGCGGTCCTTCCGATGCTTACAGATTGATCCCTTTAAAATCTGTTCTAGTATCTTCCCAGCAACAGAAGTCAGACTGACTGGCCTGTAGTTTCCTGGGTCATCCTTCCTCCCTTTCTTAAAGATTGGGATAACATTCGCTCTTCTCCAATCTTGTGGCACATCCCCAGTCCTCCAGGAGGCCTTGAAGATGATGGACAGGCCTTGAAGATGATGTTCTGGAGTGTCTCTAACACATGCCACTGTTTTTTGTGGCACTGGCGCTTCTTTAGTGCCCATACCGGGCTGTTTTGTGCTGTTCCGGGAGCTTTTTGGCATGGAACGGGTTAATAAAAGCGGGCCAGTCCAGAGTTTTCATTTCTAAAATATTGTTCTGGAGTGTCTCTAACACATCCCCCTCTTTTTTGTGGCACCGGCCTTTCTTTAGTGCCCGTTCCGGGCTGTTTAGTGCTGTTCCGGGCTTTTTGGCATGGAACGGGTTTTCCAGAGTTTTCCAGAGTCCAGAGTTTTCATTTCTAAAATATTGCTCTGGAATGGCTCTAACACATCCCACTCTTTTTTGTGGCACTGGCATTTATTTTGTGCCCCTTCCGGCCTGTTCTGACTCGTTCCGGCTTTTGCCCTGTCCTGCCCACTTCGAAGCTCGCGCTGCCCCAGGCCGAGAACGCGCGTCACTCCAAATCCACAGGCAGATTCTCCCCGTGTTGAACTCCGAGCGGGCACCGCGTGACTGCGAAGGGGGCGCAGCACAGGGCGGAAGAGGAAATGCCTGCCCCGCCTGCCCTGCCCTTTCTAGAGCCTGTTGGTTTTTCCCCCCCACAATGGGCTTTGTTGCTAGTCCTACTTTATAATTCCCTTAGCGGGTTTCCGATGCACCAGTAAGTGCACCAGGCAGGCCGCTTCTGGAGGGTGCCGCTCGATGCCGCAGGTTTTGCAGCCCGTTCGGAGGGCGGTGGCAGCGGCACGGGAAGGGCGGCACGTCGGCAAGCCCTGGGGGGAGCAACGGCGGGAGAGAAGCCCGCCACCCTCTGATCCATGCTGGAGCAAAGACACACCGCTTTTGGAAGGGACGGGGTGACAGCGCGAGGGCGAAGTGCTCGCTGCCGCGTCAGCTCTGCCGGAGCCAGGTGTGCCACTCTGCAAAGATCCGGGGCTTTGCACGGCAGCAGCACTCCGCTCAGCCCTTGCACCACAGCAGTGCCCCTCTCAGCCCTTCCCGCGGTGGCGCAGGAAGGGCAGCAAGGGCGGCGTGTCAGAAAGCCTCAGAGGAGCCGTGGCAGGAGAGAAGCCTGCTGCCCTCTGACCCCTGCCAGAACCGTGCCGCGCTGCTTTCGGCAGGGACAGGACGAGGGCAAAGCACCCGCTGCCATGTCAGCCCTGCCGGAGCCGGGCACGCCACTCTGCAAAGACCCGGGGCCTTGCATGGCAGCGGTGCTCCTCTTGCGGCGTCTCGACCCGGGTTCGAGGAGAGCAGTGCACACGGTTCCTGGGGCCTCGCAGGGCAGCAGTTCTCCACTCTCCTTGGGCCCGGGGAAAGGCGGCGTGAGCAGAGTGCCACCGCCCTGCAAGGCCTCTGGAGCCACGGCACTCCGCTCTCTGATCCAAACCCCCATTGCCTCCCTCCCTGCCTTTCCTTTCCACACCCCACCTGCCTCTGACCCCTCCCGAAAACCCCATTGCCTCCCTACCTGCCTTTCCCCTCCACACCTCACCTGGCTCTCAGCCCTTCCCAAAACCCCATTGCCTACCTACCTGCCTTTCCCCTCCACACCCCACCTGGCTCTCAGCCCTCCCCAAAACCCCATTGCCTCCCTAACTGCCATTACTCTCCCCACCCCCACCTGCCTCTGACCCCTTCCCAAACACCCATTGCCTCCCTACCTGCCTTTCCTCTCCACACCCCAACTGACTCTCAGACCTCCCCAAACCTCCATTGCCTCCGTACCTGCCATCCCTCCCCAGACCCCTCCTGCTTCTCACCTCTCCCCAGACCCACCTTGCCCCCACCTGCCAGCCCTTTCTAACCACAACTTCCCACCAGCCCTCCGCAGCCCCAGCTTTCTAGAGCCCATTGTATTTATTTGCACAACGGGCTCTGTTTCTAGTATAAAATAACAAAACTTCACCCCCTACCCACCACCCATTGAAAAGGCAATATAATGTTGATAACAAAAAATATTGAACTCAAATTAATAAGAAAGCAATTTTCATACCAAATGCTAAATCAAAAAACATGATATATGTACAGCCTCTGAGAGACCCTGTGGAAAGTGAACTCATTTGGGCCTGTTGAACAAAAGTGCAAAATCAAGGGCCTGTCTTTATTGGGAGCAAGAGAAAATGTCCCCCCCCCCCACCCGAACCTCAATACTGCTGGGTAGCACAAACTGCTAGTGACATATTAAACTGGTTTTTTTTTAAAGTTTGGATTGTTTCCCCCCTTCCCCACTTATACGGCTTGCAAGGAAATGGGGAAAAAAACAATTTCTTGACTCTGGAATGCTTTCCATTTTGTTGCTCAGTTGTTTCTTACTGGAATTAGTTCCTTTATGAGGAGTAGGGGCTGAATAAGTTAACTTTTTTGTGCAGATTTTGATAGGTCAGTGGAGGTAATGTTGAGTTTATACAGTAAAGCTTGTCCTGATACGATAGAGTACCATACGGCAAATATTTTCAAGTTTAAAGAAATAGAATTAGCAAGGAGCCAAGACATAATTTATCGCACCCACGGGCCGTCATTCCAGTCAGGGGCCTGTTATTCCAGTCCCAGAGCCCTTCTGGCACACCCAGGGTCCGTCATTCCAGCATAGAGCCTGTCATTCCAGTCCCAGAGCCCTTCTGGCCCACCCAGGGGCCATCATTCCAGTCAGGGGCCTGTCATTCCAGTACCTGAGCCCTTCTGGCACACCCAGGGGCCGTCATTCCAGGCAGGGGCCTGTCATTCCAGTCCCCGAGCCCTTCTGGCACACCCAGGGCCCGTCATTCCAGGCAGGGGCCTGTCATTCCAGTCCCCGAGCCCTTCTGGCACACCCAGGGGCCGTCATTCCAGGCAGGGGCCTGTCATTCCAGTCCCCGAGCCCTTCTGGCACACCCAGGGGCCGTCATTCCAGCATGGGGCCCGTCAATCCAGTCCGCGAGCCCTTCTGGCACACCCAGGCGCCGTCATTCCAGTCAGGGGCCTGTCATTCCAGTCCCCGATCCCTTCTGGCACACCGAGGGCCCATCATTCCAGTCAGGGGCCTGTCATTCCAGTCCCCGAGCCTTTCTGGCACACCCAGGGGCCGTCATTCCTGTCATGGGCCTGTCATTCCAGTCCCCGAGCCCTTCTGTCACACCCAGGGCCCGTCATTCCAGCATAGAGCCTGTCATTCCAGTCCCAGAGCCCATCTGTCACACCCAGGGTCCGTCATTCCAGCATAGAGCCTGTCATTCCAGTCCCAGAGCCCATCTGTCACACCCAGGGGTCATCATTCCAGGCAGGGGCCTGTCATTCCAGTCCCGAGCCCTTCTGGCACACCCAGGGGCTGTCATTCCAGTCTGGGGCCTGTCATTCCAGTCCCCGAGCCCTTCTGGCACACCCAGGGCCCGTCATTCCAGGCAGGGGCCTGTCATTCCAGTCCCTGAGCCCTTCTGGCACACCCAGGGGCCGTCATTCCAGCACAGAGCCTGTCGTTCCAGTCCCAGAGCCCTTCTGGCACACCCAGGGGTCGTCATTCCAGCATGGGGCCTGTCATTCCAGTCCCAGAGCCCTTCTGGCACACCCAGGGCCCGTCATTCCAGTCAGGGGCCTGTCATTCCAGTCCCCGAGCCCTTCTGGCACACCCAGGGGCCGTCATTCCAATCTGGGGCCTGTCATTCCAGTCCCAGAGCCCTTCTGGCACACCCAGGGGCCGTTATTCCAGTCAGGGGCCTGTCATTCCAGTCCCAGAGCCCTTCTGGCACACCCAGGGGCCGTCATTCCAACATGGGGCCTGTCAATCCAGACCCAGAACAGGTTATCTGAGCCCAGACACTTTCCTTCAAAATCCATTCCACGTTTTCTTTGCACCTCTTTTTTTGCTCTAATGTGTTTCAATGGAGCCCATGCAAGTCAATGGGCATTCCAGTTTCCCATTATTTCCTATGGGCATTCAAGCCTCTCCCATTATTTCCAATGGGCAATCCTGTCATTCGTTTTAGTACATCCCGGCATTTTGCTGAAAATTTGGTAACTCCATTTTGCTATTGAATTTGAATTAATCTGTTTCAAAAATGTTATTTTCCAAGCTCAGTTTTATCATTCCTGGTACTGTAGAATTTTTTTTAAAAAGAATACAGTGGCATTTAAAGTTGTTTTCTTTACAATGGACTAGTTTTGCAATATTATTATCTATTGCTTACTAGTATGTAATAAAATATTTTACATAGGTTATCAAATAATTTTTTTTTAAGTCGACTTCCGGTTTGGGATTCATGGAGGTCTGAAGCAGCTCCATTTGCGGAGCTGACCGGACTGCCGTTTTAAGCGGCCGGCGGGGGAAATTTAGCCCGCGGCCGACTGCTCTCAGGCAGAGAGCAGGCAAAGAACGCTCAAGACCCTAGGGTGTGCTAGATCTCGGACGAGGGGGGGCTCTGCGCAAAGGGTCCCCTCCCGATCCTTGAGGTCCCACCCTGCGACAGGTCGGCTACGATCTCTGCGGCAGTTCTGGGGCCAATTCGGCTGGCATAAGACCTACATACCCAAGCTTCGATTGGGGAAAGAGGTGGAGAGGAGAAGTTATAATTGAAACAGCGATTACAGCCCGAGAAAAGTGAAAGAGAAGGTAAAGATCACTATCTTCTGATACGGGACAGATTGATAAAAACAGAGAGGAAGAAAAGTAGATTTTCAAACTGCAACAGGCTAATAATAAGGAGGGGAAGACTCGGCAAGAGTTGTATTTGAAAAGAGACTAAGTTTAAAGAAGTTATTAAAGAAATTGGACTATTGTTTTGAATACTTGCGGTTATGGAGCTGTGAGAAAAAGATACCATCGCGAGACCTACTGTGGGAAGTCGGGAGACAGGAAGTACGTAATAACAATAGAGTTGCTGGAGAGAAGCGGCCCTTCCCAGGGGGCAGGAAGAAGGGAATCGCCATCTTTGAAAGGGGAAGGGTCGCGGCTTCAGCGGAAAAGGAAGTAAGCCATTTTGGATTACAAAATCATAGAGGAACCATAGAGAAAAGACACCCGACATTTTGGACTCTTTAAAAATTATTGGCAAGAAGACCGGGATATTTGAAATAAAAAGACATTTAAATTTTACGCCACGGAGTTAAGGAAGAGAGCGGACTCGTGGGAGCGAGCCAAAGCAAGCCCCACGATGTCAAAAAAAGAGTGGCAATCGGCAATAGAAAACCTGGACAAAAAACTTTTAGATGTGATTAAAGAACTTAAGGACACGAAATTGGAGCTGATTAAAGAGGTTAAAGAGGTCAAACAGACAGTAAAATCGGAGCTGTCAGAAGTGAAAAAAGGTATGGAAACAATACAAAGCGAACTACAAGGAACGCAGCAGAGAGTTAAAACAGTAGAAGACGCGATGGAGAATTTAGCAGACACGCAACAAACAGAGATGAGACTGATGAGGGGAAGGATGTCGGTTGCGGAAACTAAACACATGGAGAAGCAGCTACGGTTTCGTGGTTTGCCAGAAGTGGAAGGAAAGTCAGCGCAAGAACAGATGACTGAGGTGTTAGCTGAATACCTGGGGAAGGAGGAGGAGGAAGTTGTGGCTATCCTTGATGTGGCATACCGTGTAAATTCGAGAATTGCAACCCAGAGGAAATTACCAAGAGACGTGATTGTGCAGTTTACGACACGAAATATGAAAGAGAAGATTGTGACAAAACAGTTTCAAGATCCATTGGAGATTGATGGCAAGACGATTATCATAATGAAGGAATTACCCAGGTCAGTGTTATTAGACCGGAAAAAATATAAAGTGCTAATTCAGATCTTGAAGGACATGAAAATCAGGTACAGATGGGAGTTGCCAGAAGGTGTGTCCTTTGAGTTTGGAGGGGCCAAAAAGCGTATCAGATCTGAGCGAGAGATGGAGCGATTTATAAGGGACAATGAAAAAGACTTACCAACAAGATTATGAGTATGGAGTGTAAAGTCTTATCTTGGAATGTAAATGGACTAAACTCACCAAACAAGAGAAAAAGTATTTTCCACTGGCTATTAAAACAAAAATGTGATATTGTTTGCTTGCAAGAAACCCATATTCGAAAGCAGGATGTAAAATTTTTAAAAATGGGGAAACTGGGCAATGAATTTGTAGCAGCCTCTAATAAGAAAAAAAGAGGAGTGGTGTTGTATATAAAAGAGGAGCTACAGCCAAAATTTGTAATAAAAGATGTGGAAGCCAGATTTATAGCAGTGGAATGTACATGGAACTTAAAAAAAGTATTGGTAGTTGGAATTTATGCACCTAATGGTGCAAAAGAGAGCTTCTTTGAGGATTTGAGGAAGCAATTAGATGAACTTTCATATGACCAGATAATTCTTGCTGGAGACTTCAATGGAGTGACGAACTTGGAACTAGATAAAAAGACATCAACTGTACAAAAGAAAAGAGGACTGTTACCAAAGCTTTTTTTTGAGCTGATACAACAGGAGACTTTAGAAGATGTATGGAGAAGAGAAAATCCTAAAAGTACACAATTTACTTTTTACTCTTCAAGACACTGTACACTATCGAGAATTGATATGATCTGGGCCTCAAAAGACTTAGCGTTATGGACTAAGGAGGTAGAAATAATGCCGATGGTAGGCTCAGATCATAATCCAATCATGTGGAAATTAGGGAGGAGGAGAAAAAGGAAAGCATGGAGAATAAATGAAGACTTGTTACAGGAAGGAGAGAATGTGGAGATGTTGAGAAGAGAGACAAAGTTCTTCATACAATATAACATGAATAAAGAAGTACCAACTGACAAAGTTTGGGATGCCTACAAGGCGGTAATAAGGGGCATACTAATGGACTTAAATGGCAGAGTGAGAAAAAAGAAAGAGGAGAAGAGACAAGAGATTGAGGAGAAAATAAAAGCCAAAGAAATACAGTTAAAAAAGAGACCAGGGAAAAAGAAATTACATCAGGAAATTAAAATACTTCAAGAACAGTTGGCAGCAATGAATAACAAAGAATTGGAGTGGAACCTTAAAAGACTGAATCAGAAAGTGTTTGAAGGAGCAAATAAACCTGGAAAGTATTTGGCATGGCAATTAAAAAAGAGAAGGGAAAAGAAAATAATAAACAAAATATGTGAGGACAATAAAACGTATCTGGAACAGACTACCATTAGTAGAGCCTTTTACAAATTCTACGCTAAGTTATACAATAAGAAAGAGGTGAATAAAGAATCAATAGCGACATATTTGGAGAAAATGAAACTCCCAGTAATTTCGGAAGCTTGGAGAAATAGACTGAATAATGAAGTAACGGATGAGGAAATAAGCAAGGCAATACAATCTGCAAATCTAGGAAAGGCGCCAGGGCCAGATGGACTTACGGCTAAATTTTACAAGACAAGGGCCAATGAACTGGCACCATTCCTAAAAGAGGTGATCAATGGAGTTTTAAAGGATCAACGGATTCCAGGTACTTGGAATGAAGCGAATATATCACTGATCCCTAAAGAAGGCCAAGACTTGACAAACGTGAAAAATTATAGACCTATATCGTTACTCAATAATGACTATAAAATCTTTGCGAAGATACTGGCGGAGAGACTGAAGGGGTGGCTTTCGGAAATTATTGAGGAGGAACAAGCAGGCTTTTTGCCAGATAGACAAATCAGAGACAACTTGAGGACAGTGATAAATGCTATTGAATACTATGACAAGTGTTGTGATAAGGAGGTTGGTTTCTTCTTTGTTGATGCTGAAAAGGCATTTGATAATTTAAACTGGGATTTTATGTTTGCCACTATGGAAAAGCTACAAATGGGAGAAAGATTCATTAGAGCAATTAAGGAAATTTACAGAGACCAAAATGCAGCAATTGTGGTGAATGATGAAGTGACTAAGAAATTAGTTATAAGTAAAGGAACAAGACAAGGTTGCCCGCTGTCTCCGCTGTTGTTCATTTTGGTATTGGAGATTCTGATGATACAAATACGACAAGATGAAGAAATCCGTGGAATAAAAATAAAGGACTATTCTTATAAGGTCAGAGCATTTGCGGATGACATAATGCTAATTGTGGAAGACCCAATGGAGAACATGCCAAAAGTGATAGATAAGATTAAGGAGTTTGGGGACTTGGCAGGTTTTTATATCAATAAAAAGAAATCAAAGGTATTATGCAAAAACATGACCAAGCAAAAACAACAATTGCTAATGGAAATAACGGAATGTGAAGTAACAAATAAGGTGAAATATTTGGGAATTGAACTGACTGCAAAGAACATAGACTTATTTAAAAACAACTATGAAAAACTATGGACTCAGATAGAGAGAGATCTGATCAAATGGAACAGATTGAATTTGTCATGGTTGGGAAGGATTGCAGCAGTGAAAATGAATGTGTTACCAAGAGTAATGTTTTTGCTACAGACAATACCAATCATCAGAGACTCTAAGCAATTCGAAAAATGGCAGAGGAAAATATCAGACTTTGTATGGGCAGGCAAGAAGCCTAGAGTGAAAATGAAAGTTTTACAAGATGCAAAAGAAAGAGGCGGAATGCAACTGCCCAATCTAAGACTTTACCATGACGCAATTTGTCTAGTGTGGTTGAAAGAGTGGATGACGTTAAAGAATAAGAAATTACTAGCTTTAGAGGGATATAAAAAAATATTTGGTTGGCATGCATACCTATGGCATGATAAAGTAAAGGCGAACTCGAGGTTCCTGCATCATTATATACGGAGAAGTTTATATATAATCTGGAAGAAGTACAGAATCTATTTACAAGAAGGAACCCCTTTGTGGGTAATTCCAAATGAGGTGATAGACCCGAGAGCTGTTGATAATGAGCAACAATGTTTAACTTACAAAGAAATAACTAGAACTGAAGCATCTAAACTCAGAATAAAGACTCAGGAGGAACTATCACCTCATTACGACTGGTTCCAGTACAGACAGATTAGAGATTTATATAATTCGGACTCTGTAAAGGGAGGTATACGAATAGAGAATTCGGAACTAGAGCAGACCCTTCTTAAAGAGGACAAGAAAAGAATATCCAAGGTATACCAAGTACTGTTGAAATGGTATACTGAGGATGAAATAGTTAAAGTACAAATGGTGAAGTGGGCCATAAACTTCAATAAAGAAATAACAATGGAGACATGGGAATACTTGTGGAAGACTACAATGAAGATAACGACATGCACCAGCATTAAAGAGAACATTTACAAAATGATTTATCGTTGGTACATGACACCAAAGAAGATTGCGCTAGGGAATTTGAATACTTCTAATAAATGCTGGAAATGCAGGAAGCACGAGGGCTCCCTCTATCATATGTGGTGGACTTGTGAGGTAGCTAGGAAGTACTGGGGGGAAATAATAAGAGAAATGAGTGAGATTTTACAATTTCAAGTAAATAAGAACCCAGAACTCTTGCTACTAAACTTGGGAATGGAGGGAATTCCAGCCCATCATAGGACGTTGATATTTTACATGACGGCTGCAGCTAGACTTTTGTACGCGCAAAAATGGAAAGTACAAGAAGTGCCAACTATTGAAGATTGGATTTACAAATTGTTGCATATGGCAGAAATGGATAAAATGACAAGAAAACTGAGAAATCTGGACTCAGGACAGTTTAACACAGACTGGGAGAAGCTGAAACAATATTTGGAGAAGAAATGGGAGGTGGGAGGAGAACTGTGGCAGTTTGAGAACTATTGAAATACAATAAAAGCAGAGGGGGGTGACTTTACCGGGGGGGAGAAGAGGTAAAAATGAATTTCTAAGCAGTTATGTTATTAGATTGATATATATAGAATAATAAATAGAATATTGATAGAAAATAACTAATCATAAGGGTTAACTATAAGGATCGACTAACTAATAATATTTTCTTTTTGATTTTGTACAATGTACCAAACTGAATATGGTAATATGAAGGTATATATGAGTCAAATTGATTGATATCATATATAAAATATTAATGTAAACTAATATAACTAAAACAGAAAGAAGAAGATAGAATGAATAATATATAGAGTATAAGTTAAGTTGGTTGATATATATGATTGTATGGTTTATATAGTTTATATAGTTTATGTTATCTAGAAATATTTGAAAACGGAATTATGGGATAAATTGTTTATCTATTATGGGTACAGAGTATTAAAAAATAGTCAAAGAAGTATTGCTTAGAATAAAAGGAGAATATATATTTGATTAGATAGAGGAATATATAAAGAGTAAGGGAAAAGGGACAAAGGGTTGGAAAACTGTTGGAAGTCAACAAAAAGGGGGGGAAAGGGAGGGGGTTAGAAATTGGTAAATGGGAGAATTGATTGTAATGTGAAAATAATTGATACTAACCCAATAAAAAAAAATTTCAAAAAAAAAATAATTTTTAAGTCAAAGAACTGAATCGTGAGGCTTGTTGCTTTGAACAGTTTTCTGTGTTGAAACACATTTCAAACCATGGTAGTATCTGAGGTTATAATATTCCTCATTCATGCAACCACTTTTGTGAGTTCTACATTTACTTGCTGCAGTGCAGTTTCTCTTTTTTAAACAACTGCAGTTGTTTGATGTGCCATCCAGTAAAGCATCCACATGCATTAAGTTCATTACAAGCAATAGGTTTTGGAAATAGTGACATAACCGTGGAAATGGGGGTGTTGCCCTTGCTTGATTCCTGGTTCCTCCCAGGAAGTACAACATAACCAACTAGGCTACCTCCCATAATTCTTTCCCATATTCGGTTGCCAACCTTCAAATGTGGCTTGGAGATCTCCTGAAGTTACAATTGATCTCCAGGCAACAGATATCAGTTCCTCTGGAGAAAATGGCTGCTTTGAAGGGTCATTACACCCCACTGAGGTTCTTCCCCTCCCCAAATCCTGCCCTGCCCAAGCCCCACCCCAGATATTCAGAATTTCCCCAAACCAGAGTTGGCAATCCTAGTACCTCAAGAAGTTCCTCAAAATCAAAACTCCTATGCTGCTTCCACATGGCAAGATTTCTCCTCAAGGCTTTCATTGCTGCTGCAAATGCAGGGGCCAAGGGCATCACAACCTTCACAAACCTCCATCTCTTTTCCTGACTTTTCCCTTCCAAAATTGCTCCTCAGTGACTCTGCATTGATGGTGGTTAGTGTAGACTAGACATGGGCACGAACCGCATTACAAACTTCAAAAACCCACGAAATTGGCAATCGCGCAATTGCGATCCAGCAGATCGTGATTGTCCACGGCCAACCAACCAGCATTTGGAAGAAGCCTGGTTCGGTGTGTTTGGCTGCAGTTCGGGAAGCCAGACAGTCAGGCGCCATCAATCAATTCCCCTGGAAACGGAGCTGGGGGAATGCCTGAATTCTGTCTGTGCTCCTTCTGTCGCCCTGGAAACCCGAATGGAAGCCCAGCTTACCTTGATCGGCAGGTCTTCCTTCCAACCATGGAGCTGCAAAGCGGTTACAAGTTGGGAGAAGACACCTGGGGGAGGGAGGGGGAGGGGGTGTTCTGTAATCACAGGCACTCCAGTCTCATCCCTGCAAACCCTGATAGGCAGCTCTGACGGCCAAACACAGACCTCCTGTGTTGGTCTATGGGACCTCAGCTTATAAAAAGCATTGCACTCCCAGGTTGAGTTTCACTTTAAGCAAGCAGTGGAGTGCGACAGAGCTGCTGCTAGCTACTTGCTAGCCTTTGGGGAGAGAGACAGAGTATAATCAAGCTTGGATTTTGGGGATAGGGATCTATCTCCTCTGGTTCCAGGGCTGCTGCCAGGCCCTGGGGCCAAGCTCAGTGGACACCTCGGCTGAGGGCTCACATAAGTGCCTGATCTGTTCAGGTCTGTGGGAGTGGTGGGCTAGGGCTCTAGTCCCTGCTTCCCTCTGGTGCCAGGGCTGCTTCCAGGCCCTGGGGCCAAGCTCAGTGGGCACCTTGGCTGAGGGCTCACAGTATTATTTCCAGTGCCTGATCTGGTGGTCAGGCATCTTGGTGTGCTGGACTAGGGCTCTAGTCTCAGCCTCTGGTTCCAGGGATGCTGCCAGGTCCTGGGGCCGAGCTCATTGGGCACTGTGGCGGAGGGCACACAGAGTCATCTCCTTTCCTGTCCTCCTTAATTCTAGTTTGGTGGCACAATGAGTCTTCCTGTTGCGTTGGCCACCAAGGGTGGCTGTGGGGTGAAGTGCAATGACAGTCCTTCTGGTTCAGTTGTGGAAAGTAGTATTGGGTGTGGCTCAGGGGCAGCAGAGAGTCCTCCCACTCCCCACAATTCACCTGTGGGGGCTGTGGAGGAGGCCAAAGAGGTCTTTCCACAGGGGGGAGAGAATCTCTCTCAACATTTTGAGGAGGGGGTGGGCAATGGATCCCTGGAGGAATGGTATGTGTGTTATGAAATCTCCCTCCCGTCCCCATCCCAAACTCTTGGTGGTGTCCCCGCCTGCAGTCCACCCCTCACCCCGTCGTCTGTGGCCAGCTCCACAGCGCAGCCTGTAACCGTTCATCCTCATTCCCCTGGGACAGTTAGCGGTCGATGTTTCAATGCCTCCATATGGAGGCACTTTCGGGCCCTTCCTGATGACTCCTGTTTGGTGTGGTGCCGTGCCTGTGATGTCCTGGTGCGCAGGGGCAAAAACCTGAAGCACCTGTCTTTGACGGCCCTGACTTGGCACCTGAAGAAGCACCACCTGAGCCTGTCTCCCTCCTCACCCAGTGAAACATCTGTTGGGGGGAGAAAGGGGGCAACCAGCTCTTCTCAGCAGGGGTCAGTGGGAGGGTCACTTTGCCCTGAGGGTGATATTGGTGGGAGCAGAAAGCTCCGGCAGGCCGCGCTTGCGGAGGTTGTCCCCTTGGGGTCTGGGACAGCGCTGCTTAGAACCTCTAGACTGATGGCTTAGGAGGTGGGCCTTCGCATCTTGGCAGAGACGATTGCCCTACATGGCTTGCCCCTGTCCAGCATGGACTGCATGGGCTTTCACAGGCTACTAAAACATTTTGCCCCTTGGTTCTCCATGCCGTCGCCATGCACCCTTGCCCGTCGAGTCCTGTGGGTATCTCAAATAAGGGCTGGCACATTTGGGTCAGATTTAGCCAGGTCCAGTCCCACTGCTAACAGGCTTCTGAGACCTTGATAGGCCTTCCTGGCACAGCCAGATCATCATGACACCTCATTTCTGTGAAGGCAGGAAAGTGGGTGAGGCTGGAGGCTGGAGGCAGCCTCCTTTGGGCACTTGCACAGCAGCTCAGGAACTGTTGCACATGTAGTTAAGCCGCACGGTGCCCCTACCCATCACAAACTCTGAGCCCTCTGAGCAGGGGGGAATGCGTCCTTCGACTCATGTCCTTCCTGCAAAGGCAGGAAGGTGGCCAATGTCATCTGCTGCTGCTACTGTCCCATTTCTGTCTCCCTCTCTCAGGAACCACTCGCTGCTCAGGAACCACTCGGGTGAGGACCTGAGGTTGCTAGGGGATCTTTCCGCTCCACCTCCATATGTCAGACAGAATAAGACAGAAAGACAGATAGAAAGATGTGTTGAAAAGCAAAAACAAAACCATTGGAAAAAGGATGGACACACGAGCATACTTATAGATGAAGATAGAGAAAGGAATGTAGAAAACAATATAGTTATAAAAAAGAGGAAAAAAAGACAGCTAGAGATGGAAAGAAATAATAAGGGCAGATATATACATAGAAAGAGATAGTTTCAGATAAATAGTGGTGGAATCACATAGGAAGAAACAGAGAGAGAGAGAGAGTTGCAAATAGACAGTGAGAGGAAGATACAGAGAAACAGATAGAAAGGGGCACACAGATGTCAACTGTTCTAGAACTAGAAACAGAATGCGAATGCAACAAAGAGATATAGAATTGAACAGAACATGACACATCCATGGAGAAAAGGATTGAAAATCAAAAACAGAGAAAGAGACAAACGTTTCAGAATGTATAAGTAGAATGAACAATATGATAGAATGTATGTACATATATTAGAGAATGTCTGTTAACAGTGAGAGAGTGGTATATATTGGGAGAATTGAATGTAGAAAACGATAGAGATTGAAATAGAAAGAGAGGGGACATCACCCTCCTTCCGGCCTGCGCCAGGAATAACTGCACACTCCTGTGAGGCCAGGCAGTTGCAGGGGTATCTGCCCACTTACCCCCCAGAACTGTGGCTAGATAATGTCCTTACTCCAGACTACCTTCTGCAATCAGACAAAAGCCCATTGTTTTGAAAAGTTTACTGAAGAAAGAATTCATTATAGTCCACGGGCCTAGATACAATATCCAGGCTGGTACACGTGTATTGTTACGAATGACAGACAAAGCATGAGTTACAAAGTATCAGAACCCAGCAGGCCCAACCTCCCCCCATAGTTCTCAAAACAATCCCCTTGAAGCTGAGAAAGTGAAAGTTTCCCAAGGCTGGAGAAGCGATAGCCAAAACAATCCTCTTCCGTGAGATAGCTGCTGGGAACATCTTGGCACCTGGGAACAAAGCACTTAGAATACTGAAAGAATTAATATGGAGTCTCTTCGGTTACATACATACACTTCAACCCTGACATTCTGCCTCCCCTAAGATGCCCCTCCCCCAGGTTTGAGCGGATACCGAGTATGAAATGTTCTGACACGTCTGGGTGCATGTACATGTGAAGAGTGCACCCATTCATCAAACCCAGAGTCAAAGTCTTTCCATCTGATAAGGTAAAATAACTGGTTCCGTTTAAGTTTAGAGTCCAAAATTTGCTGTACTTCGTAATGGGTTTGATAATCAATTAAGGTTGGTATGGGAGGGGCCCGAGCATGCCAGTGGTCTGTTGCTGGTGCTTTTTTCAAAAGACTGATGTGGAAAGTATCATGAACGTGGCGCAAATTCTTTGGCAAATCTAAGGCAACAGTCACTTTGTTGATTACTTTTCTAACCGGAAAGGGTCCCAAAAATTTCAAAGCTAGCTTGCGGCTGGTTTGCGTTACTTTCAAGTTCTTGGTGGACAGGTAAACCAGGTCTCCTGGTTGCAAGTTCCATTCGGCTGCACGATGGCGGTCTGCGTATTTTTTGTAATCCTGTTTGGCTTTGTCTAGATGCTGTTTAATTAGAGTCCATTGTTGAGCAGCTTCCCCCCACCAATCTGAGACGTCTTTGGCTGTGGAAGTAGGAGGGGGGAGCGCTTCAAACGGGAAGGGTTTGAAGTGAAAACCATACACGACCTTAAAGGGAGTCTCTCCAGTAGATGCATGTACACTGTTGTTATAGGAAAATTCTGCGAGGGGGAGCAAATCGATCCAGTTGTCTTGTTGAAAGTTAATATAACAGCGGAGGAATTGTTCTAGTATTTGGTTAGTTTTTTCCGACTGCCCGTCGGTTTGTGGGTGATGACTTGAACTTAAACCTTGCTCAATGCCCAGAATTTGTAAAAGCTCCCGCCAGAAGTTGGCAACGAATTGTCCGCCGTGATCCGAAATAACCTTCGATGGAAAAGAATGTAGTTTTACAATGTGTTTTAGAAAGATATCTGCTAGTTTTCTAGCTGAAGGTATAGTGGTGCAAGGTATAAAATGAGCTTGCTTGGAGAATAAATCCACTACAACCAAAATACAGTTGTGACCTTTGGAGGGGGGTAAATCAGTGATAAAGTCCATGGATATTGTTTCCCATGGTCTGTTTGGAGTTTCTAGAGGTTGCAATAGTCCTGGTGGTTTGCCTTTGCGGGATTTGGCACTGAGGCAAATGGGGCAGGACGCTACATATTGGGAAATGTCTTTGCGCATGCCCGGCCACCAAAATTGGCGTTGTACTAAATGAAGTGTTTTTAAGTACCCATAGTGTCCTGCCGTAGGGGCATCGTGACAGCGTTGTAAAACTTCCTTTCTTAGACTTTTGGGTACATAGAAGCGGTCTCCCCAAAGCTATTCTCCTTGTTCAGATTGTTGCAGTTTGTCTTTGGGCACGTTCCCCCCCTCCTTTTCCACTTCAGCTTTCAGTTTTAGTCTCCACCCCTGATCTGGTTGAGGGGGTTGGGTTGTGCGGCTGCGCGTGGTTACCACACCCCCTAATTGCGTAGGCGAAAAGACGGTGTCTATTGTCTCCTCCCTTTTGCTTTTGTGCTGGGGCATGCGTGACAGAGCATCAGCGAGAAAGTTAGTTTTGCCCGGTAAAAAGTTTAAAGTGAAATTGAATTTAGAAAAGTATTCTGCCCACCGCAGCTGTTTAGCATTTAATCTCCGGGGGCTGCGTAAGGCTTCTAAATTCTTGTGGTCTGTCCATACCTCAAAGGGATGACGGGCTCCCTCTAACCAGTGTCTCCAGGCAGCAAGTGCTGCTTTTACAGCGAAAGCTTCCTTCTCCCATACATTCCAATTTCTTTCTGCTTCAGAAAATTTTCGGGACAGGAAGGCACATGGCTTAAGTTTTTCATCCTTCCCCCTCTGCCAAAGTACGCCTCCAATCGCGGTGTCGCTGGCATCGACCTGTACCACGAAGGGGCGATTCTCATCGGGGTGTTGTAGGACGGGTTCAGAAACAAATTGCGTTTTTAGGTGGTTGAACGCCTTCTGGCACTCTGACGTCCAGCGTAACTTGGCACCAGGTTTTTTGGCTTGCTCTCCCTTGTCTTTGGTTTTCAATAGTTTGGTTAGGGGAAGCGAGATTTGGGCAAAGTTCGCTATGAATTCTCTGTAAAAGTTGGCAAAGCCCAAAAAGGATTGTAATTCCTTGCGGGTAGAGGGTGTTTGCCAGTTTTGGACTGCTTGTACTTTGCCCGGGTCCATTTTCAAACCATCTTTGGAGATGCAATAGCCTAGATAAGTGAGTTCTGTTTTATGAAACTCACATTTGGATAATTTGATGGGCAATTTGTTACACATTAGAGCGGTCAGAACCTTTTTCACAAGTTCTACATGTTCTTCTTCAGATTCTGAATAAATTAACACATCATCCAAGTACACTACTACTCCTTGGTATAAGAATTCATGCAGTACTTCATTGATCATGGACATGAAAACTGAAGGGGCCCCAGCCAGGCCAAAAGGCATAACTAAATACTCAAACTGGCCGAGGGGCGTGTTAAAAGCGGTTTTCCATTCATCACCTGCTTTGATACGAACGTGGAAGTAAGCATCTTTTAAATCCAATTTTGTAAAGATCTTACCTTGTGCCACGACGTTGAGTAAATCTCTGATGAGTGGGATGGGGTAGGCGTTGCTGGAGGATACTGCGTTAAGCCCCCAAAAATCCGTACAAAGTCTTAATCCCCCATCCTTCTTTTTAACGAAAAGTACTGGAGCCGCATGCGGACTGTTAGCAGGTCTAATAAATCCTCTTTGAAGATTGGTGTCAACGAATTTACGAAGTTCTTCCCTCTCGTTAGGGCTCATGGGTCTGCCCTTGGGCAAAGAGGCGCCTGGCAATATATCCACTGCACAGTCCGTCCTTCTAGGGGGAGGTAAGGAATTGGCTTCTTCTTCAGTGAAAGCTTGAGTGTAAGCTCTGTATTGTTTGGGTATTTGGTTGATTTCTTCTTGAGTGAGAAGAGCGTGTTCAGTGAGGGTAGGATTGGTCCCCCAGTTTTGATTCCAACGGTGATTTTTACAAGTATCATGGGTGAACGTGATACTCCCAGCTGCCCAGTCTATGTAGGGGTTGTGATCCCACAACCATCTGCTTCCCAGAATCAATGGATATTTGGCGGTGGCACTAATTACAAACGATCTCACTTCCCAATGTTGCCCCATGCCTGTTATGATTGGCGCAGTTTCAGTAGTGACCGGATTCATGTTAGTGCCATCCATTTGTTCGAAAATAACTGGAGTTTCCAATTCTTTAATGGGAAGTACTAATCCATTCACTAGGGCTGGTGCAATAATGTCTCTAGAGCAGCCCGAGTCTATAAGAGCTTGAACACGGATATGCATTTTTCTATCTGGATTCACTAACGTTACTGGAATGAAGAGTATGGACCCTTGCGGTCTGTTCAAAGTGGGAAATGACTGAGGTTTGATCTGTCGTTTGGGTCCTTTTACGACAGATCCATTTCGTTTCCCGAGGTAGGACTCTCTGGATTTTCCTCCCCGGTTAGAGCTGTTGAATCATAGTCCATAATTTCTTCTAGCTCTAACCCTCTTTCGGGAGGATTTCTACGAGAAGCTCCTCTGCCTCTTGTTGTTCTAGGAGCTGGTGTCGAACGCTGTGGCGCTGGGTAGGCTTCGGGGGCTGGACGTCTTAGTTGGAGCGGAGTTCGTTGCACAGGCCGGTATGGACATTGCGCCGCAAAGTGACCGCTTTGGCCACACTGCAGACACAAACCTTGTTGCCATCTAGCATCTCTCGCTCCTCGGGTAGCATATCCAGCACCTCTGCCTCCCCTAACGAGAACTGAGGAGCGCCTTTGACCCGCATGTTGTTGTTGTTCCACTAAACGGACTTCTAGCATGCGGTTTTCTACTTCGCAAGTTAATTGAATCCACCCCAGTAAGGTGGGAGGATTATCTTGCATGAGGGGTCTATCCAACAACTTGGGGTTCATGCCTTGTTTGAACAGAATTATTTTGGTCGATTCCTCACACCTTGGGCATTTGGCAGCAAGCTGTCGGAATTTTGTAACATAGTCTCTGGCCGACATGTTGCCTTGCCTAATGGACTGCAGTTCTGTTCGAGCTCTTGTCTCCTCTAAAGGGTCTTCATATTGAGCTCTCAGTGCATCCACTAGCCCTTGAAGCGTATTTAACTCAGGGGCCCCTATATCATACAGGCCTACATACCAGTCTGCAGCTTTTCCTTGGAGATGAGATCCCAAGTGTTCGATTTGACTGGCTTCATCTCCGAATAGATGTCCCCATCGATTGAAAAATTGCAGGGCTTGTACTAGGAAAAAGCCTAATTTGGAAGGATCCCCATCAAATGTGGCTTCTAACTTTACCCATCCCATGGGTAATTCTTGCTGCCTGGCCGCGGGAGCCGGTGCCGGGTAATAATCAAGTGGTACAGGTTGCGGCTGAGGTTGAAACGGAGGCTGTTGAGGCCTCGGCTGTGGTAGCTGTGGAGGAGGGCCCCCCGGAATTGGACGTAGCAGGGGGGGTCCCCTTGGTGCAGGCAACATTGGCGCTGGTTGTAACGGTGCCGGCTGCCCCGGTAAGGGTTGGACGGGGGGCGTACCTCGCGGCGCAGGCAAGAGCGGAACGGGCTGCAGCGGGGCTGGGGACGCCCCTCTAGGCACGGGCAGAAGCGGCGCTGGTTGCAATGGTGCCGGGAGTGTCTCTCGTGGAGCTGGCAGCAATGGCACTGGTTGAAGTGGTACGGGTTGTACTGGGTGAGGAGTGTCTCTTGGGATCGGTTGTCTTGGGGCTGGAGTCCCTCTTGGCCCAGGCATCAGTAGCGGTCGAGGAGTAGTCCCTCTTCCAATCGATCCCGGTATCGGAGAGAAACGCGAGGTGGCCCCTCTTGGTAACGGCGCCAAAAGTCTTGGCAGAAAAGGTTGCCCACCTCCCTGGGAAGTTGTTGGTGGAATGTATGGCAGTGTGGTGTCGGGAACTTCTCCCAGAGGACGTTCTGGGGTACCTCTCGGGGTTGTCGGAGGTTCCTCTATAGGTATTCCCCCACCGTTTCCGTTCTCTTCCGCTTCTTCCTCTGAGTCTGGCTCGGGGCAGGGATTCTCCGGTTCAGGGCAGGGGTCTTCTGGTTCAGGACATGTATCCTCACCTAAGTTTGGATCTGTCGGCTCATCTGGTTGTTGCGGATGAACAACGTCAACCGGAAGCGGTTGAACTGGACCCCCCACCTCAGTCCTGAGGATATACTTTTGTAGGTTAGACAGGCTCTGCTGCAGGCTTGCTGGCAGCTCCCGATTTTCTTCCGAACTTCCAACCACAATTACGGATAGTAGGTGAACTGCATGAGCCAGACTCTCTTCCATGCCTGTCAGCCTTTCCTCTAAGATTTGCACGCGATTCATATTTCTTTCAGTATCGGGATACTGAGGTGGTTCCTCAGTGGCTTGCGAGGTATCCACATATTCAGTGTACGATTCCGCACAGGCAGCCCCGGGCCAAGGCTGTATCTCTCCCATACCTTGGGTCCCTGCACTCTGTTCTTCCTGGGACCTCCCTGCCAAGATCCCTTTCGCTAGTCCCGTAACCGCTGAGATTCCAGCGTCAATTGCTACGGTCCTGCTTTGTAACTGTATCCACGAGTGTTCACTGAAGTCTTGCTGCCCCGACCACGGGGTAACTTCTGCATAGTCCCACTCCACCTGGTCGGCTTCTCTATTCCAGTAGTACCAAGGTTGGCTACTAGGATGCTCGGCAATTGCTCCCAAACTCCGCCGACCGTCCATCGGGGGTTGCATGAACACGGTGCTTGCCCTTCTTTCTCTCGCGTCCCACGGCCTCGCGCCCCACTGCGTCGGAGTCGGCAAGGATATCAACGGATCTGCTGCAGCAATGGGCCGGGTATCCGTTGTGCTGGGAGCGACTGTATAGATCGTAGTAACAGCGGATCCTCTTCCCCTGGGAACAGGTCTTGTAGGTTCCAGTCCTTGAGAACCAGGGGAAGCATATGGATCAAACAAAGGGTCCCTGTCGGGAACGACTTTGGTATCCGTCTTCTCCGGCTTAGGCATTGGAAAAGGGTGATTCGTAACAAAAGGTCAGAACTGTGGCTAGATAATGTCCTTACTCCAGATTTCCTTCAGCAATCAGACAAAAGCCCGTTGTTTTCAAAAGTTTACTGAAGAAAGAATTCATTATAGTCCACGGGCCTAGATACAATATCCAGGCTGGTACATGTGTATTGTTACGAATGACAGACAAAGCATGAGTTACAAAGTATCAGAACCCAGCAGGCCCAACCTCCCCCCATAGTTCTCAAAACAATCCCCTTGAAGCTGAGAAAGCGAAAGTTTCCCAAGGCTGGAGAAGCGATAGCCAAAACAATCCTCTTCCGTGAGATAGCTGCTGGGAACATCTTGGCACCTGGGAACAAAGCACTTAGAATACTGAAAGAATTAATATGGAGTCTCTTCGGTTACATACATACACTTCAACCCTGACACACATGACAGATCCTCTCCTCCCCATCCCTTCCGGCAAGGCAGGAAGGTGGGTAGTGTTGGCTGCTGCCACACTATTCCTCAGTGGGACCCTCAGGTCAGGACCCGTGGCTGCTGGGGGATCTTCCCACTCCCCCTCCAAATAAAAAGAAATAGGAAGGGGCAGGTATACATAGAAAAATATAGATTCAGATTGATATTTGTGGAAACACTGGAAGAAACACAGAGAGATAGAAAGTAGCGAATAGACAGTGAGAGGGAGAAACAGATAGAAAGGGGTACACAGAAGTCAACCATTCTATAAGTAGAAATAGAATGCGAATGCATCAAGGAGATATAGAATCGAACAGAACACCATGCACCCATGGAGAAAAGGATTGAAAATCAAAAACAGAGAAAGAGACAAACATTACAGAATGTATAAGCATAATGAAAAATACACTAGAATGTATGTACATATATTAGAGAATGTATGTTAACAGTTAGAGAATGGTATATGGTTGGACAACTGTATGTAGAAACAGATAGAGATTGAAATAGAAAGAGAGGGGATATCACCTGCCCTCTGGCCCTCGCCGGGAATAAACGCATGCTCCTGTGAGGCCAGGCGGTTGCAGGGGGATCTTCCCCCTCCCCCTCCTCATGATGACATGTTCTCTCCCTCCCATCCTTTCCGGCAAGGCAGGAAGGTGGGTACTGTCAGCTACTGCTGCACTGTTCCTCAGTGGGACCCACGGGTGAGGACCCGTGGTTGCTGGGGGATCAGGCCTCTGTCCGAATTACATGTCCTCTCCCTCCCACGCTGGGAATACTAGCATGCTCTTCTTTGGCCTGGTGGGTGGGTACATGGGGGGTGCCACTGGCAAGCAGCCAGACCCCCTGAGGGGAGGTGGCTCGTCGCCACCTCCCCATGCCCGCCAGGCCCGGCGGCCGCCGTCATAACCCACCATCTGGCCTGCACCAGGAATACCAGCGCGTTCCTGCCGCCAGTGAGCAGCCAGAACCCCCACCCCCTGAGGGGAGGTGGCTCATCGCCACATCCCCGTACCTGCCAGGCCCGGTGGTCGCTGGCAGTACCTACCGTTCCTGCCCTTACTGGGAATACCAGCGTGCTCCTCTTTGGCCTGGTGGGTGGGTACATGGGGGGTGCCACCGGTGAGTGGCCAGACCCCACACCCCCTGAGGGGAGGTGGCTTGTTGCCACCTCCCCGTGCCCTCCTGGCCCTCCGGCCGCCGGCAATACTCACCATTCCTGCCCTTACTGGGAATACCAGTGCGCTCCTCTTTGGCCTGGTGGGCGGGCACATAGGGGGTGCCGCTGGTGAGCAGCCAGACCCCCCACCCCCTAAAAGGGAGATGGCTCATCGCCACCTCCCCGTGCCTGCCAGGCCCAGCGGCCGCCGTCAAAACCCACCTTTTGTACACTGGCCCAACGTCAACCGGTGGTTCTAATTGTATCAAGTGGGAGTTTCCTGGGGGCCTTGGATTGGAGAGGGTATAACTCCAGGATCCCTTTTGCAATCTTGTCCAAACGGGTGATGGCTGTAGGAGAGCCTGCAAAACACTCCCCGGGAGTATGGGCTAAGTGCAATGGGGGCCGTTCTGCACCCCACGAACTGTGAATCGCGAACTGGTTCGGCAACGGAAAATGTTCATTGCAGTTCATGATCTCGGGATTGTCGGCGGCACCGAACCACGAACTGCAGAGTCGTTAAATTTTTTTGGTTCGTGCCCATGTCTAGTGTAGACATCACAGCTGCCACACTGACTTGCCCTCTTTTTATTGTTTTCACACATGTTCTGTAGTGCTACTGAAATAGGTCCTTCCAGCTGAAATACTGCCTCTTTTCTTTATCTGGTGTACAAAGAAATCACTGCACATGGAGATGAAAAGAACTAGTTGCACAGTGAATTCCTACTCTCCTTCCCTTGTGCATTATAATGGGTCTATTAAAATTTGAAGACTACTATTGCAATTACTGATTTTTTTAAAAGCCCTCAGGTGGGGAAACAAGAAAAAAAGGTGGGGGACTGATGGTAGGAAAATGGTACTTATGTGGTCTCTGGCCATTGCAAGACAGAAAAATGCTAACATGCTTGGGCTGTGTTCTTTCTGAAAAGAGCAGAGTAAAGCAGGTTTGGGAAACTGCATCAGTGATGGGGACTATTTTGAAACAAGATAATCACAGCATGATGACATGTGGAAGCTCCAAGAAATGCTCTAGTTTGGAAGTCAAGGTGGAGAATGATCTCTATGCAGGTCTATGCATTTCCAAAGAACATGTAATTCAAATTATAAAAAAGATGGTTTTTCCTACCAAGTTACTATACTATGCAGAGAGGAACAAAGAAATAAAGGTTCTCTAGAAACCAGAAAGTAATTGTAATATTCTGAGTCCTGATTTAATCCAAGCATCTGAGTTCACTGTAATTCAGATTTTCTAGGTCTTCATGTGAGAATTCAGCTTGGTAAACAGAATATTTGTACTCAGTGAACATAAGAACATAAGAACATAAGCAAAGCCATGTTGGATCAGGCCAGTGGCCCATCCAGTCCAACATTCTGTCACACACAGTGGCTAGAAATCCAGTGCCATCTAAAGGACTGTCAGTGAGGCCAGGACACCAGAAGCCCTCCCACTGCCTTCCTTCCAGCACCAAGACAACAGAGCACCACCTCCCCACAAAGAGAATACCATCTATCTCCTGTGGCTAATAGCCACTGATGGACCTCTGCTCCATATATTTGTCCAGTCCCCTCTTGAAGCTGGCAATGCTTGTAGCTGCCACCACCTCCTGTGGCAACGAATTCCATGTGTTTATCACCCTTTGTGTAAAGTAGTATTTTCTTCTATCTGTTCTAACCCGACTGCTCAATAATTTCATAGAGTGCCCACGAGTTCTTGTATTGTGAGAAAGGGAGAAAAACACATCTTTCTCTACCTTCTCTAACCCGTGCATTATCTTGTAAACCTCTATCATGTCTCCCCTCAATCGTCTTTTCTCCAGGCTAAAGAGCCCCAAGCGCCTCAATCTTTCCTCATAGGGAAAGTGTTCCAACCCTTTAATCATTTTAGTTGCCCTTCTCTGTACTTTTTCCAGTGCTATGATATCTTTTTTAAGGTGTGGCGACCAGAACTGTACACAGTACTCCAAATGAGGCCTCACCATTGATTTATACAGAGGCATTATGATACCGGCTGATTTGTTTTCAATCCCTTTCCTAATAACCCCTAGCATAGCATTAGCTTTTTTTATGGCAGTCGCACACTGTGCTGACGTTTTTAGTGAGTTATCTATCATGACTCCAAGATCTCTCTCTTGGTCAGTCTCCGCCAGTTCAGACCCCATCAACTTGTATTTATATTTTGGATTTTTGGTTCCAATGTGCATTACTTTGCACTTGGCTACATTGAACCTCATTTGCCACATGGATGCCCACTCTTCTAGCCTCGACAGATCCCTTTGGAGTGCCTCACAATCCTCTCTGGCTTTCACCACCCTGAACAATTTCGTGTCATCTGCAAATTTAGCCACTTCACTGCTTAATCCCAATTCCAAATCATTAATAAACAAGTTAAAAAGCATTGGACCCAATACCGACCCCTGTGGCACCCCACTGCTCACCACCCTCCACTGTGAGAAGTGCCCGTTTATACTCACTCTCTGTTTCCTATTAATTAGCCAGTTTTCAATCCACAAGAGGACTTGGCCCTTTATCCCATAGCTACTGAGCTTACTTAGGAGCCTTTGATGAGGAACTTTGTCAAAAGCTTTCTGGAAGTCAAGATAAACAATATCTATCGGGTCTCCCTTGTCCACTTGTTTGTTCACTCCCTCAAAGAACTCTAACAGATTGGTGAGACAAGATCTTCCCTTACAGAACCCATGCTGAGTTTTCCTCATCAGCTTTTGGTCATCAATGTGCCCACTAATTTTATTTTTGATAATAGTTTCCACCAACTTACCCGGTATTGACGTCAGGCTGACTGGCCTGTAATTTCCCGGATCTCCCCTGGAACCTTTTTTAAAGATGGGGACAACATTAGCTACCTTCCAGTCCTCAGGAACAAATGCGGAGTTTAATGACAGATTACATATTTTTGTGAGGAGATCTACAAGTTCACACTTGAGTTCTTTCAGAACTCTTGGATGTATGCCATCTGGGCCCGGTGATTTATGTTTTTAAATTATCTAGCAGTCGCATAACCTCCTCTCTCATCACCTCAATGTGACTCAGGTCTTTCAAAACCCCTCCCAAAGTCAGTGCTTCCATCTAGCAGGGTTGGTTCCATAATCACTATTGCCTGGAATGAATAAATAGGGAATGAGGGCAGGGAATGTGTGAACTTCAGGGACTAGATGTAGATCTGGGTTCCGTCCGGGACATGGGACAGAGACATTGCTGGTCGCCCTCACAGACGATCTTCGTAGACATCTGGATCAAGGCGGATCGGTGCTGCTGATATTATTGGATTTGTCGGCAGCGTTCGATACAGTTGATTATGATCTTCTGACTCACCGCCTCGCCGATGGGGGGATACAAGTGACTGCCTTATAGTGGCTGTCTCTTTTCTCCATGGTCGGGGACAGAGGGTGGCACTTGGGGAGAAATTGTCATCCCACCACCCTTTGGTGTGCGGGGTCCCGCAGGGAGCAATACTTTCTCCTTTATTGTTTAACATCAATATGTGCCCCCTTGCCCAGTTGTACAAAATGCAGCGGCGCGTTATTATGAGAGTGCCAAATAAGGCGCATATAACACCATTCTTACGTGAGCTGCATTGGTTGCCAGTGGAGTACTGGATCAGATTCAAGGTTCTGGTATTGACCTATAAGGCCCTGTGCGGACTGGGACCAGCGTATCTACAGGACCGTCTCTCCCCATATATTCCCCAGAGGACACTGCGATCAGGGAACAAACAGGTGTTGGTGGGCCCTGGCCCCAAGGAGGCCTGCCTAGCCTCGACTAGAGCCAGGGCCTTTTCGGTCCTGGCTCCCACCTGGTGGAATGCTCTGTCTGCTGAAATCAGGGCCCGGCAGGACTTACTATCTTTTCGCTGGGCCTGCAAGACAGAGTTGTTCTCCCAGGCATATGGCTGAGGCTGGGCCTCCACTGGCCTGGAAAAAAGGAGTGTATAAAACCCTCCCTGTGAAGGCTGTTCATCATCTTGTTTTAAATGTGTTATTTTTAATGAATATGAATTTTTAATTGTATTTTAATTGTATTTTTAATATGTTGGTATCTGCCCTGAGCCCGTTTGCAGGGAGGGCGGAATACAAATTTGTTGTAGTTTGTGCTCTGTTTTGATTATAAACTATTTAGACTATCAGAGATCAGCACAGAAATTGGCATGATAACTGTTTGATTAGGGAAACAGCAACAAAATAAGCAATCGTTATATATATATATATATATAGATGGTCACCTTAAGAGTGCTTGGCAACATAAATCACAGCCTACTAGAATAGATAGGCAAGACTATAGTATTGTTTGGAGCATTCATTCTACTGACTTAAACAGATTTTTAAAAGTCAGTGTCTCTCTGAGAACTCTGGAAATCTCTCTGAGATCTCTGGGAATGGTTCACATGGTACAATATCAGTGACAAATCTTGAATGAACAGAAAATTCTTAGCACCTTCCCAAGTATTATTTAAAGTCTCTCATCATAAAAGTCTCTCATTTCTGGTAAAACTGTATCCTCATTTCAAATTGTTCTCTCATCTCACTAATGAATGGTAAAATGTATCCTGGGTAGAGATGTGCACTTCGGGTTTCTGATTCAGGAAAAATACCCAAATCAGACCCGATTTGTAAAGATTCGGGATTTCCAAAATGGCCCGAGCATACCTGGGCCATTTTGGAAACCCCGAATCAAAGATTCCTGAAGCTATTTTTATAGCTTCGGTAAGATTCGGGGCAAGGGGTTGAAATGTCCCTCTCCATGCAGCAGGAGGGAGAGGGACATTTAAACCACAGATCAGCTGTTTGTCGGGGTTTCCGACAAGCAGCTGAGTACTTTGAAGTGAAGGAGGATCTCGGCACAGCTTGCCGCCACTGAGATCCTCCTTCCCTTCAAAGTCCCCCTCGCTCCTCCAGCTGGTTGGGGTGCTGAAGGAAAACCCAGCCCCCTGAATCACTTCAAAATGCTCCGAATCTTTACGGAGCATTCCGAAGCGATTGAAATACCCGAATCCAAAGCGGCTTGCTGCTTTGGGTTTTGGGTGTTTCTCAATGTTTTTTTCTGCTTTGGGTAAACCTGAAGCAGGAAACCTGAATATTTTCGGGGTGCACACCCCTAATCCTGGGTCCTTATATCATGCATTCCTCTGCTCTACATTTTTGACTACCAGGGAAACTCACAATGTGACTTGTAAATACCCAGGGTGTTTCTATATGATTCCACAAAGGAAGAACTCAAGGATATGCCAACCAAGACTGCTGAAGCTTAGCATTGTTTCAGGTGGGTAGTAGTATTGGTCTGTAGTAGAAGACTAAGATTTGGGTCCAGTAGCACCTTAAAGACCAACTAGAATTTCCAGGGTACAAGCCTTTGAGAGTCAGAGGTCCCTTTGCCCAACAGAGGGAGTGGGGAAAGGAAGTGCTCCTTATAATCCAAGCAGAGAGTAGGAGGGGTAATGTAAATTAGAGTTTCAGGAAACTAGCTATAATACATATTGTAGTCAGCTTGATAGAGCCTAGGTGCAAAGTGCAAAAAATTAGCATCTATAATGCAAGAAAAATCGTATGTTCCAATTCAGCTCTGGAGGATCCATTGTTCCAAATTTGTAAATAAACTCAATTTCGGTAATCTTGTGTTGTAATTTTCCTTTGAAGTTTCTCTGCCTGAGAACTGCTAATCTTAGGTCAGCGATGGAATGTCCTGACAGACTGAAATGCTCTGCCAACGGTTTTTGAACGTTGTGGTTTTTTATATCAGATTTATGTCTATTCATTCTTTTGCAAAGGAACTGACCTCTTTGTCCAATACAGTGAGTTGAAGAGCATTGCTGTCACTTGATGGCATATATAACATTGGAAGATGAACAAGTCAATGAGCCTGAGATGGTATAGCTGGTGTTGTTAGCTCCAGTGATTGTGTTGTTGGGAGTGAATATGGGGACAGAGACGGCATCTTGGTTTATTGCAGGTCTTGGTCTCAGAGTTCATACCCATATTGGGAAGAGCATTGTTGTGAATGAGGAGATGTTTAAGGTCTGTGGGCAAGAAAAGGTTTGCCTCCCAATGCCTGTGTGAGAACAGTATCATTGTCCAGCATATATTGCAGGTCATTAATGACGCATTGAACTGGTTTGAGCTGAGAGCTGTATGTGACTACAAGTGAGGCTTAGCATGTCAATGTGGGGGAGGGTAGGAGACAAAGTAAAAAAAGGTATAAGATAGGAGAGAGAGGACTTAAAGTGGGGGTGGGGCAGGAGTAAAAATGGAAAGCTGGAGATGGAGAAGTGAACAGACATACTGGGAGGAGACTCTGCTGGAGGGAACAGAATTAAGTTGGAGGAGGAACAGGGGAAAAGGGAAAGCAAAAGGATGCCATGGTGATGGGGGTAATGGGCCTACACACACTGTCAGGAAGGGAAAGAAGAAAAGCAGGAAGGAGAGAATGAGTGGGAAAATGAGATCCCTCCTGTGAGATCTTGCACTTCCACTGCTTTTTCGTTATGTTTAGGAATCTAAAGACTTTAAAATAACATAAAAGATCAAATTAGTGCCTGTCGTTCACTCTAATGGTTTTAGTGACAGTTTCTCAGAAACAGTATCTCTACTTATTGAAGTTAGATTGTTTACATTTGTTGTTTTAGGAAATTGATATAATTTTGATTAACTCCATCTTCAATGAAATCATATTGTCCATTCCTCATGGAAAATTTATTTCAACTATTTAAGCATTATTTTATTTCCAAAATTTGTATGCCATCTTTCTGCCCAATCAAGGCCACCAAGGCATATAAAACATATAATACAAGCAATTAATACCAAAACTAAAATACATATTAAAAGGACATAAAACAGTAATTAAAAGATAGGGCAGGAAGAAGGGATCATTGAGGGACTGTCAGAAGAAACAAATAAAAAGTCTTCACCCACTGATGGAAGACAATAACAGGGGAAACAGAATAATATCCCTGGAGAGGAAGTTTCGTAGTTTTGATGCCATAGCAGAAAAAGCCCTCTCTTGGGTGGGCACCCACCTAATCTCAGAAGGCAAAAGCACTGGAGGAGGGCCTCAGAAGATGACCTTAGTGGCCAAGTAGTTTTGTGCAAGAGCAGGTTGTTGTTCAGATATTATTTTATTATAAGCAAGATTTTTTACCTTGCTTTTCTGTTCTAACAGGACCACCAAGGCACTAACAAATTTAATACATATAAATTAAAACCTCATCTTAAAAGCCATTAAAACCAACACACAAACAAGTAATTAAAACAATTAAAATAAATACAAAGCCCATAAAAGCAAAGCCCATACAGTGCTTTAAAGGTCAACACCAGCACCTTGAATTGGACTCAGAAACAAACTGAGCCAATGTAGTTGAGCTAAGACAGGAGCGATATGGTCCCTATAGCCCACTCTAGTTAACATCCTGGGTGCAGAGCTCTGTTCCAATTAAAGTTTCTGAGCACTTTTCAAAACTATAATGCACTTCAGTAATCTATAGATACTAGGGCGTGCACCGCAGTGGCCAGATCTTTTCTCAATGATGGCTCATTGATGCTGCCATAGCAGGTTGTTCACATGCATTAAAACACGGGAAAGTGGTGTAAGACACCACATATACTCCCAATATATCCACTTGTTACACAGTTTTAAAATCTGGTTTTTAAACCTAGTAAGTATGATAACATTCTTTATTCTCATTCTAAAATATTAGCTAGTGTTTAGTGTGTTAAAATCTTATCTGGTGTTTAGATTCTAGCATAGTTTTCCTAAAGTGGGAACCAACCAGAGGGAAGAAAAGAACCGTTTATCAATACAGTTTATTAGCAGTGTTCCTTGCACACTAAATGCAAGCACTTACAATCAAGGTAAGCTCAGTCCAAGTTTGATGTTATGCTTACAAATGCAATAGTGCAAACACAGATAATGAGCTGGGGTGGTACCCAGTAGCAACACAGTTGGGCTTGGATGTGGACCAACTAAATGTTACATGCAAATGCACATATAAGAGCTTTTTGTTTTAAGAAACAGCTTCTGATAACTGAGAATAGAGAGGAAAGAAAACAGAAAGAGAACACAACCCTCACATTTCCTCAGTTCAAATCATATTACAGCATGCTTTCTCCTCTTCAGGTTTTCACCTATATGTTTGCAAAGGCAAAAAACTTTCCAATAGTCTTTGAAGATTTTTCTTTCTTTCTCCACCCAGTGTATTCACAGGGTTGCCGTGAAGATAAAGTGAGACAAAATCATACACATGAACCTTTGGGGGATGGGACAAAACATGGGAATGACCCACAACACACAGTGAAAAGAACTGGCCCAATTATTTGAATTGTTTTTCTGCATCTATAATTTGAATGTAATATTCATGTTGACCACAATGGTAATTTTTAAAAATCCACTTTTCTGCCACTTTGATAACTTTCATAAGTGACATATTATAGGCTAAAAAGTGCTCTTAGCATCACTTATGAAAATGCTCTTATACACATCCATTTTAGGCTTGATGGGTCAAATATGGTTCCTTTAACCTTCTCACTGAATTGTTCAAAGTAATTTATTCCTAAGTAGCTCCACTAAAATCACTATTTGAAGCCTGAATGGTAAGCAAAGGCACCAGTGATTGCCAATTTAACTGAGGCTTTTATTAAATAAATCAGGGATGTCGACCTTCTGGAGAGCCCAACAACTTGCAAAGTACCATGTCTATACAGAAATTTCAGACAGCTGTGTTGTCTGCATAATGGTATAGTGGTTAATAGCAGCAGGAGTCTAATCTGGAGAACAAGGTTTGATTTTCCACTTGAAGCCAGCTGGGTGACCTTGGGTCAGTCACAGCTCTTCCAGAGCTCTCTCAGCCCCACCCACCTCACAGGATGATTGTCAAGGGGATAATAATAACATACTTTGTAAAGCGCTGTGAGTGGGCATTAAGTTGTCCTGAAGGGTGGTATATAAATCAAATGTTATTATTTTAAAAGGCTGTTGACCCAGTCATTTTTCCTTGATTTAATATTCCACTGCCCAAACACAAATCTATAACTTTAAAACAAATTATTTAGCAAAATACCATCCAAATTAGTAAAACTTTTTAATGAGTATATAATTGAAAACCATCAGAAACGTAGGGACCGGGATGAACCATAACATTTTTTTTTCATTGCTCCTGATTTTTTTTTAACACTGAGCCAAAGTTCTGTAAAGTTAGATCAATATTTTAATGATTTTTAGCTGCCCCCAATAAAGGTATGATACAGCCCCAGTTTGCAAATGATTACTATGGATGCCAAATGAATAGTTTTGGATTGTATTTGTATTTACACTAACCACAGTCAGATACGATATGTTTACTATGATAGATTCAGGACAGGGCTTAAAGGATAGCCTTTGCATACCCGAAATGTACTATGCAATTTGCTGTATCAGCATTATATTTGATCTTAAATAACATCAGTGAATAACATCAGTCTGAATCTAGCAACCACCCATTCGTTTTTTAAAAAAACTTACCTGCTAGGAAATGGAAACTTTAGTTGGACTTTGCTTTAGAAAACAAAGTTTTATTGTCTGTCTATAAAAAGTCCATTTTAAATTAAATATATTGTTTGCAGAAGAGAAATTCTTTAGCCATTCTTGCAAAGCTATTATGAAGAAGCAACTGGAGCTTTTTTCAAGCTCGGCAATGATTAGATCTAATTTCCTGTAAAACTTATTTTTTCAGTTAGTTAAACTATATTGAGGTCCTTTGGGATGTGAAGCTGCATTTGATTACATCTTATCAATGTTTAGCAGATTTTTCTCCCAACTAAATAATTTAGTTTGTTTAGGTTACCCTAGGAAAGTCTAATGTTGCGCATACTACCTTTGGAGGCTTGTGTGTGCAGTTCCATGCAGTTTTAGCTGCATGGAAGAGTCTGCCTTCACTCTTACCATCACCCCCCATGATAATTTTAACCTGATTAAAGATTTGGCTCTTTCAATCTTGTACTGCAATTTCTATGACACTTGAATGCTAAGAAACTTCAGTCAGGGGCCTAGATAAAGAGGTAGTAATGAGGAGACCACCAACAGACTCTGAGCAATGTGACACGGCCTATGTGAAACTCAGGCTGAGCACATCTTGGCTGTTCTGAGAAAACAAAGGGAATTTCCGAACACTGTGCCCCTACAATGGGCGAAATGCTCATTTGCATTTGAAGGTCTATCCTTCACTTTCTGTTCCACACTGAAGAGCACCCAGATGTTAAGTACCAGCACATAGGCTTGAACGTCTATTAAGCCTTGTTCTTCTGAGAGATGCATCTTAGCTTTATAAAATATTTTCTAGTCTACAAATACAGAAAGCTAAATGAATGTATAGCAGATCTTCAAATAACCTATCTCCAAAAAGTAGTGACTTTATCCTGGGAACAAGTCAATCTACCAGCGATTCTGTCATTTATTTAGAACAATGTAATGGGAGGGGGAGTGGCAACATGTAGACAGACAACAGAGTTATAACTTATATAAAAAGACAAAACCACATATTTTCTGTCATGCTAATGTGATGCTTGCCTCCTGGCCTTCCTGCTGTGAGGCTCTACCATGAAGAGCCTTAATGTAACATACGTTTAGTTAATCTGAGGGCTAGGCTCAAGCAAGCATGGTATAACCTATAGAATATATGTGAAAGGTGGAGGCACAACGAGGTAACTGTACACTGCAGTCTCTAATCACAGGAAGTTTCTTGGCTGCAATGACAAACTAGTGTCATAGCTGCAGCAATACAGGAAAAACTGATGAAGGTTCTAGGGAGCAGCTAGAAGTCAGCATGTGTAACATCCACTTTCTCTGCCTCCTCATATGGGGCCTGAGTAGAAGGAGAGAAGGCCGATACTGAGAGAACTCTTATAATCATAAAGTTTAAAGTTTGTTCAAAGACTGAGTGCATTTAATATAAATGGCCTTTGAAATATTCAATGCAGCAGCTAAAGCAAATTTCTTTATTATTTCTGTAGCATCATCTCAGTTTACAGTTAATTTCTCATGGTAACCCTATGGAATAAATTTGTTTGTTGTGGAAAGGGGATTCTTAGGTTTAAATCCTTGGTCAGCTGCTTATGCAGATTGACACTCTGATCGCCTTGGAAGATGGGTGCAATAAGAATACTGAGACCGGTCACAGGCAAGGACCTACACAAAGCCCAACTAACTGGAATTTGAACCAATGATGACACTTCACAGTCAAATCACGCAGCACCTTCATCTCAGTTTTTAAGATCCAGCCTATGCTTTAAAATAATAGCTCTAGCAAATAGTATTTTCCTTTCATTTTCAAAAATATTAGTAGTGTTTAATCTAATGAAAACATTAGAAGTTGAAGTATTTAGATAAAATGATACACTGATTTTAATGCATTATTTACACTTCTATCAATGAAACTCTTGCTTATATACTACTTATAAATGGCATTCCCCATGTACCCATTCACCAGAATCTGCTTAGCACCTTACAAAGCAAAAACAAAATTTACATGATCATATCGAAACAAAAAAAAAATCAAAAGACCAAGTCTTTAAGCTGCCTTCTGGAGAGAGTCAACATTTGTGGCACTTGAAAGGAAAATGTGGCAGGTCAGTTTCAAAGGCTTGAATTCAGCAGCTATATTCTTCCTCTGTGTTTTCGTCTGGATTCAGAAGCGTCCAGTTTTAGTCTAGAAGATAATATTGTATACAGTGGAAACAAACTCGACACAAGAGAAAACCTTCAGTCTGAACAAAGCAAGACACATGATACTGTAATGGGTTCTGCTCCTTCTCATTTCCTGCAATCAATTTGGCTCCTTTCCTAGAATAAGCTACTTCGTCATTGTCTAGTCTTTGTTTCATGGTTTACATTGCAATCCTAAGAAGAGTTACTCCAGTCTAAGCCCATTTAAGTCAATGGGCTTAGACAAGAGTAACTCTGCTTAGGACTGCACTCTTAGGGAGACTTCTTGGGACAAAATTTTATGAACCCCCTGATCTAAAGACTACATAGTGAAACATGTTGTCCAGAAATGATGCCACCGGCATCAGAGGACAGGCGTTCCAGTTACCATCATATTTGCTGAATAACCAAAGCAGCACTGCAACAGCTTAACAGGACGTGGACATGCCTTCCTGTTAAGACACAGATAATCGGATGTGAAACAAATAGACAGCATAGATCTACAATATGCACAGACTCAACTAAACTGTCATGTGGGATATGTGCCTAGAAGAACATCTGGCTAGACACTCCCAGTTCATTAACAACATGAGAAAGAGATCTTGAAGCTAGTGATCTGCTTTAATGTAGTACCTTCTTGACATTAGGTACTTGTTCTAGGCATTGGAAGAAACACTGTGATGGGCATTTCCATTCTGGGATTCATTGGCTTTGTAACTGGCCTGTGCATCATTATCAGTATCATCTGGGGATTTCAAGTCTGCCTTTTCCACCGAGTTGCTGGATGTCACAGGTTTGCAGACAAAACAAAAACATTTGAAACATACAAGCAATCCTTCTGAAATATTAGATGAAAAAAGTTTTTTGCATGGGTGGCAAAACTGGTAGAACACAAGCATAAAAAGGACAGCTATGCAATAGCCAATCAGGAGCTGCAAGACCAGCAATGGAGCACATACATACATGTAGACATCAGTCTTATACATATACCACATCAGCAGAAGAAAAGCATTCTCAAAGAATCTTAGTATGTAATATAAAGCCAGCCTGTACCAGCTCTGGGATTTGTCAATTAAATCTGAATCACCTAGCTTCAGCTGCACAGCAGACCAGCAGAACATATTAATGCCAGCATACAAAAAAGTGAGAAGGCCTAAGACAATGGTAGTGCCTACTTTACTCAAAGCCTTCTCTATGTTTTCTGGCAAAGCACACTTACTTTGCCAGAAGAGAATCCATGGATAGAAGAAAAAGGCAAAGAAATTGACAAGCACCACAGGAAGGATCCAGATTTGAAGGACTGAACTGAAGAGGACGAGAACAATAACCCTGCTAGCAATCTCAAAACTTCGCCAGAGGAAAATGCAGAGGTAGGCAGCAGGTTTCACACTGATGTCATAATCATCGTACTTAATCTTAATGGCCAGGATGTTGCAGCGCAGTGCTCCGTATACTATCGATAGGAGAGAAAGTGCCATGAAGATACCTGGGAAAAGAAAAAAAAATCAATCAGAGCTTTGCAATCAGCACCACATCACAGACAGAAATAAAGAGGCCACTAAACTGATAGTCTTTAAAGCTCAACTCATTAAATGCCAAAAACAAGAATCCCAACATGCCTGCCTAAAGTCTTTTGTTAGAAATGAGGAGATATAAAAAAAGAAGAAGAAATGAGGAGATATGAACTTGGAGATGCAACTCATAATGTTGTAACCAACCACTTTAGGATTCAAGAGAAATGTCCTGCCACTCTCAGCAGCTTCAGAAATGCTCCATGGGCTCGATTGCAAAATTCTTTCCTTTGGCAGTTTATTTTTTTTTTAGTGCAAAATCACCACAGAAGTGGTAATTGAGAGTAAGAATGGTGCAGGGGGAGGAGCAGCTTAAAAGTTTCCCAAAAAGTAGGTATGGAAAGAGTTAACCAGCCCCCCGTTCTTCTGATTTCCACTTGTAGCCTCCCAAACTGCTTTGTGCAAACCACTGAGGAAAATAATTATTTGGTTATCAAATGGTTTGATTCTCACAGACCGGTGAAATGACAACATTCTACAAAGTTCATAGAGCTAATGAGGTATGGCAGTCTGAACGTTGGACTAGGGATCAAGGGCATGTGTTCAAATACCCACTCTGCCATGAATTCTTTGGTGATCTTGCGGCTCTCATGCTCACAGTCTAAACTCCTTCATAGTGTGGTTTGGAGTATAACATAGAAGATAGTTTTAGGTGGGTAGCTATATTGGTCTGCAGTAGAACAGCAGGATTTGAATCCTGTGGCACCTCAGAGATTTTCAGGTGAGAGTCAGAGCTCCCATCCCCAGACACGAGGAAGAAGGGAGAATCATGTGCATAGCCTTGAGGTCTTCTGATGAAGGGTGGGATGAGAGAAAGACAGAGAATGCTGTAAGGGATTGAGCTGGCAGGCAGGGAGACACTTGCCACCTGGGGGGTAAAGTATAAGATAGATAACAAAAGGATCTTCTACCCACTACAGACTTTACTTTCATTACTTGCACTAGGCACAGTACATTGTGTCTTTCTCTAGAAGTGACACAGTCAGTATAAATTAGTAACAATAAAGAATCTGATTTTAGAGCCGGTAATCTCAAAATCACCAAACTCATATGTGCATTGTAAACAGGGGCAGTCCTTCCAGGAAGTCCTTCCTGAATGATTGCCACAGGTGGAGGGGCACCAGCCAGCCCCCTTTTCACCCTGCATTACAGTCTGCTATGGGAAGTGCAGCCTGGGAAGGTACCCCTGGCCCTAGTGGGTAGCTCATGGGTAGCCTATTCATCCCCTCCCCACTCCGGCAGGAGGGCTGAGGGGGTGGGCCCTCTTTCCCATCCCATTCTCACCTCCCTATGTAGGCTGGAGAGGAAGGTGTGTGATGGTCTCACCTCAACTCTTCCAGTTTGTGTGTGTGTGGGAGGGGGGGGGGAGAAGTCCAGACTCTTTCCCCGTGGTGTGTGTGTGGGGAAGGAGTGCGCGTGGCAGGCCTCAGGCTCCAAACAAAACGAAACGAAACAAAACCCTGGTGCTGGCCCTGATTGTGAAAAGCAGAAAGGTTGAGATGCTGTTGCCAATCTTTCTACATGACCATCAAGCGATTCATGGTACAAATGGATTAGAACTGCCTTTCTGTTTTTCACATCTGTATGACAAATGTAGAAGGGCTGAAAAGAGTTTGAAGCATGAATTCAGTCTCAGTCTAAAGGTATCTCAAATCAGTTTTTGAACTTGCTCCATTAGTAATAAAGCACTATATGGCTGCAGCCGAGAATTGGTAGCATGCCCATTAGAGTTACACATGATCATTTTCTTCTGTGAAAAGGAAAAACTTTGCAGGAGTGCACTGAAATTAACATTAACATATCTTAATGAACTATAAGGAAAAGCATTATATGCAAAAACAATGCAGAAAAGATATCTAAAATATATCCACATAATTTCCCCTTATTCTCAATTCTTTTCCAACATAAAATATCTGAACTGCCCTTACTGAATGCACAGGAACATCCCATAAACGGTGATTTTTTTAAAAAAAAATGAATATAAATGTGTCTGACTCAGCCACAAACTCTTAGCCTTGAATTTGTTATTTGGTATCAATTATAAGTGCCTTAATTTAACAGGTGCTGGGCAAATTAATCTCATATTAAAGATGCAGATGAGAACAAGGTCAGAACAGCTAACAAAGATGGCACAAGTTGCTTTGCACAAGGATGCCTCCCAAGTAAGCATAGAAACTTCATCTGCTAATCTGGTTCCAACATCCAGTCTTTTTCAGGACAAGGGGCTAGCAACAAGGAGCTAGGTTACAATTATTCCCAGTTCACAGATGGTAAACTGAGGCTGACAGAAAGTAACATCCCTAAGGGAGCCAGGATTTCTACTCCATTCTTGGTTCTCCTGTTCTTCCTTCTTTCAATATACATGGATACATAAACACAACATATTAATTGTATTCTAACATTAAGGAGTCAGAAGTCTAACACTTAGAAACTATAGCTGAAAACTATAAATCCACCCTTTCTGCAATTTTTCCATGACAGGAAATGCTTAATTCAATACAAATAATACAATTAAAAAATCCCCCCACCTCCCAGGGTGTTTTGTTGTGGGGATAATAATAACGTACTTTGTAAACTGCAAAGTGGGCATTAAGTTGTCCTGAAGTTGAGTGGGCGTTGAGTTGTCCTGAAGGGCGGCATATAAATTGGTTGTTATCATTATTGTTGTTGTTGTTACAATCCATTCATTTTGTTTTGATTTCTTAAGGGAAAGTGCTTACTAGATGCCAAAATAGTCAACCTTCAGTCACATTATATCGTGTAGCCATCAAGCCTCCATTTTGTTGACCTTTTTCATTCCCCCTCCACTATACTCCAGGACCAGCACATCTCTGGAACTAACAAAAAGGTGGGGGTTACTTCAGCATCTTAGTTAATGGTGTTTTCTCCTGACACACCAGTAAGGTAAACCCTTAGATGGGTCCCCTTCCTTGGATGATGGACCAATATCCTCTTGTATTGAGGACAACCCTCTGAAGTTGGGGAGAGGGGACCTTTGCGTAGTAGGTAATTTATCAGGAATATAGAGAGCACGGTCTGTGACAGGAGTTTTGGTAGCATGATGACTTAACTGCCTGATACAAGGGCAGCAGACATTACATGCAGTCTAGGCAGATATTGCTGGGGAGGAGTCAGAGGTCATGGTGCATGTAGGGGAATGTAGTCATGTGGTCTTGGAGGAAAAATTTAGGTTACTAGGCAGAAAGTGGCACCAGGAGGAAGGGTTTAGATTTGTTAGGCACTGGGGAGCTTTCTGGGACAAGCCAAATCTGTTCACTTGAACCAAAAGGGAAACACACTACTAGCACTTAACTTCAACAAGGTGGCAGAGCAGCTTTTAAACTAATCTCAGAGAGAAAGCCAACAGGAGATGGGGAGCCTCTGGTTTGGGACAACTCAGTCCAAAGGGACGATAGTGTAAACACTCAGTGTAATATTTGAAGGAGTGCAATAGAACTTGGGAGTGAGAATAGGTTGGCAAAGGAAGGCCAGATGCAGAGAAAAGGGGCCCAGGCTGATGAGACTTGTTGGGTAGGGAAATGTATTATAAGTGCTGGAAGCCCTTGAGCCATGACGGGGGAATCTGGTGCTAAATGACCATTTCGATCCAGCGGGTGTCTCAGAAACATCATGAAATGGGGAAAATCAGTGGGATATGGTCATTCCTGTGTATAAGCTCTATTGAGATGGGGGGTGGAGGTCAGGGAGGGTTGTTTTAGAGGAGGTGCTGCATTGTATATCGAAGAGAGCAATATTAGGGGAATGAACCCAAAGCAATATGGGTAGAAATACTGGGTCTTATAGGTTACTTAAAAGTGAGGGTGCTATCTCCCCCAGCTGATCAAACTCTTGAGGCTGATCTTGAGATGGAGAAGTAAGAAAGAGAGGTGAGGAAAAGCAATGTGAGGGTGACTTCAACTACCCTCACATTGACTGAGCAAACATGTGCTCGAAACATGCTATAGAAATAAGATTCCTAGATATCATAAACGACTGCACTGGAACAGTTGGTCACAGAGAGCCAAACTCTCTGTGACAGAAAACTCGTGCCCACCACGGTTTGCCATTGCTATTTTAAAGTAATTTGAAAATGTCATGAGGGCTTGATCCTGATTAGGCCTGCAATGCAGAGCTCCCCTCCATGCCTTTTAAAGTGACAAAACCACCATGGGGTGTAACACGCCTCTCCCCCAGGAAGGAAAGACTTCCCCTTTCTTCCTTACTGGGAAGTTTTCCCATATAGTAAGAACCCATCACACCTCCTGCCAATCAGCTTCTTTCTGAGTATAACCAGATTTTCCTAACCTTCCCAAACCTAGGACAACCATTCCTTTTGTATTCCATTCATTCTCACCGCCTGACCCTGTGGCTAGAATTCTTGCCCAAATCATGCTCTGTGTGCCTGGTTTTGTCTCATACTTTGGATTTCAGCTTCATTGCTATAGTCAGTCCTGCCTTCTTTGGTTGCTTTTGTGTGCTTGGATTCGTATGTTTGAGACTTTGCTTTTGACCACTTGAACTGTCACCAAAGAATACTGTGGAGGATCCACACACATATCCACATATAGGACAGGCAATCTCTGTTCTCCCCTCAATCTCTCTCTCTCACACACCTGCTTGAGAAGTATGTTACACAACACTTTTATGGGGGGTGGGGCGGTATTCATTGCTGTTGCATGCTTGATATTGGACATATTCTTGCCTAACCAGATATTAAAACCTAAATCTAGAATTGGACTGAAAGACAGTATAGGAAATGTAGTTTAGTATGTAGGCCCATTCAAATGAAACACGTGTCCAACATACACATGTATAGGCTGGTTACCGGAACGATGGTAAATGAGAAACACTTTGCAAATTATTCAGAAGTGCAAAAATGTAGATGTGTTAAATATGCTTTTGCTTTCCAGTCTTCTTGGTAAGTGAAGGAAGAATTGAGACATCTCGCACACAAGATACAAAATTCCAAATGCATGTGGAATTCATGCGCCTCAACACACTTCCTCTTTGGATGTTATAACACAAACAGGAAAAGCAAAGCACAAGAACCTCTTGCACATCCTCTTTTTACAGTTCACCTTACATCCATAGCCACTTACACTTTTGCCAGGGCGGGGGGGGGGGGATTGATCCAGCTAGCTTGCAACTGTTCCATTTATTTTAGTGCTTAGCAACCATCCATTTATTTGCTATCTTCAGGAAGCTTGCTTCACTAACCCATTGAAAAGCCAGCTTCATAGCCATTACAGTGCCAGCTATTTCAATGTACTCAACAGATCTCTTATCATTCAAGCCACACAACCTTTGGCCATGAGATTGAAAGGGCTGGAATTAATTTAAGACCTCCAGGTAAATTGCTAGTAAGATTTCCAGCACATATTTATTCCAGTCGAGGGTGCCTTCAAAAGCTCCTGCATATATATCTGTCCATGTATCTAAATTCTCAACAGAAATCAGGGCTTGCTAAGCATTACTTGAGTATTTTATATGCACGTCTGCTACAAGACATATTGGGGTAGATCCAACCAGCTTTTCTGCTAGTGAAAAAAAGAGAGGTTCCCTGCTGCCCACCAAAAGAAGGCCATGCTGCAATAATGCAATCTGATTGGACAAAAGACATGTAGCAAAGAGAGACTGTATTTAAAAAGCTGGCTGGAGCCAATCCATTATGCCTTTGCTTCTTCAGAGAGGCATTTTTAGTCACTGAGACCCAAAGTAGAGCATGGGAGAGAAATCCCCTTCAGGAAGCTTCCCCTCCCCCCCATTTCCCCCCTTTTTTTGGGGGGGGGGAACTGCACTAATCAAGGAATCACACATCAGTGTAGAGTGCTGCCTCACATGTGACACTACGTGTGTGATGGAAGGAGCGGCACCAGCCTTCACAGTACAAACTGGAGTGAAGCCCAATGAGTATATCAGTTGAGGTAATGACTCCGAATTCTCCTAAAATAGTAATTCTTTTTGAATGCCCCCTGTAATGGTAACCAACATTTAAGTGTTTCAAAACAACTATATCAAATTCAAATTTACATCTGACATTTTAGACAGTGAAATACAGCACTTTGGAGGCATTTTGCTATTACTATTCCATGTTATGATTTCCTGTCATGTGCTGCATCTGATAAAATTTTTAATTACAATTAATCTCTGCACATCTGAGACTGGAGATTACATGATTTAGTTTATCATTATGTTTTCATCTTGTCCTTCCTCTATGGAGCAAGAAGCAGTTGTCCCCCTCCCATTTTAACATCACAACAACCCTGTGAGGTTGGTTAGGCTGGGAGACAGAAACTGGCCTGAGACCATCCATTCCTCTGAGCTTTGTGGCCAAGTGGAGATCTGAATCCCCATTTCCTTGCTCCAATACCAGGCTGCCAAGTACCTGCAGAAAAAAATGTCCTCTCCTTAATGGGATGTTCTTTATGAGGCAATGTTATTCACCTCCATGCCACAAGAAGCCACAGGAGCCCATTTCCACACATTAAGCCTCTGTTAAAAATTGGCTGCTTCGTTGCTTTTTCTGCAGTTAGCAGTGAAACAACCCCCTTGGATCCTTATTTTTAACTCTTACCAAAACAGAAACAGTGAGAAAGACACACATTTATGACATACTTCTAGCTGCTGTGATCTCCTGTTGCAGGACACATATATACAGCTGAAGCGTCAGTTGAGGTGCAGAGCCCAGGAAAGCTTGGATCACTGATGCTCTACTAAATGCAGACCGATGCGTAAACAGCTTGCCCTCTGCCTGGCCCACTTCTCTCTCCACTTCTTCCGAATGACCATCTCTGGGCATCTGCCGCTTCTTGGTGATGCTGACATAAGGTTCTTCCACTCTCCCTGCATGAAAATAAATATAAAAAACTTCCACACACCTGGAGGGAAAGAGAGAAGGAATTACACAAGGTAAACTCATACACGCGTCCTGATTGTTTTAAATAGCACCTCTGATTAGACAGAAGTGAGTTTCTCTACCTGCCTAGATGGTATGACTCTACACTCACAGGCTAAGGATCCTCTTCTCAAAGCAAGGAGGCAGGCACCCAGTGCACTCGTCCCCCTGCATGTAATGCAGCTAGAAGAGGAAACAACGGGGAGCAGAGGAACTGGGAGGTGCTGCTTCACCTTTTCTTCTAGCTGCTTTTCCATGTAGAGGCAGAGAAGTAGCTGATGGGAGGAAACAATCATCCCCCTTTATTCCCATATTGCAGATTCAGGAGGGGAAGCCTGAGGCTTATACTAGCATGCTTAAAGCCACTTACTGAGTTTATGGCAAATGAACTGGGAACTTCCTGCTTTAAACACTGCTTGAGAATGTGCTGGAGTTCACTTTTGTTTACAGTGGATTCTGAGATCTCATGGTGTTATTTGCCTCCAAGTTGTAAACGTGTCTACATCTTGAAAGGGACAAAGTACCAAACATGAAATAGCCTCTAGGATTATGAATTATGTGCGTGGAGAATATATTATAAGAATAAATAAAATGCAACAGGATCATACAGAATATTCTGGTAAAGCAAAGGCCAAGATGTGTCCTTGCATGTGACCCACAAGAAATTAAGGGGGGGGGGGTTCCAATATTGTTCACGCACTCAGTATAGTAGCGTAAGCAAACAGGTGGAGTGCACACACACACACACACCCTTCTCTTCTCCCTCCCTTCCCACAGAGATAACTTCTATGTATGGGCGTGCCATAGCCATAGCTACAGGTAGCATGCAAAGCTGCACAACGCAACTGGACAGATGCCCCATATCACAGCTACAATGGATTCCTAAATCGCTTTGTGCTCAGAACCCAAACCAGTCAACAAGGAGGAGAACGTGCCATCTTGGATCGCGCGCAGCGAAGGGCCACCTCTCCCTAGCCAGTGACTCCAGGTTAAAGGAAAGCGCGAGTCATCTGACGACCTCCGGCCCGGTTCTGCTATCTCGCGCGGTTCGGCGTTCTGACGCGTGACAGCCCCCCCCCCCCGCGCGGAATCCAAGCTCAGGCCCGCCCCGCCCGCCGGTGCTCCGGGATGCCGCAGGGCTCGGCCCAGGAGGCGCCCACCTGACAATGGGCCCCAGCTGCAGGATGTGGAGCAGCAGCACAAGCGGCCTGTCCCTGCTGAGGTCGCGGTGGATGAAGACCAGGCTGAACTGCACCAGCACGCAGGGCAGCAGCGCGAAGAGCAGCGTCAGCGACTGCCAGATGCGGTCGCCGGCCGAGCGGTAGGTGCTGCTCAGGTATAGGGCCGTCGCAGTCTCGGCCACGAAGAGGAAGAGCGAGGCCAGGACCGAGCCCGGGAATTTCATCGCCCCGCCGGCCGCAGGCTGCCCGCCCGCCACACAGCCACCGCTTCAGCTCCGCCGGCGGCCGGGCAAGGCTGGCCGCACACCAGCGCCCATCGCTAGCCGCTTTCCCACGGCGAAGGCAGCCGAAAGGCGGCGCGGGGAGACGCCCGCTAGGGGGCAGGCTTGGGAGAGCTGCGGCTCCGGCCGCCCAATGGTCTCGTTCGTGGTTCCTGGAGGAAGGCTGCGGCCGAGCTGGGGGAGCGGCAGCCCAGGGACGGTGCCGAGAGAGGAACCGTCCCCCAGCCAGCGTGTAGGACTCGACCCCAGGGCCCGGGGATTAGGCGCCCTGAGCTGGGCGTGGTTGGCTGATCGGGTGTGAGGACACTCATGCAGCTGGGGAAATGGCTTCACGTGTACACAAGACATCAGGAGTAGGATCAAGTACGGATCAAGTTGTTCTCCCATTGTGGGTACATATGCACTGCCAGGGAGCCAGTTTACACTTGAATATAAAACCTCACAGAAAGTAAGTCACTTGAGCCTCCTCTGTAAGTCGTGTAGAGAGACTTGTGTTCAGAGCCTTGGTCAGCCCCGCATATATTCCATGTTAATTTGCAAAGGGACCAACAATCCTGCCTTTGCAGCCACCAGTCCTGGCTAGCTTTTCCTCCTGAAAAAAGTCTACACCTTTGACAGGCAGACATCCATCAGATACCGTTTGCCATTTTTTATTGTTGTTGTAGTGGTAAAGGCCACACGTGTCCATTTCTGCACACATTTTAGTAACCCTGTTCCCTGTCATAAAATGGGTAGGGTGGGTGGACCATGCATAATGTCTTTGGGAGAAGGGGAGAATACAAATACAATGGATGAGGAAACATACAGTATATTATGCAGCATGGTCCTAAGCACAGGTATTTCTCAAATGTAATCCCACTGAGTTCAATAAGACTTACTAAATGTGTTTAGGATTGCAGTTTTTCTAATTTTCCAAAGCCAACAAACATTGAAGGGTGGTCTGTGTGTGTGTGTGTGGGGGGGGGGAACCAATCTGGTCTTCCAAGGATGCTGCAAAGTTTTGACCCTGGCTCCTGGTGCCTCCCCCTGCTTTTCTACCCGAGTTTCCAGCTGCAATGCTAGCATAGCTTTTGTTAGTATCAACATAAGTATCAGAAAGTAGCAAGGAAAGCTTTTGAGTTCACCAAAAGTCATTTCTAGAAAGCAGGTTGTACTGGACTAGGTACCAGATTTCATCCTGTTAATTGTTACTAGTTGCTGCTAACCCTTAGCTGACACACAGCAGTGTGTGGCATAAAATGCAAACTGTGTGTGGAAGCTGCTTCGCAGGATAAGCCATTCCTTTGAAGAACCCCCACACAATGGTGCTCTCACATTATTCGCTAATACCAAACTACAAAAGAAGAGGAGGTTGGAATATTATGGTAAAAGTGCTAGAGACACATCATGAGTTGCTTTCTAAGAACAGCTGCTGATTGCATATATAAAATGAGCCTTGTTGGCAACAAGAGCATCTGCACTGCTTCTTTAGCCAGGTCCAGCCATTTTGTGGGTCTCCGTGTGAGAAACTAGAGCATGAAATACCCTTCAATGATTTACCCTGATTCAGAGATGTATATGTATATGTACAGCAGAGAACATTACAAGTAGTGCTCCACATTCAGCTATTCAATGGATTAGGTCCAGCAGTGCCTTTTTTTTAAAAAAAAAGAAGGTACTTTTGTCAGTGAAAAGGAAATTTCCTTCCAATCTTCTCCTGTTGTATCTGTCAAGTTCCCCAAAAACAGGGAACCCTCAGGAACAGAATGGGATGTAAGTGGGGGTCTGGGAGGAGGGAATACATAAAAATCCTCCCTTCTGCCAGAGGAAAATCACCACTGGATCCAACACATGTCCCTATTTTCCAAAAAGGTGTCAGTGCCACCCTAGCTTGAGAAGTGCTATCCATTCAGCCTTAATACAGCAAACAGAACTGCAGACACAGCCCTCAGCTCTGGATATGCAACTGTACCACTCATTTCACATACATACTTCCTGATCCAGCAGTGGATATCTACAGGATTCCACCCTGGCAGAAATGGGCTTACCTGGAAGTGAGTAAGTGGTTGAAAAATGTATTTGCTTATAAAGCACAGCTGTTGACCTCTTTGTCTGAGGCACTCCTTTATCCCAGACTCAGCTAAAGCAACCGGAACTGGGTATGCTTTGTCAATTTGACTGCAGTATTTAAAATGTTGGGTGCTTCTGTTAGTTGTGTGTAGTTCAATATTTAACTAACAGTCCTGCACAAATGAGAGAAATGATGGAGAAGTTGTTGTGATTGGCAACTACCACCACATCCTCCATTTTCTCCTTATAACAACCCTGTGAGGTAGGTTAGGCTGAGAGTGTGTGACTGGCCCAAGGCCACATGGTGAGTTTCCATGGCAAAGTAGGAATTTGAACCTGGGTATCCCAGATCCTAGTCCAGTACTCTAACCACTACACCACATATATACTTGAAGGGGGAAAAATCTGCCTTGTGAAAGTATGTTTTAAAGCTGTGTTTTGGTATTGTTTTGGTATTATGTTTCGGTATTGTCAAATTCAATGACTTCTACCACCATAAGTATTATTGGTTTTGTGGGACGATTTCTACCCTGAAATCTTGTTTGGGGTAGAAATTATACCCCACATGCTATATGTATTTTTATTGGAATTGTTTGAGGGATAATATTTTTATCTATTAAATTCTAAACAAATTATACAAATTAACTATTAAAACCAGACTGTTGATGAGATAACTGGAATATGGATTTTACATATCTCTGCCAGCACATTTTCTATGGCTCCAGCCATAGATTTCCCAAGCCTTTTAATTTTTATTTTTTATGCCTCAATCATTTTTCAACTATAAGTGGTGTAAGTATCCTGTTCATATATACACTGTATACTCATCAGGTAATACACTAAATGGATACCATATCTCTCCTTTGTACAATAGTCAGTAGGTACCTCATATGCCTGTGGAACATGTTCATTTAAAAAACAGGACTGGTGGCAGGGATCATAAGAAGGAAAAGAAAGCATTGGTAGGATGTGAGAGTAGGACTGACTACATCTGCCTTCCTAGGGTTTTTTTTTAGAATAAATGCAATGTCATGCAAAAAAAAAGACAGAAATCTGTGCACACCACAGCATTAAACAACTCTTTCAAGATTCAGTGGCTGGTTAGTACATTGCATCTTTTCTGTAGTTGCCATGGATATGGAAAGAAGCTCGAAAACATTGTCACAGTTGACTGTAAACTCCTAAAATAAACATGTTAAATATGCTGACATACCATAATCTCATAGGTGCATTCAACATTACTTATGACAGTTAGGTGTGGACATTTTTTGAAACTGGAATAGCATGCTGCAAATTAGTTCATCAGACAAACTTTACCATATTTGATTAGCACGATTATGGCGAGTGTGTGGATCATGGGATGAATTCACTGGGGCAGCAAACATCCCAAACCCCTTACAAACTGGTTGGCAGCTGAGCAGTAGTGTTTTTTTGCTACTAGCCTTGATCTCTGGGCAACGGCGTAGTGTGGGTTTGGAGTGCCTGGGGCAATTCCTGGGCTCCACACATGTGCTCACAAAGCGTGTGCATGCTCCTGGGACTGCACAATGACGTCATTGGAAGTGATGTCATTGCACAGGGCGCAGGAGCACTTCTGCAATTCGGGCCACTCACCTCCCCACCCTCATCAGGCAGCCCTCCATGGCAGCCACCTACGCTGCTGCCAACAGCTCGGCACGCTCTTCAGCTGCAGAACGGCCAGCTCAGCGCTCATTGGTGCAGCAGGCAGCCAGGGCATCGAAGGTGGCCTCCCGCAGAGTGCAAGCTGTCCTTGGCGTGGCACCCCGTAGCATCTCCTCAAAATTATGCTCCCAGGGCGACTGATCCTCTTGCCCCCCCCCCCCATGCTACGCCACTGTCTCTGAGCATGATTAACAGATAGACCACACACCTTGGTCATTCTGGATCTGAGAGGGAGTGTGTATGGAGTGGAGCCCAAAAGGGAGTGTTTCATAAGCAGTTGAAGTAAAATATACCATAAAAGATGCAAGTGTATTTGCTGTTAACTGTAGTTTCTTGCAGTTTTCTTTCTTTGTTGTGTGAGCAGTAGGCTACTTGGCTGTGGCTAACTACTGATGTGGAGCGGGGAAGGAGGGGGAGAGAATACAGCTCCTGTGTCCCTTCACGAAATTGTATATGTTATTCAGCAGACATGCACAAAGGCCAGTCACACATGTAGATGCACGGTTGCCCTGTAAACTCTGATGAATGGCTCAGCGAATACTCAACCTGATCATCAATTGGGGCGGTGGGGGGGGGGAAGGATATTGGCAACTGGCAACTGAGACACAATCTGAACACATAAGAGTTTGGACATCCCTACTGGACGATCGTCCAATGCATGGTTTCTCAGTCTTTTTGGTAGTAACCCACCAGTCCAAATTTTGTGCCCCAAGCAAACTATGACCTTGTACCCATCTAGTGCAGCATCCCATTTTCTTCAGTAGCCAATCAAATGCTTTTGATAAACCAGCATATATCACACAAAGGAGGCAGCACTATGAAGCAACTGAACTTCTGAAGTACACTGCATATAGAGGTTACATTCCAGCCTTTGACCACCCTTTGCTTCTCCATTGTTCCCTCTTCCCTCCAAGATTCTAAGGAACTCACTCTAGCAGCCGTCAGGAGATGTTTTACTTGATTCCTTATCTGTTATCATTCATATGCAGTGCAGAAAGAAATACCAACTAATATATGGAAGATACTGTTTCCATAGTCAGGTATCAGTGCAGGTAAATCACATGTAAAATGGCCTAGTTTTCAACATTTGTATCATATAAAAGGATTAGTGTGGTACAAGCTGAGAAAGCTCCCCTAGTTTCCATCTAAACATGGTTCTTTTATCATTGGGTAAGAACCACCATGTATAAGAAGTCAAATGTGCTCACCAGCTGTTTGTTCAAAAATGCTTAACACTGAGCATTATATCACATTTAACTGCCTTCAGAGTGCCTGAAAGGTAGACCTTTATTAGTGCTCTTTTTGTTAGCAGAGAAAAGATTTAATCCACACATCACTGATTGGCTGACTAGGGAAATTAAGAGGTCTGCATTACAGCAACGAAGTCAATCCGTAGAACATGCCAGGTGTGGGGGGAGAAGGTGTGATAACAAAGGAGCAATTTAGTATTGGTTAAAACATTTGTGTTATAAAGGCTGTTTTTAAAAGTTTTATTGGCAGCCTTAATGGTGGAGGAATAGCCATCTATCTTGAGAAAACACCTTAACAAAAAAGAGGCTTAATGAGTCTTCCTCTGATTGAAAGATTCACAAGGCTTCCCCCCCCCCACCCGTCAAATACTTGTGACTGGGGTACTCTCACTGTTGTCTCCTCCTCCACCAGCTGGACCAGAGCTGGAATTTGAGAAGGCACATGGAGGGGGGCAGAGGAGATGTGTGAAGTTGAGGAGCTGGTGTGGTACATCTCCTACAGCAGGTAGGGGACCGTGACTTTCTATGAGGAGCTGGGAAAGAGGTCACGCTGTTGAGGGAGCAGCACCAAGATGAAGTCCACATATGTGCCTCTTTCTCCTCACTTTTGTGCACACCTAAAAGAATTTCCCTCCACTCTTCACACGCTCCCCACTTTTTTTCAGCAACAACCATAAAGTCAATCCTTGCTGGATGACTTTTCCCCTCATTATTGTTGCAAAGGGAGGAAGAAGGGAGAATGTGAGAAGCTGGCAAGGAGGAAGGGGAGAGAAAGCAAGTGGCACAAAGGGCAGGCGTGGACATTAGAGAGGGCTGGCCTGTGACCCACTTTCAGAGGCTTTGCAACCCATTTTTGGTTCATGACCCATAGAATGGGAAATGCTTTTCCAGTGAAGCTTTCAAACCATAGCCATATTATCCGCCATCTTTCAACTTTTGTAGACTCCTCTGTCTCCCTATGCTCCACCACTGTAGTTATACTCATGTGAACAGGGCTTTCAGCAGGTGCCACCCTGCAAATGGGCAAAATCAATGGCTGCCTGTGGACAAGCATTCTCTGTGGTGGACCACCTTCTGGAATAGCCTGCCAGGTTCCTCTCTCCTGGCTTTCTGCAAACAATACAAAACTGGACTATTCAGGAAGGCTTTCTTACACAGGTGATTGGGTTGTGCTGTAAGAAAATGGTTCAGAGAGTTGTGTTGGTAAAGGATTAAGAACTATAAACTATATCACTTTATACTGTCTGTTGCTGTAAGTATGCTCCTACGGGATAGTTCCATGCTGTTTAATATGTCTCTCATCAATTTGCTGATGTTTTGTTTCAGCATTGTTTCTCAGTTCTGTATTGTATTTCTGCTTGTTTTCAAACTCTGCCATTCTTACCCTACTATATTTTTATTGAATGTCCCAGCTGATGTTTGTATTGTTCCCAGCTGATGTTCATAATCTGCCTTGAGTTTCAGTGAGAAAGGCAGACTATAAATAACATAAATAAATAAGCCCTCTTAGTGTGAACTCTTTCATATCAGGAAGTGGCAATTAAAATTACACAGGAAACTAGAAAATATATGAAATGTACCACAAGATTTTTCCATCAGGAAAATTAGAAATGTCTTCCAAACCATATAATTGAAAAATACATTGTGTCATGGAGTCATTCACAGAGAAAGTGGGACTGATTGAGAAACAAACTGAATGTCATTGTTAATAAATACTGATTAGCCACAACATATGTGGTTAAGTTTTAGTTTAATTAAAGCAAAAGATCACACAGGTTTTATATAAATAACATGGATATATGGAGAGTTCTTTCATGGCTAAGCCACGATTTTTATCAACATTTTAAAAGACTAAAAAAAAAATCTAATCTCTGTCTCTAGTTTTACAATATAAAACTAGTACAATAAACACACCTTGGAATATCACAGTGTTCAAAACATTATTATGTGACTTTTTTTTTTAATCATAAGGTACTATTCTACAAGAATAAATTCAACTTGATTCTAAAGAGACTCTACCAGGTTCTGGCAGTGAGCAGGTTTCACAGCTGAAAATGCAGACATTAGTTATTAATGATATGAATAACATATACTGAAATAAAGGAGCAGAGATTACAAACAGCAAGTACACAATAATATCTGTTAGCAAGCAAAATAGGGTGACTCACACAACGAGGGGGGTCTTCCTGGCATGATTTCTGACATCATCATGCCTCGAGAGCGGCATCATGGTGCGATGACATCAGAAATTGCGCCAGGAAAACGCCCTCGTTGCGTGAGTATAGCGCTATGCCGAGACATGCAGAATCACCCTAAACCAGCTCCAGTTCCCTGGTTCTTGTATATACATTACTTTAAGACAGACTTGTATAAATGTTCACCAAACAAGGACCTGGCCCACTCCATGGACCTATTCATGTATATTTGCAAGCAGTCCCCCAAGATCCAGTGGACTTCAGTGGGACAGAGGGCTTGATTATATATCCATTTCAGGAAATTATGAAATTCCTATTGATATTAATGGTGGTCCCAGAAAGCAGCACACTAACAAGTCTAGATTCTCCACAGTACTGAAAATTTCACCTCAGCGTGTGCTTAACTCTAATTAAGGTGGGCTTAACTCTGATCAAGCACATCATCTTTTACCACAAGTCAAGCTCTTTTGTGGATAAATGTGAAGGTCAACAGCATTTTTGAGAACTGATCCTGTGAGGAACAGCTCCAACTGTAGAATCGAGTCCATAACTGCTGTTCCCCTTTCTCCCCGTCAGGCATGGCAACAAAGATTAGATATGCAACTTTATGTTTAAGTTTTCTTCTATGTGAACCATAATGGTTAAAGAACTTTTTCTTTAGTTCCTGTTCTTTTTTATGCAATTTCTCCTGAATTTCAATAAGAAAATATTTTTGGTATATCATTATATAACATTATTTATGAAATATCACTACATTATAAAATATTTTTGAACAGCAATCAGCATTTTACTTTGCAAAATAGTTTTTAATTAAACCTTATCATTTATTATATTATATTGCTGTCATTGATCCTATCTGATAATGTATGTGAAAAATAGGGAATTTATCATTTTAAAATCAGAAACTACCTTCCATTCTAAAACAGCTACTGCTTATATATATAAGTTTTAAAATTTGACTTAAAATATGAATTGAGTACACAGCAGACAATTAAAAATAATAATATAGTCTGATTTTCCTCAAATCACAAATGTAAGATCTTCAGATACTGTAGATATACTTTGTCCATTTAAGCACTGCCAGAAATTGATCCTTTTCCACGAATTTTTTCAATTAACCTATTGAATATACATATTGATAGCAGTAGACAACTACTGTCAAATTTAGCACAAATTAAAAATGATTATTTAATACAAATCCAGTACAAGGATAAAAGACTGCTTAATTGATGTTGAGGCATTGTTCAAGGCAATCAAATGCTCAAGTGCAGTATACATAGTATAAATAATTTTGTAATAAAGCATAATCTGTGCTATTCTGTAGGAAAACATTTATGTCCCTAAGGAGCTGTATTGTTTCATGGGTCCTGAGTATTGCTGGATTATGGCTTTGCACTACATTTTTTTTTCTCTTAGGAACATTTTTGGTTATTTTGTATTCTTAAATTGTATTATCAACAATTTAGCCAATCTCATCCCTGCAATATGGCTGAATCCACATTACCTCAGCGCGTCCCGGTGTTGCACTAAATGTTCGCTAAACACCCGGAAGTATAGCGTCTTTCAAGCGCAATTTCGCGCTTGAAAGACGCTATACTTCCGGGTGTTTAGCGAACATTTAGTGCAACACCGGGATGCGCGGAGGTAATGTGGATTCAGCCAGTCAGTGCAATTCATGGTTTGTGACATCGAACTGGGACAGGAGTTGGCACATCTTGTTCTACACACAGTTGTTGGCTCAGCTAGCCTAAGGACCAGAATTTCACATTTTACCGCTCCAGCTAAGATTTTTCTGTTATGCTATAAATGAATGATAAGCAGCTTAGTAGCTTTATCATTCCTTTAAATGTTTCTTTACAGATATCTTCAATGCTTTAAAGTCCAGCAGATAATCACTTTGAATGCATTATATCAGGGAACTGAAAAATACACATGCTACTGAACTTGCTGATCTTTTCAAAAGGATAATTGCATATGTGAAAAACTTGATACCACAGCATAAAGATTTCCTGTTCAGTTACATCTTCTAAACTTACACTGTTGGTCTCATTTATCTGAACATTTGCGATTGTAGATACAAAATTCTGCTTCAGTCAATAATTTGGACATATTATAGACAGAAGATGACTTTTTGCCTTGGCAGAAGAAATAAGACTCTCTACACCAAGTAAGTATACTGAAGTAACATGATGTAAATGGTTCCCCTTCTCCTTCCTCTCTAAAATAGTACATGGGACAACATCAAAATGCAAAGATCAAAAGGGATAAGGTGCTTACCCAGCTCCAAAGAAGACTTGAAACATTTATAAAGAGGGTAGGGTATAGGGGGCATAAACAAAGCTAAGATCACAGTATTCCTAGCATATTTCACAGTTATAGAAAAAAGAATAGGCATTTGCTAAAACTTACAAACCAGTTACTAAAACTTATAGCTAGGCAATAATACTGTTATATTTACTTGAACTATCTTACAATACTATAATCTGAAGAACACTGCTCAAAGTCACAAAGAGTAGCTCCTTAAGCTGAAATCACCAATATACAAGATATACACACCACAAATAGGAGCATAATCTATGGCAAATATAAACATTCTCTTTTCTTTAAGAAAGCATAATTAAATATTATACTACTAAAATTTTGTATTTAAATACACATACAAGTAACCCAGCACAATTACAGATTTAATTTGGGCTGCAATCCTAAACATATTTTCTTGGAAGCAAGTGCCATCAAACTCAGATTTATCTCCAAGTAAACATGCATAGGCTTGCACTCCAGACCCCTAAAAGAGATCTTGCCTCATGTGAGTCAGTCTTTGCAGTTTTAGGAAGGTCAGTGGAGTTCTTATGTTGCATTTTATTAACACAGTACTGTGACAAAACAGAATTGTATATTACATTGTGTCAAACTGTAAGGTTCTCTATATAAGTTAAGGCAATTTCCCCATTACATTTCCTAGTGGGCAGGGGTGATCATTACATTATTGCATAAAGGAATGGATCTTTAATCTCCATGCTGTTTTTCCTCAAGACCTTAATTCCAATTCTAACAAGTTTTTTAAATATATAATTTGGGTTAGATCATAATTTGAATTAAATAGTGAAGGGTCTTGATGTTATTCAATTGATGTTTTTTTTTTAAATTCAGAGAGTGTGTCCTATGCAGGGTATGAAAAGTGGAACTTAACTCAAAGTTATGTATATTCAACTGCCCCTTTTCAATTGTATTGTCTGGTTGTCTGTTAAGGATCCCATTTTCAGATTGGTTATGCCCCTGTCCCCTCCAGTCAATTGACTCCTTTGCATATATTCTCTTGCAATGTCCTTACATGTGTCAGTTTAGGCTAAAATGGATTATGCCATGCCTTGATAAATGGACTATGCTTCCTCTAGCAACATTAGAGCAAGAAGTTCAATACCTCTTAGAGGATTCTGATCCTAAACATACGTATTTTGTTGCTTGATTTCTAGAGACTGCAGAGAAGTGCCAAAGGGAGGTGGATTTAGATATGGGCTTTATTTAAACTTTCCAGTTTTATTGTTCAAGACCTTGGTCTAAGAATAGGGGGATGAAAAGAAAAAACAATGGAATACACTTGCTGCAGAAAACAATAAGAAACAATTAGCTGGGGGATAAGAAACTGAAATTAAATTTGAAGTTTGGATTAAGATAGTTCCCTCTTCATATGATCAGCTGCAAAATCATTGTGTATGTTTGATTATACTGACTTACATTTTGTAAGCCACCTTGAGTCCTAGCAAGAAAGGTGAATTATGAACAATGTAAACAACAACAACAACAACAACATCTGATTTATATACCGCCCTTCAGGACAACTTAACACCCATCTAGAGCAGTTTACAAAGTATGTTGTTGTTATCCCCACAACAATCACCCTGTGAGGTGGGGGTGGCCGAGAGAGCTCTGGAAGCACGTGACTGACCCAAGGTCACCCAGCTGGCTTCAAGTGGAGGAGTGGGAAATCAAATTTAATATCTCTTCAAAGCAATTATCAGAGGGCTTGTTCAGGCTTTTTAAAGAAATTGTTACTTGGTATATAGCTACAGCATTATAAGAGTATAACAATTTATCTACCAGTTCTGCTGAAACCCCAAATTCCATTAAAAAGCATCTCTAGCCCCTTTTGTTATGGAGATCTAAGGTGAAAGGTATATCTCTGCAACAAAAAGGGCCAGAAACTATTTTTAAAAAATGAAGCTGATAAACGAAAGCTGGACGCATTAGTACAATTCTATAATGCTGTGGTGCTATGTCAATTGCTGATTTTTTTTAAAAAAGCCCCCGAAGGCCCTCCAGTGGTAGGGAGAAATGGCAGCTGCAGGGAAGTTGAGGCAAGGCAAATGAGGGCAGGACTGCAAAACTGTGCACCTTCTCATCCATATGGCCTACAAATATGCTGAGTACAATCTTTTTAAAAAAAGTACCAAAGCTGGTTTGGAAAAGATTACAACAAAGTAGGGTGGGGGCTGGAGACAAAGAAAATGGATCATTAGGTATGATGTGTGAATGTCACCCCCCCCCCCCAAAAAAAACCCTGCTTTGGTTTGGTCACTAAACTGGAGCAAAACCTCTGAGTGTAATTAACCTCAGATGCATAACATGAATGGAAAACAAGAAAGTTGATGGGTTTAGAAGACTCCAACATGTGAACATGATGGAAAATGTTCTCATATCAGTTACTACTGAAAGCATTCAAAGATTTTAAAATCAACAATGGGAAAGCCATTGTTGATGTTATAAAGTCATGTTATTGATTATTGACATCATAACATCATGATGTTATAAGGTTATAATGTCATTATGTTTGGTTTAAAAAAATTCCCTGACACAGGACAGCTGTGCTCCGAGTAGACATTTTTGTTTAGGATTTTCACACGCATGTGCGCCAGAGCTGGGAGGTAGAGGCTGGCACAGAGGCAAGCCAACACAATGAGATAACAATGGCATTACGATATTATGTCATAAAGTTTTCTTCATAAAAAAAGGAAGCATCTTGGGAAAAGAGGGGGAAGAGGAGGAGGAAGGGGAGGGAGGAACTGAGAGGAGGATGAAGAGAGTAATCAGTGAGATGGCCTGCAGAGAAGAGGAGGGGGGCAGAACAGAGAATGGAGGGGGGAGAAATGAATGGAAAATTCTGCATGATTGAAAAAGCTGATTCAAAACTGCATCAAGAAAAACAAGGGGAATAGGCACAGTCAGAAAATCTGAAGAGAAATCTTGAAAATGAAATCTGAAGGGAGAGTTAAGACTCCAGAATTCAGAAAAAAACCCAAAGAGGTACAGGGCCAAAAGTGGAGAAAATCGCCCATGCAAAAAAGGTCTGCTTAAGGAACAAGAGATGGGAAACAAGTATGGCTTCAAGGTGCTGGAGACAAGAGACAATGGGAAAAGGAAGCAAGGAGGAAAGGAAAACCATGAGCTCAAAAGGAGAAGGAACTGTGTGTGAATAGCCCACTGGGTGTCTAGACATGCATGTGTGCAACTGTCATTTGAAATTCTGTAGCCTTACAACCTGACTCTTGATGCATTTTTGCATGAATAAATGAATTTTATGAAGAGCTACAGAATTTCCTACTTGCCTTTTCTTGTTTGGGTTAGGAATAGGATCTAAGAATTTCCTAGCAACTTTCACAGTACACATTCCCATCACTAAAAAAATGTCCTAGAAGCACCAGATATGGTTAAAGGAAAAAAAAAAGGATGGCTCCACACATCTGTTTTGCCAATTAAATTCAAATCCTAAGATCAAAAATGGATGTGTGCACACCTGGCAGAACTACATATACAGCTAGATTTCACTTGGCAATTTGCTACGTCTCTTCCCATTGCAAATGAGCCACACTGCTGATCAGGTTTCTTTTTTTAATAATTGGTTTGCCTCTCTCAAGCTGTGGGCATTAATGCAGTGCAAACCACCAGAAAAATACTGGCTTCAGTTCTCACCTTGGGTGCGTGTGTCACTTTGTATTGTGGACTTGTTTTGATGGGAAAGTTTAAATTACAGCATACTTAGTGATTCATGACCGGGAAAACATGTTTATCCCACATAAGCACTTGCATTGAAACAAATCATTTATAACAAAATAATTTAACATTTAATACATATAAATAACACTTCGTATCAATACATTTTCTTTTGCCTGCATCCCTAAAGTCTTGAAGCATCAATATAAAAACATTTTAATTGTTAACTGCTTAACAATGTACATCAAAGATGTACAGTAGGGCTCAGTTCACATTCCTTATAAATGCAAAATGTTCTTTTACAGCAATCCTAGTTCCATAATAACAACATTTCTTAAGTATCACTTGTTAAGTACCACTTAAGTTCCACCACATCACTACTATGGAAAGCAGAACCTAGTTCAAATATTTTTAGAAAGGAAAGCTTTCTAAAGCCAATAGAATAATTCAGCTCAGGAAACAATATAAGGAGTGTCAAAACTGGGCTAATGTGGTACACCAACTTCATCCACTTGTCATAAATCAGAGGGCTGCAGATATCTGAGCTTCCTATTCTCTTCTTAAGAGGAAAAAACTTCAAACTTGCACAGTTATTTTTTACTGCATGTAAGGAGCTGCCATAGAATGATATGGGGAACTCAATTATACCTGAAAATCTATGCATTCAACCAACATGGATGATTGGGGGGAAGGCAGGAGGGCTTTTTGCGAAAGTGGGGGCTGAAATTTATTTTTTTGATATTGGTTGGGTATTGATATTTGTTGGGTATTAAGTTTCACAACTTGTCTCACTTTTTTGATGCCTTGTAATTTTAAAAAAAATGTTAGGGGGCTAAAAATATGGAAATGGCCCAGGCTGACCCTCTGAGAAGGTCCGGCAAGCCATTCTGCATGCTAGCTAGATAGCCATTCAGTTTAACTTTTGCTGTTTTCATATTGCCATCTTAAATGTAATGGTGATATGGAATACAAAGATATGTTTTAATATGCTGTGAGATCATTGTCAATTATTTAGGCTGCAATCTTTACCAATAAAATGAATGAGCATTTGCTACTGAGTTCAAGGGGACCAAGACTGAACCTGTAGAGCACAGTCCTTCCTCAAGTGGGCACAGTTCCCATGCAAGGAGGGATACAATACAGCCTTGGTTTCCCATCAGCCCTGAGCAGATGTGCAGGCAGACTGCCTAATCTATGGAATGGGAGTGAGGTATGTGAGTACCTCCATTCAATCCTCCCCTCCCACTTAGTTTTAATTGACATGACCCCTGAGTACACATAGCTTGCCCTGCTGTGCTGTTTGGGGGAAAGAAACATGCTCTGTTGAACCCTGCAGAGGTCCTTCCATGTGGAGGAGTGGCATCTTAACAGGGAAGGATTCAAGTCATTATCTGACAGGTGCAATTCCTTTTTGACAACTAAACCAGCTTGGCACTGATGTGGTTCAGTTTCAGGTACCAGATTATAATGTACACTTTTCCCTAGGCTTTAAATTTTTTTATCTGTGCAGCTCGTCTTTCTCTCTCTTGTTCATGGATAATTATAGTTTCTTTACTGTTCATAGAGGGATGTTTCAGTTGTCTGCCAGCTGGTCACTTATTGATATAGTTTAATGTGCTGTAACAAATGATTGTTTTAGTTTTTTCCCAGCTGCTTTAGAAGCTTTTGGGTGACAGGCAAGACAGAAATACTTTTAATAAATGCATCATTAAATAAATTAAATAAACATAACATTTATTTGTGTATCACTACAGCATGTACAGTAGCTGTATGATCAAAACTACTGAGGCACAGACCTCTAAAATCAATGAGATGTGCTCTAGCATGATGCTCTAATGAGCAGAATGAAAATTAAAACAGGAGGAAGAAGGAAAGGATCATTTGTTACAGGTCCAGTCTAATCACACAGAAGAGCACTCTGCAGGATAGGCCACAAAAGTTAGTAGCCAGTCAGTATACTTCCTTGCTTACTGTAAGTAAAATTATTATCTTGTTCACCATTGGAGAAGTTTTATCTTAATACTTGTCTTGCTAGCTTGTTTAGTATCTGGATACATGGTGTTTTTTATTTTTAAAAGTTATTGACTCATTATTTAAAATACGGTTTTTAGCAACAGTCATTTACAATTCGATCGTGTTTCAAATAGGCTGCAGTAATATGCATTCACAATAGGGGTATCATCTTCCCCCTGGGCTGGAAGATCTCATGCCCCCGCTGCCCATTGCCTGCTGCTGCTCTGCTGGATGGTGGGGTAAAATGCCAGGGAGAAATACGGGTGAGGTGATGGGCAACCCTGGTGCAATAACATTGCTTCTTGCATGACCTGGAAGTGACGTCATCATGCTGAGTAACCCTTTAGCATTGATGAGTTAATGCTAGAATGTCACTCCTGGCACAATGACGTTACTTACAGGTCATGCCGGAAGTGACATTGTGCCAGGCCTCCAACCAGAAGTCCCGGCCTCTCCCCATCTCTCACCAGTCGCCAGGCTGTACTGGGCGATCTTAATTCACACTTGCTTTTTAACACTGGCAATAGTAACATTGACAGTAATGCTGGCAATAATAAAATTTTCTTTACCACTGGCAATAATTTATTTCTAAAAATAATGATAGAAACATAATTCACTCTCCATACTGTCACTGTACTGTTACTGATCTGACAACACTACCTTAAACAGAAGTCAGTGGACTTATAATTCTGTTCAGGAGGGCACTGTGACTCTTCTGTGTTGTTTTTGCTTCCCCCTTATTTAGGAGACTAGTTTGTAAAGGATTCTTAAAAATAAGTTCTATCCTTCACCTGATTTACTTGGAGAGACGGCTGTATTCAATTCTTGTTTACAAACGTGAAATACCATGTAAGTGGGGGTCATATAGGCCAAAACTTAAACAACAGTTCTCAAGTAACAGTTCTGAAATGTTAACATAATGGCTCCCTCAAAAATACACACCAAAAAATTGTTTAATCTTTCCTAATGAATTTCATAGTGAATTCAGAGACTAAATGGAATATATTGTGGCATTTATCCATGTTTATTTTGATTATGTATATGGTCTGGCAATCCATGACTGGATGTCTAAGAAACTGTCTCCTGAGATCAGGAAAAAGGTTTTACCAGCAGGGAGACTCTTATCGTATCTCAAGAACGGTGGGTTCGATCCAAAGGTACCATTCCTGTAGCATAAAAACACTTACTCCTGTGCAACAGCACATCTCCCAGTGGAAAAGGCCACGTTATTTTTGATAATTTTACCCCTCCCTCTGCTGACATTCACTTTACTTTTGACCCCAAGGAACAATATTTCAGGCAACTCAGAGGCTGTAGCAGGAGTGGGGAGGTGAGAAATACCAGCTCCAAAAGCTTTGCTCTGTCTGAGTGATCTGCTTCCAATCCTGTGGCATTAGAGGCAGGCTTTATTTCTAAAAGTATTAACTACACAACTTGTATGATAATTAAAACTGCTTGGTTTAGATGCTTCTAGTAAGCGTGGTAGTACATACAGAAGAATTAATACATCAAAGATGGATAACTTTCTAAACATATTGCTTGCCTTCCCCTAAAGAATTTAGCTAGTTGATTATTAGTACAATCCTAAACTGCACCCTTTCAAGTCAAGGGTGTAACTCTGCTTAGGACTGCATTGTATGGGTGTTATCCTAGAGCTCCATGCAGCTAACTGTGGCTCCTTTGTTTGATGCAAGAGGCTCTTCTGCCAGCAGAAGACCCTAGGGTTGCCAGTGTTCGCTGGGAGTGGGGGATCCCCTGCTCCTACCCTCCACCCCCACCCTCCTTACCTGGCCAGCTGGGGGGGGAGTGGGGGAGCACTCCCGGCTGGTGTGGCATGCTCCCGTGCTCCACAGTGGGCTGATTTGGGCCCCGAACGGGTTGAATCAGGCTTATCTGGGGCCTCCCGGGAGCACTTCTGCACTCCACAGCACATCACATTGTGCCTGCTTGGGGCAGAAATCAGCCTGCTGCAAAGCATGGAAGCAGTCCAGGGCCCATCATGCTGCCCTGGCAGCGCTCCTGCGCACTGCAGCAGGCTGATTTCAGCCCCAAACAGGTCTGATTCAGCCTCTTGCAGAACACGGGAGCACTGCCAAGAGGGCCCTGGAGAGCTCCTGTGCTTCACAATGCGCCAATTTTGACCCCAAACAGCCTGATTTGGCCCTGAATGGGCCAAAATTAGCATGCTGTGGAGCGCAGGAGCACTCCCAGGGGCGGAATGAGGCCTTGTGTGCCATCATCATGCAGCCCAGGAGCGCATGCGAAGACAGCAACCAAGGTGAGTTCCAGGTCTCTCACCTCCTGCCTGGAGGGGACTTGGTGATCCTAGAAGAGCTTTTTTTGTCAAAGCAAGGCTCTTTGCATAGGAGACTGTTGACCAAGTGGGGTGTCAGCGGATACATTCCTATGTTTTAGATGCCTCTTAAAAATCATTGTCATTTTGTTCCCCAGTTGAACAATCCGAAAATGCAAGTTAAAGTTTGTCTCCTTAACAAATCCACATCTTAAAGACAGAATACTGTTTTTTATGAAACAAACATTTCAACTTTTCAGCTGATATTTGTCCTTATGAAAAACAATGCATCCTTTCCTTTGTTTAAATTTTCTACTTTTTAAAAAATTTAACCACATGCTCCCCTTTGTAAAGACTTTTATCTGCTCCCCCACCCCCAGCAATGTTAAGGCAGGCTCATTAGTGGTAACTCTGAAACAGATGTATTATTTTTAAATAGCCTTCCTTAATAGTGAAGTGAAACTGCAAGTGGTTGTCCCGTCATGGCATTGGAAAATCTTTCTCTTTACACAAAGACACTGAAAAGAGGGAATTCAGCCTGGTTAGGTTGTAGCAAGTCAACCAAGAAACACACCATCCCAGAGAAGCCTTCAAACAGACTGTAAACACTTTCCAGCATGCGTGAACCAGCCTTAAATTCTTCAGTGAACAAGAATTCAGCAAACCTATGAAATAAGCAGAGAAAAAAGCACACATTCATAAATGACTAGGTGCTATTAATTGCTTATTTTAAGATGATTTCCATTTAGTTCTTAGTTCAGAACAAACCTTAGCAAATTACATCCTCAAACATGAATGGAATCCCGTGTTCATGGCATCCTACATATTCCTGAGTTTGTGTGAATGGAATTATGCACAATACCTGCTCAGCCATGTAGGCTGATGGTTTTCTGACCACCTGTGTTATCGGCCACAAAAAGAACTTAGTCCAGTTATGCCGAATGGCGGCCTCAGTCATCACCTGCATCACCTACATCGCCACCACACCTGTAGATCCCAGTGCTTCATGTATTTTTTGGAAAGAGCACATTGTGGTTTGTTTGGTGGGATTTTTGGAAGATTTTTTTAAAGTCAGAGTTTCGCAAAAGTCAGCTAACAGCCTGGCTCTACTTTCCCTACCAAAAAGTAGTAAACACAACGACCAGGGAAAAAAGGCCGGATAGTGGAAACTATAAACTGAAAGTCCAGGAATACACAATAAACCAACCGTTCTTTTGTCTATTTTTCTTTTTTATATATGCTATATTAGTGCAAAGGTGCAAAAGTGCAAAGTGCAAATGAATAAATACAATATACAATAAATACAATTGAATTCCTTGTTTCTTCTGTCCAAGTCGTTATGATGATACCTGAATCAATGTCCAAAAGGGAATATAATAAAAGCCCACAATGGGGACTCGACAATGAGCAAGCGGAAAGTCACAATGTTGGAAGGGGGGGGGTTTACCCCAGTCCAAGCTGAAGGAAAATCCAAAATGTGCCGACGGGATTATGCGTGCATATTATACAATTCCCGTTTCGTATATATCATACTTCTTCCTGGGCACAATTAAAGCTGGAAGGTCATCAATTTGCTAATTGCTCCAATGTGACTACCGACCATATTCTTCTCAATTTTAATACATAACGAACATACCTCTAATGACACGGACAAGAAACATACAAGAAATGGACTCAATTTTTATTCATTTGCACTTTGCACTTTTGCACCTTTGCACTAATATAGCGTATATAAAAAAGAAAAATAGACAAAAGAACGGTTGGTTTATTGTGTATTCCCGGACTTTCAGTTTATAGGCTCTACTTTCCCAGCAGAGGACTGTGGCTGGGGCCATGGGGCCTGGAAGACAACCTGTCCGGCGACGCTGGCCTTTTGTCCACCCTGACCACCAGCCCTGCAGCAGCAGGCACCCCCTTTAGGCCCTGCAGCACAGCCTCTGGCAGTACCTCAGTTGCAGGAGCCCCTACAGGCCTCCAGGCCTCTCTCACACTTAGGCCAGTTGCAGCCGACACCCAGGCACAACTCTGGGGAACAGCCTGCAGTCACTCAGCAGACTCACCTGTCTCCTGCAGTTGCCCAGATGGCTCCACTTCATCCAGGCTCACAGGAGGTTGCCATCAGTACAAGTCAGGCAGGCGCAGGCCCCAAGATGCCAAGAGAGCCACTGGGGAAGGTTCAGAAGCAGCAGGGACGAGCCAGGCAGAGAGCAGACCAAATGCCCCACCCTAGGTGGGGATGGAGTGGGTGGGGCCAGGAGACTGCAGAGTCTACCCAGCCCTCCTATCAGATAGGCTGTGAGCAGGGCCAGTCAGGGAGATGGGATGACGATTGGGGGCAGAGCCAGGGAGGTGGGGCCAGGGGAGGCCTTTAAATTCAGGTTCCTGTGAAGGCCGAGGAGGATTTTGCAGGGAGAGACAGCTGGAGCGTGCTGCTACTCCCAGGGCAAGAGAAGGAACAAGGTGGTGCAACCCCCCTTCCCTGCCCATCTGAGGCCGGAAAACACCTGCCTGGAGAGCTGGTAGGATGGCAGGCTGTCAGGAGAGGGCGCCAGTGAGGGAGGATCCTCACACAACCCTTGTTATTTTAGTGTGTTAAGAAAGCATTGGTGCTCTTGTTAAGTGAATACAAGTTGTTTGTATTTCTTGTACAGCAGAAAATGCCAGGCAAAGGGTGGTGGTGGATGGATTACATTCCACCATCCCAGTTTTAGATTCTGTGTCAGCTTGCCTGGCAGAATGGGAGTTGGGGGCGGGTGGGGGAGACAGTACAAAGCAAGAGGGGGCATCTTCAGTTTGACTTGATATAGCCTTCTATAGATTATTTGAAGCCAATGGATAACATAACCCTGTCCCAGATGCGTTTTCTGCAAGGCTCACAGGCATAAGTAGCAGCTTCTTTTGGCTTCTGTTCAGACTCTGCTGTCTAGCCCTCCGTGAGAGACCATGCAGTTCCAGCCAAAAAGCATACAAACCCAAACTGCCTGATAGAGCAGAGTGTTTCTGCTTTAGATAGTACAGGTGGGTGGATATGGAGATTTTACTTTGGCTTCATTAACTATTCTTGCAAATACACACTTTAGTCATTGTCACAGAAACATGCTACTTCTGCCCCATTACAGATCCTAACACCATTTCATCACACTATGGATGCACCCAGTTACACATGCAATAACCCGTATCAGGACAGGCTATGCGAAAATGCAGTTATGGGAATTCTGATGACTCTACATGGTACGGAATGCTGTGGCTTGATTACTACCAGGGCTAGACAGAGCATGCATGTTACTCCCACTCTGCGGTCACTCCACTGGCTGTCTATCAGTTACCAAGCTCAATTCAATGTTTGGGCTATCTCATACAAAGCCCTTCATGGCCTTGGTCCCTCATATCTGCAGGGGAAATGGCCATTTAAACCACCCCTTTACAACCCAAACGAACCAATAGACAAGTTTGTGTAAGTTCGTGGAAACGAGCTTCCACGAACCAGCCTGGTTTGTGCATTTTTTGGGGTTGTAATTCGATTTGTGCCCATCTCTACTTCAGAGAGATCTTTTGCTAAAGGGATAGAGACAGTCAATTACACTCCTGTATATTGTCTGTTGCTGGAAGTATGTTCCTACTAGGTAGTTTCTGTGTTGCTTAACATGTCGTGTTTAATTGCTTATGCTTTGTTTCAGCATTGCTTCAGCTTTGTATTGGATTTCTGCTTGTTTTCAAATATCTGCAATCCGTATGCTATTGCATTGTTTATTGAATGTCCCAGTTGTTGATCATATTGACTTATGCTGTAAGATCAGCCTTGAGTCTCAGTGAGAAAGACAGAACATAAATAACGTAAATAAATATATCATAATCAAGAAGAACAAGACAAGAGCTGTTTTCAGGCCTACAGCTGAATCACCAAAAGATCCTTACCAAAGTCTTTCTAGATGATAGAGCACAATTACCTCATCAACTTCTAAATAGGAATTGATCATCATCAATTCCGTTTGGTGAACCAGTTTGGTGTAGTGGTTAAGAACGTGGTTAAGAGCGAGGGACTCTAATCTGGAGAGCTGAGTTTGATTCCTCACTTCTCCACTTGAAGCCAGCTGGGTGACCTTGGGCTAGTCACAGTTCTCTGGAGCTCTCTCAGCCCCAACCACCTTTCAGGGTGTTTTCTTGTGGGGATAATAATGACATACTTTGTAAACTGCTCTGTGTGGGCATTAAGTTGTCCTGAAGGGCGGTATATAAATCGAATGTTATTATTATTATTATCATCATCATACAATATATAAATAAAAACCCATTAAACAAAAAATGAACAGTTATAACTAGAGATGGGCACGTACAGCAATACGAATTAAAAAAAGCCACGAACAACCCTATCTGCTGTTCACGAACAAGCTGTTTGTGAGGCCCCATTCTAAATGAACAAATGGTAGTTGCAAGCCTTGTTCGTTGCGTTCGTCAGCCGTTCGTCAAGCCAGACAGTGTGGCACCTTTCAATCAATTCCTCTGGCAACATGGGCATGGACTGTCTGAACTCCTTCTGGCTTTCCTTCTGGCTTGTAACAACGAACAGCGTGTTCATTTCCCCCCCATTCATGCCCATGTCTAGTTATAACCATCAGCATTAAACCCAAGAGTCTGGCAGTAGAAATAAAAGAAAGGCTTCCAACATTTGTCTTCCATCCATCAATCTTCTAGTTATTCTAGACAATTTAACTGATTGACAAACATTCTGGATCCATGCTTCCATAGGCTTTTACTATTTTGCCAGTTCTTCACTATTATTATTTTTGCAAAGATCTAAAAAGATTAAAATTAGGATGGCTTCTGCATGGTTTATCTTCTCCAAGTTCAATGCTTAAGGGAATATGAGGTTCCCATGGGGCATTCATGCTCCTCTGGAGCTTTCTCTGACTTTTCTTCAATCTTTCTTAAACCTGCTTTGCTCCAAAGTTTTGGGAAAGATTGTAGTAAAGGCAGTATAGTTGCTATGTAGGTGGGGAAATTTAGATTATCTGGTCCACATGGCCCACAATCTGCTATTTCCTCTGCCAATCCCCAGGGAACTTTTTATTTATTTATTTTTAAATTGGCATTAGAATATTATGATATATATTGTTGTAAGATCAGGTTTAGCTGGTTCTTTGAATTCAAAGCTTTCATTTTTTTAAAAAGGAAGTCTCTAGCCCCTTCCATTGCAGAGATATGAGGGGAAAGGCCTACATTCACAAGGGAAGGGGCTAGAGACTTACTTTTTTAAAATGAAAGTTGGGAATGGTATATTGCTATTGCAATGGTATATTGCTATAACAATATTCTAGTGTCAATTTGTTAAAAAAAACTGCAAAACCCTGGTGGCCCAGGGGAAAGGGTGTGGTTGCTGCTGGGGGATTGATGCAGGGAAACTGTCAGGAAAACTACCATGTGGAAGTCACATGGCTGCTGTGCTTTATCTGCAGCCACACCACCAAAGAGGAAACCACAAAAAACACACCTATGTCTATTTTAACAGTTAGTACATATTCTCTTAGCATTCCTAAGAACAAAACATTAGCTTTATTTGGGATCTTAGAGGTCATCATATATTCAGTTTCTACAACCACTTTAATCTGAATTTTTTTGACGAGAGGATACCACATATGATGGAAGTCTGCTGAGGTTATTAATTCAGGCTGCAAGTATAGCTTAGTGTCAAAACCCAAACCAGGGATGGAGGGATTGTAGAGGGGCACGCACAGGGAGAACTCCTTGCACATGTGTGGAGTGTGCATGCATGCTCTGGAGCACTTCAGCGTTAAACCAGGAATGATGTCATTCCCAGGGTGACACAGAAGTGGAGGGTTGTGCACAGGGTCCATTAGATAAAAATCAGCCCCCAAAACTAGTGTTCAGGGCCAATTTTCATCAAATCGGCCCAGTGCAGGGAGGGGGAGGCTTCACTTCCTTGTCACGTTGGGAATATCATTCCTGGCACAACAAGCAAGTGCTCTGGATGTCAGGTCTGACTATGTTCTTTGTATGGATTAACCAAACAGACTCCATTTTAATCCTGTCAGTGTTTTAAGCTCTTCTCTTGCAGGTGACAAGCAGCCCAGTAACAGTTATCTCAAAGAAGAGGAATGTTATGACTACAGCCTTTCCAGCCTTGGGAAAGTTTCACTCTCTCAGCCTCAAGCCGTTTGTTTTGAGAACTATGGGGGGAGGATGGGACTTGCTGGGCTTTGCTATTCTGTACCTTAACTTTTGCCTGTCATTCGTAACAATACCCGTGTACCAGCCAAGATATTGCATCTTGGTCAGTGGACTATAATGGTTGTTTATATTCAGTAAAATCTTTTGAAACCAATGGACTCATGTCTAATTGCAAGAGATAGGCTGGACTGCAACTTTTAGTAAGCCACAGTCTGACACTGGAATGCACAGTGGGGCTCTGGTCCCATTCCCCACACCTTTCCCCCTGCCAGCCAAGTAAGCGGTGGAGGAGGTGGAGGATGGGAGTGGGGAATCCCCTGCCCGACCCAGGGAGTGGGATCCCTAGTCAAAGCCAAACTGATAGAAGTCCAGAAAGCAGTTGCCGTCCAGTGGCATCAGTAGCTACAGTATGAATGCTTGAACAACAACCTTACCCCATAGCAAAGACTGGAGGCATAGTAGCATTTAGCTAAAATTTAGCCACAGGAAAAAAAGATATGCATTTTCCCCCAGAGCCATATAACTGGCGTTTAGATTATCCTGCACCCCTGAATGTAAATAAAACAATTAAAGTCTGGAATATTTATTGAGTTATAAAGTGATAACAACTACTAATTTAATGTGCATTCAGAAAGTATACTGAATGATAATTTCCCTCCTTTTCTCTGTTTCACATAGCCCTTTTTTGAAACCAGTAAACCCCACCAGTACTAACCTTTGTGCTCTGTAGATGTATTTAGAGTTTCCAGTTAGCCTGTACAGGAGCAGGAACACATAAGCACTGCCAGCCACCCCATGACATATCCCAGGTCCTTTCTTCAGTAGCCCTTTCTGCCAGGTCAGTTCTCCACACCGGATACAACTGTCTAGATATTGGGGCTTCTTGGACACCAAGTATGCTTTTGCAAACATGTATGCAATTCCTACAAAAAGAGCAAAGAAATATAATATGAAGAAAGAGTGTGTGAATAGATATGAATTCTCCTCTGCATACTGCTGGATTTAAACTATCTGATAAAAATTAAAACCCATTCCTTTTAAAAGTCCACCGCTCTCCACAAAGAAGCCTCATTTTGTGATCGGATAAACGAACTTCCCAGCTACCTTCACTAAGTTCATTTGACTCTTTAGTCTGATCCCCTATTGCTTTGTAATGGTGATTGCTGTTACTACTGCCACTTCTCTGATTTATTCTCCATAACTCTGAAATATTCCTTTATTTCTCATATCCTCCATCAATTGTCCCCCTGCCCCAATCTGGTAGCTACTGCTAAAACATTTTTTTAAACCAACAAGAGGACTCCTCCAGGGACTGAAGACCAACACCGAACGAATAATCCCAGAGTACACAATATGAATTATTACTACAAATTTTATAAATTTTTATAAAGTGCTATAAGTGCAGAAGTGTCTAAATTCATAAATACCTATATATACAATAAATGCCAATATATACCAACATTTCCTACAAAATATTTGTAACAGTACAATTTCTTACAAAATATTCATAACAGTTAAATTTTTACAACAATCCAAATGATGGGAGAATACACAAAGGTAATTAATTTGTCAGTTCATTTATATCAGTTCATTCATAGCGGTGCACGAAGGCACTCACACCAATCAAAACAGAGGCTGGAGCTGTAGAATAGCTTGATGGAATTTATGACGTGTCAGACCATCAGGAGAATACCGATATGGTGGCGTGAGACTGTTTGAAGCAATTGCTATAGAAATATGCCTGTGAAGAAGTGGTAATACGAAACGGGATTGGATGAAATATGCTGGCAAAATCCGTAGGCGTGGCAATTGACAACTTTACAGCTCTGCAACTTCTGTAAACCTTACAGCTTCACTGCTTCACTACTTCATAAATTCCATTAAGTTGTGTTTCATTAATGATGGCAGCCTTGTCAGTTTTGGGGGTCAGAATGGCATGCTTGCACAGCCTGTCCATGGACTTCTCTATGATAGTGATGATATCAGGGTATATCGTGGCTGTTAGGTCTGCTAGGTTCATCACTACTGTGCCCAGGCCTGCAGGACACAAGACTTGCTGGTACTTGGCCACTGCTGCTCAGTGCACCGCACGAGTACGATGTGCATATTTCTTTGCTGCATCTCGAGTTGCTTCCTCCTTTTAGCATTGGTATATCTTGCACAACATCTGCCAGGAGGCTTCTTGGGGGCAGTAAGAGGTGATGGCTGCAAGAAGTGTGAAGTGGAGTTGGACTGAGGGAGGGGAGGTGTGGTGGGCCTTTTGGCAGGTTCATCTGAGAGGTTCACATTGAAATGGCCCCTAGAAAGGTTGTGCCCCATGAACATTTAAAAACAGCTGCCATACTGACTTTTATATAAAATCCCTTTTCAGGAATCTTGTACTGTCTTTCTTCAACTGTCTGCAGTTTCCTTGACCTAATTTTTACCTCAGAACACAGTTCCAAAGCTGACCCATCAGCCTGCCAGCCACACCGGAAAGCCAGGCCCCACAGGGAGATTGGTAACCCTAGAGGGGAGGTGTATTTTTACCTCAGGACACATTCAATAACTGGGAATCATTAAATGTGTCCTAAGTACTGCATGTGTCCTGCATACTGTTTAATGTTGGGATGATGACCAATCAAGGCTGCATATGCAAATGACCTCAGGGCAGAGTGGCTGAGTTGGTAGTTGGCAGGGGGAGGGGGATGAGCAGCCTCCCAGACACACAGGGAAGCTGTATTCCTATGGGAAAACACATTTTACCCCTTTTTACCCCCTTAGGAGGCGAATTTCTTAAAATCCCCTTAGTGAGCCTCTACACCATAAAAGGAACGTCCTCCCCAAACTTCACATTTCTAGGTCCAGGGGTTTGGGCTGGATGTTGATGAGTCAGTCAGGACACTTGCCTTTATATATATAGATATAGGTATTTATGAATTTAGACACTTCTGCACTTATAGCACTTTATAAAAATTTATAAAATTTAAAACATTTTTTTTGCCAAGAACAATGGTCTGTTACTTCGTTCTCATTTTACTTGAATATACTACGGTCTTTAGCACAATCATTCACAATTAGTTGGATCCTACAGTTCCATGACCTCAAGGTGGGGATTCTTTCTTATCCTTTCCTTCCTCCAGCAGACACCTGTGAGTGCTGAAAATGCTAATACTGTGGATTGAAGGGCCCATCTGGGCAAACAGCTATGTAGCATGGGCAGCTGCACTGAGGAGGGGGAAGCTGGTAACGCTTTGCCTCCGCCCTCATGCTCCAATGGAGCCTCTTCTGTGGCAGGTGTAGGCTACACCCTCCTGTTCACCATTCTCTCCACTCTTGTGATTTCATAGGTTTAGTTTCCATCTGTTGTGCCTCCATTGTTATTTTTGTAATCTGTTTTCATATGGATCTCCTCTTGAGTAAATTCAAGTATTCAGCTGACCTGATATTTATGCATGTGCTGAATTCTGCATTATAGATTTTTTCTTGATATGAGTTCTTTCTCACTACATAATTCTGTTCAAATTCAGCATGTCAAAAGAGGAATCTCATTTTTTCCCTCCCATGTTATGCTTTCATTTGAATCTTGCACAAACATCTTGGATTTATCCTTAACATTCTTCATGACCTTTCTTCTCCCGCTCATCTGTCTTTTCCCCATTTCTATATTCATTCTTGTTGTCTTTCCCTCAGTGATGCTTACTTGCCCTTCAGGGGCCTATTCTTTAAACTGGCTCCATGCCTGCCTTCCTCTGTGCCACCTTTCATTGCTGGAACTTGCTCTGCAATCTAATTTCTTTTCTTCCCAATGTCACATTTAAACCTTTGTGCAAATTCTTTCACATTTGGCTTTTCTAATGACTTGCCTTTGTCCCTTGGTTCCTCACAAATTTCATTCCATTCTATTTACGTTTTGTTAAGATTTCTTTTTTTCCCATTCCTCTCCCTTTTTTCTTCTTCTAATTATGTTGGCCTATGTTGCTTGGAAGCTAAATAAACTGTACAAGAAAAGATGAAGCGAGAAGGAAGGGCTGAATAAATGATACTGGAAAATAAATTGGTAGCAGATTTACAAATGTGACTTGAGACTTTGGTTACTTTTACTTGGGGGGGGGCATAACCCCATTTTGCTCTCATTGCCTCTGCACAGCTGCAGGCTTCTGCACAAGGATCATCTCTCTGCTTTCCCTCATGCCCGTTAGAACCCTATAGTGGTACATCTACTGCTAAAAACAAAAAGTCTGCCAGTGATGGAGGAGGAATGGCAGTTGTAAAGGGCAATGGGGAAGAAATGGCACCAGATCCACAGAATCTCATCCACACTCTACCAAAAATCACTTTGAGTATGACCTTTAGGAGAGATGATACCAAAGAAGTTTTGGGAAACTGCTGAGCACAGTTGGGGGAAACCCCTCTAGGTGCTATTGCCAGGGAGGGAGTGGATTGTGGAGCAAAAGCTCTGCATGGAAGCAACCTTTGTGGAAGAAATGGGATTTAAAGGAATACTTCAGTATGTGCTACCTGCCTTTCTGCAAACCTATGTGCTGCTTTTACCCTTGATATGCAGCAGTGTACAATTATCCTTGCAAGTGCACTATGATAACACACACTATTTTTACATTCTGACCCCCACACAGGAACCAATAGTGCATGCAAATACTAAAGGAGAAGAAAGAGTATCTATTTACGTCTGAGATTAGACTCAATTACTTCTGGGAGCTACAACAATGCTGCTCCTTTCCATACCCCAAGGGTAATGTTGGAATCCTCAGACCATCCTCAAGGCAATGATGGTGGAAGGAAGAACTCTAATGGGGCTCCTCCCATGTGGTCCAAGGCTTTTTACATTACCCTAGTGGTGCTAGTGGTGTGGGGTGGAGTAGCTCTGAAGCACCTATCATGATGCTGGACTGACATAAGAACTCAGTCTCGTGGCTGGGATCTTATAACAATTTAGGCTGATTTACTGGGTGTCACAATTTCTGGAGAAATCTAATCTGGCCTAGTGATTTACATATTAGAGTACTGTTGCCCACCCTTTGTGATGCTGCCCTTGAAAATTTCTCAGACATTTCAGCTTCAGGGTCTAATTTGGGGCTCTGATTTTGACCTTTAAAGCCCTAAATGGATGGGGACCAGATTATCTCTAGGATTGCCTTATTATGTACATACCTACCTAACCACTGAGATCATCCAGAGAGTACCTGTTATGTTCCCGCCCCCCCCAACCTTCTGAGCTGCTGCAGGTGGTTAAAGAGAACCAGGCCTCTTCCATGGCTGCCCCTTTATTATGGAGTTTCCTTTCCAATGAAGTTTATTTTGCCACCATCTTTGATAGCCTTTCAGGAGGTGGTAAAGATTGTATTGTTTAAATGGGTTTTTAATTTTGTTGAAACCTGTTCTTGTGCTCTGTTCAGGATAATCTATACTATGGTATTTTTCTGTTGCTGAATTACAGTACTCTTATAAAAGTAAGAACTAAAACTCTTCCCCTGCCCCTCCGCCAGACACTGAAACGTTTTAGTAAATAAATAGATAATTGGAAAATGGCATGACCTGGGCCACTAACATTCTATCCACACTTACTTTGAAGTAAGTCCTATTGATTTCAAAATAATTTATTGTCAATAAAAATATATACTTCTGCAGCCTAGGCACTTAATTTTCACACCAATTTTCTAAATAACTATATTTTCAAGTGTACATTTGTCATTGTTTCTGTGGTTTGATGGGCATATTCCAAGATTAATTTGACATGGCCCCAAACTAGAAAAAGCCAAAGCCAGTCTATTGTTTTCTTTGTCTCACTACAAACTCATCTACACCTCTAAACCAAAGGAACAAAAGATTGGTAAATTTTAAGTTCCTTCAATATGGACCCAAAAGACATGATGCTGAAGAGTTGTGTTTGATTATGCATACACAGTATACAGCTCTTTCTGTTCAGGGCTGCAGTGCTGTGGAAGGTCTTAATGACCCCTTCCCCCATTTCTGTGATAAAAAATGCCCTGGTCCCACCTCAGGATAGGATAGTTGGTTGTTATTGTGGGCCAGAAAAGAAAATACAAGCACAATATCAATGTAAAGGAAGAAAAGAAATTTGGAAAAGTCAAGTACAATATCAATGGAACCCTAGGAAGAGAACCCTTTTTAGGTCTATTGAAAATGGGCTTAGAATAGGCTTGCCAGCCCCGCACTGGGGGCAGAAATCCACCAACCCCAAGTGGTGTTGGGAGAAATTTTTAAAAGATGATTGTCAGGCCAATGATTTGACATCACATCCAGAGAAAACCCAGAACTGGCCGCAGTCCTCTCTAGGAATTGGTGGAAATTCAATGATTTTACCAAAGAGTTTCTGGCAATTTCTAGACAGGCATGATATCACTTTTAGGTTTCCCCTAGAAACGCAATCTTAGAAGGGCATAACCTTTTTTAGGTTCGAAATGTATGGTTACCTGTATTTTCCCTGGTGGTGGAGAGAACCCTCAAGTCAGAGTTGATTTTTGACAACTCCTGGTGGAGTTTTCATGGTAAGAGACTAACAGAGGTGGTTTATTACTGCCTGCCTCTGCAACCCTGGTTTTTGTTGGAGGTCTCCCATCCATTTACTAACCAAGGCCAACTCTGCTTAGTTTCTGAGATCTTAGGCTCACCTGGTCTATTCAAGTCAGGGCGTATTTTTCCCTACTACAGCTTAAAACAGCAGGGGGTGGAGGAGTTCTAAACTTTTTCCAACACTGAGATTGTAATCCAGACTTGGCCCTTGCAGCCACTTCCTGCAGCCCAATTTCATATCCAAACAGGGATCCCTAACATTATGTTTCTTTGGGCCCTTACAGGGACGTTACAACAATATCAATAAGCTACACTGTGTTCATGTATGTTCACTGCATTGCTTCTGGATTTTTAATGTTTTCTGTAACAATGGTACATCCAAGTGTTCTGAAAGCTCCCTTTATTGCCTGCTATTCCAGTCACTTTAATAATTGTAAAAATATTTACAGAAATATGTCACATTTTTAACATTAAAAATATGACTGCCTCACATAAAATGTTATAATCAGATGAAATCTGGCTTGGTGCTATTTTTCTTAGTAAATTTATATTCTCTGAAACAGGGAGCAAATAAGTTATAGTATCAGACATTGACTTCACAGAATCTACACAAAGAAAACCTGGAGCTCCGTGACACCAGTGAACAAGCTCATTTTCCCGTTCAATTGTCTCTCCTAGTTCTGGAGGCCAGTTGGAATTTTGTTCTTGATCCATAAGAAAATCAACACTCTGCCACACTAGTTCTTGATCAGCAGGTTGGAGATATTCATAATAAGAGAGCAGCATCTGTAGGATGGATGAAAGTCCATGAGCAGCCCCTGTGAAGTACAGAAATAGTTAAAATAAATGGTGTATATGTTGAATTTTCATGGAGTTTGGCTTTAGGAGTGAAAGTCAATATTTGTGTGTGTTGGGAGACATAGCTCTCACCCAAACAACAAGCCATTCCATTTAAAACATTTATTTTATGCCAAATTTACTGTGTGATTCTTGCTTTTCGATATTTGCCAAAATCAGGGGAGCAGGGATTGCTCACCTATCATGTGTACATCCCTCTGTTGAACGTTTCTAGATATGACTTTTCTAGTGCTGTACAGAGCAGTTCTTACAGAGCAGTTTAGAGCCTGGTTTGTGGTAAAGATTAGGGATGTGCAATTTGGGTTCGGTATTCCTTTAAAAATACTGAATTTCATCTGATTCGGTGAAGTTCGGTATTACCAAACTCAAAAGGGAATATGAATCATACTAGGAATTCCTGAACTCAAGTATACTGGATTAATTTGGGTTAATTCAGTAAACTTCAGTAACTCCGGCTAAGCTGTTCCTTTGCTGTTCCTTTGCTACAGAACAGCAAGGAAATACTGTTTTCTGCCTTTTTCCCAGATGAGAGGGAAAGGGCGGAGTGAGTGGCCAATCCTTTCAGGAGCTCTCCTTCTCTAGTCAATGTGATTCACTAGAAGGAAAGTACCTTTTTAAAACTGCCCTGCAAGGCGTTAAATAGGCAAGTGTTAAAGAATTTTTAGGCCCCATTTCATAAAATCTTATTCTAGCATACAGAATATGTAAACCAGCATACAGAAAATGTAATACCAGCATACAGAATATGTAAACAAGTAAGAAGACGTTGCTCCAGTGTCAAAATCTTGCCTCTGAGATATCCTGCTTGTCAGTGGGTGAGACAGGTCACTGAGCAAAGTATAAACATTTTTTTCTGTTTTGGTTATTCTAATTAGATAAGTAAGATTTCAACCTTGTATGCATTCTTTCCTTAAGAAAATATCAGATATATGGCTCCAGCTTCTCAAATGTTTGCATAATTAATCACTTAAGCTTTTCACATGTTATGTTTTCTGGGAAAACGCATCATTCTGACAAGGTGTATGTGTCAGTTTAACTGGGATTTATCCTAACCCTCTTGCGGGGAGGGCGGAATAAAAGTCTAAAACAAACAAACAAACAACCTTTGATCTTTTATTCTGTAAACAAATAGCAATGATCCTGCAAACAAACATTATTGAGGGTATATCATATTCTGTGATCTGACTGGTCTTTACACTTTTCTCCATGAACTGGAGGAGGTGTCATGGGTTTATCAATATAAAATAAACCCATATTTCTTTGAAAATTACTGCTTTGATGTCTTGATTTGTGTGAAGTCAATGGCTGAAAGGGGATAACAAATTAAAATACAGCATATTATATATCTATAAATTGAATGTTGTCATTGTCGTTGCCGTTATTGTTATAATAATAAATTAAATCCTCTTTCAGCAGGCTTGCCTCAGAACAGCCTCCATTTTGTGTAGTATGTACTCTGACTGCCTGGAGAGATCTGAAACACTGCCTGCCTGCTGCTGTTTGTTGGCTTTCTCTCTATGGTCTGGCCTGCTTTAGACTCGTTGACTGGATCCTGCAGCTCAGTGGATTCTGGCTGCTGCCTGCTGTGACCTGCACCTGGAAGACTTCTACTGCTGCCTGGTTTGAGAGTCATAGACTCACTGGTTTTTTTCTGTCTTTGCATGGAGGGGGTTGGCCTGGTGTCTGGGAGAAATACGGTTTGGGAAGAAGGAAAAAGTTTTTGTACTTGGAGTTTTAAAAACTAATTTTTTTTGCTGTGTGTATGGGTGCTTTCTTTGGGCTTTTGTCCATGTGTGGGTGGGTGGGGGGCTTTGATTTGAAGTTGGTTGTATTTAATGTTCATTTGTCTGATTGTTCTTCTGGGAGTGGCTTTTTTGTTCTATCTTATTATAGGTGAGTTTTTGTTTGATATTTCCAGTTAATTTTATTGTTGGAGCTTGGGGTGCTCTTTCTTTATAGTGTTTTTTGACTTGGCGCTTTTTGTTGGCTTCTGTTTTCTGTTCTCACTGAAATTTGATTTTGTGTTCAATTGTTGGTTGTTCTTCCGAAGGGGGAGGTGTCTGCTGGGGGTGCTTGGATCAGTTCGTTAACTTAAATTACCTAGTGGTTTTTGGGTATACTATTAATTTCTGAGAGGGTTGTGATTGTTTAAAAAGTTTTTTAGATAGGCTAGTTGTTCTTCTAAAGCAAAACTTAATTGGTAGCTTTTAGGGACCAAACAGAGGTTTTTTCCCACTTTAACAAGCTTGTGTAGGAATTGAGAAGTGTTCAGATTCTAGACAAATTCTATAACTAAATAGGCCGCCACTTGTGATTTTTTTTTTTTGCACACCCCTAGTAATGACAGCTTAACAGATCTCTTCTGAAATCTAGGTAGGTCTTTACATCAAAAATCTCCAAAACTTTGCAAATCAGAAGTGATTGTATGGGCTTGTTCTCTAGACTGGTTTTTCAAGTTCTTCCCTGTATGTTCAGCTATTCTTTGCTGATATCTTGAATTTTGTATGTCTATGAACTGGAATACTGCCTGCCTGTCACCTAGAACTCTCTATGAAACATTTAGTGACATCTTAGGAATCCCTTCCTCTCTGGTTCTGCTCTCCTTGTTTTTTGTTATTTTTGTTTAAAACCAACAACAACAACAACATTCAGTTTATATTCTGCCCTTCAGGACAACTTAACGGCCACTCAGCGGTTTACAAAGTATGTCATTATTATCCCCACAACAAAACACCCTGTGAGGTGGGTGGGGCTGAGAGAGCTCCAGAGAGCCATGACTAGCCCAAGGTCACCCGGCTGGCTTCAAGTGGAGGAGTGGGGAATCAAACCCAGCTCTCCAGATTAGAGTCCCACGCTCTTAACCACTACACCAAACTAAAATATATTTTATGTCTTGAGCCTCTTTTTTTCCACCTGGAGATTAACTGGCACTCAGTGAACATGGTCCTCTCCCAGACTGGATTTGTGAACGATTGCAAACCTGGGCTTTTGTATCAGTGCTTATGTATACCTAAGCAATCAATCCTACATTGAGGAGCAGGCCAGAATTCTGGCGTCCATTGGAGACACTCTACACAGTTGACTGAATTCACATAGTAAGCAGCTCACATACATTATGGATGCTAGATGAATCACCACCATATGAAACTGTTTTTCAGTGGCTTCCACATGAGATATGTAATATTTGAAAGCACAGACAAATGGAAAGTAACAAGCAGAGGCATTTACAAGGGGGGGGGGTTGTAAAAGATGGATAATTTATAATACCATAAAAAGTTAGGAAACTGCATATACTTGGCATGACCCAATGAAACACTGAATTTAGCTTACAGGATAGTATCGTCAATGGGAAATTAAAATGGTCTGTTTTCATTTCCCATAAAAGAGCCTTTATGCATTTGTTGTGAGAATGAGTGGCCAGCTTTACTCATTAAATATCTTTCTGCAAGGCATCTGCTTTCTTACAGTGGCCACTGTAATCTGGATGGCAAAGGCTGTCTTGTAGGGAACCAGGAAAAGGGGATCCTTCCTTGGAGCAGGGAGGTGGGCTAGGTGTCTTGTAGTTCCTTTCCAATTCTACAATGTAAAATTATTACTGGAATAGCCACTTGATCATTATTCAACTGAAGAAAACCAAGCCAACACATATTAACTACTTGATGTTTGTGTGGTATTTCTCTAGTTGATATTCTGGTCCTTGACCCTGAAACATTTAAATAAAAATGAAATAATATACATATTTGAAAATAATTGGAATTCTCCTTAGGGTTGCCAACTACAGATTGTGAGATTCCTGAATATTTTGGTGGTGGAGCCTGGGGAGGGTGGGTTTTGGGGAGAGGAAGGACCTCAGTAGGATATAATGACGTATAGTCTACCCTCCAAATCAGCCATTTTTACAGGAGAACTGATCTCTGTCTTGGAGATCAGTGGTAATACCAGGAATTCTCCAGCCACCTCCTGGTGGCAACCCTAGCTCTTTCCTAGTGAGAGACCTTGACCTTTTCTCTACTCACCTAGATACTCTGTTCCATAGTAAGAGTACATTAGTGGAACTGGCTTCCTCTTCCGCAGTGCATACTGTTTGCCAGATTCTAAAATTGCCTGACAAATTGACTTGATTTGTGCTGGAGTCAACACCTAAAGAAAAACAAAAACAAAAACAGAGAGGTATTCATAATAATTTCCTAAAATATCCTGTAAGAATCTAATGATTTTTCATTTCCCACACAAAGCCACTATGGTTGCCAATAGCCCTGGAGAAAAATGTCCAGTCCCTTTAGAGGCTTAATGTGAGGAAATGAGCAGGTGAATCTTTTCATGGCATAGCATCACCTATATACAGTATAAGCCTCTATTAAAGAGATAGTATATTTTTTTCCTCTTGGCAGTTGATACCCTGTGAATCATCCAGGAATCACAAATGTATTACTTTGAGTGCTGACCTGTACCTGAAAACTTGTATTAAAACAGGCTTTGAAACATTTATATGAAACTCAGGTCCACTTGTTTAGCTATACCTTTATCCCTCGGCCCTGACCATGGCTTTATCTCCAGTCCAAGCAGACTTCCATGTCTTTCAAAACAGCTGAACCGACTGCCAAGCAAGACTCCATGTCTGATTCTTCCTCCTCACTAATACAATGTCCTTGAACACTGGCCATTTTCACACTGCTTACTGGCTTTGGAACATCGCACCAAGCTCCCGGAATGACAGCGTCTTCCTGGCGCGATTTCATGTCAGAACTCTTGTACGAATTCGCGCCAGGAAGACACTGTCATTCCGGGAGCTTGGTGTGATGTTCCAAAGCCAGTAAGCAGTGTGAAAATGGCCTAAATGTGTAATCAGAACTAGTAAGGAAGGAAGTTCTTAGGTGATGGGACCTGGAATCCTAAAAATCCTTTCATGAGAGTAAGCCCCACTGAATAAAGTGCGGGTTACTTCTGAGTAGACCTGTTGAGGATTGCTCCTTGGATCTTTAGCTTGCAATATAAGGTAGCTGACAACTTCTGAGCTTGTCTTTTCATTGTATATTTTTAACACTTTGGGTATTTATTATCCAGCTTCTTTTCAGTAGGTTTTTTTATTTATTTATTGGACTGCAATGCTGCCTCTTAGCCTTAAAGCTTTCCAATGTAACTTGGAAATGTTTCAAAGAAGCTATGTCATTAGGCGACTTCTGGTTCGGGGTAATGGAGAGACCGACGTGATTCGGAGCTCCGGATCATCTGTGGTGCTGTTTTTTGGGCTGGTGGGGCTTCCAGATCGCCCACAGCCCCCGGGTTTTAGTCAGAAATCCGGCAAGAACGCTTTTAGCCCTGAGAGTGAAGGGTCTTCGCGGGTGGGAGGCTCTGAATTAAGGGCTTCTCCCCCAAGCCTTGAGATCCTCCTCGGAGAAGGGCGGTCAAAATCTCTGCAGCAGCTTCGGGAGTCATTAAATTGACATAGGCTCTTTGTTCCCCGAGCCTCGGGAATGGATTTGAACAGATTTGGACGTTTGAAGCAGTGAGTACATCCCAAGAAGTCTGTATTAAGTTAAGATTACTATCTCCCCCAACGGACCGTTTTACTGAATAAAGACTTAAATTTTAAAAGAACTAAAGACTGAGTTACCAAGCTGAAAAAGTATATTAAAAGACTGAGCAATTTAATTGGAGTTTTAAGAACGAGAAAAAGCTAAAAAGAGCTAAGAAGAATATTGTTTTGCATACCTGTGGTTGGGAAGATAGCGACGCAGTGGGCGGATCGTGGGAACTGGAAGGTGTGCCGTGAGACAGGAAGTGGAGAACAATAGACGGAGAGGAGATAGAGAGAAAGAGTGGCGAGGGAGGTCAGGAAGAGCAGGAGGACCCGGAAGAAAAACAAAGATGGAAGAGGAAGTGAAGTACCCACCATTGAAAGTAAGGGAAAGGAAACGGAAGTAGAGGATTCACCATTGAAAGTAAGGGAAGATTATCAGTGTGACTGTATTACCATAGAGAAAGATCGCCCAACATTTTGAACCATAGAAAAACATTGCTCGACATTTTAAGGGCAAGGGAAGCCTCAATTGCCATTTTAACTGAGGGCAAACGTCAAAAACTTTTGATATATAAAAATAGAGATTTGAATTAAAAAGAAGACGGAGCTAAGAAAGAGAGCTGATTCGTGGGGACCTAAGGCAAGTCTGATGGCCTCCAAAAAAGAAAAGGACTGGCAGGCTGCTATTGAAAATTTGGGTAAGAAAATAACAGATGGAAATAAAGAGATTCGGGAGATGATACAAAAATTACAGCAAAATCTAAGGACGGAAATGAAAGAAGCAATCAAATCGGAAATTATGGAAGTTAAAAAGGAGATGGAGGCAATAAAAACAGATTTACAGAATACTCAACAAAAGGTGCAAGAAACGCAGCAGTTGGTGCAGGATGGGGAGAAAAGAACAGAGGCTATACAGAATGAGACCATAGGTATGGGCGAAAGAATAGTGATGATGGAATGCAAAGCAATGGACAGACAGATTCGCATGAGGTCGGTTCCGGAAAAAATGGATGGATCTGCCCTTAAACAAGTAGCTGAAATACTGGCAAAATTTTTGGGGCAAACAGAGGCGGAAATGATGACTCATTTGGATATCGCGTATAGAGTCAATTCAAAATATGCGGAACAAAAGAACTTACCAAGAGATATTATTGTCCAATTGACCACAAGGAGAATGAAGGAGGAAATTATTAGAAGACACTTTGAAACTCCACTGGAGGTAGCCGGGACACGGATTCGAATTATGAGAGAAGTACCACGTAAAGTACCCCAGGATCGGAAAAAGTACAGAGACTTAACACAAAAGCTAAGGGCAGCGGAAATCAGATATAGATGGGAGCTACCGGAAGGAGTGACTTTTGAATTACAATCAGGGAGACAAGTGATCAAATCGAAATATGCAATGGATCTCTTTCTGATGGAAAATGGAAAAGACTTTCCTAGCTCAACCAGATTATAATTATGGAGTACAAATTAATTTCATGGAATGTTAATGGACTTAATTCACCCTCTAAACGTAAAGCTGTGTTACATTGGTTAGCTAAACAAAGAAGTAATTTGATTTGTCTACAAGAAACTCATATTAGGGATCAAGATGTTAAATATTTGATTAACAAAAAGTTAGGAAAACAATTTGTCTCGACAACAAAGCAAAAAAAGAGGGGAATTGTTATATATATAAAGGAAGAGCTACAACCCAAATTAATTGTGTCTGACAAAAATGGAAGATACCTGGCTGTGGAATGTTTATGTAATGTAAAGAAAACTATGGTACTTGGATTATATGCGCCAAATGGCTCCAAAGATATATTTTTCAAAGACTTACGAGAACAAATGGAGCAGTGGACTTATGACCAGGTAATTATAGCTGGAGACTTTAACGGCATGGTAGATTTGCAATTGGATAAAAGTCTATCAACAAGTAAAGTAAGGACGGGGAAATTACCGGAGTCTTTTTTTGAAAATCAGGAACAAGAAAATTTAGAAGATGTTTGGAGAAAATATAATCCTAAACTGAAGCAGTATACTTTTTTTTCATCTAGTCACCAATCTTTTTCGAGAATAGATATGATCTGGGCATCTAAAGAACTGGTAGTGTTTACAAACAAGACTGATATATTACCAAAAGTTAGCTCGGATCATAATCCAGTGATGTGGAGATTTGGAATGAAACACAAGAAAAGGAGATGGAGAATTAATGAGGATCTTTTGAGTGACCCAGAATGTGTTGAGGTGTTGAGAAAAGAAACAAAGTTTTTTATTCAGTCTAACGTGGATAAAGAGGTGCCAATGCACATGGTCTGGGACACATATAAAGCCGTAATTAGAGGTGTTTTGATGGACTTAAATGGCAGAGAGAGGAGGAAAAAAGAAGCGAAATTAAAAGAGATACAGGAAAAAATTATTCAAGTTGAACAACAATTGAAAAAGAGACCAGGTAAAAAGAAATTGTTGTATGAAATAAAGTTACTGCAAGAACAGATTAGAGCTATGGAAAATAAAGAAGTGGAGTGGGAGTTGAAGAAAATGAAGCAAAGAACATTTGAAGGAGCTAATAAACCAGGGAGATATTTGGCGTGGCAATTAAAGAAAAAGAGAGAGAAAAGAGTAATAAGTAAGATTACAGAAGAGGGAAAGGAACTATATGATCAAGGATTGATTGAGAGAGCATTTTACAAATATTATGCCAAGTTATATCAGAAAAAAATAGTGGATCATGAAAAGATAAGAGACTACTTTGACAGGATTGACCTACCAAAGGTACCGGAGAAGTTGAAAGAGAAGCTTAGTGCTGAGATATCAATAATGGAAGTGTTACAAGCAATACAAGCTACTACATTTGGTAAAGCTCCGGGACCAGATGGAATTACTGCAAAATTTTACAAAGTGATGGCAGAGGACTTGAAACAACTGATGCAAAAGATGATGAATAGAATATTGGAAGGGGTCGAGATGCCAGATACATGGAATGAGGCTAATATTACATTGATACCGAAGGAGACATTAGACTTAAGTAACGTTAAGAATTATAGACCAATATCTTTAACTAATAATGACTATAAAATATTTGCAAAGATACTAGCAGAAAGACTTAAGACTTGGCTAGTGGAATTTATTTGAGAGGATCAAGCCGGCTTTTTACCGGAAAGGCAAATAAAAGATAACTTACAAGTGTTGTTGAATGCTATTGAGTATTATGCTCAAAATCCAGGGAAGCAGGTTGGTTTTTTCTTTGTGGGTGCGGAGAAAGCGTTCGACAATTTGAACTGGGATTTTATGTTTGCAACAATGGAGAAGATGCAGTTGGGAGAGAAATTTATACAAGCAATAAAGGCAATATATAAAAACCAATCTGCAAATATAATTGTTAACTCGGATGTAACCAAAAAGTTGGAAATAAGAAAAGGAACAAGACAAGGGTGTCCGCTTTCCCCTCTTCTGTTTGTAATGGTACTGGAGATTTTACTTAGGCAAATAAGAGAAGACAATTCAATAAGAGGATTGAGGACTAAAGGATTTGAATATAAAGTAAGAGCTTTTGCTGATGACATGATGGTGATAGTGGAAGGTCCAATAGAGTGCATGCCAAAATTGATGAAGAAAATGAAGGATTTTGGAGATGTAGCGGGTTTTGTAATTAATAAGGTGAAGTCCAAAATACTCTGCAAAAATATGACTAAACAACAACAAAAGGAGCTGATGGACAAGGTGGAATGTGAAATAGTAAACAAGGTTAAGTATTTGGGAGTGGAAGTGACAGTGAAGAATATTGACTTATATAAGAATAACTATGACAAGTTATGGCAACAAATAGAGAAAGATATGATTAGATGGAATAAAATGAACTTGTCATGGTTAGGTCGTATTGCAGTAATTAAGATGAATGTTCTTCCAAGAATGATGTTTCTACTACAGACAATACCTATTGTTAAAGACAGTAAACAATTTGAGAAGTGGCAGAGAACGATGTTAAACTTTGTTTGGGCTGGAAAGAAACCCAGAGTTAAAATGAAAGTACTCTATGATGCGAAAGAAAGAGGAGGATTACAATTACCAAATTTTAAATTATACCATGAAGCGATATGTCTGGACTGGGTAAAGGAATGGATGACATTGAAGAATTTGAAGTTGTTAGCATTGGAAGGATATAATAAACTATTTGGATGGCATGCATATCTATGGTATGACAAAGTAAAAGCAGACTCTATGTTTCTACATCATTATGTCAGAAGAAGTTTGTTTGCTGTATGGACTAAATACAAGAAATATATAGAAGAGACTATACCAATGTGGATCATCTCTGCGGAAGTAGTAAATCCAAGAACAGAATATGCAGGGGAAGACTGGTTGACTTATAAAGAAATTCTTGAGATACAGCAGAATAACTATATGCTTAAAGGTAATGAAGAATTGCCATTCCAATATGGATGGTTTCAATACATGCAGATAAAAGACCTATATGAGAAAGACAAAAGAAAAAATGGTTTTAGGCTACAAAACTCTGAGATTGAGGAGTGTTTGCTTCATGGGGGGAAGAAAATAATTTATAAGATATATAAGATATTATTGAAATGGTTTACAGAGGAGGAAGTTGTTAAAGTGCAGATGGTAAAATGGGCAATAAATTGTAATAAGGAAATTTCAATGGAAGCTTGGGAAAAGGTTTGGAAAAATGTAAAGATTTCAGCATGTACCACTGTGCGTGAAAATGTATATAAAATGTTGTATAGATGGTATTTAACACCGAAGAAGTTGGCCAATGGTAATAGCCAGATGTCTGATAAGTGTTGGAAATGTAAACAGCATGAAGGTTCATGCTATCATATGTGGTGGACTTGTGATAAGGCTAAGCAGTTCTGGGGGGATATAGTTAAAGTTATGTCAGATATTTTACAAAGGAATATAAATAAAACCCCGGAATTGCTGTTATTATGTATGAATCTAGAAGATTTTGATAAAACGGACAGAGTTATGGTGTTTTATATGATCACGGCGGCCAGAATGTGTTATGCACAGAAGTGGAAGACTCAGGAGATACCATCTATGGAAGATTGGATTTTGAAAGTTTTGAACATGGCAGAAATGGACAAATTAACAAGGAAATTGAAAGAACAAGAATTAGACTATACATCAAGCTAGGAAAAATTTAAGAAATATGTGGAAAAAAAGTGGGACATGAAGGGGAAATTGTGGTCTTTGGAGAAGTAGGGGAGATAGAAACTTACTTAAGCTTAAAAAGGGGTATATTTTACTATATGTTATGGGATTAGTATAGTATATTTACAGGGGATATGTATGTAATTTTGTTTTACTTAGCATATGTACTTATTACTTATGTAATCTTTATATTTTTAACTAAGATAGGTAAAATAGTTAGAGTAGATAGTAGGTATAATATAGATATATATTACATTAGTATTATAGATTTTATGAATTTATATGATATACCTTTTAGATTAAGTTGGGTATGGAAAACTGCGGGGAGTCACCAGAAAAGGGGGGGGGGAAGGATGGGGAAAATGCAATGGGGTGAATAATGATAATGATTTTTATGTTTATGTTTGTAAACCCATCCAATATTTTTTTTTAAAGAAGCTATGTCATTAAACCCACCTTTCTTCATCTCTTGCTCTGAAAGTCCCATGAGGGACTCATGGGGTCACCATGAGTTGGTTGTGACTTGACAGCGTGCACACACACACATCAATAAATTCTAGCTTACCTATCCATATAAGCATGATGTTATTTATAACTCCAAGAATATATATGGTATAGCAGTAGCATTTGCAGTGTGTTTATGTGTATGCGCCGTCAAGTCACAAGCAACTTATGGCAACCCCAGCAAGGGGCTATCAAGGCAAGTGAGAAGCCAAGGTGGTTTGCCAGTGCCTGCCTTCCTCTGCAGAGTTTTCTTTGGTGGTTGCTCATTTGATACTGACCCTGTTTAGCTTCCAAGATCTGATGAGACTGCACCATATCATGCTGTCTTCCCAGTATTTGCAGTACAGGAGCTTTATGCTGCCTTTAATGCCTTCAGTTGTTTAAAAATAATGTGACCAATAGCACAAGGCATGTTGCACATAGGAATCATATATGACAAATGTACACTGCCCATGCTGAAACCACTTGATGCTGTTCTTAAAGGTAACACATATTAACAGTATTCACCACAGTTAGGTGAATATATCATACTATGAGAAAACATAGGTGACAGTTCCATGTGATAATACATCAAGACACATTCCAAATAAGTTATTTCAGTTTCAGGTGGGTAAGCTGTAATTCTGGGAGATTTCCAGGCTTCACCTTGAGGTTGGCAACCTTATTAATTGTAGTGTAGCAGCAGTACTTACCTTGCCGCAAACAGAGAATCTTAGCTTCCATTGCAAATAGCACCGAGAAGTGGGAACCGGGGATACTCTGGGCCAGGATATTCCAGTTCCCTTCATTTTTGGCACTGGAACTCCCACAATCATCCTGAAACCGGTGTCCAATTTTGAAACTCCTAGCTTTATTTTCTGATGAGTTATGCCTGCCACAGATGGATGGGCAGACAGACAGATTGTTTTATTATTATAGATTCCTGGAAACAGCAAGCTGACTTGCTTTGCTATGATATTTGGTTTAAATCAGGGTCCTATTGGGGAGCCCAGATGGAATTTTTGTCTGGGGGCCAATAGTGGCTCTTGGCAGCCCTGTAAGCAAATTCTCCAGAAAGATGTTTCATAAGGCTGCCAAGGCCTCAGTGGGGGCAGGGAACCTCCCTGACCTTCATTCCCCCCGCCCCCCACACTGTTTAGAGTAGCAATGGGAGAAAAATAAACAACAAAATGGCCATTAGCCCAACAGTATGATGTCACTCGGGGCAAACTCAGACATGATATCAGTCCTCTCTAGGAATCACTGTTTTACTCTGGTTTCACCTGGCAGCGACGTCCCAATGTTGCTGACAGCACCCGCCAGGCTCCTGCCCCCTGTCTCCTACCGATTGCCCTAACGTTTCAGGATGTGATTTGTGACTGTCTTAAAATGGACTACAAAAGGTGCATGGAGATTGTACTACCAGCATCCCTGAGACCCCTCTTTCAGGATCTTTTGCTAGTTAGTAAGAATTGGTGCTGCATTGTACTAAAAATATTATTCTGTTGCCATGTTTTATGTTGAAATCTGAATCTTGTCTAATATTTCCCTTACTGATTTGAATATAAAATAAAAAATGTTTTTTTAAAAAATCAAATACCAGGCACACTCCAGAACTATGAATACTGCATCCAGAAGAATGTGTAATTGAGCTGAAGGACAGCGTGCCAAGCTCTGGAGTGATTTGAACCAATAAATAGGACCTTTTGAGCAACATGCATCATACTGCGTTTTCTTGCATCATTCATAACCCTTTTTTCCCTGTACAAACAACTTTTAGATGAACATCAACTTTTGTCGTTTGTGTTTACAGCTATCCATAAATGCATGTAAAATATTCAATGCTACCAAAATTCTTCATTAATGTTTGTATACATGCATTCTTTTGCAAAACTCTGAATTCCCTACAAAATGCATTAAAAAGCACACACACAATGTAAGAAAATCTGCTGCATATATAGTTCTCAGTCTAAGTTTCTCTCTGAACAAACACTTTAATGTTATTTATATAAATCTGTTTTAATAACTTATAACAACATCAATAGACACATATTCCAGGATGGTTCACAAAGAACAGCAGAGGGAGCTGTTGCTGCAATAGCAGTATAAATAAATGCCATAAAATAAAGACTTTATTTTGTATTCAACAGGTTAACTTACTCCAGCATACAAATGGGCATGGATTAGTCGAATAGGTTTCTAGTAGCATGCTGCATTGCAGCACACCAAAGATTTCCTGTTTTTTGTTTGTGGGGCTTGTAGGGATACAAACTTGATCCAAGATGCTCCCAGGGAATGCGGCTCTCCCAGCGCGGCTGAACGCCGCTCAAGCTGGGAGCCGTCCTTTGAAGCCCCGCCCGGAGGAAAGAAGACAGTCTCCCTTCCCGGGCATACAGGGCTTTGCTGGGGGGGCGGAGCCAGGAGTTGTTACTGGCTGCTCCGCCCATTCCCAGCCTCAGTCTTTTCGAGTGCTCGGAGAGGCAGGAGGCGGCTGCAGTGCACAATACAGGCCAGGGCTTCAGGGCCTGTTGGGGCTAGAGTAATTGAGCAGTATAATGGAGCAGGCTGGTGGGGCACTGGGGTGGCGGGCAGCTAGGCTGTATTGGAGGGACTTTGGCCCAACTTGGGTGGCGTCTCTCCCCTTAATAGCTGTCTTGGAGACAGTGGGTGGTGAGAGCCCTCTCCCCCCCCCAGTCACACATAAACCCCTCTTCCTGCCATAAGCCTGTTTGTTTCCATTTAGCCTCCCCCCACCACCGGCAAAAAGTAAAATAAAGTAACTTAAAAAGCAGAGCCGGTGTTCTTCACTTTGGTTTACTGGTAAAGCAGCACCTGAGCCTATATTTTTGTGGGCCATAAAAGAGGGCCTGTCTCTGCCTGATAGTCATTCTGTTGGCAGGCAGATTTGCTCAGGGCTGTGCTCAGCGCCATCTTGTGGTGGAGAATTACTGGTGGCCTGTCTCTGCCTGACAGCCATTCTGTTAGCAGGCAGATTTGCTCAGGGCTGTGCTCAGCGCCATCTTTTGGTGGAGAATTACTGGTGGCCTGTTTCTGCCTGACCGCCATTCTGTTGGCAGGCAGATTTGCTCAGGGCTGTGCTCGGCGCCATCTTGTGGTGGAGAATTACTGGTGGCCTGTTTCTGCCTGACAGCCATTCTGTTGGCAGGCAGATTTGCTCAGGACTGTGCTCGGCTCCATCTTGTGTGGCAGCTTGGTACTGCTCCTGGCAATTGCTACTTTTGCTGGGGCTTAGTGCTACCTGTCAGGGCTAGCGTCAACAGTTGGTTAAGGGGTAAAGCTGTGAGCCAGTCCAACACATTATTAACGGCTGCTGTGTCATCATTTGGGAATGTTTATGCTGCCCAGAAAAGGGGGTGTCCCATCAATGGGGAAGTGGCCTGTAAACGGCCAGTGCCGCGGAACCCCACTTGGGCTCTGTCTCCCTCAGACGAGGATGATGGCCCAGGCAGGCAGGAACTTATGGAGCGCATTGTTGCTCTTGAGAGGGCTAGGAGTGGTACAGCATCAGCTATTGCACCTGTTCAGCCACACAAGGGTACTAAAAGAATTACAATTGCTGCTTTTAATAAGGATTTTGCCTCTTGTCTTTCTGCCCTGGAGGGAGTATCAGGAGTGGTGGCAAGTGATGGAGGCAGCAGCCAGGACCATCCTACATCAACTGAGAGTGTGGCTGACATTGACCAGGAATGGTCAGCTGACAGTGGGCAAGTTGCCATAGCAGTGGAACGACCCATGCCTGACGGTACGGATCCTTTGCCCAAGCAGAGTGCCACTTGGCCCTGGGGCTCTTTGGGGCAGGAAGCTGCTACCGGCGCTCCTGCATCTTCTGTTTTGGAGACATATCCCATGCTTGGTTGGCCTTCTGCAGGCCCAACTATTTGGCCTAGTTATGCCAGACGCTCCTTGCACCTCCAGCAGGTGCAAGTACTGCCTGTATCGGGCTGTGCTACCAGTTGGGATGGATAGGCCTTCCCTCTGTCTGTGACTGGGTGGCCTTTTGGTTATGGCAAGCAGATGGGCCTGGCCCCCTATGGACCCCAGGGATATGGCATGGTTCCTTATGGGACACTTCCCCAGGGAGATATGGCATTGCCTGCGGGGGCGGGGAGAATATACAAAGGGTTAGTACATGGATGACTTTACCCTTCCTTCAGGGAACTAGAGAAGAAGGATATAGATGATCTGTATGATAGGGATAAGGAGAAGATCCGCTGTAGGCAGATTGTCAGGAACTGGACTCATTGGTTGTCTGGGTTCCTGGTTTATGCAGGGGTATTGGCTAGGGCACAGCCAGGTAGGGCTCTCCCCCTTTTCCAATACATGAATATTATATACAGGGGGTACATGGACTTTGAGGGGGTGGGTTGGTTGATACAGCTGTGGGTGCAGGTCATGGCCCTTGCCAAGTCCAACCTCAGGAATAGGAGCGAGAGTGATCATATGATTATTCTACCCTCTCAGGGTTCAGGTTCCCACACTTCTGCGGGGCAGCAGGTTTAATTACAGCTGCTTTGTTGGGACTTCACGTCCGAGGAGCTTTGCAACAAGAAAGTGGGCAAGTATATGCGTGACTGCCCTGCCTGCATGGGAACCCACCCATAATCTGCCTGCCCCAAAGGAAGACAGGGTGGGAAATGCTTTGGGGGCAGTGGTGGCCAACAAGGGCCTGGAAAAGGGGCCCAGCCCAGTAAAGCTGAGGGTACTTGAATGGTTTCTTCAGGTCTCCCCAAGGCGCAGGGTGCTGACTATTCGTCCATTGTTTAGATGACTTTTTGATGTCTGGGCCAGCCGGCATGGGGCAGTGTGCCAGGCTTTTGGCAGGGGTCATGGAGTGTTCAGAGGAACTGGAGGTTCCTTTAGCTCATGAGAAAACAGAGAGACCATTTGTTGTCATAGCGTTCTTGGGAATAGAACTGGACACAGTACAACAGACCTTAAGGTTGCCCTTAGAGACGGTGGTAGATCTTGGTCTCGATTGGAGGGCTGCTTGAGTGGAGCCTAGATATCTCTCCTTGAGTTGCGGCAATTAGTTGGCCATTTAAACTTTGCCTGTAAGGCAGTTGTGCCTGGGAGGGCTTTCCTCAGGTGGCTGTGTGATTCTATGAGGGCCTTACGGTTGCCCCATCAGCGTTTAAGAATTAATAAGGACATGCAGGATGACCTTTTGGTGTGGAAGGAATTCCTTTACACCTCTAATGAGGTGACTTTTTGGAGGGAGAAGCTTTTGCTAGAAGCCGAACTTCAAATCACCTCTGATGCCTCCTGGTCTACAGGATTTGGAGTCTTTTATAGGGGGCATTGGTGTGCTGACCAATGGCCCGCTGATTGTGTAGCCCAGGGATTGTCCAAAGAACTTACGTTTTTGGAGTTCTTTCCCTTGTTAGTGGCCATGGGGCTTTGGGGATCACACACTTTTGGTCTGACAACTTGGCTGTCATGCACGTGGTCAAAACCATGGCATCTAGATCCCCCAGGGTGATGAGGCTGGTAAGGGCCTTTACATTGAAATGTGTGCAGATGAACATTTTGTTCAGGGCCAGGCATGTTCCAGGTGTTAATAACGGTGTGGCAGATGCTTTGTCTTGCGAACAGATGGAATGATTCTGGCAGCTTGCCCCCTGGGCTTACAGGCAACCAGCGAGGATGCCCCAGGAGCTATGCGAGCTTGGATGGCGGAAGTAAATAGAGCAATCCAGCTGTCCATTGCCCCCAGTACACGCCAGGCCTACAACCAGGCGGTCGGGCAGCTTTACCAGTTCAGGGTGTTGGCGGGGCTCCAGCAGTAGTGGCTCATCCCACCTGAGTACTTGATGCACTTTGTGTAGTGCAGCGGGGCCGGGGCCTTGCAGTGAGGTCCATCAGGGGTCAGTTGGCTGCTTTAGCCTTCGCCAGCAAAGCACGTGGCTTACCTGAATTCACGGGTGTCTTCAGGATTAGAAAGATGCTGGAAGGCTGGGCCAGGGAGATAAAAATGCCACGTGACCCGAGGCAGCCCATCTCCCCATCAGTTCTTAAGGGTCTGGGGACCGCATGGGCAGAAGTCTGTTGGTCAGCGTTTGAACGGAAGCTTTTCCACGCTTCTGCCTTAATGGCATTTTTTGGAGCTCTGCGAGTTAGTGAGCTGATGGCCTCATCGCGTACAGATGCGTCTGGCCAGGCACTGAATGCCCGGGACATTAAATTTGTTGGGGATAAAGTCTCCATTGGGATCAGACGGTCCAAGACTGACCAGTGACAGCAGGGGAGCCCCTTGCTTTTGGGCCCCTGCTCTGAGCAAGAGCTGTGCCCTGTTAAGGCCCTCAAGGAATATGTCACGCTTCATGGGGATGACCAAGGGGTTTTATTACACCACAAGGATGGGGCCCCACTGACTAAATATCAGTTTGGGCGGTGACAGAGAGGGCCCTTAAGAATCTTGGCTTGTCAGGAGTCATGTTTGGAACCCAGACTGACCAGCGGCAGCGGGGAAGCACCTTGCTTTTGGGCCTGAGCTTTTGCTCTGAGCAGGAGCTGTGCCCTGTTAAGGCCCTCAAGGAATATGTCACGCTTCGTGGGGATGACCAAGGGGTCTTATTCCACCACGAAGATCAGGCCCCACTGACTAAATATCAGTTTTGGGTGGTGACAGAGAGGGCACTTAAGACAATTGGCTTGTCAGGGGTCAAATTCGGAACCCACTCCTTCCGGATTGGTGCGGCCTCCACAGCAGCTGCTATGGGATACCCTCAGCAGGCGATTCAGAGAGTGGGCAGGTGGCGGTCAAGGGCGTTTCAGTCCTATGTCCAGCCCCTGCAGCAGTTTTAAATGGCAAACTACTTGTTCTTTCCTCAGGTGCCGTGTCGGGCCAGGAGAGGAAGAGAATCCTGATTTGTGGCCACAGCATGGTGTTCTGGACGGCCAATCAAGCCAAGAGAACACAGTTTGGATCCCAGCTGGGCCTGAGCGCTGTGGCCACGGTGGATTGGCAGGGCAGGCGTGGTCTCAGATGGCCTGGCCTGCTGCCTCTCCTGTTTAGGGGACGGAAAGGTCCTCCCCCACACATTGTGGTCATTCACCTGGGTGGTAATGACCTTGGGTTGGTACAGGGCAAGGCCCTGTCGATGCAGGTAGCTGAGGACCTTGAATACATAAGCAGCCAATGGACGGGTGTGCTTATAGTATGGTCAGAGATGCTACAGTGATGGGTTTGGCGGGAGGCCTTTGACACCAGGGCGATAGAGAGGGCCCGACGCAAGGCTAACCACGCCATTAAGAGGTCTTTGGGGCAAGGCTTGGGTATTTATTTGCCATACCCCAAGATTAGGGCCGAATTTGCCCACCTCTATAGAGGCGACGGTGTCCACCTGGCACCTGAGGGCAATGATATTTTTCTAGATGACCTGCGGCAAGGGCTTCGGGTGGCTCTAGGCCACCTGTGGGGCGCGAGGGTCTAAGCAGAGGCTTGACCCTTGCGGTGGCAGGAGATTTTGGGAATAGGGTGCGGGCCGGTGAGCCCCTCTGGCATTTCCCCATGCGTGGGGTGCAGGGTCTGCCAGGACGGCGGGATGCTTTTGACGGCTCCTTGCTAGGAGGGCAGGCGCCTGAGGGGATCCCCAGGAGCAAGGCCCAACCTCATGCTAGACGGCTGGGGCGTAAAGGGTACTTGGGGGGGGATCCTAGGCCTGGCTGCTGGGTTCCAGCCATTCATGGGATGGCCTATACCCGGGGCAGGGGGGCTCGCCCAGACAGGCAAGGCGGTGGTCAGTGGTATGACCCCAGGGCTTGACCTGTACCGCTTAGATAGCTCTTGCCGTGCATTACGTTTATGGTCATTTAATAAACGGCCCTTTATTCCAAGCCTGTGTCTGTCTCTTCCTTCTGGCTGGGGGTTCAATGCGGCTCTCCCAGCGCGGCTGAACGCTGCTCAAGCTGGGAGCCGTCCTTTGAAGCCCCGCCCGGAGGAAAGAAGACAGTCTCCCTTCCCGGGCATACGGGGCTTTGCTGGGGGGGGCGGAGCCAGGAGCTGTTACTGGCTGCTCCGCCCATTCCCAGCCTCAGTCTTTTCGAGTGCTCGGCCCACCCACCTCACCCTGTGTTAGTGCGGGACTAGCCGGCTGCTGTGTCCAGAGCCAGGTAGGAATTTTTCCCCTTTTTCCCTGATTGGCTGTTGGGAAGGAGGGTTTTTCGCCTACCTTGCACTAATGGCAGTGGTTGAGTCATTATTGGATTGTCCTGTTTAGTTAATAGTTGGCAGGAGATTTTGGGAATAGGGTGCGGGCCGGTGAGCCCCTCTGGCATTTCCCCATGCGTGGGGTGCAGGGTCTGCCAGGACGGCGGGATGCTTTTGACGGCTCCTTGCTAGGAGGGCAGGCGCCTGAGGGGATCCCCAGGAGCAAGGCCCAACCTCATGCGAGACGGCTGGGGCGTAAAGGGTACTTGAGGGGGGATCCTAGGCCTGGCTGCTGGGTTCCAGCCATTCATGGGATGGCCTATACCCGGGGCAGGGGGGCTCGCCCAGACAGGCAAGGCGGTGGTCAGTGGTATGACCCCAGGGCTTGACCTGTACCGCTTAGATAGCTCTTGCCGTGCATTACGTTTATGGTCATTTAATAAACGGCCCTTTATTCCAAGCCTGTGTCTGTCTCTTCCTTCCGGCTGGGGTTCAATGTGGCACTCTGTACATTCACAAGACTGACTTTTATAAAAACTGATTTTTAAATTAACCCAAGACATGAAATCATGCCTGATATATTATCATTGCACCAATTTCATAGGTGGGCCAATTAACTTCTTATTAAGATACTAGACTCCAAATAATGCAACACTCATTTTTTCCCATAAGAATTAGGAGTTACTTGATTTTGTTCCTACTGTCTGAGCTACTAAGTGAGAACTGTTTCTCTGAATGGCTTTGCTTCCTTTCCTGTACCAACTAGTTCATGCTACACAATAATGATACATAACAAGTTTCAATATTAAGGTTTGCTGAATCAGCAAATAAATACTGACTGTGGAGGCAGGAAGCTCAACTGGGGGCTGTGGGGAGAGGAGCAAGGACAAGGTCATGCCCAGGGGCTAAAGCAGTAGACTGCATCAAGAAACAGGCCTGAGGAGAAGTCCAGCAGAAGCTGGGGCCTCATGAGGCCTTGGTACGCAGGTAGAGCAGTTTCTTAAACTCTGAGGAAGAATGGACAGGAGAAGGGAGGACCCAGCCAGGAAGGCCATCGGGTAGGGTTGCCAGCCTCCAGGTGGTGGCAGAGATCTCCTGGAATTACAACAATTGATCTGCAGGCAATAGAAGTCAGTTCCCCTGGAGAAAATGTCCGCTTTGGAGGGTGGGATCTATGGTATTATACCATGATGAGGCCCCTCCCTTCCCTAAACCCCACCCTCGCCAAGCTCCACCCCCCCAAATCTCCAGGAATTTCCCAACCTGGACCTGGCAACTCTACATCGTCCCAGATTCTCTTCACTCACCTTTGGCCCTAAAGATTTTTATTTTTATTTTATTAAATTTATATTCCACTCTCCCCACATGTGGGCTCAGAGCAAATCACAAAAAGAGGGCATTGGGGGAGCCCAAGGTCAACCCCCCCAATCCTATATTGGGCTGGCTTAGGGAGAGGCAGTCAGGCAGGAAAGGACAGACTGCTCCCAAGATGTCAGTGGAGAGCAGGAGGGCTTGAGAAAGAGGGTCTAGGGTACAACTGAACCCTCCTCCTCTCTGTGTCCTAAGGTTCATCTGGCACCGGGGCTTGGAAAAAATGATGCTAGAGGGTGCTGCAGCCCCAGTCACCAACCCTTCTGGGGAAAAATCTGACCCCCCCCCCATATCTTATTTTAATTAATTTACAAATCTATTTTATTCAATGCCTCACATTCATCAGCTTTATAATAAAATATAAAAACAATCCAACTCATATAATACAGCTTATAAAGGGCCTGAATTAAAACAATGGCTTAGATTCTAAACAGTAAAAGAGGAGACACACTAAAGCAAGGCGACTTCCCTTCTCCCCCCACCCACTGTAGTCTTTTGTGTTGACAGAGTAGTGCTTTACAAAAGAGTCAGCTGAGGATCACATGGCAGGCTGACAGATGCCTCAAAGAGGGATGCCTCAAAGGGGGATGCTGAGGCTGAGGCTTGTGCCCTAGTCAAGTGTCCTCTGATCACCATGGGGCAAGGGATCTCTGCCTTTCTGTAACAGAGCTTAATAGCAGCCACTATCCATCTGGATAAAGTTTGAGAGGACTTGGGGAGACCCTTACGATGTCCAAAACAACACACAAAAAGGGATCTGGATTTGCAAATACCCCTTGTTCTATCTAAGTAATACAAGAAAGCCCTTTTCACATCCAACTTGTGTAAGATACATTCTGCTTCAGAAGGAGGATTGGGGGAAAAAAAGTTAACATAACCTTTTGTTCTAAGTGAAATTTTGATACTACTTTGGAGAGAAACTTGAGGCTGGTATACAAGACAATTTTCTTCAGAAAAAAAATAGTAAATAGAAGGTTAACCTGAAGGGCCAGGAGTTCTCCCAACCGTCTGGCTGAAGTCATAGTAACCAGAAGCGCCATGTTCCAAGATAATAGGGAAAGGGGGCAAGCACGCATGGGTTCAAAGGGTGGTACCATTAATTGAAAGAGAGCTAGAGGGAGACTCCATTGAGGAACTGGTGGGGTTCTTAGAGGAAAGGTATTAAAGATACCCTTGAGAAACTGTTTAGAAATGTGGCGGGAGAAAACTGTCTTGCCATCAGCCCTCTCATATAAAGCTGATATAGCAGCTAAGTGAATTTTAATGGAGGACACGGACAAGTCCTGTTTTTGAAGTGATAGCAAGTGTTCAAAAATAATAGCCAATGGGCAAGAGACAGCTGAGAACCATTTGAGTTCTAACTATGCCATGAAACGTTTTGTGGCATAGTTAGACATGGACGTGGCTTTTGTGGACAACTTCTGAGCATTTAAAATGATTTGAGTCACCTCTTTGGAGAAAATGAGTCAGGTGGATTCAATGGCCACACCGTCAATTTCAGTGTTGTTCCATCGTGGTACCACACCTGATCCTTGTGTAAGCCGATAAGGAACCATGACAGTATTGGACTTGCACCTCCTTGGCTACTAAGGAAGATGGGTGAGGATGGTTAAATAGGAAGGGGCAATTCTTCTGCTTATGTTTGTAATACTTCTTGATCTTTTGAGAAGTAGCAGGGATAGAGGATGGATTTTCCCACATGCTGTGAGCAATGTCCAAGAGATCTTCTACTGGTGGGAAGGCTATGGAAGCAGGAGAGTCGGAATACAAGGCCTGCAAACACCTTACTCTTGGGGTTTGGGGTAGATGCCAAGAAGTCCAACTCCAATGCCCTGGCCATGCACATCATCTGCTCCAAGAAGAAGCAAAATAGTCCTCATTGGGGGAAGATGATGTGGTATCATCTACCACCTCCTCCAGTGATGAATGTGAAGCTAGTTCAAATGTAACATAGGAAGATGAGACCACATCCTTGTTGTAATCTGATTCTGAGAAGGCAGGCGATTGAAGACCAATGAGTTGGAATGGCTGGAGCTCCAGAAATGGAGGTCGTTGGAACCAAAGACATCAGAACTGGACATGGCACTGTGCCATTGGCACAGGAACTGACAAAGGATCCAGAACAAATGGAATTGGAATGGACTGAAACCCCTGAAATTGTGGGAACGCAGAAGCAGACTGCAGCCAGTTTACAAAGTCCTGCCAGTTCTTTACAGGTGCCGGCGCTGGAATTGCAAACCAAGGCGCACACAATTGTGGGCCGGTGAGGAGGTTGCAACTTGTGGTGGCCAAGTATTATTATTATTAATAATAATAACATTCAATTTATATACTGCCCTTCAGGACAACTCAATGCCCACAGAGTGGTTTACAAAGTGTGTTATTATTATCCTCATGACAATCACCCAGTGAGGTGGGTGGGGCTGAAAAAGCTCCAAGAAGCTGTGACTGACCCAAAGTCACCTAGCTGGCTTCAAGCGGAGGAGTGGGGAATCAAAGCCGGTCCTCCAGATTACAGTCCTGCTGCTCTTAACCACTACAGCAAACTGGGGAGGCCCTTGAGAAGTCACAGAAACCTGCATCCATTCCATAGGTAAGCGTGGAGCAGTAAAGTCATCAAATGTGTCATAGTCCCCTTATTCACCCAAAGAGATGGAGTGTGAGGTGGTGAGAAGTTTGAGATGGATTAGTGACCTCCTCCTTTATAATAATGGATGGAGCCAGGATTGGGGAGTAGCTATTTTTACTCCAAATAGTTGACATCGAGTGCTTTTGATGTTTAGGCTTACTTTTTGCCTGTTTAGCAGATGGTTCGGAAGTGGCACGTTCCAGATGAGTCAGACTAGTGAGTGACATTTTCTGCGTTCAGGTGAGGGATGAGGAAAGGGATCACTCATCGTTGAATGAGAGTTCGATGGGAGAACAGTTGGAACTGACGGTTGACTCTTGTTCAGATCTGAAGAGCTGGCCCTGGGAACTGACAGTGACAGGGCTGGTGGCTCTACTGCAGCAGATGACTTCACTGCTGGTATATCCAAGCTGAAGAGAACTTTCTCCCATAACGTGGCTTTGAGCCAAGAAGCTCTGTCGCTTTTGGCTTTCAGCTTGATCCTCTGACAGTACCTGCATCCCAATACGTTATGGGCTTCACCAAGACAAAGCAAAGATCATGTTCATCAGTGTGAGGCATTTTTGTTTCACAGTGTGAACATTTTTTAAGCAGTGATTTTTGAGACATAATGAGTTCCAGGAGTGAAGAAATCGAGGAAAGTGAAGAGAACAGCTAGGAAGAACCTCTCTTGTTGATGAAAGAATTAAGGGAAATGGGGGCACTCCACCTACCTACTTGCCTTTTGGTGGGAAAGGGGTGAGCACATGCAAAGTAAAGATGGAGTGCCCCTTTCAGACTTTTAGAACCATAAAATCTCTCTCTGAGGCTGGCCTGCATCTGCGTAGTCCCAATATAGGACTGAACAGAAGAACGATGGCGAATAGGTGTGTTAGATGCCTTCAAAATGAACACAGATTCTGCCAGATGAGGATTTCTTAGCTAAATCAATATGTATACTTGTGTTTAAGCAAGAAATTATTTTTAAACAGTATGTTAATTTTTAAAGGCATCCATTAAACAGAGCATAGTATCTGATAGAGATACTATCAGAGTTATGCATAACTTCACTCCTTGACATTTTGTGTTGGCTTCTCTACCCCATGGCAGCCATTTTGTGGTTGCATCCACCCCCCCCCCCCCATGTATCAGAATTCTAAAGGTGACCACAGGCTGAAAAAGTTTGAGGAGTTGTCTTCAAAAGTAGTTCCATTTAAGAAATGGGACCTGGAGGATATGTTACTATGTCTCATACATAGGTGCTTGCAAAACAAAACAAAAGATACTAATCTATAACACAGTCATTGTAATGATTACAAGATACAAGAGATGAAGGCTCTGAACAATTTGAAGATTTATATACATGTTAACTATTAAGCCATGAATTTAGGATTTAGGTATTGACTAAACCATGCCGTTCATATCTCTTTTATAACTCAGAATAGCATTAGAGAAGGTGTGACATGTGTATGAACATAGGAGGAAGTCTGTTAATGAAAATGTAAAAAACATTTATTAAATGGAGCAAGCCACATAAAATACACATTTAGCAACGTTATAAAAATTAAGCTGATCTTTTTCACAAAGCATCAGCATTCCTATACTTCCACTGGCACTTAATAAGCAAGCACAACAGAAAAGGACTCCACATTGGCAAAAGGCCATTTTAATTTTGCTTGCTGATTTGCAATTTGTTCTGCATAAATACGACTATGAATGGAAGCATTACCTCAGGCTACAACAGAATGCTGATAGGTAAAAGAGAAAGATCAGGTGAAGGTTATGAAGCCTCCTAAGTCATGTTAATTTTATTTTACTCTATCACCCCTTAAAGACTGCTAATTATTTTGCACTAATAGCCTCCATGCAAGATTCATGCACAACAGCCTGGGTGCTTCCATATGAGGCACAAAACTGCACCATTGCTGAGGCAGTAGCAGTGAGTGGTGCTGAAGCAGGCAGGAAGGGCATGCATGCACCCCATCCCCATTGTGCCCAGTGCTGCATCCCACCTCATTCCTTCCATTGCATGAGCACAGAAATTCCAATGTCAGTTGTGTCAAGAAGACCCTGCATGGCCCAGTAATGGTGCCCTCCAGCTAATCCACAGTACAAAGCTGCACCACAGCTCAGCTGAAAAAAAAAAGCCTGTTGAAGGAATAAAAATTGAAGACGAAATGCAGAGCTTAGCTTGCCCCCCCCCTCCCCAGATTAGCTCCAGGACGTTCTGCCAGTAGCCATCCTGCACTTCCTCATTTGATCTGGCTCAAAGGGAAAAGCCCCAGGAAGCCCACCACAAGTCATGTTTGGAAGGAGTGTGACATTATGTAGATGTTAGGTTTAAAAACAAGGTTATGCTGCTGTGAATTCAGGGGAAAATCCCTGTGTGGAAGCAGCTCTTAAGCTCAACACACACAGAGATACATTTTCTGAACTATAGAAGGGTGTCAAATGAACCTCCTATGGCATAAAGACACAATTGGAACACTGTCATGAATCTAAGTACAACACAAGGTACATTGCAAATGCAGGCATCACATATGGCTTGACATTGCTATGTTCCAAAGGGGAAAAAACCATCCCACAGCCAAAAGAAATGAGAAATAATAGTCTAAGTAAAAAACACATTCCTACTGTTTAAAATGTAGGGATGACAAGTAGGAAGGTAACTTTGCCTCACTGAGCATTTGGCATTTGAGCCTTAGATGCAAGCAAAGTGAAAGTAATGTTAGTCTGGTCTTTCTATGCCTCCTCCTCAGCTGTCACTGCATATAAAGTAATATTCCTTTGGGGAGGAAAAGATAGTCTTGTCAGAAAATGTGAGTCAGAATACTATTAAAAATTCCCATTAGGAAAGAAAGGATTTCTTCCAGAGAAAAGACAGCCCCCAGCATTATCAAAATGCTTAATATACAAGATATATATTTGTAAATGCAGTTTCAGGTAGACTGTAGAAGGGCAAGATTTGACGAAGGGAGCTCTGACTCTTGAAATTTCGTACCCTGGAAATCTAGTTGGTCTTTAAGGTGCTTCTGGACCCAAATCTTGCTCTTCCCAAAGTGTTACATTCAGACTGAAGGTGAGGACTGAATACTTTCCAAAATAAAACTCTCTTCAAAGAAAACTAGATGTCACAGGAAAGGATTAGAATTGAGTCTTTCTCCAGCTATGCTCGTTTTTCATGTGGATGAGTTTTACCATGATGATGACGATGATTATGACTAATATTGACATTTAATAGAAACTCTCAGTAACTTTGCTGGACAATACTACATTTGTGATCATTCAAAATAATTCATAATAGCTTCTATAAGCAGTTAGGGCTGCCACCTTCCATGGGGACAGAGTTCTACCAGAATTACAGCTGATCTGCAAACAGAGATCATTTTCCCTGGACGAATCATAGAATCTAGGAGAAACAGAAGCTCTAAGAGCAGATGAAATTGGCTGATAGTCACTGTAGAGACACCAAAGGCTAGAGACAAGCTGGAGATTGAGAGGCAGGACTGTTGTTGGCTGGCATCTTCCTATAGGTCTTGTAATTGTGGTGTTCTGCTTGAGAAAGACTTGAAGGGAATTATGAGGCAGGCAGGCTGAATGATATGAGGCAGAAAATTTTGTTTGGAAAATTTGACCTCACAGGAAGGGAGAGGAGCTGACTTTTGACCTGTTGCGACATCACATGATGTGACATCACCCCTCACTGAGCTTCCTCCTCTCCTCAAACTCCACCCTTTTGAGGTACCACCCCAAATATCCAGAAATTTCCCAGGCTGGAGATGACAATTGTAAAGACAATGATATATATAAAAAAATCTTTCCGCTTATGTTCTGACAGCCTGAGTAGAGTACTGGATCCCGTGGACTGCATAATGTGCGACTCCAAGGGATCTTCAAACTTACATTTTTTTAACCATTAGCCTCCACACCAGATGGTGTATTACTTTTGAAACCAAGTGGAGTTTCCAAAGCAGTTTGTGATGTGGCATGGAGATTTGCTATAAAAAAGAAGGGAAACAGTAAAAAAAAAAAGTTTTTTAAAAAGTAAAAAATTCTGCTAGACATAGGCCATTTTCACACATCTTAGCGTGGTACTCACGGAACAAAATGGAATCGTGGTGCGATGATGTCAGAAATTGCACCATAAAGACACCCTTGTTCTGTGAGTTTTGTGTTATGTAAAGACATGTGAAAATGATCAGGGTCAAGTCTTTGGGATGTCTAAAAGTTCTTTGGTTCCCAACCTTAGATCTTTTCCTAGACTATCTGCTCTGTATTTTATCCTACATTATACTATCACTGTGAGATCCCAGCACAGCAAAATTATTGTGCCAATGCTCAGTTTTAATAATCTCTGTGTTCTTATTGTGCACAATTTAACAATATGTTAGGCTTAGAGAAAATGAATGCATTCCACATCAACTCAGGCATCCTGGCTCTAAAGGTATTACTTGAAAGTAAATTCCATTGATAATAATAGGGTTTACATCTATCAGTGTTTGAAATATGAAGTGGCATTAAGAAACAGAAATAGAATACAACCTATACATTGTGTTTATCATTGGAGATAATCCCATAGTACAGTGGCCCCCAATTTGGTGCCCATGGGTACAGTGTCATCTAGCAATTTATCCCACCTCCTCAAAGAATCTCTTCCCCAAAGCAAAGAGCCAAGCCTGGCTTTGCTATACCCCACTGGAGCAAGAGGTGCTTCAGGAGAACCCAGGACACTTCTTTGTTTCTGCAGGGAACACCTCATTGGAAACAGTTGTCTCTATCATATGCTTGGCTTTGAAACTCAACATTTGGGGAACTTATCAACTTTCTGTAGTTTGCCCTGCCCCCACAACAACCATTACGTGTTTTGTCCTGCCTTCCATGGCAGCCACTGTAGTGCTTACTGCCCATTCTCAAAATTCCAAAAGAGCTCTCAAGCTCAACAAAGCTCTAGTGAAACCACTAGTGTATGTCCTGGTGCTGCTACCAAGTAATTGGTGGGGAAACTTGGGCTGCTGTCTGGGTTATGGCAAAATGTAGAGGACATCTTTTCAAGGTTATACAAGTTATCCAAAGGAAACATGTACTATTATACTATATACCATAGTACCTACCTGATGGCAAGAGGCAAGTCATTATTAAGTGAAAATATATCGGAACAACTACATGTGCAATGTGAATGTGAAATGCAATTACATTTGACTGTCACAAATAACTTTTGGAGTAAATACCAGAAACTCTTAATTTCACCTTGCAGTAGGTGTCATATGAGCAGCAGTTGAAGCAAAAGAAGGGGGAAAACCCAAACTAACAGTGAGCTTCCTTCTTCTGCATACATATTATTTTCTGTATCCGCAAAGGGACACTTTCAAAGCAGCCTGTTCAATTTCAATTTGCAGGTCTGTTGCCCTTTCAGCACAACACATCAGCAAAGTATAGGAAAAAAGAATGTGAAAATAGGTTGCAAATGGAAAGGAAGCATGCTAAGAAGACACCAGATTGGTGATACCCCGGGACTGCACACAGCCAGAAGAAAAAGACCAGGAGGAAACAGGCAAACAGCATGTGACAAAACACTAAGCATAGTATGCAAATATAAATAATACAGAAGACGAAAAAGAATCAGATGACAAAGGTTTCTCCAGATAATGTAGGATGATAGAAGACTGTGATGCCATATTTTTTCAGTAAAATATAAAAATAATCAAATGAAAATGCTTAGGAAATCCAGGAAAAATCAACAAAAGAAACTCACAGTGACATCCTAAGCAGAGTTACTCCAGTCTAACCCCCTTGATTTGGTTTAGATTGGAGTAACCCTGCTTAGGATTTCACTGTCAATTATGTTAGCAAAAACTCCCCCCCCACACACACACCATTTATGGGAATGTGCTGCTCTCACATACTTCCCCTAGCAGTGTGGCTATAACAGATGGAAATTTAGTTGAGAGTCTGTCCCTCGTGTGTGTGCATGATGTGGGTGTGTACAGGGAATTGCTGGGAAGCAGCCAAGAGCATTCATTGAGTGAATGCTGGGGAAAAGATTTCTATCTATTAGCTATGAGTCGTAGGCCTCTGATCTTTATGAAAATCCAGAACTCCAGATTTTTATCCTTTCTGTTGTGCCTCACTTCCATCATGACTGTGATAATGCAGCATCTATGAACAGAGTTATCTTATATACTAATAGCCAAGTGCGCTTGATTCTGGCTGGGTGGAGAAGGGGCATTGCCACCTGCTTTGCACTGGATTCCAGAAGGTTGAAAAGGGGGGGTGGGCATTGCCATCTGCTCCACTCCTGATCCCTGTTGGGGGAGACATTACGTTCTGCTTGGCACCTGATCCAGTCCAAGTGAAGGGGGATGGGCATTGCCTCATGCTCCGCTCCTGATCCCAGCTGGGTGAAGGGGACGGGCAGTGTCACCTGCTCCTCGCCTGATCTCGGCCAAGTGAAGGGAGGCGGGCATTGCCACCTGCTCCACTTCTGAACCAGGCTGGGTGAAGGGGGTGGGCATTTCCTCCTGCTCCACAGCTGATCCTGGCCAAGTGAAGGGGGCAGGCATTGCCACCTGCTCTGCTCCTGACACCAGCTTGATGAAGTTGGACGTGAGTGTTGCCACCTGCTCTGTGCCTGATCCCAGCTGCGTGAAGGCAGGGCAGGCATTGCCATCTGCTTCACTCCTGATCCCACCTGGGTGACAGTGGGGTGCACGCACTGCCACCTGCTCCACTCCTGATCCTGGCTGGGTGAAGGGGGGAGTAGGCATTACCACCTGTTTTGCTCCTGATCTGAGCTGGTGAAGAGGGGATGGGCATTTCCACCTCCTCCATTCCTGATCATAGCTGGGTGATGGCAGGGGACAGGTATTGCCACCTGCTCCACTCCTGATCCCAGTTGGCGGAGGGTGGGTATTGCCCCCTGCTCTGCACTTGATCCCAGCTGGGTGAAGGGTGGACAGGCATTGCCACTTGTTCTGTGCCTTACCCCAGCTGGGTGAAGGTGGTGGGCGAGCATTGGCACCTGTTCTGTGCCTGATCCCAATTGGGTGAAGGCAGGGGCAGGCATTGCCATCGGCTCCACTCCTGATCCCACCTGGGTGATGGTGGGGTGCAGGCATCGCCACCTTCTCCGCTCCTGACCTTGGCTGGGTGGAGGAGGAGCAGTCATTATCACCTACTTTGCTCCTGATTCAAGCTGGTGAAGGGATGGGCATTTCCACCTGCTCTACTCCTGATCACAGCTGGGTGATGGTGGGGGGGGGGCATTGTCACCTGCTTTGCTCCTGTTCCCAGCTGGGTGAAGATGGGGAGCAGGCATTGCCACCTGCTCCACTCTGGATCAAAGGCTGTGAATTGAAACCAAGGGTAGGCTTCCGTAAAACTAAGAATCTTAAGGATGTATTAGTTAGGGCTGATGTTTGCAGTGAGACCAACTTATGCCGCCTCCCTAAGGGGAATTTCAAATGCGGGCACTGCCAGATTTGTGATCTGTTTGTGGAGGGTAAAGAGATCTTCATCAGGGGATTTAAGCATAGTTTTGGCCATTTTGCCAATTGCCAGAGTAAAGGAGTGGTTTATGCTCTGGAATGCCCCTGCAACTTGTTTTACATCAGCTGCACGCTCAGACCCGTCAAGGTCAGGATACTGGAGCACATGGCACGTATTCGGAATAATGTCATAGAAGCACCACTGACTCAGCACTTTAAGGAGCAAAAGCACCAAGCTAATAGCCTTAAGATTGTAATTTTAGAAGTGGCTGCCAAGGGCGAACGAGAGGGAATACAATCGTGGCTTCTCCAACGGGAGGCTTACTGGATATTCAAATTTGACTGTGTGAAACCAAAGGGCTTGAATAATGAGCTGTTACTGAACTGTTACCTGTAAGTTGCACATCATAGTTGACTTGTATTTTGTAAGCCTGTACCTTTAAGTTGTGAGTCTCCAATCAAGGAGTAGAGATAAAAAGGTCTAATGAGGGGACTATGCACGCGTTAAAGAACAGGCAGCAGCCAGACTCCAGGTTGACTAATTAGTAATCTTTATTGTGAATAAGAATAATGGATGGGATATGTGAGTATGGAAATGAATTGGGAACAGTGAGAATTGGGTTAGGTTGATATATTGAGGAGAGTGATTGATATAATCTTTTTCACGATAGAAATCACGCTCCTGATGAAGTGGGCACGAAATCTGTGATTTGCAGCCGGCCCCAGATTGAGCGTGGAGGAAAAAGGTCTTAGCTTCTTATATATCCCTGTTGGAAGAATATGGAATAAAGGACAGCAAGAATATCGTCATTAGGAGGGGTTTACCTCTGTAGTCTGTGCATACTTCTGGACACTTTCTGTCTATGCTGCTATAACTACTACTGTAGAGTTTATCTGAATGTTTACAACTACTACTGTAGAGTTTATCTGAATGTTTATGCTACTGTATACGAATGTAATTTGAATGAATTTGATACTTTTCATGTTAAAAGTTTGCACTGTATATTGCACTGGCACTTTAAGAACTTTCAAAGTTTATTAACTGATTGGTGTTTTGTTTGGTTTCCGTGGGGGTTTCCCCTCTGTGCTGCTCCACTCTGGATCCCAGCTGGGTGAAGGCAGGAGGGCATAGCCACCTGCTCCGTGCCTGATTTTGACCTTGGCTTCCCGCTGTGGCACGCTCTCTGGAGGTCTGGCTGCCTCATTTGCGCTGCCCTCCACAGCAGCTCCCTGTGAAAGTGCACCAGGGTAAGAAGTGAGTTGTCTTGAATATGCTTAGCCTTTTATATAGTAGGATACAGAAGAGCTCTGCATTTTTCACTATGGGTTTTCCTTTCGGATGTGAACTCCCCAAAGTAGGGAGCTTTTCTCTATGCATTGATAAAGACAGAGGGAAGACAGCTAGCTACTCCACATATTGTCACTGCTGGGCAGGGCTGGATCTACAGGGGGGCAGGGGGGTCACCAGCCCCCAGCACCGATGAAGACGGGGCACTGGGCGTGGCTGCCAGCTGGGAGTGCGTGTTGCGGAGCTGGTGGTGGCAGTGCTGGCAGCTGAGTGGGAGGGCTGGGAGGCCGCCTGTGTGCTGTCCTGGCTGCCTTCCATGCCAATGGCCGCACCTGGCCCACAGCTGCTGCGTCTGGCCTCCCAGCCCTCCCACTCAGTTGTCCTGCGCTGCTGCCACCGCCAATGCACACTCCTGGCCAGGTGCAGCAGCTGTGGGCCAGGCTCAGCAGGTGGCCGGGGCGGTGCATAGGGCAACTGAGCAGGAAGGCTGGGAGGCCAACCACGCACCTCCCCGGCTGCCTGCCGCACTGATGGAGTGGCTGGCTTGCAGCGGCATGCCCTGCATGATGACGTCACGCATAGTAACGTCATCACGCAGCCTGGGTGCACGCACACACAAGTGCTTAGGGGCAGGCAGCAACAGCCCTGGAGCTGCCTTGGATGCTGGCGATCCTTGCTACAGTCCTGATGCTTGGCACACACTCATGGCTTTATTTGTAGGCACAACAGAGCCAGAAGCAGAACAAACAGAATTGCAGAAGAGACTTCACTGCAACACTCTCCACTGGATGGGTGGAATAATGTAAATGCCTCTATTGCCTTCTTCATCAGGTGAGTCTCCAACACAGGCACAGAAAACTTCTGATGGTAAAAGGGGGAGATAGGAAGAAACATTTTTAATTTTTTAAAAAAAATTAAATGAGGGGGGGGGGAAGGAAAAAATTAAAATAAGCATGATAAACAATAGAAATACAATATGGCAACAATAATTTCCAAATATCTAAAAGTCCACCCCCAATTGTTGTCTATATGTCATACATTTGAAAACAGACGAAGTTATAAGGTCCTCCATCCATTGAATTATGGGAGGTGGGCATCTGTCTCTCCAATGTTGTAATATGGATGTCCAAGATGGTGGCTGACTGAGAGACACATTTCTGTGGGCTCTCGTGCCAGTTCTATTTCCTGGGCTTACTGCCAGGCCGGGTTGGGAAATCAACCCTTCTCCTTACTGACAGGAGATGCTCCAGCTGTCATGTGCCAGAGGGTCTATCGGGGGATTTGGAGGCTCTTTTTAATTAGAGAGCTGAAGAATTCTCTGTGTCCCAACAATATGAAAAATTCAAAGCAGGAACAGACTCAGTTCGGGCAGAGGCCAGTATGTCTGCCAAGGACTATTTGTATATACTTCTCTGGACCGCACTAAGATGTCTCTTTTCTCTTCTCCCTTCTCATAAGAAACTTTGATTATAGACTGAAAACTACAGACTGTGTTTTACTTTCCTGCCTGAATGAAAAGAGCTCTACAGCTCTCTATAAAGATGTAACTATCCATGTCTTATTTGGACTATGAAGATTCTTTTTTATTCTATTTCAGCATTTTAATTGACTATTAAAGAAGTAACTCTAAACATATCAAAGAATTTCAGAAACTCCACCAAGATCTGGACATTATCTTTTATTTTTCTGTTCCATTTAGTTTTGATCTCCTGCTCTTTTGCTTTTTCAAGAAGAAACAGGATAATATAACTGACTTCGAACTGTTTTGTTTGTTGGACTAACTCAGAATAAGTGGAATAAGTTTGTTATGTTTTGGGGATTATTAAGCATCTATTTTAAATTCAATGTTGCAATATAAGTATTTTAGCTACAGTAATGGCATGGAGGATCCCTTTTTGTTGACCATCTGTTAGGTTTCAAGTAGATCATTTAAAAGTACATAGGTTACAGGCAAGTCGTTTATGTACTTTTAAGAATCAATGGGTGTTCTAAGAGAAAATTAATATGAATATTAACTTTCTTCCAAAAAGATCAAATAACTGGACATGTTCAAAGCATACGCTTAAGAGACATGTCTTGTAAGCTCCAGCTCTGGCAATTTGACACTGTGTTTGGTCATTTACTAAAAAGGTGCTGTGGGAGGGGGAGACATGTGGAAGGGGAGACCATCTAGGAAGCGTTAGCTTCCCCATTCTCCCTCTACTTATGAACCCATAATGTCAGGAAATACCCAGGTACAGGTGCATTCTCTATGGTGGCCCCCACCTTATAGAATGGCTTGTCCAAAGAGGTCGGGAAAGCTCACACTCTCCCAGCTTTCTGCTAACTGAAAAACTAATTATTCAGGAGGGTTTTTTCCCCCTCAGGCAATAGGGCTGTACTATAAGAAAGTGATTCAAAGAGATGCATTGGTATTGGGATAGAGTTTGTAGACTATACTGCTCTGTACTGTCAGGAGCTGTAAGTATGCTCCTACTGGATAGTTCTGTGCTGTTTAAAATGTCGTATCAATCTACTTATGTTTTGTTTCAGCATTATTTTTCAGCCCTGTATTGGATTTTTGCTTGTTTTCAAATTTCAAATACCTTACTGCATTTTTATTGAATGCCCTAACCAATGTTTGTATTGACTTAATTATATCTCAGTGAGAAAGGCATACTATAAATAAAATAAATTTTCCAAGTAAAAGCTTTTGAGAGTCAAAGCTCCTTTTAGACACAAGAACTCAGGATTTCTCCACTCCTCCCTGTATCTGAAGAAGGGAGCTTTGACTCTCAAAAGCTTACACCCTGAAAATCTTGTTGGTCTCTAAGGTGCTACTGGACTCCAATCCTGCTGAACTCATTCAGTGACGGTCCCATCTGCAGCTGCTCTGATAGGTCATTCCAGAGGAGCAGACCTACCTCAGGCCAAGCTTGTGACTTAGCTGTTGACATATGTACAATGGCACCACAAAGAGGAGAATGCCTGAAGAACATAACTGGCACATGGAAGGCCATAAATATAAGAACCTAGGATACAAAGGGCTTTAAAGGTAATAACCAGCACTTGGATTATGTCTGGAAGCAGACAGGCCTGGAAGCTAATAGTGTGTTCCAAGTAGACATGGGCACGAAACAGGGAAAAAAACCCGAACAGGCTGTTCGTTGTTCATTGCTGATGATGAACACAAACAGCCAACCAGAACCGAACATGTCCCGTTAACGAACGTGTTCGGTGTTCATCGGCATCAGAGCGGCCCCCTTAGCAGTTAGAGAGCCCATATTCACAGGGAATGTGCAGCAGGCTCTCCTCCAGCCATCACCCAAGTTTGGTCAAGATTGCAGTATGGATCTCATAGTTTTACATTCCCAAATTCGACGCCACCAGAAAACTCCCACTCAATACAAATGGAGCCACCCTCCCCAGTTCACATTGGCCCCATGTGGTGGACCTGAAGGTGGGCTGCCTCCCATGTAGGGGGTGGGGGGTCTGGCCGCTGGTCGGCGGCACCCCTATGTGCCCGCTCGCCAGGACTCCCTGAGGGAACTTTCTGCCAAGGCAGTATTGTGGGTCATGCCTGCAGCCACTGTGTAACCAAATGACCCAGTAATAGTCTGCAAAGAAAACCCTCCAGCAAGACATGACGGCATGCGCGGAGGCCTTGCACACACAAACACACACCCTGGTGGGTCAGAGTTGAGACACCAACACACGTCCACCAGATCGGGGTCGGAGCGGTTCCAGAGAGGGAGAGGTTGAAAGAGGGAACGTCCAGGACCTTGCCAGGGAGAGGAGAACAACGGGTTGCCACTGGCTGCATTATGGTGCAGGACTGGGAATACCCCTTAGCTGGAGAGCCATGAGCCACTGAGTCGCGGGCTGGCGGTGGCAGCAGACATGTCCCACCTTCCTGCCTTCGCGGAAAGGAAGGGATTGACAAGACAGGAGAGGTTCATTGGGAAGGGTCGGAGTGGTTCCAGAGAGGGATAGGTCAAAAGAGGGAATGGGAACTGGGAAGTTCCTGACAGTTGCAAGGCCTCCTCCGAGCAATCTGCTGATGCACTCAGTGGCGGCAGCTCACATCACCCACCTTCCTGCCTTTGCAGAAAGGATGGGATGGGGATGAGCAGGACAGGAGAGGTTGTTGGCGAGGGTCGGAGTGGTTCCAGAGAGGGTCATTTTCATAGACGGAGGGGGAGCTTGACAGGGAGAGGAGGATGAGGAGGACCCCAACATCCCATGTTGGATCGCGTAGACTGCTCCAGCAAAGGCTTGTCCACCCCTCCTGTGTCGCAGTGGATGCTGTCACTGGCAGCACCCACTTTCTTGCCTTCACTGAAAGGGTGGGAGGGATCCATTCCCCCCCCATGCCCAGAGGGGTCAGCAGGAGCCCATAGATAGGGCAACACAGGGCCCTATCATCATCAGCAGCAGCAGAGCTGTACCTCGTGGCCAAAAGCGGCGGCAGCTGACATCACCCACCGTCCTGCCTTCATGGAAAGGACAGGAGGGACAGGACAGGAGAGGTTATTGGGAAGGGTTGGACTGGTTCCAGAGAGGGATAGTTCAAAAGAGGGACTGGGAACTGGGAGGCCTCCCCTGAGCAACCCGCTGATGCGCTCAGCAGTGGCAGCTCACATCACCCACCTTCCTGCTTTCATGGAGAGGATGGGAGGGAGATGTTGTTTGGAGGGGTCAGAGTGGTTCAAGAGCAGGTGAGGTTCGAAGAGGGATGGTGAACTTTTCAGGGAGACAGGGACAGAGGGTTACCACTTCCTGGCTGCCTTGTGGAGCAGGACTGGGATACATCCAAAGATTTGGGAGCCTTTGTCTTTGAAACTCACTGATCTTGTCAGCAACGGAAGCAGCCATCACCTGCCCTCCGGCCTTCATGGAAAGGATGGTATGGACAGGTCATGAGAGGTTGTTGGGGAGGGTCGGAGTGGTTCCAGAGAGGGTCGGTTTCATAGAGGGATGGGGAGCTTGATGGGAAGAGGAGGACAAAGAGGACCCCAACATCCAACGTGTCGGATTGCACAGACTTCTCCGGCAGAGGCTTGTCCGCCCCTCCAGTGTCGCAGTGGAGGCTGTCACTGGCATCACCCACCTTCCTGCCTTCATGGAAAGAACAGGGTGGGCAGAAAAGGAGAGGTTGGGAGGGGTCGGAGGGTTCCAGAAAGGGAGAGGTTGAAAGAGGGAACATCCAGGACCTTGCCAGGGAGAGGAGGACAATGGGTTGCTTGTCACAGCCGCATCGCAGAGCGGGACCAGGAAGGTCCAAAGAAAGTGGCCATAGTGTGGTATTTCCCCGTGCCCAAAGGTGGAGACAGCTGACATTACCCACCTTCCTGCCTTTGCGGACAGGATGGGATGTACCGGACAGGACAGGAGAGGTCATAGGGCGGGGTCGAAATGTTCCAGAGAGGGATCGGTCGAAAGAGGGAAAGTCCAGGACTTTGATGGGGAGAGGAGAGTATGGGTCGCTTGTCACGGCTGCATTGCAGAGCAGTACTGGGAAGGCCCAAAGGTGGCGGCAGTGCCATGGTAGTCCCCTGTGCCCAAAGGTGGTGGCAGCTGACATCACCCACACTCCTGCTGTCGCGGACAGGACGGAATGGGCAGGGCAAGTTGTGGGGTGGGGCAGTATTGGTGCCATACAGAGAGGGAAAGGTTGAGAGAGGGAAGGGGAACATGTCTGGGAGAGGAGGGCAAAGGGTTACCCTACAGAAGACAGCAGTTCCACAGAATCTGCTCCAATCAGAGACAGCTTATCTATCAAGGCAGTTCAGGCAGGCTGCTGCCAGCATCACCCACCTTCCTGCCTTCGTGGAAAGGACAGGTGTTGCGGCTGGGACCCCCCCCACTCAGAGGGGAGGGGACAGCAGGTGCCCATGGATGGGGGGGGGCCATGCTCCACAACTACATGTGCAATAGTTCCTGATCTGCCCCTCATGGCCAAAAGCAGCAGCAGCAGACAGCACCTACCCTCCTGCTTTCGTGGAAAGGGTAGGTGAGAGGGCCCTATCCCCCCCACACCCAGAGGGGTCAGCGGGAGCCCATAGACAGGGCCCCCCGGGCTGTGTTGCCCTATCATCAGCAGTGGCAGCTAAGCTGTCCCTTGAGGCCAAAAGCAGTGGCAGCTGACATCACCCACCATCTGGCCTTCACAGAAAGGATGGGATGGGAAGGAGAGGTCGTTGGGAGGGGTCGGTGCGGTTGCAACCACAGACAGTGAAGATGAAAGAGGGACCGTCCAGGGAATTGTCAGCTAGAGGACAGGATGGGCAGGAAAGGTTGCGGGGAGGGGTCGTATAGTTGCCATCAAGAGAGGTAGAGGTAGAAAGAGGGACCGCCGGGGAACTTGTCTGGGAGAGGAGGACCAAAGGTTGCCAGCCATAGAGGCAGCCCCAAGAACTGAGGAGTGCTGGAGCCCGCTGCACAGCACCTTGGCCGAGAGCCACAATAGACTTGGGGAGGATCAGAGGGCCGATAGGTCCAGGTCCAAGGAGGGATGCCCTAGGAAGTTGAGGTTGACCTTCACGAAGGTCAACATGTCCACCAGGTCCGGGTGCAGATGTGCATGGCAGGGATGGAGGAGGTCTCTCAGGTGGGCGAACACCTGCTCACACTGCACGCTGGTGGGAGGGCAGGACAGGATGTTGGTTGCCATGATGGACAGGTCTGGCCATTCGGAAGATTTTCTTGCCCAATATTCCAAGGGATTAGAGTGGGGGGGGGGCTTGGTGGGCTCCACCAGGTACTCTCGCACCATAGCCCCCGCCGAGTCCTCCACCGTGAGCGATGCACCCATTGTGCTGCAGCCAACCACGCAGCCCTCCGACGAGGCCCAGAGATCAGATGAGGCCGTTTGGGCAGGTCTCTCCTGGCATGGCTCTCTTCCCAACTCCCCCTGCCCCTCCTCCTGCTCCTCCTTCTCCACTGCCCGCCCCACGCCCCTGCCCGGTTCCCTCAGGCCAGCCTTCTCTTTCTGGTAACAGAGCACCGCTTTGCGGAGCTCCTTTTTCCAGCACAGCATCTAACCCATCCGCATGGCGATGCTGCTCTTGATCCAGGGGTCACAGAGGGAGGCCATTTGGTATGGCACCTCATGGCACAGAGGATGCAAGCGCTTGGCCACACACGCCTGGATCCTCCTCACAAAGTCCTGGACCCTGGGGAGCAGCTCTTTCTCGTGCTCGAGCTCCTTGGCCAGGAACTGATCGAGCCCGTGGAACAGGGAGATGACCTGACCCAGGCTGGCCTCGTAGGAGCAAAGGTGCTTGGTAGCTTCCTTAAAGGGTTTCAGCATCCAGGACATCTGGGCAAGGACTCTCCATTCCATGGAGCTGAAGCTCAGCTCCCCTCCCCTCCTCAGAACGTCCATGGATGATAGGATATCCTGCAACGGGCCCCTCTGCTTCACCAGACGACATATCATGTCATAGGTAGAGTTCCAGCAGGTGGCCAGGTCCTGAAAGAGTTGGTGCTTGATTGAAGGCGCCTGAATGTCTGGTTTCCCAAACAGCAGCCAAGTGCAACGAACGAGGCTTGCAACGACCACCTGTTCGGCTGGAATGGCGCATCACGAACAGCCTGTTCGCGAGCAGCCGAGCGGCCTGTTCGTTGTTTTTTTCCGTTTGTAATGCTGTTCGTGCCCATGTCTAGTTCCAAGTAGCTGACTTCATTCAAGAGTCTCACTCTTCCATTTTGTACCAGTTGAACCTTCTGATACATTTTCAAAGGCACACAGAGTGCATTACAATAATCCAGTCTGGAGGCTACAGTAGTGTGGATCAGCATGGCTAGATCAGCAGAGTCTAAATAAGGGGCCAGATTACGAGCAAGATGTCATTGAAAGAAGGTGGTCCTAGCGACAGCACCAACCTGTTTATCCATCAATAAGGCTAGGCCTGAGAGCACCTCCAAGCTCTTAACTTGGTCTACCAAGGAAAATTAATCCTATTTAGGGTCAGACCTATAGACATTGTCAGGTCTAGTTTGGCCCATGACTGAAAGACTAAATATGCTGCCATCTTCAAAGACCTCTCTAACCTTGATCAACGTAAAAACAGAACAGCATGCAGAAATAAACATACAGATTTCCGTACTGTTTCTATTCTGCTGATAGGCAAGACTTCAGCACTCCTTCTAAGTGCATCTGCTAGAGAGACACTGATAAATCTCACATTGTCAGAGATGTGCTGACGTAGTACTAGTGTCAGGGAATTTTGAAGAACACAACAGAGAAGATAAAATATTAGAGCTCATAAAGAGTTGAGAGTGCAAAATACTTTTAAAAAATGGTGCAGATTATAAACGTACTCCTCAAAGAAAAAGTAAAAGAAAAAGAAAAAAAAAGCTGCGGAGACAGGGATCATTTACAGTCCTACAAACTTTACAGACAGGAGTGCTGGCTCCATTTGTTTACACTTAAATATTTTCAGATGATTAGGCAACTTTTTAAATTACTAACTTTAATATTCAATAGACCCACTTTCAAGGACTTGGTCATATAGAATATGCCCAGGTATGGTAGCCAAGCCTGAACTGGCAACCAGAGGGAGACAAGGTGGGATAGAAACATGGTGAGTGGCTTTTGGTGACACCATGACACCACTTCCAGGAAAACTACAGAGTTTCTGGCAATTCCTAGAGAGACCTACCTGATATCAAGTCCATTTTTTTCTGGAAATCCTGTCACATCATTGCCAATGGTAACTTAAAAAAAAAAGTCTCCTGCTGGCTGCTAGAGGGCAAGGCTTGCTGGGAGCAGGAGATCTTTCTGAGAACAGGCACATAATCCCAGATCATGCTTGATTAACCTGTGATCCAGCACCGGCAGCAGCCAGGATAAAGACCTCTGAGCACCCCTGCAAAATGTCCCAGATACAGCTGTCCATATCACAGTGCTACAATGATACAACTTTTGTGATTGATTGATTGATTGATTAGATTTTTAGCCCGCCCTCCCCGCAAGTAGGCTCAGGGCAGGTTACAATCATAAATAAATCACAGTAAATAAAACCAATAAAATACATCTCAGTACCAACATGGATTTCAGCATTCCAGATGGTGCACCCTTCCCCCTGTCCCTGCCCACCATTAGAGATGGGCATGAACAGCAATACGAACTAAAAAAAAGCCACGAACAGCCCAATCAGCTGTTCGTGAACAAGCTGTTCATGAGGCCCCATTCTAAATGAACAGGTGGTCATTGCAAGCCTTGTTCATTGCTGTTCCTCAAGCCAAACAATCTGGCACCTGCAATCAATTCCCTTGGCAACCGGAGGCAGGGACTGCCTGAACTCTGTCTGAACTCCTGCTGTTGCCCTGGAAACCCCAGTCTAAGCCCAATTTAGTTTGATAGGCAGGTCTTCCTTTCAAGTGTGGAGCTCATTACAAGGAAGCAAAGAGCAGGGGGGAGGGGGGCTCCAAGCTTTGGTTTTGCAGACAGTGAGGGAGAGACAATTGCTGTTGGCATTTTGAGAGAGAGAGACAGGGAGAGTGCATTGGAGCTTAAATTTTCTTTGTGTATGGTGGGATAGGGATCTACCTCTTCAAGTTCCAGGGCTGCTGCCAGGCTCTGGGCCAAGCTATTATTTATTACTGGTACCTATCCTGCTGCCTGCTCAGGTAAGGTTTCTGGGAGCGGTGCAGTAGGGATCTACCCCTTCAGGTTCCAGGGCTTCTGCCAGGCTCTGAGGCCAAGCTATTATTTATTATTGGTACCTTTCCTGCTGCCTGCTCAGGTAGGGTTTCTGGGAGTGGTGCGGTAGGAATCTTGATGGCTGGAGGAGAGCCTGCTGGCCCCCATGAACGAACATCGAACATGTTCGTAAACAGGTCATGTTCATCAATGTTCGTTGTTTGTGGATGGCAACGAACAAGGAACACCATGTTCATTTTTTTTTCTGTTTGTGCCTATGTCTACCCACCATACACAACTCTATACAACTCTTAAAGGGGCAAAATTCTACTCAGGATCTGGAAAATTGTTCCTCTAGAGTTCCTCTTTTTGAGAGATTTAGCTCACAAAAAGTGACAAGAGAGGGGAGCATAGAAGCTAGGAGGAAAGTTGGTCAGGAAGCCAAGAAAGCATCCAAACCGAGCGGGAAAGGAAGATGTGATATATGACTAGCTTCAAGAAAAAGACAAACACTTATGTTACTGACTTATCACTGATGGCCCTTTGTCATCTTATGGAGCGTAAGGGAGGAATTTAACTTGGTTTAATTCCCTGAAAGCACCAACAGAGTGAATATAGAAGTAAAATCACATGCAACAAGAAGGTGGCAGTGAATCTGTGCACTAACAATGCAGAGGAGTTAGCCGTGTTAGTCTGTAGTAGCAAAATCAAAAAGAGTCCAGTAGCACATTTAAGACTTATGCTACAATAAAGTTGGTTAGTCTTAAAGGTGCTACTGGACTCTTTTTGATTGTGCACTAACAATGTGCAGGTTATCACCAAGCCATGCTTGGGATAAGAGCTCTGGTTTCTATTACTGACAGATAACGACCGCATTTAGAATTGTAAACGTAAATAAAATTTTTGTTGCTATTCATCTAAATTCAGATAAGTTGTCACTAACATGGCCCTATTTTACCAGCATATGAGCAGCCCATACGCATCTGCATCATCATCACTGTCAGCATCATCATCTCCTAAGCATAGTGAATTTTGGGAGAGATGTCTCCAGTTTGACATCTCCTTTCCTCATTTGACACAGCTCATCTCTATATTTCTCCTTTTTTAGGCTGATCAAGTCTGAGAGCATATGTCTTTCTCTTTGAAGGCACCACCACTATGTAATTCTTTGATTTGAGAGGCCCATCTTCACTTATTACTTTGTAGTTTTAGAAGGAAAGTGAACACTTCTTTTATTCTGATAGAGATTACAGTTTTAATAGGTTATTATTGATCTTTTGCTGTCTGCTTTAAGATTATTTTATGAACTAATTTATGATTGCCTTTCAACTTATTACTTGTAAGCAGCATTCAGTACCATGTGACAGAAAGGCAGCCCATCCATCCATCCACCCACCCCAATGACCTCTCCATGGGCATATTTGTGTCCAGCAATGTTTCCTGAAATCCACCCCCCCCCCAAAGCAAAAGAGACCACCCTGACTTTTCTTTACTTCACTGCAGAAGGATGTGCTTCTAAAGAGCTAAGGAAGGATCACCTTAGTGTCTAAAAGGAGCACCCATTAAGAAAAAGATGTTTTCATCATAGGAGGACACTTTTCTTGGAATGTCACAATATTTTGTGATTGGCTCCAGCCATGATGCAAGACATTTTGTAGCTGCGTATGCCTTCCATGACTTCTATTTTGTTGGGGTGCCCACAATGTTCCCAAATTCCAAAGGTGTCCTCAGGCTCAAAAAGGTCAGCGGCTCCCTAAAACATGCTCTCATACAACTTACAAGTGATTGGAGGTATGTCCTTTTTTTGAGCTTTGTCTTCCTTCTTTTCCTTATAATGTACTACGCATCATTGAACTGTTCCTTTGTCCCAAGAACACAAGAAATGGCTAAATACATAGTGCTAGCCTCATCAGTGTCCAGAATAGACAGATGAATACAAGAATACCAAATATGTGATATAGCATCCCAAAATATAGAACAACATCCCATAAAAGTAAACAAGCTTTAGTTATACAGAATTACAGATGCCTATGCAGTATCCTCAGGTTATTTAAACACCATGCCCAAGCAGAAACACCAGGTTGCTGCAATTTGAGAGATCAGTTCCAACGTGTCTGATTCATACAGTAAGTAAATCAAACAGTTCTGTCTATGCAACTGAACACTGCAAGGCTTGCATTGCGACCCAAACTGTACATTACACAAAAGTTCTGAGATGGGATCTTCTGACATTTTAATTTTTATTTCAAAGCAGTCAGGGGACATTCTGAATTTAACCAGAGTGGTTTACAAAGCATGTCATCATTATCCCCACAACAAAACACCCTGTGAGGTGGGTGGAGCTGAGAGAGCTCCAGAGAGCTGTAACTAGCCCAAGGTCGCCCAGCTGGCTTCAAGTGGAGGAGTGGGGAACCAAACCCGGCTCTCCAGATTAGAGAGAGGAATGTCAATTCCATTCTTTTTGAGGTGGAAAATTGCTGTCTGCTTTCCTAGAAAATGTTCACGTAAGTCAGATAGGCACAAGAAGGCTTACCCTATAACCTTTCCAAAGAACATATAGACGTCTATGCTTTTAGACCCTCAAGGTACTAGTTTGAGAAATACTATGCTAGAACGTAAAGTTCAAGGAAAGGGAGCAAAGTAAAATGGATTCTGAATGCTGATCATTCTATTGGAAACACACCATGCATTATTTCTAGAATTATCATCATGAACCACCTGCAGAATTCACATGAAATTCTTACATCATCATCTTCAAACTTCGAAGTACCACTTAAATAAACTAATACCTCAGCTCACACCAATCTATACTTTATTTTGTGCAAGTGTATCAAGCCTGGCATAAGTTCACTTTGTTTCCACTAATTTTATTTGGAAGAATTTTCTATTTAAGTAGTTGTTTAAATAGGAAAACTTTTAAGACGCTTCTGAAGATTTATTCTGTTAATCCCCCAACCCAAGATTTGTAGATCTTGATAAAATCAATTTATTTTTAACTGTAAGTGATGTCCTGCTTGAGCATCTCTCAAAGCAGGACTATGGTTGTGTCCATTTGCCAGAAAGTAAATTTCACTGAAATGAATGGGATTCCAATGTGTTTAGGGCAGAGGCATGGTAGCACCTTAATGAATCTGTATGACTAACCAATTTTATTTTATTGTAGCATAAGCTTTCGAGAATCAAGTTCTCTTCATCAGATGCCTGATCCGAACTGTTCGGATCAGGCATCTGATGAAGAGAACTTGATTCTCGAAAGCTTATGCTACAATAAAATAAAATTGGTTAGTCTTAAAGGTGCTACTGGACTCTTTTTGATTTTGCTACTACAGACTAACACGGCTAACTCCTCTGGATCTATGAATCTGTATGGATTTGGTCTTGTAATTTTGAAGGGTCAAATCAAAGAAGACAATTCTTTATTATACTACCCAAAACAGAATTGCTGGGTAGCTCAGATTTTATTTATTTATTAAAATATTTCTATGCCACCTTTCCAACCAAATAGGGTTCCCCAGAATTTTCACTCTCTTGTTTTAAGGCAAGGTTCCCTTTCAGAAAATCACCATTTTGCTTTTTAAAAGAGAACGTATATTTCACAGATCCCCCCTCTCCATGACTAGTCAGTTTTACTAAGATATGAAAATTGCATCAGGCAAGTACCAAATTTCAGCTAAAATTGACCCTTGGGACTAAGAAAAAAGAAAGCAGTGAATCACTGTCTCTGACTCTACTCCCTTGTTCCTCACTCCATAGAAAAGGATGACATGAGAGTACTTGTATGGATTAGGGCAAACCCTTAAGGGAGGGATGGCTAATTCACACACACCCTCTTGAAACTCTACTGGCCCTTGAGGAGGAGGCAACAACTGTGCCCCCCCCCCCCAGCATTTAACCAGATATGCTGGGGAAGGGAGGAGAATCCTTATCTATAGCAGCGAAATAACTTAAAGGAGCATCCCTAAACAGCTTATTCAGAGGTAGTCCCATGTTTCTCCTAGAACGTGACTTTAGAACTACAGCCTAAGATGAACGCATCAAACTATCCCATCCTCTCAGCAAAGCGGGAGACAGTGACAGGGAGAGAGGGGAAGAGAGGGAGGACATGGCGGGGGTGAGAGGCGCGGCTACCTCCATGCCCAGCTTCTGCTTCAGTACCAGGGCGGCGCACAGGTAGCCGGAGCGGCCCACGAAGAGCTCGTCGGAGCCGCACTCGAGGAAGGTGATGGGGGCGCAGATGTCGCACAGCTGGCGGAACTTGCCTAGCGGTCTGGCCCAGTCCGGCAGCCCGAGCGCCTGGTAGACCAGCGTGGCCACAGCGTAGACGCCGGCGCCGCCGAGCAGGAAGGCAGCGCGGGTGTCGGCGTCGGCCTCGCCCCAGTCCTCCTCGTGGCTCACGCAGGCGTCGACCAGCTGCTTGGCCGCTCGCAGGTAGGAGTCCCGCGCCTGGGCGAAGAGCGGGCAGCGGGCGACGTGGTACAGCATGTAGGCCACGCCGGCCACGCCGCTGTACAGCCCGCCCTGGCAGCCGCCCTGGCCCCCGCTCAGCGGAGGCGCTTCTTTGAGGATGCGGTCGATGGTGGCCGTCACCAGGGGCATCACGGCCGCCTTGCCCTGCCCGCCCAGCAGGCTGCCCTTGTAGTCGTCGAAGCGGTTGGCGAAGCAGCGCTTGCTGTCCATGTTTGGTGGGGCCCGCCGGGCTGGCGAGCGGGGCCGGGGCGCTGGCTGCAGCTCCTTGCGCGCCTCGCCTCTGCGGCGGAGCGCGGGCTGGCTGGAGAGCGGAGTCCCCGGAGGAGCTCCGGCAGCAGCCTCCTCCTCTGCCTGCTGAAGCGGAGAATGAGACCCGGCAGAGCCAGGCGCGGACAGCGAGGTCAGGCAGTTCTTCTTCAGCCCCAGGCGAGGCTGTCTCTCTCCGCAACGCCGGCTCGCGTTCTCCCGCGCGCTGGTTCTGGATGTTCCCTTCGCCGGACTCGGGTGAAATATCAGCAGGAGCCGCCCGCCCCTCCTCTCACTTCTGCGCTGGGGAGAAAAGGCAGCCGCTCTTCCCTGCCTCTTGTAAGCGGCGGCAGCAAGTGTAGCCTGTGTTCATCCCTCCGCCTCCCAGTTCCCCATTTCTACTCTCGAAAATCTCTCTGTGTCAAGAGGGGTGGGGGAGGGGGGAAAGCAACTTCAACAGAGCTTATTTTAAGGGCTTGCTACAGTAACTGCCTCCCTCCCAAATGAGGGTGCAGGTTTTGTCAAAAGCGCCAGTATCTATAATTTTTAATGGGCCTTATGCAATCAATCTAACTGAAGAGCGTGGGAGTGGACACTTTTTTCTGATATCCAGGAGGTATCTTGTTGTTTTAATGTTTTAGAAAATGCATAAAAGTATTCCACTGTTTTTATGGCTGTGCTAATATTTTGAGAAGTTTTTTACATTTTATTTTTAAATCAGGCAATGATCATAATTTATAAACGAACAGCTTAATCCCATGCATGTTTACTGAAGAAGTAAACCATCCATTTATTGATGTATTGTCGAAGGCTTTCACAGCCGGAGAACGATGGTTGTTGTGGGTTTTACGGGCTGTATTGCCGTGGTCTTGGCATTGTAGTTCCTGACGTTTCGCCAGCAGCTGTGGCTGGCATCTTCAGAGGTGCTCTGAAGATGCCAGCCACAGCTGCTGGCGAAACATCAGGAACTACAATGCCAAGACCACGGCAATACAGCCCGGAAAACCCACAACAACCATCCATTTATTATTATTGGTTTTTATTTATATAGAAAGGAGTCCAGTAGCACCTTTAAGACTAACCCACTTTACTGCAGCATAAGCTTCCGAGAATCACAGTTATCTTCGTCAGATGCATGGAGGGTAAGAAGAAACTGGTCAGATATATAGGTGGAGAGGGGAGGGGGGAGTAGATGCAATCCGTGGCTTCTGATAATGGGATCAGTTTGCTGCTGATAATGAAATCAGTTGCTTCTGGTAATGAGATAACCATTCATAGTCTCTATTCAATCCCAGCCTGACTGAGTCAAATTTACATATGAATTCCAGTTCAGCAGCTTCCGTTGGATTCTGTTTTTGAAAGGTTTCTGTTGAACTACAGTGACCTTTAAGTCCTTGATGGAATGTCCTGGTAGGTTGAAGTGTTCTCCCACTGGTTTCTGGATGTTGCCATTTTTAATGTCAGATTTGTGTCCATTTATTCTTTTGCACAGAGGTTGGCTGGTTTGTCCAATGTACAGAGCAGATGGACATTGTTGGCACATAAGGGCATATATCACATTAGAGGATGAGCAGCTGTAAGAGCCAGAGATAGTGTAGTTAACGCCATTGGGTCCCGTAATTGTATTTCTTGGGTAGATATGAGGGCAGAGCTGGCATCTGGGTCTGTTGCAGGGTCTGATACCTGTGCTGATGACTCTGCTAGCTGATTCATGGTTGTAAGAGAGAAGTCGTATAAGGTTGGGGGGCTGTCTGTAGGCAAGGAGAGGTCTTTCACCCAGGGCGCGTGAGAGAGAGGCATCATTTTCTAGGATGGGTTGTAGGTCACTGATGATATGTTGGATGGGTTTGAGCTGAGAACTATAGGTAACAACCAGTGGTGTTCTGTTGTTAGTTCCTTTAGGTTTGTCCTGGAGCAGGCTGTTTCTGGGTACTAGTCTGGCCCTGTCGATTTGTTTCCTCACTTCATTTGGTGGGTGCTGTAGCCCCTCAAATGCTTTTTGTAAATCTCTTAAGTGGGAGTCCCAATCAAGAGCATTGGAGCAGATACAATTGTAATGTAAGGCTTGGCTGTAGACAATTGACCGAGTGGTCTGTTTAGGGTGGTAGCTGGAGGCATGTAGATATGAGTATCGGTCGGTGGGTTTCTGGTATAAGGTGGTATTTATCTGTCCATTATGTACAGATATTGCATGGAGGAGGAATAACATCCTAGGTAAAACATTTATCTTGATAGCTGATATCCTCCCCAACAAGGACAATTGTACTCTATCCCATCATAACATATCTTTTTAAATTTCTTTTCATGTCTTAACATACTTATTTTGAAATAGTATATAGTTCATCCTCGTCAGCATGATACCTAAATATTTTACCTTTTTTCAACCTTATAACCTATTATTTTCATCAATTCTTCCAGGTTTTTAGTATCCATAATTTTTATTAACATTTTTGTTTTCTGTTCATTTATTTTGAAACCTACCAGAGTGCCAAACTCTGTCAACTTCTCCACCAATATTTCAATTCCTTCTAATAAGTCTTCCAGGATTGAAACTAAAGCATCTGCAAAGGTTCTTAATTTGTATGACTTTAAAAAAAAATTACGCCTCTAATCCTTTCCTCCTGTCTAATGTCTCTATTCAAAATCTCCAACACCAAAATGAAAAGGAGTGGTGACAATGGACATCCTTGACCTGTTCCTTTTTGAATCTCACATGGTTTAGTTAATTCTCCATTAACAATAATTTTAGCATTCTGTGAAGTGTAGATTGATTTCACCCATTTTGTAAAATTTTCCCCAAACTTCATCTTTTCTAAAACTTCAAACAGGTAAATCCAGTTCAAATTGTCAAAGGCCTGCAGAAGACCTGTTCAGATGAGCAAAGCTGCCTTGGTGGATCATAGGGGGAGAGGTGGTTTTGCAGGTGTGAGGGGCCTAGGCCATGAAGGGCTTTGCATGACCTTGAATTGAGCCTGGAAACTGATGGGTAGCCAATGAAGTGACTGCACAATGGGAATATGTATGTTCCATCTAACACCTGAAAGTAAATGAGCTGTAGCATTTTGCACCAACTGGAGTCTCCAAGTTGACTTTGAAGGGAAACCTATGTAGACTGAATTACATTAGTCCAGTCTCCATGTTACCGTGGCATGAATCCAGGTGGCTAGATGTTGAGGTAAAGGGCCATCTTGCAGGCTATTCTAAGTCAGGGAAAGGCCTTTTTTGCCACTGCATTTACTTGTTTCTCTAGTAGCAATGCTGGATCCAATATGACCACTGGGCTTTTCACTGAGTCAGCCAGGGTTAACTGGACCACATCAAAGGTCAGAAGCACAAGTCCTTCAAGATCTCTGCTTTTTCAATGAGAATCACTTCCATCTTGTCTGGGTTCAATTTACGTTTGCTTTCAGCCAATTAGCAGCTGTCGAGCAGCAACTCAGTACCTCTACAGTATCACCAGGGGCTTTGGATAGCAATTCCATAGCTAGGAATGATTATTTTCTAAAGGCTTTATATAGAGGTTGAATAACATGGAGTATAAGATTGCGCCTTGTGGAATCCCACAAGATCATTTCCACGCTGAGGATAGCTGGTCTCCAGCAGCAACCCTGGGCTATCCAGGTCAGGGCTGCAGAGACATATTGTCCTCTTAAGGAAGAATAGAATCTCGAAATAGCCTTTCGGTACTCATGGCTGATCTTACAACAGAATTCAAATGTACCACTTCTCAGCCTTTTGGCTAAGATCACGTGTAGTATCTTGGATACTTATTTGTGCTTGTGCCTTGCAAGTTCTTTGTATAGGTTTATAAGGGAAAGAATGACAACCATTCAAAAAATGTGGAAATAAATATGACTGCTCTGTAGCTTTAAGATAGACAAAAACAGACTGGCTGTGCATGTTAAAATTCAGAATAAAGAACTAGCAAATAAAACCTTGCATTCAGTTGTATTATTTCTGGGAATAATACATTTCTCATAGGTAATGGTTTTCATTCCTGGTATGTGCTGCATTTTGTATACCTATGTCTTAAACGCCTACCTCCTTTTCTGATTATGAAAGACACTTCCACTTGTGGAAAAAGGGAGGGTGACTTTTGCTGATTTCCACCTCTCACTGCAGCCCTCCCCTTCACCCTTCATGATGTTCCCGGGGCCCATTGAGCCACAAAGACACAATCTCAGGGGACATAGAAGACTGCAAAGAGAGGCAGAAATGTTGTTGTTTATATGGCACATCTCTGTTTGCATCACACATAGGATTGTGAACTTTGGGTTGACAAAATCCTGGCGATCTGAGTGTGGTGCCTGTAGATGGCAGACTTTGGGGAGGGGAGGATGCTTAGCAGGGACATGATGCTATAGACTCTATCCTCCAAAGCTGCTATTTTCTCCAGGGGAACTGAACTGGAGGTCGGCAACCTTAGTTGCATATGAGCCAAACTAAGTTTCTCTTTAAGGCCTCCATAAGCTGTAATTGTTAACTTCTCCTTGATTCCTCCTAGGGTTGCCACCCTCCAGGTGGGCCTGGAGATCTCCTGTAATTATAACTGATTTCCAGCCTACAGAGACCAGCTCTTCTGGAGAAAATGGCTGCTTTGGATGGTAGACTCTATGGCATTATACTCTGCTGAAGTTCCTCCCCTCCTCAAACTATACTCTCCCTTTCTTAATTCATTAAATTTCTGTATTCCCTCCTGAATTTACTTTTTCTTCTTATATTGTATGATTATTCTTCAACACCTAGTTGCACCTTTTCATCAAGAGTAAATAAATAAAAAATCATGCATATTCATATAAAACATACTTGTAAGAACTTTCAGACTTAGAGATTCATTTTGATCCATTTATAAATAAAATTTGGAATTGATTGGAATGGAATGGAAATGGTTGGAATGCCTATGAAATTTTGTAATTTGTTATTAATCTGCATGTCACACTGCAGTTTTTATATTACAGCAATGAATTTCTTACTGATGCATACAAAATAACTGTGTTTTAGCTGCTTTAGATATGCCTATTTTTAAAAATCCAAACCTGTTATTTAGCATCACTTTTGTAGGCAATTCAAATTAATCAGCATTGAGAAGAAAGTGCTATTTTTATTTCTAATGTTTACCTGGATTTTTCTCCTCTGCACTTTCTGCCTTTGTCTCTTGGCATCACAGCCAGCAGTCACTGGCACAGGAAATGTCAGCCTGTTAAAATATATTTTTACATGGTGTCCTTGGGCATTGTCTCTGCAAACAGTGATCTTAAAAGTGCCATTTTATAAAATGGGTACTAGACTGCTAAATTGATATGATCATGCCCAAAGCAAGCTGATACAGAAGTGTGCCTTTTATCATCTCTGGGTCTAGAAACTGACTTAAATAGAAAATATACAACTTGTGAATGCTCTATCCTAATAACCACCATTGTAAAAGCACTTATTAAACAGAGATGCTGAAATAACACTTATTCTGGCTGAGCAGTGAATAAAGCTCAGTTTAAAATGCTGACATGACAGGATTATTTTATTAATCTCCTTTCCCATGCCTGATTTGTAGTCAAATGGCTTAATTTAACATCAGATTTTAAATGTAGATGGGCTCTCAGGGGACATTCCAGTCCTCAGTCCCAAAGCATTCACAGTGTTCTCTCTGCAGGTTGTGGACATGCTTGCCATTCAGAACTTCTGCACACTTTCTGAAATGTCCAGCGAAGGGTTTTCCATAACAAAAAAATGATGTTCTTGTCCAGTAAGAAAAGCAAAAGATTTTACCTGTTTTGTGAAATGGAAGAAGGGGGAAACACTAGGTGTAAAATGTTTTGAAGAGGCTATATTTTGATGATTCACTGAGGTACATTGAATGTACAGCACCATTATCTGAATCTGGCTGAAGAAGAAGCAGTCATGGAAGTACCGTCATATATTAATAAAGTGATAGCACAGAAAGTTGATATATTTTCATGTAGCATTCCCCTATTGTATCTCTGCTGGGTGAACCTGGTTAGTTACTCCTTCTCAGCCTTGTTGCTGAAGAGGGGAGAAAGATGTTGTAAGTCCCCACCATGGGGAAAAGTGGGGAATGATTGAATGAACGAATGAACATTAAGGAGAGTTATACTTTCCTAAATTCATTGACTTTGATGGATTTAGAAGGTTGTAACTCTGCTTAGGACTACATTGTTAAATTCCAGCATAGTCTGTGTACTTAACTACATCCAAGTCACAAGTAGAAATATATTTCTAGTTATCAGCAGTGTACATGGCTGTGTAAGGAAGGAAGGTGCCTTTTCAAGGTGGAAAATGATTAATACAAAGCTTCTGTGTCTATGAAGGTTAAAGAGGGAAAAGATGACAGGTATCATTTCCTACCCTGCTCAGGATCAAAAGAGATACTTGAATATGCTTGCAGCTAGTGGCATTTTTTTCTTCTGAGCATCAGGCTCTCATGCTATATCATAAACTGCTTTTCAAACTTTCCTCAATGCCAGAAGTTTACCGTACAGCATGCGACACTGGTCTGAAGCCCCTATAGCCACACAAACTAGATATGAGATTCATAGATTGAAATAATGAGATTTAAATTGGTGTTAAACCTCTCCAGCAGCATTGATGAGAATGTGCAATCACTGGTTATATAACATAGAAAGTGGAGAAAAGGCATCATGCTACTACGATAAGTTTTACATGTGCATTACAAAGCAATTTTAGCCCATGTGGTATTTGTATTTTAATATGGTTTTATTTTAGTTTTGTATTTTTAAAAAACTGAAAATAATTTTAAAGTTCAATTTGATGGCATGGTAGAATAAAATTCAAAATAAATTTAAAATGTTATCATATGTCATATTATCTCTATCTTTCAGTAAACTGGATAGCTTATCCATTTCCGCTGTGTCGAGTATTTTTTCAATCAAATTTTCTTGTGTTGGGACATCTGTCATTTTTCTTTCCACATTTGGGACCATTGCTCCAGGTCAATTGTATGTCCCGCATTTTCTGCCCATTGTATCATCTTCATCTTTAACTTCTTCCCTCTGTAATTTTACAGGGACCCCTTCTACAACTGGATTTAAAAGTGCTTCCAAGAAACTTAATTCCTGGATAAGCTGAAGACCTTTATGGACAGTGCAAAAATAAATGGAAAAGCTGTAACAATGAGCCGACCGATGGACTATAAAAAGGACAATGAGAAAACATTTTTGATTGAACGGTACAATGTATTTGAATGAACCAATATGTATTTCTTTCCCCTAACCCTACCCCTCTTACTCTATACTTTCCCAGCTATTAATAATAATAATAATAAAAATCACTTACAAAAAAATAAAAGAATAAAAAATAAATTTAAAATGTTTTCTCATGAAAAGAAGATGCAGTTTTGGTGGATCGCTGATTCTCAATTCTCCTTGCCTACTGTCATGATCAGGCAGGGCTGCTAGCATCGCCGGTGGTGAGGTGGCCGTCATGGCCCTCTTGTTTGAGCGGGTCCATCCCCTTTCCTGGCCCCAGCCACCTGTCCAGCTGTAGTCACAAGTGTCCCGAGGGCACGCAAGGGCTCCTCCCCACTGGCCTCAGAATAGGTGTCCCGGGACTAGGCCCTTTTGACTATCTGTCCCCTGAGCACCTTGAGGTAGCAGTCTCTTCACATCAGAGACAGACTCCCTCCCTCCATCCTCCCCGGCCAGGGTTCTAGAGCCCTCTTTTATACCTCCCTCTATTCCTAGCTCCAGCCCTGCTCCCAAGCTCCTGCCCCCAGGGTAAGGCCCACCACCTGAACCAGGTGTGGCCACATGCTCGGGCCATGCCCTTGCCTATACTGCCTCCCGGGTTCGCCCTCTCTCTGCTTAGCCGACTTCCCCTCGCTGGTGGGTTTGCCTGGGCCTCCCTCTCTCTAGCCCAATCGCTGCCTGCCTCTGGCTCGGTGGGGGTGTGCCCAGGTGTGGGTCCTACATCCTGGACCCAGGTGAGGTCGGCGTCGGCCTGGGAAGTGTGGCTCTGGTCTGCTGCTCCTCGGGGCATTCGGGAGTTGCGCCGCGCCGCCATGCCTTCCCCATCTCAGCTGTTCAGTGGGTTGCTGCTGCCACCGCCACGGGAACCTCAGTGGCTGGCCGTGCTGGGTGGTGTTCATCTCCCCGACTCAGCCCTCCACCATCCTCACAGGGACTCTGTCCTTACCCAGTCTGGGCTCTCCCCGGTAAGTGCGCTCGGGTGGGGGAGGCAGGCTGTCGCTTGTCCGGGGCTCTGCTGCAGCGGCCGCCTCTGGACACCTTCAAAGATACCTTTTAGTAACTGTGGCCTTCCAAAGACCTATGAGAAAGCCAGCGCAGGTGGAAGAAGCAAATCATATTAAATCTTTGCCTCCTTGACTTTCCCTAAGCTAGTGCTGTTTAAGAATTTGCATTAGTTAATTATTGGCTTGCTTGAGCAAGGCTGTGAAATTGAAAATTAAAATTTACTTGAATTGCATTAACAGTATGAACATGAATTGGTTGTTTTCAGTGGAATTTCAGTGTGTCCTCTTCGTTTATTCAACTCAAGTCCATCCACAATGGCTTCTTCTTTACTTAGCAGTTTTCTCACAATAATTACATTTAAAAGCCCCTCGCGTGAATGCCACCCACTTCACAATTAAGAGGAGCCAAAGTACTATGATGTAAATGGATAAAAAACGTAATCCTAAACATGCATTGTCTACAATCCAGACAAAGGATTGTACAAAGGAATCTCAAAGCCTGCAAGGACAGAAAAGGATTTGATAGAACAGTGGGCTTTTTCCATTTCCATACCTGACAAGGAAAACTACACTTGGCATGTGGATTAGCTCAGCTGAATATTGTGTGGCTATAAAGATCTAGGTATGAAAGTACAGTATTCGTTTAAGTTACTTACATGCCCTTCTCAACACACTGATGCTAGCACATTGGTGGATCACCAGTGCTGCTAGTCAATATCTTGAGGATATATATAAAAGAAAAACCCTTTGCGAAGGTTCAGACAGCATAGCAATTGCACATAGCAACCATGCCACATTCACAGTTACAGAACTGGATTCTATAAATATGCAAATGACACCCAGCTCTATCTCTTTCTATTCAAATCCTCTGGTGATGCAATAGAAGTCTTAAGTCGCTGCCTGACAGCTATGGTCAAATGGCTGAAAGTGAACAAGTTGAAACAGAACCCAAACAAGACAGAAGTGATGCTGGTTTGGAAGGTGGAGATATTGAAGGACACTGTGCTCTCCACTTTTGATGGGATTCAGTTGACTCTTGAAGGCTTTGTTAAGAGCCTAGGGGTGCTACTGGATCCAGAATTGCTGCTAGAGAAACAAGTTAATGCAGCTGCAAAAAAATCCAGTCTAGCCCAGAAGACATGGCCAATCTGACCACCAGGATCCATGCCATGGGAGCATCAAAACTAGACTATTGTAATAAAGGGAGCTATAAATAATGTAAATAAATGAACCCATTAATCAACCATTCATGGATTGGCGTGTCAGTGATGCTGCCATGATAAGCAGATGGAAACAGCTAACCAGTGCATGCTGGCACAGCTGCATCTCCTGATGTCAGGCCACTGTCATCCACATGTAGAACACAATAAGGGAGGGAACAAAGAGATGGCAGCAGCCAATAGAAAGTATTATGGAGTGACTAAGAGGTGACTTGTGAGTGTATTCTATGGAGCTCTGCAGATGACAATTTCAGTTCCCTCCTGCAACCAAGTTTCCTTTTGCCAGGAGAACACACAGGGAAGGAAACATAGCCATTCTAACCACAGCATTCACACATTTCTGTAGCTCATTCAGAATAGACAGTGTTACTAGAATGCCCGAGACCTCTCCTGCACAGCAATTTGAGTCTTGAATAGGTGAGACCCAAGAGCACCAGGTGAGGCACATGCAGACACTGGGTCAGCAACAAGGGAACATGTAACTATAAATTTACAAAGGCATCCTTGTGAACTTTCCAACAGATCCCTGGGCAAAGGGCCAGTCAGGGGGCGTGGGTGTGGAATGGATCCCACTAAAGTGGATGCTCACCTTTCGAATAGCAACAGGCTAAGCAACAAGAGAAAATTAGAAGGCTAGACTAGAACTCACAACTCAGCCCACACACTGGGAGCAGTCCTTTAATCATACACTCAACCGGGCACAGATGAACAGGATACCAGTCATAATTTTATGGCAAAAAAGACACTAGAAAAAGGCACAGTTCCTCAGGGTGTTATCCAGCATTGCTGATTCAAGAGCTGCCTATAGCTAGGATTCCAGGCAGAGCTGAGATTTTGCTTTATGGACTGGAAGAGGCTGCTTGTGTTGATTGGCTTCCCCAAACTCCCTTAATTATGGCTGGCAGTCTCCAAGCACCATCTCCCAGCTTACTGATGAGGCAAAGTACCATGACCGGCTCGCATTCATTGCAAGAACTTTTGTGTTGCATCCATATCTGCTCTATCTCACATCATGCCATTATAAGGGTTCCACAGCTTATCAGATACAAGCATCTGATCAGGGGAAGTGTGCAACCTGATAAGCATCCCCCTCCCTTTGCAGAAGCGTACCTATGCAAATATAGACCATACCCTCAGCCCCTCCTAGTTGTTTTAAAGCTACGTTAAGGTTCCTGCTGGTGTAACGTGACATGAACACCAGGGGTGTGATAAGGGCTGGAGACGCTTAGGTTGCCAACTAAGTCATGTTCCTTCTATGACACACCCCTGAAGCTGCCCCTTTCATACACTGGTGTGGGTGGTTGCACAGGTCCAAAGTTAGCTTGATGTCCTGATACCTCTAGAAATGCTTGCATATCTTTGAAATATGTTGGCGTAGGGCAAGGGCATAATTAACCTCCCAAACTGTTCAGAGATGGCATTTGAGATTGTATGGTTAAAATCTCTTGGACAATCACCTCACATACGTGTAAAGCACTGTAAAATATATCAGCTTCAGAAGTTAGTAGTATCTTGATAGCTGTGAAACTTAGATCTCTGAGTTATATACATCCTTAAAAACATCTAGGAAGAGTTTGAGTTCAGATAAATGAAAGGCTTACCTGGGTGGATGCCAAGAACATTGCCAAATCATTTTTTGTCCACATTTGTTTACTATTCTTACATTTAGCACTCTATTTCAATCCCATTTCTAAACTCTAATATCCTGTGTCTAACCTGTCAAGGACCAGGAAAAGGTTAATCTAAAATTATTATGATTGATATTATTTCACTTGTTCAGCACTGAAATAAAATACAAAATCCCACTTACTCTGAAAAGCATTTTGTGATGGAAATTGCTGCGTTTACTAGCTTGGCATTTTACTTTTGTAAAATATGACAAAGGATATAAATATCAGGGGTAGTAAACTATTAGCAGATAATGGTCAAGCCTGTGCTCCCAGAGAAAGTTCACAGAAGCCATTTTCCCCTGCCTTCTTCTTCCCCCAACAGGCCCTTCCCCAGCTGAAGGTTAAGAGTTTCTTCAGGACGTGCTGAGTGGCATAGGAAGCCGCAGCGTGACAGAACAAAATCATTGATTCAATTCGGCCCCTTTGGTGTTATATATTGCTGTCCGATCCACCTACCGTCAGTCCGTGAATCTTTCTGTTGCAAGCGGTGGGGGAGTGTGTTGTGCGTCTATGGATAGTGAGTACATTTCTTTGATTGTACTTTCATTGTATTATGAAATGTATATGTATATCTGTAATTGAATTATTCTATCCCTACAGTGTTTCCGGTCTGATTATGTTTATGCCCAGGATGAAGTGAGTTTTTTTCCACTCACGAAACGGGTAAATAACATTTTGCCTGCAAACTCCCGTCGGCGTCTATTAAATAATTATTTCTACTCTGGACCGTGAAAGAACAAACAACTTGCACAAGTCTCCCCTCCCACCGGCTTTTTTCATTATATTCAGCATTTGCACTTTAAAAGTTCCATACATATTCCGGACGGTGAAGATTCAGTTCATAAATGGATGGACTTTGAGATTTTGAAATTATGACGACTTTGATGTTCTATTGGATGGACTTTGTATTTTGTAAATGTATTCATGATGCATGTTAAACTTACTTAGCACTTTTGCACCTTGCACTTTGGAAAAATATACATTAGTAATTTCTAGAATTGTGGTTCCCCGGTTTGTTGGCGTTTACTAGCTTGGCATTTTACTTTTGTAAAATATGACAAAGGATATAAATATCAGGGGTAGTAAACTATTAGCAGATAATGGTCAAGCCTGTGCTCCCAGAGAAAGTTCACAGAAGCCATTTTCCCCTGCCTTCTTCTTCCCCCAACAGGCCCTTCCCCAGCTGAAGGTTAAGAGTTTCTTCAGGACGTGCTGAGTGGCATAGGAAGCCGCAGCGTGACAGAACAAAATCTCCTTTGCTCACTCATGCATGAGAGAATGTGGTAACCATGTCCAATGCCCCCCCCCTCTTGTTAGGGCTCCTATGCTGCAGGGCATATGTTCTGGAGGACTGCCCCCCACCTGAACTTCAGAGTGGTTTTACAGGAGGTATAACATACTGCAGGGAGAAGGGGGGGGGCGAAAGATCTACATACTTACATTGAAATCTATTGTTAGTTATTTTTTTTCTTTGCAACAAATTCCTTGATTTTTTTTTTTTTTACATTTTGTTAACTCAGTCACCCACCATACATGTGAATAACAGCAACAAGCTGTGTGTCTGAATAGTCTGGTGTCTACCTTCCTTTCCTTTATGCGCCAGGCCTAAACACTTCTTTTTCTCAGGATTTAACTGATGAGTTCCATCTTTTAAAGCTATTTTTATGATCTGCCTCTAGCCTAAAATATCTGACCTGGCTAGTTTTGATGACTTGTTGGTTTTGTTTTATTGTTTTAGTTGTGAGCTGCCTCAAGCTGGTCTCTGGAAAGGCAGCATATAAATCTTCTAAATAAATAAATTTATAGAGGAGTATTATGTATTGTGATTTCTGCTCATAGTGATTTCGGCTAGTCAGGATTTCAGCTCATAACAACATCTTTATTGAAGATCAGAAGCAGACAGACACCAAACATGCTCATGGGAGCCAAATATATACCCATAAGCCACGCCCCCTGTTTACATAACAACCAATGAAAACACAGCTAGAATCCTTAATTTGCATTAACTATATACATAATAACATATTTACAAGATTGTGATTGGCATTTCAAGAGGATCGGTTAGCTGCTGCCAACAAGAAACCACTAATAGGATTGGAGACTTTAGGAGCCTAGCAAGCCCAATACATAACACTCCTCCCCCTTAAACTTGGGACATCCTGTTCCAAACATAGTCCCCAAGATAGGCTGGTGGATGGTGAACCCTCTGGAACCAGCACAACCCTTCAGTGCCAGAGGGCCCCGTGACAGAAGGCCCAGTGTCAGTTACTGGCTCTGGTTCAGGGGTAGAAGAGTCCCTTGCAGTAGCGTGGTTCTGCTTGAAGCCACTGGTAGGCTTCTGTTGCCCTTGGGTGTCCAGTCTCCGCAGTCCTTGGCTGCCGTGGCTGGTTCAGTCTCTGAGTCCATAGAGTGAGGGGGAAAGTCCCTGTCCTGCCCCTGCTCCCGTGGCAGCTGCAGTTTCAAAGCTGGTTGATGTGCCGGTGGTAGACCTTGCCGGCATAGTCAGCCACTTCGTATGAAAGGGTTCCGTGACTCTGGTGACGGTTGCTGGAAACCAAACAGGTCCGCTCCCATAGTTTTTAGCATACACGAGGTCGCCTGGCTGGAACTTTCTTGGCAACCCTGATGCTCCTGTCTCCTGCCTGATGTCTGGGGCAAAGACTGGATGGAGTTGATCTAGTAGGGTGGTTAGCCTTCACTCCATTAACAGCTCAGTGGGACTCCGGCCCATGATGGTGTGTGGAGTGATATGCTGCCATAGGAGGAGTTCCGTCAGCTACAGGCTTAACTCCTCGTGACTGAGCCTGTGCAGTGAGCCCTTCGTGGACCTCACCATGCGTTCTGCTTGTCCATTTGTTGGAGGATGGAAGGGTGCTGACGTTACGTGCCAGATGGTGTTGTTGTCCATGAACGTCTAGAACTCTCGCGATGAGAATTGGGCACTGTTGTCCAACACAATGGTGTTGGGTATCCTGTGAGTGGCAAAGAGGTGCCACAGAGAGCAGATGACGACCTCTGATGTCATGGCTGACACAGGGATGATTTCCAGCCACTTGGAGAAGGAGTCCACAACGATTAGGAATGTGTGCCCTTGGAAAGGCCCAGCAAAGTCTATGTGGAGCCATGACCACGGTGTGCGCTTTGTCTCCCAGGCTTGTACAGGGGCCTGCGGCATGTTAGGGCGAGATTTCTGACAAGGCTGGCAATTCCGGACCCATCTCCCCACTGCCAAGTCCATTCCTGGCCACCACACATAGCTGTGGGCCAGGGCCTTCATTTTCACGATCCTCGGGTGCCCAACATGAAGCGCCTCGAGCACCCACTGATGCAGCTTGGGGGGAACTATGACTCTGCTTCCCCAAAGGAGGCATTCCTTGTGCACTGACAGTTCATGCTGGCAGGAGCTGTAAGACTGGAACTCAGATTCAGCCCTGCTGGCAGGCCACCCATTCCACACCCAGTTGAGAACCAGGGGGATGGTGGGGTCCTTGGCGGAGTGTGCAGCAATGTCTGACGTGAGGAGGGGTGGTTGAGGCAATTACTCTAATTGCATGACCCCATGTGCAGGAGAGGGGTCAGTGGCAGGGCCCGGCAGTGGTAGACGGCTGAGGACATCAGCATGCCCGATGGCTTTGCCCTGTCTGTAGGAGAGCTGGTAGTCATAGGCTGACAAGAACACTGACCAGTGCAGCATACGAGGGGACATGACTTGCAGTGTTTGCTGGTCCGACGTGAAGAGGCCGAATCAGAGGCTTGTGGCCAGTTGTGATTTCAAATGGGCGATGTAGACGTAGTCATGGAATTTTTTCACTCCCACGGCCAAGGCAAGGGCCTCCTTATCAATTTGCACATAAGTTGCATTCAGCTCTCGATGACGTCCTGGAAAAATATGCAATGGGGGCCTCCCGCCCATCTGGCATCCAATGACTCAGGACAGCAACAATTCCGTACAGCAAAGTGTCACTAGCGAGAATGAGCGGCTTTCGTTCATCAAAGTGTGTTAACACAGAATTGGAGGACAGGAGCTCTTTGACAGCCATGAATGCAATGGTGTGCTTCCGGCCCCAGGTCCATGGAGCATTCTTTTCTAGCAAGCAATGCCGGGGCTCCGCTAGCGATGCCTTGTGCAGCAGGAACACATAGTAAAAGTTCAGGAGCCCCAAGAATGCTTGTAGCTCTTTGAATGAGGTGGCGGTGTGTCGGTGATAGCTTGCACCTTGCTGTCTGTCGGGTGGATGCCGTCGGCATCGATGAGGAACCCTAGGAACTCCACCTGGGGGATGCCGAACTGGCACTTCTCTTCTTTAACTTTAAGCCTGGCATCCCGGAGATGGCTGAGAACTTCTCAAAGATGGCTGGCAGGTTAGGTGGAGGATCTCCCCACAATCAGGAGGTCAACAAAGTAGGGCATAACTCCTGGGATTCCCCTTAGCAATCCTTCCATAAGTCCCTGGAAAATGCCAGGGGCCACGCTGACTCTGAACTGTAGCCACTTGTCCTTGAATGCTCCGCGGTAGGTCACAATGGTCTGTGTTTCCACGGTGGTGTCATCCACAGGAAGCTGCTGATATGCTTGTGCCAGATTGATTTTGGCAAAAAACTTCCCTCCTGCTAGAGATGCAAAGAAGTGCCTGCCTTTTCCCACTCATTGCCAGTAATCTCGTTTGTCTTGAGGTGAAATTGGAACCATGACACGTATGAGTCCCAGTTCTCAGCAGCAGCATCGAATGGCTCAAACTGGACCTTGGTGGCCATACTGTCTATTGCTCTGAGCAAATGAGGGACGGCAGAGGTGACAATTCCTCGCCAGTAAGTGATCCAGCTTAAGTGCTGCAGGGCTGCCTACCCGCCTGGCGTGATTCAGCTCTGGGTGCTGTGGGGCTGCCTACCCGCCTTGCATCCCATCAGACACCGAATAGGCTCACAGGAACCAAATATATACCCATAAGCCATACCCCGTTTACGTAACAACCATGGAAAAAACATAGCTAGAATCCTTAATTTGCATTAACTATATACATAATAACATATTTACAAGATAGTGATTGGTCTTTATTCAAGAGGACTGGTTGGCTGCTGCCAACAAGAAACCACCAATAGGATTGGAGACTTTAGGAGCCTAGTGTTTATTGAAGCTAGCCCAATACATAACAGGAGTTAGTAGAATCTGTGCCTGGCTGTATGTTTTTTATTTTTAAGTGCATCATGCTGTCTCTCTTTTTTTTTAATGCTGTCTCTTAATGTCCTCTAAGTCAGAAAGTAAAATAAAAATAACTCATATAGCATCATGAATTATGTAAGAAAACAAACCATTCTTCATTACTAAAGTAAAGTGTTCACATACTGTGACTTAAAGCTTTGGATACGATGCTAAAATCTTTCTACAGACAGGCTCTTATCCAATAAAGCACTTAAGTCAGTCCAATTAATTTGCTCAAGCATGATCACAGTGTTTTCCCAGCTTCTGATATTAGAGATCCATTTTTTTTTAGTGTTAAAACTGATAGCTGCTTTAGATGACACTATAGTGTTGGGGTATCCAATAACTTTTTTTAAAAAACCCTTTTTTCCTTTGAAAATTGAAGGGATAATTAATTATTACACTTATTGGGTGATAGCATAGATTATTGACTGTTCTTTTTCCAGCGCATAAGTGAAATTAACTTACCATAGCTCTTTTATACTATCATTCTATATCACTTCTATAATTTTGATTAATTACCACATTCTCCATTTCTAATGCCATTACAACATCTTGCTCTCATCCTTGAGTGCTAGTGCACTCAATATAATGTTTGCTAACAATATATTTTCCTAAAACACTTGCAACATTTGAAAAATAAATAACATTGAGATATGCTCCATGCCTAATTTAGATAAGAAGTGTCTCAAGTGCATATGTTTCAACTGAACAGTGACCAACAACAAACTGGGAAGTTAAAATAGTCTGAGTATGAGCAGTACTCCAAGGGCTACTTGTCTCAGACTAGGGTTGCCAGGTCCCTTTACCCTCCCGTGGGGGGGGGGGGCTGCACTCACCTTCTAGTCACTCCTCGCACTTGCCTCCTTGGAGGCATTTCTTTTGTCCTGAGTCTTTCTCTGCTGTGTCTCTAGACATCTCCCTTATTTTTTTCAAGGAGCTACCTCAGCTCTTAGACCTGGGAGAGGGCATCTAGAGGCAATAGTGTCAATTGCCTGGGTAATTTCCTCATTCTAGAAGTAGACATGGGCACAAATGGGAAAAAAACAAAACAAACAAGCTCTTCGTTGTATTGTCGAAGGCTTTCACGGCTGGAGAACGATGGTCGTTGTGGGTTTTCCGGACTGTGACATTGAGAGATCTCTGTCTTTTGGTGCTACACCTCTGAAGATGCCAGCCACAGCTGCTGGCGAAACGTCAGGAACTACAAGACCACGGCAATACAACCCGGAAAACCCACAACAACCATCAAGCTCTTCATTGTATTGTCGAAGGCTTTCATGGCCGGAGAACGATGGTTGTTGTGGGTTTTCCGGGCTGTATTGCCGTGGTCTTGGCATTGTAGTTCCTGACGTTTCGCCAGCAGCTGTGGCTGGCATCTTCAGAGGTGTAGCACCAAAAGACAGAGATCTCTCAGTGTCACAGTGTGGAAAAGATGTAGGTCATTTGTATCTTCTCAGGAGGGGTGGGGTTGAGCTGAGTCATCCTGTAAGAGTTTCCCAGGGTGTGGAATGCTAATGGCGGGAGGCTTTACTGTATCCTGAGGAGGTTCTTTTGCATATGGATTGGTACTTGATGTGCTAATCTTCTCTGCAGGGCTATTGTCGGGGATAGAATGTTTTGTTAGCCTGGTGTTTTTCAGAACTGGAAACCATGCTCTGTTCATTCTTAAGGTTTCTTCTTTCCTGTTGAAGTTTTGCTTATGTTTGTGAATTTCAATGGCTTCCCTGTGCAGTCTGACAAAGTAGTTGGAAGTGTTGTCCAGTATTTTGGTGTCCTGGAATAAGATACTGTGCCCTGTTTGTGTTAGGCTATGTTCAGCCACTGCTGATTTTTCAGGCTGTCCAAGTCTGCAGTGTCTTTCATGTTCTTTTATTCTTGTCTGGATGCTACGCTTTGTGGTCCCGATGTAAACTTGTCCACAGCTGCAGGGTATACGGTATACTCCTGCAGAGGTGAGGGGGTCTCTACTATCTTTTGCTGATCGTAGCATCTGTTGTATTTTTCGGGTGGGTCTGAATACTGCTTGAAGGTTATGCTTTTTCATAAGCTTTCCCATCTGATCAGTAATTCCTTTGATATATGGCAAAAACACTTTTCCTGTAGGAGACTGTTTTTCCTTGGTTGTTTGATTCATCCTGGGTTTGATTGCTCTTTGGATTTCATTTCTGGAGTAGCCATTTGCCTGAAGTGCGTGGTTTAGATGATTAATTTCCTCATTGAGAAAGTGCGGCTCACATATCCGTCTTGCACGATCCACTAATGTTTTCATTATGCCTCTTTTCTGTCGGGGGTGGTGATGGGAGTTTTTGTGTAAGTACCGATCAGTGTGAGTTGGTTTCCTGTAGACCTTGTGACCTAACTGAAAGTTTGCTTTGCGGATGACCAAGGTATCCAGGAATGGGAGTTTTCCCTCGATTTCTTTCTCCATTGTGAATTGTATGTTCAGGTGGATGTTGTTGAGATGATTCAAAAACCCCATCAATTCTTCCTCCCCACGGCTCCAAATGATAAATGTATCATCCACAAACCGGAAGCATACACTAGGCTTGTGGGGTGCTGATTCTGGAGCTGTTTTTTCAAAATGTTCCATGTAGAAGTTTGCTATAACTGGGCTGAGTGGGCCCCCAACCCATGCAGCTATTTTTTCATATGGTCCCATGACACAGGAATGATCTTTCCAGGGAGTTTGAAAAAATGGAGAAAGAAATCGAGGGAAAACTCCCATTCCTGGATACCTTGGTCATCCGCAAAGCAAACTTTCAGTTAGGTCACAAGGTCTACAGGAAACCAACATCTTTTCCACACTGTGACACTGAGAGATCTCTGTCTTTTGGTGCTACACCTTTGAAGATGCCAGCCACAGCTGCTGGCGAAACGTCAGGAACTACAATGCCAAGACCACGGCAATACAGCCCGGAAAACCCACAACAACCAAAGCTCTTCGTTGTTTGTTGCCATCCACAAACAATGAACAGTAACGAACATGACCGTTCACAAACATGTTTGTTGTTCGTGGCCCATTAAAGATCCCTGTAAACTATCAGCTGGCAGGTGGCAGGGGGAATTCCTCTCTGCTGCCTGCCAGCTGATAGTTTAAAGGGCCCTTTCCTGCCACGTGTGAGGGGAAGGGCCCTTTAAACACCCCACAGACTGACCTTCCCAATGTCCAACATCCACCAAATTTGCAGGGGATATAGTCCTCACTGTCCTCTGAAGACCCCCCAAGTTTCAGAGAGATTGCATCCCGGAAAAGGCACGATCCATGTGTGCCCCCCTTTGCTGCCATTTTCTGTTCACAGTGGCAAAAACGGGACTTCCTGTTGGAAGGCAGCTACAAACTGACCTTCTCAATGTCCAATACCCACCAAATTTGCAGGGGACATAGTCCTCACTGTCCTCTGAAGACCCCCCAAGTTTCAGAGAGATTGCACCCCAGGAAAGGCATGATGCATGGGTCTCCCCCTTTGTTGTCATTTTCTCTTCACAGTGGCAAAAATGGGAGTCTCTGATGGAAGTACTTTGAAGGGTTTAAGCCAGAAGGAAAGCCAGAAGGAGTTCAGACAGAGTTCAGTCCCTGCAGTTGCCAGGGGAATTGATTGAAAGGCCCCAGACTGTCTGGCTTGACAAACGGCTGACGAAGGCAATGAACAAGGCTTGCAACGGCCACTTGTTCATTTCAAATGGAGCCTCACGAATGACTTGTTCGTGAACAGACGGGCTGTTCGTGGTTTTTTTCGTTCATAATGCTGTTCATGCCCATGTCTATCCAGAAGTCAACTAGGTCATCAACAAGAAAGCAAATTATATCAGCAGGAAATCTGTCTGAAAATGAAGTGGATCAGGCTTCAGGGGGTGAATCAGCTTAATCAATCCCCCACCCCATCTGTAAACCCCAGCAAGTAGTGATCTGACCATGACCAGAGGACCATCCTCAATCCCACTCCCCTTCAGATTACTTTCTTCCTGCCCAGAGCAAAACCCCAGAACTAATGTCTTCCAGGGCATCAAGCCACTGGGAGTATTTTTTAGTAAGTTAAAGAGCCAATCATGACCTGAAAGTAACTGCATTTAACAAATTTGCCAACTCTTCTCCATTAATACTATTCATTGGGTCTACCTCAAGGCTAGCCCCTCTTGGAGGGTTGTCTGGGCATATCTTCTCTGTTGTTTCCAGTTTGGGTGGAATATCCAATGTATAAATCCAATATATAAATAAATATAAAGAAATAAAATATATTTCACTATGCGTACAGAATGAGAAGCCATGGACAACTTATAAGAACCCAAGCATACTATTTATTGTTGCCATGATGAGATATTATTTATCTATTGGGCTGCTTCCCCCAAATGGATAACAATATTGCTGAAATGCAACATATTGTGTTTTTTAAAAATAAAAACAAAAAACCATAAAATAAACAAACCTATGAAAAGAAATGTGCATGAGGGGGAAAGAACAAACACACACACAATTTTAAAACACTAGATTCAAAAGCAAGAAATCGTCCTCGGAAACAGTGGCCTGTATCCAACCATGTGTGCATGGAACATGGGAGTTTTCTTGCAAACCTCTCTGGTATTGGGTTCTAGAGGGACCTGCAGAGGAGAGAAGGTAATTTTATTGTATTTCCCCATCTTACTCCAGCCCCCAACCCATGCAGCTATTTTTTCATATGGTCCCATGACACAGGAATGATCTTTCCAGGGAGTTGGAAGGGGCTGTAGGAACAGAAAGGAATGCAGTCAAATGACATGTGCATAAATGGTTGAGTACAAAACACTTCCTAAACAAATAAACAACAAACATTACAGAGAACAGCTAGTACCTTTGAAAATGGGAGCAGGCAGGGAAGAAATAAAACTGGCAACTCTCAAGTTGACTCAGGATTTGGGAGTAGGCATATGAAGGTGTTTTATCCTTCTCCCTCCCTTAGCTGTCTGTCACAGGGCAGTGGATCTTACACAGCCATTGTGTGTAGGAGGGATCAATCTAGCCAGATCAGGAGACAGAGTCTTTTCTGCCCTCCATCTATGCATTCTGCCTTTTCATCTAACAATAGACTTTTGTGGTTGCTGGTGTGTTGAATGTCAGTATGTTAGACATTTCATGAATCTGTGTATAGAGAAAATGGCATAGGGTTCACATCAGTCAGAAACTGTGAAAAACTTCTTCATGGTAAGGGTTGCACCTTGAGTCAATGACAGGGAGGTAGCAGGTGTGTGCATTGCACACTTGCATACACTTTCACACCCTCCCACCATGTCTTTCCGGATCAGTAGTCTACATGGGAAGACCAATCTGGTCAGATTTTTTTGTTTCTGCTTGTCTTCTGCTGCTTTCTCCTTCTTCCTTTTCATTCAACTCTGGGTTAATGGTTTTATTTGGAAAGGGAGACTGGCAGCCAGCAATCTGTCCAGACTCCCACTTTTACTAGTAAAAAATACCGGGGGGGGGGGAGCAATACTCCCTCTACTACCCTTCCAATGAAGGAAAAACCCTAGCCCTCCCTTTCTGTGCACTTTTATGCACAGTGCAAGGACAGACAGGCGGCAGATTAGGGAGCAGAAAATTAGGGAGGAGGATTTGCTCAAATGATCCTTCGTTGTGGAAATGAAACTACATGGCAGAGGGAAACATGGTTTAACAACAGGACCCCAAAGTAAAATTTATTGGCCTTATGACTAAAGCAGGATTTAAAAATTTTGTTCCTAGGCTGTGCCAGTTGGCCATGGAGTGCTCACCTGTTCATGTGCTGCTTTGTCAGTAACTTTCCCACCATTTTGTGAGCCCAGCTGCAAACACCAGCCTTCCTTGGGGTCCACTGTTGTCTGAGTTTTCATCTGCTCAAGGAGAAACTCATTGGATTGATGGGTTTTTGAACTATGCGGGTTTTGGTTAAGAGCAAAGAGAGCCATGTTTCTCAAACTTCCCCCTTTGAAAAGAACAGTGTGTTCATGTGTGCGCGCAGCTGTCCAACACTCACCTTGATGAGCACCTTGCTCAAGCATTCCTTGTGGTCCATAAACATGGGACCCTGTTGCTGCGTGCTCTGAAACTCGGTGCATCAATGGTTTAGAGGGAGGACTGTATTCTGTGCAATTTTGGTTTAGTTGTGTGCAAAAACAGCTACTCTAGAGCCTTATTTCCCCACCCCCTTGAAAAGAAGAGAGCATGTTTGCACATGCGTAGCCATAACATGCAACAGACTGAATCTCATGAAAACAAAACAAAAACCCAAACAGATAAGTTCTAAGCTGGCACTGCTCCATCAAAAACAAACCAGTAATAGAATGGAATTATTCTGGAAGCCATCAGAATCGAAACAGAAATTGAAACTTTCCCCATGCCTCACTTATAGGTGAGGTCTGCAAAATTTGGATGTGTTCCCTCTTTCTGCATGCTTCATAAGCAAAGTGACTTTGTTTTGTCATTTAATAAGAATGAAGACATTTGGAAATCACTAAAAATCAAATATATTGCTGTTATTGGATTTGTTTTGTTGTAGGTTTTTCTAATCATATTTAAGAATAAATGCTTTCCTCAAACCTATTTTTCTTCTTCTGTCAAGCAGAGGAGAGTCTAGCTTGTAATCAGTTTTTCACATGTTCTGTTCAGATGCTGATATTTTGGTGTTGGCCTTTGACACATTTTGAGACGATCAGTGGTGAAACTGTACAATGCCAGCTCACTTTGGGAGTATGGTAAAGCAGCCATATTACTCCTTTACCATGTGCTCAGGTGACCCTGAACTTCATCCAGTTAATGAATGAGGCATGTGTCATATGGCAGAATGGTATTATGAGAACGTAAGAAATATTCAAGGCACCACCAAAGAAAGATGTATGTTTTTTCATAGTTGTTGTACTTAAAATTTTGGTTTCTCTTTATGAGAGTGGAGCTCTTGATTCTTGCATCTCAAAGAAATGTAAAGAAATTTAAGCATAGCAGATCATAAAAATGTAATGCTTGAGACAGTCAATCAACTCTCAATTCCAAAAGTTTTACTCAAGTCTTTATGATAATAACTTAGATGCTTTGAAAACAAAAACAAACACTCCTGCAGCAAGTACAGCTGAGTCTAGTTTAACAAGAATACATGTGAATACATGTGGGCTCTAGTCTATGAGACCTTATACTAGAATTAAAATGGATTAGTCTTTGAAGAGCCATATGAGTCCTGCTTCTTTTTGCAGCAATACTCTAAAATGGCTGTCCCTCTGGAAGAATACCTTTCAGTTCAGAGAGGTAGGATACCAGGGCTTTCCCTAGAAACTGTAAATATCCCTTTGATACAGTTGACCTGCTTTGGTAATAATTATTCTTAATTTTTCACTACATAATAAAAAAAGTCTTTCCATTTTTTAAAAATTCTAAGATTGTTCTGTTATGTACATAAGAGGTTAATTTGCCCATAGGCACATATTCATACAATTTGTTCATTCACTCAGTCACATCTGGGCAACATTCTGTCTTCTATTTTGCTGCATATAGTACTCCCACTGCCATCACCATATATTTAAATTAGTTCATTGTATGCTTTTGCAATATTACTGGGTAAAATAATATTTTACTCAGTAAAAATATTTAATAAAATATTTTTAGGGTTCAGCTCAAAGCAAAACTTTAATACCTTTTGCATCTCTTCATGTAGTTTTGTCCAATACTTCTTGCCTTCTTACATGTCCACAACATATGATGATAATTAATAACAATAACAATCAATTTATATACCAATTTTTTTATAATGATCTTTATATACATTATCTTTTTGTCTCATTATATTTATCCCCAAATATTTAACTGGTTTTCTGGTTAGAACATAGTTTGTTATTTTTTCTATCTTCTCTTGTTCCTCTCTGGTTGTTTTTTTTTAAAATTTTTTATTGGAATTAGAAATATTTTGTCATTTATAACAATCAAATTACTTTAATATTCCAGTTCTAACCCCCTCCCTCCCCCCCCCCCGTTTGTTGACTTCCAACAGTTTTCCAACCCTTTGTCTATTCTTCCCCTACTCATTTCAACTTATTTTGTCAATTAAACATATACTTTCACACTCTTCTAAGCTAGTCTATTATAACACAGTGCTAAGTCAATTTCCCTTCACTTATCAACTAACTAATACATTCCTGGCATGTTATTCAATAGTAATAATACTGGTAATATTCTCAATATCCTGTACTCTAACTTATTCATTCTAATATCATCAATATGGGACAAACAATTTATCCCTCCCTATACATAACCTGAGTACTCATAAGTGATGAATACATTTATAAGTCAACCAATTCAACTTATACTCTATATGTTACTCTTTGCTTCCTCTTATATCTCTTATCTTTGTAACATAAAGTCAATCAATTTGACTCATATTCTACACATTTCTAAATATACCTATAAACACAATATACATTCGACATAAGTCAATCAATTTGACCCATGTTCTGCACATTTCTAAATATCGCTATAACCAAAAATACCTTCAGCATAAGTCAATCAATTTAACCTATATTCTATATGCTACTTCTCATTCCCCCCCTTCTTGTATTCATGAATTTTAATTCTTTTAATTCTCAATTACACCCCTATCTGCCAGCAACATAATTAATTAATTAATTAATTTCTATTCTTATATATCACATAATAACTATTACTTAATACTGTATAAAATAATCAAATAGAGTAATTGCTTAGTAATTCTTCTTTAACTCTCCTCCCCCCGGTATAGTCACTTCGCTCTTCTTTTGTTTTTCTTCAATAATTTTCAAACTGCCACAGTTCTCCTCCCACCTCCCATTTTTTCACCAAATATTGTTTCAGCTTCTCCCAATCTGTGTTAAACTGTCCTGGATCAAGGTCTCTTAGTTTTCTTGTCAGTTTATCCATCTCCGCCATGTACAGCAATTTGTGAATCCAGTCCTCGATAGTTGGCACTTCTTGTACTTTCCACTTTTGCGCATACAAAAGTCTAGCCGCTGCTGTCATGTAAAAAAGCAATGTCCTATGTTGTGCTGGAATATCTTCCATTCCCATGTTCAGTAGCAGGAGTTCTGGGTTCTTATTAACTTGAAACTGTAAAATCTCACTTATTACTCTTATTATTTCCCCCAGTACTGCCTGACTACCTCACAAGTCCACCACATATGGTACAAAGATCCTTCATGCTTTTTACATTTCCAGCATTTATTAGACGTGTTCACATTCCCTAGCGCAATTTTCTTTGGTGTCAGGTACCAACGATAGATCATTTTATAGACATTCTCTTTAATGTTAGTGCATGTCGTAATCTTCAAAGTATTTTTCCACAAATATTCCCATGCCTCCATTGTTATTTCATTATTAAAATTTATAGCCCACTTCACCATTTGCACCTTAATTACCTCTTCTTCAGTATACCATTTTAACAACACTTTATAGACCTTTGAAATTTCCTTTTTGTCTTCTTGTAAAATTACTTCCTCCAAGTCCGAGTTCTCCATTCTTATCCCTCCCTTGGCACAATCCGATTTATAAAGGTCTCTGAGCTGTCTATATTGAAACCAGTCATAATTTGGAGACAACTCTTCTTGCATCTTTATTCTTAATTTAGAAAATTCTATTCGTGTTATCTCCTTATACGTTAAACACTGTTGTTCATTATCCACAGTTCTCGGATCTATCGCTTCATAAGGAACCACCCAGGAGGGAATTCCTTCTTGTAGGTAATCTCTGTACTTTTTCCATATTGTGAAGAGGCTTCTCCGAATGTAATGGTGTAAAAACATAGAGTCCGCTTTTACTTTATCATACCATAAGTATGCATGCCATCCAAATATTTTTTTGTATCCCTCTAAGGCCAGCAATTTGCGATTTTTAAGCATCATCCAGTCCTTCAGCCAAACCAAGCAGATTGCCTCATAGTAAAGTCTTAGGTTGGGCAGTTGCATTCCGCCTCTCTCTTTCGCGTCCTGTAACACTTTCATTTTCACTCGAGGCTTTTTGCCTGCCCAAACAAAGTCCGATATCTTTCTCTGCCATTTCTCAAACTGCTTGGAATCCCGAATAACTGGTATTGTCTGTAACAAAAACATCACTCTTGGCAGCACATTCATCTTGACTGCTGCAATTCTTCCCAACCATGACAAATTCAATCTATTCCATTTAATCAAGTCTCGCTCTATTTGAGTCCACAATTTCTCATAATTGTTCTTGAATAGATCTATATTCTTTGCAGTCAGTTCAATTCCCAAATATTTCACCTTATTTGTTACTTCACAGTCTGTTATTTCCATAAGTTGCTGTTGTTTTTGTTTAGTCATATTTTTACACTGTATCTTTGACTTCTTTTTGTTTACAAAAAAACCTGCCAAATCTCCAAATTCTGTGATTTTTTCTATTACCCTTGGCATGTTTTCAATTGGATCTTCCACAATTAACATTATATCGTCTGCAAATGCTCTGACCTTATAGGAAAAGTCTTTTATCTTTATTCCACGGATTGCATTATCTTCTCGGATCTGTATCATCAAAATTCCCAAAACCATTATAAACAACAGTGGAGACAACGGGCAACCTTGTCTTGTACCTTTGCCTATAGTCAATTTCTTAGTCACCTCGTCATTCACCACAATTGCTGCACTCTGGTCTCTGTAGATTTCTTTTACTGCTCTGATAAATCTTTCTCCCAACTGTAGCTGTTCCATAGTGGCGAACATAAAATCCCAGTTCAAATTGTCAAATGCTTTTTCAGCGTCCACAAAGAAGAACCCAACCTCCTTATCACAATACCTATCATAATATTCAATAGCATTTATAACTGTCCTTAAATTGTCTCTGATTTGTCTATTCGGTAAAAAACCAGCTTGTTCTTCCCCAATAACTTCGGATAGCCATCCCTTTACTCTTTCCGCTAAGATCTTCGCAAAGATCTTATAGTCATTGTTAAGTAAGGAAATAGGTCTGTAATTTTTGACGTTAGTCAAGTCCTGTCCTTCTTTAGGGATCAATGATATGTTAGCTTCACTCCAAGTATCTGGAATTCTTTGGTCTCTCATAACACCATTGATCACTTCTTTTAGGAATGACACCAGTTCATTGACCATTACCTTATAAAGTTTAGCTGTGAGTCCATCAGGCCCTGGCGCCTTACCCAGATTTGTTGACTGTATTGCCTTCCTTATCTCTTCCTCTGTCACTTCAGTATTCAATTTATTTCTCCAATCTTCCGAGATCACTGGGAGCCTCATTTTCCCCAGATATGTCGCTATTGAATCTTTATTCACCTCTTTTTTATTATACAATTTAGCGTAAAATTTGTAGAAGGCTCTACTAATGGCAATCTGTTCCAGATATACTTTATTATCCTCACATATTTTATTTTTTGTCTTCTTCTCCTTTCTCTTCTTCAATTGCCATGCCAAATATTTCCCAGGTTTATTTGCTCCTTCAAACGACTTTTGATTCATTCTCTTCAGATTCCATTCCAGTTCTTTATTATTCATTGCTGTCAACTGTTCTTGTAAAATTTTAATGTCTTGGTAAACTTTCTTCTTCCCTGGTCTTTTCTTTAGTAGTATTTCTTTGGCTTTTATTTTCTCTGTAATCTCCTGTCTCTTCTCCTCTTGTTTTTTCCTGGCTCTTCCGTTTAAGTCCATTAGTATGCCTCTAATTACTGCCTTATAGGTATCCCATACCTTGTTGGTTGGTACTTCTCGATTCATGTTGTATTGTATGAAGAACTTAGTTTCCCTTCTCAACATCTCCAAGTTTTCTCCCTCTTGCAACAAGTCCTCATTTATTCTCCATCCTTTCCTCTTAGTTCTTTTCCCAAACTTCCACATAATTGGATTGTGATCTGAGCCTACCATAGGCATTATTTCCACCTCTTTAGTCCATAACACTAAGTCCTTTGAGGCCCAGATCATGTCGATTCGTGATAAAGTAGAGTGTCTTGCGGAGAAAAATGTGAATTGTCTGCCCTTGGGATTCTGTATTCTCCATACATCTGCCAAAGTTTCCTGCTGCATTAATGCAAAAAAAGTTTTTGGTAGTAGTCCTCTTTTCTTTTGTGCAGTTGCTGATTTCTTGTCCTGCTCCAAATTTGTAACTCCATTGAAGTCTCCTGCAAGAATTATCTGGTCGTAAGAAAGTTCATCTAATTGCTTCTTCAAATCCTCAAAGAAGCTTTCTTTTGCTCCATTAGGTGCATAGATTCCCATCACCAGCACTTTCTTTAAATTCCATGTACATTCCACCGCTAAAAATCTGGCTTCTGGGTCCTTAAACACTAACTTTGGCTGCAGCTCCTCTCTAATATACAAGACCACTCCCCTTTTTTTCTTTTTTGTGGCCGCTGCAAAATGAGTGCCCAATTTGCTCAGTTTTAGATATTTTACATCCTGTTTTCTAATATGAGTCTCTTGTAAACAAACAATATCACATTTCTGTTTTAATAGCTAGTGAAAAGTACTTTTTCTCTTATTGGGTGAATTAAGTCCATTTACATTCCAAGATATAACCTTACATTCCATGTTCATAGCCTTGTTGCTGGTAAGTCCTTTTCATTGTCCCTCATAAACTTTTCCATTTCAAATTCAGATCTGATGCGCTTTTTCACTCCTCCAAACTCAAATGCCAGTCCTTCCGGTAATTCCCATCTATACCTTATTTTCATGTCCTTCAAAATTTGGACTAAGGCTTTATATTTTTTCCGATCAACACCGATCTAGGTAACTCCTTCATAATAATCACCGTCTTGCCATCAACCTCCAATGGGTCTTTCCCTCCATCTCCTGCAAACCGCGAAACCTTAGCTGCTTTTCCATATACTTGCTCTCCGCAATAGCCATTCTGCCCCTCATCGTCCTCATATCTGTCTGTTGCGTGTCTGAGAGATTCTCCATCGCCTTCTCCACCACGTTAACTTTTTGCTGTGTTGCTTCCATTCCCTTTTTCATTTCTGCCAATTCACTTTTAACTGTCTCTTTAACTTCTTTGATCTTTCACCAGCTCCTGCTGGACCTTTAACATTTCCGAAAATCTTTTGTCTAAATTTTCCATAGCCGTCTGCCACTCTTTTTTCGACATCGTGGGGCTTGACTTGCCTCGCTCCCACGAATCTGCTCGTTTCCTTAACTCCGTGGCGCTTGGCTAAGTGTCCCTTTAATTTAATTTAATTCAAATGTCCCGGTTTCAAAAGGAAAAGAAAAGCACTTACAAAATCCAAAATGCCAAGCGTCTTTTCTCTATGGTTTTTCTATATTTTTGTAATCTGATATGGCATACTTCCTCTTCTGCTGAAGCCCGTGCCCTTCCCTCTTCAAAGATGGCGATTGCCCTTTTCCTGTCTGCCTTAGGGCCGTCTCTCTCCAGCAGCTCTATCACAATTACGTACTTCCTGTTTCCCGTCTCCTCACAGCAGCTCTCGCGATGGTAGAAGCTTTCTCACAGTCTATTATCTCCTCACAACCACAGGTATGAACAACAATCCTCCAATTTCTCTAATTACTTCTTTTAGTTTAGTCCTTTTACTAATCTGTTTCTTGCCGAGTCTTCCTCTACTTTTAATCAAACTGTTGCAGTTTAAAAGTCCTTTAATGCTTCTTTACTTTAATTAATTCGTCCCGTTTCAAGAGATAGTGATCTTTACCTTTTCAAACATCTTTCTGGGTTGTAATCACTGCTTCAAACTCAGGTTCTCTTTCACCTTCTTTCCTCCTGTTGATGCTTGGGCATGTAGATCTTATGCCAGCCGTCACTGGCCCCAGAACTGCCGCAGAGATATAGGCCGACCTGTCTTAGGGTGGGACCTCAAGGGACGGGGGAGAGTCCGTTGCGCAGAACCCCCCCTCGCCCGAGATCAACGTGCCCTGAGGTACTTGAGTGTTCAAAGCCTGTTCTCCGCCTGAGAACAGGGGACCGCGGGCTTGTTTGCCCCCGCCGGTCACTAAAAACGGCAGCCCGGTCAGCTCTGCTCCCAGAGCTGTGTTAGACCTCCATGGATCCCAAACAGGATCCTCTCTGGTTGTTGATAGTAACATTATCTTAGTGTTCTTTTTGTTCACTTTGTATCTAGAGTATAGTCCAAACCTTAATATTTGTTCCATTATATATTTCAAGGAGACATTTGGTTTTGTCACTGATATAACATCATCAGCATAACTTTTCATTTTATATTCTTCTTTGCCTTCTTCCAACAATTCTGGTGCCCTGCCTAATTTTCACAGCCAGTTATTTCCAATGCAATAATAAATAATAGTGGTGATATCAGACATCCCTGCCAAGTTCCTTTTGCTATTTCAATTTTTTCAATTAAAGAGCCATTTACTAGAATTTTAGCTTGCTGATGTCTGCAAAATAGAACCTGTACTATTTTGGAAATGGTTAGTTAATATCTTATTGTTAGTTAATATCTTAAAAACACAGATTGTTGGTATATATAAGGGGCATTGTTTCTTCATTTTATTATATGCAAGAGGAACCATAAGCTTAAATGGCACCAGAGATAACTGTATTGTAATGTATTTTATTGCAGTGCAATGTGCAATTATTTATCTGCCTGCAGGTGACACTTTTGGCTATAATAAAAGTTCTAGTTAAAAGAATTTCAGTTTAGACAGGGACCCCTAAAAGCATCAAGTAATAGGAACCCTCTGGAATTCATGCACATCAGCTCTGGAATGAGAATGCAGTTCCTATTTCTCTACCAAGTAGAAATACTTGTTTCCCTAAATAGAACATGTGGCTTTTTTAAATATACGCATTTTAGAAATGGAAAGATTTTAAATTTGGGGGGATATAAAGAAACTGTAAATATCCCTTTTTGACTATGCTTCAAAAATCAAAAGTAACTGGAACTGGAAATAATTTTTTTCTAGTTTGTTATAATTATACTTAGTTAAAACTTCATAGATGTCCTCTGAGTAAAGAGATCTCTGCTGTTGGAAATATAAAAAATATAAGCAGAATGAATGCAATCACATCTTAAAGATGTGCCCCTGAAATTAAACAGAGTGATATGCTTCATAACAACACCCCAACTTATATTTCATTATTACATTAGAATTTAAGATCTGCTTTAAAACCAGCACCTGCTATCAAAGAATGACCTGTAGTAGCATTTAAAGAATCATGTGTAAATATTTTCACCGAGTCAGGAAAAGGAGTGATTCAGTGATGTCTTAATTAGTGAATAAAGCATCAATACTTTCCTGAGAAATACAAGGGAGACCTCTGGTGACAAGGTACAGTAATGCTACCTAGAAAGTCAAGCAAATTTATTCAATGGCACTTTAAAGACCAATTAGATTTCCAAGCTATGAGCTTTTGAGAGTCAAAGCTCCCTTACCTTGGAAATCTAGTTGGTCTTTGCTATCAGATCTGGATCCTGCTCTTCAATTACACATTAACACAGTTACCCACCTAAGGTAAATGTATTGTTAACTGTATTTGCAACCATTGACTTAGTAGTATATAGTTTCAAAAGCGTATCTTTCAATGTATTTGCTAATCTTAAAGATGCCACTAAAAGTGTACATACCTTACAAACATTTCATAGATTAAGACATTTTGTACATGTCGTTTCCCTGTTCTCAACTTCTCACTCAAGAATCACTCCCTCAGCTGTGCCTTGGCCCCATTTTACACATTGCTGAAGCCTCTTCTCTTCCACTTGCTGCACATATTTGTCTGCAATAACACCTCCTGTCAGGGCTAGCAGGCAGGCACAAGAATGTGGAGACAGGCCCCAGCCTTCTCAGAGATCCAGAGAAGCCTGGGCCACTTCCAGCTTTTGAGGCTCTTAGCCATATTTTTTTTAAAAAATGACTACTCATGATGCACATCTTAATATGTCTAAATATTGAGGCCCCTTTTGAGCCTGAGTCCCAGGCCAAACGGCCATCTCCCCTCCCCTCTGATTGGCCCTGTTCACAGACAATAGTTATATAAGGCCAGATCTGATCCTATTGATTCCTCTTGTCACTTGATCACTGCTGCAATGCACCCTCTGGCCAGCTGCTGTAGCCATTCAGTAGCGCTGTGGAGTTCAAACTGGCAGTTCTTTCAGCTGGCAAGTTGCCAGAATGCTAGGGGTTAAGTGAGCTGACACCCACCTTCTCCTGCATACAACAAAATTCATAAAACAGTTTAGTAGGAGGCCCTGACCTGGATAGCCCAGGCAAGCCTGATCTCAGAAGCTATGTAGGTTGGCCTGCCTTGGTTAGTAATTGGATGGGAAACCTCCAAAGCAAACTGGGGTTGTTGTGTAGAGGCAGGGAATGGCAAACCATCCCTGTTCGTCTCTTGCCTTGAAAACCCCTGCAAAGATTGCCATAAGCCAGCTATGACTTGACAGCAGTCTCCACTACCACCAAGAGACTCTTTGACATGGAACCACATGGGATGGAGAGCTGCAGTGGAAAAGAAAACCAGGCAAAATAATCCACCAACAGGAGCTGCTATAGAAAAAGGGAAATCAAAGGCTCTAGACACAGCCTTTTTTTCTTGTTGGATTGGAACCCATGAATCTTGAAGGGAATAAGCTTAGGACAGATTTCTCTCCCTTTCCCCCAGCAGTTTCTATCACCTTATGAAAAGAGGAACATTTCACCAAAGAAGAACATGAGGAGGTGCTCCGGCAGGTTCTTGAGAGCACATCGAAGGGGTATCAAGTTCAACAAAACCAAAATTCGGTTCTATGTGGACACTGTTAAGTATATGGATCATACCTTCTCAAAAGATGGCATGTAACAGCAGAGTGGAAGCAATTGACAAGCTACCTCCCCCTCAAGTCAAAAAGGGTCTCCAAAGGATTCTTGGCACCATTCAGCACCTAGCCCGGTATATACCCGTATATACCCAATTAATCCAGTCTGACGGCACCTCTAAGGACTAGACATGGGCACAAACAGAAAAAAAACCCAAACACCCTGTTCGTCGTTCGTTGCCATCCATGAACAATGAACATGAACTGTTCCTGGACATGTACGTTGTTCATTGTTCATGGGGGCCAGAACCACCCCCCACCAACCCCCCCCTTAGCCCCCCCTCCATTTAAACCCACTTACCTGGCCCTTTAAAGATCCCTGGCCCTTTAAAGTTCGTTGTTCATAGGGGCCAGAACCACCCCCAATCCCAACCCCCTCACTTAGCCCCCCCTCAAACCCACTTACCTGGCCCTTTAAAGATCCTTTTAAACTATCAGCTGGCAGGCAGCAGGGGGGAATCCCCCCCACTGCCTGCCAGCTGACTGCAGGCCACGGTGGGGGGATTCCCCCCTGCTGCCTGCCAGCTGATAGTTTAAAGGGCCCTGTCCTGGCAAAAACAGCAGTGTCTGCTGGCAGCTAGTTTGAGGGGTTACAAAAGTGACCTTCCCAATGTCCAATACCCACCAAATTTGCAGGGGACATAGTCCTCACTGTTCTCTGAAGACCCCCCAAGTTTCAGAAAGATTGCACCCGGGAAAGGCATGATCCACGGGTCTCCCTGTTGGCTGTCATTTTCTCTTCACAGTGGCAAAAATGGGACTCTCTGCTGGAAGTACTTTGAAGGGTTAAAGCCAGAAGGAAAGCCAGGAGGAGTTCAGACAGAGTTCAGTCCCTCCCTGCCTCTGGTTGCCAAGGGGATTGATTGCAGGTGCTAGACTGTTTGGCTTGACGGTAGGGCTGCTAAAGGCAACAAATGAGGCTTGCAACGACCACTTGTTCGTTTAGGATGGGGCCTCACAAACTGCTTGTTCAAGAACAGCAGATTAGGCTGTTCATGGTTTTTTTCGGTTCGTAATGCTGTTTGTGCCCATGTCTACTAAGGACTTTTCTGCTCAATACTATCAAGTCTTGATAAACTGAGGCATCACAACAGCCCGTGTCTTAAAATATTTTGATCCTACAGCATGACTAGAGGTCCAGGCTGATGCAATCAAGGCTGTTCTGGGGGCACGTTTATTGCAGAAAGGGAGGCCAATAGCATAGATGTCTCAGTCCCTGTCAAAGAGAAACAAAACTATGCACAAATAGAAAAGGAGCTTCTGGCAATTGTCTTTGTGATGTCCAAGTTCCGCCAGGATGTATTCAGTGCCCAAGTGACAGTTCAATCTGACCACAAGCCACCAAAAGCTGTTTTTCCTTGGCCACTTGAGGCAGCCCCATCCAGATTGCGGGGAATGTTATTACAGTTGCAGAAGTATCACATTCAGTTCCAATATACAAAGGGCAAAGACATTATAGCTGATACACTCTCAAAGGATGCCATAGACATTAAGGCTGCCATTTTTCAGGTGGTGGCTGTACATCTTCCAGAATCTTATATACTAATACTTAAACCTGCAGATCAGGACCACTTGGGAACAAAACAGATGTTTTATCAACCTGCTCCAAGGTCAGATGTGGTGCCAGTAAGCTATCCCCAAGTCTAACTGTGGTGGCAGCAGCAAGCCACCTGACACCCAGGCAAGGTGGCAGCGAGCTGACCCAAGTCTGGGCATGAAGACAGCGAGCTGGCAGAGGTCTGGGCAAGGAAGCAACAAGCTGCTCCGAGGCCAGGCATGGCAGTGGTGAAACAGTCCAAGGCCTGGTGTGGAAGTGACAAAAAGCCACCTGACACCTGGGCAAGGAGGTGGCAAGCTGCCAAGCTTGCTTGTAGGGGTAGCAAGCAGCTTGAGGCTCAGCCAACAAGGCAATGAGCTGCCAGAGGCCCAGGTGAGATGGCAGTGAGCCTCTCTGAGGTTGAGTGCATCCCAGGCCTGAGAAAGGAGCAACAAGTTGTGTATAGAGAATTGGGAAGATCTTTGGAAGGGCGTGGGGACAAGGAATTGTCTATGGAGGGGAAGGAAAGGAGGAAGGGACTTTGAGGCAAAGGGAAAGGATGTTTGGGGGAGTATACAGGGAAAGATATTTGAAAGGAAGAGCAAAGGGGAAGGGTCTTTGGGAGGGAGGGAGAATCTTTGGAAAGTGTGGGGGAGAAAGTGTTGTTGGCAAGGGTTGTTGGGAAAGGGGGCAAAAGCTGAGGACCTTTAGATGGAGGAGAAGGAACAGGAAAGGATATTTTGCAAGTGGGAGAATACAGAAGGATCTTTAGGAAAGGGTGGGGGGGGGGAAGGGATCCTTGGAGAGAAAAAGCAGAAGCAGGGAAAGGGATTCTCCCTCCTTGCAATTGTCTTGCCTCACCCCAGTGTCACCATCACTTCCTGTCTACCCACCCCAGACCTTTGCCAGACCCAGTGTAGCTCTCTCGCCTCACAATGTCACTCCAACACATTCTGCAACATTTCTGGTGGGCCCCACTTGTTACAACTAATGTCCTGGCTACAGAGATCAGTTCCCCTAGGGAAAATGACTGTTTTGGAGGTAAACTCTGACATTATACCCTAGTCAGGTCCCTTGCCTCCCCAAACTCTGCCCTCCCCAGATTAGGTAAAGGTAGTCCCCTGTGCAAGCACTGAGTCATTGCTGACCTATGGGGGGATGTTGCATCACAACGTATGGCACTGATTGCCTTCCCCAGTCATCTACACTTTACCCCCAGGAAACTGGGTACTCATTTTACTGACCTTGGGAGGAGCCCCGTGGCACAGAGTGGTAAACTGCAGTACTGCAGCCCAAGCTCTGCTCGCAACCTGAGTTCGATCCTGGCAGAAGCCAGGTTCAGGTAGCCAGCTCAAGGTTGACTCAGCCTTCCATCCTTCTAAGGTTGGTAAAATGAGTACCCCAGTTTCCTGGGGGCAAAGTGTAGATGACTGGGGAAGGCAATGGCAAACCACCCTGTAAAAAAAAAGTCTGCCAAGAAAACGTTGTGATGCGACGTCCCCTCATGGGTCAGTAATGACTTGGTGCTTGCACAGGGGACTACCTTTACCTCCCCAGGTTTCACCCCCCCCCCAAATCTCCAGGAATTTTCCAACCCAGAGCTGGAAGCCCTAACAGATGACTTTCCTATTGGAGAGTAACCCTTGTTGGACGAATGGGTAATTTATGGCCTGTGCAGAACAACTCTACTCAGTGACCACATGCTTAAGAAGCTACAGGACTGTACTTAGGCTGACGCAGACCTACTAGCCCTGAAGTCCTTACACATCAATGGCTGGCCCTGCAGGCATAAACAAGTCAGGCCAGAGCTCCATTTCTACTGGCCGCTCTGAGACAACATCAGACCTGAAAATGACCTGTTGTCAATAGGCTCCAAATCATCATTCCACAGGGTGCTAGAGAAAGTATGTTAAAACTGCTGCAAAGGACTTAACAGGTCCAACGCACATGCGAGAGAATGTATGTATTGCCTAACATGAATGCACAAATAAGAGTATTGGGTTGGCAACTGCCAGCCATGCCAAGAACTCCAGCCAGCCAATCACAGAGAACCAATGATTCCACATGAGATTTTGAACCTGCCATGGCTGGAAGTAGCTGTTGATATATTTGAGCTACAACTACCACGTACCTGGTAGTTGTAGAGTACTTCTCCAAGTTTTCAGAAGTTCTTCACCTGGCTGATAAGACAGCCAAGACAGCAAAGCTGAAGGCAACAACTGCATGCCATGGCATACCGAAAAGAATTCATCTGTGACTGTGTGCCATTTGACGCCAGGTGACGAAGGACTTTTCCACAAACTGGGGTATTACCTCAACACAATTCAGAGTGGATACCCCCGGTCAGCCAGATTTTTAAGACACATACATCTATATATTACTTTACTCTCCATCCAATACATCTATATATTATTTTACTCTCCATCCATGGAATATGAGCTTTTGTGGCCCTTAAAAGAGGGGTTTTTAAGGGTAACATATGAGTAATATGTGAACTGATGTGATTCATGCTATAATGTTTATTATTTTTGTGTTACAGTTCATTGCATGTGTTGATTCCACTAAAGATCTGTTCAATGCATGAGGCTTAAAAATACTATTGCACTTTATTGGCTCTGCCTTAAGAATTTTTTCCTTGTTTTTACCCCACTTATGTAGCTAACCAGCTTTCCAGAAATAACTTCATGCCAGATGTATGCCTTCAAATATACAGTGTTCTAACTTTCTGTCTATCTGAACATAAGGTGATGGGAGAAGGTAAAAGATAGAAAAGCCAGCACTTGAGTGTAGGACTTTCTTCCCTGAAAAATGAAATGTTTCTTTAGAATAAAACTTTATTACTTTCCAAACTCTCAACAATGATGGTGACAACAAAAATGGTTTCATTGACTATTTAAAGAACACATAACACATTTGAAAACATGTCAATCAACTTCCTCTAGTCTGTGTATTCAAAGTCTAAACATTAAATCAATGGAGGGAAAACTGAATGCTACCAGACACACAAAAAATGTTGCACTCCAATAATGAAGAAATTTGAGGGTGATTGTTGCAGTTAGTATGATAATTCCTACCCCCCAAAGTTCCTTTTCTAAGAAAATGATGCATGGGTGATGGTGGTGGTATAGGGATACGGATTGTTTCTATTTCTGCCCACTGGTGTGTCGGTTTTTTTTTGCTTCACAGCAGCTTGTTTCCATGACAGCAGAATTTGTCCTCAATAGCCATTCTGTGGCTGGTTTTGCATAGTATAAAGAAGGTTCTGATATAACATGCAAAGGAAAAATGTGTGCCCCTCTCCCACAGGAAAGGGTGTGATCCATCCTTGTGTGTAGACGTGGCACATTTTACCACAAGGGAGATGTGTAAGCTTCCCATTTATGTGCCAGAGAACACAGATTCTGCTACACCTGCTTTTCACTTCCTATAACAATTTAAACCTGCTCTTGGTTCTCTCTTTTCAATAAATAGCAAATCTAAATTTGTTATAATTAAAACTGCAACTCAGGTGTGCGAGTCTTCTCACACACATACTTGGGTTGCTTCTTTAACTGTAAGGAACACCTTCGTATTTATGAGCCTAATTTATCTAAATTGCTCCTCTTTTGCTACACTTGAAGAGAATCAAATGCAGAACAGGCTACAGCATATGCATGTAAAAAGTTGCTGCTTTTGTAGGAAGTTGGGCATCCCAAGGTCTCTTTGGAGGCACACTGGAGTTGTGATCTAGCATATAAATTTAATAACAGCTGTTAATGATACATTTATGGACTCCTTGGTTTTACTCACACACCCAGCAACTAGCACTGCAGCTCTAAAAAATATATATTGCTGTCAAATTAATCTTTATAGTATCACCAAACAGGTAAAGCAGGAAAAGTATTCACTGTAGAAGATCATAATTCTTATAAGCCATTGAGAACAGCTTAGTACAATTCAGAAGTAGTCAATATTTTTGACATGTCATTTGATTGAATACAATGCCATATCCAATTACAGTGAGAAAGTTCATCTTTCTTATACAGGAGAATGTGTATTATTTTGATGCACAAAAGAAAAACCTATCTAAAATATGAAAAAGCTTAATAATTTAGTGATGTCAAGATAACAAAAGGTTCTTCAAAAGCTTTTAAACTAACAAGAGGGAGTTCCCAGTTATTTATGTATTTAATTCGATTTATATTCCGCCCTCCTCACATCAGCAGGCTCAGGGCAGATTACAACCGGTGTAATAATTTAAAATACAAATAGCTTTAAAACCAATAAAACCATATGAATATTTTTTTTAAAAGTTGCCCTTACCAGGCATGTCAGATGTTTCAAGCTAAAACCAAACTCCACTCAAGCTTTTACTTTATTCCCCAGAATCATACTGTATTTGTCTGTGAACACATCATTAATACTGCACAAATAAATCCATGAATGAGAATTGCAATGTGGGAAGTGATCCACAGGATTTTGTATGTAAAATGACAATAGCAGTCACCACATTCACTTCTAGAATGAAGGATATCACATATCTGATGCTCTGATGCAGCAGTCCTGATGAAATAAAATAGATGACTCAAATCTCATGAGCTTCTCTCATTCAAAGTCATCTATTTTTAGCAGTGAGTTCATTTGCATGCAAGAGGAATCCTGTTCACAACTACTTTGTTAGCTATTCTGACAACGGTTGCACATAATTGTTATTTAACACAGGTGTCACATGTCTGGAGTGCATTGATGCAGGTGAATCGAGCTGGCACATTGATTTCCATGCCAGAATATGCCTTACAATTCAAACATAGCACCCTGTACACCGATATATTGTGCTGGTGCAGCAGCCGTTTGCATTAAACTGTAACCCCCCCCCCCTTTCAATCTACCACAGGGGACAAATACTAGTTTTAAATAGTTCTGACAAAGCAACTCATTTTCATAGGGTGACTTTTCATAGCTGGCTGCTTATTCAAAACTGAGGGGCTATATAAGAATCTGCTATGAAATGCAAACTATATTTTATTGAAAATAAATATGACTCTTACTTAAAAACAGGGGTCCCCAACCTTTTCTAGCCTGCAGACGCCTTTGGAATTCTGACAGTGTGTGGTGGGCATAACCACTAAATAGCCGACCACAAAATGTCAGGGAGCGAGATTATGCCTAACACTAATAGTAACTCCTCAGCATTTCAGGCAGAAGCACTGATTAATAGGTGCCTTTTAAACTGGACATATTGTTTAAAAATATTTTCTTGCATACACACACACAATAAAACAATGAAGATATTTTTGCTGCAGTGGCAGCTGTTGCTGAAGGAACTTTTAAAAAATCTGCCTAGCCAGTTAGAACTCCAATGGCCAATCAGAAGCCCTGCTGGGCAAAAGCCCCACCAGGAAAGGTATCGGCAGGTGCCATTGTGCCCATGGGGACCATGTTGGGGAACACTGAGTTAATATATGTAATCATATATTACATTATACTGAGGACACCAATAAAATATATCCAACGTATCTAATTCTCAATCTGCCAAATCAGAGGATATTGAAATCTGGAAACTGGAGCTATGAATGGACAAGACAGATCTTTCTACAAGCCTAAAAAGTACTAGAATTCCAGGCCTCAGGAGCTCTCAGTGACAGGAAGCATGCAACTAGCTTGGGGGTGCGGAAAGAGGAATCCCAATGACCAGCCAACCTGGTGGCCTTCAAGAGGTCCAGGAGAATCAACAGATATTAACTCATCCCATCACTCTCCCTGTGAAGGTCATCCATCAAGGCAACCAAGGCCATTTCCATCCCAAACCCCAGCTTGAATCCAGATTGAAATGGGTCTAGATAATCCATCTCCTCCAAGATTGCTTGAAGCTGCTTGGCCACCACCTGCTCAAGCACCCTGCCCAAAACTGGAACACTGGCCACCCCACCAGGCAGTTGTTTAGGTTAAATGAGGTTCTGGGATGCCTTTTTCAGGAGGGGTCTCCACTTTCAAAGTGGTTGGAACTACAACCTTCCAAAGAGGAATTTATTACCTCCTGAACCCATTCAACCAACCAAGCCTTGAGCGATACCAACAGCCATGAACAAGTATTTAGTCTACTGCCGTGGTGGGCTAAGCACTTCTGAGCAGCTTTGCCATTTCATCAGGCCTCACCACCTGAAAGTCCTCTCTACAACTTGGGTCAGACTGCATCCAATAGCACACCAAGGCTGAACTACACCAAATGTGGAATTTAAGTCACATCAGATGTGAGCGATTTTATCCACAAAGTGTATTGTAAAAGCAACAACGGGCCTGTGTGTTTTCCAGGTCTACATTTTCAGGACCCTGGGTTAACAGCCCCTTCATGATTTGGAAAAGCTCTGCTGGACAGTATTGTACAGACACAATGGTAGCAGAAAAGTGAACTTGCTTTGCCACCGTCACTGCCACAAATACCACTTTGACCTGTGCTTGGTCACATTCACTTTAGGTTTTCCTCCACTTGTGTTCCCAGCCATCAACACAACTGTTTCATTGCTTCAAGCTATGAGTGAATCCAGCTTTCCAGGCTCTGCAGGAGAGGAGAGAGCACTCTGATGTGATCACGTTAGAATCCCACTACTGCCATGAGCTCAATCGGTGGCCTTGGGTAAGCCACTCCTCTCAGCCCCAGCTCCCCAGTCGTATTGTGGGGATAACAACAACACTGACTTTGTTCACCACTTCGAGTGAGGCTACAGCATGTTAATTGCCAATTCGACAGTTAGATTGGGGGAATAACCTGGATATTATTGTAATTTGTAACCTTTCTCCAGAGATGCTTCCTACAGTTTAGAGTGCTGTGAATCCTTACAAACTAACCAGTTCAGTGGATTCATATGCCTGACTAAGTAAGGTTACTGCTATGAAAAACCGCACAACCAACCCTAAGAACTACTGTTTGAGGGAAGCAATGCAATACTGGAGAGACGGTGGCTATACTTTGAACTCATTAACACCCTTTTCATTTTTGTTTTTAATTTCCTTAAATTGCAATCCACAGACCAGAATTCCAGAGACTATGCATTGCAGTTGTACATAAATTTAAAACAACTTGGAACTTAAAACAAAGATTATGTTTAAAATAACAGAGTTCTCGAAGAGAAACCATGTTAATCTGCTACAGCCAAAACAACAAAAAGTCTTGTGGCACATTAAAGACCAACGAACATATTGTAGTGTAAGCTTTTGGGAGGCAGAACACATCTTGTCAGATTACTCTTTGTAGGCTGCACCATAAGCTATCATTAGCACTTCTATCTAGGCCTAGGGCACACAGGATCATGTTCCAACACGGAATGATCTCCTGTGTTGGAAACGGCAATTTTTGACACAAGAAAAGCCTTTGGGTAGGGAGCTGGTATTCAGAAGTAAACCCAATACAGTTCTGTGGAACTTACACATAAGTAAATGTGTACAGGATTGCAGCGTGAACAGTTTTTAATGGGAAGTTTTCGTTTTGTTTTTGTAAAGATTAGATCTAATTTCAGATGTTCTCGCTCATATATATTGCCAGAATGAGGCAGCAGCTGTGGAACCAGACATACTGCATGAAAGTATTTCACTGTCTACCAAAGTATGTGAATACTTTAAAAGCTGAAAATGATTGCTTTAGAAAACTCTGCAGATACTGAAAACAGTTCATACACTGAACACAAAGAAAAGGGAAATCAAAATTGTAGTCTTTTGCAAATTAAATTTGCAATTTTTTAAAAAATACTCTGATTGGAAGCACTATATTAAGGAATAAGATTTCAGCATTATCAAGTTAGATAAGGATTACTGTATAGTATACAAAATCATTTCATTTAAAAGCTGTTTAAACAACATAACACAGACTCAAAAGTTTGACAAAGTTTTGCATTTTTATTAATTGTATAACGTTGATAAGTCAAACTCATCATAACCCCTGGTTGTGAACAATACTGTAAATCAAGGCTGTGCAACAGAACCCCTCCACTCTAGCCTAAAGCTAAATATTATGAGACACCAAATATTTAAAAAATAGATTTATTTAGCATATCAAAATTCCACAAACTTTCAATAATGTAAGCATGTTAAAAATCCATAATCTAAATGTAAACCATATGTTAAAAATATTTAATACTGCAATAAAATTGAGGTTATGTACATGCACCAAAGACTGCAACTCCTGTGGCAATTGTTAACACAAAGTAATTAATAAGAACCATATCTTAAATTGAGTAAAATACAGAGTAATTCTAAGCAGAGCTACTCCAGTATAAGCCTATTAATTTAAATGGGATTAGAATGGAGTAACTCTGTTTAGGATTGCATTGACAAGCATTTAGAACTTCACAAGCTCAAGGCATTGTGATATTCTGTGCAGAGAATCTTTTACCTTACCAGTTTTTAACATCAGCCAAATGCAACAATATGTTTAGGCTTTTAGAATAAAGAGATAAGGCTGTGTATTTTATTATATTACCTGCTGCAGAAAAACAATTCCAGTCAAAATAGTTAAGCACGTTTTGAATATATTATAAAATCAGTCACTGTGGGTTGGGTTAGTATTCAGTCAAACCAGAACAGCAAAGGACAGAAATAAGAAACCTCACTTTAATAGCTTGTAACGTTGGAACAATTGGAACTGGGGGGGGGGGAACCTACTTAAGGGATAGGAAAAAAGCGTAATGTGTTCCATAAAAATGAGGATTATAGCTAGCCTCATTTACAGAGTCATGTTGGTATGTATTGTGATGGTAAGTATGGCCTACAGAAGGTGCAACGAATGATCTCTGCAAAAATACAGTAATCTCTTCAAAAAAAGTAAGTTATGACCTTCTCATCTGCAACGTAAAATTTTTAGCATAGAAATGCCAGTTAATTAACCACAGCCCAGAACAGGTGATGCATGTAGTGACGGGATATTAACGGTACTGATTTCAGTCACTGCTTCAGACCAATGTGGTCAAACAGTAGGCCAACTGCAATGCCTGATTTTGTTTCAGGGAAGCCAACAAGTTGCATCTACATATTATTCAAAAAACAAGGGAGTTTTCTGGGACAACTGAATACTGGATTTCTCTCTGTCTCATCCAAAGTGGTTTATATATAGAAGGCACTTTGGCAGAGGAGTGATGGATTCTGGTCCTCCATTAAGAACATTAACATACAGAGAAGTCACATTGCTCATGTGCAAAGTTGCTTAAAAAAATAAAGTGGCCTGAAAGATATCAGATTACACCCTTTTGTTGCATTTATCTTTAACAGATGAGATATTAAATTAGCCCTTTGGCACTAGAAGAAATATTCCATCAAGTTCCATGATTCCATCTGAGCATAATAAAGTCAAATTCAGCTTACCTTTGCTTGATTGCCTTACTGGAGAACTCAAGCAAAATGGAGAACCATTTTGGCACTCTTTGCCAAAATGGATGATAAATGTAATTGTATACACATTTCCACCAATCTCACTCCCTGTTTGTCAGCAGCTTGCAAATCATTTGGGAGTGGTGATGGTACATTAAATTAATAAATGCTTCCGTGACAGAGATATGTAGACTTACTAAAACAGGCAGTAGCACTGGCCTTAAGCTTTCGCCACTGAAGCAGAAAAGTAAATTATAGCAGAAACTACCTTAGCGTAACTGCCAAAAAAAGAAAAAGAAAAAGCTGGCAAGGTTTTGAAAAGAAGCAAAATTCACAGGCCACTCCATGGTAAAGGGGGAGGGGGCACTGCATAAAAAGGAACCAATTCACATGGCTGGCTGTTAGTTCTACTACACAAACAGATTAAAATCCCCAGAAAAGAAAGGGGTGGGGGTGATCCATCAGCAGAAGTGACTGATTGTCACAAATCTTCTAGGCTTCCCTTTGTCAAGTTGATTCTGTTGTAAGAAGAGGCAGCGGGGGGGGGGGGTGATTTTGCTCCCATCCCCCTTCTTACTGCAGCCCATTGACCCTGACTCAGGAATCAACTTTCCCATAGCTGCTGGGAGCAGAAGAAAGCAGGGAAGATCCACAAGCCTAGCATGTCCAGATTAACCGAACATTTGGAATAATTATCACTTGATTCTACACTCATTGTCAGCATCCTCTGTGGCAGATACTACTGGTCTACAAGACACCATGACAACTCAATAGAAGCATGCAGAACAGACCATCATTTCGTATAAACCAAAATATTTTTGCAGCTTCACTGAACCTCACAGAATGATTTCCACCTGAACATACACAGCTAATGTGCCTACTCTTTATTTGAAATTTAAAGTCAACCTCCACAGAACAGGCACCTATCCCCTTGCTACTACCTTCCTCCAACACTTATACAGCCTCATGATAAAGCCATTCCAAAAAAAGGGATGTATCTTGAAATATCCTACACCTTCCACACTGTTATAGTGCAGCAGCATTTGAGATACTCAAACTGGTACTTAAATGGTTTTAGATTTAGAAAGTGAACATTTTATAAAAGGTTTACACTCTAATTTGAGCATATCCCCTGACATTCCTCATTCATATTACACCCATGAAATCAAAATTAAGTATATCTACATAGGTGAATACAGATGAATCATCCCCCCCTCCAACAAATGTCTGCCAGGGCAAACTAAAGCAACTTGAAAAACCATTAACAGGCAATGAGAAACAGGATGTGATTCTGAACATGCCGCTTTCCAGTTAGCTTTCTTTGAGGGCAGGTAATTCTCAAAGAATTGCCTCTGCATCAGAGTAAATAAATAACCCAACCCACACCATGTGCAGAAATGCATGATAATTACCAGCTGTGTCTCTATGTGATCAGTGTCTCTAATGTTCAAAGGGGGAACTCTATGTCTTAGCTATCAGGAGTCTGGAAAACACTAGCAAACTCCTCTTAGAGAATTATCTCATCTGGAAGGCAAACAGCTCAGGGAAGGAGTAAGTACTGTTAAGAACACAGGAGATATCTACCTCTTTGCCACTTCATACACTGTTCCAGCATCTCATGTTCTCCAGTCTCCCAAAGATCAAGGCTCAGAGCTCTAGAGGCATGAAAAAGAAACTTGCACAGACAAAAATAGCCTTCCACAACTCTCTTTTACTACATTATTTCTTCCAAAATAAGGGCTAAAAGCTGCTGAAAAGCCAAATTTAATCATGATGCCAGCAGGTAAGAAGAATCATGCAGTGCAGCACATATTCAACACCTCATCTAAACTGGGCTGTTCCATGTGTTCATTAACAGCATGCCACTGCAATTCCAGCAGCAAGATGCTGGGCACATGCAACATCAAACAAGTTCTTCTTGCCTCCCAATGCCACATTTAATCAAGCCTAAAAAGAAAGGGTCAGGCAGCACGTTACAATGTTCTGGCATCATTAGAGCCAACCTTAGAAGCAAACCTGCCTTGCAAACTATCTATGCTTTAGTATCAATCAAAAATCATTAGAAATAAATTTGTTTCTAGATTTTCTTTCACAGGTGGAGGTCTCTTATCTGCTTTTAAAACCTGGCATGCATAAACACAAGTAATAGCTTTATCAAACACTTTTTTTGTTGAAGAAATATGCACACTCCATAGAACTGAATGTCATACCCTGCTACTGTAGGCCATTTCTTAAACTGTAAAGCATGGAATCAATACAAAACAAGTGCTGGTGACTGAAAAAGCAATCAAATGCTGTTAAGGTATATTTCTATATATCATCAATTAGGTGGTACAGACAGGCACCAAGTAGGAAAGGTGGTGACTGAGTTGTGGGCAAGAGGGGGGTGGGGAGAGTCATGCTGCAAACCACCTGACTGTTGTAATTTTTAACAAAAATAACACAGAAAAGCCATTGCACAAGGTGGATCTCATCACATATGGTTCTCTCCCCCTGCCCTCTCCCTCTCTTGAAAGAGGTTTGTTATAGTTTTCATTCGGGTAGATGAGTAGAATTTTAACTGCCCTGAAACCAAGAATAATATTTACTGACCCAAAATTTCAAGTTTGCCATTAGAAATCCTTTAGGCCTGCAACAAAAGCACTTTCAGCAATAATGTTAAGAAACAGCAGCCAATGGAAGTGGCATCTCAAGAAGTATGCCAATTATTTTTGTCTCCCTACCTACAAATCCCTACTGGGCTGGAAGTGCCACAGAACAAACCCAATTTGGAGAGCAGAGAAGGGAGTAGTAACAAATTAATAAACTTTCAAACATTAAGCTGCAATAAAGTGCTTAGAGGAAAAAAAAGATTTTTGCTCTTAATAAAGGAGCTACTAGTGCTGTTCCTACTTCACTTGATACCTGTGGCAACAAAAGGTACTGAAATGTCATTAACCAAACTAGCATTCACTATGTCTTCATATTGTGGAGGTGGATCCAAGGGATTTGTGGTTTCATTTCTCCTCATGCCATTTTCACCAGCAACTTCTTCATATGACGGAGGTGGGTCACAATTTGACAGCCTTGTTGAAACAGAGTCTGAATGTCCATCTGTGTAGCTCAGATATCCTGGAGAATGTCCATTGCCTTCAAATGTTTCTTCCTGAGGGGAATGAAGAATGCTGAGTGGCAAAGGAAGAGGACTTCTCCCATCAGTAACACCTCTGTCACCTGTGGCTTCCCTGGTTCTGCTGTGTGCATACATGGATCGTCTACGCATTTTCTTTTTGAGGAGACATCTCCATGTGACAAAGATGATGATGAGAATAATGAGAAGGCCAATGATTAATGGGAAAACAAGGTAAAATGGATACCTGTTATATCCAGTGTTAATTTCTCCATGCATTCCTGTTGTGTAACTTTTCCAGAACTCCCTCTAAAAACAAGCCAGAGTAAAACAAAAATGATTGAGAGTATTTTCCCTCGAGTTAAATGAACGAAAGTGGATTTTACTCAAATAGCACCAAAAATTAACTTGCTATAGGAGTGAGCAAGAAATTTTAGGAAAGGCTTTGGCAATGTATTTTGGTTTGGGCTACCATCAGAGGCTTTTTCTAGGAGCAATCATATTCATTTGTCATTATCAAGAACTCCATAGAAGGGAGCATGTGCGTGGCCCTCTCCTTTCCCCCTTTCCTTACAGCAGATGTTAAAATCTAAACCTGCAGCTCCTTCAGAACAGGTCTGTGAGGCAGACAAAAAGGGGGCTCCTTTCTTATGCTTGGCTTCTTGAAAGTGAATTTAAACTCAACTAAGCAACAAGGCTTATTCACACAGACACCTATCTAGTACATGTGTTTTCCAATAACAATATGGACAACTGGCTATATTTTCTGTGGCTAGCTATGGAATACAATTTACAATACATTTACAATACAATACATTTAGCAAATAGCACTTAAAAGTAATGGAACTATGCAAGAAAAAACAAAAAGAAATTTTTTAAACTTGAAAGTCAGTCTTAAGTGTTAATATGACCTAAAGTCAAGTATCCATAGAGAATGTCAGGCTGCAAGAATGATTTCGCTATATGCAAAACCACCTAAGATGAAAAAGAATGGGCATGAAACAAGGCTTCCCAATTATCCGGTAATCAGATCTATTTGTGTGCAAGAACCCCACGAGGTTAGCTAGACCGAATGACTCCCTGTAAATTTGATAGTTCTGGACTGACTCAGAAGAAAGTATTTTTCATACAGGAGTTGGCTCATGGCAAAGCCTGTCAAGATCCAAGACTCTGTAAGCTACTACATTTCTCTCGTTTTTTAAACAATTCTTTTTTTGATGGTTGTTGTGGATTTTCCAGGCTGCATAGCCGTGGTCTTGGCATTGTAGTTCCTGACGTTTCGCCAGCAGCTGTGGCTGGCATCTTCAGAGGTGTAGCACCAAAAGACAGAGATCTCTCAGTGTCACAGTGGAGATCTCTGTCTTTTGGTGCTATACCTCTGAAGATGCCAGCCACAGCTGCTGGCGAAACGTCAGGAACTACAATGCCAAGACCACGGCTATACAGCCTGGAAAATCCACAACAACCATCGTTCTCCGGCCGTGAAAGCCTTCGACAATTCTTTTTTTGCTTCCACTGAATCTTTTCTTTTGAAAGATAACACCATCTGTGAATACTTAATTCTAATACTTGATTACAATTTGAAGTAAAATATTTGCTTCTGAACCAATTCAGATAAATATTAACTTACAGTTTTCTCATCATTTTCAAAAGCTTCTCTTGCCTCTTCATAGTCACAGCGTTCTTCTATGCATTCACGTTCAATGTTTCCTTGTTTAAGTTCTTCCAAAAGTACATTTGCTCGTGGATATCTTTTTAGGACAGAATTTGCTTTAGCATCTGTGATGAAGACTGCAAAAAAGAAAAAAAACTGAGAAATGCTTTAAAGTGCTTTTTATATTTCTAAAGATTCAGGTCAAAACAAATAGGTTTCTGGGGCAAGAACATACTGTATTAAAAACGTTTGTGGCCATGCAAGTTTGTAACTTAATATTTATAATTAAGTTTTTGAAAGCTATAATTTCTAAGTAGTCTCCATCACAAGGGTAGGTAATGACAGCACCTGAATAGTATTAAGAAGAACATTCAAAAATATTTTAGATACCAATTCTACCATCAACCTAATTTTGAATCTGTTGAATTATATGTATAAAAACTTATGTTCGTTTCCAAAAAGGGATGAGATTATTTATGGCAGAAAAGGGGATGAGATTATTTATGGCACTCATGGGCAGATCAAGAGCAAACTTTTTCAAATAAATATTCAATGGGTTAACTTGTACACAAAATACAGGTACCAGTAAATGGTGTTTTTAAAATTGTTTGTAATTTTAATTCTAAGAACACCTCTTTCAGCACCAGGCATTCTAAAAATTAAGAAAATCAGAACTTTTAAAAAAGAGTAAAAGCCTATGTCTACTTAGGTGGTCGGTACAATCTGGTTAAGGACTTCTCGGTGCTTCATCAGATCAATTAAAATCCGCCTTTACTAATATGGTACTACAACACAAAACAATTTGTATATGCAAAATATGTATTACCCATTCATCAGTATCCAGCAGTTCACAAAAACTGACCTTGCTCTGTGAAGATAGCCTCTTTCCACCACATTGTAGGTATATAAGCTACAGTGTCACTAATGTATATACATCCTCAGTTCGATCCAGAAGTACATTTGATTCTGTCTCCCATAAATACTTTACATGAACATACATATGTCTAGTAAAGCATAGCAATGAAAATATCATGTGGAATTGAGAAATCTAACTGATAATGTTATCTCTGGGAAACATAATAAAAACAGTAACATTTGATTTATATACTGCCCTTCAGGACAACTTAACACCCACTCAGAGCGGTTTACAAAGAATGTTATTATTATCCCCACAACAATCACCTTGTGAGGTGGGTGGGGCTGCGAGAGGTCCTAGAAGCTGTGACTGAACCAAGGTCACCCAGCTCGCTTCAAGCAGAGGAGTGGAGAATCAAACCTGATTCTCCAGATTAGAGTTCCACTGCTCTTAACCACTACATCAAACTGGCATAGGAGAAAAAAATGCACAAAACAAATTGTACCAGATGTACCGTATGGCATTACATATCCCTCAAAGTGAATGATAACCTAGAAAACAAATACAAAGACTTACCTCTATCCATGTTTAGTATTGTCCACTGAAGGGTCCTATAACAGAGAAAGCAGTTCAATGTCATTATTATGAAACCAGAAAGCCCTCAATCACTTGCATATACTTCTTGATTAAAGTTATCAATAGGAATCCCAGGTGCCCGGCAGTGGTGGGCAATCTTCTAACAGTTTATCTGTTTGCCCACTGGCAGGCATCCTGGGAACAGGCAAGGTGTGCGCAACATGATCACTACAGCAACAAGACCAAGCTTCTACATACAAAACTAAGGAGGAAAGAAATGCTCATGCGTGCTTCTGTTATTCCTGGGGAACTGAGCGGGCTCAGGTCCTTCTTTTTTTGTTTCAGGTAACGTTTGTTTTGCTGCTCCCATGTTTGGGCGGGACAGTTTCCATTCATCATGTCATAGCGGACATGACAACCTCACTTCCAGAAGTGACAGGAGTGCTCCTGCGTTTCGTTTGGGGCTGAGTCCTCCCACGGCTGGTGTGATGACATCACATCTGGAAGTGGTATCATCACGTTGGTAATGGAAGTGTGTTCGTGTGAGGAAAAGATTCCCGATAATTATTAGGTCCTCATCCCCCCACCCTCCATTGGAAGGGTATAGGGACCTGGGAATTCTAGTTATCAAGCTACAGCATAACTTGCTTTGAAGAGATATGTAACTTAGCTGCAGTGATTCATTTAGTACCACTACACATAAAGAAGAAACAACATTAATCTAAAAATGCAAAATGTGTCTCTTTTAATGATTTAATCTTCTTTAGTTGTTTTTTTTTTGTATTTGGCATGAAGTATAGGAGGGGGGAAGCGGTCCATTGATTGATTTAGCAGTAAGGTGGCATGATGTTCCAAAGATCAGTTCATTTCATATGAACTGATTTGCTCATTTCATAACTAATTAGGTCCTTCTGCATGTTTTAGAGTGACTGTTTCTCATGATATTTCTTTCCTATATGAAGAGAACACCCACATTTACTATAATGTATAAAAACATGATGAATGGAAACTGTCCCACTCAAACATGGGAGCAGCAAAACAAATGTTACCTGAAACAAAAGAAGAAGAACCTGAGCCCACTCAGTTCCCCAGGAACAACAGAAGCACGCATGAGCATTTCTTTCCTCCTTAGTTTTGCATGTAGAAGCTTGGTCTTGTTGCTGTAGTGATCACCATGACATTACCTGGTTAACTACTACTAAAAGCAAGTTAGGGGTCCACAAAGTGTTGCCAGTATGAATTTAAAAATAAGGATCCATCAAAAGCACAATTATGTAAAAACTTTAGAATTCAGGGACTAGAAAGCTTTATGGTCACCTAGCCCTGAATTTCATCCATCTAATGGTGTGGCACATTTGCGCTGTAGTGCTGACAGATAGGTAAGCAGGGAGCTGCTTGCTCATCCACAAACCTAAGCAGCACTTACACACAAGGCATCATAGCTCAGTGACAGATCATATGCTTTGCATATATTAAGTCCAAGGTTCAATGTCTAGCCTCTCCAATTAAAGGATCTGGGATATTAGGAAAGACTCTTGTCTGTCTGAATTCCCAGAGAGTCACTGTCAGTTGGAATAAACTCTGAACTAGATGGATCAAAGGCCTAACATTATAGGTGGCTTTATAAGAGAGGATGGTTAGAGATCAAACCCAGGCATTTTTAATACTGTGAAACAAGAACCAATGATGATTTTGTCTCCCAGTTAAATTACGTAACTTCCAATTATTCCAACAGTTTGAACACACACACACACACACACACAGAAACTAGGGTTGCCAGGTCCCTTAACTCCCCCAGCGGGAGATTGGGAGCCTGGCACTTACACTGTGGAGGCTTGGAGGCTTTGTTTATGTTCATGCGTGCACTCGCTCTCCCGGTGTGTGTGATGAGGTCACTTCTGGGAGTGAGGGCACTCCCCGCTTCCCGCGCAGCACCGATTCAGCCCGAAATGGGCTCGCTGTGGCAGTGGTGCACGGCACAATTCAGGTCACTGTGGCCACAGAAGCACGCCCCCCCCACCAGCCAAGTAAGTGGGCGTGGGGGAGGGAAGGGTGGGAGCAGGGGATCCCCCTTCCCAGGCAGGGGAATGGCATCCCTAACAGAAACACAAGCTCCATAACTGCCAGTATGGTGTGGTGGCTAGAGTGACAGACTAGGATTTGGGAGACCCAGATTCAATTCCCCACTGTGTCATGGAAGCTTGCTGGGTGACCTTGGGCTAGTCACATACTCTCAGCCTGATATACCTCACACAGTTGTTGTGAGGAAAAGATGAAGAGGAGAATGGTGTAAGCTGCTTTGGTTCCCCACTGGGGAGAGAGGTTGGATATAAATGAAGCTAAACACCCCAAAAAACAAACCTTGAAGCAATGTTTGGCCATTTAGGCTATGGGCAAACCAAAGAACCCCAAAGATACCTTCAGTTTTACACCAAGATGTACATGGTTGAAACCTGTGCCATCACCTGTCATACCCAACAAGACCCTGTGTAATGTTTGTTTGTGCTCTGATGCTATGGGTATAACTAAAGGCTGAAGCTATTTCTTGACTGTGATGTGAAAGTATGCAAGGGAGGGGCTGTCTCTACTGTTATCTGTATGTTCTCCTATACCACTGATGGCGAACCTTTTTGAGCCCGAGTGCCCAAACTGCAATACAAAACCAACTTATTTATTTCAAAGTGCCAACACTGCAATTAAACCTGAATACTGAGGTTTTAGTTTAGAAAAAACAACTCATAGTTGTCCAAACTAATTAACATCTCTCTCTTTCTCTCTTACTCATGAGCCATGAACGAAAATAAAGCAAGTGAAATCAAAGCAGCTTGTCTTTCTTTACACCAGCAGTGTCTTGCAAGCACTCTCTCTCTCTCTCTCACTCAGGAGTCACGAATGGAAGTAAAGCAAGTTAAATCAAAACAGCTTGCCTTTCTTTACGCTAGCAGCATCTTGCAAGCACTCTCTCTCTCACTTAGGAGTCACGATGGAAGTAAAGCAAGTTAAATCAAAGCAGCTTGCCCTCCTTTAGAAAGCCAGGCCCAGCAGCCCGGCTGCTGCCTCCGCTTCCTGCTGCTAAAGAGACTGGCAGCAGGGAGGCAGCGTTGAGGAAAAGGAATCACGTGGGCAGGGCCAAAACCCACATGATCGCTTTTCAGAGCTACGAGAACGCCGTTGCAGCACGTTCCCCCTCCAAATGAGCCCTGGACGTAGTGATCCGGCAACTTGGCTCACGTGCTCACAGAGAGGGCTCTGCGTGCCAGCTGTGGCATGCGTGCCATGGGTTCGCCATCACTGTCCTCTACTCCTCTCGCCTGAGCCTGAGACTTTTCCTAAATCAGCTCTGCTTTTCCCACCTAGATGCTTCCTCATGAACTTAGCTGACTGTTACCTCAAGGGGGTGAGAATTTGGGAATACACCCGCACTTAGAATCCTATATATCCTTTATGCCTGTAGAGAAACGCCATTCCTGTCAAAGATGGAGTAAGAGCTGAAACTGGCAGCTTATCAATAAAATTCTTTAACTCATGCAGTGAAGTCTTTTTGAGAGTTATCTGGCAGAGCCTTACAGCCATTATGTGGGAAAGTGTTCCTGGCACATAAAAATAATCTGATATACTCATTGTGATGTTTACTCCAATCAGATATCCTCAAAGAGCTCAAAGAAATCTTCTGCTTACTTCACTAGGAACATAATGGACACCTACACTAATGTCTTTGGAAAGCTGCCCTAGGACATAAAGCAGTCCATCACTAATTTAGGGAGGCTTCTCCCAGTCAGACAACTTTTCACATAAAATGCCCTTTGATTTTTACTTGGCTGAAATTCTTGTTCTCATACTCTTATCAGAACAAAGACCAAAGTAGAGGAGTCCGTATTTTGAGAGCTCCAAGAATCTGAGGGCCCATGTGACTACAGGGCAAGTGGAGAGTCATCTCCTTTGAACAGACAAATCTGTTTTCTAAGTCTCTCTCCAGAGCAGCATGAAATAGGTGAGATATCCCACCTCACTCATGAACTAGTGCATAACAGCCAGGAAACCATGAAATAGAAAAACTTGTCTGGACCATATAAGTGGAAGAACCAAAATTTTCTATAATTTTCATCTGATTTGGATAGCCTCACATGCATATGGTTTGTCCCATTCCCTGCATCAGCTCCATTCATTTGAACAGGGTCTTTTGAAGATTCCTCTCCCACAGACAACTGTGTTCTGCCACTGCCCATGCACACAGCTTTTCAGGAGTTGTAGCTTGTACTTGGTGGGAAAAGGTGCTAGAAGATGTTAAAGCCCCCAATGCCCTGTCTGGATTCAAATCCCTGTTCGGCCATGCAGCAAACTGGGTTACCCTTGGCCAGTCAAGGTGTCTCTCCCAACTACCTCATAAGGTGCTTGTAAGTGTAAAAGTGTAAAATTCTGTCCTGATATACTCAGAGAAAAGATAAACATTGTTCCGACATGAGGAGGGAATCCCAACCCTTTGTTGTCAAGTGTCAACGCACACCCATAGGTTACAAATTAAATGGTTTTAATTCAACTTCTTCATACATGTAAGGAATCTCTACTCACAGTTCTTCTAAATAGCAAAAGGAGAGAGTGCATCTTTCATGCATAAAGGTGCTTGGTGGAGCTTTGTAGACCCAGTGTATGTGGCGAAAAAAAAGAAATGACTTGCTCCTCTCCCTGCTGAGGTGTGAATGAACAAAGGAGGAAATGGCCCAAACAAGTTTTGGCAAGCTCTGAATGCCCCACAAACTGAACCTGCAGGGTAAGGCACTACAACTCCCAGGATGCACTTCTCTTAAAACTATAAGCATGCATTCTAGTCTAGTATATATTGATTAACTGAGTAATATATTCAGCTTTCTGCTGGAACAGTACAAACATACACTAGATTACTCTAGGGCTGACACTAAAAGGTATGAAAGTACTACATTGTTAAGGAGGAAGCGGAAAGTGATGAGGAAAGGGGTAATGCTGGGAGATCTCAACAAAACAGCTATATGGACACAAGTGGAAGAGCTGCAAGGAGGAGGAAATCTCATCTCCCCAATCTCTCCATCCCTCTTGCTTTTCTCCCCCTGGTGGTGCTTGCAGCTTCTCCTCTTTCCTTCTCTTCCATGTACCTATACTTAACTTTTTCTGTATCTCCCCTTTGCATTCCTCCCTAAAGTCTTTTTCTACTTCCCTCTCTCAGCTCAGCTTTCCATTTTCCTCTCTTCTCCCCTCCATTTTTACTTCCTCTACCTTCTACATTTAACCTTTTTTCATCTCTTCCCCACCCTGTGTGACACTGACATTCCTCAGCAAAGTTAGTTGTAGGTTTGCTTAGTAACCCTCAAAACGTCCACTAAGATCTTCTTTTCTTAAAGAAGCACATATTGCTTCCATGTTTTTCAGGTTTTTCTAATGCCTAGTTTAACATTTTGAATTTTTCTGCCAACCTGGAACTTAAGCTAGGTTTGCAAAACCTCCCCCCTCCCCCCCAACTATCCCTGGTCCCATTGTGTAGATTGGTCATTCCATAATCTATGTCTCAATTCAGAATTAGATATAACAAATGGAGGACAAGTGGAAGGTGGTCAAATGGGGTATAATGGCCATTGTTAAGCAGTTCTGGGCAAAAAGCTGTTGAGTAGTATATATACCCTGCCATGAATGGTGGGTTTTACCCAGCTGTAAAATAACCATGTCTGTTTTTTAAGTTTAAATGAAAACTAGGGGAACTTTCTCAGCTTGTATCATACTAAACCCCTTGCACTCTTTTGAGGTTGAAAACTAGGGCAGTTTTCTTTGGTTTTCCTGCACTGGTATTTCAGCTTTGTATAGAAAAGAACACAGGCTATCATATATGATGAATGCAACCAAATGTACTATCTTGGAAAGCAAAATATGACATTTAACTACAAATGACAGGTATGCACATATTCCTATACAGACTACAGACTAATATCTCTGAGAGAAAGTCATCATGTATGAAGAGGCTCTTAGAGGAATCAACTTCAGTGTTTAATTTGAGACAAGGCTTTAACCTGTACTTCTGAAACCAAGACTTGACACTGGAAACAGTATCTCCCATGTTATACATTAGTTGGTAGAAAGCCAGTTTGGTGTAGTGGTTAAGAGCGCGGGACTCTAATCTGGAGAGCTGGGTTTGATTCCCCACTCCTCCACTTGAAGCCAGCTGGGTGAACTTGGGTAAGTCACAGCTTCTAGGAGCTCGCTCAGCCTCATCCACCTCACAGGGTGTTTTGCTGTGGGGATAATAATGACATACTTTGTAAACTGCTCTAAGTGGGTATTAAGTTGTCCTAAAGGGCGGTATATAAATCAAATTTTATTATTTTTTTCTTCACTGCAGATCCATGCTGATCGATAAAGAAAACTAAAATGTGCCCTAAGAGTTGTTAGAGCAAGTTTCTCAGAATGTTAGAGGGGATTAGAGGGAATCATATATTCAGAGAGGGTTATAAAAGGGTTCAATGAAACCTCCATATGCAAAAGCTGTTTATTTTGGAATGCCACTTGCTTGGGAGCAGCTGTGCCCTCTGCAGTATTCGTTGGTTTCTCAAACATCTGGTTGGACACTGTAGAAAATGGAAGACTGTTCTAGTTCATCTAGGATGCCAAAATGTTGGGTTGGCCTTTGAATAGGTCACCATACCAATTAAAATTGAACTTATGGATCATCATACTAAAAGGTGGAGAATCACTACATTAGGATTTGGGGTTGGATCCAACAAAAAAATTTCTACCAATGCTAGAGTTCTTGCACAAGCGGAAATTCACACACACACAAACCATAATAGCCACTTTCACTGTCAAACTTATTATATCCCCCTTGTGTTTTTGCTTGTACAACATCTAACGCAACAAATTTCTGGGCACTAGAATATATAGGGAGAAAAACATTAGGTGTGCAAGTGGAATTAAGTCCTTTTAGGTTTCCACTAGTACATTGCCGGATCCAAGCTGTCTTAACTTTTCCCATATGATATTTATATAACATGTAACAACAAGTGTCTTTTATTACAAGATGAAGAGATACCAAATAAGTCTATACTTGGGCAAAAAGTGTATTGAAAATACAAACTAAGGATCTTCCTGCTCAATTTACCTTGAACTCTCAATCAACTATTAACAGGAACAGAACAATACTGACTGGTTAAGTGTTCTCTTAGGAGAGCACTGCCCATAATACTTAGACCAACCTTTCTGATTAAGTTTCTGTCAGATGCTTCCAGAGACTGGCACAATCTTCTCCTTTTCCACACACAAGTTCTTTTGAATTATATCCCTCAGTATCAATGGAACCCATAGAAGTGCATGAAATATAGATGGTACTGCGGATTTACAGATTGCTCTGGAAAGCATCCTCAGTCATGACATCACTGCAGTTTGCAATAATACATCTCTCTTCAATCTTCTGGGCCTGTTGCAATTTTTTGTACCAAATTTAAATTAGTCATACACTTATGTGAGCCTATGCTCTCTCACATGAAACATTTTCTCTCCTTCTTGTGGCATGGATGCAGGACTTGTCCTGCCATCCATATCCATCTTTAGTTTTTCCTATCAAAGTATGGAGTTCCTACAAGAATTCATACTTCTTTTCTAAACCGAAGGCAAGCGTAAGTTTGTTATTTTGCCTCTCATACATACCAGCCAGCACATTACAATCACCCATCACATTTTCTCTGCAATCGATGCTATTCTGATAAGGGTCAGTTTCTGTTCCTTTTAATAGGGAAAAGGTACCGCTGGCTATTTAACTGGGGCTCCATGCAGGAGGGAGGCGTGCCTACTTACAAGGAGTCTGTTTCTGAGGGCTAGATGAATGCTTGCTCACGAGGAGCTCGAGGTGCTTCCCTTTGATCTGCAGCTGGGGGCTATTTGGTGATGTAGGCTTTGTTGTCCACCCCGCCTTCTCTCTCACAGGCACCGCTGGCCATTTAACTGGGGCTCCGTGCAAGTACTACATACTTGCTCGGTGAAAATGTCTGGCACATTTACTATTCAAGTGCAGTTGGGAGCTGATAAAATATGGGAGTAGGACTTACCAAAGGCACCCAGCATCAAGCAGTAATGCTCGCTGGGTATCCAACCTCTCTAGTGATAATGGGGCCACTTCTACCACCATCCCCGCTACACTAATACTATGCAATACCTGATCTGTTAGGAACAAGGTTGCATGCATTGCTGGGATGTTTCAGGATGAGAAAATTGATGTGGCTTGCCTAACAGAGACTTGGCTGCAGGAAAATGACAAGGTGTGTCTTTCCCAACTAACTCCCCCTGGCTATGCAGTCCTACATCAACCTCGCTATGGCAGCCGGGGCAGAGGAGTTGCTATTATTCTTTGTGAGTCCTTCAACTTTAACAGATCTCCAGTACAAGCTATGGCTGGTATTGGCTGCATGTTCCTGTCTCTGGGAATTAAAGACAGACTGGGTATCCTGCTTGTTTACAGACCATCCAGCTCCCCAATAAGCACCCTTTCTGTGTTGGCAGAGCTGCTAGCAGACATGGTGTTGGAGACACCTAGATTTATTGTTCTGGGGGACTTCAACATCCATGCTGAGTGTTCAAAGACAGGCCCAGCTCAGGAATTTATAGCTTCCCTGGCAACCATGGGCTTCTCTCAAATAGTGTCAGGCCCTACACATGAAAGAGGCCACATACTAGACTTAATATTTTGCACTGAGCCTTTAAGAGAAAACCTTGTTTCAACATTGGAGGTTCGGCCTGAACCATGGTCAGATCATCATCTGCTGAAGACAAAAGTGAATATGGCCCCAACACCCCACAAAATAGGGGGTCCAGTTAAAATGATTTGCCCACAAAGGCTCATAGACCCTTCCAGATTCCAAAATGCCTTGGGGGATTTTAGAATTTCAGACACGTGCTCCGCAGAAGCTGCTGTAGAAGTGTGAAACGCAAAGCTCCTTGAAGCTATCGACACCATTGCTTCTTGTCAACTCCTCCAGCCCTTGGGACGGAAGCCGGCACCATGGTTTACCAGGGAGCTGGCTGACCTGAAGAGGGCTGGAAGATGTCTAGAAAGACGCTGGCATAAAACTTGCGAAGAAACTGATAGAACTTGCTACAGAACACACTGTAGGATCTATGAAGCGGAAATGAAAGCGGCAAAGAAATGTTACTTCTTGGCAACCATTGCATCGGCTAGTTCATGACTGTCCCAATTGTTCAAGGAATCCAGACACCTTCTAACCCCTAAATATGAACCTTTTCAGACCCAAGAACAGACAATTAGCTGCGAGGCCTTTGTTAAGTTTTTTGCTGATAAAATAGCATGAATACGCTCTGATATAGATGCTAGCTGCAATATAAATGAGATAGAAGAAATGCTTAATACACCGTCTGGTCTATATTTGTTCTGCTTTGAACCAATTACAATGACAGACCTTAACAGGATCCTGGCATCTATGAAACCCACTCCTTGTGCGCTTGATCCTTGCCCATCTTGGCTGTTCAAATCAAGTAAAGATCACATAAGTGAACCACTGAGATCTATTGTAAATCAATCGCTAACTCAGAGCACCTTCCCCCGGCCACTCAAACAGGCAGTTATCCATCCGCTAATTAAAAAACCATCTCTAGAAAAACAAGTTAAGGCAGCTGCAAAAAATGCTTACTACAATCTCACTCTACTCTGGAATATGGCTTCTTATCTCGACACAGCCGACCTGGCCACCTGGATCCATGCTATGGTAACATCAAAACTTGACAATTGTAATGCGTTATACATTGGTCTCCCATCTAAGTTAACTAGGAGGCTCCAATTGGTGCAAAATGCTGTGGCTCGATGATTATCAAGAGTGAGCAGGGTGGATAAAAATCAATGATTTTTTAAAAAAAAAATTTAAAAATCGGATTTTTAAAATTTAAATTGGATTTTTTTAATAAAATGCTTTTTGAGGAAAATATATTACCATCCAAAGGTATGGTAATGAAATAAAGATTAGTTTTTAATTATGTAGAATAAGGCTGTATATGTTTAATTTTTTTGGTAAATAAATTCCATTAATCCATTCACAATGTCATGCTCTTCCAGAGGTTTTTGTAAGATTATTGGGCAGTTTCTCTGCCTACAAGATATTATCACAGATGCTTGGTTTTGCAGTTCTCAAAACTGAATTTGTATCAGCTCAGCAGAGATCACATGCCTCTTCTTCACAGCAAAAATGTTATAACATGAACAGAGTTGAGAAAAAGACCTTAATCCTATTGTTCTACAAACCTATGAAGACAGAATCAACCTCTTCAGTGCTAAGTTTCAAGAAGTTCAGTGAATAGAAACAATATTTTTCTGATTGTTTGGAGTGGAATAGATCTGCGCAAGAAGAAACTAAGTGTGAGGAGGGAGGGGCAAGCAGTACAAAATGAAAGTGAAACTTTTTGAGCACAATACTGCACAAGTCTTTGGATCTTTTGTGTGTATGACCTGAGGTTTATCACATTCTTTCCTTGGAGGAAAAAACCTATAATGTCAGCAGGCCGTAAAAGATACCCAGTTTGAGAATACTTTAATGAAGTTCCTTTACCTATCGGTAAGGCAGGCATGCGTGCAAAATGGAAACACTGCAACAAAGAAATGCAAGGCCTGGTGGCCCAAATGAGGCAACATCATGAGAAGTGCTGTGATGAAGATGACCAAAGAAACACATTTGAACAGGCAGGATCTTCAGGTTGGTAAACATTTTTATTGAATCATATTTCTAAAGACTGCCTTGAACTGTCATGTTTGAGCAAAATTATATTTCTTATTATTACTGCATGTTACTGTCATTTGGTACAGTTATGAAGAAAAGCAAATATTCCTTTCGGGGCAGTGCTGTACAATAAGCAGAAATTGTATAAACAATAAAATAACAGCATTGACTTTTTTGTTTAGGGGAATTCATCGTCAACATTAAGGATTCTGGAAACTATCCACCTTCAAGATCACCATCCTCCTGTTCTACAGTTTCAGAGTTATCCATCCCGGATAGTGCTTCATTTGCATCATCATCAGACACCCACAGTATATCACCAAAAAGAAAGAAAAAACCCTTCCCTCCTGGAACCACCATAGATAAGTTTGTGATAAAAACTAGCAGATTAGAAAAAGAGTTAATTGATGAAAAAATTGCCCAGTTTGTTTATGCAACGAACTCTTCTTTCTGTCTGACTGAGAACCCACATTTCATTAATATGGTTCAGTCACTGAGACCAGGATACAGTCCACCCTGCAGAGCAGATGTTGCAGGGAAACCTCTGGATAAAGTGTATGACAGAGAAATGGAGCAATGTGCAACAGCTCTGGAGGGTAGAATTGTTAACCTAAGTATTGATGGGTGGAGTAATGTCCACAATGATCCTGTTGTATGTGCTTGTATAACAACAGAAGAAGGGAAAGTCTTCCTTGCACAAACAATTGATACGTCAGGAAATGCACACACAGCAGAATACTTACAAGAAGTGGCAGTAAAAGCTATAATAACACGTGAACAAAAATTCAAATGTCTAGTACGCAGTTTGGTCACAGACAATGCTGCAAATGTATCCAAGATGAGAAGAAATTTAGAAGAGCAGGAAGGGAATACAAAGCTAATAACATATGGTTGCAGTGCTCATTTGCTGCACCTCTTAGCCAAAGACTTAAGTGTTCCAGAAATAAAGACTAATGTTGTTGAAATTGCTAAATACTTCTGTAACAATCATTTTGCTGCAGAAGCTCTGAAAAGGATGGGTGGAACCAAGCTAACGCTCCCACAAGATGTTAGATGGAACTCTGTGGTGGACTGTTTTGAGCAGTATATCAAGAACTGGCCTATTCTGATGACAGTTTGTGAACAAAATCGAGATAAAATAGATGGCACTGTCACGGCCAAAATCCTCAACATTGGGCTTAAGAGAAATGTTGAACATATGCTGAGCATCCTGAAACCCATCTCTGAAGCTTTAAACAAAATACAGAAAAATAGCTGTTTTATTGCTGATGCTGTTGAAATTTGGAAGGAACTGAGTGAACACTTAAAAACAGAACTACACATGGACAGAATTAAATTACAAGCACTAAAAAAACGAATGGGACAAGCACTGTCTCCAGCTCATTTTTTGGCAAATATTGTCAATATCCAGTACCAGGGTCAAAACTTAAGTGCTGAGGAAGAGGAGTTAGCTATGACATGGGTATCCAGCAATCATCCATCTGTAATGCCAACTATAATAAACTTCAGAGCTAAGGGGGAACCATTCAAGAAATATATGTTTGCTGAAGATATTTTAAAGAAAGTCACACCAGTGAACTGGTGGAAGTCACTTAAGCACTTGGATTTAGAGACTATTCAAGTAATGATTTCACTTTTAACAGCAGTAGCTTCTTCTGCAGGCGTTGAAAGAATATTCTCTTCCTTTGGACTCAATCATTCTAAATTGAGAAATTGTTTGGGACCCGATAAAGCAGGAAAGCTTGTTTTTCTTTTCCAGATTATGAACAAAGAAGAAGATGACGAGTGAGCTACTGAGGACAGTATTTAAATTTTTCATGTGTAGGCTGGGCTGACAGTCTAAGTTTCTTTATATATATATATATATATATATATAAAAATATATATATAAAAATATATATATATATATATTGTTTAGCCAAATTAGTTAACAAACATGGATGTTTGTTTAAGCAAATAACATATGCTGTAATGTTATTGTTTCAGTTGAATAAATAAAACTATTTAAATTGTTATTATTAAGGTAATGATTATTTTTCTCCTTCCAATAAAGTACAACAGAAAAGTTGTCCAAATATGAATGATTAACCTAAACTGGGGATAATTCATCTCACAATAAATTAACTATAATGTGTTTCTAATAGTATTAAAATCAATATTTTATACAACTGTAAAACTAATATGAAAAGTTGTTATTCTAAAAATCTTCATCTACTTGCATATTAAAGTTATACCAGCAAGAATTAGTCTTTATGTAGAAAACTATGATTTAAATCAAGCCTTACTGACTAGTGATTTAAATCAAATTCACCCTGAGAGCGAGCAAGACCTTGAACATCACTCCCATCCTACAGTCACTCCACTGGCTACCTATCAGTTACCGTACTCAGAGTTCAAGGTTATTACGTACAAAGCTCTTCATGGCCTTGGTCCAGCATACCTACTCCTTATGTCCCTCTATAGCAGCTTTGGTCCTCTGAACAGGGTCTCTTGTAGATGTTGGCCTGTGCATGGGCGAAATCAACAGCAGCCCATACATGGGATTTCTCTGTGGTGGCCCCTACCCTGTGGAATAGGCCTGCCTGAGGAGGTCAGGAGAGCTCCCACTCCTGGCTTTCCGCAAACAATGCAAAACTGAATTATTCAAAAAGGCCTTTTTCTCAGCTAAGAGGGTGGTATTGTAGGAAAGGGGTCCCAGATGTTTCGCTAATGAGTTAGGAACCATAGTTTCCATCATTATGTTGCCTTACATATTATCTGTTGCTTTAAATATGTACTCTTATATACTACCTGTGCTTCATGTTGTTTAATAAGTCCTAGAATTGACTATGTTCTGTTTCAGCAATTCTTCAACCCCATATTGGATCCTTGCTAATAGTATGTCTTTGTAAACTTGTATTCATTTACCCTATGACATTGTTTATGGAAATGTTCTTGACACTATGGAAATGCCTGCCCTTGTCCTCGCCACTGGTTGTACTAATCTCACTCTATGTAATCCGCCTTCAGTCTCAGTGAGAAAGGTGGAATATAAATGACAGACAGACAAAATTTATTCTGGGTACACAGCCACAATTGTGGTTTGTTCCCCCTGCCCTTAACTGCCTAACTTGTCATCAAGTTAAAAAGTATTAAATATTTATCTTGCTTTTTACCTACCACATGGAGAAGTTTTTCTTACTGAAAACTCTTATCATCCTTATCAAGTCCACTTGCAATGCAACACAGCTTAAATACTTGTTTATAGTTTTTCTTGTTCCTGTTTTGAGGTCCTTTTGTTTCACTGTTAAGCTTTATTTTTCTTTCAACACCAATGTAGTATTTGCTGCTGTAACCTTTGTAGTCATACCAGAGGCAACTAAAATGTGAAACAAATTTGACCTTACTAAACTCTGCAACTCCTGAACTCAAGATAGTTATTATCCCAGGTTTTAGTTGTCTGCTAGCATTTTCCCTTGAATTGGTGAGCTTGTCCATGCATACCTGAAAATCTTAATTCAACACACTAATCCTTTGAGAAAAGAGATTTAAACATTTAAATGTTTTTTTAAAAAAACAGTACAGAGAGATACTTTCCACATCATAACATAACTTTTTAACAAAAGAATGACCCTGCCAAGAACTTAGTTTAATAAATGTTTTCTACAAGCCATGCTACCTTCTCTTTATTCAACATGTAATTCCATGTTGGATCTTATTCAGCTAAGGGAAGATAACTAAAAAAAGATTTTCTAAAATATTTCTCGGAGAGTTCAGCTTCTTCCCTATACTTACCAAGAAAAAGCAGTAAAACTCTAACACACATCAGGAAACAGGATTCATTTAGGTGAACAATGCAAACTGCAAAATAACCAAGATTTTTTTTTTTAAAAAAAAAGCAGCCAGGAAGCAGAAATTTCCTGCTCTACGTTATTCACAGGGACTCTGTGTTCAACAAATACAATCTGACAAACCCCAGTGTATTGATTGGTAGTAAGTCTACCAATCAACTGCTGAACAGAAGATCAAATAACACAACAGGACATGAGGTACATGATAGGAATAATCTTGCACATTTCATTCATTTTCATAGGTGGGGCACAATACTGCTTTTTCATTTTCCCAGATGTTCTCCTATCTCCAGGTTTACATAATAATTTTAAAAAATCACCATCACACACAAAATACTCTTATTTCTGGAGTTCTACAGAAACCTAGCTACAATATTGCATGGCCTGCTCAAGTTCCCAATAGCTGAAAAGCATGCCTAGACATAGACAACACAGGGAGCAAGGAGTAAGTATCCCCTGCCTATACTCACTGCAAACTGGGAGGGAACAGGAGGTTTGCAGCAGCCATGCTGGTGGTGTTAATCACAGCGTAATTATGGATGCAAGAACACACAGCCTAAGGCTAGCGTTGTACCTTCATCTCTGACTATGTACCTTCTTAATCTTTTATGAAAATTTGGAGTTGAAAGATAAACTGTCAGAATAGTTAATTCCACTCATTTGGTTGAAGATGCTGTAATTTAAAATAATAATAATAAAATATTTCTGTCCTATTGAAATCTCCAGTGAGTTTATCACAAGGTTACAACCAAAACAACAAAACCAAAAAATTAAGTCAGCAGTATGAAAGTTAGCCATTAGCCAAATACAATAATTATCAACTACGAGGCACAATAAGAGACTCATAAGTACATGTTGGGTATGTAGGCTAGGGGGGAAAAATCAGTGGTCCCCAATCTGCAGGCCAAGAATCTCTGGAGGGGAGTGGGGTGGAATTATTTCGAGGGATCTGCAAATCCATCCAGCCTGGGCAGGTTTCTGCCTCCCCGCTGGGCTCACCTTCCTGGAGGCCATGCTCCCCCAATTCTGTGTCAGGCCAGCTGGTGACTGGGATTCATCAGCAAGCCGGTTTGTCAGAGTGCAGCCATGCCTCCCAAACTAGGTCCGCCTGCTCCAAGCCCACATCCAGATGGGTGACACTGGGGCCATCCTCAGCCACCACGTATGCACCAGTCCAGAGCAGGGAAGGCTATTCCTCCCAGACAGTTTATGCATCTGAAGTGAGCTCTAACTCAAGACTGCTTAGGCCAGAATAATGTTTTGTTGCTTGTTAAGGTGTCATTGGGCTTCTCCTTTATTTTGCCCCCTAGATAAATAATTGCCACATTATCAGGTGTGGAAGAGACCTGCCGCTCAATACACGTGCCCAGAGATCTGACAGTGTATTATCTAGAAAAAGTCCCCTTCCTCCAACCCAACTGCCACTGGTAAGGCCACAGGGTGGGGTGGGGAGCAAACTAGGCATCCTTTTGAAAAAAAGCCTTTTCTGTTATTTTTTTTATTTTGTTTTACTATACATACATACATACATACCACACTTCACAAAAAAGGTGTTTTCCAGAAATACAATATATGATAAAACCAATTACAAACAATAAATACAAAACTATAAAAGCAGACTAGGCAAAGGACAATAGTCACACAGAAACTGTATCAAAAGCATGGATCGGCAATAAGTAGTGTAAAAATCAGCATGATAGAACAACAATAGCAGTTGTAATCCAAGTGGTAGAAGGCTTTAAAAAAACCTCATCCCACCAGCTACAGTACCGTATTTACAAATTCCTGGCAAAATAGCAAAGTTTTGGCTTGGCACTGGAAAGTTAATAGGTCTGGCACTGGAAAGTTAATAGGTCTGGCACAAGGTAGAGCATTGGGAGAGGGCATTCACAGAGTCCAAGTTTTGAAACTTTAAGTATTGGCACCTGCCCACAGGATTAGCGGAGATGATCCTTGATCATGCCAGGATCCAGCACAACTGAGAATTCTCTCCACTAGAGACAGTTTGTATTGCACTTTGATTTGATTTGAGTTAGATTCTGATACCTGTGGGCTCCTTTGGCAGCCAACTTAACACTGAAAAGCAGAGTTAAAATCAAAATAAACAAGCATCCGCCAATTGTTCTGTCAAGGACTGCAAGCAAATTCCCATGAGTACAGATTAACTGCTGTTTTATATATGTTATTTATAGTCTGCTTTTCTCACGGAGACTTAAGGCAGATTACATAGTGTAAATCAACACAATCAAGAGGATGGGACACTCAATAAGCAATGCAATAGGCTCAGGGTTGCAGAAATCTGTCTTATCAAACTATCAGGGAAGGGGCTGTGGCTCAACGAAAGAGTTTCTGCTTTGCATGCAAAAGACCTCTGGTTCAATCCCTAGTATCTCCAGTTAAAAGGATGAGGCTGTAGATGTGAAAAAACCCTGCCTGAGCCCCTGGAGAGCTGCTGTCAGTCAACCTTGATAGAACAATGGGCTGATTCATAAGGCAGCTTCATGTGTGGGGCATTCTAGGCAGTTATACTCCAAACTGTACAAACATATGATGCCTTCCTATACAATGTCAAATCACGGGTCTTTACTATCTACCCTTCAACCAGATGTTTAAACTCAAAGCTGTAAAACAGTGCCAGCTGTTTAAATGATGCTGTAAAAATGACTGTGAAAAATAAGCAAACATGCCTTCTGTTGACCAAATAGTAATACATGCAACACATTATTTTCTAAATGTATGTAGATGTTGTTGTGATTAATAAAATACAAATTCATTTAAAAGTGTCACTGAATTCATAGCAGTTTTTTGTTATGCATTTTCTCAGCGAATGGATACTATCATGTGGGCGTTGATGGACATTTTTCCACATGAAAATAGAGTTCTTATACTCAAAGCTTGGGAATCACTGAACTAACTCTTCTAGATTTAATTTACAAGGCTGTTTTATTATTTTAACTTTACCTCTGCTGAGCCTTTGAGATAAGACAGGCTATGATAACTAATACCAATTAATCTCAATCTCAAATATTACATTAAAACAAACTTCTAGTCTGGTTTGTTGGCAATGAAATCAAAATGAAATCCCATATGACCTTTTAATCAATTTTTTAGGAAATCCACTTACATAATATTTATTTTTTAAAAGATGACAAAGAGGTTGGGAAAGGCTTATGGAAGACCCAGACCCTGTCAAGAAGAACTGAGGGAGAAGCAGTGCAGAAGACTCGTTGCTTGTAAAACATTGTATAAAAAGAAGTTATTACAAATGGTTGATAGAAAAACTGAAGCTTTCTCTATCTAAGGGGTCAAAGAACAACCCCACAAGAACATATTCCATAGCTGCTAGATTACACAAATTGAGATTCTCACCTGGGACTCTATGTACCAATTTAACCTACAGGGTGTTTTCTGGCAACTAGCAACAATGTTTATGGTAGTCCAACAACATGGTTTTAGGCAGTTTTCCATTTAATCCATGTACATTTTATCTAAGGAACAGACTACGTTTCTTATCAAAAAAATTCTTAGATATCACTGGCTTATGGGATCTCTGAGCCGAAGACAAAGTTTAAGAACATCAAGAGTTACACCAGCAACAGTGGCCAACATCAATTACAATACAGGCTTTGTTTTTATAATACAATACTACCATGCTTCATCATGAAATATACTATTCTACATATTCATGAAAGCACATTTTTTTCAGTTGTGCCAGATGAGGAATTGTGCTTACAAGTTGTTTTTTGTTGTTCCAGGGAAATAGCTGTTAGTCTGTTGCAGACAATTACTAACAGGAGTCTTGTAGCACTTTAACAGACTAACAAGTTTTTATTCTATCACAGGCTTTTGTGGCCTGCAGCCTACTTCAACAGATGCACAGAGCAGGTCCAACCTGAGCAGGCATATGTATAGTAACCATATATGAACAGCTAACTACATATCAATAATGCATGGCAAGAATGCACCTTAACCCTATTTCATGTTAATACACATTATGCTTGCTCAAGTGCATTTAAAAGAGGAATGAAGCTAAACAGATAAATACACCTTTTGTATTTAATGTAAACCATTCATGCTTATAAGCCAAATTCTTTTTTATGATTTGCAGCAGTCAGTGCACAAATCCAAAGACACATTGCAAATATTTTAGCTAACAAATCTTGAAAGAGCTGCTGTAGAACCGTGGTTAAGCGGTTTGGCTGCAAATCAGCACTGTACTGGTTCAAACGCCACTGCTGCCATGAGTTCAGTAGATGGCCTTGGGTAAGCCACTCCTCTCAGCCCCAGCTCCCCAGCTGTATCGTGGGGATAATAATAACACCAACTTGTTAACTGTTCTGGGTGAGGCACTAATCTGACTAAAAGAGCAGTATATAAGCACAATTATTATTATTATTTAAAGATCACATTTGACTTTGCAATAGTATAGAGAGTACAGTCCATCAGTTAGACAATAGATCCAGAGGAGTTAGCCGTGTTAGTCTGTAGTAGCAAAATCAAAGAGTCCAGTAGCACCTTTAAGACTAACCAACTTTATTGTAGCATAAGCTTTCAAGAATCACAGTTCTCTTCGTCAGATGCATGGAGGGCAAAGTTAGACAATACATTTCATGCAGCAACTTGGCAATGATTTTTTTTTTTGGTATGCAGCAGACTTTAGAGTACAAAGCCCCCTCCCATGAACGTGAAGAAGAAAACACAAAAAGAGCTGTAGGAGGTCAAGGCTCAGACACTGCAGAGGTGACAAGACTTAAGGGAGGTCAGTTTTCTAATAAACTAAGCATAGATTGGATTGCAAAGGAAAAGCGATTAACATGTCCCGAAGAGCAGGGAGATGAGAAGACAAGAGAGGAGATTGCTTAAGGTCATTTATTTTACAGAAGCCATTTCGCTGGAATGAACTGGTCGTCTGCCATTAGAATTGAGGCATTCGCCTTCCTTAATCCGCTTCCCCGTTTGACTCATTAAAACAGCATTCACATCCCTTTGGAGTTCTCCCCAACTCCTTCCTGGAAACTAGGATAAACTAGGATAAAGCTGTTAAGTAAACGCAGGTATTGTTTTTACTTCCTAGACAGTTTGTTAATTACAAAAAGGTCGTAATTTTGATTGTTCATAGTTTTCTATATATATATATATATATATATATATATTTAATAGAGAAGTTCAACGAAAAAATACTATATCATTGTATCAGAAGATATGGATCTCCTTATGTACTAGATCTACTAACCCAGGTTCAAGATTCCAACTTGCCTTGCTAATTTAAGATCCCAGCCTCCCTAAACTTAATTCAACACGAAGCCTCCGCTCCCTCCCAACACGGTGATCTACCGCTGTCAAAGGAACACCAACATCAAGAAGTATTTGCATTCGAGGTTCAACGCCGCACAAAGTTTCAGTATCAGACAACTGCAAAGGCAGGAACGTACCCTTTCTTCCACCACCGGGCACTTCTTCACAAAACGAGCTTTCTTGCCGGGAGACACATACGGCAGAGAGCTCGCAAAACAGACTCCCGCTTTGTTATCCACTCGCAGCTCCAGGGCCCACAAGGCAAACAAGAGTCATCCGAAAGCGTGATACCGCCCCACCCAGGATCATTTCGCAGCCCAGTTCACCTCCCGCCCCTTCCTGCGTCTGCATTCCGAGCCCTCTATGCAACTTCACAAACTCACTCTAGGAAAGACGGGCAACTTCGTAACAAGGCCACTTTACACCAGTCGGAGAAAGTAACTCTCCTCCATCCCGCCCTCCGATCCCACGCCAGCCCAGCCCCGGGCGGCCAAGGCCACACCAAACTCACCAAATGCGGGGGGCGCCCGCCCGGCTCCTCGTTCCCCGCAGCGTCCTCCAGATTCCTTCCAAATTCTCGCAGCCCCAGCGACTTCCCAGCAATCCCTCCCGGAGACTGGAGCGCTTGGAAATCAGTACTGCTTCTGCGCAGTCTCCACCCCACCCCCCACGGGAAACGAGCATGGACGGCGGGACTGCTCCTGGAGAGCGCTGCGCTCAGCCCCGCCTACCTACCGCTACTGTTGGTTTCTTTCTAATCCTGCGTTGATTTTCGTTCGCCCACGAAGTAATGGTTTTGGATTTCAAATCCATATGGGAACAGGGATACGATGGCGCGAATACTTGGGGCTTTTTGTTAACTACTCTGTTTACATTAATCACATCCTCCAAAACTGGTTGAAGGAAAGAACATACTATTATTGATCGTGTCAAATAGTTACATTTTAACAGGCTTGAAATGCTAGCTTAGTGAAAAGATCTATGAGTTGAACATAGCCTCAGTTACAGAAATATGGGGGAGGAGTTGAGCCTGAGAAGGTTCTTTGGCTGACTCATCACCTAAAACTTGGCAAGACCTTGAAAGGCTGCAAGTTAGCTTCTTCCAAACCACCTTGGGAATTCCAAATTGTGTCTTCAACTCAGTAATTAGATTAGTAATTGGACTGGGCTCCTTACAATCAATCACATGGAAATATGCCATTAAGATGTGGTTAAAAATATTCCTATTAGAACACCAGAGTCAATTAATACTTCTAATGAGGCAAGACTCACTTTTATCATCAAGTGCCTTATTTGCCTTATTTGATAAATTGTGTGAACTGGAATTTTCATTAGATGATAACCTATTTAATTACTATTCAGATCACTTATTGAAAACTATAACAGAAGCAATTTTGTTACGAGTCTGATCTGGGTTACTTACTGATTCAAACAGGATGTGCTCTCCTTTATATTATGGCTATATCCCTACAACTTCCTTTACAGTTGCTAATTATTTGTTTACTATAAACAATCCCAAACACAGACATTTAATTCTTTTGGCAAGATGTAATTCACTCGCTACAGATGAATACACAGAAAGGCTTAAATGTATTCCTTGGACTTGAAAGAAGGTTGTTTATTGCAGGTAAGCATGATGTATTGGGATATCTCATTAACCCTGATGTTTAGGGTTCTAGTAATTCTATTATTCTAAAACTGCTGTTTTCAAATGATGTGGCTTGCCTGGAAACCGTTGCTAGATTCCTTGCTTACGTTTTAAAATTATTTTAGTATTATTGTTTTACCAGTTTGCTCTGTATAATCTCACCAACTAATGGTTGAAGGGATTGAAATAAAAATAAATGAATGAAATACCATCTTTTACTTACTTCCTCTGATCTTGGTTGTGAAAGGTTTGCATATACAGTATAGCTAGCTAAACATAGAGGGACATTTTTTTCTTGAATATCTAGCCTGAGAGAGCATTCTATATGGGGGGAAAATTTACAATATTTTCTCTGAGCTTTTTATTCTGTGGTGGTGGTTGAGGGGGACTAAGCTTGCAGTAGGTCCTTGCTGAGAATGTGACATTGCTGGTGACATGCTAACATCATATGTGAAAGTGAAGTTATCTTGTTGCCAGTCCATCAGAAATTAGTTGATATTTGGGCAAAAACTTTATGGGTCTTAACCAAATACCAGAGCTTTACCCGGTGATGTGATGGTGTCACTTTCTGGCATACAAGAATTGACACCATTGTGTCATTGGTGATGACTCAATGTCACCCAGAAAGGCTCACCGCAACCTGGTATGTGCTCATTTCCCTTTGTGGCAGTGGAGGGTGTGGGCTGAGGGATCCTCCTCCTTCCATCAGGGGGTTGACAACCGTATGTAGAAACAATGTGCCTTTTAAACAATAATTCAAAATATTCCTAAAATCCAGAAATCACATACACTTTAATTAATAGGGTTGCCAGCTCTGGGCTGGGAAATTCCTGAAGATTTGTGAGTGGATCCTGGGAAGGGCAGGATTTGAGGAGTGGATGAACTTCAGCAGGGCATAATACCATAGAGTCCGTCCTCCAAAGCAGCCGTTTTCTCCAGGGGAGCTCATCTCTGTAGTCTGGAGATCAGCTGTAATTCTGGGAGATCTCCATGCCCCCACCTGAAAGTTGACAACCCTGCTTATTAACTGCTGTAGCACATTCCAAACTCATTTCAGTGGTACTTCTTTAAAAATGTGCTTAGGGTTGTGTTATCAGATTAGTTGTTTTAATTCCATTTGTTGTGGGAACTGAGGTTGAGACTTCAGATGCAACATTACGCACATACCAATGGAACTCAAATCCTATCTAATGTCAAGGAATTGGATAGGATCCTAATAAAGGCTGTAACCCTGAGCACACTTGCTTGGGAGTAAGTCATTGAACTCAGCAGATAAATAGATAAAACAGGCTGGATATGGCTGTCAACTGGAGCAAATGTTCTAGTCTCCACCTTGCACTGGTGCAGCCAGAAGTCCTGCCAGTTGTGCAAGAAATGTTGGCAACAAATTTATGCAACACTTCCATGGAAGTAAACTTCATTGAATTCAATGGGGCTCATGAATAAATATGCTTAGGATGGTACAGTAAAACAGCTTAGCAACACTTGTGTGATAATAATAATATTTGATTTATATACCACCCTTCAGGATGACTTAATACCCACTCAGAGCGGTTTACAAAGTATGCTACTATTATCCCCACAACAAAACTGTGAGTTGGGTGGGGCTGAGAGAGCTCCGGAGTGACTGACCCAAGTTCACCCAGCTGGCTTCAAGTGGAGGAGTAGGGAATCAAACCCAGCTCTCCAGACTAGAGTCCTGCACTCTTAGCCACTACACCAAACTGGCAGAGCCTAAGTTGTTAGAGACTGAACACAGTACAGGAGAAACATGGACATGTTAGGATTAACTGCCATTTTACAAATCTTGAACTTGGATCCCAACTTTCACCAGTGCAAGGGTATCCAAAAGCCCGTAGCAGGAATTCATCCACCAAATTCACTAACAGGCCCACCTAAGAACCTTTAGACTACCCTTCCTTCCTATAACAGTCTTCACTAACAATGTAATAGGGTATATCAATGCAAATTTGCAGAGATTTAAAACCAGAAGAAATCCCATACAGAGTTGAAGAAATGCTGAAAAAGAGCTTAAGCAATTTTAAAACTGACATATTAATATAGAAACTACCCAGTATGATCAGCAGGATTTGAGTCCAGTGGCATTTTAGATACCAACAAGATTTTCAGAGTGTAAGCCTTTGAGAACCAGAGTTCTCTTCCTCAGACACAAGAAGCCTGGAAGTTTTCCTGACCTCTTCAGCCAGGACATTCCATAAGGCAGGGACCATGACAGAGAATGTGCATGTATGGGCATCTGTTGATTTTGCCTATTTGCAGTGTGGTATCTGCAGAAGGCTCTGTTCAGGTGAGCAAAGCTGGCATGGAGGAGCATAGGGAGAGAGATGGACCTGTAGATATATGGGACCAAGGCCATAAAGGGCTTCCCAAGTGATAGCCAAAACCTTGAACTGAGCCCGGTAACTGATGGGTGGCCAATTGAGTGACTACAGAAAGGGAGTAATATGCATACTTTATCTAGCTCCTGACAATAATTGAACTGTGGCATTCTGCACTAGCTGGAGTCTTTGAGTTGACTTTGAGGGACTATTTATGCAGATTGCATTACAGTAGTCCAGTCTGAATGTTAATGTGGTGTGGATCCAGGTGGCCAGATTGGCCGTGTCAAGGTTAGGGGTCCATCATCCAAGATAAAGTGAGTTTGGAGAAGGTGTTTTTTGCAGCTGCATTTTGTTTCTCTAGCAGCAGTGCTGGATCCAGTATAACCCCATGACTCATGAGTCTGCAAGGGTCAACTGAACCTCACTGGGGAGTGCAGCATCCTGCAAGATCTCCACCTTTTCAACCAGCATCTTGTCTGGGTTCAGTTTCAATTTGTTTGCTATCAGCAACTTTATTACAGCTGTAAGGCAGCAGCTTCAGGTCTCTACTGCATCACAGGGGATTTGGATAGCAGGATATAGAGTTTGGTGTCATCCACATATTGATGACATGGCGTCCACTTCCAAAGCTACAACTGATTTCTCCTAATGGCTTTATTCAGAGACTGAATAACATGGGGGATAAGACTGTGCCCTGTGGAAACCCACAAGATAGTTTTCACACTGAAGATAGCTGGTCTCTAGCAGTAAGCCTTTGAGTCCATTCTATGAGGAATGATTTAAACCAATTCAAGGCACAACCTTTGATACCCACTTCTGCCTTCTAACACCTCAACAGGATGGCATGATCTATTGTATCAAAGGCTGAAGACAGATCCAGAAGGAGTAACAAAAAAGCATGGACCTTATCTACATTCAGATGGAGGTCATCAACTAAAGTCACCAGAGCCCTCTCTGTCCCATAGCCTGGCCTGAAATCAGACTCAAAATGTTTTAGTTATGCGATTGACAACCCCCGGGTGAAGGGAGGAGGGGTTTAAGCCTTTTCTTCTCCACATTTTCCAGATCTGACCCCCCCTCCCCTTCCAGGATCCTTTATTTGTCCTGTTGGAGCAAACAATCAAGACAAAATGAAAACTGAATGATATGGGCTAATTTATCTTGCCTAAGAATAATCCCTCTTATATAAGGTTCAGTAACATTGCCTTGGTGCAGTATTTAGAATGTTATACTGTTACTGCCTGAATAACAGTTTTCATCTTTTAGTAGACTGCTTACAGGATTAGTTATCTATCAATCTGATATGGCTAGTCATCCACTGTTGTTTTTCACAGAGAAAGAAAAACATGCACGTGCATGTCTGTTAAATATCCCATTTAATTCAATGTAACTTATTCTCACGTATTCTCAAAATGAAATACTATGAAGAAGTATGGCTCATGAATGTGGTGGAAATAACTTTCAAGTAAGCATAGATTGGATCAGGTTGTAAATAAATAATTAGCAATTTTGTATATGTTATGTTGGCCTTGGAATTAATTCTATTAAGTTTAATAATTTCATCTGTCAAAATGTATGCCACTTAACCTGATTTGCAAAACAGATGAACTGGATTTCTTAAATTTAAGTTAGTTTCATATTTCTGATATCTGATCTGTTAGCCCGTTCCTCCTGGTAAGAAGCATGGACTCGTATACTACAATTCCCTCAGTGTACATAGAGCTACTGAAGGGGAGAAAGAGGTTAGCTAGTGTTTTTCACTGCCCTGTATCTTTTGTTTCACTGCCAGCCATACTTGCAGTTCATTTGTCCTCTTGAACATCTTTTTCTCTGCTTGATCCAAAGTGGCACTCTGCCTCTATCTAGCTTCAAAGGCTTTCTATGTCTTTTGAAACTATGTAAAGCACAATTTTCTTTTACAAGGATTCTAGTTTGTGACTACTAGGGTAGCCACATTTTGAGTCAGCCTATGGTAATGATCAGCCATGCTGTCAAAAGCTGAGGTAGTTATCTCAATGTTAACTGGCATGTGTAGCTAAATATTACCTCACTCTAGAGGTAACTTGTGTAAAAGATTTTAATTTGTACTCTGCTAACATACAGAGGTAAACCTAAAAGCTACCTCCCCATGTAGCCTAATGGTTGTAGATCAATTTTTTCCAGCTAGCTTTCAATCTGCCTCACTGAGGAGGATAACGGATCATACATTGATGGTGAGTGGCCAAGAGAACAAAATATTTTTCCCCTGTAGCATCAGGACAGTGACATCAGTGAAAATTTTGAGAACCAAGAGCCCTAGAAGAAGAGGGGTCTGGTAGTGCTTTGAGAGGGAACTCCGCCTTTTTTTTTTTTGAGATTTAGCTTGGAATGCCACACATTCCAGAATAGCATCTTCAAATAGGTTGGGGGAGGAGCTCTCTCTTCTCTGGCAGAGGCTACATATATGCCTAGCTAAGAAAGAAACATGGCTCCCTTCAGATGATGACAAAAAGGATGAGACCTGAAATCTAATAACTTAGTTATTCTGCCTGTGGTGGGCCAGCAGGGTAGCTTCTGAAAGCATTAGCTCAGGTTGGGAGGTAGTTCTCCTGCTGCTGATTACTCCTTCTCTCTGTGCCCAAGGAACTGGCTAGGGATAACCGCTTGGCCTGAGGTTATGAGAATTTAAGTATCCTACAGAAGCTTCCCTATATCCTGTCTCCTTTCTGACCCCACAGTGGCATTGCCATTCCCTTGACACTTGAGCCGGAGTTGTCATCAACACCCAGGGGTCATTTCGTAGAAAAAGAGCTGGAGGAACTCATTGGCATAACTCATTAGCATATGCCACACCCCTTGTCATCACCGGAAGTGTCATTAGCATACTTGATTTGCATATGCCACACCCCCTGGCATCACAAGTAGCAGCCTTCATAGATGCCAGGATCCTGTCCATACCCATCACTGTAACTGGATAAAAATGGTCCATAAGTGGACAAGACAGTGTGTTAAGCATTTCTTCTGCTTCACCTAAATTACAGCCACCATCCAGATCAGTGCATATTCATGTTATTTTGTCAGCAAAGAACTTTGCAAAGGTGTTTCAGCTAATTGTCTGTTCTTGAGTCAGTAAAGATTCAGATTTAGGAGTCAGAAGGTGTTGAGATACCTTAAACAATTGGGATGGTCATGAACCAGCTGATGCAATGGTTGCAGAAAAATAATGTTTCTTTGCTGCTATCACTTCTGCTTCATAGGTCTTCCAATGGGCTCTGTAGCATGCTGTATCTGATTCAGTGTGAGTTCTCTGCCAGCATCTTTCTAGATGTCTTCTAGCTCTCTCTAATACAGAAAGCATTATTCAAATCCTGTTGAATTATGCCAGTAGAGAACAAATTATAAATGCAGTTCTTTACTAGAGACTATCTATTTTCTCTATTAAATGCCTACCTGTTTAAGAACATTCTTTAAAGTACTATTCTCCAGGATGTACTACTTTTATTATGAACCACAATAATCCTGTGGTTAAAAATCTTGTGGTTAAAAATAAAATAAATGAAATTAACATCCTTTCCAAAGTGCACGCAATAGTAAATAGAGTGCTGCATTCCAGGAACTTTAAAAAAATGGCAAATTATACCAACAAAAATGTAAAGGCAATGAGAATCTATCTTCAAAACAACTACCTATCCTTTATCAAGCAGAGGATAAACAGATAAAGTCACGAAGCAGCATGCAAATAATGGGCAAAAACATCCAATAAGAAAAATTCTAGTTTGCATTCTTTTTTGCAAAATCATGTCAAATTAATACCATCAGACCCAGAAGTGCTAAAATAAACTTCCATAAAAACAAGTAAACATAGCATTAGAAGAGATAGTTATGCTAACCAACCGAGGGAGCGGCAACAAAGATTGCACATGTATCTCTACACGAGACATCTGACACATGAAAAACGTCTTAGGAGATGCAATGTTAGCTGGTAAGGATAGTTTAAAAAAACAGAGCTGGTGGAAGGGCAAAGGCTTTGCCATACAGTGGAGCTGTGTGAAGGGGCTGTGAAATGCCAGAAGTGAAACTTCAGCCCATTATAACCTCTCCAGGACCGAGCCCAGCTCTGGAAGGCAGCTCCAGCCCATTTCCATTCCTCGCTGCCGTCTGGTTGCGATCCCATACAGTTTTAGACTGGAGTGGTGAAATTGACAGAGCCTTTGGAGAAGCGAAGATGAAATTAACAAACTTTCTAAAGAGTGATCTCCACCGGCTCTGTCTTTTAAAACTGTGCTTCCAGGTGAACATTGTGTCTCCCTACACTTGACAAACACGTGCTGAGGTATCTCATGTAGACAGACTCAAAGTAAGGAACTAAAAATGTAGCTTCTGGTCCGAGGTCAGAGAACTAAGGGAGGAGTTATAGTTGTTGGCAGTTTGTTCTTTGAAAGTTCCATTAAAATAGCCAGTACTTAATTCATGTAATAAAAGATAATTGTTGGAGGCAGAGTTTTGTTAAAGGTTTGGGACTATATTCATACAAACAGGAGCATATGTTAGTTATTTTGTGAGTGTAAGTGTGCACACACACACACTTGCATGCTGCACACACGCGCCTTACGTCAAGAATGTTCACAAATTCTTTATAAACAGGAGCTCATTTCTGTTAAGGACAAATGATGTACAGTGATAGCGTGTAAGATTATCACAGAGTTTTTCTTTGCTCTCCAAACGTAAAATTTACTCTAGGAGGTCACCTCTGAACTGGCCTTCTTCCAGATATAAGATCTCAAGTTGCTGCAAGATCAATAAAGCAGAGAAATAAATGCCTTTAGCAGTCAGTTGTCACTGGGTTCTCTTCAGTCAGCACCAGCCTAAGAGATCCAGCAGCAGGCTAAAGTCTTGACACTTAAACAATTAGAAAAACTATGGACAAAGTGAGAAATTTTGTCCTTCTAAAACATAGGATGTACACATACAATATTCTTGTGATTCTTTCATAGTCTGTATGAACTAAAATGTTTACATGTATTTGTAAATTATATTCATTTAGTTTGTAATGTATTATGCTTTCTCTTTCTGTGTCATAAACTTCCTAAGCATTTGAAAAGGTTTAAATATATATATTGTGTGTGTGTTGTGTGCCATCAAGTCTACCTATGGCAGCCCTATGAATGAAAGACCTCCAAACATTCTATCTTTACAGACTTGCTCAGATCCTGCAAACTGGGGGATGTGGCTTCTTTTATTGAGTCAAGCCATCTCGTTTTAGGTCTTCCTCTTTTCCTGCTCTGTCCACTTTTCCTAGCATTATTGAGTTTTCCAGAGACTCTTGTCTTCTCATGATGTGACCAAAGTACGATAGCCTTAGTCGTCATTTTAGCTTCTAAGGAGAATTCAGGCTTGGTTTGATCTAGTACCCACTTATTTGCCTTTTTGGTATTTTTAAAAATATATTTTAAAAAATTAAGTTTGATTATATGACCCACAAACCTTAAACCACATGAGACACACTTCATGTTCTGCCATCTAATCTCCATTTTGGTACATCTTTCTCCCTCCCCTCCATTTTGGTGCCAAGATTCATCTACTAGTCACATGAAGCCCAGAAATTAGTTTTGGGCTGTCTCCAAGACAAAGGCAGGATAAGGGAGTGGGTTCTCACTCAGATTTCATCATGCTCACTAGAAAATGGTAGACCCAGAGAGACACTGAGGCTCAAACTGCACCCAGCCCTCAAGTCACTAACTGATACTTTCAGCAATGAACCAGAGTACAAGATGTACAAAAGATCTAGTCATCCTAGCACTCAAGTGTTTGAAAGATCTGATACATTCTTTTAAGACAGGTATAAATCCTAAACCAGCAACTCCTTTAGCTAGGAGTGAGAGGCAGCTGGAGAGTTTTTTCCTTACAGTCAGCCTAGTCTAGTTTGAATTTGGACAGAATTGGAAAACTCTAGACTGGAAAATTCCAGGAGACTTGGGAGCAATGCATGGGAAATTTAGAATTTAGGGAGGGAACTCAACAGAGGTGTGATGGCACATCCTGTGATGGCGCATCCAGGTCAAAGGCCAGTCCACCTGGCTCCCCCCAAACTAAAATTGTAAAATTAAATTCCCACCTCATATTACTTTCCCCACCTTTTTCTCCCACTTTACAATGAATAATTAAAAAATGATGCCTGATACACCTGTAGTAATTTAAAAATATGTTTTGGTTTGGACATATGTCAGTCTATGGAAGACAGGATACATTGAAGGTGACTCCCAACCCTTGCAGCAAGAAATCCAAGCTCTCTTGAGTAAATGGGTCTTTATTGAGATATCATAGGCTTCGCCATACATATGTCCATAGGTTACACAGAAGCATTTAAAGGTGTCTGGCTGTACACAGGTCTCTTGTTAAGAATGACGCATTGAGTACATGATACATTATATCAACCCGTTCGCATGTTCTCCCACCCCTCCAGCTCTCCCAGCAGAACATAATCAGTAGCGGGATGGAAGGAGCTGTCCCAAGGCTGCTGTGGCGAGCCATCCGAGATAAGGGCTCGACTGTCCGAGAATCTGGAAAGCAACAAGGGAACAGGTGCATGAGGCTATTGCGACATATCTTAAGCTGGGTAACAGTATGGAGAGACAGTGGGCAACCGACCTGACATTTCTGCCCCCCCAAAGGCCCCCCTCAACCCCCAGGCCCCGGCTTGGCTGGGTATCGCTTGAGGAAGTTGGTTATGAGTCGAGGGGCATTGACGTGGGAGTGTTCAACCCACTCCCGGAATGCCTCGTCGAAGTCTCGCCACCTGATTAAATAATAAAGTTTTCTGTTTTTTATTTTGGAGTCCAGAATTTCCTTTACGTTGTAATGGACTTGCCCATCTACTAGGGTAGGATGTGGAACCCCCCTTTCGGATGCCACTCATCCGGGGTGGGGGCCTTTTTTAGGAGGCTGAAGTGGAACGTTGAGTGGATTTGGCGTAGATTCTTTGGGAGTTCTAGTTCCACCGTAACATCGTTGATTACTCTTTTGACCGGGAAGGGGCCAACGTATTTGAGTCCCAGTTTTTTGCATGGTTGTTCGCTTTTAAAGTTCTTGGTAGAGAAGTACACCCGGTCCTCGGGCAGTAGTTTCCATTGTTCAGTGCGGTGCCGGTCGGCAAACCTCTTATAATCCTCCTTGGCTTTCTTTAGGGTCTTCTGTATCATCTCCCACTGGGATGTCAACATAGACCACCATTCTCCCAGATCCCCGACTTTCTGGGATTTGGGGTTGGTTGCAAAGGGTAAGGCCGTTCCTTCATATTTGTGGACTATTTTGAAGGGTGAGGCTCCGGTTGAGCTATGGATCACATTGTTGTATGCGTATTCAGCGAAATGGATAAAGTCTGTCCAGTTATCTTGTTGATAATTGAATAATGAATATGGCAATGTCATAAACCCCTTCTCCTCATGTGCCCTGAGCACAAGACATGCTGTCTGGCTAGGTAGAACAATTCCCAACCTGGCTGGAATTGGAAATTTACTGGAATGTGAATCATGAGGCAAGACTGGCTAGCTGCCCCACACCCTGAAGATGTGCAAAGACTTAAGACAAAAGAGGTCTTCCAGGAGTTCCTGAGTTAAGCTCATCCACACCCTTCCAATCTTCCCCCTTCCTAATCAGATTTATTCAGGGACCTGATAACTCTTTCCTTCCAGTAATCGTGGGTCATCAATCACTTCTTTACCTATAGTTCCTCCCAAATATGCTCAATCAAGCCTTTTTCAATTTATTGTCTCACCTCCCGAGACAGCCATTAAGGTATTGTTCTTGGGGCAGAAGATGCAATCCTACCTCAGGGTATGTTTCACAGTATAATTGGGCTGCCCTGCCATGTGCTCAGTGTGTGTGTCCTGGGATTTCTCCCTATTTTCCAGTTAGCTCTCTGTGCGTATTCTGTGCAATTTCTCTTTTACTGCCCTGTTAATAAAGAAACCTTTCCTGTTGAACACCTGCATGCTCACTTGAGAGTTCTCTAAGGAAACAATCCTGGTATACATTGGTGGAGATCCTGATAGTTACTCCCTCTCACTGTGTCTCCTTGAATGCCGATTCCTCCCCCAGCTCATGAGGAGACCCCCATTTGGGTAACAGGGCTGCTGCAGGTACAGGGTTGAGTGATGCAGGGCCTGGCAAGGCTGTCTGCTGCCGCAAGGGTGTGGTGAACAGTGCAAAGATTGGCAGCGCTGGACACTACTAATGCTTATGTTGTCTATGAGATGTGTCCTAGCATCAAGTCCCAAGCATTTAAACAAGTATTTGTACAGTTACTCAAATGCACACTCAAGGATAATCTGAGAATTCATGTTATATTGCTTTGAGTGTATTGATCCAAGTAATTTTTGATTATGTGTTTATATGCAATAAAATCCCATTATTAATGGCCACTATGCTGATAAACATTACTATAATCACAAGGCACCTTCCTGCTTCATTACTGAAACCCCATTCTTATCTTTTCAAACAGTAATTAGGTTCTCATCTGCTCATTTTACACCCTTCTGCAATGTGTTGTGGTTTTGCTGTTGTATTGCCAGTGTGCTCCCTGTTGCTGTCTCGCCTTCCAATCACAATGTAATTAGTACAGAAACACTTTTTCCTCTGCACGAATCATTATCACAAGAAAAATAACAGTGCTCTATTACAGCCTCCCAAGAAGTAATTTCTCTCACTTGGGAGTTGTGATTCAGTAAGGGAGATAACTTATAGGTCACAGGTGCTGTAGACTGATAAAAGAAGATGAAGCTAAAACTATGTGTTTAGTATTCAGAGAGTACTGCTCTGAGTTGCAGCCTGAGATAAGAAAGCTTGAATAAAGATGAGGAACACTTGGAGTCTAACTGAAATTGGGCACTAATGGATTGTGGAATAGGAGGTGTCAAGTATTGTGTATATAAGGTCCACTCCTACTCTACCACACAGGTATGGCCAGAGGCTCTTCTAGCAGGAGGAGAGAAGTCTTGCTGAACTAGACCTGGACTTTGCTTCTTTTCCTGTCTCTATTACAGGTATTTGAGCCTTGCCATAGCCAGAGCCATACAGCACTTGAATAAGAAAAATGGTTTATAATTCATGGTAGATAGCAAGGGAACTGTCTGTGTTTTTAGTTATATAGGCATTGGGTGTTTATAGTCTACTTTAAGTGTTCTCATAAATATTTCCTTTGAATCTAATAGTCTGATTTAACAAAGGAGGAAACCTACACCATCAAAAGGCAATTGCTCTACCTTAAGTTGGCCAATGTAAGTTGCTCTGAACGATGGTTTTGAAAGTCACACTGTGGGCTGGTGTAGAAATACCTTGTATTGACCATTGTTAAAGGATCAGGAATGGGCTGTCTGTGGAATTGTGCTTTCCAGTCTCATAGTTCTTCTGTAGGCATGTGTTTTCCCTCCACTACCTTTAACTGACAGGCAAAAAAGTAAACAACAGTTGCTCCTGTATAAAGCAATACTGAGAATGGTGAAAAGTGAACAGTGGGGTGTTGTGGAAATTGTTGCTCTGCAACCGGGGACTAGTCCACCAGTTGCTTGGGTTTGCCTCTTACCGTAGGCATGTAAAGAGTACAACCTCAATTGATCTTTCCCTAGTACTAAACTGATGTCTCTGCTAAGAATAATGTGTCAGCTGCAAAAGGGTCTTAAGCAAGACTGGAAGTTTTTATCTAAAAAGGCAAAGGAGAATACAAGCAGAGAAACAAGGCACCAGTTCCAGGCCTCACCTCTGCTGAACACTAGAACACTACAGAGATAGATACTGAGTACAAAATCATTAGTTAGACATAACAATAATACAAAACAATTAAGATATCTTCCCCCCCCAATCAAGGATCCTTGAGACTCCCCCCCCCCGCCCCATTGCAGAGAGCAGGGACCAGTGAGGTCCCTATCCTCTAACAAGAGAAGGGTCCCGAGTATGTGGTTCGTCCCTCTTTTATAGGGAAATATCAAAGACTTGCTTTGTTAACATCCTAATCAATTACATTGTCTTTGTTCTTGAAGGACAGTTCCGTTGAGGGTCTTTCATGTAAACACAAGTCCACACGTCCTTTACCTCTGTGATAGACTGCATCCTTGATATGCATTTGTAATTTGCAAGGGAATGTACACACCACACCAGTGGTGTTAGGATATCCTGTTCTTCCTAGAGATAAGCTGTTTGTTGTTTACCCTAGCCCTCATAACCTCTGATCTTTTGGTGATTTATACCAAAGGACTAAAAAAAAGGTCTCACACAATTAACTTTTATGGCCTTACCTATTCCCTGGTGAGATCTTCCCAGGGAATGCAACTTTATTCTGCAGGGACAGAGAGAGTTTTTTGGAAGATTACTTTTTCCCAACCTATAACTGGTTTTCTATTCCTAACATAGGCCAAAAAGGCCTGGTTCTAACCCACTAACAAAATTCTGACAACATGGGGCAAGTCTAGCATTCACTATTTAGATAGTTTATTTCTGCAGCTTGCTGCTCTAAAGTGTATCATGTTGGGATCTCTATTGTCTCCAAAAAGAGAACCTGTGAGCTTCTGGCCAGTTATGTGTGGATCTGACGTTCTCCTCAACTCACAGTAGCTAATCGATGGTAAAGTAAACTACATCCACAGAGAAGCTGCAGGGGCAATTGCCTGCCTGGCTTGCAGCTGTCAAATAAGTGATCTTTATCTTTTCATATACCACTTTAGAAACATGCACAATTATTTCAAATGGAAATGAAAGGATGATCACCTCATCCTTCATAATTAAAAGATGCTACACTGTATTATGTCTACAGTTCTACTCAGACTCATGCAAAACTAACATTATATAGCGTAAGCCAGCATGTCTAATGGTTAGCATGTCACACTTGATCTTGGAGATGCAGGCTCAAATCCCCACTCTGCCATGGAAGCCTGCTGGGTGATTTTCAGCTAGTAATTCTCTCTTAGCCTAACCTGCTTCAAAGGGTAGTTGTTGGAGGGCAAAATGGAGATGAAGAGAATTATCTCACAAGTCACTTCAAGTCCCTGTTGAAGAGAAAAGCAAGGTATAAATGTCCTAATAGTAACTATGCCTATGCTGAGCTTTGCAATACAGAAGAAAAGTTAGAACAAGTGACTATGCCACAGTTTCAAAATTTGGTTCATGATACAATTTGAAAAGTCTATAATAAAGTGAGAGTGTATTTCTTTTAAAACATAGCTGAGGACACAAGGTGATTATAGTTAGTCAAGTCAAGTCAAGTTAGCCTTTATTGGCATATAGCAGCAATTCAAGTTATCGATTATAGTTACTGAAGTAAAAAAAAAAGCATTAGTTGAATGTTTTTGAAATATTTTAATGCCATAGGAAAAAACTCAGTGTGGAGTTGAAACAGCCATATCAGTAACAGCTTGTCCCACTTGAATGTGCCAGCTTTGTTTCAACTGATTTTTGTCTTTTAAGAATCTAATTTTTCAGGCTTTTGATACAGCCAACAAAATTTGACTTCCCATGAAATTCAAACAAATGACTGGGAAATTACATTTTCAGCTGTCTATACAGAGGCTTTACATCACTATAAGCAGTTCTCAAGATGGCCCTAAAACACAGATGGATACATCCATAAAATAGGACCATGTACAGAGAACGCTGATTTTTCAACAAACCCAGGCGAATCCCCTGAAGAATGAATTAATAAAAATCAAGATTTTTAAAAAACTCCACAAACTGAAGCAATGGTGTCCATGCTTGTATGGATGCACCCTAAACACAGCCAATCTCACATAACATGGTAAGCTCATAACAACCATTTTGGGAGCTGCCTAGCAACATCCATAACCTCTGCCTAGAAAAAGAGGAAAAGTTGTCCTGCTTTTCACTCCAAGTTCATCTGAATCTGCTGGGTGGTGACAGTCAATAGGCGAAGGAGGAGCTGGTGGAGGCGCAGGCAGGCAGAGATGGCTGTAGAGACACTGTGGTAGGAAGGAGCTGCTGGCAGTATGGGCTGACTGAGCCTGCAAAAAGCAAGGAGAAGGCTGGGTGAATGAGGGAAGCAGCAGTGACAGTCCTTGAACTGACATAGAGCGTGATGCCATTCTAATGCTAAGCAGCTCCTCCGATGGGCACCACTGGGCAGGGAGAAAGTGGCAGCTAAAGGAGGAGGGTGGTGAGCGCTGACTGGGAGTGAGCTGGGAGGGAGCCTGTGGTCAGCTGAAGACTCCCTCCAAGTCCAAACACAATTGGTGGTCAGCGCCCACCTCCTCCAATTGCCATAATCTTTCCTTCCTGGGGGTGAGGAGGAGGAAGAGGCAGGTCTGGGGAGTAGAAGGATGCAGAAGAAAAGATGCAGGAGGAGAAGGGTAAAGAAAGATGGCTGAGGCTAGGGTTGTCAGAAACTGGAGGATAAAGCAGGAACCAGTCAGGATATTTCCAAATGATTTTCTCACAGGAGAAAAAAGAATTGTAAGGAACTGATTTCCCATCTCTAACCAGCAGCCAAGGTAGAAATTGCAGCATTTTAGAAAATCTACATATGTCCTATGGTTCAGTCTAGGTGCAGGTGGACTTAGGGGGCTATCTTGTTATGGAGAACTTTTCTAATAAAAATCTAACCAAACTGGATTATATGCCTCTTGGCATGCATTGTTGGCATATACAGATGGATTAGTCCCAAGTATTGTTCTGCTCAGTAAATAACAAGTAATTGTGTTAGTGATGATCCATGAGTAATTCTCCTTTGTATTATATTTCACGAATCCTATTTGAAATGTCTAGATGTGATACTTTAATTATGGCTAGGTTTTATTTTTTTGTTTGAAAAGTTGTTACCAAATATTAATTTTACATAACCAGTCAACAATAGTTAGATATGATAAAACCTAAATAAAATGATATTTGCCGATAGTTTTAGATTAAATCAGAGAAGTATATACAATTAAAAATGTCTGTATATTGCTTCATGTACCTCTAACCTAGTCTAAGTAATATGAATTCAAAAGTCAGGTGCCATTAATTTGTCTTAAAGGCCTATTGTGCTCTGACGCATGGACTAGATTGTATCCTGTGTGGTGTGAAGGAGGGGAACCATGTAGATGGTCAGAATGGCAAGGTGAGGGAGCTCAGCTTTGCTAGGTATCCTACTTGACTTTGCTGCCAACATTTGAAAACATCATGCTGTAGCACAGGACTTGCTTTGATCAGACCTGACTGGTAACTGCCTTTTGTATTAGGCAAGGATTTGAGACGGGATTAGAAGAAATTGTAAGGTTTTTCTAGAGGGAGACCTTAAGGAACCATGTGAACTTTTGCGTACCTTTCAAACTATCCTGCCACTGAAAAAGAGAAATATAGATCATTGTTCATAAATACATTGAAAAATACATGGGAGTGGATCAAAAATCAAAATAGAAGATAAATCAATATAAAAGATCTAGGATTAAAAGGGTAGGAAACAGTAAATCAAACAGTAAACCAACAAAAAGTAAAGACAGCCAAGGACCAATGATTAAAAAAAACACAGAGAACTGAGTCAGCTACGTAAATCATATGAACAGATGGGAGAAAAACTGTATAAAAGACAAGGGAAAAGGAATAGCAACCTACAGAGTGAGAAAAAGATGTAAACTTGACAGAAATGAGAATCCAAAGTGATTCATGGAGGGGAATATTTAAAAATGGAATTCAACTGCCATAAACAAGAGAGGTGTAGGAAAGCAGGACTTTCCAGGCCACATGAAAATCAGCATAATTAGGAAAAATAGTACAGCCCTGAGTGAGATATAAGAAATATTAAAACCGGAATTGTGATTTTCTGTTTAAAAATTTGTGCAAAAATGATAGCAAATGTCTTTTGAAGACAAAGGCTAATCTCTTTCCTCCTTTACAAAACCAACCTTCTGAAACCAAATATTTCCCATTCAAGGAGGCAGCAGGGTTGCCTACAGTTCCTGTTTGTGAAAAATTTGCAGCTATGCATTTTGTTTTGCAAATCTTGTAAACAATGACTTCCTGTCTTTGGCACTTGAAATTTATTTCATCTGAAGCACTTTGCCTTCTGTCTTTGTTCAAGATTAATGTTCAGTAGCACCTTAAAGACCAAAGAGATTTTCCAGGGTATAAGCCTTCAAGAGTCAAGAAACTTTTGCAGGATAGTAATAAGAATAGAGATCTCTGTGGGCGAAGCTACAAGTGACGAATGACACTTGAATGGCAAGTGTATTTCTCCCTGTTCACTTGCGCTCCACTCAATCCACTTGCCATTCAAGTGTCATTCGTCACTTGTAGCTTGGCCCTGAGCCCTTATATTCCAGTCAGAAGGTAGGAGGGTGTTGCAAAGAAGGGAGTCAAGATATAAAGTTACAATGTAAAATATAATCAGCTTGATTAGAGCAGAGGAGCTTGGGTGAGCTGAGCCAGTCACCACAGCTTGCTTTGCCTTATGCGGACCAAATCAGGTGGCCATACCCTTGCCTCATGTGTGGGCCAGGCACTGCCTTCCCTGCCTTCTGTGGACCTCAAGAATGTTGGCCTCAGCCCATGAAGGCCTGGCTGGTGGAGTTTGTAGGGGAGGAGCAGGCAGGCTTTCTACCAGATAGGCAGATAAAAGACAACCTGAGGATGGTATTGAATGCGATAGAATATTATGATAAAAATCCAGGAAAACAAGTTGGTTTCTTCTTTGCGGATGCTGAAAAAGCGTTTGACAATTTGAACTGGGATTTTATGTTTGCAATGATGGAAAAAGTACAGATGGGTAAGATGTTTATTCAAGCAGTTAAGGCGATATGTAAGAATCAATCTGCAGCCATAGCTGTTAACCGAGAAATAACAAAAAAGCTGGACATAAGAAAGGGAACAAGACAAGGATGTCCACTGTCTCCACTGTTATTCATGATGGTGTTGGAAATTTTACTTAGACAAATACGAGAAGACGATGAAATTAAAGGTTTGAAGATTAAAGGATATACATACAAGGTGAGGGCCTTTGCAGACGATGTGATGGTGATAGTGGAAGACCCTCTACAAAATATGCCAAGGTTAATGGAGAAGATAAAAGAGTTTGGAGATTTGGCAGGATTTTATATAAATAGGAAGAAATCTAAACTGCTTTGTAAGAATATGTCTAAGCAAGAACAACAACGGATCACAACGGATTGTGAAGTGGTTCATAAAATAAGATATTTAGGTATTGAGTTGACTGCAAAAATATTGATCTATTTAAAAACAATTATGATAAGCTTTGGCACCAAACAGACAGAGACATGATGGTGTGGAATAAGTTAAATCTATCGTGGTTGGGTCGTATTGCTGCAATTAAGATGAATGTGTTACCAAGAATAATGTTTTTAATGCAGACAATTCCAATTGTGATAGATAATAAGCAATTTGAAAAATGGCAAAGAAAAATTTTAACCTTTGTGTGGGCAGGAAAAAAGCCTAGAGTGAAGATGAAGGTGTTATATGATGCAAAGGAAAAAGGAGGACTCCAATTACCAAATTTGAAACTATATCATGAAGCCATATGCTTAGTTTGGGTGAGGGATTGGATGTTGTTAGAAAATCATAAATTATTGATATTGGAAGGGCACAATAAAACCTTTGGATGGCATGCATATTTATGGTATGGAAAGAATAAGGCTGATGTGATGTTTTTGCATCACTTTGTGAGGCGGAGTCTATTTGCAGTATGGACTAAATACAAGCGATATTTGAATGAAAGAACACCAATGTGGATTGTACCTGCAGAGGTTGTGAATCCAAAAACTGACTATGAAGGAGCGGAGTGGATGACATATCAGAACATTCTTAGAGTGGATCAGAATTTATACAATACTAAAAATAATGATGAATTGCCATTTCGATATGGGTGGTTTCAATATATGCAGATAAAAGATTTGTATGACATTGATCGGAGGAAAGTAGGGTTTAGAGTGGAAAATTCAGAATTGGAACAATGTCTACTGCAAGGGGGGGGAAATTGATATCTAAAGTGTATAAGATTTTGTTGAAATGGTTTACAGAAGATGAGACAGTTAAAATTCAAATGGTAAAGTAGGCAATAAATTGTAATAAAGATATATTGATGGAAGCTTGGGAGAAATTGTGGAAAAATACTATAAAGATATCAACATGTACCACGATAAGAGAAAATGTGTATAAAATGATTTATAGATGGTATCTCACGCCAAAAAAGCTAGCCAATGGAAATAGTCAGATGTCAGATAAATGTTGGAAATGTGGAAAGCATGAGGGTTCTTTTTATCATATGTGGTGGACATGTGAAAAAGCTAAGCATTTCTGGGGGGAAATAGTAGACGCTATGTCAGAGATATTGAAGAAAAAAGTTGTTAGAAACCCAGAATTGTTATTGTTATGTATGAACCTAGAAGACTTTGACAAAATGGACAGAATAATGGTATTTTATATGACTACGGCGGCTAGGATAATTGATGCATAGCTGTGGAAGACAAAAGAGATACCATCGGTGGAAGATTGGATTTTAAAAACATTGAGCTTGGCTGAAATGGATAAACTAACGAGGAAACTTCGAGAGGAAGATATGGAAGAGTATGTAACAAGTTGGGAGAAATTCAAGAATTACATAGAAAAAAAGTGGGACATTAAAGGGGAGGTGTGGTCTTTGGATACTTTCTGAGGGGAGGATAGTGTTCTGTTACTTTGAATTAATATAGAGGTAGTAATCATTATATTATATTAGAGGTAAAAAATCTAGTTTGTGATAATATACCATTTTATTGATATATGTAGGTACAATATATTATAATTTACTAGGTTATAACGTCATGAATTGGATAAAAATATAAAGGATATTAATAATTTTGAACATTATAGATATGATAGATATATGTAATAGTGCTATCTAAAGATATGCAATGGTATAAAATATATTACTATGACCCATTCTTAGAATGTAGTATATAGCTATTAATATAGGGGACATATTATATTGTAGGTTATTGGATATTATGGATAGATAGTACTAAAGGATATGGAATGTTAAATAATGGTATTTGTCATTAGATAGGTATTATTATATTATATATATTTTAGCTTGGTTAAGGTTTTATTTAAGAGGTAATAAAGGGAATGGAAGTCAACGGAAAAGGGTGGGAAAGGGTGGGGGGGTATTACAATATGATGGAAAGTTAACTGTGTATGTTTTTATATTTGTATAATGACCCATCCAATAAAAATTAAAAAAAAAAAGAATGTTGGCCTCAGCCCTTCTGTTACAGGGCTGGCCTAGCCCTGGTGGGAGGCAGGAGCTATCAGCTCACTTGGAGATGTCCTGGTGCTCTTATTGGTCAACCATAAAGTGTGACACATACTTATATCCACCATCTGAGAAATTTTATTGCACATGGATAATGTTTTTAAATGTTTATTTATAATGTTTTTATTGTTTTAAACTGTATGTTATAAATTGTATGTTGTTACACTGCCCTGAGCCTGTTCGACAGGGAGGGCAGTCTAGAAATGTAATAAATAAATTAAATAAATAAATAAACCCACTCCTGCCTGTGAGGTAAATTAGGCCCAAATTGGTAACTGACCCAAGGTCACCCCATGACTTTACAGGGCAGAATGGAGATTCAAAGTCCTAAGCGTAAGTCGGGAGATAGCAAGTCGCTTAGTGATTGCTGCTAGGCCTGGCTCTGATGAGTCCTTCTTCAAGGCCAGAACAGCCCTGGAAAGGGTCTTGCTCTAAGGTTGCTAGTTCCCTGGTGGGGGTAGTAGGGTTGCCAGGTCCCTATCCCCTCCCACTGGGAGGATAGGGTCCCTGGCACTTACCTCATGTCAGGCATGAGGTATCCTTCATGTGTGCAGCTTGAGGGTGTGCCCCAGGGCCGACGCGGTGATGTCACTTCCAGAAGTGATGTCACTGTGCTGGCTGTGCAAGCACTCTTGAGTTCCTCATGGGGTCGATTTGGCCCATTTGGGGCCCAAATCGGCCCCAAACGAAATGCAGAAATGCTTCTGTGGCTGGCATGATGTCACTTCTGAAAGTGGTGGCAGGCAGGCAACCTCCAGGGGGTTAGCTACCTCCCGCCAATTGCTGGGTGAGAGGGCAAATCCCCTGGAGTTTGCCTACCTCTGGCAGGCACCTGGAAACCCTAGGAGGCTAGGATCCCCTGCTCCCAGTCTCCCCCCCCCCCCATTCATGTGGACAGCAGGGGGGAAAGTACAGGAATGAGCCTCCTGGGGTGGGCTCCTGGTGCGACCCAACAAAGTCACTCCCAGGAATGACATCATACAGGCCCCCTTTGGGGGCCCAAATTGGCCCAGTGTGATGTCTGGAAGCACTCCCGGGTCCTGTGCAATGACATCACTCTTGGGATTGATATCATCGTACAAGCCCTGGGAGTGCTCCTATGCTTCACACCGGGCTGATTATTTAAGAATCAGTCTGTTTGGGATCCAAATTGACCAAGCCTGGGAGTGCTTTTAGGGCCTGTGCGATGATGTCACTCCTGGAAACGATGTCGTCGTGCTGTGCTGTACCTCCTAGAGGTAAGTGCTGGGTTCCCCTCCTGCCAGGAGGGTAATGGGATCTGGTAACCCTACGCTGCTCTCCCCCCTTACCTTTTACTGAAGAAACCAAGCCTGGCAAAACTATTGGGGTTGCCTAGCAACGGCCACTGAGGGCATCTGTTTCTTAAAGATACAGATGTTCCTTTTATCTTTTTTGGGGGGGAGGGGGTTAATCCCCGCTTGTGTATTTTTGTTAGATCTCAGATTTCTCAGTGAATGTGGGGCATTTTCCAGGTTTGTACAAAGATTTGTCTAGTCTGTTCACAGCTCCAATCTCTGGCTTTAAAGAGTTTGTTTAAAACCTTTGTAAACTGCCTTTCTACCTTATAGTACTCAAGTCACCGTACAGAATCTCTGCCAGAATTAAGCTTCAGATGGTTCACCCTCATCCAGCCTATTATTGACCCCAAGCACCAGTTCAGAACATCAACAGCATTCTCAGAATTAGATGGAAAAGAAAGGTAGAGCTGGGTATCATTTGCATGTTGGTGACACTGCTGCTCCAACCTCCTGATGACCTCTCCCAGTGACTCCATGTAAATATTAAATAGCAAAGGAGATAAAATTGAGCTCTGTGGGTTTGCAAACTGGCTTTTATAGAAGTTCAAACTGTATTCTGAGAAAGGTAAAACTATCATCCAGAATGCTTTAGTTTGACTATAATGGCAACCTACTGGATAGCACCTGCAATAAGTATTATACTTCTTCCATTCTATATATTTAAAATTGTTTTAAATAAAGTTTTTATTGCACAAGAAAGGATGGGTGTTTATTCATAGAGGCTCAAAAACAGATGTTGCCAGGTTCTTTGTCCCTCAGCCCTGCCACTATAGCACCCTTATTTTAACTTTTAATTTAACAAAGAAATTGACTAGAAGAACAGGTGCACAGAGTTTCCTAATCTTCATTTCTCCACAGGGTGCCCCATTTTTGATGGCTAGCACTAAAATTAGGCTTTGGGCAGGGGAACAGCATAGGGCCCCTAGAAGGACAGAACTCCTTTAGTCTGGGGGATGTATGATTTGTTGGGTTGCCACCCTGAAGAGGAAACATCCTTCCCCATTAATAGAGGCTTAATGTGTGGAAATGGGCAACTGAAGCTATTCATAGCACGGAGACATGGCATAACATCATCCCATTAAGCCTCTGTTTACATGGGCAGGACATTTTCTTCCCATTGATTTCTCTCCATTTTCTTATCCATTGATTTCAAATGGTCCCAAGCTTAATTTGGTGTGCAGATATTTGTTTCAATATTTGTGGTTGGGTTTGCAAGTAATGAATTAGCAACTGTGGATAAGGAACTAGTAACCAACTTTAGCTTTGTTTTAGCTTGTGTCTATAGTAGACTCTGAGACAGTGAGGACTCTTCGGGTAGGACAAGAGAAACTGAGGGATAGGTGGCGTATCCTGCAAAATAACTGAATGGCTGAGAAGGACAGACAGGCACCCAGCAGATCAAGGAGAAAGTCTGTCTTGGATTCTAACATAGGAGGATTTGGATGAAGTAGACAAAGCAATGTAAACCTAGAGCCTAGTTTTCATAGCAAGGCACATAGAGAGACATAGCAGAGAGATCCAGGTGGGTAGGAAGCATGAGTGATCTTGAATATATGTGGTGATGGGGAAATTATGCTCTTCCAGGAATTTTCTAAAGCAATAGCTGAAGGGGGGGGGGTGGTGGTCAATCCCTCCCTTGTAATTTCAGCACTTGGAAGATAAATAGTGGACAGCCAGATTATCTACCAAAACTAATTTTGTCACTGAGGATCCCTGATAGGATTGCCAGGTTCTGAGTGTGAAATTCCTGGAGAACTGGGAATGGAGCTTAGCAGGGGTCATTTTATAGAAAAAGAGCTGGAGGAACTCATTAGCACAACTCATTAGCATATGCCACACCCCTTGCCATCACCAGAAGTGTGTCATTAGCATAACTCATTAGCATATGCCACACCCCTTGCCATCACCAGAAGTGTGTCATTAGCATAACTGATTTGCATATGCCACACCCCTTGACATCACCTATCCTGGCTGTTTTGGACCCAATCCTGGCCATTCAGGAGGGCCAAAATGGGGCCCAAAATGGCAAAAAGGGGCCGAAAATGGCTGAAAATGAGCCCAAAATGGTCAGGATTGGGCCACTGCTGAGCGGGAGAATGATCCACCACCCATCAGAGGCCTGATCTGGGCCATTTTGGCCCCAGTCCAGGCCAAAACGGACCCAAAATGGCTGAGAGTCAGTTGGGCGGGACCACCTGTCATGTGACCTCTTTGGGGAACTGCTGGAACTGCGTTCCTGTGCGTTCCCCCTCAAAATGAGCCCTGGAGCTTAGAGAGGGGAGAGATGTAATGCCATAGACTCCATTATACAAAGCAGCCATTTTCTCTAGGTATAGTGATCTCTGTAGCCCAGAGCAATTGTAATTCTGGGAGGTCTCAAGGCTCCACCTGGAGGCTGACAACCCTAATCACTGAAAAGCCCCTCCTCCAGAGAGAAAGAATGCTCAGAGAGTCACCATGGTGTGGTGGTTAGGGTGTTACACTGAGATCTAGGATGCCCAGGCTGGAATCTCCACTATGCCGTGGAAGCTTGCTGGGTGACCTTGGGTGTGTCACTTTCAACCTAACATAGGCTGCTTCCACACACGTTGGATAATCCACTTTCAATATGCTTTAGTGAACATTTATAACTGATTTTCCATGTGTGGAACAAAAAACCCACTTCTAAAGGATAACTAAAGTGCATTGACAGTGTATTATTCAACGTGTGTGGAAAGGCCCATAACCTACCTCACAGGGTTGTTGTGAGAATAAAATGGACGAGGAGGGAATAATATTTTAAGATACTTTGGGTCCCCACTGAGGAGGAAGGCAGGATATAAATATCTAATAAACAATAAATCCCAGGGATCCTTAGCACAGTTTAAAACACACTGCTTCACAGAAAAAAAATATTGTGAATAAATTTTGGCATGCACGGTAGACAGCAGTAGATGGCACTGTTATCCGCATCTTGTTCCTTTGCAGAGGCCATGTCTTTGAAGTGTTGGCTGACTGTAAAGCATTATTATAAAGTTTCCCTTGACCTAGTTGACGTTCAATTTACATAGTTTTTACATAGAGGAATACAGGCATTCAACACTGCTTGTTGGGATTGGGGCTTAAAACCGTATTTATAGCATAAATATGATTTATGCTATAATTCAGTATTCAATGAAAGCACGCGAAAAAGCTCAGAACAATTACACTATTGAGCCTGTGCATATTTTCAACGAAGTCAAGTATGACAAGTTTCACTTGTGCTTAATTAGGGTTGCCACCCTCCAGCTGTGGCCTGGAACTATCCCAGAATTACAACTGATCTCCAGACAACATAAATCAGTTCCCCTGGAGAAAATGGTTCCTTTGGTGGAGGAACGCTACTGCATTATACTCCGGCTGAGGTCCCTGCCCTCTGCAAACTCCGTCTACCCCCAAGTTCCACCTCCAAGTCTCCAGGAAATCCCCAGCCTTAAACTGGCAATCCTAGCAGCTGCATTTATCTTTAGTTAGTCACAAGACTTGTTTTAGTTTCAACAGACTTACAGTCAAATTCTATATACGCATTATTTGCAAATGTATGCTCAGTAGAGTTTACTGTTACTCCTTTGCGCGTTTATCTAGGAGCGAGACTAATTGAATTCAGACGGATTTAATTCCGTGTATACATTCACAGGATCGGACTATAACTCGGATCCTATTTAAATAGGTTTAATCGAAAACTCATTTATTTCCACTGGGCATGTCGATATAAACGGCTATAGTTGCTTTCTATCTCATTTAACATCGATACACTTTAGCTATCTGACTCAGGACTTTATTAATTTCTAGGAAATAAAATCCCAACGTTATATAGTTTAACGACTGAACAGCAGCCACCGCTTGCGCGCCAATGGGGCGGGACTGAAAGCGTCCGTTGTAGGATCCTAATTGGATGTTAGCTGCTGAATCGGAAGTTCCCCTTGGCGCCGCGCTTCCAATTAAAGCGTGGGCTTCGTTGCCAAGATACTGTTATCAGTTGCTATGGAGACGGGGGAAGAAAGTTTGGACGCTTTGGAGACCGAATGCTTTAGTGTTGGTTGCTAGCTTTGCTGGAGCCTCGCACGAAGTTCTCGGAGGGTGCGAGCGGACACAGAGCGGCCATGGAGGCTGCGACTCTTGCCGCCGCCGCCACCACCTTGGACGTGGCTGGAGTGCGCATTTCCCCGCCCGAGCTGCGCTTCCTGGACGCGGTGCCTGGAGGCCAGTACCGGGCTATGCTGAGCATTCAGAACCTGCAGCCTCAAAGTTGCTTCCTTCAAGTATTGCCGCCGCAGCGACCTCAGGTGGGGAAAGGGGCGGTGGGGCTGATAAGTAGTAAGTAATTGTGAGGCCGGAATCTCCATTACGGGTAGAATAGTAGTGCTTCTTAGTGGGAGGTATTGCAAATGTGGAGGTGCTTTGATACTCCTCTGGATTAAAAAATTTTTTGGAAGAGGCTCATATTAAGCAACAGGCACTTCGTGTTGTATGCAGTATAGGCCGACTGATAGGAATGTGCCGATTTTTCTGAAGGATTGTTGGAAAGCATTAAAACAAAGGAGATTGGTTGCTTACAAGTTGAACTTTAGGGGCAGGTGTTAGTCCCCTGACCTGGATAGCCCAGGCTAGCCTGATCTCGTCAGATCTCAGAATCTAAGCAGGAGCAGCCTTAGTAAATGGGGATGGGAGACCTCCAGTGAAGATCAGGATTGCAGAGGCAGGCAATGGCAAACCACTGCTGTTAGTCTCTTGCCATGAAAACCCCACCAGCAGTTGCCATAAATCAGCTATGACCTGACGGCACTTTCCACCACATTAATGTTGTTTGTATGTGTAATCCTTAATGGATTGGATGGAATGGAGACAGCCTCTAAAAGGTTGTAAGCAACCCATTTCTTTTGTGTTAATGTTTTCAAATGGTTCTTTAAAAATTAGTGCATTCCATATCCTATAGTGAGTCGTTTGGAAAGAGCCATTGGATTACAGTAGTCATGCATAACCCCACCTGTCCTATTCTGGTTTGCTTTCATTAGGGCCAACCAATGTTTACGTTTAACTTTCCTGTAATCTTTATCAGGATGTTAAAAATGGGGGGGGGGGGGAGAAAAAGATTTTAAGGCCTCATGTCGGTCTCTTGAGTAAAATGCCAGCCAGATCAAGTGGTGCTGGGTGAAGCTTGCATCCAGTTTCACTTTTGACTTTCTAAAAAGAAAGTAGAATGGCAGCTTCCAAATGTAAATAACAAATGACACCAGATGTTCAGTGCTTCTTTCCAAATGCCAATAGTGATGAACTCACAGATTTTTTTTGTCCCTTACCAAGTCTAGCTTTGATTCTTCAGGTTAACTTTCCCCAGCTCCAATATAATAATAATGACATTTGATTTATATTCCGCCCTTCAGGACAACTTAATGCCCACTCAGAGCAGTTTACAAAGTATGCTATTATTATCCCCACAACAAAACAACCTGTGAGGTGAGTGGGGCTGAGAGAGCTCCAGAGAGCTGCAACTAGCCCAAGGTCACCCAGCTGGCTTCAAGTGGTGGAGTCGGGAATCAAACCCAGCTCTCCAGATTAGAGTCCTGCACTCTTAACCACTACACCAAACTGGCTCTCCATAGTTAGTTGTACATAGCTTCACACACATCTCAGGCAGACCCCAATACCCTGAGAGGGAGGGAAGGAGATTCAAAGATGGAATCTGAAGGTGATATGAGCCAATCTAGCACATGTTTAGTGATGCTCTTTGTCATGAAGAACGGTTTTATTGTATACATGAAATAAGGTGTATCATATCTGTTACCCGATAAAGTCTCTCAAAAACAAGGTTGCAAAGGGAACTTCTAAGTCTATACTTGTCCGAACTCTCTGTCGGTATACTGTTTACTAATTCTCTCTTTTCCCTCTGCACATGTCACAATGACTATTTCCCCCTGCTATTTACCTCTGCTGTTTCTGTTGATGAAATAAATAAATAAATAAATAAATAAATAATCAAAGTGTTACATTTTCTGTTCCCTCTTTTTTAAAAATGAGAATACTTCTATTTCCCACCCATGAGTTGTTCATTTCAAGTGTGTACCTATTAGCATATCATGTAGTTATTATTAGCATTCTGAAAATGGGGTATTTTCATATATGCTTTACCTAGATATTTTTTAAAAAATTTAAAATTATTTGATTTGCTCACTTTGTTTTGTAGTTCAAACTAATTGTGGAAAACCCAAAGAAACCAGTTGCTTCTGGCCTTCACATAACAGCCGCTGTGGAATATCATCCTGATAGTGAAGAAGACCTTCAGGATAGACTGCTCCTTTATGTAGACAAAAATATAATTGAGATTCCTCTAACAGGGTATATAATTTTATATATTTTTGTGAAAATATCTGAGATATCTATGAAAATATCTGAGAGTCTCTTCCTGTGTTATGAGTTAAAATGACGTCTCTCCCTTTTCATTCCCCTGGTTTAAAATTATTATGTTGAAGTAACCCTAAGTTCTGTCTGGAATGGCTCTGGACATATTTTTGAAGCGTAATGATAATGGGCTTTGACTGGACTAGCTTTTTTCCTACTGGCTGTTGTTCTTTCCACTTGTACAAGTATAAGCAGCATCAGCTTTGTTCAGACCCTCTAGTACTTGTGCAGGTTTTTTTGCAGTGCAGTTATGCACTGTCAAGTCACTTCTGACTGATGGCAATCCTATGAATTAACCACTTCCTATGAATTAATCCTATGAATTAACCACTTCCGAAAGCATCCTATCATTAACAGGCTTGCTCAGATCTTGCAAATTGGAGATAGTGGTTTCCTTTATGGAGTCAAGCCATCTTCCTCTTTTTCTACTGCCTTCCACTTTTTAGCATTATGGTCTTTTCCAGTGAGTCTTCTCACGGTGTGACCAAGGTAATGCAGGCAACTATGTTCCTTCATTGATGGATACAATCATTTCATTTTAAAACAGATTTTGCTTCTGAGAGCTTTAACTTCTGTACTGTATAGAATGTCATTTTCCCCACTTTCACCTTGGGACTGACAGTTTTTGAAATTGGCATGCCCAAATTATTTCAAGCATGTTTCCAGTTTGTGACTCCAAACACCTCTGAGAGTCACCTATCCAGCTCTGCTCTATAAAGAGTAATTTTAATTTAACCAATATTTGGTTTGACATGGTAGTTTGCTATTTTTAAAGCAATAGCTCATTTAGAATAGCATCTTTTGAAATTCTGAAAGCTCACTGTGGAGTGACCTCACTATGTTGAGCTTCACTATGTGTTAAAACTAACATGAAATGGTTCTTTTGTTATAACAACAACAACATTCAATTTATATACCGCCCTTCAGGACAAATTAATGCCTACTCAGAGCGGTTTATAAAGTATGGTATTATTATCCCCACAACAAAATACCCTGTGAGGTGGGGGGGACAGAGAGAGCTCCTAGAAGCTGTGACTGACCCAAGTTCACCCAGCTGGCTTCAAGTGGAGGAGTGGGGAATCAAACCCAGTTCTCCAGATTAGAGTCCTGCACTCTTAACCACTACACCGAACTGGCTGAATTCATGTTTTTCAGTGTCAAAATTCTGATGGCACTTACAGCTCTCTTGACATTTAGTTGCTAATTTATCCTTCTAGTTTTATTCAGTACTTCAAAAAGATGGGGCAACAAACCACGGAACATAAGTAGAGTCTGCTGGATCAGACCAGACCATCTAGTCCTGCATCCTATTTCACACAGCAGCCAAGCTTTTGCCCTGAATGACCAACAAACGGGGCACAGAGCACAGCTGTTTATAATGGGTACATTCCAGAGAAAGCTGGTCATGACTTTTAATTTTATTTATGCTTACTCAGGAGTAACTCCCACTGAACTTAGTGTGAATTACTCTCCATTAAATGTGCACAGGAAATGTGCTTCCCAAATCCTTTTCTTAGGGGTTCACAGCCTTTCCTTCAGTAGTCACTGCCACCTCCTGTTCCCAGCCCACTCTCTGTTTTGGCGGCCAGGAGGAACTGCCAGAATGAGCAGTGTTCATAACATGAATCAGAAACAAAGTGTGTGGATAGGAATAATTTTTGTAACTAATACAGCTTTATTACCACAGGCACAACTCTAGTATATGCTGTGTACAGAATTAAGGTATGGACTAAGAAAAGAAAAATAGAGAGGTTGCTTACCTTGAGACATACCAATACTGGGCATCTGATCTCCCCTCCTGGCTGAGAGATTCAAAAGGGTATATACATGAAGAAGATGCTTCCCTTCACATGGTCACACCCACCCACATGCACACATAGAAGGGACAACTCATTTTCAGGTTTTTATCCCAACTGTACCAAAAAGGACTAACAAATCTGGGCATTGGGTTCTGGAGCTGGGAGTCCACCAGAACCAGCTCAGCCCAAACAAGGGTGTTAACATATTGGAGAGAGGTGACTGAAAACCAAGCCTATCCAGCCAGATAAGATTTATTCCAGCCTTGGTTGCCTCAAAGCTGGTCAGTCTTCATAAATATTCTGCCCCATCTGCCCTCATCAATCACAGTTGTGTCAGAATCTCACTAGATAGACCTCAGTGTATTTTGTATCTGGCATTATGAGCTTGCACTGTTTTAAAATTTGTATAATGGGAAACAATTTGTTGAGGAAGTCTGGTTTGTTAATTTTATATTGAATTGTATTTTGACACAACAGAGTTCCAGTCAATTACAAATATAGCTACAGTCCAACATGATTCAATCCAATGTGATTAAACTGTCCTAAAGTTACCTTAATTAAGAAAACACAGTGGCATTTTAATAAGCTGCTTCCATCTGTGGATGTTACTGCAAAATTAGGTTACATAATTAAATTGTGCATTTGTTGTAAATGGAAGGAAAACATTTTTTCTAAGATGCTTTAGAGAATAAAACTAGCAAAGTAACTTGGACATAAAACCAATAAAAAGGCATTTGTTTCTGCAGATTAATTCCATGTTGCTGCTTAGAAATTGCACCTGAGATAAATTTTGGCACAGTGATTGCAAACAGTAAAGTAATCAGTAAGGAAATTAAAATTGCTAACCATGGATCATCTTCAGGTAAACATTTTCTATTTCAAATTTATTTTCTGTTAAGATAATGTAGTTAAGATATAACTACCTTATATCCTGAATAAATCTTATCAGTCTTAAAGGCCTATAAATTGCTGAACTCTTCAAACGAGTTTCCCAACAACTGGAAATCTGCTGGACTAAGTAGTTTTGTGCCTTCTGATTGTCACATTCCTGGACAAGAGAAACACCCGCTCCCTAGTTTTCTGGACAATTTTTTCATCATCATCATTACTATTTAAATTGTGCATTTGTACATGCAAGTATACTGGGGCTGTGAGTGGTGGTGTTTTCTGTGTTTCCCTATTGTGAACAGCAATGAAAAGAAGCCTGGATGGTTGTGTTGCTCACCTCATTGTTCCTTCTTTGGGTAGCAACAGTGAAGGTTAGTAAATAAGGCAGCATGGAAAAACTGGCTTGGGAAGTCATCTTTCACTGCTGTCAGTCCAGCTATTCAGACCTGTTTGTGCCCAGGTTTTCCAACTGCCAGTACCAGGCAGTGAGAGTAGCAGGGAAAATTTGAAGTAGCAGTCAAATTTTTTGAGGGGTGGGGGGGAATATCCATTTTTGCAGGGAGGGCTGGCCATTTAACTAACCTGGTACACTTCTAGGAGACTGCTGACGTTTTCGAGTAAGAGCAGTAGCATGGGAGGTGCCATCGACTTTTCCATTGCTTGTTGCGGCACAGCATTTACTTTAAACCTGGCTGCCCAAGCAACACTATGGAAGAAAGTGCCTACCTGAGACATCCTCTTGGAGTGCCCTGGGCCAGCAATGTCCAAATCAAGGAGCTGGCTCCACCAGGCTGTGGTGGAGGTGATGGACATTGAAGGTGGTGGACATTACACAAGTGGAGGAGTGCATGCCTCCCATAAGCTCCGAGTCTTGGAATCTGGTGGCAGCACAGGTAGAGGAGGTACATGTTTCTTTCTGATGTGCTGCAGTCCATCTTGCAGCTTAGTAACAGTGGCATGGGTCTGGGAGATGATGACTAATACAAGCCTTGTCAATCCCCACTTTCCACTTTGGTGCACACTGCATAAGTAGCTGCTTGTTGTACTTGGGCACTGAACTGGCTCTGTTTATATTACCCCTTTGGAAGCTAGCCTTGGTATGTGCCTGCCTTCCAGGCACCTCCTGGCTTTCCTGATGGTCATGTCACAATAATTAAGAGTACCTGGATATTTAAAGAAAATCACCAACAGTCTATCTAGTGAAAAAAGCTGGGAGGTGGAGAAGGTTAAAAAACATACGGAAGGGAGTATATAAGACAAAAAGGCTGGTCAGGATCAGATGTGTAGTGTACAGTTAGTTGTGAGTTCTTTGACCTACTAAACTTTGTTGTCCAACCTGATCAGGATCACAAGGGGACATTCTTATGCTTCCCCCCGTGCACTTTTAAGTTCTTAATCCAGCTCTTATTTTTATTGCCTGTGTATATGAGATAGTGACAGTGAGAGTTTATGTGAGAGAGTTGTGAGTAGGGGGACGAGGACTTGAGTATGCATTGGAAAAAAGATTTCCATAGTCTTGATTCATTAACTATATCATGCATATTGTGATTTGACCTGTAGTCTATGATTTTATTCCTCCCTTTCTTGACTGAGGTGTGTTGCATGGATTTTGAAGTCTTTCCATGGATTCTGTGGTTTGGCTCACTTTCTTATCCACTTTATGTAACATTTAATTTTTTTGCCATGTTTTCATCAATATTTTCTAATTGAAAGGACAGTCGGCTTCAAAATGCCGGGTTAGAATGATCCAATACATCCTTTTGCTCCTGTTGTCTTGCCTGTAGGCCTGTATTGGAGTGAGGTTTTGAATCTTTCTCATGGTTTTATACACAATACATAATATGTTTCTATATTTTAGGTACATTTAACATAAATTATAGAGGAAGTGTTCACATTGTTATAGCACCAACCAGTGGAGTGGTAGAACCCAAAACATTTCAAGTGGTTAAAATGGAGATCTGTACCGATATCCCAAGGGTCATTAATCAAACAGCCATGTAAGTGCAAAGTGTTTATAAACTGAATTCTTGCATTTGGATTTGCGTTTGGATTTTATGTGTATAGCATAAGTGATTTGTGTACCTCATTATGCGGTTAAAGGATTCATATCTCCACTATCACTGTAGTTGCTTGTAAGGAATATCTTCCTTATATTAGTCAAATGTATGGAAATGTTGCTTGCTACCCTAATTGTAGTCTGTGCAAAAAAAGCACGAGAAAATAGAACTGTTTCTATATGTCTCAGTTGCCTTTTTAGCTAGAGTACTAGAGAGTAAATCAGTTTCTTAGATATTGTAATACCTGATTAATTAGATAAAGCAAACTGGCTTGCTGCTAACAAAGTCCATTCTTTTCTTGTTTGGGGACTGTGGGTTTGTAATGATTTTCTTTTTTCTTTTAACCTTTGCCTTTGGACCTTCAATTCAACTCCTCATATTATTTTAAACTTATACCTCGGGAGGGCTCTGATTTCAGCCAGCGCTCTTTTATTTCCACTCACAGAGAACTTCAGTTGTTCTCTACTTTACCTTGAGAATACCTTCCCTTTTGTGTTTGTGTGACTTATATATTGCTGCCCCCCCGACTCCTTCAAAAGGTTTTTGCTGCCCCCTCCTCGTTTAACTGGTAATATAGGAAAACTTGTTACAGATGATAGTTTGTCAGACTGGTCAGTGTATGAGGGTGGTTGTGAAATAAAAAAGGATATTTTTGCTTAAACAAAAGTAGAATTTATTTATAAGAACGTAAGCATGATGGTTGCAGAGGTTTATTTATTTATTTATTTATTTATTTATTTCAAATTTGTATTCTGCCCTCCCCGCAAGCGGGCTCAGGGCGGATAACAACATATTAAAAATACAATTAAAATACAATTAAAAATTCATATTCATTAAAAATAACACATTTAAAACAAGATGGTGAACAGCCTTCACAGGGAGGGTTTTATACACCCCTTTTTTCCAGGCTGGCGGAGGCCCAGCCTCAGCCATATGCCTGGCAGAACAACTCTGTCTTGCAGGCCCAGCGAAAAGACAGTAAGTCCTGCCGGGCCCTGATTTCAGCAGACAGAGCATTCCACCAGGTGGGAGCCAGGACCGAAAAGGCCCTGGCTCTAGTCGAGGCTAGGCAGGCCTCCTTGGGGCCAGGGACCACCAACAGCTGTTTGTCCCCTGATCGGAGTGTCCTCTGGGGAATATATGGGGAGAGACGGTCCCATAGATACACTGGTCCCAGTCTGCACAGGGCCTTATAGGTCAGTACCAGAACCTTGAATCTGATCTGGTACTCTACTGGCAACCAATGCAGCTTGCGTAAGAATGGTGTTATATGCACCTTATTTGGCACTCTCGTAATAACACGCGCCGCTGCATTTTGTACCAGCTGTAATCTCCGGGTCAGGCTCAAAGGCAGCCCTGCATAGAGTGAGTTACAGTAATCTAGCCTAGAGATGACCTTTGCTTGGATCACTGTAGTTAAGTCACGGGTTGACAGGTAAGGGACAAGTTGCCTGGTCTGCCGCAGATGGAAAAAAGAGGACCTGACAACCGCTGTGACCTGTGCCTCCATTTTCAGGGAGGCATCCAAGATCACCCTCAGGCTCTTAACCCTTGGAACTGGCACTAATGGTGCCCCATCAAGGGCCGGGAGCCGGAGTCCCGAACCTAATCCCCCGGCTCAAGTACAGATCTCAGTCTTCGTCAGATTCAGTTTCAGCCGACTCTGCTTCAACCAACTAGTCACGGCTGCAAAAGCATGTTCCAGGACATCTGGGGTTGAGCCGGGCCGGCCGTCCATCATCAGATACAACTGGGTGTCATCTGCATATTGATGACACCCAAGTCCGAAACTTCGCACCAACTGGGCAAGGGGGCGCGTATAGATGTTAAACAATAAAGGGGAGAGTATTGCTCCCTGCAGGACCCTGCACACCAAAGGGTGGCAGGATGACAATTTCTCCCTAAGTGCCACCCTCTGTCCCCGACCATGGAGAAAAGAGACAAGCCACTGTAAGGCAGTCCCTCTTATCCCCACATTGGCGAGGCGGTGAGTCACAAGATCGTAATCGACTGTATTGAACGCTGCCGACAGATCCAATAATATCAGCAGCGCCGAGCTGCCTCAATCCAGATGTCTACAAAGATCGTCTGTGAGGGCGACCAGCACCGTCTCTGTCCCATGTCCTGGACAGAACCCGGTCTGGAAGGGGTCTAGGGCTGAGACATCCTTCAGGAAGCCCTGCAGCTGTTCCACCACTGCCTGCTCAATCACCTTTCCCAGAAACGGGAGGTTTGAAACCGGGCGGTAATTGACCAGTTCAGTGGGGTCCAGTGATGGTTTCTTTAAAAGAGGCCTCACCATAGTTTCCTTTAATGGCTCAGGAAAAACCCCGGAGCCTAAGGATAGGTTAACAATGGCCTCCAGCGAGAACCACAGCCCCTCGGCACTGGCCTTTACCAGCCACGATGGGCATGGGTCCAAGGGACATGTGGTGGGCCTAACTGATCGCAGGGTCCTGTCAATTTCCTCCCCAGAGAGTGGGCTGAAATGATCAAATATTGGCCTCGAAAACGGCCAAGGGGTCTCCAGCTCATTCACTGAATCAACTGTGGCTGGCAACTTGCAGCAGAGAGACAAGATTTTATCAGCAAAAAAGCTCCCCAAAGCCTCACAGCTAATATCTGAATTCAAAATTTGATGGCCTCCCTCTGGCAAGGAGACCAATGACTGAGCCACATTAAACAATTTTGCCGGGCGTGAGCTAGCTGACGCAATGGAGACTGCATAAAACTCTTCACAGCCTTCACTGCCACCTCATAGGCTTTCATAAACGTCCTATAAGATGATGTTGCCTCTTCATCCCGAGATTGCTGCCACATTCGCTCAAGCCGTTTTAGCTCCCGCTTCTTCTGTTGGAGCTCCTCTGTATACCAGGGAGCCCATCTTGCACGGGGGCAAAGAGGGCGACGGGGGGCGATTTCATCGATGGCTTCAGAGAGCCGGCACTGCCATTCCTTCACCAGCTCATCTAATGAACCGCCGTGGAGCATTGGATCCCGCAAAGCATTCTGGAACCCAATCGGGTCCATAAGTCTCTGCGGGCGAGCATAAATCAGCTCACCGCCCTTGCAAGGGTTGGTGGTATCCCCAGCCGAGCCTTCAGGACCGAGTTTTCTGAACATGGCACTGGTTCTACCCCTTCCAGATCCACATTTAACCCCATCCCAAAGATCAAATCTAGTGTGTGGCCTGCTTGATCTGTAGGGGTCGACACAAATTGGGAGAGTCCCAGTGCTGCCATGGAAGACACCAGGTCCACAGCCTGGACAGAGGAAGCATCATCAACATGGATGTTGAAGTCACCCAGCACCATCAGTCTGGAGTACTTCAAGGCCCACCCCGCTACCACCTCTAGCAGGCGCGACAGGGTATCTGTTGGTGTGCTAGGCGGTCGATACACCAGACAGATAGCCAAATTCTCAGCACCCCACACCAGGCCTACACATTCAATGCCAGAGATCTCAGGGGTGGGGAGCGGCCTGAAAGAGAGAGACTCTCGGGCAAGGATTGCTACCCCTCCCCCCCCGACCTCCTATTTGGGACAGATGGAGGACTGAATATCCTCGTTTACTAAGCTTATCGGTTTCAGAATAGTTCTTAAACTAACTAATTTACATGGCATGTTTAGCAATGTGGAAAACTCCTCAGTAGGCTCATGTCTACACCAGCAGACAATACCCAACAGAATAGTATATAGTCCCTGTCCCTACCCATGTATCTCTCTGAGTTGCTACTTCCTCCACAGCCCTATAATCTGAGTAGAAAGCTCTCCTGAATATTTCCGTTGTGCAACATTTGCGGAAAGCCAGGAGAATGGGTTTCCTGACCTCTTCAGGCAGGCCATTCCATAAGGCGGGGGCTACTATAGTGAAAGCACTTGTGTGGGCAGCTGTTGATTTTACCCAAGTGCAGGGTGGTTTCGGCAGAACGCCTTGTCGAGATGAGTGAAGCTGCCATGGCAGAACATAGGGGACAGCTGGTCACACAGATATGATGGGCTGTCAATGAAGGGCTTTGAATGTGATAGTCATTACCTTGAATTGAAACTGGTAACTGAGGGGAAGCCAATGGAAAGATTGCAGAATGGAAGTGATATGCATTCTCTGAATTGCTTCTGAGAGAGGCAAAGGCGTTTACCGGAACTACCTGTACAAACAGCTAAAGGTGTATGGATTTGGGAGGAAGAGAAGGAGAAGGGCAAAAGCATTCTAAGAACACCTGTTCACACAGAAGGAACTTATAATTAGTGAGCCTGTAATCAAATCTAAATTTACAGGAAACCCTCAGATTTGTAACTTGCCAGAGCCCACATGGAAAAAACTCTTTCCTTAGCTCTCTAACTAAATGTTCATTCCACCCCCTAGGGTACAGCTACTGGCCAATCATATCACACTCCACTCATCCATCCAACCCCCTTATTCTTTCCTCAGAGGCCTGCATTTAAACTCAGTTACAATTATTAAAAACCCCACATGAGCAAGCAGAAATAAAATCTAAATTAAATATATTACATGCAAAACATTATAGGGCTCCTTATTCTTACAAACAGATACTTGAGATGAAGGAATAAGGACATTACAATGGTGTACTCAGACTGCCATGTGACACTGAGACCACCACCTCTCTACAAGCCTTAAAAGTGGAAAATATGTAATGTATTTGTGATATGGCTATTTGCTGTCCTAACAATATATTTCATCCCTGCTGTTGAATGTTGGGGCTGGGCAACTTTTATAAGTTTCTTATGTGTGTATTATTTTCAAATGCCATAATAAAATATTGAGTTCAGAAAGATTAATAGAGTATTGTGACACAAATCTTATATGTGCATATTTTTTTTCCTTCTCTTTCTTTTTACTTATTGTTCTTACCAAAAGTGTGGAGTTGCAGGGAAGTTCCAATGCTCATATAATGATAAAAGCCAATATAGTGGAGCAGATTATCGAAATATTGAGTGTGCCTAATTCAGACACAATAAAACATGTTCATTTTGGGTGTGTCTATTTTGGTACCTCCAAGACTGAAGAAGTAATTCTTCACAATAAAAGCCCAGAGCCCATGGACTGGGTGGCCATCCTGCAAGATAATGCTGTTGGCGGAGAGATGGTAAGGAAAGATACAGTCTGTGTTTTCTAAACTATGTGCTTCTCAATAGTCTTTCCCTTTTGCATCTGTGTGAAAGTGGATACTAGTATAAGAGGGAACGAAAGTGTAGATTTTTTATAAATCACTTTCTGTATCACTGTCATCTATATGTATAAAACCCAGTTTCTAGTAGTTTAACACACCCAAATGAGGGCAAGGCACAGAATCTGGGTTCAAACTATACAGAATGGCTTGGCTGTGTTTTAGGACATGCGGAGGAGTCAAATCCCAGTCCCGATTACTGCTCCTACTAGGAACAAAATTTATTAGTTATTTCCTTCATTTGTCATCTGCTTTTTTCATTGAGACATGAGACAAATTATAGAATTATTTAAAAAAATGCAATAAAGACTACATAATAAATACAATAAAACAGTGCAATAAAACAATCATGCAGAGAAATAATGAAATAAAAATAGTTTAATGTATTCAGTAAACAATGTAATAGCAAGGGGATAAAGACAAAATTAACTACAATTTTTCACAGACAACTGAACTATAGGCCAGGTTCCTTTATAAGAAGTGCCCTTCTGAATACTTCTGTTTTACTACAGTCCTATTCCTTTTATAAGAATGACCTTCTGAACAAGATGCAGAATGGAATTGTTTATTGTATTTATTATATTGGTCTTTATTGCATTTTAAAATAATTCTGTAATTTTTCAAATGTTTCAATGAAAAAAGTAGAGGATGTGCAGTGGAAGTTGCTGAAGGTCTGGTGAAATTCCTCCAGTGCTTCTCCTCCATGATGAAAATATCACCAATAAATCTCAAGTACAAGAGTTGTGTTGGTGGGAGATGTGAAAGTGCTGTTCCAAGTCAGCTGTGAAAATGTTGATGTATTGTGGTGCTGTGTGAGTGCCCACTGTGACACTGAGAGATCTCTGTCTTTTGGTGCTACACCTCTGAAGATGCCAGCCACAGCTGCTGGCGAAACGTCAGGAACTACAATGCCAAGACCACGGCAATACAGCCCGGAAAACCCACAACAACCATCGTTCTCCGGCCGTGAAAGCCTTCGACAATACAATATCATTGAGCGCCCATGAGTTCTTGTATTGTGAGAAAGGGAGAAAAAAACTTCTTTCTCTGCCATCTCTATCCCATGCATAATCTTGTAAACCTCTATCATGTCACCCCTTAGTCGTCGTTTCTCGAATCTAAAGAGCCCCAAGTGCTTTAACCTTTCTTCACAGGGGAAGTGTTCCATCCCTTTCAATCATTCTAGTTGATTGACTAGTTTTCTCAACTTGAAAACAAGAAAACTTTTTAAAAGTTCAACTACAAATATTGGAAAAAAGGGATATGTTTACAACTACTTAAGATGCTTTCAAAGCTTATGACTTAGATGGAAGAGAATAACTCTTTGTAAAAATTATTTCTTTATTAATTAAAACATTTAGTTGCCTTTCCATGTGGTTCAAGACAGCTTAACTCTTATATTGTCTTACAGGGCACGGTCATTCAAAAGAGCACAGATGCTGCTTTGCAAGACTTAAATTACAGTGATAATAAATCACAGCTAGATGTTTCCACTCTGATTTCATGTATTCCCAATGAAGGAACACTAGAGCCTTACCAGAAGATTGTAGTTTTTCTTTGTTTTAGTCCAAAGTAAGTATGTATTGTGACTTTAACTACAAAGATTGATGTCATAAATAGGTATCACAAACTAACTTCAAATATATTCTCCTATATGCTTGAGCCAGGATTAATTATCATCTTTCTAAAGCTGTAAAAGAATGTGGGTCTAAGGCTGAAATTCAAAAGACACTTACCTGGAAGTAAGCACCATTGAATGACATGGGACTTACATCTGAGTAGATGTGTTTAGGATTGCTTTCTAATTCTGTAACTTGTTTACCTAACTGTTCCTATGGATATAGGAGAACATTCTTGTTTTTAAAGGCTGTTTCCTCTTCCTACCACAGTTGGAAATCAAGTCACTGATTATTTTTCAGCTATCTGGCTGAGGCTAGAGTTCCCAGTCAGGAAAGTTCTCAGAAGATTGTTGTGTTGACTTCTGCCATTGAAGATGTCGGAGACTATGCATGCTCAAGTCTTGTGACAATGGCTAGGATGAATTGTGGCCACACATAAATGGAAATTATGAAAAGGGGTAAACCTTGTGTGGTATGTGTGATATTAAGAATGTGTTAGATTAGATGGGAAACAGCACATTGAGAATATTGTGGAGGAACCTTAACATAATGACAAACAAAAAAATCAAGAAAGAATTCAAGTGTTTCTTATTCTGCCAATAAAAAGGTTATGGGTCTATAGAGATAGCTAGATGTATTCCTATAATTAAATAATAATTGTTCTCTGCACATGCCCCAGGTGTGACCACTTGACATCATTTTTTTACCACTCTTTGCTTCAATGCTGCCTGTCTGGGAGCTGCCTGTTGGGAAAGCTCTGTAGGACTACTGTATGCTTATCCTTCAGTTTTGCCAGGGATACCACTCTTCAGATGACCCTCATAGTCCTGCCTCTGCCCTTTTAACAGTTTATAGATATCTACAATGATTTAAGCTGAAACTAGGAGCTTCATAAAAACCCAAGTTTGCCAAGTGATATATATTCCTCTAACCTGAAACCTTGCAGGTTATGGTGACATATATCCCCCACCTCTTATAATTATTCATTATATAAATTATGGAGACATGCAGATGCAGTCGCAAAATAAATTCTTGTAATTAATTTTCTAATTTCCAATAATAACAACAATAATAACAATAATAATAATTTTTTTTCTAATTTCCCTTCCCTCTAAACTTTTCTCCCAGAAACTTCAAAGTTAAATGCAAATTCTACAGCCTGCTTGGATTTAGGAAGCCAGTCGGGTTGAAACAGAAGTTTCTAAAGATGGAGGAGAGGATGAATTTAGTCTTTTTTTAAAAAAAGAAGAATCATCATGTTAAAATGAATTTGTTGTTTCTTAATTTTTTTTTTTGAAAAAGTGGCTGAAAGCTGTTGGACAAAGGGGTGAGGGAGAAAATACTGTAGGTTTAGCCCTTATATTTGAAAATCCAGTCTTAGTTCCCTGAAGCAACCTGTGGAAATGGCACTCTGTATGTAATTAGAGATTTTTTTTCCTTTTAGAACATAGCCTAGTGTTAAAAACAAAATTCTCGTCAGGTCTTGGTACAAGAATTAAGTAATTCTAGAGACAAATTTTAAAAAGTTAGCCATTTTAATCTGTTGTAGCAAAACCAAAAAAGAGTCTTGCGCTACTATAAAGACTGAAAAATCTATTGTTGCATAAGCTTCATGACTAAAGGATATTTTATCACATGAATGAAGTTATTCTTCGATCAGTAGATATAGATACAGAGGAGGAATTGTGAATAAGGTAGGTTTACCAGTGGCCTACCTATGGTGGCAAAGCTCCTACCTTTGTGCTCTAACATCTGAGTTTAATCAGTGGAGCAGTGGGCAGAAAAATTGTGTGTGGTGAAGAGGAGAGAAAATATTGCAGATGTGGTGACAACACTTTTGTGTGATCGTCTGTGTTTACCATAGATATTGGGGGAATTCCTAGAGGAGGGTGTGATATTACTTCCAGGTTATCACCTGAAATGACATCACACTGCCAGTGCTGCTCCCAGATGCTGCAACATTCAAGAAGTACAAGATACTTATAATGACCATTTATGACAGCTATTTGATAAAATTAAATCTACTGTTAAATTCTAATCCAGCAATTACTCACTCAGCAAGTATCTTTGCTGCTATAAATATGGTGGTCTTTGTTTCTTTATAAACTTTCTGCTTATAATGAAGAACAATTGTAACACCCATTTAAATGCTTCTGTTACAGAGCCATGATCCATTTCTATGAATAAATATTACTTATTTTGTTTATATCCCACGTTTCCCCCCAAAGCAAGATACATCATTCTCCTCTTTGCTATTTTACCCTCACAACAGCCCTTGTGAGGGAGGTTAAGCTGAGTGTGTGTGAGTAGACCAAGGTCAACCAGCAAGCTTCTATAACAGAGTGGGGATTTGAATCTGGGCCTCCTGAATTCTTACATTGACACTCTAAGCACAACGCAGCACAAGCTGTCAATAATTAATGTTAAATGAATGAAAAATAAGAGAAAATTACATTCCAGTAAATTATAGGTTATTTTCTATGAACTCATATTGTGTTGTTTAGGAACGTATGGTAAGGGGTGGGAAAACAGGGATCCAAATTGTACCTTGAGTATGGTGGCAAAATACCTTAAACAATCCCTGGAACGTGGGTGTCAGTAAGGGAAGGGACATAGATGTTGCTTAGGAAACCTCACATTTTCTAATTCGTATTTGCAGCCTTTATTATTTAAAACTATAGTCCTTAACATGGCTAGTTTTTCTGTTGCACTTGTTAGATACCTAATATACAAATTTTGTGAATTTTACAGGCAGTTGAAAAGGGATGTTAAATGTGATAGAACCCTGTCAAGACAAGATTATGCTCTGTTTCTAAAGTTTGAAACTGTAGGAAGTACAGATGACTTTTTGCAAATGCTGACTGAGGATAACAATTCTACCAGAGGTATAGTACTGATAAATATGACACGTGAAAAAAAATTCAGAACTGAACTTTTAACTGCATGTTTTGTAGGAAGAATATGTTTTAAAAAGTATTTGCTTATACTTTATAGAAACCCATTAATGTAACCTGTACAAGTGAGGACCTTTTGAGACCGGGGGGTGGGGGTGGGCGGTTTGGAGGAGGAATCCTATCTTCCCCCTCCTTAGCTCATTTACCCATCTACATGTGGGCTTCTACTCCTCCACCACTGCAGGGACCTGCAAGAAACTCATGGAGGAGGGTGAATTCTGCCCACATCTTCCACCATTCTACATTCCTGTCCCCATTCCTGCAGCTCTGCTCTCCCACCAATCCCCCACCCTACCTCTCTGCCCACTCTTCCACCTGTTCCCTAACCATTTTGCTCTCTCCCTGACTGCCTTGCCACCTCTCTTGTTACTCTGCCTGCCTGCCCTTCCCTACTACTCTGTGAGGAATGAGGGTGGAGGAGTAGCATTGCCGTCTCCCTCTGCATATATGGCTCATGCTGTGGTGGTGGATCCCCCCTCTTCCGTCTTCCATGGTGGGTGGTTATTTGGGGGAGTTTTAACCCCTCTCCATTTTTCCTAATTCTCTAGGGTTTTTCTAACTTTCAGGATTTTCCTGCAAACCTGGCTGCCCTCCACCCCAAGTTTGTAGAAAGATCTCCTTTGTCTTTATATGATCTCAATTCATGGATTTAAGTGTCCACAGGTGGGGTCATTTTAAGAATTAGATGTATTGATTGATAATAAATACCTACATTAATAGAGAAAAATGTCTTTGACTGTTACACAAAGGCTGGTAGATATAGCTGCAAATACTTAGTTTCTGTGCCACAAAAAACATGTGTATGTTTTTAACTTGTGATTATTGCAGGCAATGGTGTTTCTTAAAGGCATATTGTAATTTTAAAAAATGAAGTAACATGTCTTCTTACAGTATATGCCAACCCAAACAAGCCTCAGGCACAGTTTGTAGAAGATACTTTATTCTTTGGGGTGGGGAAGCCCCTTCACCTTTTGTGGCTTGGATGTCAAGAATCATGCCCATTTTATCATCCTCTTTTGTCATCCTCATCATGAATGCAACACCTTGTGTCAGAGTTCTTTAGATATCAATATGCACTGATGACAGATCTCTGTCCAGGCCTGGTATGATTGGCAGACTTCCAGAGTCTGTTAAGTTCCTCACCTCTGTTTTAGTCCCCTATTTTAAGTAGAATCTAGCTTAAAATTTGGTAATTCTACAGAAATTTTGCTGTAAATGTAGAGATTGGGGAATTTCTCAAGAGACTGTCACTGGTGCTTTGGGGGGCTGTACCAGAACCAGGAATATTTTCCCTTCTTGAAAGTTTTCAAAGTCTGAGTCAAGCATCTTTTGCAAACAGTGTACTTACTTATTTGAATTGAATTTTTATGCCAATGTTTTCTTTTAGTTTAAATATGATTATAATTGTATATTTCATACGCATTTATAATGCATTGTTGCTTGCCTCAAGCTTTTGGAAGGAAGTCTGGCTACAATGTGCATACATATAAAAAGTCAGGTACCTGTGTGTGTGTGTGTGTGTATGTCTTTCTATGTACTCTTTGTATAAGTAATTATTTGCATTAATCCTGTATTTGTTACGGTTGTAAGCTCTTAGGGGCCTCAGGGTCCATCCTTCAGCTGTCCACCATCTTGGTGACCTTTCCCCAGAGGGTTACCCCAAGCCCCAGATATGGGAGAGTGGGGCAGAGTTACTTCACCCTGAGCCTTCACTTCCCTGGAGGGATGTGTGCATGCACTTTCTCTGTCATAGCTACTCTGGACTCTTCCTTCACTTGGCTGCAGAGCCCTCATTTATATCCTCTCCAATCCTCAGCCCCCCTCCCCAGTTCCCAAGGCACATGCCAATCTCAGGGTCAGAAGCAGGAGCACCACCTGGAGTGGAGGGTCCAGCCTTTGTTTAGTTTCCCCTTCCTGTGGATTTCAGGGCTATCCGAGCCTTAGGTTGAGGTGGGGGAGGAGGCTGGGTTCCTCCCACTCTGCTCATAGCATCCCTGCCTCCTGCCTGGGTCTAGAGACATGAAGGGAGATGGAGTGGCTGACTTCCATGCTTCCTCCAGGGCTGGTGCAAGGGTTGGTTCTGATGTGACCCTCTTGGCTCTCAGCCAGCCTGATGTAGGGCCTATGAGGGCACCTTGTAACTAGGCAGCATAGTTGCCTCTTGCAGGGGCCACTAGCCTACTGTGCAGCTGGGGGAGGCAGGCCATGGCTGCCAGATTGTTGGCTGTTTGCTAACCCATGTTGCCCCCTCAACAGAGCCTGATGAGTTGGGAGTGCTGCGAGTGTGGCCTTGTGTGTTCCAGGGAGAGGGCGGAGGGCCCACAATGGGGAATGTGGTGGCTCTGCTCCTGGACAGAGGTGCATTATGTCAGTTCAGTCTTTTATAGAAGTATTTATATAGAAATAAAGTATTATTGTATTATTTATAGTATATAGTGGTTGCTGTCCAAAAGTTACTGTCACCCTTTTCACTGGAAATTTTAGCTTATTCTTTTTACTCTCTCTCTCTCTCTCTCTCTTTTTTTTTACAGAGAACCATCTTCATAAAGTTGAATTGGCTTTGACAGGCTCAGGACTCCCTGTCATGTTAACATTCAGCCCAGGACCAACTGTTAATTTTATGGAATGCTTCTTGGGTGAACATACAGATATTGTTTGCACACTCATTAATCAATGTGATACTCTTCCTGTAGCATTTGCTTTTCGTAAGATTGCACATTTTAATATATGTCCTGAAAAAGGAAAAGTAAAAGCAAAATCTTCACAGGTACTGCATCTTCTTTGTTTCTATCTACCTACAGTATAACTTTCAAAGTATTTTTCATTATGAAGCATTCAGTGCTGCCCTAAGCACCATTGCTTAAGATTGGACTGATTGTATAGTGGGTAGAAATGTAAAATTTCTGGAAGTTTTTTACCTGTTGAAAAAAACCCTATCTACCCCACCCCACCCCACCCCCCGAAAAAATGAAAAATTGGGGAAAAATTGAAATATATTCAATACTTGACTTTCTTATAAAATCTGAACTTATTTTACTGCTTTAATAGCACAGGGTGCATAATTATCCCCTTTTCCTCCCATCTCTTAATTATCCATTTAATGTAGGCAGTAATGGACTGGGGTAGTTCTCACTGTACAAACAGTGAGGCTGAATGAGGATGAGAAAAAATTAACATTGCTATGTGAAACTAGAGATTTTCACTTGTTAGAACACAAGAAAAAAGGCATTTATTTATAATCAGAGGATTTTAAATTCTGAAGCTTTAAAGAAGCAAAAGCAAGCCTGATTTAATAGTCCTTTTAAACAAATTAACTTTCTATCTCTTCTGCTGAAATGCATTAATGTCTACGTGTTTGTCTCTTGTCTTTAGGATGTACTGTTTTCGTTTTTCCCACGTCATATAGGAACATTTAAAGTGAAGCAGGTGATAGATATCATTGGTCCAGTGGCAACGAAAGATTGTTTACCAAATCTGATGATGAGATCTTTTCATCAAATACACTTAAAGTTTTCTGGCACTTGCAAGTCTGTCACAAATAAAGCTGTGTTGAAAAACAATCTTGGTATGTTAAGAAAGAACACAACAACCTGAAAAGACCACACTAACAGTACATATAAACATGAAATAACAAACAGGACAAGCAACTAATAGTAATAAAAAGAAAATAAAATTTAAAAAGATAGGAACAAAAGAAAGAAAAAAACCCTAAACTACAAGTTTCGTAACAAATAAACTTTGTTTACTGTTTATTGCTTAAATAAAAAAAAATTATAACTAAAAAAAATGAAAACCAATCTTGGTATGTTAAGAAATGCAGGTGAAGGTTCTAATGAGTTTAAAATAAATTCTCACGGTTCTGGGAGAATTCAGTCAAACATCATAAAGGGACTGAAATTATAAGGTTATTACTTGGTAACCTTTTCACATAACAACTAATCTGAATGCTTTGGTGGTTCATTGAAATGTGGCTGTCTTGTTACTCCACAATCCTACAGCTTGAGCTCAAACTAGGGTTGCCAGTTCCAAGTTGGGCAACACCTGGAGATTTGGGGGGGTGGGGGGTGGAGCCTAGGGAAGTCAGGGATTCAGGAGAGACTGGGCCTCAGCAGGATATAATGGCATAGATTCCATCCTCTGAAGCAGCTGCTTTCTCCAGGGGAACTGATTTCTGTCATCTGGAGATTAGTTGTAATTCTGGGAGATCTCCAGGCTGCACCTGGAGGTTGGCAATCCTAGCTCAAACAGACTAGATGAAGATTACTCATCTTGATCCGTCCAATAACTTGCGAACTGCTGGCTCACGCAGCTTGACGGAGTGGTTTAACTTTCCATGCAAGGAAGGGAGAGGTTAGAATTAGGATATTTAATGTTGGCTGTGAAACATTATTGGATTTTGTCAGGAACCTGAACAGCAGAAGATAGTATTTTCTATCCTGAACAATTAGGGCATATTTTAAAAAGGAAACTGGAGTAGGTTTTGGAATAATAGATAGCTTTGCTTTATCATGATTGTAGTAATTTCTGCCGAAGCTGTTATGAAATGTGTATTTTACAATAGTTTTATGAGATGATTTTGTTGTAATTTTGGGGGGGTTTATGCATGATGGTGGTAATGGCATTGGGCCAAGTTTGGAGTTAGAAATTGAGTTTATTTTTATAAATAAATCATGGTGCAATGGTTAGGAACAGGGAGAACCAGGTTGAAATCCCTTCATCTGCTAAAAAACCCACAGGGTGACTTTGGGCCAGTCACTCTCTTGAAGCCTTACCTACTTCACAGAGTTGTTGTGAGGATAAAATGGATGAGTGAGAAATGTGTATGTTGCCCTGAGCATCTAGGGGAATGCTGGGATAAAAATGTCATAGTAAATAAAAATTATTATTATTTGTATAAACGTGTACATTAAGATTTAAGAAGATTTTATTACAATAATTGGTAATTTTTTTCTATTCTATTTTTTTAATATTAGCTGCATCTGGACTGTGACTTTGTAGAGTTTCTGTCTCATCTAGGGTTGCCAGGTCTTCTTGGCAACTGGGGGGGAGGGAGGAACTTACTAGGCTTCTTCTCTTTTGCTTGTGTGTGTATGATGACATACCTTCCAGAAGTGATGCATCTTGCTGACCACAGGAGTGCTCCTGTGCTTCGTGCAGGGCGCGTGAAGCACGGAAGCATTCCTGCAGCCAGTGTGATGATGTCACTTCAGGAAGTGATGTCATAGCACACCAGCCAGAAGCGCACATGCACACAAAAGAGAAGAAGCCCAATAACTGCCATGCATTTGCCCAGTGAGGGGCAGGGAATTTGCCTGCCTCTGATGGGCACCTGGGAACCTTAGTCTTATTTGATCTTGTCAAGAAGACTGGATTAATCTTATATATACAAACAAAAGATTGGTATAAATTATAAATTCTTTGCATTTTCTGAGGGAAAATTTCCCGCCATACTATGTACATAGGGGTGTGTGTGTGTATTCATATATGTATATTTAGATGTGTATATATATTGGTAAAACAAGTATGAATATGATTCTTTGCTTTTGAACATGTCATTTTTGTAAGGAATCAAGAATTCTATAATTTCAGGAAACGAATTCATTTGTGCCTTCTATTTGAAAACTTTATGGACCCAGAGATCTGTCAGTGGGAGGTGCTTATGGTCAGGGATTGTTCCTGCATTCTCCTGTTCCTGGCAGTTTGTTCCAGGCTCAGGGTCCCAGGGCTCACATAATAGCTATATGGGTCAGGAGCTGTAGTGGGGATGGGGAAAAATTGCCTTCTACTTCATTTTCTATAAGCAGAGCTACTCTTATGCAATCGAGGGCAATTTTCCTCCTCCTCACTGCAGCCTCCTGACCCACAGGACTGTTAGTCCACGTGGGTCATCCAACCCTGGGAATCAACTTTCCAAGGGTCAGAAACTACTGCTACAGATAGAGGAATATGGGGAAAATCTATGATCGGTGTGTCTGTGGACTGCTGGATATAACTCACTGTATTTTATTTAAATTCTAATCAGGTTATAATACCATTGGTTTCCATTTCAATAGGAGTACTTGTAGCCAACAAGGAGGATCATGTAACACCAATGGCACTGCTTAAATCTGATCGAACACAAATTCATGATCATGTTCTAAACAGAAACTTTAATAATGCACTGGTAGCTCTTCCTAATGTTCGTCCAACTAGTATACGGCCCAGTGAATGGAATAACAATTACAGGTAATAGGAAACAGGTAAAAAGCAATAATCAAATCCCTCCCTAAATTACTATAAATTTTTAATATGACATTTTAAATATTTTGTCATAATGAATACAGATATATAGTAAATGTGCATTCAGTTGTTTTTTACTTGTGGAGAAAGAAGAGTTTGCCAAAAAATTATTTTTCTTTTCAAAAAATCAGATTGTAACTATTGTTTGTAATGGTTGTCTTTTGAAGGGTGAATTCATGGTTTACATGCTGGTTACAATTAGTGAAATAATCGAGATAATGAATAATATATGCTTTGTAGCAAATGGATCATCTGTGCATCTAATGAAGCTGCATTTTTGTTTAAATATTTAGGACTATTTTCACAAAGGTTCCCAGATATAATTATGTCGATCCAGAATACTCTTACACAGCATATGAAGAACTGGAAAAACAAGCGAATAAAGATTACTATGCAGACTATATTCGAAATTTAAGAAACCGTCGTTTGCATAAAGGAGCTTCTAGGTAAAAAGTGCTTCCAAATAACCTGTCTAAATTATTGTAATCTTCAAGCATTTTATAGATCAGTAGCACTATTGTTTACTTCTTTATTTATATGCTTTTAGGAAGAGCCACAAATCTTAGCATGGCTAATATGTAATTTAAATTTCAGAGGTAACACTATGCACTTGAATGAGGTTGAATACAGTGAAAACTTTGTGGATAACATGCAGAGATTTAGATTTTATTGTAACATGTTTGGTCGATTAACCTTTTAAAAAAATTAGTTCCTACTTATTCAGTGCATCCTTGAGTGCTGAATCACTGATTTGATATATATGTCCCTCCAGCTGCATTGGCTTCTTATATTGCTGAAAAATCATGAAGGTTCACATGTGGAGCCAGCTCAAGGGGTGGAGGGTAAGAGGCAAGGTGACGGAAGACATGGTCATCAGGTGGAGTTTAAAAAAGCCACAACTTTATTGATTGTAGCTTTACAGAGCATTGGCAGCTCACGGGGCTGCCAGCTGATGACTCCACATCCCCTCAGCTTACCAGCTGAGGGGGAAACTGCAGGATGGCAGTCAGTGGGAATCCATGTGAGCGTAAGTTTCTGTGTGATTCCCCTGCCATCTGGGAGTGAGCACACTCCGGCAGCCCCTGAGCTGGGCTTACCCCTTCTGTGCCTTGCTCTCAAGATCCTTTAAAGGGATTCCTTTCCATGGAAGGCTGGCCATGGCTTGCTGGCCATGTTCCCCCCCCCCCCAAAGAATCCATGCCCCCTGCCAAACCACCATAAGAGCCCCACAGCAGCTCCTGCCAAAGCTCTTAAAGCTGTAACCAACCCTTTAGACAGGCTGAGTCAGATGGGTAAAGTTTGGAACCCATACCCTTTTAAGGTATATCAGCTGACACCAGTTTTCTTAACAAGAAATTTCTATATTCTGAAAACATTATATAGATGGAAGATGTTATTTAGAAGGCATTTGTAATTGAAGTGCATCAGTTTTTCAGGTGAGGTGGGGTGCCCACTAGTCTTGCTTTGTTTATAGTTCTGAATGGTAGACTACAGCAGACAGGGACAGGTGCAAAATATCTCTTGTGTGAGTAGAGAACAGCTCACAGATCTTAAAATGCAAGCTGTTATATTTACGTTCAGTGTTTCAGTATTTTACTTTCTGCACACAAAATGGCTGAGTTTTGTTTCCCTGTTCATTTCCTCCTTCCAGGATCTTTGAAAAACTGAATAATTCTGTTGAGATAGGGTTACAGCCAGCATCAGGGCTGAAATCACCAAGGTTAAAAGCTTTACCACAAGATAAGTTTGAGGGAAATGCTGATTTTGAAATTGGAAGTAGCCTGCTAACTAGTCAAAAGTTAGCAGCAATTAAATCTAAATCTATAGAGAAAGAGGTAAGTTAGATTACTGAATTATTAAGTATAATGGTTTGTTTCTAGGAATCATCTCTATGTGGTCTTTCCCTCATACAGCTATATATTAAAACTCTCCCAATCAATTGTATTTGCAGGTTGATCTGTTGCATGTTAATTTAAAAGTAAGTTCTAGTGATTTCAATGAGACTTGGGCATAGGAAAGTAGCTTTAGTGTTCACAGCACTTCACTCTAAGGGCCAAACTACAAGATATATTTTTAAAAGGCTGGGTCTGCATTGCCGAGATCCAACTTGCATAGCAGCTGTAGGAAACATTGTTTTTAAAGCCTACAGAAACCTACTTTGGCTTAGGGCTGTGGTGTGGGGGAAACGAGAGACTCCCATGACTTTTTCCTGAACCACAGTGGTCCTGTGAGTGGAGGTGTTTTCATGAGATGCGTATGCTCAGAATATTCTATGTGCTGCTCCAAAGATATGCAAAAATCTCCCCATCAAGGCCTTTTCAGCTCAGGAACTAACACAAACTCAGTTTAGAGGTGTTACATAGGCCTAATTCTGGTCAGGACTGCAGCTCAGAGGAGATAAGGTGGTTCTACCTTCAACCGTTCTGATTTTCTAACCTGGAATGACCCTGTAGGATGGTTATTTAACATATTTGGAGGGGCTGCTTGTACACTGAATGCTTGCACGTGTCACTCCCATTGAGGAAACAATGCTCCTTAGGTCACTTTGGGTTGGGAAAAGGGCATGTGGGGAAGGCAGTAACCCCTCCTCTCCTCTGCGCTGTGGTCCTGACCAGAATTTATCCTTATGGCATTTCCAAATGGAGTTCACATGGGGAAATCACAACTGGAGTCCTGCTATAGGTGCCGAGGGCATTCGTGGTAAAGTTGCCAGTCCCCTGCTGGGGGGTGGGGGATCCCCCGCTCCCACCCTACACACCCTGCCTCCACTTACCTGGCCAGTGGGGAAAAAGGCAGGGGAATGTACCTCCTGGAGTGTGCTCCTGAGTGGTGTGGTGCACACCTGTACTCCAGAGTAGGCTGATTTGGGCCCAAACAGGCTGAATTGGACCTATTTGTGGCCTAAAGTGGCCCACTGTGCAGCAGGTCTCCAGGGCCCTCTTGGCAGCACTTCTACACCACAACGGGCTGAATCAGGCCTGTTTGGGGCTCAAATTGGCCTGCTGTGAAGCACAGGAGCTCTCCAGGGCCCATTGAGCTGCCCCTGCAGAGTGTGGGAGTGCTCCCAGGGTGGTATGAGGCCCTGCACAATGACATCACTTCCTAGATGTGATGTCATTGCACAGTATGGGAGCATGTGCACGCGAAGACATTTACAAAGGTGATTCCCAGGTCTCCTGCCTCCCGCCTGATGGGTCTGGCAACCCTAGTGGTAGATAAGATTTTTTTTTCAATGTGGTAAATGTGATGTGTAGCTTGCCCCTTTCTCTACACAAGATTGCACTGTAGTAGTACTGCCATATCAAATTTACCCCCTCCTTTAAAAAAAAGATTTTTTCAAGATAAAAAATTCCTGTCTGTAATTAATGTGTAGCTGTTACTGTTTTTCTTGTGTGTGATCAGACAGCTTTAGGTAGTGTTTATGTTGCAGTGGTATCTTGTTTTGAGTGTCACCTGAGTAAGCTCTAAACTAACAGTGAAAAACTTCCTAAACTTTAGCTCAAAAGATGTGTTCTCAATTTCTGCAAACACTTTACCTGTTGATCTTTGGAGTAGTTTCAGCTTGAATTAATCCTCCTGTAGAGTGGTGCTGCTGACATATTCCTACCAGAAATGTTTCACATTGTTTTAATGACACTGTATTGGATGCTAATGGTAGGCTAGAGAATTCAGAGATGACACAGTACTGCAGTTGGACTCACAAACAAACCCCTTCTGCACAGGCCAATTTTGCTGTTTCAGTTCCCATACTGCATCTTTTTTTCATGACCATCTGCACCAGATTTTCTACCATGAGTAGTCACTCTGGCTATTTTGAAGCTTTTCTGCTGCTTTCCTGCGAGCACTTATATCCTGACTTTTTAAAAAATCTGTTTTTCATTTTGCTGTTTTCCCATGCACACTCTTTATGCTGTCTTTAGTGTTCCACCCTCTACTCTCACCCTTTGCCGGCCCACTTCATTGTGATTGGCCACTGTTGTCTATTGAGTCACTCCCCCCTCCTTTACATTCCTCCTCCTCCCCTCTTTGCTCTCCCACTCCTTTAATTTTTTTTAAAAAATCAGCGTAAGATTGATGCACCAATAGCTGAGAGGGAGAAATCCAGGAAATAGATTGATCCAAAGTTCCAGTGATGCATTGATTCATTGTGTGTACAGGAGAAAAAAAGAAAGGAAGGGAAGACTATGATGTCAACAATGACAGCATCGATGACAAAAGCACCAGCACTTACCAATTCTGATGCATTTTGACATGGTGCAGACTGAGAAGAATGGCACCACACTGACGAAACATGAGCGATGTGAAATGGCCCAACCAGCCAATTGCATGCCTTTTGGCTTGACTTCTGAGATAGTGAGGAGTCATGTTCCTGGCGCAGAAGGGGCTATAGTCTAAATCAGGGTTCCCTAACGTGCCCATGGATGCCATGGTGGCCACAGGCACTTCCTCCTGTGCCTGCCGTGTGCTTCAGGAAAGTAAACTAGGGCCATTGTGAAGACAGAACAATTTTGTGTGTTTATGTATGCGTTTCCCCTTTTGGTACTCTTGTGCATAAGTTTATCTTCCATTTTCTTCTCTCTGTGTATATATGTATTATCCTCCTTTGGTGTTTTCTGTATGTTTTTTATTCTCCCGTTTCAGATCTTGATTTTCTTCTCTCTATGTGTGTTATCCTTCCATTCCTCATCTATCACCATCTTCGCTGTGTTAGGGTAGGATGTAGGTCCCTCACCAGAAGAAATCAGTTTAGCGATCTGGAAGGAACAGCTCAGCAACAAGGCTCTGAGTGAAAGTCTAATTGAACTTGCTTTTGTTGTAGCTCCTGCCTGCTGCTTCTTCAGTTGAGGATTTTCAGCAGTAAAACAGCAATAAAACAGTTGCTTGGAGCAAACACTAGTGTTTCAAACATTCACTCCCCACTCTGTCTTCCCATTTTCAAAAATAACCAACCGTCATGCTCCACAACCCACGTAGGCTATGGAGAGCAAAGAAGCTTCATACACTCCTCCCCACATGCAAATTAAGTAGTTTCTTTACTCTGCCCTACAACCTACATTTCCAAAGGTCTACGCTTAAATGTGAGGAGTACTGACCTCTGCCATTTCTTGATGCTAATACACAAGGTTAATTTTTCCTAGAAGCTGTTTCCTCTTACAGACCTTCCTTTATCTCTCTTTACATGCTCACTCATCTTCTGTAGATGGCAAATAGATTATGTACTGAGTTTATACTCTTGAACAAAAGACAATTTATGTATTAGTATGTGGTTATTCTGTTGGGCATTTTCATAGGATAATGAATGTCTTCATGCTGTGCCATCCTCTCCACAAGAGAATGAAGATTGTAGTTTAATTTTGACACCAAAGCAGCTTCGTCAAATATTAATTGGTAAGTAGTAGTCATTAATAAGACTTTTCATGCATTTAAATATTTCATTTTGTTGACACAAAAAGCACATCCATGTTTTTTAAAAAAATAATTTTCAGGTAAGACCATACTTTTTTATTGAACTAACCTACAGTGAAATCAGTGGTAGTTCTTCATACTATGCAACATTCTTCTTTAGGTGGTAAAACACAATGCAGTACTACTGAAGATCCGTAGACAAATTCAGAAATTTAGAAATTACTGAACTCTCTGACAAATGACTTCCTGCACTTTAAATGTTTGATATATATGTATTTCGCATCTGTTCCTTCTAACTTGTTTTATCTGAATTATGAAAGTTTTGAAATTTTCACAAATGGACTAATTGAATGTAATGTTTACAAACTGGTATAAATAGATCAACTTTCCAGGATCTGTCATATCATTAGAAAGTTGTGTGAACTTCTCATTCCAAATTCTTGATACCGTTTAATATTTGGAATAAGATGGGAAAGTATTTTTTGTATATTATTACAAAGAAATTGTATTATTAATATGGGGTAACTGGATATTACAAGACAAAACATTCTCAGATCATGAACACTGGACCAGTTCAAGATGCAAACATGTCACAAAGCCTACCAAAATATCTTATAAGTCAACCAAATCATCACAACTACTTGCTCTTCAGCCCTCTAGATATGTATATAGATTGCAGCATGGGCTATATATTCACTCATTGCAATGTTCTATGTTTGATAAAGATGAATGCATAAAGTTTAATAACTTATTGTGGTTTTTTTCTTTTGTTCTCAAGTACTATACATTTCTAGACATTTGAGTTTCCTGTCTTTATATGTCTGTTCCTTTCAGGCCCTTCTACGATTGACTTTGGAGAGGTTTGTGTGCATTCTACATCTATCAGAAAAATGCATATTGTAAATAATCTCCCTGTTCGTGTTTGGATACAAGTAGGAATTGAAAGTGAAGAACTACAACAAACTAGCCCTTTGTCTCATGTCATGCCACCTCATTCACAAACGTATATTCCGGTTGTGTTTGAGACTGACAAACTAGGAAATTTTCAAAAGTAAGATTTCACATTTGACTCTTGATCTATGCATTAATTTAACAGCTAAGAGACATGGAATGTTTTGAGTAAGGCTCTGAGAGGAGACTATCATACTTTTTACTGCTAAGTAGTAACAAAAGGAACATTGCAAATCAAGTTTATCAAAATGTTTCCATATGTTATGGCTTGGTTCAAGAGTCTCATTCTTGATCCCTCCAACCAAGCTTTCCGTAGTGCTCCAATTCCTCCCTCTTCTTCATTTGAGCAAACCATAGTTTGCAGTGGTATCTGAATTGGGAAAACCATGGTTTGTTTTTAAACCAGAGAATCAAACCAAACTCAGATTTGGAAGCATGCTATGATTTTCATAAAGTATGTCCCAGCATACCATTGTTTTTCCTCCAAAAAAGGGGAGGGAGAATCAGAGTGTAGAAGGGGAAGGGACGAGGGAGTGCATGAGCCTGCAGACCTGTGCAATGTAATGTCTGGACTGGACTAATTGTCTTAAATAGCATTTGGGATTCAAGTCTAACAGTCAGTGCTGTTTGACAGTTGGAGGGCAGTACTTAATTTATGTAGCAGGGATATTGCTTTGTGTATAGTTGTACCAGTTGTGTTTTAAGGTACTAGTTATTATATATAATAACAAAAAAGTGTCTAGCCCTGATTTCAGAAAATTTTAAGCAGACAAGTAATTTTTTGCTTTGTGAAAAGATAAAATTGTATTTGTATATTAAATAATAAGAAAAGTGGAATGAAAAGTTTATTACATTTTAGTTCCCTGGAAAAAGAATATTGTGTAAAATAGTTTTTGCTGCATTTTAATTAAATACAGTATTCCACTGTATTTTAAATTCATACTAATGTGATTGTCTAGATGACTATTGAAACCTCCTAGGTCTCATGAAATTTTTTTGTATTACAGGTCCTTTATGTATACAATAAATCAACATCATACTGGGCATGTGCTGGTGGTAGCAAAAGTAGCACCTGTTGCCTTGGAGCTATCAACAAGGGAGCTGACTTTGTATCCTACTTTTAGTTTCTTGGCTGAAAGTGGGTTTAGAACTACGGTCACACTGTATAACCGCAAAAACTATCATGCGCAATTCACCTGGAAGCCTGTAATCACAGATGAAGGAATGGCTTTTTCCATATGCCCTGACAAAGGTATATTGTAACACTATTTCAAGCAGTGATCAAATAATGAAATGTGGTCTGAGAAAATATTTTAAAATAAGTCTGAATTTAAACTGCTGATCAGCAAAAACCATATCTGGCTTTCCAGAATAAGAATGAAGAGGAAAATGCAGAGATGTGATCAAGTCTGTTTGTTATTCAGAATCTTTGGCCAATTGTATAATGACATGTACTTGAGTTACTGCCTGACATTGTTAAGAATTAAGGTTGTTTCTCTGTTAATAAATTGCTAGTTGACTAATCACTTGATCTTGCTTAATTGCATATGCATAAAACAAAGATTTTGGAGGAAAATAATGGGTTTAATTTGGGGCATATTTTTTAGAAGATTCATCAAAATGTCTTTCAGTCTGTGGACCCTCTTCTCAGGACTAACAGCGAATGCATTCTCTGTCTGTCCATTCTTTCCATACATAAAAGCATTATAGCATGGTTTTAATTGTAAACTGCCTGAAGCAGGACTCTAATGTGGGATGGAAACATCCAAAATAAATAAATTAATAAATATTTTGCATTCTCTTGAAACTCTTTGAAACCGTGAAGCGTGTCTTTATTCATCATTAAATAGAAATTCTCATTTTGTTTGAGTTGATAGGCAGAGTTATATGATTTGCCTATATTAATGTACATGGTTAATGAGAGCTTATTTAGGAATGAGAAAAGTTGGAATCATATTCTATGAGAGACACCCAGTCAAATGGAAACACTGATTTTCTATTGGGCCAATTTGCATAAAGATCTAACTATGAGCAATGACATTTTTTCCCAGTTCTCTTTTATTTACCTGAGTGGTTAACAAAAGTGAGAAATCAAAAGGGGAAGTATCAGTGTTGTTTGTGCATAAATAAAAATACATTGTGAGACCCTTTGCAGTAAAGCTGGTTTCCCCTAGAGGCATTGCCTGATTAACAGGTCCTCCTTTTAAATCTCTGTAGTGGAATTTAATCAGTGTTTCATCTCTAATTAAATCTTTGTTTTTATGCAGTACATTTCTGCACATATTTCTTTGCACAAACACTAGTAGCATCTCTTAGCAAAGTACATCTACAAACTGGAAATGTGGAAAGCAGTACATTTCTGCACATATTTCTTTGCACAAACACTAGTAGCATCTCTTAGCAAAGTACATCTACAAACTGGAAATGTGGAAAGCAGGATTTCAAATAAGATTTCCAGTTATTTTTATCAATACTCTTTATAGCAGATGTAATATCTTATTCCTTTTCATATTAATTTAGGTACTGTAGAAGCCTGTAAAGACTTAGAGTGTGAAGTAGTTTGGCATCCAAGTTTCTCATCTCCAGTAACTGGAGAATTTGATTTATGTGTGCATCAAGGAAAAACACTTAAATTAAAATGCTTCGCAAAGGTAATAATATTTTTTCAGTTTGCCTTAGGAAAATCTAACTGTGTGTGATATTAGCCTCAGTTTAAACAAGCAACTTTCATCTTAAGTAATGTAAAAGAGGTCTGAACTTAAGCTGAGTGAACCATGGAAAATTAAAAGGAAAAAGAGGCATAACATAACTACAAACAGGAGCAAGCCATAGTTCATGGTTCAGGTATAATAACAAACTATGGTTTACTGTGAAAGTGGAAGGCCAAATCCACACGCACTCACCATCCGCTTATCTTACACAGTCATGGCAGTTGGGTTCATTCCGCTACCATGCTGTGCATCATCACATTCACCCTCCCAGTGTGTCTTCGTGGAGCAATCAGTTCTCCACACGCCACTGAGTAAAGCATTATAGTGGGCGGTTCCCTCCTCCGTCGTCAGCGTTGACGGCGCATGTCACTTCACTTTAAAAAAAAATAATAATTAATTTTGCACTATACCGATATTCCGACTTTTAAGAAATGGCAAGGTCCCCTCCCCCTCAACTTTGATTGGCCCATTTTTTGCTCGTCACAGACCACTTTCTAACAATTGGCTGGTTGTTATGGCGGGCAAATTTGAAAATAATTTGTCACATTAAAACATTCTCTGGAAACTCTGTTGCTCACAAAGTAGGTTTTCCGGTATACCGATCTTCCTTTATTGTGCAAATGTGCTATGAAAGCCCATTTTTTTAAAAAAAAGGGTCGGGCAAAAACAGATTTCCGCCATTATCACGTGGTATGGAAAGGAGGCGCAGTGATGGCGGGGAACACGCGGAATGGGAAAACGTGTGAGTATCTGCTTGAACAGCGCCGCGGTTGCGAAAAAGGCATGGAAACAAAAAGGAAGTGTAGATTCAGCCAAAGCTTTTACTAACATGCAAAGAGAAGAAGGGGAATAGATAAGTCAGGCTTGTTTATGTAACTATAAGTCATGGTTTGTCATCATGTCTGAATAATGTCAAAGAGTCTATAGCATAGATGAACTAAGGTAGCTTTCCAGGCTACTTCTTTGCCAATGTCACATGTCACTCAATATGGTAGTCAGTTTGTAGAAACATTACAGGGTACAGAAAAGCCTTGGAGATCTGTGATTGGCAGGTTCCCAAACATATTCTGCTAAGAATTCTAGTTTGAATCATGTGATCTTATGCATTACTGTTAAAACAGAATGTTTCTGTTTTACTATAGCTTTCAATACTTGCTTGTTTAGTTTAATAAATAGTTACTTTATTTCATTTTGCTTCTGTAGTTTATTATAAGTTTGTATAGGTCCATCAGTCACTGATGGCCCTATCCTTAATGAATATGGTGACTCGTCATCAGCCATGGTGACTGACTAGTCCCTCCCTATTCAGAGGCAGTAAACTTCTGAATAACAATCCTAAGAGGCAACATCAGGGGAATAACTTGGCCTTAATGTGCATTTATGGTAAAACATTATTAGTTTTTGTTTTTCTTTCTCAATTTTAGCTTGGTTCCACCAGTGTTCAGTTTAAGGAACAACGGATAACTTTTAACCATGCTCCTATACATTTAACTACCTGCAAAATAGCTATTCTTCAAAACGTGGGACATAATCATGCCTACTTCCAGGTGAGACATACCCCAGTCTGGATAACTGTAGAATCCTTCCTGCTATCTCTGCCTGCCAAGCCTATGCAAATACTGCTGCTGGAATGCTCAAGATGGTGGTTTTTGGAGGCAGACAGGCTTATCTCTTTGCAGCAATGGGCATAGAATCAAGGTTTTCTAATACTTGTTGTGTTCACAGGTTGTCGATGCCAATCCTCTTCCTGGAATGGTTATCACTCCTTTTCAGGGTGTAGTACCTGTGGGAGGTCGTACTGAACTCAAAATCTGCTTCACACCTAATGCGTTAATGAAATTTGATAGCAGAGTGGAGGTACCAACATATGAATAACTATATATTTTGTTCTTTTCTTTAAAAGTTATCTGTATTTTAATATGTTAATGGCTTTTGTGGGGGCATTTATGAAGCCTCTTGCAGTGATTGGATAAGATGCTTTGGTGTAATGGAATACTTATGAACATTCCATCAGCTGATGCAAGGAAACAGTCAGCAATACACTGTTTAGAATTCCACCTTTTGTGAGGTAACAGTAGGGCTACTTGCCTAGAAAATGTTATGCTACTTTTTAGGCTAGAAGAGCTGTATGAACATGGGAAGAAGAAAACTGGAAAGCTGAATGGGAAGAGATCTCCAAAGGCAAGCAGCCCAAAGGCTGGCATGTTTGAAATAAGGGGAGGAATAGTCACTGCTGATGAAATTCTACTTTTCATGGTCTGGATTTATACATTGTTTTAGAACATTGTAATCTTAAAACAAAAACATATAAAATACAAAACATCAAAAACTTATGGAGAGTGACAAGGCAAAGTTCTTAAGCCAGAAGCATTAAAAATTAACATCTTATCTTATAAAATATTTATTGGGCAGAGATTGGTAGACATTAAAAATAATAAATCCAGAAATTAAAACAAGAGTAGTTAAAAAGACAGTGCATTCAATCTCTTCATACCAAGCGCTCCTCCCCATTCTGCTTCTCCTGGCTCTTAACCACAGCTGTGGATGTGCACCAGCCCTCGCCCAGGCTTGCCTCCTGGGTGCAATGTATTCTGTAGGTAAGTCAGTGAGCCCCTTTCTTGCAACAGGTAGATTTTTTTCAGTTCTAAGAAGATTATAGTAAGTGTATGTTGGGAGAGGGGAGCTAGAACTCAAAAGTACTCAGAGAATGACCCTGCAGCACAACTTGTTTATTATATGGCAACTTCTTCCAGGTGAGACATACCCCAATAGGCCTATAAACTGGGAAGTGAAACACATAGCTAAACTGTCTGAGACCAGTTCTGACAAGCTTCTATTAAAGGGAGAAACTTACATCAACAGTAGGAGAGACTGAGTTATATTTTTGGATTAAACTAGGCTAATCCACCCTGGATGGGAGAGGAGAGGGGAAAAGCATCACTTGAATTGGGTTGCTGCAGGCAGGCATTCTCTATTGGAGAGTGACATATAAGTATAGAGAATAGTATAGGCTTACCAGGTTGCCTACCATGGCAACTTCCCTCCCTTGCCAGCTCACCCATTATGTCCCCAGTCTTGCAGTGGGGACTATAGGAGGAAGGTAATATTGCAGATGCAGAGATGTCACTTCTGGTCACTCCATCCATGACATGGTGACACCACTTCTGGGTCTTTACCTGAAAGTGAATTCACCGGGTTTGTGTAACACTCCTCCTTTCCATGCCCTGCCGTCAAATGATTCCACAATTGCTAGGTCCGCAGGCCTAGCTAAGTCCACAACTGTAGGACAGCAGTATCATATTTAGTTTTGCTTCCCCCTTCAACAGTATCTCAGATTGCTTTGCCTCTTTATTCCACAGATGCTACAATAACATTGGTATTTATATTTTTTATTTAGCAGTTTATATGGCATGCATTGAGGTGATGCATAATAAAATCCACAGTCAACATAATAATAACATATATAGCATCCTCTAAATAGGCACTGGTCAACAGTAGCAAATTACAACCAATCATTAAAAGAAGACAAAGAATCATGTGGCACCTTAAAAATAATGAATTAATTGTGGCACAAGCTTTCATAAGTCACATTGACTCTGACTCATAAAACTTACATCACAATAAATCCATAAGTTGTTAAGATGCTACAAGACTATTTTACTGTTTTGGCTGCTGCAACCTAATACAGCTCCCCCTCTGAAAATTGCCTTTATGGAAGGCAGCCAATCATTAAAGCTATCAACAAATATAAGAAGTAATATTATTTATATTAGCATTCACATTTTATCATTAAACCTTTATGTTTTTGTCCATTGTAATAATTTTCCTTAAAGTTTATTACTATAAGAATTTCATTGTAATATCTTAGGAAAAAAGCATTCTTTATCAACTGTTACATTGTTCAGAATGGGTATTTGATGCAAGGAATTTGTGTAACAAATGCCTTTCTAATATAATCTGACTTCATGATGTTTAAAATGGTTTCCCATTAAAGCCTGGAGGTGGTTAACCTCCATTTTCAATTATTTAGAATTTTTTATCCCATTTCTCCCAAAACCTTGCTTGAGGCAACTAACAAAACAACAATAAGTACACATTTAGCAATAATATAAACAGTTAGCAACAGTGCAAGAAGTTCAGCAGTAAATTCTCAGCAATAAAACTATCTCATTGGTAAAGCAATTAATAAAATCAACAGCATAAAATTATTCACACAAGAGGCAAGCCATAAAATTTCAAAGTATGATAGCAGCATTAAAATACAAAAGAGGATGGAAAATACATCCAGCTAAATGCATGGCTGAAAAAGCCCCATTGCCTGTTTTCTGCAGATAAGGACACAGAGAGCAGGGTTTGGGATGATGATCTTAGTTGCAGGACACTAAGGGAGAAGAAGGTACCCAATCCCAAAATGTTCAGGCTTTTAAAGGAATGCACCAGCACTTTGAGGTTTTTCCTGGTGAGAGACAGGCAGTCAGGGCATATCTTTCAGCGTAGAATCAATATGATCCCTCCACCCAGCCCCCAGCAGCATTCTGGCTGCTGCATCTTGGACCAGTTCAAGGTTTTGAATTGTATTCAAAGGCAGCATGTGTAGAATGCATTAAAGTAATCTAATCTGAATGTGATCAGGACATAGTATGGCTAAGTCATGATTTTCAAGGAATAGAAGGTGCTGCAGAGGAGGCTTGAGCCTCCATCCTCGGATAAGGATTCAATAGCTCCCCAAAGCAACAAGCCTACTCTCATGAGAGTATACCCCCTCTAGGATAGACTGATTCCCCATTCATGGAATGGCCTTATCAATAGAACCTCAGTCTTTTATAGAAAGAGGTTATGTTTACTGGCCTTAATCCATCTCCTCCAACACCACCACCACCATTCGATTGCCCTTTAGGACAACTTAATGCCCACTCAGAGCGGTTTACAAAGTATGTTATTATTACCCCACAACAAACACCCTGTGAGGTGGGTGGGGCTGAAAGAGCTCCAGAGTAGAGACAGGCACAAATCGAATTAAGACCCCAAAAAAGCACAAACTAGGCTGGTTCATGGTTTGCGAACCAGTGGTTCGTGGAAGCTCATTTCCATGAACTTCCACGAACTGGTCTACTGGTTAATTTGGGTCATATTAAAGGGGCAGTTTAAATGGCCATTTCCCCAGGGAAATGGCCATATAAACTTTTACTGCTGCTTGCAAGCGGCAAGGCCCTTTAAACTATCAGCTGACAGGCAGCAGGGGGGATTCCCCCCTCGCTGCCTGCCAGCTGATAGTTTAAAGGGACCCTTTAAACTGCCCAAATCCCAGCCCCCAGCCCTCGCCCCCACCCCCGCCCCACACTTACCTTGCCCTGTGGGCCCATAGCATCCCCCCTCCTCCCACAAAGGGTGGGAAGGCTGTTTTTGGCCTCTTCTGCCACTGCGTGGGCCTGCAGGGCGGTGGAGGAACCCAAAACGGCCTTCCTGCCCCTCAAATGGCCATTTGAGTAGGGGGAGGACACCGTGGGCCTGCAGGGCAAGGTAAGTGTGGGGTTGGGGCTGGGGGCTGGGGTTTGGGCAGTTTAAAGGGACCTGCTTCTTGTAAGCGGCAGGTCCCTTTAAACTATCAGCTGGCAGGTGGTGCCAGCTGATGGTTTAAACTTACAAGGCAGGAAAGGGCCCTTTAAACTGTCAAATGCCTGTTTCCCTGCTGCTGCTAAGCAGCCAGAAAGAGGCATTTAAACCCCATGAACTGGTTCGTAAACTTGCCCCAGTTCGTGCCAGTTTGTGGTTCCTGGTTCCTGGTTCATGAAAACTCACGAACCATGAACCTCATGTTTCGGTTTTTTTGTGAATCGTGCCCGTCTCTATTCCAGAGAGCTGTGACTAGCCCAAGGTCACCCAAGCATTTCCTACAAGCTTCTACAACCCCCCGATACTGCTGTTAAGGAGAATAGAGCTGCGTGTCATCCACATATTGGTGACACCTCACTCCAGACCCAAAGATCTCTTTCAGCAGTTTCGTATATATTTTTTAACTACATAGGGAACAAGATGGAAACTTCCAGGACCCCAGATCATATATATCATGTGGCTTAGGAGCAGTCCCTTCTTGAAACATGTCCAAATAGGAGCAAATCCACCACAGCATGCCATTCCAAACTTGTCCAGTCTTGCTGAAAGTATACTATAGTTGCTGATATTTAAAATCAACCTCAAGTCAACAGGGATGCCATCCCCATAACACTATTCTAGCAAAAATCCTCAGTCAGGGTGGCCAAGGCAGTTTCTATCTCAAACACAGGTGTGAGTTCAATTGGAAATGTAGACAACATGTTTCTTCCAAGATTGTATGAAACTGTTTGCTGTATACTGCTATTTGCTCAAACACCTTGCTCAAGATGTTCTGATGGCTGATCCTCCTAACTGGTTCTCTACCTCTATAATTCTATTTTATCTAGGGAATGCTATGAAAAGTAATTGGGTCATGAATTTATATACTCTTTCCCCCCCTTCTCCACCAGCTTTAATTGTGATTTAAGATTAACACTAACCAAATTCCACTGATAAACTGGGAATTGGAACCAGATGCTTTCAACATGGTTAACTATGGTTGAAGTAATTGATGTGGGGGTAGGGAATATTTCAACATCAGGGAGAAGGGGAACAGAGGTCAAAGTAACTTAATTTTCTTGCTAGTACTGTCTTGAGGGGCTCAAAGCAGATAATGGAAGATAGCACCTTTCTTACTGGTACTCTGTACCAGCATGTACCGGCTTACTTTCAACCTTGAGGAGCAAGCATATAATTCTTCTTCCCTTCCTAAACTTTTAATTATGGGTAAGTATTGGGATGTCTGCAGTGCTCTGTACTGGGGATAGCTTGTGGTTTAGTGAAGTCTTCCACTATCAGAGTAAGTTTCAACTCCAAAGCTCTTAAGATAACTAAGTATATGATGATTTTTAAGTAACTGACATGTATTACGATTGCATGTACCATGTAGTCTTCATAGAATTTTAGATGTGAACATGTTTGAAGCCCCAAACAGACACATGGGCAAAGTAATTTGTATTTCTTTCCTTAAAACCCCCCAAAGTTTATGTTATGTTTTGTTTAAGTATGGCAGTTGCCCAAGTTGATTTTTTGGAATGAATGACATTTCCTTCACAGATCCTAAAATGAGGTCTTGTTCGTCACTTTACGGCTATTCTTATCCTTGGGCATGTATTTCATGAGGAACATGGAGGAGCTTCTTGATTGGGCCTAGACAATCAGTTTATACTTTCCCCTGAACGATTGCCTATGGCTTCTGCATCTTCATTTAAGAGTTTAAGGGCAACTGCTTTCAGATTACATGAAAAATGATAAAAGCAGTTGCTTTTTTAGCAGGATGGTAGTTAATGCAGACATCTGACTTGGGAATCCCTAGGGCTTATGTTATGATAGGATGGTATGTGATTGGCAAGAAAATAGATTATGATATTCATTCTATAAAATCCAATTCCCTGACTATGTATTACAGCAGCTGGTACAATGCAGCAATTTATCTGTGGAAGTAACTGCTTGTGCAAGTGGCCTGTTACACTACAAAAAACGTTGTTTGCTTTTGCTTTATACTATTACAATAAGGCAGGGAACTTGCACATTAGAAAGACTGATTGATAAGGAGAGACATTCTAACAAAATGTATCAAACTTTTCACTTTCTTTCCATTAATTAGGTTGCAGTACGGCATGCCAAATCTTTGGAGCTTAGGATTGGTGGATCTGTAGATGTTCCTGACATAGAGCTCAGTATGGTAAATATGAAAGAATCTTCATATTTCTAATTTTATTTATATATTATATGTATATTCTGCTCTCCCTGCAGGGCCAGGCTCAGAGTGGATTACATTACAATATAAAATAATTAGCATAATAAAATCCAGTTCAGTTTATAAAATCCAGCGGCATTCATATTGTCCTTCCCTCACTAAAACCCGTGGGGTGGGTGGTGAACTGACAGATGTTATACAGACTGGGGGTTAGTGTGTGTCTCCCCCCCACCCTGACAGGATGCCAGGCAAAGAAGGGAGGCAGAACATCTCCGTCCTACAGGCCCGGCAAAAGGATAGTAAATCTTGCCAGGCCTGTGTTTCCAAAGACAGAGGGTTCCACCAGGTTGGTGCCAGGGCCGAGAAGGCTCTGGCCTTGGTCGAGGCGTGATGGACCTCTCTGGGGCCAGGAACCACCAGCAGATGTTGATTTACTGAACAAAGGGCCCTCTGGGGAACATACGGTGAGAGGCAGTCCTGTAGGTATGCTGGTCCCGGTCTGCTAAGGGCTTTAAAGGTCAAAACCAAAACACTGAACTTAATCTGGAAGTCCAGTGGGAGCCAGTGCAGCTGGCGCAGTCGGGGCCGGCGCACCCATGGAGGTCAGGTAGGCGGTGGCCTCGGGTGTGCGGGCTTTGTAGGGGCGCTGGAGGGGGTGTCGGGGGCAGAGGCGCGCGCAGCGAAGCTGGCATGACTGGGATGCAGCTACTGCTGCAGCCAGCCAGCCAGCTCCGTGCTGCCACCGCCACACACCCCAGCCGGCCGCCACAGCAGCGCCGCCCCAGCGGCTTGTGCGCCCAGCTGAGGTGCGTGGCAGTGGCGGCATGGAGCTTGCTGGCTGGCTGCAGCAGCAGCAGCAGCAGCTGCAGCCAGCCACGCCAGCTCCGCTGCGTGCTCCTCCACCCCAGCCGGTCGCAGAAGCCGTGAGCTGTTGCTTTGGTGGCGCACGGAGCAGCCTCCGCGCGCTGCCCCAGCAGTGCCTCGCAGCTTCTGCGCTCGGCTGGGGCATGTGGCGGCGGCGGCACGGGGCTGGCTGGTTGGCTGCAGCTGCTGCTGCAGCTGGCCACGCCAGCTCTGCTGCGTGCTCCTCTGCCCCAGCCGGGCGCAGAAGCCGTGAGCTGTTGTTGGGGCGGCGCACGGAGCAGCCTCCGCGCGCTGCCCCAGCAGCAGCTTGAAGCTTCTCTGCTTGGGGCTCCGTGAGCTGCCCAGCCCCCCTGCGGCACATGATGACATCTGTGATGATGTCATGACACAGTCCGTGGTGTGCGTGCGCGCGCAGAGCGTGTGCGTGCTGCCTCAGGCGCCAGAACCTCTGGCACCGGCCCTGGGTGCAGTATTGGTGTTATATGTGCCCAGAATGGAGTTCCAGTCAAGACATGTGCCACTGCATTCTGGATCAGTTGCAACTTCTGGAGCAGGCCCAAGGGCAGCTTAGCGTAGAGTGAGTTGCAGTACTCTAGTCTGAAGGGACCATTGCATGGATCACTGTTGCAAGGTCGGGGGCCAAAAGGTAAGGGATGAGTTGCCTGATCTGACGAAGGTAGAAGAATGCAGACCTGGCAGCTACTGAGACCTGGGCCTTCGTTGATGAAGAGGCATCCAAGGTCATGCCCAGACTCCTCATCACCTGCACTGGTGCAAGTGGTGTCCCATCAAGGACTGGGAGTCAAATCCCAGAACCTAAGAGCCCACGGCTCAGGTACAGGACCTCAGTTTTCATAGGATTCAATTTCAGTCAGTTCTGTTTCAGCCATCCGGTCACAGCCCCCAAAGTCCTGGCCAAACTATCTGGGGCCATTTCTGAGGTTTCTAATGTTGTTTTTATATAGGTTATCTATTGTAAGTCAGCTAGCCCTAAAAACATGTAGGCATAGACTAACAAAAATTGAGCTCTTTATTATTTTAATAGTTTATTATATTTCAATTGGAATGATGTAAGTAAAGTGAGCAGTGCAGTTTTGAGGCCTGCTGTGGTGGAGGTGGCTTGTCACCATTGCAACAGTGGCACCACTGGCCTGTTTCATAAGGGGAACAATATAGACCAGACATTCACTCTTGCGGTGAGGCTGCATGGGCTGGAGCCCTACTGGCATCTCCTGCAGTCTCACTGTTATGCCTCAAGATGTCATGGGTGTGACAGCCATGTTTGGTGTAGTGATTAGGCATGACAAAACTCTAATCTGGAGAACCGGGTTTGATTCTCCACTCTTCCACGTGAAGCCAGCTGGGTGAACTTGGGTCAGTCACAGCTCTTTGGAGCTCTCTCAGCCTCACTTGCCTCACATAGTGATTGTTGTGAGGATCATAATAACACACTTTGTAAACCGCTCTGAGTGGGTGTTAAGTTGTCCTAAAGGGTGGTATATAAATCTAATGGTTTTTTTTGTTTATATCGATGACAGACATTTTACCCTATGGCATTGTTTATGGAAATGTCCTTGATGTTGATTTTACTAAGTTCACAGTTCATGTTATATAATCTGCCTTGAGTCTCAGTGAGAAAGGCGGATTATAAATGACACCAATAAATAAGATGGACAGAGGTGATTTTCCATTGCCTGCCTCTTAGATCATACCATGCATTTAATAGTAGAAAATGGAGGGGGAGGGGTTTAAGAGGAAACAGTTAATCAAAAGGAAGTGATGCTCTAGAGACATCTGTATAGAAATTAAGAGGAAGATAGGATTTGGTAGCTCTGTTCTATAACACTTTGGAAGGGCAGAGAAAAGAGGAAATCACATAGTTGTGAGTTGCTAGTGGAACAGAAGTGACTGCTGAATTTCTCTAGGTGGGGAGAGAAGGAGCTAAACGAAGAAAAGAGAGAAGTGGGTGAAGAAGTGCTATGGTGCAGGATGAAGAGGTTGTGAATGGTCTGAATTTTACCTTGACAAGACATTTGCTTATATATAAGATAATTATGGCTATGTATCCAGCATTCATTTAAATTATGAATATATTTAAATTCAGAAGAGATCTCTGTTCAACCTGTGATTTTATGTTCATTTGTGGAGGAACTTAACGCAGTTTTGATTTAATATTGTGTTTTTTCCTATATTCTGAAACCCAGGATATCTGTAGCTGGGTTGTTAATTGTTTTCTTACAGAGGATATCATTGGCTTAATGACCAAGATAAGGATAAGGTACATATTTTATTGCTGACAGTGCCACTTCATTTTAACCTGCCTGAGACGTGTGAGACTGAGGGGAGTAACCAGGGACTGTCATGTACTCTGTATTAAGAATTTGGCTTGCTACCCTACCCTGCTTTCTCAGTAAAAGTGTCAGCAGAGCTATTTGCTTATGGTTTATCCCAAGTAATTTAGATGTGTATTTCTTCTTCCTTTTACAGCACTCATTTGTCTTCCCTGGTGTTTATGTTGGCTCTACCCCCAAAATCCCATTTTTTATTGAGAACAAAGGCAAGACATGCGCCAGGGTGACATTTGATTTATCCAATCATGATGACTTTACACTACAGTTTATTTCTCAGCCAGGTATATATTTACTTTTTCAAACCTTGTAATTGACTAAAAATATTGCTTGGGGATCAAAAAGAAAAGGATTTCTGTAATAAAAGTATTTTTTAAAAACGAGTCCTAAAAGATATACTGCAACTGTTATCTAATGTTCTGTCCACTACAGGTATAGAAACATAATCCAGCAAGCTATTATTAGTAAAATTAAATGCTTTGTGAAAAACTTGGCGATTCCAGCAAAATGGAGGGAATGTGGGAAAATGGCTGCCAGCTTCTAAGAGCTAAACTGCATGAGATGAATTACACGAGGACACATAAGTGAAGGTAGACGCCATGTTAGCTGGGAAGCAGAGTTTGAATTTCACCTCTCTTTACAGAGCTGGCAAAGGTTCTCTCCTCAGAGGGTTTGTTAATTTCCTCTTTGCCTCCCTGAAGGCTCTGTCAAGCCTTTGCTGGCTCTGTAGAGAGGTAAAATTAACAGACCCTCTGAGGAGCGATCTTTGCTGGCTCTGTAGAAAGAGGTGAAATTCGAACTACACTTTCCAGCTAACATTGCATCTCTCTTCACTTGAGCATCCTTGTATAATTCGTCTTACGTAGTTTAGCTCTGAGATACAGCCTGAGTGTTTCTCTCACTCTTGCTGCAGGTATTTAAAGCTTGGATATGGTGGGGTCATAAGCACTTGTGCACGAGCCTAAGCACTCTTGGCCTTTGGCTCTTAGCATCAGGCCTTGGTCATGGTGGATTATCTCAGTAGAGTAGCTCAGGATATTTTGTGTTCTTCCTATTTGTTTCTATATAATTTTATTTGATTTGTTTAAATTCCATTTTTTCTAAGCTTATTTGGTTTCCCAGTGGAGAAAAAAATGGAATGTGCATTCCTGACCTGCATAAGAGAGTAGCATCTACTAGGATATTATATGGGATCTTCCCATAACTAAGGGCTGAACTACATGTTAACTTTTTTTAGTGAGTTGGATCTAGTTCTCCTGAACCTGATTTGTTATTAAGATAACTGTATCTTTCAATCAGAAGTGTGGTGGCCAGCTGGAACTCTCCAGTTAATGTAGTTGTGAACCTTTATATTTGTTGTCCCTGAGCTTTAGCCCTGTTAGCTATTCCCTGTTAGCTATTCTTTTGGGTCTTTTGGACCCACAAAAGCAATCCTAAGCAGTTATACCCTTATAAGTTTCAGATTGCACTGTCTCATGTGGAATGTTCAAAGTCTACAGAAACTCTTGGGTGCAATTTCCTAAGACAGCTTTGCTTTGTTGGCTTTGACTCTGCATGTATAGCAAGTCCATGCTGGTGGGGTATGTTCTTCCCATTCCTGCTCTTCTGTTCTAATAGGTTTACCTAGTTCTTTTTTTTTTTTATCTGGGAGGTTCCCAGAAATCTGCACTTTCCATTACTATGTTCGTTTTTATGGAAGCTTTTAAATAAAAGCTCAGGCTTGGTACTGCTAGGAGTAAACCCACTGGGAGTAAACCCACTGCTGCCAAACCAGTTATTGAACTGTGGGTTAGTCACTTGGTCTGTGGTCATTTGAAATGGGGTCGATCTGTCAGGAGTGTTCCTACCTCAGAGAGTTGGTGAGGGAAGTGTTTGCTGGTACCTTCAGAAGAAGTCTACTATTTGAACTCCTTCCACTTCTCCTCTAAGCACAATTCTGTAGAATTATAATTCTACAAAACTGATCAGTATGAATAATAATATATGCAACCCTCCTTTTTCTGACAGATGCTTGCCATTCACCATCAACTCCTCATTTGTATACTGTGACCATAGATGCAAATTCCACTTTGGAATGTTCGTTGAATTTCGCACCAAAAGAAGTAAGCTTATGGGGTATCAAATAGGCACATGAAATTTTACCATAAGGGAAAGAAGATTTGTTGTAAGCTACAGTCACAAAAACCTGTCCCACTGAAGCAGCTGTTTTCCAGATATAAGTATCAGCAATTTATCAAATTATTTATTATGAATTCAGTTTACAAATTTTGAAGATTAATATTGTGCATATTTTGGTAAGATATTGTTTAGCAGTTACATAGTGCATCCTCTTATATTCAGCATTTATTATGACATTTAGTATGTTGTCACATCAGTAAACCAAAATTCAAGTTTTTCGGTTGTAGATATTGTGTGCCTGAGAGCTAATGCCAGATGCTAATTAAATGTAACACTTTTGTTTTAGAATTAGGGCTTAGAATTATGCTTGGTTTTTAAAAATAAAAGTGCAAGGGGGAAACAGCCTTGAAATGCCACAATATTTATGCAAAATGTAAAATCTGTTGCATCAGATATCTGAGCATTTATTGTGGGGAAAATGACAGAATTTTGATTATTGCTCAAGGTGGTGTCACAGCAGGCAGGGACCTGGGAAGCTATCTGTAGTCTGCCATTACTCTGGTACAGGTTTCCTCGGAAGGGCCAACCGACCACTTTTGCTTACACTTTTCCAGTAGGTTTTACTTTGTGTGTGATTGAATGAAGTGTGAGGACCCAAGCAGAATAATAAACAACTTTATTTAAAATGTTTAGTAATAACTGGTGTTCAAAACTTTTTTTTTTTAATTACTAACAATACAAAGGAAAGAAGGGGGGCAAAGGGAAGGGAAGAAAAAAAAACACATAACAGCACAAACAATACATCTACAAATAATGCTTTCCCTTCATACTGCCATTGTTTAAAATTAAAACTTTGTGAAATACTGTTGGATTGGTAGACCTTGCAAAATACAGATTATAATCAAGATTAGGTCTTCCTCCCCCCCCCCCCTGTGCCTCGGACGCAGTTCTCTCTGAACAGCTGCAGTCGCCGCGCTCGTTCCTTCCTCCCCTCCCCCTTCAGACTTGGAACCCTTCTCTTCTTGCTGCAAATCCTGCTGGAACTCTGGATGCTGACCCTCAAAGTCCCTTAGTTGATCTTCTGATATTATCTTATAAGCTTGATCTTTGTAATTAAACCAAATACCTTCCGGAAATAGCCATTTGAACTTTATTTCACGTTTCCTCAAAAGAGCCACAAACCCTTTGTATTTAAATCTTCTTTTCCGAGCTAAAAATGGAACGTCCTTCAGTATCATAACCTTATTACCCAAAAAGTCCAGATCCACATTGTATGTATTATATAGGATAGTGTCCCGAATCCTCTTAGATGAGAAGTCAATGATGATCTCGCGAGGCAGCTGACGCTTCGTTGCATATTTTGAAGAAGCCCGACGGACTTCCAAAATGGTGCTTTTTAACTCTTCTTTAGTTGCCCTCGTGGGTGTCGCCAAAAGTTCCGAGACCAGATCCCGCAAATTCTCATTTTCCTCCTCTTTCATGTTCTGGAGACGCAAAACTGTCTGTGCTCGTTCCACTTGTAGCCCGATCAGCTGGTTCTCCACCAGCTTTAATTCTTTGTTTGTTGCCCTCACGAGTAATGCATTTTCCCGAGCAGACTTCTCTGCCCCCCCCGCTGTTTCTTTAATGGTTTTCACTTCGCTTTCAATTAAGCCGACCCTTTGATCTGTTTCATTTAGCTTGTCAACAAAGGGCTTTATGGCTTCAGTCACCGACCGTTTCACCAAGTCCTCGAGAGATTCCCCTTTACCCTGCAGGGCAGCCGAGATTGACTTGCCCAAAGTGGGACTCTGCTTTTTCGTCGCCATTTTAGGGGGGGGGGAACCGCCGACCAAATTCTGAAACTCAGTGAGGGGGAAGAAACCCGAGCCTTCTTAGCTTCAGATCCCACCAATCCTTCACGTACGCTTGTAATACAGAAGGAATTCGCTTACTTACAGGCTTTCGCCTAGTTCTGCTCTTTGCCGTTCTCCATGGCCCGGCTGCACGCGATGTGCTGCGCAAGTCTGCCGGCCTCCGTTGGGGCAAATGGGCAATTTACCCCCTGCATCGCATTCAGGGGGTTCTTCCCGCGGCGCCCCGGACCCTCACTCCCTCACTGGGAGTCCTGGGGGTTAACCCTCGCAGGTCAACCACCCGGTCAGGCTGCTCAGACGTTTCCTCCCGGACCTGCGGAGAGGAGCGTCTGACATGGCCGGGAAAACGAAACCGAATCCAACTGGTGTTCAAAACTTTGTAGAGTAAGGAGAACAGTAAAGATAGATGAACAACAAAATCAAACACCCTAATACATTTAACTAGACTGTTCTTAACTGTCTCCTGGAGTGGTGACTAGCTTTCAACTGTCTCACCCCTTCTGGATGAGGGATCACTCTGTCTGCGGCAGCCTCCCCTCAGCTCTGCTCCCTAGGAGTGAACACCCTCCCACTGTGACAAGGCCTTTCATCACTTCTTTGCAGGCACCATGCCCCCACTTCTCTATTGGTGCAGTTTCCCCCTTCAAATCCCCTATTAATCAATCACAGGGTCCAAAGAGGACCTAGGAAATGTAGGCCCTGTAGTCAATCTAGTACAAGCTTCCCCAGAGCCACTAGGTCTCACTACGTAGACCCGGGATCATAACAGATGTGGTGACCTATCTTTTCTTTCTACTTGTATGACCCTTGCCCTTCCTAGCTGCTTAAATTTGTTTGAGGAGGGGCTGGCTGACTCAGTCTAAGTGGTAGTTAATGCCACCTTGTGAAAGGGGGATGGTCACCCAGCCTTGCAACAGGCTGTGTTGTCTCCACTACTACAAAAAACTACCCTGGTCTAAGAATGTTCCATTCTCGAACAAGGTGATCGAATGGGTGATGTTTGGACATTTCCTGGGTTTTCTGGATTAATTGTATTGTTTAGGTCCTTTCTAATCTGGTTTCAGGCCCGATTATGAGACTAAAATGGCCTTGGCTGCCCTGGTGGATGACCCTGTGCTGGGAGATTGGCAGAGGGAGTGCAAATCTCCTGATGATACTGGTGGAATAATAATAAATTTTGCAATGGTAGAATAATAAAGAACTTTATTAAAAATGTTTATTAATAAGAGTTGTCCCAAACTTTGTAAAATAAAGAGAAAAATAAAAGTTGGTGAACAAACAAACTAAAACACCCTAACATGTCTGACTAGACTGTTAACTGTCTCTTGATGACTGACTTCAAACTGTCTCACCCCTTCTAACACCCTAACATGTCTGACTAGACTGTTAACTGTCTCTTGATTACTGACTTCAAACTGTCTCACCCCTTCTGGATGAGGTTTGCAGCAGCCTCTCCTCAGCTCTGCTCCCTAGGATGGAACACTCTCCCACTTGGTGAGACCTTTTATCCCTTCTCTCAGGCACCTCCCCCTACTTTTCTATTGGTGCAATTTTTTCCTCCAAATGTCCAAAGGGAACCTGGGAAATGTAGTCCCTGAAGTTACTTTAATGCAGACTTCCGTAGAGTCACTAGGCCTCTCTAGGCCCAGTTTCATAACACCCCCCCTACTAGACCAAATCATGGGGTCTGGCTATCTGGATCCCCATCAATGAGGTCTACAATTAAGCTGTGGGTTGCTCTTTTAACCATCTAAAACTTAATACTCAAGCTCTGTAACTCATTAAGATAGAACCAAGTGGAAAACATGGATAAACACTGTAGTGGTGAAACAATGGAGAATATCTATATACAGCAGGATAACTAATCATCACAGGCTTTGCAGGATAGAACATCATCAGCTACTTTATTCTTAGATCCTGCAATGTGCTCAATCTTGAAATCGAAGTCTTACATGGCTAGACTCTATTGCAGGAGCTTCAGGTTGGTAAGCTTGGCAGTCTGGAGCCACTGGAGAGGGGAATGATCAGTTTGGAGCAGGAAACATCGACCCCAAAGTACAGCTGGAATTTTCCCAAAGGAAATACAATAGCATAATATTCCTTTTCGGCAATTCCCTCACCCGCTTCCCACTCTGTAAGTTTCTTGCTAAGGAAAGCAACTGGGTGTTGCTCCTGATCCGGCCCCTTCTGAGATAACACTGCCCCCACCCATGGTCAGAAGTGTTGGTTGTGAGGACGAAGGGTCTATTGGAGTCTGGAACCTTTAGAACTGGACAGGTGATGAGTTTTTTAGCTCTTCAAAAGCCTGCTCGTATTGTACTGTCTGTTGTAACTTCTCAGGCCCTTTTCCTCTCAATGAGATCTGTTAGCAGCAATTCTAACTGATTGTAGTTATGCGCAAACTTCCGGTAATATCCAGCCGACCCCAGGAAGGATCAGATTTGTGTCTTTGTTCTTGGTATGGGCCAGTCTCGAATGGCCTCAACTTTGGTTGTCCGGGAGAAATGGTCCCTTGTCCTACTTTGTGTCCAAGGTATGTAACTTGGTTGAGGCCAGTTTGGCATTTCTTGGCCCTCAAGGTAAATCCAGCTTCTTTTATCCTTTCCAACACCATTCACAGGTGCACCAAATGTTGTTCCGATATCAGGGAAAATATAGCAACCTTGTCCAAGTATGCAATTGCAAAATCCTCCAACCCCTTCAGGAGTTTGTTGGTGGCCCTCTGGAAGGTGGTGGGTGCATTCTGAAGCCCAAATGGCAAAACAGTAAATTCATAAAGTCCTTTACATGTCACAAAAGCAGAATGTTCTTTCGACTGTTTGTCATGCTTGTACTACCAATAGCCTCTGGTAAGATAAAAGGTGGAGATGTTTCTAGCTGAGGTGAATTGGTCCAACAAATCATCTATGCAGGGCATGGAGTATTGGTCTGGTCAGTATATCTTGTTGAGATGCCTATAATCCACGCATAGACGGACCTCACCATTGAGTCTGTTGACCAGCACAACCAGTTATGCCTCCCATCACCAACATCTCAGTTAACTCTCTCTCGATGGCCTGCTACTGAGTATATGGAATCCTACAGGCCTGTTCTGCCACAGGGGGCTCATCCCCTGTAAAAATAGAGTGCATTGCAATTTGGGAGTGACCAGGCAGGGCAGAGAACTGTTCAGCAAATTCAGTACACAGTTGCTTAACTTCTTCCTGCTGGTCCCTAGACAATAAGGGGGAGAAGGTAATATCCTCTACCCCACCCTCACCACAACTTCCTGCAAACATTTCTTTGGGGTTCCCAAAACTATCAGCCAATTCCGGGATGAGGTGGCAAACGATGGTTTCTTGAGAGTAGTATGACTTTAAGGCGTTGGCATGGTAAACTCGGGGTGGGAGATCCATGTCTGGGAATTCAACCAAATAATTCACTTCTCCCAGGCGACTCGTAACTTGGAATGGTCCCTCCCAGGCGGCTTCCATTTTATTAGCCTTCACTGGTTTTAAAACCATTACCAGATCACCTGGGCTGTAGGCTTGCCCCCTGACGTTCATGTCATACTAAGCCTTCTGTTTTCATTGCAACTCCTTCAAGTGAGCATGAGTTAGGGTCAGAGTCTCTCTTAAATGATTCTGAACCTTATCAACAAAGTCCAAAAAAACCTAGTCCCTGGAGAGGGTATCAAGCCCTCCCAATGATGTCGCACCAGTTCCAGATCCAGAGGAGTTAGCTGTGTTAGTTTGTAGTAGCAAAATAGTAAAGAGTCCAGTAGCACCTTAAAGACTAACCAACTTTATTGTAGCATGCACCAGTTCCAGGGGCCCACGTGCCTCCCTTCCATAAACCAGTTCAAAGGGGGAGAACCCCAACCTAGGGTTTGGGAGAGCCCTGTACACAAAGAGCAACTGTTGTAGAGCTAAATCGCAATTATTTGAATGGGCAGCAGCAAACCTCTTATTCATTTTCCTTAGAATTTCATTGAACCTTTCCACTAAGCCATTCAGTTGGTGATGGTAGCCATTCAATTGGTGCCGGACTCCATGACTACTCCACATATTCTCCATCATGTCTGAAAGTAAGTTAGTCCTGGCATTTGTGAGAACCTCTAAAGGCCAGCCTGCCCTGGCAAACACGTCTGTGAGAGCTTGACAAATAGTATTGGCATCAGTATGGCTAAGTGCTGCTGCTTCTGGCCAGTGGATGGCATAGTTGACCACAGTCAGAATGTATTGCTTCCCCCTTGGGGTCTTGTTAGGTAGTGGCCCCAACATATCAATAGCAACCCGTTGGAAGGGAATGTCCATGACCGGTAAAGGCTGGAGTGGAGCCTTATTGTTTTGGGCTTTCCCCACAGTTTTACACACCTCACAGAATTAGACAAACTTGCCAATGTCTTTACCCATTCCTTCCCAATAAAAATGTTGTCCCAGACGGTCCTTGGCGCTTCTCACTCCAGTATGACTAGTGGGGTGATTGTGAGCTAGACTCTTAAGCTGGAGACGATATTTACTTGGTACCACTAGCTGCAGGTGCGTTTTCCACTCACTCTTATGCCCCGATTGAAGGGACTCCCAATACAGCAAACCATGGTCCAACACAAATCTAGAACGGAGGGTTTCATTTAGAGGGTTATTCTTCAGTGCCTGTTGATGAGCTTCCCCAAGACTCTTCTCCTCCTGCTCCTTCTGGGAAACAGCTGTAGTCACTGGAAAAAATTCCATTTCACCTTGGTCTATGATGGGGTCTGGAGAGGTTACCGTGGCTATTTCTCATTTTGGCTGTTTCTTTGTCTGGCTGCAAGTTAACACTTCTATGAAGTTCTCAGTCCCTGGGCTGAGATAATCTGGTGTAGCCCCAAAGCCTCTTAGCAATTGCATGTACACATCCATCATGGGATCAGTCTCAGCTTTTGAAGGCCCCAATCCCTGTTGTTCTTTCCATTGGAGCACATGTTCTGCCAAATCTTCCCCCACAAACATAGCCACTGAGGTGTAATCATACACAGGAACCTTCTTTTGTCCGTTCCACCTCTCGTATTGAATCGGTATCTTGGCCACAGGGAAGGGTAATCTCCTCTGCTTCATGGAGGCACCACACCCGTCTTTCCTCACCCTGAATGAGATACTTAGGATCCATGAGAGGGCGATGGACTGTGGTCAAAAGGGAAGCAGTGTCTTGCCAGGCTACGATATCACATCCATTTACCTCGACATTCTTACGGTGGTGCCTAGGAATATATTCTGGATCAAAATCAGGAGGAGTGGGTTGGATATCCATCGGGAACATGGGGTGTGCATTCGTGCTGGACTTAGGGCACTTACTATGGAAGTGTCCTAGCTCATTGCATGTATAACACTGGGGTGCTTTCCAATCTCCTGTTGGCAATTGCACATTAATACTTGAAGAATCAGGATGCTGTTGTCTGTGCTGCTATCCTCTAGCTTCTGGCTACTCCCTGGTCTATGCTGGGAGCTTCAGAGGTTCCTTTGGGCACCGATCATGATGGTTGTTGGGTCTTTGCCCCCCCCCATTTGCTTCCACCAAATGCTCCGCCCACCGTCCAACTTCTTGGAGGGTGGAAGGGCTCTTATCTATAAGCGAGCATCTAATATGCTCAGGAATGAGAGTCAGAAACTGATTGATGCACATTAGAGCCTTTACATCAGCTAGGGTCTTAACAGCAGCTACTTCAACCCATATATCATAGGCCTTCCCCGGTCTATAAATTAACTCTGGGTACGACTCCCTGTTTTCAGGTTTTACTTCCTTAAATCTCTTGTGGGCTCCTTCTTTGGAACCCCTACCCTCTCACACACTCTGTCCACCTTCCATTTGTCCAGACACTGAAGCCGGAACTCCCCTAAGCTGAGGTCTCAACTTTTCCATTTACAATTCTGGGGGACCTTGCTATCCATGCAAACTTGCTCAAAGTTCTGCAGATACACTTCAATGTCCTCCCCTACCTTGTATAAAGGATATTTTTGGTTATCTCCCTTCACAGCAGCATCTGGAGGAAGCAGCCCCTTTTCAGTCCTTGCAAGTTCAATCTCATGTGCCAGCTTGATTTTTTTCTCTTTCCAGCTCCATCCTGGCTGCATTCTTTTTCTCATCTCTCTGCAGCCGAGCTCTCTCTAATTCCACCCCGAGTTGCAGTTGGAGACACAAGGTCTCTTCACTCAGAGGTGACATTGCTTGGGACATGGTTGCTTCAACCAGCAGTGCGCCCATAGTCTACATTAGTCCAGCAGTCCGCTTCTAGGTTCTGCTCTTAGGAATGGGAGCATCTCAAATTTTTCTTTCCCAGAACAGAGAAACATACACTCCTCTTCCTAGCCTGGCTATCCTGTTGACCTGACAGCTAAGAAAATAAACAAAACTTCACCAGTACCTTTACTGAGCACTTGTGTGCTCTGGCAAGCCACTTAGAAAAAGGTTAAGGCCAAATAGCGATTTGCCTCTCACCGGGTCCAAATTTAGGCCATTCCACTGCTAGACCACCATGTCTGGTACAGGCTCATAACAGGTGGGTAGGGCAACTTTAAATAAATCATTAATACCTAAATATGCATTCAATTAAAGTATCGTAAATAATGGTTGTGGTGGTAGAGAATGGCCCCAAGTCATAGCTGACTTATGGCGACCCTTGATAGGGTTTTCAAGGCAAGAGACAAACAGAGATGGTTTGCCATTGCCTGCCTATGCAACCCTGTTCTTTGTCCAAAATCTCCCATCCAATTACTAATCAAGGCCGACCCTGCTTAGTTTTTGAGATCTGATGAGATCAGGCTCACTTGGGCTATCCAAGTCAGGGCATCTTAAATAATACCCAACATGTATTCTTGGCTAAACAGTGCATTAGATCTGACAATTTGTGGGCACAAATATTGTAGATCTTTCTCATAATTCTCTCCCTTCAATAATCCTTTCTGATTGTGTGAAATTTAATTCCTGGGGTTGTAGGGTCTTCATAGGCCATGCTGGCTGGAGAGATGTACTTTCCTACCACCTCTATGAGTGCAGAAATCCCCTCCCCTATCCTCTTTGCAACTCCCCATCCAATGTGGCTGTTAGTCCTTGTGGGTCTTGTGACCACAGGAATCACATTTCCCAGGGACTGTTGTAAAGAAGAGAATGCAGGAAAGATCTGTGACCACCAGTTCCTTCTTCTGATGGAGTAGTGGTTCCAACCCACTCTATATATGTATGTCATTTATATGCCACTTTTCCTTCAAGGAAATGAGGGCAGAACATACCAGGGAGGGGCTGTGGCTCAGTGGTAGAGCATCTGCTTGGCATGCAGAAGGTACTAAATTCAATCACTGGCATCTCCAGTTTAAAGGATGAGGTAGTGGGTGATGTGGAAGATCCTGAGCCTGAGACACTGGAGAGCAGCTGTCAGTCTGAGTAGACAATATTGATCTTGATGGACCAATAGTCTAATACATTATAAAGCAGCTTCATGTGTTCACATTTTACCTTCACAATAATTCTGTGAGAGTCAATGGGCTGAGGGATTTGTGACATATTCAAGACTACCTGGGAAGTTTTATGGCTCAGAAGGAATTTGAACCCAACTTTTCATGGTCAAGTCTAGTACAATCATTCTGTCTTTTTCTAACATTGGCCATTGAGGAGGAGTTTAAAATTGCTTTTAAAACATAAGAAGGTTTTAGAGACCAAGAATTTATTTTGAATTAAGCTAGAATACAGAATTTAATAGCAGATACATTTATGTTTTTCTCACTCAGATCCCTTGAGATACAGTGTTTATTTACAAGAGTATTCTGTTAAAACAGCATTTTCCTGGATATCATTTTTCAGTTTAAAATAATCATAAATATTCAGCAATCTTTTAAAACACTTTCATTTCCCCTGAAGATGAGCTGTCATTTAAAATGAGAAACAGAAGACTCCTGTCTGAAATTATTTATTTAGATTTCTTCGAATTGTGGGCATAATTTTAAAAAGAGTAAATTGTGTTCTTTGTGCTCACTGTTTCATGAAGTATGATTCATTCCTGAAGATGGTGTGTGTGTATTCATATACATTTTCTGGAGCTTTCACATATCCTTTTTAGTGGAATGTGGGAAGATACCCTGAAACTGCTGGTTTAAGTCACAGTCAATTAAAAATGAGCTTGTTGTCAGTCTTTAGTGCAGTTCCACATTGGGACTGGGCAGGCGCAAGCTTCACCTGGCTTTTTCACTGCATCCAAGTACAGTTCCGTGCCCTCCACCTCCAGCGATCTCAGTTGCTTCTATTTTGGACTCAGCCTGTCAACCTGCTCCAGCGTGAAAACTGCCATCCGGGATTCGGGCTCTCCTCACCACACCTTGGCCACCGAGTATGACCTATTCTCAGGTCCCAAATTGGCAGGACTTTCCTAGCTCCAAGCTGCTCCCTTTCTCTAATCGTTGGTTCTGCCTTCAGTTCCAACAGGAATGGCTCCTACATCATCAGTTTCAGTACCTCTGGTTCCAACACCCTCTTCCACGGGATCCCATCAGTTCCATGCTCACTCACCCCCTCTCTCTGACTCTGATGATGGGGAAAAAGCAGGCTTCTGACACTCCAATGCAATTTCAGATCTAGCCTCGGACCCATCCCCGGAAGAAACCATGGGTGACTTTTCATTCTGTTCATTCCCAACTGTTCTCTGAGCAGATGCTCAGAATGGCGCGTGCACTTAACCTTGACGTATCATCAGCAACACCAAAGCCTAAGAGTAAGGTATGCCAGTCACTTTATAGCAACTCACCAGCCTCTGTAGCTTTCCCACCAGTGGAGAATCTCCTTGACATTGAGCATGGAGTTTGGGAGAAGCCAGCATCATCACCTGCTACCTCTCGTAAGACTGAGAACTTTTAGAAACTCCAACAAAAAGATTGCATGTTCCTCTTCATTCATCCATGTCCATCTTCTCTCATTACAGAGGAAGTCCAGTTTAGACACCACTGTGGCTCCCATTTGTCTCCGGTGGATAAGGAAGGATGCAAACTGGATGCCCTGGGGTGCAAGATCTACTCCTCAGCGCACTGTGAACTACCAGGCTATAATGGGCTTGTAGAACTTGTTTCTTTGGGACCACCTGTCCAACTACACCCAAGACTTACCCGAACAAGGGAGAGTTCTTATTTGAGCACTCCAGGGTCCATGAGACTCACCAAGCAGCAAATGTCTGCAGGTAAACATGCCGCAGATTGTTCAGCCAGAGCCATGGCTTCTGCCTTAGTCCTCAGATGCCACTCTGGCTTCGCTCCATGGCCTTGCCCCAGGAGAAATGCAATAAGATTGAGGACTTCCCCTTTGAAGGCTCCTTCCTATTCTACGAACACACTGATGAGTCCTTAAAATAAATGACAAAAACCAACAGACAGCACGATCCCTGGGGGTTATCACCCCTCAGCAGCAACAGTAGCAATACTCATTCAGGCATCACTAAAAGAATTGTTCATCATACCAACAATGCTCTAGGTACACGTATCTGCATTACCCGCAGAGGGGTTATTCCAGCTACTCTTGTACAGGAATGAAGAGGCCTAACAAACCTATATCCAAACAACCTCAACTTGGCTTTCCGAAATCGAGCCAAGGGCAAAAGGTGTTGTTCTGACTGACTGCCCCACAACCTTTACAACCCTTCTCGTTCAGAGACATGTTTACTTCCTTCTATAGTTCCTGGGCATTGATCTTGTCGGACTCTTGGGTCCTTCAAATTGTTCGTTATGGCTACCATCTGCATATTATGGAATTGCCACAGTTATCCCCACCTTCCAATGTTTCAACGTGCCCAGTAGAAGCCCTTTCCCCTGTTATTGAAGAACTCCTCTCCAAAGGGGCCATTCAGAGGATCTCAACCAGAGATTCCCCACTTGGTTTCTTTTCCAGATATTTTCTGGTTCAAAAGAAGGATGGAGGATTCTGCCCTATGCTGGACCTCCACTAATTAGACTTGTTTATTAAAGTTTAAGAGTTTAGAATGTTAACCTTTTCCAGTGTTTTGCAATATCTAGAACCAGGTAACTGGTTTGCAGTTACTGACCTCAAAGATGCCTGCTTTCATATTACCATACACTCTGATCACAGGCGGTACCTCAGATTCTACTTCCAGGGAGAGATCTTCTAATACACAGTCCTCCCATTTGGCCTTTCCTCTGCCCCCCGGGTATTCCCAAAATGTCTAGTGGCTGTAGTTGCACACTTGAGGTCTAAGGGCTGCTCTGTCTACCCTTACCTGGACGACTGGCTTCTGGTTGCCCATACATGGAGCCTCCTCCAAGAACACATTGACATTACCATTCAAACAATGTCTCACTTGGGGCTGGTTATCAGTTGGAAAAAGTCCACTTCTGCCCACCCAGGTTATCCAGTTTATAGGGGCCAAGTTAAATCCCACAGTGGGGAGATCCTTCCTGCCACTAAACAAAATCAGATCACTCCAATGTCTAATCACCAGATTCCAAAGCAAATGTTTCCAACCTGCTCTACTTATCCTGAGGTTTCTAGGGCTCATGGCTGCTACCACTAGCATAGTACCCTTTGCTTGCTTCCGTATGAGACCACTTCAGAACTGGTTTCTAAGGCACTTCGACCCCCTCAGAGACCCTCAATGAAAGGGGCTCTCAATTCTTAGGACAATAATTAGATCGCTTAACTGGTGGTCTCTGGAGTCTAATCTCCTAAGGAGAATACTGTTTGGAATCCAATTATCCAACACCTCTATCACCACTGATGCCTCCCTGATGAGTTGGGGTGTACACTGTGGGGACATCTCGATACCGAGAACATGGTCACATTCTGAATGTTCTATGCACATCAGCCTATTAGAATTAAGAGCAATCTGTTACTCCCCTACTTCTTTTGCAGATCTTCTCTGCAACAAGAGGGTACAGGTCCACACAGACAACACAACCACCCTCTATTATCTCAACAAGCAGGGAGGAACGGCCTCACTGATCCTCTATTCCGAGGTGACAATGCTATGGCACTGGGCAGTTCAAAACAACATCTTTCCCTAGGCTATACATATAGTTGGAACTGCAAACAACAAGGTAGACTCCCTGAGCAGTGTTTAAACTGCACCAGAATGATCTATCAACCCCATGTACTTACACCCCACATTCCAGGAATGGGTGATGCCTGATATAGACCTATTTGCGACCTCAGAAAATTCCAAGGCCAGAGCCTTTTGCTCCATAGCGGACACAGACTCAAGATCCCTTGGAGATGCCTTCCAGATCCCCTGGGACTGAGGCCTTTTCTACGTCTTCTCACCGGTACCCCTAATCCTCCAGGTATTGTGCAGAATTCGACATTTCAGAACATACTGTATCCTCATCACCCTCTTCTGGCCATGCAGGGACTGGTTCCCATCCCTGTAGGAGATGTCTCGGGGTTCATACATTCACCTACCTGAGGTACCGGACCTTATACACAGAGGGCAAATACTCCACCACAATGTGGCCATCCTCAAACTAATGGCCTGGTTTCTGCTCCTGATATTGCGCTCTTCTCCAAGGAGGTGACTGAGATCATATTAAATGCCCGTAAACCTTCAACAAGGTCCTCCTACGGCCACAAGTGGTCCTGTTTCTCTGCATGGGCAGCACAAACTATCTTCTCCCCCTTTTCCTGCCCACTCGTTTTTATCTTTGAGTACTTATCATCACTACTGAAGAATGGTCTAGCTGCTTCCTCAGTTAAGGTCCACCTTGCGGCTATTTCCGCATTTCATGAGACCATTGACGGCAAGACAGTATTTTCACACTAGGCTTCCAAACAATTCCTGAAAATGGTAACAAACACCTTCCCACCCAGGAGGCCTCCCTTACCCCCAACGGAGTCTTTCTCTAGTTTTGGGACAACTCATGCTAGCACCTTTGTAACCACTATCCCATTGCGACCTTAATTTGCTCTCCTGGAAGGTTGCCCTTTTAGTGACTATCACTTCTGTAAAAGGGTGGGTGAATTAGCGACTCTCCGCATAGACCCTCCTTTTCTACAATTTTTTGATGAAAAGGTAATACTGTATCCTAGCTTAGAATTCTTGCCCAAAGTAGTTTCTAAGTTTCACTTGCAACAAAAGGCCATCCTTCCAGTACTCTTCCCCAACCCATCTTCACAACTGGAACGTACACTCCATAAATTAAATGTAAAGAGGGCACTCCTATATTATATCAATAGAACAAAGCCCTTTAGAAAGTCTAGGGCCTTATTCATATGTTATTCAGGCCCTCACAATGGTCTTCTAGTGGCCAATCAGTCCCTCTCAAGGTGGATTGTGGCAGCCATCAGACAATGTTATTCTTCAGCCAGGGTTCCCTGCCCAGTGACCTTCAGTGCACACTCTTCTAGAGTGCAGTCATCAGCTGCATTCCTACGAGGGACCCCTTTACAGGACATCTGCCAAACTGCTACCTGGTCATCAGCAGACACATTTATTCGTCAGTACTCTGTGGATGTTAATGCCAGGAAGGATGCAGCAGTAGGGATGGCTGTCCTACACTCTCTGTTATTTTAAACATCTCACACCCTCTTCCATTGGCGAGTAGCTTTCTATACTCCCAATGTGGGACTGCACTGAAGACTGACAATGAAAACAATGTTGCACTTGCCTATAACTGTTGTTTGTCTAGGTTTTTGTGCAGGACACATTCCATCCCTCCTACCCTGCTGTGAGACACTCAGGTACTTGCGGCCCCATTTTGGTGGGAATGCTCTGCTCATGAGTGTTGCCAAGAGGGAGTGCCCCCTAGAGCTTGAGAGCTTATAAATCTTTCTGGTGGCCAGCCTGCACAATCCCAATGTGGGCCTGCATGAAGACCTAGACGAACAACAGTTACAGGTAAGTGCAACACTGTTTTCCTGCACGTCTGAAGAATGAGGTTGTCAACTCCAGTTTGGGAAATTCTTGGCGATATGGGAGTGGAACCTGGGGATAACAGAGTTTGGAGAGGGGAGGAGACTCAGTATGGATATGACACCATTGTGTCTATCCTCCAAATGTGTCGTTTTGTCCAGAGCAACTGATCTTTGTAGTTTGGAGATCAGCTGTAATTCCAGTCCCTACATAGGGATTGACAACTCTAATGAGGAACAGTAGCTGGATCCAGAAATTGTAAAAGAATTCTGTTATCTAAATAGAGAATAGTCTCATTCTGCTTATTTCAGTCAAATGTGATTACTGCTGAGTCAAAATGAGGAGTCCATTTTGAGAAATCGGAATGCTCTGTTTATATCTTCAACTCTGTATTGGATTTCTTCTGGTTTTAAATCTTTGCAAATTTGCATTTATATACCTCATTACAACATCTGTTGAAATGTCATTGAAATTGTTGTGGCTTATACTGTGTAATCCTCCTTGAGTTTCAGTGAGAGAGGCAGACTATAAATAACGTAGATAAAATAAATGAATATGGTTTGTTTTCAAGTCAATCCTAGTGAGTTTAAAATTTTATATATTAATTTAAAAGAAGGCTAATTCATAGGAGTCTTGGGAGTCCGTTAATAATTCCTGAACACTGTCCTGAGAACATTTGTAATCTCTTCATGCTGCCCTTGCCCCGTTTTTCTTAGCCTTTTTAAATTATATGGTTCTTAGTTCAAGATGAGTAGCCATGTTAGTCTGTCTGAAGCAGTAAAAAAGAGCAAAAGTTCAGTAGCACCTATCAAACTAACAAAATTTGTGGCAGGGTATGAGCGTTCATGAGTCACAGTACACTACTTCACTTGGTTCTTAGTTGTTTGAGTAATCAGGCTATTCTGTTGGATGAGGCCTTCTACTGTGAGAACATGATTGCCTCAAGGGGCAATTGGCTCATTGTAGGACAAGGCATAGCAAATAGCAAGCCATATTTATAGGTAGCAACCTCCTGTGGTCAGACTGTTGAGCTCACCAGGAAATAATACACTAGCTAATTGCTGGAAGCAGTGTGTTGACTACTACATAAAACAAGTGGAGACTCTCAAGGATTTTTAGGGGACCTCTAATTTTTCCCTCCCCCACTATGCCCTTTTCCCCTTCCCTGCCTCCTCATAACCTCTCCCCCTTTTCCTGCTTCCTTTTCTTCCTTCCATCCACCTTTGTCTGTCCCCCTGTCTTCACCTTTCTCCATTCCCTCTCCAAGCAGCCTTTCACCTATAACCCATTTGTGTGGTACCAGCTGAGCCAGGCCCACTTGCATGGCAGGGAACCTGAAGAACTTGCGGTGGTGGGGTGGGGTACAACCCTTCCCCCGTATCCTCTTCCCCACACCATTTCCTCATCCCCTTCTTTTGACAGCCTCCATATGCTCACCTTTCCCTACGTCCTCCTCTCCGTCAAACCCACTAAACAACTTGCCTTTTATCTACCTCCCCATTTTCACCTATATTTCTTAATTTATTTCATTTATGTATTGCCTTTCTCCACAGTGGGGACCCATAGCAGCTTACATCATTCTCTTTGCTTCCATATTATTTTCACAACAACCCTGAGAGGTTAGGCTGAGAGTGTGTGACTGGATGAAAGTCGACCAATGAGCTTCCACAGCAGAGTGGTGATTTGAACCTGGGTCTCCCTGATCCTACACTGAAACTCTAAGCACTACACTACACTGGCTTTTTTGAGGGCTGCCATTGAACAGTAGTGAGCAGCAAGGCCTGTGTGAATCGTGTAGGTCATGTGGCATCAAGTCACTCAGTGGTTGCTGCCAGGCCTGGCCTTGAGGAGTTCTCTCTTAAAGGTGAAAACAGCCCTGGAAAGGTCTTTGCCCGCTCCCTATGCCTTTTACTGACAGGAGCCAAGCCTGCAGTACTGGTGGAACACTTATGGTTGCCTAGCAACAGTGGCTGAGGGCATCTGGTTAAAGCTACAGGAGCTCCTTTTATCATTTTGAGATTTTTTATACCCTCAGTGTATTTTTTTTAGATTTCAGATTTTTCTGCAAACCTGGGACAGTTTTCAGGGGTGTAAAAAGATCTATCTTGTCTAATCTTCAGATGTAAACATCCTCAGATTCTTGCCACTGAGCTATATAAGATAAGATCTGTTCCATAAATGAAATGTGGTTGCCTGTTGTGATGGAACTAGATAGGCACATCTGGACATTTGCACATCTGGACATTTGTGCAGTTCCCTCACAAGATAGCATAAAGAACGAAAGAGGGATCAAACAATTGCCATCTCTTCATAATCAGAAAAACCTATTGAGCCTCAAAGTTCAAAACAAATTTGTTTGTTCATGATTCAAGCTTTATTGTCAATCCTCAACCCCTTAGGCTCAGATATAATTTAATCAGTGCCTGCTTGAAATCTGGGGGACAAAAGCATTTCTTTTAATCTGCTTTCCATGTGCTTCTTGGTTGTCTGCTGTATTGTCCTGAACTGAAGCCAAGTCAAACCTTCTTCCTAGTTGCCAGAAACAGCTTTTTGCTCTCTTGGAAGGGGTTTGTTTGCCTTTGTCCTGAATGCAAGAACAATCTTTTTGTATCTGCTGCTGAAATGACTTCCAAGAGCAAGAATTGCTGAACTAAATAAGCAGCATTGCTAGTTCAAGTTTTGGATGGGTAACCATGCTATTCTGTGATAATCCCGTAGCACCTTAAAGACACCCCCTCCCCCAAATTCCAGGGTATGAGCTTTGACAAAGACGAATATACTCTGAAAAAGTGTGTTGGTCTTTAAGCTGCTTTTGGACTTGAAATTTGTTAGATAAACACTCATAATTAGGGATATGCAATCCAGATTTGAGAAAAAAACTGGATGTTTGCCAGTCTGGCTAAATCTGGCATTCCTGAATCAAATCAGAGAATCTGGATCTGGGAACCCGGATCCAAACTACTGAGAAATGTGGCTTCATCCTCTGGCTGGCTCCTTCCTGGATTTCTCTCACTTTTTTCCAAGAGGGGAAGGGGAGAAAGGAGAGGGGACTGAGGCAGAAGCAGGAGGGAGGAGGCCCGAATGGCCAGTCTGTGCAGTAGCTTTCTTTGTTTGCCTGGGTTCTGTGAGTGACACTGGTTGCCACCTAGGGGCTATGTTGGTCTGCGTTGCAGCTAAGTAAACACACCGGACACTTGTGTGGGTTATAAATGGCCACAACTTTATTGATTACAGCTATATGGAGCATTGGCCTGGCATCTGGGCTGGATCCCCGTTGGCATCGTAGGCCTCACTGCCGAACCGATGCATCACCCGCCAGCCTCCCACTGGCCACCACGGCACCTGCTGTTCCGTCGCCAGCCCCGCCTGGCGACCCGTGCCTCCAGATCCGTCGGGGTGAGCAGCTCGCAGGCCCGCTCACCCTGTTGGGATCCAGCCCAATGCCTCAAAAACCGCCAACCCCTAAAGTTGTGACAGAGCCCCCTCAAAGCTCTGAAAATGCGGAGGGTGGGAGGGTGCATGCTGATCCTGCAGATGCTCAAACCGCAATGGCGCTGACCATGCGGTTGGATCCTCGTGGGATGGACACTCCGCCTCCACTCTTCGTCCTGCCTCCACTCCGTCCGTCCCCAGGTGGCAACCCAGCTTGCTGGTGAGTCAGCCGCTTCCTTTTCAGTTAGGCTAAGTTGCAGGTCCCTTAGTTCAGTTTCATTTGGCTGGGATTCTCTGTTTTGATGTGATTCTCTGGTTTGATGTTGGTCCCCTTGATTCACTTTGGTTCTGTTGTGTTTCTTCTTACATTTAGAAGTGTGCATTTGACCTATGGCAGCTTTGCCTGTGTGTGTTTCTGCCTGAGACCCTGCTTAGAAATGAGGGAAACAATGGAGAGCGGCTGGGGGCACCTTCTTCAGGGGCTGATAGACTTGGACCTCAGATCTAATCTTCCTGAAAATGTGTGTGTGTGTGTGTGGGGGGGGGTTGTTTAGAGAAAGGTCAGGAGTACGTTCCCTGCAAATTTAGTGGAGTTTGCTTGAACAATGCCCCCCGGCCCTCCTGGATAGCCTTTAGATAGTTTCCCCCATAGGGAATAATGGCTGAATAAATCCAAAGTTGTCTGATCTATCTTAACTGGATCAGAGAATCTTTCCCAGATTTCAGGAATCCCAGATTTTTTTGGGATCTCTGAAACCCGGATCTGGATTTCCCCGAGGGTTTTTTTGGGTGCACACATAGGAACCTCACCCTGATAATGAATAAAGCAGTGTGTTTTGAGAGCCTTGCTTCTTCCTTGCCCTATGGGGCTTGAGTTTAGGATTGAATGTTAAATGTATAATTGTGTTCTTCGCACGCACACACGTCTGCACACACACTCCAACTTTTCATTCCACTAACTCATATATTGCATTACACTGTAGATTTTTGATACCTTGTTCTGTCTCTGTTTTGTACATTTTTTGTTGTTGGAATATTCCTGGAAAGTTTTAACAGGAGATGCTTGCACTCTTTCCTAATTAATGTAGTGTGGGGTGCTACAAAGTTCTATGTAAATTTATTTATTTACATTAGCATTTTTACCCCACCTTTCCACATAGGTCAAGGTGACTTGTGGTGGTGGAGAGTGACATCAAGCTGCAGCTGACTTATGGCTACCCCTGAAGGGGTTTTCAAGGCAAGAGACGAACAGAAGTGGTTTGCCATTGCCTGCCTCTGCAATCCTGTTCTTCTTTGGAGGTCTCCCATCCAATTAATAACCAAGGCTGATCCTGCTTAGCTGAGATCTGAAGAGATCAGGCTCACCTGGATTATCCAGGTCAGGACTCAAGGTGGCTTACAAAATGATTAAATATTTCCAAATTAAAACCAAGATACTGCCCCCCTTAAAAGAGATGCCTTCCCTTCACACCCCTACAAAGCACTGACAAATAAGCAAGCCTGCAGTGCTTCCTCAATATCTCCAAGGAGGGTGATCCCCTCAGTTCCTTAGGGAGCTCGTTACACAGAATGGAAAAGACCCAGGCTCTGGTTGATGCCTAACAGGCCACCCTAAGTGATGGGACAGCCAACAAATGGCTGCCTGAGGATTGTCATTGAGTCACTGGAGATAGTCCTTCAAAAGGAGATAGTAAAGAGAAAGATTGTCCAGAACTCTCGGACTGGATGTTAATATGGTGATGACATCCAGCACTACATTTCTTTAAGACATCAAATGATGCTGTCACCAGTTTTAAATGCATCTTTGGAAGCCATAGTCAGGTACATGAACACATTTAATTTGAGTCCAGTCAGTATAGTGAATGCTGCATCAGAGGACCAATGCTTGGGTTGCATGTGATCTATCTGTCTTTGCTGTGGTTTCTGTGCTTTGAGCAGATATGCAGCTTCGATTGAATTCATCATTGCTGTAGGTAACATCAATGACTAGGAAAACTTTCAGCTACAATTCATATACTTGTTGCATCCTTTTTTGTTCCACAGTTTGTGATCTTATAGATTGACTTCTGTATTGTATTCTATGTGGAGATGTCTTTTAAAGATAATTCCAGAACTATATAGTTGGCAGATAGGACTTTATCCAACTAGTTCTGCTCAAGCTACCTGTTGCTGACGAGCTTCCAGGGCCAATTTAAGATACTAATTCTCTTGTCTTTGATGATTTCCATAACATGGCACCAACACTTCTTAGAAACTGCCTTTCCGTATTTGAGGCCACTCAGTGTAATTTTCAAGGGACCTAATTTTGAAATCTATTCAGCAAGCCAAGTAAATGGAGTCACTATGACTGCTTTGTGGAAAGGTGATGAAAGTAAAAGTATTTTAAATAGGTAGTTATTTTACCAAACTGTGGTTCCTTACTCAGCTGTAGAATTGTAAACGATTTATTTCATTCTGTTGGGTTTTTATACTCCAGAGACTCAAGTTGCAGAAAAGGTAGAGAGGAAAGTAGTGAGATGTATGTTGGTTGATAAACAGGTTCTTCATTTCTGAAAGGTGGGGGAGAATGTTATTTCTTGTGCTACTAGTTCTTATCTTTTCCTTGTGTCTTCTAATGAAGCTGCAAACAGTATATCAACAAATGAGTTGTAAACAGTTTTCCTTATCTTAGATACACCTGTAAGACTAACACATTTTGCTACTGGACTCTTGCTCTTTTCTACTGCTGACTAACATGGCTACCCATCTTGATTTATCTTAGATGGTCATTCTTTGTAATTAAATAGCCTAATTAGATACCGTACACTGTTAGCTGTATTATTTATTTGTAATCAAGGCTCTAGAATGAGATTTAGATCCATATGACTATTTAGTCTGTTCAGATTTACGTATCTGCCCTGTATATAATGGCATGTGCTACTTTCCAAAAACAGTAGCTTGTAACATTAAAATGTCATGTTTGCACTTGCATCCTTGCTCTGTCAAGCTAATTAGAACATGTATTATAGCTAGCTTCTGGACACTCTAATGTATAATACCCCTCCCACCCTCTGCCTGGATTAAAAGGATGTCCTTTTTCTACTCCTTGTATCTGACAAAAGGAGCTTTGGCTCTTGAAAACTCATACCCTGGAAATCTAGTTGGTCTTTAAGGTGCTACTTGACCTAAATCGTGCAATTCTTCAAACGATGAGCTTGGAGTTGCATTGTTCGATGGACAGAGTGAAATCACATATTCTAGCAGTGCTTAGATTTGAACTAAAACATGTATCTTTGCGGCATGTGAAGTGGCTCCTGCCCATATGACAAATCTTGCTTGTTTAAGGAATTCTTTTGATTTAAAAAAAATCAAATGCTGTACTCTTAATATATTTAGAATACTTATATTCATGTCTTTCTTCCTAGTGTCTAAGGAACCAAGGTAGGTAACAACAGTATAAATCAATACAAAAACAATTTGATAAAATATTAAAGCAACTGATTTAAAAACCAACCCCCAAACTGTAATTACTAAAAAAGACACCTTTATATTTACCCTCTAGGTGGCAGCATATGACTTCAGTCTTCCAGTACATGTTAATGTTAATAAAACTCCATCTTCATCTAATAACACAGTAACAAATACAAGTCCTGCTAATTCTGCAAAGCATCTCATTGTTCCACGTCCTCAGATGTTGACTATACCTACTCAACTATGTAAAGTTCAAGCAACTGGTATGTAAACTTCACAAGCAAACTTAAATGGTGTGTTAGATAATATGTTTTCAGGGAATGTTTGAATTATGTTGGTAAAGGGGTAGAAATCCTTAATGCAATCTACACCTCTAGACTCTCTTCAATTTTAACCCCTCCCATGGAGCTTTGTAAGCTATATCCCAAGCTTGGTTCCTGCTGGTGATGCATAAACTACTTTCTTGAAAAAGACATTTGATTACCTTGGCATAATCTCCTGTTAGTGGGCTCATGCTGTCTTGCATTCCATTTGTTATTGTCTTCCTTAGAATCTTGCCTTTTAATATTAATTCAAGTGTAATTTATATGATGAAGTCCCATCAGTTCTCTGAAATGTGCTGCCCGTGGCCCATACTTGCATTAACTTAGATTCCAACTGCAACTGTAAAATCTTTAACTGCCTCAGAATTGCATAGTGAATGGTAAACATACTGTCCTTCAGGTAACGGTCCCAAGATAATCTATGTAATCTTTGTTTATACCAATTTATGTAATTTAGCTGTATAAAATCTGTGGCAGTGCTAAGGCCCTTATCAACAAGACCCATAACCAGTTGTCAGTTTTTATTTTATTTGTTTATGCAAAAGTATAGTTTTGCTCAGGGGTAATTTCATAAAAAAAGAACTGCAGAAGCTCATTAGCATATCTCATTAGCATATGCCACACCCCCTGACATCACCGGAAGTGTGTCAGAAGGCAACACCCACCCCTCAGGCCCCTTTCCCCCCAAATCTCCAGGTATTTCCTGAAAAGAAAGCAGAATGAACTCAAAGCAGCTTACCCTTATCTGGGAGCCAGCCCCAGCAACCCTACTTGCCCGCACAAATGCACGCACTCACGAAAATAAAGCAGAATGAATTTAAAGCAGCTTACCCTCCTTTGGAGAGCCAGCCCCAGTAGCCTGGCTTGCACGCATGCACGCACGCACGCACTCACTCACAAGTCACGAATGAAAATAAAGCATCAAAATGATGATGCATCCTTCCCTCCCCTAAGTGACAGCCTTTTAAATACTTAAAGAGAGCAATCATGTCTCCCCTCAACCTCCTCTTCTCCAAACTGAACATTCTCTGTCAGTCTTTCCTAATAGGGTTTGTTCTCCGGGCTCCTGATCATGCTCCTCTGCACTTGTTCCAATTTGTCCACATCCTTTTTGAATTGAAGCCTCCAGAACAGCACACAATGCTCCAGCTGGGGCCCGACCAACTTCCTCAGACAACTACAATCTATCGACATCCTTATGGAAAACACCATCTTAACCATGGATGTTGAGTCTCTGTATACCAACATCATCTACAGAGATGGACTACAAGCTATCAGGAACAGATAATAGCACAGCAGTTCTGGCTACTGAACTTTGCTTTTTTGTCCTCACTCATTACTACTATTTTGAATTTGATAACAGTTTATATCTTCAGATTAATGCCACAACTATGAGCACCTGCATAGCACCACAGTATGCAGTCATTTTCATGGCTGACTTAAAGCTGTTTCCTTAGTTCCTACCTGATAACTACTGTCCTATATCTAAGATTTATAGTATTTTAATCATCTTGATACATGGGAAGGAAGAGATTCCTTCCAAATTTCAATAATTTACACCCCAACATCAATCTTGCCATGGACCAATCCACCCAACAAGTACATTTCTTGGACACCACTGTGAAACTATGCAATGAGCATATAAGCACCATCTTATATTGAACACCCACTGACCATCAAACACCATCTGGAACATATAAAGAAGTTCATAGTCTACTGTTAAACATTGCATTACAATCATATTTGTTCTGATTCCTCTGACAGAAACTCTCACTTGGAGGATTTACAAAAAGCATTTTAGATTACAGTACCCACCCAGTAAAGAAGTAGATCCCAAAGCCAGACTGGTACCCAGAACCAGCCTGCCAGAAGACAGATCCAAAGGAGCTAACAACAGAACATCTCAGCTCGTCACCTACAGGTCTCAACTTAAACCTCTTCAGTGTGTCATCAATGACCTACAACCTCTCCCTGATAAGAATATTTCTCTTTAACAGATGGCAGGCTTTTCCTTGCTTACAGGCAGTCCTCCAACTTAAAACATCTTCTCACCAACAACCATGGATCACCCGACTTCCGGTTTGGGATCCATGGAGGTCTAACGCAGCTCTAAGTGCAGAGCTGACGGGGCTGCCGTTTCAGCGGCCGGCGGGGCACAACTAGCCCGCGGCCACCTGCTCTCAGGCGGAGAACAGGCAAAGAATGCTCAAGAACCTCAGGGCGTGTCGATCTCGGGCGAGGGGGGGTTCTGCGCTAAGGACTCTCTCTCGTCCCTTGAGGTCCCACCCTAAGACAGGTCGGCTAAAATCTCTGCAGCAGAACCGGGGCCAGTGCGGCTGGCATAAGACCTACATGCCCAAGCTTCAACAGGGGAAAAGAAGGAGGAAAAGAATTTGAGATCGAAGCAGTGATTACAACCCAGAAAGACGTTTGAAAAGGTAAAGATCACTATCTCTCGAATCGGGATGGATTGCTTAAAGTAATGAACTTTTAAAGTGAAATCTTAAACTGCAACAGACGGAATATAATGAGGGGAAGACTCGGCAAGAAATAGCTTAGAAAAAGGACTAAGTTAAACGAAGTTATTAAAGAAATTGGACAATTGTTTTTCATACCTGTGGTCAGAAAGTGATAGCAGGCTGTGAGAAAATTTCTATCATCGCGAGAGCTGCAGTGGAGAGACGGGAAACAGGAAGTGCATCATAGTGATAGAGCTGCTGGAGAGAGACGGCCCTTATTGGAGGACAGGAAGAAGGGAATCGCCATTTTTGAAAAGGGAAGGACTTTGACTTCAACAGGAGAGGAAGTAGGACATCTTGGATTACAAAAAGACTATAGAAAAACCATAGAGAAAAGACGCCCTACATTTTGGATTTTTTAAACATCTTTTGTTTCTTTTAAGAATCGGGACATTTAAATTAATTTAAAGGGACACAAACTTAAACGCCACGGAGTTAAGGAAACGTGCAGACTCGTGGGAGCGAGGTAAATCAAGCCCCACGATGTCGAAAAAAGAGTGGCAAACGGCTATTGAGAACCTGGATAAAAAATTTCTTGAAATGTTAAAAGAATTGAAGGAGACAAAACAGGAGTTGGTGAGGGAAGTTAAAGATGTCAAAGAGATAATAAAAAATGAATTGGCAGAAGTAAAGAAGGGAATGGAAACAATACAAAATGACTTGCAAGCAGCGCAGCAAAAAGTTAATGTTGTTGAGAAGGCGGTGGAGAATCTTACAGAGACGCAACGAATGGATATGAGAGCGATGAGGGGAAGGATGGCAGTTGCGGAGAGCAAGTACATGGAGAAGCAGCTGAGGTTTCGAGGTTTGCCGGAAATAGATGGAAAGACAGCACAAGAACAGGTTATAGAGGTGTTAGCTGAATACCTGGGAAAGGAGGAGGAGGAGGTTGTGGCTATCCTTGATGTGGTGTATCGAATAAATTCCAGATTTGCGACCCAGAGGAAATTACCAAGGGATGTGATTGTGCAATTTACGACAAGGAACTCAAGAGAAATGATAGTGAGTAAGCAGTTTCAAGATCCATTGATAGTTGATGGCAAGACGATTATCATCATGAAAGAGTTACCCAGATCGGTGCTGCTTGATCGGAAAAAATACAAAGTCTTAGTTCAGAATTTGAAGGACATGAAAGTAAGATACAGATGGGAATTACCGGAAGGGATATCCTTTGAATTCGGAAGAGTGAAAAAGCGCATCAGATCTGAATTTGAGATGGAAAAGTTTATGAGAGACAATGAAAAAGACTTACCAACAATAGGGCTATGAATATGGAGTGTAAAGTATTATCTTGGAATGTAAATGGACTTAATTCACCTAATAAGAGAAAAAGTATTTTCCACTGGCTATTAAAACAAAAATGTGATATTGTGTGCTTGCAAGAGACCCATATTAGAAATCAGGATGTAAAATATCTTAAATTGGGTAAGTTGGGCAATGAGTTTGTAGCGGCCTCAAAAAAGAAAAAAAGGGGAGTGGTATTATATATAAGAGAGGAGCTACAGCCAAAGTTAATGATTAGAGACGTGGAAGCCAGATTTATAGCAGTGGAATGCACATGGAATTTAAAGTGTTGGTGATTGGAATTTATGCACCAAATGGAGCAAAAGAGAGCTTCTTTGAGGATCTAAGGAAGCAATTAGATGAACTTTCTTATGATCAGATAATCCTTGCAGGAGTCTTCAATGGAGTTACAAATTTAGAACAAGATAAAAAATCAGTAACTGCACAAAAGAAAAGAGGACTATTACCAAAGACTTTTTTTGCATTAATGCAACAGGAAACTTTGGAAGATGTGTGGAGAATGCAGAATCCCACAGGTAGACATTATACATTTTTCTCCGCAAGGCATTCTACCCTATCACGAATTGATATGATCTGGGCCTCAAAGGACTTAGTGCTTTGGACTAAGGATGTAGAAATAATGCCCATGGTAGGCTCAGATCATAACCCAGTGATGTGGAAGTTTGGAAAAAGAACTAAGAGGAAAGGATGGAGAATAAATGAGGACTTGTTACAAGAGGGAGAAAATATGGAGATGTTGAGAAGGGAAACTAAATTCTTCATACAGCACAATATGAATCGAGAAGTACCAACCAATAAGGTATGGGATACATATAAAGCAGTAATTAGAGGCATACTAATGGACTTAAATGGAAGAGCTCGAAAGAAAAGAGAGGAGAAGAGACAGGAGATTATGGAAAAAATAAAAGCAAAAGAAATACAATTAAAGAAAAGACCAGGGAAAAAGAAAATCTATCAAGATATTAAAATCCTTCAAGAGCAGTTGACGGCAATGAATAATAAAGAATTGGAATGGAATCTTAAAAGAATGAATCAAAAGTCGTTTGAAGGTGCAAATAAACCTGGGAAATATTTGGCATGGCAACTGAAGAAGAGAAAGGAGAAAAAGACAATTAACAAAATATGTGAGGACAATAAAGTGCATCTGGAACAGACTGCTATTAGTAGAGCTTTTTACAAATTTTATGCTAAATTGTATGACAAAAAAGAAGTGAATAAAGATTCAATAGCGACATATTTGGGGAAAATTAAGCTTCCAGTAATCTCGGATGATTGGAGAGCTAAATTGAACAGTGAAGTAACAGAGGAAGAGATAAGGAAAGCAATACAGTCAACAAATTTGGGGAAGGCGCCGGGACCTGACGGACTTACAGCTAAATTTTACAAGGTAATGGTCAATGAGCTGGCATCACTTTTAAAAGAAGTGATCAGTGGTGCTTTGAGAGATCAAAGAATTCCAGATACTTGGAGTGAAGCTAATATATCATTGATCCCTAAAGAAGGACAGGACTTGACTAATGTTAAAAACTATAGACCTATTTCCTTACTTAACAATGACTACAAGATCTTTGCGAAGGTCTTGGCAGAGAGACTAAAGGGATGGTTATCCGAAGTTATTGGGGAAGAACAAGCAGGTTTTTTACCAAACAGACAAATTAGAGACAATCTAAGGACAGTTATAAATGCTATTGAATATTACGATAGGCGTTGTGACAAGGAGGTTGGTTTCTTCTTTGTAGATGCTGAAAAAGCATTTGACAATTTGAACTGGGACTTTATGTTTGCCACTATGGAACAGCTACAAATGGGAGAAAGATTCATAAGAGCTGTGAAAGAAATTTACAGAGACCAGAGTGCAGCAATTGTGATGAATGATGAGTTGACCAAAAAACTGACTATTGGCAAAGGTACTAGACAAGGTTGCCTGTTGTCTCCACTGTTGTTTATTTTGGTCTTGGAAATTCTAATGATACAGATTCGAGAAGACAATGCAATCCGTGGAATAAAGATAAAAGATTTTCCCTATAAGGTCAGAGCATTTGCAGATGATATAATGTTAATTGTGGAAGATCCAATTGAAAATATGCCTAAGGTAATAGAAAAAATCAAAGAATTTGGAGATTTGGCAGGTTTTTATGTAAACAAAAAGAAATCAAAGATACTGTGTAAAAATATGACTAAGTTAAAACAGCAGCAATTGATGGAAGTAACAGATTGTGAAGTAACAAATAAGGTGAAATATTTGGGAATTGAACTGACTGCAAAAAATATAGATCTATTCAAGAATAATTATGAGAAATTATGGACTCAAATAGAGCATGATTTGATTAAATGGAATAGATTGAACCTGTCATGGTTGGGAAGAATTGCAGTAGTTAAGATGAATGTGTTGCCAAGAGTGATGTTTCTGTTACAGACAATACCAATTATTAGGGACTCTAAGCAGTTTGACAAATGGCAGAGGAAAATATCGGAATTTGTGTGGGCAGGCAGGAGGCCTCGAGTGAAAATGAAAGTATTACAGGATGCAAAAGAAAGAGGTGGAATGCAACTGCCCAATTTGAGACTTTATTATGATGCAATTTGTTTGGTATGGTTGAAAGATTGGATGAAGCTGGAAAATCGCAAATTGCTGGCCTTAGAGGGATATAAAAAATTATTTGGATGGCATGCATACCTATGGTACGACAAAGTAAAAGCAGACTCTATGTTTTTGCACCATTACATTCGGAGAAGCCTCTTCACAATTTGGAAGAAGTACAAAGATTACCTACAAGAAGGAAATCCCTCCTGGGTGGTTCCATATGAAGTAATAGATCCGAGAACGGTTGACAATGAACAACAGTGCTTAACGTATAAGGAGATAACGCGAAAAGAATCATCTAAAATAAGAATAAAGACGCAACAAGAGTTGTCTCCAAATTATGACTGGTTTCAATATAGACAAGTTAGAGATCTTTACTACTCGGACTGTGTGAAGGGAGGGATAAGAATGGAGAATTCAGACTTAGAGAAAGTAATTTTACAAGAAGATAAAAAGGAAATCTCTAAGGTTTACAAAGTGTTGTTAAAATGGTACACGGAAGATGAAGTAGTTAAAGTGCAAATGGTGAAGTGGGCTATAAACTTTAATAAAGAAATAACAATGGAGGCGTGGGAGTACTTGTGGAAAAATACATTGAAGATTACGACATGCACCAGTATCAAAGAGAATCTCTACAAAATGATTTACCGTTGGTATTTGACACCAAAGAAAATTGCGCTAGGGAATTTGAATACGTCTAATAAATGCTGGAAATGTCAAAAGCATGAGGGATCTTTGTATCACATGTGGTGGACTTGTGAGGTAGCTAGGCAGTACTGGGGGGAAATAATAAGAGTAATGAGTGAGATTTTACAATTTCAAGTTAATAAGAACCCAGAACTCCTGCTACTGAACTTGGGAATGGAAGACATTCCAGCACAATACAGGACATTGTTATTTTACATGACAGCAGCAGCTAGACTTTTGTACGCGCAGAAATGGAAAGTACAAGAAGTGCCAACTATTGAGGACTGGATTTATAAATTGCTGTACATGGCGGAGATGGATAAAATGACAAGAAAATTGAGAGACCTTGACCCAGGACAGTTTAACACGGACTGGGAGAAGCTGAAACGATATTTGGTGAAAAAATGGGAGGTGGGAGGACTGTGGCAGTTCGAAAATTACTGAAATATAACAGAAGGAGAGGGGAGTGACTATACCGGGGGGAGAGAGTTAAGTGAAAAAATTCTAAGCAATTATTTTATTTGATTAGTATGAATAGTTGGGTATTAATAGTGTTATTATCATAAGGATTATAAGGATAGAATTTAATTAATTTTTTAGGCTAGTAGATAACTGTACAATGGAGAATGAATATACATTAGCATACAGAATGTGGGTCTAATTGATAGACTTATGCTGAACGTGTACATGATTTGTTTATTTTTGTTGGATAGTTTTATAATGGAGAAATTAGTTAATTAAAATGGACAAGATATGTAAAAGAAAGTAAAGAGCAACATATAGAGTATAAGTCAAACTGATTTATAATAAATGTATGCAATGTTTATAGAAGTATTTGAAGTTATGCATAAGGAGGGACAAATTGTTTGTCCCATTTTGAAGTAATTAGAAAGAGTAAGATAGAGTACAGACTATCAAAAAGATTATTATTATTATTGAAGAAGATAAGTTAAGAGTGTTATACTTTTACCCATTTGGGAAGGGAATTAGAGATAGCACTATGTTACTACAGATAAGCTTAGAAAGTATATTACAATAAGCATAATAAGTTTGAAATGAGTAGAGGGAGAATAGATAAGGGGTTGGAAAACTGTTGGAAGTCAACAAAAGGGGGGGAAGGGAGGGGGTTAGAATTGGAAAATTTAAGGGAATGTGATTGTAATAAATTTTATATGTGTCTAATCCAATAAAAATTTTTATTTAAAAAAAAAAAACCATGGATCACCCAACAGACACAAACCCCAGAGTCAAACCTTGCTGCATAGTTGGGTAATTCTGTTATGGGACCAAATAACATCAGCTTTACCATCGTGGGCTCATTCACTTTCACATCATCCTATTTAATATATGCTAACAATGCTCTTCTATTGTCTATGTTGGACAACATGCTTGTCTCTGTATGAGAGAATCAGTGTACACAGATCAGAAGTAGGAAATCATAGTATTCAAAAACCAGTTAGGGAACATCTCCCTGGACATACTGTATTATAGATTTGAAAGCCACTATTGTACCACCCCCTAAAAAAAGAAGTCCAACCAACCAACTTACCAACCTATAAAAGGAATATACAACCTGAAAGTGCCGAATTAGAACTCATCAAGAAATTAAATACTTTGTCATCCTGGCTTAAGCAGAGACTTTGATTTCGAGTTTTTTTCCACACCATTTTTGCATTGGTCTGAAGAAACACAGGAAAAAAACCTCAACAAAAATGTCAAGAAAACTCCCAACCTCAGAGATCAACTATCTACAAATGATCCTGGGTTTAAAGGAGGAGGGAAACCAGGATGGGGCAAAAACATGGTTAGAAAAAACTCTTCATAAGAAAGGAGACCCTACTATCATGCATCTATAGCTCTAAGCCTGCTTGGAGAAAAAAAGGGAGCGAATTGCCAAAAACTTCATATGTTTGGAAATATTCCAGAAAATGGAAACTTCCTCATGCAAAAATAAAAGCAACGTTGGAGGCTGTGGATGGGAAACAATTTGGGTGGAAAGTGTCCAGACATAAAAAGACTAAGTTGACCAAAGACTGATGCCTCCTGTGGCTGCTTCTAGTTGAAAAGATAGTCTAAAATATGCAACAATGGCATATCTCTTTAGAAGGAAATTGACTGAGAAGATTATGTATCTTGACTCGAGGGGCCTAAGTACATGCATGATTTTTAATTGTCTCACCAGGTGCACGAGGATCTCTGTACACAGAAGTACTTCCAACATATTGTGTAGTTAGGCTGCGTGCTGCTGCCTGAGTGAATTAGTTGGAGTTCTGGGGGGGGAAATGTGTCTTTCATGACATGAGAAGGAAATCTAGCATGTACTATAAAGTGCTGCTTAGAACAATCGACCAATCATATCTTTACTACCTTACCTCCAGGGCTTTTTTTCTGGTGGTGGTGGAACTCTTGAGGGAAATGAGGGAGAAAAACACGGGGCCCCCTTACAAAATGGCCATTTCCTCCGGGGAAACTGATCTCTATCTGATCTCTATCTGGAGATCGGGGGCAGGGCTACCGGACACAAGAGGTGCCGAAATTCCATTCCACTGCATTCTCGCTGAAAAAAGCCCAGCCTCTTTCTCTTTGCAAGATCTAATTAGTGGGAATTTCCTTCCAAAAAATGATACAGGTACCCTTTCCGGAATGAGTAGAGAAACTCTTTTTATTGCTACAACTTTGCAAAGTTTGCTGGGAACTGTTGGCAGCTGATCTTTAGTGTCAAGAGCATGTTTGAACAGGGCTCCCAAAGCCCTTTAATAGTTCTCCCTTTTATCTGCACAACTTCTCTACGAGGTAGGTTAGGCAGAGAGTTTGACAGGCTCCACATCACTCAGGAAGTTCCATGGCAGAGTGGGGGTTTGAACCTGGGTCCCCCAGATCCTGTGTGGGATCAGGGACTTTGTAGTCCATAAGTGTGTTTAAAATTGATTTTATTTGGGGAGTGTGTGTGAGTAAGTGAGAAAGAAGGACTTCTGGATGTGGCAGATGCTTGGAAGATTGGGTAGGTAATCGATTTGACAAGGTGTAAGATTTTTTTAAGTCAAAGATGAAGCCAGTTGATTCTAGAAATATGTGAAGTGCCAGTAAGTTTTTACTAGAAAATACGTACAGAAACTCTTGTAGAGCAGTTAAAAGTACAAATTTGTCTGCTTCTTTTCCCATGCAGTATTACAGCCACCACTGGAACTTTATTATCAAGATCTAATATTTCAGTGTAATTTAAGAGCTATGAACTTGGGAATTGTTCATGACAGAAATTCTGTAAAGGTAGGCAGAATGCTTTTAAATCATTGTCTTGAAGATCTGTTGCTTTACTGATGCTGTTTTAAATTGCTAAAATTCATAATTACCTGATTATTATATGTTTGATCAACTTATAATGCATGGCTGAGATACAGATCAAGAACCATTTCTCCCAAAATGTGCTAACCAGCTTGGAATATAAAATAAGATTCAGCCTATTTCAGTGAACCAGACTAGCAATGGCTTTTGCTGTGTTATTGTTTTATAGAATATATTTTCTGTGGACTCCCTTGTCCTCAGAAAACCAACTGAATGGGTCTGTGGTTTACAAAGAAAGAAATACCATGCTGCATGAACAAATAATCTAATCGATTTGGGAACCATTCCACGTTCAACAATCAAATTGCATGAACGCTCAGTTTAATGATGCATACCTTACCTGAGGATATATGGGATACAATTCACATGAATTATCCAAAATATAGCAAATGTCCTGCTGATTTTTAAAAAGGGAATTTACTAAGCACAAATGATTTGCTATCATAGATGAACCAAGTCTGAAGTGGCCGAGTTTGCAGATGACACCGAATTATTCTGGGTGGTGACAACTAAGGATGAGCTGTTTCTTCCAGCTGTTTCTTGATTATGATTTGTTCCATATATAATCCAGAAGAGTCACTCAGACTGAATTTTCATAATTTGAGGAGCTAAACCCAAGGGTCTGCCAAGAAAACGTCATGATGTGACGTCCCCCCATGGGTCAGTAATGACTCGGTGCTTGCACAGGGGACTACCTTTACCTTTACCTACCCAAGGATTAAATAGAGATGTTACTCACTATTTCCCCAGTATCTGTGAAGACTGTCAACAATAGAAAAAAAGTTTATGTCTTATGAGTGTGCACTCATCACTGAAAATCAGGGAATCTGGAAAAGTGCACCCCATGAATATTGCATCATAACAACAACATAATAACAGCAACCTCTTCAAAGCTAGTTCTGTGCGGTTTTTGGCATAGAGAGTTCTAATTTTGAAGATGGTTTATTTTGTTTGTGTGGAACAGAAGTATACAGTTCTGTACTTCTGCAATACTGATACAAAAACAAATTAAGAGAAGCCTCTTCTAACCTAACCCTTTGCATGCTGAAAAACTAAAAGATAAATATTTTAGGGAATACTAAGGGATAATTTTGAAAGAGTTTGTCTCTTCTATTTTCTTCTGTCTTTGTTGTAACACTTGTGTGTTTTTCCTGCTACCCCTGTGTGGGCCTCCCCCTTGTCCGTGGCCTCCCTGCCGTGATCGGCCGTGACTTGCTGGCCCCCCCTTGCCCCCTCCTGGGGGGTCTCTCTCTGCCTCAGAATTGGGGGATGGGGGGTTGCTTCACTGAGCCCCCGCACCTCTCTCCTGGCTTAGTGTGCCTCTCCACCTCCCAGGCCACGCAAGCCACCTTCCTCCCAGGCTTCATCGAGAGTCCCCTTTTATCCCTCTTCTCTTTTCCCCTCCCCCAATCCCCATTCTCCCTTCCTTCCCCTCCTCCTCCCGGCAGCCCCTTCTCTGCTATCCCTGTGCTTCCCCCTCCCTTGTCCCGCCTGCCATTTGCCTGCGGCCTGGGTGCCCCCCCTCACCCCCACCAGGTCCCGCCTCCCCCTCCAAAACCCCACCCTCCTATAGTGTTCTCCCTCTTCTCATGGCAGTTGCCATCTTGGTGGTCGTTCTCCAGGCCACTGCCGACTCAACTGCCGGCTTCGTCCTGGGGCGGGGCCGGGCCTGGCCTGTGGCGGTCACCGCAGAGCCCAGAGGGGTCGGCAGCCTCTGCTGCTGTGAATCGGCTGCTGGCCCGCTGCCCCTGGCTGCCAAGCATCTGATCGGTGGTGGGACGGGCTGGCGGCAGTCTCCAGCGCCGGCCCCGGGCCTTCAGTCAGCTCGCTCTCCGGTGCTGCAGGTAAGGGCCCCGCCGCCCTCTCCAGGTGTGGGCTGGGGCTCTTCAGGGTGGTGGTGCCCCTCGAAGTCCAGCGTGGGTGCCGACGCTGGACACACCCCCTCCCTGGCAGTAAGAGCTCTCAGCTGGTGGTCCTCCCTCTCGAAGATCTGCAACATGTAATCTCCATTGGCATGGGTGCTGCTGGGGCAGTGCTTCAGGGTGAAGCTGAAAGGCAAGAGAGAGAGATACCACCGTAAGACCCGGGCATTGTGTTCCTTCATATGGGACATCCACCACAGGGGGGCGTGGTCAGTCACAAGGGTGAAGTGGTTATTGTCCAAATAGAACTGGAGCTCCCCCACCCCCCATTTCAGGGCCAGGGCCTCTTTCTCCACTGTTGCATAGTGAGTCTCCGCCGGCTGGAGCTTGCGGCTGAGGAACAGGACGAGCTGTTCGATCCCATCGCTCAGTTAGGACAACACTCCTCCCAGCCCTGTCTCGGAGCGGTCGGTGTTGACTACGAATGGCTTGGTGAAGTCGGGGTTGTGCAGCACGGCATTGTGGGACAAGGCCATCCGGAGGCTTTCAAAAGCCTGTCGGTGCTGCGGGGTCCACTGGATGATGTTTGGCTGGTGGTTTTTCAAGCAATCGGAGAGGGGGCTGGCTTGGCTGGCGAAATGGGGTATGAACTTGCCGTAGTACCCTATCAACCCCAGGAACCGTCGCATCTGCTTCTTTGTACGCTGTTGCGGGCTCTGGTCCAGCGTGGTCACCTTGGCCGGGACCAGCCGCAGCTGCCCTTTTCCTACCACATAGACGAGGTAGGTGAGTTCCCTGAAGCCGACCTGGCTCTTCCTGGGGGTGGCTCGCAGGCCCGTGGTGGTCAGGGCCTGCAGCACCTGGTCCAGGTGCCGGAGGTGGGTGGGCCAGTCAGGACTGAAGATAATAATGTCAATGTATGCTCTGGCGAAGCCCTGACACTGACCTAGCACCATGTCCACCAGCCTCTGGAAGGTTGCTGCTGTGCTGTGAAGCCTGAAGGGCATAACTTTGAACGGGAACAGGCCCTGGGGGGGTGGCGAAAGCCGTCTTCTCTCAGTCCGCCGGAGCCATTGGGACTTGCCAGTAGCCTTTGGTTAAGTCCAGGGTGGAGATATACTGGGCTGACCCTAGCTGGTCTATGAGGACCTCCACACAGGGCATTGGGTAAGCGTTGAACTGCGCCATCTCATTGACTTGCCAGTAGTCGACGCAGAACCGTATGCTGCTGTCAGGCTTGAGGATGAGTACGGTCGGGCTGCGCCAGGTGCTGCGGGATGGCTGTATGACCCCTAATCGCAACATGTTGGCTACTTCGTGATCTATAGCCTCCCAGCGTTTCTGCGGGAGGGGCCTCCAGGGGGCCCTGGTAACCTGCCCCGGCAGGGTGGTGATGGTGTGTTCCAGGAGGGATGTGCAGCCAGTTACCTGGGAGAACACCCCCGGGATCTGTTGGATCTCGTTGTGCCGGTGTCAGGCCCTCGTCCAGGACAAAGTCTTGTGGCCCTTTGATGCCCGTCCGCCAGGGCAATTCCCTGGTGGGCAGCTCCAACAGGTCTTTGGCGAGGAGGCACGTCCGCTCTCCCCGCTCCTGCCACGCCTTCAGCTCATTGATGTGTAGTCGCTTCCGCTGCCGGGGGTCTGGCCTGCACTGGACTTCATATATCACCGGTCCCAGGACCTGCGTCACCTCAAAGGGGCCCAGCCATGGGTCCCCGTGTCCTTCTGCCATCACCCGCCGACTCACCAGGACCTGGTCCCTGGCCTTTAGGGAGCGGGCTCGGGCGCCCCGATTGTACCTGTCTTTCTGGGAGCACTGCACCGCCCCCAGGTGCCAGGCCACTTCTGCACAGGTGGTTTCCAGTCAGTTGCGTAGGTCTTGCATGTACTCGGGGGATGGGGCATGGCTCCCCTGGGGCGCTGGGCTCTCAGCCCTCCTCCAAACTCAGGATCCCCTGGGGCCAGTGTCCATACAGCAACTCAAACGGGGCGAAGCCGGTGGACGCCTGGGGGGGGGGTCTCCTGGACAGTGAACAATAGCGGGTCCACAAAGAGGTCCCACTGCCCAGGCTAGACATGTGCTAGCTTACGTAGCATGGTTTTAAGCGTTTGATTGAACCGTTCCACCAGCCCGTCCGTCTGGGGGTGGTAGACGCTGGTGAATATCTGTTGCACCTGGAGCGTGCGGCACAAGTGGTGAGTCAGGGTTGCCGTGAATGGTTTCCCGCAATCTGTCAGCAGCTCTTTGGGAAGCCCCACCTGGGCGAAGAAGCGGACCAACGCCCTGGCAACCCCAGGTACTGGGTCGCGTAGGGCCTTCATGTCCCTTATTGGTATGGCCTCCAGGTACTGGGTCGCGTAGTCCATCAGGACCAGGAGGTAGCTATGGCCCCGGGGTGTGTGGCGTAGGGGTCCCACAAAATCCATGGCAACCTGGCAAAAGGGCTCTTGCATGATGGGTAGCAGGGCTGGGGGGGGCCCTTGGCGGGGCCTGGGCATTTCCCTGTTGGCACATAGGGCAGGTCCTGCAGAAGTCTTGGACATCCTTGCTGATGGAGGGCCAGAAGAACCAGGCCAGAATTCGGGCCAGGGTGTTTTTGCTCCCCTGGTGGCCTGCCCAGGGGTGATTGTGTGCCATGTCCAACACCTTCTGGTGGTAGACCTGGGGCACTACGAGCTGGGAGATGCCCCCGGGTCTCCCCAGGGCTAGTCGGTACACCCCCCCTCCAGACTATTTGTGAGAAACGGCTCGCCTGTTGGGCGTCCAGGACTTCCTCTCCACTCACTGCGGTTGACCTTCTCAGCTGGTCCAGCATCTCATCCTCCTCTTGGGCTTGTCTAAACTGCAGGTTGGCCTGCCACTGCCCTCCAAATGTGGTGTCGGGGCTTCCTCTGGGGTCACATCACCCTTGGCTGCCATGCCATCTGGGGGGGCATAACTGTGGTCAGCCGCTGTATGGCTGGTTGGAAAAAGGGGGCATCCTGCCCTAATAACACCGGGTGCAAGGCCAGTACTTGGGCCAGTTCGACCTCCTGCATCTGGCCCAGGTACACCATGAGCACCTTCACCACTGGGCATTGTTCGGTGTGTCGATGGAAGCAGGCGATGGTGGCCTGTTGTATCACGGGGAGGTTCGGGGGCAGTAGCTGGGACTGGATCATGGATACTGAGCTCCCGCTATTAACTAGAGCAGTCAGCTGGCGTCCAGCCACCTGTACCATCACCACCATGGGTGGGGGCCGTGCGGGGGCTGTATGCTGCGTGACCTGCATGGCGACATCCCATTCCAAGTCGCATTCCATCAAGGGGCACTCATTCTTCCAGTGCCCCCACTTCCCGCTGGTGAAGCACGGTCCCCGCTCAGACTCCCAGGGTGGGGCAAGGCCCGAGGCTGCTGGTCATGCCGGCAGTGGGCCCACGCTGTGGCGCTTTGGGGGTGGAGGTCCTGACCAGCCCCAGATGGGGCTGTTGGCGCTGGCGCCCTGACCGCCGAAATAGGCCCGGCTGCTGGGTGGGCCGTGCTCCCGGGGGTGGCTAGGGCTCGGGGCCGGTTTTGGGCTGGGTTTCAGCGCTTCCCGGGGCCCTCCTGGGACCTCGGTCACCATCAAATTCTACCACAGGGTTGCTGCGTCTTTGAGTCACTCTGGTTTGCTGCAGGCCACCCAGCTGCAGGCTCAAGGGGGTCACCTGGAGCACCTGGAGCATAGCCCACTAGGTGGGCTATGCGGCATCCCTTGTTGGTAGTGGGTCTCAGCCAGCGGTACGCAGTGTCCTGCAAGCAGGTGATCAACACCCGGGGCCAATCCGTCCGTTTAAAGGTGATGGCCCTGAATTTCTGATGGTATGTCTCAGGGGATATGGGGTATCTATCAAGGATGGCGGCTTTCAGGCAGTTGTAGTCAGCCCCGTCTGCCTTGGGCAATGCCTTCAGAGCGGCCTGGGCCTCCCTGGTGAGGTACGGGCCCAGGATGAAAGCCCACTGGGCCGGGGGCCAACAGGCGGCCTCTGTTGTCCTCTCAAACGCCTCCAGGTAGACATCAACGTCATCCTCTGGCCCCAATTTTGCCAGCTGAAAGGGCGGCGGCCGTGGCGGGTCCAGCCCGGTGACCCCGCCCCTCCCCTGGCATTGGTGTCTGCTGCCCCAGCCCCCAGGTCTGCTGTAGGTCCCTCAGGAGGGCCGCTTGGGCATCTAGCTGCTGCCGCGCCAGGGCGGCCTGGGCCTCTCTTTTCTGCTGCGCCACCTCCCGCAGCAGCTGGCTCTGGTGTTTGGCCATCCATTGACCGAACTGGGTCAAGTCCATGGTGCTGGTAGGGGGATCTGGCCGGGGCTCCTTCGGGAGTGCCCCGGTAGATGTTGCCATCTGTAGCACGGGCGCCCGCAGGAGGGTGCAGGTGGTGGTCCAGCCAGTGGCTGTGGGCAGGCGCGAGCCCCTAGAGCCGGGGTGCTGCCTGCATTCTCCACCACATTGTGGGCCTCCCCCTTGTCCGCGGTCTCCCTGCCATGATCGGCCATGACTTGCTGGCCCCCCTTGACCCCCCCTCCTGGGTGGGCGGTCTCTCTCTGCCTCAGAATTGGGGGATGGGGGTGGTTGCTTCATCGAGCCCCCACACCTCTCTCCTGGCTTAGCGTGCCTCTCTGCCTCCCGGGCCACGCAAGCCACCTTCCTCCCAGGCTTCATCAAGAGTCCCCTTTTATCCCTCTTCTTTTTCCCCCTCCCCCAATCCCCATTCTCCCTTCCATCTCCTCCTTCTCCTGGCAGCCCCTTCTCCCCTATCCCTGTGCTTCCCCCTCCCTCATCCCGCCAGCCATTTGCCCGCGGCCTGGGTGCCCCCGCCCCTCACCCCCACTAGCTCCCGCCTCCCCCTCCAAAACCCCACCCTCCTCCGGCATTCTCCCTCTTCCCACGGCGGTCACCATCTTGGTGATCGTTCTCCTGGCTGCCGCTGACTCGACCACTGGCCTCGTCCTGGGGTGGGGCCGGGGCCAGCCCATGGCAGTCACCGCAGATGCTGGAGGGGTCAGCGGCCTCGGCCACGGCGAATTGGCCGCCAGCCACCAGTTGGCCTCCCCCGGCTACCAAGCATCTGATTGGTGGTGGGACGGGCTGGCAGCGGTCTCTGGTGCTGGCCCCGAGCCTTCGGGCGGCTTGCTCTCCAGCGCCTCAGGTAAGGGCCCTGCCACCCTCTCCAGGTGTGGGTTGGGGCTCTTTGGGGTGGCGGCACGGCAGGGGGGGGAACCCCTCAAAGTCCAGCGTGGGCACTGACGCCAGACACCCTGAATCTCACATTTGCAGAAGTGTATTCCTATGGGATTTCAAATAGAAATTTTCTCCCGTGTTCATTGTCTATATACATATCAAGAAAAACTAAAAACATCATGATATACCATTGGTTTACATTCTTATCAATGGGTTAATTATCAGTTGGTTTAATGAGCAACAAAAATAGCAAATGAGGTTTTGTCTGTCTGTCTGTCTATCTATGTCTGTCTGTCTGACTGACTGATGGGAACTCCACTGGTGGTAAATAACAAGATAAAATCATGAGGTCATAGTGAAGGTCTCGAGTTTGTAGTGAACTATAGTTATAACGATAGTTATCCACTGTCATAGTGTTATATATAAAATCATAGTTATAACTATTAGTTATCCACTGTGGTACAGTTATCCACTGTAATAGCTAATTTAAGGATAATATAGTGGACAGCAATACAAACTTTGATTTGGTAGACCAAATCAGCAGGGAAAATGGCAAATTATATGCGAGGGATTATTAGGAAAGAAATAGAAAATAAAATGGTCAGTAAGAGTATTGTAATGCCTTTGCATATATTTGTCTGATCTTATTGCCACATCTCAAAGAAGATAAAAAGATGAAAAAAACCCACCAGAAAAGAGCAAACAAAATGATCAAGAGATTAGTGCACTACCTTGTGAGGAAAGAAGAAGAAGTTTGGGGTTGTTTGTTTTTAAACTAAGGATGACCAACAGAGGATGTAACAAAACCAAGGGGGTACACAACCACTAAGAATTGGGGGAATTAGCTCTTTCCCTCAGTTAAAATATATGGTCACATGTGTAAAATAGAGGGTTCACTGTTGTGAGGTAATTTTTGTTATGGTGCCTTGGGGTGCTATGGCACTCACTGGCACCTTTCCTGGTGCCTGCAAAGTATTCTTAGAAAGTGGGTGGGAACAGGTGGGGCTTTTGCCCAGCATGGCTTCTGATTGGCCATTGGAGGGCTGACTGGCTGTGCATATTTTTAAAAGGTTGCTTCAGCAACAGCTGCCACTACAGCGCAAGGATCTTCACTGCATTATGTATACAAGAAAATATTTTAAAGCAGTGTTCATTTTAAAAGGTATCATGTTAAACAGAGTAACAGCTTCAGGTTGGAATTTAAGTTCACTCTAATGTATGAGATCACGGTTCTTAAGCATTAAACCACTATTGAATGAAAGTTGATCAGCCTTTTATCATTCAAGGTCTTCCCCTTGAGCTAGAGTATTTATGACATGCTTCTACAGCCTAAACACCAAGTTAGAGCCTCTCACACGTGGGGGTTCTAACCACACCAATCTGCCCTCCAAGAGTTAGACTAAACTATTAGATCTCAGGGGTTGGACAGCCTCCTGTCCTTCACAGGGGATAATATTGGTTTATAAACCTATGACAGAATGCAGTGTGAACTTTTTCTCCCACCCACATGGTGTGCATTATAGAAAGTTGACCTCTGCGTTAATGTTTATTGATACTCAAGCATGAAAAGTTGAGATATCACTCCCCCAATATTTCCAGGATGCTCTGAGGGGCTTTGCAGACTAAGTTCCCCTCACTGACTTCTTTCCAAACTTAGCTGCTCTCAACATTTGTCCCTCCTGGAATATACTTACAGAACTCATTGTGCTTTTTTAAAAACGAATTTTTAGTTTTTATTTTTTAACAAAAATAAAAATTATGAAAGGAATACTCTTTGCAAAGTTTCAAAAAACACAAAGGGAAAAAGATAATCATTATCCTGATAGTCCCATTTCATTATAAACAAAGCCCATATTTCCTTAAATTTATCAGACCTTAAATCTTCTTGATTTGTACTTCTACTTCGATTTGCCAATTTAGACCACATTTTAGGAGCTACAGAGGGCCAGTGGTACATAACCCATTGTCTTGTAGCAGTTAAAAAGCAGCTCATTATGAGTTTTCTGTATGACAAAGGTACACAGTCTGTATTATTATATAATAAAGCTTTCACAGCATTGAATGGATAAATCCTGGCCCATTAGTTCTAAAATATAGAAAAAGGTCTAAATGCCAAAAAAAGGTTCTACTTTAGAACTGCTCCAAAAACATGTATTAAATTGGCCTGACTTGAATGATATCTCCAATGTAAGTTCTGGTGTCCTGGATATATACAAGATAATTTATGTGGTATAAGATACCAGCAACACATAGTTCATCTATGATCTTCCTGTGCAGTCCCACATAGGACTGCACATGCGCAGGTCTGCCGATTTCGGAGATTTTACATCGTTTAGAACCACTAGGGGGCAACCTTGCCTCTCATCGTGCATGTGTGGCCGCTTTTCCTGCCGAAAATGGCTCTTAAGAGGTGGGGCACCCCCAGTGTACCCTCAGTTCCTCTTTTGCCACTGATACTGGAGGTTCTGGCTCGTTCAACGGTTTTTGAAGGGCGTTATTCAACGTTGGTGAAATGTTGGAGAAAGCTCTGTTTAAGAGGTGCGTCTCCTGTGATAGGAAAATGATGAGATCGGATGGGCATTTGAATTGCCTGTATTGCTTGGGGGAGTCCCACAACACACAGGCATGCAAACACTGCTGTACCTTCACCCTGAAGGCCAGAGGAGAACGGGCAGGGAGATTGCAGGCCTCGTTATGGCAATGGGCCATGGCTATGACTGACCCACCATCTGGGACGAAGTCTTCTGCCATGTCGAGTGCTTCAGATCTACCCGACCCTGTACCTTCGGGAGCAAAGACACCACGCCCCTGTCCATACGGAGTCGTGCCCATCATCAGATCCGATCTCCCGAACGGCCTGCAGCTCTTCGGCGCTGGTGATACCTGCCTTGGATCCGACTTCCTCGGAGTCAAGAACTCCTTGGAGTGGGACACCTTTGGTACCAATTGTTATCCGGGACTGTTCAACCCAGTCCCAACGGGATGGTTCCAGATCAAAGGCTTTGGGCTCCAAGACTCCTTGGAGCAGAACGCCTTCCATGTCGCTCATCTCTTCAGATTGACGGTCCCCTCGCAACAAAGAATATGAATCTTCCTCAGTTCCGAAGGCTTTGGAACCGGTGGTGGCCTCGGATCTGCCTTCAAAAAAAGAAGAAGGAAAGGCATCACTCTTTGACGTGCGAGAAGGCAATCTTGGAAAGCATGATCTCCTCCTAGACTTCTACTGAGCCTCAAGGGGACATCGGTTCCGAGCCCCGTGAGAAGAGGCATTGATGGTCGGGCGATCATTCATCACCCCACAGTTCCCCTCGTTCTAGGAGCGGGTTGGAGGAGGATGTGATCCTAGTAGAGAAGCCCCCTACTCCATTGGGACGTTCTAGGTCACCGTGCCATGACTCGTGGTCATCGCACTCTTCCTGGGAAGGGTGAGGACGTTCCAGACATCGGATGAGCCCTAACCCATATAGAGAGGGTAGCCCTTACTCGAGGAGTTACCGTGCCAGCGAAGATGAGGCTCTATATCGCCACTGCAGAGAAGGCTCATACTACTCAGAACGTTTGATGACAGACTGCTCGAGGTCCCCTTCGATGAGGGCATACTCCTATGCTGGTTCTAGAAGAACCCCGCGTGGCTTGGAGTTGGGCTTTGAAGAGGGCTCCCTGCATCACCAACCCTACGATTCGCCTCTATCCGACTCTCTGGAGGGTGTGATTGGTCGTTTGGTGGAAGCCTCGCCGACGGATGATTTCTGGACATATTCAGAGCTGCTGCAGCGCATGGGTAAGGCTGTAGAGGTAGATGTGTCATCTACGGAAGTCGAGAGTATATCTATACGGAAGTATAGATGCCGCTCTAAACCCTCAGCAACGAAGGCGGCTCCAAGTGCTATTAGACAGTCTGCCAGGCTTCTTCTCGACCCGGCCCGGGCGCACCAACCTGCCAGAGCACGCCATCCCCACGGCCCCGGGGCAGGTCACACGAGCGACGTGGAGGCCCCTGGCTCGGAAACAATGGGTCGCAGTGGCCCGGGAGGTGGAAGATATGCTGCGCCTGGGGGTAATCCGACCTTTGACTGGCGAGTGGAGGGGCCCTATCGTCCTCGTGCCTAAACCGGACAGCTCGGTGAGGTTCTGTTGACTATCGGGAGGTCAACAAGGTGGCGAAGTTTGACGCATACCCGATGCCCCGTGTTGACGTCCTGATCGACCAGTTGGGCACCGCCTGCTACCTCTCAGCGTTGGACCTTACAAAAGGGTACTGGAAGGTCCCCATGGTGCCCGGGGACCAGTAGAAGACCGTATTCGCCACCCCCCAGGACTTCTTGGAGATCCAGGTGATGCCGTTCGGGCTACATGGAGTGGTGGCGACCTTTCAACGGCTGGTGGACCGGGCCCTAGTGCACTGCCAAGGATTCGCCACCGCTTACATCGACAATATCCTTATCTACAGCCCGGACTGGCCGTTCCACCTGCGCCACCTCCAGCTCGTGCTCCGAGCCCTCCGCGACGCGGGCCTCAAGGCCAACCCCACGAAGAGCCGCCTTGGCTTCCAGGAACTCAAGTACCTGGGTTGATCTGGTTGTTTGGGGGCAGCTGCGATCCCTCCCGGACAAAGTGGCCACTCTCGAAGCCTGCCCATGGCTGGAGACGAAGAAGCAGCTACGAGGGTTTTTAGGACTCGTCGGGTACTATAGCAAATTCATACCGCAGTACGCCAGACGGGCCAGCCCCCTGACCGATTAGCTGAGGAAGGACCAGCCTAACCGGATCCGGTGGACGCCCCAAGGCCAGCTCGCCTTTGAGGACCTAAAGGCGGCACTGTCAGAAGCACCTGTCCTCCGCAATCCGGACTTTGACAAGCCTTTCATACTCTAAATGGACGCGTTGGACATCAGGCTCGGGGCCGTCCTGTCGCAGGAGCACGAAGGCCAAGAACACCCCACCCACTTCATCAGCCGGAAACGGCAGCCCGCTGAGAAGAAGTACGCTGTCGTGGAGAAGGAAGCTCTGGCGGTGAAATGGGCCGTCGGAGCGCTTCAGTACTACCTCGTCAACAACCCCTTCACCCTCGAGACGGACCACGCCCCCCTTCTCTGGATGTCCCGGCTAAAGGACCATAATGCCAGGGTCTTATGATGGTACCTATCCCTTCTCCCTTTCAGCTTTACAGTACACTACCGCCCAGTGAAACTGCACGCCAATGCCGACTTCCTCTCCTGGATGTTCGCGGAGGACCCAGCACGACACCCAGGGGTGTGTGTGTTCGAGGGGCGGTGGCACTGCGCCCTCGGACTGGGCCACCCCGCCCCCGCCGGCGCCCTCGACCCAGCTGACACCCACCTGCAGCCCCGGGAGCCGGCCGGGAGCCTCATCAGGAGGGACGCTGGCAGCGCCGTGGGCTCACCGTCCGACCCGGAGGGAAGGCCCGCCAGCCAGCCGGAGCTGACGGCCGCGGCCGCTGGCCTGCCACGGCCAGAGACCCGACGCTGGGCGGTGCGCGGCTGAGGAAGGAGGAGGCCAACGGCAGGGGCGGGCCCTTGGCCCCGGCGGCAAGGGCGTCCGCGGGAAGAGCGTCGAAGCCGCGGGAGGGGTGAAGAGCGACCGCCCGGAAGGCCGAGCCACGGCAGGACGCCCGCGCCGGCGCAGAGGGCTAGCCGGGCCTACAGCCCACAGGAGGCCAAGGGAGGAGGTGGGCACAGCGGGCATACAGGCGGCCCACACGGCCACCTCCCGGGGCAGGCCATTGGAGGGGAGGGGGGCAAGGAGGAAGAGGGGCGGGAACAGGGGCGAAACGGCCAATGGGGCAGGGGCAGGTGGGGCCAAAGGATGTGGCCGCGCCTGGCTCAGGTGGTGGGAATGACATTGGGAGCGGGCACTGGAAAGGAGGGGTGGGGGTGGCCCTAATGAAGAAGGGTATTTAGGAGAGCTCAACCCATGGCTGAGGAGGAGTGTTGATTGAAACGGTGCCAGCCACCCCTGACGCTAAAGGGACGGCTGGCCGGGTGGAGCAAATTGCTGGCTGGCCTCGCCAGACCAGACGGTGGCCGCCTTTCTGAGGCCTCAAGGGGGATGCTCTCCGCCGGCCGGCCCAGCACCTGCCCACCAGGCCACCCGCCCGATCGCCGGGGACCCAGCATGGACCTGCCGGGGGTGTCCCGTTCTGACCCGTCGCCATCGTTGTCGCCAGGGGGCACCCTCCCGCCTGACACCCTTTCGAAGGACCTACCCTCTTTTCAGGGAAAACAGATGACTAGCTCTCTAAGAAACGGAAGGATAGATTTACCGCTTGCTCCTACGGAGTTATATTCCAGCAACAGAAGCATCATTCTGCTGCAAGATTCCAGTATAGATCCTTCTCACGGGGTCATCAGCACCGCTTCCGTCCTTACCAGGGGTATGCCTACCATCCCCAACGGTCCTATCACAGCCCTCAGTCATCCTTTCCTAAGAGAAAGCAAAATCATAAGGGCAAACACAGAGCTAATCAGCAGCATTTGAAGGAACAGGCACACTTACAATTACAGGGACCTGACCCTATGTTTGGAGTCAGGCTGAATTCATTTCTGGCAGAATGGTGCAAAATTACCTCTGATGCTTGGGTTTTGAAAATTGTTCAAATTGATTATAAAGTTGAATTTTTACAGTTACCTTACTTACGACTCCCTGTTTTTTCTGACAAAGGGGCCCAGCCAGGAGTTTTGGTGGCGTTATCAGCCCTTCTGGCCAAGGGAGCTATTGAAATTACAGATCAATCTTTGCTCTTGGGTTTCTATTCCAACTTCTTTGTGGTAGAGAAAAAAGATGGGGGTTTTAGACCTATCTTAGACCTCTGTAATTTGAATAAGTTTATTTGAGTTCGTAAGTTCAAGATGGTGACCCTACAGGCAGTGCTGACGTTGTTACCACTACAGTCTTGGTTTGCAGTGATAGACCTGAAAGACATCTATTTTCGTATCTCAATTTTTGAGGAACACAAGAAGTTCCTACGATTTACCTACAGGGAACTAATCTTTCAATACAGGGTTCTCCTCTTTGGATTATCTACAGCTCCACGAGTTTTTACTAAGTGCGTGGCGGTGGTGATAGCCTTCCTGAGGATACAGGGTTGTTGCATTTTTCCATACTTAGATGACTGGTTGCTTGTTGTTCAGTCACCTACTGATATGTCTAGACAGGTTTCCATAATTTTATCCACCTGTTTGAAATTGGGTCTGTTCGTCAATAAAAAAAATTCTAAATTTGACGCCTCTAGGGTTGTACAGTTCATTGGAACTGTGATCGATGGAGTACAGGATGTGGTGTTTTTGCCTTCAGAGAGAGCCCTAAAGATAAAGGCGCTGAAAAGAAGGTTCAAAAGGTACAGATTTCAATCCGCCCGTCTTGTTCAAACCTTATTGGGCTGCATGTCCTCTACCACTGCTGTAGTTCCCCTAGCGAGGCTACATATGCACCTGTTGCAACTTTGGTTTAGCTCTGTGTTCTGCCCTGAGCAGGACTCCCAGCTCAAGAAATTGAATATGCCCCGACAAGTTCTGGGCTCCTTAGACTGGTGGATGGTCGACTCTGACCTTTTTAAAGGGGTTCATTTTGGTTGTAGACATTCAGATGTCTCTGTTACTACAGATGCATCCACCCTTTGTTAGGGGGCTCATTGTAAGGGATATTATGCTTATGGTGTATGGGATGAATCTGAACAACAAGAGCATATTAACCTTGTGGAATTGAGGGCAGTAGTATATGCGTTGATCTCCTTTGCAGATACCATAAGGAACAGGACCGTCCAGATACTTACAGACAATACAACAATGTTTTACATAAACAAGCAGGGTCAGTGACTCTGTGCAAGGAAGCGATGAAATTCTGGCACTGTGCCACGGACAACTCCGTTTGGTTGATAGCAGTCCATATACCAGGTATAGACAACACAGTAGCAGACCATCTAAGCAGGTGATCACGAGTGATTGCTGCAGAACGTTTATTTACACCCAGTGTTTTCAGAGTGGGGTTTTCCAGATGTGGGTCTGTTCACTTCCGAAGACAATCACAAGACTCCCCAGTACTGTTCCAGAGGTGGCATAGGTCGTGGGTCACTTGAGGATGCATTTCAACTGAAGTGGTCCACTCACCTCTTTTACATGTTTCCCCCATTTCCACTTCTGGCCAAGGTGATCAGCAAGATTCAGGCGGACGGAGCGTCGGCCATCCTGATAGCTCCGTACTGGCCATGGCAGCCATGGTTCCACTCTTTCCTGAGGTTGCAGTCTCAACTATACCAGTTCCCGATGGAACCAGATCTGTTATTGTGGAAAGGAGTATTTCACCACAGAGTAGAGAAACTCAAACTGACTGCCTGGCTGATCATTCAGAGCACACCTTCTCAGAAGAAGTAACCCACGTGTTACAAAATGCGAGATGTTTGTCCACTCGTCAGTCCTACACCATTAAATGGAATAAATTTAACGTTTGGTGTCAGGAGAGGAACTTGGATTCCCTTTCGTTCTCTCTATCAGAATTTCTAGATTTCCTTTGGGAACTTAAGCAAGGGGGTTTGTCTAACTCATCTGTAAAAGTTTACATGGCGGCCATCTCTGCCTTCCGTCCCCCAGTAGATCGAATAACAGTTTTATCTCACTATACTTCCAAAATGTTTTTAAAAGGGTTAAATAACTTGTTTCCCCCTGTCAGGGCTATAGTCCCACAGTGGTCCTTACCTATGGTTTTGACTAAACTCACGTCCAAGCCTTTTGAACCATTGGCCATGTGTCCGTTGCGTTTCCTATCTTTCAAGGTAGCATTCTTGGTAGCTGTTACTTTGGCCAGGAGGGTGGGGGAATTAGCTGTGTTATTCTGTGAACCCCCTTATTTGAAAGTCCATGCAGAGAAAGTGGTCCTTAGGACAAAGGTAGACTTTCTACCTAAGGTGATGTCTAGCTTCTACCTTTCCCAGGAAATATCCTTACCAGTGTTTTTCTGTATCCAGAATTCGGAGGCTGAAAAGGCCCTTCATTCTTTAGATGTGCGTAGGGCAATCCTCTGTTACTTAGATTGCTTAAAGTCTATTAGAATAGATTCTCACCTGTTTGTGTGCTTCTCGGGCCCAAAGAAGGGTACGAAGGCTAGTCCCCAATCTTTGCCCCTTGGGTGTTCAAACTATTTTGTTGTGTTATAGAACTGCAAACTTACCTTGTCCGTTGGAAGTTTAAGCTCATTCCACCAGGTCTCAAGCATCATCGGCAGCTCTCCTGAGAGGGGTCCCAATCCAGGACATCTGCACAGCGACGTGGGCGTCAGCTGACACGTTTGTTAAACACTATGCCCTTGACATCCTAGACAGAAAGGAGATGGCAGTGGGTACAGCAGTTCTGCAATCAATTTTCCTGTGACAAACTAGTCCATACCTCCACCTAGGTAATTAAGCTTTGTAATCTCCCACGTGGGACTGCACAGGAAGACTGTAGATGAAAAACAGTGTTTCGCTTACCTGTAACTGTTGTTCATCTAGGTCTTCCGTGCAGGCACACATACTCTCCCTCCTTCCCTGCTAATGTCTTTGGTACTTTCCTTAGGGCTTGGCGGCGAAAGAGGACTTGAGGGTACACCGGAGGTGCCCCGCCTCTTAAGAGCCGTTTTCGGCGGGAAAAGTGCCCACACATGTGCAGTGAGAGACGAGGGCACCCCCTTGTAGTTCTGAGGCATGTAAAATCTCCGAAATCAGCTAGCCTGCGTGTACGCAGTCCCATGTGTGCCTGCACAGAAGACCTAGATGAACAACAGTTACAGGTAAGCGAAACACTGTTATCATCACAGAATTTTTTCTTAAGTCAACATTATGCTCTTTTTAAAAGGTATTTTCCATTTGGTTAATTTACAAAATCTTTTTTTTTTGTATCCCCAAGGAGTCCTGACCATGCAGAGATACATAGCTTGTTTGTGGATTGCCTGGTTTTGCACCTTTTGACATCTACATGGGCCATTTAGAGAGCAATCTTAAGCAATCCTATTCTGGTCTATTCAGTGGGCTTATTCTCAGGAAAGCATTCTAGGATTGCACTGTTAACCGCTGATCTTCAGTATTTGTGTTTGTCTACTACTTATACAGTGAGGTTGATACCAGTATTATTGCATTTATTGGGATTGTCGAAGCAGTCACAAAATCATACAGTTTGCCTTTACAACTCTAGTTTCCTAATAATACCTTATGTACATTAATACTCTTAAGTTATGTTTACCCAGTAACACATTTCAGGATTAATCCTAAAACAGGAAAATAATACTTTTCGGAAAATGGTAACACGAACATTTTAAATATAAGTCTTTCAGGAGTTGGTTGTTAATAATAGATGGAGTTGTTGATCTTGTTCTAGTCATGAAATGATGATGCTCTTGGTTTTCCCCACCTCTTTCTGCAGAAACTGCGCCTGAGAAACATCTCAAAGCAACAGCTTATGTGGAACTTAGATCTGGATGCTGCAGGCAAAGCAGTAGATGATGGTTTCTTCAAGTTTAGTTTACATTTTGGGATTCTCAGTCCAGGCCAGCATACTGTTGTTACTATATCTTTCTGTCCTCCATGTAAGTATTTTTTCACTATATTTATTTGTACATTGAAACTACTGTTGAAGATCCGGAATCCTGAACATGGTGCCTGTAGATGCCATGGTGCCTGCTCACATTTTTTCTGGTGCCTGCCAAGTGTTTTAAGAAAGTGGGCATGGGGCCAGATAGTGCTTTTGCCCAGCAGAGTGTCTGATTGGCCACTGGAGATCTGATTGGCTGTGCAAATTTCTGCAGCAGCTGTCACCACAGTACAAGGACATTCACTGTGAAACTGAAAGTGTATGCAAGAAAATATTTTTAAACAATATATTCATTTTGAAAGGCATTCTGTACGTAGCTTCTGCCTGAAATGCTGAAGATTTATTCTTAGGGTTATGCATAACCTCACTCCATGAAATTTTGTGGTGGACTCAGTCACCTGCAGCAGCCATTTTGTGGTTGCACCCTCCATCCGTGTTCAAATGGCGCCTGGAGGCTGAAAAAGTTTGAGGAACCTTGTAGATTCTTTACTATGAGAAGCAGCAACACACTTTCTTCTTAAACATGTTTGACAAGCTTACCAGTTTTATTTAGAAGAAATACACATAATTTTTCTTCCGATTTTAAAGTAAGTACATCAGTATCAAGAAGACAAAAAATAACAGTTCCTTACGCATGAGCTTGGCATGGTGCTGAACCAAACACAGCTTGCTTGTTTAGAGGAATTATAATTAATGCTTTTCCAATATCTTTTGAAAGATGGACTATTTGCAGTGGATTGTCTTTCTCACATCTATAAGGAATAGCGAGAATCTGTAAGGAATTGTGAGAATTACAATAAGGAATTATTTTGAAGAGCCTGTCCGAGATTATTCAGCTTTGAGTGTCTGTTCTTTGAACTTAAACACTGAGCTTGCCCCAGGAAGTGCCTGGAAACTATTTTGTGTCAAGTATCCTTCCACAGCTATTATTGTTTATATTGTGTTGGCTACAAGGTATTTTTCCTGAGGACAGAGCAAAATAGTCGAGGAAGCTTTTCTGCAGAAACCACTGTAAAACGTGTTTTTCTTATAGAAGACAAGATGTTTTTGAAAATATCAAGTAGTTTTAATTTAAAGATGCTGCAACCTTTAATTTGGAATCAATCATTTAGCCAAGTGAAATTAAATGAATGTTGAGTGAAAAGAATTTTGGCCTATTTCTAATTCTCAGCGAACAGATGTCCCTACCACAGTTATCTCCATTATAGGCAGATATTTCCAACCTTGTTGGCAGGCAAGAGAACCAAATGGCTAAAAGGACAACATTTAATCACTTGCCTCTTGGGGTTGTCCTTCCAGATTTTTATTTGAAGCAAATTGTGTAATTGGGGAAGAAGCTTATACAGCTGTGATTGCTGGTGGTGCAGTAAATATCCTATTTTATCTTCAAGGTATACCTTTTAATTCACCTCAAATTATCTCTGAAAGTTTTCAGTGTGAACAGAAAGAAATGGTTATGGTTGTCCTTCATAAAATTAAATCTAGTTTATTTTTCTTAAAGGCTAGGGTTTGTAATGCCTTGAACTTTTATTGGCTCTTCAGTGGAAGTGGAAAAAGCAACATTACTAGAATTTGATATGCTTTGTTTTGGGTTATCTTGTGACAACACAAAGGCTTGTGATTTGTGTTGCACATTCCTTGCTAGTCTTGCAATTGCCCTTTTAAAAATAATGAGTAATCATACCTGATTTTCCTAAAGAAATTATTTAACATTTTCTGTCTTAAAGTTGCTTTTGAAACTATCAAGTGTTTTCCGCATAGGTTTGTTTTATTCATCCATTCTGGCTTTATACACATCAATTTCTCTACAGAGTTCTGCATGTGCAATCAAAATACCCTGATTCAGCCCCAAAACTCCTTGCCAGGCATCTTTGCGTTCTACATGGAGAAAGGCTGCATCGCACTTTCCCTGGTTTTTCTATGGATTTTCTCCTTGCACACATCCCCCCCTTTTTTTGTGGCTAAGTCAAACCGGGGCTTTTTTGAAGTGAAAAATGCTTTCTTAGGTGTGAGGCCTAGCCCTGGCCCTGCCTTTCACCCTCCCCTTTATTCCTCTGCTTTCTGATCGGTTGAGGTGCAACCAATCCAGTTTTTTCCTAATTTTTAATTTTTTTTTAAATAGCAGAGTTGCAATGTTGGTACCAGTTTGCTGTAGTGGTTAAGAGTGGCAGAACTCTAATCTGGAGAATCGGGTTTGATTCCCACTGCTTTGCTTGAAGCCAGCTGAATGACCTTGGGAAAATTACCCCACTACAAACGGACAAGGTGATCCCAAACTAGGATAAATCACAATCCAGTTTTCTTCCCAATAGTCTTACTTTTCACTTGGTACACTAAAAGAAAAAAGAAACTATTGTATAATGCAGCAACAAAAAACTAACTTCTAACTCAGTGATTAATTTTTAACAACATAGAAATCTGGGGCAGACAAATTGACTCAAAGGGTAAAAAATAACACCTAGGATTGCCTCAGTGGCTTCGAGCCAGTTTGATGTAGTGGTTAAGAGTGCGGGACTCCAATCTGGAGAACCGGATTTGATTCCTCACTCCTCCACTTGAAGCCAGCTGGGTGACCTTGGGTCAGTCACAGCTTCTAGCTCTCTCAGCCCCACCCACCTCACAGGGTGTTCTGTTGTAAGGATAATAATAATATACTTTGTAAACCGCTCTGAGTGGGTATTAAGTCATCTTGAAGGGTGGTATATAAATTGGTTGTTGTTGTTGTTGTTGTTATTGGAGTGGGCTGACCGTGTGACATCACTTCTGGGGAATATCTGGAAGTTATTTCAATCCTATCTGGGAATCTCTGGAGACTCTGGTTTCACCATAGAGTTTGTTGCAATTCTAGAGATGTGTGACATCCCAGTGCTCTAAGAGGTGTGACAGCCCAGTGCACCAAGCCACCCTCCCTCCCACTGTTGTTCTGTCTGTATGTGGTGGCAGATTTCCTTTACATTGTCACTAGTTTTATGGGGTGATTTGTAGGGCATTGCACTGGATCTGTTGTGGGGGAGGGAGACTGTGCCAGTTGGTTGTCTCACCCCATTTTCAGGAGTCCTCTTAAGGGATCTTGGATTCACCCCCATATGGCAGGCAACCACTGGGGCAGATCTGGGGGAGGGTGTTTTCACCTCACCTGCCATCCTGAGGTTGGTGCCCAGCAGGTGAGCTGGAGGGACAGCATCACCTGACAGCTGTTGGATTGTTCAATGCATAGATTTGTGCCTTATGCTGCACCAATGCTCCAATGGCTGTAATCAGTAAAGTTGGCCTTTCTGCCCCAGTTCCTGTGTATGGGTTGTTCTTACCCCAGCACCCTGCGCCTCCCACCATTGCCCCTGTGGCTACAAACTATACTTACGGTTTCAGTGCAAACCAGTTCCCCAGGCAGTGGTTTGTTGCAAAAGCAGAGGCCACACTAACAATCTTCATGTACTTGAGTGGCAGCAGGACTTTCATAAGTAAACCTGAAGCTCTTTCAAAGCATATTTCTGTATCAGAAATACGTGGTTTGCTGTTACATCTGAACCATGCTTATGTGAATCAAATTTTGCTGGCTATCTAGACTATATAGACCCTTAATCTGATTTAGCAAGGCTCTGCTTATGTCAACAGTAAAACTTGTACCTATGAATGTGATATTGGAAGAAAGACAAAGAATAAACAGTATTGTAGCAATTTAATCACTAGTGGTATTTACAAATAAAATATTTCAAATAAAGATTTTACAGATATTACTTGTCCTTTTGGCAGAAATGTAATTATTTTTTCTTGTCTTTTTTAATATTGGTGCTGTGTACTATAGTTATTAAAAATCACATTGTATGTTAAAAATGTTGATTGCTGTAATCACTTTCCTCAAAATATTTGCAAACACTCATTGATATTATTGTGTGTGTGTTGCCTTCTGTGAAGACAAACAATATACACTGTAAATGTCCCACCCACCAAGTTTAATTTAACAACCCGTGTAAGAGTGTATTGTGCCTTTTACCCAGGAAACCTTGTGCTTTGGAAGTGAAATTGTGTGGGTAAACTGATTAGCTAGTCATAAAGCGTACTCAAAGTGTACTTTTATTATTTGCTTACTAATCTGTTTGTGTGGATTATAAATTGTATGGATTACATGCAAGTCTCTAAAAATGGTATATGAAAATGAAGATCTTGGAGTTCCGGCTTGGGGAATATGGAGGGCTGATGCAGCTCGGGGAGCTGACCTGTCCGTGTTGCTGTTTGTGAGGGCTAGTGGGGTGCTGATCGCCCGCAGCCCCCTGTTCTCAGGCGGAGAACAGGCAAGTACGCTTAAGACCCCAAGGGTGAGTTGATCTCGGCTGTGGGGGGGGGGATCTACGCAACGATAATCCACCCAGCCTTGAGGTCCTGCTCATAGACAGGTGGCAAAGATCTCTGCAGCAGCTCTGGAGTCAAGTTTTTGGCTTAAGACCTCCGTACCCAAGCTTCAGCATCAAGTTGGGAAGATTGGATTATTTTAATTACTGAAACAGCGATTACAACCCGTAAAGAAGGACTAATAAGGTAAAGATTGCTATCTCTCTTTCTGAGAAGAAAATTGGTAAAAGAACTGAATTAAAGTAGAAGATAAAAATTGCAAAAGATTTAAAACTTTACTGTGAATGTTCCGGCAAAGTAATTGAGAGAAAAGAACTTTGCAGAGAAGAGCTAACGCGGAAAATAAATTATTGTTTACATACCTGCGGCTTGAAAGAGTTAGCGAAGTGTGAGAAAGCTGAAAAATCGTGAGAAACGCTGAGCCGAGAAGAGGAACTGGAAGTGCGTCAGTGCAAATGAGAGACTGGCTGGAAGCGGCCTTTGAAGAACCGGAAGAGGAAGAACGCCATTTTGGAGAAGGGAAAGGGTTTGACCTCAAATTGGGTGGAAGTAGGACATTTTGAATAAGGGAAAGGGCATAAACTTCAAGTAAAAACCATAGAGAAAAGACACCCGACATTTTGGATACTAAGGTCGCTAATTTTTAAAAGATTTCGTTAAAACTTGACATTTATACTGAGAAAAGTAAATCAGCCACGCCACGGAGCTAAGGAAAAGAGCAGACTCGTGGGAGCGAGGCAAAGCAAGCCCCACGATGTCGAAGAAAGAATGGCAAATGGCGGTGGACAGTCTTGATAAAAAAGTTGCAGAGGGGAATAGGGAGATCAAAAATATGATGCAAGAGATTGTGAGGGACATTAAGGAGCTCAAAGAGACTTTTAAATTAGAGATGGTGGAGCTGGTCAAAAATATTGATGAGGTCAAGAAAGAATTACAATCGACACAGCAGAAAGTTAAAACAGTGGAAGATGAAACTGACAAATTGGCTGTATCACACAAGATAGAAACCAAGGGTTTGAAAGGAAGAATGGCCATGGTGGAATGTAAACATATGGAAAAACAACTTAGATTTCGCGGAGTCCCGGAAGTGGAAAGGAAATCAACCCAAGAGCAGATTTCAGAAATACTAGGAGAACTTTTGAACAAAGAAGTGGACGAGGTGGCAGCCTTTCTAGATGTGACATACAGAATCAACTCAAAATATGCAGCACAAAAAAATTTACCAAGAGATATAATAGTCCAATTTACAACAAAGAGAATAAGAGAAGAGATTGTGAGTAAGCAATTTCAAAACCCTTTGGAAATTGATGGAAAAAGAGTGAGAATAATGAAGGAACTGCCTAGGGGGTTTTTATTGGAGAGGAAGAAATACAGAGAACTAGTACAAATGTTGAAAGAATTGAACATTAGATATAGATGGGAAATACCAGAAGGATTGAGCTTTGAATTTCGTGAGATTAAAAGAACACTCAGATCTGGACATGAGATGGAAATGTTCATAAAGGATTATGAAAAAGACTTACCCAAAAGATCTAAAATTTGACTATGGAGTGTAAAATCATATCTTGGAATGTAAATGGACTAAACTCACCTTCTAAACGTAAAACCACTTTCCACTGGCTATCTAAACAACATTGTAATATAATTTGTCTGCAGGAGACACATATTAGGAAACAAGATGTGAAATACTTAAATTTGCTAAACTGGGGAAAGAATTTGCAGCTGCATCAAATCAGAAAAAAAGAGGAGTTGTTTTATATATTAAAGATGAGCGGCAACCGAAAATGATTTTAAATGATGCGGAAGCTAGATATGTAGCAGTGGAAATAATTTGGAATACAAAGAAAATACTTTTGATTGGGATTTATGCACCTAATGGTGCTAAAGAGAATTTTTTAAAAGATTTACAAAACCAACTGGATGGACTAACATATGCTCAAATAATTCTGGCAGGTGACTTTAATGGAGTAACAAATTTGGATGATGATAAAAAAAGGAAGGGTGCTCACAAAAAAAGAGGACTTTTGCCAAAATCCTTTTTTGAAATTAAAGATCAGGAAAATTTGGAAGATGTATGGAGAAGAAGTAATTCTAAAACAAAACAATACACGTTCTATTCTGCGAGACACTCGACATTATCAAGAATTGATATGGGCCTCCAAAGATTTGGCAGTATGGACTAAAGATGTGGAAATAATGCCTAAAGTAGGCTCAGATCATAATCCAGTAATGTGGAAATTTGGGAAAGGCACCAAAAGACGAGGATGGAGGATAAATGAAGATTTTCTGCAATTAGAAGATAATATAGTGCTACTACAAAGAGAGACCAAATTCTTTATACAATATAATCTAAATAAAGATGTTTCAATTGACAAAGTTTGGGACACCTACAAAGCAGTGATTAGAGGAACTTTAATGGATTTAAATGCAAGAGACAAGAGGAGAAAAGAAGAAAAAAGGCAAGAAATTATGGAAAAGATAAAGGCCAAGGAGTTACAATTAAAGAAAAGACTAGGGAAGAAGAAGCTGTATCAAGAAATAAAAATTTTGCAAGAACAGTTGAGAGTAATGAATAATAAAGAATTAGAGTGGGAACTGAAAAAACTGAATCAAAAGTCATTTGAAGGTGTGAATAAACCTGGGAAATATTTAGCGTGGCAGCTGAAAAAGAAAAGGGAGAAAAAAGTAATAACTAAGATTCAAGAAGATGGTAAGACATTAACCGATCAATTGGCTATTAGTAGAGCTTTTTTAAGTATTATGCAAAACTGTATCAAAGAAAAGAAGTGAATCTGGACACTATTGATCAATATTTGAACAAGATCAATTTACCAATATTATCAGGAAAATGGAAGGAAAGCTGAATGCAGAAATAACAGAGATGGAAATAAAAGAGGCTTTTCGGACAACTAAGTTAGGGAAGGCACCTGGCCCAGATGGAATTACGGCTAGGTTCTACAAATTATTGGAAAATGAACTGGCACCTTTTTTGAAAGTGGCAATGAATGAAATTTTAAAAGGACAGAAGATACCAGAGTCTTGGAATGAGGCCAACATATCATTGAAATCCAAAAGAAAATCAAGATTTAAGCAATGTCAAGAACTATCGTCCTATTTCATTGTTAAATAATGATTACAAAATTTTTGCAAAAATTTTGGCGGGGAGATTAAGGGACTGGTTAGTCGAGTTTATTGCAGAAGAGCAGGCAGGGTTCCTTCCAAACAGGCAAATTAGAGACAATTTGAGAACTGTAGTAAATGCTATAGAATACTACGATAAACATTGTGAAAAGGAAGTTGGTTTCTTCTTTGTGGATACAGAAAAAGCTTTTGACAATTTGAACTGGAATTTTATGTTTGCCACAATGGAGAGGCTGCAAATGGGAAAAGATTTTATTCAAGCAGTAAAAGCAATATACAGAGACCAATGTGCGGCAATTGTAGTAAATGACGATTTAACAAAAAAATTGGAAATAAGAAAGGGTACAAGACAGGGGTGCCCATTATCTCCATTGTTGTTCATTTTGATTTTGGAACTGCTATTGATTCAAATACGAGAAGATGATACTATAAGAGGCATAAAGATTAAAGAATTTACCTACAAGGTTAGAGCTTTTGCGGATGATGTGATGCTCATAGTGGAAGATCCAATACAAAACATGCCAAAGTTGCTTGATAAGATAAAAGGGTTCGGAGATCTGGCTGGATTTTATGTTAATAAGAAGAAATCAAAGATACTATGCAAGAATATGACTAGGCAAAAGCAACAAGAGTTAATTGAACTTATTGATTGTGAAGTAACACACAAAGTTAAATATCTTGGAATTGAGATAACTGCGAAAAATATTGATTTATTTAAGAACAACTATGAAAAGCTATGGCAACAGATTGATAGAGACTTGATTAAATGGAGTAAATTAAATCTGTCATGGCTGGGAAGAATAGCGGCAGTTAAGATGAATGTGTTACCACGGATTATGTTCCTATTACAAACAATTCCAATTATTAGAGATACCAAACAATTTGAAAAATGGCAGAGGAAGATCTCTGACTTTGTGTGGGCAGGCAAGAAACCTCGAGTAAAAATGAAAGTTCTGTGTGACGCTAAAGAAAGAGGTGGACTGCAGTTGCCGAATATTAGATTATATCATGAAGCAATATGTTTGGTTTGGCTAAAAGAGTGGATGTCACTGAAAGACTGCAAACTCTTAACATTGGAAGGTTATAAGAAGTTGTTTGGATGGCATGCCTATTTGTGGCAGGATAACATAAAAGCTGACTCTATGTTTTTGCACCATTAAATTAGAAGGAGCCTCTTCACGGTCTGGAAAAAATATAAAAAATATCTGGGTGAAGGTATCCCCTCTTGGGTGGTACCGTTTGAAGTGATCGATCCGAGAGCTATCTATAATGGAGAACAATGTTTACCATATAAAGAGATATTGATTATGGAACAAAAAACGATAAGAATCAAAACGGAGGAAGAGTTATCCTCCTGTTATGGATGGTTCCAATATAGACAGATTAGAGACCTTTACAACTCGGATTGTTCAAAAGGAGGAATCAAATGGAAAAACTCAGAGTTGGAAGAGACTATACTACAAGAAAGTAAAAAAGATATCTAAAATTTATAAAATACTTTTGAAGTGGTATACAGAGGATGAGACAGTCAAAGTACAGATGGTGAAGTGGGCAATTAACTGTCACAAAGAAATAACAATGGAGTCATGGGAATATTTATGGAAAACTACATTGAAGATTTCAATTTGTACCAGTATTAAAGAGAATGTCTATAAGATGATTTATAGATGGTATTTAACGCCTAAGAAAATTGCGCTTGGAAATGCAAATATGTCAGATAAATGTTGGAAATGTAAAAAGCATGAAGGATCATTGTATCATATGTGGTAGACATGTGATGTAGCTAGACAGTACTGGGGAGATATTTTAGAAGTAATAAATGAGATTTTGCAGACCCAAATAAAGAAGAACCCAGAGCTATTGCTACTGAATTTAAGTATGGAAGATGTTCCTATGCAATACAGAACATTACTATTCTACATGACGACGGCAGCAAGACTTTTATATGCGCAGAAATGGAAGGTGCAAGAAATACCAACTATTGAAGACTGGATATATAAATTGCTGTACATGGCAGAAATGGATAAAATGACAAGAAAGCTAAGAGATCAGAATCTGGTAGAATTCTTTACTGATTGGGGAAGACTGAAAACATATTTAGAAAAGAAGTGGGACGTGAAAGGGGAACTATGGCAGTCCGAAAATTATTAGAATGGGTTTCTTTTTATTGGAAGAGATGGAATCTTTACCGTATGGAGTGAAGTATTAGCTAATTGTTAGTTTAAATTTAAGTGGATTTGGAGTTAATAGATATTGGTAAAATTAATAAAGTAGATATTTTATTTAATTGTTAGCTTAAATTTAAATATATCTGAAGTTAACAGATAGTAATAGATAACATATTTTAAGTTAATAATAATAATCTGAAGCTAACAGATAGAGTTTAGCTTAACAAAGCAGAATGTAAACACGATATAATGAATTATAGAAAAAGGGGATAGATTAGGAATAGATTAAGATATAGGGTTGGAAAGCTGTTGGAAGTCCTGAAAAAGGGGGGAGGGAAAGGGTGGGGGAAAATGATACTGAGATGTTATTTGAAAGTTGTAAGTATTAATATTCTCACCTAATAAATTTTTTTTAAAAAAAAATGAAAATGAAGATCTTTTAGTAGACTGTGTTGTGGTAATTGAAAAAAAGTGTTCTATGAAGATTAGTAGTATAATAGAATGAGTAGAATTAGTAGAATGAGTAGATTAGTAGAATAATAGTATGAAAATGAAATATTAAATTCACATGCTCTGGTCTGAGCAATGAAAAAAAAACTGCTTTTGCTGTTGAGAAATTACCTGTGCCTTGCTTGCCTTCCTCCCTTTGCCTTTCCTGGACCTGAACAGCCAGGTCAAGGCTTCTTTTTTGCAGTTTGTTGAATTAAAATCAGACAGTGCAGCTTAACTTCATTTAATACAACATATTGCATTGAAAGACTCATGAGTCTACTAGGATTAGGCGTTTGTCACAGGCAAAGTTAAATCCAATGTCTTCAAGTTCAGCTGTGGAATTCACCTATCTTTTCAAACTTCATCAAAGCCAGTCTCTAAAACCTTGTTTGCTATATAGCTATAGAATATTTGATATAGATTCTGCAAAGTGAAATAGGAATCTTTTCCATGTTTACTTTTAGAATTTTCTGTTTCTTCATGCTGGAAAGGTCAGTAATGAAAGGGTTTCAGGTAGAAAGGAAAGTTCTAGTGCATGATAACATATTGGCAAGTATTTTTGGAGCTGTTGGAACTGGGAGCAGAAGTTATTCTTTCAGTATAAAGACAGTTTACATAATCACTATTTTAAAATGTGTTTATTATTTACAACCTGTAAATAAATATATAAACACTACAAGGTCTTTCACAGCTATGCTCATATGATCATATTTTTCTGGTTTTTCTGAACCCTATCTCCCTTCTCATATTTTCCCTTTTCTCTTTCCTCTCTTCCTTCCTTTCTTTTTGGTTTTGTTACCTATACATCCAGTGAGCTGTGGCTCACGAAAGCTCATACTCTACCACAAATTTTGTTAGTCTTATAGGTGCTACTAGACTCTTGCTCTTTTCTAATCCTTCCTCCTGTGTACCCTTTATTTAAGAGTTCTGCCCTCCCCCCATTTTAGTGTTGGGGTTGTTTTGTTCCTTGCATTAATGCAAATGATATAAAATATGATGGTTCTTAAAAAGCTTTAAACAAGTTATCAGTCAAGTATTGACTATCATGAAATAAGTCTACAAAATAACTAACCCACAACTTTTGCTTATTCAGTTATCTGCAGAAAGCCATGTTAGTAATTCATGACCTTACAGGGAAAATGGAAAAATCTTCTGTAAAAGTTTCATGATTGGTTATCTAGAGACAGTATTCACTCTCCACAGGTGACTGGGTGAATGGTTGTTTACAAGCCTGTGTGAAAAGGTAATATTTGCCATTACGTATTGCATTTCAACATTTAATGAGTTAAAATGCAACACCTAATAGCAAATATGAGAAGCCTAGGAAACCATTTTCTATGAACCTTTTAATTTAGTAATATGTCTAAAGCATGGTGTTTTAGATGTTGGCATAGTTCAGATGCCATGGTAGAACATGATTTACAGTTAGCATAATATTGATTCCAAACCATGGTTTGTGTACCTAAATTACATACACTAAACCATGGCTTTGGTGATTCAAAAGCTCTTTGTGGAGAAATGCTTTTTGTTTTGGAGGATTAGACTGTATCAAAATCTTCACCTCTAGTTTCAAAAGTTTCTCATAGCTGAGAACAGGCAGGAGGAGGGAGGGTAAGTCTATTGCTGTCCGGCCACACCTTGCCAGACCATATTGAGATGCTGATATTCTCGAAGGCTTTCACGGCCGGAGAACGATGGTTGTTGTGGGTTTTCCGGGCTGTATTGCCGTGGTCTTGGCATTGTAGTTCCTGACGTTTCGCCAGCAGCTGTGGCTGGCATCTTCAGAGGTGTAGCACCAAAAGACAGAGATCTCTCAGTGTCACAGTGTGGAAAGATGTAGGCCATTTGTATCTACTCAGGAGGGGTGGGGTTGAGCTGAGTCATCCTGTAAGAGTTTCCCAGGGTGTGTGGAATGCTAATGGCGGGAGGCTTCACTGTATCCTGAGGAGGTTCTTTTGCATATGGATTGGTACTTGATGTGCTAATCTTCTCTGCAGGGCTATTGTCGGGGATAGAATGTTTTGTTAGCCTGGTGTGTTTCAGAACTGGAAACTATGCTCTGTTCATTCTTAAGGTTTCTTCTTTCCTGTTGAAGTTTTGCTTATGCTTGTGAATTTCAATGGCTTCCCTGTGCAGTCTGACAAAGTAGTTGGAAGTGTTGTCCAGTATTTTGGTGTCCTGGAATAAGATACTGTGCCCTGTTTGCGTTAGGCTATGTTCAGCCACTGCTGATTTTTCAGGTTGTCCAAGTCTGCAGAGTCTTTCATGTTCTTTTATTCTTGTCTGGATGCTACGCTTTGTGGTCCCGATGTAAACTTGTCCTCAGCTGCAGGGTATACGGTATACTCCTGCAGAGGTGAGGGGGTCTCTACTGTCTTTTGCTGATCGTAGCATCTGTTGTATTTTTCGGGTGGGTCTGAATACTGCTTGAAGGTTGTGCTTTTTTATAAGCTTTCCCATCTGATCAGTAATTCCTTTGATATATGGCAAAAACACTTTTCCTGTAGGAGACTGTTTTTCCTTGGTTGTTTGATTCATCCTGGGTTTGATTGCTCTTCGGATTTCATTTCTGGAGAAATTTCTCCAGAAATGAAATCCGAAGAGCAATCTCCAGAAATGATATCCGAAGAGCAATCAAATCAGCAGTGGCTGAACATAGCCTAACGCAAACAGGGCACAGTATCTTATTCCAGGACACCAAAATACTGGACAACACTTCCAACTACTTTGTCAGACTGCACAGGGAAGCCATTGAAATTCACAAGCATAAGCAAAACTTCAACAGGAAAGAAGAAACCTTAAGAATGAACAGAGCATGGTTTCCAGTTCTGAAACACACCAGGCTAACAAAACATTCTATCCCCGACAATAGCCCTGCAGAGAAGATTAGCACATCAAGTACCAATCCATATGCAAAAGAACCTCCTCAGGATACAGTGAAGCCTCCCGCCATTAGCATTCCACACACCCTGGGAAACTCTTACAGGATGACTCAGCTCAACCCCACCCCTCCTGAGTAGATACAAATGACCTACATCTTTCCACACTGTGACACTGAGAGATCTCTGTCTTTTGGTGCTACACCTCTGAAGATGCCAGCCACAGCTGCTGGCGAAACGTCAGGAACTACAATGCCAAGACCATGGCAATACAGCCCGGAAAACCCACAACAACCAACAACCAATGCTGATATTCTGTTTGGCTGCAGACAAAGGAGTAGCCAGTTAAGACTTTCTGCTAAAAGCCAATCCTTACAGGTGGGAAAGAACATGGAGATTTGGAGGTCTCCTGTAGGCTTCAGGAAAAGCCTCTCAGACTTGCTCCTTTGACTTGCCCAGTGGATGGGCAAAGGGAGAAGAAAAAAACTCCTGGCACAGAATTTTGTTGATTTTCCTGGAAGTTGAAGGACCACACCTGATTGTGGTACAGGCAGTGGCCATTAGCCATGTGGGGGCTGGAGACCTGAACCAGGACTGCAAGGTATGGGAAGTTATCAGTGAACTGTAACCTTCTCAGTTAAAGAGCCTGCCTTAGGATAAGATCTGGAATAAGGGATAAAGGAATTGAGTTTTTACAGGGTTTTTTAAGACCCTTTGCTCAATCTATTGCTGTCCTTGAAAGTATGAGTATAAGCATTTTTTTCTTTTTTAATAAATGCTGGTAGCTGTTCTCAGTACTACATAGGCTTGCACTGCTCAAAAATGCAGGCATTGGGTAGCAGGAGACTTACACACAAGGTGGGACCTTAGAATGGTAAGCCTACAGAGCGGAACAGGGAGCCTTGGCTCTTCCCAAAGACAATTCCCACAAAGGCCAAGTGGTGGTGGTGGGGACAAGAGAGAAGGAGAGAAAAAGCCCCTTCTGAGGGTTGGGAAAGCTGAGTGGGTGGCAAGAGCCAGGCAGAGATTTGGACTTCCAGAGACTTGGACTTAGAGGGCAAGATGGGACAATGTTCACAGGTCAGTGGGGCTATTCTGCCACACTCTTTGTTTTGTTTCCCTACAACTGTCAAGAAAAAAGGTATAAGAGTTCCCTTGGACCTGGCATGTTGAATTAGTTTCTTCTCCCAGACCTTCTTCCACCATCTTCATGAGAATATGTTCCCTGTTCAAGACAGGCAGAGTATGGCTTAATTCTCCTGTTTTTCTTTGCTTCCCAAACCTCCCATCTAGGGGTGCAGAACAAAACAAATATGCTAGAAATATACATGGAAATCTCTGGTTCGTTTTGTTAAAGTGGCTTCTAGAATGTGAACCAAATCTGGGAAACCAACCAACCAAACAAACACCCTCCCACTGAAAAGTTTCTCTGTGTTTTTTTATTTCAGTTCTTACTGTGCAGTGGCAGCAGTAGGCAGGCACAGGCAGGCACTGAGCCAGTAGCATCTTGTTTTCCTTAACGTCGTTGTCTCCTACCAATCAGTTCCCAATTGGAGAGAGCCTTTATGTTATACCACCTGACAAACTCTATAGGAGGGATGGGGGGAATGTGCACATGAGTGCATTTTTTCCCCTGGTGCTACCTGGTCAATGACATTATCTCCCTGCCAATCAGATCCTTGCAAGGGGAGGAGCACTGACCCTTCTCCACCTATTAACTTCAGAATGGAGGTAGGGAACTCTAAAAAGACAGTTGATTTAGCATGTTCCCTCTCTCTTCCTGTGTCTGCCTTAGTGATTGCTGGTTTGGAGGCTGCAGACTGGAGCCTGTTTACTTTCATGTATGCTTGGGGTCCACCCCCTCCCCCCAAATTTCTTTTTATCCTGAAAACAGCAGAAGGGTAGAGGGAAGCTTGAGAAGAGGAAAAGGAATTCCACTCCAACCCCCTGGTAGTTCAAATCAACAGCCCTCCCCCTGATGATCCTCATGGGGTTGAGAGGAGGCTGGAGGACTGGCTGCTGCTGTCCACTGCATTGGCTGCTGGATCCCCCAGGGAACCGGAGATTGACTCCCTCTTGTCTCCCTCAACAGGTTGAGTGGATGGGACCATAGTGCTCCAATGTTGGGGAGGGGAAGGTCTGTGCTATATCGAATCCTCACATGTTTTGTGGGTTTTAAAATACCTTTCCATTGATGGCACCAACATGTGCTCCAAAAGTTCAGATAGGGCTGCAGTGTATTTTGTTGCCACAAGAAAAGGGAACCTGGAACTCAATGCTGAACTAAAATTTGGTCTTAAAATCCTTCATCTTGTTATTGAATTTTTCCTGTTGTTTAATTTCATGATTTAGACAGCAATCTTATGCACACGCAACTGGGTAAAAGCTCCACTGAACATAGTGGGTCTTACTTCTGAATAGTCATTCATAGAATTATGTTGTTAGTAAATTCATTGCACATGCAAGATGTTACCGTCTCTGTTGTTGCTAATAAGTCTATAGTTTTGTAGAACGATTTATTAAAGGTAGTCAGAAATGTTATCTAGTTCTCTAGGTTCTCCTTATGTTTTAGTTTCATTTTAAAAAAGCAGTACGTTTTGTTTTTGCATCCTGTCACCTAATCCTCATTTGACTGACTACTACATTTTTCTGCAGCTTGTCTTGGAACATACACAGCTGAAGTACCATTGCTTTTGAATAATGACTCATCTATATACAGAGTGATCTCTTTATCCGGGTGTGTGAAGTCACCCAGGATCAACTTTGACCCTCAGTTTTTGATCCTGACTCCTGTTCCTCTCAATATAAAAACAGGAGCTGATGTCCACATAATTCCTCAGGGCTACTTTAGGTAAATCTTCACTCTCAATTACTGTTTGTTTCAGTAAAGTGTTAAATATTTCATTTTTCTACTGATCAGTAAGTTAATGTACAAGGAAAGAAACAGAATTCTTCACAGAGAAGAACATTATTTTGTACTTTCCCCAAAATGTTTTGTGACACAACCACAACAAACAACACTGTTATAGAATAGTACCACAAGCTGAAACTAGTTTAGTTTTGGTTGGTGAAATAGTTTACTGAAATTAGGTAGACTTTCTTCCTTTTTCTTAAAATCTATATTTGGCATAAGACAGTTTATTCTTTAATATCATTGGTCAATCCTGTTAAGCCTTTGGGTGTTTTTGGAATTTTAAATGACTCTGAGCCAGTGTAGTGCTAGGTACTAGGGTGATGGCAGACTAAGACCATTAACTGTGCTTGGAGAAGCATCGGGCTGTGGTTATTCTGCTCTGTAATAATTTTTTACAGGCTTTGGTGTGGGTGTGTGCCTACAAGTAGGAGAGAAAAGTTGGTCTGCTGAAGCCTCTTTATGTAGAATCCAAATGGCCATCAGAACAGCTCTGGATCCTCTATTAGGCTACAACAGCTGTTTCTGTAGAAAGGAGCATTTTGGAGGAATTCAGTATTAAGTAGTGCCAAACTATGGTAATGCTGCCTTTGCCGAATATAGGCTATTGCTTTAGCTGCAGCAGCACAAAGATTTTTTTTTTAATGCTACAACAGTTCAGATATCCTCATGAAGCTGGACTTATCCATATCCTTATAAGACTGGCTTATCCATATCTACCAACTTATGATTCCATAAGCTTTTGTCAATCATTTATAATTATTAGTTATGATGACATGGCACTTCTTTTCTTGAATTCCCACTATTATGCCACATAACGAACCTTCTTTGAAACTAATGAGAGATTTAAAAGTAGTTTGTGATTAGGGAGGTGTCTGCTGTTCAAAGAGATGTAAATTAAAAAGTCCAGTGAGCTTGGGCATTCCTAAAATTGTTATTTGGATCCTGTAATCTAGATCTGCAATATTTGTCGTCAGACTACTGAATGGAAGCCTGCTGATTTTAAACACCCCTTTCTTTTGTCTTTTTTCCAAGCAACTGAAATTAGCAAAATTACCATTTTAGTGTAGATCTTAGGCAAGTTTTTCTTTAGAAATATGAATGTAAAGACTCTCTTGAATGGAATACAATTTGAAATATTGTGAATATAACATGATCAATTAGGTTGTTAATAAGCTACCATTAACTCTGGTAGTTTCTTGCCAGGAAAACCCCACCGGGGGTTGCCATAAGTCAGCTATGACTTGAAGGTATTCTCCGCCACCAAGAAACGTACATTTCATCGATATCGTTTAGCCAATGAAAGGTAAAGGCTAATTTCAGTTGCCTGTGCAAGCACCGAGTCATTACTGATCCATGGGGGACATTGCATCACAACGTTTTCTTGGCAGACTTTTTATGGGGTGGTTTGCCATTGCCTTCCCCAGTCATCTACACTTTACCCCCAGGAAACTGGATATTCATTTTACTGACCTTGGAAGGATGGAAGGCTGAGTCAACCTTGAGCCATCTGTTTGAATCTGGCTTCTGCCAGGATCGAACTCAGGTCATGAGCAGAGCTTGGGCTGCAGTTCTGCAGCTTACCACTGTGCACCACGGGGCTCTTTGTTTAGCCAATAGCTACTTAAAAATAGAAATGTATTTTTTTCCAGAGTACTCTGTTGAAAACAGGTAGGTTTCAGTGCTATTAAGTCAGTCCTTTGGGAATATAAATTTTTCTTAATGTTTTTGCTATATAGGAAGACAGCTTTGCAAGTTGAAATGCCAGCATGTGACTCTGGAAATAATGACAAGTTAAATCCATTAAGTGTGGAATTACCAAATGGCAATTTTATTGAAGTAACGTCAGAAGGAAAAAGTATTGGTTTTGTTTGCCGTGTCAGTTTCTGTTCCAAAAAGCCATTGTCTTGCATGAAATACATCTACTTTGTTGATGATCAAAATAACAGGTAGTTATACTAATATATTTTAGTGGGTGAAGCCATTTAGAAAGAAATTTAAAAGATATTAGCTAGGAGGGGAAAATATATTTAATAAAAATAATACATTTGAAAATTATGTAGGTACACTTCGGCTTGAGAACAAATCTTATCTAAAACTTTCATGTTTAAAATGACATGCAGATCCATACTTTACATACAGAGAATTCTAAAGATCATGCTATGCTTGCTCCAGGAGCATTGTGGTGCATTCATGCACCTCTGGGAGTTTTCCTGGCTTTTCCCCAGTCTTTCTCAAACTTGCTTTACTTCAAAGTTTGGGGGAAAGATTTCAGTAATGCCTGGATGGCTGCTATGTAGGTGGGTAAATTTGAATTTTCTGGCCCATGTGGCAGCTCTTTTCCCTGACCTTGTCCCTGCAGCAGACTTTTCCTCCCCCTGCCAGCAGAGGGCTTTTAATAAAAAATAGCACTAGAATATCATTATATCAATATATTGTTGTAAAAAATAGATGTAGCAAACTGTAGCAAGAGCCAGTTTGGGACAGTAGATAAGAGCTGCAGGACTGCTCTTGAGGATAATAATATACTCTGTAAACCACTCTGAGTGGGTGTTAAGTTGTCCTGAATGATGTTGTTGTTATTATTTCTGAATTCTTAGCTTTCATTTTAAAAGTAAGACTCTATCTTCTTTCCGTTGTGAAGATAAAAGGGAAAAGGCATGCAACTCAAGGGGCTAGAGACTTTTTGCAAAAAATGAAAGCTGAAAATTAGAAAACTCACTATACCTATTATTACAATGGTATATTGACATAGCTGTATTCTTGTTCCATTAAAAAAAAATTGCAGAAGTCCTGATGGCCCAGGAGAGGGGCAGTGGCTGCATTTGGGGGACTGGGGCAGGGAAACTGTGAGAAAGTCTGCCATATGGAAACCACATTGCTGCTATGCTTTATCCTAGGCAAAAAAAGAGAATCACAGAAAGCGATAGCAAACCAAAAACCATGCCGTGATAAACTTACTAAGTCAGCAAAATAAACTGTATTACAATAACAATAAAGGAAGAATATGATCAGTTCAGAAGTGTTGTTTATAATTAATCATTTCCAAAGAACACACACAAACATTTACACAGAGAGCAAGTGGTCATTCAGATTAGGGTTGCTGTTCCCCTAGTGTGGGCAGGGGATCCTCTGCTCCCATGCTTCTTTTCCTGTCACTGCTCATCTAGCTGACGAGGGAAAAGGGTGTGCTCCTGACACAGTGCAATGACGTCCCTCCCGGGAGTGACAACATCACGCAGGCCCGAGAGTGCTTCCAGGCTTTGCCCTGGGCCAATTCGGTCCTTTGGGGGCCCCAAATCAGCCTGGTGTCCGGGAGCACTTCTGGGGCCTGCACAATGATGTCAGTCCCAGAAGAAACGTCATTGCACTGCGTGGGGAGTGTGCATGCACAAGTAGAAGTGCCAGGTCCTGCCCTCCTACCTGAAGGGTAAGGAGACCGGCAACTCTACAAGAGATGGATGTGTGACAGTGTGGGAATCCTGACTGCAGCCAGTTTATCTTTGATATCATCATGTGTAACTCTAATTGCTAGGGTTTCGCTGTTATTGCTTTAGATCTTCAGTCACATTTGTGTTCAGCTGCTACTTCAAAGAACTCAGGGTGGCCTACATACCCCTATAGGCCCTTAATGAAGTTATGACAGACTAGGGTTGACAGTCCCCCACAACCCAGTGATCTTTGTGCTTCATTAGCATTATTGCTCTTATTTCCTTGTCCAGCTCCTACATTCTTTCTTCTACACCATGGTGGCTCTGTTTTGTTCTCATGCAATTATTTGAATGGTTTTAAATTGCAAATTCTCATATTGAGGACACGTAGTGATTTTTTATGACAAGAGGTAAAAAAATAAAAGAATCTTCTCCAGAACTTGTGAAGTATATTTTCTTAAATCCTTGATGCCATTATGTCAGATATACTTCGTTAGCTGTTTATTTTTTATCTTTAACTTTTAATATTTATATTCTACCTTTCCTGTTTTTAATACACACAAATGGTGAATAAAATAGGTTATTCCCTAAAACAAACATTTCTATAAAATATTAAAACACATAAAGTAATATTAAGCAGTAGAAGAACAATTACACCAGAGTTATATCATACACCAGTAGAAGAACAATTACACCAGAGTTATATCATAATGTTCATTTAAAGATGTTTTCATGGCATCAAAGCTTTAAGAAACTGAACTTTTGAAGAAACAGATTCCTGAAAACCTCTCATGAAGCAAGTGTTCTGTCTTTTGCTGCAGGGGCTTGAAGCATTCTTCAGACTCCTCAAGAGTATGGGTAACTGGAAGCGAGATCTGGCCAGCCAAAAAGTTCTGAAGTCAGGGCACAGCTAGGTCCAGGATCACAGTTAGCATGAAAATGTACTGACCAGGTGAATTATTGAACCAGAAAGGAGCTCTGCTTAGCCCAGGGCTTAAATAGTCTAGAGAGGGAGAAGCCCCACCTGTTCCTAGGCTTCCTCCAGCCAGGTTGTGTAAGACCTGATTTTGCTAAGCTCTGTATGCACTCAAGCAGAGATTTAACTCAGTAGCTAGAACAGGCCACTAACTTGACACTTCCTCACCACTGAGCTGCCTCCTTGTGGGCTTGCACTCTCTCTCTCTGATGTGTGTGCCTTGCAGGGTGCATAGGGTTTTCGTTTTGACAAAATTCAATGTGCAACGGTCCTAGAATAGTGACCAACTTTGCACTATTAGAATCTTAACTGAATAACAGAATCATAATATCTTGTATTGGCTAGTAAATAATGAATTTTAGTTTCAGCAAAAGTTGTGGTGTTTTTAGATTTCCGCTTCAGGTTGCTGCAACAGCAGAGAACTGCCTCCTTACTGTGTATCCATACTTGGCATGCCACCTTAAAGACCAACAAATTATCCTAAACAGTGGTGAGCAGATAATGTTATATACTTTCAAGTTACTCTAATGAGGGCAATATTAATTTAAAGGATATGGTATATGCCTTCACCTGTTTTTCATATATAGCCGGTTAAGAAAGTTTAATTTTCTTTAACCCTGCTTTTGAATTGTGCTATTAGTGGAAGCAGCTGTTTTTGGGTTGGGGGTGAGTGGCAAGATATGAAAGCAAGTTTCAAATGTCTAAAACTACACCTTAAAGAATAATGAGTTACCCAGGAACATTACAACAGAGACTGGTAAAAAAAAAAAGATTTGAAGTAATTGAAGTTTAGAATGGATACTGGGAGCAACAATAACTGGCTAATTGATCAAGTTTCCAGGGAAGTTGAATTCTCGTACTTCCGAGGATTTGAAGATAAAGAGTAGTTACTTGTCTGTTGAGTTCAACTTGGTAAACCTTGATATACCCTAATTCTAATATTTCATAACGAGTTATAGGCTTAAATTTTAGCCTATGTAATATGTTATAGCATTTCTGTAGCTATGTGTCTTATTTTTATTACTTTGGATGCTTGAACTGTAAATTCTTAATTTATTGATATACAACTGTAGCTTGCAAGGGGAAGTACAAATGATATTATCTGCATTTATTAATTATAGATAGTAATACAAAACATGTATGATGATTTCCATTGTTTTCATCAAAATTGTAGATTCTAATGAGATAATTTACAGCAATGGAGAAAGTCTGCAACACCCATGCTATATTCCAGGAACTTCTTCTCAAACAAATTCTACCAGTAACTTTGGCTCAGTTACCAACTCTGCCTATGAAAATTCCATAGCAGGTATAATTTGATCCTTTTCACACAGCAAATAAAACTGAATTAATTACATCAATCATTTTTAAAATGTTTGTCCCTAGAATAATAAACAAAACAAAAGATCACATTTTTGAGAAATGCTATTAGAGTTAACAAATACTACTTTTTGTTACAGCTGTTGTAGAAAAGAATAATAGTTTAATTTTATACAATCAATTTGGATTTTCCTACTACAGTAAGATACTATCTAAAATGATACTTTCTCTAAACTGTGGCCTTTTTTGCACTGGTGATTTTAGCCACTTCTGGCTCCATACCTCTTTGGGTTTTCTTTTGAATTCTGGACACTTAACACCCCCTTTAGAATTCAATGCAGAGTTTCAAAGGTTCTTTTCCAAACTTTCTGCCTGCACCAAAGGCAGAACATTCAGAAAAGAACTCTTGAACTGTCGCATTGAAATATGAACGGGGATAATCATTTGGAATTTGGAAGAAAACCCAAAGAGGTATGGAACCAGTAGCGGTAAACATTGCCTGTGCAAAAAAGGGTTATATCTGTGTTTCTTCCAAAAATGAGATAAAAACAAATGTCATACTTTTTTGCCAGAGTGCCTAGTTCATATGTTTTGCAGAGCTGGACATATTACGTGGCAATGTTTTATATACACCCACGCACTTCCCCCGCACACATTATATGTATTAGTCTTTCAAGTCTATAACTATCAAGTATATAATTAGCTGATAGTTGTTAATTAAATACTAACAGGAAAAAAAAGAAATTGTAGGGCTAACTGACTTATTAGCAATTAACAGATCCAGATGTTATGTACTTCCAAGTTCTTAAAGAACACTAATGCAAAGGTATTGAACTTCTAACAAAATACTCAAGTAAATTGGTGAAAACTACCAATTAAATCTAGGTTCCTTACACAAATAGAAGAACACACTTTACTGCAAGAGAATTAGCACAACTTCTGCAAAGGGAAGTCTTCCTCCCTAATTTGGAATTCTTTGAATTTGTTAACAAGTGCATAAAAGGTGAGTTTAGGCAAGCTCTCTGTCTTAGGACCCCCTGTGCTAGGAGGTTTTATTCTCCCCCTTTGCCCACCCCCTGAGCAGATCAAATGTTCTGGAAGAGGTTCTGGGAAGAAACCTTTCTGCCATTAATCATTCAAGTCTTTGCCGCTCACACACACCTGTAAGGGTAAGTTTTTAGCAGATAGTCTTCTGGCCACATCTGCATGACTATAGCCCAAGACTGGGTGCAACTTAGAAAGCATCTGGCTTTCCTTTCCCTCTTCTACTTGTTCTCAGCTAAGAGATAATTTTTAAAGGGGGTGAAGGTTTTAACACAGTCCAAACCTTCAAATAAAAGCATTTCTCCACACTTGCACTTCCAAAAAGTTTCTGACAAACTCCCTTGCCAGTGGCTCTTAATCAAATTTAGCAACCACGAGTTAAGAGAATAAGTCTTATATTGTTTCTTAACTGGCTAAGGAAGATGAAGGCAGGAGTAAGTGGACACTTATCGCAATGTAGGGAGTAAGCAAGTAGACCCATCCAAACCAACAAGTAAGGGTCAATGTGACACAAGACAAACAGAACTAGTGCCAGACCGACTGATAAGCCAGTACTAAGGCAGCCAGCCAGACCCAGTAAAACACTGACATAGACAATTACACACTAATGTCAATTCCCCAAGGAAGGCCTATACATGGGCCTTCATTTCCTTGCTGCACTTGGAATGACATCAGTTTTCGACAAGGCATGCACAGGAGCGCAGTGCAGGACTCCTTGGCCCATCCCCTGTGCTTTTTCCCCCACTGGCCAGGTGAGAGGTGGTGGGCATTGGAGGCTGGGAGTGGGGGATCCCCCACCCTACCAGGGAATGGGATGCCTAATAGATTCATAAGCTTTCAAAATAGGTATAGATCCTAATTTTCCACACATTGCCACTTAGGCTAAAAGGACATAGCAAATAAAACTGAACTAAATTGATCTAAAAATAAAAAGATGCAATTACAAAGATTTATTTCCCCTCAGTTCTTCATTCACAGAATAACATCATAACTCTCATCATATGTTGTGTCTGCAGAGAATGAAAGGATCAGTAATGGAGGCAGCAGTGGTTGCAAGAACAACGTTTATTGGAACACACACACGGGCAACTAAGTGAACTGGCCAGAACTAGGCCTATACAACTCAAATTCATCCTCCAGTTCTGGTTACAAGAGCTGGGCCTCTCCTTCTGGAAAGCTTCTGAGAGTTATCCTTAAAGCAATAGTACCAGTATACCAACATAGACTTCCACATAGACTCACTGAACTAGGCAGATCACTTTCCCTCACCATTCTGTCTAAAATTGCAGTTTACTCTGTCCCTTAGGGTACAGCTACGGTCCAATCACAATATGTTTCACTCATCAGTCCAGTGCCCCTCCTTTTTCGTGAGAGGCTTGCATTTTTAAATAGAGTAACAAATATTCAAGACCCCTGTATTAACCAGCAGAAACAAAATAAACTATTCATATGTCAAAACATTGCAATCATTAACACTTGTGAGAAAGTAATGTTTAAATTATAGAGTTGATTTAATCTGTGTTGAAATTTGATAGCATTGTTAGTACTTTCTGAATAAAAGGGCTTTATAGGACCCATTTTATGATGTGGGTATAATTGATCAAAGACTGAATGATTATATTGTAGAAATGTTAATCCATTTGTAATTAGCTGTTCTAATTGATCTATTTATGATGTGAAATCATGAATTCTGACAATTGTTTGATTTAGTCTGAAAGCTAAAGATGTCTTTATGGAAAACAAGCCAGTAATCAAGGTCTGGTCACCACAATATCTCCCAAATGCTTGCTTATCTAGCAGTGTAAAAGTATATAAAAGATCTTATTTGTCCTCTAAAAAAGTAATAGAATTTTAACTAATTTGAATTATTTTTGTGCAGAATTTGAAAAGGAAGTTGAAAATGAAAGCTTGAAGCAGAACGAAGCTATTTGCCCAGATGGAACAAATCTAAGTAATCTCAAACATTCCCTTTTTCCTACTGGTGGCACAGAAGCACATGCTTTTGTACAGAAAGTTATCACAGCAGTCCAGAACTGGTTTACTCTTTTTGGTTGGTCTAAAGGACCAAATCCCATTTCTATTCCACATACTCTAAGACGGTAATCAGCTGTTTTCTTAATCCATTTTCCTTTTAAAAAGTAAACATCTTCTTGATTCAATTAAGCATACTTTCACTTTAGTATCTACGGTGGGTATAGATCAAGATGGGTAGCTGTGTTAGTCTGTCTGTAGCAATAGAAAAGAGTAGAAGTCCAGTAGCACCTATAAGACTAACAAAATTTGTGGGAGGGTATGAGCTTTCATGAGCTACAGCTCATTTCTTCAGATACAGCTAGAATGTGAGTCCATCTGTTCTTATATCTTGGAAAGTGGCATGATTGCAGAAGCCAAATGATAATAGCCAGTGAATGACAATAGCAGCGGTGATTTAATAGCATGAGGTATGTAGAGGGGTAGTGGATGTGGAGAAATCAGCATTGATAATGTGACAGGAAGCCTATGTCATGATTCAGTCCAGGTGGATGCATTGACTTGAGCTTTGTTATCAGTTGCAATTCAGCAGTCTCTCTTTCTAATCTCCCTTTCAAATTCCTCTGCAGGATAACTGCTGCTTTTAGGACAGCAAATGTATGTCCTGGAAGGTTAAAATGTACCCCCACTGGTTTTTGAATGTTTTGCTTTCTGATGTCAGACTTATGTCCATTAATTCTTTGTCAAAGGGACTGGCCAGTTGGTCCAATGTAGAGGGTGGAAGGCCATTGCTGACACGTGATGGCGTAGATCACACTGGAGGATGAGCAGGAGTATGAACCCGAAACAGTATGGCTGATGTTGTTGGGTCTACTGATGGTGTTGCTTGGATCTATATGAGAGCAAAGTTGGCATCTTGGTTTGTTGCAGGCCTTGGTACCAGAGTCCATGTTAGTGTTAAGCAGTTTATCATTGTGTGTGAGTAGTTGTTTCAGGTTAGCACGCTGACTGTAAGCAAGAAAAGGTTGCCCCCACCCCCAGTGCCTGTGTGAGGAAAGTGTCACAATCCAGCATGGGTTGTAGGTCATTAATAATGTGTTGAACTGGCTTGAGTTGTGAGCTGTAGGTGACAATCAACGGTATTCTGTTGTTATTTTCTTTGGGCATGTTTTGCAGCAAGCTGTCCCTGGGTGTCATTCTGGCCTTTCCAATCAACTTTCTTATTATGTTGGGCATACTGTAGTTGCAAAAATGTCTGTTGCAGATCCTTCAAGTGTCTGTCTCTGTCTGAGGGGTTGGAGCAGATGCGACTATAGCATAGGGCTTGGCTATACACAATGGATTGCTTGATGTGGCTGGGGTGGTGGCTTGAGGTGTGTAGATATGTTTGCCGATCTGTTGGTTTCCAGTATGATGTGGTACTTATGTGTCCCTTGTGTATCCATACTGTGGTGTCCAGGAAGTTTATTTCTCATGTAGAGTGATTCATAGTTGGATCGATGGTGAGGTGGAAGTTGCGTAAAGCCTGGTGAAATCACTCGAGGGTTTTTTTGCCATGGGTCCAGACAATAAAAATGTCATCAATGAATCTCAAGTAAAGGAGAGGTGCCAATGGGTAGGAGTTCAGAAAATGCTGTTCTAGGTCTGCCATGAAATTGTTGGCATACGGTGGAGCCATGTGGGTGCCCATGGCTGTGCTACTTATTTGGAGGTATAGGTTCTCACCAAACCTGAATTAGTTATGGATGAGAACAAACATGCAGAGTTCAGTAGTAAGATCTGCTGTGGTCTTGTCTGGAATGATGTTTCTAATGGAGGATGTTGCTGTACAAGAAATCAGCATCCATGGTGGCTACAATGCTGTTTTCTGGGAGATGATCGATGGACTGTAGTTTTGTCAGGAAGTCTGTGGTATTATGTACACAGCTGGGGGTATTAATGACATATGGTCTCAGGATGGAGTCCATAAATCCTGATATTCCATCTGTGATGATGCCTATGCTCGAGACAATGGTATGTCCAGGGTTGCCAGGTTTGTGTATCTTTGGCAGGAAGTAGAAGGTGCCTGGTGGAGGTTCCCAGGGTGTATCCGTATGAATTTGTTCCTCTGTGAGTTGGTACTTTCTTCATGTTTTTGATGAGTTCCCGCTGATATTCATGTGTGCAGTCTGAGGATAGCAGCTTGTAGAAACTGATGTTTGGGAGTTGTCGTTCAGCTTCTTGTATGTAATCTGTCTTGTCCGTTCTGACAGTGGCTCCTCCCTTGTCAGCTTGCTTTATTATAATGTCCGGATTGTTTCTCAGACTGCTTATGGCATTCTTCTCTGTGCGGCTGAGATTGGATCTTGAGTAGTGTTTTTCGTTGCTTATTTCAGCTTGGGCTCAGTGATGGAAACATTCTATGTATAGGTCTAGTATGGAGTTGTGGCCTTCAAGGAGGGGTGGTCCACATGGAGTTCTTTCTGTAGTGTTGAGTGGGAGCTAATTGGTCACCCATATACTGTTCATTGGTGGAAGGGTGAGGAGGCAGTTGTTTGGCAGTGGGTTGTTGAAGCTGTGAGGAGGCTGTCTGTCCAAGCTTTTTCTGTTCTGTGCTGTGGTGAAAGTATTCCTTCAAGCGTAGGTGGTGGAAGAAAGCCTACAGGTCTCCACAGAGCTGTATTGCCTTTGTAGGTTTAGAGGGACAGAAGGGTAATCCTCTTGAAAGGACAGATTCCTCTTCTAAGCTGAGGATATGCTGGAAAAGGTTAACATATTACTGGTAGAATTGTTGTTAAAACTGGTTGTGGCTTGTAAAAGAATGGAAAGTTTTTTGTCCTGCTTTTGTAGAGAAGTAAGTTGTATATTGCAGATGCCTTGTCTCTCTACAGTGGGGTTTTACTGTTCTCCTGCTTACTGTGCCCCCATTTGTACTTGGGGAGTTGTAGGGGGAAAGCATGATAACTGGAACAAAAGAAGGCCTGCTACATGAGTCAGAAAATACTGAAATGGGATGCAATGTTTTGCATGTTTTGATTGCGCCTGAAGGCAGACTTACTCATCCATGCTTATTAAAAATCTGGAGAGTCAGGTGTGTGTAGGACATGTTTGCTCAGTACTGGTCACATTGACTGAAGGCACTGGTGTTAATCAGGGTCCAGATATAATTTCTGTGGGTTCCACTAAAAACTTGCAGCATACTCTCTCCTTATGTTCCTATCCCTAAAAGAAAAAATGTTATTTTTATTTTTGAAATGACACCATTAGACTGGTATTTATTTTGAGATTTTTGATTACCACCATTTTAAAATGTTCAAGGCGACTTACAGTTAACCCAACATGTGATGATAGCCAATAAAATAAAACCATTCAGAATTTATAAATCATGACTTCTGCCAAGGCGGGAGCTGACTTGAAAAGATTTTAGGAATTAAAAAAAAGTTTAAGAGGTGCCAGGAGGATTGCATGGTAATGCAGTGACAATAACTGGCTTGTAGCCTGCGCCATGGCAAAATGTACCTGATTTCTGCTTTCTACCATTATTAGGCCTTATGCTCAGTGAACTAATTCATTATTCATGTCTTCACTAACTATAGTTTCATCCACGGTCTTCCTGTGCAGTCCCACATGGGACTGCGCACACGCAGGCCTGCCGATATCGGAGATTTCTATAGCTCAATACCACCAGGGGGCGCTCTCGCCTTCTAGCGCGCATGCGCAGCCATCTTCCCGCCCAAATGGACTATAGAAGGCGAAGCGCCCCCCACATACCCTCAGTTTCCTTTTTGCCGCCGATAGTCGAGGTTTCTGGCTCTTCTATTCTTTCGCGATGTCGGATACTGCTTTATTCAAACGATGCGTCGCCTGCAATCGAAAGATGACCAGGTCAGACGGCCATTCTAATTGTCTTTACTGCCTGGGGGAAACGCATAATACCCAGGCCTGTAAACATTGCCGTGCCTTTACCTCGAAGGCTAGGGCAGAGAGGGCGGATCGTTTGCACGCTTCGCTCTGGCAACGTGCTATGGCGGTCGTGGATTCTCTGGCTAAGGCACCTCCATCTGCCGCGTCCAGTTCTACCCCTCGACCTGCTGAGACCACGGGCTCCAAGACCCCTCGCTCCTTACCTTCTCCGAGCCACTCAGAGTCGAGACCGAGAGATCATTCCACCTCCTCGGTTCGGAGTGCGTCGGAACCGGCTCCATCGGTTCCGAAGGTCCCTCGGAGCCGACCTCCTTCAGCCTCGTCTATCGCTCCGACTTCAGACCGGGCTGTCTCTCGGAGTCGTACGCCGTCGGTGTCGAGACCAACACCCCCACCATCGCAAGGTGCGACCTCTTCGGATCCGATGGCTACGGAACCACCAGCACTCTCTGAACTCGACAAAAAGAAAAAGAAGAGAAAACATTCTTCTAAGCGGGATAAGGCGGTCCTGGAGAAACTGATCTCATCTCCCTTACTGACCCCTTTTGAGGCGATCGGTTCCGATCCACTGGAAAAGAGACGCAAGGACTCTGGCGTTCTAGATCCTACCCCGGTGATCACCTCAGAACAGGAGGACCTGGTGCTGATCGACAAGCCCCCGACCCCGTCGGGTCGACCGCGATCAACCTCCCACGAGTCGGGTTCCATCCGATCTGTTCATAGCTATCGAAGTAGATCGGACCGCCGGTACAGCCCGTACACCACCCGGGACCAATCAAGGGAGTGCCACAGCAGTGAGGGTCGGGCTGCTCCATACTACTCAGAGGATAGCCCGCTTCGTTTGGATCGCTCATACAGACGGGGATCACTTTCGCCGTCGTTTCGGATCCGATCTTATGACTCCCGTGGAACACCACGCCCCTCAGAGGTCGACTACCATCGGGGTCGACCGAGGTATAGTGAGTCCCCTCCTTCGGATTCACCCGAAGCTGAGATTGGCCCGGCCGAGGAACCGTCGCCCACGGACGATTTCAGGGCCTACAATGAACTGCTCCAGCAGATGGCTAAGGCGTTGGATCTGGAAATGACTTCGACGGAGTCGAAGTTTACGGAAAAGATCTATCAACACATCTACTCTGGTTCCACGCCTTCTGTGGCCTTCCCACTGATTGACGGTTTTGTGGATTTGTGGAAGAAGCTCAATGTTAAACCTGCTTCCATCCCTGCTACTAACCGGAAAGTTGAAGGTTTTTACCGCACCAAAGATGACAATCATCCTTTCTTATCCATCCATCCACCCCCCTCCTCATTGGTAACAGAGGAGATGCAGGCGAGATCTAAGCAAGGTTCTATGTCAGCCCCTGTTGACAAGGACAGTAGGAAAGTAGATACCTTGGGGAGAAAATTATATACGTCGGCTGCCTTTGCCATCAAGGTAGCCAACTATGCGGCTATGATGTCAGCCTACCAACTCTTCCTGTGGAAAAAAGTAGCGGCTTTTCTCCCTAGACTCCTCGAGGACCAGCGCACTCTCCTCCAAGTCATACAAGAGGAGGCTACCCGCCTTTCCAGACACCAGATAAACGCGAGTAGGAGTTTGTCTGACACATCTGCACATTCCTTGCTCTCCACAGTGGTCCTGCGATGGTTTGCATGGCTCCGCACTACCGCTCTCCCGCCTGAGACAAGGAATAGAGTCGAGGACTTGCCCTTTGAAGGGGCTCTACTTTTCTCCGAGAAGACAGATGAATATCTGTTGAAAAAGAGGACGGATCGACTTACAGCGCGTTCCTATGGCGTCCTACACCAGACCCCTCAACAGCCTTCCAGGCCCTTTTTTCGGTCTTCTCAGCGAGGCAGACCATATCGGTATCAGCCTTATCATGGGTATTCTTATCAACCCCAGAGAAGCTACCAAAGTCCTCAACAGTCTTTTTCGAGACGCAGACAAGGTCACCGCTCCAAGCCTGGTTCTCAGCAACATCAGGCTAAGGAAGCTCCCTACTCCCAGAAACAATTCTGACAATTACAGGGACCTGAACCCACGTTTGGATTCAGGCTTAGTGCTTACTGGAGGGAGTGGCTCTCCATTGGTTCTGATGTTTGGGTTTCTAATATTGTTCAGTATGGTTATAAAATTGAGTTTGTGAGTTTACCTTACTTACGTCTCCCTGTTTTTTCTTCGGGGCCTCCACATGCGGAGATCCTAGCTGAACTGGCCACCCTACTTCAGAAGTGTGCTATTGAAGAAGTACCCCACGATTCTACTACCTTGGGGTTCTACTCTAACCTTTTTATGGTGGAGAAGAAGGATGGGGGTCTCAGGCCCATTCTAGATCTACGGGCCCTTAATAAGCTGGTTAGGGTGCGAAAATTCAAAATGGTCACCTTGCAGATGGTGTTGACCCTCTTGCCCATGCATTCCTGGTTTGCTGTCCTTCATTTGAAGGATGCTTATTTTCATGTTTCCATTTTCCCCGAGCACAAGAAATATCTTCGTTTTACCTATGATCATAAGGTTTACCAATATCGGGTCCTACCCTTTGGGTTGGCTACAGCCCCTAGGGTATTTACGAAGTGTATAGCTGTAGTAGTGGCTCACCTACGACTACAGGGCTGTCGAATATTTCCGTATCTAGATGACTGGCTCCTAGTGGGCAGCTCAGCTGAAGATGTGTCGAAACAGGTGTCCCTTATGTTAGGCTTATGTCTTAAATTGGGGCTGTTTGTGAATCAAAAGAAGTCGAAACTGGTCCCTGCTCGATCGGTTCAGTTTATAGGGGTTGTATTGGATGGAATCAGGAATGCTGGTTTCCTGCCCTCAGATAGGGCTTCTAGGATTAAGAGCCTTGTCCTTAGACTTCACCGCTGCCGTTTTCAATCAGCCCGCTTTATTCAGATTCTTCTGGGGTGCCTGGCTTCTACCACAGCTGTGGTTCCGCTTGCTAGGCTGTTTATGAGGCCCTTACAATTATGGTTCAATGCCACTTTCTCTCCTAACTGTGACTCTCAGAACAGAAGGCTTTCAGTCCCTAGACGGGTAGTGGCCTCTCTGGATTGGTGGCTTGAGGATGCGAATTTGTTAAAGGGGGTAAAGTTTGGCTATTGCCGAACTCAGTTATCAGTAACTACCGATGCTTCCCTTTTAGGTTGGGGTGCTCATTGTGAGGGTATGTATGCCCACGGGACATGGTCAGACGCTGAGCGCTCCGAACACATTAACCTCCTTGAATTGAGAGCTATCTCAAATGCACTGATCTCCTTTTGAGATACCGTGCGGAACAAGTCAGTGCAAGTGTTAACGGACAACATGACTACAATGTTTTATGTCAACAAGCAGGGTGGCACGGCGTCGGCAACGCTTTGTACCGAGGCGATGAAGCTGTGGACTTGGGCAGTACGACATTCGGTGTGGCTGAGGGCAGTTCACATCCCGGGGGTGGAGAACCTCCAGGCGGACCAGCTGAGCAGGCTGAACCGAGATGTTCATGAGTGGTCTCTTCGAGACAAATACCTGCTTCCGATCTTCTCAATGTGGACCTCTTTGCTTCAGTGGACAATCACAAGACCCATCGCTATTGCTGCAGAGGGGGCATAGGCCCCGGGTCAGATGGGGATGCATTTCAAGTCGAGTGGTCGGGTCCTCTGTGTTATGCATTTCCCCCATTCCCTCTGTTAGCCAGAGTTCTCAGCAAGATCCAGGGGGACAGGGCGACGGTCATTCTGATAGCCCCTTTTTGGCCGAGACAGCCCTGGTTTCATACCCTCCTTCTCTTACAGACTCAGTCGATCAGGTTGCCCGTTGTTCCGGACCTTCTGTCCTGGAAGGGAGTTCTACACCACGACATTCAGCGACTCAAACTGACAGCCTGGCTGATCAGCCGGAATGGGTTTTTCTGAGGCCGTGACTCATGTATTGTTAAATGCTAGGCGTCTTTCCACTAGGCAATCCTATGCATTCAAGTGGAATCGTTTTTCGGGGTGGTGTCAACGCCGGAATTTAGACCCCTTTTGTTCCTCCTTGCCTGAGATCCTGGAGTTCCTCTGGGAGGTTAAACTAGGGGGTTTAGCCAATAGCTCAAGGTGTATTTGGCAGCAATTTCGGCTTTCCATCATCCTATAGATAAGAAACCAGTTTTCTCTCACTACACTTCTAAATTATTCCTCCGAGGACTGAATAATTTGTACCCCCCAGTTTGGGCTATTGTCCCTCAGTGGTCTTTACCGCTTGTCTTGACTAGGTTAATGTCTAAACCTTTTGAGCCTATGGCTACCTGCCCTTTGCGCTACCTTTCTTTGAAGGTGGCCTTCTTGGTAGCGATCACTTCAGCCAGGCGGGTGGGGGAACTGGCTGCACTGTCATCAGAACCCCCCTACTTGAAGTTTCATGCAGACAAGGTAGTCTTGCGGACCAAAGTTGGTTTTTTACCTAAGGTTGTGTCTCAGTTTCATTTGTCTCAGGATATTGTCTTACCTGTGTTTTTCCCGATACAGTCTTCTGATGCAGAGAGAGCCCTTCATTCGTTGGATGTTCGCAGGGCTCTTCTATTTTATTTGGATCGTACTAAGCCTTTTCGTTTGGACCCGAATTTGTTTGTCTGTTTTGCGGGACAAAAGAGGGGAAAGAAAGCAACATCTCAGTCCATTGCGAGATGGGTTGTTCAGACTGTTTTAACATGTTATGATTCTGTTCCTTTACCTTGTCCTTTGGAAGGTGCATGCCCATTCCACTAGGTCCTTGGTGTCGTCTGCGGCTCTGCTGAGAGGTGTTCCTCTACATGACATCTGTAGAGCGGCGACGTGGGCTTCAGCGGATACTTTTATCAAGCATTATGCGCTGGATGTCCTGGACCGAAAGGAGACGGTAGTGGGCACCGCAGTGTTACATTCTATCTTTGAGTGACTTGACTGTGGTACCTTCACCCAGGTGTTAAGCTTTATAATCTCCCATGTGGGACTGCACAGGAAGACCGTGGATGAAAAACAGGTTTCGCTTACCCTAACTGTTGTTCATCTAGGTCTTCCGTGCAGGCACACATGCCCTCCCTCCTTCCCCGCTGTATGGTGATTTTTTGTGGTGATACGGTGGCGAAAGGGGAACTGAGGGTATGTGGGGGGTGCTCCGCCTTCTATAGTCCATTTGGGTGGGAAGATGGTTGCGCATGCGCGCTAGAAGGCGAGAGCGCCCCCTGGTGGTATTGAGCTATAGAAATCTCCGATATCGGCAGGCCTGCGCGTGCGCAGTCCCATGTGTGCCTGCACGGAAGACCTAGATGAACAACAGTTACGGTAAGCGAAACCTGTTTTTCCTTGAGTATAGATCCCAAGAACTATAACAGACACCAAATGGAGCCTATATAGCTTTGTACTTTCCCTTTTCTTTGATCTAAGGACCTGCAGAAATTTTCAGTCCCAAAAGTGGTATAGTCTCATCCTTGTGTAAACTTTTCATACAAAGCATGATTTTTAAAAAGACCTTGACAAATACTTGACAAATTAGAATAAGAAAGTTTTTTGCATGAACTGAATGAAAGATTAGAGGAAGTTTTATGAAACATCATGAAATTAGTATCGTATGGCTTAGATGCTGCTGGGCCATAACCTCTTTGTTCTACTTACCTACTGGCCCAGGGGTGATATTTAAACAATATTGAATATTTATCAGCATTATATAAGGGATCTGAATTATATTTAGCTCTATATGTATATTACGAAATTAAAATGGCACATTCTTGTAGGATTGTTTGTTGAAAATTTTGTTTTACTTTACCTGCCATACAGATTAACAGTTTGGTCCTTCACAGAGTTACTTCAGTCTGATCTCACTGAAGTAAACAAGTTTAGAAAGGGATAACTGCATAAGATTGCACTGTAAATTTCCTAACAGTACACGGATAGATTCAAATTTGTCTGTGATATGTGACTTATACAGTTTTATATTCAATTACTAAAACTTTTAATTCCTTATGAAAGGGAAAAATAAAGAAGCTACCATATATATTGCTGTCAGTGGAAGGTACATAAATGTTTAATGTTGCCTTGCATTTGATAATGAAACAGTTTTTCCTCTCTCACCCAGTGATGTCTGTAAAATTCAAATGACTTCATGTGATGAAAAGGTTAAGCAAAATCTTGGAAAAGATATCAAGACCATTTATGACATGCTTCTCCATCTCAGTGGGCAGTTGCTCCCTGGAATTTCTTCAAGCCAGTCTTTGCCATTTGATCCCACTCAGCGTGTGGTACAGCTCCACTGGCAACATTCTACAATGATCACTTTTCTCAAGTAAGTGGGTTTTTGGAGGGAAAAAACACTTCATAATTTGTTATCACTCCTTAGAAGATTTCCCGAAACAGTTTAATAACCTTTCCAGATGATAAACATTTTCTTTTTTCCATTAAATTATTTTGTGGTTCTGTTAAAGTCACTTTTGGTTGCAACACTGTGCCCTTATCTCTTACCACTGGCTTATTGCTGTGATGGTGCTTCTGAGGGCTGATTCACACATTACAAATTCCCCATGTTTCCTACATGGCTGGTGCAAATATTTTGGTTAGATAGATGCTACTTGGAACTTAATTCCTAGGCATCTGTGAAAAGAGGGGGTTAAACCTCCAACCTCATGGTGTTTTCCTGATCTGAAACAGTCCCAGGGAGCCCCTATTTGCCCTACTGGGGAAATGTACAGGTAGCCATTGGTACATGCAGTTTCCACAGTAAAGCAAATAGTGGCTCCCAGGGGCTGTTTCAGGTTGGAAAAGTGGTGCAGGTGGAGGGAAGGTTTAAACCTCATTTTACCCACATACTGATGTCTTGATCTGAAGCAGGCTCCTACATGTCTGATTGAAAGTTCTCATAGCTAGGGCTGTGCACATAAAAAAAATCAGTCTAGATCCATTTATCAGGGATAGCATAAACTTTCGTATCCCTGAAATCCAGGCAAGATTCTCTAATCTGGTTCAGTAAGATTAGAGAATCTCAGATTTATCAGGCCATTATTCCCTATGAGGAAAACTGTTCAAGAGGCTGGGGAGGCATTTTTCAAGCAAACTCCACCAAATCTGCATCAAACCTACTCCTTCCTATCCACTAAAGACCCCAAGTTTCAGGACGATTGGACCAAAGGTTCTAATTCTAAGGGCCCCTGAACAAGATGCCCTCTTGTCTCCATGGTTTCTTATGGGGGAAACATTTCCAAGTCCTGAGATTCTCTGATTGGAACTGGCATAGCTGGATTATGTTGCATCCGCATAAATCTGGCTATTTAACAGGGATATGAATGTCTCCTCGCACTCTCCTACTTGTAGTGGCTATGTCGGAGTGCAAGGATTTTGTAACATGTCAGCTAGCCCTGATTGATAAAAATATGTGGAAAATATAATATCAAAATGAAAAATTGACATGGATTTGGAAGAAATGTACGCATGCATAGAATTTGGCTTCTTACAATCATAGGCATTTTCTACTATCAGGCACTCAGGTCTGACTTCTAGAAAGAACCTGGAACTGGTAGAGGTCTAGCTAGCTAGCTGGTGGCAATCCAGAACAGTCTGGACAAATAGAGGGATAGCAATAGTATAGTGGCCTTAATAATGCTGCCCAGTGAAGGCAGTACAGTAGTTTTAGGATCTTCATAGGTTGTATTAACATGGCACTGGCTGTCTGGAATTGCATGATTCCCCAAATCTAAAGGATTTTTGACTGAACTTCCAGTACCCTTGCTTAAAGTGCTTGTCTTTCAGTCAATTGTTGTAGTCATGTAGGAAGGAGGGAACCTGTCCCTCAGCAAAAGGGTGCCTCATTTGAGCTGACATGGTATCTGACACCTGCTGAGTCAATGTGGATTTTGCATTTTGGCGTAAGTTTTTTTCTGTGTATTTCTTCCTCTGTTTTTAGGAAGGTGAACATTGCATGTTAATAGACTTGTAGGCACTGCATGGCACAGTTCAATCAATATCCTGTTTTGTTTCCGCCTTACTTTAGGGGCAATTGGCTCCTTAGCTGAAAATCATTTACTGTGGTAATTTACATGTGGGATTGTCATAACTGTAGACCTGCAGTTGTAAGCCTGGCTTGGATGTGGGGGGACCCTGCATGGCACTGCTTAATTTCCTAAAGCTGCTGGTTAAAGATGTCCAGACTTTCCTTGTAGTTGGATGGATGCATGAAGTCAGAAGATTTTGAGTGCTACTGCTCTGTGTATGTTACCACATGTTTTGATAGCTCCCTTTTGGGTGATCTACGTATGAATCTGTCATTTGATGCTTCGTAACATCTATGCCCTTGTGCAAGTAACTAGTCTGGCAAAGATTATAACATCATCAGATGAGCACTGTCGTCTGACATATGTAATTCACGAATGCTGCAGGCAGATAATAACATCAATCTTTTTACTGTTGAGCAGTATTGATAGATAAAGCATTCATCTTGGCTCAGAATCCCATAGTTATGAATGATTTCTATTGTGCTGTTCAAGTCGTAGAAACTAAATGGAGAAGAATGGTCTTTGCAATGAAGGCAGTGTGCTCAGATTTATACAAAATTCTAGCATCAAACACAGGCCACTGTATTTCACATTAAAGTTCTTTTGATGTAGAAATTGCCAATATAGTTAATCAAACTGGCTCATTAAACAGGTTTGCTCAAATATAAATTTTAGTAGCCATGAACTAGATTGCAAAATGACCCTGGCTGGAAGTGCTGATAGGATGTTTAATTCTGACTGTGACTGTGCTGACTGGATAAGACAGTGGAATAGTACATTAGGCAATTCATTTAAAAGGAAAAAATGTATCTGCTTTGTTAAACAAAGAAGTCTGTACATGGAAAATTAGAAGCATTTTTCACTTTAGGCAGCTAGTGAAATATACTTAAATTTATAGTGTATGTTCTTAAATTTGTCATGAGCTTATTTTAATGAACAGTATCCATGTTCTTGGCATAGATGACAAAGAAATAAAATGAATGAATACCTATTAAAATCATATTTTGTCCCATTTTTCCACATTAATCACATTGTATAATTTGTCAACCCTTATGCTAATAATCCTGCAAATAAATAAAACCTAGAACCCCTCCTCCTCATGGTACTGTTTTAATATTTGAGTAGAATTGTGGTTATTTATATGAAGCTGCTGCTGATGTATGCAATAAAGCTGTTAATAAATTTATGGTATTGTTCTGGGGCACCTTCAGTGAGGTGGCACCTACAACTCTGGAAAAAAACCACTGCGAATGGGAAAGAGGGAGGCTGTCCTCCCCATTAAAAAGCTTCATAGAAAGATAAGAGGCAACAATGTGGGACTGAGATTCTTCAGCTAGTTATGCTGTATTTACACATTTTTTATTTTGTTGGCCTTTCTCCCCCTCTCCCTCCACCCCCACCCCAATCTTGGTACTGAGAATAGCTTTGCTCACTGTGTTGTTTGTGGTGTGCTTGTACTCAAGGCTTGCTTAAATGGTAATCAGCCATGGTCAGACCTGCCACTCTTCGTTGGTTGTCCAGACATTGTGTGGAACCCAAGTATTAGATTCAGATATTGTACCTGATACCTGCATAGATGTATAACAAAGTATTCTTTCCCCCCTTGCCATATCTCTTTGGCTGCTTGCATACATTGTACAGCAGGGAATATATGCAGTTGCATGTCAGTATGGGGGCATGTTGTAAACCCGATATTATTATGATTACTAGAGCTTATTATTTCTGTTAAACAATTGCCTTTCATGTTGCCATATTCAAGGTCTCAGTAATAATAACATAATAATAACATTCGATTTATATACCGCCCTTCAGGACAACTTAATGCCCACTCAGAGCGGTTTACAAAGTGTTATTATTACCCCACAACAATCACCCTGTGAGGTGGGTGGGGCTGAGAGAGCTCCAGAGAACTGTGACTCGCCCAAAGTCACCCAGCTGGCTTTGTGGAGGAGTGGGGAATCAAACCCGGCTCTCCAGATTAGAGTCCCGTGCTCTTAACCACTACACCAAACTGGCTCTCAGTACTTCTTCTGAATTGATATTAGGAGCCTTGTCACTCCGTCAAGCAATTCCTGTTTGTGTTGGTGTTTGCCGTATTTGGACATGTTCCTTTAAACTATATATAGAACCTAATCCAGCAGTTCTGTGGCCTGAGAAGTAATGGAAGGAAGGTTTTCATTATTTATGCTCAGGGCACCCTAGTATGAAGTTGGAGCCAAACTGAAAATGATCCCGTATTCTGAGGAACACATTACCTGGCCACACACAGTAATAACAATCCAACCATTTGATTCTGTAAGTCTGTGTTGGCTGCAGTAGTGCAACTGAAGTGAAATTTTGTACGTGGCAAATGGAATAGACACAGCAAATCTCAGTCTCTATCAATGCAATCTTTGTCCCAGAGAACTATCAGAAGTTCTGAGTACTGTCAGGGCTGTGACCCACAGCACTTCCATCTTGCTTTCTCTTTTGCTGTACTTTTCCAGTATTATTTTTGTATGCAGGTTCACAGGAGCAGCTTTGGTTCCCAAGACAGGCTTATCTGAGATGGCTCGCCGCAGCGACCTTGGAGCAGTTACTTTCACATTCCCAACTTCTATACTAACTGGGCAGACAAGCGGGGAGGTGGACTGGAGGGTTTGATATACTGTAACAAGCCATTAACACGTCATTCTCAACAAGAGTTCTGTGTACAGCCAAAGCTGCTTTCAGCCTTTGGATTATCTATGGAAACTTGTACCTTCTGAATATATATGCTCTCAATAAATAAACTTTGACTCAAGAGACCTTGGATTTCTTGCTGCAAGGGGTGGGAGAGGAAATCAGAGTATCCTGCTTTCCATAGACTGACAAGTACTTTCCCCCTTGATATTAGAGGATTCTTGTTAGCTAGGTCCATGCTGCTTGAAGCCCTTTCTGGTCCTGTCCCATTGATGTCAAGCAGCTGCTTTTGTGATAGAGCAGAGATTAATCATCACCGTGGAGGTGTCTGAAGTTACTGCTGTGATATTATTGTGGCTGGTACTAGAGTATTATCATTGTAGAAATGTATAATTTTGCACAAATGTGTGGGTTAAAAACGGTTTTTTTCTTTGAATGATCATTTGTGCGGTTATCATTGGAGAGTCCTCCAGTTGTCTTTCAAATAATGGGGTTGATGTGTACAGAGAAAGGACACTTGGAACTGAGAGTAATAATACTTGCAGGATGGGCTCAGGTTTGAACAAGAACTCTTTTAGGAGCTCTGTGCTCTTGACAGAGTGGTCCCTCAGTGGAATTGGCTTCCTCAGGAGGTGGTTGGCTCTCCTTCTTTGGAGGTTTTTAAGCAGAGGCTAGATGGCCATCTGACAGCAGTGCTTATTCTGTGAACCTAGGCAGATCATGAGAGGGAGGGCAGGAAGGGTAGCATCAGTGCTTAGTTCTCGTGGCCCCTTCTTACATGCCCAGGGTAAGGTCAATTGCCACCTTGGAGACAGGTAGCAATTTTCCCCAGGTCAGTTTGGCTAGAGATCCTGACGGTGTTTTGCCATCTTCTAGGCATGGAGTAAGGTTGTGTGTGTGTGTGTGTGTGTAGGGGGGAGGTATTTGTGAATGTCCTGCATTGTGTAGGGGGTTGGACTAGATAACCTGAGGTACCTTCCAACCCTACAATTTTATGATGCTGTATTTCTGAGATTTAGTGCCATCTCAGGGGCTGCCCTGAGGGTATGCCTGCAGGTAGCTCCTGGTCTTTGCAAAACAACTTTGTCATACTACTACTCCTTTCACCAAGAGTACTAGACATACCTTACATACGTTACCATTCTTTGTTTTACTGCAAATGCTCCATGTCATTACAATGCATCACAGAAATGTTTCCTCAACTAACAGGCACCAACTCCTAGATACTGTGGAGGCACAGGCTATTTGTTCTTGTGATGTACTGTGATGATCAATGGCTTGCCCTTTTGTTTGCTCCTTTGCTGCCAGAGACCCCTGTCATTGGAGAATGCCCTTGCTAATCCACTGGCAAGGTAATCTGTTTTTTATGTTTTCTCTCCTGGCTGTTTTTTTGCTATGCAGATTTTTTGCTAGCAGCACAAGTTTCATTGAACATACGTACTGTCTGTCCTTTCTTTGGCCCCATCACACCTGCTTTACTGTTTTCATTATTCTGGTGTGGATCTGCTGTGCTTTCACTCTTGCTGATGATTTTGGCAGTTTTGGTCAGCTTTTTTTCTGCATTATAGCAATAGTGTCAGTTTCTTTCCTGTGGCAATTTCTCCTCCTTGACTACCATATCTTTCATCTCTAAGTGGGTAAGAGTCTCTATTGAGGCAAGAGTTGGACTTGGACCCTTCTTCTTGTGCTGTTGATTAGATTTGGGACTCAAACACTCTTACTGAATCTCCAAAGATATTTAAAGTAGGAATGTAACCCCTTGTTAACTTTTTGCACTGCCCTTGTGCTTCATTTTTAGTGTACAGCACTTCCACCTATGGAATGAGGACATTGTGGGTTTCCAACCTATGTCCCCCTCATTCATAATGCTTCACCGCATTAATGTGTCCAGTGCCCTGGCCAGGATTCCCTACCAGGGGTTGGATTTCAGCCCTCATCATGACTCACAAGACTATCAGTTGTATCAGTCATTCAGGCTCCAAGAGAGACCTGGCAGTATCCTCACACAACTCTTCCATTGTGAGTTGGTAGAGGTTATCGCACTGTGAAAACATGGCAGTTCAATGCCCTTTACTTAGCATGGCTAAGTGACTGTTTTAGAGATCCCCCTCCTTCTTTAGAAGGACCTCTGAGCGAATATCAGTGAGATGCTAATCATCTGTTGGGAAGGTGGTCCTCCATAGTCTTTTACTTTGAGAATTTCACACTCACCTCCTTCAGTAAGTGAGCTTGCTACTCTTCCAATGTGGGACTGCATAGAAGCCACAAGGATGAAAACAGGGTTGCCCTTACCTGTAACTGTTGTTCATCAAGTGATCTTCTGTGCAGGCACACATCCCTCCTGCCCCACTGTGAACTCTCTGGAACCTTTGTTTCTGGTCGGGGGAGAGCTCTGATGGTGGCATGGAGAGAACTGAAGGAATAGCTCCCCTTCTTGATGAACAACAGCTCCTGGTAAGTGCAACCCTGTTTAATTTGTACTATCTATTGTGGTAGTTATGTTCCTTCCGGGTAATGTATGCAATGTTTAAAATGTCAGGTTAAATGTTCAGTTCAGTGTTATTCAGCTCTGTATCAGATTCTGTTTATTTTCCAATCTCTGCAAATTTGCATTTGCATACCCTATTGCATCGTTTATTGAATGTCCCAGTTGTTCATCATGTTGAACCTATCCTGTGTAATCCACCTTGAGTTTCAGCAAGAAAAGCAGACTATAAATAATGTAAATAAAAAAATAAATATATATTATTCAAATCACAGGTTTCCTGTTAGTCTGTATCTCATAGAAATGTATCCATAACTTGTTGCGGGAACTAGTTCTGATGAATGATTTCTCTTTTAGAATATTATTAAAAGGTTAGTTTAATCAGATTTAGCCTTACATGCATATTAAATTTCTTACATGATTCATATGCACAAAGAGAGATTTTGTGGAATAACCACTGGTATGTGTTTCTGTATACATTGAATTCATAGCAGTGTATCCATAGGGAAGGGGGTGGAACCAAGAGTAGCCCATTCTTGACTAGTAATTACATTTATTATTATGCTCATATTCTTGTTTTTATGTTAGGTGCCAGGGAGCCTCCCTTCCTCATGTGTTGCCCCAGTTTCTTCTTGACTTTGATGATTATAAGAGATGGACAAATCTACAGTCTATATTAAAGGTATTCTGTCTCTGTGTCTTTCAGTCTTGATCTTAGCTTTAGTTGTATACAACATGAGTAAGGGATTTTTCAGTTTGATTTCTGTTTTTTATACATCTACTTTCATATACAAACTTTCTCCTGATTCCAAACATGTAATCGGTTTGAAAACATAATGGCAAATTTGATATACTTGTCACTCTTCTTAATTTTTGTGATACCTTTATAGACAATCCTTTAGAGATACTGTTAAGTGTTCCATGCTTCCTGTCTTGTAATAGATCCAGAGAAATTAGCCGTGTTAGTCTATAGCTGCAAAATAGTAGAATCCAATAGCACCTTTAAGACTAACTAACTTTATTGTAGCATAAGCTTTCGAGAACTGACAAAGAGAACTGTGGTTCTCAAAAGCTTATGCCACAATAAAGTTGGTTAATCTTAAAAGTGCTACTGGACTCTTTACTGTCTTGTAATAAACATATATAATGCAGGAATTGAACAATGATGCACAAGGCTGTGGATTAATGTGTAACACTGTGGACTCTCACTATAAGATTTGCAGTTTCCTTTATGAAAGGCTGTTTAAAGTTCAATATTTTGCATGTTTATATGAAAGTAAAGTGTAGTCATAGTTAGGGGTGTGCGCTTCGGGTTCCTGGTTTGGGAAAAAACCCAAACCGGGCCTGACTGGCCCCGATTTGATGGCCCTGATTCAGAAATACCGAATCAAAGCTTCCCAAAGTGATTCGGGTTGCTTCGGGAAGCTTCAGAGGCCTTTTTAAAGGGTTCCCTCCCACCAACACCCCACTTACCTGACATCCTGGTGGTGGTGCAGGTGGCGGAGTCGCCGGCTGCGGCCTTCCCCACCACCCTGCCGGCCGTGGTGGCAGTTGAAGCGGCGGAGTGGGTGGTGGAAGTGCCAGCTCCGGCCTTCCCTGCTGCCCTGCCCGCCGCTGTGGCAGCCAAAGCGGCGGTGGGGGGGCTGAGATGCTGGATCTAGCCTTCCGCGCCGCCCTGCTGACTGGCGTGGCAGAGGCACCGGCTCTGGCCTTCTGGTAAGGTAAGTGGGGTTGGGGTTGCGGGAAGGGGGCCTCGGGGGAGGTGGGGGGGTCTCACTTCAGTATGTTCTGAATCATTATGAAGCATACCGAAGCGATTCCAATAACCCGAACCCAAAGTGGCTTGCCGCTTTGGGTTTTGGATTCTTCCAAATCATTTTCCTGCTTTGGGTAAATCCAAAGCGGGAAAACTGAATATTTCCTCGGTGCACACCCCTAGTTATAGTATTGACTTTTAAATATTGTTTTTTAGATAACTGTTGATGATTTTAATGTGTAATGTTTCTTTGTTGCTAGCTGCTCTGAGCCCATTCACGGGAGGGTGGGCTATAAATATGATAAACAAACAAACAAACAAATAAATAGTAGGCATATCCTGGTAAGGAATCTTGTGCATCTGCCCATATGTGCAGACTTGATTCTGAATGCCTAACAACTTTATTGTGGATACAATTATGTATAATACTGGTAGCTAATGTAAACCACAAGTGTCTCATTTTTATTTGAAGGTTATGAAATCTGAACCTGAGGACATTTATATTTTGGATGACCACATATTCGAGGCTATCAGCAAACGATCATGGACAGATGTGTTGCTCCAGATATACAAGGTGAGATGTTATGTTTAACTTACAGCAGAGCTGTAAGTTAAAAATGCATGGTTGCCTCGAAAATGGAAATCTTTGAGTTCCTTGTCATGTGCTCATAAGATATAGCTACGGAAATATGCAGCGTGATTTCCTCATGTTGTGTTATTTCTCTGACCTTGTTCCATGTTTCTGAGTGTTGCTAAGCTGTGTCGGGTGTGTATGGAGAAACTCACAATATAGTAATAAATTATTCCATGTTTAACTACAAGTTATGGAACACACGTTTTTTCTCCAGAAATCCAATGTTTATCACGATGTCTAGTTCTGCCCATAATACATCTTTAAAAAATATTCAGAATCGTTCAGTTTAAGAATACTAATATATATTTCCACTTTGTGATATAAACATTTTTTGTATCTTCTTTTTTCTCTATCTCATCTCCTCATTCAAATCAAGTATAGTCCCCTGGGCTGAAAAGCAAGTTGTAGATTTAGAGCAAGTGTTTTTAAATGGAAACTTGAGGTAGAGGCAGTGTTCTTGTATGCACCAGTCATAACTTGTCTTTTAAACAGAAGTTAAAACTTAAAGAAACTTATTGCAACCTAAGATCACTATTTTTTGTGTGGCCTTGATATACTGATTGGTATTCAAAAGACCCTGCACTAGATTTTCCTAGTGGGTCTACACTTAATTTTTGTAATTTTGATTTGCATACAGAAACCTATGTTTTTCATGGGATAGAATTTTTTTAAACTTGGTGGTCAAATTAAGTAAACTGTGTGGTGTTCACACCATTTCTCTGTGCTTCTGAGTCCCATCTTTTGTTGGTGACTTCTACAAATAAGACTATATAGAAAACAGGACACTGTTACTGGGTCATGTTCATATTACCAATATTAGCACAACAGCCTCAATGTGAAAAATTTAGTTTCTTTTATGACATTACAACCTTCTTTATTTTTCTTCTTTCTTTGGTTTAAAAAGCAATGTATAGAGTAGAGTAGAATAAAATAAACTAATAAAATAAAACAATTCAATGAAGAGTTGGCACCAAATATAATGAATCTGTTAGTCCTTATGTTTAAAAAAATGATATAGGTACTTGAATATCCTGAACACTTTGTTAATTGGCCTCAGCAGAGGGCAAGTTCTTCCCCTGCAGCTGCCATACTTGCATCTTTGGGTATATCTTTCTGGGCTTCTTCTGACAGCTGGCGTGGACAGCTGACGACATTCTCAGATGCCTCTTTCCTTCCCAGCCTATCTCAAACTATTGGGAGCCAGGTGTATCAGAGGTCTCCTGGGCAGCTGGCCTGATCATTTACTTGTTGTGTAGGATGGATCCATAGCCTGGGGAAGGTTCCTGCTAGGAGTGGAGACTGTTGCCATGGCAATCTCAAGGGATTATGATTTGGTTACTGAAATTTCTTATGGATTGGGGGCAGGACAGAGAAACAAGTTTGAGTATCTGGTACATTTGATTAAATGTACTCCATGTTGGTAACAAAGCTTTTACTGTATTTCAAACAACAAAGAAGCTGATCTTAGCAGATCAATTTATAATGCATCAGATGTGCAGGAGGATTCTGGCAATTTAGCAGAACCGACAGTCACTTAGGATACAGCTTAATATCTAAAGTCCTGGTCTTACAGTTTCTAAAACCTTGCCAGAGAAGGTGCCATAGGGAGTGTGCCACCATCAAAAAGGCCAGTGATCTTTCAGTCTGAATGAAACTTTCAAAAGGAAGGCACCACTAAAAGAAGGCATTCGGCACAGTGAAGTTGGTAGGTAAGGGTGTCTCTTTTAGAGGTCTATTTGAACTGGGACTTGTGTTTTACATCTTTGACCATTTTAGTGTTTTTAAAGTTTGTAAAAGTTTGTGTTGTTATGCTAACAGTAACTTCAAGTTTATAGATATTTCTAGTATTAATTTTTTTTTTTTTGCAATGCTTTAAATATCAGATTTTGGTTCTTCAGCGTGTTGCCGCCGTTGAAGTTAACACTTTGAGCAGTCCAGAAGATGAAGAACGCATGCCAAAAATAAGTACTGATCCTTTGTCTAGTAATATATATTCTCCACCTGAAAGAATTCTTCTTACTTGGATGAACACACATTATGAGAAGACACGAAAAATTGTGTGGAAAGACTGCCAAAAAGGTGAGGAAAAATACTTAAAACTATTATTGTTTCATAGCATGTTATTTTTTTAAATTTTAAAAAGTATCTTTAAGATATTACAGCTTCTACATTGGTTGTCAATCATTTTCAGCTAAGAATCATTAATTTCTGTAGAGTTGTATTTCATCTCTGAACTAACACCAAGTAATTTTTTTTTAAATCAAGCCACAGTAAAGTGGTTTAGAACCATAATTCAGTTTTGGGACTAAATTAAAAAATAAGCTATAATGGATGGTGATTCCTATTTCCTGTTAGGAACAAAGACTTAAGTGTGTCTGTCTGAGATGTGCATTACTTTCAGCATAAAAATTACTTTTTATTAGTAGATTTGTACTGTTAGAAGAAGCCCTTTAGGATACTCCACTAGAGTGAGCATAATCTTCTCTTATCCATGGTGATCCCAGTGTTTAAAGGCTTTATTGTGTTGTAGGTGATAGCACAATTCTAGACACTTCTGCACTTAAATCAGAAAATAAACCTAACAATAAAACCATGTCTACAGGATCCAGGGGAAAAGTTAGAACATGTACAGAAAACAAATAATTAGCTATGACCTGCTTGATTTTAAAGCCTAGCCCACTCTGGATTTCCTCTAGATTCTTGAAGCTAACTGGCTGAAACTGAAAGCAGTCAATCTCAGCTGACTCAATTTTTCAGGGGTTGCAAAGCTATCTCAAAGTTGTTACTCATTGCAGCAGGACAATGCAACCCAAACTATGTCCCTCACTGAGGCTGGTTTACTTTGTCCCATAGAAATCAATGGGAGCCACTGAGAAGTGATACTGGGCCATCTGTTTAGTAGGGTTGCAAGCCCCCCTTACCGTAAATGTGGGGAGTGGGGGGGGCAGACCCTGATCTGTGCTTCTGGCATACACACTTTGCATACATGCACTCTGGAGTCTCTTTAGTGATGTCCCTTCTCGTGTAAAATCGGAAGTGATGACATCTCTTTGGCGTCAAATTGGGCCCCCCAAATAGAATTTTCATTATTTGGGGGGCCAATTTGATCCTGCTGAAACTCTATAGCTTATTTCCATTATGATGGAAATAATGTTATTGGGGCCTCTGGAGCATGCACATATGTGCCATTTTGCTGCATGCTCCAGGGCTCCCAACCTGCCTCCCCCTCTTATCCAGGGGATGAAAAGTGGGGGCAATAGATCCCCCACCCCCATGGGGTTGCTGACATCCATTCTGCTTAGTCCCCCCTTCATTCTGGTTTTTAGTCATGCTATAGATGGAGTCTAGCAGTTAGCTTTTGAGATACCATTATCACAACAATTGTTCTTTAAAAGCACATGGCTCACTTTTAAAGTTATTTGTTTGGATAGAGCTGGAGAGATCTACTCTTATCCATGATTAGATTATTAATAGGCAGTAGCACTCTAGATTGCATGTTCTTTCCCTCTTCCCTTCCTCCTCACTCCCATTTGAATTCTACGCTCTTTTTTTGTTTTCAGTGTTAATCATAGCTTGTGTTGTATTTGCTCAGTCATTAACATTAACCAGAATTTGGAAAATGATTTTGAAATTAGTTTTACAGACAGCAGGTCATTTCATACCAATTTTGCACAATTGAGGTGATGACTGGTGCTGGTATGGAAACTTTCTACATGATAAGCTCAAATAATGGATTCTGTGTGGAAGTATCATCACAAGGAAGCATTTTTGCAGCCTCTTTGTGAGTTTGGGATCCAGAAGAGTTAGCTGTGTTAGTCTGTAGTGGCAAAATAGTAGAGTCCAGTAGCACCTTTAAGTCTAACCAACTTTATTGTAGCATAAGTTTTCAAGAGCCACAGCTTTCTTCATTAGATGCATGGGACGAAGAGAGCATGGAATGAAGAGAGCTCTGGAGCATGCAGCAAAATGGCACACATGCATCTGACGAAGACAGCTGTGGCTCTCGAAAGCTTATATGGACATTTATATGTTAATAATGAATCACAGAGTAAAATTATTTTTACATCTTGTTATTTTTACATCTTGTTATGTTGGAATGGAATTTTATGTGATTCATCATTAAAACTTTCTGTTGCATGACTTTTTTAGTTGTACAACAGTTATTCATTACAGGAATAAAAAATCAGTGCAAAATAGGATTTCCAGCTGTCCTGGGTAGCAAGAAGGAATGTCACTTTGTATTTATCTGTGCTAATCCCTCAAAATATATGCACATTTCCCCATTGTCCAACATTAGAAAACATGCTGGTGTGTGTGTGGAAATGAAAGGAACAGAGCTACTATTTGTTGAGCCCCTTAAAACAAGCCAGGTGGCAATTCTTCCTGAAAGTCTAACAGTACGTAATAGTGAGATGACTTTGGCTTTTAGTTAGAGCAAACAGCACCTTTAGTTCAATGCGAGTGAACATCAGCATGAAATTGAAATGAAATCTTTGAACTAGCTGCCATTGAGAAGTGAGGCAAAGTGACAGGTCATAAGTTTGATCTTGCATGTGCTGTACCTTTTTTCTTTATGGTGTCATGACTGATATTCCTAGGCTCTTTGTGCAACAAGGGCACTAAATAAAATACTGTTTCCACATAGATTTTTTTCTCTGTACAGTGACAGTCTCTTAAGCCCTGATACTTATCCAAGCGATAAGAATGGCTGTAGAAACTAGTTTAAATAATTCTTTTTGACTTATGCTTCAAATGCAGGTTTAGATCACTAATGGAAGACTTGATTATACCTTTATGTTCTTACACTTCAGAAGCTAGAACGAGAATCTAAAATACCAAATGACATCTGTGTCATAAACTATGTACTCCTTTGTGGTGAAAATTTAGTAGTAAAATATTTTCATTAAATGTCTCCGGAACTACATATCTGATCTCAGAAATAAATGTGTATAAAGGTAGCTATTTAGAATATTGTTACATTGTGTGTTCTTTTATCCAGAAATTTGATTGTCAATATAGTTTTGTATGAATGAAAATAGATATTTATTTTCCAACATTCTATCAGCATTTAATGTGTATGTCAGGATTTACCTAATTTGAAGTATATGTTTGTATCTATTTAAACTATATATTATGTGCATAGGAATGGAGTTAACTGACTAGTTAATGACATGCTAGTGAAGTAATTTTCATAGCAGTTGAATATTGTGTCCAAAGTAATAGCTGGTAGACATTTATCCAATTGTGATATTATTATTCAGGGACAATTAACACCAAGTGCGAGAAATCTTGTTGATTGGAAATTGACAAAGTCATAAAATATGTGCAGATATAAAAAGGTGAAGTTGGTAGCTTCAGATTTGTAAACATCCCAAAGATAGAATGGCTTTGGTTTGGAATGTGTTCTTTGCTTTTACATAGTTCACTTCCTGCTTAGACTCTTTGTATCTTATTGCTATAAAACTAACTATATATTTTAAAATAGTCTGATTAGAAATGAAGTGCTAGAGCAGGACCCACATGATTTCTCACATGGCTAGAACAATGTCATGCTAAATATATGTTGAATACTTATGTAATAAGTACATGAGCCACTCAAGCGTGAAAGCTAGTTATTACATGAGGTAGAATTGTTCAGATGATATACTGGAAGATGCTGCTCTCTATGAGATTTCATTACATGTATGAGATTTCTCTTTTCTACACAGGCCAGGGTTCCCCCCACCTTTATTTTGCTGGGGGAAAGGATAGTCTGGACTGCATCTGCTATTCAGTGAACAGCATTGATAATGTGTTTACTGTTACTTTGGATATGAACTTCCTTGAGAAAGTCTTTATCCTTTTCAGAGCAGAGAAAAATCACTCAGCATTGTCAGTGTTCATTAATCATTATAATTCTCAGCAACAACTCAGTTACCACGAAACATGTTTCTAGATTCCTGTCCACATTGTACACAGTAGTGCTGAAGCATCCTCGATATCATGGAGTTCTTGTGTTCCGTTATCCTGTGGTCATGGAGTGGGGCAGTCAAGACCTTTGGGTAGCTCCTCCTCCATCTCTTGTGCAGGGTCGGATGAAACTTGCGATCCTAGGGGGAGGGGCTCCCAGGCTTTCCATTTTTTTCCGGCCCTGCTCAGCAGGGGATGCGAAGTTTCTTTGCTCTGTGGAGCAGCAATCCTTTCAGGCACTAAAAAGTGCAGTGAGGCACGGGCTTGCAGGGGAAAAAGGAAGGGCGTGTTCCCCCCCCCCAGATCCAGCTTAATGATGGTGGCACGAGCCTAGTTAGCTAGGACCCAGCTTCTGCAGAGGCATGGAAGGAGCGGCTAGAGACATTGCAGCAACCGCAAAATCGAAAGGTAGCCTGGTGAGGCTCCTAAGTGGCGGAGGCCTCATAGATCGCGCCAGAACATAAGTAGAGCTTCCGGCCCCCACGGAGAGGTTCTTGATTCTCAAGGAAGCAGGGGGGTAGTTTCCCATGGAGGGCCATTAGAGCCGGACCTGAGAGCGGAGATGGCCTTGGAGTTAAGCGGCGGGGCATGGAATCAGCCTATGGGTTGTATAAGTCCCTTGGGTGCCGTGAGTCTTTCCTAGTTGTCAGCAGGGAGAAAAGTTTCCCTCAGTGCTGGACTCCTGAGCCCTTTGGTTTAAGGGGTATGTAGGGGCATTAAAAGCCCGGCTGTGCAGTAATACTTGCCCATGCTTACTTTCACTTTTAGGCAGGAAGATTTTGGCGGGAATGGCTTCAGAGGCCAGTGCAGCTGAACTGCAAGTGACTGAGCCAACCATGAGTGGCATGGAGTCCCCAAAGCTGCCAAGGCACATACACTCTAACCAAGGGGAAAGCTTGGGAAGTAGTGACCCTGATCTAGCAGGACCAGAAGCAAAAACAAACATTCTGGTTGGCCGCAAACAGAGATCAAAAAAGGGCTAGACAATGCAATAAAAGATCTTAGAGTGCAGTTAGCCCCCCAGAGGAAAGACAAACAACAGCCAAGTACCTCTAAAGGGAAAAGGTGCGGGGGAACCACTGCCCAAAATAAACCTAAAAAGAAGAGATTGAGGGAGTGGGAAGATGAGGACTCCAGTGATTCAGATGAATCTCAAGTGGGTTCAGAAATGTCCCATCAAACCTCGGGGAGTGAGGAAGGGGAATTGTCAGAGGAGGAAGAGGTGGATACAAAGCAGATACAATCTAGGCTTTTTCCACCTGAAATGTACTGTAAGTTGCTTGCAAAGGTGTTAAGAACTCTGGAAATATCACAACCTGTTGCAGGAAAGTTGGAGACCAAGTCATCCTACCCCCAAGGTCTAGAGAGGGCACTGCCGAAGATGGGGCCCAAGCAAATGGGGGTGCCTCTGCCAGCCGTTTTCCACGACATCTTGATGACGGAGTGGGATAATCCAGCAAAACCTAAGCTGTATCAATCAGTATTTCATAAGTTCTATTCTCTGAATCCTGATGACACCAAGAAGATAAAGCCTCCTATAGTGGAAAAAGCTTCCTATAGTGGCTAAAGCTTCCTATAGTTACCAGTCTGGTGACAACTTCAGTCCTACCCATGGATGCAGAGGGTATGCCAAAGGACCCCTCAGACAAAAAGATCGAACAAGCATTATGCAGGAACTTTGAGGCATCTGCAGCATTCTTGAAATCCTCAGGAACTGGATCATTGTTTGCGAGAGCAGTCTACATCTGGGCTTCAGACCTAACAGCAGCAGAAGAGAGGTCCCAAAGGAAATTAAAAATGAAGTTAAGAAAATAGTCCTGCGGCAGCCTTTGCAGCAGATGCCACTCTGGACTCATTCCAAATGTCTTCCAGGGCCATGGGCTTTAACATGGCAGCATGTCAGAACACGTGGCTGAGAAACTGGGATGTTGATCCGCCCGCTCGTAGTAAGGTGGCAGCGATTCCATACGCAGGCAACAAACTCTTTGGAGAGGCCTTAGACAAATATTTGGTAGAAGACACGGAAAAGAAAAAAGTGCTACCATTGAAAAAAAAGGTCCTGAAGTACAAAGGAAGACACTCCTTTCGAAGTTCAAAAGCCTGCCAGGCAGAACACTGACAGACTGTTCAAGAGCATGTGGCAAGTCAAACCAAGAACTGACAACAGATATTTCACCTTTAGGAAGTCAGCCTCCCAATCCAAAGGCCAAAAGAAAAGCGGCCAAGCATGATTATCTGTGTCACCGGGAGGTTGGACAGATCGGAGGCCGTCTACAGAACTTTGCACCCCGGTGGAGACAGACTGTGTCAGACAAATGGGTGCTGGAAACAGTGTCCAAGGGCTATTCTTTGGAATTCGAGAAGGTTCCAAACAGGCGCTTTATCCAAGTGTTTTGGAACCAATCACAGCAGAAACATCTGAAGATAAAAGAGGCCATCAAACACCTGCTACAGATCAAGGCAATAGAACCGGTACCAACACAATTCAAGTAACAGGGTGTGTACTCAATCTTCTTCATCATCCCGAAGAAGAACGGGAACATCATGGCCATATTGGACCTGAAATGCCTGAACCTCCACATAAGATCTAGGAAGTTCAAAATGGAAACAATGAACTTTCTAGCCTCTATAGATCTGTCAGAGGCCTACTTACACATCCCTATACGGTTTTCACACAGGAAGTACCTACGTTTCGCCTACGATGGGGAGCACTACCAGTACAGGGCTCTCCCCTTCAGCCTGAAATCCTCACAGAGGGTATTTACGAAAGTGCTCGTAACTCTTGTGGCCTTCCTCAGAGTCCAAGGAATAGCCCTGTTGCCTTACTTGGATGATATTTTGATAAAGGCCCCGTCCCTAGACTTGGCACAAAGGGTGGTGACGCTGATGATAGAATGTCTAGAAGGGCATGGTTTTGTTATCAACCAGCAGAAGAGCATCCTGTCCCCAACACCGAGAATTGTCCACTTGGGGGTAATAGTGGATACATTGATGGACAAGGCCTTTGTGTCTCCGGAGAGACAACTAAGAATCCTTTCTTTGGTAAAAGCCATCCAAACAGGAAAGATGGTAGAGGTAATGCAACTGGCCAAGCTGCAAGGCATGATGGTGTCCTGTCAGGATACACTCCAGTGGGCCAGATTCCACACCAGACCGTTACAGAGGTTTTTGCAACCATACCAACGGATCATAACCCATAGGTGGCACAAGCTAGTGGAGATTCCTCAGACGTTGTCCAGGGAACTGAGCTGGTGGCTGGACCCGAGCAGTTTTACAGAGGGATCACCACTCAGGGAACTGAAGAGGATAATGATGATGACAGACACAAGTCTGATGGGGTGGGCCTACATAAACAAGCAGGGAGGCTGCAGGTCCAAAATCCTGAACAAAGAGGCAGAAGAGATTTTTCTCTGGGCAGAAGTGAACCTCAGATCAATAAAGGCAAGTCATATTACAGGGCAACAGAATATACTGGCGGACTGGCTGAGTCGGAACAGAGTGGACCAGTCCGAATGGACGCTGAACAATTAGGTATTTTTACAAATATGTCAGAAGTTCGGAACGCCGCAAGTGGACCTCTTCTCCTCCATAAGGAACAGCCAAGTTCCAAAGTTCTTCTCAAGAAACAGAGAGCCAGAGGCGATGGGAGTAGGCGTGCTGTCTCAAGATTGGCCATGAAGTCTCCTCTATGTCTTCCCTCCACCGAAGATAATACACAGAGTAATACAGAGAATAGTGGATCAGAAGGTGGAAGTAATACTGGTCACTCCGTTCTGGCCACGGAGGCCTTGGTTCCAAGAGGATGTCATGTTCAGAACCGTGGACACTTCCATGCCGGGAGGATCTGCTGACCCAAGGGAAGGTTTGGCATCCAGATCCGAAATCCCTAAGGCTGATGGCTTGATGGTTGAGCATGACCAACTTAGGGACTTAGGATATCCCGAGAGGGTGATTTCTACAATGTTGGCCTCAAGGAAAGGCTCTACCAACAGAAGCTACAATAAGACATGGCAACTGTTTGCTGAATGGTGTGACAGAAAAGGACGGAACCCTATGTCTGTATCCATGAGGCAGATTCTCCTATTCCTACAAGATGGATTAGACAAAGGACTTAGCACCAGCACTTTGAAAAGACAGGTGGCGGCGATTTCGGTGATCAAGGGATCTAAGACCGGAATGTCTCTCATTACACACCCTCATATCAAAAGGTTCTTAAGAGGGACCATGTTAATAAATTCACCGCAAGTGCATCGTTTCCCTACCTGGAATCTGAACGTAGTGCTTAATGCCCTCACGAGAGAGCCCTTTGAACCAATGGCGACTTGTTCCCTTAAGGAACTGACTCTTAAAACAGTTTTCCTAGTGGGCTTGATCTCTGCTAAAAGGGTGTCAGAGATAGGGGCTCTGTCAGTAAATAAGGATCTGTGTATTTTTCATCAGGACAAGGTAGTCTAACAGACAGATCCTGCCTTTATACTAAAAATCAATTGGTCTTTCCATAGAGGGGAAGACATAGTCCTGCCTTCCTTCTGCACCAATCCTAAACACGAGAAGGAGAGGGAGTGGCACAGGTTAGATGTGAAAAGGGCACTGAGTTTCTGTATCGAAAGAACCAGACAGATACGTAAGGTAGAGAGTATGTTTGTTTCGTTTAGACGAAGCTTTGTGGGTGAGTGACATCATCCATGCTGAGTAGGTGTATTAGGGAGTGTATTGGGATGGCATACAAAGCCAAGAAACTTTCACCACCAATAGGGATCACTGCCCGCTCTCTAAGAGGGGCAGCCACTTTGGCAGCATACATGTCTTTCCCATCTTTAAAAAAAATATATAAAGCTGTGATGTGGAAGTCAGTACATACATTCACGAAACATTGTAGAATAGATCAGATGGCATCCACAGAAGCTGCCTTTGGCAGGAGGGTGCTACAGCATGTCCTGGAAAAATAGGATACCCACCCGAGGGTACACTGCTAGGCATATATCCCAAAGGTCTTGACTGCCCCACTCCAGGACCACAGGAAAATGGAAGATTTATATTCACTTGCTGTGAAGCTTCCTTTCTCGGTGGTCCAGGAGTGGGGCAGTTGGAAACCTACCCAGTAAAAAAACCAAAAAAACAAAAAAACAGGCCAGTTAAGGCAGGTTGGTTTGGGGTGTCGTTTGGTCAGTTACGTTTGGAAAAGTTAATCTGTTAGTATTATAGTTATGTGAAACAGGACATGGAAAGCCTGGAAAAGAAAATTGATGGGGATTGATAAGGGCTTGAAAAGGAACTGGAGAGCCTGGGAGCCCCTTCCCCGGGGATCACAAGTTTTGTCCAACGCTGTGCAAGAGGTGGAGGAGGAGCTACCCAAAGGTCTTGTCTGCCCCACTCCTGGACCACCGAGAAAGGAAGCTTCACGGTAAGTGAATATAAATCTTCCATTTCATTTATATCCTGCCTTTCTCCCCAATGGGGATCCAAAGGAGCTTATGTCACTCTTGTCACATCTGTTTTATGCTCACAACAACCCTGTGAGATAGGTTAAGCTGATAGAATGTGAGTGGTCCAAGATCACTCAGAGTGAAGCTTCACATCTGGATCTTTCAGATAGTAGCCCAACAATCTAACCAGTATACCACTCTTGTATAAGACTGAAAGCTTTTGTTTTCCGTTTGTGTTTCTACAATATTGGATAGGCCCCTAATTGAGAACCTCAACTCAAGTGCTTCAAACAAACTTCTTAGATGTTTGATGATTCAGATGATTCTTATGCATATGAAATTATGAAATCCCAAACTTCTGCAGCCGGTTGAACCAGTGTTGGTTTTGCCCTCTGAGCAGCTAAGATAACTCCAAGATTATTTGAAGAACAAGACTTTAATGGATTCGCTGGCTGTGTTTTTGCTTCTAACATCATCAGAGATTGCTCTTCTTTTGCTATGAAGCCTGTGGCTCTTCTCTGAAGTTCACAGTAGAGAATAGTCACATTAAGTATTATTCTGTGGAACAGAGACAAAAAGTTAAAGGACTCCCCATCAACTTCCAGCTGCTGAATAACCCTGGTCTCGTGCACAGTACAAACATCACCACCACCACCACCAGCATCTTATTAGCTTAAAGCATTTTCCTGTTTTTCCTCAAATACCTGATCATCTCAGTAGGGTCTGCAAAAAAATACCTTCAGATCCTGGATTTGGAGTAGTGCTTGCTGCGTTATTAAATTCAATAGGTGAGCATAACAGTGACCATAGTGAACAATGCATATGTATCCTGAATCTCATCTGGACTCCTCCATTCATCACTGCATGTAAATGTATATTGTCTGTACCTCAAATTATACCGGTATTGGATAGCCATGAAGTAATAGGATGCTATGAAGGGAATAGAACACCCTGGAAAATTAGGTTACAAATGTAACTAGTTTACAAAACCTTTTAGTAGCCTGCTTAGTAATACAGTCATGAATTTAAAAAGCAAAACTTTTTTTAGTGACGACAGGAGAATCAGATGCTGAAAAAAATGAATTTAACATCCCAGCATTTCTATCATTTGGAAAAAAAGGAAAAGAGAAACCCAAAGGGAAAAATATTTCAGATTAATTTTTTATCATGATATAACATCAAAGGAACATACAGGGATATATAGAAGAATGCTGTCCACAACTGGATAGGAATCTTTCATTGTAAGTTAACCGTCACATTTCCTTACTGGCTAGACAAACTAACATCTTAGAACAAAACTGTGCAGGACTTAGCAGATGAACATAGGTATCTCCTGCCCCTTCCAGTTGCTAGAACTTAGGTGTCACTGGTTATTAATTCTGAGATATTAATTGGTCTTTGAGCATTTTTAAAGTGACCCTTTATTCACTAAATATCCATAAGCAGTTGCATAGCAGTTAAATTCCATTAAACCAATAAGACAGTAGAATACAAACATTAAAACCATACATCTAAAAGAACAGTGCCATCATTAAATCCTACTCATGCCCATTGTCTACAATAAACCATATGGAGTCAAGCCAATAAAAATATCTGAATTATCTTCCCAATGCCAGACGAAACATATCTGCTTTATGGGCCTTCCTGTGCCTCTGGCATACATTTGGAAGCCATTCAGCTAAAAATATAAAAAAGTAGGTAAGCATCTCCCTAACACCAGATGGAACACACAAGTACCTACAAGAACAGAGGGAAATGTAGTAGTCCTTAGATTTATACTGGAAATTAATTTTAATTGATGTACTAAGTAAGGAATTGGAATTCCTTTCTTAGTGAGTCTTTATATTGGACTCCCCAGCTGGAGGAAAAGGAACCTGAAGAAAGCTAATCAGATTCACTTCATGCCTTTCCATAAGATTCCAGGCAAGGAGAAGATCAATAGAAGTAAGAAAGAACTCTTTCCAAAGACAGCGAAGGTACTCAGAAAAGCAGATGCTAGAGAGTGCTCCATGTAAATCTTCTAAGTTAAAAAAAATGAGTGTCAGAAGTGTCTTCTTAATTTACTGAATTTTGATTAGAAAACATTACAAAACCCTATATTTGCAAAATAAAACTGGAGAGTTCTAGTATAATGGCTTGATGGTTTCACTCAACATAGAACTGAGCATGTTACTTTGATTTTTTTAAAAAAATTTAAAAGCTAGACTTGTGCAATTGAATATGCTGGAATTCTGAATCTCTAACTAGTCAGTAAGGTACAATTTCTAGTTGCCGGTTTTTAACAAATAGGTAACATGTTGATAAAATGCCTGGTAGAGAGAGATTTCAAATGCTTAAAACATTTGTTCTCTGTCCTCATGCTCACTTGTTAATGGTGCCATGGCTTTGTCTTAACTTTTTGAAAGCAACAAAAATTCCTTAATTTCTTTAAGTACACTAAAAATTTCCAGGGTCATGCTTTGAAATTGGGTTACCTTTTAATTCATTGTGGTGTTTATTCATAACTCTACTGTGGCTGCAGTATTGGTTGGTAAATATTCTAAGTGCTGATGTATTAATTATTAAAGCTGGGTAAATAGTTATTAATTAAGACATATGGGGAGCCTATAATTAACTGATTTGCTTTTCACAAATGCACAAAGAAAGCAAATAATTTTCAGGATTGCGATAGTACATAATGAAGCAAAGATAAGTTTAGCTAATAAATGAAACAATTTATATAATAAAATACTTGTTAGAGAACTAGTACCAAATATTGGGAATATATATTTAGTTTGCTTTAGTTTAGTAACTTAGCAGAGTAACATAGTGTTATTTTAGTCAGAAGCATTTAAACCCTTAAAAACGTGCATTATTAATTAATCTTGAGACAAAATCATAGAAAGATGCTTTGTTCTATACTTGGCTCATAAGGAGTTTTGTTTGTAGCTTTTGTGGGCAATCTGTTTTGTAGGTAGATAGCAGTCATGGCTGCTTCTCCCCAGTGTCTGTAGGGATGTCCTGAATCAATTAGCATACATCTGACCATATTCATGATAGAACGATTTTTACGCTCTGCTACCCCATTCTGTTCGGGGTTATAGGGAACAGTGAATCTATGTTGAATTCCGTTTTCCCTGAGAAATCTCTGTGTGGCATGAGAAACGTACTCACCGCCATTGTCGCTTTGAAAGGTTTGAGGTTTCCTGTTGAACTTGTTAGACACCATGGAAACATAATCACGCAGTTTCTGCTCAGTCTGCGATTTTTCTTTCAGCAAATATCGCACTGTATATTTCGAGAAGTCATCAATGAAAGACAGTATATAAAAGTTATTTCCTGTTGATACTGGTTTAATAGGACCACATAAGTATGGATTAGTTCAAGTGGTTGCCTTGAGCACCTTTGGTTTTGTTTGGAAACTGAAGGCCGAGTTGCCTTTCCCTTTATACAACAAACACATAATTCATCATCTTTGCCACATGCATTTATATTAATACCTGTTACCAAGTCCTTATACTGCAGCTCCTTTATGGCTTGCATATCGCGATGTGCAAATCTTCTATGCCAGAATTCAATTGGCTCTCCTTTAGTGGTAGCTGTTGTTGCCCTGTAGGCCTTTTCTCCTTGGCAGTCCAGTTCAGAGACTCCATTTCTGAGACTACCTGTGGAATATATCTCTCCTTTGAGCGAAACTGTACATTTGTTATTCTCAAAGTGTATAGAAAATCCTTTTTGTGATAGTTACAGGTACACTTAGCAGGTTTGCTTTTAAATCAGGGATATATAAAACTTCTACTTTAACTATCTTTTTAGAGACATCAGTATTACAATGAAGCATAATTGAGCCTTTGCCATCAATATTCACACATGTGCCATCAGCCGTTATAACTTTTTCAGATGCACTGGTATCCAGTTCATAAAACACATTAATATCTGATGTCATATGTGCAGTTGCATCACTGTCTAATATCCAGCACTGTGGGCTATCATTTATTCGAGCTATATTAGACACATGAAAACTACTATCAGCCGTTGTTTGAGGAAAATCTCTGAAATTACTAGCTCTTGCTTTAGAAAAATCTTCTGTTTCTCTCTGCCTGTGGCTTCCTGTCTGCAGCAGCATAATTGTTTCTGCCCTTGTGGCTGTAGCTTCTGTTGCTAAAGCACTCCCTCTGGAGGTGACCAGGCTTATTGCATTTGTGCCAGAAGGGAGGAGTCTGCCTTTCTCTAGGATTGGCTCTTTGCCTGTAATCAATTTGCCTAGGTCCTTCCCCTCTGGGTCTGGCCTCTCTGACCATGTAATTTGAGTCCGTCTTGCATTCCTTTTTCTCATGATAAGATCTTTGCTTGTTGTACTCTGATCTTATCTTAGCTAACACTTCCTCCAGAGTAACACCTTGTGTAGTAACAGAACTGGTGAAACTGGAGTAACTTTCTGGGAGTGAGCATAAGACTAAAGCAATTTCCAAATCTTCATCTAATGTCTGACTAGCAGTTGCTAATTTATCAATTATGTTCAACAAGGATTCAGTATGGGAATATGCATCATCATTATTTCTCATTTTAGTAGAAAATAGCTCTCTGAATAAAGCAATTTTGCTAAATTGGTCCTGGTACCCAAAGATACTCTTAAGAGCATTCACCATATCTTTTGCAGTTTCCTTTGATTTAATATGCACCAACTGGGAATTTGCCAGTGTGGTTGTAATGAGATTTCTGGCCTTTGCATCAGCATCCAGCCAATATTGTTCATCTGAGCTATCATCTGTGCCAGACAGCTTTTCATCAGTTAATACAAAATATACTTTCTCTTCTTGTAATTGAGATTGTAATCTAAAATACTAGGATTCAAAATTCTCTTCTGAAAGCCGTTCCAAAACAGCCTGTCTTTTCGACATCTTAAAGAAATTTCAAAGTATTTCTCTAGAAAACTTTATTTTCTTTCTTTAACTTTTATTTTTCTGTATGCTAGGTTCAAGTTAGCCAAAAGTTTTAAAAGGAAGTTTCTCTGCTTTTCTGTGTGCGTTTTAGGGCTGGAAAAAGGCTGTTAGACCTTTAATCTAATTTTTTTCTTTGTTCCTTGTGAGGTTGCCTGTGAGGGCATTCACATGCTAATTAAGTCCTTTGTCCTGCTTGGCTGCTAAAATGGCAGAGACAAGGGGAAAAAACTTTGCAATTTAAAACTCTTTACTTCTAGATTCAAGTTCAGGCTTTGCAGTTTTTTTTTAAAAAAACTCTTTTGCTTCTTAGATTCAAATATGGGCTTTCTTTGGCCCTGAGGAACTTATTAAATTCAAGACTGGGCCACCATTAACCGTATGGGAATATATATTTAGTTTGGTTTAGTTTAATAACTTAGCATAGTAACATAGCAGTGTTATTTTAGTCAGAAGTGTTTAAACCCTTACAAACAAAAAGAAGGGCTCCATAAGGAGCATGGAGGATTTACATCTTTCCTCTTTGGAAGATCATGTGGGGAGAGAGAATTTCTCAAGATGCACAGAGGCAAGAGAGGAGGAGTCAGTAGACGTTCCCATCTTAGACAAGAGAGTGGCAGATTGCGAGACTTATACATTACATTCAAAGAGACATGCAGCACCCCCCAGTGTCCAAAAGCAGGCTGAGTCGCCTATTCTAACACCAAATAATTCAGCATCTTATGCAAATCTATAAGAGTATTTCTTGAAATTTAGAGTGCTAATACACAATAAGTGCCTAGTGATAACAAGCAAAAGGTTTGCATTATTTGTAAGTTTATGAACACATAGTTGACTACTTCAATTTCTGAGAACATGAAAGGAAAGAAGACTTCCAACTATAACCCTCGTGCAAAATTAGTCCAGTTTCAGGTTTGCATCCATGCATTATCTGGAATTTGATAATTTATATGCCCGAGTGCTCATTTACTAGCCTGTCGGAGGGAAAGGAGGAGGGGCAAGCTAGAAACTACTGGCCATGTGGCAAAATGGCATGCGCGTGTGCTCCAGAGGCCCTGATAATGCATTTTCAGTTGAAAATTGGAAGCTATGGGGTCTTAGCAGGGCCAAATCAGCCCCAAACATAGGAAAAATGCTATGTATGGGGCTGATTTTGGCCTTTCTGAAACCCCATAGGTTACAGTTTTCAACCAGAAGTGACATCAATAGGTCTCTGGAGTGCATGCATGCAGATGAGGAACATGTATTGGGGACCCCCCAACTGCCAACCAATCTCCATTTCCCTGCTTTTCAGGTAAGAGTCTGGCAACCCTATCATTTACAGATGTTTTCATGTGCTTGAAAAGTAATATTGATCTATAGATGAGTATAAGCATGATTTGATGTGATTGGAATGAATGTGATCTTCATCCCATGGGACAATGGAGATACCTGTGAATTGGTTGTTGTGGGTTTTCCGGGCTGTATTGCCGTGGTCTTGGCATTGTAGTTCCTGACGTTTCGCCAGCAGCTGTGGCTGGCATCTTCAGAGGTGTAGCACCAAGAGAGGTGCTACAGAGAGGTGTAGCACCAGAGGTGGTGCTACACCTCTGAAGATGCCAGCCACAGCTGCTGGCGAAACGTCAGGAACTACAATGCCAAGACCACGGCAATACAGCCCGGAAAACCCACAACAACCATCGTTCTCCGGCCGTGAAAGCCTTCGACAATACATACCTGTAAATTATTTGGTGAGAGGGTATTTGGGAGAGAATGAGTCAACCAGGAACTCTAAAGGAAGTGCGATAGAATAGGCATACCTGAAGCATTCCTGTAAACTCTTGATATCAGTTTCCAAAAGGTAGAAATACAGAATTTTATCAGAACTGATAATATGTTGCACAATGAAACACTAAAATGTCCTCATGTAAAACAGGTGATATACCACCTACAAGATGGATAGTAAACTTTGACAGAGATCTCCTAGATGGCCTAGTTCTGGCAGCACAAGTAGCAAGCTATTGTCCTTATCTGGTAAGAATTTTTTTGATAGAATGTTAATAATTTAAAGGTTTTAATAGATTATTGATAGTAGATTGTGAACATAGTGATGGGCTGAAGCAATAACAGAAAGGAGCGATTAAGTTTCTTGCTCTCATTTACTCCCTGTATCAGATAGCCTTGTACCACCTAGTCATTATACTTAGCAACCGAATTACATCTCTTTTCCTCTTGCAGTCCTCATTTACTTTATTATTGTGCCCAAATTGATTGTTTATCATCCTTCTTTATCTCAGTCTTCCATTCTAATCTCTGTGCCTTCTGTCATTCTGCTCCTATACTTGGAACAAGTTCCTACTCTCCAGTGATCATGGTTCGGCGTTTCTCGCCATCCACCAAGCCCACTTATTCAATATAGTCTCTCCTTAGTTGTTAGTTGTTCCCCTCATTGCTATTTTGTGCTTCCACTACCTCTCCTCATTGTCATTTTCTGACTTCTTCTGTTTCCTGTTTACTCAATGCTATATAGGCTATAATACCCCTCCCATGATGGTTGTAAAGGGGAAGCTCATATTGAAATAGATGTTGTTAGTCTTTAAAGTGCCATTGAACTAACAACCCTGTCAAAGAATGTATCCTTTTCTGTTTTGTCATGTCTGGGCCCAAATAAATATATAATGGTACTGACTCATTGCCTCTGGTTTCTTGCTAGACTCAGAATTCAGCATACCTAGATTTAGTACTGACCTGGATAGCCCAGGCCAGCCCAATTTTGTTAGACTGAGGAAGTTAAACAGGGTCAGCCTTGGTTACTACCTGAATGAGAGCCCACCAAGGAACTCTAGGGTTGCTATGCAGAAGCAGGCAATGGCAAACCACCTCTTAATGTGTCTCTTTCTTTGAAAACCCTGTGCTTTGCCATAAGTCAGCTGCAAATTAACAGCAAAAAATAGTTTAAGGAAGTAATCAGTGAAGCCTCTAAGTAGAAACAAAAGCACAGAAGAGGTGATTTGGGTTAGGAAATGGCATTTACTTGTCATGAAGTGGGGCCAGAGTGGAAAAATGGATTTAATGTATGGCAGAGTTGGAGTGCCAACCAGCAAAGGACTGAGATGGGCAAGTCTGGAGGTATGGAGATGTGACTTGTTGAAAGAGATTACCTCAAGATGAGCTGTGCTGTTCAAAGAAACAAAGAAAGGGATTAACTGTTTTATAACAGAACAATGTGAGCACTTGAAAACAGGTTAACATTCAGACAAGGTGAGCATATCCATTAACTGGATCACATGCCAAATCCTAGACCAAGACTTGCTTACTGGATTTTAAAAAAGGGGTTTTTTATCTTCTCTGCAGATTTCAACACACTTTCTGAATATGTACACTTACCCAGATACTTCAGAACAGTATCTTCACAATTGCTTGGTTCTTATAAATGCTTTTCATGCGATAAATCTTGACATAGATGTGCTGGTAAGTGGTCATGTTCTGTGAATATTTTTGTTGTTTGAAATATACCTAGGTTTTTAAAAAATATAATATTTCTTACTGAAGGATAATCTGAAGAGTAGACTTTAATGCACTGTTAAAATGCAGTAAGTAAAACTACTTGAAATAAAAGTACTGTATTACTTTATGACCCTAAGTGTGAGTAAGACAGCAGTAGTCACATGAAAAATTAGAACATGTTTACATCTGGTGATTGCTTATATGCTGTTAGCAGTGCTATACTTATGTGTGCAAAATTACATCCATAAGCACCATGCATACAAAATACAGTTCATATTTTATATTATTTAGATACAGCTGTGGACTCTTGCCTACTTGCAAAACAGCAGCCAGCATTTGCATTTAAAATTTCTGTTTCTTCATTACCTGATTTGTTTGGTCCATTTAGTGTAAATTACCAGAATTTGACTCTATTCTTGGCTTGGCTTACGTACACTTTCTTCTGTGCTAGCTGAATAACATTTATTTTATTTGTTTCGTTTCTATTTCACCCTTCTTCCTAGTGGGAACAATATGTGCTAGGGTAGAAGTTTCTTAGATAGCTGTGGCTTGTATGTTGATAGCTTGCTGGTTCTGTTACTGGAGAAAGGATGGAGACTGTGGTGGAGACACCAAGTCTGCTGCTTCAGTGTGTTACTCAAAAAGGCAGTCTCTTAATTTGTTGGGGGCATTAGCTTAAAGAAGACAAGTGAGAGGGGTAACTAGAATTCTCCACCTATGTTTACAGGGATTATTCCCTTAGAGAACAGCCAGGCAGCTGTTCAACTGGAAAGGTTTTTTTTATTAAAGAGAAATAAAAGGGCAAATGTACAAAAATCACACAGAACACACATACAAGGCTAGCTAAGAAAATCAGGGAAAAGAGAAGAAGTCCAAACGGATTTGGGAGCATGTTTTCAGATTCGAACTGCTATTGTGAACTGCCCTGAGCCTGCTTACAGGGAGGGCGGGATATAAATGTAATAAACAGAAACTGAAACTAAGACACAGACACACACTCACTAGTGGTTAGAGAGTCCAGATATAGGGCAAAATGCTCCCTTTGGCAAGATCTTCACCACCAAAACAATGTCTTGATGGGGTTTCTGGAGGTGGATAATGAGTTCAGGAGAAGGTCTTCCTGAGGTGGACTATAGGTGTAAATGGTGCTTGATCACCCTATAGGTACTGGATGGGAAAAGCTACCAGGTTTGCTGAATACCATTAGGTGGTGCTTAATCAAGGTAAATGGGTGAGGGAAATGAGGCAGGGCATGAATGAGAACTTTCTGGGAACCTTCTTGTCCTAAGTTATGCATCTCTCCAAGGCAAGGAGGGGGTGTTTAGTCAGCCAACTGCTCTGACTTTTAAAACATTTTTCCAGCCTCTTGCCTGGCTGGCATCCGTTTTGTTTCAGGCTTGGCAGTGCTTTGCACTTATGCTATATGAGGAAGGGTGTCTATGATTTCATATCTGTAAACTGTCTCTCAGCAGGAAGAGGGATCTGACTGCTAACCAGTGCTGTGGGCATATCTGTGGCTAAGTGGATAACAATACCCATTGTTGGTGCATGTGATGGCATCACTGCATCTTGCCAGACATCATAATCTAGCCATGTGCTAATGTAGTAGACCTACAGCATCTTATGCTGCCTTCTGATGGTTGTAGCCTGAGCTCGTCAGATCTCAGAAGTAGACATGGGCATGAATCAAAATACGAATCAAATTTGTGATGAACCAGGCTAATTCGTGTATCATGAAAACACATTTCGTGGGGCCATGTTTTTCATGAAATCCATGACTTTTGGGGCTGATTCATTTGATTAGTGAATGCTTCATGATGCCAGTCAGGCTGGTGCCGATTCATTGATTCCCTAGGCAACATAGGCCCGGAATGTCTGCAGACCTTTTGTTGCTGTGGAAACCCCAATCTTAGCCCACATAATCTTGATAGGCAGCTCTCCCTGGCAACCTGAGATCTTCCATTCTGTTCTATGAGAGCAACGAGCAGGGGGAAGATGGGCCTTCTGTAGCCATGAGAACACCAATCTCATCCCTCCAAACCCTGTTAAGCAGGCCTGTCTGACAATCAGAGAGCTCCTGTTCTGCTCTATGTGAGCGTTTCTTATATAAGGCACAGCTCTATGCCTCCTGCTTTCTTTTCCAATAGACAGAGGGTGAGGGAGGAGCTGTTGCTGGGATTTGAAGTGAGAGAGAGTGGATTTGGGAACTTTTGGCTCGATTTGCTGCTGCTTCAAAAGAGATTGAAAAGACACTTATTTTCTGCTCTTCTCCTTGTTGGGAAGGTTGTTAAGTGAGGGTGCCTTTGAAGTCTCCCTGTAAGTTTGGCATCTCTGGGTATGAACAGGGCTGTTGTAGGGCCCCAGGATCTTACAAATCATGAACCTAATGAATTGTTTTGTGAAATGGAACAATTTTGTGAAAGTTCATGGTTTGTGGAATACGAGGAACCACAAAACTCAGGGTTCATTTTTTTCCCCATTTCGTGCCCATCTCTACTCAGAAGTTAAGCAGGTTGGCCTTCGTTAGTAATTGGATGGGAGACCTCCATCAAAGACCAGGGTTGCAGAGGCATGCAATGGCAAACCATCTCTGTTAGTTTCTTGTCATGAAAACCCCACCAGGGGTCACCATAAGTTAGCTATGACTTGATAGCAGTCCCCTCCACCTGTCCTGACTGTCCTCTAATGACTCCTCAAGTTTCAGGGAAATTGGACCCCGAAGTCCACTAATATCTGCCCTTGAACAAGGTGCTCCCTGCCACTCCATTTGTTCCTATTGTGGGGGGAAAGTTCCAAGATGACTCCCACTGCAGAAACTTAGACCAAGCACCCCAGCACCCCCCCCAAAGAAGAACAACCAACAACAATTGAACATTAAACCAACTCTATGCCAACAGAAAACAGAATCTACCAAAAAACATCAACCAAACTTCTATAAAGAAAAAGCAAGTCCCAACAACAGGGGAAAACAGCCCCCCCCCCCGAAGAACAAGGGAATTTAATAAAATTAACAAGCGCTATAAAACACCAAACAACAAATTACCCACAACAGGATAAAACACCCCCCCCCAGAAGAACAAACAGGAAAATGACCAGTAAATATAACATCAAAAGCCAGAAATCAAAGCACCCCCATACAAAAGCCCAACCAAAGCAACCTCCACACACAGCAAAAAAAGCAGTTTTTAAAATGCAAAGTATAAAAAACCTTTTCCCTTCCCCCTCCCCCAAAGAGAAAAAAACCTCAGCGTGTCTACGATTCTCAAACCAGGAATCAGCAGATGCCCTTGGTGCAGAAGGTCTTGGCTCAGGCAGCAGCAGCCAGGAGTCCCCTCATTGGGCAGCAGGATCCAGTCACAGTCCAAAGCAATATGAGGTCATAGTCCAAGGCAGTATGAGGTTGCAGGAGCTAGGCAGAGTCAGGTTTAGTGGCGATGGGTTTGAGGGTGATTCGAGTTGTGGCTTCTACAACCAGTCACTTCCCCCTCCTCCATCTTTTATCACCAAGGTGCACATTTTACTGCTGAGCTGCACCTGGACAGTGCATGTGCTCCCTGCACCCTCAGTCGGCTCCATATGCCTTTGAATTGCTATTGCGACTTCACCTCCTCCTCAGTACTTCATACCAGGCCCTTTTCAATCTGCGCTCCCGTGGAGGTGAGGTGTGTCATGGGGAGCTGCTTGATGTATCCTGGGCCAGGACAGACAGGCCACTGCTGACTGGTGATGGGTTCCTCATAGTCGAAGGCGGGTAGAGCCCTGCTATGGTTGTTTCATCCTCTTCCCCCAAGCTGTCTACTTCATTGGAGTGGGTGTGCCTGACTGACCCATGACACAGGCAGTGCCTCTCAATCTTCAGGTGAGATCAAAATGGAGACTTACTGGGGCAAACTTGCTAACTTAACTCCTTGCAGCAGTTTAAAAAAGGCACTCTCCTTCTTGAGAGTCCCATTGCCTTGAGGAGGAGAGCTGCTGCAAGTATTGACCACTCTCTCCCCCCCTTGTCCCTTTTTCTCCCTTCTGCATCTGCTTCACTCTCATCTGGTTAAAAAGGGTGGGAAGCAGTGTTTCTTTGCTGTTCCTTAGCAAAGCAATAGCAATAGCAAGGAACAGCCTATACCTGATTGCCAAAGTTTACCAAATCTTACCGAATTAATTTGGTAAGCTTGAGTTCAGTATTACCGAATTGATTCGGGAATACAAATTTAAACTAGGTAATCCTAATTTTACTGAATCAGGTAAAATTCAGTAGTTTTTACTGAATACCGAACCCGAATTGCGCACCCGTACTTATAACATGTTTTTATTATGTTGTTCTTTTTCTTCTTGTTTGGATAAGCCTCTTATCTTTTATGGTTTCCTTCTTTTGCTTGGCAGTCATGAGCATTTTCCAAAGACGATGTGATAATTCATAATGTGTAGCCTGCATTCTATCTGATATTCAGATATTGTGAATTTCATTTATAGCAGTTGTTTCTTGCCTTTCCATCCAAATAGGTCCCCAAGGTGGAAAACACAAAAAAATGAAAACATTTAAAATATTTTAAAACCAATTTAAATTGAAAACATTTAATTCAGTAAACATACACAAACACACAACACTAAGAACAGGGAGAAAGGCCAGTAACAGTTATTGGTGGAATGTCATACAAAACAAAAAGTGTTTTTACCTCCTCTCAGAAGACAGCAGCTGAGGGAGGGAGTTCCAGTGCTTTGGTGCCTCAATCAAGAAGGTCCTTTCTCAGATTGCCATCCATCTAATTTCAGATGATACGAGGTTTGGGTGTATGTTGGAAAAATTACCTCATCAAATTAGATTAGCAAAAAAATCAACTGAGTGTGGATTCTTTTTATGCTCTCTGGAATCCAAAGGCAATATAAGTTTACTTTCAGTGGGATATTTGGGCTTGTTTATTTTTGCACAAATATTGACTTCTTGGCCAGTGTCTCTCAGAACTCTTAATGATAGCCTGTGGAACCCCAGAGTTCCACAGAACCCTGGCTGGGAAACATTGATCTAGTGCTAAGAACTTATGAAAAGATGTGATTTTATAAGTAATGCATATATAGTTGATACAGCTGAAGAAAATTCTTCATAAAACTTCAAAACAAATGATCAGTGTATCTACTTATAAACATGGTCCCATCTAGATGAAACTTAAATCAGTGGATCAAGACTCTGTAGAGAGAAGAGAGATTTCTTTACAAACTTGGGGAATTCCCCAGGTTTTCTGAAAAATCTACACGAAAAATGCAGGGTGGTCATCATGGTTAAAAACAAACAACAAACTAGAAGAGTGTTGTCTCCAGTGGCACAGATAACGTAAAGGAAACAGCTCTCAAGACACAATGTAAGGCAGCGGTAATGGTGCTGGATGAGACAAGGAGAGAACTGGGATGGGCAAGGAGAGACAGCAGGAAGACAGGGGGTGGATTGCTGGCACCACTGCCACCCAGCAGAAATGAATCTGATGCGAAGGGCGGCAGCGGGGGGGGGGGACAGCAGCAGGGCTGGAATAAGGAAAAAGTAGTGCTTCTTTCTTTTTCCTTCTACATCTGTGGGCCCTGCCAGAAGAGACGTCAAACAATCAGTGGTGGCTGGGAGGAGAGGGAGAGGGCAGAGGTGGGTCTGCTGCTTTTTTGCTTCATGTGCCTGGTGCAAGTGCTTGCACCGGAGAGAAGGGGAACAAGATGCAGTGGCTGGGAGCATGTGACTTCTTTCCTTACCTGCTACCCTAACCCCTGTTAGAGATAGGAGGTGAGCAAACTGGGGTAGGCATGAAAAGAGAGGGAGCAGGTGGAGGAGGCAAATGATTTCCTTGCAGGGTCCCTCCCTGCTTGTATGATAATAATTGTATACAATTTAATGTTTTTCTTAATTTTGATTTGTGTTTGCCGTTTTAGTTTTTCCCTATTTGTTATGTTTTGTTAATGTAAGGTTATGCTTATCTGTTTGGTGACTGACTAATAAAATAAAATAATAAAAGGAGTATTTATTTTGTGATGCCTTTGACAGTTTTGATAACCTTTTAGAGTTTAAGAGGCAAATGCCTATGGTAATATAAGCATATTAGTATATTAAAAAACCTGCTAATGTAAAATATAACTATTAATTGAAGTATGGCTGCCAATCTCTTATATTCAGAAGTTAACCCAGTCACTGAAGCAGTTTGAAAATAAAATTTAGTTTATGGTGCTCAGTGAAATATTTTGGTATACTTGGTATTTGTAAGTTTCAGTTTAGTTCTGTCAACTCTCTATTAGTGTTCTTAAGTATGGGAAAAGAATAGTCAAGCTAATATTTGAAATGGCAGCTCCTCTATTTATAAGCTGTTTTTTCCCATTGTTTTTCAGCCTTTGCATACTTACACTGACTTTTTCTTTTTAAATTAGGCTTCTGATATCTGTGATCCAAATCCAATCACGATGCTTATGCTTTGTGTCTATCTGTATGAGCGGCTACCTCAGTATTTACCCAAGAAATATATAGAGTTTGCTGGTCCACTGCATGCTGCTGTTGTAAGGAAGGTACAGGTGTTTTTTGTGTTTATTTTCAAAATAAAACTCCCGAGTGAACATATAACTGCAGTGTGGGTCTGGGAATATCTTTTCTGGATTATCATTTATTGGAGTGAATGGCCCTAGCAAAGATTTTGAATCAATGGGGTTAATTGGGAATAATCATTAAGGAATTTGTCAGAGCCCAATTAGCACTTTTTTGTTAGAGAAATAGAACATGGATGAAGCACAACATAAGGCAAAATAAAATATAAGACAAGAGAAGCCATAATCAGAACCAGGTGTTTAGTATATGAAACTTTTATTTTAATGTCAACTTCTGAAATGTCAGAGATCAGACTATCTTCTACTGTTCTAAGAGCTATAACTGATCATATTTCTCTACTGCTCCCTGGCTACATTTCCCTTCCAGGCCTTTCACTTTATCCAGATGCACTACCACCTTAAAGACCAACAATATTTTTAGAGTATAAGCTTGTAAGAATCAAAGCTCCCTTTGTCAGAGCTTTGACACTCTGTGAAAATCATGTTGGTCTTTAAGGTGCTACTGGACTCAAATCTTGTTCTAATGCAGACCAATGTGGCTACTCACCTGAAACCAGATTCAGTACCTGTGTGTTGTGCTGTTATCTTCCCATATTTTCATGTTTCATATGATATAAGAATGTTGGTCCATATAAAGGCTTATGTGTGTATGTGCCGTCAAGTCTCCTCTGATCTGTGGTGACTCTGTGAATGAAAGACCTCCAGAACATCCTATCGTTAACACAATTGCTCAGATCTTACAAACTGGGGCATGGCTTACTTTATCAAGTCACGCTATCTCATTTTAGGTCGTCCTCTTTTCCTACTGCCTTCCACTTTTCCTAGCATTATTGTCTTTTCCTGTGAGTCTTGTCTTCTCATGTGCCCCGTTTCCTACAATCTTTGTCAAGGACTAATAATAACATAACATTCGATTTATATACCGCCCTTCAGGACAACTTAATGCCCACTCAGAGCGGTTTACAAAGTGTTATTATTACCACACAACAATCACCCTGTGAGGTGGGTGGGGCTGAGACAGCTTCATAATGGTTTTATGAATGGTTACCTATGAATGATACTGATGGATTTTTAACTATTGTGTACTCCTTGACAAAGATTGTAGGAAATGGGGCACATTAGGATCTGGATAACCCGTCAGAGGACTACCTTTGGATTTTTTACAGCCAATATGAAATAATAACAAGAAACAATATACAACAAGAGATTGATTTTATTTTACTGGAACTCTCCACTTGTTGTTGGACTGTTGCATACAAGGACCTGTGAAGAAAGAATATGTTGAGTTGTTACAATGCACTTGCACTTTAACAATATACACGTACAATGAATTTTTGTAGCAGTTTGTAGCACCAGCACTTTATCAATTTATGGTACCTGAAGTTTAGCAACTTTTTTAATGGTATTGTATATGTGGAGTGTAGTATTTGTTTTATGAATTGCTATTTTAGAATTATGTGTTTTATTGTGTAATGTGTTTTAAATTCACTGGTTCCATTGTTGTCAGACACGTCACATGGTTTTTTTGCTGTTATAGCTTTCTTTATTGGCCAGCTTTCACATCCATACACAGTAATGGAGAATTCCATAGTTTGAATTTTCTCCGATGATCCTAGGAGTGGGGCAGTCCTTACTTTTGGGATATAGCTCCTCCTCTCCAAAGGCAGGGTTAGTCATCTGATTTTGATCCTGGAGGGAAGGGCTTGTCCTTGGAATCACCAGTCTTTCTGCCTGCTATCCAAGCAGGACGTCTTCAGCAACGCTCTGCAGAACGCAGTGATCCTAGTGAAGAAGAAACTGCCAGAGATGAGCTGGGCATGGGAGCGTGCGCCTGTAATCCCAGTACTCAGGGAGGCCAAGGCCACAGGCAGTGTGGAGCTCACAGGGGAAAGGAAAGGCCCTACCACCTACCCCACCCCCATTTCGCTCAGAGCAACAGCGAGCATTAGAGCTGACGGCCCTAGCTTGCTCCTAGGTTCCATGGCCACAACCGCAAAACTCCACTGAGGTTCCCCATCTTTGGGTTGGAAGGACCCCCCCCCTCAGACAGCCAGAGGGTGCGGTGTTTGAGTCTGTGGTAGCCTGTTGTAGAGACCGATATTATCGGGAACTCCCTCAGACTTGGAAGGAGCAGCCTCCAGCAGCAATAGAGGACCTGCTCCAACCCCAGCAGCCCCGACTGAACCACAGTAAGACTGATCCTGCGGGTAACTGGGGCAGCAAAATGGAAGGAGGGAGGAGAAAAGAGTAACAGAAGCCTCAGAGCCAGCTCACCCTAAATAAAAGGGAGCCCTCCTTTATTTATTTCTTTTCAGCCGGGACTTGTGAGGTACGTTTTCACTTTCTTTTCTCCTTTTGGAGGGAAAATTTCTTTTGGCAGAATGTCAACAAAGGCAGGCCTAGCCACCTCACAGGCCTCAAAGAGTGTAAGCCTGCGGCCTAGACTTTCCAAACTCCCAGGCCTCAGCCCCTTGTAGGTCTCTCAACAGGCCAGTGAAAGAGAAATGCCTAGGGGTCTGGATGGCAGAATGTCAGGAAAGGTAAGCCTAGCCATCTCCCAGGCCTCTGCAGGCCTGTGGCCTAGACTTTCCAAACTCCCGGGCCCCAGCCACTTCTAGGCCTCTCAATAGGCCAGTGAAAGAGAAAAAGATCAAGGGCCTGGACCCGTCAGGCAAGAATGCCTGGAAATTTTTTTGCTGGTGGTAGGTCAGCAAAGGCAGGCCTAGCCTCCTTCCAGGCCTCAGAGAGTGCAAGCCTGCAGCCTAAACTTGCCCAATTTCCAGGCCTTGGCCTACTCCTGGGAGTCTCAAGAGACTAGTGAAAGGGAGAAGGTCTGGGGTTTGCATCCACCAGGCAAGAAAGCATGAAATGAGTTGCTGTAATGTTGTGGTTAAGTGCTGGGCCATGAATCATTACCCTGCTAGTTTGAGTCTCATAATTATTTGAACTCAGTGGCTAACCTTGGGTAAAAGCCTCAATTATCTAGTGGTTCTGGGGGAATAATGATGATTCTGAACTTATCACAGCCCCTGACTGTGATATTACAGTCCAGGCAAGCCAGATCTCATCAGATCTCAGTACCTCAGCAGGGTTGGCCTTGGTTAGCAATTGGATGGGAGATCTCCAAAAAAGATCAGTGTTGCGGAGGCAACTATGACTGGATGACATTTTCCACCACTAAAGGGAAAGAAATTACATTCCCCCTATTTACATAGTCGCAGCCATAGTTACTGTTTAACAAATGAACTGGCATGGCCCAGGATGGAAATAAGGAATTCAAAGAGGCCCTGAAGGCACACCAATAAATAGTCTAGTGGCTAGACTCTCAAATGGGCAAGAGAGGTATTCCAGTATGGGGGTCTGACTCCAGATAGGTAAAGGGGTCCCCCCTTCCCAGATTAAAGAGGAGGCAAGGGCCATTAAGAGCACAGATCTCGGTTAAGCCTTCAACCTGAGGACTCTGAGCTATCAGTTTTCTCCCTCAGTTAAGAAGAAATGGGAGCTGTTAAAAGAAGGGAGAATTCCCTAGAAGGTCTTTTTCAGGAGCCGTATCCTAGAAAGCTCCCTAAGGTGATGAGGATCCTGGAGTCTTCTCCCTTAAGGACTAAGGGGTTGGAGAGAATCCTCCCTAGATTCAGGAATAACCCCATCAGAGGTTCCCTTCCAGTAGTCTCTCATACTTGTAGAAGTCTAAGAGGGAAACTTTGGCAAAACTAACTACTTTTATTTCCTTTCCCCCCCAAGTCTTATACATTAGTTCCAGGGGTTACTGAGAGGATCAAGCTGCCATTGGTGGATGATCTGGTAACCAGCCTGTCGTCTAATCCTGTGCTGCCCGTTGACAAGGATGGACTACCTAGGATTCCAGCATCAAGTGGTTTGAACTGGCTGTGCACAGAAAATTGGAAGTTTCCACTACATCCTTCAGAGCATTGGTGACAGCTCCACTCCTTCCTAGAGTCACATTCTCTCGGGTCTCAGACTACAGTGAGCAGTAAACTCCTGCCGAAGAGCAAAACTAAGGAAATAGCCCTGGCAATATGCTGTGCTGTGGTCAACAAGGACCATGGTTTTCAGGCAACCAGGCACAACACTTAGCTTAGAAATTGGAACATGGACCATTTGCACCAAAGCCAAAGTAACTGCGGTTCCTTTCAAAGATATCAACCTGTCTGGAGAAATTCTAAATAAAGGAAAGCAGACAAAACATCAAGAGGAGAGTAGTACCTTCTCCCTCAACAAATCTGGTCAGAATACTAAAGGGCCAAAGAAGGGAACTCAGTGTATCTACACCAAGGCAGTAGGCGCAATGGTGTTTGGGTGATGCTTACTATGCTTGGCAAACCTTTGACAGCCAATAATGAGAAACAGATGGGTGTTGGATACTGTGATCAGTGCAATTCAATTCTGTTCCACCTGGTCCCTTTTCCCCTAAATCCAAAGGAATTTGATCAAATAAAATAGATGCCTAGGAACAAGAAGGTCGGAATGGAAAGGGTAAAATTTGTCATGACTGTCATTCAGAAGGGAGATTGTCTGGCTTCCATCAATCTCTCAGAGGCACTTCGAACATTGGTTCCTTTCCTTTGAGCTGAAAACGCCACCTATGGTGTTCTTCAGAATCCTAGTATCACTGATAGCATGGGTAGTCCACAGAGAATGTCTCCTTTCCCATATCCAAACGGCATCATGATCTGTGCACTTCAGAAATGCCTGTTGCCATACCATGTGGCATTAGATCACAAGAGGTCCAAGATAGTTGAATTGCCAGAGATCCTCAAACAGGAAAACAACCAGTGGCCGTATCTCATTCAGTCCCACGATGGTGTCCCACTCCAGGAACCAGAGAGAACAGTGATGACCATGGACATGTCTTTGGGGATGGGGATCCCACATCCAAGGAAGAATGGCATAGGTCATCTGGCTGAATGATCAACAGGGTAAACCTTTTGAAACTCGGAGCCATCAGACATGGTATGGTGGAATCTTGGAATCTTCCCACAGGTCACTATATGTTTATACAGAGGACAACTCTGAGGCAGACTGGCTAAGCCAGAGAGTGATGAACCAAGCAGAATGGATGCTATCCAGAGAGATTCCCCAACTGGTCTACCACAGTTTTCAACAAGGCACAAGGAGAAGAAACCCTCAAACCATAGGAATAGATGATGTGAGCAGCAAGCTGCCTTCACACGTCCTATATGTCTTCCATAGTACAGCTGTTGCACAGAGCTGTTCAGAAGATCACACAGTAAAGTGCAGAAGTGATGCTAATAGCAACCTAAAGGTCCAGAAAGACGTGGTCTCAAAACTTGAAGAATCTTTCAAGCGTGGATCCCTGGCACCTCCACTGCTGGAGGGCCCATTGATGCAGGGATCAATATGACATCCCTGACCAGCTCTGACAAGCCTCACAGTGTGGAGGTCGAACACAAACAGCTAATAGGGTTGGACTAAACAGAAGGCATGATTGGTACTATGCTAGCCTCCAGGAAGAGTTCCACAGAGTCTATAAAAATTCCTGCCAAGTTCCCAGAAGAGTGCATGGATAGAGTCATGTAATCTTTTGGGGCTAATTAGGGAGTTACTATCCTTTCTTCAAGAGGGGTTGAAGAAAAGTCTTAATACCAACACCCTTAGACAACAGGTAGTGACCATCCCAACAATTAGGGGTTCTAGGAACAATTAGGGGTTCCCTTATATATCACCTTCATGGCAATGGATTCTAAAAGGGGACCTTATTGTAGAATCTTCCAAGGATTCGCTGTTTTTTTTCCCACGTGAAATCTTAATCTGGTATTGAGAGCATTATACAAAAGATGCCTTGAGCCTATGACCTCATGTCCCATAAAGGAACTGACCTTTAAAGTCATCTTTCAGATGAGAATAAAATCAGCTAGACAAGTGTCAGAATGGCAGGCACCAGCAGTAGATAGAGAGCCATGTCATTTCCTCCAAGATGGTACAGCAAATTATGAACAAAAACAACTTTCTTCCAAAGGTGAACTTCATATTTTCATAGGACAGGAGAGATAATACTTCACTCCTTTTAATCTAATCCAAAGCACGGGAAGTAAATAAATAAATAAATAAATCTCACTACCTTGATATATGTAGAGATGTGAGATTCCACTTGGGCAGGACTAAACAGTGTTTCAGAAGTCTGGGACGCTAGTTGTTTGTTTGCTGGAGGTCCTTCTTGGACCCAGAATGTCCTTTTCTTGGCTAAGTAGGTAACACAGAGGGTACATAATTCTGGCGTATCAAGCCAGAGTCCTGGAGATGCCCATAGATGTCAGGGCGCACTCACTAAGGGAAACAGCGATACAGGCAGCCTATAAATCCTTTAGTCGTTAGAAACAATCGATAAGGTGGTCACATGGAAATCAGTGTATTCTCTCATCAAGAAATATAGGATAGATAAGTTGTCTTTCCCAGAGACAATCTTTAGCAGGAGGGGGGTAATACACACCATCTAGGCCTGGAAGCTGGACTACCCACCCAGGGGTACACTGCTCTTGTATGTCCCAAAAGTAAGGACTGCCCCACAACTAGGACCAACGGAGAATGGAAGATTTGTATTCACTTACCATGAAGCTTCCTTTCTTGGTGGTCCAGGAGTGGGGCAGTCCTGCCCACCCAACTTTCTTGTGGGGCAGCTTCTAGGATTGGATGGAGAGTTAAGTCGATAGTCTTTCTCCCAGTGGATTCAAGGGAGGGATCTTTCTATTAAAAAAAAATTGAGGGGAGTTATTATTTTCCCTTCTGGAATCATGATGGGGAGTCAGGGCTTGGGAACAGACTGGTGATTCCAGGGACAAGCCCCTCCCCCCCAGGATCAAAATCAGCTGACAGACCCTGCCTTTGGAGAGGAGGAGCTATATCCCAAAAGTAAGGACTGCCCCACTCCTGGACCACTGAGAAAGGAAGCTTCACTGTAAGTGAATACAAATCTTCCATTATCTTGATCTTGGTCCCCAGAGAGACATCTTTATTTTAAAGGATCTTTTCTAGTTCTCTCCCAGCTGCTCTTCCAAGTTTCACAGTGAAATCCTAGGCAGAATTACTCAAGTCTAAGCCCATTGATTTCTTTTTCCGATTTCTTGATTGTAGTCTCCTGTTGCTTGATGATTAAACCAAGGAATAGAAAATCTTGAACAATTTCAATTTTTAGAATTCCAACTCACCTTTTGCTTTTGCTTCTCATCTGTCTTTAGCAATTTAAGAGTTTCCTCAGTCATCCATTTAGGCTTCACCTTTCTTTTGGCTATAGGAATAGTCTTTGCATAATCTTCCTTGGTAATATCTCTGGTTTCAGTCCATAGTTATTCTGATTCATGATCAATTAAATTTTAGTATTGCAAATTTGTTCTTTTCATGGTCTTTCAATTCTTTAGGAATATTTTTTAGTACAGTTAACATGTTCAAGTGTTGTGCCATATTGTAGAATCAAATGTTTTTAAATGTGGTATGATATATTTTTGCTATAGATACGTTTGAAAAACCCAAGTATCAAGCCTTTGGTATACAATGCGACCATCTTAGGAAGAGATGCTGCTGATTTTTTATTGCCTAAAGGAAATACTGTGACCATTCCCCCAAAGTAAGTAACCCACAATTTTCTCTTGACAGTATTTGAAAATGGATTTAGATTGCAGGATCAGGAAGATTAATATGGTATCTTAAGGGTTCAGGACTTACATTCTGTTTGGTTGTGGAAGTAAGTAAGTAAGTATGTATGTATGTATGTATTCCAAAACCTACTCCCAATCCTACTATATGCACAGTTTCCTTGAAAAGATGTGATGAGCACTGTGTGAACAGGCACATAGTCTTAGTATGTTCTGTTTTAAGCTAAACAAAAAAAGGAGGTGGGGGCAAAATATAGTGCAGGGAAAAAAACTTTTATATAAGAATTCATCAAAGTGCAAAGGAAGCTTTCCAGCTATATATACAAGCATATCTTTTTCTCAGTCCTGTTCTGTTTCGTCCAGCTCTGTTTGGCCTTCAAAGGATGCCTTGGTGCTATTATGTACACTTGATTTTATAGCCTCTGCATAATTCAGCATTTGTGCTATGGTATAACTCTTAGAATGCTACATACTCTCCCTTTAATACAACATATTTAAGAGTTCAAGCATAAGTTTTAGAGCTATTTAAAGTTATTGGTGACTATCTTATACCAGTGCAATATATGAATTCCAGGTCTGACATTAAACTCAGCAGGAGAAAGTGATTCACAGAGTTTTATGAAAGTACATAAACTGAATCAGGGGTCATTTTGTAGAAAAAGAACTGCAGGAATTCGTTAGCATAACTCATTAACATATGCCACACCCCTTGATCGAGCCAAAATGGCTAGGATTTGGCTGCTGCCAGATGGAGGAGTGTTCCCCCATCTGGCAGTGGCCTGATCAGGGCCGTTTTGCCCACAATCCAGGCCAAAACAGGCCCAAAATGGCCATTTTGAGCACGTTTTGGCCTGGATCAGGCCCAAAACGGCCTGGATTGGGTTGGTGCCAGGCAAGGGAGGGGTCCCCCCCCCCAAACACCGACCCAATCCTGGCAGTTTTTAGTTCTGACCCCGGCTGAAAAGGGCCCCAAAGGGCTGGAAATGGCCATTTGGGCCTCGTTTGGGCCCAGATCACAGCCTAAACAGCCTGGACCAGACCAGTGCTGGGCAGGGAAGGGTTCCCCCACCTGGCACTGACCAGATCCCGGCAGTTATGGCCCCGATCCCGGCAGAAAATAGCCCAAATGGCCGAAAGTGGCCATTTTGGGCCTTTTGGACCAGGATTGGGGCCGAAAAGGACTGAATCTTCTCAGAGACAAGTGGTGGAACCTTCCCCTTCCCAGCACTGACCCAGTCCAGGCCCCTTTGCCCCCAATCCGGGGACAAAATGGGCCCAAAACCACCCAAAATGGCAATTTTGGGCCTGTTTTGGCTAGGACTGGGGCCGAAATGGCCAGGACTGTGTCTGTGCCAGGCGTAGGAAGCTTCCCCCACCTGGCAATGACCCAATCCTGGCCATTTCAGCCCCAATCTAGGCTGTTTTGGCCCCGATCTAGGCAAAACTGCCCCAAATGGCCGACAATGGCCTTTTTGGGCCTGTTTCGGCCTGGATTGGGGCCGAACTGACTGGGACTGGGTTGGTGCTGGGCGGGCGAAGGCTTCCCCTGCCAGGCACCAACCCCATCCCAGCCATTTCGGCCCTGATCCAGGCCGAAAAGGGCCCAATTGAGGCCGAAACTGCCCCAAATGGCCAACAATGGCCATTTTGGGCCCGTTTCAGCCCAGATTGGGGCCGAAATGGCCAGTACAGGGTCGGTGCTGGGTGGGGAAGGCTTCCCCCACCTGGCACCGACCTGATCCCGTCCATTTCGGCCCCATTCCCAGCCGTTTCGGCCCCAATCCTGGCTGAAATGTGCCCAAAATGGCTGTCCTGCTTCAAGTGGCTGCCGAGTCTGCGGAGTGCTGCTGACAGGTAACAAGGTCCAGCTGGCAAGGTGAGGAATGTGCAAAGTCCGTAAATCAAGGGAGTAGTCAAGGACAAGCCGGGTTGGAGGTCAGAGAGACAGTTCCAAGGAGCAAATGCAGGCCGCACAGTAGCAGCTCAGAGAACTCGTTGAAGCCACGCTGAAAGGAGCCCTCCTTCTGGCTTTTATACTCTGAGAGCATTCGGTCAGCTTGCACAGCTGCTTCAAGTCTCCTCCTCTGAAGCCCCTCCTTCCTCTGAGAAGACTGGCCTGTTCAGAGCCCGGAGGCGTGCAGATTGACGTCGGGTCTGTACGTCTCTTCTGTCCCTGCTACGCCGACGTTGCTCTCGATAGTCTGGAGATGTTGGAGGGGATAAGGAAGCTGGCTGCGTCTGGGCTGATGGCTCTGGGTGGGGAAGGGGAGCTTCTGGCTGGGATTCAGCATCTGACCGTTCAGCTGTGGTCGGCTGCTGGGAGACAGGCTGCTCCTCAGGAGGAGCAAGGCTGTCAGCAAGCGTCAGCTGTTCCAGCTCCTCCTCCTCTGAGGACTCGTCAAGCTCAGGCTGTACTATGACGCCATCCCCTCCCCCAGGCCCCCCCCCACTGGATGGGGCCGGTTTCGTGGATAGGCCCGGTGGAAGCATCACACCAAGTCGGGGGCATGAAGATTCTCTGCAGGTTCCCAAGAGCGGTCCTCGGGTCCGTACCCCTTCCAGTCCACCAGATACTGCAGTTGACCGCGTCGTCGTCTGGAGTCCAATATTTGCGCTACTTCATATTCCTCCTGGCCCTCTATCATGACAGGTAGTGGTGGCGCCTCTGGGTCTCGGAGAGGATGTGGGGGTGCAACGGGAACAAGGAGGGACCGATGAAACACAGGATGGATACGGAGCGTAGAGGGTAGCTGTAACCAGTAGGCCATGGGGTTGATTTGGGCAGTAACTAGGAATGGGCCAATAATGCGGGCATCCAACTTTCGGGAGGGCCTCTGACTTCGGAGGTGTCGAGTAGAGAGCCCTTGTCCCCAACCTTGAGAGTTTCTCCTGGCTGACGTCTACGATCGGCAGCCTCTTTGTATGCCTCTTTGACCTGGTGTAGTTGGTCCTACAGGACCTTATGCAGTGCCTGCAACTCCTCCACAAAGTTGTTGATGGCTGGTACTGGTGCAGTGGGCATGACCGGCGGGAAAAACCGGGGATGGTACCCATAATTTGCCATGAACGGGGTCTGATGGATTGAGGTATGCACTGAGTTGTTGTATGCAAACTCAGCCAGGGGGAGCAGCAGGGCCCAGTCATCCTGCTGGTGGTTTACATAGCACCTGAGATACTGTTCCAGTGTGGCATTGGTGCGTTCCGTCTGGCCATCAGACTGGGGGTGATAAGCGGAAGATAAGTGTACTTGGGTGCCCAATAGGGTGTGTAGGGTGCACCAGAAGCGGGAGGTGAACTGGGTCCCCCCATCAGAGATCAGGTGTTCTGGCAATCCGTGGAGGCGTAAAACATGGTGTAAGTACAGCTGGGCAGTTTCGCGGGCAGTTGGGAGTCCGGAACAAGGAACAAAGTGAGCCATCTTAGTCAGGAGGTCCACCACCACCAGGATGCTTGTGTTCCCTGCAGAAGTAGGGAGGTCCGTGATGAAGTCCATGGATACAGCTTTCCAGGGGCCATTAGGAGTGGGCAGGGGAAGCAATAGTCCTGTAGGCCTGCCAGGGGGATCTTTGGCTCGCTTGCAGGTGCTGCAGGAGGCTACGTACTGGGCTACATCGGTCTGTACGTGGGGCCACCAAAACTCCCGGGTCAGCAGATGCGATGTCTTATACCGACCAAAGTGTCCAGCGGGTTTGGTGTCATGTGCTAGTTGCAGGACTTCGGCCCGTAGTGGTCCCGGTGGCACATAGACCCAGTCTTGGTGGGTGAGCATCCCCGCCTGCTCTTTGTAACCCCTGGGGGGATTCTGCATAGGATCACGAAGACACTGGAGCATCTTCATGGCGAAGGGGTCATGTAGCTGTTGTTCCTGGATCCGCTCCTGGAGCGAGGCAGTGGGAGGTATGGCAGCAAACACTTCCGGTAGTAGAACTGTGGATAGAAGCGGCTCCTCGAGGGACGGGGAAGCGAACTCTGGTTTTCGAGAGAGGGCATCTGCCCGCTTGTTCTGAGAGCTGGGAATGTAGGTAATGGTAAAGTTAAAACGGGACAAAACCAGGGACCATCGAATCTGCCTCTGGTTCAATCTACGAGCAGTCTGTAGATACTCAAGATTCCGGTGGTCTGTGCAAACTTGCACGGGGAGCCAGGCACCTTCCAGGTGGTGCCGCCAGACCTCAAACTCTGATTTAATCGCCAGGAGCTCCCTCTCCTAGATGGTGTAGTTTTTCTCAGCTGCGTTGAGTTGCCGGGAGTAGTAGGTGCAGGGTCGTAGAGGGCCCGTGGCAGTGTCTTGCTGGGATAACACAGCGCCAATTGCGACACTGGAAGCATCAGTCTCGACCACAAAGGGTAAGCTTGGGTCTGGGTAACGTAGGAGCGGTTCCGTTGCAAACCGGGTTTTTAGCTGCTGGAAGGCCTGTTGCGCTTCTACTGTCCAGCGGAAGGGTTCTCGAGGCCGTAGCAACTTGGTGAGGGGCACTGTTAGGAGGGCAAAGTTTGGGATGAATTGCCGATAGTCGTTGGCGAAGCCGAGGAACCTTTGAATGTCTTTCCGATTTCGAGGTGCCTGCCAAGACAGCACCGACTCCACCTTTTGGGGGTCCATCTTTATGCCCCGTGGGGTGATGAGATGCCCTAGAAATTCGACAGTGTCTAAGTCAAATGCACACTTCTCCAACTTAGCATACAGGCTGTTTGATGACAGCCCGAACATGTCTGGTGTGTTCAGCGGGGTCCTGGGAGAAGATCAGGATGTCATCAAGGTAAATTATCACAAAGTGATCCAGCAAGTCCCGGAAGACATCATTCATGAAACGCTGGAACACAGCTGGGGCATTACAGAGGCCAAAGGGCATGACTAAGTACTCATACTGGCCATACCGGGTACCAAACACAGTCTTCCACTCATCTCTAGGGCGTATACGCACCAAATTGTAGGCGCCTTGCAGATCGAGCTTGGTGTACCTTTGGGCCCCCCGTAATCAGTCTAGTAGTTCTGGGATTAGTGGCAGTGGGTAGCGGTCCCTGATGGTGATCCGATTGAGGGCCCGGTAATCATTACATAGGCGCAATTCCCCGGATTTCTTTTTTTTACAAACAAGACAGGGGCTGAGGTAGGGGAAGTGGATGGACAGATGAATCCTCTTTGCAAATTCTTGGCCAAAAACTCTTGTACGGCTTTTTGGTCAGGTTCTGATAGGGAATACAACCACCCAGTGGGCAAGGGGGCATCAGGAATAAGGTGGATGGTGCAATCATATGGCCAGTATGGGGGCAACCGGTCGGCGCCTTTCTCTTGGAAGACATCCTGGAACTCTGCATATTTGGCTGAGAGTGCAGACAGATCTGAACTGGTGCTCCCTCCCAGGAGTGCAGAGGGCACCTCATGGGGACATGGGGTCTGGAATCGCAGGTTCTGCTTGCTCCACTCAATCAGGGGGTCATGCTTCTTCAACCAGGACATTCCCAGCACTACCGGGAAGCGAGGCATGGAAGCGATGTCAAAGCTGAGCTGCTCCTGATGGTTCCCTATGTGCAGACCTAGAAGGTGGGTTCCCTGAGTAACTGGACCCGAGCGTAGAGGCCGAACATCGATGGATTCCACCAGAATTGGTGTCTTTTTGGTGCGTGTTGGCACTTGGTGTTGCCTGACAAATTGGGCATCCATGTAGGACTGGGAGGCTCCACAATCCACCGTGGCGTACACTAACAACCAGCGCCCCTCTGGAAGCTGCAGCTTCACGGGAATCAGAAGATGCTGGGGCCCAATATCAGGAGGCTTTTGGTGTTCTGTGGGGGGTCCAGAATGATAGGGGTGGCCTCCCCTCAAACCCAGGGGTGTAATGCTGACCGCCGAGGCTTCCACTTCCCTGGACACCGGGTTCAGGCTTCGGGACAAGTAGGAGCAGGGGTTGGATCCCACAGCAGGTGGTTGGCTTTCGGAGTGGCAACGTACTTCCTTGCGGCCCTGCCGTTGACTCTCCAGGCGACCGTCGATATGCAGGCAGAGTAAGATCAGGGCTTGGAGATTTGGAGGGCGCTCAACTCGGGCCACCTCATCCAGCACCTCCTCAGACAATCCCTCCAGGTACTGGTCCATGAGTGCAGCCTCATTCCAGCCCAGGTCCTGTGCCAATAGCTGGAAGTCAGTGGTATAGTCCCTCAGAGTACCTGGCCCCTGCCGCAGCTGCCGAATGTGGCGGTTGGCCCGCTCTGCCTTCAGAGGGTCTGCAAAGATTGCCTTCAAGTGTGCCACAAAATCAACAAGACTACTCAACAGTAGTGAATTCATGAGCAGTAAAGGTGTCACCCATTTGGCAGCGTTCCCCTTTAAGAGGCTTAATATAAAATAGACCTTGGTCTTGTCATCAGGAAAATCTTGAGCCTACAGCTCCATGTAGAGCTGACACTGTGCCAGGAATACAGGGAAATCTTCAACATTCCCAGCAAACTTCTCTGGAGGCTGCACTGGGCATTTCCAGGGAGGTACAGGACCTGGCCTCAGGGTTACCTGCTGCTGCAACAAGGCTGTGGTCTGGGTTAATTGCTGCACCTGTGTCTGCAGCCACTGGGTCTGGGCAACAAGGTCAGTGGCAACAGCAGTGCCTTCATCGTGCTGGAGAATTTTGGGTGGCTTCAAACTGTCCTGCTTCAAGTGGCTGCTGAGTTTGCGGAGTGCTGCTGACAAGTAAGAAGGTCCAGCTGGCAAGGCGAGGAATGTGCAAAGTCCGTAAATCAAGGGAGTAGTCAAGGACAAGCCGGGTCGGAGGTCAGAGAGACAGTTCCAAGGAGCAAATGCAGGCCGCACAGTGGCAGCTCAGAGAACTCATTGAAGCCACGCTGAAAGGAGCCCTCCCTCTGGCTTTTATACTCTGAGAGCATTCGGTCAGCTAGCACAGCTGCTTCAAGTCTCCTCCTCTGAAGCCCCTCCTTCCTCTGAGAAGACTGGCCTGTTCAGAGCCCGGAGGCGTGCAGATTGACGTCGGGTCTGTAAGTCTCTTCTGTCCCTGCTACACTGACGTTGCTCTCGATAGTCTGAAGATGTTGGAGGGGATAAGGAAGCTGGCTGCATCTGGGCTGATGGTTCTGGGTGGGGAAGGGGAGCTTCTTGCTGGGATTCAGCATCTGACCGTTCAGCTGTGGTCGGCTGCTGGGAGATAGGCTGCTCCTCCTCAGGAGGAGCAAGGCTGTCAGCAAGCGTCAGCTCCTCCTCCTCTGAGGACTCGTCAAGCTCAGGCTGTACTATGACAATGGCCCAAAATGGCCATTTTTGACTCATTCAGGCCCGGATCAGGGCCGAAATGGCCAAGACTGGGTCGGTACCGGGTGCGGGAAACAGCCTACCCGATCCCGGCTCTTTCAGCCCCAATCCAGGCCAAAACGGGCCCCGAATGGCCCCAAACAGCCATTTTTGACCCATTGAGGCCCAGGGCCAAAATGGCCGGGATCGGGTCGGTGCCGGACAGGGGTGGATTTCCCCACCTGGCACTGACCCAATCAGTGCTGTTTTGGCCCTGATTGTGGCCCTTTTGGCCCCTAATCTAGGCCTAAATGGCCAAAAACCTTTTAAAGTCAGGTGTGTGGGACCACCTGACTTGGGGGAACTACCGGAATGGTGTTCTGGTGCATTCCCCCTCGAAATGAGGCCTGGACTGAATCATAGCAAGAGTGTGAGGCTAGTCTTTTGCTTTAGGTTATTGGGCCTCTTGTCTGTGCTGATCATTTTTGCCTCATGTAAGTTATTTTTTTTTAGAAACGTGGCTTTTTCAACTAGACTAGGCAAAATTCCAAATGAAGTGCATACAACTTTTTGACATTTAACTTTATAGGTTAGTTTGAATTAATAATTTCAAGTAAGCTACCTGCTTCAAGCACATGTTCTGTCTTTATTTTGTTTGCAGAATCCCCAGTTCAGAAAAACTACTTCAATGTGGCTTTGGTAAAAATATTATCCATGCTTTTGCAGCATGAACACATAGTAATGTTGAAAAAAATTCATTAGAAGATACTTGGTTTCGAGACTTCCGGTTCGGGGTAATGGAGAGACCGACGTGATTCGGAGCTCCGGATCATCTGAGGTGCTGTTTTTTGGGCTGGTGGGGCTTCCAGATCGCCCACAGCCCCCGGGTTTTAGTCAGAAATCCGGCAAGAACACTTTTAGCCCTGAGAGTGAAGGGTCTCAGTGGGTTGGAGGCTCTGAATTAAGGGCTTCTCCCCCAAGCCTTGAGATCCTCCTCGGAGAAGGGCGGCCAAAATCTCTGCAGCAGCTTCAGGAGTCATTAAATTGACATAGGCTCTTTGTTCCCCGAGCCTCGGGAACGGATTTGAACAGATTTGGACATTTGAAGCAGTGAGTACATCCCAAGAAGTCTGTATTAAGTTAAGATTACTATCTCCTCCAACGGACCGTTTTACTGAATAAAGACTTAAATTTTAAAAGAACTAAAGACTGAGTTACCAAGCTCAAAAAGTATATTAAAAGACTGAGCAATTTATTTGGAGTTTTGAGAACGAGAAAAAGCTAAAAAGAGCTAAGAAGAATATTGTTTTGCATACCTGTGGTTGGGGAGATAGCGACGTGGTGGGCAGATCGTGGGAACTGGAAGGCGTGCCGTGAGACAGGAAGTGGAGAACAATAGACGGAGAGGAGATAGAAAGAGCAGCAAGGGAGGTCAGGAAGAGCAGGAGGACCCAGAAGAAAAACAAAGATGGAAGAGGATGTGAAGTACCCACCATTGAAAGTAAGGGAAAGGAAACGGAAGTAGAGGATTCACCATTGAAAGTGAGGGAAGGTTATCGGTGTGACTGTATTACCATAGAGAAAGATCGCCTGACATTTTGAACCATAGAAAAACATCGCTCGACATTTTAAGGGCAAGGGAAGCCTCAATTGCCATTTTAGCTGAGGGCAAACGTCAAAAACTTTTGATATATAAAAATAGAGATTTGAATTAAAACGAAGATGGAGCTAAGAAAGAGAGCTGATTCGTGGGGACTTAAGGCAAGTCCGATGGCCTCCAAAAAAAAAAAGGACTGGCATGCTGCTATTGAAAATTTGGGTAAGAAAATAACAGATGGAAATAAAGAGATTCGGGAGATGATACAAAAATTACAGCAAAATCTAATGACGGAAATGAAAGAAGCAATCAAATCGGAAATTATGGAAGTTAAAAAGGAGATGGAGGCAATAAAAACATTTACAGAATACTCAACAAAAGGTGCAAGAAATGCAGTGGTTGGTGCAGGATGGGGAGAAAAGAACAGAGGCTATACAGAATGAGACCATAGGTATGGGCGAAAGAATAGTGATGATGGAATGCAAAGCAATGGACAGACAGATTCGCATGAGGGTGGTTCCGGAAAAAATGGATGGATCTGCCCTTAAACAAGTAGCTGAAATATTGGCAAAATTTTGGGGCAAACAGAGGAGGAAATGATGACTCATTTGGATATCGTGTATAGAGTCAATTCAAAATATATGGAACAAAAGAATTTACCAAGAGATATTATTGTCCAATTGACCACAAGGAGAATGAAGGAGGAAATTATTAGAAGACACTTTGAAACTCCACTGGAGGTAGCCGGGACACAGATTCGAATTATGAAAGAAGTACCACGTAAAGTACTCCAGTATTGGAAAAAGTACAGAGACTTAACACAAAAGCTAAGGGCAGCGGAAATCAGATATAGATGGGAGCTACCGGAAGGAGTGACTTTTGAATTTCAATCAGGGAGACAAGTGATTAAATTGAAATATGCAATGGATGTTTTTCTGATGGAAAATGGAAAAGACTTTCGTAGCTCATCAAGATTATAATTATGGAGTACAAATTAATTTCATGGAATGTTAATGGACTTAATTCACCCTCTAAACGTAAAGCTGTGTTACATTGGTTAGCTAAACAAAGAAGTAATTTGATTTGTCTACAAGAAACTCATAATAGGGATCAAGATGTTAAATATTTGATTTACAAAAAGTTAGGAAAACAATTTGTTTCGGCAACAAAGCAAAAAAGAGGGGAATCGTTATATATTTAAAGGAAGAGCTACAACCCAAATTAATTGTGTCTGACAAAAATGGAAGATACCTGGCTGTGGAATGTTTATGTAATGCAAAGAAAACTATGGTTCTTGGACTATATGCGCCAAATGGCTCCAAAGATATATTTTTCAAAGACTTACGAAAACAAATGGAGCAGTGGACTTATGACCAGGTAATTATAGCTGGAGACTTTAACAGAGTGGTAGATTTGCAATTGGATAAAAGTCTATCAACAAGTAAAGTAAGGACGGGGAAATTACCGAAGTCTTTTTGAAATTCAGGAACAAGAAAATTTAGAAGATGTCTGGAGAAAATATAATCCTAAATTGAAGCAGTATACTTTTTTTTCATCTAGTCACCAATCTTTTTCGAGAATAGATATGATCTGGGCGTCTAAAGAACTGGTAGTGTTTACAAAAGAGACTGATATATTACCAAAAGTTAGCTCGGATCATAATCCAGTGATGTGGAGATTTGGAATGAAACACAAGAAAAGGAGATGGAGAATTAATGAGGATCTTTTGAGTGACCCAGAATGTGTTGAGGTGTTGAGAAAAGAAACGAAGTTTTTTATTCAGTCTAACGTGGATAAAGAGGTGCCAACGCACATGGTCTGGGACACATATAAAGCCGTAATTAGAGGTGTTTTGATGGACTTAAATGGCAGAGAGAGGAGGAAAAAAGAAGCGAAATGAAAAGAGATACAGGAAAAAATTATTCAAGTTGAACAACAATTGAAAAAGAGACCAGCTAAAAAGAAATTGTTGTATAAAATAAAGTTACTGCAAGAACAGATTAGAGCCATGGAAAATAAAGAAGTGGAGTGGGAGCTGAAGAAAATGAAGCAAAGAACATTTGAAGGAGCTAATAAACCAGGGAGATATTTGGTGTGGCAATTAAAGAAAAAGAGAGAGAAAAGAGTAATAAGTAAGATTACAGAAGAGGGAAAGGAACTATATGATCAAGGATTGATTGAGAGAGTATTCTACAAATATTATGCCAAGTTATATCAGAAAAAAATAGTGGATCATGAAAAGATAAGAGACTACTTTGACAGGATTGACTTACCAAAGGTACCGGAGAAGCTGAAAGAGAAGCTTAGTACTGAGATATCAATAATGGGAGTGTTACAAGCAATACAAGCTACTACAGTTGGTAAAGCTCCGGGACCAGATGGAATTACTGCAAAATTTTATAAAGTGATGGCAGAGGACTTGAAACAACTGATGCAAAAGATGATGAATGGAATATTGGAAGGGGTCGAGATGCCAGATACATGGAATGAGGCTAATATTACATTGATACCGAAGGAGACATTAGACTTAAGTAATGTTAAGAATTATAGACCAATATCTTTAACTAATAATGACTATAAAATATTTGCAAAGATACTAGCAGAAAGACTTAAGACTTGGCTAGTGAAATTTATTGGAGAAGATCAAGCTGGCTTTTTACCGGAAAGGCAAATAAAAGATAACTTACGAGTGTTGTTGAATGCTATTGAGTATTATGATAAAAATCCAGGGAAGCAGGTTGGTTTTTTCTTTGTGGATGCGGAGAAAGCGTTCGACAATTTGAACTGGGATTTTATGTTTGCAACAATGGAGAAGATGCAGTTGGGAGAGAAATTTATACAAGCAATAAAGGCAATATATAAAAACCAATCTGCAAATATAATTGTTAACTCGGATGTAACCAAAAAGTTGGAAATAAGAAAAGGAACAAGACAAGGGTGTCCGCTTTCCCCACTTCTGTTTGTAATGGTACTGGAGATTTTACTTAGGCAAATAAGAGAAGACAATTCAATAAGAGGATTGAGGACTAAAGGATTTGAATATAAAGTAAGAGCTTTTGCTGATGACATAATGGTGATAGTGGAAGATCCAACAGAGTGCATGCCAAAATTGATGAAGAAAAGGAAGGATTTTGGAGATGTAGCGGGTTTTGTAATTAATAAGGTGAAGTCCAAAATACTCTGCAAAAATATGACTAAACAACAACAAAAGGAGCTGATGGATAAGGTGGAGTGTGAAGTAGTGAACAAGTTTAAGTATTTGGGAGTGGAAGTGACAGTGAAGAATATTGACTTATATAAGAATAACTGTGACAAGTTATGGCAACAAATAGAGAAAGATATGATTAGATGGAATAAAATGAACTTGTCATGGTTAGGTCGTATTGCAGTAATTAAGATGAATGTTCTTCCAAGAATGATGTTTCTACTACAGACAATAACTATTGTTAAAGACAGTAAACAATTTGAGAAGTGGCAGAGAACGATGTTAAACTTTGTTTGGGCTGGAAAGAAACCCAGAATTAAAATGAAAGTACTCTATGATGCGAAAGATAGAGGAGGACTACAATTACCAAATTTTAAATTATACTATGAAGCGATATGTCTGGACTGGCTAAAGGAATGGATGACATTGAAGAATTTGAAGTTGTTAGCATTGGAAGGATATAATAAACTATTTGGATGGCATGCATATCTATGGTATGACAAAGTAAAAGCAGACTCTATGTTTCTACATCATTATGTCAGAAGAAGCTTGTTTGCTGTATGGACTAAATACAAGAAATATATAGAAGAGACTATACCAATGTGGATCATCCCTGCAGAAGTAGTAAATCCAAGAACAGAATATGCAGGGGAAGACTGGTTGACTTATAAAGAAATTCTTGAGATACAGCAGAATAACTATATGCTTAAAGGTAATGAAGAATTGCCATTCCAATATGGATGGTTTCAATACATGCAGATAAAAGACCTATATGAGAAAGACAAAAGAAAAAATGGTTTTAGACTACAAAACTCTGAGATTGAGGAGTGTTTGCTTCAGGGGGGGAAGAAAATAATTTCTAAAATATATAAGATATTATTGAAATGGTTTACAGAGGAGGAAGTTGTTAAAGTGCAGATGGTCAAATGGGCAATAAATTGTAATAAGGAAATTTCAATGGAAGCTTGGGAAAAGGTTTGGAAAAATGTAGTTAAGATTTCAGCATGTACCACTGTGCGTGAAAATGTATATAAAATGTTGTATAGATGGTATTTAACACCGAAGAAGTTGGCCAATGGTAATAGCCAGATGTCTGATTAAGTGTTGGAAATGTAAACAGCATGAAGGTTCATTCTATTATATGTGGTGGACTTGTGATAAGGCTAAGCAGTTCTGGGGGGATATAGTTAAAGTTATGTCAGATATTTTACAAAGGAATATAAATAAAACCCCGGAATTGCTGTTATTATGTATGAACCTAGAAGATTTTGATAAAATGGACAGAGTTATGGTGTTTTATATGATCACAGTGGCCAGAATGTGTTATGCACAGATGTGGAAGACTCAGGAGATACCATCTATGGAAGATTGGATTTTGAAAGTTTTGAACATGGCAGAAATGGACAAATTAACAAGGAAATTGAAAGAACAAGAAGAATTGGACTATACATCAAGCTGGGAAAAATTTAAGAAATATGTGGAAAAAAAGTGGGACATGAAGGGGAAATTGTGGTCTTTGGAGAAGTAGGGGAGATAGAAACTTACTTAAGCTTCAAAGGGGTATATTTTACTATATGTTATGGGATTAGTATAGTATATTTACAGGGGATATGTATGTAATTTTGTTTTACTTAGTTAGCATATGTACTTATTATTACTTATGTAATCTTTATATTTTTAACTAAAACAAGTAATATAGTTAGAGTAGATTGTAGGTATAATATAGATATATATTACATTAGTATTATAGATTTTAAGAATTTATATGATAAACTTTTTAGATGAAGTTGGGTATGGAAAACTGCGGGGAGTCACCAGAAAAAGGGGGGGGGAAGGATGGGGAAAATGCAATGGGGTGAATAATGATAATGATTTCTATGTTTATGTTTGCAAACCCAGCCAATAATTTTTTTTTTTAAAGAAGATACTTGGTTTCTGAAAATCTTCTGTATCAGATTTCTCAGGATCCAGGTGAATCACATACAAATAATATAGATTAAAACAATACTTTGCTTTATAGGTAATTGGCAGGGGTGTGCCATTCGGGTTTCCGATTTAGGATAAATACCTGAATTGGACTTGATTTGTAAAGATTTGGGATTTCCGAATCTGGCCCAGCATGCTGGCCCCAATTCATAAATGTCGAATCAAAGCTTCCCGAAGCGATTCGGGTTGCTATGGGAAACTTTGGGGCTTTCAAACTCCAGTGGGCTCCAGCTGACCTGTGGAGGAGGATTCCCACTGGACAGTGGGAGTTTAAAGGGCCCTTTCCCTGGCACATGCAAATGGCAGGGAAAGGGCCCTTTCGGCACTTCAGCTGGCCCATGGGCGTGGGCATAGCCCTGCTGCTTCCCTTTGCCCGATGTGGAAGGGGCCAGGGGATTCCCTCGCCCCTTCTGCAGTGGGCAAAAAGAGCTGGCAGCAGGGCTGCAGACTTAAGCCTAGCCCTGCCACTTCCCTTCGCCTGCTGCAGAAGGGGCCAAGGGATTCCCTGGCCCCTTCTGTAGCGGGCGAACAGAGCGCCTAGCAGTGGGGCTGCAGATGTAAGACTAGCCCCACTGCTTCTCTTCATCCTCTGTGGAAAGGGCCAGGGGATTCCGTGGCCCCTTCTGCAGCGGGAAAACTGATCACTAGGTTGCAGAGCTGCAGGCTTAAGCCTACAGCCCCGCTGTTTCCCTTCTCCCCCCTCTTCCCCCTTCTCCCCTCCCATTGGGTCAAATAAGCTGCGAGGCTGGAAGTTTAAATGCCTTTTTGGTATGCTCCGAATCTTTATGGAGCATACCAAAGCCGGTCAATAAGCAATTTTCAAAGCGGCTCGCTGCTTTGGAAATTGCTTATTTCTGACTTCTTTTTCTGCTTTGGAATTTCCAAAGTGGGAAAACTGAATATTTTTTTCTTGCACACGCCTAGTAATTGGTTTTTCAGCCAGAATATATTCTGGGCTTCAGCTGATGCACCTTAAGTAGAGGACTGTACCATCATAAGTGCTATATTTCATATGGACAGAATAGAATGGACAGAAAAGAATAGAAGGGTAGACTTCAGAACATTTCCCCTTAATATACATTTGAGAAAAATACACACATGTAACAATTATCTCTGTGCTTGGCTATATGCTTGTTTAAAATTTTTCTGCTATCATTCCCTAGTGTATCTGTTTCCCTGAATGTCCTAACTGTTGTTTATTGTTGAGAAAAGCAGACTATTAATGATAAAAATAATCATTTAAAGCTTTTCATAATAGTGGATATGAGTTCCATCCCTACCAGAATCTGCTCAAGAATTATGGGCAAGTAGACGGGGTGGAAGAAATTCTAGTGTTTGTTCTGGTTGCTTTCCAGTGGAATTTGGATCCACTCTTGAAATATTCTCTTTCCTTTGGAGTAGGGGGTGGAATTGTTTTTGCTTCCCCTGTATGTCTTGGAAGGCTTGAAGTATACAAGGTGGGTGTGCACTCCCATTTCACATCTGCATCTCATATCTGAAGCACAAGATGATTTAGCAAGGGATAAGTAACAAAACAAAGCCCTTCACTAAATCAGATATGTATATGGGCCTGCTTAGTGCAGACTCTAGGATATCTAATGGGGAAAAAAGCTGCTTAAGATACCTACTTTGAGCAATCAAACACAAAAACAATTTTCTTTTTTTTTTTAATAAAATTTTTATTGGAATTAGAATCATTTGATTTCACATTACAATCAATTCCCGCTTCCCAATTTCTAACCCCCTCCCTTTCCCCCCTTTTTGTAGACTTCCAACAGTTTTCCAACCCTTTGTCCCTTTTCCCTTACTCATTTTAAATTCATCTATCTAACAAACATATACTTTCCCTTTAATCTAAGCAATAATTCTTTAACTATTTTTAACACTCTGTACCCTATCTTTAAGTCCCTTCTTCCGTATTAGACAAACAATTTGTCCCTTTTTCCATAATTTCATAATTTCCTGGTTTCAAATATTTCTATAAACCATATACCATATAAACCATATAATCCATGCATTCATATAAGTCAACCAATTTAACTTATATTCTGTATATTACTTTTCCTACATATCTTGCCTTCATTCTACTTTAGTTATATTTAATTATATTATTGATTTCCTCTTTCTTTAATTATACATCTATATAACTATCGTCAAAAGTTATCAATCAATTTGATCCATATGTTTCTTCAGGTAGACTTATTCAGTTTAACATGTTACACATTTATACCAGAAACAATATTAATTAGTCGGTCCTTATAGTTAATTATTTTCTATCCATATTCTATATGTTTTTCTATATATAACAATCTAACAAGATAACTGCTTAGACATTTTCATTTCTCTCTCTACCCTCCGGTAAAGTCACCCCCCTCTACATTTTGTCATGTTTCAATAGTTCTCAAACTGCCACAGTTCTCCTCCCACCTCCCATTTCTTCAACACATATTGCTTCAGCTTCTCCCAGTCTGTGTTGAACTGTCCTGGGTCCAGATTTCTCAATTTTCTTGTCATTTTGTCCATTTCGGCCATATACAGCAATTTGTAAGTCCAGTCCTCAATAGTTGGCACTTCTTGTACTTTCCATTTTTGCGCATACAAAAGTCTGGCCGCTGCTGTCATGTAAAATAGCAATGTTCCATATTGGGCTGGAATGTTCTCCATTCCCAAGTTCAGTAGCAGGAGTTCTGGGTTCTTATTAATTTGAAATTGTAAAATCTCACTTATTACTTTTATTATTTCTCCCCAGTACTGCCTAGCTACCTCACACGTCCACCACATATGGTACAGAGAGCCCTCATGTTTTTTACATTTCCAGCATTTGTTTGAAGTGTTCAAATTCCCTAGCGCAATCTTCTTTGGTGTCATGTACCAACGATAGATCATTTTGTAAATGTTCTCTTTAATATTAGTACACGTTGTAGTCTTCATTGTGTTTTTCCACAAGTGTTCCCATGCCTCCATTGTTATTTCTTTGTTAAAATTTATGGCCCACTTCACCATTTGTACTTTAACTATTTCATCTTCAGTATACCATTTCAACAGTACTTGGTATACCTTGGAAATTTCCTTCTTATCCTCTTTTAAAAGTGTCTGCTCTAGTTCCGAATTCTCTGTTCTTATGCCTCCCTTTGCACAGTCCGAGTTGTAGAGATCTCTGATCTGCCTATACTGAAACCAGTCATAGTTGGGTGATAACTCGTCCTGTGTCTTTATTTTAAGTTTAGAAAATTCTATTCGGGTTATCTCCTTGTATGTTAAACACTGTTGCTCAGTATCGACAGCTCTCGGATCTATTACTTCATATGGAACCACCCACATGGGGGTTCCTTCTTGTAGAAAGTCTCTGTACTTCTTCCAAGTTGCAAATAGGCTTTTACGTATGTAATGATGTAAGAACATAGAGTTCACTTTCACTTTGTCGTACCATAGGTATGCATGCCATCCGAATATTTTTTTATATCCCTCTAGGGCCAATAATTTCTTATTCTTCAGTGTCATCCAGTCTTTCAGCCACACTAGGCAGATTGCATCATAGTAAAGTCTTAGATTGGGCAGTTGCATTCCGCCTCTTTCCTTTGCATCTTGTAAAACTTTCATTTTCACTCGAGGCTTCTTGCCTGCCCAAACAAAGTCTGATATTTTCCTCTGCCATTTTTCAAACTGCTTAGAGTCTCGGATAATTGGTATTGTCTGTAACAAAAACATTACTCTTGGTAACACGTTCATCTTAACTGCTGCAATCCTTCCCAACCATGACAAATTCAGTCTATTCCATTTAATCAAATCTTGCTCAATCTGAGTCCATAATTTTTCATAGTTATTTTTGAATAGATCTATATTCTTTGCAGTCAGTTCAACTCCCAAATATTTCACCTTAGTTGTTACTTCACAGTCAAACACAAAAACAATTTTCATGTTCCCTTCCCGTTAAATATTTATTTAATACAGGCATTTCAAATAGTTCACTTGTACCATTTAGTGATTTCTTGTGGCAAATAAATTTTGGTATGAGAAATACTGAAATGCAGTTGTTTCTACATGTCTTTGATATTATTCATTAAACAATATATCATTCTTTTCCCTGTTTTAGGAGCCAAATAAGCATAAATGTGGAATTCACTAGCTGCTTTCTGCATCCTGGTGAAGCTGTGTTGTTACTTGTTTCAAAGGCTTCAACTGGAGTAGGAGGGGCTACAATGACCTTTTCCCTCAAGACCAGGATTAGCCAAATTAAACCTGCCGTAAGTATTGTACATAATATGTAGTCAGCTATAATCAGTTCTTAAGGCTTATCATAACATAATTATCTATATTTCTTGATGGGTTTCAGATATCAAATATCGCAAGATATTTATAAAGCAAATCAAATTTAAAGTCCTTCATTTAAATGTGTTGAAATATTTTTCAAGTAAGAAAGTAATATCATCAGAACATTTTGAAAACTCTATGGAGGAAAGTAGACTCTCTTTTCAAAGAGTGAATTTCAAGTAGGGAAAACCATGTGCAAGGGGAAGTCTTTGCATGTTCCTGACGGCCAGCAATATGCAACTAGGCCCAGTTCAGCCTGGAGCCTGGAACTACACAGAGTTTTCCCAGTGAGATGCTGCCAGTTGAAGAAAAGGAGGGAAAGCTGAAGACAAGGGTAATATAAAGGTGGCTGGTAGGTGGGAAGGAAAGAAGGAAACAGGACAAGGAGAGAGTCTATGGGGGTTTTAAGGGAAGGGAAAGAAGTAGGCTTCTCAGACCCCAGTTTGGGGTGGGAAAATGAGATGCTCCTGAAAGTGCTTGGGGCTCCCCAGCTTGTAATAGTGTATTACCAGTACACTTCTCTGAATTTTATGGCTTTATATACCGGGAGCACTGAGACCCAGATCAGATAAGATGAGATGGGGTGTATGAAATTTTACCATGCCAGCTTCTCCCTCTCCCCACCTCATGGGATGAGATTGCAGGCTGCACAACATAGTTTCACTGGGCTGCATTTTTTGCACCCATACTTTGAAGGATGTGTCACATGTGCTCTGGCTTCTTTTTCAAGAGTTTTCATCCAGCATGCTAAACTGTTAGCCCTCCTCCTCCATTCATAGATCTGTGCCTCATTATCTCATCCATTTATGGGTCAGTTTTCAGTTCATTCACATTTTGACCATGCTTCCCTCTTTCTCCTGTTTTCGGATTATATACACTTTTTAAAAGCATGTAAATCCTTCCCCAAAGTCTTCTTTTGTTGCTGTAATCTGAAAATTCCCTGTGATAATTTTGCATGATGGTCATACTAGAAATATATCAAGATGTGTAGCCATGATTGTCTGTAGCAGTAGAAAAGAGCAAGAGTGTGGTAGCACCTCTAAGACTAACAAAATTTGTGCTGGGGTATGAGCTTTTGTAAGTCAGAGCTCACTTCTTCAGATACTAGATATATGTGATACAAAATATACTGAGTGGCTTTGTTCTTCTTCCCCTTCCCCCTGCAAAGAATACTCCATGAACAAACCCTACCCTCTTTGAAATACCTTTGCAACATAGGAATACCTATGCCTAGCAGAACTTTTTCTCTTTCCCCTGAAGTCATCCCCTCACCCCGGATTGTTACTCAACTTGGGTCCTCAGATGCTCATGACAAAGGGGAACATATACATATAATAAATGCATCAAAGTAATACTTTTTATTTATGTGCATGCTTTGTTATATTTAAGAGACATGCATACAATTTTTTTTTAAAGTTTTTTATTTATTTCAAATAATAAGCTCAAACATAAACACATAAAACACGAACTACGTCATATAATCATCTAATACCTATCTCTACAATCATCCACTACTTCAGTCATGAATAATCATCTAGGTCATATATGAACCTAAACACAACATTAAATTCTATAAAATAAAGATATAATGAATAAATTTCTATCATTTAAGTCATGTTCTCATCAATTAGATCATATGTCTATATAAAACTTGTTTATATATATTCTTAATTTTTACTTAAAATATCTTTCCATAAATATTTAATAATTGTTCTTAGTTATTCTTAGTTCATCTTCGTTCTTCTGTGCAGCCTCACATGGGACTGCGCGTGCGCAGGCTAGCCGAAGGAGAATTCTACAACGCTTTCTAGAGCACCAAAAGGGCTGTTGCTCACGTTCCACAGCAACCGTTCCCGCCTAAATGGTCATGTGACTTAACGGCGAGCAATGGCCCCTTCCCTCAGTTCTCTTCTTGTCACCACTTGAGGAGGAACGTTGTGCTTGAGCTCTCATTGGTGTTTTTCTCTGTGATTTCTTCGGTTTTTTGACTTTCGAACTGTTCCTGTTTACGATTTCTGCTTGTTGACTTGGTATGAAACGTCTTTGTGTGTATTGATTCGGCCTGTTTGACAATGCGTATTGGTTTTGCCCCTGTGGTCTTTGATCGCCTTGATACGGCATCAAATGCCCTTTTTAAGCACTGTACTCAATGTAATATGAAGATGACCCATACTGATGCCCAAGAACTCTGCCTGTTTTGTTTGGGTGAGGGGCACAATGTGATGGCATGTAAGATCTGCCAGAACTTCACTCCCAAGGCCCGACATGATAGAAGCCAACGATTGAGAGCTTCCTTATGGAATAAAGTGTTGGAAGAGGGAGAGGTGCTTAAGTCTCCGTCGTCTAAGGAGCACGCATCAAAGTTGGTTTCAAAATCAGTGTCGGCTTCAGTGGCTGCTGAGTGGCATTCAAGGGCTGGGTCATAGTGTCTTTGAGGTCAGTTCCAATATCAGATCTGATGGGCAGAGTATCAGGCTCCTCGAGGTTGACCCCTACATCGGATCTGACAAGAAAGGAACCAAGCTCGTCAAGATCGATGTCTGTATCGGATCCGACAGGTAAAACATTGAGCTCTAAAAGGAGTTCGAAGTCAAGATCGGCTTCTGAACCACCAGCCAGAAAGTCAAAGAAGTCAAAGCATTCTTCCCTAAATGCTTCGGTTCCGACACATCACCTTTGATTGCCAAGACTTGAAGAAATTGATGATGTGGTGTTGCACCGCGTATCCCGTCGCCGCATTTGAACTCCCCGGCTCACTCGATGTCTGAGGGAGAGATTTTGGAACCGAGGATCAGGTCAGAGTTGGGGAGCAGGGCCGACATTGCTGTAGTAGGATCCCGCAGGTCCCCAGACGAGGAGCATGTTGCAGCCGAGCTGTCCTCACGTCGGGTCCAAAGCCATTCTGTTTCTTCGAGTTGTTCCCATTGGAACTGACAAGCGTCAGGTGATGCGGTCCGTTTGGAACCAAGGTGTTCATTGGCTGTTCAACATCAGCATGCCTGCTGCATCCCTGCACCATATCACTGCCAACGGCAGGGAGGGCCAACAGACTATGGCTGTCTGGACTTGGGGCCTTTGGGTTTGAGGGAACATAGATGGTTGCTGCCCCCATTTCCTGAGCAGTCTTCGGCATCTGATGAAGGTGACATGGAGGTTGACCACTCTGAGATCAGTTCCAAGTCTTTCTCGGACCCTTCCCCTGATGAGAATGTTGGTCCAAGTACGGGCTCACCATTTGAGGACCTTCGGCTATATGTAGAGCAAATGGCGTGGATGGCAAGGGTTTTGGACATTGTCTGAGGGAAGACAAAGGATAAGTTGCTGAGCCACATCTATGGTGACGCCCCTGCTGTAGTAGGATTTCCCATGTTAGAGGGACTAGAGGAAATCATTCACAAGGTGTGGAAGACACCTGCTGAGATGCCTGCCACGTCTAAGTGGATAGAACAGATGTATAAAATAAAGCAAGACACATGGCAGGCATTGCTGAAGCATCCCCCTCCATCTTCTCTAGTGACAGAGGAGATCCAACATCGCCAGTCTGGTTCACACTCTGTTCCACCGGATAAGGAGGGCAAGAAGATAGATAGCTTAGGCAGGAGGCAGTATGCAATTTCAGCCCTGAATTTGCGCATCGCTAACTACCAGGCAATTATGGCTGGTTACCAGCTTTATTTGTGGGAGAAATTGTCATTGTATATTTCTGATCTGCCAGGAGATAAGAAGGCACTTGTATCATTGATACAAACGGAAGCCATACGATTATCGAAACAACAGGTGAATGCAGGCAGCCATGCAGTGGATACCTCAGCAAGAGGTATGGCAGGGGCTGTGTTGATGAGAAGACATGCATGGCTATGCTCTATGGTGCTCCTGATGGAGACAAGGGCCAAGATCAAAAGTCTGACTGTTAAGCACAAACTGGTGCCTTGGGTATCCCTCTAACCAATCATAATAAGAGAGAGACACCACGGAGTCCTGTAGATTGAAGCAATGAATGATTGTTTATTACACAATGGATGGATAATTTTACATGAAGAGGAAAAGGTCTCCTCGTGTTCAGCACTCATCAAAGCTACAATAGCAATGCAAAGCAATTAATACCTTTTGGTTAATTATAATATTTGTTATCTTATTGGCTTGAAGTTTACAGTGATCCCTCATTGGAAGAAGCGAGGGACCACCTGTCATGATACAAGCGTCTAGGGGGTATTCTGATTGGAAGAAACAACTTGAAACACCAGTATTCCAAGAAATTGCAAAGTTGTAATTTCTTGTCTCATCTGTCCTTGGCATATTCCTAGGATGGTACATTTTACTTCCTTTCCCACACATCTCTGGTATAGACTCTTCCATTCATGCCCATTCCTTTGTAACATTTTGCAATCTAGCCACTGGCACCCTAATGTCGCTTTCAGCAACCTTGGGGGGGGGGGGCTTGGTTTCAGAGATGCTTCCTCCGAGTTCTGTGGGAGGAGAGCAATCTCTCCCTCTCTGGTATGTTCTGTTAACTTTAGACAATTCCTCTGCTCTAACTTGCTTACAGCTAAATTCTTCTTTCTTTCAGCAACATTGTTTCTATCTTTTTCTACAAGCTCCTATTTCTATACTTTGCATAGACAGTTCTTACAAAGAGCATTCTGTATTAAAATCATACAGCAGATGTGTGTGTGACAGGTGCATCTCTATCATATAGCAAGCATTGTACTGTTAATTCTCAGTTCTCACAGTGATTAACATGTTTAACATACATTCTTCTTTGGTCTTTTGTTTCAAGTTTCATTTTCCTGCAAGTTGCGTTACAAATACTACAATAGCTCCTGAGCATAGTAAAAGTGCATAATACTGAAAGTATAATACTGAAAGGCACAGAAATGGTATATAAAATCTCCTTCATTCAATCCAAATTCCAAATGACTTTTGAGGGAGATGTACTTTTCTTCCCTACTACTGATGAGGCTCTAAAAAAGAAAAAGGAGGACAGGCAGACAGCCAAATCCTTGGGAGTGACAGCTGCCGAGAGGACAACCTACAAACCAAGGTACTTCCCGAGACGTACCCCATACCAATATTATGGGAGGAATCAGCAGCACCAGTATTACCATCAGCACCCACAGAGACAATACTCTGCTTCTCAACAGTCAAGAAGACGAAAACCGTATAAGCCTCATTCATCTCTGTCGTCTGTTCACCAGAAGGGTCCTCAAGGCACCCCGAAGCAGTTCTGAATGGAGCAGGCCAACTGTAGTCCTCATTTTGGTGACCGAATTGCAACTTTCCTTTCTGAATGGAGGTCAATTACAACCGACTCATGAGTCTTGACCATTGTTAACAGTGGTTATGGACTAGAGTTCGCAGAGCTGCCAAAGTGTGTTTGGCCGTCAATGGCCATTAATAATATGTTAGTTGAGTTAGAAGGAGAAATTCAGGCTCTCTTGGCTAAAGGGGCTATTGAAGAAGTAAAATCTGATGAAACACAACCAGGCTTCTTCTCATGCTTCTTTTTGGTTCCAAAAAAAATGGGGGTTTACGTCCTATCTTAGATTTAAGAGGCCTCAGTGCTTTTCTGAGGGTGTCAAAGTTCAAGATGGTCACCTTGTCAGTTGTATTATCATTGTTAAAACAAGGGGAGTAGTTCGCGGTCCTTGACCTTAAGGACGCATATTTTCACATTGCTATAAGGAAGGAGCATAGGAGGTATCTGGGGTTTGTATACCGAAACAAGGTATTTCGTTACAGAGTGCTCCCTTTTGGCCTTTCTATGGCTCCAAGGGTTTTCACAGTGTATGGCACCCATGGTGGCCTTTTTAAGGGAACAGGGGTGTACTGTTTTTCCCTACTTAGATGATTGGCTAGTGGTGGCTCCTTCAAAGGATAAATTAGTGCAGGATATTAGTAAAGTGGTTCAAACTTGTAGAAGCTTGGGCCTTCTTATAAATTTTGAAAAGTCCAAGCTAGAGCCCAGTGAAAAAGTGTCATATATTGGGGCAGTATTAGACTCTTCCATTTCAAGAGCTGTATTGCCACAGGAGAGGGTGAGTTCAATTAAATCTTTGATCTCCATTATGAATCATTTTCAGCTGGTGTGAACCATACAGCGCCTGTTGTGGTACATGGCATCTACTACATCAGTGGTGCCTTTTGCCAGGTTACACATGAGATCACTACAGAACTGTGCATTAGGAAGTACAAGCCCTTAGAACGTGCACCTTCAGTGAGGTTTTCAGTACCAAGGGGGATCGTCCGTTCTCTGGCATGGTGGGTGAAGGATCAAAATCTCTTTAAAGGTGTGGCTTTTGGATATACCTATCATGTCCTGGTGGTGACAACGGATGCCTCACTGGCGGGTTGGGGTGCTCACTGTAATGGGATATTTGTGAAAGGTGGTTGGTCAGAAAAGGAGTCAGGGTTACATATTAATTTGTTAGAATTGAGAGCTATACGATTTGCACTTGTTTCGTTTGCAGGCTTCCTACGAAACCGGAATGTGTTGGTGCAAACGGACAACACCACTGCAATGTTTTATGTAAACTGACAAGGTGCATCCCTAAAGCTCTGCAAGAAAGCTGTGACTCTTTGGCAATGGGCAATTGCAAACAATGTATCTGTTCAGGCAATCCTCATTGCAGGTATAGACAATGCAAGGGCAGATTTTCTCAGCAGAGTCATTGTGTCAAATCATGAGTGGGTCTTGAACAACAAATATTTTGTCCCTGTTTTCAACCAGTGGGGTACACCGGAGGTGGATGTCTTTGCAACATCAAGCAATATGAAAGCTAGAGTGTTTTGTTCCAGGGCAGGGAGCAACCCTCTGTCCATTGAGGATGCCTGGACAAACAGGCTTTATTACATGTTTCCCCCGATCCCTCTCTTAACAAGAGTCTCGTACAAGATAGAGAGGGACAACACCAATGCTATACTGGTAGCGCCATTTTGGCCAAGGCAAGTGTGGTTGCCCAAACATCTACAGTTGTCCAAACGGACATATGTCAGGTTGCCCAGACAGCTAGATTTGCTTTACAGTGGAGTGTTGTTTCACCACCACCCAGACAGTCTGCATCTGATTGTGTGGCAAATACGACCTTACAGTTAGAGTGCTCATTCCAGGTTCAGGAGGTCCTTTTAAGTGCCAGAAGGCCTTCGACTAGGAAGTTGTATTCAACTAAGTGGGCTAGGTTTTTGGCCTGGACAGAAGTTAGAGGTGTGTCAGCTACGTCTTGTCCACTAAATCTCATATTTGATTATCTATGTGATTTGAAATCAGAGGGGTTAGGTGTGTCATCACTAAAAGTGCATTTAACTGCTATTTCCTCAGTCCACCAACCAGTGGAGGGATGGTCAGTGTTTTCCCATTCAAGATCTCACCAGTTTATGAGGGGAATGTCTAACCTGTATCCACCTGTATCATTACCAGTTCCCCAATGGTCGTTGTCACTGGTGTTAGCACAGTTGATGCTACCACCTTTTGAGCCACAGGCTACCTGCCCTTTGGATGTCTTATCTTATAAGGTGGCATTTTTAGTTGTGATTACCTCTGCTAGGAGCGTGAGCGAGTTGGCAGCACTTAGGGTTGACCCTCCTTTTCTGAAGTTTCACCCTACTAAGGTGGTGCTTAGGCCTAGTTTGCAGTTCCTGCCAAAGGTAGTAACTGCTTTTCACTTAGCACAGGAAATTTCTCTACCGTTTTTCCCCCCAAACCCTGTGTCAAAAGGAGAAAGAGCCTTACACTCACTAGATTTAAAAAGAGCATTAGCCTTTTATTTGGACAAAACGAAACCTTTTCGGGATACCACACATTTGTTCGTTTGCTTTGGTGGGATGAATAAAGGTAAAGAGGCATCTTCGCAGACAGTGTCGCGATGGATTGTGCTTGCAATTGAAAAAGCATATAGTATGTCTGGACTGCAATGTCCTTTGAGGGTAAAAGCTCATTCGACAAGGTCGCATGCAGCATCCTCGGCTCTTAGTAAGGGTGTCCCTTTTGCACAGATTTATAAAGCAGCAATGTGGTCTTCTGCTGACACGTTTGTAAAGCATTATGCAGTAGATGTGAATGCAAACCAGGATGTGACAGTTGCAAGATCCATCTTGCACTCTCTGCCTTAAAAAAAAAAGAGCTGGTTCTTATTTTATGGTTGGATTAATGCTCCATATTACACTCTATTTGATGTTACAGTTTCTTGCTCATGCTTTTATGGTTACTCTGTTCATAATGTTAATAAAGTTGAGTTGGAGATTCACTCCGCCTCCTTTGTGGTGTATAGCTTGGTACTCTTCCATGTGGAGCTGCACAGAAGAACGAAGATGAAAACAGGGTTGCACTCACCTGTAACTTCTGTTCATCGAGTTCTTCTGTGCAGACACACATGCCCTCCCTCCTACCCCGCTGTGAACTCCCTGGTCGCTACAGTCTGGAGTTGTGGCAGCTTGTGGAGGAACTGAGGGGAGGGGCTGTTGCTCGCTGTTAAGTCACATGACTGTTTAAGTGGGAATGGTTGCTTTGGAACATGAACAACGGCCCCCTTGGAGCTCTAGAAAGCGTTGTAGAATTCTCCATCGGCAAGCCTGCGTACGCACAGTCCCATGTGTGTCTGTACAGAAGAACTCGATGAACAGAAGTTACAGGTGAGTGCAACCCTGTTTTTTCAGCTACATAATCAAAAAATACTTTCCATTTTTCTTGGAATTCTGTAATTGACTGATTATATATGTAAGATGTTAATTTTGTCATTCACACATATTCATATAGCTTATTCTTCCATACCATCAAATCTGGACAGCGTTCTGCCTTCCATTTTTCTGCATATACTACTCTTGCTGTCATCACTATATATTTCAATAGCTCACTATGTAATTTTGTAATATTACTTGGTAAAATATTTAATAACTTATTTTTGGGGTACATCACAATCTTAGACTTTAATATCTTTTGCATTTCTTCATGTACTTCTTTCCAGTAGTTCCTTGCTTTCTGGCAAGTACACCACGTGACAGAATGTTGCATCTATGTTTTAGCATTTCTAGCACTTTCCATTATAATCCTTGTTAGCTTTTGAAATGTCTTTGGGAGTAATATACCATCTGAAAAATATTTTGTACCAATTCTCTCTGACATTCTGTAAATTTGATTTCTTTGGTCCATACATTTCCCCGCTGGCTTATGTTTTCTCCAAAGTTTTGCATCCATTTTATCATACAATTTTTACTTGTTCTGATTCCGAATCATATCGCAATAATATTTTATATACTTTTCCTAATAGGAATTTTGAATCTCCAATGATTAATTGTTCAAAAGCTGTTTCCTCTCTTAACCAACCTCCTTCTTAGTTTAATTATTATTTTAATTTAGTCACTAATTGATAATACAACAACTATGGAATGTTATTTCCTTCATCTTGAATTTCATGTCATGTTTTTATTTTCCTTTGTCTGTCATAAATGTCATTTTTTCTCCATTTCTCCTTAAATACTCAGTTGCATTGAGCAGATATTTGATGTTTCATATATCTTTTTGGAACAAATCCTGACAAACATTTTTTCAAAGCAGCTATCAATCACTTGTATGTGAGTAGGTTTATTTCTTGGTTTTATTTAAAACTTGGCACTAAAAAGAAACAGACTTCCAAAAATAACAGGCCTTTAAACTGAATTTTCCCACACTAATACAACTTTTCTTTACTTACAGGGTTTATTAAAATGCAGATCTCCGTGTTATGAGCTGAAGACAGTTATTCTGCAAGTTACTAGTCCTTTCAAAATCAGTGGGCCATTCAGGTATGCAGTTGGATAAAATCATTTGACTGATAACCAATACTCCAATAATACTATTTCCCATAGTTTTGTGTTCTGCTTTAAAAATTATGGCTCAGAGAGATGCTTTGTGACAGGATCTGTAGACTAGTACTGGATATTGTCTCTTGATGTAGATATCTTTAACAATGACATGACATCTTTAACAATGTGGAAATTACCCATTAAGACCATATATGGTCTTAATGGGTAATTTCCACATTGTTAAAGATGTCATGTTTAGTTACTTATGCTTTGTTTTAGCAGTGTTTCATTTCTGTATTCAGATTTATGTTTGTTTTCAAAGATCTAAAACCAATACTCTATTTTATTTGTTCATTGGATGTCCTAGTTGTTGATCATATTGACTTGCACTTGGTAATCCACCTAGAATCTCAGCGAGGAAGGTGGACAATAATAAATAAATAACCAGAATGACTGAGAAAATGTCCTGAACTGCAAACAAATGAATTGCCTTTTAGACATCCTCTTGCATGTGTTATTATTTTATTTATATGCATTAAAACTTTCAGGAGTCTTGTGTGATTTCATACTTCCAAAATATAAATTAAATATTGATTAAATATTTACATTTGCTTTTATCCCTCCAAGCTCATGCCTTTAGCCCTTGGCATTCACTTGTGTTCATTTCACATTTCATGGATGTAGATTTTTTAAATTTACCTTTACGAGGTTGAAACCTCAGATTTAAGATTTCAGACTGATCAATAACACTATTAAAATAATTGCCCATTTCCCCATATACCTGTTGTATAAATATATGGGTTCTTCAGATAACTACCAATTACAGATTTTAGCAAAAATACAGATTACAGGAAAAACAAAACAGTTTGTTATAGAAGTATTATCTATTCTGAGGTTCTTGAGTGGTATATCTTGTTTCAGAAAATCTATATAAATGATGACATATTCCTGATTTATTTCTTAAAATTCTACTACATAAAGATAAACTAGTCTTTTTTTTGCTAAGATTGCAACACTTTGTAGTGTCATTTTAGTTGAATCAACAAGTTGCATAACTGACCCTGAGCAGTTAAATCAAGTCAGCAAGATAAAGCAAGGTAAAATAAGAAGGTAAGTTTTAAAACTTATAGAGTAGTAATTCTATAACCTGTAATCGGAACAAATTATTGTATTATGACAATAGCAATATTGGACGTTTAAAATTAGAATTGCCACAAAAGACTATATGTGTGTGTGTGTGCATGTACATGTGAAACAGAGGGAGAACAAGAGAGAAAGGTATAGTATGGATTTGTATCTTTGGATACATGTGCATGTGCATGGCATCCACTGCCATAATTTCAGAAGACAGATTCTGTTTAGTTCCTCTGTATGTAAAAATGCAGGCCCCTCTGGTGTATACTGACCATAATAGAAATGGACAGTGCAATCCTATACTGTTTCTTCAGACTAAGCTTATATCTTAGACTAGAGTAGATCTACATAGGATTGCATTGAATGTTGTTCTTCATGGAGATTACTTCAGTGGAAAACATTATACCTGAATGGAGAATAACTTCAGATTTTTGAGGAAATATCTTTGAACAGAAATTTGGGTTTAGCTACAACCACCTTTTCTTCTGTATGTGGTTTACATTCTGTTGAAGCCATTTTGTCATATTCATTCCTCTCCTGAAATAATTTCTATGGTGCAAAAATGTTGTATCTGTGTTGAGACACAAAGGAAAAAGATAGTAAAAGATAGTAAAAGAGCCAGTGAAAGTAATTACCATAGTATGCCATTTCTCTAGAAACCAAGGTTTAAAATAACCTATAATTTCTCATTTGAGCAGAGGAGGCCATCTTGATGTGTGGGTACTCCTTCTCCCATAATCCCTGGAGGCAGAATATTAGGTCATTTTCTTCCCGCCTCTGGGAAAGAGAGTACCCCTTCTTCAGTTCTTTTCCTCTCTCCTTTGCATGGGTAGTATTCCAGGGAAGCTCCGACTGCATTTTGGCCTTTTTTCGCTGTGGAGTTCCTAGGTCATCTTTTCTTTCCCTCATGCCTTAAAAAAACTCCTCTGTTTATCAGGTCTTTCTTACTTCCACCGCAGCTTGAGTAACTACCCGCATGAATCCCCACGGCTATGTCATTTGCATCTCAATTAACTTATAGACTGCTGGGTATCCATGTTGGTCTGCAATAGAAAAGCAGGATTTGGGTCCATTAGTACCTTAAAGACCAGCTAGAGTCAAAGCTCCCTTTGACACTTTGAAGCTCATACTCTGGAAATCTAGTTGGCCTTTAAGGTGCTACTGGACCCAAATTTTACTCATGAAATTGAATTAGAGACAGTCATGCTGGAATGTGATCTGGGAACCTTGTTGCTCAACAACAGAGGCTTGCTGAAATTGTGTGCAAGAGTAAATCGGCTGCTTAAAGCAACATGGTAGAGCAGCAGGGTAAAAATGACGTGCTCTGGCTGGCTTTCAAGGAATTTAACTCCACAAGAACCTTCTCTAATTAAGCTGTTGCCAAAGATCTGCATCAACTTCCACTTCCCTTGTATCTCTGACAACAAATCAGTCAGGAGGTGATGAGTTTGCAGGTCAATCCTGCTTCCTTGGGTGCTCAATGACAGGATAGACTCCTTTGTTGCCCAGGTGTTACCTAAATAGGAGGTCTTCCTAATTTTGGGGGGGAATTAGCATTAAAGGAGACACAGCATGAGGGGGTAACTGGGAATCTTCACCTATGCATACTGGGACTATTTCCTTAGAGAACTCTCAAATAAATCAGGCAGATGTTCAACAGGAAAGGTTTTTATTAAAAGAGAAATAAAAGGCAATTGAACATGCACAAAACACAGCATGTATACAAGGCTAACTAAGAAATCAGAGAGAAAAATGGAATCGGATAGGGAGATTTTTACCAGTCCTGAAGGAGGAGTCCATGGGAACAGTAGCAAAATGACCAGCATTTCACTGGGAGAAGAAGGCTCAAGCAAACTTGAGGGTGCACAGATGGATCTCAGAACATTTCACCGGGAGAAGAAGGCTCAAGCAAACTTGAGGGTGCACAGATGGATCCCAGAACACACACATAGCAAATGTCTGGGTAGACCAGTTATAGGGCAAAACATATTCTGAAGCAAAGATGATGTCTCTGCCCCAAAACAATGGCTTAATGGCTTGTCTGGAGGTAGGACAATAACTTGAGAATGGCTTGATATGACAATCTGGGATGCACTGTAGGCATTGAGTGGTGGAAGTATAGTGCTGGCAGGAAGCCTTTGAAGTGTATATGAGAAGAAAAGTTTTTAACTGACTAAAGGGGATCAAAAAGCTTTGTTTGTCTCAGTAATTTGTGAACTGGAATTTGAAGAAGATATATCTGTCATATTTGCTGGACTGATTAAAACTTCCATATTAGAAACTAAGGCTGATTTTATGATCTTGAAAACTTCCTGTAATGTAAACAAATGAAAACAAAAGGAAAACAAATGCCATCTGAAAGAGAAAGAACCTGCCTCCTGCTACTTGGCATAACAGTTTAACTAAAGGTCTTACAGAGCCATCTAGTGGAGCAATGTCGCAAGGCACGAGAAAACGTTCAATTGAAATTTCCTAATCCTCATCCACAGATTTAATGCAAAAAGTTCTTGACCAATTAAGAGATAAACTAGATTATTTTGAGAAGAAAATAGAAGATAATTTTACAAAATTCAAAACAGACTTAACAGAGCAAATTAAAAATATTGAAGGTGTTGTCAAGAAAACCTCTGAGGAGGTAAAAGAGCTGAAAAATCAGGTGCAGACTTTGGACTGTAAAGCAGCAGTGCTGGATAAAGACTTTGAGAAGCACCAAGACAACCTAGCTTTACTGGAATTAAAGGAGAAAGAATATGTGTTCCACCTGAGACATGTGGAGGAGACACAAGATGAAGATGGTTTGATATAGGGTGTGGTAGAAGCCTTGGCAGAATTTATGCAGTGGGCATCCTAAAAGTAGAGATGGAACTAGATAAAGTATATAGAATTCCCACCAGATATGCGACACAGAATAAACTCCTAAAGGACATCGTGGTGCATTTTGTCAGAAAGTCGATAAAAGATTAAATTTTACAACACTACAGGAAGAAATTGACTATACAGGAAGGTCCAATCATTGTGTTAAAGGAAATACCACTCAGAATTCTGAGGAAACGCAAGGACTATATCTTTTTAACTGAAAAGCTCAAACAGAAGAAAATCCAATTTAGATGGGACAAGCTGGAAGGAATGATTTTTACCTTTAAACAACAGAGATTTAGGCTGAATTCAATTCCAAAGGCAAGAGAATTTATGGAAAGATACAAGAAAGACCTAGAAGAATCTCTGGAAGATTCAAAACCACTTGTACTGGACGAGAAAGAGCAAGATGATATGGACTCAGACAATAACTAAAATTTCAAGCATGGATTACAAATGCATAACGTGGAATATAAATGGAGTGAATGCTCTTCAAAAAAGATGGAAATATTTCATCATCTAAAAAAGTGGAGACTTGATATCATCTGCTTACAAGAAACTCATCAGAAAAAAAGGTATCAAATATTTGGATTACAAAATTTTGGGGGGGGGGATTTGTCTCTGCAGGTAACAAAAAGAAAAACGGGGTGGTATTGTATTTAAAGCCTGTATTGAAACCAGAACTTGCTATTTCTGATAACCAGGGTAGATTTGTGGGGGTTGCGGTCACACTGAATGGGAGTGAAATCTTGATGGTGGGAATCTGCGCACCAAATGAGGGGAAGGGGAAGTTTTACAAATACCTTTGGAAAAATTGGCTGATCTGCCTTACGAAAGTTGTTGGTTGATGGGTGATTGGAATGATGTTGTTTCTCCACAAATAGATAGCTGCTCTGATAAAAATATAAAAGATACTCAAGGTAAATTACCAAAGGTTTGTTTTGACATGTTTGATTATATGGGTTTGGTGGATGCTTGGAGACAAAATAATGGTGACTCAAGAGAATATACACTCTACTCAGAGACACACAAATCGTTATCATTTATAGCTATGGAGTGATTCCACACACATTGGATAATGCACTTCCAATCCTCTTTATAGATCATTTGAAATAGATTTTTGTGTGTGTGGAACAAAAAATCCACCTCAAACGATTGATAAAGTGCATTGAAAGTGCATTATCCAAGGTGTGCGGAATCAGCCATGGTCTGGGTGTCAAAAAATTTGGTGACCAAAATAAAGTAGAGATATTATCAAAGTCTTTCTCAGACCATAACCCTGTAAGAGTTAATTACCAGACCAAATCTAATATATTCTGATGGTAATGAAATGAATCTTTATTACATAAAGAGGCAATTATTGAGGACTGTAAAAAAAGGCTGAAAGAATTTTTTGAATTAAATTTGAACAAGGATACAGATTTGAGAATGGTTTGGGATGCAAGCAAAGCATTTATAAGAGGCAATTTTATATGTCATAATTCGGAATTAAAGAGAAAGGGGCAAGAAAATGCAAGGTATTTTGCAAGAAATTAAGAAAAAGGAGGATGCTTTAAGAACTGTGCCAGGGGATGTTAAGGTGCAACAGGAGATAAAATATCTGCAACAACAGCTATCAATGATAACAGTAACAGATTTAGAGAGAAAACTGAAATATGTCAAACAGAAAAACTTTGAATTAGCTAATAAACTGAGGAAAGAGAGAAAGAAGAAATTGACTTTAAAATTGCAAGATGGGAATGCTATGTTAACAGATAATTGGGCCATCCAAAAGACTCTTTAAAATAGTATTCTAATTTGTATAGAAGACAGGAGATTTCCTTAAAGAAAACGAATGAGTATTTAATAAAACAGAATTTACCTAAAATCACGGAGGAACAACATCAAGTGATGAATGGCCCAATAATGATTTAAGAGGTGGTGGAAGCAATGAAAAAGATGAAAATGGGGAAGACACCAGGCCCAGATGGACTGCCATGTCGGTATTATAAATGCTTTGAAGTTGAGATTTTGATACCCTTGCAAAATACAATGAATTCAATTTTATTGGGAGGCAAGATGCCAGAGACCTGGAAAGGTGCAAATATTATGTTGATCCCTAAAGAAGGACAAGATTTGACATTAGCAAAAAACTATAAACCTATATCACTGCTGAATAATGATTATAAATTATTTACCTCGGTCTTAGCAGAAATACTTAAGTATGTGCTTAAAGACTTTATCCACGAGGATCAAAGTGACTTTCTACCCAAACGACAGTTGAAAGACAATGTCAGAACTGTGTTGGATATAGTGGAGCATCTGGATAAACATAATGAAAAGCAAGTGGCTCTTATTTTTTTGGATGCTAAAAAGGCCTTTGAATTGGGTTTTCCTGTTTAAAGTCTTAGAAAAGATGAATTTTGGGGAGCATTTTATAAAATGGGTGAAATCAATTTATACTTCACAGAACGCCAAAATTATTGTAAACGGAGAATTAACTAAACCTTGCAAGATTCAGAAAGGAACACGTCAAGGTTGTCTGTTGTCACCATTCCTTTTTATTTTGGTGTTGTGGGGTTTGAATAGAGATATTAGACAGGATGAGAGGATCAAAGGTGTTAAAATTTAAAAAGAGTCATATAAATTAAGAGCCTTTGCAGATTACTTTGTTTTGTTTCTGGAGGACTCGTTAGATGGAATTGAAATACTGATGGAGAAATTGAGAGAGTTTGGTGCTCTGGCAGGTTTTAAAATAAATGATCAGAAAACAAAAATGTTGACAAAAATATGGATATTAAATATCAGGAAGAATTGATGAAAATAACAGGTTTTAAGGTTGAAAAAAGGTAAAATAGTTAGGTATTATGCTAACGGGGATGAACTGTTTGACACTGAGAGATCTCTGTCTTTCGGTGCTACACCTCTGAAGATGCCAGTCACAGCTGCTGGCGAAACATCAGGAACTACAATGCCAAGATCACGGCGATACAGCCCGGAAAAATCCACAACAATCATTGTTCTCCAGCCGTGAAAGCCTTTAACAATATAACTGTATGATATTTCAAACAATTTTGATAAGATGCGGAAAGAAATTTAAAAAGATATGTTAAGATGGGATGGAGTGCTGTTATCCTTGTTGGGAAGAATATCAGTTATCAAGATGACTGTTTTACCTAGAATGTTATTCCTCTTCCAGACATTACCTGTGTTAATTTCAGATGTACCATTTAAGCAGTGACAAAAGGATATTTCAACATTTATATGGCAAGGGAAAAAAAACAAGGGTCAAATATAAAATTCTACAGGATCTGAAGGAGAGAGGCAGACTTGGTTTACAGGACTTGAAAGTGTATTATGCCTCTGCATGTCTAACATGGATGAAGGAATGAAAGCTTTTGAGAAATGAGAGACTTTTGACATTGGAAGGATATGACTTGAGATTTGGGTGGCATGCCTTGTGGTATGACAAAGTAAAGGTCAATGCAGACTTCAAAAATCATTATATTAGGAGAGCTATTTTGAGAATTTGGAATAAATATAAATCGAGACTAACACAGAAGACACCACTTTGGATTTCAACACAGGAAGCGTTCTACAGAAAGGAGATGACTTTCAAACAGGGATGGTTGATTTACTGAGATTTAATAGAATTTTCACAAGAAGATTGCAAATTGAAGACAAGGGAGGAGTTAGTAGCTAAGGGTTGTAAATGTCAATGGCTTGCATATGCTCCGGTTTTAGAAAGATTTAAATTAGATTAAAAACTATGGGGCTTTGAGCAGGAAAAGACAGAGTTTGAAAAAGAGCTTTGATCAAATGATGAACATGTTATTTCCAAAATGTATAAGTTGTTACTGAAATTTGAAATGGAAGAAGAATCTGTGAAAGACTGTATGGTAAAATGGGCAAATTTTTTGGGATATAATATAATGATGTACCAATGGGAAAATATACGGGTAAATTTACGTTGAGTGTTAGATTTAAAGAATTTTTTTATAAAATGATGTATCAGTGGTGTATAGCTCCTGATAGATTAGCTAGAATGAGCAAAGGTATGTCAAATAAGTGTTGGAAATGTGAGAAACAAGAAGGAACATTTTATCATCTCTGGTGGACTTGCCGTAAAGCTAAAAAAATTTGAACCCAGATTCATATGGTCATACCAAAAATACTAAAGACTACTGTACAGTTTAAACCAGAATACTTTTTGTTGGGATTAATGGACAAACAGTTGGAAAATCGGCATGGGGTTTTATTTCTATATATGACTCCTGCAGCTAGGTTGTTGTATGCACAGAAATGGAAAAATACAGAATTACCTTCAATAGAGGACTGGGCTATGAAAATGACAGCATTAGCGGAGGTGGTGAAACTTACAGCTTTGATCAAAGCTTTGATCAAAACATTGTCTATCTTTTTGTCTAACTGGAAACCCTTTATTGATTTCCTGCACGAAATGAGGAATAGTGACTTGATGATTTGGGTTTTGATCATTAAGAAGATAATGGGGGAATATAAAACAAGTAGAAGGGAGGCAGTAGTGGAAAAGAAAATTTCGGAGAGTGTAATTTTGCTTAAGTGTTGTAGAGAAGAATGGAAATGAAATATGTATTATTGTTGTTGGGGGTTTTCCGGGCTGTATTGCCGTGGTCTTGGCATTGTAGTTCCTGACGTTTCGCCAGCAGCTGTGGCTGGCATCTTCAGAGGTGTAGCACCAAAAGACAGAGATCTCTCAGTGTCTACACCTCTGAAGATGCCAGCCACAGCTGCTGGCGAAACGTCAGGAACTACAATGCCAAGACCACGGCAATACAGCCCGGAAAACCCCCAACAACCATCGTTCTCCGGCCGTGAAAGCCTTCGACAATACATGTATTATTGTTCTTTTTCCTTTCTAAGTTCCAAGTTCTGTTACTGTCTGCTTTTTCTTTATTCTTGTTTTCTGCCTTTTTATGGGCTTTTATTTCTATTAATAAAATAAAAATATATTTTAAAAATATTGCTTGATGACCTGGTAAGTACGAGGCAGGAAGGCTTGATTAGGTAAGTGGTAGAGGAAAGATGGAGGAAGGTTTTGATGAGATTAGACTGAGAGGTGCCTCAGGAAGCCTCATCTCTGCTGCTCTCTGGGGCATTGAGGGCCATCAGTCAGTCATTCCTCCTGCTATGATTCACAGCTTGGTAACTTTCCAGTCTCCAGGTGGCTGGCATCCTCTCTGCCTGGGGTCAGACAGTGTCTAGGACTCATTGCAATGGTTTATGATACTCCAGATGCATAAACTGCCCTTTTGATGTTTGTGGGGGAAGGTCTGCTAACATGGGTGAGTTTTCAGGAGTGACCAATTTCTTTAATGTTGAAATGGTAAGAAAAGAGCAATCTCAGGGCAGAAAGAGGCACAACTCTTCCTATGCTACTGCATCCTCCTATGTTCCTTCTAAAAGGCAGGCCAACCAGGGGAACTCAAACTCACTTGCAGGCCTGGCTCAGATTACCAACAAAACTTCTTAGCCCACCAAACCAGAGCAAAAAAGGTAGCCCAACCCAAAAAAGGCTGTCCTGCTCAGCTTCTTCTGCAAGGTCTTCCAAACTGGGGAAAGTTTACACTTTGATTCTGAGCACTCAACAGGCCCATCAGTTGCATAGGCTGGTTTTTCCCTTGATTAGTTGCCTCTCTTACTCTACTGGACCTTAAAGATTCTGTAACTTCCTGCCCCCATCGGAAGTCCGAAGGAGGAGGAGAATCGGAATTGGAGGGACCTCTAGGGTCATTAATCCAACCCCCTGCACAATGCAAGGAATTCACAACTATCTCCCCTCCCCACACCCTCAGTGACCCCTGCTCCATGCCCAGAGGATGGCAAAACACCATCAGGATCTCTAGCCAAACTGGCCTGGGGAAAATTGCTACCTGACCCAAGGTGGAGATTGGCATTACCCTGGGCATGTAAGAAGGGGCCACGAGAACAAAGCACTGATGTAACCCTTCCTGCCCTCCCTCTCATGATCTGCCTAGGTTCACAGAATAACAAACAATAAGGAGCAACCCTCAAGAGCGTGAAAATTATGGAAGATAATTCCATTAATTCATTCCGGACATCTCAGCTAATTGCCCATTAGGACACCTGCATCCACTCTGGCACTAGGAATCAATCCTGGGTCAAGCCCTTGTCGGCTGCTACCCACAAGAGCAACTGTACAGGAAAATTCCCCAGCTTTTGACATTCTCCAGATGTCTTTTAGGGGTGTAGAAAACCCCTTGGGTGGTGCAGTTCAGTCCCCACTAGAGCAGAGCTCTGAGGTTCCTGCTTCACTCAGCCATTTCCGGAACTTGAAGGGGTAGATTCCCACCACACCACTACCAGAAACCTTACCTGAGCTGGCAGCAGGAAAGGTACCAATAATAAATAATAGCTTGGCCCCGAGCCTGGCAGCAGCCCTGGAACTTGAAGGGGTAGATCCCTATCCCACCACACACACAGAAAATTCAAACTCCAATGCACTCTCTCTCTCTCAAAATGCCGACAGCAACTGTCTCTCCCTCTCCACTGTCTGCAAACTAAGCCAGAGCTGGGAGCCCCCCTCACCCCTGCTCTTTGCTCCCTTGTAACAAATTTGGAGTTCCACACTTAGGAAGACCTGCCTATCAAGCTAAATTGGGCTTAGATTGGGGTTTCCAGGGCAACAGCAGGAGTTCAGACAGAGTTCAGACAATCCCTGCCTAAGTTGCCAAGGGAATTGATTGCAGGTGCCAGACTGTCTGGCTTGATGAACAGCAACTAACAAGGCTTGCATTTAGAATGGGGTCTCACGAACAGCTGGTTCGTGGACAGCAGATTGGACTGTTCGTGGCTTTTTTTTGTTCGTATTGCTGTTCGTGCCCATGTCTACTCATTTGTATGGGTCATTTGGCTTTCTATCAGCTGTTAGAAGGGAAATTTTAATGTAGATTTCCAGCAGGATATTTTGAAGTATGTGAACGAGTGTAGAATTGTACTTTTACAAGGGTGTACTTAATTTGTTTTCTTCTGGCTATGGAAGGGGTTCCTAGGATACATGATTAAATTTAAATAATAGTCTTTTAAATGTTAATCTTGAAACATGACTTTTCCCTCATCTGTCACTCAAGCACTTTCCCTTTTCCTTTTATCTTTAAAAAAATTACTCAGAAATGAATGTAATGCTTCCATTCAATAGGTCATTACATAATCCCAATGTGGCATTTCCTGGGTTGTGTTGGTATCTTTAATGGACCCCCTTCCCCCCAAAAAACCACAAAACACAGAAAACTTTGAATCATTCCCTGCTAGCTGACTGCCTAGTTAGCAAAGTGCTGGTGCAAGCGTATCATAATGAAGTTCCTGTAGCTTGCCAATGAATAGAAGCATTCTTGTTTCTGTAGGACAGGAAATCTCTCCCTGTGGCAAACCCTCTTTCTTTGGAAAAGGAAACCAAACAGCATATTCTTCCCCAAAACTAAGAGTTGATTCCAAGCTTCTCCCTCCTCCTTGGAGCAGGTGGTATTTCAGAAGACCTCAGAAGGTGTCACCTTTACATGTGCAAGAAGCAAACCATTAAGAACTAGCTGCCTCCTTCACAGGAGGGACACTTGTCCTGGAACCTCCAAATGTTTTGTGGGGAAATAGGGTTCTGCCAGGTGCCTGTGACGGGCACTAAGAACCTTGCAGGTCTGAATTTCTATGGCTATGGCCCTTTCTCCCATTGTTGCAGACCCTAGTCTGAAACAGAGATTGGTTGAACAAGGGAGGCAAGCCTGATAAATTGCTTTAATTTTCATGTTTGCAAGAAACATTTTTTCTGCTAAGTTCTTGCTATACATCTTTGAATAAGACAAGGCACAGTGGTCTGAGGAATGCCCAGCCTAATCTCAACAGCTTATTCTGAACAAGAACAAAGTTTGTAACATTTATTACATGAAAAAGGTCTGCTGTAGTTCGGAGTGGAACACATGATGACATGCCATTGGAAGTGACAAATCAGTGGATTTTTGTATGGTCATACAGTTTCATGCCAAAAGACTCTTGAATCTCACAGACGTGGGTTGCATGAAATGATTTAATCTTTCAGAAAGTGCTTTGGTGAGATTCTTAAAACTGTATTTTATCTTTTCAATCTCAGATATATTTGATAAGAGATTATGACATGTATGCATATCTGCTTCTCATATCTTTTTCATATGGAATTGTAATATTTATGATCTTTGTATATTTGATTTGATTGATTTAAAATAAAGTCTTAAAAGAACATTATGAGTGATTTTTGGCTAGGATACATGTTTTTTTCTCTACACCTGGAATAAATAAATTTCTGACCTCTCTCAATCAGAAGGCTATTAATTTGTAAGATATAAGTTGTGGGAGAGACCAGCGATCTTAAATACACATCTGTGATTTATTGATTAAAGTATTGCTTTAAAATAGACAAAGAGACTTTGTTTCTACATGTAAAGAATGCTCTTCCCATAGAGAGATTTCCCTATATCACTGTGACCAGTTGGCTCACTTCCCCATTGGCCTAGTGTGGCCTCAGAATGGGAGGAAAGGAGGGTTCAAGTCACCCTTGCCCTTTCCTCTGGAGGATGCCCAGATGCTGCTTTGGCTCTCTCTGTGCTTATGATCAAGCAAGGAGCATCTCTCCATGGTCAGGGCTGATGGGTATTTAAATAGCTTCATGTACCTGCCAGCATTGATTGGGGCCTTACTGGTCTTAGTGCCAGCTGGGATTGGCTGCTCACAGGGCTGACCATGTGATCATGTGGTCCTTGCCCCTAAGGTAGGGGCTGTCTGCAGTGTTGGGAGGAGCAGTGTGGGTCCTCATCAGAGAGTGTGGCAGCTTGGCATGGGCTCATCAAAGTTGGGTTATACAGTGTGCTTGTTAAGGTGTTGTGAGGATGATATGGAGCAGGGATTCCCAACCTTTTTGAGCTTGTGGGCACACTTGGAGCTCTGACACACTGTGGAGGGCACAACAACAAAATGACTGACAAAATGGCTACCACTGGAGGCAGAGCCAGCCAGAAAATGGCTGCCACAGCTGTTTACCTTCAGCCACATAGTGAAGATTCTTGTGCTGTGGAAGCAGCTTTTGCTAAATAAGTGTTTTTAAAAACCTACACAGCCAATGTATACCTTCCTATGTGCTTAGTGCATTCCTTTCTATGTTATCTATGAATAGGGTTTTTGATGAAATATGTTTAACATAGGCAGTATTTTTGAGAATTATATAATGAACTTTTTGTACAGAAAAACTTGTTCATTTTTTGTCATATATAGTCCCAAGTCTATGTAATCCTGTTTACTATCTCAAGATAGCCCTTCATCAGAAATTCTGTGTTTTAATTGAAAGAAAGCTGTATTATGTTAGAGAATATATCAAATTGTGACTCATTTGAATATATCAACTTTGTTTTTCTTTTTCTTTTTGTTAGTTCTGAAACTGACATATTGAAACACACATGCAATGTTATAGGCATTGAGGGGTTTTACAATCAGGAGGACAACTACTATTCTAGTAAGTCCTTTTGTCAGTTATGTTTCTTTGTGATTTCACGGTTTATTTTATTAATTTTCTTGACCACGTGCAAAAATTCTGTGAATGATTCTGCATAAACGTTAAATAAGTTCAGAAATTTTGATTAATCAGTGTTACAAACTGGAACCTGCTGGGAGTCACAATAGGGGGAAATTATTTGAAATGCCTACCCTAAGAGTTTCAGTGGCTTAAGCAGGTGCATCCCCCCCCCCCCCAGCTGCCTTTTAAACTCACTCTCAACATTTCTTAGCTCCTGGAGTATATTCTGTCCTCTTCAGGCCAAATTTGCAATAATTTATAAACTAATATTTTTCTGCTTGGGGTCCCCTGAGGAAAAATGCCTGCCTTGTCTATGATTGTCTTAGTTTTTCTGCTTTTTGAATCATAATGGAAGTGGGGTAGGGATTAGAGGGGATTTTACAAGGATTCTATAAACTTTCTGGAGATTGTCCAGTAATCAGCAACACTCCCTTTTTGTGTAACTGAGGTTTTTTCAACATTCCAACTCTTCTAGAGAATATTTGTCTTTATCTCTGTCCCATTAATTTACAAATGTCTGTTTTTCTACATATTTGGAGAATCCTTTAAATAGGTAGAGAGTAGGTATCCCAAGTTTTGAAGCTTTTGGGCCAATCAGTTAGATGATAGTGTGTTTCTGCCATTTTAGCTTCAACCCTATCATGGTTTTTTAACAAGAGAATTGCAGTATTATTTATTTATTTATTTAACTTCTACCCCGCCCTTCCCACAAGTGGGCTCAGGGCGGCTTCCAACAAATAACACTGTTAAAATACAATAAAAATCTTATTAACACATTAAAATTCAGGTGCCATCAGACAGATCGGCTACTGTAAAATCATCATAAGCCCCGGCACCACCATGATGTAACTCAAGGGCGGCTGCAAAAGGATGGTGTGGCGGTCAGGAGGGGGACAAAAAAGCTGGCCCCTAGTCAAAGGCCCAATGGAACATCTCTGTCTTGCAGGCCCTGCAGAACTGTAAAAGGACCTACAGGGCCCGGATCTCCATTGGGAGAGTGTTCCACCAGGCCAGGGCCAGGGTGGAAAAAGCCCTGGCCTTAGTTGAGGCCAGCCAAATGTCCCTTGGAACATTCGAGAAGGTGTGGTGGTGGTGGGGTAGGGATATAGAATCAGAGGATCATAGGGTTGGAAGGTACCTCTAGGGTCATCTAGTCCAACCCCCTGCACATTGCAGGAAATTCACAACTACCCCCGCAACTGCCCCAGTGACCCCTGCTCCGTGCCCAGATGATGGCAATATACTTCCTTGATCCCTAGCCAAACAGACCTGGGGAAAATTGCTACCTGACCCCAAGGTGGCGATTGACATTACCCTGAACATGTAAGAAGGACCACGAGAATTAAGCACCGATGTAACCCATTCTGCCCTCCCCCCATGGTCTGCCCAAGTTCACAGAATCAGCATTGCTATCAGATTGCCATCTAGCCTCTGCTTAAAAACCTCCAAAGAAGGAGAGCCCACCACCTCCCAAGGAAGCCTGTTCCACTGAGGGTCCTCTCTAACTGTCAGGAAATTCTTCCTTATATTTAGCCGAAAACTTTTTTGATTTAATTTCAAGCCATTGGTTCTGGTCCAACCTTCTGGGTCAGCAGAAAACAACTCTGTGCCATCCTATATATGACAGCCCTTCAGGTACTTGAAGATGGTTATCATATCACCTCTCAATCGTCTCTTCTCCAGGCTAAATGTTCCAAGCTCCTTCAATGTTTCCTCATAGGACTTGGTCTCCAGACCCCTCACCATCTTCGTTGCCCTCCTCTGGACACGTTCCAGCTTGTCTATATCCTGAAATTGTGGTGCCCAAAACTGAACACAATACTCTAGGTGAGGTCTGACCAGAGCAGAGTAGAATGATACTATCACCGCTTGTGATCCTGACATTATGCTTCTGTTAATACAGCCCAATACCACATTTGCCTTTTAAGCTACCACATCACACTGCTGACTCATGACCCCTAGAGCTTTTTTGCACATACTACTGCCAAGATAAGTCGCCCCTATCTATAATTATGCATTTGATTTTTCCTTCCTAAATGCAGAACTTTGCATTTATCTCTGTTGAAATTCATTTTATTTGTTTTAGCCCAGTTTTCCAAACTGTCAAGATCATCCTGAATCCTTTCTCTGTCTTCGGCTGTATTTGCTACTCCTCCCAATTTAGTATCATCTGCAAATTTAATAAGCATTTCCTCTAGTCCTTCATCCAAATCATTTATAAAAATTTTGAACAGAACAGGTCCCAGGACTGATTCCTCAGGAACTCCACCTGTCACTCTTCTCCAAGAGGATGAGGAACCATTAACTAGTGCTCTTTGGGTGCGGTCTGTCAAACCAGTTTACAGATCCACCTAATAATAATAGGATCGAAACCACTTTTTACAGATTTGTCGACAAAGTTATTATGTGGAACCTTATCAAAAGTTTATCGAGATAAACTATGTCCACAGCATTCCCCTGAACCAGCAAGGTAATAACTTTCTTTAAAAAAAGAGATAAGGTTAGTCTGACATGACTTTTTCTTGAGAAACCCATGCTGGCTGTCAGTAATTACAGCCATCCTTTCTAAATGCTCTAGGACTGACTGATTATTTGTTCTAAGACTTTTCCAGGTATAGATGTTAAGCTGATGGGTTGGTAGTTACCCGGATCCTCCTTTTTCCCCTTCTTGAAGATGGGGACAACATTTGCCTGCCTCCAATCTTCTGGCACCTCACCTGATCTCCAAGAATTCTCAAAAGTAATGGACAGAGGCCCAGAAAATAATCTGCGAGTTCTTTTAGTACCCTTGGGTGCAGTTCATCTGTCCCTGAGGACTTTGTTCAGTTTAAAGAAACTAGGTGTTTACATACTACCACTATGCTGATCCTAGGCTGTAACCTCCTTCTCCATGTGTTCTGTTATTGCCATATTGAGCACCATCTCTGTTATGATCTTCACTTTCTTTAGGGTGGATTTTGCTTTAAATCTTCCCCTTCACACCCTCTGGGTAGTTTGCTGCCACCAGGAATATATTATTCCAAAATGTTTTATTTAAATTTTCCCTTTTGTAACGTGTTTGAGCATCAGGCTCCTTCGTGGTTCTATGTGGCCCTGAGGATAGGAATGGGAGATAACTCTGGGATATAACAAAACAAAGTTTATTTTTTTAAGAAGCGTATTGGTTACATAAAAGTAGTTCTTAGTTCTTCTAGTTGCTTCATCCAAACTCATTCACACAGATCTCTTGTAAGGCTTCACACACAGCCTCTTTCTCTAGGCTCTATATTTCTCTCACAGAGAACTCCTCAGACAGCACACAGCTAGCCTGTTTTCTTTTCACTCTCAATTCTTTCTCTCTCAGGCACACACACAGTTTGCCTGCTTCAAATAGAGTGAATATATAGTCTCACAGACACATTCAGTTCAGGCTTCCACTCAGGTTGCCTTTCCCTCACAAATACATGAACACACTCAGGCTGCACACAGCTCGCCTCTCTTGCCCTAACTGAATCTTTTTTCTCTCCCTCAATAACTGAAAACCGCCTTCACTCCGCCCACTCTATCATCAACCAATCATATCACTCACTCATCTCTCTCTTTCACCCCCACTCTTCACCTATCTCACCAAACATTTAAAGACACATGCACCCACTTCTTGAAATCATTACAATCTCCATCACAGGAGACGACTGAGGAAAAGTAGGAATTGAGCTGTTCTGCCCTCTCTTCATTGCCTGTTACAATTTCACTTCCCTGTCCCTGCAATGAGCCTTGCTCTTTTTCTTACTTTGACCGTAAGCAAAGAACACTTTTTTGTTGTTTTTAGCATCTCTTTCTAGCCTAAGCTCATACTGAGCTTTAGCTTTTCTAACACTCTCCCTACAAGCATTGATTATTCGGTTATATTCATCCTTGGTTATAAGGCCCTCCTTCCATTTACGTACAGCATTTCTCTTCCCCAAGACTATACATTCCAAAATTACATGGTCACTGCTACCTAGAGTGCCCACTACTTTCACCTCGTCAACGAGTTCTTCCCTGTTGCTGGGAATCATGTCCAAGATGGCAGATCCCTTTGTTTCCCTCTCCACTTTCTGAAAAATGAAGTTGTCAGCAAGACAAGTCAGGAATTTATTTGACCTTTCATTTTTAGCAGAGTTAGACTTCCAACAGATATTCGGGTAACTTAAATCTCCCATGACCACTGTTCCCCATCTCTTTGTGAACCTTGTAATTTATTCCAGGATTTTCGCATCCAAGCTGTGCTTGCTTGGTGGCCTATAGCAGATCCCCACCATAGTATCACTATTATTTCTCATTCCTTTTATTTTAACCCAGAGACTCTCAACTGAATTTTCATGCTCAGAGACATGTATTTCCTCACAAGTATATACATCCTTTACATATAATGCTACTCCTCCCCCCTTCCTTATTTGGCTATCTCTTTTGAACAAGTTGTATCCTTCAATCCTAGTATTCCAATTGTGAGCGTCATTTCACCAAGTTTCAGTAGTGCCTATTATGTCATAATTCCTTTCCTGTATTAGGACTTCAAGTTCCTCCTGCTTGTTTCCCATAATCTGTGCATTAGTGTAGGGACATCGGAAGCCATGAATTATATGTGCTGAGGTTTTTGTTTCTGTGCTTACCTGTGAGTTAATGTTTCCTAGCATATGTTCCGCCCCCTGCAGGTCTTCAGTGTTCCCTTCTCCAGATATAGGCTTTGAATTTTTGTCTCTCTCTCCCATGGGATTTAGTTTAAAGGGATATGGAAAAGTTGCTACAAATATCAGTTTTTTGCAGTCCCAAGTACTCTTTCTAACCTTATTGTATATTATCTTTTTGCTCAGACTTAGATTGACATCAAAATACATTCTGAGCTTTTTCCTCTGCATATTCAGCTTTCATCTGAGCAACCTAGTTCATGTAGAACTATGTATAAAATGAATAACTTTCCTCTGCTGTATATCAACCTCTTTATCATGTTCTGGCAGCTAATAAATCCAATTGCTTACAAGAGTTCTTCAGTCCACTGGATGTAGCTTACCTGGAAGGAGAAAGTTCTACAAACCTTGAGCTTCACTATCTGCCTTTTAATATGGGAAAACGTTACTGTGCCATAATTTTCATCAATGAGCAGGTGAGCAGAATTTTTTTGTCTCTATGATGACTTTGTAATATGAAAAGTTAGGACACTACATGTTTTGTTGACAGATAATGAGATGATAGGGCAAAAGGAAATTACTGTAGTATATAAAATGTAAGAATGAAAGTAAAATATATAGAGGATAACTATATCCTTTCATACAATATTTGAAAGCAGTCAATGAAATTAATGTACAAGAGATTTAATATATAACATCTATATACACCTCCTTGTCTACTTGGTGCGAACTTTCGGACTTGGGTGCCATCAATATGCAGATGACACCCAGTTATATCTGATGATGGATGGATGGCCTGGCTTGACCCCGGATGTCCTGGAGCATGCTTCTGAAGCCATGACTGGTTGGTGGAAACAGAATCAACTGAAATTAAACTCTACGGAGAGGGAGGTCCTGTACTTGAGTAGTGCATGGTCAGGTACTGTACTCTGGCTCCTGTCCCTCGATGGGGCGCCACTTGCACCAGTTCCAATGGTTAGGAGCCTGGGGGTGATCCTAGATGTCTCCTTGAAAATAGAGGCACAGGTTGCAGCAGTTGCCAAGTCCTCTTTTTTCCATCTACTATAGGCAGGCAGCTTGTCCCTTACCTTTCGACCTGTGACTTAACTATAGTGATCCAGGCAATGGTCACCTCTAGGCTGGACTACTGTAATTCGCTCTATGCGGGGCTTCCCCTGAGTCTGATATGGAGATTGCAACTGGTTCAAAATGCAATGGTGTGTGTTATTGCAGGAGCGCCAAGTGGAGCGCATATAACACTTATACTGTGCCAGCTGTATTGGTTGCCAGTGGAGTATTGAATCCGATTTAAAATTTTGGTATTAACCTATAAAGCCCTATGTGGACTGGGACCAGCATATCTGTGGCACCTCCTGTCCCCAAATGTACCCCAGAGGATGTTCTGATCGGGAGAGAAACAACTATTGGTGGTCCCTGGCCCCAGAGAGGCCTGCTTGGCCTCAACCAGAGCCAGGGCTTTTTCGGTCCTGGCTCCAGTCTGGTGGAACTCTCTAGTGATTGAAACCAGGGCCCAGCAGGATTTGTTACCGGTTTTCTGGGCCTGTAAGACAAAGATGTTCCACCAGGCATATGGCTGAGGATGGGCTTGGCCTCTGCTGGCCGATAAAAAGAGGAAAGCTGAAAGATCTGAACCCTCCCTTTAGAGCTGTCCACCATCTCTTCTCACTCTATGTGGGGCTGCGTTTGAAGACTGTTTGGAAACTTCAGATGGTTCAGAAGTTTCTCTTTTGTAAATCAATTCTGTATTTCAGCAAAATGAGCCATGCAAATTTCTGAATAATCAAGTTTTTAATATTTTACTAAATAAATAGCAACAAAGAATCATGTGGCCAGATATTAAAAAATTTCAAGAACAAGGGAATAAGAAGCCATATAGGGCAACCCAGAGGGGAACTTTCAGTTTACTAGTCCTGCAAAGTTAAAGTCATGTAATCTGGATTATAAATGTGTTTTAAACAGAGAATTGGGCAGTGAAAGAAGTGCTGTAAGTATGACTTATTTGCATGAAACTATAGAGCTAGCTCATGTAAATAAAGCTAGCCTGTAGTCTTGGGGGCGAGAGGAAGAATGATAAAACCCACTGTATAGTTAATGGGTGCTACAAGTACTTTATAATCATGAATAGTCTAAATTGTTTATAATAAAAATGGTAGACAAATTTACACAAACCGTGGTTATGAATTTTATATTGAAATACTTGTAAAGAATTAATTGAATAATGAATTTTATGTACTATTTATTTATGAAAACTTTATATAGGATGGAGAAATAGATTTAATAGCCAATTTCAAGAAATAATAAAATTTTGAACTGAGTGATTGAAGAGCTTGACAGTTCTGTCAGTGGCAGTAGGGAATTTATTTTATTTATTTAGACCATTTTTGTTGTGAATAGCTCGTTAATGTTTAACATATTTACCTTAAAGTTTAATTCTATTCATAAAATTCTTGAGCCTTTATCTCAAAGAAACGAGATCAGTGCAGAATACTGGTTGACTGTGAAAGAGTGCTGCGCTTGTGCTTAATCAGTGCTGCGCTTGTGCTTAATCTCAGCCCCCCTTTTAATCAACCTTACCTGAATAATCATGTCATTTGTTCTAAGAATGCTGTTACTGAATGCCAGCTCAGTCCAAATTAATTGTCATTCATCCTCCTGGATGAAGGTGCTGACCAGGCATGCATCTCCCAGATTTGATTGGTGAGATGGTAGTTCATCTCCCAGCTGTGCCCACTAAATTTTCACTGACTAGATTTGACAGTTGGGGAGGAGGGATCACTATGGTCTGATACTGGTATTTCTGATACTGGTATTTCTAGCTGAATGCTGCAGCAGAATACCAGTTTTGAGTGTCTGTATTTAGTGCTTGGGACACTTGAATATATTAAAGTTTTGATGGTCATTCCATCCACCTCTCCAACTGAGATATATGTTGAGATCCATCAGACTGTTAGTTCTGGAGAATTTCAACATCTGATCATGTTTAGACTCAGATCAGGTGCTCCAAAATCCTCATGAGGATTACTCCTGTGGATTAAGCCATGTGGAGGAAGTAATATCTGGTTATTGAGAATACAGCTTTTCTGGTGATGGGTAAAAATGGGTTTCTGCACTCAAATAATAACTGTGTCCATGAGCAAATTCCTCACATAGGGTTTTTACAGCATCTGAACTGGAATTTAGATTGAACAGACATTCTCAAGTGTCAGTTGTATTACCTCAAAGGGAGATTCATGGTTATTTGATGTGACATTTGTGCTTACAGGATGACACTTTGAAGCACTCCTGTTATTGCATACATAGGGAGATGTTTAGCAGCATACATTTTCAGTGTATGCGCATGCCTTGATTTAGTTCAGTTTTCTTGCTCTTTTTGAGATTCTTCAGAAAATTGCTTCAAACTTTGTTAGAATATGTCCAAATTAACAGATTATATGATAAGAAGCAGGGAACATGCAAGAACTTGCAGGGGGAGGGGATCTAATTTTCTTCTGCCCTACTATTTCTTTTTTCCCTTCCCTGAAAGCCCCCATAACTTCTCATTTTTTCCTTCTCCTTTATCTCACTTCCGCCCATCAGCCAACCTACCTTTATTTTCCCCAGTATTTTCAGCTTTCCCTCCTTCCTTCTGGCAGCCTCTATCTGAGAAAACTGTGTACCAGTTATATGGTGGGGAACTAACATGACTTGTAAGGGGTGCCTCACTTACCTGTATCCACCTTCCTATGTTATTTCCTTTTTCTCTTCTCTTAGCAACTCCCACATCCTCACTTCTCCCATTTCCTTTTCTCCTTCCCACCCACCAGCCATCTTTTTATATGCCCACCTTCAGTTATATTTATTTGTTTACTTCACTTATACCCCACTTTTCTCCACAATGGAGACCCAAAGCAGCTTACATCATCCCCCTCTGTTTTATCCTCACAAACAACTCTATAAGGTAGGTTAGGCTGAGAATGGCCGAAGGTCACTCAGTAAGCACCTTGGCAGAATGGGAATTCAGTCTTGGGTCTCCTAGATTCGTGTGTGAAATTCTTTTTTTTTATATATATATAAATTTTTATTTTTCAAACTACAAAACGCTACACAGCACTACACAAGACTATCACAAGGAAAGGGGAAAGGGAAGGGACAAAGGGGATGGAAAAAGAAAAGGGGGGGGGATGACCTACAAACACTAAACACTAAACACTACACTTCAATGTTTTCCCTTCATACTGTCATAATACAAAAATAGCTCCATAGGATAATGATGGAGTGGTTAATCATACAGAGAATAGGCATTTCAAATTCTGATTAAACTTTCCTCCCCCTTCTAGGTCCCGGACGCAATTCTCTCTGTGCAACCGCTGTTGCGGTGCTCTCCTCCTCCTCCCCCCCCCTCCGGCTTCTCCTTTTCTTCGTTCTCGGTGCAGCAGAATTCCGGGTTTTTATCCTCAAAATCCTTTAGTTGATCTTCTGATAGTATCTTATAGGCCTGATCTTTATATCTAAACCATATTCCTTCCGGGAATAACCATTTGTACTTTATTCCATGGTCCCTCAGAAGAGCTGCAAACTTTTTATACTTAAAACGTCTTTTCCGGACTAGAAATGGAACGTCCTTCAAAATCTTGACTTTCAAACCCATAAAGTCCAAATCCGCATTGTATGAGTTATATAGGATGGTGTCCCGAATCTTTTTAAATGAAAAGTCAATAATGATCTCACGAGGCAACTGTCGCTTTGTTTGATTCGTGTGTGAAATTCTAATCACTACATTACACTGGCTTTTGTGGCTGCTGTTGAACATTAGTGAGTAGCTGGGCCTGGATGAATCATAGCACTTGCATAGTATCAAGACACTCAGTAGTTGCTGTCAGGCCTGGTCATGATGAGTCCTCACTCAAAGGCCAAAAGGTCCTGCCCCCTCCTCTTGCCTTTTACTGACAGAAAGCAAGATATCTACTGGCAGTAATGGTATTGTTTTCTAGCAATGGCTACAGAAGGCATTTGTTTAAGTTGCAGATGCTGTTTTTGTTATATTGTGTGTGTGTGCACGTGTGCGAGGGGGGGTTAACTTGCAGTGTGTGTGTGTGTTTAAATGTGTGTGTGTGTGGGGGGGGGGAATAACCCCCTATGTGTGTGTGTGTGCTTTTAAATATGGGTGTTTTTTTTTAACAATTCCTGGTTTTTCTGCAAACCTAGGCTTTGCTCAGGTTTGTAGAAAAAACTGTCTTGCCCATGGGTTCAATCCCCATATTTAAGTATCCACGGATTTGGCCATGTTGAAAATTAGGTATAGTGATAATGAATTGATATTTTGTTCAGCACATGGATAAGGGCATTTCATATAAAGGTTAGTTCATATTCCTCATATTTCTGGTACAGAGAGCCAGAGTGGTGTAACAGATACTGCCAGATCTGGAAGACCCATGTTTAAATCTACACTTGGCTTTGGACCAGTCACACATTCTTAGTGTAAGCTACCTACTGGGTTTTTTTGTAAGGATAAACTGGAGGAGAGGAGAAGAATGTAAACTTCTTTCAGCCCCCATTGGAGAAAAATGCGGTGTATACATGAAGTAAATAAATAAATGCTTCCACAGTTGCTTTGGCATGAAGATGGCAAGAGTAATAGGAATGTATTCATTCACAGTGGGAAAGATTATCTCAAGCACCTTCCTTATGTAAAGAAGCCCCATCAGGCAATTGCTTTTTAGTGAGTTCATTCTACTACTGTTATAATTTTTAAAGACCTACTACCATGTGGGAAGGGCCCGTGCCATGGGTCCTTGTGACCTCTTATCACAGCTGGAGTATAACTGCATGGCAAGGACCAACATGATTTGCTTTTCAATGTTACAGAAGCACTGTGGGGTTAAACCCACAGAAAAATCTGTTCCCACACAGCTTCTGTAACATCTAAAGGGTACATGAGTTAATGGCAATAATAGATTCTTAATAAATGTGTCTGTCTTTTCCCCTCCAAAGTTGAATTACTGTAGTTATTTTACATAGTCTCTCCATTCTACTTTATTTAAGAGGCTTTAAAATAAATGCTTTTGAATGCAAGAAATATAGTTGTGAGTCGAACTTCAGTGTTACTATAATGGATTTTTGTTTGTTTATAGTCTGAGAAGCTTCTAATTTGTTCTGCATGAAGTGCCTTCAGAATTGAAATGCATATGTTCTTGTGTTTTAGATTGGGGAATTTGTGTACCTGGTGGAAGGAACATGTGGCTTACCGTTGCCTTCAGCCTTGCTTCCGATGGATAGTCCAAATGTTCTACGCATTAGCAGTATGTTAGAAGGTAGAGTGAAAGAATGGGGAGGGAATCAAAGTATTTTTGCAATACATTAAAATTTCAAATGCAAAAAATATAGAAAAAGTGAGGCATTTTAATATAAAAAGGCTTCAGAAGGTGCTCCTGAAATGATAGTCAAACATTTTTATTTGGGTTACACATTATTTACTACCCACACTCATTTCTTTCCCTTCCACATGCCAGCACTCTCCTGGGACAAATAACCTATGATTATTATCTGTATTCTATATGTATTCTCATCAGTCATACCCTCTTTCACAGGGTTCTCAGGATTTTGTATTTGCAACATATGTTTATGGCTCTATGCATATGAGCATCATGCTAAATGAATATTCCTGGAGTCCAATGTATTCTGATTTGACATATGTAATTATATGCTGACCATTTGTCAAGTACTAAGGAATTCTTTGAATGCACAAAAAGTCACCTGTAATTCTTTAAACTATTTCAGAGCTGCAAAATAATTTTGTTCTTTCTTTTGGTCTTTTAATGTTTGTGTCGCATTATAACTTTGTAAGTTTAGCTTACAAAGATCAAATTTGCACTCTTCGTTCAATTAGTATCCTCCAGGCATACTACTGTCAGAATTTATTGCTAATTGATAATGACCACAAGCGGCAGTCTATATGGGCAATAGTCAAAGGAGAAGGAAAGGTTACTTATCTAGTAATTGTAATTCTTGAAGATAATGGCATGTATAGCCTTCATTCACTTTGCGTGGATCCATACAGCAAATTACCTTGTAAGGGCTACAGTTACTGCATAAGTGACCTTTCTTTCATGGGTTGTAATTCAGACACCCTCCTACACGTCCATTTAATGAGGTCCAAGCAGCCCTGTCAGTAAGGGATTAATGCCCATACAGACAGTGTGCCCCGAGGCTTTTCTAATGTGTGTTTTGTGACATAATTGTATCAAAGAAAAATATCTGAACAGTTCTTTACCATCATTAGATGAGGAATTTTACAGCACAGATAACAGGAAATGTAAAGCCTCTTAACAGTTCACTTAACACCTCTCTCTTTAATTGCATTCAGTTTTATATAGTTGGAGTTTGTTGCTGTGCTGTACTTCTGACTGAAAGTAGTAGCACTTTGAACTGCTTTACTTTTTGCTCCTTGCCAGCAAAGCTTCATCATTTGGTGTCATCACTATTATATGCAGCAGGACCTCTGTAGGAAAAAATGTTGCTATGTTAATTTTTCAGTTGTGCACTGGTTCATCTTGCCTTCTTTCTCTATCACTAAGCTGTGGTCTCACCGTGGAACAGTAGCCATTAGGAGTGTGTGCTTCAGGTTTCCATTTTGGGTTTTTAACCCGAACCGTGCCCAATTTGTATGGATTTGGGGTTCCCAAATGCTTTCCGAAGCATTTCGGAACACTTCGGGAAGCTTTGTGTAGAGCAGCAGCAGCAGCTCTTTTCTTGCTGTTTGCAAATAAGAAAAAAAGTGCTGCTGCTTTCAAAGCTCCCTGCCCTCTTTTTCACCTGATGGGAGGGGCAAGAGGGAGTTCCCTCTTCTCCCCTCCCATTAGATGAAAAAGCCAGCCTGGAAGCTTTGAACGCTCAAACCAGCACTTTTCAGTGGTGCTTTGAGCTTTCAAAACTTCACGCAGGCTTTTTCACCCAGTGGGAAGGGGGAAGAAGGAATTCCCTCTTCCTCACTCTCATTGGATGAAAAAGCTAGCCTGGAAGTTTTAAAAGCTCAAAGCAGCTCTTTTCAGGGCTGCTTTGAGCTTTCAAAATTCCATGCAGACTTTTTCATCCAATGGGAGCAAATCAGATGAAAAAGCCTGTGGGAAGTGCTGCTTTGATCTTCAGTGTGCTCTGAATATTTACAGAGCATACCGGAGCAGCATAAATACCTGAACCCGAAGTGGCTTACCACTTCAGGTTAAGGGTTATTCTGGATTTTTTCCCTGCTTTGGGTAAACCCGAATCTTTTCTGGGTGCACACTCCTAGTAGCCATAATTGGTGTGTATCCAGCACCTATCAAGAGTTTTTGGAAAGTTGGCATTTTCCCAGCAAGGCTTCTGATTGACCATTGGAGATTTGATTGGCTATGCATCACCCTGCCACCACAGCACAAGGATTTTCATTGTGTGACTGAGGTAAACTGTGGCAACCATTGTATGGTAGGCTTTGCCTCCTGCAGCTGCCATTTTGTGGCAGCCATTTTGTGGTTGTGTCCCCCATACTGTTGTACTGGATGACTCTAGTCAGGCCTGATTCAGATATAGGTGTGCATTTAAGAAGCCCTGAGCATCTAATTAGCTTTCCTATATCAAATCATTTAACTCTTGTTAAGAGGTACACCACAGATAACGTCTTTGACTTATTACTGAGTATAGTACATGTAATAAAATTATGGACTCTCTGCTTCCATTTTAAGCCTTTATTATTACCAAATAATTATTCAGTATTCTTAATATTAACTCAGTCCACAGAAAATTACATTATCTATTATAACTACATAGATCATTAAAGGAGAGAGAGCAAATACTTGAGTCCAAAAAAGCAGCTTATGCAAAGACACAAGGGTCACAGACAAGGAGCCCCTTTTAAGGAAAATCTCTTGATCAATTTAGCCTTTCGTATTTATAGGGTTTATCCCACTTCAAAGGCTCAAATTCTTGGCTAACGTATTATCTTATGACTTCATACACCAAACAAGGTTATAAATACTTGAAATATCTTTTTGAAAAATATAACAATTAGTTCATCCTTGCTACTTCTTGTCTTAATGAATTCTGTGTAAAATTAGTGATTACAAGTTTCTAATACATCTGAATATCTTTTGGTCCTCCACCAATGTAACTATTCTTGAAAAGTGTTGCCAGCCTCTATGAAGTTAGATATTCCTGCCATTTTGAGGGTGGAAATACATGTTACTAAGTATATAGGGATGCGCAAGTGAGCCTGATTTCACATGTCCCCCCTCCAACTTTCCCTGTACTTGCTCACATAGTCACACTTCAGTTTGCTCTGCGTAAATACATTCATTTGTTCAATCATCAACTGCTAAAAGTATCCCATTTCCCTCACATCCATTCATTGAAATGCAGATTTTGACACTTTCTCACACCTTAAAGAAATGCAAATTGACAAGTCAAAGAAGAACAATACTTGTTCTCGCAGCAAAAACAAAGTCGAATTGGTGCTTTGCCCTCTTGAGTCACTTGCAGATGCAGTCACAAAAAGGGAGCTCCTGTGAAAGTGGCATTCACATGCACCGAACAAGAGTAGCCTGCACATGAATTGAGCACTACACATACAGTCCTGCATTTGAGCGTCCCAAGGTAGTTAGTAACGTGTGTTTCTACCCTCAGATACTCCCTGTACCTGGGCCTTGGTACATTGTATATGGTTCTTGTAACCTACATGTGGCAATACAACTGTGTAACTTTATTGTTTTATGCCCCTCTCCAAGGTTGTTAGATTCTAGGCCTCTAGACTCTCTTTCTAGCCTATCTGGTTATGGGGCTGGGCTAGCTCTGTTTTCATGTGCACAAGTGTCTTGAATAACTTGCTTGGTTATATCTAGCAATTCCCCCCCCCCCCTGTTGTTCTAGCCCTATCCATGACATTGTGTGAGAATTCCCAAAAAGTTGGAGACCTGTGCTTTAGTGCCTTTATACCATTGGTAGCATTTCTGTTGTACAGTTGTGCTGGAGGACGATTCTTTTTTCTTTAGTTACAAGATGTAAGTACTACCCCTTGTATGGTATCCTGTAGCCATTAGAATGATCCTGCTTACCCAGCACTAGAGCTATGCAGGCAAAAACTGAATGCTTAAATTGTCTTTTTGTCATTTGTATTTGGAGAGCAGCCTTTACCTGGAGATAAAAAGGAGGCTGACAGATGGCTCTATTTATTATAGGTCAAAGTGAAATGCAGCCAGTGCTTTGCCTGAAATGTTGCCTTACTGATATACTGAGAGAAAAGCTAAAGATCCCCCTGATCAATGAAGCAAGGGAGAAGGCTCTGGCTATTGCAGCACAACAGCAGATGTCTGCTTTGGAGTATGAGCGAAGAAAGGTCACTGGGACGCTTGAGAGCAGCAGTGTTCGTGTGGCAGTTGCAGCCCTGGGGCTGTCAACAGTTAAGGTAAAAAACACTATAGAATGCAGGTACTATTAAGAATTTATTTTGTTCATTACATTTAAAGCTGATGATTGAGCAAAGCTTTTATTGCATAGCTTAGAATCTGAAAAGACACTTTTTATCAATTTATTTTTTAATATCACTTTTAATAGTGTAATCATCTATTGTATTATAAGTCTACCAAACAGAATAGTTTGATTTTATGAGAAGCCCTCTTAGCCTTACTATGTGTGAGTAAGCAGCATTCCACTGGATGAGGCAGTCACAAGTGATTTCTGTGCTAAGCTGTGGCACAGAAATAACCTGCCTGACTGTTCTCCTGAATAACTGGAGGAGATAGAAATCATACCACGGACTTGTTGCCATGTCGCTGCCATGTTGTACTTTACTTTAACCATGTTGTAGCATAATATATCAATAGTAATCATGGCTAATGCCAATCAGGATTTCCTTTGAAGTGAATTTTAGAGCCAGTGTGGGGTTTACTGGGTTACCTTGGGACAATGACAAACATTCAACCTAAGTTACCTCACAGGACTGTTGGGAAGATCAAATGGAAGAGAGAAGCTACTTTGGGTTCCCATTAGGGAAAAAGGCATAGAATAAATGAAGTAAATAAACTCTTACAGGAATTTGATCAGCGTTAACTGTGGTCATTAACTGTAGACGGATAATGCTATTCCATGGTTTAAAAGAATTTTTGGTAAGGAGAGGAAAAAATGGTGGTGGGAGGAATAGGAGAGCAAGTAAGCATGTCAGTCCATGGCGTAATCCCAGTTCCCTAACCATAGTTCCTGAATATATTTTAAATTATTGTGTTCATTTGTACAAACTATGCACATAAGCGTTTGCTGGCAACTGAGTGATTAAGCCATCTCATATATCTCATATATTTTCTTGTTAAGTTTCATTTTGATATTCAGTGCGCCTGAAGATCAACAAGATATAATGAAAATAAGTACAGTTAGCAAAATAAAATATAAAATCAGTTCAGATAATTTATCCTGCGTTTCCAAATTATATTAGCCCAAGTTGCTTCAATGCATACCTTTACTCCTTTTGAAGCCTGTCAGATGTACAAGGGAAACCAGAGATTTAAAAAAAAATATCTGTAGCACCATTTAACTATAATATCATTGCTGGTGATGATGATAATATTGATGGCATGAGGAGGAAATGGCTATCCCACTGTGAAACTAATATGTGGATGTCCCAACATTCATCCAAGATGCATAAGTCAACCTTACCTGGAGCCAGAGCCCTCTTTCTCCTAGACCTTTGTATCATTTGTACTCTAATATGCAGCTTAAAAGGTCACAGCAGTTTAAGCCAATATATGGTTATAGTTTAAATCTAGGACAGAGGCAAATTCTAGTTACCAAAATAAGATTTATTAAGCTGTTGAATCAAGTAAGAAATAGAGGTAAAGTAATACTTTAAGCATTACAAGTATCAGTTCAGGAGAACAATCAGAAACTGGCTTTCATATGCATTTGTTAGAATAAGCTAAACACAATATATTTTATATGTAGTAAACATACAATGTTTAAAAGTAATCATAATAAAGTGTTATAAATTAATATTTATTAGACACATAGCAGTCAGTCCCTGTAGTAGGAATTATAGCATATTTTATTGTAGATGTTTTGGACCCTAGTTCATACTTTACATGTTTAGTGTGAAGATTAATGGCTAAACTTCAGACTGATTTCTAAGTAATTTGGCTTTCTTTTAGTGCTGGCCACCACACAGCTGGGCCTGGCTGGTGATTACCATGTAACTCACTATTTTCCTTTGGAGAAGCTGCCAGGGGGAGGGAAGAAGGAGAAACTGAAGACAAGGGGCAGATAAAGGTAGATTGGCTGATGGTGGGAAGCAGAGATGGAAGCAGGAAAATGGACAAGGCTATGGGAACTGCCAGGGAAGGGAAAGAGGAAATAGTGGGGGAAGGGAATATAGGGGCAAATGAGTTGCTCCTCAGATTTTCTTGCTGTTCCCCTGCTTACATATTATACAGTGCTGGATATGCATGACTATTTGCAATAATTAACTGAAATCCAAAGGCAGCATATAGACACTGAACTTTTTTTGCAGTTTCCTCTTCAAAAGCTTCTCTCATTTCAGATTACACAAACTGGTCATTAAATGCCTTTGAAAGTAGAAATATTTTAGGGATTTGACATAAAAGTATTTTAAACAGAAATGGAGAAGGACATACAAAAGTCATGGAGACAGCAGTTTATTTGTAAACTGCTGTTATACCAAATTCCCAAACTGCTTTTTAAATGCAGGAGAATATGAAGAGCATCTTGATGAGAACATCTTCATCCTAATAGGGAAGCTGCAACAACAACAAAAATTTAAAAAATAGGTGTACACTCATGGTTTCACGCTGCAGTGAATCTCTACTGATGGAAGGGATTTTTGTCATCAGAATAGGACTCCTCTCCTTTGCTGTTGCAGCTCAAAATGATCTCTGAAATGTTGCTTTTGGGGGACAGTGGACCTCCTCCCTCCCAGAATAGCATGAAGAGAAGCCAAAGGTTTGCTGTGAAAGGCATTAAAGAATAAAGCCACCTCCCTTCAGTTAGTGGAAATCTGTGAAATCCAGCCTTTGAGCTTTGATCAATAAAGGTAAACGTAACCAGATTATAATACAGTACTGTTGTAGCTGACTTGGATGGCCATGTCTGAGAGTGAAAATAGCAAAGAAGAGATGGTGAGATCTTCAGTGACGCTGTTTTGACAATTAAGAATAATTTCTTATTCTTATGGCAGATGTGATATACTTTGAAATAATCAGATGGACCCTAACATTATCTGTAATACCTTACTAGAGGAATACCTGATAATTATGTCTGAAGCAGTGCAGAAAAACATCCATTACTAATTATGATGGTGATTGTAGTGTATGCCCTGGAAAACAGAGATAAACTTGAAGAAAAACAGTGACTAGCCTTTAGAGAACATTCATGCATAAGTTAATAAATTGGTGTGTGTGTATGAAAGCCTATTTTTTATGGTACAGAGCTGAAACTCGTCATGAGAGCAGAAAGTCAATTATGCCGTTCTCTTGCAATAAACATTCTGAACTGAAACTTCATTACTGATTATGCTGACATGAGAGAGTCAGGAGTGGTATACCATTTTCGAGTATATTTTATAGTGTCTTCTGAATGATCTCCAAGTTAAAATTAGTAAACATGCTTTTGAATTTATGGACTAAGCTTAAGATTTAGAACTTTCATCAGGCAAGGTATTTTTATGCTAGCATTCTTGTTTAGCTTAGTAAATCAATATTTTACCGTAATTGGATTCTCCAGCAATATCAGATAATCTTTGTATAAGCCTGTCACTCATAATGCTTATCATCATCTTAAATAATTTAGTATAAATTCTGCAAAAATAGACTTAGTAAAGTGAGTTTCCTAGCTACATATAAAATATAAGTTTAATAATTTTCAAAAGACAAAAATGTGAATGTGGCTTGGAATAAAGAAGATATACTACTAGTTCACAAAGAATGTCAAACCCCAGTTTGAAGTTACTTTTCCTTCCGCTCCATCCAGGTACTTTGAATCTAGTCACCCCCACCCGTTTTTTGTTGCAAACCCTATCTGTCTCTCTTAAATTTTTTTATGCTCACTTGCCACCAGTGTGGCAAACTTTAAAACATCTCAACATTAAAACATGAGACATAAAATAGAATTTAAAATATATATAAAATATTCAAACAATTAGTAAAATATATAAACGTACAAGAAAAGTCACAACACAACCAGGGAGAAGGGACACTAATACCATTATTATGGATGTGCCAAACGAGACAAAAAAAGTCTTCACCCACTGGCAGAAGACAATGATAGAGGGAGACAGATGAAGCTCCCTAGGGAGGTTGATCAGTTACGTGTTGTTATATTGAATTGTTATCTAAAATAAAATATTTTTTAAAAAAGCTCCCTAGGGAGGGGGTTCCAAAGTTCAGGCATCACAAACAAGGAGATCCTTTCTTAAATTGCCACCCATTTAGCCTCAGGTGACAGTGGCTTCTGAAGATGACTGGAGTGGATGAGTAGCTTCATATGAGAGAAGGAGGTTCTTCAGATATGCCAGCCACAAGCCTTATAGGACTTCAAAGGTATTGAATTGGATCTGGAAGGAAATTGGGAGCAAGTGTAGATGGAATGAGATTGGAATAATATGGTCCCTATGACTGATTCCAGGCAACATTCTGGTCACAACATTCCGCACCAACTATGCCTTTTAGACAGTCTGCAAAGGCATCCCTACATAATCTAATGTAGGTATCACCAAGGCATGCATCACAGTGGCAAGATCTTTCCTGCCCAAGAAAGCCTGAAGCGTGGCTCACCAGCCAAAGCTGGTGAAAGGCACCCTGACCACTGCTGCCACCTCTTTATTCAACAAGAGGCCTGAGTCCAGCAGCACCCCCAGCTATGAACCTGTTCCTTTAGAGGGAGTGCAAACCAGAAAAGGAGACACCCCAGTTCCTGGGCCAAGCCTTCTCCCCATCAATAGGGCCTCTGTTTTGGGGGGGATTACATTTCAATTTGTTAGCCCTCATCCTTCTCAAAACTGTCTTCAGGCACCTGTTCATGGTTTCTACAGCTTCCCCAGGATATATTGGAAGCACAAGATAAAGCTGAGTATCATCTGCTTATTGGTGCCAACTCAGCCCAAATATGCAGGTGACTTCTCTCAGCAGCATCTTGTAGGTGTTGAAAAGCATGAGGGACAAGATAGAACCTTGTGAAACCCCTTAGGCCAGTGGCTAAGAAGCAGAGCAGAAGTCCTCCAGTACCACACTCTGAAACATGTTTGAGATAGGATTGAAACCACTGCAGAACAGAAAGATAACATGGTAGAGGGTATCAAAAGCTGCCAAGAAGTCCAGGAGAATTGACAGCTTTTCAATATCTACATGATCTCACACTTCCGCTGTCCATCTCCTGGCACAGGTCATGCATAAGGGCAAGAAAGACTGTTACATTCTCATAATCGGACATGAATCAAGACTGGAATGGATACAAGCAATCAGTTTCATTGAAGAATCCCTGAAGTTTCCCAGCTACCACTTGTTCAATCACCTTGTTCAAGAATGGTACATTTGAGACTGGACAATAGTTATTCAGCTCTCCTGGATCTAGGGTAGGAGTAGATGCATTACTGCCCACTTCAAGGCAGATGTGATGACCTTGTCTCCCAGGGAGGCACTTACTGTGTCCTAGACCCAGCCTGCCTTCCCTCCTCACTGCATACTTAAGCAGTAAGGAGGGGCAAGGGTTATACAAACAAGTAGTAGGTCTCAAACTTCCAAGAATCCTATCCCAGTCCTCAGACTGGACAAGCTGAAAGGTATCCCACAGAACTGTGCAGATTGCCCTGTTAGGATAATTTAAGCCTCTCTCTGCTAGACTCCAGGTCAGAATAGATGCAGAAGATTTTATCTGTAAAGTCTTTAACAAACTGATTGCAGCAGGCTGCAGAGCATGGTAGCTCCTTCTGTGGGCTCTTGACTACTTGTAAGACTTCTGCAGGTCTAAACTGCAATGATGGGGGCAAAATATTGTTTCTTTGCTGTCATTAATGACATGACGGGCTTTAAAATGAGCTCTAGCCTGTGTCTTGTCAGATTTGTCCTGAGTTATTCTCCACTGTTGCTCTAGCTGTCTCCTTTGTCTTTTCATCATCTACAGCCATTCAGTAATCCAGGGGATTGCCTGGGCTCTTAGACCTGAGAGGATGCCTAGAAACAATCATGCCTGGGTCATTTCCTCATTCCAGAGGTCAACCAGGGCATCTGCAGGACTGCAGACCATATTAGCAGGAAAATCCCCTAATGCCATCAGAAAAGCAGTTGGATCCTTCCAACGATGGGGAAGGAGATCATCTTAATCAGTCCCCCACCCCTGTAGAGTCTTGGTATCCCCAGAAATCTAAATCCCAGCTAGTAGTGATCTATCCATGACAAGGGGAATATCTTCAATCCTCCCATCTTCAGATTACCTTCTGTCTAAAGATATGGTCCAATATATAGAGTCTTTTGAGGTGGCTCCATTCTGTGACAGCGATCATCTCCCCCTTGTGCTGAAAATAGACATGCAAAAGGCTGATTTCTGTGTGGCTAGACCCACTGACCCCTATGTTGGCACCATAGAAAGTGTCAAATATTGTCGGCCCAGATGGAAACCCTTATTGGAAAAAACCCTGGCCAAAACCCTGCAATCAGAGGCAACAAAAGCCATTTCTTACAGATTAGTGGCAGCAGATAATATAGATTCCTGCCTTGGAGAATACGAACTGATCCTGGAGGAGCTCCAGAGGGTTTTGCAGTCTTCCAGAGCTGGGCCCCCAGGACCTGGACCAGACAACCATCGATCTTGGTTTGATAAAGAGTGCATAAATGCAAAGAAATCCCTCAATATGAATTACGCCAGATATAGGGCCAATTCAGAGGCAGTATCCCTGCTGGCTCTGAAATGGCAAAAAGCCCAGTACAAGTCCCTTATTAGGAGGAAGAAACAGGAAGTGATCCAGTTAGCCTGGGAAGAACTCAGAATAGAGAAATGGCGAGATCTTTCAGAGCCCCCCAGTAGGGTAACACCTATGCCTTATCTCCTCAACCTATCAAATCAGGAGTACAGATGAATTTTCACACTAATGCGACTGGATGTTTTCCCCTCGGCTGTCCTCGAAGGGAAGTTTAAAAAAATCCCTTATGAGGAAAGGATTTGTCCCTGCTGTGTGGAAGGGATAGAATCATTAGAACACATTATATTTGATTGCAAGGTGTATAACAATCTTCTCAAATCTCTTCCTCTTTTTTCAACTTTGCCCCTTACCCGTAGTCAAAGGATATGCACTCTGAGGGGGTTTCTTTTCAGATAGACATCCTAAGATCACATTTCAGGTGGCCAGATTTGGTTGGATTGCTTCAAGGATCAGGAAATCCTTAGTGTCTAAGTGAATGATTTTATTGTACCACTGAGAATTTTAAAGTTTATACTATTGTATCATGAATGATTTTACCCAGGTATTGTGAATGGTTTTATTGATGTTTTATTTTCTTCTGTGGTACCTTTTATTGGTGTTTTTGTAAATTGCTGGTCACTGACCGTGGAAAATAAACTACTACTATCCTATCCTATCCTCCAGATTACCTTCTTTTTGTCCAGAGCAGAACACCAGATCAAGAGTGTAACTTGTTCAGTGTGGGGTACCTTTTACTACCTAAGGCAGGCTCACTTCATCCTCCCTTGTTATGGAGACTAATGAAATCCTGAGTTGATCTTGAAAAGATAGCCTCAGCATGGATGTTGAAATCACCCAAACCAACCAGGCTATGAATTACAACACCACCTCTAAGACCAGCAGAAAGAGTTTGGTAGCAGTACAGAGTTTGGTAGCAGTACAGAATCCCAGACCTGACTCACACAACACTAGATAAGCACTCTCAAAACTAGCAGAGTCCTGGCATCAGGCTCAACCATAGTTTGCTCTTATATCCAGGTTTGTATTACATTCCTAATGAACAATGAAATATATGATAAAATGGTAGTTTCTAATTGTGGCTTGAAGGGATAGTGCAAGTTGTACTGTGCAGTTTGGATGTAAAGGTAAACTAAAGGACTGCTTGCTCCCTCTTGTCCCTGGACCCCAGAAGGAATAAAATGTCATTCTCCTCTGTTTTATCTTGACTAGAGGTGGACATGAACTGAAATATGAACCACAGTTCGTCAGGAACTGGTCTGGTTCATGGTTCACGAACCTGCGGTTCATGGGAGCTCATTTCTCACGAACTGTGACAAATTTTAGCCTGTTTTTTTTTGGTTTGTATTTTGGTTTATCACTGCAGACAGCCTGACTCCGATCAGTCTGTTTCCTAGGCAAAGGGGGGTGGGTGGGCTCTCTGCAGACCTTCTGCTGACCCAGAGGTGACATTTTCACGAAACAAATGAACCGATTTGCCTACCAGGGAAAGTTTGTGAAAGTTTATGGTTCGTGGTACATGAAACACGATAAATCATGAACCACATGGTTCGGAATTTTCCCAGTTCGTGCCCATCTCTAATCCTGACCCAACAAACGTTCATGGCAGAGTGGAGATTCAAATCTGAATTTCCCAGATCCTACTCCAATCACTCTAACCACTACCTTGTCTGGCATTACATTTGAACCCATTGCTTTTTCAAGCAGGTAACTATCAGTGTCTTCAGTATTCACAGTGAAAACCATTATGACCAATTTAATATTGAGTATTAGATTATACTGTATTAAATTATATCACTCACTTGTACAAACTAGCTTATTCACAACAAGAGTCCTTACTCTGACAGAAGATTCCTTTTTAGTGAAGAGGGATCGCAGGATCTAGCCTATTGCATACTTCTGCCTAAACATAGGAAACTCTGAATTTACATCTCTCATGAATGAATGAGTTATGTATTTTTCCATGCAGTAGCTCACTAATTTCAAAACAATACCATTACCAATTCTATTATGAAATTAAATGGTCAGAGTAAATGGTTATTGATATCACTTGAGGGCAATTTATTTTAGAACCTGTTTTTTGATAGCATTACTAATAAATTGCAAGGCTTTGATAGACAAATAAAAGCAGAACAAGACAATGTTGTCTTATGTAGTATAACAAATCTGCTTGTTAAATGTTGCCGCTGCATTAAGCTGCAACTCAAATGAATATACAGGCTACGGTATAGCTGTATGTTCCCTAATACTTCTGGATAGGATGAGTCAGGGCTTTTTTTCAGCTGGAACGCAGTGGAACAGAGTTCCAGAACCTCTTGAAAATGGTCACATGGCTGGTGGCCCCGCCCCCTGATCTCCAGACAGAGGGGAGTTTAGATTGCCCTCTGCACTGCAGCAGCATGGAGGGCAATCTAAACTCCCCTCTGTCTGGAGATCAGGGGGCGGGGCCACCGGCCATGTGACCATTTTCTCCGAGGGCAACCCACTGAGTTCCACCACCTCTTTTCCCAGAAAAAAAAGCCCTGGGATGAGTTAAGTGATTCATTTCTCCTAAGCAGAGCTCAAACATTTCTTAAGTGTGCTATAGGTGTCAGTGAATTTAATAATGTTAGGGATCTGACATTCATTTATTTTTTGCTGATTTTCTGATTTCAGTTTTTGCTCCTAACTTCCTGTTGACATGTTTCGTTGTGGTAAGCATCTGGTGCTGTACAATGACAACATTTTTGAACAACAGGATAAATCCAAAAGATAGACCATAGATTACACAGCCTATAAATTCTTCTGTGGTGATGAACCCTCCTGGATTGTATGTTGATTATTTATCAGGTTTTTTTCTTTGACATTTTGCTACTGTAAGTGGAATGCATGTGTTTATACTTGTACAAATAATTAAAACTATCTATATTGTTAAAACAAATGCTGTTCTGTTATTACAGAAAGGTGTTCTGCGCAACTTGCCTTCACACTTTGAACAATACATTGAGTACAGCGTGGAAGTGAGCATGCCTAACTATTTTGAAATCCCTAGTAAAATATATATTCCTGTGCTGGCATCAAGTAGAATTAATGTGATGCACCTGGACAATGGAAATTCTTGTTCTGCAGCAGAGACAGGTAAAATGCCTAATGTTGAAGGAAAGCAAAATAAACTTTATATCCTCTGAAACTCCTTATAAGCACTAGCTAGGATTCTTTGCTCCCAAACACAAGTGAAGAGTTCCTCTGGTCTATAGCAACTATTCAAACCCTTCCTTTGAACAGAAAGTTGTCGTGATGATTACTGCAGAATTTTGAGACCATTCTCTTTCCATTTTCCTCTCCCTAATTCAGGCAGGTTTACACGTTTTTTTGTTAAATTTATTTCATTGACCAGGCAGTTTGAAATTGTTGTTGAACTGTTAGTCTTGTTCTTTGAAGAGGCGCCAGCATTAATAAGCAAGAAGTAGATGTGGGGGCTAAGTTGTTTTAAACCTCAGCATTCCCAACAGTCATTAGGACTGCAGGTTTAGAGCAGAAAGGATTCCACCCCAGATTTCCATTCTTTTTGCCCCAGTTTACATTAGCCTTGCAGAAGTTCTATAAATTAACAGTGGATATTCTGTTCATCATAGCAAACACAAAGAATCATCAGTCTGATTTTGCAGATGAAAAGTTAGAATTCTAAGAACATATTCTGCTCATCTTTGTATGCTGAATGTTTTATTATTTACTTTAAAGAAAAAGACCTTGTTTATTCTTGTTAATATTTTATATGACTGAAGCCATAGTTTGAAGTTCATGTTTCTTGCAGGATGTCAATATTGTTTGCACCTTCATGAAAAAGACAACAGACTTAGTTTTTGATAGCCCTTTCTGGTCAAATTTGTCTGTTACAGAGGAATATTATCATTATAAACATTTTATCTTAATTAACACAGTTCCTTTAAAAACAGATAATTGCGCTTGGATATATATATATAAAACAATAAGAAACTACTAATTTTTTAGAGATACGGATCCAACAGTGGAGGAAATGTGTGTTGAAATAGGTTCTTGTGTGAAATTTTACACTGCATAAGTATGTAAGAATATAAGGAATCTCCAGTATCCAGTAGCCCATCTTTCATATATGGAGAGAGGTTAAATGCTCTGAATTTTCTGTTGTGCTCATGGAGTCAGCTGCTTTTTTCCTATTGAAGTGCAAATTCCAGCTACCAGTTTTCTTCCTTCTACTGATGATTAGTTCATGCAGATCTTTGAGAGCAGTAATGGTCCACTGCTTAGGAACATAGACTTTGCAAATTGGTTAGTTTGTATTAAAATTCTCATTCTTTTGTTTAAAATGTGTATCTGTCATGCAATGTTTGCATATATGTTTTTGAATTCACACACACACACTTACATATACATAAAGATTGTGTGCATGTATGTGTGTATATACACACGTAAGTAGGGGACCCTCAAGGAGTTGCAAAGGAGCATCTCATATTTCCCTGTATCCCCTTCTCCAAATATTTTATTTTCCCCTCCTCCTGGGAACTCCTATATATCCTCACCTTTCCCTGCTTCCATCTCTCCTTCCCATGCACCAGTCAACCTGTCTTTTATCTACCTCCAAACTTCCACTGTATGTATTATTTACTTCATTTATATCCCATCTTTCTCCCCAGTGAGAACCGAAAGCAGTTACATTGTTCTCTTGCCCTGTTTTATCCTCTCAAGAAACCCTGTGCAGTAGGGTAGGCTAAGAGTATGTGAGTGGCTCAAGGTTACTCAGTGAGCTTCTGTGGCATAGTGGGGTATGTACATACAACCATTACAGCACTTGAAAAAGTGTGCGGGGGAGGGGAGCACCTCAGCCCACTGTGGGCCCGATCCCTTGTGGCATATTTAAATCCCATTAAAACAGCAGTGGCATCCATGGGTTGGACCCATGGACTCTGTCACATCTAGTTTGGTCCTTACCATTTGTGTAGTCCTATTGATTTATTATTATGCTCTGTTTTGTTCATCATATGTGTGAACAATTTCATTGAATTCTTTTTCTAATGATTTTTAAAGAAGTGCAATGTGGCTTGTTTATGCATGCTTTTTTTTTTAAATAAACAATTTTTATTCAATTTTAGAACTGGAACAATAATCAAACAACAAACCAATATAATACATTGCATTTACAAATATTAACACAGTGCTTTAACTTTAATACATCAACAATGAGTAGTGTGAAGAGGGAGGCTGCAGATCTCTTGCTTCTATGTATTCGTAAAATGGGATCCATTTTTCCCAGAAGTTTGATCCCGAAGATTGAATGTGGCTTGTTTCATGTTAAACCAATAGCAGTTTAATATAGTGAGAAAAAACGGGTTGATAATAGGGGGTGCAGTTGTGTGCTGCCTTTGCTGCTCCTTGCGTCTTGGGAGAGAGGTCTGCTTGGATTACACTTGCCATTTTTGCAACTTTACCTACTGTGCAAAGATGATGGCTGGAGGCACCTTATTCAAAGGGCTGTAAAATAAGACCCCTTTGCTCAATTCACTAGAATTGAATTGAGTCTTTGGAAGAGAAAGTAGACTGGGTTTCTTGATATTTTGATGTCATTTAGTTAAAAAACAGTCAGGAAAATCTGCTATTTTTTTGCATGGAAAAAATGGGCAGACATCCAATCTAATGTTAATGAAAACAGAAATTAAATCCGATGAGTCTTCATGATATGACAACAACATTTCCTAGAATTCTTAAAAATGATAGTTTCTCTTTCTTAAATTATGATAATGAAATCAAAACAATATTTTTTTTAGTGCACAACCTTAGTTGATATTGGTGTCTTCCACTCAAGTAACTGATTTTATGGTTTCCCTGTTGGCGTGTGCGGCTGCAGATGAAGTACAGCAGCAATAGGGCAGCCACGTGGCAGGTTTCTTTACAGTTTTCCTCCCCAGTCCTGGGCCACCAGGACTGGCAATTTAAAAAATGGCACGGGGATATTTTTATACTGATGTACCATTGTACGGATAGGGTTTTTTTTCTTTTCTTTTTGTTTTCCAGTTTAAAAAAGTAAGTCTCTAGCCCCTCTCCTTGCAGAGATAGGCCTTTCACCTTAATTCTTGATAAAATATAAATGTCTAGTATTTTCACATTGGGGAGGAGGTGCGGCCAAGTCAAGCAAGATGAGCTTGCCTCCCTGCCTTCTCTTCCCTCCTCTCTGTGCTCAGCAGCCTGCTAGAGGGGAGTGTAGGCCATCCTTGCTGAGGAGGAGATGAAGGTGGGGCTCATGCTTGGGGTCTGCCTTATCTCCCTGCCTCCTCCCTCTCCCCCTGTGCTCAGAAGCCTGCAGGAGGGCAGCATGAGCCCACCTTGTCAAGGAGGAGAGGATGCTTCTTCTCCACCTCACCTCCCCATGCTTGCCTCCCCTCCAGGCTGGTGGATGGGAATGTTATGCACAAACTTGTGCCTGTGGTGTCCCTCTCGCCAATCACAATAAGAGACACACACACCACGGAGTCCTGTAGAATGAAGCAATATATGATTGTTTAATTTAAACAATGGAGGAGCCCTTTTACACAGGAGTAGGTGGTCTCCTTGTGTCCAAAGCTCATCAAATCTACAATAGAAGTGCAAAGCAATTTATACCCTCAGGTTAATTATAATAATATCACAATATTCTAATATTTGTTATCTTATTGGCTTGCAGTCTTTGACACAGGTGTCTAGGGTTAATTTGATTGGAAGAGCAAGTTTAGGTCAGCTACTTAATTGGGGGAATTCCAAGATTTGCAGCTCCTTATCTTGTCCTTGTGCTTGTTCCCCTTGGAAGGACACCTGCTTCCTCCTGCCCACCTCCCTTTTGCTAATGTTACCTTCGACGGCGCCATGAAGTCTCATCTTGGCAGCCTTGGGGCCTTCAGATAACTGAAGTCCATGGGCAGAAAGGAATGTTTCCCCCATTTCTGCCCTTTCTTCCAATTTTGCAGCCTTGAGGGAGATAATGCCACAGGTGGCTGACCCAGCTTGCTGCATAAATCAGTTTCTGCAAAAGGCTCTCTGGTACTGATTCCTATTGGAATCCTATAGAATAATATATCGTATGTGTAATATTTCTATACGTGCATCTCTACAAGCAGTATATTTTTTAGTCAGCATACATTCTTCTCTGTTCTTCTTGTTTCAAGTGTCATATTCTTACAGGTTGCATTACAAATACTACATTGGCTCCTGAGCATAGAAAAAGTACAAGGCATGTAATATTGAAAGGCACAGAAGTAGTATATAAAATCCCTTTCTTCAAATCTATATCCACCAGGAAGGGAAGCTTCTCCTTGGTTCTTTCCTACCCTGGCAGATCCCGGAAAGGAAAGAAGGCAGGCGGCATGATGACATCACTTCCAGAAGGGAAGTCATCATGCTAGGGCCAGGAAATCCCTGTGACTACTTCTTCCTTTTGTCCAGATTTTGCTAGAAACTATCTGTCAACCCCAATGACCAACTAACTTATTTATAACTCCACCATACTTCCAGTACGTTTTCTAATCCAGATATGTTTTTGATATGGGCTTCTGACAATGTAAGAGATTGGAAGGAACTATTTTGGGACTAAATGCGGGTTGTTGCCCCATAGCAGATCCACAGAGAGACATTTTATATCCCCGTAAAACAATTAACAAGCAATGAATAATAAAATAAAAATCAAGTATGTTCATGCATGGGTGAGACAGTCACACTCTGCTGTATATAAATTAAAGTCAGATAAGAATAAGTGATGTTTATTTTTTTCATGTATTTGTCTAATTGGGTATACATATACGTGGAGATTGTGACTGCCCCTTTCCAGCTTCAACTGTCTATGTACAAGCAGCTATATCCTACTAATTTTTTTTTATTTATTTTTTATTTTTTTCAATTTATATACCGCCCATCCCCAGGGGCTCTGGGCTGTGAACAGTTAAAATCGATAAAAACAAAAACTAAAATCAATATACAAATAATAAAACAAATTAACAAGGTGCAGTGGTGGGGAGAACCCTCCCCCACCCCAAAGGTGGGAGGACGACATGGCACCGCCCCCTTCAATTGCCCCTACTAATTTTTTAATGCAGTTGTGTTCCTGAACACGGAGCATTTTTATAGATTATGCCCATAATAATTACTTAAAGTTTAAAACAAATACCATGAAAAATGATGCAGATCTTCAACCATTTGTATATGTTCCTGGTTAACCTATTCAGTATAGTATAGTGTGATAAGAGTACGGAAGCTGGATTGGAGAGACAGGTGAAATCTTTGGTTAACCTCAGTCTCATTGATTAGCCAGTTTTCTCTCACAAGGCTGTTGGATAAAATAGGATAACCCACATGTAAGCCAACCTAACTTCCTTAGAGAAGGGGAGAGATATACATGCACTCTTTGCTGATATAACAGCACCCTTTGCTGTTAATCAGTTTACACCTTTTTTGGTTCATTAATCTGTCTTGGACAGTATAACAATGGTGGTTAATGTCTTTCTGTTATGTCTGACCTGTTGTCTGGCACTTGTTTCTGAGCAAACTTTGGAGCCAGTGTGTTTTCAGTTGCACACCACAAGATGTAGTAGAAAGAAGGATGTTGCATCTTCATAAAGAGGTAGTACCAGCAGAGCAGAAACTTTCATTTATAATAATGGGGATTAAATTGTCTGAGCACTGCTCAATAATAAGTAATCTGCTTGCTCTCACAAAACACATTTCCATTGGGAATAAGATTACTTCTCCTAATGAAACTCCATTGGTTAACCATTTCTGTAACTAGGTTACCGTAAACTAGATACAAATTTGTGTGGCTAAGATCCCTGGAACTGAGCTCATGTGGGCTCTGTCCACAGAGTTTCATCATAAGCATTGTTGATGACTGCATAAATGAATTGGATCCATGTTTAAAATATAAATATTTTAAACATTTTTGTGAGCACCATAGGCTAAAAACTTGAGAAATGTGATGCATTTTACATGTACACATTGCAAAAGTTTGCAATAAATAAAACTGTACAACTAAGTATTCAATTGTCTCCTATTAGTTTTATAGTTCATAGAATCCAAGCCATTGAACAAATTTGAATTCTTGGAAAGGGTCTTTGCCATCTTTCCCTTCCCACCAGATCACATTGAATCCCTCCCCCCACTACTCTTGATAGAGAGAGGATCCTCACAAATAGAGAGGATGCAGCTAGTGGGGGGAATTGGTGGAAGTCACACATTTTGTGACAATCAATTTAGAACTGGTGTAAGGATGAGCTTCCCCCATCCAACGGTGGTCTTCTCCCTCATACCATTTCCTAGTATCCCCCAACTCTCTGGAGTAACAGGCTATGGGCTGAATGGGTTCCAGTGGGAAGCTGAGCTGGCAAAAATCTCTTCTGTGAATTCTGCATTATTCATAGAATGTCACAGTCAGTTGATGTCATAGTCTGTTTAAAGTATCACAATTTATTTACATTAATGTCTTTTTTGTTATGCTGGCTGTTATGCTCACTAAAGCTAACTTTGACATACTTATTTCCACCACTCAGTTTACAAGACATAAATATTTATATCTTTAATAACACAATCTAGAAAGTGTAATTTCCTGAATATCTGTGGATATGTATATGTTAAAATGTGCCTTTGTATTATTTTGAAGAACTAATTACCATCTTTTCTATATACTTTATGAATTTTGTCTCAGGCACTTGTTCAGTGTTGACTGTCATCAGAGCAATCTTTTTATTTCAAATAATATCCTGAATTTTTAAACCTGTTCGCCTGTACACTGTTATCAGTGATGCTCTTTCTTTTCTGGTAGTGTTCTATGGATAATTGCGAAATATCAGTATCAGTATTTTGTCTCCATTTAAAAACAATTGCTGGTGAAACTACTTTCCAGATTAGTAGTAGAAATAGCTCCCCCTCCAGCCCTAATTATGAGTAAGTAGTCATACTTCATGGCTGTGGCCCTCAGTGCAGTTGAACATCCACGTTATAGATTAAAAGATACAGCCAGTTCAGTAGAACTCATCTGAGCATTGTGATACAGATGGGGATGAGCATTCAGATGGTTTGCATTAGAAAGGTGCTGTCTGGAGATGGGTCTTCCCACACCCGGAGAAGCCCCCCCAGACTCCCCTGCAAAGCCCATAGGAGCTGACAGCGGTGCCGCAACTCACTGGGAGGAGGGGTCAGCACTGCACAGCCGAGGGGGAATGAGGAAGGCATCCGTGGCAGGGCCAGGCAGGCAGCCGGATGCCCTGGTGGTGGGGAAGGTGCAAGGACGGCTGCAGCGACAGGCGGAAGCCCAACCCCACCAGGTGGAACGGAATGGCAGCGGCAGCACTGAGGAAGGGCCGGGCAGGTGGCCCAATGCCCTGGTGGCGGGGAAGGTGCGAGGATGGCTGCAGCAACAGGCAGAAGCCCGACCCCGCCGGGCAGAAGGGAAGGCAGCGGTGGCACGGAGGGCCATGGCCACCCTGGCACTGGCCAAAAGGCCAGATGCCCAATGAGAGGGCACCAGGGCCGACGGCTGGCAGCATGGAGCAGCACTGCCTGCCCCAATGGGAAAGAAGGACGGAACCCCGCAGGCCAATGCAGAGCCTAGGGAGGTGGGTCCAATCCCAGTCCACCAAAGGGGATAGGCCAGATGGCCTGTCTGACAGGTTGGGCCCAGTAAAGGCCTACAGTGGGGATGGGGGGTGGAACCAGGAAGGGAGAAGGGAGGAGAGGCTTGCCCAAGGGCTCGCACCTGGACACAGGTGGGGCCAAGTCCTGCTACCTGCTATAGCACTAGTGATTGGCCTAGCGTTGGGGGCTGGATAAGGGGAGTGGGGAGGAACTTCCCGAGGCGGAGGGAATAAAAGGGCTCAGTGGCTCCCGGCCAAGGAGGAAGGACAGGCTGGCTCACCCTGCTGTAAGGATAGCTGCCTGCAAGGGAGAGAGAGCTAGCAAAAGGGGGAACACCCTACTCATAACACTCCCCTTCTGAGGCCAAGCAAGGAGGGAGCCAGACCTGGAATGTGGCATGTCTGGTAGGGGGGGGGTCTAGGTTCCGTCATTTCCTGGTCAGCTGGGAGTGCTGTCTCAACCATCACGGGCAGAGCCTCCCTGGTGACCACAGGCTTCTGGAGCTGTACTGTGAACCCTGGGGCATCCTGTCCCAATAGTACCGGGTAGGGTAAGGTGGGGACTCATGCTAATTCCATGTCCCAGTGGTGCCCCTGGTACCGGACAGAGACTTTCATGATGGGGTACTTCTCCTTCCAGGTCGCCCAAGAGACCAACTCCACCTTGGAACCCCTGCAAGATGCAGTGGCGGTGAGGGAGAAGTCAAGGACAGGAGGAGGGCCAGCCAGTTCCCACGGGTAGTCAATGAGGCCGGAGGATGGTACCAGCTAGTCACCACCCAGAGGGTGGAGACCCGCCAACTCCTGGTACCCCACGAGTTCCGCACCACCATCCTAAACTTTGCGCATGACAATGCTTGGGCTGGCCACTAGGGCGCTAACAACACTCTGTCCCGGGTATTATCCCACTTCTTTTGGCCCTCAGTAGCCTAGGATGTCAAGGCCTTCTGTCACTCGTTCCGCACCTGCCAGTAGGCCACCAGCTGACTCCCCCAGGCCCCACTCTTCCCACTGCCAGTCATCCAGATCCCTTTTGAGTGAGTGGCCGTGGACTTTGTAGGGCCCTTGCCACGGACAGCCTGGGGCTGCCGTTTTCTCCTGGTTTGGATGGATTACACCATGCAATACACGGAGGCCGTGCCGCTCTGCTCCATGCAGGTGGCAGGGGAGGCCAGGGCCCTCATCCGCTTCTTTGCCCAAGTGGGACTTCCCTGAGAGATTATAGTGGATTCTGGAACCCCCTTTACGGCCACCGTGACCCGCCAGCTTTGTGTAACCTTTGGGATTCGCCAGGTGTTTACTACCATTTACTACCCACAGACCAACAGGTTGGTTAAACGATTTAACCAAATGTTAAAATCTATGCTCCAGAAGTTGGCGCATAACAAACCGACCCAGTGAGACTTGCTGTCCTCTCCTCTTTGTCATAAGAGAGACCCCAGAAGCCTCCATGGGCTATGCCCCATTTGAGCTCCTATATGGCCAGTGGCCTCATGGAATCCTCGGGGTGGTAGAAGGGGAGTGGACCTCCTCCAAGGAAAGACCTGGGCAACCGGCCCCAGAGTATATGAGGGAGCTCCAAGAACGCCTTAAGTTCACCAGGAAAACAGCTTTGCAGAACCTGGAGAAGGTGCAGGAGAGCCAGAGAAGTCGCTATGACCAGGGGACTCAACTCCAAACGTTCCATGAAGGCGAAAAACTTCTTGTCAACCAGTGAGTCTTTGGGCCCCATCAGGGAGGTGACCTGTGGCAAGGCCCCTTCACCGTCATCCACGTGCTCAGACCTCTATCTTACCTCGTCCAATGGGGATCCTCCCGGCAACAGACAAAGAGGCTGCATGTCAATGACATCAAAGGCTTGCAAGAGCTGCTAGCGGGAGATTGTCATCTTGCAGGAGATCTGCTGGAACCTTCCAAGGGACACTTGCCCTGGACTCCCACGGAGACAGCAGCAGAAGAGCCCATGCTGGATGAAGCTTTAGGGCTGGAGCAGCGTGTCAGGTTCTGACTGTTTTATGTATCTTCAAACCAAAGAGACTCCATTTTAATCTTGTCAGTATTTTAAGTGCTTCTGTTGCAGGTGGCAAGCAGTTCACTGGAACATCACAGAGAGAAGAAGAATGTTATGTCTACAACTTTTCCAGCCTTGGGAAACTTTCACTTTCTCACCCTCGGGCCGTTTGTTTTGATAACTGTGGGGGAGGATGGGGCCTACAGGGAATTGCTATTCTGTACCTTTGCTATTGCCTGTCATTCGTAACAATACTTCTGTATCAGCCAAGATCCTTGTATCTTGGATTGTGGACTATAATGGTTGTTTATATTCAGTAAATCTTTTGAAATCAATGGACTCATGTCTCATTGCAAGAGGTAGTCTGGATTGCAACTTTTAGCAAGTCACAGTCTGACACAGCGGAGACAGGTAAAGGACCTACTCTGGGACTTCCTCAAGAGCTTCTCCTGGGTCCCCAGCCGCACGACCCTAGTGGCACATGCTATTCCAACCCCTATCGGGCGGGTCATGCAGGCTCCCTGGTGGCCCCTGCCAAGGAAATGAAAGGACATTGTGGATAAAGAAGTAGTGGATATGCTCAAGCTGGGGGTTATCGAACCCTCCCACAACCCCTGGTGGAGCCCTATTGTATCGGTCTCAAAACTGGACAGTTTGGTCAGGTTCTGTGTCAACTTCAGGGAGGTAAATCGTCTCACCCAATTCGATGCTTATCCCATGCCACATGCCGAGATCCTGATTGACCAGCTAGGGACCGCCCGCTACCTAGCTGCCTTGGATCTTACAAAGGGGTACTGGCAGGTGCCGATATTGCCGGCCGACAAATAGAAGACTGCCTTCGCCACACCCCAGAGGCTGTTCCTGTTCAGGATGCCCTTTGGTCTACATGGAGCGGCCACAGCCTTCCAGCGATTGGTCGACACGGTGCTGGCCCAATGTCAAGGTTTTACAGCAGCATACATTGATGATATCGTTATCTTCAGCCCAGTCTGGCCCACCCATCTGCAGCATCTCCAAAAGGTCCTGCAGGCCCTGCAAGCAGCTGGACTCCATGCCAACCCAGGGAAAAGCTGACTGGGTTTTTGCAAAGTAAAGTACCGGGGTTCATGGTAGGCAAAGGTCAGCTGCAGCCCCTCCCAGAGAAGGTGGCCACCTTGGAAGAGTGGCCACAGCCTGCCACTAAGAAACACCTAAGGCGCTTCATAGGGCTGGTAGGGTATTACGGAAAATTTATAAGGAACTTCGCCTCTCTGGCCAGCCCCTTAACAAACCTCCTAAGGAAATATCAGCCTAATAAGATCACCTGGACCCCGGCCGGTGAAGAAGCCTTCCACACCCTGCGCACCGCTCTGTTGGGGGCTCCGGTCTTGAGAAACCTGGACTTCGACAAACCCTTTATTGTCCAAATGGATGCCTCCGACATGGGCATTGGAGCAGTGCTATCTCAGGATATCAACAGCCACAAGAAGCCCGTTCTCTTTATAAGACGGAAACTCTAGGAAGCTGAGCGTAAATATGCCACAGTGGAAAAGGAGGCCCTATCTGTTAAGTGGGCCGTCAGGGCCCTCCAGTATTATCTTACCAATAACCCTTTTACCTTAGTCACAGACCATGCGCCCCTTCTATGGATGTCCTGCATGAAGGACCATAGTACCCAAATACTGAGGTGGTATTTGTCTCTTTTGCCTTTCAGTTTTGTGATATGCCACCGACCTGGCCACTGCAACATCAACACGGACTTCATGTCGCAAAAGCACAAATCAAGCGATCCCATCACAACGGCCCCAAGGTGGGGTGTGTGTCCAGAGGTGGGTCTTCCCACACCTGGAGAAGCCCCCCCCAGACTCCTGTAGGAGCCAACAGCGGCGCTGCAACTCACCAGGAGGAGGGGTCAGCGCCGCACAGCCAAGGAGGAGCGAGGAAGGCACCCGCAGCAGAGGCGGGCAGGTGGCCCGACGCCCCGGTGGCGGGGAAGATGCAAGGACGGCTGCAGCAACAGGCAGGAGTCTGACCCCGCCGGGCAGGAAAGGCAGCGGTGGCACGGATGAAGGGCCGTGGCCACCCCAGCACCAGCCACAACACAGGTGCCCAACAGGTCAGGCTCAGTAAAGGCCTACAGCAGGGCTGGGGGGTGGAACCAGGAAGGGAGAAGGGAGGAGAGGCTTGCCCAAGGGCTCGCACCTGGGTGCAGGTGGGGCCAAGTCCTGGCACCTGTTATAGTACAAGTGATTGGCCTAGCGTTGGGGGCTGGATAAGGGGAGTGGGGAGAAACTTCCCGAGGGGGAGGGAATAAAAGGGCCACGTCAAAGGTGCATATGCATTCAAATCTCTCAATACATTGCAACAGTTATCTTTACAATAGTTATAGACATCAGTGGTTCCAGTAGCAAAATACCAAACATCTCATTATGTTATGAAGGGTACTTGCAAGGAATGCCCGATAATTGATTGGAGTATTTTAAGGGAAAAGTTTATGAAAATGACCTGCATACAACCTTCATAATTAAAGTGAGAACTTTATTTTGTACCTGGGTAACAGAACCAGTGTATAATAACATGATTGAAAAGCAGCCTTTTAATGTGTATAAAGATGTCACCTGATGTGTGATAAATTCTATAGAATATAACATGCATACAAGAATGGAACTATCCTGGGGTGAGAGAATAAAACATACAGGATTATGAAAATTACACTTATATTAATGACAGTAACTTCAAATTATCTAAAATGATTTCCTAATACTACAATTTGATTTTTTACTTCAGTATATTATTACTAATATTATGTAAAAAAATTAAGTGAGTCAAATTTTGGAGCATTATATGTACTTAAACTATATTCCAAAAGACTGATGCATCTTTTAATTTGGATATTTTCTTTGCTCTCATGTATTGTATAAGTGATAAGAGATGGTTGCAGTCTAATTTGAAAGAAATATATTTATGACCCAAGAATAAGTGAGTGAGTTTTATTACTTGTATAACTGACAAACGTGGGACGTTTTTGTGCAAGATAGCTGGTGGGGATAATAACTTGGTGACAAAACAGAAAAGAGATAATAATTCATAAATTAGCAGGTCATTAATCTTGTCTTTATGAGAGAACAAGTTAATTTATTTCAGAAAAGGTTGAACCTCTGAGGAGCAGTCTATAATCTGCTTGATAGCCTAGTAATGTTGAAGGCACATAATATAATGCTATATTATTCCTTTCAAACTGGAGCTTTTAAAAAGGAATAACAGAGTTCAGGTCAAAACAGAATTAATGCTGAAAATGGGACTTGTGAAAGTCTTTAATTGTAACCAAGCACCATTTTATAAGAGAAAAGCCAAATTGCCTGTGGTGATCTTTGTAATCAGAAATTAGCTACAGTGTGTTGGACCTTTTCACATTTTCTAACTGAACAGGGGAAGGTGTAGTTATATATTTGCAAGATAAATTAATAAACTAATAAAATGTGTCTTTGTTTTCTCTTTAGAGAGTGTTTTGGAGCATCTTCAGAGATTTTAAGGTGACTGCTATAATGCATGTATTTAATCTAAACAAAGTTTGTTTTTTCCACAGAAGATGCTGCAGTTGAGCTTTCCATAAAGTTTATACCTCAATATCCTGGACGATATCCTTGCCAAATTCTTCTACAGTCCAAATATGACATCCGGATCTATAACATTGAATGTGTGGTAAACACAGATACTGTTGAAGCTGAGCTGGAGTTTGTAACTCCAGCATATCAAGCAGTGATTCAAGACATCCCAATAGTATGTCAGTTTTTACATGATGGAAGTCAAATAATACGGGTCATACTGGGCTCAAAATGCTGACTTGACAAAAAAGTGTGTTAGCACTTGAAAAACAAGAGTTCTTCCCTCATTTATTTCATCATAATCCTGCAGATCTTGTACAATTTTTTACCATTAACTTATAATTATGCTGAAAATAGGAAAATATCTTGGAATGATTTGGCCCATGGAAAAAAGCTGAAATGTTCCAAACTTTTGTCTAAAAATAATTCAAACTAATATATATATTAAAAGTTAACCTTTTCTGTGAAGTCCTTGGTTTTCCAGCCATATCTGATAGTTTACATATATGCAACTTACATTGCTTACAGTAGTTTTCAGAATAACGTTTATTGCATGCGGCCAAAGGCCATCACAATTAAGCAAATAAAGCATGTAAGTAAAACATGAACAATAAACAATAAAACTATAATGTTAAAAACAAATAAAAGTACACTAAAACACATTAGAATGACATGGTTTGAAACCTCAGAGAAGATAAAGCCATTCTAAGACTAGGAAAGGTTATTTTTGTCAAATAAGGGGCTCTGCCATGGTCCCTCTTGAACAACTTGACCAGGAAGAAAATTTGGAACAGAGAATTGTACTTCGGTCCAACTAGCATCAGTCTTAAAGATCCAGTCTCATATGCTGAGACCAGGTAAGGGGATACTCCAAAAGTCATCCACCAGAAAATAACAATGGAGGATATTTTTAAAGCCAGCTGTGCAAATGGCATCTGAAAGCAGCAGTGCATTGCTTTGCCTTAGGAGTGGAAAGATGCCTTTGCTTTCTCCAGAATCTAAATAAGACCAAGTACAAAGGAGCTCTGATAAACAGCAACCCAAGTTCAGCCTGCAGTAAAGCTAGAATTCACTTTAAAAAGAGATTTTGGATTGGTTCCAGCGTTGAGATCAGATGTTCATTCCAGCCCCAGATCTCTGCTCCTTATAGAAACTGCAGGATGGCCTTACACTGGAACAGTTTCAAGGCTGGCTAAACTAAAAATCCTCCTTTCATGGTGTAAAATTTAAAGATGGCCCTAGTAGTTCTCAAAACTGAGGCTTTTGTTATCACCAAGTGGGCTTTCCATAAGAGGGTTTCACTAAACATCAACCCAAGATACTTAAAACGTTCTACATTGTTAAATGGGATTGCCACCTATTGACCATTTAAATCTTTGAGGTCTCTTCCTAAAGACCATTACTTTAGTCTTGGAAAAATTTGATGTTTATGGTCTCATCCTTACAGAAATTGCTCAGTTTGTTCAGCATCCTCCTTAAACCAGTACACGTTAAGGACACCAACACTATGTCATCTGCATATAGGAAAATTGATACTTTCTGACCCACCCAGTGATAGTTGAAAGAACTCAGGTCCTGACAAACTTGGAACTATGTCATTTAAATACAAACTGAAGAGTAAAGCAGCCCAAATGCATCCCTCTTGACTCCCCAAGAAGTCAGCATCTCCTCTGTTAAAAGAGCCTATGGGAACTCTAGCGGATATATTGGAATGAAATTCCCGAATCAGAAACGAGGCATTTTTCAATATTAGAGCCTGCTAGTTTCGCCCTCCCTTGGTTCCCATCTACTGAGTTGAAGGCAACAGTTAGATCCGCAAATGCTGTAAATATGGCCTTGGTGTTGACCCAGCTGGTAAAGAGCCTGCCTACGCCTTTCCTGAACTCTGCTTGTTCAGGATGGATAACATTATTGGAAGTTTTCCAGTCTTCCAATTTATGCAGCAAAAATTTCCTGTACAACTTGGTGGCTATATCCAGCAGGCTAATTGGTTGATAATTTGGGAAGACTGATTTGCAGCCCTTTTTAAATATTGGGACTACAATGCTTAGATTCCACCCTGAGGGAAAAACACGAGTTAGAATAATCAGGGTAAACAACTCAGCAGAGATGGGCACCCACCAGTCAAAAAAGGATTTAAACAACTCAGGAGGGATCAGGTCCTCACCAGCGGACTTACCAGAGGGGAGAGAGGAGATGAGGAGGGGGATGCTGCAACAGGAGGCCGTTGTGATGAGGTAGACAGATCTAAAAGTAGTGCCTGTCCCACTGCCTCAACAATTGGCTTCTTTTATTTCTTTAAGATATTTATATCCCACTTTTCTCATACCAGCACTTTGGAGAAATAATGGAGTCATTTCAGGACAGGAAAATGGTGCAGGGGGCAGGTAGGACCCATTCCTTCCCCTCTGCCACTGTCCCAGTCTGAAATGGGCCTTTATGTTACTTCAGAATTGAATTTCCATGGGAAACTCACAGCTATTGTATGGCTGCAAGTCACCATGGCAATCATATGGTAGAAGTAATTTGTAGTTAGGACTTTAACCTGTAACTTGCAATCTAGGAGCAAAATGGCTTGAGGGTTTTAGGAGAGCTTGTTTTGGAAAAACAGGAAAAGTGTTAGAGCTATTGTTTTGCTATTGTTTCCTACAGTTCTAAAGTTCCAGCGGTTGTGACATGAACACAATTCCTGTTTTGTAAAAAAACAAAAAACAAAAACCCTGCCCAGATAAAATGATTTAACAAACATTGATTACAGATTATTTTCTCACTATGTGATTTCACACAGCGTGGAATAGAGCAGGGAGGGATTTGGATAGGAGGCATGAAAGAAGTGTGCTTTGAAAGGTACTCTGGGTTGGAAGTAGAATTAAAATCATTGCAGTGAAAGTCAGCCTGAACACGCATAGTTTTTTGAGATGTATGAAGGGATATCTCTTCACCCATCTTCACAATTTGATAAAAAAGATACAAGCATTCATCTTATTAAAACATCCACCCCTAAGTAATGCAGAATTAAATAACAGGTTTTCAATGGCCAGAATGAACATAATATCGACTCTTTCATTTTCAGAGATTAAGGTTTTTGGACTTGGTTACTGGCTGAGCAGACTTTGCATAGGTGCAAGCTTTTAGTGTGGTTAGTTGTCAGCTTGTTTCCCTTCAGTATAGAGTTTAATGTGGGGAAGGATACTGGGGTTTAAGGATGTGGTGCATCACATGATTCTATAAGTCCCTGAGGTCTTGCCTACTCTGCAGGTTAAATGATCTTTTGGGGATGGTTAACTGGTATCGAAGGGAAAAACTCTTCCTTCAGTCCTAATTAATAAGACTTCTAGAAAGCCAGCATGGTGTAGTGATTAGTCTGTGGGACAAGGTCTGAGGCTATTTACGTATTAACCTCCACTTTGCTTTAAAGGTCACCTGTGTCTCAGCATGACCTACCTCACAGGGCTGTTGTGAGGACAAAAATGGGAGGACTATATGGATTAAAAATCAAATCAAGCGCACTTTCCCTAACCAAAAGGTTCCCAGTAACTCTTCCATCTAGTGCAAAGATAAAAATCACCCTCACACTGTATCATTGAGGCGGGGGGAGGGGCTGGCAGGAGGGAAAGGCACCTGCATGGAGGAGGCACTTCCCTGTTGTGCTAGAAAATGTTATTGCACCTGCACCTGGGGCCAAACCATTAAAAATTGGCCCCAAACAGATTGGAACTGATTTTAAGTAAGTAAATTGACCTCTGTTGCTTCCACTGACACCAGAAAGTGCCATTTCCAGCACAACAGGTGAGCATGGAGGTAAGTAACCACTTCCCCTGTGCCCTCCACCTCCTGTTTGGTCCCTAGGAGAACTGGCAATCCTGAGTGCAGCTAATCTCCAACCTGAACCATAACACAGTATAGTGTGAAGTTTGGGGAAACACTGCACAATTTAATTTCATGCCCCTATGTAGTAGTAATAATAAAAATAAAATTAAAGCATACTGAAAAATTACAATGATATCTGAAAGCATGAGTGCCTTGATGTTGCACAGTCTAAAAAAGATATGCCCTTTACTAATCTGTGAAATCTTAGCAGCATTTATATTTGCTATACCTTTCGACATTTCATTTTGGATACCTTTTTGTTACAGACTAACATGAGTCAACAAGATTGGAAGCTTAAAGCCAATTTAAAGGGATGCTGTTTTTATGGCCCTCCTCTCATATATGTACCCCCAGGTGAAACAACTACTTATACTCTTATGTTCAAGCCAACTACTGAATGCGTGACTAAGGTAAGTGAACAAAATCATTACTGTTTTTTATGAACAGCACTTTACTTACAAACAACTAACAGGAATTTAGGATCACTCAAACATACATTATTTTAGTTATTTAGTCATGGTATTTATACCATTCCCATTTATACCTTTCCCATTTATACCTTTCCCATTGAGATCCAAAGTGGATTACACAGTGTAAGTCAATACAATCAACCGAATGAGACATCTAATAAGCAATGCAATATTATTTGGATTGCTGAAATGTGAAACTAAGCAGAAATCTGAAACAACCATATCTGTACATGAATTTTTAATAGCTTGATGCACCTTACCATATACAATGTATTTCATTTTTATCTCCAGCCACTCACTACCAAATTATGTGTAACAACTATAATTAATTCCAGATGAGATATTTATGTGGTGAAGTGTTGCGTGGCAAAGAAATTGCTGGGTAAAAGGAACTGTGAATGTCTCTTGTATTCAAAATAAAGAGTCAGATCACTGTATTACATGACAATGTATTTATACTTGTGGTAGTTAAATGCTCTGATCTGGATGGCCCACGCTAGTTTGACTTTGTCAGATCTTGGAAGCTAAGCAGGGTTGGCCCTGGTTAGTACTAGGATGAGAGACCACCAAGGGAGTCCAGTGTTGCAACACAGAGGCAGGCAATGGCAAGCCACCTCTGAACGTTTCTACCCCCAGCAGGGATTTTCGTAAATTGGCTATGACTTGACAGCAGTTTACACAAACACAATTGCTAAATGCCCATATAGTCAATAAGAGTATGTTTACTGTCCAAATCACTTTATTATTGCTTCTGTTTATTTCTGTAGCTTCCTTGGAGAGCTTCTAAATTTGACAGTCAGGATGTGAATATTGAGATATATTTCACTTTTATCCCATCACTCCTCCAATGAGTTGAACTCCCTTTCTCCTTTATTTATTTATTTGGAATATTTATTAACTTGCCTTTCAACCAGACAAGTAGAATCCCAGACAGGGAACAACAATACAATTCAAAATGGGGAGAAAACAACAGTAACAAAAACCATCAGCTCAGTGACAGTAATAACCACTAATATGCCCCTTTAAACAAACTGCTGCCCTACAAAACCAACAATCTCCTGCCCATGTAACTTGTCATCACTAGATAATAAAGGACTTCTTTAAAGACATGTCTTGCAGCACCTATGAATTTCCATCAGGATTAACATGTCCCTCAGTTCCTCTGGAAGGCTGTTCCAGAGGGCCAAGGCAGCCACTGAAAAAGCCCGTGATTGGGCAGCAGCAGATTGCATTGGAGGGGCCAGAGTACTTGTTGATGAGCCAAGTAGAGGCTCATACCAGGATTCTTGCAGCATAATTCTAAACAGTTACACCTGTCTAAATGGATTGAAGCCAGTGGGCTTCGGTGTAAATCTTTTTAGGATTGTTCCTGCGTTCCCATTATGTTCTTCCTATGTCCCTCCTATGTTCTCAAACAAGAAAAGGCAGTGGGGGCACACCACATCAATAAGGTCCAGGAAGTGAAAAAGAAACAAAGTGCAATGGGAGAATTGTTTAATTAATAGTTGTAGGTAGGGATGTGCATGGGTTTCCTGCTGCAGGTTTCGGGTATTTAAACTCCATTGGTATGCTCTGTAAAGATTCGGAGCACACTGAAATGAAAAGGCCGGGGGAAACTTTGTTCCGTCCCCATCCCCCACCCACCAATTTACCTGGCTGGCAGGCAGGCGCCCCCACTATTGCTCCAGCTGACTGGCGGCCACCCATTTGCCTCTGTGGCCCCCCGCCCCAACCAGCCATGCTGCCCACTCCATGCTGCTTGGCCAGCCTGCCTCACCGGGCGTCTGATAGGCTGGCACTGGCCAGGGAAATGGTGCCTGCAGCCGAAACCAAAGCGCTGGGCCACAAAGGGGTATGGGCACAGCAGATGCCACCACATGTGCAAGGCATCGGGAGGGCGGCGTGGCTGGCCTTCTGCAGAGGGGGGCCTGTCCTGCCTCCTCCTTCTCTCTGGTGCTTCCCAGGCGGGTTGCAAGGAACGAGACAGGTGAGGCTGCCAGCCAGCGTGTGGCTCCTTCGAGCAGGAGAGCGAATAGGCGCTCCCAGGTGGGTAGACATGATGGGTTTCTTCTTATGAAATCCTTTCTCCCACATATTTTTTGGCTCTACCATTCCAAAGTGATGCGAATAGCTCCCTGCTGGGGCTTTTGGTTTGGGAAAATGGCACAGAGGAGAAGACAGGAGCCCTTCCTCCCCACTCATGTCATAGTTCCAAGCAGAACTGGGCTCCTGGGGACTTTAAAAATGTCTTTCCCTGTAGCTGCTCTGTGAGTGTAGGAAAAATAAGTCAGATCCAAGGAATCTCAATCGTACTCACCAAAAAAATGTAATATGCGGCCTTCAGCATCTCTCCCAAACTGGTTTCTTGGTCAGATGCAAAAGTGTTTGCATCTGTGTTAATAAATATTTGCTTTTCTCATTATCATAGGGGAAGCTTATTTTACAAAATGAAGCTGATGGTACAGATCATGTCTTTCCCTTGATGGGGATTGCAACAAAACCTTTGGCATTGGATCACATTTTGATAGACTGCCCAGTGAGGCAGATTACACAGAAGATCATAATGGTGCCTAATTTTACCAGGAATGAACTGAGATACAAGGTAAAATAGGGCAGGGGGGCCTTGCATGCAAGTTTGCAAAGGAAAATGTCATAGATTCAAGCATCACTGCATCACAAGACAGGAAGAAATGGTGGTTCTAACAGATGACATGCCTGGAATCAATTTGACCTAACATCATTTGATATTGTCATATTCAGAATGGAAAACATTTCAATGGCATAATTTACCAAATTAAATGAGAGATGCTTAAATTGTTAATGTGTTTTTAACTGGTAAATTAGTGTTTCATAATGCCTCTTTGGCTATGCTGGCATACATCACACATCTTGTCATCTTGTCATCCTGAGCTGTCACTTAGTTTGTATGTTTGTTGTTTGTTTATTAAGGGATCTTAGCTGGGATCCATCTTCTTTCAGCTGTCAGCTCAGATTCTGTTCTCTCCCTCATGTTGGAAAGCTCTCAATGTCTGTTTCAACCAGTCATGCTCAGAATTCTCACATGCCCATTACATTAAACTTGTCAGAGCAATAGTATTTATTTGTCCTTTCAGAGAAATGTTTAGCATTTTGTAAACTGAAATGGAATAGTATTGACCTTTTAACAATCAATTTAGCAAGTTATAAACTGAAATATACAAGTGGAATCCGCAAAGACTTGCAGGAGGCGTCTCACTTCCTCTTCCCCATTATTTCCTCTTTTCTTTCCCTGAAAGCCACCATAACCTTTCCCTTTTTCCTGACTTCTTCTTTCCTTCTCACCTACCACCAACCTACGTTTATCTCTCCCTTCATCTTCAGTTTCCCCATTTCCCCCAGCCTGCCCTGGCTCTGCCCTTCCACAGGAAGAAAGGGGAAATAAACGGGCAGTCTTCCTAACCCAGTCTTGCCCTCCCAAAGGGAAGAGGGAGGGAGGAAGAGGCAGCCTACCTTGGGTTGTGTCATGGGTTCCCCCACATGCCGAGTGACATGAGACCATTGTCTGTCTATACAGGCAAGAAGGAAGCATGCAGCTGGTGAGAGCATGGTCAGGGTCCAATCTGTAGGTCATAAGAGCAAGGCAAAGTCAGGACAAGTGGTGTCTGAATGGTTGCAACTGGGGCAGATTTGGGCCATAGTCCAAAGCAGTCTGAGGTCATAGATGCAAGGCATGGCCAAGACTAGTGGTGGCCAGGTGGTCAACACTGGGGCAGGTCTGAGTTTTAGTCCAAAGCAGTCCAAGGTCGCAGTCCAAGGCAGTCTGAGATTGCAGGAGCTAGGCAGAGTTCAGTGGTGTCAGGGTTGAAGGTGATTTGACTCATTGCTTCCATAACCGGCCTCCCCCCTCTCCGTCTTTTAACGCCAAGGTTACTTCTGATAATGAAGTAATAAAGGTTTCTGTTGAACTACAGTGACCTCTAAGTCCTTGGTGGAATGTCATGGTAGTAGTAGTTCAACAGAAACCTTTCAAAAACAAAATCCAGCGGGAAGCTGCTGAATTGGAATTCATATGTAAATTTGACTCAGTCAAGATGGGATTGAATAGAGACTATGAATGGTTATCTCATTATCAGAAGTAACTGACTTCCTTAACAGAAGCAAACTGATCTCCATATCAGAAGCTACTGTTTGCATCTACTCTGCCCTCCCCTCTCCACCTATATATCTGACCAGTTTCTTCTTGCCCTCCATGCATCTGACGAAGAAAACAGTGATTCTCGAAAGCTTATGCTACAATAAAGTTGGTTAGTCTTAAAGGTGCTACTGGACTCTTTTTGATTTTGCAGTTAGAGAATGTCACTCAAGCTCTCAATTCCTGTACCTAGAAAACCTGCTTTCAAGTGCAGTCCACCGTAGTAGCTTTTAGAGACCAAACAGAATTTTCCCCCTTTAATAGACTTGTGTAGGAGTTAAGAAGAGTTCAGGTTCCAGTCAAATTCTATAGATAAATAGGCTGCCCATTAATGACATTTAACTAGTCTTTCCCTTGGAGCCAGAGCAGGAACATTAGAAGTAGTTTTTTTAAAACACAGATTTACCTGTAGATTGGGGTTCTGGCCAGAGGTAGCTTAATTCCTGAAGAGAAATGCTTGCTAGTGTAGTGCTACCACACACCTAAATAGGGCCTTTTAAAAAGAGATTTGTGTGCCCATCTCCAGGTTTAGATCCACAAAAAGCAAGCTTTTAGAATAGGTGGGTAGGTTTTAATTCTAATTTTTAGCTAGGTGCTTTGGATGGGTTAGTAATTTAACTCTTTAATAATATTAATTACTAGTTAGTGTAGGTTCCAGGAGCAGAAAAATGAGTGACAGTAGACCAGAGAGGGCTTGTGGGGAAAGGCAAGAGATAAGACTAGAGGGGTGGAGGGGAGGAGGAGGGCTGTTTCCCCCCACACCTGCGCAGAGGAGGCCTATCCCAGCAGAGTTGCCATTCACCAGCCTAGCTTCTGGTGACAGCAAAAGGGATCACAAGGCGCTCTTTCCTGTGGCAGCTACAGGAGCACCATGCCCACCACAGGTGCCTCAGGCAGGAGTTGGCACTGGGCAGGTGCCTGCTTCTGAGCCCCCCCTCCATTTATTGAGACCCAGCAATGGGAGGAGAAGCCGCATGAAGAGTCTTTTGGGGTGGGCTTGGGAACGTGAGTTTTCCGTTCCTCTTGCTCAGTCCAGAGATCCGGAGAATGTTGGAGGAACTGGTTGGAGGTCTTACCATCAGTGAGCCTTTCCCAGTTTCCTCTGAGGCCAGCGGCAAAACTTTTAGGGTAAAGCAGGAAGATGGTGGAGGAAGAGGAAGAGATTGTGGAAGTGGTGTTGTGCACATTTCTACCCCTTCTCTCTCAGGGCCAAGCTACACATGACGAATGACACTTGAACAGCAAGTGTATTTCTCCCTGTTCACTTGCCCTCCACTCAATCCACTTGCCGTTCAAGTGTCATTCGTCATGTGTAGCTTGGCCGTGAGTCATCTTTTTCTGCCCAGCCTAGAAATGTGTCTGGGCCACGTGTCTCACAGGAGACATCTCCTGGGGTGCCCGCAGCTGCAGGGCAGTGTGGGCCTTCCTTGTCCACCAACATCTGGGAGCATTTCCAGAAAATGGAGGACCCCCAGTATGCACAGTGTCAGCACTGTAGGGCCAGATCAGTCGAGGGAAAGATGTGAATCATCTTTTAATGACCAGCCTCAGGCACCACATGACAAAGCACCACCAGTTGGTGCTTCTTCAGGAGGAGAGACTGACACCACATAGCTGCCAGCAAGCCAGCAGGGAAGTTCATCCCACAACCACTTCTCGCATGCTCCTCAACAGGTCTTCTGTAGGAAAGGGATGCCAAACATCTCTGCCAGAGATGTTTGGTGCACATGGTAGTAGTGTGCCAGAGAGGGGATCCAGAAAGCATCTAGGCTTATCACTCGGAAGATTGTAAGGATGATCGCCATAGATTGGCTGCCTTTCTCTGTAGTAAAAGATTGGAGGTGGCTGGGGGCATCTTCTTTAGGGGGTCCCTGCAAATTTGGTGGAATTCGGTCAAAAAAAATGGCAGATATAAAGAAGGTTTATATCTTCGTCAGAGAACTGTGATTCTTGAAAGCTTATGCTTCAATAAAGTTGGTTAGTCTTAAAGGTGCTACTGGACTCTTTTTGATTTTGCTATTACAGACTAACATGGCTAACTCCTCTGCATCTATTCTCTAACTGGTCAGTTTCAGACCAATCTGAAGTGAGTCATTTGGTTTCTGACAGGATTGTTCAGAATTTGTGAGTGAGTCTGAGAAGGAGGGTCAGACAGGCTCCCCTCTGGAGTGAGGGAAGAGGAAACTTTTCTATTTAAGAATTCTTTGTATAAGTGTCAGCAGGAGCTGAAGCTCGCTGGACACTGACACCATAGAACTGGGAGTGTTTTGGCAAGAGTGATTGGATAGTAGGTTAGACTCCCTTTCAAGCCAACAGAAGAAGGTTTATATCTTTTTAGGAGAAGAAGGTTAATTAAGTAAAACACCTCTCACTACTAAGAACAAAGAATATGAGTAACTAAGCTATTTTGCCTATTACTCAAAGTGCACTCTGTACTTTCAACATTTACCTCAGCACTTTCATTCCCTGACTATACTTATTCAATCCCTGTCTGTTAAATAAAGTTATTATTTCCTTTTGAATGTTATACAGTCTCCGGTGCCATTTCCAACAAAAAGGAAGAGGGCTTCTGCTTCAAGTTCCTGGGCTGAGCTAAAAAGCCAAAATTATGTCTGACTGTCAGGGCAGGACAAACAGACTTCCAAACCATAAAGATGAACATTCTACTTGGGCTGCTCAGCAAAAGCAGGCAAACTAAATTTTGGCAGGAAAATCTGTCTCACACTGGGGGAGTGAAGGGGGGGCACGGTTCCGTCATAGCTACTGTCAAGGAGTTCCAGACCCCTTGGGCCCAGCCCAGCTAAGGAGAAGGGACACAGGCTGCCTGGCAGGTCCTGTTGCAAATAGCAAACCAGATAAGCTGCCACCAGCTCCCCAGTCTAAGGAGTTAGGGAGCAAAGCTCCAGAGCCTATTAGGGAATTTAGCCAAAGCAAAGTCTACCTTGCAAGGGTAAGCTTGCAGGCAGAGTTCACAGCCAAAGAATAGTTGTTTGGTAGGTGGATCTCAAGCACACATAGGTTGAGTTCAACAAAGGTTTTATAGCCATGAGGCTTCAGAGTCTTAATAACCCACACAAGATAAAAATAGAAAGATTTATTCAAGGTGCAAAGTCATCACACATAAGACCCAAAGTGAGCACAAACAAAAAAAATATCTACAGCAGTATGCTCTACATACCACACTGAATTCTTAGGAGGCAAAGCAAGTTGGTTTCTCAAGCATAACAAGCAAAAATCCCTGGTAAAGGGTTCACAAAATAGCCAAAGCAAAAGATGGAGCTTCAGTCCTTCTCATCAGATAGAGCCAGAAGCAAAGCAAAAGAGCGTGGGCAGAGATCTGAGATAGACGCCCACCACAAGCTTTTCCATGTTGGTTAAAAGCCGGTTTATATTGGTTCAAGCAGGAACCAAAGTGAGGCAGGCCTGACCACACCCATTCCTAGCTTGACTACATCACCTGACAAATGCAAAAAGGGACGTGTGACAAGTCCACAGCTCTTGGCACAGGACCCCAATCTACAGGTGCGAAGTTAATTACCAATTAGCCAGCAAGAACAGCTTATCTTGACTCAAGGACAGAGCAAACATAACTTACTGCTAGCAAAAGCGAAAAGCCTCTCCAAAAGGGGGGAGGGAATTTCTCCAGCCAAGGAAGCCTCCAAACCAGCTCTCAAAAGGGTTTCCCATACTCTTAAACATAACGTTTTTTCTTTACAGCTACCAATTAAGTTTTACTTTACAAGACTTAAAACTAGCATATCTTAAAAACTTTTTTTTAAAATTCACACTTCACGACCCTCTCAGGATACCTAAAAAGTACACCTGGACACCATTAGGTAATTTAAGTTAAACTGAACCAAGCTCCCCTGCAGCTCCCCCCTCCCCCCCGAGAAGAACAACAACCCTGAATCAACAACAGTTGAACACCAAACCAAACTTATGGCAACAGAAAACAGAACTCAGCAAACAACAGCATAAAAAAAACCACCCCAAGCCCCAACAACACCCCAACACCAAGTCCCCCCAAAAAGAACAACCAGCAAACCCAGGTAAATTTAATAAAATTAACTGGATCTATTACCGCAAATAACACAACACCTACAACAGGATAAAGCAACAACAAAAAACCCTGAGAAGAACAAGCAGCAAAATTAACAGAAACCAACTTCAAAGCAAATCTTCCTCCTACACACAAAGGCCCAACCAAAGCATTCCCCACACATCAAAAAAAGTTTTAAAAATGCAAAGTAAAAAATAAAACATTTCCCTTCTCCCCTAACCCTATCTCTCCCAGTCACCAGGCCAATCTCCTGTCCCTAAAGAGAGAAAAAACCCAATGAGTTTACGACCCTCAAACCAAGCAGCAGCAGAAGACCTGCTGCAAGTCTCAGCAGGCAGCAGCAGGAAGGAATCGACTGGGCAGCAGGTTCCAGTCACATTCCATGTTGAGTCCAAAGTAAGCCAGACCCAGGCCAGACTACAGAGTGAGAGTCCACAGCCAGCAGCAGGCAGGGTCTCAGATCTCTCCAGACAGCCAGAGCACACAAAGGTTTTAAAAACAATTGGCCAAAAGAGAGCTCCTGCAAATATTGACCACTCATTCCCCCTTCCCTTCCCCCTCCCTTCTACCTCTGCCTCATTCCCTCCTCCCTTCTTCTCCCTCCCATCTGGTAAAAAAAGGCAAGATGCAGTATTTCTTTGCTGTTCCTTAACAAAGGAACAGCCCAGCCACTATTACCGAAGTTTATCAAATTAACCCAAATTAATTCAGTAAACTTGAGTTTGAGAATACCAAATCTCATTTGGTATTCTCTTTTGCGTTCAGTAATACCAAATTTTATCAAATCAGATTAAATTCTTTATTTTTAAAGGAATATTGAACCCAAATTGCACATTCCTAATTGCTGCTTCATAAATCTTCCATTGGACTCCATAGCATACTCTATCAGTGTGAGTTTTCCCCAGTGTCTTCCCAATGTCTTCTAGAGTAGCTCTGTTTAGGTCACTTAGTTCCATGATAAACCATGGGACTGGATTCAGTTTCAAGGGTTGGAAAGGTCAGAGAGGAACACTGTTGTGAGTAGTTTTGAGGAACTTTATATCTCAAGCTCTTCCCATAGCCTCATTAGAATATGTTGGGAATCCTAAGATCCTCTAGGGCTTCTGAAATCTAGAAGGATCTGTGAGCTTATGTGGGGAAACCAGTTTAATGTGTTTCCCCTATTTGCAGGGTGTCAAGGCCATATTCACTTTTGTCTTCAATAGATAACGTTCAGACCATGGTTCAGGCCAAATCTCCAACCCTGAAACAAGAATTTCCTTTGAAAGTTCAGTGCAAAATATTAAGTCCAAGGTGTGGTAGCTTTCATGTGTGGGGCATGTCACTTTTTGAGAGAGGCCCAGGGTTGTCAGGGAAGCTATAAATTCCTGGGCTGGCCTTGATATGGAGCATTCAGCATGGATGTTGAAGTCCCCCAGAATCATCAGACTAGATATCTCCAATTACGCGTCCGGCAGCACCTTTGCCAACTCAGAAGGGGGGGGGGGTCAGTAAGCAAGCAGAATACCTAATCTATCTTTAGTTTCCAATGGGAAGAGCATACATTCAGTGCCAATGCATACATTTCAATGGCATGGGACAACACATCGAGGAAGTTGTATGTTGTACTGGGCTGAATAGCCTAATGGCAAGTTATATACAGAACATGAAAATTAGTCCCACCAAATAAGCTCTGCTGGTTGGGAATTTGCTTTGTACAATCAGAGAAGAGGATTAGAGGCAAACACACAGGGTGATGGAAGTCTTTATTGAGTGTATCTATATCTTTACTTAGTGACTATTTTTTTTTACAAATTGGGAGGTGTAGAAAGCAAGGAAAATTATCTACTAACCAGGAATTTTCAAAATTCTCAACCGGCATTGCTTGGCTATATTTGGCTACTTTTCACATGGTAAACTAGACCTGCTCTGGAAGTTCTGAGTTTGGAGCTTCCACCAAATTTTTAAAGTTAATTGATAGTAGGACTGTGAGCCATTGGCTGGCAACTAGCAGGAGGGTGAGAGGGGATGGAGGGCATGGGTGTCACTTCTGGTGAATAACCAGCAGTGACATCATATCACTGACATGACACCAATGTGATGCTCTAGGATCTGGACAAAACTTGATGGTATTTGCCAGCTTTCAGACACTCCCCCCTCCCCCAAGTGTCAGTGGGTAATGAAGAAGTAGGCTAGGAGGTCTCCGTAATTCTCAAGCATGCAGGGACCCAAGGGACCATAGTAAGTAGAGAGAGAGAGAGAATCTAAGGCTTTCCCCCACCTCATGCACTTTCCCCCAACCTGAAGCATGCCCAGGAAGCTGCTTTGTGCTCCACTGGGTTACATTTAAGTTGAATCTAGCATGGCTCATAGGGGATCCCTTGGGTCATTTCAGGATGGGAATATGGCATGTGGTTGAGGCCCCCCTCTCCCTACCCTGTAAGACCCATGCACCTGAAAATTAACTTTAGAAAATCAATGGGAGCTCTGAAAACAAAACACCCAGATGATGTCTGGGTTTGCCCTCAATTGTCCTTGAATACTAGTTTTGTTCTTAGCTTCCTTGGCCACCCTTGCAGCCAAGCTACAGTAGAATTGCTTAACCCCTTGTTCTGGTCTACTGCATCTGTATAGCTCTGGGCCAGATTGCTAGTATTCTTGGATTTATAATTCTTGGTTTTCTAGATTTCTTTTCTGAGCCATGTGTGCTTCCTGACTGTCACTTTAGGGGCTCTATGAGGCGTAACACGTATTTTTCTAGAATTCATTTCCTTAGCAGAGCCAGCCATAGACAGAAATCCTGCCTTCTGATGGCTCTGGTTGCTTGGTCATGAAGGAAATAATTATTACTTCATACATTCTAAGCAGAATCCTGACATTTAAAATATATTGTGAAATAGAGCCCTGGGCTGATCATTCTATTCAAATCAATCTACTGTTTGTCTCTCTTCCATCTCTATTTTTGTGCCTTATGTCATGCTGGTTCCATGTAACTGTACACCCTTTCCCTACTTGTCATACTATTAACATGTTTTTCTTCTTAAAATTTCCTCTCATGATCAGTTTCTTAATATTTTTTTTCTGAAACACTTCTCACTATCTGCCTGCTGGCTTCTGACTCCTCTAATTCAACATTGCTCGTTTGGCATTTTTTAGTTTCTCCTTACATCGCTGACTTGTTCATCCAAGTGGCAGTCCACATATTCAGTGGCCTCAACCTGAGGTCTTATGACCATGGTAACACAGTTCATTATCTTCTTCTTCTGCATCACCTGGAGTGCTTCACACAAAGGCATCTTGACAGAAAGTAATCACTTTACTTCCAGTTGCTTTACTCCAGGGACATCCTAAGCAGGCCAACTCAGAATCCTACTTGGGTCTATCTAATGGGACTTAAACCTAGAACAGCGTTCTTAGGATTGCACTGTTAGGCACCTGATGTGGCACACTGGGTTTGCTTTCAGTTTTTATCAGTAGTAATAAATTATTCATCTTTTTAGATGTTATCCATTTAGCAAAAAAATTGCTATGACTCCCCCCCCTCCCCTGCTTTTCCATTAGTCCAAATATGATGTTGATGAAAAATATATATCCTGGGAGAAAATAAATAGACTTGATCAGTATGTATCATTGTTTAGATGGATTTTAAGTTCCAACGTATTAGAAACTTTGCAGCACAATGTGCATAATCAAAATATGCCATAAAGTATTTTTATATTTACTGAAGCAAATGTGTCCCTGTCCCTATGCACAGCTGATGTCTTGCTATTTGTTGGTGATGAGAAGGTTCCCTGCCATCAACAGCTGTTCTTGACTGAGCCTGGGAGAATTTGGCTGCTTTCCTTTTTTCAGTCTGTTGAAAGAGGCAGGCTCCAATTTCTCCTGTCAATGACTGTGTGAAAAACTGAGAAACTGTGAACTGAGCTTCAAATACTTAGTCACCGAAGTTGCCGTTACATATTAATACACAAGGAGACTTAGTAGTTCAGGAGAGTAGTAAGTGAGCATTGTTCCCATTCCTGGGAGATAGTGGTCTCATACTTCGTTCTCTTTCCCCTTCATTTTATGATGCTACTTATTACCACCCCAGCCCTTTGTCCATCAACTGAATCTCATGCTAAGTAAACCTGCTGCCTTACAGTTGTAACAGTGGTGCAAATATGTCTCCTGAAATCTGTGTTGCAGCATGATTGGTTTGATGAAAAAGTGCTTCTTCTGATACCATTTTCTCAATTCAGAACAATGCCATTAGTAGAAGTTGTATATTGAATATACAGAGCATACATAACACATGGCAATATTTTATATTTCATCCTTAGGAAAAGAGAAAATTTAACTGAAAAGGAAGAACAGAGAAAAATCTATATTTAATTTTTTTGCATAGATATATCACCTGCAGTTTCCTATTTAAAAAGCATGAAATACAGTTAGGTCCCCTGTTTGATCTTCCTCCTCCCAAGATAGTCCTCCTGGGCAACCAGGATCTAAAAGATATCAGTTACAAGGCTAAAAGCATTTCAAGATATTTATGAAATGTCTGAAAGAAGAGGACCTCAAGTGGAAGGGTGTTCCACAGCTTTGAATTTACCCCTGAAATGATCAGTTTTGTGTAGAGCCCAGTTCTATATCCCTCAATCACAGAAGCACAATCTAAACTCATGAGGGAAGGACTATCATGTATATGTCAATGTTTTCTGACATATCCTAGATCTAAACAGTTTAAGGCTTTAAAGGCTAGAACCAACTCCTAGAACTTGGCCTGTTTGTTTTCAATATTCTTGAAAGTGTGACTGGTACAAAAATCACTCAGCGAGTTTCCATGGCAGAGTGGGGATTTGAATTGGGGTGTCCCAAACACCAATCGAAGACTCTGTCCGCTATTTATGTATTTAATTGTCCACCTTTCTCACTGAGACTCCAGGCAGATTACACAGTTTTAATCAAACCACTGTGTCATGCTAACTTTCAAACAACCCAAACATGAAGCAATATTAGCCTTTTAGAAGGTTCATCTACAAGTTCATTTTATGTAGGATATGGATTAGTAGGCTTATGGTAAGATGAAGCAACTTGTTTGTGAGCAGACTGAAAAACAGAGCAATCCAGTTCACCTCTTTTCACTGTAAAAAAAGGCTAGTTCTTTTTAAATTACCTGAATGAATAAGGGTTCTGTTTAAAGAAGCATTAGTATATTGAGTAGCTAGCTACTGGGTGTTATACTTAATGCAAGACTTAATGAACTGCACAGAGCAGTGGTCCTGATTTTGCAACCCTTACTTGAAGAATGTTGGTCAGGAATATTTCAAGGAGTTAATGTACCTTAACTTGATTAATAGCACCAAAATTTAACTCTGATGCATTTGAAAGGGCACAGCAGAAAGTATTCCTTTCATTCTATAGTCAATTAGGCACTGCAGGGAAGAGTAAGAGAAATAAAGAAATGTTTGTGCTTCAGCTCAGTTTGGGAGCAACATTTTTAATGTTATCTTCACAATGTTTCTGTATATAAGGTTGTTTGGCTTTTTATTCTGTTTGCTTCATTTTATCATGCTAGGTGTCTTCAGATCTTCTGATAGTAAGCGGTGATCCAACTCTAACTGTTGAACCTGGTGACACAGCTGCTTATACTCTGAATATATCTCCATGGAAACGTGGAAAAATTCAAGGTATGTTTTAATTTTAATTTAGTGCTGCATTATAAGTATGGCATAATTACTTCATGATTCCATGAGGTGCAGCTAAACATTGATGAAATTACCTCACTCTCACCTCTGTTTTACCAAAGCATCAATCAGGAAAGCTTTTCTCCTGTACAAGAGCCTCCCTCAACACTACACATTTAATAATATCTAATTCAAAATGTAACTTGAATTTAGGTTGCTCATAATCTAGTTTTTGGTCACTTCTGCCAATCTAGCTTTGGCCATAAACCAGCAAAGATGTTTACACTCATGATGGGACTATGCTCTTACAGTCAAGATTTCCCATGCTGTTTTGGCCCCAGTAATTTTCACTGCAAAAGAGGCAAGCTGTTATTTAAACTGTACCACAATATAACTGGGCATGGAGCAGGGGTCACTGGGGCAGTTGGGGTAGTAGTGAAGTTCCTGCATTGTGCAGGGGGGTGGACTAGATGACCCTGGAGGTACCTTCCAGCCCTTTGATTCTATAATTCTAACACTGCTGGAGTTGCAGTAAAATTGGCATAGAGAGCTCTGACTGTTTTTGTGGATCTTCAAAGGACCTCCTGGTTTTCTCACAAATTGCTCTGCCCCTGAACAAAACAGACATGTCAATTTTAATCTACCCCACTCAGATATTTAAGAGTGCTTTATTTATTTTTCCAGGGCAAACTGCCTTCATAATTCCCTTTTCCATGGTCAAGGATATCAGCTTCCTCTCAGGCTCTCCTTGGTATGTGCCCCCTGCTGGCACCATGATGAGTAGGACCATGGTGACCTCTCTTTACAAGGCTGCCAAGGAACTTTTCAGAAGCTTGTTTGTGGAGACAGGGAACTATTATAATAATTCTCTTGCTGACTGTACACTGGTTGAATTTGCCTTTGATTTCCTGGATCTTGCATGCAGAGACAAAGAGAACTATTATAATAACCTGTGCAAAGAAATAGAAGATAACATCAAAAAAGAAAGAACAAGAGATGCTCCACACAGTGAACAACATTGTTGCCACCATCAAGTGGCAATCACTGGAGTGGGTAAGCAGGGACATCAACACGGAATACATGGTGATTAATGGGGGCTCAAATATCTGGGCAGTGACAGAGAAAATGGGTTTCAAGCACATTTACAGCATGGCCCACAAACTTCACCTCATGGTGAAGGATGCTCTGGGACCAGGTTCTTCTGAGGAATCCAGGTGGACACTGCAACTCATGAGTGTCTCATCATGAGATGCTGGAGTATCATGTGTCACTTCTTGTGCAGTGTGAAAGCTATTCACCAACTGCATCAGAAGCTGGTCCTGACAAGCATGCTAGAGCATGGCCTGATCAGCGATATTAGCACTTACTGGAACCCCACCTATGCCATGCTTGAGCATTTGGTGGAGCAACAGGCCACCCTCACTATGTGGCTGTCAGAGAGTAAAACTAGGAGGGGGGAGAATCAGTTCAGCCAAGAGGAGTAGCTGACTATCTTCCAGACAGTGGAGATCCATAGGCCCCTTAAGGACTTCACTGTCATGTTCTTGGCTGACATAGCAACCACAGCAGAGCTAGGGTCTGAATCTGGAAATTTTACACGTGCTGGTAAGACAGGCTGTCCTCTAGTTATTACTCCATGGGGAGTGGGGAGCTGTGGCCTCAGTTTTACCAGTATTTTTGTACATCAATGGCATTCTGCTTATATCTTCAGGGGAGAATAGATCATTGCAATACAGTGTAATAAAACAGAATGGCAAGCAAGGAGAAGGCAGGACTTCAATGCTGACTTTATGCTTTATGACTTGATTTCATTGCAAAGATTCCATGACCATAACTCACAAAGAGAAAGGGAAAGAGTTTTAAAGCCATGAAGCCTCTAGGGTGACTAAAGGCCAGTTCTAGGCTGTTCCAATGAGCAGCTCTCAGCTGGAAGCTAAATAGGTGCTCCCCCTGCAACTTCAGCCAGCTTCCTTCTTCTTTCTGCAGACCTGGCCACAGAAGAGACAGGAAATGCCAATCGACAGAGCAGAGGTAGAGGGAGGGATGACTGCACATCACATTCTGTTTAGGATTTGCTTGCGGGCAAAGAGGAACCCTTACTGAAGCTCATCTGCCTGATGTTGCCCAAAATGCAAAGAAAACTCTGGCAATACACTGATGCACATGGAAAGAAATGGTGTCTGAGCCATTTGCAGGCATGCTTCACAACACCTTTTTATATAAAACATAGAAGGGAATAGCCAGAGAGTGAGTGCATTGCGGGGCTGGATGATGCACAATTCTTCTTCTCCATAGATCCAGAGGAGTTAGCCGTGTTAGTCTGTAGTTGCAAAATAGTAAAGAGTCCAGAAGCATCTTTAAGACTAACCAAATTTATTGAGGCATAAGCTTTTGAGAACCACATGCCTAAGTGGGTGTCATCAACATATTGATGGCACCCAATACCAATGCCTCAGACAACCTAAATCAAAAGTCTTTTAATCAAATGGATTCTGGTTTTCGAAAAGGCGCGCTCACAACTTGCAAGTTGCTGCTCACAAATTGGATTTCTGGCTCACAACACTGCACCGCTTAGAGGGAACATTGGTGTATCTATCCCTACCTCGATGACTGGTTGATAACGGGCTGGTCAGAGGAGGATGTGAAAAGACAAGTTCAGTTAGTATTACGTACCTGTTTGGACTTAGGCTTGCTGGTGAACCAGAAAAAAACCCAAGCTGACTTCTGCTAGGAGGGTACAGTTTATAGGCCCCATACTCGATGGCAGTGAGAACAGAGCCTTTTTGCCTGCAGAAAGGGTAAACAAGATTAAGAAACTGGTTGGATTGTTCCAATGCTGCCATTTTCAGTGAGTTGGGAGGATACAGGCAGTACTAGGCCTAATGGCCTCTACTATGGCAGTGGTCCCCTATGGTCGCCTGAGAATGTGAGAACTGTAGTTATGGTTCCTCTCAGTCTTTAGGCATGAGAGAGATTTGCAAAAGAAAAAGTTTAATATCCCCAGGTCTGTGGTTAAGTCCTTGCAGTGGTGGAGGACGGATTCAAATCTACAACAGGGGTTCCCTTTGGACACGTACATTTGGATCTTTTCATCACTACAGCTGCCTCGAACTTAGGCTGGGGGGCACACTGCAGGGAGTTATATGCCCATGGACTGTGGGATGATGAGGATAGGGTACATATTAACCTTCTTGAACTAAAAGCTGTGCATAATGCCTTAAAGTCCTTTTCAGATGTGGTAAGAGGCAAGTCTGTGTTAATTCTCATGGACAACTCCACTACGATGTTTTACATAATAAAACAAGGGGCAACTACTTCTGCAAGCCTCTGCAAAGAGGCCTTAGCTATATGGAATTGGGTTCCTCTGAGTACTCTTCCCAAAGTTAACTTATGTAGAAAACCAGCAGGACACTATCCAGTTAGTATGGCACACTGTATAAAATGCATGCGCCGGTGACTTCCGGTTTGGGATCCATGCAGGTCTAACGCAGCTCTAAGTGCTGAGCTGACCGGGCTGCCGTTTTAACGGCCGGCGGGGCAAAATAAGCTCGTGGCCAACTGTTCTCAGGCGGAGAACAGGCATAGGACGCTTAAGTACCTCAGGGCGCGTTGATCTCAGGCGAGGGGGGGTCCTGCGCAACGGACTGTCTCCCGTCCCTTGAGGTCCCACCCGAAGACAGGTCGGCTAAAATCTCTGCGGCAGTCCTGGAACCAATGCGGTTGGCATAAGACCTACATGCCCAAGCTTCAACATGAGCAAGAAGAGTTGATGGGAATCTGAGATTGAAACAGCGATTACAACCCGCGAAAAGTGCTTGAGAAGGTAAAGATCACTATCTCTTGAAACGGGACAGATTACTTAAAGCAACGAAGCATTAAAGTAGACTTTTAAACTGCAACAGATTGATTATAAGGAGGGGAGGATCCGGCAAGAATAATATTAGAAAAGGGACTAAGCTAAACAGAGTTATTAAAGAAATTGGACTATTGTTTTACATACCTGTGGTCACAAGGAGATATCAGGCTGTGAGAAAGTTTTACCATCGCGAGAACTGCTGTGGGAAGTCGGGAAACAGGAAGTACGTAACAGTGATAGAGTTGCTGGAGAGAAGCGGCCCTTGCCGGATGACAGGAAGAAGGGAATCGCCATCTTTGAAAGGGGAAGAGCTGTGGCTTCAGCGGAAGAGGAAGTAAGCCATATTGGATTACAAAAACCATAGAGGAACCATAGAGAAAAGACGCCCGACATTTTGGACTCTTTAAATGACCTTTTTGCAAAAAGACCGGGACATTTAAATTAAAAGGACACTAAGCCAAGCGCCACGGAGTTAAGGAAGCGAGCGGACTCGTGGGAGCGAGGTAAAGCAAGCCCCATGATGTCAAAAAAAGAGTGGCAAACGGCTATAGAGAACTTGGATAAAAAACTTTCAGAAGCGATTAAAGAACTCAAGGATATGAAACCTGAGCTGGTGAAAGAGGTTAAAGAGACAGTAAAGAATGAACTGGCAGAAGTGAAGAAGGGAATGGAAACAATACAAAATGACCTGCAGGCGACACAGCAAAGAGTCAATGTAGTGGAAAATGCGGTGGAGAACCTTGCAGACACTCAACGAACAGAGATGAGGGTGATGAGGGGAAGAATGGCAGTTGCGGAGAGCAAGCATATGGAGAAGCAGCTGAGGTTTCGCGGCTTGCCGGAGGTAGAAGGAAAGACGGCCCAAGAACAGATTACCGAGGTGTTAGCTGAATACCTGGGAAAGGAGGAGGAGGAAATTGTGGCTATCCTAGATGTGGTGTATCGAATAAATTCAAGATTTGCAACCCAGAGGAAATTACCAAGAGACATGATTGTGCAATTTACGACTAGAAATATAAGAGAAATGATTGTGAGTAAACAATTTCAAGACCCATTGGAGGTTGATGGCAAGACGGTTATTATTATGAAGGAGCTACCCAGATCGGTGTTGCTAGATCGGAAAAAATACAAAGCTTTAGTCCAGATTCTGAAGGACATGAAAATAAGGTACAGATGGGAATTACCGGAAGGAATGTCCTTTGAATTTGGAGGAGTGAAAAAGCGCATCAGATCTGAACTAGAAATGGAAAAGTTTTTGAGGGACAATGAAAAGGACTTACCAACAACAAGGTTATGAATATGGAGTGTAAAGTTTTATCTTGGAATGTAAATGGACTTAATTCACCGAATAAGAGAAAAAGTATCTTGCACTGGCTATTAAAACAAAAATGTGATATTGTGTGTTTGCAAGAGACTCATATTAGAAAGCAGGATGTAAAATATCTTAAACTGAACAAATTGGGCAATGACTTTGTAGCGGCCTCAAAAAAGAAAAAAAGGGGAGTGGTATTGTACATAAAAGAGGAGCTACAGCCAAAATTAGTGATGAGAGATGTAGAAGCCAGATTTTTAGCAGTGGAATGTACATGGAATTTAAAGAGAGTGTTGGTGATTGGAATTTATGCACCTAACGGAGCAAAGGAAAGCTTCTTTGAGGATTTGAGGAAGCAATTAGATGAACTTTCTTATGACCAGATAATTCTTGCAGGATACTTCAATGGAGTCACAAATTTGGAATAGGATAAAAAATCAGCAACTGTACAAAAGAAAAGAGGATTATTACCAAAGACTTTTTTTGCATTAACGCAACAGGAAACTTTGGAAGATGTATGGAGAAGACAGAATTCCAAAGGCAGACAATATACGTTTTTCTCCGCGAGACACTCTACGTTATCACGAATTGATATGATCTGGGCCTCAAAAGACTTAGCGCTTTGGACTAAGGATGTGGAAATAATACCTATGGTAGGCTCAGATCATAATCCAATTATGTGGAAGTTTGGAAAAAGAACTAAAAGGAAAGGATGGAGAATAAATGAGGACTTGTTACAAGAGGGAGAAAATATGGAGATGTTGAGAAGGGAAACTAAGTTCTTCATACAACACAACATGAACAGCGAAGTACCAACCAATAAGGTATGGGATACCTATAAGGCAGTAATTAGAGGCATACTAATGGACTTAAATGGAAGAGCTAGGAAAAAAAGAGAGGAGAAGAGACAGGAGATTATGGAGAAAATAAAAGCCAAAGAAATACAACTAAAGAAAAGACCAGGGTAAAAGAAAATATACCAGGATATTAAAATCCTTCAAGAGCAGTTGACGGCAATGAATAATAAAGAATTGGAATGGAATCTCAAGAGAACGAACCAAAAGTCGTTTGAAGGTGCAAATAAACCTGGGAAATATCTGGCGTGGCAATTGAAGAAGAGAAAGGAGAAGAAGACAATAAATAAAATATGTGAGGATAATAAAGTATATCTGGAACAGACGGCTATTAGTAGAGCCTTTTACAAATTTTATGCTAAACTGTACAACAAAAAAGAAGTGAATAAAGACTCAATAGCGACATATTTGGGGAAAATGAAGCTCCCAGTAATTTCGGAAGGATGGAGAGATAAACTGAATAGTGAAGTAACGGAGGAAGAGATAAGGAAGGCAATACAGTCAACAAATTTGGGAAAGGCACCAGGACCTGATGGACTTACAGCCAAATTTTGCAAGGTAATGGTCAATGAACTGGTGCCATTCCTAAAAGAAGTGATCAATGGTGTTTTGAGGGATCAAAAGATTCCAGATACTTGGAGTGAAGCCAACATATCATTGATCCCCAAAGAAGGACAAGATTTGACTAACGTTAAAAATTATAGACCTATTTCGTTACTCAATAATGACTATAAAATATTTGCGAAGATATTGGCGGAAAGAGTAAAGGGATGGCTATCCGAAGTCATTGAGGAGGAACAAGCTGGTTTTTTACCAAACAGACAAATCAAAGACAATTTAAGGACAGTTATAAATGCTATTGAATACTATGATAAGCGTTGCGACAAGGAGGTTGGTTTCTTCTTTGTGGACGCTGAAAAAGCATTTGATAATTTGAACCGGGATTTTATGTTTGCCACTATGGAACAGCTACAAATGGGGGAAAGATTCATAAGAGCAGTGAAAGAAATCTACAGAGACCAGAGTGCAGCAATTGTGGTGAATGACGAGGTGACTAAGAAACTGATTATAGGTAAAGGTACAAGACAAGGTTGCCCGTTGTCTCCACTGTTGTTTATTTTGGTCTTGGAAATATTGATGATACAGATTCGAGAAGATAATGCAATCCGCGGAATAAAAATAAAAGACTTTTCCTATAAGGTCAGAGCATTTGCGGATGACATAATGTTAATTGTGGAAGATCCAATTGAGAACATGCCAAAGGTAATAGAGAAAATTACGGAATTTGGAGATCTGGCAGGATTCTATGTAAACAAAAAGAAGTCAAAGATATTATGTAAAAACATGACCAAACAAAAACAACCGTAACTAACGGAAATAACAGACTGTGAAGTAACAAGTAAGGTGAAATATTTGGGAATTGAACTGACTGCAAAGAATATAGATCTATTCAAGAATAATTATGAGAAACTGTGGACTCAGATAGAGCAAGATTTGATTAAATGGAATAGATTGAATTTGTCATGGTTGGGAAGAATTGCAGTAGTTAAGATGAATGTGTTGCCAAGAGTGATGTTTTTGTTACAAACAATACCAATCATTCGGGACTCCAAGCAGTTTGAAAAATGGCAGAGGAAAATATCAGATTTTGTTTGGGCAGGCAAGAAGCCTCGAGTGAAAATGAAAGTATTACAAGACGCAAAAGAGAGAGGTGGAATGCAACTGTCCAATCTAAGACTTTAGTACGATGCAATCTGTTTGGTGTGGTTGAAAGACTGGATGACGCTGAAAAACCGCAAATTACTGGCCTTAGAGGGATATAAAAAAATATTTGGATGGCATGCATATCTGTGGTATGACAAAGTAAAAGCAGACTCTATGTTTTTACACCATTACATTCGGAGAAGCCTCTTCACAATTTGGAAGAAGTATAGAGATTACCTACAGGAAGGAATCCCCTCCTGGGTAGTTCCTTACGAAGTAATAGACCCGAGAACTGTCGATAATGAACAACAGTGCTTAACGTATAAGGAGATAACACGAATAGAATTTTCCAAACTAAGAATAAAGACGCAAGATGAGTTGTCTCCAAGCTACGATTGGTTTCAATATAGACAGATTAGAGACCTTTATAACTCGGACTGTGCGAAAGGAGGGGTAAGAATGGAGAATTCGGAATTAGAGGAAGTAATTCTACAAGAGGATAAAAAGGAAATCTCTAAGACTTATAAGGTGTTGTTAAAATGGTACACAGAAGATGAGACAGTTAAAGTGCAAATGGTGAAGTGGGCTATAAACTTTAACAAAGAAATAACAATGGAGGCGTGGGAATACTTGTGGAAAAATACGTTGAAGATCACGACATGTACTAATATTAAAGAGAACGTTTACAAAATGATTTATTGTTGGTATTTGACACCAAAGAAAATTGCGCTAGGGAATTTGAACATGTCTAATAAATGCTGGAAATGTAAAAACCATGAAGGATCTTTGTACCACATGTGGTGGACCTGTGAAGTAGCTAGGCAGTACTGGGGGGAAATAATAAGAGTGATAAGTGAGATTTTACAATTTCAAGTTAATAAGAACCCAGAACTCCTGCTACTGAACTTGGGAATGGAAGATATTCCAGCACAATACAGGACATTGTTATTTTAAATGACAGCAGCGGCTAGACTTTTGTATGCACAAAAGTGGAAAGTACAAGAAGTGCCAACTATCGAGGATTGGATTTACAAATTGCTGTACATGGCAGAAATGGACAAAATGACAAGGAAACTGAGAGACCTTGATCCAGGACAGTTCAACATGGATTGGGAAAAGTTGAAGCAATATTTGGTGAAAAAATGGGAGGTGGGAGGAGAACTGTGGCAGTTTGAAAATTACTGAAATACAACAAAAGAAGAGGGAAGTGACTTTACCGGGGGGAGGAAAGTTAAATGAGAAATTCTAAGCAACTATTTTATTTGACTACTATATATAGTATTAAGTAATAGAGGTGTTATTATAAGAAATATAAGGATAGAAACTAACTAATTTTATTTCTGGCAGATAATTGTATAATGGAGAAATTACATAACTAAAACAGAAGGAATATAAGAAAGGCGGAAAGAAATACATAGTAACATACAGAATATGAGTTAAATTGATTGACTTATGCCAAATGTATATTGAGTTTATAGAAGTACTTAGAAATATGTAGAGTATGGGTCAAATTGATTGATTATTTCCGGCAGACAATTGTATAATGGAGAAATTATATAATCAAAATAGAATGAATATAAGATAGAAGGAAGTAAAGAGTAACGTATAGAGTACAAGTTAAATTGATTGACTTATATTGAATGTATACAATGTTTATAGAAGTACTTAAAGTTATGTAGAATAAGGGACAAATTGTTTGTCCCATATTGACGAGACTAGAATGAATAAAATAGAATATAGAGTACAAAAATTAGACAAATGATTGTTATTATTAAAGAATATATGCCAGGAATGTAATACTTAGTTGATAAGTTAAGTGGGAAAGGGAATAGAGATAGCACTGTGTTATAATAGAAAAGCTTAGAAGAGAGTGAAAGTATATGCTTAATAGAATAAAATAAGTTTGAAATGAGTAGGGGGGAAAATAGATAAGGGGTTGGAAAACTGTTGGAAGTCAACAAAAGGGGGGGAAAGGGAGGGGGTTAGAATTGGAATATTTAAAGGAAATTGATTGTAATGGATATTATAGTGATTTCTAATCCAATAAAAATTTTCTTAAAAAAAAAAATAAAATGCATGCGCCAACTTGGTATCTCCTCCCCCACCCAAAAAACAGCAGCCTAGTTAGCACACTTCCGGGACCTAGGCACAATTCTATGCCAAAAATTAAAAAAAGCAGCACTAGAAATGTTCTCTTGCCACTAGAATAGGAAGATTCAGAGAGAGGAGGTTAGGGAAAGCAGAGAATTTAACACTATGTATGTGTCAAAAACAACTAGAAGCAAACCTACAGAAACACCTAAAATAAAGCCAGGGAATGCTATTGTGCTGTTCTTGTGTGTAATATTAACTTTCTTCATTGCAGGGATGGAAGGGAACAGGAGGGCCAATGATGAACAGCAGCAGCTGCAGCTCTGTCTCAGGCTCCTCTGAGTCAGTGAATGCCAGTGTAGACTGCAGAGAGAGGAGAACTTGGGTTCCTCAGAACTACTGTTTGCCTGAAGCATGTGTTTTCAATGAATTCTGTTGGCTTCACAGAATTCTATGAGTCAGTCTTCTGCATCTTTTTGTAATCTTAGGACAAATTTTCCAACCATGTTTGATCCTGCTTTGTCTCTTACTTTTACATTCAAGTCATGTATGATAACCAGTGCATGTTGTTTAAGTGTATGATCAGTTTTTTCCTGGACACTTGCATAAAAGCTTTCCGTTTCTTCAGCATTTATAGTTGGGGCATAATCTTGAATGATGGTAGTGATGATAGGCCTTCTGTGAAGTTTGATTGATAGTATTCAGTCAGACTTTGCATTATTGTTCTTGATTATGCTACATCTTGCACCACTATTAGAGCAACAGTGTTTCTTCTGAGTTTGTAATTTCCAAAGGAAAACACTGAAAATGTCCTAATTCATTCTGCTTTAGTTCACTCACACCCAGGATTATGATGTTTAAATGCTCCATTTCTTATTTTATGACTTTGAGTTTGCATTGATTCATATTTCTCACATTCCATATCCATATCATATGTGACATACAGCTTTGAACTTTCCTTTTGCTTTTATTCACGTCAGAAACTGAATGTCCTTTTGGCTTTAAACCAGTTGCATCATTAAGGACAGTGTTATTCATACTTGTCCTCTGCTGTTCCCCAGTAGCTGAATGCCTTCCAGCCTGGGGGTCCTGTCTTCCAGCATTATATCTTCTTTTATTTTGGGTTGTCTTATCATAGAATTTTCAAGGTACTTCTGCATAGTACTAACCAGAGTTAGCTGAAGTGTCGCTGCTGTTGCCTATGAAAATTTCTCTGCCAATGTTACATTCCACTTCTGCTGCTGCCTGGCAGCTAAACTTCAACGATTCCTCTGCCTCCATCACCACTGGAAGTGTCAGTTCTCTTCTGCTGATGTGACCATTGATTCCTGAAGAGTGTGGATGCATTTTAGTCTGGTGCCTCAGCTTTGACCATACCACCTTATTTCTCAGCTTCAATGATACGCTCAGACCTTCTCACCACTTGCAAGTGTACATCTAATAGGGAAACACTTATAAGGGACCTCAATTCACAGAATTTTCTGCATATTATATTTTAACAAGCATCTTTTCTTTTGAATTCTACACAATAAATTGATCAGTATCAAAGTTTAACTAGAATTAAAAAGCTGATTTGTGTCTGATATTCAGGATTTTAGGAACATTGACATGAGAGTACCAGCCCATTCTATAAAACAAAAGTTTCAGTTAATAGAACATCTGTTAACTCTTTCCTTTAGGTGTAATTTCATTTGTTGCTGAAGATGGAGAACAGAAACAGTGTCAACTTAACTTCCTGGAGAAGACAGATAGTGTCCAGGCATTACAAACAGTCAACACAGCAAACACTGGTAGGTTTGTTATTTGGGGTAATTTTATTATCAGTTTATATAAATGCCCCATTATCGTTCATTTCTCAATGAAATGCATATTTAACATGCTAGCAGTGAAATCGTAAGCAGAGTTATTCCAAGCCTATTAAAATCAGTGGGCTTAGAGCCCCGTGGCGCAGAGTGGTAAGCTGCAGTACTGCAGTCCAAGCTCTGCTCATGACCTGAGTTTGATCCCGGCGGAAGCTGGGTTCAGGTAGCTGGCTCAAGGTTGACTCAGCCTTCCATCCTTCCGAGGTCGGTAAAATGAGTACCCAGTTTCCTGGGGGTAAAATGTAGATGACTGGGGAAGGCAATGGCAAACCACCCCAGAAAAAGTCTGCCAAGAAAATGTCGTGATGCGACATCCCCCCATGGGTCAGTAATGACTTGGTGCTTGCACCTTTACCTTTTAGACTGGATTAACTCTGATTAGGATTTCACTGTACGTCATGTGCCTGTTTTAATAAAGCATACTGCCTTGATATAGACAGTTTCTTGTTTTGTGAAGCATATTTATTTAGTTTCAAATTTGTCTTGTTTTTTTTTCTTCTCCCTTTGTGCCTGAACCATTTTTTGGCCATCAGCAAACTGAGGATCTGGACACTCCCCCCGCCCCCACACACATACAAACATACACACTGATTTATGTTATCCTTTCATTTGAATGTTTAAATTTTCCTGTGACCAATGCATAAATATAAATTATGACCAGAGTACAACAGTAAGTGTGCAATGTTTGTGATTACCTACTTTCAAATAAGCAATATTAATAACCCAAATGATCTGTTAAAATCCTCAGGGCTGTTTCAGCATCAGTATTAATAGTCATTAGAGATGGACATGGTCCAGAAAATGGACCTAGTATTGACATGGTCCGGCCCAGTTTGTGGTTTGTGAACACACTGTTTATGGGACTCACATTTTCATGGTTTGGTCCATTTGGGCTGGTCCGTTGGTCCATGGTCCGTGAGTCCAGACATCCTGACGCAGATCTATCAATTCCCTAGGCAATGGAGGGGACGTCTGCAGACCTTTTGCAGCCCTTAAAAACTTGATAGGCAGCTCTGCCTGCCAAGCAGAGAGCTCTCATTCTGCAATGGAGGGTTGGACATTCTGCAGCCAATCTTAGTCCTCAGAACCTTGATAGGCAGCTCTGCCTGCCAAGCAGAGAGCTTCCATTCTTTTCTATGTGAGCAAGGAGCAAGAATTAATTCCCTAGGCAACAGCTGGGAAGGTGTCTGTGTGGTGAGTGAAGGGGCGCTTCCCCCACCCTTTTCTGTTTGATTTTGCCTCATTATAACTTTTTGGTGTTGCTGGCCAATGCAAGTCAATTGGCATTTACGACTCCTAGTATCTACTGGAAGTTTCCTGAGGGTGGCCACTTTGGGGGTCTGTAAGTTGAATGTCCAAAATGCAATCTTGACCAAACTTGGAGGGTGGCTGGAGGAGAGGCTGCTGAAGATTCTCTGTGAGTTTGGGCTCTCTGGGAGTGAAGGGGGTGGAGCCACGGCTGCCAGAAGTGACGGACCATGGACCAACGAACCAGTCCGCGAACCAGCTGGTCTGTGAAAAGTTTGTGGTCCATGGTCTGTGAAAATTGACAGAATACAGGCCAGTGGTCTGTGGCATTTTCCCAGTCCATGCCACATCTAATAGTCATATAAATTGGAATAAAGTATTAGATAAAACAGAAAAAAACATTCAGATGAGTGGTTCTTGGCGATTCACTATGGGGAGGACGTTCTCATCACAGAAAAAGTGCTGGCTTTAGTTACTACCTACCTCCTCTCTGATGATTGGAGAACACACACTCAGCAGGAGGACCTCTGTAGAAGATCTTAATTGACTGAGTCAATTAAGTAGATGGCCTTTGAGAGTAGATGGCCTTTGAGTATTCCTGGTGCAGACTTCTTAGGGCTTTAAAGATAAGAACCATTATTTTGCATTGTGCCCTGAAATGAACTAGAAGCCAGTATAGTTCTATTAAAATTGCAAGATAGTTTCTCTGTAGCTCATATGAACTGGCATTCTGAATCAACAGAAGTTTCCAAATAGTCTTCAGTGGCAGTCTCATATAAAGTATATTACCACATTGTAACCTAAATATGATCAGAACATGAATAATTGGCCAGATAATACTTTTTCAGGAATGGTCACAGATGGCACACCAACTAAAAATAATAGAAAGGTCTTCATGATAGAGGAGATCTGATTCTTGGTCTGTCACCACTGATCTAATAATGCGAAACTGTTAACTTGCTCCTTTAATAGGAATGGAACCCCACCCAGAAGAGACTGACTTGTTAAAACTAGATGGGCCGTATTAAAAACAAAGAGCATCTCATTCTTGTCTAAACTGAGCTTCAGTTTAAAATGTAACAATCAAGTATTTTGTAATTACAGTCCAGCACTCTCTGTTTGCCTTCATTCGAGCCATCATTAAACATATCAATCATCATGCAGCCCAAGATAAAAATTCCCTTTTAGCTTGATAAAAATCCATTCACTGATATCTGGAGGCACAACTTTGCAACCAGATGTACAGTCCTATTATGATAGCACCTCTTAATCTACATTGGCCTAGTGAAGCAGTGTTTTTTAATGTTCTTGTCTGAAATAAAGTTCTTTTATGGTCGCTGCATTATATTAATTGTACTGACTTACTCTGTGTAATCTGCTTTGACTGTCAGTGAGAGAGGCAGGCTATAAATATAGTAAGTAAATAAATAAATTACACTTATCTACCTAACACTTCAGAGTTACCTGTCCAGAAAGCAATTGGGTTGTCCCAGGATGATTTGTTTTTTACCAGAGACATGGTTGCTGCTCATCATTAACTTACATTAGTATAGATGTGTCTTTTTATTGATATGTTGCAGCAACTTCCTAAAAATAAAAGTTGTACTGAGGTCAGCTGAGTGTGTGATGCTTCATGGAACCACATTCTATAAAATCTTATGGTACACAACACATGTGGCATGAAACACATGTGGCATGTGGCTGAATGTGATTGCCTAATTTAAATTATTAATACAAACATACTGTAATGGTTAACATTGTAAACTCATATTTTGCTAGTAGGCTTTCTGTAGCAGGTGTTTATATATGGACATCTGCTGTAACAATAGATCAGTTATTCCATTTAGAATCTTGTACATCTGTGCCTTTCTGGCAGTCATAACACATAGGACTTTATTTGCATAGGAACAAGTTAGGAAATTTTCCTGCATAATTTAAGAATGGCTGAGATGTATATTTTTCCTTCTCAGCATTTGTAGCCAAAATAACTAAACCCTGAATTCAGTTCCTGTTGTGTACAAATTCATTAAACTATTTGGATTGCTACAATTATATTTAAGCCTCTGTACTGAATTTTTATATTAGATTTTATACCAACAAGTAGTAAAGATTCCCATATTCTTTCTGCTTAGGATATACCTGTTGAATTCAGACTTAAAATAGCAGAATTAAAGAGAGTTTCATTATGAAAATATAGTAAGTAATAGAAAATAGTGGGTGGCATATAATTGAAATCCATATTTGATGTGATAGCAGTTTGCCTTATGATAATTTTCCTGTTCTGTTGTTTCCCTTAAAGAACAGAGAATGTATTTCCCCTTTGTTCTTAGAACAACACTGCAGTGTAAAGGAATTTATACTAGCCAGCATATACACTTACAGGCATACAGCATCCTAAATGCAGTTCAGCTTAACACAAGTAAATCTTCAGAAAATTAACAAAAGTAATTTTCCCTGGTAATATTAGTTGGTGGTATAATTGCACTTGTCTGAGATATTGAAGGAAACTGTCAGCTCCGTTTTTAGTAAAAAAGAAACTCCAGTTAGGTCTGATAAATGACAGGATTCATACTGGATTCATACTGGTTGCATGGATAAATCTGATTTAAGCAGCTTGCTTGCATGTTGTAAAATGTCTTTTGCTGTATATAAGATATGTCAGAAATCTATTTGCAAATAGTGCAAGTATACCAGGGATTAATGTTACCATGGGATATTTGGAAATCACTTTTGTTAATGTTGTTAAGATTGACTTGTGTTAAGCTGAACTGCATTTAGGATGCTGTGCACCTGTAAGGGTATACAATACATCTATGGAATTTGTTGCCTGGTGTAAATTCCTTTACCTAACATTTTAAACAGAATAATTGAAATGTAGATTAGAGGAAATCTGTTATGATATCATCCCGAGATTAATCCATATTACAGGAAAGCAATTTATAATAACACATCAGAGGACAAATTCAGATGAATTTACCACTTGTGTGGGTAGAGAAATAGGATTGTACCTACATATGCTACTCAGTGTGTGCATCTGCCCTATGTGCAGGCCTGCCAGATGTCCATGAATAGACATCACATTGGCATAGGATTTAGAGGAAAAAATTAACAGTAAAGACTCAAACTGCATGAATATAATGAATCTAGAAGAGTATGAGATTCAGACGTAGGAGTATGCATTTGGCAATTAGGGTCTTTGTAAATATGATACAAATTTGTAGATGCTATTTATTTATTTATATATATTTATTTAACAGTTTGCTTTTCTCACTGGACTACAACATTTAAAATAATACAACAGTAAAAGACGCGACACATAAGAAATGCAAAAACTAGAATTAGAAAATAATGCAGTAAAATTAAGATAATGCATACAAAATCAATAGTGCCATAAACTGCAGTCTTTGCCCCTTTGTAAAAGCATCTTCTTGACCAATTCCAGTATACTGCAGCCTTATCCCCATTATAAAAATGCCATCCTGAACAATTCCATGTTATACTTCCTGCAAAATTAAAGAAGCACAGGGGCATCCCTGACATCTTCAGGCAGGCCGTTCCACAAAGTTGGAGACACAGAGAGAATGAAGATAATGTCCAGAGAAGGCTCGGAAGAGCTGATGTATTTTAAAATGTAAATGAGTTGTGGTAAGTAGGGATGTGCGTTTCGGCATTCAGAATGCCGAAAGAATGCCGAAACAAAAGTGTTTCGGCTTCTTTCAGGGAATGCCGAAACGTTTCGGGGAATCCCGAAACGTTTCGGGTAGCCGAAAGAAAAAAGCCGAAACGTTTCGGGATTCTTTCGTCTTTCATTCGGCTTTTCAATGGGAAAATGCCTCCGTCTTCCCGGACGTCTGGGGGAGGCATCTTCCCACCGAATAAGCCCAAAATTGGTGGGGACCTTCCTCTAACCCTTCTCTAACAACCACCCAAGTTTCAGACAGATTGGACTTTGGGGGGCCATGTTATGGCCCCCCAAAGCAGGTCCCCCCATCCTCCCATAAAGGAGCATCTTCTTCATTATTTCCTATGGGGAAAAAATGAAGAAGCAGGCTTCCTTTGCCAGGGGTGGCATTTTGCATGCAAAATGCCCCCTTACCCTCAGGGGCCCTTCTCCCACCCCTCCTCCCACCCCCCACCAAGGCTCAGCCTGCTCCCACTTGGGGGGGCCATTTCATGGCCTCCCCAAGTAGGTGCTCTAATCTCTACCACTGACAGCTGGGGGAGGCTTGTGTTGCCAGGGGTGGCATTTTGCATGCAAAATGCCCCCCAACCCTCTGGGGCCCTTCTCCCACCCCTCCTCCCACCCCCCACCAAGGCTCAGCCTGCTCCCACTTGGGGGGGCCATTTCATGGCCTCCCCAAGTAGGTCCTCTCAGCCCCTAAATTCCACCCCTTACAGCTCCACACAAACCCAATTCCCCCCAGCTGCCACACACAGACCCAAATCCCCACATTAGCCCCTCACAGACCCAAATCCACCCCCACCTGCCCCACACCCATAACCCCAGGAACAGGCTGGCAAAGGCCAGCCCTCTCCCTTTGTTCCCTATGCTGGGAACTTCTAAACTCTCTTTCCCTGGGCAATTCTGCACAGCCCAGGGGTGCCACAATGGTGGGCACACTTCTGAGTGCCAGCTGGTCCCTGTGAAAGAGCACCTGAACCACAGACACCCTCCCTCAAATTCCCCCACCACCTACAGAGATGGCTGGCCAGCCAGCCCCATTGTTCCCTATGATGGGAACCAACTGCACAACAAAGAATAAAACAAGAACAACACAAAATAAAGTTTTTTAAAAATTATTTTCTCCCTTCCAAAGTACAAGTAGGCAAAGCATTATGACACATAACACCAGCAGTCCCCCACACAGAAAAATAACACAACTCACTTAACATCAGAGAATCACAAAGCACGATTCCTGTCAAAAACACTTTATTTCTTGAACAGCTTTAGGCTACACAGCAGGGGGGGAACACCAAAGGGCATGGCAGCAGTATCTTACACAAAAATAACACAACTCACTTAACATCAGAGAATCACAAAAGCACAATTCCTGTCAAAAACACTTTATTTCTTGAACAGCTTTAGGCTACACAGCAGGGGGGGAACACCAAAGGGCATGGAAGCAGTATCTTACACAAAAATAACACAACTCACTTAACATCAGAGAATCACAAAAACACAATTCCTGGCAAAAACACTTTATTTCTTGAACAGCTTTAGGCTACACAGCAGGGGGGGAACACCAAAGGGCATGGAAGCAGTATCTTACACAAAAATAACACAACTCACTTAACATCAGAGAATCACAAAAACACAATTCCTGGCAAAAACACTTTATTTCTTGAACAGCTTTAGGTTACACAGTAGGAGGGCACAAAAGGGCATGATAGCAATGTACTACAAAAAATAATACAACCCACTTCACCGTTTTTGACAGCAATTGTGTTTGTGTGATTCTCTGATGTGAAGTGAGTTGTGTTATTTTTGTGTAGTACACTGCTTTCCTGCTCTGTGGTGCCTTCCTACTGTGTAACCTAAAGCAGTTACAGAAATAAAGTGCTTTTGACAGCAATTTTTTGGGGTGATTCTTTAATGTGAAGTGAGTTGTGTTATTTTTGTGTAAGATACTGCTTCCATGCCCTTTGGTGTCCCCCCCCCTGCTGTGTAGCCTATAGCTGTTCAAGAAATAAAGTGTTTTTGACAGGAATTGTGCTTTTGTGATTCTCTGATGTTAAGTGAGTTGTGTTATTTTTGTGTAAGATACTGCTGCCAAGCCCTTTGGTGTTCCCCCCTGCTGTGTAACCTAAAGCTGTTCAAGAAATAAAGTGTTTTTGACAGGAATCGTGCTTTGTGATTCTCTGATGTTAAGTGAGTTGTGTTATTTTTCTGTGTGGGGGACTGCTGGTGTAATGTGTCATAATGCTTTGCCTACTTGTACTTTGGAAGGGAGAAAATAATTTTTTAAAAACTTTATTTTGTGTTGTTCTTGTTTTATTCTTTGTTGTGCAGTTGGTTCCCATCATAGGGAACAATGGGGCTGGCTGGCCAGCTATCTCTGTAGGTGGTGGGGGAATTTGAGGGAGGGTGTCTGTGGTTCAGGTGTTCTTTCACAGGGACCAGCTGGCACTCAGAAGTGTGCCCACCATTGTGGCACCCCTGGGCTGTGCAGAATTGCCCAGGGAAAGAGAGTTTAGAAGTTCCCAGCATAGGGAACAAAGGGAGAGGGCTGGCCTTTGCCAGCCTGTTCCTGGGGTTATGGGTGTGGGGCAGGTGGGGGTGGATTTGGGTCTGTGAGGGGCTAATGTGGGGATTTGGGTCTGTGTGCGGCAGCTGGGGGGGAATTGGGTTTGTGTGGGGCTGAGAGGACCTACTTGGGGAGGCCATGAAATGGCCCCCCCAAGTGGGAGCAGTCTGAGCCTTGGTGTGGGGTGGGAGGAAGGGTGGGAGAAGGGCCCCAGAGGGCTGGGGGGCATTTTGCATGCAAAATGCCACCCCTGGCAACACAAGCCTCCCCCAGCTGTCAGTGGTAGAGATTAGAGCACCTACTTGGGGAGGCCATGAAATGGCCCCCCCAAGTGGGAGCAGGCTGAGCCTTGGTGGGGGGTGGGAGGAGGGGTGGGAGAAGGGCCCCAGAGGGTTGGGGGGCATTTTGCATGCAAAATGCCACCCCTGGCAACACAAGTCTCCCCCAGCTGTCAGTGGTAGAGATTAGAGCACCTACTTGGGGAGGCCATGAAATGGCCCCCCCAAGTTGGAGCAGGCTGAGCCTTGGTGGGGGGTGGGAGGAGGGGTGGGAGAAGGGCCCCTGAGGGTAAGGGGGCATTTTGCATGCAAAATGCCACCCCTGGCAAAGGAAGCCTGCTTCTTCATTTTTTCCCCATAGGAAATAATGAAGAAGATGCTCCTTTATGGGAGGATGGGGGGACCTGCTTTGGGGGGCCATAACATGGCCCCCCAAAGTCCAATCTGTCTGAAACTTGGGTGGTTGTTAGAGAAGGGTTAGAGGAAGGTCCCCACCAATTTTGGGCTTATTCGGTGGGAAAATGCCTCCTCCAGGCGTCCTGGAAGACGGAGGCATTTTCCCATAGAAAAAAGCCGAAAGAATGCCGAAATAATGCCGAAAGAATCCCGAATCCCGAATCCCGAAAGAGATTCTTGTTTCGGCTTTCAGCTTTAACGATAGAGAATTTTCTTTCGGCTTTCTACTTTCGGCTATAGCCGAAAATTTTTGGCTTGCACACCCCTAGTGGTAAGTTGTTTATATAGAAGCTGCTTGTTTTTAAAGGTTTTAAAAGCCATAAATATCTGTATTTCCTTCTCAATTTAAGAGGCTATCAGCGCAATCCTATGGCCGGCCCCAACGCCGACGCGGCTGCACTGGTGGTGTGGCGGCGCCGCCGGGCCGGATCCTGTGCCAGCAAAGTGTGGCCGCAGCGGCGCCCGCAGCGGCGCAGAGATGCAATTTTGGAGAACCAGAAAGTGTTGTGGGCGGGTTTGATCCACGGCCGCCGCCAGGCGCAGCCAAAGGGCGCTGTTCCTGACAAGCGTCAGGGGGAGGGGCCAGGAAAGGCGCAGCCTATGGGCAGCACGCGATCCCGGCCAGGCCCCAGAGCAGCAGGCAAACCGCGCCCATGCTGGCAGACTGCCTCGGCTCGTGTGTCGGGCGGGGCTCGCAGTCGGGAAGGAGAGGGGTGGGCGTAGTCTGAGAAGCCTTTCCCCCGTTTGCCCAATGTAGCACCAAGTCCCTGGCGGCCGCGTCCAGAGAGGTTGGCATGGGACTGGCAGGCGCCCTGCCATGAGGAATCCAGGGCAGCAGCCAGTCTCTGGCAGCAGGGGACAGCCCCCAAGTGGCGCCGAAGGGGAGGGCTGGCCTGAGGCCGCCACCAAGAGGCAGACACAGCGGGCCTGCCCCCTCGTCCCCATCCCAAGGCAAAGAACACAGACACCCATTGCACAGAAATCAGCCTTTATTATTATATCATCCCACCTCCCCCAGCAGACGTGAGGAAGGGGAGGCGTGTAGGAGAGCTGTCTGTGCAGCAAAACACCCCACCCCACCCCCAAGGCGGCAGCGGCGGTCACCGGCGAGGCCGGCGGCCGGACCCCCTTGGCCGTCCACGGGCCCGGCCTCTCGCACGCAACTGGGCCCGAGGGAGGGGTGCCTCTGGGGCGGGTGGAGCTGCTGCAGCGGGTGGGGCCGGAGGGTCGAGGATGGCGACGAGCCGCCCGAGCAGGGCTTCGGCACGGACTTGAGAGGCACGGACCCCTTCCCCCACTTCCAGTACCGCAGCCATGAACTCCCGGCCGCGGTTGTTCGCCTCCTCCCATGCAGCGTGCACCTCTAGCCGCTCCCTCTCGATCGCCGCCCACATTGCGGCTAGTGTCGGGGGAAGCCGCTGGGCAGGGCGGGGGCCGCGAGCCCGTGCTCCTGGAAGGATCCCCTCCATGGGCCCCTCCCCCTCAGAGGCGGAGCCAGGTCCTTCCCGCACACGGCCCATGGCACCCGGGGGCGGGGGGGCTGGAGGGGATGGTGCTGCAGGCTGGGACAGCTCCTCGAGCGGCTCTGTCGATGAGGTGTCCTGAACCGGCGGAGTCCCAGGGCCACCTTCACCCTCCACCGACACAGGGAAGCCGAGCGACTGCAGGAGAGCCGCTCCGGCAGCAGAGGTCCTCCGGGAGGGTGGCAGCTCGCGCAGCTGGGCAATCACCTCCCCGCCTATCTCCAGGCGCATGGTCCCTGCTGGAGCGAGACATGGGTGGGAAGAGGCCCCAGGGAGGGAAGAGCAGCGGCCCAACATGGGCTGCCACAGGCCACCGAGCCGGGCCAAGCACACCCATTCCAACTGCGGCCGCAGCCCCTCGTCTTGAGACCGGTCGGCGCCATGAGTGGCCTTGGATGTGTGGCCGAGGCCGGCGGCCGAGCCGGTCCCTGGCCCCACCAGCAGCAGGGCCACAGATACATACCGTGCTCCGGATCCATGCCCCCCGACGGGCCCGGTTGAGGCTCCTCGTCGCTGGCAGCAGGGGCTTGCTGTGGCGGTGGAAGGGCTGCCTGTTCCTGGGCCCCGCTCTCTGCCAGGGGGGGCACAGACTCCGCTGCCTCTGCCTCCGCCTGGCTTGGGTCTGGACCCTCAGGGGCCGTGCCTACTCACGGGAGAGGCCCTGTCACACATGTGCCACGATCCATACGTCCCCCCCCCTCGCCTCCCTGAATCCACAAATACTAACCGGGCAGGACCTCAACGCCCAGGCCGCCCACCACCGCCTCCGGGATGACCGCTCGCATGACCGCCTCTGGGCCTGGGAGCCCCTCGTCAAGGGCCCGCTCATAAGGAACCCCCTGAGACATGAGGAGGCGCACTCGTTTGCGCGCGGGCCCGAAAGAATCATTCCAGCGCTTCATTGCCGAGTGAGCAGTGCGGGGCGCATTGCCCACAGCCGAGACCCTGTCGGCTGCCATCTGCCAGAATGCCCGTCGTCGAGACCGGGACGAGGCGCCCCTGTGCGTGCTCAGGGCGACCTCCGCATTCTCCACCACGAGCCCAAAAAGCAGCACTCTCTCGGCCTCTGTCCAGTTTGCCTGGCGCTGGCTTCCGCCGCCACTAGTGCTCTCAGCAGACATGGGGGTAGTGCCCGCTGGAATGTCCGGTCCCCGAGATAAGTGGTGGGAACCAGCCACCTAGTCATGTGCTCACCCATCCCCTCGGCAAGATGGAGGAGGGCACAGGGGGTGCAGAACCGGGAAGGGTGGCTGGGACGGCCCATGCAGCGGACAGAGGACCTGCTCCTGAGCACCACTTGCAACGGGCCGCTGAGACCGGTAGGCCTGCTGCTGTGCGTGGGGGGGGGGTTCAGGGTGCTGAAACTCAACCTGCGTTCCTTCCAGGCAGGACCTTGATCATCCCCGCCTGGTGCCCGCCACTGCCGCCGCGGCTCCCAGCCATCCGGACCAGCCACCTCCTGCCAGCCGTGTTTGTCCGAGCGGCCCTCAGGCGGCGCCGCCTCAGACGCCGCCGCCAGTTCCAGGCCAGGGTGCCATCCCTGCTCCTGGGCGACATGACTTGCCTGGACCGCTTCCGCCTGGACAGGGCAGCCATACAGGCTCTGTGCGAGGAGCTCGCGCCCGCCCTTCAGGGGCAAGCTGCGGCTCCCCGGGGCATCCCCGTCCTCCAGAGGGTCCTGCTGTCCCTCCGCTACCTTGCGACCGGCTCCTTCCAGGGAGTCATGGCTGAGGCCTTGGAGGTCTCCCAGTCATCCGCCAGCCGCTGCCTGCATGCCTTCCTGGACGCCCTAGTTGGTCGGATCCGCGAGCACATCCACTTTCCCACCTCGGAGGCAGAGTTGGCACCCATCCGGGCTGGCTTCTCCTCCTTTGCAGGCTTCCCCAATGTGATTGGAGCAGTCGACTGCACGCATGTGGCCATATGCGCTCCCAGAGAGGAGCCGCAGGTCTACAGGAATCGGCACCGGTTCTACAGTATCAACGTCCAGGCAGCCTGTGACCACCAGGGGATCTTCACGGACCTCGTTGCCAAGTTCCCGGGAAGCGTCCACGACGCACAGATCTTCACCACCTCCGGCCTGAACAGGCTCCTGTCATCATGGCCTGAGGGGAGAGGCTGGCTCCTAGGTCAGGAGTTGGTGGGGGAGCTGTGAGGGGACGGGGATGGGAAGGGAGATCCTAACTCCGCCTCCCCTTGCAGGTGACCGTGGCTATCCATTGCTGCCTTACCTCCTGACGCCATACCCTGCGGATGAGCCCACCGACAGAGCCAATTACAACCAGGCCCACCTGCGCACGAGGATGGTGATCGAACGTGCTTTCGGTCAGCTGAAAATGCGCTTCAGATGCCTCCATCACACGGGCGGCCGCCTGGCCATGCAGCCGTTCACCGTCGCCAAGCTCGTGGCTGCCTGTGTCATGCTGCACAATATTGCCGTGCGCCAGCAGCTCCCCTTGCCAGCCACAGAGGGCCCAGGCGAGGACCCCTGGCTGCCGCCCGCCGGTCGCCTTTCTCCTGACGCCCCTGCAGAGCCCCAGGAGCATGACCGAGCTGTGCGAGACAGGGTCGCGGAGCACCTGTGGCATGCTGCGCGCTGAGGGCCATGCCTGGCCATGGGGGCCTCGGCCGGCCAAACACTCGCCCTTTACGCCCCTATGGTGTCCCAGGCGGCCCCTCCGAGTCCCCGCTCCCTCAACCCCTGCATGTAGAGAGCATGGGAAAGCCGCCCCGGCCAGCAGCCACCGCCCCCCATGGACGGGCTGCACGGGAAAAGCGGTTAACGAACTTGGCTTTATTCCCAATCGATTCCAGGGCCGCATCAGGCGCCCAGAGAGCAGCTTGCCAACCCAGAACCCCGGCCTCAGCAGCCAGGAGGGTGAGGGCTAGGTAGCGCGTCGGAGCAGGGGGAGGCCAGCGGCCCCGCCACGGCATCCCCGTTACAGAGCAGGGGCCCGGCTGGGGTCCAAGATGCCTGTGCCTGGGATGGCATATCGGCAGCTGCCCGGCCGTCTGCGGGGACGGGCTCCAGCTTCGGCCGCTTCCTGCCAGGCCCCTCCACTGGGTCACCCTCTGGGTCTTCAGCGGGTGGCGGGTAGCGGGGTGGAGACCAGGCGGTGAAGCCCCTCCCAAGTTCCTCCTCATCTGGCGAGGGGCTCCGGGCGGGCGCCGCTGTGGGGGCAAGAGGTGGGGGATGGGAGCATCAGGGCCCCTGTGGGCTCTGGGGTTGTTGTCGCGGCCGCAGGCCGCCCCACCCCACATGCCCGTGCCCCTCCTGTTGGCGAGACTCACATGGTGCCGCTGCCCGCGCCTGCTGGAATGCCCCGTGAACCCGGTCCATGGCAGCCATCCACCTGTCATTGATGGTCCCTGCAGAGGGGGGAGAGAGGGAGGGGGGGCACCCGTTGGTGGCAGCCCGGCATCTGCTGCAAGCACCTGCAACCTGCGCCTCGACGGAAGTGGCTGGGACACCTCCGGGCCCTTATGGCCTGCCCTCTGTGGCAGCGGAGGAGGCTCCCTGGATGGCGCCGAGGACCCTGACTTACTGCGCGCAGGGCCCGCAGCCACCTCCTCTTCCAGGAGGTCATGCTCCACCTCGCACAGCGCCGTGTCTAGCCACGCTCGTATGAGGTGGGCCTCCTCCGCACGGCCAGGGAAGAGCTCCTCCAGGTAAACTGGCCGCGCAGTCATCGCACCCTCATCTGCCAGGAGGTCATTCCCGGCAGCCTTGGCAATGAGCTGGGCCCCGAGCCTGGCCGCCCACTGCTCCCGCCACCCGTCGCCCTCCATGCAGCCGGGACCGCTGTGGGTATAGTGTTTCTGTGCTGCCCACCGAACTACACCGCCCACCGGCATGACCTTGGAGGGTCTGAGATGTAACAATTCCCTATCTTCTGTCTGGCAGCTGCATAGTTCATGGATAGGTTCAGCACAGGCCCCCCCCCCCGTCTCAGACCTGTGGGTTGGAGGGGAGGGGGCCGTGGTGGTTGGCTTCCTATGGCCCCAGGGCCCTCTTCCCTTGCGGGGATGCTGTGCTGCTCAAGTGCATCCTTGCGGGACGTGAACCCTTGGGCCTGGCTGTACGTTGCGCCGTGGGACTGGGAATAAAGCTCATCTACACATGGACCCGTGTCTGCCTGCGATACTTTGGTGAACTGCCAGCCATATCCTGCCCTGGCACCATGAGCGCATGACCAGGCCCGCGGTGACAGCGCATCCCTTCCAAGGGGGGGGGCTTAGGATGCACAAGGACTGGCCAGGGGCCGCTCTGGCATGTCTTCCATATTGCCCTAACGCACCTGCCCTGCCTGGCATGCCGCCCTGAGCTGGGGCAGTCACGCAACCTGCCATCGGGGGGCCCTCCCGGGCCTGGGGTGGCCACCCAGCCTGCATGGCCCGGCCGGGGAAGGGGCACGCTGTGGCAGCCAGCCGGGAGGCCTCGGGCTCCCGCATTTTAGCCACTTTGCGCAGCTGATGCGCTCTTCCACTGCCCCTGTGGGCGGGGCCAGCGGCCTTCCCTGCAGGATTGGCGGGGCTGGCAGCCTTGGAGTAGTTCCCCCCCCCGGCAGGGCAACGAGAGTGGCCACAATTGCTGAACGCAGGAGACGGCGCCGAGCCAGGGCGGAGCCACGCGCAGCCTCGGACACACCCCACCCCTCCCAACAACCATGGCCTGTTGGCGTGGGAGGCTGGCAACTGCTCCACGGGATTGGATGCGAGGCAGGACGCCCTGGGGTGGAAGGTGTTGGAATGACCAATGGGGCTGCTGCAGACGCCCGAGGGGCTGGACCCACTCTGGGAGGCGGCCGCTCATGGGACTGTGTTGCTGGGGCTGCGGCTGCGATGGGGGTGACCCTCCCCAGGCGCGCGAGACCTCCTGCCCGGGATATGGCATCCGCCTGCCACCACCCTGGATTCTCCATTGGTGGGGGCTAGGGTTCCCGCGAGTGGACCGTTTCCCCTGCCATCTCCCGCTCCCTTGCAGCGGCAGCTCGCACCACCCTCTCCCTTGCTTATCGGGTGCCAGCTACTCTCCCCACCGGGGATTGATCCCCCTCCCCGCTCACATGCCCCGCCCCAACCCTCTACCTGGCCATAGATGCAGGGGGGTTAGCCGTGTTAGCCTGTGGTAGCGAATTCAAAAAGGGTCCCATAGCACCTTTAAAACTATCCAATTTTATTGTGGCATAGGCTTCTGAGAATCAAGTTCTCTTTGGCAGATGGGTGGTACAGACACTGGTCAAATACAGAGGAGGGGGGGAGGAGGAGGGAGGGAGGGGGCGGGGAGGCAAGACGGGGTGTGTCGGATACATTTGTGGCAATGTGCAGGTGGGGAGATGTGACGGGAGTGTTGGGGGAGGGGCGGAGGACGAAGTCAGACTCGCAGACACAGAAAACAGTTGTTGTACATCTCGTTTTATTGCACTGGAAAGAGCGGGCTTGCGTTTAGGCTGGCGAGGGAGCCGGAGCATTCCACACAGCCCTCCTTCCCGCTCGGAGGGGCGGGGCTGGGATGCAGGCCGCGGCGCGACGGTGCTTCCTGGGCTGCAGCCAACCGTCCGTCAGAGATGTTTGGGGAGGGCGGGGCGCGGGGGAGCAGCCATGCCCTGGACGTGCCTGTGGGGGAAAAAGACACGTGTGGGCTTTGCCTCGTTCCACTGGCAAGGCAAGCCCCACACTCCGCCATCCGGGGGGGGGGGTTGCACATGGTCGAGGGCAGCAGCTGATGCATGACGGTCTGGTGAGGATGCACTCGGCCTTGGCAAGCCTTTACCTTTAAGGGAGAGAATGAGCTGGTCACAACAAACACCTGGCCACATGTGGTTTTCGAGGCGCCTGCCTCTGAGGCAGCCAGGGGCGGCCATGGTTGCCCCCCACCCCTGCTGGGCCTCACCCAAAGCGGCAAGTGAGCGGGTGGGTTCAGGTGAATGGGTGGTTTGCACTAATCTGCGGAATGCCCCCCCACCTCCTCCTTACCTGTCAGCGCTCCGTCGGTCATCACCAGGTGGGAGCGCCAGAGTCAGGGCACCTGCAAGGAAACGGGAGAGCATGCGGTTAATTTGCAAAGTGTCATTCCCTTCTGCCACGGAAGGGTTAGTTTGTTTGTGCTTAGTTAGAAGCAACTAGCATGCATCAGTTAGCTGTGGAGTCATTCTTTCTATCACGGTAGAAAGAGAGTTAGGCAGTTAGGCACCTCTTCCCCTTTATGCGAAGTTCCCCCGGTTTTCGCAAAGTCCCCCGAGTGCATTCTGCGCCTGCCAATGTGAATGCCCTCAGCCCGTTTCGGTTTTCAAAGGGGCAATGCCACTCAGCAGACGGGCAGAGCCTCCGGCCGAGTGCTCACTTACCTGGGGGTTTGGGCGGCGCTGGCCGGATGTTTTATAGGGCGCGGTCGCAGGTGATTGGGTGCAGAGAGGGGGGCTCGTCCACGCTGGGCGCGCACGCTGATTGGTCCCCGGGATAGTTCTCATCCTATGCTCCTTCGGGCCATAGGGGCGGGGCGAGGCGCTCAGAGAGGGGGCTGATTTTTCGCCGTTCCATGGACGCCTATGGGCTACGCCTTCTTTTTCCGTGGCGTAGCTTTTTTGCGCCGCTGTGGGCGTTCCCGCTTCTGGAGGAGCTTAGGGAGCGGACTAACTCCGACCCCGCCTTGCTCCCCGCCCCCCCCTGCGTCGGCGTAGGGCTCTACGCCACTTCTGCGCCGCCGCCCGGGCGCCTGTGGCTTGCACCGGTGCTGGCCCGCCGACGGGCCAGCGCCGCATCCCAGCGCGGGCGGAAGGCCACTTACGCGGGCGTACGGGCTAGATGCGCCCTCGCAAGCCTTAGTTCGGTTCCTGTTCACTTTCCGTGCCCTTCTTAGGATTGGGCTGCCCTTGTAGAAAAAAATCAGGTACTGTAATAGCTTCACCTTTGAAGTTTAAAGGTTACATCCATAACAAATATCTAGGGGTATATCATGTAAGGAAATTGATTTTACAAATACATCTATTCTAAAGTATTATTTGCCTTTGCATTGTGTCTCCAGTTAATTAACATATTAATAATTTGAAGATTTTAAGTGCAAATGTTTTAAATTTGGAAACAAAAAGAGAGCATTTAGAAATTATTAGTTAATATTTTTTTCAGTAAGAAAAACAGTGCTATAAAGATTGCAATAAATCTGCTTTACAAAAATTAGATTAATATATTAATTCTATAAAAAGAAATTATTATAAAATGCATTCCAAAAATTGTTGGGGAATGTTGCAGATTAGTATCTTCCAGGTTTTGATATTTGATCAATATAATATGTATTCACTGGATTACTAGTTAAACATACAGATTTCTAAAACTATTTCCCCATATACATTTACTGTTCTACTTTCTACCTTTGTACCCGACTTTCTGTATTATGGTACAGCACACCTGAGATAGTTTTTTGTCTGCATTGTTTTCCAATTCTGGAATCCTAGTCCTACTGCATTATTTTTGAAGGTCTTTGCTGTCTAATTGAACTGTTTTTATATGTTACAAACTACCTTAAGCCTCAGTGAGAAAGACGGGCTATAAATGAAATAAATAAACTAAATGAAATGAATGTAAGTAACAATATTGTATATGTACAAATCCATCTCATAAGAAATAAATTATCAGAATTGGGGAACTGGAAGATAACGCTTTAAAAAACAACGCATGAAAATTAAGATAGATGTCTATTGTTTGTAAAAACCCTCATACAGTTTTCTAAGAAACAAATCCAAACTGGTGCTCATCAGTTTGATTGTAAAGAGCGTATTTTGACTATATTGGGTTATATCCAAATAACTGTGAAGTTAATACTATGACCCAAGTGGGCCTCAGGCTGGGTTTTTTTTTTAATTTAGTGGATTTTTATACCACCTTTCAGACAAAACAGTTCCCTAAGGCAACTCACAATAACAATGAAAAAACCCCATCCAAAATAGTTAAACATCCTATAAGTAGCTAGGGTTGCCAGGCCACAACCAGCAAACTCTAGAAGCAATTGGGGCAGGGACTGGTATGCCAATGGTATACAGGCACATTGACATCACTTCAGGTAAAAACTGAAAGTGACATCATGGAATATGGTAGGATTTACAAAAATTCCATGGCAAAACCGGAGGTTTTTTTCTTCAAATCCTGGAGCTTCCATTACATCATTTCTTGTTTTTACTGGAAGTGACATTAGCATATCAGTGCTATGCCGGTGTGCTCGCCAGTTCCTATTGTCAGTGTTCCTCATGCTGGCAGGCAAAAAAACATATTAAGAACACATAAAGACCTGACAACCCTATAATTAGCAGAGGTCTTCCTGAATTACTCATATTTCTCTGGAAATTCTGCAAGGATGGTGCAACCTCACTTATCAACAGAGGTCGTCCCACTAATCTAATCTCTAACAAGGGAGATTCCTGTAGGAAAGTCTCCTCCATGAATCTTTATGCTTGAACAAGGTAATATGAGAGAAAATTTTCCTTTGTGCCCGAACAGCTTTGGAAAGTAAAGGTCAAAATTAGTGATTTCTTGTAAACCCAGAAGCAAGCAGGAAGCCAATGCATTTGTTAAAGAACAGGTGTTAAGTGTTCCATTCAGGATTCAGACAGGACTGCTTGGTGCTATATTTTGCTCCAGCAGAGCTGGATCATCCTTTGAATTACAGGACCTACCGTTGGCAAACTGTTGAAATATAGAGAACTTTAGGAGCAGTTTGTGATGTAACAACAGGGAGGCCAGCTGTTCAAAGGAAAGGTCCAAATTCTGCTGGGCTTATAGACACTTCTTGGCTGCATTAAGAAGTGATAATAAGCTCCAATTAACCTGAGATTTGTGCATGAATGCCACAACTTTTTATGCTCACATGTACATAATCACTTCTTGCACAGAGTATCGTTAAGAATTTCTGATTTTGAAACTGCTGGGCATAGTGGCTCATGCCTGATATTTTAATATTTTGGGGGGCTGAGGCTTGAACTCCTGAATTCTAGGCTGCTGCTGGCCATGCTGAGCAGGTGTCCTTGCTAAGCTCTGCATCAGTATGGTGATCCCTGAGTAGTTGGGGGCTGCTATGTCACCTAAGGAGGACTAAATTGGCCCAGGCTATGTACATTAGCAAGCCAAACTCCTGTGTAGAGCAGTGGTGAGATTCTGAAACAAACTCTGGTATCCTTTGACAGACCATAAAAATCAGATTTTTGCTCTCCACAAGCAAAGACTTTATACTTGGATTAAATCATGATTTAGAATCTCAGTATGGGTAGTAAGCATAATTAATCCCGTGGCCTGTATTGCAGAGAAGGAAAGAGGGAGGCATGCAAGTAAGCATGGCAACAAGCTGTATTCATGCACAAATCTTACCTTAGAGCTTCTTGTGACATCTGAATGCAGTCTTTGCCTACATCTTGAAAATGAAGATCCCTCGGAAATGTTTGCAGTTTTGCAAAACCTCCTGTTGATGTTTGAGATTAATTCCCCCCCTCATATTTTTGATTGATATAGGGCATAATTCAGCCTGCTTCGAAGTGTGGTTTGCTTTGGAGATAAATTGCATTGCAGCACTACCAGAAAAAACTTTGGACGTAGAATGTGCAGCTCTGGTAAGATATTTTCTCAGTGATGTACTTTGGGCAGTGCTGTATGATGGTATGCTAGCAGAGTAAAATACATCCAGTTTTTGAATAAAAGACTGATCTGCTTCTGGTGTGAAGGGGAAGAAATCATGCTTTGATGGGTACAAAAGTCATCACAGAAGAGTGCACATGCATAAAATATTTTTATTATGTGGCTTTACATTTTTTGTATTATGTTATTTGAAGACTCGAAGATATATTCCATTACATTAGTTGCTAGCTAAATGGTAGTGGCACAGGACAAATCTGCTTTCCATTCAATTCCAAGTACTGTTATAGCTCAATCAGGGAGTGAGGACAGAAAGTGCTCAGGGAGCAGACTAAGGGTTACATTAGCATATTCCTGATTTACACCGGCGTAACCTCCCCTACAGTGGCATCCAATTGCGGTGCTACTCCACCACATCCTTATGCTGGTGCCAACCCACAACACTTGCTCATGGGCAAGTGCCCATAGTGGTGCCCAGGAGGGTGGTCTGCAAGGCGGGCCACGAGGTAGTCAGCTCTCTAAGCTACTCCGGGTTCAAGAATGCCCCTTGCAGTGGTGGGGAATTACACCAAGAAAAATGGTGGTATAGTCCACTGGCGTCCATGTAAGGGGAAAACCCTCTGATCCACCAATGGCCAGTCCCGTCCAGTGTCTTAGCCTGTACAGGATGCCAGCCATAGTGGGGATCAATCCACTTGCACCCCCAGAGCTGCTAAGCTCTCTCCCTGGCACCTAATCAGTCCCCTGCACACCCTATATCATCTTCGGTTGGGGCAGCCATGGCCCCAGGTAAGTGGAGGCATGGCTGCCCTGCCCAAGAGCACTCCACTGTGAGGACTTTGTGCATGAGCCAAGAGAGCATGCACACGGTGGGGCAGGAGTAAGCACTGGGGGAGGGGACATTGTGAAATTCGGGGAGCATAGAGCACTCACTCAGGGGAGGAGAGCTGGTCCCTGCCAGTCCCATCGAGCACTCCCACCCCACCCTCAGGGCCATAGCTCCAGGTAAGTAGGGACATGGCTGGAGGCCCTGCCTAAGAGCACCTGGCTGTATGGACTTTATGCACAAGTTGGGAGAGGGTGCACAAGGTGGGGAAGGAGCATGCACTAGGGGGACCTTGTTAAATTCATGGAGTGCCGAGCACTCACTGAGGAGAAGAGAGCCATGGCCAGGGTCTCTGCATAACAACCACCACATGATCACCTCATGTGTCCCCCACCCACCTCTGTTCGGAGGAGGGGTGAGGGTGCCCTGACAGGTAAGAAGGACCTGGGGAGGTGGCTTGCCATGCTCACTGATGCTTGCTAGCCCTCCCTGTGGGCTACCCATCCCCCCAGTGGGCTACCTTCCCCTGTGGGCCAAGCTATAGACACTCAGCTTGGGAGGTGGGGGCAGGACACAGGGGTATCCCCCCACCCCATGGGATAGAGGCCTCAGATCACTCCCAGGGGTTGACCCCTGCTGGCCCACTCTTACCCCCATGTGCCTGGAAGGCAATCATGGAGGATGACGGCTGGTGCCAGGATTGGGCAGCACAATCCACCCAAGATCTGTGTGAGAAAGTGGCATGGATCACCCTGGAGACTGCTGCAGTGGTGGAGGCATTGTGACAGCTAGTGCTGAAGTTGCTCCTGGCCCAGGTGGAAGAGGCCTCACTATTCTGGGCATGGCTGGAACGCATGGCTGGGGAGATGGAGTTTAACCTCCTCAAAGCCATGCCCATAGTAAGTGAAATGTTAACAGGATGGGGGTAATGACAAGGAGGAGCAGAAAGAAGGAACAGATGCGAAGCAGATCAAGAATTATAAACCAATCCCCCTGCTTTACTGTGATTATAAAATCTTTGCTACAATATTAGCTACAAGATTTTAAAAAGTATTACCTGATATAATGCATCCGGACCAGACAGGTTTCCTTCCCAAAAGACAATTGAGAAATAATATTAGAATTGCCTTAAATTTACTGGAGTATTACGAAGCCCATCCGGAAAAACAGATGGCGATGGTATTCCTGGATGCTGAAAAAGCCTTTGATAATGTTAATTGACAATTCTTTATTGAACAGATGAAAGAAATGGAATTTGGAATGGAATTTATAAAAGCTATTGAAGCTATATATAAGAAACAGAAAGCAAGAATAATTATTAATGGAGATCTGACAGAGCCGATATCGATAGAAAAAGGGACAAGACAAGGCTGTCCCCTCTCACCACTAATATTTATTTTGATGCAGGATATATTGACAAGAACTATAATAAAACTATAATAAAAAAGACCCTATAATAAAAGGAGCATCTGTTAGGGGACATAAATACAAACTACAGGCATTTGCAGATGACCTGCTATTCATACTAGAGGAACCACTGGAATCAATAGAACAATTAATGAAACACGTAAAGGAATATGGTTGAATGGCAGGAATGAAGATTAATTATCAAAAAACAAAAGTGATAACTAAAAATATGACTATACAGCAAAAGATGGAATTAGATTGACAGGTTTCCAACTAGAAAAGAAAAGAAAATATCTTGGGATACATTTAACTTCTAAATGTAGCTCGCTAATGAAAGACAATTATATGAAACTCCTACAAGAAATTAAGGGAGATTTGCAGAGATGGAAAGGACCAACTTTCGCTGATGGGAAGGATTGCAACCATTAAAATGAATATATTGCCACATACAATATTTCTTTATCAAACCATCCCTATTGGTATTAACAAATCATTTTTTGAGGAATTAAATTAAATTACATCTAAATTTATCTAGCAAGGAAAGAAACCAAGAATTAAATTGAAAACACTTAAAGGTTTGAAAGAGAATGCGGGTCTTGCCTTACCCGACTGGAAAATTTATTACAAAGCATGCTGCCTAGTTTGGATGAGGGAGTGGATCCTACTGGAAAATGTAAGACTTTTTAGCTCTTGAAGGTCATGACCTACAGTTAGGATGACATGCGTTTATATGGTATGGAAAAACAACTGGACATAAATACTTTAAAAATCGCTTGATAAGAAAATCTCTTATAACAACATGGAAAGGAACTGTACCGCAAATATATTCTAAAATCCCACAATGGGTTTCCCCATTAAAAGCATTTACACAGCCAAGTGTATTTTCCCCAGAGAAGATTATTAGATATAAAGAACTCTTGGATGATAAAGGAGTGTTAAAAACAAAAGAGGAATTACAGGCGCAAGGTATTAACTTAGACTGGTGGTCAAGGGTACAGATTGAATCTAGATACAATAAAGATTAAAACATGGGAGGTTTTTACTTAGAACAAAAGAAATTTGAAAAACTGTTATGTGACTCAGATGAGAAATTGATTAAGAAAATGTACTTACACTTAATGCAAATGAAGGTGAATGAGGGAGTGGAAAAATGTAAAATTTTATGGGCACAGAATTTAGGATATAATATTGATTTGGTACAATGGAATATGGAAAGTGAATGTTAAAATAACTAAGTCTGTTGCATTTAAAGAGAATTTATATATGGTGTTTTACAGATGGTATCTAACACCAGACAGACTGGCTAAAATGTATAAAAACATGTCAAATAAGTGTTGGAAATGTGGGAAACATACAGGGACATTTTTTCATATGTGGTGGTCCTGTAAAGAGGTGCATAGATTTTGGATAATGGTACACACATTGTTGCAAACTATTATACAGATTTCAATTCCCTTCAAACCAGAGACATTTTTTAAAACTGTATGCCAGATATGAACAAAGAGCAGAAGTACTTCACAATTCATGTTGTAAAAGCGGCCAGAATTTTATTAGCATCTTACTGGAAACGTCAAATAATACCTCCGCAAGAAGAATTAATAGCAAAGATAATGGATACTGCAGAAATGGACAAATTAACCACATTAATGAAAGGACAAATAGAAGAAGACTGTTTTGCTTTATGGACTCCCTTCTGCAACTGGATTAAAGATAAATATAGAGACTAAAATGTAGTAAGGCAATATTGTAATGAAATATCAGGAACCACAGTCAAATATCTGGTAGGATAAAGTATGGGATATGGAGAATTAGAATGTTAATGTAAGCAAGCTTAATGAATTTTTGTATCCTTTTTTCTTTCTCTTCTTCTTACTTTTTTCCTATTTTCTAACACTATCTATATGGAAAACTAATAAAATACATACAAAAACAAAACAAAACAAGGGGGAGCAGGTCCATGAAGGTGGCCTCCAATCTGTGTCTGGAGGCCCCTGGGTCCCCCCGGCCCATCAGGGCAGGCAGGGCCACAACCCCCACCCTGCCTTTGGCCACCTCACAGCACCATGCTGCCTTGGTCAGCATGTCAGGGGTGTCTCTTCTCTCCACCAGGAGGGCTGTCAGAACACTGGAGCCCCACACTGGAGAGGGTCCATGACAGGGTGACGCTGGTGTGGGTGGTCCAGTGGGGTGAATCCCGCTCCTGGATGGCTGACGCAGGCCAGTCTGTGCAGTGGGGGGCGGCAAGCCACTCCTTTTGTGTCCAGCTCCCCTCCGGGCGCTTTGGGGGTGGGAAATCAACTGATGCTGCTGATGTGGTCAAGCTTCTGGGACCTCATGGTTGGGGATGGCAGCTCCACTCCATCTCCCAGCACACCCCTGAAAGGCAAGGAAGCACTGCTGATATCCAAGGCCCAGTTGGTGGAGGATATCCCTTGGGGAGCTGCGGCTGAGGACTCCACCCTATGGCCTTTCCCCACCCTATACAAAACTGCTTCAATCTTCTCTGAGTGTCTCCTGCTGTTCCTGGAGGTGGGGCAGGAACTCCCATGTACAAGAGGTGAACCAAGTGGGTCGCGCACAGTCGGGGTGTCCTGGGGCTGCCTCCATGGCCTGTGCCCCAGGGTGTGTCCCTGCTTGTGCAGCCACGCTTGCACAGCCAGCTGCCTCACACCTGGCAGAGGGCATGCCCTGTCAGAGGTATCCAACCCTGGAGGAGATGGGTCCTGGGCAAGGCCCAGTGGCAGGACCACAGGGTCCAGAGGCATGTCAACATGGCATCCCAATCTGGTGGGGAACAATGGCCATGCTGGCCTCCAAGCATGCAGGGTGATGTCCGGGCTGGGGTCCAGGCTTCTGGCATTGCCTGGGATGCATTCCCTGTTCAGTGGCTATCACAGCATAGGAACTTATGTACCCACTTTCACGCCTCCACAGCCCTGTCCTACTGTGCCTCTGCTGGCTCAGGGGAGTTGAGGCCAGCTGCCTCCTCCAAGTGGTCCATGGCTGGGCCCTCTGTTGGAGGCATGGGGAGCTGCTGGTGAGTAGCCATGTTGTGGAACATCACATAGGCCACCATAAGCTTTGTGACTGCGAGCAGCTGCACAGTCTGGCAATTCCCCATATGGTGCAGGCAGTGGGAACTGCATCTTGAGCTGTCCAAAGGTCTGTTCGATGACCATCTGAGTGCAATGATGGGCTCGGTTGTATGTTGATCTGTCTGCTCTCTCGTCCACTAGGTCAAAGGGTATAGAAGGAGGGGGTAGCCTTGGTCACCTGCACGGGAATAAGACATTAGCTGCTGCCAGGGCTGCCCCACCCTGAGCTACCTACCCAGAAGCCACCCCTTGCCCTCTGGCCATGTGGAAAAGAGACAGTTCAGGTTGGATGCTGCAAAGATCTGGGCATTGTGGACACTCTCTAGGAACTTGGTTACTAGTGAAGATGTCCTGGTAGTCACAACGCAAGCCACCTGGACAATTGATGCTGTAGAAGTGATGGTGAATCTGGAAGAACTGGGGCACAGAGCACAACATAGGTGCAGTCCTCCACTCCCAGCATATTCAGGAACCCTGCCATGGACACAAAGCCAGCCCAGATGGGGGCCAGCTTGGCCTTCTTAGTGGGGAAGCACATGTGATCCCATAGCTGCCCCATCATTTCCTCCAGGAAGCCATGGAGGCATCAGCTCACAGAGGACTGAGAGACTTCTGGGACCTCTGCCATGATGCTCTGGAAGGACCCAGTCATCAGGAAGCCAACTGAGAGCAGCACCTTCTACAGATAGCACCGGGACGAGCTCCTTGCACAAGACCTGAATGGCTGCCCTGTCTAGGCAGATGCCATCCAAGAATAGGTGGGAGCTGATTCACTCACAGTACTGCCGAGCACGGTGGCTCCTCTGGTGGTTTCGCAGTGCCCCACCATGCAGTGCTGGCAGGAGGTGGATGAGACTGAATGCCTGGTTGGGGGCTAGCAGGAGTTGGCACCAGGCAAGGCCTTTGAGGTTGTATCCTATGGGGGTCCAGATATGGAACACAGCCATATCTGTGTTCCATGCCCTAGTAGATGAGAAAAAAAACTTTAAAAATAATTTTAAATTATTCCTCAAAGACCTTTATAACATGTTCTTGCCAGTAAAACAAATTGTGCCACAATGATCACTGTCTCTGATATTGTCAAAATTGATGACTAGACCTTTTGAGCCCTTAGCTACCTGCCCTTTAAAATTGCTGTCCTGTAAGGTAGAATTTTTAGTGGCTATTACATTGGCTGGGAGAGTAAGTAAGTTGGGCATATTGTGAACAGACCCACCTTTTATTAAGATTCACCTGGAAAAGGTGGTACTTAGACCAAGTTTCAATTCCTTCCCAAGTTAGTGTCTAAGTTTCATACATCCCAGAAGTTAGTACTCCCACTGTTATTTGCATTACCCACTTCTGAGGTAGAGAGGGCCCTCTGCACACTAGTCGTACATAGGGCAACACTCTTCTGTATGGATCATACTGCGCCCTTCAGTTGGGGCATACAGTTATTTATTTTCTACACAGGACCTAAGAAAGGGAAAGGGGCCTTCTCACAGACTATTGCTAGGTGGGTTGTTCAGACCATTAAGTTATGTTTTGAGCAGGCCAACTGACCTTGTCCATTAGAGGTTCGCACTCATGATTCGTTTTCGTTTTCGCAGCCATGTCGGACGCTCCTCTCGGCAGGTCCGAGAGGAAGCGGCCGAGCCGCCTGGCCGGGCGGCTGATCTGCAAAGGTTAGCCCCCAGACTCTCAGGCAGGGAGTCTGAGTCCGGGACGCAGCGGGAAGAGCCCTCTGACAGATCGAGGCAGGGGGTAAATCGCCCGTTTGTCCCTATGGAGGCCGGCAGACGAGCGCGGCACCCAGTGTGCTGCCGGGCTATGGAAAACGGCAAGGAGCAGGATTAGGCGAAAGCCTGCAAGTAAGCGAATCCCTTCTGTTACTACAAGCGCATGTGAGGAGTGGTGGGGTCTGAAGGTTAGAAGACTCGGATTTTTCCCCCCTCATAGAGTCTCGGAAGATTGGCAGTTCCCCCCCCCCTAAAATGGCAGCGAAAAAGCAGAGTCCTTCTCTTGGCAAGTCAGTTACGGCGGCCTTGCGGAGGGGCGAGACGCTTGAGCAACTGGTTAAAAGAGCAGTTATGGAAGCCATAAAACCCTTTGTTGACAAGCTGAATGAAACAGATCAAAGGGTGGGCTTAATTGAAAGCGATGTGAAAGCCATTAAAGAAGCAGCAGGGGGGGGCAGAGAAGTCTGCCTGGGAAAGTGCGTCACTTACGAGAGCAGCGAACAGGGAATTAAAGTTGGTGGAAAATCAGCTGATCGGATTGCAAGTGGAGCGAACACAAACCATTTTGCGTCTCCAGAATGTTAAAGAGGAGGAAAAAGAGGATTTATGGGATCTTGCCTTGGAACTTTTAGCGACACCCGCGAGGGCAACTAAAGAAGAAGTGAAAAGCGCCATTTTGGGAGTCCGTCGGGCATCTTCAAAATATGCAACGAAGCGGCAGCTGCCTCGCGAGATTGTTATCGAGTTTTCATCTAGGAGGGTCCGGGACAGTATCCTATATAATTCATACAATGCGGAATTGGACTTTCTGGGAAATAAAGTCAAGATATTGAAGGACGTTCCATTTTTAGTGCGGAAGAAAAGATTTAAGTACAAGATGTTGGCAGCTCTTTTGAGGGAACGGGATATAAAGTACAAATGGCTACTCCCGGAAGGAATCGGGTTTAGTTATAAAGATAAAGCTTACAAGATTAATTCGGAAGATCAGCTAAGGGATTTTGTGGATAAAAATTCAGAATTTGGACCAGGCACCAAGCAAAGAGAAGAGGATTCGAAGCCTGAAGGGAGGGGGGAGGCAATGAGCGCTCCGGCGGTAGCTGCGCAGAGGGAATTGCGCCCGAGGCCCAGGGAAGGGAAAAAGTTAATTTGAACTGTAATTTGTAATTTGTATGATCAACCACTCCGTCAATATTTTATTAAGCTATTTTTTACTATGGCAGTATGAAGGGAAAGCATTGAAATGTAGTGTTTAGTGTTTGTAGGTCACCTTCCCCTTTTTTCCACCCCTCCTTCCCTTTCTCTTTTTTCTCCCTGCTTTCCCATCCCTTGTGCTATTGTAGTCTTTTGTAGTTACTGTCTTGTAGGTTATGTATGTATGTAGTAGTTTTGTATGTTAGATATTAAAAAAAAAAAATTAAAAAAGAGGTTCGCACTCATTCCACTAGGTCTCAAAGAGTCTTCTGTGGCCTTCATCAAGAGTCTTCTCATAGAAAACACCTGCAAAGGTGCAATGTGGACATCTGCTGACATCTTCATAAGGCATTATGCTTTGGATGTCTAGAACAGGATAGGCAGCGGAGGGTCAAATCGTTCTTCAGTCTCTGTTTCAGTGAAGACCCTCACCCTGCCTCCTGGGTAAGTGGCTTGCTAAACTCCCATGTGGGACTATACAGAAGAGTGACAATGAAAACAAGGTCGCACTTACCTGTAACTGTTGTTCATTGCGGTTTTCTGTGCAGGCACACATACCCTCCTTCCTGCCCTGTTGTGTGTTTTCCACAATTTACCTAGAAAGTCTGGCAACTCAGGAGACTCTGAGGGTTGGGGAGCTGCCTTTCTCAGAGCGTAGGCTGTTTAGGCAGGAAATAGCTGTGCTGTAGAAGACATCCCCTCTACAGATGTAAAACTACAGAACCTACTGATCAGCAGGCCTCTGCATGCACAGACGACCTCAATGAACAGTAGTTACATGTAAGTGTAACTGTGTTTTCCTCTATACTTTCTCCCATTACACAATTGCTTTCAGGAATTTACAAGTTATGTCACTCCCACCTCCTGTGTTCCTGCTGGGCTCTACTCCATTCCGAGGCTCCTCCTGGCCACCTATTTTACTGCCCACTCTAAGAGCTGGACCCACCTCTTGGCACTGCCCTCCCCTCACTGGGCCTCTCCACAACCTGAGCTGAATACCATCACCCTCCATAGCTCCAGCCAATCTCTGCTTAGCTGGATTGTACTTGGCCAGACTTGTCCCACCAGCACTTGCACCTGATAATGGGGTCTTTGTTTCTCAAATGGGGGAATCAGTCCATCCTTTGAGGTATCCACTTTGACAGCAAATCTGAACATTCATTTTCAGAGTGGTAAATTTTTAGACCAATACCTGGGGTGAGATGTCATTATATCACCACTGTTGCTTCTTCGATGCTATGCCAGGCTGCATGTTTGAAGGAATGTCCGGCTCTAATCCTTCTAGATTATGTGATGGTCCTTGTCCAATAATCTGTTAATGATAGAATAATTTGCATATGAAAGAAAGAATAATGGAATATTGACTTTTGTATGATTCTCCACCAGTTAGATTTTCATCAGATGGACTTTTGACTTTACTTGGATATGACATTACTATTTATGGATTGACTACACTGTGTTTATATTTATATTAATTTATATTTATATTATTTATTTATTTATACATTATATTATTTATATTAATTTTATAAACCTTGCGTGTTTATAAAATTTACAAAAAAGTTAAATACTCTGTAACTGTTACTTTCCCTGGTTGTGTATATATAGTATCTTGCTAGTCCAGGGAACCCCCTTTGTTGGTGGTTGGTTGTAAGTAAATGGAACAGACAGTAAGCCAGGTACTGATAGGCTGGCTAATAATAATGGGTTAATCTTGGAAAGCCAGGTTAGAAGCCTCTTATAGAAAGGTGCAACTTCTTCTAGCTACCCACCTAACACTTCTTCCCTTCCTTCCTGTCCTCTTCCTTGCTGCTGCTTCTTGTCACCATCATTAGGCAGGAGCGCACTCTTGCCTTCCTGAGCGATCAGCATGTGCAGGAAGCTGGCAGCTAGCTTTTCATTTTCAGTGTTCAGGACAATCCTGTTCAGCAAGTGAGGCAGCCTTTTCAAATAACCTTTGCATGTCCAGTCTCAAAGATATTCTTCAACCTTGGTTCTTCAAATGCATCCAAGGCAAGTTGAGGGATATTTAAAGAAATATATGTGGATGGAAAGACCAGATGGGAGTGAGTAAAGTAGCTTCCTGTTCTTGTCTGACAGTGGGATGAAGTAGGGCAAATGTCCAAAAGTGTTGCTTCTCGCCAGCTGCCCAGGGGATTGGTGGGGACAGCACCTCTGAAAAATGCTCCTCAGCTGTATGGTGGCAGCAAGACTGAGGAGGTAGGAAAAGAAGTGAACAATGATCATGAGAGAAAGCCTTTTCCTCCCCTACTGCCTCTTTCTCCTTGCCACTGCTTCCTCCTTAATCACCTAGTACGCAAATTACAGTAAACAAGGTTGACCACGTTCACAATAGTTGTGTAGATGTTAAAGAGAATAAGCGTTGTATGCATGAGGGATCATTCATTCTGGCTCTGTTCCCAATGTCTGCACATTCAGCTGAAGTCCACAGTGAGCCTTACTTATGTGCATGTCTCTGTATGCAGGTTCTTCTACAAGATCTGAAAGACTGCGAAGATGCTCACTACTGATGTTCAGCTAAATGCGTGAATATTTCATATACTTGTTTATACACAGGGCTCTCAGCAGACATTCAGTTGAACATGTGAATGTCAGGGTGGGTCATCAGAGCAATCCCACTCTCCTGTATACATGGACAATATACACACTTTAAACATCATAGCCAGAATTTTGAATGGTGAATTTACAAAATTCCATGGTGACGTATGTCCAACAGTGAATTCCCATTGCTCCCAACAGCAATGATTTGCTTTTGTCAAAAACACATTTTTCTGTTAGATAACACACAATAATTAAACCGATTCTTAGAGAGTGCACTTTTATATAAAATTTTCCAATCATAGCTTTATTTCTGTAGGTTTAAGTCATTAAATGCAGTAAAAATATCACCCTTGTTTACATAGGATGCTGAACAGTCACACTTGCAGCTAGAACAGAAAGGTGGTTGTTTTAGTATGTAATCTATTACACTCACTTGACAGCCAGGCAAAATAATAGAGCTGTTCAGAGTAACAGTGGCAAAACAAACATAAAATACTTTCTTTTCATATGCAGTTTGAAAATGTCCAAAATGTACTGTTAAAATATTAATAGTCACTGGTCTTGCTGTGCATGAAAAAGAAAACAAAAACTCTGAGTGCATTTGAATATGCCTAATTTTTGAAAAGAAGAAGCACAGTTTCTAAGCTGAATTTTCATTCTACACATTGAGGAACACTATCTTTGTTTCTACATCCTGATGCATATATTGTGTCTGGTTTTCCAAAGTGCTTCAATTTTGAGTTATACGTTTCTTATTTTATAAAGTAGGAACATTAGAATATTTTTGTTCCTTGAAGTATTTTTTATTACACAAACTAGCATCAAGGAAAAGCTTTTCTCTCTCTCTCATAATACTAGAACCCAAGATCATTCACTGAAGCTAATGGGTGGGAGATTTGGGACAGATAAAAGGAAGTCTTCACACAGCACATCGTTAAATTGTGGAACTTGCTGCCACAGGATGTGCCTGCCAACTTGGAAGGTTTTAAAAGGACAGTAGACAAATTCATGGAGGATGGAGCTATCAGTGGCTACTAGTCATGATAGCTACAATTCATGATGAATATCTACTATCTCCAATACCAGAGTGTTGCCAAGTAGGCCCCCTCCCCTGCTTTGAAGCCTGCTATGAACTGTGTTAAAGTTTCCTGCATTACTGTTTCACTGCTGCACCAAAGACTGCTTTGCACGTGTGTGCTCTGATACACGTGTCAGTTTCCTGCCTGCGTGTCAATTACCTTGCGGCTGCAATAGACTGTGTAGTTTGCTGACTCCATGTTTGGTTAACTGCACAAAAGACTCTTTTCCTGGGCAGCCCTGCCCTGACCTGTATCTGGACTTCCCAGTGTGCGTTTGGACTGTGTTCCCCATGCCTGCATTGCCATCTGCCACGGACCGTGCCTGTTCCCTGCCTTGGACTGTGTTTTAAAGTGTTGTTCCCCCTGCCTCCATGGAAGCCTGCCTCATATGGGCCCAAGCCGCTGCTAGCAGCCGGGCGCCTGCCGGGGAAACCTCCAGCGAGCCTGGCTAGGCGCTCCCTGGTCAGTTCCCGCCTGGAGCCTCCCGCGGGCCGGCCGCCGAGCTTGCCCTCGCTACCGGGCAGCCTGCTATCCAGCCCCAGCTATGCCCCGCCGGCATCCATGTTCCTAGGCAGCCAGAAGACCCTGGGAAGAGGACTGCTTTGGGAAGCCATTTCGGCGAAGCGGGCACACCACGTCCGCAGCGAGAGCCCCTCGCCCCGCTCTGCATATCTTAGGAGCCGCCCCGGAGAAGAACTAAGTGCTGACCATCCCAAGCACTTAGAGAATGCATCTCAAAGAAACCTCCGCATTCCAGAGCTGATGACATCAGGACAAGCCCTGTCCGCTGGAACATCCTTTCAGCCCACTTGGATTTCCCCCTCCCTCTTTTGTCCCCTCTTCCTGAGGTGTCACTTATCACAATCTGATTACCAAAGTGGCCCATCCAAGCCATTCAGTAGCCCATTAGACCCTTTGTTTTAATCTGTGAGAACCACCAAGTACAGCACCAGCCCCAGGGTACGTTTTGGGGTATTTAAGCTGGTCTCCCAGACCACTCGGTGCTTAGGCCATTCCTATCCAGACCCCCCCCTTTGCTGTCCGTGGCCTCGGCCATTCCCTATCCAGACCTCCTTGCTGTCCGTCTGTGGTCCCAGTGCTGGCATTGGGCCACCCTCGCTGCCGTGTCTCTGCTTCGCTCCAGGATTGTGAGTATTTCCCTTACCATCGTTGGGAACCCGCTAATGCGAACGTCTCTGTATTTCCTACTCTGTATTTCTTAGACCTTGTGTGTTCCTTGTATGATTGTGCAAGCTAGGCTTACGCTACACTCAATACACGTGTTTGGACCTTACTCCTTGTCTGCCTCTTTTTCACTAGAGTGTCTGGGATCGGGACCTCCGTATACATAGGTTATGATCCTCGCTTAATATTAATAGTTACAGACTGCTACAGCTAATTCCCCATTATAATAAAGAGCAGTTCTGGTAACAAGAGGCAATATGCCTCTTTATTTCAATTGCTGTCAACATGGGCTTGAGGATGCTGTTGCAGTCATCTTCTTTGTGGGCTTCGTAGAGGCAGGTGGTCTGTGAACAGAATGCTGGACTGGGTGGGCCTTTGGTCTGATTAAACATGGCTCTTCTAATGTTCTTATCTTAACTCCAAAGTGCTGTACCAGCATAAGCTGTGTCAGCATCAGTGAGGCATTTTGCTCATACAGTGCTTTCAGTACTCAACACAAAATGAGAAATTTACTGAGTTTCAAAATCATCAGTCATCTTTCTGGAATATTATAGTATTCATTCTTCCTCAACTGTTGCCACCTCAACAGCCTTCAGCGCAAGGATCCCTTTTCTTGAGTTCAACAGAGCAGTCACCAAGGCCCAGCCTTCTAGCATGAAGCACTATGCCTTCGATGTGAGAGCCAGAGCAGTAGCATCCTCCAGAAGGGCAGTGCTCCATGTTTTCTTCTGCTAGAGGTACTTGTACCTGCCTTCAAGTAAGTCAACTTGCTAGTTTACATCTGGTCACAAAAGGATTATGAAGAAGTAAAAAGAGGTTCTTTTTCATTCTTTTAAATTCTGGCCAGCTCTCTGAAATAAATGTTAATATATTTCAGCTTTATGTCTTAGCACTAATGTGAAAAGCCCTACTATTTTGTTAGGACTTTCTGGCAGGAATCAGCCAGAGGCTCAGAGATGGTCTGATATTCATGAGTATACCACACTTCCCAAACTCCAGGGGATGGACATCATGGAAGTTTTATTAATGTGCATCTGTGAGCGTGGATGAATGTAGCAGGTTCAGTGAGGCATGCTTCTCCATTTGGCTAAGGCTCTCACAGCCTTAGTAACTTCTTTCACTCTAAATGTTCTCCCAATGTCCAGTTATCTTCTGGGTTTTAGAAATAGGAATAAAGGAGAATAATAGCAATAAACAGTAAACAATACATAAAGTAATTAGACAGACTATATAACAAAGTTCTTAAGCTATACAGTACTTCTCCCTCATTACTTTACCTCAAACTTCTTGTATTGAGCATTTTATAATCAACATTATATGATCATTACTCTTAGTTTTTCTTAAATTCCAGCCATGTAATCAAAAAAAGCTTACAATTTTTTTCTGAAATTCTTGGATTGGTCTGTTCTGCATATAAAAATTTAATTTAGCCATTGACTCCTATTCATACAATTTGTTCATCCATTCCATTCCATCTGGACAAAATTTTGCCTTCCACTTTGTTGTATATACTACTCTTGCTGCCCTCACCATATATTTAAAAAGTTTGCTGTGCTCTTTTGTTATATTACTTGGAAGAATATTTAATAACGTATTTTTGGATTCAGCGCAAAATGCAACTTTAATATCTTTTGCATCTTATCATGTATTTGTATCCACCACATATGATAAAATGCTGTCCATACATTGACATTTCCAGCACCTTCCACTATTGTCCTTGTTAGTTTTTGCAACGGAGTAATATACCATCTAAAAATATTTTGTACTAGTTCTCTCTTAACATTTAACAGTCTGTAAATTTAATTTTAGTTCATAAGTTTTTCCATTGACTCATAAAAATACTTTCTTCAAAGTTTTGCATCCATTTTATTATACAGTTTTTGATCTGATTCTGTGGCGTGTTACAATAGGATTTTATGTACTTTCCCTAACAAATGGTTTGAATCTTCACTGATTAGTTGTTCAAACACCGCTTTCTGTCTTAGTCGGCCACCTTCTTTGGATAGTTGTAGTTTAAATTTGGACACCACTTAATGCAGTTGATGATCATTTCTTAAAACCATTTCAAGATCTGCTCACTTTAGAACAGTCAGAGATTATTGGTTGTATTCAACAGCTTCAAGCTAAATTAATTAAAAATAGACAGCAAAATATAAAAGAGGGAAGTGAATTAAAAGTATTAAAACAAAGCAGGGCAGGGATCACAAAGAAAGCCTGTAAGAATCATGACTTTTTTTAAAAAAATAAAGGACTATGGAATTAGGGAAAGTGGTCCATGGAATCCGTAACATTCTCCTCCAACACTATATTTCAAATGAATCAATTTTCTTCCTGTCAGCTTTCTTCATTTCCCATCTATACATAGTAATGGGGAATATCATAGCATGGATTATTTTGATCTCCAGTGATACTTCCTTACATTTAAGAATCTTTTCTAGGGCTTACAGAATACTTATTTATTTATTATAAAATTTATTAATTTTTATTGCAAAATAAAATTTGTTTCCTCATATGTAGTATAAAGATGTTTGTTGAAATATGAAGGAATTTTAAAGCAATTGCTCCTAGCTATTTATAGTACTACTTTTATAACTTTTAAATATATTTGTTTTCTTTTCAATATAATGATCCAGCATATATTTATGAATGTATAAGCACTGATAATTTTGTATTTTAATAAATGAGAGAAAATACTTCCATAACAATAGATATGCTTTTCATAAATTCTAAAGAGAGCAATGTTAATTCCCATTGCTTTTAGAATCTTCCTGAAATGTGACTTATGAACCTCAGGTTTATCTTTTAAAAAATTCTTTTCCAGTGCCTGGCAGTCTAAAAAACTAACCACTGTGAAAGAACAATAGTATTTCTCCAGGGACTATATAAACTTTGGGAGGCCAGCTAATCATTTTAACTAAAAAGTCTGTTTGGCAAATAAATCAAATTAGATTATATAAAAAGTAGTGATCAAAGGGGAAATAAAGGACTATGTGTAGAGTGACACCTTTTGATAAATACACTGCAAAATATTATATAAATCAGTTCTGTGGTACATCACTAGGGGGCTGGTGTAGATCATAAAACACATGCTGTTTTCCAGTGCAAGCTGCAGAGGTTGAAAAATAGTCTTCTGAGGACTGTTTATTGTATTGTTAGATATGAGCTAATGTTTACAAAAAAGAATGGCCTAACATATCAATAAGCAACACATATGTTTTTATTAATTCATCATTAGCTGTCATCTTTCTGTAAGCTATAAACATATAATTAGCTCACTGATTGTTCACACTCTGAATGCCCTGAGCCTAAATCTAAGTATATAAATACAGATGAAGGTCAATTGAAAACCATATAGGAGAAAATTACATAAATTCTGCTTTTCCTGTGTTAAAATGCTCTGTGAATTCAACAGCTAATTGAATGAATAAGATACAAGCAGGTAATAGACTTGAAACTTCCAACGATCCTGCTCATATCCTCAGACTGAATAAACTAAAAAGTATCCCAAACAACTGGGCAGGTTGACACTAGACTTGTGCATTTCTTCCATTATTAATTCCAGTAATTATGAAAATGGGGTGTTTTGTAATTATAGTAATTAGTAATGAAAACAAAATAAATTCCCTATCTAAATAGTCTCTAACAAAAAAAATCAACATGATTTTTTTTTCATTTTATTTGAACACTTTGTTTTTCTTTGACCTGACCTGAGGAAGAGGCAGCCTGCTTAACCAACTACCTGGGCACCATCTTCCTCACCTTGTGTAGGGTCCCAGCAGGCCAGGTGTTACCTCTCTTCCCCCACGCAAGGCTCAAGGCAAGCCAAGCCAGCAGCTACTGCTTCCCTCACCTTGGATCATTTCCCTCACCTCACCTTGTGTGGGTTCTGATAGGGTGAGGCAGGCACTGCCTCCTTCATCTCGAGCTGAACCAGGTGCTGCCTTCCTTACCTCATACAGGAACAGTGAGTGCTGGGCATCAGCTTCCCCATCTCTCTTTGTGTGGGGCTTATGCAGGCTGGGCACTACCTCCAATGCCTTATGAAGAGCTTGGGCATGTCAGGCTCAGTCCTTCTTTCACTGGGCTGATGCGGTACAGACACCACTCCCACCCTCACCTAATGTGGAGCTTCTGGAGTGTCATGTCAGACACTGCCTCCCACACCCCAAGTAGAGCTTGGGCAGACTCAGTCAGGTGCCACCTGCCTTGCCTCATATGTGGGTTTGGGTTGGCCAAGACAGGTATTGCCTCTCTCGTCTCATATTGGATGGCTCAGATGCTTCCCACACCTTACTTCTTCTAAGCTGGGTGCTACCTTTCCCACTTTGCCTAAGGAGGACTGAGTTCCACTTCTTCCACTTTGCCTTGGGAGGACTGGGTACTGCCTTCTAAAGCTCATATGGGGCTTGGATGGGCTGGGCTAAGTCTGTTTGTCATTGGGCTTAGCCAGCCCAGGTGTAGGGGGGGACCATTGGTCCACCATTGGGAGACATTCCAGTTCTCTTAAAACCAGTCTTCCCCTTTGTGAGGTAAGTTAGGATGAGAATTCATAACTGGCCCAAGGTCACCCAATGAGTTTCCACAGAAGAACTGGGATTCAAGGTCCTAGTCTGAAACTCTTACCACTGCACCACATTGGCTTTCATAGAATGATTACTGTTGAACAGTAGCAAGCAGCCAGGCCTAGGTGAATCATACATGCTGTCTAGTAGTACATCATCCACCATGGGCCTGATAAATCCTTCTTCAGAGGCCAGAACAGCCCTGGCAAGGGCCCTGTCCCTGCCCTTACCTTTTCTTAACAGAATCCAAGCCTAGAATGCTGGCAAAACTGTTGTTGTTTCCTAGTAATGGCCACTGGAGGTATCCATTTCATAGAGCTACAGGTGTTCCTTTTATCCCCAGTGTTTTTAAAAATAGATTTCAGACTGTTTTCTGCACAGCTGAGGTATTTTTCAGATTTGTAGAAAGATCTTTCTTGTCCATTTATGGTTTCATTCTCCAGATTTAAGTATCCAGAGATTCAGCTAAGACAAGAATTAGATATATTGATATAGCAGGAATTTTACAAATCCGGTTTTTCTTAGACATATTAGTTATCCAGTAGAACTGGATATGAACAGAAAATAGAAGCATATGTTTTCCAATACTTCACTAGACAAAGTCCAATAAAATATGTAGTACCTAGATATATTCTTAGAGAGCAAACCTTTGAAATTAAAGTGTTTAAATTCCTTTGGAATCAGTAGTAATTAAATACACTAACTTGTATCAAACAATACTCTTATGCTGCAATTCTTTATAATCATTTGGAAGTATTTCCCATTGTCTATAGTAGGAGTCAAGTCCAAGGAGAAATGCCACCCATGATTTCATTGGAAGCAAATCCCACATTGTTCAATATTTATTTACAAGCAGGAACCCCCAAGCACGTTTCACGTGTAGCCAGCCCATTTCTTTTTGCTTTTGATTCCTCCTTTCTTCCCATACCCTTTTCTCAGTCTCTCTTTTTTTTCTGTCTCCATGCCTTCTCTCACTTTCTTTCTCTTTCTCTAACCCTCCTCCCCCAAACCTGTTGCACTCTCTCTTTCTCATTCCCCCATGCCTACTGTTACTCTGTGTGTGTGTCTCTCCCCCCGCCCCCCGTCTAGTCACTCTTTCTCTGGCTCTTTCTTCCTCATGACCACTTACCTGGAATCCTAACTTCCAACAGTGTTTTCACGCCTCGTTCCTATGGCTGTGATGAGGTATATGGCAGGTACTCCTGCAGGAGGCAGAGGCAGGTTCTGTGACATAGGACAGGTCCTTTTCTGATGGCATGGCTGACAGTGCTTCTTCCTCTTCTCTGAGGCTGCCGAGGAGAGACGGTGATGGTAGGGCTGGCAGCAGCAGTTTTACGCAAGCTCAGAGAAGTTCCTTTTGGAGGGGATTAATCCCATCCCTGCATTATGGGTAAGTTTTAGATTTTCCTGCAAATCTTTCAGGGAGGAGTTGCAGAAAAAACGCCTTTCTCTTAATCTGATCCTGATCTGCAGGTGTAAATATTTGCAGATGGGGGCAGGTTTGCTATTAGATATATAGAAGCATAATAAATACACAAAATCATAAACTCTTGCTTCCATTCTGGCACATTTTTTCTCGATTACCTAGGACATAGTATGTGTGGAGTAGATATGATTGCACATTCTGTCAAGTTAATTAGTATTTTAGCTCAGCTGATTGAGCACCTTAATGGAAGGCAAATACCTGAGATTAATACTCATTATAATAGTCAGAAAAGTTGAGCTAAAATCAAATATCTTCAGAGCAGGAAGACCATTTCAAAGATAAAAGGATGTTTTGTGTTCATGCATACTTAAATGTAAAAAAATAATTCAGAGAAATATGGCATATTATAGATATAGGAGAAGTTGTAACCATTTTTCCAAAGTTTTCTCATGCAGATCAATACATAGTATTTTGCAAGAGCTAAATGCAAAGCTATGTCGCCATCACAGGCCATCAAAGCTCTCTCTCATATATAATACTAGCTTGATGCCCGTGTTTCACTATGGTATTTAACTACTTTGATTCCAGTTATAATACTTATGGGTATGTAACATTTTTCGGTTTGGGGGGGTGAGTTGGTTTTGTAGTATAATGGCATAGTACCCGAGCATCACAAAGGTGCTTGTAAAAGGAAAGCGTGTTGATGCCGAAAGCTGATGAAGTGAATTTCGAAATGTAACATTTATTGAAGAGATTTTAAAAGGAAAAGATTGTAGTGCAATAAATAAAGTGAAAAATATGTACAACCTTTTTTTTCTACTGAAGGACCTCTTTGTAGACCTCATAGGTGATTTTCTCCTCAGGTGCTAGGATCACCAGGCTGCTGGGTGAGCTCACTGTGAAGCAAGCCAAGTAGAACTGCCCATGTGAGAAGCAGTCCTCCCTCAAGTCAATTTTTGCCACCTTCAGTGTCTGCCCCTGGGACTTGTTGATCGTCATAGCAAAGCAGACCTTGAGGGGGAACTGTAGTCTCTTGAACTCGATGAGGTTATCTGATGGTATGAATGGTATGTGTGGTATGAACACCGACTCCCCTCGCCCCCCGAGCACTGCCAGTGAACAATGTGGCCTCGATGATGTTCCTGTGGAGGGCTTTCACTCATAGTCTGGTGCCATTGCAGAGTTTGGGTGTGCTGAGGTTCTGATACAGCATCACTGGAGCCCCCACTTTGAGGAGAAGCTTGTGGGCTGGGAAGCCAGGAGGGTTGAGCATGTTGAGGAACTCCACAGGATAGTAGACCGCATCATCCATTTGCACCACTGAGTCCACAGATCTGTACTCCATTTTGAGTGAGTTAAGTTGTGTTTCATTAATGATGGCAACCTTGTCGATCTGGGGGGTCAGAATGGCATGCTTGCACAGCCTGTCCATGGACTTCTCTGTGATACTGATGATATCAGGGTATATCGTGGCTTTTAGGTCTGCTTGGGTCGTCATTGCTGTGCCCAGACCTGCAGGGATGGTCACCTTTCCTTTGGACTCGGGATATGCTCCGTCCCCTATTTTTAGTAGGAGTTCAGAGAATTCCCCAGCAGACACCTTGCCTCTCAAGTGGACCCTCATGTTCTTTCTTAGTGAGAATTTCCTGATGAGGGGCCACAGATACGACGCCTTGACACACATGGTAACCTCATCAGCTTGAGTTCTCTTTGGGACTACTGGCAGAGTCTTCCAGAAATCTCCAGCCAGCAGCATTGTGACTCCCCCCATCACTCTCTCATTGCCCCTGACATCTTTGAGGGTGCCTCAAAACACCCCTTAAGTGCCATGGTGCTCTCATCCCAAACAATGAGCTTAGAGTTCCACAGCACTTGGGCCATGTTGCTTTGTTTTGAGATGCTGAACAGGGATGTTTATGCATGGATGAGGTTAAGAGGTAGCTTGAAGGTAGTGAAGGATCATATGCCATGCCTGAGTGAGCCTTGATCTTCCATGTACGTGAGCACCTCTCTACTTGTCTTCCAGGATTGCTTTGCTCACAGAGAGACTCTGCCACTCTGTGCACCTTGGGGTGATCTTACTGGTACTTGGCCACTGCTGTTTGGTGCACCGCAGGAGCAGGACATGCATATTTCCTTGCAGCATCTCTAAGTTGCTTACTCTTTTTAGCATCGGTGTATCTTGCACAACATCTGTCAGAAGGCTTCTTGGCGGCTGTAAGAGGTGATGGCTGCAAGAGGTGTGAGGTGGAGTTGGATTGAGGAAGGGGTGGTGTGGTGACCACTTCAGCAGGTTCATGTGAGAGGTTCGCATTGAAATGGACCTTGGAAAGTTTGTGTACCATCTCCCCATGAACATTTAAAAACTCAGCTGCCATACTGACTTTTATATAAAATCCCTATTCAGGAAACTTGTACTTTCTTTTTTCAACTGTCTGCAGTTTCTTTTGCCTGATTTTTACCTCAGAACATAGAGTTCCACAGCTGACCCATCAGCCTGCCACCCACACAGGAAAGCCAGTCATTGAATGTGTCCTGAGGTACTGCATATGTCCTGCATAGTGTTTAGAAAGTTGGGATGATGACCAATCAAGGCCACATATGCAAATGTCCTCAAGGAGCCTGAGTTGGCAGTTTGTGGGGGAGGGGGAACACCCTGCCCGCCACCCAGGGAAGCTGTATCCCTATGGGAAAACACATTTTGCCCCTTTTTACCCCCTTAGGGGCCGAATTTCTTAAAATCCCTTCTTAGTGAGCCCCTACACTGCAAAAGGAACGTCCTGCCCAAATTTCACATTTTTAGGTCCAGGGATTTCGGCTGGGCATTGATGAGTCAGTCAGGACGCTTGTCTTTATATATATAGATAAATTGCCATAAAGTAAATTGCTATATTTACCTAACCTGTTTCCATCAAAAGTTCTGATATTGTTTTAGAAGGCTGTTGTTCATTTGAAAGATCCAGAGGAGTTAGCTGTGTTAGACTGTAGTTGTAAAAAAGTAAAAAGTCCAGTAGCACCTTTAAGACTAACAAACTTTATTGAGGCATAAGTTTCGAGAACCACAGCATCTGACGAAGAGAGCTGTGGTTCTTAAAATCTTATGCCTCATTAAAGTTGGTTAGTCTTAAAGGAGCTATTGGACTTTTTACTTTTTTGCAATCCTAAGAAGAGTTACTCCAGTCTAAGCCCATTGAAATCAGTGGTCTTAGACTGGAGTAACTCTTTTTAGAATTGTAATATAAGTAACAACAAGCAGCCCTCTGAAGCCAGAAAGCTCAGAACTGTTGCTGTATAGGGCAGGACTATATCTGACAGGGCTGAGTTAAGTCAATGGGGAGAAAGCTCTCTACTATCCTTCAGTGCTAGCTTCTGTAATACAATTCATAATATTTTGCAATACTTTGTTGTGGGTCTCTACTTGTTACGTTTATTTAGTACCAAACATGTATACACATGTCGCAGAAATGGAGTTGCTTGGATGGGGAAGGATTCTGGCTGAGATCCCTGCACTGAACAACAGGTAGCAGTTGTTTCTACGCTCTTATTCTCTTTTAGGATAAGCAGTGATTTCCCAAAGGAGTATCATTCTCTGTGTTCTAATAAACGCATACCTAAAATCATCTCATATTGATAGCATTTTCTATTGATTTGTATGCTTTTCCCTGGATTTACATTTGCAAAGTACTTGGATTCCACCGCCACCCCCATGTTCTTGTCAAACGTGTTCAGAGCTGAAGTTTTTTTCCAGGTTCTAGGAAAATCTTCAATGTGTTGTGCACTACTGTTTATTTTCCTGGAGAGATCTCAACCTGGGAAAGCCAAAGCCAGAAATGGAGAGCTGCTTCAGGAAGGGGGTGCCTTCTTGATATAGCTGAGAAGAAGCTGGTAGAAGCTTCTGCTTGCTTCAGTTTAGGAGGTTGGGTCTAGCAGACACCCTTCTAAATCACACCCAGGTTAAATGTACTGATAATCAATTTTAAAAAGTTTTGAATTACTAAATACATGTTTTTGCAGATCTTTTGGAACAATGCTCAAGGTAGCAAAGATTGTGTAAAAGTCTAGAGAATAATTTGCTTATTCAGCTAGGAACAAAAATAGTCCAACAAAATATCTCATCTTGCTTATTTTTTTTCTTAAATTGTCTGGGATCATGATAATCACTGTATGCATGAAATAATTCTGGAGACATTTAAATATTGTATGATCTCAAAGCATGATTGGAGGACACAAGATATAGTCGTTGCAAGTGTGGGTCTTGTTAGTGTCTAGATGAGAGACCTCCCAGGAATTCAGTGTTAACTGCCTTGAATGGCATGAAGGAAGAAAGGTGGGATATAAATACAATAAATAAAATTGTGTCAGCAAGCATGGATTAAATAGAGCTCTGTACTCTGTGAGGCTTATTTGGCACCATTTTCGTTAGCCTGTTGTAACTGTCAATACTGTTTGGTTTAACTCCTTGTGCTGACTTGTGTGCTACTGTTGCTAGATTATGACTTTGTCCTGGTTTTTATTTTGTGGATTGATTGTAGTTTGAACTTATAACAATTAAGTTTAGAACATTTGAGCGTATAACATATTTAACATAATGATATTTTTAGATCACACTGTGTAGTTTTGCAGTTTTAAGTTGACATGCTGTAGGATGTGTTGGAAGGAAGGTCTGTCAGACTAACAAGTAAGAAAGAAATGTTTTAATGACTAATGTTAAAAATAAAAAAATATTATAAGATGTTTTAAGCATGTATTGAATAGTAATTTAGAAGTGACCTTTTCTTTTTAAACCTGATTTTTTAATGAATCGATTAGTAAGGTCCTTTAGGTGGGAATTAAATGGATTTCTGTGCCATCTTTACATGAAAGTTTTGCTGATATGCCCTAAGGAGGGGGGATAGAAAAAGGTCATGAATGTTGGTAACATATTTTATTGAAAAAACAATGGGAACATGGCAAATGAAGGCTACTTACCAAGGAGCCAAAGGCTATGGAGTCATGGATATTAGCAATACCGTGCTCTTGTTCCTTCTGCCAGCAGCCCTCTGCTCCCCCTACAAAGGAGCTATATAGCGCTGTGGGACCCTCCAGTACAATATGCCATGTGACATGGGGACCTGCAGCAAGAAGGAGGACTTAGATAAAATGGCTTACTCAAGACTGGTGGGACTGATTTTGGCCAGTTCTCCCTTCTTGTGGCCTCTGTGCCATGTGGCCTATTGTTCTGGCACATCCCCCAGCAGCAGTTTTGGATATATGTGTGCATGGGGGTCTTGGAGAAATAGGAAAGATCTGCTTCCTTGAACCCACTCCACCTGCTCTTTTTTGTGTAGTTTAGTGGTTGACTTTGAGTTGCCAGTAGAACCTTCCAAAATGAAATCTGAAGTGTTTTTAGATGTTTCATCTGTTTACCCCACCCATCCTTCTCATTATGCCATAATAAGGAAAATGGTCCTTTTGTTTATAGAACCAACTATAATTCTGTTGTTGTTGTTAAATGGAATGGTTTGTTTATAGTCACATCTGTGTTTCATGATATACACATACATTAAAGATTATATCTTCTCTTTGCATAAGCTTTGTTTTCATTAGACTGCCTTAAGATGTGCAGTAAAATGTACAGTTCAGAATAACTAGAGGCAGCTGGGAGTGGGCAGGGAACTAGGTTAAATTGGTTTGTTAACATTGTGTGGGGTTAGGGTTACGAGGTCCCCTTACCCTCCCGGTGAAAGGGTGGATGCCCAGCACTCAACTTCTCTGTGTAGCTGTCACACGCAAAGCACACACACGCTCCCGTGCCTGCTTAGTGACATCACTTCCAGGCAACAACATTACGCATGTGCAGGAGCGCATGTGTGTTTTACAGTGGGCCAATTTGGGCCTCAAACAGGCCCAAATTAGCCCACTGCAAAGCACAGGAACACTCTTGGTGTGATGCAGTGATGTCACTCCTGGGAAGTGACATCGTCATGCTGCCCCAGGAGCATGCCTGGGAGGCCCATTCCCATGCCTTTATCCCTGCCAGCCGGGTGAGTGGTGGGGGGGTAAAGGATGAAAGCGGGGGATCCTCTGCTACCACTAGGGGACTGATAACCCCATGTGGGGTAGAATCCTGGAGTGACCTCTTGGTTGTATGATTATATAACAAAGATTATCTACCAAAAACAGCCCATGAGAGGTGTTTCAAATTTTTCATGGTAGCAAAACCCATTCAAGAATAATTCATTGCCAGTCCTGGCTCTCTGAAAAATATACTTCATAGAATCATGGGGTTGGAAGGGACCTCTAGGGTCTTCTAGTCCAACCCCCTGCACAATGCAGAAAATTTACAACTGCCCCCCCCCGCCCAAGTAGTATTATCATATAACTACTTGTATGATACCTTTGTTTGCAAACATGCACACTTTATATTTTTAGGCAAACATGTTATGTGTTGAAACAGAGTTGTGTTAGAGTTATCACTGTGGGAAATGCAGTCTCAAATTCTTGTCAGTGGTGAAGCTTAATGCATGTCTTTGGGGAAGTCATAGGATTGTTGTAAAGATAAAGTGAGATAACACTATATATGTATCCAAGCTCCTTGGAAGAAGAATATAATTGTGGCAAATAAAATAAATATAAAATAAAATGTCTACTTCAGTTCATCATTTTTGTCTGTGTAATTTATCCTGGAACATTGCAGCCCTTTAAGTGAAGACAACTATTAGTTCATTATGACATTTCAGGTACAATGGCTTTGGAGTTTTCATCATTTTTGTATGTTTAAACCTAGAGATGCTGATGTGGTAGCTTTAATGGGAAGAGTTAAATGGTTAAAGCAGCTCTGGGGAGGATTGCTAAGTTACTATGAATTGTTTGGGGGTTGACTGGTCACCCCCAAGTAACCTTCTGTCCACTCCTGTCACAGACAAATACAAAATCATTTAATTCAGAATCTCTTTCCCTTAGAATAGATCAGTTTGGATGAAATTCTCTTAGAATATCTCATGAGCACAAATCTCAGGGGTGTTTTTGTTTTTGGAGCATGGGGTTGTTCTTCCCCAAACTCACAAATATTTCTCTTGTGAATGCTAAGGCTGCACCATTACAATGAACTGTTCGGTGACAAAATGGATGTAGAGCACTTGGCTGCTGTTTTAATGAATGCTATTTTCTTGACTTTTTAGTAACAACTAAAGATAAGTATTCTTTTTTTATTTCTAGGATACTGCTGTTATTGAAATTCCTGTAACTAATTCCACAAATGACATTCTGATGTTAGATGTTGTGGTAGATGTTGATGTACTTAGTGGAGAAAGAAGTCTCCTTCTTCAACCAAAAGAAACATTATGCTATGAAATAAAGTATTCTCCAGTTAGTACTGGCAGCTCAAAAGGAAGGTAAGCTCTGCTGCTATAGCTGCTTGTAGAAATAGTTTCACTTGACCCAGCCAGTCATCATACTGGAACTTCCTAGCATTATTTCCTGTAATAGTAGGTGCTCATGAGCCCTATTTAGACTGAAACTATAGCACAAGAAATGAGGGAAGGGGTCAAGACTCCCACATTCATGTTGTTTTTGCAGCCTGAATCAGCCCAGTGGACATATTACTTCCACAGACAAAAAGGCGTACAGATATTAAATAACAGCTGTTTGAGGCTGTTTCCTGTCAGAAAAATGGTGTGTTTGTAAAGGGGTAGGGAACTTAAAACTATAAGACTGGTAGCTCCATTCATAGACTTCTGAATATCATGTCTTTTTAAAAAGTTTATTTATATTTAAACAGACATTATACAAATAACAAAACTTAACATAAAATAAATAGAGCATAGAGAAAAGAAGGAAAGAAAGAAAATAGAGAAAAAGAAGGAAGGAAGAAAATGGGAGTGGGAAAAGAAAATATAATATAAAAGAAATATAAAGAAAAAAGAAAGGCTTCTGATTTTCTCTGAGGAAAATACAAGTACAATTATAAAATTCTCTCTTACTCTGTGGTAGAGATGGGCATGGAATGAAAAAAATCCGAACCTCTTGGTTCATGGTCCATTAATTTCCATGGAAAATGAACTTAACAAACTCACCCAATTTCCAAACTGTTTCAGGGTTCGGTGGGGAGGAGACTAGGATGGGGGGGGGGGGAGAAAGGAAAAAAGCACCCTTTTCCCAAACACCTCCCAGTCCCCAGTCAGTAAGAAAAACAAGAAAGCAAGAGAAAAGGAAAGAGGCTTTTTAGCCCCTTTCCCAGCAGCCAGAAGTGCAGTCCAAAGATCCAATCCCAATCCCAACACCACAGCCAGCCACCAAGCTCTCCTCCCTCTCTAGAGAAACTGAAACCAGGAATCACATGGCTTTCCCCTATTTATGGAAAAAGCCAAGAGATTGAACAACACAGGAGCACTCTGTTTGGCAGAAAAACCTGCCTAACATAGTTTTGGAGGGAAGAGATTGGTGTTACCATGGCTGCTGAAGGCCCATCTCCTCAGTTGCCTTGGAGATTCTAACCCTCCCCCCCCTTTCCTGGCTGGATAGGCCAGATTGGGAGCTCTCTAATTGGCAAGGACAGCTGCCAATCAAGCCTGGAGGCCTCAGATTGGGGGCAAGCTAAAGACAGCCACCGTTGCCTGGGCGAGGGAGTATTTCGCGCCCAAAGTGTCCAAACCGGCAACGGAACGGTAAGAAAAGTTCATTTGGTTCAGAAAAACGCGGTCCCACAGAACCCATGGTTCTTTGACTATGAACCGGACATTCCATACGGAATTTTGTTCCGTAGTTCGTTTTGTGCCCCTCTCTATTCTGTGGTTACAAAGAAAAGCTTACTTTCTTTCCATTTATCTAAATTTAATCTAAATCAAAATCATTTCTCTTAGTTTCATGCAAAACTATAAGAGATTTCCAGTCAGCAATAAATGTAGATATTGTCTTTTCTCTAAAGAAGAAGCTTTAACCATCTCTTCTAGTTCCAGCACCTTCACCAACCATTTGTCTATTGTAGTTATGACCCTTTCTACTTTTGCGCATGTAATAATCTCACTGCTGTTGTCATATATAAAAACCTCTGAATATCATGTCTTGATGGGCCCTTAGTAATAATAATTTTTAATATGTTGTTTTGACAAAGTTGGCATGTCAGTAGGTACCACTGATGTAGCTGAAAAAGAATTGTTTTAGACACTTTCAGTAGTCGATGGATGCTATTACTTCCATATTAGTATTCATATTAAAGTTTTAAAACAGATATTTTTGACTGGTAGTTTAATTTTCATAAAGCTTCATTTCCCCCCATAAATTTGGCCTCCATTTTAAGAACAGCTTGCATTTTTGGGGCTCTATGAAACATGCCCGGAAACAGAAGTGTAAATTATCCAAGGATATCCTACATGCCGGAGCAGAGCCTAGGCTAAAAGCACTCTTCTAAAAGTGAAATAACCTTTAATGCTTTGATGGGGAAACCATTTTGTTTCAAGATTTCTATGAATTAAAAATATACTACAACATAATATGAAGATAATTAAAGAGATCTCATCACAACTGAAACTTGATCAACTTCATAATATTATACTTAACAGCAATTATTTTTCTAATCTTTTGATCATGATTTTCATTGTTGCAGTGTTTGGTCATACTGCTGAGAGAGACTGAAGGCCAAATTATTCATGTATTTATTTCCTTCATTTATAACCTAACTTGCCTTTCTCCCCATGGGGAACCTAAAGCAGTTTACATCATTCTTCTCTCCTCCATTTTATCCTTACAACAACCCTGTGAGGTAGGGTAGGCTGAGAGTTTCTGATAGACCCAAGGTCACTCCACAAGCTTCCATGGCAGAGTGGGGATGTGAACCTGGAGTCTCCTAGATCTTAGTCCAGCACTGTCAACACCACACTACACTGACAGTCTTGTGTTTGATCTGTGCAAAACTGTATGTCAGTTAATTGGCCATACTTACCTGAACTTCTGATAATCAGATTTTTCCACTCCAGATAATTCACATTAATAAGGTAGCAAAGTCTGGAAAAAATCTAACTGTAAAGAGTCTAAAAATTTCCTTGCCAAAATGACCAAGTCATTTATTGAGAGATTATTCATATTGTTCATATTGATTTTCACCAGCACACAGCACTTTTAAATATCATTGAACCATTCATGTTCTGAGATCCAGATAAATGATAGCAGTTAACAATATAGCAGAATTCTGAGAGACAAGCCACAGAACCAGTAGTTTCTGAAAACCAGAGACAAAGTGATTCATTGGTAGTGTTTAGGGATGCCCCGCCCCCACCTTTTGCCCCCTGATCCCACTTGCACAGCTGGTGGGCGGGAGAGGAGCAGGGAGGGAGGCTGGAAGCCACAAGACCATGCAGTGAAACAGCACACACATGCTCTGGAGGTCCCAATGATTGAAAAACTGGGAAAACTGGTTTTCTGATTGAAAGCTGGAAGCTACATGATCTCAGTGGAGCCAAATAGGACAAATAGGACCCAAACAGGGAGCTCTGACTCTCAAAAGCTCATACCCTGGAAATCTAGTTGGTTTTTAAGGTGCGACTGGACCCGAATCTTGCTCTTCTACCCCAAACCAACATGGCTACCCACCTGAAAATGTATTTGTAAAGTGTCTCTCAGTAAGCTTCCAAGGTGGTGAAGAGATTAAAATATGTGGAAGAGAAAACAAAAAGCCACAAAACAAGTCAAAGAAATACATTAAAACCAACACTTTTAAACCCAACAATTTTCCAATAACACAAAGATGAAATCAGTACCAGAGATCATATAGATGGGCAAAACAACTTTAAAGTTTGAGATTTTAAAAAAATCAGTAAAAACTTAATGTTTGGGGGGAAATACAGGCATCAAACAGAATTATTGCATTTAACCCCCCTTTTGTGATTCTATCCTTTTTCTATACTGTGATTTGGATGAAAAAATGGTAAATTGCCTCTGTGATAGGTTCTCTTCTGTCATCACACATACCGTTACAAGTGGCCTAGCTCCCACTATGGTATGCTAAATTTTCCTGTACCAAATACCAATGAAGCTGGAGCAGATAATCCTCCTTTCTTAGAGTTGCCGCTGGCATCCAGGTGGAACTTGGAGTTCTCCCAGAATTACAAACACAGAAATCAGTTCTCCTGGAGGAAATGGCAGCTTTGGAGGGCAAACTCTACGCCATCATATTCCCACTGAGCTCCCACCTCATCCCAATGCTGCCCTCCCAGGCATTACCCCTAAATGTTCAGAAACTTTCCATGCTGGAGTTGGCAACACTATCCTTTTCCCCCTCCCTGGTCACTTTGAAAACAGCATGGCAAGCTGCTCATTCCAGTTCCCAAACTCCTGTGAGAAGAAATCCTCTGTTGCCCAGACTAAAATAGGGACTGACCGCTCATAAAGCAAAGAAATCTCATGGAAGTTTGGGAAACTCTATAAAGTGTGTGTGGCTTGCCACAGGGTTTTCAAGAGGACTAAGGATCAAACAGGTAAGGAGGATTATCTCCTGTAGCTCCCGGGGACAATGTAGAGTAGGTCAGGAGACAAAACTGATGAAGAAGGTGGCTGCTATTGCTGCTGCCTCAGACAGCCAAATAACTTGAGCCATCACTGGACAAGATAAAAATAGAACCAGAAACAACGATCACCCTGGGGCCTAAGGAACAGTAACAGAAACAGTTCAAGCTTCTTATGCAAAACTTCCCTGGAGTTCCCAGAGACTGAGGGCCAAACTACACGTGATGAATGACACTTGAACGGCAAGTGTATTCCTCCCTGTTCACTTGCCCTCCACTCAATCCACTTGCCATTCAAGTGTCATTTGTCACTTGTAGCTTGGCCCTGTATTACCTAACCATCAGGGAACAGTCCAGGGACTTGATTCTGATAACACCACAAGTGATTTCTGACCGGACACAACAATATAATCAATAGTTCTGGATGAAGGAGACAGATCTGAACTCCTTAATTTCTAAGGGTCAAATAAGATGTGATTGTTTTTCCATGAGTTGGTTTGGGGTTCCCCTGACTCAGCTCTCATACTCTTATAGTCAGATAGCGGCTGCTGAGAGCTAAGTTCCCAAGTGCTGCAGGTATCTGATTTGCATTGAGATGTGGCACAAGAGGTCTGGTCAATTCCTAGATGAAAGGCCTCCTGGGAACCTATTTTCACCCTCTTAAGTGTTAAAATGAAAGAAAGATAGGATATAAATGAAAGAAATAAAATAATACAGAATTACAGTTCGTCTTTATCAAAGTCGTGTACTCATATTGGGGAGTGAAATCAAACCCACTGCCCCCAGCCCTGGACACCTGCACATACTGCCAACTGTCTGCAATGAGAACTACACCAAGTCTGGAATGCTACAAAATGTAGTGTCCTGATTGTGCATATAAACCCTATGCTTATACATCTTGCTACAGACTTTTGACTGTATGAAACAGAGTCAATTGGTGCAATCACATTCTCCTGTGCGCACAGGGAGTCTATCTTAAAAGTAGAGCTTGGAAAGGGTCTACAAACAAAAGGTTTGGTATAGGATATACATCATGAAACTTTTTTAAGCAGTAGAACTCAAAAATGTAGGAAGTTCTTTCCACTTTCCATATCCATGCTGCTGTGAAGCAGCATGGAAAGGGGCATTTAAACCTCTATCAGCTGCTTGTTGGGGAGATCCCTAACAAGCGGCTGATCCAAGCCTGAGGGAGTGAAATGCCCCTTTCTGTGCTGCTGCAAAAGCACAGAAAGGAGCATTTAAACCCCCTAGATCAACTGCTTCTTGGGGATCTCCCTGACAAGCAGCTGATAGAAACCAGTGAGGGGTGAAATGCCCCTTTCCCTGGTGCTCTGAAGCAGCACAGAAAGGGGCATTTTACCCCCGATCAGCTGCTTGTCAGGGATCTCCCCGACAAGCAGCTGATCCAAGCCTACTGGGGTGAAATGCCCCTTTCCCTGCCATTCAGCTGCTTGTCGGCGATCTCAACAAGCAGCTCATCCAAGCCTTCGGGGTGAAATGCCTCTTTCCCTGCCACTGCAATGTAGCACAGAAAGGCGCATTTAAACCCCTGGATCAAGTGCTTGTCACGTATCTCCCTGACAAGCAGCTGCTCCAAGCCAATTGGGGGATGCCCCTTTCCCTGCTTCAAAGCAGTACAGACAGGGGCATTTGAACCCACAAACAGCTGTTTATTGGGATTCTCCTGGACAAGCAGCTGATCCAAGCCGGTGTGTGTGTGGGGGGGGGGTGAAATGTCCTTTTCCCTGCCACTGCGAAGCAGCACAGAAAGGGGCATTTAAACCCCTAAACAGCTGCTTGTCGAGGATCTCCCCGACAAGCAGCTGATCCAAGCCAGTGGGGGATGAAATGCCTCTTTCCCTGCCACTGCAAAGCAGCATAGAAAGCAGCATTTCACCCAGATCAGCTGCTTGTCGGGGATCTCCCCAACAAGCAGCTGATCCAAGCCGGTGTGTGTGTGTGAAATGCCCCTTTCCCTGCTGCTGTGAAGCGGCACAGAAAGGGGCATTTAAACCTCCAGATCAGCTGCTTGTTCTGGATCTCCCCACCAAGCAGCTGACCCAGGCCGGTGGGGATGAAATGCCCCTTTCCATGCCACTTCACAGCAGCACGGAAAGGGGTATTTAAACCCCACGAACCACAAACCAGTTCACAAACTGGAGCAAGTTCGTGAAAGTTTGTGGTTTGTGGTTCATGAAATGGGACGAACCACGAACCGCACGGTTTGTTTTGTTCCCAGTTCATGCCCACCTCTAATCAATAATATTTGCATCTATATGAGATGAAACCTCTTTTTCAGAACACATATTTCTGAATTACACGTTTTTAATACTGTGTATTCTTTCTTTATTCTCTGGTCTTTTGACTACAGTCTTATTGAGCATCAACAATACAGAAGTTCGGAAAGCAATTATAATGATAACAGCAAGTAATGATAATAATAACGATGGATATAACCAACACCACCCAGCTGGAACACAGAGTTGTCCATATCTGGCTATCTCCAAGATTTGATCACATAGAAGAAGAATTTGGCTTTTCAGCTTAATCAGACAAATCACTAAATTGAGTGCAGTTTCATCTCTTTTGTGATCTTAGCTTTTTAAAACTGAGAAGTTAATTTAAAGCTTGTACAAATATTATCAGAGTAGTGCAACCTGTAAAAATCCATATGTAACTGCAAATAAGGAAGTGAATGGTGGTGTATAGGGAGTGCAATAAAAATATGCCATTGTGTTGATCTTCATTGTCTTCTTTCTTTTTTTGCTTTTACTGCAAAAATACAAAGTCCTGTTAGCTGCATATTGTTTGTACTTTTCATTTTAGTGTTATATTCATGTCAGAGAAGACAGGAGAGTTTTGGTATGCACTGAGACTAAAGGCAGAGAAACCTTTGCCAAAAAAGTTGCCTGAAGTAGAGTGTGAGCTTGGAAAGTAAGTATAAAATCATTCTTTTAATTCCTCCCATATATTCTCATATAGTATATAAGCATCTCTCTCTCTGTTATATTATAGGGTGAGGAAGGTTATCATGAACAGCTGGCTTTTGTATTGCTAAAAGGAGACGGCCCATTTTTAAAAGGAGACACCCCATGCTCCATCCCATTCCCAGGAGCCCCTGGGCCATCTTGAAAACCAGCTTGCATTTGTTGCCATATAGTCTAATTTAAGTCTTCAGTATCTGCTGGTATCCTTTTTAAGTAAGCTACAATTGATAGTCAGGTCTTTTCCCACATGCCCGAAAATATGTTCTTTGGCATGTCTTCTGTGCAGGCACACATGAGAACTGCACATGTGTAGGCCAGCCATGAACGTTCTAAAGCTCCTAAAGATGCAAGACACTTGCCTAGCCTTTTCACATGATTTTCCCTTCAGTGAAGCTATAGAAGGGGGGCAAGTGGCTCTCTCCCTCAGTTCTTCTTTAGCCACCACTGAAGAAGGACATGTTCTTCGCTCTGCTCCTTTATTCCATCAGTAGATGCAAGTTCTGGCCTTCAGCTCTGTGGCTTCAAAGGCACTATTCAAGAAGTGTTCACAATGTGGAACCAAAATGGCCCAATCCAATGGGCATGACAAATGCTTGCTTTGTCTGTGTGAGAGCCATGACACCTTGTGGTATGCAATTTGCAAACAATTTATGCTCAAAGCATGCCATAAAAGGGTGTTGAGACTTAAAGTAGCTCTGTGGTAGTCAGCCTTGAAGGGCTCTACCGTCTCCAATTGAAACTCTGCAGATATTAGACCTCAGCACCCAGAATGGACTTCCTCAGTTCCTCCAGCATGTTTGGTGCCTTTTGCTGCTCAGAACCAGTCAGTTCCAGCTGTGCCTTCGATGGTTCCACCTTGGTGCCAATTAGAGCTGTGTAAAAAAAGATTGAGCTCAAGTTGAAGCATGCTGATAACATGTTGACTTCAAAGTTGCATAAAAAGAAGAAGTCCTCCTCTTCAGTTCCAACCACTTCAGTTGCATCAAGTCCAACCAGGGTTCAAAGAACTCCAACTCTTAGGCGGTGCTGCACTCTGGTTCTTTCCCTTTCTGAGGGTGAGATTCCTGAAGTTATGGAACTGTCGACAACTATCCACTATTGCTGTCACCAATATGGCCTGTGAAAATGCAAAAGGGTACCTCAGATCCATCTGAGAATGGCAATAGATTGGAACTGGCTCATCATAGATGCCATTGGTTTCAATATTCTCCATATGGCTTCCCGTACCATTACTACATTTATGAGTTTGAAGCTTCTCTGGACATGTACCCATCTCTTCATTACTTCTTCCATGACAAAGAGCCCTATCTTTCCATTGGTGCAGAATCAGGATGGAATTCAAAACCTGCATCGATTCTAGCTGCAGTTCCAGAAGATAACTCTGCCCTGGAACCTGTGATGAACCAAACTGTGCACTCTGATGACGATTCTGATATTGGATCAGAACTTGCATTGGAACTTTCTCCACTGGAATTTCTTATGACGGACTCTGCTTTATCCCTGAGTGAGGCTCTCCCCTTATATTCCGAGCAGTTAGTCTGAATGGTGAGATCCCTGGACATTGAGGTGACCTGCTGTGCTCCAACCTCTTTGGATCTCGTTTTCAGGGTCCTTCAGAAGCAGCCAGACCAGTGGCTTTTCCAATCATGCAAGGCATGTTAAATGTGACAAAAGACATATGATCCTGGCCGGCCTTGAATCTGTCGACACCTAAGAAGCTGGACAACATGTATAAGATGAAACAAGAAGGTTCAGGTTTTCTGTTTACTCACCCTGCTGACAATTCTTTTGTCACTGAAGCCCTCCAGGGCAAGGGCCTCCAGAAAAGCACGAGCCACTCGGCTCCGATCGATGAGGGCAGGAAAATAGATATACTGGGCATAAAAGTTTGTTTCCTCAGCCTTAACCTTTAGAATCAGTAAGTATGAGGCTATCATGGCCCACTATCTGCTTTTCTTATGAAAAAAGATAGGCCTATACTTGAGCCTCATACCTGATAAGAAACAAAGGCTTGCAAAAATTTTGCAGGGAGAAGCTCTAAGGCTCTCCCAACAACAAACCAATACAGACAAACATATTGGAGATTGCTCTTCAAGAGCTTTGACCGCCACAATTGTGATACATAGGCATGCATGGCTCAGAACCACAGCCTTAACCCCTCACCATAGGATGAGAGTGGAAGACCTTCCCTTTGAGGGGACAGTTCTATTATTTCCACAACACATGATGCACTAAAAAAGGTTTAAGTATGATTGATAAGGTGACTGTGAGGTCTTTGGGTATCGTACCCCTCTACCTGAATCTCTTTAAGCAGAGATGTCCCCCAAGGGCAAATGCACCATACACGAGCAAATACAGTTGGTTCCATCCTCAACCGGTGCACACTCTGCCCACAGGCTCCCAACAGCTTTCTTCCTCTGTTACCACTCAGCCTCGGAAGTCGTATTTCTGACCCAAATTGAAGGATGGATCCTGATCTCCCAGAGATCAGTCTGGATCCAGCAAACATGAGTTTTGAAGCCATGCCTTCTTGGGCTATGTCAATCAGCCAATCACTTACTCTACAGGCTTGGGAGTCGATCACTCAGGAGGCTTGGGTGTTGTCCATAATCAAACAATGCTACTGCCTGGAGTTCAAGACAGTTCTGCCCAACATTCCTCCTCTGTCCAACCGTCCATCTCCTCTTGCTTTACTTTTAGAGGAAATGCAGTCATTGCTGCAGAAAAAGGCCATAGAACAGTTTCCATCTGTCTATTCCGACTAGGTATTTTCCTGGTATTTTATTGTGGGCAAAAAGTCAAGGGCTCTCGCCCCATTCTAAACCTCTGATCCTTAGACCATTCTGTCTTTGGATTTACAGCTTCTGCAGGTATAATCCACATTGGTGTTTTCTCTTCCAGGTATTTCTTATATTTTGCCCATACCATGAATAAACTTCGTCTTACAAAATGATGCAAAAACATGGCATCTGCTTTCACCTTATCATACCATAAATAAGCATGCCATCCAAAAAGCCTGTTATATCCTTCTAAAGCCAAAAGCGTATAGTTTTTCAGCACCATCCATTCCTTCAACCAGACCAAACATAGCTTCGTGATATAGTTTTAAGTTTAGTAATTGTAATCCACCTCTTTCTTTGGCATCATATAGTACCTTCATTTTCACTCTAGGTTTTTTCCCGGCCCACACAAACTTCAAAATCTTTCTTTGCCATTTTTCTTTGCCATTTTTGCAATTTTCTTTGCCAATTGTCTTTAACAATTGGTATTGTTTGCAGTAAAAACATTATCCTTGGAAGTACATTCATCTTAATTACTGCAATATGCCCTAACCATGGAAGATTCAACATTCCATTTCACCATGTCTTTATCTATTTGTTGCCATAATTTATCATAGTTATTCTTAAATATATCAATATTTTTAGCTGTCAGTTCAATACCTAAATATTTAACTTTGTGGACCACTTCACACTTTGTCTTCTCCATCAATTCTTGCTGTTGTTGTTTAGTCATATTTTTACATAATATCTTGGATTTATCTTTATTTATATAAAATCCTGCTAGATCTCCAAATTCTTTTATTTTTTCCATTAATTTTAACATATTCTGAGTCAGATCTTCTACTATAACCATCACATCATCTGCAAAAGCTCTCACTTTATATGAAAATCCTCCAGTCTTCAATCCTTTTATCATATCCTCTTCTCGTATTTGTCTAAGTAAAACTTCCAAAACCATTACAAATAATAGTGGGGAGAGTGGACATCCCTGTCTTGTTCCTTTTCTTATTTCCAATTTTTTCATTGTCTCAGAATTAACAACTATCATTGCAAATTGATTTTTATATATTGCTTTAATTGCTTGCATAAATTTCTCTCCCATCTGCATTCTTTCCGTCGTAGCAAACATGAAATCCCAATTCAAATTATCAAACGCTTTTTCAGCATCTACAAAGAAAAATCCAACCTGTTTACCTGGATTCTTATCATAATATTCAATGGTGTTCAGTACTAGTCTTAAATTGTCTTTTATTTGTCTATCAGGTAAAAAGCCAGCTTGTTCGTCTGCTATAAATTCCATCAACCACCCTTTGAGTCTTTCCGCTAATATCTTTGCAAAAATCTTATAGTCATTATTTGTTAATGATATTGGTGTGTAGTTTTTCACAAAGTTTCTTTTGGTATCAATGTAATATTTGCTTCAGTCCATGTTTCCGGTATCTCCTGTCCTTCCAATATTGCATTCATTACTTTCTGCATCAGTTGTTTTAAATCTTCAGCCATTACTTTATAAAATTTAGCTGTAAGTCCATCTGGCCCTGGTGCCTTTCCCACCTTTGTGGTCTATATCGCTTCCAAAATTTCCGTTGTTGTAATTTCAGCATTTAATTTCTCCTTCAATTTTATAGGCACAGCTGGCATATTCAATTTATCAAAGTACTCTTTTATTGATTTATAATCCACTAATTTTTTCTGATACAATTTCGCATAATATTTATAAAATGCTCTCTCTATTAAACTTTGGTCATACAACTCTTTTCCATCCTCCTTTATTTTACTTATTATTTTCTTCTCTCTTCTTTTTTTCAACTGCCATGCTAAGTACTTCCCTGGTTTGTTGGCTCCTTCAAATGACTTTTGCTTCAGTCTTTTCAGTTCCTACTCCACTTCTTTATTTTCCATTATTTTTATTTGTTCCTGCAATATTTTAATTTCATATATCAATTTCTTTTTACCTGGTCTTTTCCTTAATTGCTGCTCTATTTGCGCTATTTTCTCTTGTGTTTCCTTTAATTTCCTTTCTTTATTTTTCTTGTCTCTTCCATTTAAATCCATCAAACCCCTCGAATTACTGCTTTGTATGCATCCCAAACTTTATATATTGGAACTCCTTTATCCACATTGTCTTGAATAAAACATTTAGTCTCTCTTTTTAGTACCTTCAAGCTTCCTTGGTCTCCCAACAGATCTTCATTTATTCTCCACCTCCGTTTTTTACATTTCATTCCAAATCTCCACATCACTGGATTATGATCTGAGCTAATTTTTGGCAAGATATCTATCTCCTTTGTGGCTACTGCCAATTCTTTAGACGCCCATATCATATCTATTCTTGAAAACGACTGGTGGCTTGCTGAAAAATAAGTATATTGTTGAGTTTTCGGGTTATATTTCCTCCAAACATCTTCCAAATTTTCTTGCTTTTGTAATTCAAAAAAAGACTTTGGCAATTTCCCCATTTTATTTTTACTCACAGCTGTTTTTTTGTCCATCTATAAGTCCACAACTCCATTCAAATCTCCAGTCAAAATTATTTGTTCATAAGTCCATTGTTCCATTTGACTCATTACTTCCGTAAAAAATTGCTCTTTAGATCCATTTGGTGCATAAATTCCCACTATCAGCATTTTCTTAGCATTTTATTGAAATTCTACTGCCAGGTATCTACCATCTTTATCAGAAACAATTAATTTTGGTTGCAGGTCTTATCTAATATAAATTACAATTCCCCTCTTTTTTTGCTTTGTTGTCGCAGTGAATTGTTTTCCCAATTTCTTATTTGATAAATATTTTACATCTTGATCTCTTATATGGGTTTCTTGTAAACAAATCAAATTACATCTTTGCTTGGCCAACCAATGAAATATTGCTTTTCTTTTAGAGGGTGAATTTAGTCCATTAACATTCCATGATATTAATTTGTATTCCATATTTAGGATTTACTTGTACTTGGAAAGTCTTTTTCATTGTCCATCAAAAACACCTCTATTGCATATTTTGATTTAATCACCTGTCTCGCAGACTGAAATTCAAAGCTCAAACCTTCAGGTAACTCCCATCTATATCTAATATTCATTGATTTCAATTTCTGCTTTAAATCCCTATATTTTTTCCGCTCTTGCAAGACCTTCCTTGGTAACTCTTTCATTATCCGAATCTTTGTCCCTCCAATCTCCAATGGGGACTCAAAATGCTTTCTAATAATTTCCTCTTTCATTCTCTTTGTCGTCAGCTGGACAATAATATCTCTTGGCAAGTCCTTTTGTAGTGCATATTTTGAATTAACTCTGTAAGCTATATCCAAATATGTCATCACATCCTCTTCCTTTTGATCTAGGAATTCTGCTATTATTTCTGCCATTTGCTTCAAGGTTGCTCCACCCACTTTTTCTGGAATACCCCTAAAATGCAGTTGTTTTTCCATTGCTTTGCATTCCATCACCACCATCTTATCACACACGCCAGTCGCATCCACTTTCAACCCTTCCGTCTTTTTTTCTACATCTTGTACCTTTTGCTGTGTCACTTGGAGCTCCATCCTTAATTCATCAATATCCTTCTTTACCTCCGCCACTTCTTCTTTAATAACATCTCTAATCTCATTCATTAAATTTTGTTGTAATTTCTGCACCATTTCTTGAGTCTCTTTATTACCTTCTGTTATTTTTTTGTCCAGATTCTCAATGGTGATTTGCCAATCTTTATCTTTTTTTGACGCCATCATTGGGCTTGCCTTTGCTCCCCACGAATCTGCTCTCTTCCTCAACTCCATTGTCTCAACGTTACTTTAAACTCACTTAATTAACTTGAGCTCAATAATTTGCAACAAGATGCAGATAAAATAAAAAAAAAAGTTTTTGCCCTCTTTCAAAATGTCGGGCGTCTTTTCTCTATTGTATATCAATAATTCCGCCCTCACTCAAAATGGCGACTCACACTTCCCTCTATCATCAAAATGCCGGGCGAACTTTCTCTGTGGTAGTGATGTCAGCTATTTCTTCTCTGTGGTAAATATCCTTCACCGGGTTTCCGCTTCCTCTTCCACACGTTGTTTTCCTTCCGCTTTTTCCTGACCCATCTCCTGCTGCTCTAGTCACTTCTCACTAATGCTGTAAACAAGCTGCTTCTCGCGATTCTTCAGCTGCTTCCCATGTTCCTCCCCTTCCCGTCGCTATCTCCCCAACCGCAGGTATGCAAAACAATATTCTCTTTTCAATCTTTTTAGCCTTTTCCAAATTCAAAAGTCACAAATTTACTTTCCACCTCTTTGTAGATTCTTTCTGCTTTAGGTCTCTGTCTCTTAAACTCGTTAGTTTTTGGTCTTTGATTAATAATTCAGTCCGTTAGGGGAGATAGTAATCTCTACTTCTTATACTCCTTTTGGGTTGTACTCACTGTTTCTTTTGTTCAAATCTCCTTAAATCCGTTTCTGAGGCTTGGGGCACGACGGTCCTGTGCCAATTTAATGACTCCAAAAGCTGCTGCAGAGATATTAGCCGCCCTTCTAGGAGGGGACCTCAAGGCTAAGAGGAGAATCCTTAATTCAGAACCCCCCCCTTGCCGAGATCACTCACTCTTAGGGCCACAAAGCATTCTTGCTTGATTTCTGCCTGAAATCAGGGGGCTGCGGGTGATCGAAGCACCTCACCAGCCAAAAAACAGCACCTCGGATGATCCAGCTCCCTGGATCACATCAGACCACCATAATCCCCAACCGCCCACCTTTTGAATAAGTTAGTGCGCTCAATTCCCATATGGGACTGCACAGAAAACATGATGTTGAAAACAGGGTTGCATTTGCCTGTAACTGTTGTTCATTGAGTGTTCTGTGCAGGCACACACCCCTCCCTCCTTCCCCACCGTGTGTTTTTGATTATTATTTTCCTTCTACACTCAGCTTAGAAAACTGAGGGAGGGAGCTGCTCATCCCATCTTTTATAGCCATGCCAAGGGGAAAGCATGTGAAAAGGCTAGGCGAGCATCTCGGCTGGCCTGCACATGCACAGCTCCCATGTATGCCTGCACAGAACACTCAGTGAACAACAGTGACGGATAAGTGCAACCCTGTTTTCCTCCACCCTTCCTTTGTTTTTAACTTCTATCCTGATGAAGAAATCTGGGGAACTCAAACATGTATACTTGCTGTTTTGTGATATTTTGGTTAGTCTTAAAATGAAAGTAGTATTCTACATCCTTCCTCACTTTATTCCATGGACCAATATGAATAGCTACATTTTTTTAAATATTGGTATTTGTTTATCTTCTGTTTTGCATAAGGTATTAGAGTAGAAGACTTTGGCTGCAAAGGACATGGCTGGTTGCATTCAGTGAGATCAGTGCCTTAGCTGGGTTGGTCTGTTGGATGAGTATAATAACCTTGAGCAGGGGGTTGGATTGTCTTCGCAGTTATGTCAGTTTAAAGCAGTGTACTGATCAGGACTGATCCTTTAATAACAAGACTCTTGGCATTGACATGTGAGCGATAGACGTTTCAGACTGTAGAGCAAGCAATTTGTTAACAGGTGTTGATGAAGGCCACTGTAACAGACTTTCTTGTACTCAATCTCTTTTCCTTTTAGAGGGTCTAGTTGGCATATCATTGAACACTTCACTGACATGAATGAAGCCTCTGAGTTTTATAAAAACTTGTTTATATAAAGAAACCAGCAGAAGGACTATAGATTGGGGAAATGTGTGTCATGTATTTTCTATCATTTCCTCCACAAGGACAATCACTAGTGCTTTGATAATGCTGTCAGCAACTTCAGCCCTGAGAAAAGTCTTGTGCATATGCTTCCATTTGGCAACTTTCAAAATCTTGTGGGCTCTTCATTTACAGGAATGAAGAACAGAAATGACACAACTGTATGCTTTGTTTTTGCATGCCCCCAACTATCCATTTATTATACACTGCTGGAGAAAAGAAGCTCACTGTTTCCTCTCACTTACCTGGGGAGACTGTATTTCAGAAGAGCATTCTAGCTGAGAGGATACACTGAGGTCCAGTATCATGCAGTGCCATGGAGACAATGTTCCTTAATTAGCCTTTTTTCCTGCCTGTATTGCATTTACTTTTTTCCCCTTGTGATACCATCAGCACATATTTATAGTTACACATTATCATTAGTTAAAATTATTATAGAAATTATAACCTAATAAAATAAAATCAACATTGTGAGACCTAGAGACCTCTTCTGAGAGAACAATTTTCTGAATATTTCTTTTGGTCCTTACATTTTCAAGAGCAGTAGCAAATTAAGAAACAAGTACAGATTTCTGGTGTTGCACAGGCTTATAAAAATATGACTTCAGTTTCAATAACTCATTGGGCTGTTTTTTTTAAAAAGGTGTAATTTATATTTAAACTGTAAAGATTAATCATGGTGGTTTAACTATAAATGCAAAGGCTGTCCAAAATGAAATTGGACAGAAAGGAGGGCGTGAGAAGGGATTGGGGAGCCTATTTTAAAACAGAATTACCTACAAGGGTCATCTCTTTGAGTGCTCAAGGTTACAAGATGATCAAGAGGGATTACAGTTTTGTGGCAGTAAATCAAATGCTATTGGAGGAGTTACTTAATTACAAGTTTCTCTTGACAGTTACTTGCATTGAAGGGAAATGCAGGTATCATCATTTATGGTTTGGTTATCATTAATTTTCGTCCAATTTTACTGAGGGTAGACTCTACAGCTTTTATAGGCTATAGCTGTATAAGGAAAAATATATGTGCATATCCTTTTCCAATCAAATATATCTGTTTAATAGCTCTGTAACTGATGCATAGCTAAAATGATCTATACCATGTTTAGTCTTGAAAAGAGAGCTAAATTGATCGTAAATCTCTAAGGCTTTAATTCAAGAATACCAAAGCTGTGGCCACTGATAATGTAATAATTATAGTATTCTAAAGTTATATGAATGCTATTCAGTGCCTGTTACTCTAGTTAAATACTGATACAGACATCGCTTGATACAGCCAGAGCTTGGGTGCAACTTCATGGTCCTGTTTGTTTAGTCTTTGATGATTCAGGTTAGAAGATTCCAGACAGTAGGTATGGAAAAGGCATGCAAGATCTGGATTTACTGCTAATGAAGGCGGAAAGTATTGGTTTCAAAAGACCTTAGTGAAAGCATATCCTTAAATCCTCTTATTTTTCAAATAAAAAGAAGTCATCTTAGTTGAATATTAATACCAAATTAATTTAGTGCTTTTTAGAGATTTAGTCTGATTTTTTGCTTTGGTACAGGTGGGTCCGTCAATACATTCCTTTGGTTAATCCTACCTCTGAAAGTCTGGAACTGAAAGTTGTGAACAACAATTCAGCCCATTATTCATTGGAGACAGACTCCCCAAATCTTGTAAGTTCTTCAATGGAATAATTTTATGTTTATGTTTTTTGAGATAGTGACCTGTAGAAATTTAAAGGCTTCTGGAATTCTAGGTGTTACTGAAAATTGCAGTTTATTATGTAATACAAATTTATGTGATGATATGCAAAAGGTTGTACATGCCGCGGACAATGTCAGTGGGGTCAGGTATTGAAGGCAAGAAAATAGTATAATCACTACAGTTGAATAGAGATTATAACACGATGGCAGACTGATTTATGAAGTTATAGAGGCACTTACAGGCAGTCTAGACAGAATCTGGTAAACTGGTGTGGGTAAAGTTTGCACTAAGAGTTGTTTTGCATAGTCATGGCTCATGACAGAAGCCTAAGAAAGGCACAGAAATTAGAAAAAACAAAAAGGCATCTTAGTAGAGCATTAATGCAAAAAGAAAGCATGCAATATGAAAACCTTGAATCTGAAACAGATTGTGTAACTTTGGGTCAATTCTGTATTCGAGTGAATAGAGAAGACAAGGATAAAGTTCAAACATTCTGTTAATAAGAAAATTTCCTTGACAGATTGCTACCACTCAGCCAAGTTTCAGGACAAAGCTGTAATTTAGATAGATAGTATAATCACTACAGTTGAATAGAGATTATAACACAACGGCAGACTGATTTATGAAGTTATAGAGGCACTTACAGGCAGTCTAGACAGAATCTGGTAACCTGGTGTGGGTAAAGTTTGCACTAAGAGTTGTTTTGCATAGTCATGGCTCATGACAGAAGCCTAAGAAAGACACAGAAATTAGAAAAAACAAAAAGGCATCTTAGTAGAGCATTAATGCAAAAAGAAAGCATGCAATATGAAAACCTTGAATCTGAAACAGATTGTTTAACTTTGGGTCAATGCTGTATTCGAGTGAAGAGAGAAGACAAGGATAAAGCTCAAAAATTCTGTTAATAAGAAAATTTCCTTGACAGATTGCTACCACTCAGCCAAGTTTCAGGACAAAGCTGTAATTTAGATAGATAGCTCTATCTTGATTGATGTAGCACAGGAGTATTTCTGGTATGTGAGCATAATGTGCCCCTCTTCTAGTCAAACCTTGTACACAGTCTATTCCTGCCATAGGTTGCCATAGTCTCTGCAGCTGTTCTGTGATTTGTGGGAAAGTCATTGGTAAGGGGCTGTACATGGTAGGGAATCCCATGCTGGGTTAAATTCTATGCTGGGAGAAATATGTTACAGTTCTTACCAAAGAAACCACATCATTAGGCAGCATCCTAGTCACTTGGAGAGAAAAGAGAAACAATGAGGTAAATCTATATATTGTCGAAGGCTTTCACGGCCGGAGAACGATGGTTGTTGTGGATTTTCTGGGCTGTATAGCCGTGGTCTTGGCATTGTAGTTCCTGACGTTTCGGCAGCAGCTGTGGCTGGCATCTTCAGAGGTGTAGCACCAAAAGACAGAGATCTCTCAGTGTCACAGTGTGGAAAAGATGTTGGCATAATGTGCCTCTCTTCTTTTGGTGCTACACCTCTGAAGATGCCAGCCACAGCTGCTGGAGAAACATCAGGAACTACAATGCCAAGACCACGGCTATACAGCCCGGAAAATCCACAACAACCAATGAGGTAAATCACTTGCTCATATGAGATCCTTATGGCAGTGGCATGTTGCTATAAACAATCATGTCAGCTTCTTTTAAGTCACCATGGCTTTGATATTCTCATGGGCAACAAATGGTGCCTTCCTGCACAGAAGAGCTGAGGCATACCCCGTATTTGTAGGAAGGTGTTGGTTTAGGTAAGAATATTTTTCTGCAGTCATTCTGAACGAAACTTGGCACAGAAGATCTAAGCTGTCTGCCCCACTCTCTGTTGTTTCTGCTATAATCCAGTTACCTCAGTTCTGTCCCACAAATGCTGCCTATTTATTGTCTTCCCTTTTGGAAGCCAAGCATAATCATAAAATAATTGTTTGAGGTTATTTTTAAAGGTAGCCCCTAGCAAATATGACCATTAATATAAGACTACAGTAGAATTCCCGAATAAAGAAAATTCCAATCATGACTGTAGAATGGAGTTTTATCACCAAAGATTTTATCTGTTTGTCATTCAAAATGTGATATATTGAAACTCTATTTTGGGTCTCCTGTTGCCATAGCAATGGGACTCAACCTGTGTAGAAGATAAGAATACCATTTTGAAGTTTGAAAGCTTTTTTAATCCATCTGTTTGAAAACTGTCATATAGGTGATTTATTCTGGAATGTTTGTTTCCACAATATTTTACCATAAACAATGATAACATATAAGCATCTAATAATGAACTGAAAAAGCTGAAAGTGGGCAGATAATTTTTTAACATCCTGGCCAGTCTGACTATGATCTATATGAGTCAACATTTATTATCATTAAGTCTAATCCATCACTAGGCTTATGATCCAACAATGATATGGATGAACCTGTTAGAATCCTTCCAAAAGCTAGCTACAGTAAATAATATAATGAATCAAGATTATAAGGCTGAGCAACTTACACAATACTGATTTGTGAAATGACTAGCAAAAGAAAGCAGCCAGTTTCTGTTTATTTTATAATGCAGTGTTTAATATACTTTAGATTAACAATACTGAATAAGGTTTACTCAGCTTGAAGTTGCATGATTGTAAAGTATTAAGTAGTTCAAACTGAAATGAGAAGTTTGTATTTATTTTCATTTTTCTGAAGATAATGACACTATTTAAAGAGAGGTGGAAAACTGAAAAAAAGAAAAATCAGAATTGAATTTATTTGTTTATTTAATTCAATTTATATTCCACCCTCCCCGCAATAGCAGGCTCAGGGCGGATTACATACAATATAAAACATGAATATATATATATATATGTGCACTTTAAAAACAGAAATAAAATCACATAAGTATTATAAATATTTAAAAACAATGTGGCAGCACTTCTCAAAAAAAGGATGTAAGGAGTCATTGAATATCTGTGATAGGTGTGTCAGCTGCATTACTGATACATAATTTGAAGAATAAGCTTCCTAGTCTGATTTTGGGTTTCGGTTAGAGGAATTAAAAGCAGCCAGGGTGATAATAGTTGAGGCTGTAGAAGCAAGCCCTTCCACACAGTACTATATAGCTTTCTTCCTTATGTTAAAAAACTGCTGCTGTGTTACCTTACATAGTCAGGAAGACATGCATACCCTAGACAAATGTCTATGTGAATGTGGCCTATGGCACAATTTGACCCAAATTCACACTAGGGTAGGCTGAATGAAGGAACAAAAAATTCTTTCTATTGCCTTTCACGCTTAGAAGCTGCTGGTTTAGATTCTGTGCCTAACTTAAAGGAATCTGAGAACTTTGACAAAGTGGTGAAGAGCCTCCACAAAACTGGATTAACACTGAGAATCTAGATAGATTGAAAACTGAAATAACAAGGGGGAACCAACAAGGACTCATGGGGTTATTTCATTTCCCCGTGGATCTCCTTCCACATACTATCTCTGCTTTTTCTCCTACTGGCAGCCCACATATCCTCTCCCCTTTCCTTGATTCCTTCTCTCTTTCCACTCACCAAGCAACTTTTCATTTATCTGCCACCAAAGTGTTCAGCTTTGTTTATTATTCATTTACTTCAATTTACCCCAATTTTGTTTCCATGAGCCCCCAAAGCAGCTTACATAATTTTCCTCTCCACCATTTTATCCTCACAACAGGTAGATTAGACTGAGAATTTGTGGCAGGCCACCTAGCCAGCTTTCTTGTCAGAGTGGGGACTTGAACCTGAGACTCCCAGATCCTAGTCTGACACTAACCACTATACCACTCTGGCTCTAGCTTTCCCTCCTTTCCTCCCGCCAGCAGCCTCTCCTGGGGAAAAGTTTGCTCAGGTTGCAAAAGTTACATGGTAGCAAGCGACTCATGTGGTGGTTGCTGCTGGGTCTGATAGGATTGCCATCTTCCAGGTGGAGCCTGAGGATCTCCTATAATTACAACTGATCTTCAGATAACAAATATCAGTTCCCCTGGAGAAAACAGCTTATATGGAGGATGGATTGTATGATATTATACCCTGCTGAGGTCTCTCCCCTCTCCAAACCCTGCCATCCCTAGGTTCTACCCCCGATCTCCTGGAATTCCCCAACCCACATTTGGCAACCCTAGGGCCTGCCCAAATCATGCAAATTGTGCAGAAGCTGCTGCTGGGCCCAGGCAAGTTGCATGGCATCATATCATAGCCACAACCGCACCTGGGTGAGTAGCACAAATTACATGAGTGGTTGTTGCTGGGTCTGGACCTACTAGTCCTGCCTCTAGAGCAGGAGGGAGGAGGGCAGCGGTGGACTGAGAGTCCAAAATAATCCTGGAAAGGGCCACCCCCACCTTTTCCTGACAGAAATTATGATTACCAGTCCCCACTATGGCCACTGAGATCTCTATTCTTAAAGGTAAAGCACTGCTTCTATTTTTGGATGGGGCTTAACCCCCCCCCCCACACACAAAAGATTTGTTTTCAGATTTGTCTGCAACATGTTCATCTCAAGAGGGGAAGACTATAGAGAGAACACAGACTGGCACAATTACAAGGGTGGGTGGGGCCTAAACTAAAATGGAGACTTGAAGGCAACAGCCAAGAGGAACTGAGCATCATCCTTGTCATTCAGAAGACTGGCTCAGCTCAGTAAAAAAGCATTTACTGAAAATTCAGATTCAGTTGCTAGCATCTCCAGTTATGAAAGATCTCTGGTAGGACAGTGGGAACGATCTGTGCCTGAGATATAAGATTGCTGCTGCCAGTCAAATAGTGCGGCCAGTTTTGCTTTTAACTGTGATTGCAGCCCTGCCTTTCTTAGCTGTTGCTGACACCCTCCAGGATTGGAAGCAAGGGCCACTATCGTCATTGGCCATCCTGTCAGATGGTGGATCCTCCCTGCTCCCCCTCCACCTGGGGGCATTTCATGCAATCCTGGACAGTGTGTTTAATGAAAGCTAGATGTGTTCTGTTGCTAACAATTTCACAAATTAGTATTTCCATTCATAGCACAATGATCTTGATTTATTATATTATTAGCTTACTTTAGCATGATTTTGGAAGAGCTTTAACAGATTTGTACATATTACAGTCTGATCATTAGCAGAGAAATTAATTAAACTTAATGACAATGAATTTTGACTCCTGTAGCCTGCATGCAAACTGTCCTGGCACTTTAATATACTCTTCCTGCTTTCAGCTTTTCTAATTCATTACCAGATGCTTAAATGCCACTGCTATTCATGGCACATTAAAAATAAATTACCTAAATTTACTTTGTAAAAGTGTTCAGTCCCAGATGTGTTAGTCTTTTAACATAGGGCATGTGAATTTCAAATATTACCTCTTTTACCTCTTTCTTGAAGTACTCTTGCTTTGAAAATTTTCAGTAATCAGCCAGCTGCCCACCTTTTGCTTCAAGGGAACCTTCAAAATGTAGAAGATACCAGATACTAATTGAAATTTCATGACACCTACCTTTTTAGCATTTATTATAGATTCATGTATGTGTGTATAAGGAATCGGGTTCTTCTGGGGGGGGGATTATTTTAATCAGATATTGTATTCATTAGAATTTTTCCATTTCAACCAGTAAATATTTTTCTTCAAAGGTTTTAAATTAAGAATCTTAATTCACCGTTTAAAAAACCCTTTTCTTTTGAGAAGTGGCTTGGCATTGTTTAGATGTAAAGGCAAGCCTCATTGTTAGCAGTAAATGATAAGCCCAGAGGATCTTGTCTCCTCCCTTCTTCACCTACACACAGTGAGATAATTAGGGTCTTATTTAATGATACATTAACAGGGCAATCCTAAGAAGAGTTACTGCTTAGACTGGAATAATTTTGTTTAGGATTGCAGTGTTAATGCAAGCTGGATTGTGTCTGCCCAAGAGATACATGTGTCTGCCCAGGAGATACCAGCAGTGTGACAAACAGCCCACCACCATGGCCCTTTTCTGCTAGCAAAAGCTCATAGGGTGGAAAGGAGGGAATAATGAAGCCCCTCCTACTGCTGTGCTGTGATTAAGAGATTATTCACCCACACGCACTATTTTTAAAGTGAGTTCCATGTCACATGTTAAACACAATTTAGGTTAGTGTTTTGTCCAAGCCAACCCACTTTTAATGTATCTGACCCTTAGTTATTTCTGAGTTCACAGCCAGCCGTAGTTTGCCTTTATGGATAATTTGTATAATTTGCCAGGAGACCAGAAATGAACAAACATTTGGGCACAAGAATCCCCCAGACTCATTCATGTAGCAGCAAATCATAGTTTATGGTTACACGATACATTCTATAGTTTCTCAGTCATGCTACCTGTGGCCCATCGATATGGGCAGGGTCTGTCTGCCTCCCAGCCATCCACCGTCCATCGCGTCCGTCTGTCCATCTGTCCATCCGTCCTTCCTCCCCCTCCCCCCCTCCCCCCTCCCTCTCTCCGCCCCCCCTCTCTCCTGAAGGTCTCCTGCAGGCCTCATAAATGACTGAGCAGGGTGAAGTTGCACCACCTGAGCCCATGCTACTTCCTCAGGGGAACTGCCCTGGCCATCTCCCCTGCTTCTTCCCCAGCCTGCCTCTGAGCCCTCCCTTTTATTTCCTCCTTAACACTACCCCCTCCCCTAATTCCCAACCCCAGCACCTGGGCCAGTACAGAAGCCAGAGTCTATGAGAGGCTATACCTCAGATGTGGCAGGCCTTACCCCTGCTTGGTTTGGGCCTGCCAAGGCAGTGGGGCAGCAGTTGGGCCTGTCTCTGTCTCGCTATTGGGTAGCTGATGGGAACTCACGGAACTCCCAGAACACTAGCTCTGGTCATTTCTAAAACAAATCTCCCTAAATCTTAATTAAAAGCTTAATTAAAAGCCTGATTAAGCTTATGCTGTTTTCCACAGCTGCCAAATCCCTATCTGAGGGGGAAAGTATCTCTGTTCCCTTATTAAACTGAGGCTGGCTTACCCTCTTCCATCTAATGGAGATCCAGGCCTCTGATTGGCTGGATATCTTAAATCAGAAGCCTAGAGGATGTGGAACTTTAGAAATCATTGCCACAATGTAGTAAATGCTTTATTGAAAAAAAGTGACATTTCAACTGCTTTGAAGGAGGCAGCTGTACAACTTCTTTTGAGGTAGCCCTCCTTAGAGACCCAGTTTGGTGCAGTGATAAAGAGGGGCAGGGGGCATGGTTAAGAGGAGCAGGGAGCTGAGGAGAATGGATGCCTGCAACTAGAGCTCCATCTCTCCCCACCCTAATACCTCAGCAAATATCGTCACAATGCCTCAAAAACTCTTTGTAAAATGGGCAAACAAAATACAGAAAGGAAGAAACTGGATTCCAAGGTGGCAAAAAGACTATAGGATTTTTTCCTGTCTTCACAAATACTGACAGCATCGGACAGTAGAGATGAAACTCTCAAAATGCCTGATGGAGAAACTGCAGCTGATCCATGCAACAAGTCTCTCTAGATCCTGCACTCACCAACATGCTTGTGAACATGGAACAAAACAGCCTATCTAAAATGACAAGACTTTTGCAACTGCTTACCAAACAATTTGCAGAACTTAAAATCACACTGACTAAAGCAGCCCAAAATGCAGATTGTGCCTTAGAACTTGGCACAACTACAGAAGGTGAAGTCCAAGATCTGCAAAAAGAAAATGAAATGCTACATGATAGAATACTCACCCTGGAATCCACAGCACAGCAAATGAACCTCAAGTTCAGAGGAATTGAGGAATGCCCATCTAATAGGGAGGACCTGGCTTTTATTTCTCACAAACTGGCTAGCATATCCCTTCATCTGGAACAAGGAATAGTATTGAGAATTTTAAAAGCATACTGGGTGGGGTCACAAAAACACCCACAGAGAAGAAACCTCCAGGGACATATTACCAACCTTTGCAGACTGGAGAGAACAACAACAAAAAATCCTTGACACAGTGAAAATTCAAGGCTCACTCACGTACAAGGCTCAGCTGTCTTAGTTCTGATTGACTTACCCCCAGCTGTTTTAAGTAAACATAAGAGAATTAAAACAGACTACTGAAGCCCTGAGGAATGCGCAAGTGAGATACAGGTGGATTAACCTTACAAAACTGCAAATGAAACTTCATGGTTGTTATTACCATGCAACTGATTCAGAATCGGGGTCAACTCTTCTGCAGTATCTAAACATTGAAATACCTATGGACTTTGATAGAACAGCCCACAAGAGAAAAATGCCCCTCTCTCTGTTTCCACATAAGGGAAGTAAAATTCCAGTTCAACTCACCTGGCAAGATAAGCCTTCTCTAATAACTATCTAATCTTGTGTTGTGGCAATAAGCTTTTATGTTATACACTTGAACTGAAGTTTGGGTGGGAAAGGATAGCAGTTATAGCAATAAGCTCCCTTCATTTTAACTAGTTCAGTTCTTCAATTTGGTACTTTAACCAAAAGCCTAAGGGTAACTTTTACTAGGCTATAGACAACTATATAGGCAATGTGTAAAATAGTTAATTTTTGATATCTATAAAATATAGGAGAAGGGAATTACAGAGGAGATATTACAAAATCTATAGTTAAAAATTAAAACAAATTTAATATATCATAAAGTTTCAAAAGTTAAAACATCATTACATACTGTTAGAAATCAACAAGGGGAGGGGGGTAGTAGAAGAGGGGTGAAATAAAAGGAGGGAAGGGTTGGGAATAAGGGGAGATAGAGGGAAATTTGTAAAGCCTTAAAATGGGAAAGGCTCAAGCAAGTTTTGTTAAAGTTCACTGTTAATTGTTAAAGATTACTGTTAATTCATATCAAAGCTCATTGTTGTAATTGCATTACTTCTTGATTGTTCATTTCACTATTAGAACTCATATCACTGCTCTTATTTTATCTTCTAACAATATATCAAAAAGTTTCATAAGTTAAAACAACATTACATACTCTTAGACATCAACAAGGGGAGGAGGGAAGGGTTGGGAATAAAGGGAGATAGAGGGTAACCCAGGAAGTCTTGAAAAGGGTTAGGTACAGGGGAAGTATTGTTAAAGATTACTGTTTGTTATTACCAGAAGTTCATTGTTATAATTGAAATACCACCTAACTGTTCACTTCTCTATTTGATTTCATAAGTTATTTCATATCACTGTTCTCATATCACTTTCTAAATTTTGATAATTGTGATAATTTAAGCAAAACACACTAACAAATTCAAAACAGCCAGATTGTTAATCCTGCATTAGTCTATCCCGACAAATGGAAAATTTTAAAGTAGTTTTGTGCATTAATATTAAAGTTAACTGCATAATGCAACTAAAAATTAATGTTATTTCTTATAATGTGCGAGGTCTTAATAATATGATTAAGAGGAAAATAATACTAACAAATTTAGCGCAGCTAAAAGCAGATGTTGCACTATGACAAGAAACTCAGCCTTGTTCAAGTAAGAATATGGAATTAAAAGCAGGCTGGATCCAACATCAATTCCATGCAAAGAGATCATCCAAATTGAGAGAAGTCTCGATCATTTCCAAATCCACTAATTTCCCACACAAAGCATCATGTCCAGATCCTCTAGGTAGGTATCTATTTATCAAAGGCACTTTAGAAGAGAAACCAATCACATTAGCATCAATATGTGCTCCCAACTCCAATCAAATAAAATTCATAGAAGACACTCTAAGAAAACTAAATGACTTTCAAGAAGGAGAAACAATTGTTGGTGGTAACCTTAACTGCATAATAAATCATAACCTAGACAAATCACATTACAAGTGTAACACATCTAAAAGCAAAAAACAAACACCAAGCTGACAACAATTCTGAAAAACTTTCAGCTAATAGATATATGGAAGCAAAAAATCTACCGTAGACTATTAAATGAACACAAACTATTAGAAACCCTAGAAACAAATCTAATACAAAGAAATCTGCTATACTTGAAACAACAACATTGGTTTTATTCCCCAAAGCACCTTATAATCCTATCTTGGAGAATAAAAGAAAAAAGGACCTCCAGATTCATATCAACAATACAAGACGTCAAGGGTCACACACACACTACAAATCAAAAGAAATAACCCAAACCTTCAAAGGCTTTTACAATAAGTTATATACATCCAAAACACCATCCACAGGCCCAAATACACTAAGAGAAACTCAAGAAGTGATCCAAAAATTAAAGTATAATAAAGCAGCTGGTCCGGATGGCTTCCCGTCAGAATTTTAAAAGACATTCAATACAAATATTGCTCAATTATTAACAAACACATGTAACAATATCTTAGAAACAGGTTTACAGCTTCCCACGTGGACTAATGCTACAATAATAGTAAACAATGAAAAAATCCCCAGAACCCAGCCTCAAATCGTCCTATATCTTTATTAAATCAAAATCTTTATTAAACCAAATCTATATCTTTATTAAACTACAAAATCTTTACCTCAACCATAACACAACGAATAAATTCATTCATAGGTCATTACATCCAACAATATCAATCTAGATTCATCCCAGGAAGAGACATTACAGAAAATATCTATAAAGGATTGAATATCCTAGTTACATGCAAACAACAGAGAGAAGCCATCCTCCTCTCTCTTGACACTAAAAAACCCTTTAATTCTCTGGAAACAATCTACCTAGAAGAACTCCTAAGATTTATGGGATTCGGGAATAAATTTCTTTGAGCAACTAATACAATATACACACAAGCAACAGCTCAAATAAAAATAAATGGAACGACATCAGAAGTAATAAAGCTTTCCAGGGGAATGAGACAAGGCTGCTCCCTCTCACCCTTGCTCTTTGTTGTCACTCTAGAACCCTTAGTTGCTAAGATTCGTGATCACAATCAAATCCATGGTATAAAAATAGCATCAAAAATCCACAAGTTAAGTATGTTTAATGACAATATACAATTATTTATCACAAAACCAGAAGAATCTTTACTACATCTACAGGAAACCATTGATCTATATGCTCAAGTCTTTGGCCTAGCAATCAATACCTCTAAATCAATGGTACTCCCTCTTAACATCAAACAGCAAACCAATGAGAAAATCTGATCAAAACATAATTATCAATGGGCCGACAATTACTTTCTGTATCTTGGAATTAATATCCTCCTTACCTTGAATCATCTAATAAAATATAACCACACAGAAAATCAGAGAAATAAAACTAGACTTACTCAAATTGAACAAACAGCAAAACTTACAGTACAACAGATATCATTTAGTCAAAGTATTTATTCTTCCAAAAAGAATCTTCCTTTTCTGCAGCATCCCAATATCACTACCAATAGAAACTTTGAAACAATGGCAATCCATACTCAGTAGTTTCCTATGGAAATACAAACGTCCAAGAATCTCCTTCCATTTCCTGAGACAGAAACATTCTAACAGAGGATTCAATTACCCTGACTTATTGTTATATGCATACTCTATCTGCCTTACAAATGCAATACAGATGCTATGGAGAAAAGAACAAGACTGGCTAATACAAATTTTGAAACCTCTCCATCACCCCATGACAATACAAGAACTATTGTGGAGTAAACGTCGTTCTCATCCATTTCAGATTTAAAAAATATATTTTTAATGGAAATACTCAAAGTTTAGGACTCCTATGGAGCAAAAAAAATTCCAAAAATATCGCGCTACTTCACATTTTTATCCCAGGACTGGTTTCCACCTGGAAAAGATCAAACCATCTGCAACTGTTGGAGACAACATCACAAGACTAATAGATATAGCATCAAACAAGGGAATACTAACAAAAGATGAATTAGAGAAGAAAATAAACAAGACCATTTCCTGGTTCTCATATCTCCAACTCATATGGCTGCACAAATCTGGTTAATAGCTATATTACACAAACCCAAATCAGACTTTGAAAACATATTAGACCAGCCAGATCCATCCAGGAAAGGCTTCAGTTCCAAAATTTATAAAATTATCATCCAAATCAACAAACCCAAATCTATAAACTTCCAGACAAAATGGCAACAGGACTGTGGCATGGCAATAACAACTGACAAATGGGAAAAAATCTGGACATCAAAATAACTCAAATCTCAAGAAATCAACACAGAACTCCAAACATGCAAAATCATAACATGGTGCTACTATACAACAAAACAACTAGCTGCAATTTCATTATCTTATTCTCCCTTGTGCTGAAAAAACGTGGAGAAATCACAACATATGCACATTGCTGGTGGCAATGCCCAATAATAAACAAATTTTGGCAGGAAGTGCTACAACACATTCCATAACTGTCTCCAAAATTCCAATTTCACCACAACTAATTTTCTTGGATTAATGGCAAAATCTCAATATACCTATGATAAGACATGCTCTCACAGCCAGTTTGTTAATAGCAGCAAAAACAATGATTGCCTCATGCTGGAATAAACAAGTACCTCTATCAATAGATGAATGGTACTTGAAAGTATGGGACCACTTTATCATTGAAAAAATAACAGACAGTTTACAACAATCTATTATATATCCCAAAACAGCAATATTCTATAACAAATGGTTACCTTGTTTTGAATATGTCAACAAAAATGAAGTGCAAATTCCAAACCAGGTATACCAATCAATTCTCAACTCATAAAATCAAAGTGAAATTATCACAATGTCAAAATCAATACAATTAAAAATTTAGAAAAATAAGAGACAAAAGTAAATATTTATGTTAGATTTTTTTCTATGTATATAGTTAATACAGAAAAGTTAGTTATGATGTATGTTCTTTTTCCTATGTATCTTTATAGCTATTGTATTTGGATAATCTTCTCAATAAAAACGCTTTAAAATTTAAAAGTGGGACTCTAATCTGGAGAACCGGGTTTGATTCCCCGCTCCTCTGCTTGAAGCTAGCTGGGTAACCTTGGGTCAGTCACAGCTCTCTCAGAGCTCTTTCAGCCCCACCCACTCACAGGGTGATTGATGTGGGGATAATAATACCATACTTTGTAAACCGCTTTGAGTGGGTGTTAAATTGTCCTGAAGGGCGGTATATAAATCAAATGTCATTATTATGTTATTATTAAACCCAGATGACTTAAATAGCTGCAGAATGGTTGTTAATATCTGTATGGAGGCAATGTGCTTCAATGGGTGGTGTCAAAGATGGCTGTATCCACAAGCCATTCTGAATGGGAAGTCAAGAGAAAACACTCAAAACTGGGAGTAAGTCCTCACTTTCAGTGTACTAAACTGTCACCAGCCTCTTTTGACTAAACCTTTAGCTGTGGCACTGAGATGCCCGACCAGGTTTTAAACAAGAAGTCAACCCTGCAAGGTGGACGACTTTGCAGACTGAGTTCCACTAAACAACTATTTGGGTAGCTGTGACCAAAAGGGGTCAAAGTACTGGATTCAGATTGAAGCTCACAAATTCCTAAAGAACACACAAGGTTATGCTAAAAAGAATTTACTAACAGAAGTACAAAAGGGTACAGACATATAACTGTGCAAGCAGAGAGAAAAATAACAGATACTAGATAATTAAACTAACACACTCAGACAGACTTCCAGTCTCCCAGCCTAAAGTTACCTTTCAGGCTAAACCAAAAGAGTTCAAACAAGTTTCCAAAGTCTCAAAATCCAGAGAAAGAAATCCAGGGCTGGCACTAATCCAGTTGAGCAGATCCAGAGCACTAAAGCAGGTAGCAGAAAATCCTCCAACAATCAAAGTCCAAAACAACAACAACAACAATATTCGATTTATATATTGCCCTTCAGGACAACTTAACATCCACTCAGAGTGGTTTACAAAGTATATTATTATTATCCCCACAACAACAATCACCCTGTGATGTGGGTGGGGCTGAGTGAGCTCTGGAGAGCTGTGACTGACCCAAGGCCACTCAGCTGTCTTCAAGTGAAGGAAATTGGGGCTAGGCTTGGTAATCAACCATTATGAAATAAAATCTAATCTCACCAAAATATGAGTTATAATTAGAGATGGGCACGAACCGCATTACAAACATCAAAACCCCACGAAAATGGTGATCGCGCGATAGTGACCCGGTGGTTCGTGATCGGCCATGGCCAACAAACCAGCGGTTGGGAGAGGCCTGGTTTGGGGCGTTCAGGCACGGTTCAGGAAACCAGACACTCAGGCGCCAGCAATCTACTCCCCTGGCAACGGAGCCAGGGGAATGCCTGAGCTCTGTCTGCCCTCCTTCTGTCACCCTGGAAACCCGAATGGAAGCCCAACTTTCCTTGATCAGCAGGGCTTCCTTCCAACCACGGAGCTGCAAAGCAGTTACAAGTTGGGAGAAGACACCCAGGGGAGGGAGGGGGATGGGGGTGTTCTGTAGCCATGGCCACTCCAATCTCATCCCTGCAAACCCTGATAGGCAGCTCTGACGGCCAAACACAGACCTACTGTGTTGCTGAATGGGGCCCATGCTTATAAATAGCCATGGTCTCCCATGCTGGGTTTCACTTTCTGCGAGCAATGGAGTGGGACAGAGCTCTTGCTTGCCACTTGCTAGCCTTTGGGGAGAGAGACAGAGAGAGTACAATTGAGCTTGGCTTTGGGGGATAGGGATCTATCTCCTCTGGTTCCAGGGCTGCTGCCAGGCCCTGGGGCCAAGCTCAGTGGGTACCTCGGCTAACGGCTCACATTGATTATTATTAATCAGTGCCTGATCGGGTCAGGTCTGTGGGAGTGGTGGGCTAGGGCTCTAGTCCCTCCCTCCCTCTGGTGCCAGGGCTGCTGCCAGGCCCTGGGACCGAACTCAGTGGGCACCGCGACGGACGGCACACAGAGTCATCTCCTTTCCTGTCCTCCTTAATTCTAGTTTGGTGGCACAATGAGTCTTCCTCTTGTGTTGGCTGCCAAGGGTGGTTGTGGGATGAAGTGCGATGGCTGTCCTCCTGGTTCAGTTGTGGAAAGCAGTTTTGGGTGTGGCTCGGGGGCTGCAGGGAGTCCTGCCACTCCTCCCAATTCACCTATGTGGGCTGTGGTGTACCAAGAGGTCTTTGCTCAGGAGGGAGAGAATCTCTCTCAACATTTTGAGGAGGGGTGGGTGGGCGATGGATCCCTGGAGGAATGGTATGTGTGTTATGAAAGATCCCTCCCATCCCCATCTCAAACTCTCGGTGGTGTCCCCTCCCGCAGTCCACCCCTCACCCTGTTGTCCGTGTCCAGCCCCGCAGCACAGCCTGTAACCGTTCGTCCTCCTTCCCCTGGGACAGTTAGCAGCCGGCGTTACAACACCTCCATATGGAGGCAATTTCGGGCCCTTCCTGATGACCCCCATGTGGTGCGGTGCCTGTGATGTCCTGTTACGCAGGGGCAAAAACCCAAAGCATCTGTGTTCGACGACCCTGACTCACCACCTGAAGAGGCACCACCCGAGCCTGTCTCCCTCCTCACCCAGTGAAACATCCATTGAGGGGAGAAAGGGGGCCACCCGCTCTTCTGAGCGGGGGTCAGTGGGAGGATCGCTTTGCCCTGAGGGTGATGCTGGTGAGAGCAGAGCACTCCGGCAGGCTGTGCTGGCGGAGGTTGTCCCCTCGGGTTCTGGGACAGCGCTGCTTACAACCTCGAAGCTGATGGCTCAGGAGGCAGCTGCCTCCACATGGTTCTGCAGTGGGTCCCTCGGGTGAGGACCCGCGGTGGCTGAGGGATCAGGCCCCCAGTCCGAATGACACATCCTCTCCCTCCCACACCGTGAATACCAGCGCGTTCCTCTTTGGCCTGGCAGTTGCGGGGGGATCTTCCCACTTACCCCCCACATGACAGGTCCTCTCCCTCCCATCCTTTCCAGCAAGGCAGGAAGGTGGGTGGTCACGCTCCTTTGGGCACTTGCACAGCAGCTCAAGAACTGTTGCACATATAGTTCTGCCGCACGGTGCCCCCATCCATTGCAAATGCAGAGCCCTCTGAGCAGGGTGGAATGGGTCGCTCGACTGATGTCCTTCCCACAAAGGCAGGAAGGTGGCCGATGTCAGCTGCTGCTGCTGTCCCGTTTCTATCTCCCCTTCTCAGGACCCACTCTGACCCGTCCAAACAATACCTCCTGTCCTGCCCATCCCCTAATTTCCGCAAAGGCAGGACAGCGGATCAGGTGAGCTCCTGCTTCATGAGAGACTATCCTGTTACTGCTCCCTCCTTGGTTACACAGCTCGGTTGCGCTCGTGCAGCTGATTGTATTGTGTACGGATACAGTTGGTTGACAATGTGGTGGCACTCCTGTCAACGGGACTGACGGGACCTCTTTCAGCTGGGTGGGAATGTGTCCCACAACTCTCGTCCTTTCCGTCAAGGCAGGAAGATGTGTACTGTTGGCTGCCACCACTGCACTGTTCCTCAGTGGGACCCTCGGGTGAGGACCCACAGCTGCTGAGGGATCTTCCCCCATCCCTCCTCATGATGACAGGTCCTCTCCCTCCCACTCTGGGAATACCAGCACGCTCTTCTTTGGCCTGGAGGTTGGGGGTGGGATCTTCCCATTTACCCCCCATATGACAGGTCCTTCCTCTTCCTCCCATCTTTTCCGGCAAGGCAGGAAGGTGTGTACTGTTGGCTGCCTCCGCCACACTGTTCCTCGGTGGGACCCTCAGCTGAGGCCCTGCGGATGCTGGGGGATATTCTCCCTCCCCCTCCTCATGATGATATGTCCTCTCCCTCCCATCCTTTCCGGCAAGGCAGGAAGGTGTGTACTGTTGGCTGCCTCCGCCACACTGTTCCTCAGTGGGACCCTTGGGTGAGGACCCACGGATGCTGGGGGATATTCCCCCTCCCCCTTTTCATGATGACAGGTCCTCTCCCACCCACTCCGGGAATACCAGCGCGTTCCAGTTTGGCCTGGCGGGTGGGCACATGGGGGGTGCCGCCGGCGAGCTGCCAGACCCCCCGCCCCCCCGAGGGGAGGCAGCTTGTCACCATCTCCCCGTAACCACCAGGCCCGGCGGTCGCCGTCATCGTTCACCTTCCTGCCATCACAGGGAATACCAGCACACTCCACTTTGGCCTGGCGGGCGGGCAGATGGGGGGTGCCAGCAGCCAGACCCCCTGCCCCCTGAGTGGAGGTGGCTTGTCGCCATCTTCCCATGCCCGCCAGGCCCGGTGGCCGCCCCCAATACACACCTTTCCTTTCTCGCCGGGAATACCAGCACACTCCTTTTCAGCCTGTCAGGTGGGCACATGGGGGGTTCTGTTGGTGAGCAGCCAGACCCCCCACCCCTTGAGGGGATGCGGCTCATTGCCGTCTCTCCATGCTTGCTATGCCTGGCGGCTGCCACCAACACCCACTGTTCCTGTATCGTTGGAAACACCGGCGCGCCCCCCTGCAGCCTCCACGAACCACAAACCACGATCTGGGTCGGCAACGGGAGATGTTCGTTGCATTTCGGGAATTCGGGATCATGGTCTGCACCTAACCACGATCCGCTGGTTCGTTAATTTTTTTTGGTTTGTGCCCATGTCTAGTTATAACAATAGTTCTTAAACTAATCTAACCTTCTACTTAACTGAGTTGTTAACATCATTGTTTAACAATTCAGTATTCTGTCACAAACACAAGACATTAAAGAATTAAACTTGATGTCTTCTGTACTTGTTTCCATCAATCTAATTTGCATTAATAAACAATGTAAATCATTATTAGGTTTAAGACAGAGTCCAGTTTGATCCCATTTAAAGACAATAAGGAAAAAATATCATTGCCGCTCTGGTGGCTAGGTTTATTTTGTATTTCTTTTACTAGGTGGCTGGGGGGAGGAGATTACTTGCTTTTTAAGCCCTAAGTGTGGTTACCTGCTAGGACATGGTATTATTGGCCAGGCTACTAAAAGAAGGAATAACTGTTAACAACCATATTTTGAAATAAAGATGTTTATACGAATATGTGTTCTCCACATTTTTAAAAATCTCGTAGCTCATACTTATCATTTAAGTGGTCTTGATCAAAGCCTTTAGGATAGTGTATCTCAGCAAGCTTTTTCAGCACTGCTTCATAGTCACAACACATGACAGCAGTCATGAATAGCAGCAACATTACACAAGTGTTTTAGACAGATTTGCTAGTGGAAGTGTTTGACATTAAGTTCCAAGTATGTTGAGTAATAGTCTTCTGGGATTTGGATATTGGTTCCCTGCTTGGAACCTTCAAACAGTTTTTATCTTCTCATCATGTAGCTGGCAACTTTACTTTTCCAATGTAACTGTGAATTGCAATTTCAAAGTAAGTAGATCACAGCATGTTAATTTCTCTGAGTCCGTGTGAATTTATATAATGGTGGGAGGAAACTTAGAAAGGCAGCAACACATAAACAGCTACTTCATGATGCTCTTTAAAATTGGTTTGTTTCTTTTTAATTGTGCAGGCATGTAAGACTTTAAAGAATTTCTGTGATGTGGAAAAGATAAAGTAGCAATATATAGTTTGCAACTGAAGTTCTATTCTTTTCATCCATGCTTTCAAACAAACTCTACTTCCTTCTTTGTGGCTAGTAACACAGTTTTCTTAGTTTCTGGAGAACAATCATACTGTGACTGCCACTAAGTACTGTTTACTGCAGTGCACTGTATCAGCCTTAGCAGATCCTGTACACTGAGAGCAGAGAAAGCATACAGTGGAACACATTAATCACATAAACATCAACAGTGTCAATATGAGGCAAAAGAGAAGAATTGGCTCTAAAAAAGCATTGATTTTGTTTTTGTTCATTTGTTTCCCCCCACCCCCACTGTTTCTGCAGTTGATTGTAGCTCCTCATTCCACAGCTGAAGTACCAGTTCAGTTTTGTCCTTCTGCACTAGGAAGAGCACGCCACACTGCAAAAATCTCTTTCATGTGCCCACAGGTATGGATGCTCAGTGGTAATGAAATATTTTCTTACATAGTAATTTGTGGAGTGACAATATATAGAGATAGCATTGTCAAGACATTTTTCTTGGACAAGATTTCCCATCATCTCTCTTGAATAACTGGCCCAGGGTTTAATAATAGCATGGCGATACATTCACTGTTGAAAGTGTAGGTGAACCCAATGAAGCATATGGGTCATGTTAAAATTACATTGGAATTGTGAAACTAGATAGTTTATCAGCAATCAGTTGGGGAGATTATTTTATTTTATTCAGTTCTTATTCAAAGTTGTTTAAGCTGTAATTTTAAAAATCATTTTATTTGTACAAAAGAGAAAAAAATTAAAAAAGCAAACAGAATGGGAAAAAAACAGTGCTGGCCACAAAAATACTATTGACAAATCTATACATGGGTATCTATAATAGATTTCCGAATATCTAAAAATAAGTCCATACGGAATTGCTTTCTATATGCGATCAATTCAAATATTGATAAGTTTATAAGATCTTCAACCCAGTGGTTTATAGGAAGTAGGCTTTTCTCTTTCCAATGTTGAAATGTAAGTCTTTTGGCAACTGTAAGGGCACTGAGGGTCTATTTCCGTTGACTATTGGTTCGATTTCAAGAGACAGGCAAATAGTTTAACAGTACATTAACATCCTCAAAAATAAATAAGTTTTCTAACACAGAATTATATGTCTAATACCTTCTTTCCGAAAGAGCTGAATGACTAAACATGTCAAAGCATATGCTTAAAAGATGCATTTTGTAAATTACACCGCCAACAGTTAGACACTGTGCTTAAACCTTTAGGGGAAAAAACACTGTGGTGTCCAATATACCGTAAACATACTTTTTGCTGAATAGGTTGCATCTTAAGATCCATAGTAGCAACAGGGATATGACTTAAAGCCTTAACCCATTGCTTTGGCAAAACTGGATGTTCCAGATCGTTGTTCCATTAATCTCTTAGGCTCTGCATATCATATTTATTAACCAACCTCAAACATTTATGTACAAATATAAAAAAAATTACTTTCTGTATTGAGTCAATAAGAATCTCCAAAAGTGGGGGAGATTCTACTCAAAACTGCCGGACAGTATTTGGACACCAGCAAATGTTGCAAATGTAAATGTTACCATTCAGCAGAAGTTAGCAAATCATATTAAGACCTCAGTTGGAAAAAAGACAAGAACTCATCATCATTACCTATCAATTGATCTAAAATAAGAATTCCCTTATCTGTCCAAGCCTTCCATAAGAACGATTTCTTCCCAATTTTAAAATCTGATTTTGACCATAATGTTAGTCTAGTGTGCGAGAATGGGTCAAACTGATGCTTGTTCGTTCGTTTGTTTGTTTAATTTGTCATTTGGTTGGAGGAACAAAATCCATTTTAACATAATTAGACCCTAACACATTCCACTCAGTTTTTACCATCTGCCTGGCTGTGGCGCATAGATTGGGGATGGCTCAGAGCCCTGATACCCCCATACAGCTGTTGGTGCAGAGGGGCCAAGGTTAACTTCCAGTGGGGGGGGGGTCCTAGATCTTCAATCCCCAACCTCCCAGGTCACCACCGAGGACCAGTAGTGGTGGTGGGGGTCCTTGTTGGGTGGGCTGTCACAGCCTGGGGTGCTGGGCTTATCTGCCACTGCCACCGCCAACAACCCCTATTTCATGCCTTCTTCCCTCTGGCCACATCATTTCGCCTGCAATCTCCGGACTTCTCTGCTGAAGTCCTGCTTCCATTGCTGGAGCTCAGCTTTGCACATCGCGATGCTGCCCTTTATACAGGGGTTGCAGATGCAGGCCAGAATGTACACCCCCCTTTTTGGCAGAGAGGGTGCAAGCAAGTGGCCATACCTGCCTGCAACCTCCTCACCAAGTCCCTGGCCCTAGGGAGGAGACCTTCCCCCTGCTCCAGTTGTTTGGCCAGCGCCTGGTCCTGCCTAGTCAGGGGATGGCTTTCCCCAGGCTGGCTTTGTAAGAGCAGAGGAGGTCAGTGGTGTCCTGGAACTGCTTCATGACACAGACCAATTGGAAGAGGGCTAGCCAGTCCGGAGAGCTAATGCGGAGCTCCTTTTCCCCCTGCAAAATGGGCACAGAACTCATGATATCTTGCACCATATTTTTTTAAAGTTAAACCAGATTACTGGAATTAGTAAAAGTAAATATAAATCCTGGACAGGTAAAAAGTAATTTACAGCCCAGTTAAACCAGATTACTGGAATCTGGATTACTGGAACTCATGATATCTTGCACCATATTTTTTTGCTCCACCAGATGAGCTATCATCACATAGGTGGAGTTCCAGCGGATGGGCATGTCCTGGAGGAGCTGGTGCTCGGGCTCCCTGCCTCCTCCTGCCTCTTGTGCAGCTGGCAGGCAGACTGCACAAGAGGCACAAGAGGAAGGATTTCTGCAATTAGTAAAAGTAAATATAAATCCTGGACAGGTAAAAAGTAATTTACAGCCCAGTTAAACCAGATTACTGGAATTTAGTATACTTTTTAATTCCATTGATGTCACCCCTATAAAATATAGTGAGGAGCGCTAGTGTGTTTTGCAAGATATACCATTCAGAATATTTATTCAGTGAAAAGAACAACAAGAAAAGCCAAAGCGAAGTATCAGCATTTCTAATATACATGGAGTGTACCCAAGGACAGTTCAATAGGAGAAGGTGCTATTATTCTATCTGAAACCATGATTGCTCAGAGAACTCTGTTCAATAAATTAAAAGTTTACTTCTTCATGAAAAACTATTCTTTGCCTCTCCTGTCTAATAGTGGCAAATCTCCAAGTTCTTATCTGCAGCCAAACCTTTAATCAATATCTCATCCTTTCATTTGCTTTGTCCAACCCCAACCTTTTCACTGTTTTGATGTAACCTTTGTGACTTTCCCTTGCTCTTTTCATCCCTTCATCATCTGAAACTTTTGACATCTCTGCTGCAGTTCTTGAAGAATTGATGCCAGGCTATTACAGAGTAGTAATGGATGTCAGGAAAATACATTGGCATTGTGTAAATTCACTTACAGCAATTGAATCTTAGTTTTCCCTATCAGGTTTTTCTTTAGATCAGGGTTGCTATATTTAAGTTCTCCAAATTTGGGTAGTCTAGTTCACATAACGTGGAAAATGCAAATTATGCAAATCAAACATTCTCTACCATTTGTTTGTATCTTCTTCTGCTAACTACTACAAAAATGCTGGGGAAAGATCATTAAAAAACCTTTATCCAGCTCTTTGCTTCTGCAGTGATTTTCTCAGGCTTTCTTCTGAAGCAACAGTAATTGAATCCATAGCACAGAGAAATAAAAATCCATGTAGAGCAGATCTCTGAAAAAAGTGAGTCATGTTGCAGGAGAATAAAAACAATGGCAGAATATTCAAACTCTATTTATTTATGTCATTTATAGTCCTCCTTTCTCACTGAGACTCAAGGCGGATTACATAGTGTGAGATTAGTACAGTCAATATAAAATATATTTTAATAAATAATGCCATAGGGTATATAAATGCAAATTTACAAAGACATAACATCAGCAAACAGCCAATACAGAGTTGAAGAAATGCTGAAGCAGAGCATGAGCAATTCTTTTTTTTTTAATAATTTTTTATTGGATGGGTCATTATACAAATATAAAAACATACACAGTTAACTTTCCATCATATTGTAATACCCCCCTTTCCCCCCCTTTTCCGTTGACTTCCGATAGTTTTCCATTCCCTTTATTACTTCTTAAATAAAACCTTAACCAAGCTAAACTATATATAGAATAATAATACCTATCTAATGATAAATACCATTATCTAACATTCCATATCTTTTAGTACTATCTACCCATAATATCCAATAACCTACAATATAATGTGTCCCCTATATTAACAGCTATATACTACATTCTAAGAATTAGAATGTAGTATTAATATATTTTATACCATTGCATATCTTTAGATAGCACTATTACATATATCTATCATATCTATAATGTTCAAAATTATTAATATCCTTTATATTGTTATCCAATTCATAACGTTATAACCTAGTAAATTATAACATATTATACCTACATATATCAATAAAATGGTATATTATCACAGACTAGATTTTTTACCTCTAATATAATATAATGATTACTACCTCTATAATAATTCAAAGTAACAGAACACTGCGGCACTTACCCGGCATGCAGGATTCTGCATTAGCCGGGTGCCATAGATTGCCGCTCTGGAAGGAGGGAGACAGCACCAACTCCACCCTCCTTCCATATTTGGGGCTGGCTGGGCGGGGCAGGGCAAGAGCTTTAGAGGCTGCGTGGCCCTCGCCCAGCCGCAGTTGCTTGAGTTGCTCGGCCCACCCTCCTCTCCCTGTATTGGTGTAGGATTAGCCGGCTGCTGTTGTCAGAGCCAGGTAGGAATTTTCCCCCCTTTTCCTAATTGGCACACCGGATGAGGGGTTTTTTTGCCTACCTTGCACCGATGTCAGGGTTTGGGGTATTGGCTTAGGGTGGTGCCTGCTAGCTGTGTCATGGCAGGTTTGGGGCAGATAGGGTGTGGGCCGGTGAGCACCCTTGGCGCTTCCCCATTAGTGGGAAGAGGGGCCTGCCCGAGGGCCTGGTACTGCTTTGATGGCTGCCAGAGGCAGGGCAGGCTGCCTTTGGAAACCCCCGCTTGCAAGTCCTTCCCTCACTGCTATACGGCTGAGGTGTTAGGAGCTTAAGAGGGGGGTGACCACGTTGCCTGGCTGGCCGTGTCCGCGCCATCCAGTGGATGGGTCGCACCTGGGGCTTTGGGGCTCGCCCAGACAGGTCAAGGCAGTGGTCTGTGGGGACCCCGTGGCTTGACCTGTACCGCTGTAGGCCCTTGCCGCTGTTAATAGCATTGTTTGTATATAGTTAATAAAGTGGCCTTTAGATCCAACTTGGTGTCTGCCTCTTCATTCCGACTAGGGTGGCAATATCCTCCCCTCAAAAAGTATCCAAAGACCACATCTTCCCTTTAATGTCTCACTTTTTTTCTATATAATTCTTAAATTTCTCCCAACTTGTTACATACTCTTCCATATCTTCCTCTCGAAGTTTCCTCGTTAGTTTATCCATTTCAGCCAAGCTCAATGTTTTTAAAATCCAATCTTCCACCGATGGTATCTCTTTTGTCTTCCACAGCTGTGCATAAATTATCCTAGCCGCCGTAGTCATATGAAATACCATTATCCTATCTGTTTTGTCAAAGTCTTCTAGGTTCATACATAACAGTAACAATTCTGGGTTTCTAACAACTTTTTTCTTCAATATCTCTGACATAGCGTCTACTATTTCCCCCCATAAATGCTTAGCTTTTTCACACGTCCACCACATATGATAAAAAGAGCCCTCATGCTTTCCACATTTCCACCATTTATCTGACATCTGACTATTTCCATTGGCTAGCTTTTTTGGCATGAGATACCATCTATAAATCATTTTATACACATTTTCTCTTATCGTGGTACATGTTGATATCTTTATAGTATTTTTCCACAATTTCTCCCAAGCTTCCATCAATATATCTTTATTACAATTTATTGCCCACTTTACCATTTGAACTTTAACTATCTCATCTTCTGTAAACCATTTCAACAAAATCTTATACACTTTAGATATCAATTCCCCCCCCCCTTGCAGTAGACATTGTTCCAATTCTGAATTTTCCACTCTAAACCCTACTTTCCTCCGATCAGTGTCATACAAATCCTTTATCTGCATATATTGAAACCACCCATATCGAAATGGCAATTCATCATTATTTTTAGTATTGTATAAATTCTTATCCACTCTAAGAATGTTCTGATATGTCATCCACTCCGCTCCTTCATAGTCAGTTTTTGGATTCACAACCTCTGCAGGTACAATCCACATTGGTGTTCTTTCATTCAAATATCGCTTGTATTTAGTCCATACTGCAAATAGACTCCGCCTCACAAAGTGATGCAAAAACATCGCATCAGCCTTATTCTTTCCATACCATAAATATGCATGCCATCCAAAGGTTTTATTGTACCCTTCCAATATCAATAATTTATGATTTTCTAACAACATCCAATCCCTCACCCAAACTAAGCATATGGCTTCATGATATAGTTTCAAATTTGGTAATTGGAGTCCTCCTCTTTCCTTTGCATCATATAACACCTTCATCTTCACTCTAGGCTTTTTTCCTGCCCACACAAAGGTTAAAATTTTTCTTTGCCATTTTTCAAATTGCTTATTATCTATCACAATTGGAATTGTCTGCATTAAAAACATTATTCTTGGTAACACATTCATCTTAATTGCAGCAATACGACCCAACCATGATAGATTTAACTTATTCCACACCATCATGTCTCTGTCTGTTTGGTGCCAAAGCTTATCATAATTGTTTTTAAATAGATCAATATTTTTTGCAGTCAACTCAATACCTAAATACCTTATTTTATGAACCACTTCACAATCTGTTATCCTCATTAACTCTTGTTGTTCTTGCTTAGACATATTCTTACAAAGCAGTTTAGATTTCTTTCTATTTATATAAAATCCTGCCAGATCTCCAAACTCTTTTATCTTCTCCATTAACCTTGGCATATTTTGTAGAGGGTCCTCCACTATCACCATCACATCGTCTGCAAAGGCCCTCACTTTGTATGTATATCCTTTAATCTTCAAACCTTTAATTTCATCGTCTTCTCGTATTTGTCTAAGTAAAATTTCCATCACCATCACGAATAACAGTGGAGAGAGTGGACATCCTTGTCTTGTTCCCTTTCTTATGTCCAACTTTTTTGTTATTTCTCGGTTGACAACTATGGCTGCAGATTGATTTTTATATATCGCCTTAACTGCTTGAATAAACATCTTACCCATCTGTACTTTTTCCATCATTGCAAATATAAAATCCCAGTTCAAATTGTCAAACGCTTTTTCAGCATCCACAAAGAAGAAACCAACTTGTTTTCCTGGATTTTTATCATAATATTCTATCGCATTTAATACCGTCCTCAGGTTGTCTTTTATCTGCCTATCTGGTAGAAAGCCTGCCTGCTCCTCCCCTACAAACTCCACCAGCCAGGCCTTCAGCCTTTCAGCTAATATTTTCGCAAAAATCTTGTAGTCATTGTTTGTTAAAGATATTGGTCTATAATTTTTTACATTGGTTAAATCTTGTGTTTCTTTTGGTATTAATGTAATATTAGCTTCATTCCACGTTGCCGGCAGATCATCACCTTTTAAGATTGCATTCATCACTTTTTGCAGCAACTCTTTCAAATCTTCTGCCATTACTTTATAAAATTTAGCTGTAAGGCCATCTGGTCCTGGCGCCTTTCCCATATTTGTAGCTTGTATCGCTTCCACAATTTCTAACGTTATTATTTCAGCATTTAATTTATCTCTCAATTTCTTGGGCACCGTTGGTAAAATCAACTTTTGAAAATAATCCTCTATTGAATTCTTATCAATTAGTTTCTTCTGATACAACTTTGCATAATATTTTTAAAAAGCCCTCTCTATTGAATTTTGATCAAACTGTTCTTTCCCGTCTTCCACAATCTTACTAATTGTTTGTTTCTCTCTTTTCTTCTTTAATTGCCATGCTAAATATTTCCCTGGTTTGTTAGCTCCTTCAAATGATTTTTGTCTCAGCCTTTCCAACTCCCATTCCACTTCCTTATTTTCCATTGCTCTTATTTGTTCCTGCAATATTTTAATTTCCTGTTGTATTTTCTTTTTACCCGGTCTTTTCTTTAATTGCTGCTCTTTAAATTTGATTTTTTTTAAAATTTCTTTCAACCTCAACTCTTTGTTTTTCTTATCTTTGGCATTTAAGTCCATAAGAACTCCCTGAATCACAGCTTTATACTCATCCCATACTTTATAAATTACCACTCCTTGATCCACATTGTACTGTATAAAGCTTTTAGTCTCTTTCTTAAGAACATTCACATTAACATGACTACTTAACAAATCCTCATTTACTCTCCATCTCCTTTTTTCCCCTTTCGTTTCAAATTTCCAGAACACAGGATTATGGTCTGAACTAATTTCTGGCAAGGTATCTGTTTCTTTTGTACATACAGCAAGCTCTTTTGATACCCAAATCATGTCAATTCTTGAAAAAGATTGATGTCTTGCTGAAAAAGAAGTATATTGCTTAGCACCCAGATTCTGTTTCCTCCATACATCCTCTAAACCTTCCTGTCTTTGAAATTCAAAAAAGGGTTTTGGGAGCTTACCTCCTTTGTTTCTTATCAACTTCGTTGTTTTATCAACTTGTGGATCTACCACTCCATTAAAATCCCCCGTCACAATCACTTGATGATATGTCATCTGTCCAAGTCGATCCTTAATTTCATCAAAAAATTGTTCTTTCGCCCCATTTGGTGCATATATTCCCACAATCAGGGCTATTTTGGCATTACAATCAAATTCCACAGCCTCCTTATCTCCCCTCCTTATCATTAGACATCAATTTCGGTTGCAATTCTTCTTTAATATATAACACAATCCCTCTTTTCTTTTGCTTAGTTGTTGCCACAAATTGCTTCCCTAATTTTTTATTTTGTAAATATTTTACATCCTGTTCTCTTATATGGGTTTCTTGTAGACAAATCACATTACATTTTTGTTTGGCCAACCAATGAAATATTGCTTTTCTCTTTGAAGGTGAATTAAGTCCATTTACATTCCATGATATTAATTTGTATTACATAATTACAGTCTAGTTGATTTTGGTAAGTCCTTTTCAAATTCTGTCAAAAACACATCCATTGCATGTCTTGATTTGATGATTCGCCTCACAGATTGAAACTCAAAACTTAACCCTTCTGGAATTTCCCATCTGTATCTTATGCTCATTGTTTTTAATTTTTGAGTCAGGTCTCTGTATTTTTTTCGGTCTTGCAAGACCGATCTCGGTAACTCCTTCATAATTCGAACACGCTTCCCTTCAAGTACCAATGGGGATTCATAATGCTTTCTGATAATCTCCTCCCTCTGTCATGGCCCAGCCTGGGCTCAGTGAGAGCGAGGACTCCTCCTCAGGAAGAGAGGGGCTTCGTGTAGCCAGCCAGGACTCCTCAGGAGAAGAGGAGCTCCATGCAGCCAGCCCTGACTCAGCAGAGGCTGGTAATCAGGAGCCACAGCTGTTGGCTAATCGGAGCCTACAGCCAGCAGCTGAAGCAGAGCCATCAGTACTCTCCAGCCCCAGCACCACAGGGGAAGTGCAGCCAGGGACTTCCACAGGGGAAGCTCAGTCAGGGACTGCTAGCAGCATAGGGGAAGCCCAGCCAGAGGCTTCCACCCCCCCAGGTTCACCCACACCCAGAGAACGCCGCAGACAGCGCCAGAGACTGGAGCTGCAGGAGAGATGGCGCAGTGCTCGTCTCCTGAGCCGACGCCAGCTGCTGGAGAGTGATGATGAGTAGCTTCAGGATGGAGCCCCAGCAGCTGGCTGAAAACCATGCCTGGCTATAAAAGCCAGTCAGGATCAACAGCCAGGCGTGGAAGCAACGTGTCTACTGCTTGCAACCACTCTGTGCTCCGTGAACCTTGCCCGTGCCTACTGTTGGACCTGACACTACCGGTAACTGACCTTGGACTGTGCCTGACCTTGCTCTTGGACTCTGGACTCACCTCTGGCATTAGCTTGTGCGCTGACCACTGCTTTGACTTGGCTTTTGGCTCCTGAAACTCCCTCTGGACTTGGTATTGAGGTTTGGACTTGCACCACCCAGCTTGGGCTGGCCCAGCCCGTGACACCCTCATTCTCTTGGTAGTTAACTGGACAATAACATCTCTTGGCAAGTTTTTTTTGCTCTGCATACATGGAATTAACTCGGTAGGCAATGTCTAGGTTGGCAGCCACTTCTTCCTGCTCTTTACTTAAAAATTCCACAATTATTTCAGTGACTTGTTTCAATGCAGATCCCGCCATTACCTCTGGAATACCTTGAAAATGAAGCTGTGTTTCCATTGCATTCCATTACAACTCTATCACTCACTCCCGCTGCCTCTGCTCTTATACTTTCCGTTTTCTCTTCCACCTCTTGCACTTTTTGTTTTGTAGTTTGGAGCTCTGTTCTTATTTCATCAATACTCTTTGCCACTTCTGCAACCTCTGATTTTATTGCCTCTTTAATCTCTTTAACTAAATTCAATTGCGGGTCTTTCACTTGCTTCTGTAATTCCTGGACCATTTCTTGTGTTTTTTGTAGTCTCATTTGTTTCCTTATTGCCTTCTGTTATTTTTTTGTCTAAACTTTCAATTGCTGCCTGCCACTCTTTGTCCTTTTCCCCTGCCATTGGACTTGCCTTGGGACCCCACAAATCGGCTCTCTTTCTCAGCTCCATCTTTTCTATTTTATTTTACTTAATTAGTTAAGTCCAATAATATAAATGGGAAAGAGGAAAAATAATTTAATCTTTTGCAAACCTTCAAAATATTGGGCCTTTTTTTATCAATGGTACTCTCTATGGTTGCCCTCAATTTTTCCCTTGTCCAAAATGGCGTACTCCGCTTCTTCTTTAAAATATCAGGTACACTTTCTCTCTACTGAAGCCTTCTGCCCTTTCCACACTCAAAATGGCTAACTTCCACTTCCTCTTCTGGTCTCTTGTTCTGCTTTGTTTTTCTTCCTCTGTTCCTGCCATCTTCCTGCCCTTCTAGCCACCGCTCACTTGTATTACAGGCAATTACAGGCAGTCCAGTTTTCACGATGTTTTAGCCTCTTCCCAGACTCTCCCTCTCGCGTCGTTATCTCCCAAACCACAGGTATACAAAACAAAAGTTCTTTTTGCTCTTTTTAAGCTCTTTAAGTCATTAAAATCACTTTCTTCACTCCCCGCTACTTTTTAATGCCTTTTGCTTTAGGAATTTATCTCTTTACTTTAAAACATTTCAGTCTTTAAACAGAGATTAAGTCCGTTAGGGGAGATAGTGCTCTTTACTCTCTTTCACTCTCATAGGGTTGTACTCACTGCCTCTTTGGCTCCCTTCTGGTTAAAATCTGTTTCTGAAGCTTGGGTATGAAGATCCTATGCCAATTAAATGACTCCAAAGGTTGCTGCAGAGATATTAGCTGCCCCTCTGGGAGGGGATCTTCAAAGCAGATGGAGAATCCTTGATTCAGAACCCCCCCTCTGCCGAGATCATACCCTCTTAGGGCTATCGAGCGTCCTTGCCCAATTTCTACCTGAAATTGGGGGGGCTATGGGTGATCAAAGCACCCCACTAGCCCAAAAACAGCAACCTGGATGGCTCAGCTCCCTGAGACACTTCAGATCTCCATGATCCCCAGCCAGAAGTCCCCCAGCATGAGCAATTCTAAGACCAACATTAAGCAACATAGGTATAATATTTAAAGCAATAGATAGAACGTAAGGCAACAGATAGTAAAGAGCAGAACATAGTAATGATGTCTATGGTCCCTGTCTCTTTAGTGAAGCATCTCTTTGAGACCACTTCCCCAGTACAGCCCTCTTATCTGAGTAAAAAAGTCCTCTTGAATAATTCATTTTTGCATCATTTGCAGAAAGCCAGGGGAGTGGTGGCTCTCCTGACCTCCTCAGGCAGGTTGTTGAACAGCTAATCAGTCAAGAAACCGAAAGAAACCACAGAACAAGTGAATCCACAGCAGAGACTCCCAAACTCAGCATTGTTATAAGGAGGGGAATCCCCCCCCCCGAAATTCACCTATTGATTCCATTGATTCCTCCTTTTCTCTTTTTTCTCTGTTAAAATAGAGATTTCTCTTTGATTTCTCTTGGAAGAGAAATCAATGTATCCTTTTGGTGACTTCAGCCTTTGCATTTGTTTTATGTTACACACCAAAGGATGGTGCTCTAGTAGCAGGGTAGGAATGTTTGGGAAGACATTGCTTTCCTCTGAGCATCTGCAGAGTGAAAATATGAAATTTCTCAGAAACTCTCTTGCTATCCTCCTCTCTTTAAATTTATCTTTGATCAAAACAGAATTGTTTACAAACAGACTCCACATTCCTGACAAATGGAAAAGAAATGGGTTGTTGGATTTCAGGGTGAAATTGGGTAAAGAGGAATTAAGAAAATTTCTCTTAACAATGCTACCCTCTTTCTATTATGAATGACTAGCTTGATGCCCATGCTTCACTATGGTATTGAACTACTTTAATTCCAGTTATAATACTTATAAGTATGTAACATTTTTTGGTTTGTGGGGCTTTTTTTTTTTAGTTGGTTTTGTAGTATAATGGCATAGTACCCGAGCGTCACGAAAGTGTATAAAGCGAAGTGTGTTGATGCCGAAAACTGATGAAATGAATTTTGTAATGTAACATTTATTGAAAAGATTTTAAAAGGATAAGATTGTAGTGCAATAAATAAAGTGAAAAATACGTACAACCTTTGTTTTCTACTGAAGGACCTCTTTGTAGACCTCATGCGTGGTTTTCCACTCAGGTGCTAGGATCACCAGGCTGCTGGGTGAGCTCACTCTGAAGCAGGCCACATAGAACTGCCCATGTGAGACGCAGTCCTCCCTCAGGTCAATTTTTGCCACCTTCAGTGTCTGCCCCTGGGACTTGTTGATTGTCATAGCAAAGCAGACCTTGAGGGGGAACTGCAGTCTCTTGAACTTGAAGAGGTTATCTGATGGTATGAATGGTATGCATGGTATGAACACCGACTCCCCCCGCCCCCGAGCACTGCCAGTGAACAATGTGGCCTCAATGATGTTCCTGTGGAGAGTTTTCTCTCATAGTCTGGTGCCATTGCAGAATTTGGGTGGGCTGAGGTTCTGGAGCAGCATCACTGGAGCCCCCACTTTGAGGAGAAGCTTGTGGGCTGGGAAGCCAGGAGGGTTGAGCATGTTGAGGAACTCCACTGGGTAGTGGACTGCATCATCCATTTGCACCACTGGGTCCACAGATCTGTACTCCATTTTGAGTGAGTTAAATTGTGTTTCATTAATGATGGCAGCCTTGTCAATCTGGGGGGTCAGAATGGCACGCTTGCGCAGCCCAGTCATAGACTTCTCCATGATAGTGACAAGATCAGGGTATATCGTGGCTATTAGGTCTGCTAGGGTCATCACTACTGTACCCAGGCCTGCAGGGATGGTCACCTTTCCCTTGCCTTGGGACTTGCTGGTACTTGGCCATTGCTGCTCAGTGCACCACAGGAGTATGATGTGCATATTTCTTTGCCACTTCTCTAAGTTGCTTCCTCCTTTTAGAATCAGTATATCTTGCACAATGTCTGCTAGGAGGCTTCTTGGGGACAGTAAGAGATGATGGCTGCAAGAGGTGTGAGGAGGCAGACTCCCAGCCACACAGGGAAGCTGTATCCCTGTGGGAAAACACATTTTACCCCTTTTTACTCCCTTAGGGGGCAAATTTCTTAAAATCCCTTCTTAATGAGCCCCTACATCATAAAAGGAACGTTCTCCCCAAATTTCACGTTTCTAGGTCCAGGGGTTTGGGCTGGGCGTTGATAGTCAGAACCCTTGTCTTTATATATTTAGATTTTGTCTGCACCGGCCCATGATGGCTTGGAACAGGAGTCCACAAGTTAAGGCTAAGCTTGGTAACCAACCATTATGAAATAAAATCTAATCTTACCTCAGTATTACTTGTAATGAAAGTTCCTAAACTAATCTTTTACTTGTTCTTGTCATTTTTTTAACAGCGCAGAATCATTTTCTGCCACAAGCACAAAGCAAATTTAAACTTGCCATCTTCACTGTTGCTTACTTCACTCTAATTTACATTAATAAACTAATCATTTTAAAGTTTAAAATTTAAGTGTAGGATTTTTTTATTGTTTTGCATGTATTATATTATTTTGTTGTAAAGTATTTGTATTTGTTTTGAGTATTATATGCTTGCTGTTAGAGGCAGAATGGGGCTTGTTTTCACTTAAAACTACACATTTTGCCTTCAGTTCTGAATGGCCTAGGGTCTTTTTTTTTTAATTGAAAGCTTGTAATTCAGGGCAGCTAATGGGACAAAAAAGCACAGGGTAGAATGCTGAGATTCTTTATAGAACCCAGCCAACTAGGCAATATAGTAACCCTAGATCAAATCTATAGGCAATACGATGAACACCCTAAGAGATGTTTCTACTTTTCAATGTTTATATTTTTACCACAAATGGGTAATTTTTTGTTTGTTAAAGTCACATAAATCTGAATATCTGCATCCTCAAGTATGGAGATCCCAGGAAAAGAATGTTGCAAAAGAGAAATAAAAAAGATAATATTTATTTATTTATCGCATTTCTAGATCACCCTCCCCGTCAGACAGGCTCAGGCCGGTTTAACAACAGTTTAAAACAATAAAAACATTATAAAAACATTAAAATATTATATCATAAACAATTAAAATTGGCAAGTATAAAATATTAAAGTATAGCATTTTCCTGCATGGGTGGTAGAAGGTCTTCAGTGGTATGGCCAGTGAGAGGACAGCCTAGCCCCCACCAAATGCCTGGTGGAACATCTCCATCTTGCAGGCCTGGCGGAAAGATAACAAATCCTGCCGGGCCCTAGTTTCCTCAGACAGAGAGTTTCACCAGGTTGGAGCCCTGGTAGAGGCCAGGAGGACCTCCCTGGGTCCAGGGACCACCAGCAAGTGCTTAGTGGCTGATTGAAGTGACCTCCGGGGAACATATGGGGAGAGGCAGTCCCGAAGGTATGCTGGGCCCAATCCGCATAGGGCTTTATAGGTCAGCACCAAAACCTTGAATCGGACCCGGTACTCAACCGGTAACCAGTGCAGCTGACGGAAGATAGGTGTTATATGAGTCATGATTGGTGCTCTGGCAACCACCCATGCAGCTGCATTCTGAACCAGCTGCAGTTTCCGGATCAAGCCCAAGGGAAGCCCTGCATAGAGCGAGTTGCAGTAGTTTAATCTGGAGGTGACCGTTGCCTGGATCACTGTTGTAAGGTCATGGGTCGATAAGTAAGGGACAAGTTGTTGAGCCTGTCTTAGATAGAAAAATGAGGATCGAACAACCACTGCGACCTGTGCCTCCATAGACAAGGAAGCATCCAGGACCACCCCAGGCTCCTCACTCTTGACACCGGCATAAGTGGCGCTCCATCGAGAGCAGAGAGCCGGAGTCCTGCACCCATGGACCCTAGACCCACATGCAGGACCTCCGTCTTCGAGGGATTCAGTCTCAGCTGACTCTGCTTCAACCATCCAGTCACAGCTCCAAAGGCACGTTCCAGGACATCTGGGGCAGAGCCAGGCCAGCTGTACATCATCAGATACAACTGGGTGTCATCTGCATATTGATGGCACCCAAGTCCGAAACTTCGTACCAGCTGGGCGAGGGGGTGCATATATACGTTAAATAGCAAGGGGGAGAGTATTGCCCCTTGAGGGACACCACACACTGAGTGGCGGGATGACAACTTCTCCCCTAGTGCCACCCTCTGTCCCCGACCGTGGAGAAAAGAGACAAACCCTCGAATCCCCACATTAGCAAGGCGGTGGATCAACAGGTCATGATCGACCATGTCGAATGCTGCTGATAGATCTAACAATATCAGCAGCGCTGACCCGCCTTGATCCAGCTGTAATAGAAGGAAAGACCTTCCAAACTTCTCCTTTGTCTGATGAGAAGCAATTTGTACCAAAAATATGACTCTGTGTGTGTGTGTAATTTGTTTAACTTTTGACATACAAAGGGATAATTTTGAAGAGACTTCTCTCTCCCTTCTGTTTCTGTATTGTGGAATTGCACAATTGTGCTCATTTGTAGCATAGAAAGAAAAAAAACATTTTCAAAATTAGGACTTTCTTGCCACAAATTTAGTTTCAGTTTTGAATGAAAAACAGGGCTAGTTTTGGATGAACTTCTGTTTTGTTTTTGGTTTCTTAAGAGAGAACACGGGGGCACATTTTTCGTAGAATCCTTGATTCTTGGAATTGCAGAAATGCTTACTCACGAAATTTAACACACATAGCCTTTGCCTGTAGTGTCCAAGGAACTGATTTCTATTGCAGAGATATCTTCATATGGCTCCAAGCTAGAAACAAATGTACCAAATAATAATCCATAACTGTGTCATTCACAATCAAGCACAGAATTTGCAGTTCTGCTTGTTGTAGCAAAATTTGATGTCAGATTTTGAAACAGAACCCTTAGATTAAAAATAATCCCAATTTCTACCAAGTTGAATGTATGTATTTGTTCCTAGAATTATGTTGTTTGTAACAATCCAAGGCCCAGCTTCTTTGACAAAGGCCTTCAGAGGGCTTTTTTATAATATGTGAAATCTGGACAACTTGTAACCTTAAAAGTGGCATTGATTTTCTTCCTTTGATTTCACTGATTAAATGCTTTTGAACTGACACTTTGAGCCATTTTATAGCTGAGTAGCTGACTAATCCAAAATCAACTAATGACAGCACTTATAAGACAAGCCTTAACTGTTTCTGATTGTACCTCGTCGTCAAATTGAAAGAAACCACTAAAGGTTATTATCTGCTTCATTTGTTTCTAGTTTTGAGCTGTGCAAAGAGCTCTCAGGAGTAAGAATTTGAGCTCAGTCTGTAATCACTTTACTCTTGTTTTTGATCACTGAAATTAACTTTGTTGGGACAGCACAACTGAAATGCCAGTTTGAATATAATGGTTACCCAAGATGTTAATATATCTTATTTCACTGAGTTCTCCTAGTAAAATTGCAACATCCATGCATAATGGAGTACTAGTAATACTGAGCAGTGTTACAGGTGAGTGAGATATGTTATTAGAGCCTGTCCAGTATTGTTTGCATAGATTCTTTAACTTTTCCTGTTTAACATTGTTAGCCAAACTGCCTCAAAGATGGGGAATTAATAGGCAATTGGCATGTAACCTGTGTATACCAGGGTCAGAGTTTCTGGAGCACTCACATTAAGGAGGGAGACTAGTACCTTAATTGAATCAAGGCTTTACTTAGTAACTTTCAAACATACAAGGTTCAAGAATCACGCACTCATTCGATCCAGAACTAGGAAATAAAAAGGGTGGAAAGGGTACAGAAACGGTTGCATTGGCAGGAAGATCATTGTTGGGCAATACGCACCTGTCCGACAAGAAGCAGAGATTCAGCAGCGAGGAGCAAGTTGCCTAGTGTAATGGCCTGCACTGCACTAGGTGGGATGGGGTAGGAGCACATGCTGGGAGTTTGAGCATCTCCCTTAAATAGCCAATTTCTGTCCCTGGGCAAGACCCGGGGTGGGCTTCATGCCCCGTTAATGGTTCTCAGGAAATTTAACAAAAACAAATAATACTCCACTTTGGTGGGATAAAAGGAACTTTGGGATGCAATGTTTGTATCTGTGACATCTAAAAAATAACAAAAGGGCAGAGAGCAAGAGTGGATGGGAAGGGATTGGGTTTTGTGATGGTCATCACTTCGGGAGGAATGAAAGGACAGAGAAGAAGAGAGGATGTGGAGTGATTGGGTTTGGAGTGATTGGGTTTTATGATGGTCAGCACTTTGGGAGGAATGAAAGGACGGAGAAGAAGAGAGGATGTGGAGTGGTTGATTTTTATGATAGTCCCAGGCTTGATGGGTGGAAGTGATTATCTTTATGTAGCATAAGCAGAGTCCGGAGGTGCCTTGCGTCTTGGTCTTTGTCTCTGGCATCTCCATATCAAGAGGCACATCTGAGAAGCAGTTCGTGCCAGGAGCACTGACATGTCATGGCTTCCACAGGCAAATGGTTGTTTCTCCTTCTTCTGGAACATGGCTTTTCCCCATCCCACTACTTGTCCCGGTTCCTATAGGGATCTCAGCAGTGGCTGGCATCTTGGCAAGTAGACTCGTTGATCTGGGCACACAGTAGCTACTCCAGAGTGGTTCCAGGGACAGTTGTTTGTGGGTACTGACCATGGGGTTGCCTTGCTAGTCTCATGGAGTTCCCTTTTCTTGCATAGGATTGGCCTCAGTACCAAGTTGTGCACACTGCACAGTTCATGCAAAGCCCATATTCAGTTTTAGGGAGGGGGGGGGTTTCCAGGTGACAAATATGTTGCTCAGAATACTGTTGACATTTGCCACAGTAAAGCAAGTCTAGGCAATGTGCTAGCTGTTCTTTTAATGCTCAATTACTTGGCTTTTTATCAAGGGAATGAGAGTCATTAAAAGTATGTATTTTATCAGAACAAGGTTGCAATGTACATATTGCTGCTCCCACACAAACTGTATTGAAGTAAATGGAGATTATGTTGCAGGCTGCTAAACTTCCTCTTTTGTATCCTATTTGTGTTTATCTCTTTTATCTTTTTTGTCCACATTGTGGGCATGCTCAAAGAAATCTTTGTTTTTACTAACTGAAGTTCTGTCTTTGAACAAATATATAATTAAATTTTGTTGACAAATCTAGAAACGCCTACATATGGCATTCAAAACTAAATTAAAACTGGAAGATCATTCGATCTAGAATTCCAGAGAAATATGACAAGTGATACAGGTTTGATATGTAGACACCTGATTCATACATTCATGTCTTTTTCTGAGTCCTAAGAACTGTACAAATCAGGTCTGTTCATAGAAGAATTGTGCCAATCTGGGCCAGCGCCAGAGTTTCTGGTGCCTGAGGCTGGGAGTAGCTTCAGATCTGTTCCTGCTCTCCGTGTGCGCTTGCGCGCACCCGGACTGTGAGGTGGTGGGTGGCTGGGCGGGAGGGCTGCCCTCTTAGACTGCCCTGTACTGCTGCTGCCACTGGCATGCGCTCCCAGCCAGGCATGGTGGGAGGCTGGGGAAGCATGCATGCATCCTCCCAGTCCTCCTGCTCTGTTGCTCCACGTGCCACCCTGGACGCCTGCTGTGCCTGGCCCGCAGCTGCTGCTCCCGGCCGGGGGCATGTGCTGGCGGTGGCAGGAGGGCTGGGAGGCTGCAGTAGCTGCAGGCCAGGCATGGCAGGCAGCTGGGGTGGCATGCAGGTGGCTTCCCATCCCTCCTACTCAGCAGCCCGTGCACTGCTGCTGCCAGCTCCACAGCATGCGCCCTCGCCCCAGGCGCCCCCTCTAGTGCTGGAGGCAGTTGCCGGACCTGCCTCAATGGAGGCACCGGCCCTGGTGCCAATGTGCAACACCATGTCTGTGGTAGATAGGGGCCAGGTCATTCTTCCATCATGGGAAAAGTATAATTAGCCTGGATGAACCAGCCATTAATGTTATTGTCATAATTATTTTCCCCAAGTAGTCTTTGAATGGAACACTGCACTAAATGGTCATAATCCAAAGCATTTCAGGGACTTTGATAGGACAGTGAATGCAGACTGTTAAGTGTTAAGTAGAATAAGGCAGTCCGTTATTGTATCTGATGCGAATTGGAGACCCAGTGTACCAAAGATATTTGATTGTGGCTACCATTTTTTAATTTCAGTTGTGACACTGTATTCCTAAACAGGGTTAAATAGTAAAGAGTCCAGTAGCACCTTTAAGACTAACCAACTTTACTGTAGCATAAGCTTTTGAGAACCACAGTTCTCTTCGTCAGATACATAGTGGTTCAAGAACTGTGGTTCTCAAAAGCTTATGCTACAGTAAAGTTGGTTAGTCTTAAAGGTGCTACTGGACTCTTTACTATTTTGCCACTACAGACTAACATGGCTAACTCCTCTGGATCTAAACAGAGTTACACTCTTCTAAGTCAATGTACTTCAATGGGCTTAGGGTGTAACTCTGTTTAGTATTGTACTATAAATTTTTTAGGGAAAAAGAAGTTGCTGCAAATTAAAATATGAATACTTTTATTCTACAGCTTGAAGAATGGATATTTCTCTTGTCTGGCGTTGGTCTGTTTCCGAAGCCCCAGGAGCCAGCTAGTGTAAGTGCTTGTCTGGGTCACCATTCTTCTATCATCATCACCTTCAGAAATCCGACCTTCGAAGATGTGCTGGTAGATGTGATTTTAACAGGTATGGCAATTTTATTTTAACATTGCATACTTGGATATAGTCATAAGTCCCAAACGATAGAAACCTGTGTTTGCATGTCTGTTTGGGAAAAGGCTGTAAGCTTACAGAAAAGTAGCTGTAGCAGAAATATGCAAGAAACTCAGAGGCGTAGAGATGGTATTATCAGGTGGCTGTTTTTCTGGTCCTTGGAATGTTTTGCTAATTGTCTTTGGTAGAGTCAACTTACTACTGTACACAAATTAGCTGGGCTATCTTTTAGTGCTTATTCCCAGCCTCCTTAAAGAGGTGGGAGTATTAGCACCTCCTGACTGAACAGGAGAGTAATTGTTTCATAAGAGATATCTAGTTTGGTGTAGTGGTTAAGAGCACGGGACTCTAATCTGGAGAACCGGGTTTGATTCCTCACTCCTCCACCTGAAGCCAGCTGGGTGACCTTGGGTCAGTCACAGCTTCTAGCTCTCTCGGCGCCACGCACCTCACAGGGTGTTTTGTTGTGGGGATAATAGTAACATACTTTGTAAACTGCTCTGAGTGGGTGTTAAGTCATCGTGAAGGGCAGTATATAAATCAAATGTTATTATTATGATATTATTATTATAGGTAGTTGGAGGTGGTGAACTCAAGCCATCAGTGTGTATTTAATTTGGCAACCTACGGTATATGAGATGAGGGTTCAGCCTTCATCACCACTCAGTTCTAGCTAAAAATACAACTGCAAGGAGACTAGTCATACAAGCTATGAGACTTATTTACATTGGTAGGGCAGAGCAGGACAGGTCAGGTGGTACGAACTGGCCCCTCTAAAGGTATCACTTTGCTTGTTTGTCAGATTAACTAAGAAGATTTATTTTCACTGCCAGCTATGGGTCATTTTTGTCTTGCTTCTTTTCTGCAACCATCATTTCTCTGCATTACCTTATTTTATTACAGTACAACATCTTACATTTTGTACAGATATTTGATAAACAAATGGGAATTAATAAGCAAAAGTTGTATTGCAAACCCACTAAAAGAGTTTCTTGGGAGGACCTAGTGTTGCTGTGAATCTAGAATTCCTGGTATGGCTAATTCTATACCTCCATATCATCTACCAGGTGAAGCCCAGGAAGGGCCCTTTCCTGCCACTTGCATGCGAAGAGGAAAGGGCCCTTTAAACTTCAGCTGGCAGGCATGGGGCAATCCCCCTGCACCTGCCAGCTGAAGCATGGGAAGCTTTACTGCTGCTTATTTCCGCCCCCCCATGAAAGGGGGAGGAGGGAACCCCCTCCTCTCCCTCCCATTGGGTGAAATAAGTGGTGGAGTGGGAAGTTTCAGTGTGCTCCAAATCTTCATGGAACATACTGAAGCAGGGCAATAAGTGGTTTCTGAAGTGGCTTGCCACTTCAGAAATCACTTATTTCCAATTCTTTTTCCTGCTTTGTAAATTACAAAGCGGGAAAACTGAATCTTTCTGTTCCTGCACACCCCTGATTAGGACTGTTTCCCCAGAATTATTATAAGACAGAAGCTCCTCTACAATACAGTTCCCACAGAAATAATGTATACAGCTTAATATTAAATATAAGATATGCAGATGCTTACATGGACAAAACTTTTTCAGAACACTTTTAAAAATATTTACCAAACTTAACCTGGGTAGTAATACTCTAACTGGTAACTTATTATTATATAAGATGTCTATTGACATGCAATGGGTTTTGTGTAACATTTTATTTATTTCTCTACTTCATTTATACCCTGCCTTTCTCCCCAAAGGGGACCCAAGGCTGTTTCCATCATTCTTCTCTCCTACATTCTTACAACAACCCTATGAGGTAAGTTAGGGTGAGTGCATTTCACTGGCCCAAGGTCACCCAACAAACATCAATGGCAGACTGGGGTTTCAAACCTGGATCTCCCAGATCATAGTCTGACATTCTGACACCCACACCACACAACATGAAACCATTGCTGATCAGTCAGTAAGCTTAATATTTAATTTTTTAAAGATTAATGTAAGAAATGGAAGAAACTATCACAGAACTCTGTAATGTCTGGTTTGTTCTTAAATATCCACAACTGAATGGATTATAATCTCTGTTAAAAGGTGTGTTAGTAAATTGAGTCTGTTTTTACTCATTCAGAATGTATGCCATGTACCTTATGTCATTGTTGAAATGTCTTTGAAATTGACTTTATTGACTTACACTGCATAGTGCAACTTGAGTCTCCGTGAGATTGGGCTATAAGTAATGTAAATAAATAAACAAAAATATATTATGTAAGACATTCTACAAAAGTAAACAATATTTCTTATATATATTGTAGACATATCCAGCATATTTCCAAAGATAAATGTGAATAATTTTAGTAACAATTAATATAATGTGTTGATAACATTGATGTATTGTCGAAGGCTTTCACGGCCGGAGAATGATGGTTGTTGTGGGTTTTCCGGGCTGTATTGCCGTGGTCTTGGCATTGTAGTTCCTGACGTTTCGCCAGCAGCTGTGGCTGGCATCTTCAGAGGTGTAGCACCAAAAGACAGAGATCTCTCAGTGTCACAGTGTCACAACTCTGTCTTTTGGTGCTACACCTCTGAAGATGCCAGCCGCAGCTGCTGGCGAAACGTCAGGAACTACAATGCCAAGACCACGGCAATACAGCCCGGAAAACCCACAACAACCATCACTGTTGATAACATTATTAGAAAATGTTTTCAGTGTTATTAAATTTAATTTGAAATCCAAATATCCTTTCCAATCACTTTCCATTTGTTTTCTAACTTCAACTTTTATTTTTTCCTACCTTTCCAATGGCAAAATTAAGATAGATGTGCAAAGGTAGTATAGAGTGCAGCAGTTTTCAGCTTCCTCTCTGATACTTAAGAATTTTTTTTTTACAATTTTGCCCGTAGAAAATTAAACCATTTATAACTTTAAATTTCATAAAATAGAATACTTGCATATGTTAAGTATGGCTGTTTCCATATGGGGATTCACCCACCCCAATTGGACAGCAGCGTACTCCTACTTTAAAGGGAGCGTTCACACCATGTCATGCTCTTTCTGACATGGTTCTCCTGGCGCTTTCTTCTTTGAGTACAATAAAAAGAAAATGTTCCTTGATCTGGCTAAAAGGAGAATATACTGGGAGTGGGGGGTGAGGAGAGCTGTGAGTAGAGAATATATGTGGATGATCTCCCACAGCCAGGGGAACAGTAATGGAATTGCCCCCCTCCCCCATTCCCTGCTGGTTCTTCTCAGGTCTGTGGAGAAAATATTGGAGGGGGCTCACTGGCATCTGCGTGACACTTTCTGTCACTTTTGGCACAAAATCATAAGTGACGTTATGTTGAGTTGCAGACCAGTGCAACTGTCCTGCCCCCAGGATTTCCTGGCAGGTCCTGTAGGATTTCCTGGCAACTCTACTTACAGCCTATCTTGGGATGAGCTATGCTTCAATATGGTGGAGATTAACTCTGCATTTCTTCCCCTCCTTTTTAGTCCCTTACCAACTTTTTATTCATAGCTGCACTGCATTGCAGTTCTGCTCCTCTGCTCTGTTGAGATGGAAGAAATGGAGGACAGTGCAGCTATGGACGCCATCCCTATCTACTTCAATGCTATAGATCCAGAGGTGTTAGTCGTGTTAGTCTGTAATAGCAAAATGGCAGAGTCCAGTAGCACCTTTAAGACTAACCAACTTTACTGTAGCATAAGCTTTTGAGAACCACAGTTCTCTTCGTCAGATGAAGAGAACTGTGGTTCTCGAAAGCTTATGCTACAGTAAAATTGGTTAGTCTTAAAGGTGCTACTGGACTCTTTGCCATTTTACTTCAATGCTAGTGTACTACTTTTGGAGCAGGGAGTGTGGAAGCAGGCTAAGTTATAAATTATGCATTTTGCATTGTAAAAAGTAGTATAGTAAGGTCAGGCTTTATAGGAAAGTTAAGTATTGTCTATAATTTTCACAACATTTCTGCTTTTCTCTGAACAAAATAATTTTTCTAGAAATGATCCTAGTGAGTAGCTATATGTTGTCTAATGTCAGTCCTAGGATTGTTTAAGCTCTCTTTCAACATTTCTTCAACTCTGTATTGGATTCTTGATAATGCTATGTCTTTGTAAGCTTGTATTTATTTACTGTATGGCATTATTTATGGAAATGTCCTTGATATTGATTATACTAATATCACACTATGTCATCTGCCTTGAGTCTCAGTGAAAAGGGTGGACTATATATGACATAAATAAATAAATAAATTCTATATTTCTAGAGGTGAATAAGGCTGAAAAAAACTTAGGAAGGAACTGCCTAGTTTATATCTTTTCCCCAGCTTTCCACTCCTGCAAAAATTATATTAGTTTGGCCCTTATAGAATGTATGTGGTATATGGATGAATGCCTTGAAAAGTAGATATCTGTGTTCATATCCCTCTCAATCAGCAAGCTTATTGAATGGCCTTATGCCAGTCACTCAACATACGTCATGTATGCTACAGTTGCTCTTTTAATGATGATACTTCTTAGTATATTTCAAACTTAACTTGCCAAGTTTACTAAACTTACTGAACAACATCCTTTTCTGGGAAGTTGTGGGTGTCAACTTGTCAAAACAGTAATTATGCAAGTGTGAAGTCACTTGTGTGACCTTTGATGCCATCAGAAAAATACCCCCCCCCCCCCAATTTGGCAAGTATGTGGTATGCGTAATACTAATGAAGCATTAATCATTTCTGTGCTTGGTCTGAAACTGCTAACATTTTTGTAAGCATCCTCATCAAACACTCAAAAATATTTGCTGGGGCACTTGCAAAATATGCACATGTACACTTGTAGGTATCCAGCCCCTTCTCTGCCCTCTGTTCTCCTCCTTTCCAGTTCACAAACTGGAGTAAATCGGAGAAACTGGAGAAGAAGAGTAAATCAGTTGCTGTTTAAACAAAAGTTCTAACTAAGGCCTATCTTTCCTGGAAATTACTCTCCCCAAATGTCCCCAGCAGGAATTCATACCGGGGGTGGTAGAATTTATTAGGAATTCCTCCCCCTGGCTGAGAATTGGAAACTCAGCCTCAGTGGGTGAGTGTGCTCATATTATTTTTAATGATTTTAAAATATTTGTTAAACCTGTACATTAAGATTGCATAGCATTGTATTCCATTATTTTGGATGACCTACAATAAGAATTTTCCTCGTGCCTTTCTACTTGTGGTTTTTCAGGGGGGGGAACCATTCATATGCTGGCTTGCTTTCCCATTACTATAGTGGAACACAATCCACTGGAAACATCTCATGTGGAAATAAATGGGTACTGTGCAGGAGCACAGCTGCTGTGCTCTTGCATAACATGGATTCATTTCCATGGTGGTGGTGCAGGACACATTCTCTGTGGATTGTATTTTTATCATTGATAGTTCCAATTCCCTTTGCACTGTTTTTGTTTAAAAGTAGCAAATTTTTCTTGTGTGCTAATCTTCCAATAATACACTTTTGAGAGTAAACCACAATCTGTGTAGGCAGAATGAATGTTCTTTTTGGTGTTGATCATTGATGAAGGATGTGGTAAAATTATTTCCATTGGATTACAGTATATAATTTTATTGCAACAGTGAAAATTACTGATGGGAGAAATGTATAGCATGTATTACTCTTTGAAGAAGTGAATAGCATATATTTATATAATTAATGATGATGTCATTGTATTTAAAATAACCTAGATTTTTTTTCTTTATAAAAACAGGATTTACATTTAGCATTATGTTTGCATACAGATACAAAATATAAGATCAGAAAGGTCAGGTTGATAATACCTCTTACTTCAATAAGTCAACTCAAGTCTGTTCTGTCTTTCTAATCTTTCTGTGCTTGCACATCCTTAGAGTGGTTCCCACACAATATGTTCTACCACTTTAGTTTGAAACAAATGTGTTCTAGATTCTCAGACCTACACATTGCATGGCAGAAATATTTTTGGAACTGAGGGAAAATTCATAAGCTACAACAGAAGTTGACAATAAGTGAATGGACAGAGTGTGCACTTACATGTAGCAGACAGGCAATTGGGAGAAGAAGTCACAGCTAGAACTACAGAGGAGTTAAAATTAAACGTTACATAATTTTATGATTCTGTAATTTAGAGAAAGGATGACCAAAGGAGTTTTAAAAACATGCATGAGGGTAGAGTTAGGGAGGGCAAAGGATCAATACATATTTTGGAAACATTTCTCTTAAATATATAATAATTAGAATCTCTTGATGAGTACATCAGATGTCAAGGGAAACAGTCTGTAATTATCGAATAGCAATCGAGCTATGATTATTGCTGCATGACATAATTTGTTTTATAAGGTATGGGAATATCTAGATGATATCTCCTGGTTTTCTAGTCTCAGGTGGATATCACTCAGATAGGGGCACAGGAAGCTGCCTTATACAGAATCAGACCACTGATCTATCAGTACTGATTATTCAGATTGGTAGTGGCTCTCCAGGGTCTCAGGAAGGAGGTCTTCCACATTAGCTGATACTTGATCCTTTTAACAGGAGATGCTGGAGATTGAACCAGGGGGATTCTGCATGCCGAGAACTAAGCCATGATTCCTTCTCCACAGGCTTTCTATGAGCCCATGCCTAGTATTTTCTATGAGCCCATGCCGTATTCTATGAGCCCATGACATAATTTGCTCCCTCCTTTCGGGCAGATATTTCCTACCTGAGTCTTTTGTGTATTTTGTTTCTAGCACAGGTGTGTTGCAGGCACTGGGCTCCCTGTGTCTAAGTCTCTCTCTTAGACACAGGATCTCTTCCTCCCTCCCTCAAGCTATTTCCCCATGTTAAAATAGCACAAGGGTGAGTTTGTCTCCCACCCTGTTTTTACTGCTGTACATGCACATGGAGCAGAAAAAACAAGGAAAAAAAACTCCCTTCCGTGCTATTCTCCAAAGCTGCTGTGTAGCTTCAGGAAACAAGTTCAGTTCATGGAACCCAGACCCAGCTCTTTAAAAACCAGCACATTTAGCTTGACCCTATAGTTGCACCTTTTGCTTTCACTGGATGCTTTATTAGTAGCTCCTGGCAGGAGTTTCAGCTAACAGTGTGTTCTATGGTTGCCATCCAATCACAAAGAAGTAATGCTTTAAAAAGTGCAACTGGTATTTATGCAAATGAATAAAAAGCTACACTAAACTAAAAGATGAATGCCTCTGTGCAATTACTAATCAGTCAAGAATAGTAATTGCCTCATCTTTGGGAATCTACTTTTATCTACTTGTGCATGCACCTTAAGCATGAAACTTATCTCTGTAGCAATATATGAAGTGACATTTAGCTGAGGTTGTTCACCGTGACAGCACAAAAGTTGCTCCATCCGTTGGATTATGACAGTGTTTACAAGACAGAGTTCTACACATAAGCTCTTACCTCATTTCCATAGTGAAGTTGCCATTTTGCTTAAATGTCAGTCTGAAAATGTTTTATGACTGCTCTTGTGCTTTCGTGGGCATCCTTTAATTTAGATGAAGAATTTAGTGGGACTAAATGTGAATTCATAGCAATCTACTACAAACTTTTGTTCATTGTAACTTTTGTGCAGTCCGACATGGGACTGTGCTTGTGCAGGCCAGCCATGAAGATGAAAATAGTAAGATTTCTAGAGCTTTCCAGGATAGTAGGAGCACTCTTCCTCCTCTCAACATGTGCTGGAGATTTCCCACCCAATGGGGCACATGACTAAGGGGAAGGGAGTGCTCTTTCCTCAGACCTCTTTTTTCCACTGTGGAGATAGGATCTTTTCTTCAGCTTTCTGCCTCTTTTCTCAGGAGTTCTTTTTCTTCCATTATCTCCTTTCTGTCGACTGAGTGATCTCCTGTAGATTAAGAGAGAGAGAGAGAGAGAATGGTTTTGTTTTAAAAGTGCACTAACTGTGGCACAAAAATGGTGCAGTTGGATGATCACAGTAAGTGCCTCATTTGCCTAGAGAAGGCTCATAATGTAGCTGCTGCAATATTTGCCAACAGTTTATACCCAAAGCCCGACATGAGTGAGCCTCCTGTTTAAAAGCTGCTTTCTGGGAAAAATCCCCAGGGTCATCTGAAGCCCAGCTTGAATTGTGCTCATCAGAGCCTGGAAAAGATGCCAGAAGCTCCTCAGGTGTGTCCCAGTAAGGATCTGGAGCGTTCTGTTAACAAATGATCAGCCTTGGTTCCTAGAAGTGTATCAGAACTGCTGAAAAAAGCGAAAGAAAGAGGAAGCATACAGAACCAAGGGCCTCGTCATTGGCTCCAAGACAGCATTGGTGTGGAGAGTGCTCATTTCCATCATGCACTCTTTCCCCACTGCCTAAGCTCCGCTCTCCCTCATCTTCAGATCATGATAACATAGTGGAAATGCATCATTCCCCACCCCCATCAGCCTAAGGGCTATTCAGTTCTTCTCACTAAATGCCTCAGGTGCCTTTTTCTGGGGATCACAACAAGCTCCTTGGATATCCCTGCCCTCCGATGCATTCATCTGTATACTTACCTCAATAGGCACCATGAGACTTCCTGTCAATTTCTGCTACAATGAAACACCAGGACATTGCTCAACCGACTTCTAAGAGGTTTTCTTTCCCTCTTCAAATTGGTTCCAGGTATGGTTCCGATTGATTCAAAATTTGAGGACTATCAGCCTCTGACATCCAATCTAGTATCCAATGTTGCTTCTGAACTATATCCAGATGACACTGTGGGAGACTCCAATTTCCCCATCAGAAGATCTTTGACTATTTGCTGAGCAAATCTTTAGAATGGCAAGGTCCTTGGAGTTAATGTACTCTTATTGGAACCTAAGTCACTGGATCTGACGCCTAAAATGCTATATAACACTGATATAGATCCTGTAGCTCTTCCTATGTTATAAGGGCTCTTGGACATAGCATATATGATTTATATGAAGCCTACTTTGGGTTCCTCCTCTGCTAGGAAATTAGAGAATATGTACAAAGTGCATGAAGAAGGGTGTGTGAATTTGTTTTGTGCATCCTCAGGCTAACTCTATAGTGGCAGATGTCATTCCATCCAGACAAAAGAGAGGTTCCCACACTGCCCCACTGGCCCATGAAGGACATATGCTTGACAGCTTAGGATGGAAAGTTTATTCATCTAGAGCTCTGGGCTCAATAGTGGCTAACTTTACTGCCATTAAGGGGAGGTATCAGATGTTTTTGTGAGTTCGCATTCCACAATATATTGATACCTTCCTAGAAGATAAAACAGCTCTGGCAAAGTTCTACATACTGAGGGAGTCAAGTTGGGAAAGCAGCAGCTAAATACAGCTAGGCATGGGGGAGTCTATTCTAGCAGAACAATTGCTTCTTCACTTGTACATCAGCGTCATTCTTGGTTACGCAATACAGTACTACCCAATGACACCAGAGCTAAACTTGAGGATATGCCCTTCAAGGACAAAGATCTGTTCAGTTCCCATACTGATGGCACACTAGACAGTCTACGCAAAAACAAGTTTAAAGCTAAATCATTGGGGATTACCCTCCAGGCAGTTTCAAAGTACAAACACTGGTATTTTCCTAGGCACAATTATCAGCCTCATTATCAATCACAGTATCAGAGACCTTATAGGTACCAGCCCACCCAACTCTCTCCTTTCTGCTTTTCTCAATATGATGCTCACCCTCAGGGGAGAAAGCAAACTAAGCAATGGCCCAAACATCCCTCCCAGCCATCAACGGATCTTCCTAATAATGGGAAGTCATACCAATGACTGTCTATTCCTCATTTAGAGATTTTCTTTTTTTCTAATAGGTTGTCTCGCTTCAGTTCAGCTTGGTCCTGCATTACGAAGACTCTTGAGTTTTATCTGTACTCAATAATGGTTATTATTTAGAGTTCTTATCCCTCCCACCTGACTCTTCTCTCTCAATAACCTCTAAAGTATATTCTACTGAATTAGAACAAGAAGTCAGCCACCTTTTACTTAAGGGTGCTATGAAGTTGTTCCAAGTTCTCAGGTTTCTCATGGTTTCTACTTAAAATATTTTGTTGATAAGAAAGATGGTGGGGACAGGCCCATTTTGGACCTCAAGATTCTCAGTACCTTCCTTAAAGTTTCGAAATTTAGAATGGTTGCCTTGAAAGATGTTTTACCTTCATTAGAAATGAATTCTGGGTTTGAAGTCCTCCTGAAACTCAAGGATGCTTATTTCCATATCTCCATTTATGCCACTTACATGCACTATCTTCGCTTTCAGTGCAGACACGTGCACTACCAATATAGTTTTGCCCTTCAGACTGTCTACAGTCCTGAGGGTATTGTCCTGAGGGTATTCACTAAATATATGTCTGTTGTTGTATCTTATCTATAGCTACAAGGTTGCCTTATATTTCCTGATTTGGATTATTAACTACTCTTTACTTCCTCCAGGTCTACTTTGGAGAAGCAAATTCAAATTATCATTTCCACTTTATCCTTTTTGGGGTTAGCGATAAATTGGCAAAAATCTTAACTACCCCCTCTCAGTCAATCAACTTTATATGGTTGACTCCCTCCCTATGTTCCTCCATGGCAGCTTCGCTCATCTGAACAGGGTCTCCTGCAGGTACCAAGCTGCACACAGGTGAAGTCAGCAGAAGCCCATACAGAGGCTTTCTCTGTGGTGGCCCCTATCCTGTGGAATGACCTGCCTGAGGAAGTCAGAAGAGCCCCCATTCTCCTGGCTTTCTGTAAATGATGCAAAACCGACTGATCAGGACATACAGAGACTCTTAGGATTAATGGTCTCAACTACCTCTACATTGTCCTTTACTAGGCTCCATATGAGACCTTTACAAAATTGGTTTCTGAGATCTTTTAAACCACATATTGATTCTCAGTGGAAAAGATTTTCAGTTCCCAGCCTCTTCCTTAGATCCTTCAATTGGCAGGCTAAAGACTCTAAACTTTTTAAGGGTTGTCAATTTGGTCCTTTCTTCCATGAGATTCAAGTCACCTCTGCAGGCTCCTTGACTGGATGAAGCACTCACTGTGGACATTCACATACCAGTGACCTTCAGTTACAGTGTGAGTCAAAATTACACATTAACTTATTAGAGTTACAAAATTAATAATGCCTTATGTTCTTTTGAAGCCACACTGTACAGGAAGTGTGTTCTTCTAGCACCAGATAACACAACTGCAAAATTTTATATCAACAAACGGGGGGAGGGGGGCACAGGGTTCCATTTACAGTCTGCAGAAGCCAAAGGCATTTGGAAATAGGCTATTCAAAGAGACATTTCTGTCCTCACAATTCACATTTCAGGCTGCTTCAAGACAGCAGATGACCTAAGCAGGTCTTCCCACTTAAACCATGAATAGTCACTCAAGAGATGTTACTAATCCCTATTTTCCAGTATCAAGGCTTCCCAACCATAGACCTTTTTGCATCCTGCAACAATGCAAAGTGCCCAGTTTTTTGTTCCTTAGCTGCTTCAGACCCAGGAGAGACATTCCAGATTTCATGGAGTAGAGCGCTAATGTATGCTTTCCCTCCAATACCTCTCATTCCCAGAGTAATAGCCAAACTCAGACTAGATCATGCATCTTCATAGCCTCTTTCTGGCCCTATCAAATTTGGTTCCCTATTCTTTGGGATTTAGCAAAGGGATCTATCTCTGCCCCCTATGAAGGATCTGATCAGTGTGGGATCCGTTCTGCATCACAGTGTGAAATCATCTCACAGCCTGGCTTCTGGGGCAACACTTCTCTGGCCAGACAGGATAGCTCAAGTATTAGTGGCTTCCCATAAACCTTCTACTCATAAATCTTAAGCCACCAAGTGGCAAAGGTTCTTGGACTGGACAGTTTCCCAGAATGCATTATCTGAATCTTGTCCCCTACCAATAATTTTTCAGTACCTATTAACTGTTAAGGATACCAGCCTAGCAGACTTCCGGTTTGGGATCCATGAAGGTCTAACGCAGCTCTAAGAGCTGAGCTATCCGGGCTGCTGTTTTGGAGGCTAGAGGGGCGAGGATTTGCCTGTAGCCAACTGTTCTCAGGCGGAGAACAGGCGTAGAACGCTCAAGAACCTGAGGGCGCGTTGATCTCGGGCGAGGGGGGGTCCTGCGCAACGGACTCTCTCCCGTCCCTTGAGGTCCCACCCGAAGAAAGGTTTTGCCAAGATCTCTACAGCAGTTTTGGAGCCAATTTGGTTGGCATAAGACCTGCATGCCCAAGCTTCATACAGGGACAAGGGGACTTGAAGTGAATTGAATACAGAAACAGTGATTACAACCCGCGAAAACGACTAAGAAGGTAAAGATTACTATCTCTTGAAACGGGACAGATTGCTTTAAGAAATAAAGTACTAAAGGAAATTTAAAAACTGCCACAGATTGATTACAGCGAGGGGAAGTTCCGGCAAGAAATTTTTTTAAAAAAGGACTATGTATAAAGGAGTTAGTAGAGAAAGCTGATTATTGTTTACATACCTGCGGAGAGTAAGAGATAGTGGACTGTGGGAAAGTCTCAACATCGCGAGAACTGCTGTGTGTGGCAGAGGAACAGGAAATATGTCAGAACGATAGAGAAGCTGGAGAGAAGTGGCCTTTTCTATGTGACAGGAAGTAGAAGATCGCCATTTTGAAGAAGGGAAAGGTCGTGGCTTCAGCGGAAGAGGAAGTAGGCCATCTTGGATTAGAAATATAGTTGAAATAACCATAGAGAAAAGACGCCCAACATTTTGGACTGTGTAAATGTGTTTTTTTTTCCTTAAAGGAATAGATCAAATTTGGGACTTTTAAAAGTAAAAGTATATAAAGTTAAACGCCACGGAGTTAAGAAAAAGAGCGGACTTGTGGGAGCGAGGCAAAGCTAGCCCCATGATGTCGAAAAAGGAGTGGCAAGCAGCAATTGAAAGTTTGGATAAAAAAGTTTCAGAAGGAAACAAAGAAGTTAAAGATATGATACAAGAGATGGCAAAGGAGTTTAAAGAGACACTTAAGAAGGAATTGGCGGAACTGATGAAAGGTATGGAAAAAATACAAAATGACTTGCAAGCTACACAGCAAAGAGTTAATGTAGTAGAAAATGCAATGGACACTTTAGCAGACACGCAACGAACTGAGATGAGGGCAATGAGAGGCAGAATGGCTGTAGCAGAAAGTAAACATATGGAGAAACAACTGAGATTTCGTGGTTTGCCAGAAAGTGAAGGAAAATCTGCCCAAGAACAGATTACAGAAGTTTTGGCTGGATACCTGGGGAAAGAGGAAGAAGAAATTGCGGCTTTCCTAGATGTGGTATACAGAATAAATTCAAGATTCGCGACCCAGAGGAAATTACCAAGAGACATGATTGTGCAATTCACGACTAGAAACACAAGAGAAATGATTGTGAGTAAACAATTCCAGGACCCATTGGAGGTTGACAGCAAGGTGGTGATTATTATAAAGGAATTGCCCAGATCGGTGCTGTTAGATCGCAAAAAATATAAAGATTTAGTCCAGATTTTGAAGGACATGAAGATAAGATATAGATGGGAAATACCAGAAGGACTGTCCTTCGAATTTGGAGGAGCTAAAAAGTGCATCAGATCTGAATTGGAGATGGAAAAGTTCATTAGGGACAATGTAAAGGACTTACCAACAACAAGATTATGATTATGGAGTGCAAAATAATATCTTGGAATGTAAATGGACTTAACTCGCCTAACAAGAGGAAAAATATCTTCCACTGGCTATTAAAACAAAAATGTGACATTTTATGTTTGCAAGAAACCCATATTAAAAAGCAAGATATAAAGTATTTAAAGTTTGCAAAATTGGGAAGTGAATTTGTGGCTGCTTCAAAAAAAAAGAAAAAAGGTGTGGTGTTGTATATAAAAGAAGAATTACAGCCAAAATTAGTAGTGAGCGATGTGGAAGCCAGATATTAAGCAGTGGAAATTATGTGGAATTTAAAAAAGGTGTTGGTGATTGGAATATATGCACCTAATGGAGCAAAAGAAAATTTTTTTGAGGACTTGGGAAAACAACTAGATGAACTATCTTATGATCAGATAATTTTAGCTGGAGACTTCAATGGAGTTACCAACTTGGATGAAGATAAGAAATCAGGAACTGCACAAAAGAAAAGAGGATTACTACCAAAGTCTTTTTTTGCAATAAAGGAACAAGAGACTTTAGAAGACGTGTGGAGGAGACAGAACCCCAAAACTAGACAATATACATTTTATTCTGCAAGACATTTTACTTTATCACGAATTGACATGATCTGGGCCTCCAAAGACTTAGCGTTATGGACTAAAGATGTGGAAATAATGCCTATGGTAGGCTCAGATCACAACCCAATTATGTGGAGATTTGGGAAAAGAAATAAAAGAAAAGGATGGAGAATAAATGAAGATCTTTTGCATGAAGAAGAAAACATTGAGTTGTTACGAAGAGAGACCAGATTCTTTATACAACATAATATGAATAAGGAAGTTTCGACTAATAAGGTATGGGACACTTATAAAGCAGTGACCAGAGGCATACTAATGGATTTAAATGCAAGAGCTAGAAGGAAAAAAGAGGAGAAGAGGTTAGAGATTATGGAGAAAATAAAAGCCAAAGAGATTCAACTTAAGAAGAGACTGGGGAAAAAGAAGATATATCAGGATATTAAAATCCTACAAGAACAATTGACGGCAATGAATAACAAGGAATTGGAATGGAATCTTAAGAGAATGAACCAGAAGTCGTTTGAGGGTGCAAACTGTCAGGTTCAGAATGCTGTATTGTACTGCTTCGCTTAACCGATTCCATTTTTAATCCTTTCAGTGTTTAAGTGCTCTCTCCACAGGTGCCAAGGTTACCAGGCAGCTATCTCACAGAAGAGGATTGTTTTGGCTACCGACGTTCCACCAAGAACCGGCCTTGGGAACTTTCACTATCCTGACTTCAAAGGGGTTGTTTTGAGAACTATGGGGGGAGGTTGGGCCTACTGTGATCTGTTACTTCGTACCTCATGCTTTGACAGTCATTGGTAACAATGCATATGTACCATCCTGAATATTGCATTCAGGCTAGTGGACTATAATGAACTATTTTTCCAGTAAAAGCCTTTTGGAAACAATGGACTGTTGTCTGATTGCAGAAGGTAGTCTGGAGTAAGGACATTATCTAGCCACAGTTCTGACATTTTGTTACCAATCAACCTTTCCAATGCCTAAGCCGGATCAAACGGACTCCAAAGCTGTCCCAGTCAGGGATCCTTTGTTTGACCCATATGCCTCTCCCGGCTCTCAAGGTTTGGAAGCCCAAGAACCTGTACCGCGAGGAGACGGCTCCTCGGTTACAACGATTTATACCCTCGCTCCCAGCAACGCTGATACTCGGCCTAGAGCCACAGCCGCACCACTCTTCAACTTGCCCACCCTGACGCAGTGGGGTGCAAGGCCAAGGGAAACGAGGGACCGGAGGGCCAGCGCGATGTTCACGCAGCTACAGCTGGATAGTCGGCGCAGTTTGGAATCCATACCCGAACAAACCGGTGGCCGACCGTGGCTGTTCTGGAACAGGACGACCGAACAAACGGAATGGGAAACGTACCGCCGTGGCGCCCTGAGTTGGGATTATGCGGCAGTCACCCCGTGGTCGGGGCAGCAAGATGTAAGTGAGCACCAATGGGTGCAGCTCCAGAGCCGAACGATTGCCATTGATTCAGGAATATCAGCAATCACTGGCCTGACAAAAGGAGTTTTAGCAGCGAGATCTCAAGAGGAACAAGGGATAGAAACACCCTTGCCGTGGCAGCAGACGCTAACCACGGGACCGCCGCCCGAAACTATGCCGACCTCACAGACGACGGGAGATGTGGGGTCCACGGAACTACGGGAGGAAGAAACTACGGATAGAGTACAGCTGTTGGAGAACAGACTCCTAAATATGGAAGAAAGTTTGGCAAATGCCGTCCACCTGCTTTCAGTGCTAGTGGCGGGGGACAGAGGCCGTGTTCCGCCAGCTGGTCTACCTGACATCAGTCAAAGTTTGGCTAACCTGCAAAATCAACTGTGGCTGCAACAGCCGCCAGAGACGGGAGACGAGGACTCTATCACCGGGGAAAGACCCTGCCCAGAAGATCCTTGTCCAGATGAATCCCGTCCCGAGCAACCGATTACACCAGGAGACGTCGGTGTCGACGGGGGAGGTGGAGAACCGTGTCCGGAAGACCCTCGTCCCGATCGCCCTATAACTCCGGCTGGTAGTGGGACTGGAGGAGGAGGGGGAGAACCAGGACAACCGCTAGAGCCAGCTTCCCCGATAGTCCCACCACCCACGACTCAAGCGAGCCAGCCCCCAAGCCTTCCGGGAGGAACCACACCCCCGGTCATCCCAGGAGCGGGCAGGCCTCTTCCGACACCGGGGCCGTGAGGGGATACGGTTCCTCTCCAACCCATCTCTCCTCACCCACCTCCGTTGCGGCCGGCTCCCACTCCCCTTCAACCAGTACCAGGGGGCCTACCGAGGGGGCGTCCGACACCTTCTCGGCCAGCACCAGTGCATCCGGCGCCCAGAGGACCCCAGCCAATCCCCCAGCCGATTCCTGGGGCGCCGGGGATTCCCCAGCCGATTCCGGGAGCGCCGTTGCCGCACCAACCTCAACCCTACCCTCAGCATCCTCCGCCACAGCTACCGCCAACGCCGCGACAGCCTCCTTTACAACTCACTCCGCTTGATGCCTACCCAATGCCAGCACCAGCTCCCAGGCAAGATCTTCCCATGGGATGGGTCAAACTGGACGCTACGTTTGATGGAGACCCTTCCAAATTGGGATTCTTCCTGGTACAAGTAGTGCAATTTTTTCAATCGATGGGGACATCTTTTCGGGAGTGAGGCCAGTCAAATAGAGCATCTGGGATCACGTCTCCAAGGTAAAGCAGCCGACTGGTATGTGGGACTTTATAACGTGGGGGCCCCTGAGTTAGATACGCTCCAAGGGCTAGTGGATGCAATCCGAGCCCAATATGAAGACCCCCTAGAAGAAACTAGGGCCCGAACGGAATTGCAGGCTATTAGGCAAGGCAGCATGTCGGCTAGAGACTATGCCACAAAATTCCGACAACTCGCTGCCAAATGCCCAAGGTGCGAAGAGTCCACCAAGATTATTTTGTACAAACAAGGTTTAAATCCTAAATTATTGGACCGAGCTCTCATGCAGGATAACCCTCCTACGCTGTTAGGGTGGATACAATTGACCTGCGAAGTTGAAAACCGCCTGCTAGAAGTTCGTCTAGTGGAACAACACCAACAACCTCCGGGCCAAAGACGCTCCTCCACTCCCCTCAGGGGGAGCCGGGCGGCTGGATATGCCACTCGTGGAGCAAGAGATGCTAGATGGCAACAAGGGCTATGTTTGCAATGTGGCCAAAGTGGTCATTTTGCGGCGCAATGCCCATATCGGCCTGTGCAAAGACCTCTGCTCCAACTAAGACGCCCAGCCCCCGCAGCCTACCCGGCGCCACTGCGCCCCACTCCAGCTCCAAGAACCGCTCCAAGAGGTAGGGGGGCATCGAGGAGGAACCTCCCCGAAAGAGGACTAGAATTGGAAGAAGTTATGGAATACGATCCAACAGCCCTAACGGGGGGAGAGAATCCAGAGAGCCCCGCCTCGGGAAACGAAATGGATCTGTCGTAAAAGGACCCAAACGGCAGATCAAACATTCGCCGGTTCCGGTTCCGAACCGACCCCGTGGGTCCATTCTCTTCATACCAGTAACGTTGGTGAATCCTGACAAGAAAATGCACATTCGCATACAAGCCCTGATTGACTCGGGCTGCTCCAGAGACATTATCGCACCAGCTCTAGTAAATGGACTAGTACTTCCTGTAAAAGATTTGGAAATACCGGTAATTTTCGAGCAGATGGATGGCACTAACATGAATCCAGTCACTACCGAAACCACTCCGATCATAACAGGCATGGGGCAACATTGGGAACTAAGATCATTCGTCATTAGTGCCACAGCGAAATACCCCTTAATCCTGGGAAGTCGGTGGTTATGCGATCATAACCCTTATATCAACTGGGCAGAGGGAAGCATCACGTTCACCCATGAATCATGCAAAGACCATCGTTGGAATCAAAATTGGGGTAATAACCCTACTGTAACTGAGCCTGCTCTCCTCACCCAAGAAGAAATCAACCAAATACCCAAGCAATACAGAGCGTACACCCAAGCCTTCACAGAGGAAGAAGCTAATACCTTACCTCCTCACAGGAGGACGGACTGTGCTGTGGAAATTTTACCGGGCGCCTCGCTGCCCAAGGGCCGTCTATATCCCATGAGTCCTAACGAAAGAGAAGAGCTCCGCAAGTTCATAGACCTGAATCTTCAAAGAGGATTCATTCGCCCGGCTAATAGCCCCCACGCAACGCCAGTGCTTTTCGTTAAAAAGAAGGATGGGGGCCTAAGACTGTGCACGGACTTTCGAGGACTCAACGCGGTCTCCTCCAGCAAAGCCTACCCCATCCCGCTCATCAGAGATCTACTCAACGTCGTGGCGCAAGGTAAGGTCTTTACGAAATTGGATTTAAAAGACGCTTACTTGCATGTCCGTATCCGAGAGGGGGATGAATGGAAAACCGCTTTTAACATGCCCCTCGGTCAATATGAATATTTGGTTATGCCATTTGGGCTGGCCGGGGCACCCTCGGTTTTCATGTCCATGATCAATGAAGTGCTGCATGAATTTCTATACAAAGGCGTTGTAGTTTACCTAGATGATGTGTTGATCTATTCGGAAACTGAAGAGGAACACGTGGACCTTCTAAAAAGGGTCTTAATCACTCTCATGAATAACAAACTGCCTATAAAGCTCTCCAAGTGTGAGTTCCACAAAACAGAACTCACTTATTTAGGCTACTGTATTTCCCAAGAGGGCTTGAAAATGGATCCAGGCAAAATACAAGCAGTATTAAATTGGCAAACCCCCACGACCCGCAAAGAATTACAACCCTTCTTGGGCTTCGCCAACTTCTATAGAGAGTTCATAGCGAACTTTGCTCAAATCACACTCCCCCTAACCGAACTGTTAAAAACCAGAGACAAGGGGGACCAAGCCAAAAAACCAAGTGCAAAATTGTCCTGGACGCCTGAATGCCAAACAGCGTTCCATCACCTCAAAACGCAGTTTGTTTCAGAGCCCGTCCAGCAGCACCCCGATGAAAATCGTTCCTTCATAGTGCAGGTCGACGCCAGCGATACTGCAATTGGGGGGGTGTTGCTACAGCGGGGGGCGGACGATAGACCCTGCGCTTTCCTCTCCAGAAAATTTTCAGAAGCGGAAAGAAATTGGAATGTTTGGGAAAAAGAGGCCTTTGGAGACATTGGCTAGAAGGTGCCCGTCATCCGTTCGAGGTCTGGACGGACCATAACAATTTAGAGGCCCTACGCAGCCCTCGCAGGTTAAATGCCAAGCAATTGCGATGGGCAGAATACTTCTCCAAGTTCGATTTCACTTTGAATTTTCTCCCAGGTAAAACCAACTTCTTGGCAGACGCTCTATCACGCATGCCCCAACACAAAAGCAAAAGGGAGGAGACAATTGACACAGTCTTTTCGCCTACGCAATTAGGGGGCGTGGTGACCACACGCAGCCGCACAACCCTATCCCATCAACCCGATCAAGGGTGGAGACAAAAATTAAAAGCTGAAGTGGAGAAAGAAGGGGGGGATGTGCCCAAAGACAAACTGCAACGTTCCGACCAAGGGGAATGGCTTTGGGGAGATCGCTTCTACATACCCAAGAGTTTAAGAAAAGAAGTTTTGCAACGCTGTCATGATGCTCCCACTGCGGGGCACTATGGGTACTTAAAGACGCTTCACCTAGTCCAACGCCAATTTTGGTGGCCGGGCATGCGCAAAGACATCTCCCAATATGTAGCGTCTTGCCCCATTTGTCTCAGTGCCAAATCCCGAAAAGGCAAACCTCCAGGACTCTTACAGCCGTTAGAAACGCCAAGTAGACCGTGGGAAATAATCTCTATGGACTTTATCACTGACTTACCCCCCTCAAAGGGACACAACTGTATTTTGGTTGTAGTTGATTTGTTCTCCAAGCAAGCTCATTTTATACCGTGCACCACAATTCCCTCTGCTAGAAAACTAGCTGACATCTTCCTAAGAAACATTGTAAAAATACATTCTTTTCCATCCAAGGTGATCTCGGATCGCGGCGGACAATTTGTTGCCAACTTCTGGCGGGAGCTTTTGCAACTGCTGGGCATTGAACAAGGTTTGAGTTCAAGCCATCACCCGGAAACAGACGGACAGTCGGAAAAAACTAATCAGATATTAGAGCAATTTCTACGCTGTTACATTAACTTCCAACAGGATAATTGGTTTGACTTGCTCCCCTTGGCAGAGTTTTCATATAATAACAGCGTACATGCTTCCACGGGGGAAACTCCCTTCAAAGTCGTCTATGGCTTCCACTTCAAGCCATTCCCGTTTGAAGCGCTTCCCCCTCCTATTGCTGTTTCCAAAGACGTCTCCGAGTGGTGGGGGGAGGCAGCCCAACAATGGACTCAAATTAGAAAACACCTCATCAAAGCCAAACAGGATTACAAAAAATACGCTGACCACCACCATGCGGCGGAATGGGAATTACAACCTGGTGATCTCGTTTACCTTTCTACAAAGAATCTGAAAGTAACCCAAACCAGCCGCAAGCTCGCATTAAAGTACCTGGGACCTTTTCCTGTTCGCAAAGTAATCAACAAAGTGACTGTTCCCTTAGATTTACCAAAGAATTTACGCCACGTACATGATACCTTCCATGTCAGTTTATTGAAAAAAGCCCCTTCTGCAGATCAGTGGCACACCCGTGCTCCTCCCATCCCTACGTTAATTGATGATCAAACCCACTATGAAGTTCAACAAATATTGGACTCTAAAGTAAAACGTAATCAGTTGTTTTATCTCATCAGATGGAAGGACTTTGACTCTGGGTTCGATGAGTGGGTGAATTCTGTACATGTACACGCTCCTAGACTAGTTAAAGCATTTCACTCTCGTTATCCACATAAACCTGGGGGGGGCATCTTAGGGGGGGCAGAATGTCAGGTTCAGAATGCTGTATTGTACTGCTTCGCTTAACCGACTCCATTTTTAATCCTTTCAGTGTTTAAGTGCTCTCTCCACAGGTGCCAAGGTTCCCAGGCAGCTATCTCACAGAAGAGGATTGTTTTGGCTACCGACGTTCCACCAAGAACCGGCCTTGGGAACTTTCACTATCCTGACTTCAAAGGGGTTGTTTTGAGAACTATGGGGGGAGGTTGGGCCTACTGTGATCTGTTACTTCGTACCTCATGCTTTGACAGTCATTGGTAACAATGCATATGTACCATCCTGAATATTGCATTCAGGCTAGTGGACTATAATGAACTATTTTTCCAGTAAAAGCCTTTTGGAAACAATGGACTGTTGTCTGATTGCAGAAGGTAGTCTGGAGTAAGGACATTATCTAGCCACAGTTCTGACACAAACAAGCCTGGGAAATACTTGGCGTGGCAACTGAAGAAAAGAAAAGAGAAGAGAATCATAAATAAAATTTGTGAGGAGAATAAGACGTATTTGGAGCAGGCAGCCATTAGTAGAGCTTTTTTTAAATTTTATGCAAAGCTGTACCAAAAAAAGGAAGTGAATAAAGACTCTATAACGAGGTATTTGGAAAAGATGAAGCTCCCTGCAATTTCTGAAAGCTGGAGAGAAAAAATGAATAGGGAAGTGACGGAGGAGGAAATAAAAGAGGCAATCCAGTCAACAAAATTAGGAAAGGCACCAGGTCCGGATGGACTAACAGCTAAATTCTATAAAGTAATGGCTAATGAACTGGCGCCTTTCCTGAAAGAAGTGATTAATGGAGTCATGAGAGATCAGAGGAACCCCGATACTTGGGGAGAAGCTAATATATCATTGATTCCTAAGGAGGGACAGGATTTGACCAATGTTAAAAATTATAGACCAATTTCGTTGCTGAACAATGATTACAAAATCTTTGCAAAGATTTTGGCTGAGAGAATAAAAGGATGGATGCCTGAATTTATTGCGGAGGAGCAAGCTGGATTTTTGCCAAATAGACAAATCAAAGACAACTTAAGGACAGTTATAAATGCTATTGAATACTATGACAAGCGTTGTGACAGAGAAGTTGGTTTCTTCTTCGTGGACGCTGAAAAAGCATTTGACAACTTGAACTGGGACTTTATGTTTGCCACTATGGAGAAGCTGCAAATGGGAGAAAAGTTCATACGAGCAGTGAAAGAAATTTATAGGGACCAGAGTGCAGCAATTGTGGTGAATGATGATGTGACTAAAAAATTAACAATAGGTAAAGGTACAAGACAGGGTTGCCCTTTGTCACCATTGTTGTTTATTTTGGTTTTGGAAATATTGATGATTCAGATACGGGAAGATGATGCAATCCGAGGAATAAAAATAAAAGAGTTTTCCTACAAGGTCAGAGCATTTGCGGATGATATAATGTTAATTGTGGACGACCCAATTGAGAACATGCCAAAGGTAATGGAGAAAATAAAGGAATTTGGAGATTTGGCAGGATTTTATGTAAATAAAAGGAAGTCAAAGATACTATGTAAGAATATGACTAAACAGAAACAACAAGAACTAATGGAAAGAACGGACTGTGAAGTAACAAATAAGGTGAAATATCTTGGTATTGAACTAACTGCGAAAAACATAGACTTATTTAAGAATAACTATGAGAAATTGTGGATACAAATAGAGCGAGACTTGATAAAATGGAATAAGTTGAATTTGTCATGGTTGGGAAGAATTGCAGCAGTAAAGATGAATGTATTGCCAAGAGTGATGTTCTTGTTATAAACAATTCCAATTATCCGAGACTCCAAACAATTCGAAAAATGGCAAAGGAAAATATCGGACTTTGTGTGGGCAGGCAAGAAACCTCGTGTGAAAATGAAAGTATTGCAGGACGCTAAAGAGAGAGGTGGAATGCAGCTGCCCAATCTAAGACTATATCACGAAGCAATATGTTTGGCATGGATAAAAGAATGGATGACGTTGAATAACCGCAAGTTATTGGCTTTGGAGGGATACAAAAAAACATTTGAATGGCATGCATATTTGTGGTACGATAAAGTAAAAGCAGACTCTATGTTTATACACCACTATATCCGGAGAAGCCTCTTCACAATTTGGAAGAAGTATAAAAATTACCTACAAGATGGAATTCCTTCTTGGGTGGTTCCGTATGAAGTAATAGATCCGAGAGCTGTTGATAATGAGCAGCAATGTTTAACCTACAAGGAGATAACTCGAGTAGAATTTTCAAAATTGAGAATAAAAACAGAAGAAGAGCTGTCTCCATGTTATGGATGGTTTCAATATAGGCAGATCAGAGATCTTTACAATTCGGACTGTTTGAACGGAGGAATAAGAATGGAAAATTCAGAATTAGAAGATGTAATTTTTCAAGAAGGTAAAAAGGAAATTTCAAGGATTTATAAAGTACTTTTAAAATGGTTTACAGAGGATGAGACAGTAAAAGTCCAGATGGTGAAGTGGGCTATAAATTTTCACAAAGAAATAACAATGGAGGCGTGGGAATACCTGTGGAAAACGACTTTGAAGATTACAACATGTACAAGTATTAAAGAGAATGTCTACAAAATGATTTATCGTTGGTACTTGACACCAAAGAAAATTGCGCTAGGAAATATTAATATGTCGAATAAATGCTGGAAATGTAAAAAACATGAAGGATCATTATACCACATGTGGTGGACTTGTGAGGTAGCCAAGCAATACTGGGGAGATATAATCGAAGTAATTAATGAGGTTTTGCAACCCCAAATAAATAAGAACCCAGAATTGCTGCTACTGAACTTGGGAATGGAAGATGTTCCAATGCAGTATAGAACATTGTTATTTTACATGATTACAGCAGCAAGACTTTTATATGCGCAGAAATGGAAAGTACAAGAAATACCAACTACAGAAGATTGGATCTATAAATTGCTGTACATGGCTGAGATGGACGAAATGACAAGAAAACTTAAAGATCTTGATCCAGGACAATTTAATGCAGATTGGGAGAAATTGAAACAATATCTAGAAAAAAAATGGGATGTGAAAGGGGAACTGTGGCAGTTCGAGAATTATTGAAATGTAATAGAAGAAGAAGAGAGAAGTGACTTTACTGGGAAAAGGGGAATATAATTATAGAAATCTAAGCTACCATTGGGGTTATGATAAAATTAAAAATTATAGAGTATTAAATAATAGATGTTTTACTATGGATATATAAGATATATAAGATTAAGCTAACTAGATATTATGTACAATATATAGTTTAAGTAAAGAGTATATAATAGATATTTGAGTATAACAGTTACTTTATAGACTTAAAATAAGCTCAGAACAAGAAAAAGTAAAAGATGGGTGTGTAATAGAATATTAGAGTTTAAGTTAATATTAGAATCAGGAGGATTGTGGAAAGTAAAGAGTTTAGATAATCGGAAAGTAAAATGGATGTAATGTTATATTTTTAATATCTTGATTGCTAATATATATGATTATGCTGGCATTATTTTAGGTAGAATATATGGTTTACCTGAGGTATTTAAAGGGAAACCTGTACCATAGAGATATAGAGATATTTTTAGTAGAGATTTAATAAGCTTAGAGAAAAGAGTATTAAGTGTATGTTTAACAGGGTATATGAGATATTAAGTAATTAAGTAATAAAATAGACTAAGGGTTGGAAAACTGTTGGAAGTCAACTAAAAAGGGGGGAGGAAAGGGAGGGGGTTAGAAATAGACTTACAAGGGGGTAATGAATGTGCTGAATGATATTATAATCTAATCCAATTAAAAAAAAATTTTTTTTAAAGGATACCAGCCTAGCAGTATCATCCATTAAGGTACACTTGGTCACCATCTGCTCATACCATAATTCAATTAATGGGGATACAGTTTTTTTCCACAATTGTCCAAGAAATTTTTGAACAGGTAGTAAAATTTGTATTCTCCTGTGACTTCTCTTGTACCTCTATGGAGTTTATCACTAGTTCTATCTCGTTTAATGCAGAGGCCTTTTGAACTCTCAGTCTCTCACTTGTGAGTTTTCTATCCTGTCTTTTAAATCAGCATTTTTAGTAGCCATTACCTCTGCATGGAGACTGGGCAAGAGTAGAGATGGACATGAACAGAAAAAAACCCGAACATGATGTTCGTTTTTCGTTGCCATCCACGAACAGGGACTCACGAACACTTACGAGCATGACCTGTTCACGAACATGTTCATTGTTGGATGTTTGTGGGGGCCAGCAGGCTCTCCTCCAGCCATCATCCAAGTTTGCTGCAAGTACAGAGAGCACTTAGGAAAAACAATAACACCAATTATCACAAATTCATATATTTAAGGTGCTAAAGTGCTCAGTGCAAATAAATTATTCATTCATACGATGCTAGATCGTCCAGAAGGAGTTACAATGGTGGAATGTGATTGATTGTTACACTTTCCATAATTTGCCTATGAAGAAGCCTTTGGGGCGAAATGGGACTGGACTTCTTGCATCCCGGTGAACCCCGAAGACAACGTACATTACTTGGGAGAAGACTTCTACAACCTGGATACTACACACTTGTGAAACACCCCGGTTCTTTATTGGACTATTAAGTCTTACTTCCAAGCACTTTAGTCTATGCATTATCTGAAGGAATTTTGTGACTGTATACTATTGTTGATGTCTAAAGGCATTGTGTGACTTGTTACTACCGTTGATATATGGTATAAGATGATTTATATGAATGAATAATTTATTTGCACGAACAACCACAAAATGGCCCTGTTCATGAACATGTCCGTGGTTGGCTGTTCGTGAGGGCCAGCAGGCTCTCCTCCAGCCATCATCCAAGTTTGGTCAAGATCCCTACTGCACCACTTCCAGAAACCTGACCTGAGCAGGCACCAGGAAAGGTACCAATAATAAATAATAGCTTGGTCCCAGAGCCTGGCAGCAGCCCTGGAACTTGAAGGGGTAGATCCCTATCCCACCACACACAAAGAAAATTCAAGCTCCAATGCACTCTCTCTATCAGTGCTTTCTCTCCCTCTCCACTGTCTGCAAAGCCAGAGCTGGGAGCCCCCCTCCCCACTGGTCTTTGCTCCCTTGTAACAAATTTGGAGCTCCACACTTGAAAGGAAGACCTGCCTATCAAGCTAAATTGGGCTTAGATTGGGGTTTCCAAGGCAACAGCAGGAGTTCAGACAGAGTTCAGGCAATCCCTGCCTAAGTTGCCAAGGGAATTGATTGCAGGTACCAGACTGTCTGGCCTGACAAACAGCAATGAAGGAGGCTTGCAACGAGCACCTGTTTGTTTAGAATGGGGCCTCACGAACAGCTTGTTCTCTAACAGCAGATTGGGCTGTTCATGGCTTTTTTTGGTTCATATTGCTATTCGTGCACATCTCTAGTTAAGAGCACTTAGACTTAAAGTGGTTTCCACCTTCCACTTAGCACAGGATGTTGTATTGACTGTTTTTTCCCTACCCTAACTTCGGACGCAGAGAAACAACTTCACACTCCAGATGTAGGGAGAGCTTTGCTCTTTTATTTGGAACGCACCAAAGATTTCCAAAAATATAATAACTTGTTTGTTTATTTCTCTAGCCCTAACAAGGGCAAGGCAGTCTCCTTTCAAACCCTTTCAAGATGCGAAATCAAAAAGAGTCCAGTAGCACCTTTAAGACTAACCAATTTTATTGTAGCATAAGCTTTCGAGAATCACAGTTCTCTTCATCAGATGCATGGAGGGCCAACAGAAACTGGTCAAATATAGAGGAGGAGAGGGGAGGGGGGAGGAGAGGGGAGATGCAAACAACTCCTTTGATAGGAGTTTTACTATTCTCATCTCCATGGCTGGCCTGTGCAAGCGCTGTCTCATGTAGGACTGCACAGAAGACCACTCAATGAACATCAGTTACAGGTAAGTGACACCTTGATGGTATTAGAAATATCACTGGCCAGTTAATTCAATACACACTGCAATTAACAGCAAATTATTTTCACATCCAGTTGAATGCAATAATTAAAATATTCATGTTGAGCTGTAATTTTCATATTTCTTTTTTACCTGGACAATATTGTATCTTATTATAACATGAAGCATACATCAGTCTAGTCCTTGTCTTAAACAGTTGACATTCAGTAGAATTTATCTAATTTATGTTGTAAAAAAACCAGAATAATTATTTTTATTTTGTTTTAATGGATTCTCAGTTGCAGCAGGAATTCTCAGAAGAAAGAATTGCTAATAATCTCTCTAATAAAATAAGGTCCTGAGGTATAATTTTTTCAAATGTGCTGTTCTTTTGAAAATATACTGTAGAACTTAGACAGTTTTGTGGGAACAGTACCTCAAAAGCAGTGCACTGTGAAATGATTAAAGAAGGATGTGTCTTTGTACAGTGCCTTGTACACATGGACTAATATTGTGACATGAGTTAGGTCACACAGATTCACAGTTCCCATTGAGTTGGAGAATGCATATATTCATCTCTTACTTATGTTGCTCTGTACAGCAATCTGCCAGACAATTTGACAGTGCAAATGAAAACATCATTTGATTCTTGACAGACAATTTTTCCACTCTCACAGTTTTTTACATGTGTCACTCACCATTCTAGTACAAAGTTGCTGAAATTTTCCATTATGCTCTTTCTAGCAGTCACTGTAAATGTCAGCTCTACTAATTATGTACCTATCTGGTGACTCTGTAATCACCTTTCCAGTCCCCGATTTCAGATAAGAGGTGATCAGAAATCTCTTTTCTAAGTTAAAATTCAAACTATCATACTGCCTCTGAATCATCTGACCTACCTCACCAACCAATCTTTGGAGTTCTTTGAGAAAGTGAATGAGCATGTAGATAAGGGTGACACAGTTAACATTATTTACTTGGACTTTCAAAGGGTTTTTGACAAGGTTCCGCTCCAAAGAGTCCTGAATAAGCATAATAGTAATGGGATAAGATGACAGGTCTTCTTATGAATTAAAAATTAGTTAAATGGCTGGAAGAAAATAGTAGGAATAATGGGACAGTTCTTGCAATGCAAGAAAGCAGTGGGGGCCCACAACGATCGATATTGAATCCTGTGCTATTTAATTTGTTCATAAATGATCTGTAATTGGGAGTGAACAGAAAAGTGGCCAAGTTTACAAACAATGCGAAACTATTCAGGATGATGAAAACCCAAGCCGACTATGAAGTGCTCCTGGATGATCTCCACAAATTGGGTGAGTGGGCAACAATGTGGCAAATGAAGTTAGTGTAGGCAAGTGTAAAGTGATACAAATTAGAATTAAAAACCCCAACATCAGGAATATGCTAATGGGGTCTGAACTTGATGAGACTGAGAGAGAAAAAGACTTTGGAGTTGAGGTGGATAGCTCAATAAAAATGTCAACTCCACCATGTCAATCTCCAAAAAGACACTGGAGAGCTGGAAAAAGTACAGAAGAAGGCAACCAAGATAATTAGGGGGTTAGAACACCTTTCCTACGAAGAAAGAGTCTAGAAAAGTGTTTGTTTATTTTATTTATTTACGTCATTTATAGTCCGCCTTTCTCACTGAGACTCAACGCGGATTACACAGTGTGAGGTTAATACAATCAGTATCAAGTAAGTACATTTCAATACAATACCATAAGGTAAACATATACAAGTTTAAAGACATAGCATTAGCAAGGAACCAAGACATAGTAGAGATACTGAAGCAAAACATAATCAGTTCTAAGACTAACATTAGACAGTATTTAAAGCAGCAGATAATATTGTCATGTTAAAATGTACCCATTCGTCCATGCCAGTATTAAGTGCATGATCCAGAGATGCTTTAGTGTTGTATTTTGCCTTATGTAGTAAAGCATCCAGAGATGCTTTAGTGTTGTACCTTGTCTTATGTAGTAACTGATAAGAACATTCCTTAGCTGGCAGTAACCACTTCTACTTTCTCAGCCTCACAGCTGCGGACAATCTGTTCTTTTGAGATTGTTGAGACTGGCCTTGGATGTTGCATTATCCAGTGTCCTGTCTGCTTAGTGTGGGAACTCCAGAAATGTTTCCCAAACTGTTTCTGTACTTGTGATCTAAGGGGGAGGAGGTTGGGTGATTATGTTGTCTTGCAATAGCCTGAAGCGTTATTCCTTTCAATGAGAAGTTAACAGGCAACTGCTTTTTACTTCATGTACTCCTATGGACCTGTGTATGTGTACAAGCTTGCATTCCTGAATAAAGATCATTTAGCTAAGGACATGTGTCATGCTGAAGTGATCCAGGGATCTACCTGCCACAACCTGACATCCATAGTCTGACAAATATATGAGGCAAAAATGGTGATGAAGTCTATGATCCCCAACTTGTTAGTGAAGCACCTGAGACCCCATCCCTACAATGCAGCCCTCCCATTTGAGTAAAAAGCCTTTTTAAATAGTTCGGTTTTGCATCATTTACAGAGATAAGATTGCACCCTGCGGAACCCCACAAGATAGTTCCCATTCTGGAGATAGCTGATCTCCGATAGCAACCCTTTGAGTCCGTTCCATGAGAAACGATTTAAACCAGTCCAGGGCACATCCTTTGATATCCACTTCTGTTTCTAAATGCCTCAACAGGATGGCATGGTCTACTGTATCAAAGGCTGCAGACAGATCCAATAGAAGCAGTAAAGAGGCATGGCCCTTGTCCATATTCAGAGGGAGATCATCCACTAATGCTACTAGTGCTGTCTCTGTCCCATGCCCTGGTCTGAAGCCTGATTGGAAAGGGTCCAGAGTGTTAGAGTTATCCAAGAAAGTCTGGAGTTGGTTGGCTACCGCTCTCTCAACCACTTTGCCCAGAAAGGGCAGATTAGAGACTGGGTGATAATTGGCCACATCATTTTTGTCTAGGGATGGTTTTTTAAGTAGTGGACGGATAACTGCCTGTTTGAGCTGTCGGGGAAAGCTGCCCTGAGTTAGTGATTGATTTACAATAGACCTTAGTGACTCACTTATGTGGTCCTTACTTGAGGTTAACAGCCAGGATGGGCAAGGATCAAGCGCACCAGTAGTGGTTTTCATAGACATCAAGATCTTGTTAAGATCTGTCATTGTGATTCGTTCAAAGCAGTCCAAATTTAAGCTGCTTGATGTATTTGGCATTTCTTCTATCTCGCTTGCATTGCAGCTAGCATCTAGATCTGAGCGTACTTGTGTTATTTTATCAGCAAAAAACTTAGCAAAGGCCTCGCAGTTAATTGTTTGTTCTTGGGACTGTGAAGGTTCAGATTTAGGGGTTAGGAGGCGTCTGGATATCTTAAACAATTGGGATGGTCGTGAACTAGCCGAGGCAATAGTTGCCAAAAAATAACGTTTCTTTGCCACTTTCATTTCTGCTTCATAGGTCCTCCAGTGGGTTCTGTAGCATATTCTATCTGCTTCTGTGTGAATTTTTCTCCAGCATCTTTCTAAACGTCTTCCAACCCTCTTTAAGTCAGCCAGTTCCATGATGAACCTTGGGGCTGGTGTCCGTCCCAAGGGCCGGAGTGGCCGATAAGGAGCAATGGTGTCAATGGCTTCAAGGAGCTTTCCGTTCCACATTCCTACAGCAGTCACCACAGGGCATGTGTCTGGGATTTTAAAGGCCTCCAAGGCATTTTGGAATCTAGAAGGGTCCATGAGTCTTAGTGGGCAAATCATTTTAACTGGACCCCCAATTTTGTGGGGAGTTGGGGCTATATTAACTTTTGCCTTCAGCAGATGATGCTCTGACCATGGTTCTGGCTGAATCTCCAATGCTGAAACAAGGTTTTCTCTTAAAGGCTCAGTTCAAAATATTAAGTCTAAGGTGTGGCCTCTTTCATGAGTAGGGCCTGTCACAATTTGCGAGAGACCTAGGGTTGCCAGGGAAGCTATAAATTCCTAAACCGGGCCTGACTTTGAACACTCAGCATGGATGTTGAAGTCCCCCAGAACAATAAGTCTAGGTGTCTCCAGCACCATGTCTGCTAGCAGCTCTGCCAACTCAGAAAGAGTGCTTATGGGGGAGCTAGGTTGTCTATACACAAGAAGGATACCCAATCTATCTTTAATTCCTAGAGACAGGAACAAGCAGTCAATACTAGCTATAGCTTGTACTGGAGATCTACGGAAGTTGAAGGATTCATGAAGAATAATAGCAACCCCTCCTCCTCGGCTACTATAGCGAGGTTGGTGTAGGACCACATAGCCAGGAGGAGTTAGTTGGGACAGACACACCTTGTCATTTTCCTGCAGCCATGTGTCTGTTAGGCAAGCCACATCAATTTTCTCTTCCTGCAACATCCCCACAAGGATGCAACCTTGTTCCTAACAAATCTGGTATTGCATAGGATTAGTGTAGTGGGCGGGGGGGGGGGGGGGTAGAAGCGGCCCCATTGTCAGCAGGTGGGATACTAGAGAGGTTGAAAAGCAGCAAGTATTACTGCTCAATGCAGGGCGCCTTTCATAAGTCCTGCTCCCATATCTACCAGCTCCCAACTGCGCCCAAATAGTAAATTTGCCTGACATTTTCTACCACGCAAATAAGTAGTATGTAAGAAGCTCAGGATTGTACCCTACAACCATATATTACAATATTAAACATACTGCTGGCCTCAATTCAGTCTACAGTCAAGGGCTACAGTCTTCAAGTATTTACACAAGCAGTGTTGATTGGTTCTTGCAATCGTCTCAAGCAATTTCTTCTTATCCTCTCTTGTCTTCCAACTCATTTAGCTGATGGCTGCACTCCCTGGGCTAAGGGCGATGGCTTGCACCTCCTGCACTGAGCCCCAGTTAAATAGCCAGTGGTACCTGTGAGAGAGAAGGCGGGGTGGGCAATAAGGCCTGCATCACCAAATGGCCCCCAGCTGCAGATCAAAGGGAAGCTCCAAGAGCTCCTTGTGAGCAAGCATCCATCCATCTAGCCCTCAAAAACAGTCTCCTCATAAGTAGGAAGTAAGTAAGTAGAAACTGAAGAGGCTAAAAAAGAGACATGACAGAGATTTATAAAATTATGCACAGGGTGGACAGAGAGAACTTCTCCCTCTCCCGTAATACTAGAACTCAAGGGCATCCAAGGAAGCTGATGGGCAAGAGATTCAGGGCAGAGCTGGAACACAGTATTAAAGTTTTGGGGCGGAGTTTCAGGAAGGAAGCCTGCAGTACCCGCAAGCTCCCTCCCCGGAAAGGCACATGCTCTCCCAAGGCAGATTTCCCAGGCAATTTGCGGGTCCCACCAAGCTTTTAACACTCTTGTGATCCAGTACTGATATAACAGAAACCATGGTACTGAAAGGGGGCTGGTTTAGCCTGACTGCTTAGATTTAAGTCAGGGGCGCCTGCCAAGTATTTTTAGAAAATGGGTGGGGACACATGAGGCATTTACCCAGCAAAGACTTCTGAATGGCAATTGGAAGTTTGATCAGCAGAGAAGATTTTTAAAAACATTGTTTTGTCAGCACAAGGATCTTCACTGTGTGACTGAAGGAAGCTGCAACAGCCATTTTGTGGCTGGGTGTTCCTCCTGCAGCAGCTATTTTATGGCAGCCACTTTTTGGCTGTGTCTACCATGCTGTGTCGAAATTCCACAGGTGTCCACAGGCTCAGAAAAATTGGGGATTCCAGATTTAAGTAATTGTGTTTCCAGCGGCCAGTAAGATAGCTTGGAATGCAGGAGAACCAACTCCTGTGATAGCTTTGCCAGCAACATCATTAATATTATTTAAAGTGTTTTATTTAATTAAATCTTAATATTATTTTTTACTGGTATACATAAAATATTGTTTAAAAATAGTATGATTGATAACTAGATGTTTTACTGTAAGTAGGTATTTTGCAGAACATTTGATAATTCAAGCAACTTTTTACTTTTGAACTGTCTGGACAGATGGCATCTGTGGTTTCAATAGTCACTTCAGAATTGAAATTCTGATCCTAATTTATAAGATCAACACTAATTCTGAGAATTATATGCCAGTTCTGAAACTAGCATACTTCATCAGGAAAAACTAGTAACTACTTTGAGATGTGGATTTTAAAAACTATGTCTTATTTCAGCACTAATTTTCAGAGCAATCACAATACTGAGAGTCTCTCTACACAAGACATCTTACACAGGACGCTCAAGTGATTTACTTTCTGTGTGGTCTTGTATTCAAGTGTACTCTGTCTCCCTAGCAGTACATGTGTATCCACAATGGGAGAACAAGTGTAAGATCTTTCACTTGAGCGTCCCTATGTAAGATGTTGTGTGTAGAGAGACTCTTGCAGTGGAATCCTAAGCAGAGTTACTCAGTCTAAACCCATTGACTTCACTGGACTCAGACTGGAGTAAATCTCCTTAGGATTGCATTGTTAGATTTTAGTGAATTCATAGCTACTTGCTGTTTCAGTCAACAAAATATTTCCTGATAAGCATTTAAATTGGCAGAAATTTCAAGGCATCATCAGAATACGTGTTACTTTCCATTTGCTTGTCATCTGAGCAAAATAATCTTACTGTATTTTCTCACTGTTGCAAAACAAAACTTTCATTTCTGATATATAATTGTTCCATAGTCATGTGAGATTATAAATTTTATTCCTTTTATGTGTCATCTTGCCTTGGAGTACAGTGAGCATCCCACTAAATCCAAAATCTAGTGATTTGAGGTATCAGGATTTGTATGACATATCTCCAGAAGTTTCTGTTAAGAATGCAGCAAGGAATTATATTGAATGATGAGGTACTGGGAATAAATGTTTATTACTTTGTATAAAATCTCCTTGTACTACAGACATTACTTTTAGAGTCTGAATCCATTTATTAATAGTAAAAAATGTTTTAACTCAACATTTTACCCAGTTTTTGGTTTGGAAAAAATGTTAATTCCAGAGAATTTTAATAGGATTCCATGAATATATATAGTCATTTTTGGCTTGCAAAGGGCAGTGATTAAAATTCAGAGAGACCTTAAAAAAACTGTCATCTCCTATTTCAAAGTATACTTTGAAGAGCATTCACAAGTTCTTACATGAAAACAGTCCTTTGATCACATTTCAACCTCTTGTGAATTCCTTTCCTTGATTATGACACTAACGTGTAAGAGAATTTTCTTTTTATTCTTTTTTTCTCATTAGATCAGGACTCGAAGCATGTCATACATCCTCCCAGTGAATCTGTTCTCCACCATTCATTCAATAAGGAGTCTGTTTTCTGGCTACCTCTCAAACAAACAGAAGGTACATGGTTGCATAGTTTTTATAGTGTATTTTTACAAGCCAATATGTAAAATCTTTGAAAATACCATTTAAAAAGACTATACAAATATAAGCATTTTATTCTGTATATATTTCACTTGTGGAATTTCTGTTTGTTTAACAGAGATCTCAAGACAGATCACACAAACTGTTAGATAGAAATGTTCTTTGGGAAGTGTGGATCAAGAGCTGACTCTCAGTTGATTGCAGAGATTCGCTGAAGGCTGGGTTCTTCTGATCTCCCAGCCTGGAAAGTTTCCTGCATTCCAATCTTGCTGAAATCCAGAGATTTTAACTGTTGTAGACTTTTAGTCAAAGAGCCTTAATCAGACTAAAGGAAATCTAGCAAAGTGGGGGTGGGGATCAGAAGCCTAGCTAATCCTCCTTGTCTTCTCCCCACTGCACATTGTCTGCAACTGAAGCTGTAAGATTCAGGTAGGAAGATAAGAAGGGCCATCTTTTTCTCTCTACCTGAAACTGACAACTTGGGCTGAGGAAGACAGGAATGACTGTTCCTCTCCTCTGCAGCCCAAGCTGACAGCTTAGATGGGGGAGAAGAAATCCACTTTTCCCATCCAACTCAGATTTTGGGCTGTGGCAGAGATTCTGTCCTCTGTATCCCAAGGCCTTAGTTTGGAGTGGGGGGTGGGAGAAGCAGACCACCACCTCCTTCCCCCAGCTGTCTCTTTAGGCTGCAGAGAATAGATGTTCCTGTTCTCCTGGAGCCCAAGCTCTCAGTTCCATTTTGTCAGTTTCAGGTGGTGGATGGTGGTGGTGGCTTCTTTCATCTCTAATCAAAGCTGACTGTGTGGGCTGCAGAGAACAGGAGGGATCTGATGTCCCTTGAGTGAGGGGGAGGGAATCTGCTCCTCCCCTTGCTCCTCCCTCCCCAAATACTTGAGAATGTGGGTTGCAGAAAATGTGAGCAGATCATTTCTTCTTCTCTGCAGCCATTTTGTCAATTTCTGGAAGAGAGTGAAAAAAGCTCTTCTTTCCATTGTGTCTCAGAGGTTCCTTTTATGTTCCACCCAAGTTCAGCCGAGAGCACCAACTCATTCTTGCATCAGCACTATTGTATTGGAACAGATAATATGTTTTCCTTGTGAAACTTAGATGAATGTTCTTTTATTAGCTCAGTTAACACATCCAATATATGCATATGTAATGTTTGTAGTTATGTATGAGGGAGGAGGGGTTGTTTAGCCTGTCCCAGTTGCGTTTCCATTGGGCTATTCAATGATACTTCAGCATAGGCCAGGCAGATGGGAAAGTGGTGTCGCTGTAGTCTATAATGACTCTGTCCACTTATCATGGTGCTGCATCCAGAACATTAGTAGTTCTTAGGCTGTTTACCTCATGTTGGGACTGAGAGACAGGATTGGGGTTTTGTTAGAGTACCATCCCCCCTGCTGCTTTATAGTCTCCCTACCTAAGCTGACAGAAATGGTTTCAGGGATCATGTTGAGGACCCTTAGGCTGGTTGTCTTGGGAGACTTGAACATTTATGCCAATGCTGTCTTGTCAGAATTTCATGAGAAACAAGAGTCTGCCTCAGGTAATAACTGGTTCTATATATTGTGCAAGTCATATCTTGATCCGGTATTTTGTTCTGGGTGGGAGAAATGTGATCCAAGGGTAGAGGAATTGACAATGGTTCCTTTGTCATGAACACATCACTGTTTGCTTGGGTTTAGACTTACATGGATGCCCAGACCCTACAGGGATCTATTAAAGTTATCTGTTCCAGGAGCCTGATGAATCCCAATGGCTTTCTGATGGCTCTAAGAGATTTTCCTGTTGATATGGTTGGTGCTCCTGTCAGTGTCCTGGTTGACCTCTGGAATGAAGAAATGACTGGACAGGTTGACACAATCGCTCTCAGGTGCCCTGTATCTAGCATTAGAGCCCAAGTAGCCTCTTGATTTACTGAGGGGCAGTGGACGATGGGGAAAAAAGGACATGGCTAAGGCAACAGTGGAAGAACATTGCGAACCCCACAAACCAAAGGCCATCGGGCTCAGCAGGAGTCTCTCAACACCACCTTCTGAAACCTACCCTGTAGATAACACTGGAACCACCACAAAACAGTGCCTCCCAATTCTAGTCCAGAAAGGTGGTGTAGAAGGATACCATGATCAACAGTATCGAAAGCTGCTCAAAGGTACAAAAGAATCAATAGAGTTACACTCCCTATGTCCATTTCCCAGCTCAGGTCATCCATGAAGGTGATCAAGGCTGTTTCAGTTTATAACCAGTTCTAAAACTGGACTGGAAAGGATCTAAACTATTTGCCTCATCCAGGAAAGTTTGAAGTTGTCTAGCTACCACCCGTTCAATCACATTTCTCAGGAATAGAAAATTTTAGATTGGTTGACAGTTAAAGATCTCCTCACTCCAGATTAGGCTTCCTTAGAAATGAACACACTACAGCCTGTTTCAAGGGTTGGGCAACCATCCCCTCTATCTAGAAAGCATTATCCACCTCTTGGACCCAGTCAACCAGCCCATCCCCCTGCAGACTTAAGAAGCTAGGAAAGGCAAGGGTCATACATGCAGGTGGTAGGCCTCAAACATCTAAGGATCCTGTCCACATCCTCAGACTAAATAAACTGAAAAGTATCTCAAACAACTGCACAGGTCGGCACCATCTGACCCTGTTTCTCTTAATCTAGAGTCCAAGTCTGAATGGATGTAAGAGATTTATCTGCAAAACACTGAGCAAAACTGCCATATTGATCCACCTCCTTCTGCAGGCTAGATCCCAACAGGCCTCTGACCACCTGGAAGAGCTTTGTTGGTCTAGACTGTGCAGATATAATGGTGGTTTTTTCCTTTGCCACCATCAGTGCTATAGGATACACTTTAAAAAGAGCTTTTGCCTGTCTTACTAGATTTTTCCCAAATGTTTTGTCTTATCCTCTAGGCTCTTTAACAACTAAATGAAACTACTGGGTGAGGTTATCAGAAGATTTGGGCTGGGTTGTCACCAATATATGGAAGATTCGGCTCTATCTCATGCTGACAAATGATCCTAGAGACTCTAAACCCTGAAACAGAGTTTGGAGGCTGTGTTGGAATGTGTGTGAGCCATTAAATTGAAGCTTAATCAGAGCAAGATGGGAGCATTAATGGTGAGCAGAAGATCTTACCCAGCATTTAAGGTGTCACCTGTTTTGGATGGGGTTACACTTCCTTTGTAGGAACAGGTCTGTAGCTTGGGGGTGTTCTTGGTTGGAAAAGTAGCTGCTGTGGCCAGGAGTGCCTTTTACCAGTTTCACCTTGTTAGCTAGCTGCAGCCTTTCCTGGGCAAAAAAAAATGTGAGCACTGTGGTGCATGCTGTGGTTAAATCTAGATTAGATTACTGAAGTGCACTCTACATGGGTGTGCCCTTGAGAAATGTTTGAAAACTTTAATCGGTGCAGAATTCTGCAGTCAGGATGTTTACCATATCACCCTAGTTTTGGCCCATTTATACTGGTTCCCTATTTGTTTGGGGGCACAATTGAAGGTTCTGGTGTTGACTTTTAAAATCCTATATGATTTGGGACCAACATACCTGAAGAATTGCCTACTCCCTTATGCTCCTATCTCATCCCTGTGGTCATCTTCAGAGCCCTGCTTTGTGTGCCCTTGCCTTCCAAAATTAGGCAGGTGGCAACCCAGGAGAGGGCCTTCTTTGTTGTGGCTCCAAAATTCTGGAAGTCTCTCCCCAGGGAAACTTGTCTGTCCTCTTCTGTTGCCATCTTCTGCCAATGGGTGAAGACTTAGTTGTTTGGTTTGGCTTTCTCTCACTGATCCCTCCTTCATTTTAGTTATTTGAAATGTTTTAATTGGTTTTAATTGTAATGATGTGTTGCTGTTACTGTTTTGGATGGTTTTAATAATTTTAAAATGTGATTTTATTATGTATGTTTTTGTTAGCCGCCTATTGACCCTTATGAGGACAGAAATGTAGTGTATACATCTTGCTAAATAAAAATAAATCAATCAATGAGTGAATGCTGGAGGGGAGTGTTAATGGAGATCACATTAACTGTAGCCTAAGGTGGTTTTACCACCAACAGTTCTGTTTGCAAAAAAAGCTCCTGGTCTGTTCAGTCAAGTGGCAGATTAGCCAGATTCCGCATCTGCAAATCAGCTGCACAGATAAATTGAGTGTTCACTCAAATATTAACCAATAAAAACTTGAACTGTAAACACCCCGTTAGTTAGAATACATATAACTAATTTGAATTTAAAAATTAAGAGCAGTTGGTAATATTCATAGAAAGCTGGATATGGCCTGTCTGGCTTAATGGCCCTGAGATCTGAGAGCTTGGAATCCTTTGGTCACCGTCCACCAGAGCATCTGCAAAAAGAAAGAAATATAAAACTTTGAGAATCATCAAAGTGAAAGTTACTTACCCGTTGGACTTTTCTCCTGGAGCCATCTTTCTCACACCTCTGAGTTTGTTTCTAGGGATGCTCAGGGGATGCTGTGTTATTTGAGAACTGCGTTGTCGTATCTTTGTAACATTTATTATATTTATTACATGCATTAATATTTTGATTCTAGCACTGATGAACACTTTAAATTAATACTTGGTCACTTTAAATTTAAAAATTTATTTAAAAACCTGTATAAACTGTTATAATTGTGCATTTCTCCTGGTAAGGTGGTTTCCTTCTCACTGTTTCGATCTGAGAGAGCTGACAAAGTAGGAGATGTTTATCACTTAGTAGAATTATCCCAGATCTTGTTGCTGAGGATTGTTGCACAAAAGTGCCTCCCCTTTGCCCCTCCAATTCGCTGAGCAAAAGAGACGAGACAGACAAGGGCTGATGTAAAAAAAGTATATTTGCAAATATAGGGCACAGGCTTCAAGATGAGCTCAGAATGTACCCCCAGAACAAAGGAGCACATGTTACTTTTAAGGGCTTGTGACATCATTTTGGAGAAACGAAAGTCACATTCGAAATAAGGCACCTGATCTCTTTTACACCTTTAGATTGTACTATTGTCCACCTTTCAGTCTCGCGACAACATCATTTGCCATCCTATCCTGGTCTCCATAGTAGCATCTCCCTTCATTCCACAACTGGTTACTTTTCTACACAAACTCTCTTCTCCAAAAGGGGGAGGGGGGTGGAACTTATAATTCTCCCTTTGTCTCTGGCTTTGCCTTTTCAGATGCCCTCAGGAATGTCCAGTTATCTATCCAAGGCTAGACATTCTCTCTTTCCATGTACAGCTAGGGAGAAAGGGGGGGTGGCCAAAGAGCAGAGACCAGTTACTTTAAAACATAAAGAATCCATTTTATGCTTCTTGCTAGCTTAATATTATGGCTATATGATTAATCCATAGTCTTTACTAATATAAATTTGCTAATCCCACAAATCCCCCCTGTGTTTCTCTTGAATATTACAACAAGGGAAACATCTAACATTACTAAGACATTTAACATATGTGTATATAAAAGAATCATGGATATATAAAGAATACAGGCATGAAGTAACTATTTCTTTTCAGCATCTGTATAGTAGCGAGCAAGCTCTATAGTTAAAGTAGCTGTGGTTGCTCTAGAACGCATACAAGCGGTACTGATTCAGCATACTTTGGGAATACAGTAAATACAGAAACAGCAACTACAGCCTATACCTAGAATTAATGCTACGATGAGCAACACTTGGTAGACCCAGGTCCCTATGGATGGGAGCCATGAGGTCAACCAGCTCCAAGGGTCTGAAATCCCTTCATAGTTATGTGACATCATGTCTTGTAGCTGATGTAGATGATCTTCTATGGTTTTATTAAGATCATGATATGTTACCTTGCATCCTCCCTTGATTGTCTGGCAAAATCCTCCATTCTTAGCCAGTAGGTAATCTAAAGCTAGCCTGTGTGTTTCAGCTTGTAGCTCTCTAGCAATCTGTGCAGTTGCATTGATGCTTTTCTCTAACCTACATGTTAACCCCAAAATACTCTTACGGTTTTCTTGTGCGAGTACTCCAGGATATGCACCTAGAGTCAAGAGGCCAGTTATGGAACCGCCTCCATCTCTAGCTGCATCAGAATAAGACAATTCCTTCCCAATTATTACATCATCAGAACAGGTGGGTCCCATAAAACCAACTAGCTGCCCCAAATCTCCTTTCTGTGGTTCTCTCTTGATTCTACGATGAGAGGTAGTTGAGGAGATTTTGCTAGCTTGGATCACTTGGACTGGTAGGGTAAGATATCCCACCCCTACACATTGAAACTTTCCTGGGTGATAATTAGTCGCCCATTTATCAAAGAAGAACCATAAATTGGGATCTTTAAGAGTCCATCCTGAACATATGGAACCAGTGCCTTTCCAGGTGCTATTTAGCAATGGGAAGGAAGGATACAAATCTGAAAGAGTGCTATTCTGAACATTAGAGAACCTGTTGTTCTCTGTATAATTTCTGACTGAACCTGCTGACCATAGCCAGAATTTATCATTGCATCCAGTATAATTTCCTAACTTGGAGAACCGGTTGGCATTCTTAGTATACCCTGGAAAGTGAGTATTCCAGCTCCCACTGTGTGAACAGCAAAAACATAAACCTGAAGTAAAGCGGGTATATTTAAACCAACGGGTCTTAATGGTACCATTTGCTTGACTCGGGTTAGTAAACAGTGTTGTTTGTTTGTTGATATCTTGCAGAGCCCCAACAATTAATTCAGGAACATTAATTAAGGAGGGTAGAAAAGAGAACGATGCTACTGATATCGGAGTTTCATAGTAAAGGGTAGCTTCATTCCCATGTACTTGGAACATGTGTAAAGCATGTGCTACCCAAGCATTAGGGTGAGGAAGGTAAGTCACAGATCCTGCTCCTGCAGAGCAGCTTATAGGATAACATACCAACTTAATCAAAAACACAACCTTTAAGATGGGGGAGGTAATATTCTTTGTAAGGCGCCATAGAGGAGGTAATGGGCCTGTCAGTTATTGCTTATAAAATCACTACCTTTGAACTAGTTGATAACTCCCCCCTGTTGAAACTAATGGTGTTGGCCTGTTGAGGTGCTAATCAGTTATGAAGTTCCTCCAAGGACACCCCACTTATTTATAATTGAATACAGCCTTACACAAGTATGCTCACACACCCACTGCTGCTGCAGTATGTGTTTGTCATTAGGATGATGTCTAAGAGGCTGAAAGAAAAGATGGTTAATCAAATCTGCTATCTCTTCACGACTAAGTGCGTTCTGCTTAGTCAGCAGCCACCGATGTTCTCTGCTGACTTTATAGCGAAGCCATCTGTCCATTCGGGCTCAGGTTCTCAGGCTCAGTTTTTTCTAAACAGGAATTTCAGTCCTTCTCCTGCTATGACTTCCCACTCTTTAGATGGCTGTCTTGCTGTGACTCTGGTCTGCTCTTCGTCTTCTTCTCCTTTCTGCGCTGCTAGGCCTTTGGCTGACCCGCCGCCATCTGCTTCCTTGTTCTCTGCTTCCGTCTGTGCTGCTAGGCCTTTGGCTGACCCGCCGTCATTTGCTTCCTCGTTCTCCACAGAGGGCGTTGTCTTCTTAACGCGGGTGTGATGGATCCACTTGTAGCTTCCAGTGGTCTTGACAGCTGCGTCAGCAATCAGCAACACTTGATAGGGTCCTTTCCACTTAGGCGTCAATGGGTCCTGATCTTTCCATGACTTGATCAGGACCCATTCACCAGGTTGGAATGAGTGGACCAGAAACTCCAACGGGAGTGGCTGGACAGCCGCAGCAGACCTGTAGAGGGAATGCAAAAGAGACTGCAAGGCAGATACATATTCTCTTAACAGCTTATCACCTATTTCCCCACTACAGTGTCCTCTGTTATCCCTTCCTGCAACTAACAGGAAAGGTTGCCCATATAGCATCTCAAAGGGGGATATTCCCAATTTTTCCTGACCTCCCGCTCGAATTCGGGTTAAGGCTAAAGGGAGTGCATCAGGCCATTTTCTGGCTACTGGGTCAAGCTGTCTTGAAAGGTAGGCCACTGGTCGCGTGGTTGGTCCCCACTTCTGTGTCAATACTCCAGTCATACAGCCTTGCTTCTCATGGACAAACAATTAAAATGGTTTGGACAGGTCTGGTAGTCCAAGGGCTGGAGCGCTCATCAAGGCTTGCTTCAGCTTTTTCCAGGCAGCTTCCTCTTCAGAATTCCATACTAATTGTTCTGGCTCACTGGCTGCTGTCTTCTTCATTAAGGATTGGGTCAGAATGCCGTAATCCAGAATCCAGGACCTACAATAACCTGTCATTCCCAAGGCTGCTCGCAGTTGTTTCTTTGTCTTCGGTAGGGGAAGGCGACAAATAGCCTCACATCTCTCTGGGGCAAGTCTCTTGCTCCCTTGACACAATCGATGGCCTAAATAAGAAACTTCTTCTTTACAGAGTTGAGCCTTTTCTTTAGATACTTGGTATCCCTTTTCTCCTAAAAAGTTCAACGAACTCACAGTAGCAGCCTGTAATTCTTGTTTGCTGCTCCCACTCAGAAGAAGGTCATCAACAAACTGAAGAAGCTGGACTCCCTCAAGGACTGGCCAATCAAGCAGGGCCTTCTCCAGGGTGATGCCAAATATAACAGGAGAGTCTACGAAGCCCTGGGGCAAAACAGTCCATCTCAATTGCTGTTTCACATGGGTATCTGGATCTTCCCACTCAAAAGCAAATAAGTCCCTTGAATTCTCACGGAGTTCCAGAGAAAAGTATGCATCTTTCAAATCCACCACTGAGTACCAAGAATGGCTTGGGTTAATCCTGGCCAACAAGGTATGAGGATTAGGCACTATAGGAAACCTGCTCTCTGCTATAGAGTTTACAGCCCTTAAGTCTTGGACCAGCCTCAACTTCTTTTTCTCTGGCCCCTTGGGGATTGCAAGAATAGGGGTATTGAAGGGTGATGCACAAGGTTCCAGTTTCCCTTCGTTAATCAAGTCCTGAATAATGGGCTTCAACCCCTTACGCCCTTCTTGTGAGAGTGGATACTGTTTCACTTGAACTGGTCCCTGTCCAGACTTAAGTTTGATTTCTATCAAGGGTATCCCTTTTGCCTTTGCTGGATTCCCTGGGCCTGCCCATACTTGGGGATTGACTTCTCCTATAATGGGATCCTCAATTGATGCATTAGATTGTGGCATAGTAGCTTCTGACAGTAGTGCCATATATACTGGGCCTTGGTGAACAGGCAGCTGGAGCTTGGCACCTTTGTCTGAAAATTCAATAATAGCATTTAGCTTACAAAGGAGGTCCCTTCCCAGGAGGGCTACTGGGCAGGAAGGTGTTAACAAGAACGAGTGTTCCAGCCAGGTGGCCCCATCATCTGTTTCCAATACAACTGGGCATGGGGTAAGGAAGGGTTGGACAGCGACTTTCCCTCCTATCCCCACTATAGGTACTTGGTGATCAGTTGGGAAAACATCCTTTAGAATGTCTGGAAGTGCTGAATAAGAAGCTCCAGAATCAACAAGAGCTGAGGAGACCTGTTGCCCCACTCGTATTTTTACTAGGGGTTCGTCGAGTGGAGTCTGTGTGAGCCGCAACCCCTGACTCCCCTATTTCTCTTCCTCAAACATCTGGTAGGCGGGGTCAACAATGCTAGCTCTCTGAGTGTCTTCCTGGTTCAATGAACACTCCCTCATCCAATGTCCAAATTTTCTGCATCTTGCACATTGATCTCTTTTTAGCATAAGTTGCTTCCCTTTTCCTCTTCCTCTTATTCTTCCTCTTCCCCGACCACGTGGGGTGCTGCCTCCTCTCTCCATTTCCCCTTCGACCTCCTCCCACTCCTTGTGTGTTTGTTAAAGCTTGTACTAGCATCATAGTCTTCTGTTTCTCAATCTCTCTCTCCCTTGTCAAGTACACCCGATATGCTCTATCCAGCAATGTAGAAATATTTGTGGTTCCCCAGTCTGGATCTTTCTGTAGCCTTTTCCTAATATCTTCTGCAGCGCCCCGTACAAACACAGCATTTACCATCTTTTGATTGCCTGGGTCCTCAGGATCCATGTTTCCCCATTTCCGAAAAGCATCCATGACTTTGCCCAAAAAAGTAGTAGGATCTTCATCCTTTCCTTGCTTAACCCAGATCTTATTCAAACAGGTTGGGCGGGGCACTGCTTTCTTCATCCCCTTTACAATGTAAGCCCAGTATGTGGCATGTCTAGTCCTAGCAGCTGGGGTCTGATGCCCCCAATTAGGATCGTCCATGGGGACTATGTCATTTACATTTCTTGCTGCCCCTCCCTGCACTGCTGTTCTCACTGCCTCTTCTGACCTGAATAACTCTTGGGCTTTTCTAATTACCAACGTCCTTTCCTCAGGGGTCAGAATCTGGGATAGCACTAGTTGAATATCACCAAAAGTCAGCTGATGCATCTCACACAATTGCTGAAATGCCTTTCCCACTCTGTCAGGGTCCTCCCTATATGGAGGTAACTTTTCTTGCCAGGCGCGAAGTTCATGCATACTCATAGGCACATAAATAAAGGCAGACTCCTGCTGTCCTGGGACAGCTTGCTCTCTTAAAGGAGCCATGAGAAGGGGTGACAATTCTCGCTCTGGGGAGGAGGCTCCATAACTAAACACCCCAGAATTTTCAGCTGAAGTAAGAGGGGAAGGTGAAAAATTCCCAATACAATGCATACACTGGCAGCAAGCTGGATGTGCTCCGCGAGGTGGAGACTGGGGGGTATCTGCATCAGGAAAATTCCACCCAGGATTTCTGCAAGGAAGACACTCACACCCTAGAGGATGCTTACTGGCTTTGGAGGCAGGATATGAAGGGGAAGAGCTTGCTGGCGTTTGCACATTATGAGAGGGAGTTGTTTTCACAGGAGCCGTGGAAATGGTAAACTGTCTTTGTCCTGCTCCCCCTTCCCTTTCAAAAGGTGGAGCAGAGGGCTTACTCAATGGAGATTGCAAATCTATGGACTGGATTCCATGCTGCAATCGTCTCTGTACTTGTGATGCAGGCTGTTGCTGCGGTTGATCTGTTGGCCCTCTCCACGGCAACTCAATAGGGGGGTATAATTGGGGTGGTGGTGGTGGAGGAGGAAGCATGCCAGGAGCAACTAGAGGCACCCCCCCTGTCAGGTCCAACCAATCATCAGGGGGTGGGGGTAGCCCATGCACTTCCCTATTTCCCTCTTTAAACCTACGGGCTCTTTCCCTTGCTTCAGTACGGGTTAATCCTTTAGCTACCATTGCCACATTTGCTTTCTTCAAAACTTTCCCCAATTTCCTCTCACACCCCACCAATAGTTTATCAGGATTTTCCATAGCATACAACTAAGACAGAATAAACGGAACCTCATCCCATTTCCCAGCATCTTGACAGTAGGCAAACAAATCATGCACAGTGGCTAAATCAAACGTCCCATATGCTGGCCACTTTTTTCCATTGTACAAATCATAAACTGGCCATTGTCGTGTGGACAAATAAATCAACTGCTCTAGAGGCTCTTCTGTTAACCCCTCAGGTCCTCCAATGATCATTTCCCAGTTTCTAGCCACACAGTCTAGGGACTTTCCTCTAGTAATTTTACTTTCACTAGTTCCCATTGCTCAAACCTCTCACTGCAGCTCCTTTCGGAGGCTAACTCTTGGATTTACAGAGCCGGCACCTTTTTCCCAAGCTCTTTATTCACTTCACCTCTTTCCTTTTGCCCTTTTCCCCCCTTTTGCCCCGGGGCACTCACCATTTTTCTTCGCTCTGCGAGCGGTGCTTGCCGTTGGCTGTCTCTAGAGGACTCTCACAGTGCCCCAGCCCGCTGCTTATACGAGCTTCGCTGAAAGGCCAGAGAGATTCCAAAAAGGGAAAGTGCGCGCGTATTCTCAGGATGTCAGCCGAGTTCCTACTCCGCAGTCAAAGCTAGGATGCACTGGAGAAGTCCCATCTGGGGTGCCAGAAATCCGTTGCACAAAAGTGCCTCCCCTTTGCCCCTCCAATTCGCTGAGCAAAAGAGACGAGACAGACAAGGGCTGATGTAAAAAAAGTATATTTGCAAATATAGGGCACAGGCTTCAAGATGAGCTCAGAATGTACCCCCAGAACAAAGGAGCACATGTTACTTTTAAGGGCTTGTGACATCATTTTGGAGAAACGAAAGTCACATTCAAAATAAGGCACCTGATCTCTTTTACACCTTTAGATTGTACTATTGTCCACCTTTCAGTCTCGCGACAACATCATTTGCCATCCTATCCTGGTCTCCATAGTTGCATCTCCCTTCATTCCACAACTGGTTACTTTTCTACACAAACTCTCTTCTCCAAAAGGGAGAGGGGGGTGGAACTTATAATTCTCCCTTTGTCTCTGGCTTTGCCTTTTCAGATGCCCTCAGGAATGTCCAGTTATCTATCCAAGGCTAGACATTCTCTCTTTCCATGTACAGCTAGGGAGAAAGGGGGGTGGCCAAAGAGCAGAGACCAGTTACTTTAAAACATAAAGAATCCATTTTATGCTTCTTGCTAGCTTAATATTATGGCTATATGATTAATCCATAGTCTTTACTAATATAAATTTGCTAATCCCACAGGATTACTCTGATAGGACTTCTTTTCCTAAATGTTATTTGCACTGGCTTACTGGAAGGAGGGCTTTGATTATGTATAAGCAGGAATGGCTCCTGTTTGCTTGCTGTTCTATTAGCTGGAGCATTGCCTGTCCCAGAGGAATATTTTGCTTTTATATGTTGGCAGTGAGGTAGGCAGCTTTACAAATTGGATTGGGAAGACAACAAATACTATATATTCTCTATCCCGGAGAAAAAAGTAAGTATCTTCCTGTTCAAGGGTAAAGAAATTGGGGGATAGGGAGTGGACTACTTGTAATGAAACCAGCAAAAAATAGAGGATGCAGGTGAGGGGAGCTACCCTGACTATATGTCACTGAGATCTGTTTCTTTTAGCACTTTTCTGTAACTACAGTCACTTTTGATATTTAGACATTTTCAAAAAAAATGTTTAATGAACTTGAGCACAATGAGGGACATTGCTTGAGAGGGTAGAGTCTAGGTCCTCTCACCCATATGCTCTGTGTGTGTGTGTGAGTGAGACAGAGAGAAGAGATTTGAATATGCATTTGTATGTGATTTGATGTGCTTAATGAAGTGACAGATGTGCAGCATTGACTAAATGTTAAGGTCATTCCAAATGGCTTTTCATGAAAACTCTCAGTTCTCCATTTGTATAAAAGTACTAAAAAAGAGAACAGTTTGTAGAATGTACTAATAACTCGACAGGAAAACATCAGCTGAATTCTTCAAAATAATTACATCTCTATGGGCACTGTTATTTTTTCCTTAGCTGGAAAGATGCAATTATAATGGAAATAGATTTCTACATTTTGATATTTAAAATTTCTGGTCTAATTATTGTCTCAACAGCTATAATACTTATATGTCAGAGCTTCTAGTGGGGTGATATATACTTTTAAATAACAACAATAATAACATCCAACTTATATATCACCATTCAGGACAACTTAACACCCACTCAGAGCGGTTTACAAAGTGTGTTATTATCCTCACGACAATCATGCTGTTCTCCTGATTAGAGATGGGCATGAACAGCAATACGAACAAAAAAAAGCCACGAGCAGCCCAATCTGCTGTTCGAGAACAAGCTGTTCATGAGGCCCCATTCTAAACGAACAGGTGGTCATTGTAAGCCTCGTTCATTGCTGTTCGTTAAGCCAGACAGTCTGGTACCTGCAATCAATTCCCTTGGCAACTTAGGCAGGGATTGTCTGAACTCTGCCTGAACTCTTGCTGTTGCCCTGGAAACCCCAATCTAAGCCCAATTTAGCTTAATAAGCAGGTCTTCCTTTCAAATTTGGAGCTCCAAATTTGTTACAAGGGAGCAAAGCCCAGCGGGGAGGGGACGCAGCTCTGGCTTTGGAGAGGGAGAGGCAGCTGCTGTTGGCATTTTGATAGAGTGCATTGGAGCTTGAATTTTCTTTGTGTGTGGCAGGATAGGGATCTACCCCTTCAAGCTCCAGGGCTGCTGCCAGGCTCTGGGGCCAAGCTATTATTTATTATTGGTACCTTTCCTGGTGCCTGCTCAGATCAGGTATCTGGGAGTGGTGCAGTAGGGATCTTAAGATGGATGATGGCTGGCTGGAGGAGAGCCTGCTGGGTCCCACGAGCAGCCAACCATGAATATGTTCATGAATAGGGCCATGTTCGTGGTTGTTCGTGAGTCCCTGTTCGTGGATGGCAACGAACAACGAACATCATGTTCATTTTTTTTCTGTTCACGCCCATCTCCACTCCTGATGCAACATGATGTCACTCCCAGGAGTAATGTCATCAAGTTGCCTTGGAAGCACACCTGGGAGGCCTGTTCCCCCACCTTCCCCCCTGGCCAGGTGAGTGGTGATGGGGAGGGAGAGTGGGGGATCCCCCGGCTCCCACCAGGAAACCTGAGACCGCTAAGTGATATCTTCCCTGTGACCACTCCAGTCAGCATCCTGGCTACAGCATTCTGCACTAGTTAAAGTTTCTGAACACTTTTCAGTGCATAGAACACATTGCAGTAATCTAATCTAGATGTAACTAGGGCATGTACTACAGTGGCCATATCTTTCCTGCCTGGGAAAGGCCGCAGCATTTGTTGAATGGTTCACTTTTTTAAGCAGCAAATTTTGGTATATTTTATATATTATTTTTATAAATAGATTTTAAGATGAAGAAAAGAGTTATAGCCTGTTCACACAGATTTCTATTAATTAGGAATACCTAGAATATAGATTAAATCATTGTGTTGTAGAGCTCCTGAGTTTTGCTGTCATAAATGTTAATAATCTGCACTATAAAAGTAGGATCAATTGATTTAATTCCATTTGGATCAATTGGAACCTTTGCATTCTTTTTGTCTTCTAATCCTTTGCACTGCTTTATTTTAGAAATACTTGTGGAGCAACTGTCATGGTAGTCCTTCACTAACATGGAATGAGGTTGGCTGCCAGATGTACCCTCAATAGAGAGGGGCAGATTCATATGTCAGAAATGTGTTCTTTTTAATTTTATTAAACAAATAAAGCGGGATACAGAAAGGAAGGGAAGAAAGGGGGCAAACAAAGCAGCTATAACAATGTATACTACAAGGGCTATTAAAATACAGGATACAAAATCATGATCTTTATGACTATAGCAATCAAATGTTTTTCCAAAATAAGCAACACATTAAAAATTCATACCTAATTCTACTCATTATTTTAGTAATAATAAAAAGAGGAGACAAAAGACAATTCTTAACCCAGATACTGCTTGTTTCTTAATATAACTGATTATCGTAACCCTAAAATCTTTAAGAATTCTGATCTATATCTACTCCATATTCTCATTACCTTTTGCTTATACTCAAAATATTTGTAACCATGCTTGCCTATTGCCAATGTTCAAAGTTACCAGCAAAGAATCTCTCTGCTTCTATATACAAAACTATTTTAGTAACACTTTGCTACAGTGCTAATGTGCAACATTACAATTTCACATCTACAAGGAATACAAAAATGTTACAATCAATCAATATACGTAGGTTACTCTCCCAATGTTCACAATAGGCAAGAATCAATGTAAGGCAAACAGCTACAGTTCAAAGGTCTATACCACGAAAAAATAGCTACCATGATCCAAAAACTTCCTTTCAAACAGTCAATAGAGAGTTTCTTCCAGTGACAGAAGAGAAGCTCCAGAGGGAATGGTATAAATTCTGCCCAACCAACGACTAGCTTCATTCGTTTCGCAATCTGTGCTTCCTGGGGGGCAACCATACTTGTAAACCAAATAGAAAAAACAATACTCCAAAACTTGGTCTCTACATTACATATATCAATGCTTTCCAAAATAACATTACTCACAGTATTAGACCACATTAAAGGTTTTTCAATGGTACTGTTTCCATCTGGTAGCAGTGGGAATAATGTCCTTATTGGAGGAAACCACCCTTTCTGTTTATATACTTCATGCACTTAAAGAGATAACGTCTCATTCTAGATCAATTATAAACTGTAATTCTCAGGAATTACAAAGGATTACAAAAAACAAGACATATCCAAATCTGTATTCATTCCTCTAGAGGCCAGTTTTCAAATAGAAAATCCAAAAACTCTCACGTTGGAGAAGTTTTTTAACGGGGATTTGAAAACTCTGGCCCTCTACTAAAATAGTTTTGTATATAAAAGAGGAGATATTCTTTGTTGGTGCCTTTACGTACTCTCCCTTGAGTGCCTTTTCTTGTGTAAATGTTCAAAGTTATACAATCTACTATTTTTATATAACTAAATATTTTCCAATCAAATTGTCAAGCATATCTCTATTCAATCATTTTCATAACTGCAGTTCTAAGACAATTTATAAGTTTTATCCATTATAGGAGAAGCAAATAATAAATTAATTACTACCAGAACTGTTAAAATACAAGGCACCAAAATCCTAACCTTCATAGATCTTAATTAACAATTAAATATTTCCCAGCCTAACTAGCGTGCGTAAAATTCAAACCTAACAATGATTAATAATAGGACTGCTTATTTCTAAATATTACAGATTATCATAACTTTTAAAAGTCTGAGAATAAAATGCTATTAGAAGTTCTAATTTGCTATTCCAAATTTCCATTACTTTTTACTTATATTTAACATACCTGTAGTGATATTAATCTTTATCAGTGTTTCAATATTAGTAAGTCTGTTATCTTTATGTAACTGCTTAATTTACCATCAGATTATCAAACATATCTCAGCACAATTGTTTTCAAGTCCACAGGGCTAAATCATATTATGCTAAATTTTATGCATAATAGGCAAAGTATTTTCGCCATTTCTCTTCAAATTCTTTAAGTGGCCTTCTATTTACATAGTTTGTCAGTTTTGCCATGACTGCATATTCTGACACTTTGTCCTCCCAAATTTCCTTAGTTGGGCATTCTCCTTCTTTCCATTTACTTGCCGTTATCACTCTTGCCACTGTCAGCAAATATCAAAGCAGTTCATGTAATGTTCTGTCCACATTATCTGGCAAAATTTCCAACAGCATGGTCTGGGGTTTCATAGCAAAATTGATTTTTAAAATCGTCTGAATCTCTGTATGTATATCTCTCCAAATTTTTTTACTTTTTTAACATGTCCACGACATATGAAAAAGGAACCATCTGCATCCTTACATTTCCAACATAACCCTACATAATTCTTACCCATTTTATTAATATCTTTTGGTGTGATATACCATCTAAAAAACATCTTATACCAATTTTCTCTGAGTATTTGGCTTGCTGTAAACTTTATGCCCTTGGTCCTTAAATTTTCCTACTGTTGAAATGTTATTTCTTCTGCAAAATTTTGCATCCATTTTATCATGCACATTTTAACTTGTTCTGTTTCTCTTTTTTTATATAATAAGTTTTTTTATTTTTTACTAAGAAAAGGGGGATACAGAATAAAGAGGAGTGGGGAAAAGAAGTTCATATTATATCACTCTAATACATTGCACCATTCAATCTAATATATTTCTTGTCACATCAATATGTTCTGCAGATCAGCTATTTGTTTTCAAATTTTTCCATTCATTTTAGATAACGTCCATATAAGTCTTCATCGTAACTAAAAACTAGGTTTCTTCAGTCTACTTTTGTATCGAGCTGTAAAATGGGTCCCAAATGTCATTATGTGTTGTATTGTCCACATCTTTCAATAAACTCGACAATTTATCCATTTCAGCTGTCTTGAGAGTTCTTTCGACCAGGTTTTCTTGCGTTGAGACGGCTGTCGTTTTCCAAAGTTTCGCGTATAGTATCCTGGCTGTTGTGATTATATTCAGCATCAGATGTTTTTGTTTTTTATTAACTGGAAACAATATGTGGTTTAATAAAAAGAGTTCTGGTTTCAGAGGCAGTGAAATCTTAAGTACCTGTTGAGTCATTTTATGAACTCTACTGCTTTTTCACATGTCCACCACATATGGTAATATGAACCCGGGGTACTCTCACATTTCCAACATTTGACATATTTAAGGACATTTTAGCTATCCTAATAGGAGTTAAATGCCACCTATAAAACATTTAGTAAATATTTTCTTTCAAAGAAGCTGATTTTGTCATCCTTAAATTGCCCTTCCACATTTGTGACCATTGCTTTAGATCAATTGTGTGTCCCACATTCTCTGCCCATTTTATCATAGTATCTTTAACTTCTTCCCCCTGTAGTTTTGCATTTAGGAGCATACTATATATTTTCTATATCATTTTAACATTGGAACCACACATTATCATATCAGTATTCTCACCCTTTTCATAGAAGCCCATTATCTTATCTTTTTTATATCTAGATTCTAATTGTGCCTGGCCCCACCATCCCAACTCAATGTCTGAATCTGTCATTTCTTTTGAGTTTTTTAATAAACCGCCTGGTTTCAACAGTACCTTGTAAGTGGGGCTTTCCCCTCTTTTTTCAAGTTAGGTTGTGTAAATTCTTCAATTGGGGAAACCCACAAAGGGATTTTCTCGTAGAAGGCGGATCTTATTCTTTCCCAGACCATCACTAATGCCTTCCTTATCCAATGGCTTTTAAAGTATTTATGGTATTCCCATTTTTTACACCAGAGGAATGCATGCCAGCCCATCAGTAAATCATGCCATTCCAGGTTTAAGAGTCTTTCATTTTCCAAGGTAATCCATTCTCTCAACCAGGTCAACACACAGGCCTTATAGTATAACAAACAATCCGGTAAGGCACAACCTGCTTTTTCCTTTGTATCCTGTAACGCTTTCAGCTTGATTCGTGGTCTTTTATTTTGCCAAATAAAAAACTGTACAGCCTGGTTAAGTTCTTTGTTCTGTTTCTGAGTTTATAAATATGGCCCAGAATATGATTCTTTTTCTGCGTGATTATTTTCTCAAAATTAGTAAGATCCTTCAGTTGACCTCTGTTATTTAATTTAATTTAATTTAATTTAATTTAATTTAATTTAATTTAATTTAATTTAATTTAATTTAATTTAATTTAATTTATTATATTTATATTCCGCCCTCCCTGCTTTTGCAGGCTCAGGGTGGATAACAAATACAACCATGTTTAAAAACATTTAAAAACATTAAATAATACATTTAAAAACATTTAAAAACATTAAATATAACAATTCATGCTGCCCAGTGGTTCATACATGCCTCTGTGTTTGCATAGGGGTGATGGTTTAACCCCCCCTTCACGGGGGGGGGGGGCGGGCACTGCCCGGCGTTATCCTTGAAAGCTTCCCTCAATCTGGAAACCACCTGGAGATATGTCAGCCATTGTACTTTCTTTCCTTCACCACAAATTTCTTGCCAAGATTTTATCTTTCCTTGAGAGTTTATCATATCTTGATAAATTATAAAGTCGTTTATTTTCCTATTAATAATAACAATAACAACAACAACAACAACAACAATAATAGATTTATATACCGCCTTTCAGGACAACTTAATGTCCACTCAGAGCGGTTTACAAAGTATGTCGTTATCCCCACAACAAAACACTCTGTGAGGTGGGTGGGGCTGAGAGAGCTCTAGAGAACTGTGACTAGCCCAAGGTCACCCAGCTGGCTTCAAGTGAAGGAGTGGGGAATCAAACCCGGCTCTCCAGATTGATGGTGATGGCGGCGGTGGTGGCAGCCCTACATTTTTACCTGTAACCACATGCTTATCAAAGTTGTCTATGTTCGCTTGTTATTACCCCCTACCCAACTTTGTCTTCCTTGATTGGTTTTTACTATTTAATACATTATTAATAACAAACGTACAAATTCCAGCACAGGAAGTTGAATAAATTAAATAAATTATATAAATCAAGCAGTGACTATTATGACTATTAAACTTTAAAATATGCAAATACATCAAGTATTGATCCATGGGTTGATAAAATAGTTAATCATTTTTATGTAGTTATAATCTATTGACTTGTACTGAAAAATGGGAAATATAAACATGTAGAGTAAAATGTAGCAATGAAAACCCAAGTATAATACTTTATCAGAGAGGTAGGCTGTTTAAATCTTTGGAAGAAATCTTGCTGTTCTTTGTTTTCATGATAAGTTGTTTAACATTAAAGTACTAAAAAAGTAATTTTCTTTATGCTTATTTCTAGAACTATATTGTCTGGCAATATGTTCTTTAAAACCATCTTTACAAATCAGCCCTAAGCACATTTCCCTAAAAGTAAATTCCTTTGGTTCCAATAGAGTTTACTTCTAAGTAAATGTGCTTAAATCATGGCATTATTCATATATATGATAACATTAGTTGTAAGTGATGAATGAAATGAATATTTGCTAGAATATGCTACCAGCAGCTATATTACTAAGGACTGTTCTAAACAGGCTTCATTTCACAACAGAATAAATTGCATTGCAACTAAAGATTTAATTATTGAAATCAGTTTTCAATCTGTGTATTCTAATGTAAACAGCAACGGTTTAACTTGTTTCTTTCATACCGAAAGGACAGCTTTTAAATTCCAGCTTCTAATGAATTAAAGGCTATAAAACCTGTATTGGAAGGGCACACATTTTTATGAAACATAAGTCTTATGAAATGGCAAAACACAAGATTGTAAAAATGCTATCTCTGGTAAATATTATTTCTTGAGTAATGACAGCGATGTTATGAAGAAGATAAAAATTTTATTGTGCTTTCTTTGAGACTTTTCACAATCTTCTTTGTGGGATGGCATCTGAGGTCATTGTGTAGTTAAAATATGAGTGAATAAGGACATAGTCTGTGGTCACTTCCTCCTAATTTACAGCACAAGATGGAAACTGTTTATAAAGGAAGGACATCGCATACACCTGAACTGTTCCTTCTCTGGTGGTCCATTGGGAGTGGATCAGTCCTTACTATTGGGAAGCAACCTCTCCAGTGCAGGGTCAGTTGATCTGATTGATCCCGGAAGCTCAATCAGCTCTTCAGTTTTTTCTGGCCCTTCCTATGTGCAGGACATCAACTGGCAGTGCTCTGTTGAGCACGGGATCCCAGCAAAGCAAAGAAAAAAAAAGAGCAGAAGGCAGAAGATGCAGAGAAAGGAGCTCGCTGGGGAAGGAAGGGCTTCCAGCCCCCCCTTTTGCTGTTTCCCATGTCAGAAAGAAGCAGCAGCGAGCAGTGAGGCCGATGGTGCTAGGCAAGCCTAGCTTCCATGGCTGTTGCATGGACTCCCGCGTTGGATTCCAGCCTTTGGACTAGGAATTCCCTCCATTAGCTTCTACTCTCAGGGGAATGCAGTAGAGTTGGAAGACGCCAGCAGGAGTAACATCAGGCTGACAAGCCTGTGTTTCAGATCCTGCACAGCCGTTCGGAAGCATCTCTGCACACCTGGGGAAGGCTCACCAGCAAGTGGGGTGGTAAGAAGCCTTCCAAGGCCAGATTCCTGTTTTTCCCTCAGATCATTTGTGATTAGTTTGCTTGAGTTGTGGCCCCTTCACCTCCTTCCTGCCCTTTTCTAAACTGCTATCCTGTGACTGAATGCATTTTATTTTTGGCGGGAAAAAAGTGTGATGGCTGCTAAGGCAGGTTTAACACCCACTGCAGGAGTAGGGGGCACCCTTTGTGACCTGGAGCTCCCTAGCTCTCCAAATTCATTCTCCTTTCATCAGTCCCCAGGGGATGAAGGGGGAAATAATACTGAATCAGAACCTACAACTCAGAAAGTTAAAGCCCACCTTTTATCCTGGCTTGGTTCTGAAATGAGGAGAGAATTTAAGGAAGTGTTGAAGGAACATGGTTTTCTTAAAGAGGGGCCTTCCTCATCAGACAGGGCAGTCAGGCAACCCAAAAGGGTTCATCTTCCTAAAACAGGCAAATATAGGGGGCCATCATCTTCCCCACCTAAAACCAAAAAACGAAGGGAGGAAGAAAGTTCCACATATGGGGAACCTAGCCCTTTGGAAGATGAGCACTCAAACTCTGAGAAGTCAGAGTTATCCTCCATCAACAAGGAGGGAGAGCTATCAGAGGAAGAAGAGGATAGCATGACTACCACACGGGTGTGGCTTTTCCCTCAGGAGGTCTTTGCCAGACTTCTACCAAAGGTGCTTAGAGTTCTAGAGATTATGCCAACATGCCCAGAGAAAAAGGACATGGGGTCTGCCTTTCCATAGGGCCTTACCTAAGAAAGGCAGTCTGCAACCTGGCATGCCTCTACCTGCCGTTTTCCATGACATCTTGAAGGCAGAATGGGAGACACCAGCAGAATTAAAGGGCCACTCAGCCAATTGTTTCCAAGTTATACTCCTTTATTCCTGACGCGGCTAAAGAAATCAAGTTGCCCATCATGGATAACCAGGTATCTAGCCTAGCAACCACCTCTGTGCTTCCCATGGGAGTGGATGGCCTTCCAAAGGACCCCTGCGATAGAAGAATCAAGCAGGCATTACGTAGAAATTTTGATGCCTCAGCAACATCAATTAGAACCTCAGTGACTGGCTCCTTATTTGCCAGAGCAGCCTTCTCCTGGGCATCAGATTTAGCTGCAGCAGAGAGTAATGTTCCGAAGGAGATCAAGGATGAGGTCAAGAAAATTGCACTAGCAACAACCTTCACTGCGGATGCATCCATGGATGCCTTGCAGTTCTCCAGAGCCATGGGATTCAACGTTATGGTGAGAAGGAACACATGGCTACGGAAATGGGAGATAGACCCTTCGACCTCATGCAAAGGTGGTGGCAATCCCATTCAAAGGAACTAACCTTTTTGGTGAGGCATTAGAGAAATAACTCATGGAAGACAAAGAGGAGAAGAAGGTGTTTCCGTCAAAAAAGAGAGAACTGCAGCATAAACAGAGGTTCCTGTCCTTTTGTGACTCCAGGAGGGCTCCAAGATACAGGACATCCAGATCCTCTAAAGGATGATGGCAACCCAGGTCTAGATCGGACAATAGATCTGCAGCCTTTTCCAAGTTTGGACAATACAATAAACTGCAGAAGGAGTCGACTACAATGCCCCAAATCTGATCACCAAGATAGAGGGCAGATTACAGGAATTTGTGAACATGTGGCATCAAACTGTTTTGGACAGATGGGTTCTGGACATGGTAGCAAATGGATATTCTTTGGAATTTGAAACAATGCCACTGAACCATGTCTTTCAGTTACCAAGAAACCCATCCAATAAAAAATATCACCTTCTACTACAGGCGATTTCAACACCTAATGGAAATCAAGGCGATAGAGCCGGTTCCACAAGGTCAGAGGAACCAAGGAGTTTATTCCACCTTCTTTATAGTTCCGAAGGAAAGTGGCAACATCAGAGCTATACTGGACCTCCAGTGGCCGAACTGGTTCATCAAGACCCACAAGTTTCGCATTGAGACACTTCGAACAATTGTGACGACCATCCAGAAGGGAGACTTCTTGGCTTCAATCGATCTCTCAGAGGCTTATCTTCACATCCTCATAAAGGAGGCACACGAAGATTCCTCCATTTTGCTTATGATGGGAGGCACTTCCAGTATCGTGCACTCCCTTTTGGGCTCAAGTCGTCGCCCAGGGTGTTCACCAAGGTTCCAGTAACACTGATGGCCTTACTCAGACTACAAGGAATATCACTTTTTCCTTATTTAGACGACATCTTAATAAAGGCACCCTCCATGCAGAAGGAAGCAGTAAAAATGACATTGGAATGCCTAGAGAAACAGATTTGCTGTCAACACAAAAAAGAGTTCCCTCGCCCCAATGCAGAAAATTGTTCACCTGGGAGTTCTACTAGACATGGTAGAGGACAGGATGTTTTTGTCTCTAGAGAGACAAAGGAAGCTACAGTCCTTGATTTTACATATCCGGAAGAATCAATATCAGGAGATCATGTCTCTGGCACAACTGGTAGGCATGATGGTATCCTGCCAGGATGTGTTACAATGGGCAAGATTCCATACATGCCCGCTTCAATGGTTTCTGCTTCCTTATCAGAGAACCATAGCTCACAGAAAGTACATCTTGGTAAAAGTACCAAGAAGCATCCTTCAACAGTTGGAGTCCCTCTCAGGGAGCCAAAGAGAGTGGTACTAACAATGAACGCCAGTCACTGGGGCTGGGGGGCTCAATCCCAGAGCAGAACAGCCCAGGGGTCCCTGGTCGCAGAATGAGAAATCCAAGAGTATGAACCTGCTAGAACTTGAAAGCCGTAAGGAATGGGCTACTACAATTCAGGAGTCATCTGACAGGAGCCCATGTCCTAGTAACAACAGACAACATGACAGCAAAGTCATACTTGAACAGACAAGGGGGGACCAAGTTCAGCATCCTACACAAAGAAGCCAGCCTCATTCTAAGCTGGGCAGAGAAAAATATCCAGTCTCTGAAGGCAGTTCACATCGCTGGACTGGACAATGTCCTAGCAGATCGATTAAGCAGAGGAAAGATAGATAAAGGAGAATGGATATTGAACAGGGAAGTCTTCCAAATGGTATTCAACAAGTTCAGCACTCCGGATACGGACTTGTTTGCCGATGGTCAAAACTGTCAGGTGCCAAGATTCATGTCCAGAAGAAGGGAACCACAGGCTCTGTGCACAGATGCTCTGAACTGCTACTGGCCAAGGTGTCTTGTGTATGCCTTTCCACCAATCCAACTAATCCACAGGGTGATACAGAAAGTCATAGAACAATGGGCAGAGATGATAATAATAAGCACCACATTGGCCCAGGAGAACGTTTCCAGCATCTGAAGAACCTATCGATCTTGGAATCCTGGCGCCTACCTATCAGAATGGATCTCCTGACACAAGGGCCCCTTCTACATCCACAGCCAGAGATGCTTCATCTCACTGCTTGAAGACGGAACGCTGCCAGCTTAGACAGCTAGGCTACTCAGAGGAGGTGATCTCAACCATGCTCGCCCCAAGGAAGAAATCTACCAGCAGAAGTTATAACGCTATTTGGCAAGTGTACCAGAATTGATGTTCAAACAGACAGAAGGACTCAATACCAATATTTATTAATGAGGTCCTACTTTTTCTCCAAGAAGGTCTGAGCACAAGTACCTTGAAGAGACAAATGACAGCTATTTCAGCCATAGGGGGGTGTAAGAAAGGAAATTCCCTCGCACAACACCAAACATAAAAAGATTTTTACGAGGTACAGCCTTAATTAATCCACCTCAAAATCAGAGTTTAGAGTTGAGGATAGAGTTTCAGGATTTGGGGATTATAGTTACCAGTCCAGAAGGAGAGTAGCTTGAGTGTCTAGTGCTTAGTGGCAAGAAGAGGGAAAGCGGCTTAGACATGCAATCTGAGGGTGCGTGGTTGGGTCTAAAGCACACACACAAAACTGTGGCGAAGGGTAGCTTAATTATACTGTGGAACATACCTTGGGGCAGGATTACATTTTCTGCCCCCAAACTATAACATAATGGATGTCTCCAGGAGGAGACAAAGAACTAGGGAAGCTTTGATTAAGCTTTCCTGGGCAAAACTAAAGTTATAAATGATTATAGATAATCTGCGATGGCTGGTTAGGAGTTGCTATCAGAGGCCTGATTACCTTTGAATAGGGAAGGGAAGATCAGAAGGATGTATTGAGGTGATTAATCCAGGAACTTCTCGAGTGCCTTTATTGTCTGAATTCTTGTACATCTCTGAGGCATGGAGGGGCAGCTAATCAGCCTAACACTCCTTCTAGTAGTTTTGCATACTCCAGCCAGAGTTGGCAACTATATTCTCTGGAACCTCTCTGGAACCTTTGGTTCTGGGGGGGGGTGTGTGTCTCTGGCAGAGGCATGGAGAGAATGAAGGGAATAGTGTCCCTCCTTCTAGACATGTGATGATTTTGGTGGGAAAACACCAAAGGGAGAAGGGTTACTCCCAATCTTCTATAAAGCTCTGGAAATCTTCTCCATGGCTGGTCTGTGGGTGTACAAAAGACCACTTGATGAACAATTAAAGTTAAAGTGCAACCCTGTTTTCCTACTGGCATTGTCTGGCTCAGGGGTCTCAAAGCAAAATGTGAGAAGCATCAGTTTAGCTACTTTCTTACTGGTATTCTGATCCTACTAATAGTGAAATGTCCAGTTGGGACATATTGGGAAACTGCTTCCATGCTCTCAATTATTTTGAATTCAAGTTAAGTAGTAGCTAAATCTTTCCTAAACTCAAAACCATTAAGTTAGCCATGGGAAACCATGAAAACTGTAGGAAAGCATTTGTTGTTACTAGTAACAGAGTTGTTTAATAAAATAACATACGGTCTAAATTTTGGTATTTAAAATTGGTTTGTTTATTACTGGCCTCCCCTAAATATCCTTATTGCCTCTATAAGGGCCAACTCATTTGTCTCTCAACTGAGCATTACTTGTAACAGTTGTTTCATAAAACAGCATACTGTCTAAATTTTTGGTACATAAAATTGGTTTATTTATCACCTGCTGCAACTGAGCATTATTTAAGTTATTAAAATGTACTTAGAAGGTAGGGTATACGTTCCCAACAATAGTGACAAGGTTGATTATAACAGTAGAAATAAAATGCATTTAAACAAAATTGCCTTGCTAAGTAAACATTAAACACATTGGCATGTCGATATTAATATAAACACATGCAAGTTGTTGTACAGACATTGCATCACTAAATATCGCTGTGAATAATCATATTTCCTGAAGTGTATTCTTGCTCATGTTTTGATCCTGATATTGTATCATTCATAATTTCTCCAGAATTATTCCAGAAGTTGACAAATTGCACCCTGAGTGGTAGGCAGTGTAAAGATCTCTTAGATTTCATTTACTTTTCAGGAGAAATAAGATCATTCAGTTATTTATTAAAACAACAGCTAAGAAATGATCTATGTCTTTGATATCAGTAGTGAAAACATTATGCCCTACGAAGGACCACCAATATTTGCATGTCCAAGGAAAATTGCTTTTTAACCCACAGTATCTCAAATATGTAAACATATTTTATCATGCAGTATAACATTGGCATTTGTATTACCATATGTCTTGTATGTATAGGGGATGAGGGAGGTCAAGTGAAAGGAACAATAGTTAAATCAGACTGTCTTCTAGAATACAGTACTACTGCTATGAAGTTTGCCTCAGAGAAATAAAAACTGATATTTTGTTTGGAGTTTAGCAGTATGGTAGTTTCAATGTATAGTAGCCCTAAGAGTCCAGCCTAGCCTGATATTGTCCATTGCTTGGAAGATAAGCAGGGTTAGCCACAGTTAGAATTTGGATGGGAAATCACCAAGGAAGATCTGGGCTGCTATGCAGAGGAAGGCAATGGCAAACCACCTCTGCTCATGTCTTGCCTTGAAAAACCCATGAGGGAGAACTTCATGGGTCGCTATGAGTGGGTTGTTGTGACTCAGTGGTACACTTTACCTTAGATTCAATACTCTTTATATAGGATGATGGAATTTACCACCATAAAACAAAGACAACTTTTCTAACAAGTTAAAATATGTTTTCTTGTAGCCCAAAGTGGTAGTTTTCACATAGCTGATGTTAAATACATTTGACACAGATAAATCTATAACAGGTGAGTAGCTAGCTGTTGCACAGTGTTTTAATGAATTGCTTTTTTTTTTTAGGAATATCTCTGCCTCCAAAAAGCAAGCTGGATATTCCTATACTGTTTGCACCTCAGAGTATGAAACTATATGAAGCTGCGCTAGTTATTAATGTTGAGAAAATGCTTGGTGAAAACTGGTCTCTTGATGATTCCTTTGAATTAAACGAGAAACTAAGCAGGTAAGTATTTTAATTGTGAAATGTATCAATGGGTATGTAAAACTGATCATGGAATATTTCTCTTATTTCATTGTCTTCTGCTTTATTTTTTCCTTGTTCAGTCATTATAAATAAAAAAATGCAAAAAATATTTGTGATTTTAATTTCCTGAATAAGGCAGATGAAAACAGAGTCAATGGTCTTCCATGGGAGTGAATGTTCTTGGCTAATCTCAGCAATATCAGTAATGCTTTATAGGATTTTAGAAGAGTTTGTATCCTCAATGCATAAGATAAATGAGATCAGAAAAAAAATCATGCAATGAACAATAAAAAACAGGGTGTTGAGAATGCCTTAGGAAGGATACCTTTGCTTCTTGTAAGAAGTGGCAACAATTTGAATGACTTCAGTTACTTGAGTCATCCAAAAAGTGAGCATCTTTTGGGACACAAGTTCTACTGAAGCAATTGTAAAATGCAATCACAAATCAGAACTGGAAAACTTAGTTAATTGTTTTAAGTCAATATCCATTTTCCAGAGGAATTGTATTCATCCACAGATCTTTTAAATATCTCAGCAGCACTGTGATACTTGAGAGTGGAGAAATCAAAGCACTCCAATGGATCTACCCAATACATGGAATTCCTGAAGCACCACTCAATAAATCAGCACCAGGTACATAAAAACAAAGAAAATGCAAAGTACGGGCTTGTTCAGATTTTCTCTAAGCTACTATTCAGACTGGAAATAGAGCAGTGGTACTCTGCTATTATTTCTATTTATTTATATTTCTGTGCTGCCTCTTCAGAGTCCTACTAAAAATTACCTCAATATTAAAAACAAGCCATTGTCCATAAGCAGCATAAAAACTATCCATAAAGCAGAAGCAGACCATTAAAAAACTGGTAAGAAAAAACCCTCTAATTAAAAGCCTAGGTAAAAAGATATTTTTTGTCCTGGAACCTAAAAGAAACTAAAGTAAGTGCTAGGAGAACCTCAAGGGGAACGGCATTCTAAAACAAGGTGCGACCACATAAAGTGCCCCATGTTGCCACCTATCTGACCTCTGAAGGTGGGGACAAGAGAGAGCAGGACTTGAGAGGCAGATCTTAACTGGTGGGCTGCATAGAATGGGAGAAGATTGTCAGGGCCCCAAGCTATTTAAGGACATAAAGTAAGAACCAGCACTTTTAATTGTGCCAAAAAACCAGTTGGCTAACTGGTGCAGATCTTTCAGCACAGGGGAAATACGATCCCTGTACCCAACCCCTGACAGTAGCCTGGCTGCTGCATTTTGGACCAATAGAAGTTTCCAGGCTGTTTTCAAAGGCAATCCTATGTAGAATGCATTACAGTAATCTAAGATGATTGTGATCAGAGCATGGATCACTATGGTTTGGTCACACAGAAAAGACCAAGATCCAATAACTCCCACAAGCTATGAACCTATTCCAGGACAGGCTGACTCAGCAGTCCTCAGGCACCTTCCCTATTAACCAACAGCACCTCAGTCTTATCAGGATTGAGCCTCAGTTTATTAGCCCTCATCTATCCCATTACCTTCTCCAGGTACCTATTCAGAACTTCCACAGACCAACCTGGCATAGGTGTGAAGGAGAAATAGAGTTGGTGTCATCTGCATGTTGGTGACACCTCACTCCAAATCCCTGAATGACCTCTTCCTGAGCTTTCTTGTAGATGCTAAATAGCATGGGAGACAAGATGGAACCTTCCAGGACCTCATAGCTAAAATGCCATGTGGCTGAGCAGCAGTCCCCCTTCTGGAATTGGTTTGTTGAGTCTTACTGAGATGAAACACCTTGTTCACTTCCTCAGGCCTCACCAACTGAAAGTTATCCATACAACTAGAACCAGACTGCTAGTGATCTCAGTATGGATATTTAAGTGAGCAAATAAATAAATTGAGTCTTTCCAACTCTATCCTTGGCCTCTAATGAGGGGTGTACACCGCCCCCCAAAATCCATGAAGTTGGCTGCCTAGGAATATGTTGAGTCCCCTCTGATTGGCAGTCTTCAAGGAGCAACTGGACATATACTTGTCAGGGATGCTTTAGGCTGTTCCTGAATTGGGCAGGGAGTTGGACTAGATGATCTGTAAGACCCCTTCCAACTCTATGGTTCTACGAAATCTGGATTGGGGATCCCTGAAATCTGGGAAAGATTCTCTGATTTGGTCCAGCGAGATTAGAGAATCCTGAATTTATTTGGCCATTTTTCCCTATGGGGAAAACTATCCAGGGGCAATCCAGGAGGTGTGTGTGTGTGTGTAATTTTTCAAGTAAACTTCACCAAATTTGCAGGGCACCCACTCTTGATGGTCCACTAAAGACCCCCCCTCCCAAGTTTCAGGAAGATTGGATCCTGAGGCCCTGTCTACGAGCCCCTGAAGAAAATGCTGCCAGCCACTCCCCATTGTTTCTTATGAGGAAACATTTCCAAGGAGGCTCTCAGGCGGAAACACAGGGTCAAGCCTGCCACTGGCTAGAGGCAAACTCCCAAATGCAAGCTCAACAGAACCAAACTGAAGCAAGGGAATGGAATCCCCCTCCCCCCGAAACAAAGTGAAGCAAGGGGAAGGAACAACATTAAACCAGATAATCATGTCAGATCACTTTGTTCTGAAGGCTCGTCTGAGCATGCCGCTCCTTTCCCGGGTGGGCGGTGAGCGGATTTACGCTCGCCCGCGGAGGCTTATGGATCCAATTGGTTTCCAGGCGGCTCTGCGGGATCCGATGCCCCCTGGCAGTACGTTAGATGAGCTGGTGGATGATTGGCATGGCCGTCTTTCCGAAGCCATCGACGCTATTGCCCCCTGCCGTCCTCTCCGAGCCCGCAAACGGGTAGCTCCTTGGTTTACCGAGGAGCTTCGCCAGATGAAGCGGTCTCTGAGACGACTAGAGCGAGTGTGGAGGCGGGGGCGCGACGAAGAGGCAAGAACATCTTATAGGACGTTTATGAAAGCCTATGAGGTGGCAGTGAAAGCAGCAAAGAGGGATTTCTTTGCTGCTTCCATTGCATCCGCTAGCTCACGCCCGGCTCAATTATTTCAAACAGTTCGGTCCTTGGTCTCCCTCTCTCAGGGAGACCACCAAATTCTTAATTCAACTATTGGCTGCGAGGCTTTTGCGAGCTATTTTGCGGGTAAAATCTTGTCCCTTCGCCGTGGCCTGCCACCCACTGTTGATACAGTAAGGGAACTGGAGACCCCTTGGCCGTCTTCTGGGTCCGTATTAGACCATTTCAGCCTGCTCTCTCAGGACGATGTGGACAGGATCCTGCAGGGGATGAGGCCAACCACCTGTCCTCTGGACCCCTGCCCATCCTGGCTGGAGAAGGCCAGCTCGGAGGGGCTACGGGACCATCTGGAGGCCATTGTTAACATCTCCCTGAGCTCTGGGGTTTTTCCAGGAGTGTTAAAGGAGGTGGTAGTGCGGCCCCTCCTGAAAAAACCATCTTTGGACCCCACTGACCCGTCCAGTTACCGCCCAGTGTCGAACCTCCCGTTCCTGGGCAAGGTGATTGAGCGGGCGGTGGCGGTACAACTGCAGGAATTCCTGAATGATGCTCTAGTCCTGGACCCATTCCAGTCTGGCTTCCGTCCTGGCCATGGGACGGAGACAGCCTTGGTTGCCCTCACAGACGACCTTCGCAGGCATCTGGATCGAGGCGGGTCAGCGCTGCTTGTGTTACTTGATCTCACAGCAGCGTTTGACACGGTTGACTATGATTTGTTGGCCAGCCGCCTTGCCGACGTGAGGATTAGGGGGACAGTCTTACAGTGGCTGGTCTCCTTTCTCCAGGGTCGGGGACAGAGGGTGGCGCTCGGGGGAGATCTATCGGCCCGTCACCCTTTGGTGTGCGGGGTTCCCCAAGGGGCGATACTCTCCCCAATGTTATTTAACATCTATATGCGCCCCCTCACCCAGTTGGTGCGGAGGTTTGGGCTGGGTTGTCATCAATACGCGGATGACACCCAACTTTTTCTGTTGATGGACGGCCGGCCAGACACGGCCCCAGACAATCTGGCCAGAGCTTTGGAGGCTGTGACGGCATGGTTGAAACAGAGCAGGCTGAAATTGAACCCAGTGAAGACGGAGGTCCTGCAGCTGGGACGGGGGCTGCCAGATGTTGGGATCCAGCTCCCTGCCCTCGATGGGACACCACTGGCAACTTTGCCAGTGGTAAAGAGTCTGGGTGTGCTCCTGGATGCCTCCCTATCGATGGAGGCCCAGGTCACGGCGGTTGCCAAGTCTGCATTTTTCCATCTTCGTCAGATCAGGCAACTTGCCCCCTACCTGACGCCCCAGGACCTGGCTACAGTGATCCATGCAACGGTCACCTCCAGGCTAGATTACTGTAACTCACTCTACGCTGGGCTACCCCTGGGCCTGATCCGGAAACTACAACTGGTCCAGAATGCGGCGGCACGGGTCCTGACTGGTATACCTTACCAGTCACACATCACACCTGTCCTGCGCCAGCTGCACTGGCTTCCAGTTGAATTCCGAATCAGGTTCAAAGTGTTGGTTCTTACCTTTAAAGCCCTGAGTGGGTTGGGACCGGCATATCTTCGGGACCGCCTCTCCCTGTACGTTCCCCGGAGATCGCTCCGATCAGCGAATAAATATTTACTTGTGGTCCCCGGCCCTAAGGAAGCCCGCCTCGCTTCAACCAGGGCCAGGGCTTTTTCAGTCCTGGCCCCAGCCTGGTGGAACGCTCTGTCAATGGAAACCCGGGCCCAGCGGGACATATTATCGTTCCGCCGGGCCTGTAAGACAGAGCTGTTCCGCCAGGCGTTTGGTGATTGAAGGGGGCGGTGCCATGTCGGCCTCCCACCTTTGGGGTGGGGAAGGTTCTCCCCACCACTGCACCTTGTTAATTTGTTTTATTATTTGTATATTGATTTTAGTTTTGTTTTTATCAATTTTAACTGTTCACCGCCCAGAGCCCCTGGGATGGGCGGTATATAAATTGAATAAATAAAATAAAGAATAAATAAAAACAGAGAATTCCATCCAAACCAAACTGAAACAAGGGACATTGTTGCAACTTAGCCCAACTGAACCAGTATTGCTCACAGAAGCCAGGCAGACAAGGAAAGCACCTACACGGATTGGCCTCTCAGTTTCTCCCCCCAGCTTCACTTCTGCCCCTCTTACCTCTACCTCACTACCCATCTCTTTTCTCTCTTGCCTCTTGGAAAAAAATGCAGGAGAGGACAGGGGAACAGCCAGCCAAGAGACTGAAACCACATTTCCTGGATTTACTTGGATTAACCCAGATTTATCCAGGAGCCTTAATCTGGCTTCCTTGATCAGCTCTGGGATTCTTTAATTTGATCCCGGAAAGCCAGATTGGCACAAATCTAGATATTTCACCTGATTCCCTAATCCAGGTCACATACCCCTACCTCTAACCACTGTTGTCATTGGTACCAGTGAGTCCTTTGTGAGTCCTTTGTTTGAACTGTGTAAAAACCGTTTTTTTATTATAAGCAGTGTCCTTCTATAGTATGCTTTAAACTGGATGGATTCTCTGTGAGTGCATGTTATGAGGCACTTCTTGAAATTTTTAAGACTACTATTACACCGTATTTTGTCATGATACGAATCTTCCTTAAACAAAATGGCACTGACTGATCTTTTTATGGAATTTATAATGTTCTTTATTTAAAGTAAAACTAAAGTCTAGTGGTACCTTAAAGACATTTATTTAAAGGCCAGTTGACTAGCCATTCTCTAGAGGGGTGAACAGCAGGTGAGAGGGCACCTGTTATTTACTTCTTCACATGTGCCCAAATGGTACACTCTCTGTGTCGCCTGACGATGACATCACTTCCAGTGTGACTTGGAAGCAATGATGACACATGAGGGATGATTCTTTAGGAAATGGCCCCAAACATAGCATTTTTGCTATGAAATGATGTCATTGACCGGGGGCACAGGCACATTCGCTCCCATTTTCTCAGCTTCCTTGTCAGGTTTTGGGTGGCCTACATTCTACTGCCAATCTCCAGTGATCAACTGACAAAGGCTACAAGCACCAGGAGATTGCCTTCCATTAATGGGAACCGGTTGTATATATCTAATGCATTCTTATTTTTGAAGGTCAAAAAGTAATTTTTTTTTTTATGCAGCCTTTTGGAATATTACTGTAATTTATACACAAGAAGTGGCTGTGACTTACATTCCAATTAAGTTATGTTAACAGGACTTAAAGTGATTTTTGTATCTAGGGAGAAATTGACTTTCTGTCTCTGTTATATGTCACAATACAACAATACTAGCCTGAGCATGTAGCAGTAATTTCTTTTGCAGTGAGAAGGGGAAAGTTTTGTAGAAGGCCTTAGTGCATGTACAGGGCTAAAAACTTCAGGGCTCATGTAGTTGAGATTTCAGGAGCAGGCCAGCGCCTGTAGATATTGTTAGTTGTATTTCAGTGCACAATCATGCATGTTACAAGAAACATCAAAATCAGTGATAGGTATAATTATGTAGAGTATTGCAGTCTAAAAATGTATTTTTATAACAATTTTAGGAAAATGAGTTTGTATAATAAACACATTATATGGCATGGTTTAGATTCTTGGTTTAGTTCAAAATGGGGAATTGTATGCCCGTGTAATTTTTTCTTTCTAATATATGCATTGTTTCTTAGCCACAGCACAATTAAAGAATTAATTTCTTCTTTCTTCTGGTAACTATTAAGAACATTGGGAACCAGTTTATAAGCTAATAGCCTTCATAAAGAACACTATGTGGGCCGATAAGGGCTCTTCAAAATATGTTAGTCAGTTTTATACAAATGCTTTTGTCAAGGAATGAAAACAACAATCTGCCTTGGTGGTCTTAGTGTAGGAAGGTAATTGAGAAACTTATTGAAGAATTAAATTATTGAACATAATTGAACAGTTATTATTTGTACTGTCATTATTCTAATTTGTTAAGGACCCTTAACTTGAGGGAGAATGGCAATGCAATGTTAATTACAGATTTCATCCCATCAGTTTGCACGTTAATTCATCAAAGGTGGAAAGCAGAATATTACAATCACATTTTTTTCTTATTTTTTTACACAGCATGGCACCTTCATAAACTGTTATGTTGCCTAATGTGCATATTTGTATTGGATGCTATATTATTTCTTCATACCTACTGTCTCTTCAGATAATTTTTAAAATGTTTTAATTGCATTTGGGTTATATTTTATCCTCACTTTTAAAATTACTGTTCTGAAGGGTGTGCTATAAGTTTTGGAGATAAGTAAGCAGCAGCTTACAAAGAAATTTAGACTGCAATGCTTTCCATGGAGTAAGCCCTATTAAATAACATATGACTTACTTTAGAGCAGGCCTACTTGGAATTACTCTCTGAGGATACCAGGTAGGATCCAAAGTATAGGTTGACTTATGATGACAGAACCTTTCCTGCTTTTCCCTTTTATAGCAGGCCCTGAAAAGTCATAGTGCTAGGTTATGAGGCCCCTAGGAACAAAAAGCCACTGGGCATGAGAGGAAGGGGAGTTTGGTAAAATGTTCCTTATCTTGCTTTGGTGCCAGTGGAACTCATGCTCCAATATACTTCCTGTATAAAGCACTAGAGCAAGGTGGAGAAATTTTGCCTTATTCTTCCACCCCACTGCAACTCTTTACTGCTTTTTGTTCATTAAAATGTCATAACTGCTGGCCATGCCTTTTTATGGGGTCACAGAGGCCTGCTTTGGGAAGCAGAAGGCAGGAATATACCATGAATGTTTTCCCTTCAAGAAACTACAATGTCTAATGTGGTAAGATTCTAGGAAAATCTTTTTACTATTTTACTTCTACAGTGGTTCTTTGCTGTCAAGCCCGTAGCAGAGCAGAAGAAAGAGTAGAAGTGCTGCTAACTGGTGTCGTTCCTGGAGTGAGAGGTTCACAAATAGTCAGAGACTCTGCAACCCCTTTGAACGCCAAGTCAGTCACTATTCAAAATGAAGTTCAAGTGACTGAAGGTAAGGAGGAAAAAATTCTAAATTTCTTCATTCTGTTAACTGATTGGCAGTCCTGGGGAAAATTACTACCTGATCCCAAGGTGATGATTGGCTTTACCCTGGACATGTAAGAAGGGGCCACAAGAACTAAGCACTGATGTAGCCCTTCCTGCCTCCCTCTCATGATCTGCCTAGGTTCACAAAATAAGCATTACAGTCAGATGGCCATCTAGCCTCTACTTAAAAACCTCCGAAGAAGGAGAGCCCACCACCTCCCAAGGAAGCCTGTTCTACTGAGGAACCTCTCTAACTGTCAGGAAGTTCTTCCTAATGTTTAGCTGAAAACTCTTTTGATTTAATTTCAATCTGTTGGCTCTGGTCTGACCTTCTGGGGCAGCAGAAAACAATTCCGTGCTATCCTGTATATGACAGCCCTTCAGATACTTGAAGATGGTTATCATATCACTTCTTAGTCATCTCCTGTCCAAGCTGAACATACTGAGCTACTTAAACCTTTCCCCATAGGACTTGGTCTCCAGACCCCTCACCATCTTTGTTGCCCTCCTCTGGACACGTTCCAGCTTATCTATATCCTTCTGAAATTGTGGTGATCAAACTGAACACAATATTCTAGGTGAGGTCTAACCAGAGCAGAGTTGAGCAATACCATCACTTTGGGGTATTAGAAAATTTTCTGAAATGAGCAGTAAGTACACTTTAGAGGATGATGATGTGTCTTCTGCAAAACACAGAGAATAGTCAAGGAAAATATTCTCTGGGATTCAAGTCACATAACCCTTCTGACTATAGAACTATAAACATTATATGAATGTATGTGATGCTGAAAGGACTGTCTCAGAAAAAACTATGTAGTATCTTTTATTTTATAATAATGGAGTAACTTTGATGGTTAGAAATATATCAAATAAGTTATTTTAAACATCATTTCATCTAATTCCCTAAATAGTGTGGTATTTAAGTGGAATTGAGTAAAGTACATTTAACGCACCAGAGTGACAACATTTTGAAATATTATGATTACTGATATGTCAGGGTAATAATTTATCGTTATTAACTCAATATTCTGTTATGTATTGCATGGCACAAATTTGGGATATCACAGCTTTTCAGACAAGTACTATGATAATCAAGTGTTTTGACACTAGCAGTAGGATCAGTAGCAATTTTCATACTTCTGTCAATGACATTATTATGCTATTCTTGGATGAATGTAGAGGAATGTAATGTCTGTCAAGAAATCAAACTTTGTGGTACTTTCAGTATTCTTCAGGCAGCCAGCAAAAACATAAATAAAAGTGCTCTGAGATCATAATAATGACAAGCTGCATTTTATTTCCCCCCTCTGCCTTTGAAAATGACAACCAATGTATGTGACTATGTATGCATGCATGATACATAGTAAGTATTTTTATATCCAAGGATAGATAATGATAATTATAGAGAGTGCACATTTAAATAGCCTCTACATTGATTCAGTATTTAAATTATTTAGACATGAATACATTCTTGCATTACAAAACTTTTCTAGGTCTTACTGGAATTTTAATTAGGTAAAATCAGCATGATTTGAAATTAAAGCAAGAATTATTTCAGTTCATTAACAAAAACGAGTTTGAGAATGGCTGAATCCCAATGGCTGGATTCAGTGAAATAATAATGTCAACATTTGAGTCTTAGAATTTATCATACAGGATTTGATTTTTTAATAAAAGCTGCCACACTGTCTTTGCTGCTATTTAAAACATGTAATAATTGCCATGTATCTTACACTACTCAGTACTTTATTAATATCATTACTTAACATTTATCAAGTGCCTAAAGCAGCTTGGTGTGGAAAATAGAAGAAATCAGTGTGGCACACACTTACCATAGTATGATGAGATAAGAAAAGGAAGAGAAGAAACAATAAGTGAGAGGCTGAGCGAAAAGACAGAAAAAAATACCATCGTCACAAATATGAACACATTTCATACTCTGGAGATTAGATTTGTTCACTTATTATTAGTTCAGAATTCAAGCCAGTTGGAATGATTGAAAGAGTAGACTATAAATTTATGTAAATAAATAAATAAAACCCTCCAAGAACTAGTCCATCTATGGCTAGAACTACAAAGACCCTGCAGTGATCTCTGCCTGTACAAATACATTTTAAAACTACCACAATCCCAGAAATTGCTGTGTGCTTGTTGCAGCCAGAGCTCTGGAAGGATCAGTTCACATACTACAATTTTTAACAGAGATGGTAAGAGTGAAGATAAGTACTGTTATGTATGATCTGAATTAAAAATGTTTCTAATAAGGAAAAAATCCTAGGAGAGAGGCATAGCACAGTTCTTAATGTATTTCATGCTGACCATTTTTTCCCAGTACTGGGCCTTAATTGGTAACTGCATTTCCCTGGGTAATTCTGTAGATCTTAAATTTGAAAGTTCTAAATTTTCTCCTTAAATGTTTTTTCTGTTTGAAGGACAGCTATTCTCTAACAGAAATACCACTAATGGTATAATGAACTAAATGAATTAAAATATATTGTACACCAAGACTAAAATGGTAGTTATTATCTATCATGAAGACAAGGACACAGCCTTATGGTAACTTTATTGTAACCACAAAGATACTGAAAGAGGTATCTTTGAAATCTACATGGTGCCAGTAAAAGCCAAACTGATCTGGATATGGATAGTGAAACTTCTATTCCTTAAGAGGCCAATGGAGAGGGTCAATATACTTCACATACACACCCATATAGCTTAGTAGTACTGAAGATAGCAAGAATGTGCTGAAAGGTGGGTGATCCAGTTTATGTATTGGGGTTGACACTCAATGCCTTAATAGACTCTGACTTTTTGGCCTGTTTGGGGCTCTATGTCAAGTGATGGTTCCTGGATCACCTGGGAGCCTGGTTTGCTGAGAGGTACAGTGAGGAGGAGACAGCTACAGCAGCAGCGTTGGGACGCATCTGGCTTTTAGGAGGGTTCCATTGCTATGCAGGGCTCTCCCTGCAGCTCCCAGCCTGTAGGCCAATCAGAGCTCAGCTGTCTGGGCTGGGGCAGGGCACAGAAACTGGACCTAGGAAGAAGAAATTTTCTTTCAGGTCTGCTCACGTAGGATTTAAATAAGGCCACCTTTTCCAGTTTGCTCCTGTTTGCCCACTAGCCCTTCGTCTTTGACAGTTTTTTGGGGTTGCATCGTTTCAGGTTCCTATTCAGTAATGGCTCGTAATTTCTAGTCTATTTGTCACAACTGGGTGTGGTGGTATAGGCATTGGGTTGAATCTATTTGGAGGAAAGCAGAGCCAGCGTGCCCGCTTCCCCCATCTTTGAAGATCCCTTTTAGGGATCTTGGGGTGAGGGCTGGTGGCAACTTGCTCAGCTCAGGGACTCTGGATGCTCTCATTCCCAGATGGCAGGGAGAACCACACAGTTGCTTACATCCATGTGGAATCCAATGTCCTGCTGTCCCATGGAAAACGACCCCCCTTCCAAGCACACAGGATGCAGGTTGTGGGAGTGAGGGTTGTCATTGGCTGGCAGGCGGGTCACCTGATCCCTGGATCCATTGTCTTATGCTACACCATGGTTCTTACAACTGTCACTAATAAAGTTGTGGCCATTCTTAAACTCCAGTTGGGTGTTTCATTATTTCTCACCCTCGTCTATTTCTTAGACATTGGACCAGTAATATGTTCTTTGATCAGCTTCTGGAAACCACTGGCTCAGCTGGCTGCTGGAGAATCACTAGGTCTTTCAGAGGAAGATGGTGACATGCCCCCTTACCTAATCTGCATCTCATTGTCGTACATGGCCATCTAATGTCTGTTTGATATTGTAGTGACCTTGTAGTTTGAGTCACAATGGTAGTAATCTGTGATGAGCCATAGTTATAGTTATATCTCCTGACATAGATAAGGACATCTGGGTTGGGCTCCACCTTTTCAGCATCATCCATTCTTTGGTTAATCTTCAGTCAGATAATGGTGCATATGGTCTAACAGAGTTTCAACAGCCTGCTCCTTAAAAGCTCAGCAGAACCTTACTTGTGTATGATATGATTTGTTGAGTCAGGACGGAACTTGCATGATAAAAATCATCCTCCATAATCTGTTGTAATACATCCTTTTTCTGACCTAATAATCTTCTCCACCTGCCTGTTGCTGGATGGAAGTGCACTGATATCATATAACATACCAGATCATCGTAAAGGAATGTCCAAATTTTCTCCATGGTAAACTGGCCCTACTACCTTACATGATAGCATCTGGCATTGAGTTGAAAAAAGTCAACCTAGGACTTTAGTAATAACGGAAGATGTTATTGGTGAAACAAGAATCACTTCCAGATATTTAGAATATGAGCCAATCACTGTCAAGAAGCTCAGCCTCTAGAATGGGCCAGCAAAGTCAATATGAAGTTGTGACCATGGCGTTTTTGCTGCTCACTGCTGCACCAGGATATGGCAAACGTAGCCTTGAAATCGCCAAGGTACGTGACTGGAGGCTTTTAGGGTGATGAGACTTTTGTCTGGGAGAAAGAAGCCCTTATGAACTAATAGTTCATGTTGTTTTGATGCTAATGACATGAATTTCTCCTCAAGCTTCTGTTGGTTAGAAGTAAACAGTTCCAACCATTGTCTGAAAGTGGCAATAATGAATGTCTGACCGTAGATGTAGACATGGATTTGTTCTTGCCAACTAATATGGTGATAGCCTCATCAGTTCGGACATAATTGTCTTCTGTTGCAGGGCTTTTTTATGGGAAGAGGTGGTGGAACTCTCAAGTGGGAAATGAGGGAGAAACACATGGGATTCTTTGAAATAATATTATTTTCATGCTCTATGGACTTACATCAACTTTAAAGCAGTTTCCAAACTTGAGACATGTCACCAACTTCCTCAGTTCTTTTTTGGGTCTCTACCACGGAATGATGACCTTGAAGCAACCATGTTTTAACATACTTTGTTGGATCAAACACTGTCAAGCGAGGTCCAACAATTCTTATAAACAATAAAGATGTTATGGTTTTGACTGACAAGGAGGACCTTTCTGGAGTGACAATCAGGTTCATCTTGGAAAATCCTCTTTCACACTCACTGGAGGAAATAGCTACTGTATTGAGGGTGCGCCAAATCCGAGACAGTTCCTTGGGCATCTCTTCTCTGAGTTTTAGATGTTCTCTGAAGGCTTGAATGGCTTCTTTTTCATTGAGCTGAAATCTTCTTGCCTGTGTGCTTATTTCATCTTTCCCATAGAGAACGTTGTCCCTTGGGTTTGCTGACCAGTTCTTAGAATCCAGAACTCTTCCACACCTTGACAGTTGTCTTCCTTTGAAAGCAGTCTTTTCTGAAGAGAAATTTTAAGTTGTTCATAGAATGCAACTGGGGACATTGGTAGGTCATCAACTCTGTTTTTTCTATACAGAGGGACAGCCTTAAATTGCAGATCTTCCGTTGACTTGAGTGCTTCCTAATAATAAGGACCTGGAACTGTGCTTCTCTTCCCACAAACATCAACAAGACACTCAGTCTTGCAGTGGGCTTTATAAAGATCAATATTTCTCCACTGCAAATCTAAGGTCAACTCTGTCAGTTCTTGCACAGCATCACAAATCAAGCCAAGATCCATAATAAATTCAACCAATGTGATCTTTCTGTGAAGACCTTCATATGTGATCTTCTCTTTTCTGTCTCGACAATCTTCTGATCTTTTTCAAAATGAAGCACTAGGGCTTCATAATCCTGCCAACTAGCCAAAACAGTTCTGTAGATGCAATCCATCTTGTAGACAGAATCCTTCCAATTTTTAAAATCTCCATCTCCAACATAGCTGCACATGACTTGAGCTGACTTGCATTTTTGGGAGATGAATGATACATGACATACAACTTGTTAAAAAAACTCTTAAATCTATTGATGCGAGAAACTTCTTTGACAACATCATGTACTGATAACTGCAGCCTATGGCTAGCACAATGCTGTATAACAATGGCAGAGAATCTGTCTTTGAAAACTTTTGAAACTCCTCCATGGGATCTCAGCATCACTGCCGCACCATCACATGTCAATGAAACTAGATTTTCCTGTAAGAATTCTTCAGTGAACCCTAGTGACTCAATATGAGACTTCAAAGTTTGATATATACCATTTGCTGTTATGTCTTCCAGCTCTATCAAACCAGTGAAGAGATTTACAGGCTCTTCCATGTCTATTTCCTCAATGCAGATGTGAATATATACTATCAGTACAGATTTCTGACTTACAGTTGTAGATTCATGGAGTATCAGTGATCTTTCTGATCAATGTGGTTCTCATTTCACTGCCAATGTGATTTATGATATTTATAAAGGCATTAGTTGAGTGCAAAATTCTCCCCATATCAACACCATTTAATTCTTGTAAATCAATTTCAGCTTCAAAATCATTCTTTTTAGTCACCTTATATGCAGTACATAATATCTTATTGGTAATTTCCTTCTCTCTAGCTAGTGACTTCAGATATACTGTTTCAAGCCTTTCCTTTTCCCCTCTTCATTTATCTTAAGTGCAGCTTTATGACTTGCACTTTCTCTATGGTCAAAAATCTTTTTCCTCAAAGACATTAGTTGTTTCCTAATTTCACCGTAAGATGTTATCTCACAATTTACCCATTCTCTAAAAAGTCACATGCTCACATTCTTCTCTGTGCCTAAGCATTCACCATTCTTGCACACTGAGCAACCTAACTTGCCATCATGAAAAATTAACCAACCTTTCCCCCTCCACCACAAAACCATCCTTCTGCTCTACAGTCCAACAACTGGGCTAGAGGCTTCCACTAACTTCAGAGACTGAAGTGGAACTCCCTGAGTCACTTGTTGCACTTTGAAGTTCTGAACCTGAAGTACTGAAAGTTGAAATTCCAGCTGGATTGATTGATGTTGATGAAGGGCCTTCATTTGCTTGGCACTTCCTTGTAGCCTCAGCAAAAAAAGTCCAAAATCCTTTTCATGGTTTTTGTCACTAGTCCGAAAGAGATTTAAAACAGGAGCAGTTCCAAATGAGCAATCACAGTAAAATCAGTACAGAGTCTTTCTGCCTCTAACTTGCTCTCTGGGTACCCAGATACAGATTTATGTTGTCATGTTGTCTGTTTCTCTAGGTTGACTGGGGAAGACACAGCTATTTTCAAGAGGTGCCGGAATGCCATTCCACAGCGTTTCGGCTGAAAAAAAGCCCTGGTCATAACCTAGCTTAGGCTGGAAGAACCTTCCTCCAGCATAAGTGGCTCTTCCACTGGAGAAAGACCTGTTTAAGTTGGAGGAAAGTTTCAAGTTCTGCTTAATGGAATACAGGCCATTTTCTCAGTAACGCCTACAAAATTTCCACATTGCGGATTAGGGGCAGAGAGCTTACTTAAGGCCTTCTAGGGAATCTGTGGCAGAAGTTAAATTTGAACTGAGGGCTTCCCAACCCAGTTTATTCTTAGATACTACATTACTCAACCTCATTAAAAAGAGTCTAGCTAGCACACATCAAATCTCTCCTTTCCTCCCAGAAGCAAAGGACAGCACTTCCCCCTCCTGTGAGTAATAACTACTGAATAAAATGGGAGTTACTTCTGAATAGATTAGCTTAAAATTGTTCCCAGTGTGTCAGACTTTACAATATTACATGACTTTACAATATGATTACATGACTTTATGGTATGGTTACATGATTTGTCTTCCAAATGGGCCGCTGGATAGTGTTTTCAGAATTTTGGCCATTAGGAAATATGCCATGATGCTATGCAGCAATGTCTGTGAGGTTTAATCTTCCTTAGCCAGTTAATAATTTTTCCACCTGTACTTGGGGTGTCACTTTTGTCCCTCATTATCATTTATAATATATTCTTTATCACTTTCTTCAGTTGATCTCTTCCAAATAATTTTTATTTTTTTTATTTTTATTTATATTCAATTTATGTTCCGTCCTCCCCACATCAGCAGGCTCTGGGGCGGATGCAAAGCTGGAAACATTAAACCAGTCAAACCATATTTTTTCAAATGCATTTGCAATTAGTCAAGATGAAGTTGCTTTTTCTTTATTGTGCACTTCAAAAATTCTGTTCTGGTTTGAGATTCCAGAATGAATACAAAAAAGGAAAATAAAACCAACCCAAAACGTTTTAAGAAATATGCATAAAATTATACTCTTAGAAATGTAATTTGCACCATATCTGCAATTCTGATGCCCAGTGACAGCCAGTTGATTTGAAGTTTTGCAGATGGGGCTAATAATTAAAATTTAAGATAAGCAGCTGGTTATAAGGTTTTTATAGAACCACCACAGGCATTGGATGAAACTGCTATATTGCAGCATACTTATGTTCAAGCTCTTTCTGAAAATTAATCAGCAGAATATCAATTTGGCAGAACATTTGCTCCAATGACTTTATTTGAAGCAAGTAACAATAAGCACAAACAGTTTTCTGTTCCTCCTGGTAACATAACTTTTGTCACGAAAGAGCTCAACTGAGACTTATTCAGACTTTTGCCAATGTCCATCTTTTGCCAATCGAGTCTGTTCACAGACTCATGACCCAGCACATGTTGAGCATATTGTATACTTATGCCCTGAGACTAGTGTGTTTCCATAACCCAGAAGTGAGTTGCAGCCACTGTTGTGGTAATGAGTAGGGAATGGGAGGAGGAAAGAAGAGAGATGAGGGGCATTTCTGAGGTAAAGTGCCCTCTGGACTTAAGGTTGTCCAAATCTCTTGCTTCTCCATATATTTGTTTAAATCCCCTCAGCTGCCCACAATCAGTAAAAAGGGAGACACAAGCTGTATCTAACTGGTTGGTAATGTGTGTAAGTGTTGTCACTACTCCCTTTTTATTGTGTGGTTAGATTTGGGCCTCAAACCCTCATTATTTCACCCTCTGGGTAGGAAACGCTGCCACCAGGAATTCAATTCCAATCTGGTTAATTAATTTCCCCCTGAATATTGTGCCCAAACATTAAGACTCCTTCGTGGGGACTATGTGGCCCTGAGGATGAGACTGGTATATAGAAATCACTTATAAATCTTGGGTGAACAAAAATAAAATAAACCTTTATTAATACATGAAGTGTATTGGTTTCAGGATGTTGGATAATTTTTCTTTAGAAAATAAAACTGTGTACGTTATTCTTCTGACTTAGGTGTCACAATCACTTCTCTCTTCTTTCATTCAGATTTCTGTTAGCTTATTCATCTCACTCTTCCATGATACACTGTCAATATCAAGATCTGATTCTTGCTAGTCCTCAGTATGCCCTGTATGAGTATTTTATTTCCCCCCTAGAATCCCAATGCCTTTCACAGCACTATTTTGGATTCTAATTGGAAGACACTCTGTTAATTCCTGACAGCTTGACTGTTAATTCCCAATTCACACAGCTAACTACCTCTCTTCACACACACTTCTCAGCTCCGCCCATACTCTCAGTCATCAACCAATCACCTCACTCACTCATCCCTCTCTTTCACCCCCCTTCTTCTGTAATGCACCAAACATATAGAGAAACACGCACATCTAACTTCAAACCATTACAGTTGTGTTCCCTAAAGAGTTCTTATTTGTGACCCTACACAAATAACATGGTAGTTATTGGTGAGGTAAATATAAGCTCCTTCATATAGCTGTTTTGACTTGACAGGCAAGATACAGGTGGAACTGAACAACAAACATTTACTTACAAAATATAAGATGTAACACAATAAAGATTTTGTGTGAAATAATCAGTTTCACATGTGCAACTGGTTCTCAACTGGACTTCCCAAAAGTTATATTCCTCCCCCCACCCCTCGTGAGTTAACACACTGAACTGAGCCTTAGTTAACAGAATACAAACACTGAGGGCAGAATCATTTGATTCCTTTTTCTCCAGATAGGGCTCCTCAACATTTAAGGTCCAATGTAACTTTTTAACCAAAGCTTAAATATACTCAGATTTCAGGCCACTCTTTCACTTTACAGAGAGATTCTGTTCATAGAACCTGAACCTGAAAAGCTAAAATTGATGGGCTATTTACAGTGTGTTTATGTAATTAAAAACAGGATTCCTTCCCTAACCTGACCCCAAGTAAAAGCCAAAATGAAAAAGTCTGACTAAGCTTATGCTGTTAGCCATAGCCACCAAAAGCCCTATCTGATGGGAAAAGTGTCTCTCCTGCCTACGTAAACTGAGGCTAACTCACTCATCCCATTCAGTGAAGTTCCAGGGGCTCTTATTGGCTGGCAATCTCTGGGATTTGCAAATGGTTTAAATCACCAGGATTGGATCAGAACTCTGGAAAGTAGATGAGACTTTGGGGTTGATTGCCACAGATACCCTGATTATAGAACTTCTGCTGACATCTGAAAGTGTATGGCATAGACACAACCAATATACTGAAAAAATTAATATGTATGAAAAGTGTGTTCTTCTGCACTTACTATTTAAATTTTTGTAATTTTTCTGCTTTTTAAATGAAGTTCTTATTAACCTCCAGTGTTTTCTATAGTGTTTCCCTTTTGCATCCCATCTAGGGACCTTGAGAACTTCCTGGAGTGTTCATAATTTGATTTTCGTCACATAGCTTTCCTATGTTTGTAGTAATGACATATACCCCTTTTTGCTTTTAGCTGTTGTCAGCATGTGTCAAGTAGTTTTCTAGACACTAATCCTAAAATATTAACATATTCACAAAGTGTTTTATATAATATGATGATGTGCTTGTCTTTTGGGTTTGCAGCACTCTTTGAAAATCTAATTACATTTTTATGTTTTGGACAGTCCTAGATTTGCCATGGAGATACACAATTACCTATGGGACTAGCAAAGAGAGATGATTTTGTCTACTTTCACCTGGCACTTACAAAACATACTGTTTGTCCTCAGGTTCTGCAAATATTAAAATACTTTGCGAGTGCTTAGCAGGAACATAGTGCAGTTAATAAAACAAAAACCCCTCAGAAAAAAGGAAATGTATTATTAATGAAGGAAGACATGGGCCATAAATAAATGGAGGAAACAAAAAATATATAATCCTTTAAGACATTTATTGAGAGATTATACAATACAATTACGAGCTCCGAATGTATAACCCAATTACCAAAAGCAGCTCTTCTTCATATTTGAACTGTGTGAACTATACAATCAAAATTTTGTGTAGTATTGAAGGATTTGATTGCTGAAGGAAACATCTGCTCAGCAGAAGTAATTTTGACTCTGTGGTAGGTTCAAATGATGTCATCTTTTCTCCCTCCTGCTAAGTTTCATTTTTATGTTACAATCTGTGTGGTGGCATTTTGTGCTAAGAAATAATTACAAGCTTTCAACTGTGTCCTACTGTGAGTGCACCACTTCAGCAACACAATTAGCAACAGATAAGTTGGAAAGAGGCATGAAATGGTATTCATATTTTAATGACATGGTATGCATACCACTGAAAGGAGGAGACCATGATTCCAAGAAAGGTCTAAATCAGTAGGTCCCAAATATTTTAACCCAAGAACTCAGAGTTTTGTCTTACCCATAGAAAATAGTGACTCCCCCCCTCCATGACCTGCATTTACTATTAATTTTTAATGCACTAGTTCAGAATGGCCTGTCCTACTAATATGTTCAGCTACTGCTAGAAGCAGCTATTTAACAGCTACTTAAACAATACAAAAGAGAACCATTTTGTGCTCACATCAAAGCATCAGTCACAGGAGAAATTCATTATATCTTTCTATATAGCATATTCATTGGGTGACATTTATTCTAGAAATACTGTGGTGAAATTACTAAGAAGAGATTAAAATGACTGGATGCATTTAAAATACTGTTACTGTATAGTCTCATGCCTCATATCCTTTTGCAAAAATGTGTCCATGTTAAATGGCAAGTGACTTACCATGCTGTCCTGTAGAATGTAGCATTGTATGCTAATATTCAATAGATCACAGTGACTGGGTTGCTCTGCTGTATGCAAAACCCTGACCATTAATCAGTGTGTGCGTGCATGCATGTGTGCGTGTGTAATTATGGCATTACCACATGATTCATGGCCACTGGTTTATCATCTTATATAACTGTCATGGAGCTGCATTATCAGAAACTTTTTGTGATATTTCCCTTTGGTATCCTAGAACACTAAGTGTTATAGTTAAACAAGCAACAGAGCCCAATGTAAAAACAAATACAATGGGCTCTAGTAGCGGGGCTTTAGGAAGGCCATGCCAGCACGGGCCTCTGAAGGCTCCACAGCCGGTGGAGGTAGTGGAAAGGTTGCATGGGGAGGGAGCCCCCCACACTCTGCAGGCAAGCCTCTGAGGGCCACAGAGCCAGCAGAGAGGCATAGCACAGCCCCACAGCTGGCAGAGGCAGCCGGAAGGCATCCCCCCTACACTGTGCTTCCCTGCTGGCTCTGCAGGCAGGCCTCTGAGGGCCACAGAGCTGGTGGGGAGGCAGAGCACAGCCCTGCAGCCAGTGGAGGTGGCAAGAAGGGAGCCTGCCTTCTCCCTGCCCAGCTGATCGGCAGGCAGGCTCTGCCACTGCCCCCCCTTACCTGCGGATCAGGTGGGCAGGTAGAAAGCCTTCTCCCTGCCCAGCTGAGCAGTGGGCAGGCGAGCTCTGCCACCTCCCCTTGCCTGTGGATCAGCTGGGCAGGTTGAAAGCAGCGGTTTGTCCACCTTCTCCCTACCCAGCTGAGAAGCCCCAAGGCAGTGGAAAGGCCTGGTGCCATGGCACCAGGCCTTCCCACAGCTACAGTGGGGAGGCAAACCATTTTGCGTTCATTTCTTATCCTCGCGTTCTGTGCATGTGTGGGCATAAGAAGTGAGTCATCAGCAACAGAGTTTGCCTTTTATGTCTTAGGATGGAACCAGTTGAGGATGGAACCAGTTGTTTATATAAAGAAAAGAATAGTATTATTGAATTTGAAGGTGTAGACAATTCTGGAAAAAAACAATAATTTACACCCGGGAGGTACCATATTTTTTATTTTGCAATGTTGAAAGGGAAGCTGAAGCAAAAAAGGATGAAGAAAAGGAGAGATTATTTATTTCAAATATTTAGATTAGATGTTTCCTCAACCTGGACCTGAGAGAGTTCGCAGTAATGTATACAATATTATAGAAGTATAAAACTATTAAAACATCAGTAAGATTACATTAGTCACATATCTAATGTATAAAGTCAGAAGTAGGGGTGTATCAGAACCAGTTTGGTGTAGTGATTAAGAGCGCGGGACTCTAATCTGGAGAGCCGGGTTTGATTCCCCACTCCTCCACTTGAAGCCAGCTGGGTGACCTTGGGCTAGTCACAGTTTTCTAGAGCTCTCTCAGCCCCACCCTCCTCACAGAGTGTTTTGTTGTGGGAATAATAATAACACACTTTGTAAACCGCTCTGAGTGGGCATTAAGTTGTCCTGAAGGCATTATATAAGTCAAATATTGTGATGATGATGATGATGATGATCTAGGATTTGCGATCAAGCAAAATAGCCAGATTTATTTTCACCATAGCAAATAATGGCTGAATAAATTTGGTATTCTCTATATGTATTTGACAATCTTGAGAACTTCAAGATTCTAATTATTATTGTATAAAAATTTCGGATGAGCTTAAGATTGACTTGATTTAGCAACTATGTTCAGAATTAACTGTTCCTTATTAGCTGACCCTTCTGTTACCAGAATCATTTTTTAAAAAATCTTTCCTTGTATTAAAATCAGCTTTAAAATTTCAAAGGAATATATACTACATGCACTTTATCTTGTCTTTTTAGGATTCCTTACAGCAGATGAATTTTTGTATGAAATTAAGTTTGAATCTGAAAGAGTGAAATCTCAGCTAGGGTCTACGGTAGCTATAAACCTGATGGAGAAACAGTGGGATCCAAAAACTGGAATTGTGACCTTGATCTTCAATACAGTGTTTGCTCCTAACAAGCCAATGAGGTATGTGTGTACTTAGGAGCCTTCTGAAAGCAACATCTGTTGTCATAATTTCAGAAAAGCACCACCTACCCAGCAACAACTTGTGAGTACAGGCATATCAGTTTGTTCCAAAGCTCTCTGGCTACAAAAGCCATCCACCTTCATTTAATAAAAAGGACAACTGTGTGCATGCCAAGAGGTGACTGGGAAAACCTGCTTGCACAAGAAGTCCATATGCTCTTGAATGCATACAGGGCTCTGCACCAGCAAAAAGAAACACTGCTTTTATTTCCACACTGTTTATTTTGAAAATAGCTGATTGTGGTCTTTATGTTTCTGATGGATATATATATATAGGATATCTATAATCAATCTAAGTGGAGTTGAATTATTTTGAAAATATGTTACTTCCCATTATGTAAAAAAGAGTAGTTGGTACCTCTCCTATATCACTGAAGGGAGAAAAATACAAACAAAAGTTAAGTTAAGAGACTTTGCATAAAGTTAGACTTTGATCTAGGAGATTCATATCCAGCCAAGGAGTTATTGGATAATCTTGGACAGGCCGTCATCACTCATCCTGCGTTCCACAGTTTTGTAAAAATGAACAATTTTTGACAAAGACTTTCAACAAATAATTTCATGAAAAGGATATATGTTATTTGTATCTTGAGCTTCCTTTACCCTTCTAAGGAAATGGGGGTTATTTTGACCCAAGAAGTCATGGGAAAAAATGGGTCTACACATTTAAAACTTTCTACAGACACCAGTCTCCTGTTATGCTTTCTCCTCAAAGAATTCCAGTGCCCTGAAGTCCCTCTCTTCCCTCCACATTTCCTTTCTTTTATAAGTTTGGGGTTCATCAAAAGTGTAAAGGGGTCATTCTGGCCCCCAATAGACTTGACTTGAAAGTAAAAGTACTTTGCATAAGAAAATGGGGGTTCTAGTGACCCCAACAAATATTGAAAAATGATTTTAGCACTCAGGGCTCGCACGTCAATTGAGGCTGGGCCAGCCACTGCCTTGAGCGTTAAGGTGCCGAGGGGGCACTGGGGTGAGGGCACGCGCCACAGAGCTCATTTGCCCCGTGCTGCTGTGCCCGACCAGGAGCTCTGTGTTGCTGCTGCCGCCGCCCAAGGTGGTGCGCAGAGCAACTGAGCTGGAGGGAGGATGTATGTGCGCCACCCCGGCTGCCTGCTGCTCCTGGCCCGCAGCAGCTGTGACTGGCCAGGAGCGCAAGCTGGTGGCAGCAGCGTGGGGCAGCTGAGCAGGCAGCCTCCCAGCCCTCCCGCTCAGTTGCTCTGTGCTGCTGCTGCCGCCGCCACCACCAACCCACAGGTGTGGGTGAGGTGCAGCAGGCGGCCAGGGCAGCATGGGGCAACTGAACGGGAGGGCTGGGAGGCCACCCGTGCTCTGCCCTGCCCTGCATAATGATGTCACACACAATGACGTCATCATGCGGTCCGGGTGCGCGCACACGCAGAGCACACACGCACCAACACCCCTGAAGCTGCCTCAGGCACCAGAAATGCTGGCGCCAGCTCTGTTAGCACTGTTTCCATGTATAAATAGATGGACCAACACATACTATCTCCTTTTTATAGGGAGGTGGAGCAAATAGTGAAAACTAAAATTTCCATAATTTATATCCATAAATATTTGTTGGGCAAAAATATAACACTTTTGGCTTTGGGGGTTTACACTACTTTTGGAATTAGGGGTCACAGTGACCCCCAAGGAAACTGCTGTTTGCAACCTGAATTTTTGTGTATATAGTAGGAGCAAGTAAAAGTTCTATACCTGAGCTCTCTCAAAGCTTCCCTTATGTCAATAGCCACATGGAAAAGCTCAACAGTTTTGGAAAATGGGGTCATTCTAGCCCCTTGCAAGCCAAGGCTGGGCATGTTTGTAGGCAATCTTGAACCTCTTCACATTTTTCAGACTTGAAAGTGCCATTCAGCCTGGAACATTAGATAACTCCTAGCCATTTATTTACTGAGCTGATTGTTTTGCTTTGTTGTGCTCTATCAAAGCTTCCCTTCTGCCCCATAGCTACTTTGAAAAGCTCAAATTGAACAGTATTGCAATTTTGGGAAATGGGGTCATTCTATTCCCTTTGCAACACAAATCTGGGCATGCTTGTAGACATCATATGAACCTCTTTGCATTTTCCAGACTTGAAGGAGCCATTCAGCCTGGAACTTTAGATAACCCATAGCCATCTGCCCACTGAGCTGATTGTTTCCCTTTGTTATTCAGGAAGAGCGCTTAATTGTAAGACTCTTACAGGAGCAGCTTGAGGGCAGGTTACAAGAAGGCTAGCAGAAAGAAGCAGATATTTTCTTTTTGTTAACCCTTTAACTAGCAGGAATTGAATGCCCCTTTCCATTGCAAGGGCCTGTTATGTGCCTATTTTTCCCTTGTCCTCAAGAATAACTTTCAATGCAGGACAAAGAAGAGAAAAATTTGGAATTGTGGTAAAAAATATCGCTCATTGAAGACATCAAATCCTCACAAAAATGTAATGGGGTAAAATTGACCCATCCACTTTTAAAGCACAAGAAACAGTTCATTTTAAAGAAAGCAATCATTTTTAATACTGAAACTGCTACCATGTGTTACTTGCTCGCTGCTACCAGTAGGTGTTAGTCGGCCACATGGTGACAACTGCGGGCGACTTGCACATGGTGGCAACTGTGGGCAAGTCACACATGTTGGCAAATGTGGCCGTGTTGCACATGGTGGGCAAGCCACACATGGTGGCAACGGCGGGTAAGTCACACATGGTGGCAACTGCGGGCAAGTCACACATGGTGGCTGTTTCAGTATTATTACAGTTAAAAATTACTTATTTTTATTTATTTATTTTATTTCTTTCAAATTTCTATTCCGCCCTCCACACGAGCGGGCTCAGGGTGGATAACAACATATTAAAATACAATAAAAATTCATCTGCATTAAAACATCATTAAAACAGCAGTGTATTAATACACATTTAAAACAGGATGGTGGACAGCCTTCACAGGGAGGGTTAAGATTTTATACACCCCTTTTTTCAAGACAGTGGAGGCCCAGCTTCAGCCATATGCCTGGTGGAACAACTCTGTCTTGCAGGCCCGGCGGAAGGATAGTAGGTCCTGCCGGGCCCTGATGTCAGCAGACAGAGCATTCCACCAGGTGGGAGCCAGGGCCGAAAAGGCCCTGGCTGTAGTCGAGGCTCAGCGGGCCTCCTTGGGGCCAGGGACCACCAACAGCTGTTTGTCCCCTGATCGGAGTGTCCTCCAGGGAATATATGGGGAGAGGTGGTCCCATAGATACTCTGGTTCCAATCCTCACAGGGCCTTACAGGTCAGTACCATAACCTTGAATCTGATCCGGTACTCCACTGGCAACCAATGCAGCTCACGTAGGATCGGTGTTATATGTGCCTTATTTGGCACTCTTGTAATAAAAAGTGCCACTGCATTTTGTACCAGCTGTAATCTCCGGGTCAGGCTCAAGGGCAGCCCCACATAGAGCAAGTTACAGTAATCTAGCCTAGAGATACCCATTGCTTGGATCACTGTAGTTAAGTCACGGGTTGACAGGTAAGGGACAAGTTGCCTGGTCTGCCGCAGATGGAAAAAAGAGGACCTGACAACCACTGTGACCTGTGTCTCCATTTTCAGGGAGGCATCCAAGATCACCCCCAGGCTCTTAACCCTCGGAACTGGCACTAACGGTGCCAGGAGGGCCAGGAGCTGGAGTCCCGAACCAAATCCCCCGTGGCTCAAGTATGGGACCTCTGTCTTTGTCGGGTTCAGTTTCAGCCGATTCTGCTTCAACCAACCAGTCATGGCTGCAAAAGCATGTTCCAGGACATCTGGGGCTGAGTCGAGCAGACCGTCCATCATCGGATACAATTGGGTGTCATCTGCATATTGATGACACCCAAATCTGAATCTTCACACCAACTGGGCAAGGAGGCGCATATAGATATTAAACAATAATGGGGAGAGTATTGCTCCCTATGGGACCCCACACACCAAAGGGTGGTGGGATGACCATTTCTCCCTAAGTGCCATCCTCTGTCCCCGACCATGGAGAAAAGAGACAAGCCACTGTAAGGCAGTCCCTCATATCCCCACATCAGCAAGGCAGTGAGTCAGAAGATCGTAGTCGACTGTATTGAATGCTGCCAACAGATCCAATAATATCAGCAGCGCCGAGCCACCTCCATCCAGATGTCTACAAAGATCGTCTGTAAGGGCGACCTGCAACATCTCCGTCCCATATCTCAGACGGAACCCGGACTGGAAGGGGTCTAGGGCCAAGACATCCTTCAGGAAGCCCTGCAGCTGTTCCACCACTGCCTGCTCAATCACCTTTCCCAGAAATGGGATGTTCGAAACCGGGCGGTAATTGACCAGGTCGCTGGGGTCCAGCGATGGTTTCTTTAAAAGAGGCCTCACCATAGCTTCCTTTAATGGCCTAGGAAAACCCCCGGAGCCTAAGGATAGGTTAACAATGGCCTCCAGTGAGGACCACAGCCCCTCGACACTGGCCTTTACTAGCCATGATGAGCATGGGTCCAAGGGACATGTGATGGGCCTAACTGATTGCAGGGTCCTGTCAATCTCCTCCCCAAAGAGTGGGGAGAAATTATCAAATACCGGCCCCAAAGACAGCCAAGGGGTCTCTAGCTCATTCACTGAAACAACTGTGGCTGGCAAGATTTTATCAGCAAAAAAACTCCCCAAAGCCTCACAGCTAATATCTGAATTCAAATTTTGACAGCTTCCCTCTGGCAAGGAGACCAATGACCGAACCACATTAAACAATTTTGTTGGGCGTGATCTAGCTGACATGATGGAGGCTGCATAAAACCCTTCACAGCCTTCACCACCATCTCATAGGCTGTCATAAACGTCCTATAGGATGATCTTGCCTCTTCGTCCTGAGATCGTCGCCACACTCGCTCAAGCCGTCTTATTGCTTTCTTTAAAATAAACTATCTCGTGCTTTAAGAGTGTGGGGGGGGTCAATTTTACTCCATTTACATTTCTGTGAGGATTTAATGTTTTCAATGAGGGGTATTTTTGACCCTGATTCCAGATTTTACTCTTCTTTGTCCTGCATTTCTGAAGAAAGTTATTATTGAGGCCTGATTTTTTTCTTAGTAGCTAATGCCATGATTTAGAGAGCTATCAGGTTTCCATTTTTGCGGTTGCAAGTTGGCGTCATTTTGACCCCGATTCCAAAGTCGTGAAAGCAGGGTTTTTTCCCTTGGGAGGGTTAAGAATAAAACCTCATCACCTGTGAGAGTAGTCATTGACTTTAATGACAGAATTTTACATTCTTTAGAAAATAAAACTAAAATGACGTCACTTACCTAGTGCCATTTGTAAACAGTTCTCCTTTCAGCAAAATGATAAATCAAGGTGTAGCTCTGCTGAAACGTGGAGTGCTGCAGCATTTAGCTGACGGCCCTTTCCAAAGTAAGGATTAATATACTACATGCCCCAAAATATTATCTGCAATCTAATTTCAACCACCTGTGTAATGCATTACAATTCTACAAGAATACAAGCTTACATCACACCTTGGACATTGATTGATTTATTTGACTTGCATTATTATGCTTTCTATTGTAATGAATATTTTAAACTTAATTTTGAAGGTATCCGGCAACACTGGTGGTTCACTGCATTACAGGAGGCATTTGGAAGTTTCCATTATTGTTTGTTGCCACTGAACCAGAAGTTGATGATGTTATCAATATTGAAGCAGCTGGTCTAAACAAGGAATCTGTAATTAGCTTTAGGCTTACAAGCAAGACAAGGTAAGAATATCCGTGAAAAAATGCACTGCTCTTTTTTGAGGATGAAATGTCATGTCCATTGGGAGCCTCAGGAGGGGAAGGAAGGGGAATTATGGAACTAGTCAACAAGACTGATTGCCTGACATTATCTCCATATCCCAGTGTGCAAATAGATTAAGGTATATGGAGAAATAAAAACGTTCTTACTGCTAAAGGGATACATGCATTAATTCTTGATGGAGTTGTGAAATCACAGAACCATTGAAACCTCATACACAAGCACATCAATAGAAAGTGCATCAAGATTTGTTACATTCTTATATATTTGTAACAATGTAGTTGTCATCAAGTTTAAACCTAGAAACCATGATTGGACTGAATACACAGTTCATACATGTTCAGAGTGAAGCAGCAAGATCAATTGCACTTGTTCTTTGGTCATTTTGAATTGTGCCTTTTCTTTTGTATGTGTAATACAAATGCTTGAAAATTAATCTAAATCTTGCAATGAATTTCAGGTTTTCTCTTAAAAAGTCAACCAAACAATACACCAGATATAATTTCTGAAGCCTGAATAAGTTATATGGTGAGGTTATATTATCATTTACCATGAAGTGACAAACAACAAATGAACGACAAATTCTTTTTCCCTCCCCCCCTCCAATGTATGTGTGTTATATTGGCCAGTAAATGATGCAAATATGAAATTAATCAAATGTATGTTGTTTCCTATTGGTCTTCTAGAACACTTAAGAATTATTTTAAATGGAAATAGTTTTTGTTTATATAAAAATAGCATTACTAAATCTGTTGATGTAGAAAATATGTGGCTGGCAGACTACTGGATATGCTCCATAAGCCACTCTGAGCTTTCCAAAGGGTAAAAAAGTAATAGTAACACAATAAATATACAAGACAGAAAATATTGATGTTTTCAACAAAACACATTTGGGGAAAGAAGAAAAGTAATTATTTTTATATTGATTTATTATCATTTAATTATTTGAAATGTAATATCATCTAGATACTATACATCTACATCTGAATCTAGAAAACAAAACAAAAAAAATTTGGAGGTTAACGCCCACATCTGTAATAGAAGCACGTCTGAAGTTTTAAGAAATGAAAGCTACTAGCCATTGCTAGGCAACTGCAACAGTGTAGCCAGCTTTCAAGCCTTGATTTCTGCCAGTAAAAAGCAAGGGGAGGGGGCAGGGCCCTTTCCAGGGCTGTTTTGGTCTTTTAGGGAAGAATCATCTAGGTTACATCTGGCAGCAACAGCCAGGCAACTTGCTGCCACACAACATGTGTGACTCACTCAGATCTGATTACTTGCAGCCAACCCACCCCTTGAAAGCTGGAGGGGTGTAATGGTTAAGATTTCAGACTAGGATCTGGAAGCTTTAGCTTTGGCTTTAGTTAATGTTCTCCTGGAGCATTCAGGTAATCATACTACTTCCACTCAGAAGTGCTTAGGGGAACTCCTGCCTTAACTGAGAGTCACTACTTTTAATATCAGATTGGCTGGATTACATCTGTGCTCTAACTTCAGAAAGCCTAAAGAACTCAGAGTGCAAAAAGATAGGGGTCTTAGTAGGGGACTGGAGATACTTCATGCAATAATACACACACAGAAATGGAGTCTTAACAGCCTCACTTTCAAAGGATGTCCTTGGACGTTATTGATTTTCTAAAATGAGCTTACTTCTCACCTCTGTATTTGTGAGATGGCTGTCGGTGGCTATTTCATGGCTGTCAGTGAAGAAGATTCTTCAGAACATGGCAAAGGTGAAGTTATTGGGTTCAATAGAATAGGCTGTTTTAGAGCAAAAGAGTGAAGCAATTGCACTGATAGTGCTATAACCTGCTGGTAGGTGTTTAATAGTAGTGAAGAGATCTAATGTTCTCAGAAAAGACATAATAAAGTCTGAATCATTATATAGATAGAGGCCTCATAATGCAAGTTTGACTCAGCCTTTTCATGTCAGAAACTGCAGAGAATAACCTTATTACACTTCAAAAGCATTTCTCATTTTCTCTTCTAGTGAACATTGTAATTTGTTGAAAGGTACTTTTTTCTTCAGGAAAAAAGTTAACCTTGCTTTTGACACATGTGGGGAAAGAATTTTCAGGTCTTGTTGACCTCTTATTTGGGTCTTTAAAGTGCACAGAGGCTAGGAAGTTTCTAACTTACATAATGAAGGTTTGAAACCATTTCAGATTTTAGTCTCATTTTACTAGAACTGCTGCCATACTTCTCTTTAAAAATAGTTCTCTCACTGTAGCAAAGCAGCTGTGGACCTTCTAAAACAGAGGAAGTTTACCAAACTCAAGTAATCTTTGGTTATTCAACTTGAACTTAAAAGACAAGTATTAGAACAATGACTTACATCCTACTAAGTGCAAATGCAAGTACATTCTTGATGCAGTCCGTTTCTTCCCTCCCACTATTTTCTCCAACAGCCCCCAAAGTGCTGATATTGGAGATTGCAAGACACCCAGGAATAAAAAGCTACAGAGCCCAAAAGGTTACGGTGAGGAAGGGAATTGAATGAATTTGTCTTTCCTTTCCCCTCCTGTCAGTGATGTTTCTGCACCCATTCTTCTTTATTGTCCATACCACATTGTGGTGTAATTATACCTGTAAATACTGAAGAATACTTGGGAGCAGGCATAGGACTCTTAATTAGAGATGGGCACGAACAGCAATACGAACAAAAAAAAGCCACGAGCAGCCCAATCTGCTGTTTATGAACAAGCTGTTTGTGAGGCCCCATTCTAAATGAACAGGTGGTCGTTGTAAGCGTCGTTCGTTGCTGTTCGTCTTGGTGTTCATCAAGCCAGACAGTCTGGCACCTGCAATCAATTCCCTTGGCAACTTAGGCAGGGATTATCTGAATTCTGTCTGAACTCCTGCTGTTGCCCTGGAAACCCCAATCTAAGCCCAATTTAGCTTGATAGGCAGGTCTTCCTTTCAAGTATGGAACTCCAAATTTGTTACAAGGGAGCAAAGAGCAGGCGGGAGGGGGGCTCCAAGCTCTGACTTTGCAGACAGTGGAGAGGGAGAGACAGTTGCTGTTGGCATTTTGATAGAGAGAGTGTGTTGGAGCTTGAATTTTCTTTGTGTGTGGTGGGATAGGGATCTACCCCTTCAAGTTCCAGGGCTGCTGCCAGGCTTTGAGCCAAGCTATTATTTATTATTGGTACCTTTCCTGCTGCCTGCTCTGGTAAGGTTTCTGGGAGTGGTGCGGTAGAGATATACCCACCCTCAGGTTCCAGGGCTGCTGCCATGCTCTGGGACCAAGCTATTATTTATTATTGGTACCTTTCCTGGTGCCTGCTCAGGTCAGGTTTCTGGGAGTGGTGCAGTAGGGATCTTGACCAAACTTGGATGATGGCTGGAGGAGAGCCTGCTGGCCCCCATGAACAGCCAACCACGAACATGTTCATGAACAGGGCCATTTCGTGGTTGTTTGTGAGTCCCTGTTCGTGGATGGCAATGAACAACAAACATGTTAGGTTTTTTTCCTATTCATGCCCATTTCTACTCTTAATGCTAAAATTGCTTCTTATTGATGTAAGCCATTTGGGGGCATCATTGGGGAGGTATAAATATCTAAATAAACAATAAATAAATTATTGCACCTATGTGGTTTCACCTTTTTCTGCTATATTCATCTACATCTTTCACTTCTTTATGCAAAGAAGTTGCCCTCTTCCTGTCAGTGGAATGCTTACTTGGATCACCATTTAAGTCTCTTCACAGGCTTGATAGTCAATGGATTTGTATAATATTTTGACACTCCTTTTTGCTAGCCTAATAAGAGGAGACTCATTCTTTATTCATTGGACTTAGAAGAGTGCAACTCTGTTTACGATTGCAGTGTTACTGCTTCATTTAAGTAGTCACTCATAGGTTTATGTAAGAGCCCCATGGCGCAGAGTGGTAAGCTGCCATGCTGCAGCCCAAGCTGTGCTCACAACCTGAGTTTGATCCTGGCGGAAGCCAGGTTCAAATAGCTGGCTCAAGGTTGACTCAGTCTTCTATCCTTACGAGGTTGGTAAAATGAGTACCCAGTTTCCTGGGGGTAAAGTGTAGATGACTAGGGAAGGCAATGGCAAACTGCCCTGTAACAAAAAGTCTGCCAATAAAACATTGTGATATGATGTTCCCCCTATGGGTCAGTAATGACTTGGTGCTTGCACAGAGAACTACCTTTACCTGTACCCATAGGTTTATATAAGACATTATGCCCAAACTATGGAGTTTAATGGCGTGAATGTGTTCATATGCTCCAACCTTCCTCTTCTATTCACATACTTGAGTCAATTAGATACTTAATTTACTACAAATCATATTTTCATTTTATTTCTGATTTGATGAAATAATGGTGTGTACTTGTTGTTGAAAATTGGATTGAAGCTTGTGAAGATCAGGCCTGAGACCTTTTTAATATTAAAACTGGCCTCTGATTTACCTTTCCATAATCAAGCTGGAGAGGCAGGAAGAGAAGGGGGCAAGTGAATGGTCATTTGCTTTCCCATCACACCTCTCAAATGCTGGAAGAAAATGACAAGCCTGGGATAAATTTATTGTGTGTTGTTTTAGCCTTTTGCCTCTGTCCTAAACACCAGAGACCTGTGAGACAAGTCCTATGAGAGATACATGACTTGAGGGACACCTAGCCATAGCAACCCAGGGAACAGGCTAGATTCAGAAGGGAGGGAACTCCTTCTTTCCCCCTTTGGAAGGGGAGAGTACAAAAGGAGCAAGCAGCCCTTTCACTAGTGCTACTCCAATGAACCCTAGGATTGTTGATGGTAGGTTTTCTCCTCCTTCTTAGACATTGGACTGCCTATCCCAAGCAGGAGATGAATAAGGTATACTGTGGTAATTCTGATTGTGTAAGTTAGACCAGAAACAACAGTTTTTCTTTTCTTTTAAATAGCTGTAAAACCCTTGGTAACCGCCCTATTTTCCCTTACTTGTGTGCTCTTACTCTTTTGGTAGTTTGTTGTAGTAAATCAAGGCCTTTCTTGGTTAAGGTAGTTGTGTCCATTCTTACCCACGTGCTGGCTGCCTAGTCACCTACCAGAACTTTGTTTATGCTCAGAGGCTAACCAGCTCTCCCCTGCGGTTGAAAGGGAAAAGCCCAGTTCCTAGCTGGGGATGGGTTAGGGTGGTACACTACCAAAGTACCTAGGATCAGGGAGGGGAAAGAACCTCCTCCCTGATCGATAACAAAGCTAGCTTCTGCTTCCAGTTTGGAGAAAAAAACATAAACCATAGTTTGCTAGTTTTGATGATAATTTGCAAAATAACTACTTGAATCACAATGTGAGATGGGAGGGAGAGAAAAGAGTACATGACACAAGTTTTGTTCATGTAAAACCAAGTTTGTTTTTCTGACAATACAGTTGACTGTATTGTCTTTAATCCTATTTTAAAAACATGACATTTTCTTTCTTTTCTGTCAAACCTTTTAAGAAAACTAAAAACAAACTTTTTTTAAAAAATCTCTATTTGATATGCTCTGGTAGCTTGAAAACAAAAAATTATTTTTGTTTCTTCATTGCATTAACATCCATTTGCCTGAATTATATATGCTGCAAGCAAGTGCATTCATTATGCTCTTTTTTCACATATTAAATTATATTTGCATTCTCTAATATAATTTACTTGGATCAGAAGTGACTTTCACAGAATTATCGATCAGTGTATAAAACCACAGAATATTTTATTGGGATTTCTCATAAGTAACAGTTTTTACATGGTTCCAATTATCTTTGCTTTGTTCTGAGGTTGCAACTGAAATATCGTAAATGTTAATAATGTATTCTTTGAAGAAAGTTCACCCCAAAACAACTTGCACTTTTAGTTATGAATTGTTTGATATTTTACATTTTTAAGTAATAGTTAATAAGGGGGCTGCCATTAGGGGGTAAAACATATTTGTGCATGGCTAAATTACCTGGATACTGAGAAATATTTCAAAATATTTTACTCTGCCCCAAAATATATACTTACCAAAGTAATATATTTGATACCAACACCTGGTTGGGTTACCTAACAGTATAACAAATCTTTTTATTACTGAGAACTTTGGAGATTTCTATGTTCCAGAGTGCAACAGGGTCATACACAGACATGGGCATGAACGGAAAAAAAAATGAAAAAGCTGTTCGTTGTTCGATGCCATCCACAAACAATGAACAACGAACAGTAACGAACATGACACTGTTCACAAATGTTGTTCGTGGCCCCTTAAAGATCCCTTTAAACTATCAGCGGGCAGGTGGCAGGGGGAATCCTCCTCTGCTGCCTGCCAGCTGATAGTTTAAAGGGTCCTTTCTTGCCACGTGCAAGGGGAAGGGCCCTTTAAACACCCCACAAGCTGACCTTCACAATGTCCAATACCCAGCAAATTTGCAGGGGACATTATCCTCATTGTCCTCCAAAGTCCCCCCAAGATTCAGAGAGATTGCACCCCAGAAAAGGCATGATCCGTGTGTGCCCCCCTTTGCTGTCATTTTCTGTTCGCAGTGGCAAAAACGGGACTGCCTGTTGGAAGGCAGCTAGTTTGAGGGGTTACAAACTGGCCTTCCCAATGTCCAATGCCCACCAAATTTGCAGGGGACATTGTCCTCACTGTCCTCCAAAGACCCCCCAAGTTTCAGAGAGATTGTACCCTGGAAAAGGCATGATCCATGGGTCCTTCCCTTTGTTGTCATTTTCTCTTCACAGTGGCAAAAATGGGATTTTCTGCTGGAAGTACTTTGAAGTGTTAAAGCCAGAAGGAAAGCCAGAAGGAGTTCAGACAGAGTTCAGTCCCTGCCGTTGCCAGGGGATTGATTGAAAGGCCCCAGACTGTCTGACTTGACAAATGGCTGACGAAGGCAACGAACGAGGCTTGCAACGGCCACTTGTTCGTTTAGAATGGAGCCTCATGAACGGCTTGTTCGCGAACAGATGAATGGGCTGTTCATGGGTTTTTTCCATCCGTAATGCTGCTCGTGCCCATGCCTAGTCATACATAGAGTGAAATCTCTTCAGGTGTCTAAGCCTCATTCTCCAGAGTGATTGATTAAATCTCAGTTTCTCTTGGACAGGTACATAATGTACTCACTGATGATAAATTATGGCCATCTATGTAGTTATGTCATCTTTTTTTAACACTGTTTATCAACTACTTTCAGTTTGTCATATAAGCCTTTGCCTCTGTATATTATCTCAGGGTAATAATAAGGAGTTATTTAAGCGCATGTTTCGTAAACAGCAGGTTGAATATTCCCTACCATCTCTACCTTTAATAACTTACTTTCAAGCACAATATTTGTTTTAGATGGCTGTTGTAGAATTGTAAATATAACATTATTTCTTTGGAAAAAATGGATAATTTTACATATGCACTTTTCTATTACATTGCAGTTATACTTGAATCTATGGGACCATTATGTTCTGTGCATATGGCCAACTTACCAGCACATGGCAGATTTTCTACCATGTTGTTGCTTTGCCATCTGTATTATTGCAAAAGTGGTACAATTTTTTTGCCACGCATTCTTATGAGTAATAGGGACTAGGGGTGTGCAAACTGAAATAAATGAGCCAGAAATAAATCCGGAAATCACTGTTTCATTTCATTAAAGCATCTTCCAGAATGGTGAACCAGATCCAGGAAATTAAATTGTAACAACACCCTCCTACCAAAAAGTTTGTATGTTTTGGTTTGGTTTGGTTGCTGGACCCCCATAGCAACATCTTGTTTTCCTTAATGGTATTCACCAGTCAGATCTCAAGGAGAAAGAGTCCTTATGTTATTAAATAAACTCTGTCAGCAGTAAGGGAGAATGTGTGCAATGCACATGAATGCATCTTTCTCCCATTGCTACTTGGCCAACAGCATTGTTTCCCTGCCAACTGGGTCCTTGCAAGGTGAGATCCCCTTTTTGCCTATCAGCCTATCATCTTTGGAAACTTCTGGATGGGGGGGGGTGCAGACAGGATGGCACATATTAAATTGGATGATATGCAAGTGGATGAGCCCAGAATGACACAGCTGGTGTTACTAGGCACTGTAACAGTATTGCTCAAGTGTATATGGGGACATAACAAACAGTGTGTTTGAACCCTGCTTTGTCTCTGTTGGGTGGTCCATGGTTGTTGGTGAAAAGCTGTTTTAAGTTAGGGGGCTGTGCGGTAGGGCCTCCTGACATTTTCTAATCTGACAAGATACTCATTTCTTTTAGTAATTGGTGGTGACATTGAATAGGGAAGGCATTTCTCCCAGCTGTGGAGTTTCATGGCTAGAATGTTCTTTTTAGAAACCTTTTGCCTTTCATGGTTTTCAAATTTCACAATGCAAAGTATTGTTTGTGTATAGGGTTGCCAGGTTCTCCAGGGTCCAAACCATGGGATGGGGAGGGGGTCACTGGAGGGCACACGCAGAGGGAAGGCTTCAGAGCCTTCGTTGTTGCACTGGGAATGATGTCATTCCTGACACAATACCAAAGGGGTATTTTCCTTAAAATTGCACTCCAGGGCTCCCAGGCCCGTTCCTTGCACTCCCTTCCCCCTGCCGTTGGCCAGGTAAGAGGTAGCAGAGAGCAGAGGCTGGGAGCAAGGAGTCCACTGAGGGACTGGGAACCCTATTTGTGTACTTTGAAATATTTAATTTCTTGAATGTTCTGATTCTGTAAAATGTATGTATTGGTATGCCTATAATGTAGCCCAGTATCTCTGATCTTACATCTATATGTAGTGTTTTATGATGAGGTGTTAGTTCAGGCAGGTATATAAATGGCCATTTTTTAAATTTTAAGGTGAATAGTGAATTAAAGATCCCCCCCTTCCATTTGTGGGTATATTCACACATTTGCATGAAGCAGTCGTCCTTGTTTTAAAAAGTAAATTGCACCTGAATAAAAAGCATACAAGGTGAATACATGTAGATAATTTAAATATTCTCATCAGCCTCCTGTTCAGCCATCTACCTTTTTACACAAAGAACTAGGAAGTAGTGAAACAACACTGCAGAAAGAAAAGGAGGGATAGGTAGATATACTGTCTTTAATGCATTGTAACAGAAGGAAGCAGGGGCTTGGAGCTGGAGAATAACCACTACAGAATAGTTCCAAACCAACCAACTTGCTAGAATGCACTGCTGTTTGACAGCATTAATGTTTAACTGTGGATTTCTTGTAGGAGGGTGCCAACTGTTAGGATTTCCATTGAGGGATGGCAAATGTAATATAATATATTTTTCTGTGCCATTCACTAGGTACACAGAACCTTACACAGCATACTTCCTGCCAGGCAGTGATCCAGAATTTGTTGTATCACCTAAAGCTGGAGAACTTCCTCCACTTGACACAGCAGGAACTCGCATAACTATTGTATTCAAGCCTAATATGTACAGCAAGAAACACAGAGCAACACTGGTAATACAGGTGAGCACTAATACTGGATTTCTTTCTAGTGGATTTCATTGTGGTAAACTCATGAATATAAAGATTTTCTTCTTTAAAATAATGCCGTAAAAACACCAGAGAGAGAATATTTTATTTTAGGTTGCTTCAATTTCTTTCTTTGTAATAATTTTAAAAGTGTTCACCTGGTGATCAGAAAATAAATGCATTGACTTTCAAGTTAACATATGGAATATGAAAAATAATCTTAGCAAACTTGGTCTGGATACTAACTACAAACTAACTCCTACCAGGAAAAGCATGCATCTTTGCCACATTCTCTTCTGCTCTTGCAGTCTCTTCTAGCCCCTGTCAAATATAGGCCATTTCCACACATGTTGAATAACGCACTTTCAGTGCACTTTAGCAATCCTTTGGAAGTGGATTTTTTGTTCCACACATGGAAAAGCAGTTCCAAATGTTCACTAAAGAATATTGGAAGTGGATTATCCAACGTGTGTGGAAGCAGCCATATTCTCAGCATCACTGGAAATATGGTTTAATAGATACAGGTTGGGGTGCTGAAATGGGCGGCAATTTTGCCCCATTCCTTACTCCAGCCCCCAAGCTATGTAGCTATTAAGCCAACATGGGTCCTGCAACCATAGGGCCAAATTACATGTTACAATTTTTATCATGTATTTTCAGGAAATACATTTATCATGCATTTCCCCAACCTGACTTTCACACAGTCACATCAGGTGCAAGGCAACTTGTTTCCCAAATGTGCAGGATTCCAATTCAAATAAGTACACATGGATCCCACTAACATGACCCCAGTGCTGTTTCAAGGTATGAAATTGGCACAGTTGGAAGGATGAAGCCCCTTCTCCCCCCATACCACAGTCCCAGTCTGAATCAGGACCCTCCCCACACAGATGAGAAACAGGTTCCCTCACACTTGATGAGTGATTTATTTATTTATTTACATTATTTATAGTTCTCTTTTCTAACTGAGACTCAAGGTTTATTACATAGTGTAAGTCAATATGATCAACAACTGAGACATTCAATAAACAATACAATAGGGTATGCATTGCAGATATTTGAAAAGAAGCATAAATTCGAGCTGGAGAAATATATGCTCTGAGTGGGCATTAAGTTGTCCTGAAGGGCGGTATATAAATTGAATGTTGTTGTTGTTGTTGTTGTTGTTGTTGTTGTTGTTGTTATAGACACTACATGTTAAAATTCCTAATGTGTAGGAATTTTACGGTACCAGCATCTGCTATCCATAGGGAAACTGCTCTTATGTCCTGCTTCACAGAGGAGTGTGGGACAGCAAAGTGGGCCCAGTTTGACCAAGAGACGTGCTGAGTATTGAAAGGCTTTGGATATTGTTCTATGAGATTTTCAGCCCTGGCAATGATGAACCACCTGGCAAGTGCCAGCTCTTAAATATAGCTCTGTAAGGAGGTACAAATGCCAGACCTTAAGAACTTCTTTGAGAAGACTCAGTTACCTGCGCTATTCTTGCTTAAACCTCACTGCAAAAGTGGCAGTTGCTCCCAAACAAACATTTGTTCTGACACAAAAAGTTTATATTCAAGAAAAAATACTTATTGATAGGAAATATTGGTATATATACAAAAGCAACCCACGCATTCTGTCTTCTTTGGGTCCATGCTTTTTCTTCTTCTCTGAAAACTGTTCTTTCTCTTTAATATACAAAGTTCACTTTTATCTTTGAGTTCCATGGTGACCTATTTAGCCTTGATTCTCAGAAAAATAAGCTACTGTTTGATACAACACGACATTTGGACTGTACACAACAATAAAATTCAAAAAGCTCAGGCACCAGTGGTTTTCCATATCTTTGCAAAGCTGTAAAACTGTTACAGGAAAAAAAGTCACTTGATTGGCAGGTGTCCATCACATACACTGCTGTCGTTGGGCACATAAGGGACTTGGGGAACACTGAGCCTTACTGGTCCTTCTCATACCATTTCAAATACAGGGATTTCACTTTTCAACTGCTCCCATATTCCAGACCTTATAGATGTAATGGAATAATATGTACATTGCAGACTTTAGTGTCATTACTATTGCAGGTTGTTCTAAAGTTTAGTTTCTGGAAGCCATTATGTTCTCCCTTTCTAGCTATCTTTGTTGACCCCTAGACAGTAGTGGAAAATACAAGAAAAGAAGAAAGTATTGAGTTGTTGTGACTAATTGCTTAGTGGTACCGTAAAATGTTCAGAAGAGCAGGATGAGGTTAAAAGGCAATTACATATTTTACTGAAAATAACTAAATGGAGAGGATATCTGGTCTAATCTGCAAGTTTTCATTGGAGAAACTTCTGCTTGTCTCAGCATTGCACTATATTCCGCAATGTATTTTCTTTATATAGGATTCTTCATGAGGCTCAGCCTTGGATAAAAACGCTTCAAGCCAGTTCTTGTTATGAACTCTTTGTTCATCATGTCTTCTGTGCAGTCCCACATGGAATATGTGCATGTGCAGGCCAGCCACAGACGTCCCAAAGATCCTAGAGGTGTGAGACGCTTGCATAGCCTTTTCATGTACTTTCCCCCCCGGCATGGCTATAAAAGGTGGAGCAAGCAGTTCTCTCCTTCAGTTCTTCTTTTGCCATCACAGAAGAAGGATGTCTCCTTTCTCCTCTCCTTTGATCTGTTGAGCTGTATGTGAGTTAGGGACTTCAGATCCATGGCATCAAAGGCCCTCTTCAAGAAGTGTTCCTATTGTGGGACGAAGATGGTCCAGTCAGATGGGCATGAAAAATGCAAAGGCCATAGCACCTTGCTGTGTACAGTCTGCAAGCAATTCATGCCCATGGGCACCATGGCTTAAAGCAGGTCTTTGGGAGTCAGCCCTGAAGGCCTCCAATCACAGTGCCACATATAAAGAACCACAGCTCCCAGAACAGACCTTCTCAGTTTCACCAGGCTATTTGGCACCTGACACAGCTCAGAAGAACCAATCAGTTCCAGCTGCATCCTCATTGGTTCCACTTCAATGCCAGAGCTACCTGCAAGAAAGACTAAGCTCAAGTTGAAGCATATTGATAAACCCTTGAGATCAAAGGGACATGTCCGAGGGGCGGCTCCACGCCCTTGGACTGGGCTGCCCCCTCCCCCGTCGACACCCCCGCTGCGGCCTCCTCGCCAGCCGGCGTTACCTGGGCCTGTGCCCAGGCGACGACGTGAGGGACGGAGATGCCGAGCTACTGGCCGCGGCGGCAGCGGACGCCCCGAGCCAGCTGACGGCTGCCACCGTTGTGCCGTGGCAGGAAGCCCGCCGCCAGGGGCACGGCGCGGAGGAGAGATGATGGCCACCCCCGCGACTCACCCGGCAGCCCTCCCAGCAAGGCCACGGGGGGTGATGGCCGGAGGCCACAGGGGACGCAAGGGCCGGACGCACGGCACAGGCAAGCGCAGGGAGACGCCAGCGCAGGCGCGGCCAGCCGACAAGGGCTACGCCCGCTGGGGAGGCGGGTGCCGGTGCGGAGACAGGCCCGCCGGGACGGCCCCTGGGCTGGAGGCCTGCTCAGCCGTACTGGGCCGCGAGAGGCCGGAGCAGCCGTCCTTCTGGGGCAGGGGGAGGGACCGGCGGCCAGGGGGCAGGGACCACCAGCCAGCAGACCACTGGCTTGAGGGCGGGTGGGGCCGGCGGGTGTGGCCACACCTGGCCCAGGTGTTGGGACTAGTCTTAGGGGCGGGCACAGGGGGAGAGGGGTGGAGGTAGCACTAACGAAGGAAGGTATTTAGGGAAGGCAAAACCCCAGGCCGAGGAGGAGTGTGTGTGTATGGCCAGCTGCCCTGAGGTTGAAGGAGCAGGTGGCTGGGCAGAGCTAATTGCTGACTGGCTTGCCAGCTCAGACGGTGGCCGCCCTTTCTGAGGCCTAAGGGGAGGCGCCCTCCAGGGGGGGTCTCCAGCGCACGCTGGCCCGGCTGCCCACCCAGCCGGTCAGAGGCACAGCATGGACCCGTCGCAGGCTCCCCGACCCACCGCCGCTGCCGCCGCCAGGGGGCGCCCTCCCGCCTGACAGGACATTAAAAGGAAGAAATCCTCTTTGGGTCTGACTGCCTCTGTTCCATCAAGTCCATACAGGGTTCCAAGAACTCCAACACCAACTTCTAGATGACACTCTGATTTGGTTCCATCTCTCTTAACAACAACAACAACAACAACATTTGATTTATATACCACCCTTCAGGACAACTTAACACCCACTCAGGGTGGTTTACAAAGTATGATATTATTATCTCATGTGAGGTGGGTGGGGCTGAGAGAGCTCCAAGAAACTGTGACTGATCCAAGATCACCTAGCTGGCTTCAAGCAGAGGAGTGAAGTCAAACCAGGTTCTCCAGATTAGAGTCCTGCTGCTCTTAACCATTACGCCAAACTGGCTCTCAGAGGGTGAAATTCCTGAAAGTTATTGATCCATCTACAGCTCTTCCCTGCTGCCACCATCTCCAGTATGAATGAAAACCAAAAGGGCAATTACGGGCAAGAGCCAAGTCAAACAGACACTAGGTGTCCCCGTAATGATTACTATATACCAAATTACTCTATTCAAAGTATATACATCCAATATAATTACTACCAATCATGTAAAGTGCAAGTACTGTACAACAGGAATTTTACAAATTCATCTATGACATATATACAATCCCCATCAGAGCTCATTTAAAGGAATAATGCACAATGGCCGCACTCTCAGTTCATATAACAATAAATGCTAACAACTTCTGTACAAATTCATTGATAATAATCCATAAATATCATGATAAGTAGAAACACATTCAAGATCTATAAACAGTCATTTAACATTTTCCATAAATAGTCATACATAAATAGAATAATACTAAAGGGTATGGGAATACTAAATGCATTTCATAACAATACAGAGGAAAGTAGAGTCAGTATTCCAAATAGAGATGGTAGGGGTAAATATTAATCTTCTCCTGTGGTACTGTTCTGTAGATGTCCCAATATATATTCACCAAATCTATTTCATGCTTTGCGCAGGTCCACAGGGGGTATGGCTTGAATTGCCTTCCAATATAGCTGCCACAGGAGACCCCTGACACCACAGATGTTGAACTGGGTGTGTCCAAAAGATCCCAAAGTTCCCGACAGGACGCTAGCTACTCTCCTGTTTCGTCATTGCTTTCTCAGGGGAAATCATGACTTTCTGAAACACAAATTACCATTCATTGTCTGCCAGCAACTTTCTCAACCATGTCCTTTTTCTGGTCCAGTAGCTGACATGGTTGAGAAAGTTGCACTTTACATGATTGGTAGTAATTATATTGGATGTATATACTTTGAATAGTGTAATTTGGTATATAGTAATCATTATGGGGACACCTAGTGTCTGTTTGACTAAGCCATCTCCAGTATGGCCTGCTGAAAGGTATAGAGATGCTTCAGTTCCATCAATAATAATTGAGTTCCAACAATAACAATAAACTGGAACTGGCCCATCATCAGAGGTGCCATCAGTTCCATTACTCTCCCTTATCATTATTATCCCTCTGGATATGAAGGCTCGCTGGGTATGTACCTGCCTCCTCATTACTTCTTCCAGGACAAGGACCTTTATGTGCCAGTTCACTTGGAACCAAGGCGGAAAGCTGTCCCTTCTAACCCCTGTCAAATATATTCTCAGTATCACTGGAAATATAGATTAATAAACAGAGGTATCACACCCTTCTACCCAAATCCATTCAGGCAGATATCTCACTCGGCCCTATCCACCTTAAACTAAATATAATTGTTTCCATTTTCAAGCAATGCACCCAATGTCCAGCAGATCTCAGCAGCCTTCCTCCTCCACCTCCATTCAGCTTTACAGGAGGTACTTCAGAACCAAGTAAAAAAGATGGTTTCCTTTCTCCAAAAGTTTAATCTGGTCTGAATAAACACAGCTTTTGATGCCAGACCCTATCTTGTCCTGCCAAATGACTCATCATTTCCTCTGCAGGCGTGGAAGTCTGCTACCCAGGAGGCTTGGGTGCTGTCCATTATCAACCAGGGCTAATGCCTGGAGTTTAAGACAATGCCTCCAAACATCCCACCTCCGTCCAACCTTCCATCTCCACCCCCCTGCTGAAAAAAGGGGCCAGAGAACCAGTTCCATCCACTTTCGCAGGTGGAGTGTCTTCCGGATACTTCATTGTAGATAAAAAGTCAGGGGGCTCCCTCCCTATTTTAGACTTTTGTTCCCTAGATGAATTCATAGCTTTCAAGAAGTTTTGAATGTTGTTGTTAAAGGATGTTCTACCCCTGTTGAAAGTTCAAGTTTGGTTCACTACTGGTTTAAAAGATGCATATTTTCATGGTCCAATAAATGTTCCCTTCAGAAAGTTCCTTCCCTTTCAGTGTGGCTCTGAAAAATACCAATATAGGATTCCTCCTTTTGGTCTCTCCTCTGCCCTCCATGTCGTTATGAAAGTCATAGAAGTAGTAATGAGCCACCACAGAGAAAAGGGATGTACCATACCCTATCTTGACAATTGGTTTCTAGTGGACCAAACCAGAGAATTACTGGCCCAACATATATCTCTCATTTGAACCATCCTGTACCAGCTGGGTCCCAGGATCAATCTAGAGAAGTCATCTCTGGTTCCCCAACAGAAGGTGGTTTCTCTGGGGTAGTCCTACAATCCTCCCAAGCCCTTGCCTCCCCACTCCAGACAGGCTAACAACATTTCTCCTCACCTTTCATACAGGAACCAAAGTGCAAAACAAATTCAAAGACTGTTAGGTTTTATGGCCTCCCTGACTGATAGTACCATTTGCCAGACTGAGGCTCTGTCCCCTCCAAAACTGGTTTGTCAGAATTCCACCACACAACCAGTACCCATACAAGTGATTCTCCATTCCAAGACTCATCCACAGGTCCCTGAAGTGGTGGCACGACAAACAGAACCTCCTAGTGGGCACCCCATGTCCGGGGTCTGGGTCCCAGCCCCCAGACTTGGTAGGAGGGAACAGCAGGTCAGCCGGGCTGATGGGCAAACAGAGGGGGCAGCCAGCAGACAGCAGGTCAACTGGTCAGCCAGCTGACAGCAGGTCAACCGGTCTGACTGGCAGGCAGAGGGGGCAGCTGGGGGACAGCAGGTCAACCCCTCCCACAGGCAAATGGAGCCAGAACCTGCCGGTGCCAGGGGCAAGGAGCAAAAGCCCAGGGCCTCAGGAGGCAGGGGGAGACAGAGAGAGGCCAGCGAGTCCCACTCCCCTAGGGAGGGAAAGGGGGCTAGGCAAGGCGGAAGGGGGCAAGGGCAGAGGGATTGGGAGCCCAGCAGTCACCCACCCAAAGACCTTACCTGAGGAGGAGAAGCAGCAGCAGCCCCAACAACCCAAAGCCATGCCCCAGCTAGAAAATAGTAGCCTGACCCAGGAGTTGCCAAAAGCCAAGCCACTCCAGGTGGGGCTATTGGAGGCACTCTGCAGGAAGCCCTGGGCAACCAGCCAAGGAGCCGCAGCTGGACCCACCTTCAGCCATCAGCTCTGCCAGGGAGGCTGGGCTGCTAGCCAGGGGACTGCAGCTGGACATGCCTTCAGCAATCAGCCAAGGCAGGGAGGCTGGGCAGCCAGAGAACAAGGCACAGCTGGTGCTGGTCAGTGGGGCCAGATCAGCTACCCCAGCTGCAACTGCTTGGTGCAGCCCAAGGCCAGGCTGGAAGAGGGGTGGGGCAGTAGAAGGAAGCCCTATAAAAGCTGGCTGGGAAGAGCCCTGTGGTGGTGGGTGTGAGTGAGGAGTGATGATGTGGAGTGAGAGCAGTAAGATGCAAGGGTGGAGGTTTGGAGGAGAGTTCTGGACGGAGGAGATGAAGGAGGACGCAGAGGGTAAGCAGGCCAGGTTGAGCAGGCCAGCGAGTGGACTGAGAGGGAGTCTGGGTGAGGTATACCGCCCCTCCTTCCACAGAGCAGGGTCCTGCAGAATCCCTGGCCCCCCTGTGACGTCAGGAGCAGACCGCCCAGTGCCACGCCCAGCGGCAGCGGCGGCAAGCCCTGACAAGTTGGTGGCCCGTACGGGGAGAGACGTTCCAACGCAGGCACCAGTCAAGGGGCGGCCTCCCAAGGCCGCCGCCCCAGCGGAGCTTGGACCGTGGCTGGAGGAACGCCAGGATAGGATGTGGGGAAAGCTGGAGGCAGCCTACCCAGCCGCTCCAGTAGAACTAGCACAGACAGCGGAGCTGCAGAGGCAAGCCGGCGTGCTCACTGAGGCCTTGCCAAGGGTTTGCGCCCTCGTTTGGGAAAATAACCCACCGCCTGGCAAGCAGGTGCAGAGTCTATGTGCCACTGTGAAGATAGGCCGGCTGATCCTACAAGCCCTGTTGGACTCTGGGAGTGCAGTCTCAGCAATTCGGCCCCAGCTCCTCCCAGCTGCCACCCCAGTGTACCGCTGGATCCCAGTGACGGATGTGATGGGCCGCACCCAGCCGTACCCTACGGCCCTAATCACGATAGAGTACCTAGGGGTCCGCCACCAAATGGAAGTTGCCCAGTTAGCTCACCTACCCGTACCAATACTGCTGGGAAGAGATGCCCCAGGGTTCTTCAGGCTCCTCCAGCAGGCAGCGAAGAAATTGGGAAGAGACACCCCAGGGACCGCCGGGTCTCGGCTGAAGGCGGCAGGGGAAGTGACAGACCCACAAGTTGCCACCGCTCTGCAAGTGGAGGAGGCCAACGACCCGGGAGAGGGTCCCTCCACCAGGCCAGGGGCAGAACCACGGGCTGGAGGCCCAGCTGGAACCCTTGCAGACCGCCCATTCCGTGATGCCCAAGGGGCAGATGAGTCCTTGCAGCGCTTGCGAGAGACAGCCGCTCGTGAGGAGGAGCAAGTGCGGGATGAACGGAGGTCCCAACGGCTCCCTCGCATCGAGAAGCAAGGAGGGGTCTGGGTTCGCATAGCTCGTGCCCCAAATGGCCAGGGGGAGGTCCGCCAACTACTTGTGCCAGCAGCCTATCGGGCGGAAGTCCTCCGCACGGCCCATGAGCATGCTTGGGCCGGGCACCTCGGGCACCACAAGACCCTGAGGAAGGTTCTTGAGCAATTCTTCTGGCCCTCCGTGAATGCAGACGTGAAGGCCCACTGCCGCTCGTGTCCCACCTGCCAGCGGGTGGCAGCCCGCCGCCCGCCGAAGGCCCCCCTCTCCCCGCTGCCCGTCATGGAGACGCCCTTCCAACGCATCGCAATGGACTTCATCGGACCGCTGCCACGCACACCCCGGGGCCATCGCTTTGCCCTGGTGATTGTGGACTATGCCACGCGGTTCCCCGAGGTCATCCCACTGAAGACCATGCAGACCCCGGGGATGGTACGGGCCCTGTCCAAGTTTTTCGCGATGGTGGGGCTGCCAGATGAAATTTTGACGGATCGGGGGGGCCCGTTCCGTGCCACAGCCATGCGTCAGCTCTGCCGGAATTTGGGGATCCGGCAGGTGTTCACCTCGGCGTACCACCCTCAGACAGACGGGTTGGCAGAGCGGCTGAACCAGACCGTCAAGGAGGCCCTGAAGAAGATGACGCGGGACAAGCCTCACCAGTGGGACTTGTACATCGATCCGCTCATGTTCGCCCTCCGGGAGACCACGCAGGCCTCCACTGGCTTCAGCCCATTCGAGCTGCTATATGGGCGCAAGCCAAGGGGGATGCTCTCCCGGCTGACGGAACGCTGGGGGCCCCGGGCCAGCAGCCCCGCGCCCCCCATACAGGAGTACGTGAGCCGGCTCCGTGACCGGGTGCAACAGTCCCAAGCGGAGGCAAATCGCAGACTGACTCGCACCCAGTCAAAGCAAAAGGCCGCCTATGACCGGGGTGCGCGGATGAGGACTTTTCAGGCCGGAGAGAAGGTCCTCGTGCACCACTCGGTGTTCCCAAGAGAGGAAGGGGACCCATGGAGGGGTCCCTACCAGATTCGAAGGGTGCTGGGCCCCACCACCTACGAAGTCCAGTGTGGGGTCGGCCGGCGTCGGCGGAAGACCCTGCATGTGAACCTCCTAAAGCAGTGGCACGAGCGCCCAAAAGAGGAGTGCGGCGTGGCTGAGGACCCGCTAGAGCTCCCTGACAGTGTGCTGCCTTGGACCACTGATGCCCCGGAGTTTGAGGAGCCCAAGGTGGACCCTCAGCTCAACCCAGCTCAGAGGGCCCAGCTACAAGACCTCTGGGCTCGGATTCCCGGGGTCTTCTCCCGCAGGCCGGGCAGCACGAGCCTGATCCAACATGCCATTCCAACGGACCCGGGGCAGACAGCCCGGGCTACCTGGCGCCCCATCCCCAGGAAGCGGTGGGAGGCAGTGGAGAAGGAGACCGACGAGATGCTCAGGCTTGGGGTAATCGAGCCCTCGCGAAGCGCTTGGAGGAGCCCGATAGTCTTGGTGCCCAAGCCGGATGGGACCACCCGATTCTGCATCGACTATCGCGAACTGAATAAGGTGGCCCAGTTCGATGCATACCCCATGCCCCGAGCAGATGTGTTGGTAGACCACCTAGGGTCCGCCCGCTACCTGTCGGCCCTAGACTTGACGAAGGGCTACTGGCAAGTGCCCGTGCGGCCAGCGGACCGGGAGAAGACAGCCTTTGCCACCCCACGAGGCCTCTTCCAGTTCAAGAAGATGCCGTTTGGTCTACACGGGGCAGCTGCCACGTTTCAGCGGCTGGTGGACCAAGTGCTGGGAGAGTGCCGGGCGTATGCAATGGCGTACATAGATGACATCATCATCTTCAGCCCGGACTGGCCCACCCACCTCCAACACTTGGAAGCTGTCATGAGGGCCCTCCAGCGAGCCGGACTACGGGCTAACCCAAAGAAGAGCCACCTGGGGTTCCAGGAACTCCAGTACCTGGGCTTTGTGGTCGGGGGAGGCCGAGTTCGCCCACCACCAGACAAGGTGGCCTCAATAGCTGATGCCCCCCAGCCCCGGACCAAGAAGCAGGTCCGACGTTTCCTGGGACTACTGGGGTATTACGGGCGGTTCATCCCCCACTTTGCCTCCCGAGCCGCCCCCCTGACAGACTGCTTAAAGAAGGGGCTACCCAACCAAGTCCGGTGGACCCCAGCACTAGAAGCAGCTTTCAAGGACCTGCGGTCAGCCCTCTCTAATACCACAGCCCTGTGGAACCCGGACTTTGACCGACCCTTTACGCTGGCCACAGACGCTTCTGACACCGGCCTTGGGGCAGTCCTGACTCAGGAACGTGACGGAACCGACGTCCCCATCCTCTTCCTGAGTCGGAAGCTGCAGCCCGCAGAGAGGCGCTATGCAACAGTGGAGCGGGAGGCCCTAGCGGTCAAGTGGGCAGTGGGGGCCCTGCAATACTACCTGGCCAATAATCCCTTTGTCCTACTAACGGACCATGCGCCCCTGCAGTGGCTCCACCACATGAAGGCACACAACCCCCGTGTGCTGCGGTGGTACCTCTCCCTCCTCCCCTTCCGGTTCACCATCAAGTATCGCAAGGGGGCGCAGCATGCGGATGCAGACTTCATGTCCCGCATGTTTGAGTCTGACCCTGACCCCCACAACTCAAAGCTAAGCGGGGGTGTGTGTCCGGGGTCTGGGTCCCAGCCCCCAGACTTGGTAGGAGGGAACAGCAGGTCAGCCGGGCTGATGGGCAAACAGAGGGGGCAGCCAGCAGACAGCAGGTCAACTGGTCAGCCAGCTGACAGCAGGTCAACCGGTCTGACTGGCAGGCAGAGGGGGCAGCTGGGGGACAGCAGGTCAACCCCTCCCACAGGCAAATGGAGCCAGAACCTGCCGGTGCCAGGGGCAAGGAGCAAAAGCCCAGGGCCTCAGGAGGCAGGGGGAGACAGAGAGAGGCCAGCGAGTCCCACTCCCCTAGGGAGGGAAAGGGGGCTAGGCAAGGCGGAAGGGGGCAAGGGCAGAGGGATTGGGAGCCCAGCAGTCACCCACCCAAAGACCTTACCTGAGGAGGAGAAGCAGCAGCAGCCCCAACAACCCAAAGCCATGCCCCAGCTAGAAAATAGTAGCCTGGCCCAGGAGTTGCCAAAAGCCAAGCCACTCCAGGTGGGGCTATTGGAGGCACTCTGCAGGAAGCCCTGGGCAACCAGCCAAGGAGCCGCAGCTGGACCCACCTTCAGCCATCAGCTCTGCCAGGGAGGCTGGGCTGCTAGCCAGGGGACTGCAGCTGGACATGCCTTCAGTAATCAGCCAAGGCAGGGAGGCTGGGCAGCCAGAGAACAAGGCACAGCTGGTGCTGGTCAGTGGGGCCAGATCAGCTACCCCAGCTGCAACTGCTTGGTGCAGCCCAAGGCCAGGCTGGAAGAGGGGTGGGGCAGTAGAAGGAAGCCCTATAAAAGCTGGCTGGGAAGAGCCCTGTGGTGGTGGGTGTGAGTGAGGAGTGATGATGTGGAGTGAGAGCAGTAAGATGCAAGGGTGGAGGTTTGGAGGAGAGTTCTGGACGGAGGAGATGAAGGAGGACGCAGAGGGTAAGCAGGCCAGGTTGAGCAGGCCAGCGAGTGGACTGAGAGGGAGTCTGGGTGAGGTATACCGCCCCTCCTTCCACAGAGCAGGGTCCTGCAGAATCCCTGGCCCCCCTGTGACGTCAGGAGCAGACCGCCCAGTGCCACGCCCAGCGGCAGCGGCGGCAAGCCCTGACACCCCATTTGGTTCTTCCCCAATACCAATCTCGATCAACACAGACACCTCTCTTTCGGGTTGGAGGGCTTGTTCTGGCACCACCCAGCTAAAGAGAACATGGTTCCCTCAGGAATTGTAGGAGCATATCAACCTCTTTGAATTCAGGGCAATAAGGTGTGCTCCGAAAGCACTTGTATGTCTAGTAGAGCACATGGATATTCAGATTTGCAAAAACAATACAACTGCCATGCATTACTTAGACAGGGGGGTACAACCTCCCTGGTTCTTTCTCAGGAATTCTCACTAATATAACAGCAACAACCACCATGTGCTTATATACTTCTTTTCTGGACAGATCAGTGCCATATTCAAAGCAGTTAATGAAGTTAGTGTTATTATTATCCCCACAATACAGCATGGAAGCTGGGGTTGAGAGGAGTGGCTTACCCAAGGTCACCTGTAGAGTTCATGGCAGTAGTGGAAGTTGAACCAACTCGGAGCCCAGCTACTTAACCACTATGCTACAGCATCGTGGGAATGGGCTATCCAACATCATGTTAGTCTCTTTGCCATACACATAGCAGGCAAGGACAATGTTTGGGCAGATGCCCTCAGTTGGTCCAAAACTCAGAATTACAAATGAGCCATACACATGAAGTTCCTTCGCCTGCCCTTTGTAAATTGGGGGCATCTGTCCATAGACCTTTTTGCCACATACCTCAACAAGAAGTATGCATGGTATTGCTCAAGGGAAGGGAAAGGGAAGGCCTCTCTAGGAGATGCCTTTCAGATTCCTTGGTCAGATACCCTTCTTTATGCATTCCCTTCTCTGCCTCTTATGATGTTAATACTCAGCAAGATGATGAAGGAAAGTTGCATGACAATCATCATAGCACCTTATTGGTTGAGACAGACCTGGTTTGCCACTCTGTTTCAAATGGTACAGGGCAGAACCCACCATTTCCCTTTAACTCCAGACTTCCCACTGAATAACGTGGTCTCAATAACGATCAGTTAGGCCCACCACGTGTCCCTTGGACCCATGCCCATTGTGGCTGGTAAAGGCCAGTGCCGAGGGGCTGTGGTTCTCGCTGGAGGCCATTGTTAACCTATTCTTAGGCTCGGGAGTTTTTCCTGGGCCATTAAAGGAAGCTGTGGTGAGGGCTCTTTTAAAGAAACCATCGCTGGATCCCACTGACCTGGTCAGTTACCGCCCGGTTTCGAATCTCCTGTTTCTGGGAAAGGTGATTCAGCAGGCGGTGGTGGAACAGCAGCAGGGCTTCCTGAAGGAAGTCTCGGCCCTAGACCACTTCCAGTCCGGGTTTCATCCGGGACATGGGACAGAGATGTTGGTGGTCACCCTCGCAGATGATCTTCATAGACATCTGGATGGAGCGGGCTTGGCACTGCTGATATTATTGGATCTGTCAGCAGTGTTTGATACAGTTGATTACAATCTTCTGACTCACTGCCTCGCTGATGTGGGGATACGAGGAACTGCCTCACAGTGGCTTGTCTTTTTTCTCCATGGTCGGGGACAGAGGGTGGCACTTGGGGAGAAATTGTCATCCCGTCACCCTTTGGTGTGCGGTGTCCCACAGGGAGCAATACTCTCTCCTTTATTGTTTAACATCTATATGCGCCCCCTTGCCCAGTTGGTGCAAAGTTTCAGACTTGGGTGTTATCAATATGCAGATGACACCCAATTGTATCTGATGATGGATGGCCGGCCTGACTCAGCCTTAGATGTCCTGGAACATGTGTTTGCAGCCATGACTGGTTGGTTGAGGCAGAGTCAGCTGAAACTGAACTCGACAAAGAAGGAGGTCCCGTACTTGAGCCATGGGGGATTGGGTTCAGGCCTCCGGCTCCCAGCCCTCAATGGGGCACCGTTACTGCCAGTTCCGAGGGTTAAGAGCCTGGGGGTGATCTTGGATGCCTCCCTGAAAATGGAGACACAGGTCACAGTGGTTGTCAGGTCCTCTTTTTTCCATCTGTGGCAGACCAGGCAACTTGTCCCTTACCTGTCAACCCATGACTTAACTACAGTGATCCAAGCAACGGTCATCTCTAGGCTGGATTACTGTAACTCGCTCTATACGGGGCTGCCCTTGAGCCTGACCCGGATATTACAGCTGGTACAAAATGCAGCTGCACTTGTTATTATGAGAGTGCTAAATAAGGCGCATATAACACCGATCTTACGCGAGCTGCATTGGTTGCCAGTGGAGTACCGGATCAGATTCAAGGCCCTGTATGGACTGGGACCAGCATATCTATGGGACCGTATCTCCCCATATATTCCCCGGGGGACACTCAGATCAGGGAACAAACAGCTGTTGGTGGTCCCTGGCCCCAAGGAGGCCTGCCTAGCCTCGACTAGAGCCAGGGCCTTTTTGGTCCTAGCTTCCACCTGGTGGAATGCTCTCTGCTGAGATCAGGGCCCGGCAGGACCTACTATCCTTCCGCTGGGCCTGCAAGACAGAGTTGTTCCACCAGGCATATGGCTGAGGCTGGTCCTCTGCTGGCCTGAAAAAAGAGGTGTATAAAATCTTAACCCTCCCTGTGAAGGCTATCCACCATCCTGTTTTAAATGTGTATTAATAGAAATACACTGCTGTTTTAATGATGTTTTAATGTAGATTAATTTTATTGTATTTTAATATATTGTTATCCACCCTGAGCCCGCTTGCAAGGAGGGTGGAATAGAAATTTGAAAATAAATAAATAAATAAAATATTGGTTGTCGTGGGTTTTCCGGGCTGTATTGCCGTGGTCTTGGCATTGTAGTTCCTGACGTTTCGCCAGCAGCTGTGGCTGGCATCTTCAGAGGTGTAGCACCAAAAGACAGAGATCTCTCAGTGTCACAGGTGTGTGACACTGAGAGATCTCTGTCTTTTGGTGCTACACCTCTGAAGATGCCAGCCACAGCTGCTGGCGAAACGTCAGGAACTACAATGCCAAGACCACGGCAATACAGCCCGGAAAACCCACAACAACCATCGTTCTCCGGCCGTGAAAGCCTTCGACAATACAAATAAAATATTTATATTGATGTAGTGATTTATTGGAGCTCGTGGTGGACTAGTGTCCTCTTGGTTTTGCAATTGCACACATGTGAGAGCCTCTGTTGGTTTTCAGTCTTCACTTCAGATATGGCAAGGAATGTGCCATATCAGATGACTCTGTGCCAAGATCAGATGACTCTGTGCCCAGGCTGGACAAGTAGAGCTGTCACTCTGGTAACCCGCTGATCTGCCTTCAAGCCATGGATCATGGATAAGGCCAGTTGATGGACACAAAAGAGTACAGCCTTCTAGCTTGGAAACAGGGAGGAGATAGGAATGCTGAATCTTTGCAGTCCTATTTCAGTCCTTATCATGCTGAGCCAATAAAGACTCATCTGTCCTTGCTCCCAGCCTGTGGGGAGAGACAGAAAAAGAGAGAGAGAGAGAGGTTTGGCTGAGGTAACAGACTAGCAGCAGGGTGCAGGGGAAGAGGAATCAGGTGGTGCATGCAACCCCCTCCCCTCTGTGACAGTGGTCCTGGGCCTCTGCCATCACTGCACTGAGATTCAGCAGAACTCATAGGATGTGGCAGTCACAGTGACAAAAATCAGTATACTTATTTGGCAACAGGCAATCCCATCCTAAGATATTGATGCTGACATATCTCTGCAAAATCTCCAGCATCACTACTCTGTATCCTGTACTCACTGAGCAGAACAGACAAAAGTAAACTAAAGAGTTCACACAAAGTTGCAGAGTATTCATTTCCGCCACTCACCAATCATGCCAATAATGCCTGTTACAGGAAACTATGAAAGCAGCCAGTAGTTACACTGGTATAGCCATGCCCATCACTGCTCATATGCAGAACACTATGAAAAAGTGAACAAAAGGAACACAGGCACATCTCCATGCAAGGAGCTCTCTGGGATGATTGGGAAGATCCCTGGAATCCCTGGAACACACAGGGAGCCTCACAGGTGCAGATTTGCATATATTGCTTGATTCAATATAAGTGGGAATATTGAAGTCAATTATTATAGACTCAGTACAATTTCAATATCTCTGCTATTACACAATCTTTTAAAGTCACTAAATTTTTTCTGAAGAGGTAACAGCACCATCCTAAGCAGAGTTATACTCTTCTAAGTTTATTGAAGTCAATGGGCTTAGAAGGGAATAACTCTGCTTACGATTGCATTGTAAACCACTTATGATTGGCAACAATTCTAAGTATGCTTACTACTTGTGTATAAGTCCTACTTTGTCAATAGGAGTTGTTTACAAGTAACTTTCATAAGATTTGCAGTCTCAGCTTTTTATTTAATGCAGTCTGGTCTCCCACTTATTTTGGGGGTTTTCCCTCATCCATCTTTTCTTCTCTATACAGCACTGCATACACAGAATGCAAAGAGCACTGTCCTCCATAAAAACGATGGCTGGTTGAGCTCTCCTAATGCAACCATCATGTTTTCAGCAAAGCTAATTTTTTTGGATTTGCAAAATCTATAATGGCTATGGAAATAAAATAGCGGAACATCCATATAGACACATTCTTATAGCATGGTGTAATAAACACCCTCTTTCTTTCCCAACAGCATTTATGTTTGGGATTGCAAAACTATTTACCTTGTTAAATTAGATATTGTTGGTTATTAAGTTTGAAAAGCAGTGCTCAGAAACATCTCCTAGAGCTTTTGATCTCTTTGGTTTCTAAGGCAGCAGTGTGGGTATAAACACAAATAGTATTAATAAAAACTGAATTAGATCATAGATATGATTTCATTTTATTGAAGTTTCCATAGGTATTTATTACAATAGAAATCTGTTGTAGTCCCCAGTATATGTCTTCTTAAAATCTAAAATAAATGAAACTATTTGTGCCTGTGATAATGGAGCGCTAATTTGTGCTGTGTTTCTATACTTTATGTAATTATTTCTGCTTTGTAAATATGAAGCCTGAGTCCTTAGCATTAATCTTTTTGTCAAAATTACATTTTCTGAAGAGATGACAAGCAAGACAACCACTTTGTGTTTTGAGCTTGAATGAGCCATTAAAATTAGTAAAAGTTCTGAGGTTAGTACAAGTTTAGTCTTTATTTTCTTAAACTAATAAAAGTTAATTGTTGGTGAGGTTTTAGGTATTTTAAAAAACAGAAAACATATTTTAGCTTAGGTGCAGTGTTCTCCAAAATATAATTAGGCTTTGGTTAAGTTTTCAAAATAAGAAGCTAGGTGTTGTTGTTTTAAAACTGCAGCCTAGAGTTCACTTTTAAATTTTATGTATTTATTTATTTAAAACATTTGTATGCTGCCTTTCTATCCAAAATTTTGTGAGTGTGTGCGAAGTCAGGTTTTCAGAAAAACTAAGGATTAGCTATTTTTTGGTGGGAAAAATTAGGCTGGTGGGGGGAAGAATAAAAAAAATCCATACTTCCATCACAGGTTGTGTGGTTGCAAAAAAATTGTCAGCTTTCAGGCTACAGTGTCAAAAACTGTGTTTTTTTAAAAAAGAATTTAATTGAAGCAAGGTTAGGTGTAGCCCCCCTCCCCTTGAGAAAAAAGTTTGGCTGTGTGGGTTTGAAAAAAAGATAATTACAGCTTAGTACTGAGGAGGACAGGGAGATAGAAACTGTTAAGGGCAGAAAGTTAGTAAGTCATGTTCAAGAGCAGGTTAGTTAGTACTCAGAATGCAATGTAGCCTAGCATAGCAGCTAGCTCTATGAAGTAGTCCAGGGGGGCAGAATGAGTGATAGGAATGGAGTACAGTGGGGTCCTGGGGAAAGACAAAGCAGAAGAGTAGTGGGTAGAGGCCAAGGGGCTGAACAACAGTCCCCCAGCACAACCTTCTGAAACCTATCCTTCAAGTAGGATTGGAACTTCCACAAAACAGTGCTTCCAGTCCCAGCCCAGAAAGGTGGTCCAAAAGGATACTATGATCAGTGATATCTTTGAGAGCTAGCATGGTGTTGTAGTTAGAGTGTTGGACTAGGACAGGAATCCCCAATGTGGTCGTCATGGGCACCACTGCGCCTGCCAACATCTTTCCTGGTACCTGTCAAGAGTTTTTAGAAAGTGGGTATGGCCAGGTGGGGCTTTTGTCCATACAGTTTATTTGAGTTTATTTGTTGTGGTCTGTATATTTTCAATCCAGATGAATGACAATGTATAATGGATGTGATGTAATCAATAATGTTGATGATGTAATCAGTTTATTTATCACACATCATAATTGTGTACTGTTGTTTATTATATTGAATTAAGATAAGAGTGGCTATATTGCTGACTTAGAGAGACTGTGTTTTTTCTCAGGTGGGGCTTTTGCCAAGCAAATTGGTTGTGTAGATTTTTAAAAACATTGCTTTGGGAGAAGTTGCTTCTACAGCTCAAGGATCTTCACTATGTGACTGAAGGTTAGCTGTAACAGCCGTTTTGAGGCTGGCTCTGCCTCCTGTAGCAGCCATTTTGTTCTTGTGCCCATCTCATTGTGTCAGAGCTCCAAATGTGTCCACAGTCTCCTAAAGGTTGGGGACCCCTGAATTAGGATCTGGGAGAACCAGGTTCAAATCCCCACTTTGCCATGGAAGCTTGCTGGGTGACCTTGGGCCAGTCACATACTCTTAGCCTAACCTACCTCACAGGGTTGCAGTAGGGATAAAAAGGAGAAGAGGAGAATTATGTAAACCACCTTGGGTTCCCATTGAGGAGAAAGGTGGGTTATAAATCAGGTAAAGTAATAAATAAATATTGAAAGCTGCTGAGAAGTCCAGGAGAATTGACAGAGTTTCATACCCTCTGTCCCTCTCCTAATGCAGGTCATTCATCAGGGTGGCCAAGGCTGTTTTAGTCCCATAACCAGGCCTAAAACCAGATTGAAAAGGATCTAATGATCTGCTTCATCCATAGAGATACCACTTCCAGGTTGGGAAATTCCTGGAGATTTGGGGGGTGCAGCCTAGAGAGGGTGGGAAGGAGAGGGACCTTAGCAGCATATTATGCTATAAAATCCACCTCCAATGTAGCCATTATCTCCATGGGAACTGACCTCTATGGCCTGGAAATCAATTGTAATTCTGTGAGATTTCCAACTACCACCTGAAGGTTGGCAACCTTATTTATCAAGCAAAGATTGAAGTTGTCCAGACACCACTTGTTTATGAGCTTTCTGTATAGTTTTCCTTATCTCAAGCACATAAGTTTTGCTCTGTCTTATTTTGGTAGGACTGAGTAGATGAGAATGATTCCATTTATTATTTAATTGATTTTCACCCCAAACATATTCCCATAGAATACTCAAAAACAGCACTTGACTTTAAGGAATATTATTGATGACAAGATAGGTGATTCATCAATTCTCTCACACTCTTGTACTAAACTGTATTCTCAGTGATAAATTGGAGATTGATTACATCTGCAGTTTACGGATTAAGGTGTAAACCCACAAGAAACTATTTTGCACTGGACCTTCTGAAAAATCCTTTAAAAGTTGTTAAATGGAATTATTATGACCTGGATTTGAAAAAAAAATCCATCTAATGTCTGAATATAACGAGAGCAGCACGGAACAATCAGTGAGTGTGGTCCAGTTAACAGAAAGCAGGTGATCATGAACATTAAATAGAAGTATTCCCAGTACAGTTCAAAATATTAATGTAAATCCAGTTTTGATGCATTTGGGCACCATAAGGTTAATTTTGAGATTAATCTGTTCCAGAGGCTTTCAATCCATAGCAAGAGTGGAATATAGGACATGTTCCATGGTGCATTCTTATTTTATGTAGGGAAATGTGGATGTCCAGTAGTCTGATTCTATATGAGCTGACCATGCATTTTAGAATGTGTCCTAGAGTTCCTAAGGTGGTGGAACGATTGCTCTTTATACAAGTCAGTATAGAAAGACATCCCTTAGGTAGAAAATCTGGATATCACTGGTCTAGATGTTGTCAGAAAATAGTTCCAAGTTAGAACTGGCCTTTATCTAGTACCTTGCTCTTTTATTACTTTAAAATTCATGAGCTTTTTAATTCTGCCATATTTTCAACTTTTAATATCCTATGGAAAGGTCTAAACACTGTATTAAAGGTCATTTTTCATGCAGTTTTCTGTGATCAGACATGCAAGTGTAATTGTTGATAAACTGTCAGATATTCACTAAACAGTTTGGCAAATTTATATAGTGCTTTGTTGAATATTTTTTCTAGTATTGTTCTTTCCACTAAAGACTTTAAGCCAGATTTTCTTTTAATGCTTACATTACCCCTTATTCAGCACATGCAGCATGTTATGGTATAGGGCAGGACTAATGGCTTTTCTGCAGGAAATCCCAATAGTCGTTGCACGTTTTGTAAAACCATAGGAGCTGTTTGATGCAGCACTGCAGAGGGGGAACACATGACATTCAGAGAACTAAATGAACTATTTAAAAATCATTATGTTACCCAATGTATCGCACATTGCTACTGGGCGAGTATAATATTATTGGTTTGAATAACTTCAAAAAGTGTGTGTGTGTTTATGCTACTTAGAACCATTTATGTCCCTGGAACTGTCAAATGAACACCACAGAACAGCTTTATGCTGATGGTGTGGCGGAATTAACAGATGCTAGAATTGACAGAGCTTATGTTGCAGCCATGCACCAGTCCATGTAGTTCTCAACAGTATTTGCCAGCAATTAAAGACAAATTTAAAAGTTCTTAAATTTCAAAATAATCCAGAAAGTTGGGGTTTTAGTATTAATTATAAACATTAGATTTTTAAAATAATATATCCTGTTTAGTTTTAAATGTCAAATCCCTAAGGTACCTTATAACCATAGCAGTACAATTCAGTAAATTTTTAAAAACATCATGAGAAAATGGATACAATAATGTTTTAAATTATTTATTCACTATTTAACTTCATCTGTCTAAAATATTGTTGCAGTTTAGCCATCAAATTGTATTTTTCCAGTTGAAGTAAGGTATGAGAGCCAGTTTGGTATAGTGGTTAAGAGCAGCAGGACTCTAATCTAGAGAACCAGGTTTGATTCTCCACTCCTCTGCTTGAAGTCAGCTGGGTGACCTTGGGCCAGTCACAGCTCTCTTAGAGCTCTCTCAGTTCCACCCACCTCACAAGGTGATTATTGTGAGGATAATAATAACATACTTTGTAAAACACTCTGAGTGGGTGTTAAGTTGTGCTGAAGGTTGGTATATAAACAATGTTGTTATTATATGGTTTGATTCAATTTCATTTATGAACTTCAGATTAAAGGTAACACTTAAAGACTGGTACAGGTTTTAGCATAACTCCAAAGCAGCGAAATAAATGAAATTTCATTAAAATATAGCAAGGTGTATTCATACATATATGTATTCATACATATATTTAAAAATAAAATATCTTACTGTGTTGGTAATTTAAGCTTAAATTTAGATTATATTAATGGTTAAACTGTTATTTAAATATAATGTCCAAAATATCAGGGATGGTGGGGAAGACATCAGTTCCCCTTCTCCTTGGTTACCAAATGAGTTGATCTGTCTGTTCTAGTGATGTCATGGACAGGATCAATAAATGTCTGCAGGCCAGGTACCTGGCCAGCTGGGTGGAAAGGTGGCTAGAGCCTCCAGAGCTCATGACAATATTGTGCATGTGCACTTTAGGGGTCTTCCACTGATGTCACTTCCAATTTAAAATGAAAGCAATGGGGGACCAGCGGGCCCAAATTGGCCACAAAAGAGGAGTGGCATCCTCCCCTGCCTAGACAGCACCCAGCCATGCCATGCACACAGTCAAATGCACAATAGCAACTACTGGCTAAAAGCCCCCAAATGCAAAAAGAATCAGCAAGACCAACAAAAGCAGCCTCAAACTAGAGAATTCCAGCAGAATCATGGCAATGTTGCAAATCCAATAGATATTAGGGATGTGCGATTCAATTTTTGAAATATTCAGAATTCATCAAATAATGTTGTCTTCAAAATACTCCAAATATTTCCAAATGCAAATTAATTAATTCTGCATATTCAGTACTCATCTGAAATGATATTATTTATTTATTTTATTTATATTTAATTTATATTCCACCCTCCCCACATCAGCAGGCTCAGGGCAGATCACAACCAAGTTTAAAACATATTTCATCATATATACAATTTAAAATCATAAAACATCCCAATACATAGATTAAAATACATGTAAACATAATGAATATAATTCTGAATATTTAGAATATTGTTAACTCCTCAAGAAATCAGGTTGAGCCACCTGGGAAATGGAAGTGAGCGAACATATTCACCAGACAGCCCTACCACCAAGGGTGGTAGAGGCTAGCAGGTGAGTAACCCTTGACTGAAGTTGCCATAGATTTGCAAAGGAAGAGGTGAGTGAGATTAAAGCAAAGCCTGTGATTGCTTAAGGAATTCCATAGCAGATGCAGATGACAGAAAGCACCCTCACACTAGTCCTTTCCAACTGAGGGGTAGTGTCATGTGTGTCTGCCTGCTATACATGCCATGGGGGGGGGCGGGTTACTGCCTAGTAGTCCTCTGACACTGGAGAGTTCTGAGTGCCTTTCAATGTCTGTTGTTTAGAAGCTCACTCTGTTATCTTTGCTTTGAAGTAAAACACTCTCCTGGGGAAGCAAAATACTTTCGCTTGAAGGCAAGTGGCCTTGAGCCCTGCTGCACCTAACACAAATGAGGCTTCTCCTGGGAACAGGGATGATTTCATGCTTACCCTGTAGATGTAGTCTAAACTGTGATAATTTTTGTGTCTAGCGTTTGCACCAGAATTTCAACTACTAACCTGGGGGTGGGACTTTACTCTATAACTAACCACGCTTTTCCTATACATGTCACTTCTGCCAATTTTTCCACTGTCTGATCAACCTGAACTGATGGATCTCTAATAAATGTTACTTCAACCAAATCACCTGTGTGTTTGATGTGGAGAACCAAGGGATCTAACTGCCAGGAACTGACATTTTGGCAGAAGTCCCTTATCATCCCTCTGGACCCCCCCCCCCCCGATGGTGGATCACCGGCAGCATGCCACAGGAACCAGACCAGGGGAAGTTGGAGAAACCAGAGGAACAAACAACCCAACCCAAAGACCCCATGGATGAGCGTGGTCTCGGTGTAACTAACATTGCACTGAAAGGACTGCTAATCGATTTGGAATTAGAGCCGGATATGGGGGAGGAGATTGGAGGGAGGCCCCCTCCCCAACTCAGTGTTACCAGACTACTGTTGGGAACAATCTCTAAATCAGGGGAAACCCATGGGAACTGGCTACTCCCTACTCCCTGTGACTGGGCACCCGGGCGATCAATGACCCATGAGGAGAAGGAGCGCCGACGGGGCCATCAGGCGTAGCACTTGGGAACTGGAGGAGCAACCACACCTCTCAGCCGTGGGTTTCAGAACTATCCTGGAGGGAGAGGACTACCAGGTGACAGAACCAGCAACCTGGCAAGATGAGGGAAACAACCAAGGGTGGAGCACCCCCGCCCCCAGACTTACAATTGCTGGGAGATGCAGAGAAGGAATTGGCCTGGCAGATGAGGGAATGATGGAAGAACATCTTTCAGAAAAGCATCTTTTTAGAATAAATTCAAGGCAAGAATAACAACAAAAACACCAGTATGGCTTTCACCACATAAGGTATCATTTAGAAGAGAAAGTACATAAAGATAAGTGGTTAACGTAGGTAGGTAGGTAAGGTTTAATTGTATATGCCCAAAGGCCGTCACAATACAGAGTTAAAAGTGATTAACATATTACAATCTATGTAATTTTTCAGAAGAGGGAATAAAAATTCATTCTAGAGAGGAATTGAAAGAGAAAGGCTTTGATTGTCAGTGGTTTGCGTATATGCAACTATCAGAAAGGTTTAAAAATGACCTTAAAATGTATGGTATGGAGGAAACAATTAGTACATTTGAAAAAGAGTTATGTATAAAGGAAGATCACTTAATATCTAGAATGCATAAATTTATGTTAAAAATTGTACTGGAAGAAGAACAAGTGATGGACTGTATGATTAAATGGGGTAAAATTTTTGGATATAATATCCATATGGAGCAATGGGAGAAAATGTGGAATTATGGTCAAAAATTTACATTATTTTATAATTTGAAAGAGAATTTCTACAAAATGATGTATAGGTGGTACATGACCCCACAAAATTAGCTAAGATGTTTAATGAGGTGTCAAATAAATGTTGGAAGTGTCAAAAAAATGAAGGTTCCTTCTACCATATGTGGTGGACCTGCCCTGTTGCTAAAAAGTATTGAAAGCAAATACATCAAACAATGCAAAAAATATTAAAGAGTAACTTACAATTAAAGTCAGAGATGTGTCTATTGAGTTTAGTGGATATTTCAATAGAAAATGAATTTGGAATTTTGATTAGATATATGATAATGGCTGCAAGAATAATTTATGCACAATATTGGAAATTGAAACTTCCAACTGTAGATGATTGGTTAGTGAAGACACTGGAGATTGCGGAAATGGCAAAATTAACAGAATTCCTGAGGGACAAAACAACAGCCAGTTTTGTGAAGATCTGGAAACCTTTCATGGACTTTCTGTATGTAAAAGAGAAGTCAGAGCTAATGATCTGTGGATTTGAAAATTAGAGTTCTAAGGTTGGCAACAAATGATAGGCTGAAGTATGGGGGATAAAAAAATGCAGATATCTTCGCAGTAAAGTCGAAGTTATATGTTTAGTTAAGATATGGGTATTACGGAAGAGTTATTGATTAAGTAACGAGCTCAAAGAAATTCTGTAAAATGTCCAAATGGTGTGTCTCTCTCTCTGTTTTCATTTATTCATTTGTTCTTTGTTTATATGTTTTTGTTTCTTTATGTGAACTTTTGTTTGTCATTTGTTGTAATAAAATAAATTTTAAAAAAGAAAAGAAAAGCTTGTTTTGGGGGAGAGAGTCCCCTGGAGAAAGTGATGTTCTGGGAGTGGACTACGAAGGAATCCGCCTGCTATGAAGCCTCCGAGCTGACATGGCAGCTACAAGAAATGACTTGCTAGCCCTGATGGGACTCACCTGGAGCTGGATGAGTACCCAGGTTCAGAGGGAGGATGGGCTACCCATGGGGGGGACTGTCACAGCAGACCTTGATGCCTCTGATGAGGGGCAAGAGAAGTGGGGTCAGCGACGTGGAGTGCGGGGTGAGCTGAACATTCTCAAGAGAGAAATGACCCAAGTGACAAGGGGCCTAGGGGAGATGTTGTGTCTCCTACCCCAGATGGGGGGCCCCATAGGGCTGGCTCCAGGCGACAATGAAGAGTTGCCACACTGGCCTGTGCACCCTGTGGGCCCTGTTCACCCACGGAGAGATCAGGCAAGACCCCCCCCCAGCCTCCGTGAATGCAGTTGTTCCAGACCCCCCACCAGAGTGCCTACTGGCCCTTCCGCACCATCAATCCAGGAGTGGCATAGACTGGACACACGGTTTGATGGGGACCTGGAGGAACTGGCTTCTTTGTTGTGCAAGCCATGGGATTCTTCCAAGAGTAGGGTCGCACCTTCCCAACTGAACACAGCCGGATAAGCCACCTGGGGTCCCAGCTGGGGGATGTCATGGCCAAGTGGTACCTTACTCTGTACGAGGCCCAGGCTTCAGAATTGAGAGACCTCGATGCGTTCATGAGGGCACTGAGAGCCCAGTTCAAAAATCCACTAGAGGAGGAGCGGGCCAGAACAAAGTTAAAGAGGATGCGACAGGGCCAATGACCCATGCATGAGTACGATGGAGAATTCAGGCAATTTGCAGTGAAGGTGCATGACTAGATAGAGGGGATCAAGATCGAGTTCTTCCAGGCCCAGCGGAACCCAATTTGGTAGCCAAAGCCCTAGTGCAAGATGATCCTAGAACCCTGCTGGGGTGGATCCAACTCACCTGCGAGGTGGAAAATCGAGACCATGTAGTGAAATTGCTGTGGATGCAGCATCAAAGGGTAGCCAAAGCCTTGTCAAGAAGAGACAAGAAAAGAGAGGAGGCTCCCCAAAACCAATGCCCAGGAGTCCAAGACAGCAAGCCATTGGAGGAGGGGGCAGTGTCTGCGATGTGGGTGCATGGGCCATTTTTCTTCTGAGTGCCCTGGGACCCAGGAGAGAGCAGTAGAGCAGAGCATAAGGAAAACCTCCCCCAGCAGCCCCCAAGACACTAAAGAAACCTGCCAGGAAAAAGAGCAGTGGCGACCAGCCTCAATGCTGAGAGGGGCTCAAAGGGATCAAGTGAAGACCCCTTGGGGGAAGAGGAGCACCCCATCCAGCCAGCGGGAAATGCCACCAACCTGCCATGAAGAGGTCCCAGCGGCATGTCCAGGAGGGACTAACACCTGATGAGGTGAGACCAAAGGGACCCTACTTTACTTACCAGTGACTAGTGAATCCCAAAAGGGGGACTCATATATGAGTGCGGGCACTGTTAGATTCAGAATGCACTCGGGACTTAATTACCCCTGCTTTGATCACAGGGTTGGGGTTGGAAGTGTGCAAAATGGACCACCCCCTAATATTCGAACAGATGGACGGGTCCTGAATGAAAGGGGCACCCGCTAATTACGAAACGAAGTTGGTTCCCCTAGGAATGAGGAACCACTGGGAGTCAGGACTTTTGTGGTCAGCACAGCCACTAAGTACCCTTTAGTGGGCTCATGATGGCTCTGGGATCACGACCCAAGTTGGAAGATGGGTGTGCTGCAGTTTAATGTAAAAAATTGCCCAGATCATGTGTGGCGATCGGAGTGGGGCGAGAAAGCACCCCCCTCCTTGAGGCTGTTCTGCTCAAAGAGGAATTTGAGCAGATCCCGCCTGAATATTGGGACTTGAGTCAGGTGTTTGACGAAAAGGAAGCTGACAAGCTTCCCCTCCCCATCAGGCTACAGACTGTGCTATTGAATTAATCCCAGGGGAAAAGCTGCCAAAGGGGAAATTGTACTCCATGAACAGGGGTGAAAGGGAGGAACTGAGACATTTCATTGACAAAAACCTGGTGCGGGGATTCATTAGACCTGCCAGCTCCCCTCATGCTGCACCGGTGCTATTCTGCAAGAAGAAAGATGGGGGGTTAAGACTGTGCACTGACTTTTGAGGCATTAATGCAGTGTCGATGTCAAATGCCTACCCCTTCCCTCTCATCAGAAACTTACTGAGTGTGGTGTCTCAAGGAAAGATCTTCTCAAAATTAGACTTGAAAGATGCTTGCTTTAGAGTAAGAATAAGGGAGGGGGATGAATGGAAAATGGCGTCGAACACCCCTTTGGGACAGTTTGAATATACCGTGATGCCTTTCGGGCTCCAAGGGGCCCTGGGGGTCTTTATGAATCTGATCAATGAAATCCTGCATGAGTACCTGTACAAAGGTGTGGTTGTTTACCTAGATAACATTTTGATCTATTCGAAAGACTATGAGTCGCATGTCCAAATGGTCAGGCAAGTACTGAAAGTCGTACATAACTACCTGCCTGTAAAATTGTCTAAATGTGAATTTCACAAAGAGGAGCTGGATTTTCTGCTCTATAGAGTTTCAGGACAAGAATTAAAAATGGACCCTGGAAACATACAAGCAGTAGTGAGGTGGGAGCCCCCCAAGACCAGGAGACAGCTGCAGTCATTCCTGGGATTCGCTGATTTCTACAAACCATCCATAAAAATTTTTGCTCAGATATCTTTGCCTCTCACTGTCCTATTAAAAACTTAAGGCAAGGGACCACAAGGAGTTAAGCCAAGTGCAAAATTAGCTTGGTCCACAGAATTCCAAGAGGCTTCTGAGCAGATGAAAAAGTTGCCCTACAACACCCAGATGAAAATCGTAAGTTCGTGGTACAGCTGGACGCAAGTGATGTTGCTATGGGAGGGGTCTTGTTGCAAACTGATGATGAGGGGAAGCTGCACCCCCGTGCATATGTGTCCAAAAATTTTTCTGAAACTGAACGCCATTGGGCGATCTGGGACAAAGAGGCCAGCATGGTTAAATTGGTGTGGTCAACTTGGGGGTATGGGCTGGAAAGAGCCAAAGTACCTTTTGAAGTATGGACTGATCATAAAAATCTAGATGCCCTAAAGACGCCGCACAAGCTTGTCGCCAAACATTTGAGGTGGGCGGAGTTCTTCTCCAAGTTCAATTTTACATTGAAGCACCTCCCCGACAAATCTAATTTCCTGGTGGATGCATTATCATACATGCCTCAACGTGAGAGCCAAAGGGAGGAAGTAGTATATACTGTTTTTTCACCCTCCCAGCTGTGAGGCACCGTAGTTACTAGAAGCCAAATCCAATCAGTGAAACAAGACAACATTCTCACAGGCTGGGAGGAGAGAGTCTCCAAGGATACTGAAAAGGAGGGAGATGCTGTACCCAAAGATGTACTGCAAAAAGGCAAAGCCGGCAGCTGGTACAAGCAAGAGAAATTGTACATTCCAGCCAGCCTAAGGAGGGAAGTGTTAAAACAATGTCACAATTCCAAGTTAGATGGACATTTTGGATATTTTAAAACATGGCACTTAACCCAAAGGCAATTTTGGTGGCCAGGCATGAGAAGGGATGTTTCCCAATACATTTCTGCCTGCCAAGTGTGCTTAATGGGGAAAAAGAGGGGGAGTAAGCCGTCTGGACTGTTGCAGCCCCTAAAAAACCCCTCCTGACCATGGGCAGTGGTCTCAATGGACTTTATCACTGATCTTCCCCCTTGAAGGGCAAAACTGTAATTTTGGTGGTGGTAGATTTGTTTTCCAAACAAGCCCATTTTATCCCCTGCTCCAAGATTCCCACAGCAAAGAGACTGGCCACCCTGTTTATGCAACACATAGTCAGACTCCACTCATTTCCAGATAAAGTGATTTCGGATCAAGGAGTACAATTCGTTGCCAACTTCTGGCGGGAGCTACTGAAAGTGGCGGGGATTGAGCAAGGGTATCAGCTCCACCTACCACCCCAAGACAGATGGACAAACTGAAAGGGTTAATCATGTACTGGAACAATTTCTGAGATGTTACATCAATTATCAACAAGTCAATTGGGCCAAATTTTTAGTTTCCGTTGAATATTGTTACAACAATGGCATCCGTGCATCCACAGGCGCCTCCCCCTTCATGGTGGTGGCTCATGGATATGAAGGCACAGCAATGCCCTTTACCCAGACCCCACAAACCAAGCAACCAGGGGACTTAGGGGAGTGGTGGTCTAAACTAACAAAACAATGGGATACAAAAAGACTCTTGAAAAAGCCAAAGAGGATTACAAAAAATATGCTGATAAGAAAAGATCAGCTCCTTGGAAGTTACAAGTGGGAGATTATGTATACATCTCTACTAAACACTTAAGAGGGGGAGCAACCAAGCAAGAAACTAGGCTGGAGGTTCTTGGGGCCCTTTCAAGTTATCAAATCATAAATGAAGTAACAGTGGAAGTAAAACTAGCCAAGAACTTAAAAAATATTCATCCGGTTTTCCATTTCAGCCTCCTGAAGAAAGCTCCCCCTCCTGATAAATGGCATACTGATCGTGGAGCTCCCCTCCCCTCGTGGATGGACAGCAGCACTATGAAGTTAAAGACATACTGGACTCAAAGCTAAAACCATGGGTGTTGTATTACTTAATACTTAGGATGCATTTTGATGAGGGGCAGAAAGAGTGGGTGAAAGCCTCTGATGTGAATGCCCCAAAACTGACTTGCAAATTTCACAAAGCTTACCCTCACAAACCTGGACCCATGTAAGGGGAGGAGTCTATTTTGAAGGGGGCAGTATGTTATGTATGCCTGCCTGCTATACATGCCATGGGGGGGGGGTTTGTATACTGCCTAGTAGTCCTCTAACACTGTGACAGGTAGGCATAGATGCTTTATAATTCTTTTGCTGCCTCCTGATCATTTGGTATTGATTAATGCTCAGCATGATGAGACAGTCCTTCCTGTGTCCCTTCTCAAGTACCACATCCTAATTTCCACTCTGCCCTTTAGTGTATATATTTATTTGATACTTAGAAATCAAATTTAAGATTACTAGGTTAAGAGATTAATTTTAACCCGCCCAAGAAAAAAACCTGATTACAGTACTTTGGAATTGGGGTCAAAATGACCCCCAACTTACAATCCCAAAATGGAAGCCTGATAGCTCTCTCAAGCATGTCATTAGCTACTAAGAAAAAAAAATCAGGCCTCAAGAATAACTTACTTCGGCAAGGCAGGACAAAGAAGTGTAAAATCTGGAACCGGAGTAAAAAGTACCCCTCATGGAAAACATCAAATCCTCGCAGAAATGTAAATGGAGTAAAATTGACTCCCACCACCACCTCTTTTAAAGCACGAGACACAGTTTATTTTAAAGAATCATTTTTAATTGTTATAATACTGAAACTGCCACCATGTGTGAGAGTTTCATGGCTGCCACCATGTGCGAGTTGCCCTTTGTTGCCACCATGTGCGACTTGCCCACCATTGCCACCATGTGGCCAACTCACACCTCATAACAGTGATGGGCAAGTCACTCATGGTGGCAGTTTCCATTTCCCCCTCCCATCTGTATTCTTCTGCTGTTTTTAGAGGACAATTTGCTTCTGTTGCAGTGATATAAAATATAGGCATGGTAGAAGAGGATGGTCCTTAAGGAAGGTCGTTGAAATACTCGCTGTATCCCCAACAAGCCAAATGAGATTGTCTTCTTAGCTGAGAAGGGGTCTCTTCGGGGAAGTTTGACCGAGGAAGTGGTTGGAGTGATATTCTTCCCACCAAGCAGCATGCTCAGTGAGCAGGTATTCTCCAAAGCAGAGAACACTGTCAATCCACATTTCTCATACCTGGAGCCTGCGTTGGTGAAAAATCTGGTGAATCTCCCGCTCCTGTGCTTAGCTGAGGTGCCGTTTGGTTAGGAGCAAGCAGCACACTCCAATCCATAGTCATAGGGCAAAGCATGCCAGGCTTTAGCCTGCTGCCTCTTCCTGCTATCCTTTCCCTTCCTCCAACTGCTATTTGCACACTGTACTGTACTCAGTGCTACTTAGTGTACTTGCCTTTCTACCTTCATTTCTCTGCTGTTTCAATGTCTGCCAGGACTGCCCAGGATATTTGCCTTCCTACAGCACCAGGTGCCCTTCACTTCTCTGTATGCTTTTCTTCTGGCACTTTCCTGCCCAAACTTCACATGATCAGGAGGAGGGGCACTATTTCCTCAGTTCTGTTTTTTGCTGCAGAGAAGATCTCCACTGTGGTTCTCTGCCTTTCCCTCATCTCATCCTTGAGACTAAGGAGAATTATTTCTTTCAAAAGTTTTTAACCATCAATAGACATTCTAGTGAAGAATACACTACATTTAAAGAAGAAAACTCTCTGTCTTTCCCTTTGTTGTTATGCCTCAAGAGAGGCTTTTTCAAGATGCTGGAAAATGCCAGCCTGATGAAAACCTCTTGCTCCCTCCCTAGCACCCTTGAGAACCAGAGAAATGGCCTGTCAGAGCCTCCCCTCAATGGCTCTTCTCCAAGGCTGTGGCTTTGTGCCAGCCTGATTGCTTCCCTGGCACCCTTAGTACCAAGGGCTAAGTCCCGAGGTGTCACCCATCAGAGCCTCCTCACAACAGCTTCTTCTCCAAGGCTGTGGCTTCATGCCAGCCTGATTAAAGGTAAATACAGATTAAAGGTTAATCCAGAGGTGTGGCTTTTCATAGCTTTCTCACAATGGCTCTTCCTTCAAGGTTGCAGCTGCATGCTAGCCTGATTAAAGGCATCTGCCCCCTCATTTCTGAGGGGAGAAGCCTGGAAATGTGAACTGACAGAGCCTTTGGTTTCAAGACTCTTTCCCAAAGGTTTTGCCTGCATGCAAAAGCCCCTCTCCTCCTTGGCTGTGTCAGCTGTGAGGGGAAACGCCTGACTCAAGAAATCCCTCCTCCTCCCAGGCTGTCCTTGGTTCCCAGGTGCATTCCGTGGAGGCAGGAGTTAATACAGCTAACACAGTGCGATAGCCATAGCAGCCTTATCAATGTAATGACTGGGCTCTTCAACTACTTCTGTTTTAACAGATAAATCTGCACGTCTAAGCCTAATTCTTTTTGAAGGTAGGTTTTTTCCCCTGTTGGGTCCATATATGCCCACAGTTGCTTTTTTCTACCAGAGAATACTGCTGGCTCTTCAATCTCATCACTGTAAGATTCGGCAGTAGGCTTCCTAGTGCCTGCTGATGGCGGGCAAACTTCCAGGGATTTGCCCCCTTGTCCTTCGATCGCTCAGTGATTGGGGGGGGACATGCTCCCAGAAGTTGCCCACCAGTGGCAAGCAGCTCAAGAGCATGTGCTCCTAACCAGCGCAGCAACGTCACTTCCAGAAGTGACGTCATTGCTCCGCCCGCGGGAGCATTTCTGCGCTTCTTTTGGGGCCTATTTGGGCCCTAAATTGGCCGAATTGGCCCTGTGTGGAGCACAGGAGCGCTCACATGGCCAGTGTGGTGATATCACTTCTGAAAGTGATGTCATCACACCGGCTTCAGGGTGCGCGTGTGGTTCCTAACTCATTAGCAGATCATCTGAGATCCCCTCCCTACAATACAGCCCTCCTATCTAGGAGGAAGTTGTGGCTATCCTAGATGTGGCATATCGTGTGAACTCGAGAATTGCAACCCAGAGGAAATTACCAAGAGACGTGATTGTGCAGTTTACGACACGAAATATGAAAGAGAAGATTGTGACAAAACAGTTTCAAGATCCATTGGAGATTGATGGCAAGACGATTATCATAATGAAGGAATTACCCAGGTCAGTGTTATCAGATCGGAAAAAATACAAAGTGCTAATTCAGATCTTGAAGGACATGAAAATCAGGTACAGATGGGAGTTACCAGAAGGTGTGTCCTTTGAGTTTGGAGGGGCCAAAAAGCTCATCAGATCTGAGCGAGAGATGGAGCGATTTATAAGGGACAATGAAAAAGACTTACCAACAAGACTATGAGTATGGAGTGTAAAGTTTTATCTTGGAATGTAAATGGACTAAACTCACCGAATAAGAGAAAAAATATTTTCCACTGGCTATTAAAACAAAAATGTGACATTGTTTGTTTGCAAGAGACCCATATCAGAAAGCAGGATGTAAAATATTTAAAATCAGGAAAATTGGGCAAAGAATTTGTAGCGGCCTCCAACAAGAAAAAAAGAGGAGTGGTGTTGTACATAAAAGAGGAGCTACAGCCAAAATTTGTAATGAAAGATGTGGAAGCCAGGTTTATTGCAGTGGAATGTACTTGGGACTTAAAGAGAGTGTTGGTAGTCGGAGTTTATGCACCTAACGGTGCAAAGGAAAGCTTCTTTGAGGATTTGAGGAAGCAACTAGATGATCTTTCATACTACCAGATAATTCTTGCCGGAGACTTCAATGGAGTGACGAACTTGGAATTAGATAAAAAGACAACAACTGCACAAAAGAAAAGAGGACTATTACCAAAGCTCTTTTTTGACTTGATACAACAGGAGACTTTAGAAGATGTATGGAGAAGAGAATATCCTAAAAGTAGACAATTTACTTTTTATTCTGCAAGGCACTGTACACTATCAAGAATCGATATGATCTGGGCCTCAAAAGACTTAGCGTTATGGACTAAGGAGGTAGAAATAATGCCGATGGTAGGCTCAGATCATAATCCAATCATGTGGAAATTAGGGAAAAGGAGAAAAAGGAAAGCATGGAGAATAAATGAGGACTTGCTACAGGAAGGAGAGAATATGGAGATGTTGAGAAGAGAGACAAAGTTCTTCATACAATACAACGTAAATAAAGAAGTACCAACTGACAAAGTTTGGGACGCTTATAAGGCGGTTATAAGGGGCATACTAATGGACTTAAATGGTAGAGCAAGAAAAAAGAAAGAGGAGAAAAGACAAGAGATTGAGGAGAAAATAAAAGCCAAAGAAATACAGTTAAAAAAGAGACCAGGGAAAAAGAAATTATATCAGGAAATTAAAATACTTCAAGAACAGTTAACAGCAATGAATAATAAGGAATTGGAGTGGAATCTTAAAAGATTGAATCAGAAAGCGTTTGAAGGTGCAAATAAACCTGGGAAGTATTTGGCATGGCAACTGAAGAAGAGAAGGGAAAAGAAAATAATAAATAGAATTTGCGAAGATAATAAAACGTATTTGGAACAGACTACCATTAGTAGAGCCTTTTACAAATTCTACGCTAAGTTGTATAATAAGAAAGAGGTAAATAAAGAGTCAATAGCGTTATATTTGGAGAAAATGAAACTTCCAGTAATTTCGGAAGCTTGGAGAAATAAACTGAACAGTGAAGTAACAGATGAGGAACTAAACAAGGCAATACAATCTGCAAATCTAGGAAAGGCGCCAGGGCCAGATGGACTTACAGCGAAATTTTATAAGGTAATGGCCAATGAACTGGCACCATTCCTAAAAGAGGTGATCAATGGAGTTTTAAAGGACCAGCGGATTCCAGATACCTGGAATGAAGCGAATATATCATTGATCCCCAAAGAGGGCCAAGACTTGACTAATGTGAAAAACTACAGACCTATATCGCTACTTAACAATGATTATAAAATCTTTGCGAAGATACTGGCGGAGAGACTGAAGGGGTGGCTTACGGAAGCCATTGAGGAGGAACAAGCAGGCTTTTTGCCAGACAGACAAATCAGAGACAATTTAAGGACAGTGATTAATGCTATTGAATATTATGACAAGCGTTGTGACAAAGAGGTTGGTTTCTTCTTTGTTGATGCTGAAAAGGCGTTTGATAATTTAAACTGGGACTTTATGTTTGCCACTATGGAAAAGCTACAATTGGGAGAAAGATTCATCAGAGCAATTAAGGAAATTTACAGAGACCAGACTGCAGCAATTGTGGTGAATGATGAAGCGACTAAGAAATTGACTATAAGTAAAGGAACAAGACAAGGTTGCCCGTTGTCTCCACTGCTGTTCATTTTGGTATTGGAGATCCTGATGATACAAATACGACAAGATGAAAAAATTCGAGGAATTAAAATAAAGGACTATTCATATAAGGTCAGAGCATTTGCGGATGACATAATGTTAATTGTAGAAGACCCATTGGAGAACATGCCAAAAGTGATAGATAAGATTAAGGAGTTCGGAGACTTGGCAGGTTTTTATATTAATAAAAAGAAGTCAAAGATACTATGCAAAAATATGACTAAGCAGAAACAACAATTGTTAACGGAAATAACGGATTGTGAAGTAACAAGTAAGGTGAAATATTTGGGAATCGAACTGACTGCTAAGAATATAGACTTATTTAAAAACAACTATGAAAAACTATGGACTCAGATAGAGAGAGATTTGATTAAATGGAACAGACTAAATTTGTCATGGTTGGGAAGGATTGCAGCAGTTAAGATGAATGTGTTACCAAGAGTAATGTTTTTGCTACAGACAATACCAATCATCAGTGACTCTAAGCAATTTGAGAAATGGCAGAGGAAAATATCAGACTTTGTATGGGCAGGCAAGAAGCCTCGAGTGAAAATGAAAGTTTTACAAGATGCAAAGGAAAGAGGCGGAATGCAACTGCCCAATCTAAGACTTTACCATGACGCAATTTGCTTGGTGTGGTTGAAGGAGTGGATGACGCTAAAGAATAAGAAATTACTAGCCCTAGAGGGATATAAAAAAATATTTGGATGGCACGCATCCACAAATTGCTGTATATGGCAGAAATGGACAAAATGACAAGAAAATTGAGAAACCTGGACTCAGGACAGTTTAACACAGACTGGGAGAAGCTGAAACAATATTTGGAGAAGAAATGGGAGGTGGGAGGAGAACTGTGGCAGTTTGAGAACTACTGAAGTACAATAAAATGTAGAGGGGGGTGACTTTACCGGGGAGGAGAAGAGGTAAAAGAGAATTTCTAAGCAGTTATGATATTAGATTGATATATATAGAATAATAAATAGAATATTGATAGAAAATAATTAATCATAAGGGTTAACGATAAGGATTGATTAACTAATAATATTTTCTTTTTGATTCCGTACAGTGTACCAAACTGAATATGTTTATTTGAAGTTGTATATGAGTCAAATTGATTGATATCATATATAGACTTATGACTGAAGGGGAATAGAAATACTAATGTAAACAAATATAACTAAAATAGAAAGAAGAAGATAGAATGAATAACATATAGAGTATAAGTTAAACTGGCTGATTTATACATTTATATGAATGTATGGTTTACATAGTTTATGATATATAGAAATATTTGAAAGTGAAATAATGAAAAATGGGATAAATTGTTTATCCATTATGGAAAAAGGGACTCATAGTCAGGGTACAGAGTATTAAAAATAGTTAAAGAAGTATTGCTTAGAATAAAGGGAGAATATATATTTGTTAGATAGAGGAATATATAAAGAGTAAGGGAAAAGGGATAAAGGGTTGGAAAACTGTTGGAAGTCAACAAAATGGGGGGGGGGAAAGGGAGGGGGTTAGAAATTGGGAAATGGGAATATTGACTGTAATGTGTAAACATTTGATCCTAACCCAATAAAATTTTTTTCAAAAAAAAAAATACAGCCCTCCTATCTGAGTAAAAAGCCTTGTTGTTTGCGGAAAGCCAGGAGAGTGGGAGCTCTCCTGACCCTCTCAGACAGGCCATTCCACAGAATGGGGGCCACCCCAGAGAAAGCCCATGTATGGGCTGCTGTCGATTTTGTCGATGTGCAGGGTGGTACCTGCAGGAGACCCTGTTCAGAAGAGCAAAGCTGCCATGGAGGAGCATAGGGAGGGAAATGGCCCCATAGGTATGCTGGACCAAGGCTGTGAAGAGCTTTGTAAGTGATAACAAATAACTTGAACTGAGCTTGGTAACTAATGAGTAGCCAATGGAGTGACTGCAGGATGGGAGTGATGTTCATGCTCCTGCCCACTCTTGATAATCCGAGTTGCAGCGTTTTGTATCAATTGGAGTCTCCTACTTAGTTTAGATAGGACCCCTATGTATAGTCCATTACAATAGTCGAGTCTTGATGTACTGTAGTCTTTACAGTTGTGCTTGGCTATCTTATTCATACATATCTCTACTCTTCTTGCAGAGAGTCTCTCTGTTGTTGGTGCAGACTCCTAGTGGTGGAATTCCATAAACTTGGAAGTTTATAAAATGCACGACAACTAGGGTATCGCACTTGAGGCTGCAATATAGTTTTTTCCTTTGGTCTGTTGATGATTGGTTACAGATCCTTTCTGGGGCAACCCCGTTTTCTGTCCTACTAGTTGAAAAGAGTTTCCATTGCCTTTTTAATCTTAGTTGATCCACATTTTCTAAGATTGTTTAGTGTTTTCACTTTCACAATTGCAGTTGTGTGTTCTTATATACCTGTATGTGTCACCTTGGCCAAATGTGGTCTTCAGTTTAAGTTTCATACTTCAAGGTATATCCATATTTGTTTTCTTCTTTTCTGTTCAGACCATATATGCACCATTTTCATGCTTTAAGTGCTCTGTTCTTCCCAGGGCACTCTTGTGATGCTGTGACTCTGAGATTTAGTGCCATCTCAGGGGCTGCCCCTAGGGTGTGCCTCCAGGTGGCTCCTGGTCATCTGCAAAATGACTTTGTCATACTACTACTACTATCACCAGAATACTAGACATACCTTATCTTTCTTTGACATTTGTTTAACTGTAAATGTTCCATGCCATTGCAATGCATTGCAATAATGTTTCCTCAACTAACTGGCACCAACTCCTAGATACTCTGATTGGAGGCTGGGCTATTTGACCTTGTGATACACTGTGATGGTCCATGGCCTGCACTTTTGCTTCCAGAGGTCCCCATCACTGGGGAATGATCTTGCTAATCAACTGGCAATGTTATCTGTTTTAATGTCTTGGCTCTTTTTTGCTATGCAGATTGTTCTGCTAGCAGCACGAGGTTCATTGATTGTGCTTACTCTCTGTCCTTTCTCTGGCCCCATCATGCCTACTTCGCTGTTTTCATTATTCTGGTGTGGAACTGGTATGTTTTCACTCCCACTGATGGTTTTGGCAGTTATGGTCAGCTCCTTTTCCTATATTATAGCAGTAATCTCAGTTTTTTCGGAGTGGCAACTGCTGCTCCTTGACTACTATATCTTGGATAAGGGTCTATACTAAGGCCATAGCAGGGAACGAACCTTTCTTCTTGTGCTATTTTTATGTTTGGAAGTAGGACTCAAACACTTTAAACTTTCCTCTTCCTGTTGGATCTCCAAAGATATTTAAAGTAGGGATGTAACCCATTGTTAACTTTTTGCACTTTCCTGGTACTTCATTTTTAGTGTACAGCACTTCCACGTGTAAAATGAGGGCATTGTGGGTTTCTAACCTATGTCCCCCCTTATAGAGTTTCACAATGTTAATGTGTCCAGTGCTCTGGCCAGAATTCCCTTCCAGAGGTTGGTTTACATTCCTCATGTCTCACATCAATATCAGTTGTATTAATTGTTCATGCTCCAAGAGAGACCTAACAATATCCTCACTCAACAATTTAGTGATCTGAGGGAAGTCAGCATGGTTTTGTCCCCAACAGATCTTGTCAGACCAACCTGGTTTCCTTCTTTGATCAAGTGATGAGCTTACTGGATCGTTGGAACTCTGTTGATGTGATTTACTTGGATTTCAGTAAAGCTTTTGATAAGGTTCCCCATGACATTCTGATGGGTAAACTGGAAGACTGCAGACTGGACTATAGGACAGTTCGGTGGATAGGGAACTGGTTAGAGGACCGCACCCAAAGAGTGGTGGTCAATGGTGTTTCATCAGATTGGAGGGAAGTGTCCAGTCGGGTGCCACAAGGGTCGGTTTTGGGCCCGGTACTTTTCAGTATTTTTATCAATGATCTGGATCATTAAATTTGCTGATGATACCAAATTGGGAGGAGTGGCAAACACCCAAGAAGATAGAGTTAAAATTCAACAAGACCTGAATACTCTGGAGAAGTGGGCGGTTGTGAACAGGATGCAATTCAACATAGATAAGTGCACAATATTACATCTGGACCACAAAAATGTGAAGCACAAATACAGGATGGGGGATACACTTCTGGGTAGTAGTGTATGCAAAAGAGATCCTGGAGTAAGAGTGGACTGTAAACTAAATATGAGCAGTCAGTGTGATGTAGTAGCAAAAAAGGCAAACTCAGTCTTGGGTTGTATGAAAAGGGCCATTGTATCAAAACCACAGGAGGTCATAGTCCCTCTATACTGCCTTGGTCAGGCCGCACCTGGAATATTGTGTGCAGTTCTGGAGACCTCACTTTTAAAAGGATGTGGACAAAATCAAGAGGGTGCAGAAGAGAGCAACGAGGATGATCAGGGGTCTGGAGACTGAGCCCTATGAGGAAAGGCTGAGGGCCTTGGGAATGTTTAGTTTGGAGAAGAGGAGATTGAGGGGGGACATGATTGCTCTCATTAAATATTCGAAAGGCTGTCATTTGGAGGAGGGCAAGGAGCTGTTCCAATTGGCAGTAGAGGATAGGACCTGAAGCAATGGGCTTAAATTACATGCTGAAAGGTACCAGCTGGATATTAGGAAAAAAGTTTTCACGGTCAGAGTAGTTCAAAGTTGGAATCAGCTACCTAGGGAGGCGGTGAGCTCCCCTTCACTGGCAGTTTTCAAGAAGAGGCTGGATGAATATTTGTCACAGATGCTTTAGGCTCATCCTGCATTGGGCAGGGGGTTGGCCTAGAAGGTCTGTATGGCCCCTTCCAACTCTGCGATTCTGTGATTTCACATATCACAATCTCCTTTGAGTACATGACTGTTCCATGCCCTTTACCTAACATGGCTTTCCCCACTAGAACACTGTTTTTTCCTGCTTGTACTTTGGCAGTGACACTTTTGGAGAGCTTTCTGTTTCTTTAGAAGCACTTCTGTGTGAATGTCAATGAGATGTTAAGTATAGTCTCTTACTTTAAGAGCTTCACACCCACCTCCTTCAGTAAGTGAGCTTGCTACTCTCCCAATGTGAGACTGCACAGAAGCCACAAAGATGAAAACAGGATGCCCTTACCTGTAACCAGTGGTCCTCTGTGCAGGCACACATCCCTCACTCTCACCCCACTGTGAACTCTCTGGAAACTTAATTGGGGGGGGGGGTTAGGGTTAGGGTTAGGCTGCAGGGGGAGAACTGAGATATTAGCACACCTCCTCCTGGTCATGGGATATTTTTGGCGGGAAAGTGCCAAAGGGAAGAAGGATGCTCCTAATCTTCTAGAAAGCTCTGGAAATATTCTCCTGTGTGTGCACAGTCCCGATGTGGCACTGCAAAGAAGACCACTTGATGAACAACAGTTACAGGTAAGTGCAATCCTGTTTTCTCAGTCCTTCCCTCTCCCTTTTTGTGGAAATTTTTGGAAGTTGTGCTGCGGGCCAGTGCTTTGTCTTATCTTGTCTTGCTCAGGTTAGATTCGAAGCTACTAGCCTAAGTAGTGCAAGCCAGTGTCTAAAAACCCCTTAGCTGGGAATTTGATTATCTAATTATGGGTCCATGCCATTAATAATTAGATGGTGGCCCAAAAAATAAGAATTTCTACACAGTATATCACCTGCACTGTAGAGAATAAGGTCAAAACCAGTGGGATGAAAGAACATGAGGATACCCTACATGCCAATATGGTCAATTGTCAAACATTCCAGTTTAGGTTTACAGTACTTTAGTCTCTTTGTAATTAGAAGATATCTTTGTGGACCAGAATAACAGACTTCTTGAACAAATATGAATCAACTTAACTGAAATAATTGACAGGGACTTCAGGCAAGTTCTTGTGGGGTTTAGGTGATGATTTTTACAGAGGGTGTTTGTTTAGGACCTCATATGTTGCTGTCTTACCCTTTTTATGAGACTGGCTTTGGATTTTTGAAAAAAAAATCTAGTAAGGAGTTAGCACAACTTAAGTTTATCTCCCCTGCAGTTTCTTGTTTTGAACATCCTAAGCTTCTTTGAGTCTGGAAGCATATACTATCATATGGATAGAACAAAAAAGATGGGTGTGGGAGCTTTGTGCAATGTATGATCAAAACCCTGAAGAGCTGTGTGATGCCAATGATAGGAGCATTGCTCCTGTGCCAGCACACAGGTCTCTTGCCAACAACGTTGGATATGCCCATTGGTTAAACTCATTCCAGGTAAGGAGTTTACATTGTGAAATGATACTCCTACACAGTTGTTTTCTGAGATGACTCACTTGACCCAAATGGATGGTAAGAGTTTATGCTGTTTATTTCAAGCCTTCTCATTAATCCCTAGAGTAAAAATAAAGCCAGCAGCCCATTTGTTATTTTTGTTAACTTCCTGCTGTGAAATAATTTCCTCAAAACTGCATCCCAAACTGTTGCACATTAACAAGAGTTTAGATTACCTAGGGTGCAAGACACTATGCATATTTTTAACACTCTCTTAGTACATAAAATGAAATGTTCTGCCTGGTTATCATATGTAGTAATGTTTCTTTTCCACCATGGTGCAGTTCCAGTAATGTAACTGTTTGAGGCACCCCCTGCTTGGGCAACAATGGATGACCTAATTACATACTTTGTGGCAGATAGTTGTTGTACGCTTCATGGTGGGAAACTATGAGCTACTGAAACTTCTGATTTGTATTTTCAGACATCAGGAATGCAATGGATGTATGAGATCAATGGCCTGCCACCTCAGACCACACCACCTGCAGCATCAGCAAAAGTTGTTTGTAGGAATACATATGAGAAATCCACAACCGTGCAACAACGCAACTTCATACGTGAAAATATGAAGCTATTATCTACTGGTGTGTCCTCAACAATCAAAGGAGCACCTCTAGTTTTAAGAGCAAAATAAAAACATAGGGTTTTATTTTAAGCAAAAATTATATTTTGTAGAACAAATGTATTGCTAACTATATACTTTATAGACATACATATATACATTCGATTTTAAAACAATAAATTCTGTACTAGTTGTCAGTGAACAACTGCTGATCTTAGCATATGTCCATTTTCAATGATAATGGAGACCTAGCAGTAAAGCACCTTTCAGCATCCCAAATACCACAACACATACATGGATTAGAGTCCAGTGGCACCTTACTGACTAACAACATTTTAGAGCATAAGCTTTTGACACTCAGAAGCTTATACCTCCAAAATTTTATTGGTCGCTAAGATGTCACTGGACTTTAATCCTGCTGTTATATTGCAGACCAACACGGCAAACTACTTGAAACATAACACATGCATGGCACTGAACTTGTGATAATAATAGTGATAATAATAGAGGAGAAACAACAAGTGGGCAAAATTTTGTCAGTACAGCTAAAGTAGACACTTTAGAAGTCCTTTTATGTAAAATTCCTTTTATTAACAATGTATTTCAATGAACTCTACTGTGTTTTCTTTAACAGCAGCACAATAGTGGTGATTTCTAAAACAAAAAATCTTTATTGCTTTCTATTTGCATCCTTTCTGCAAACAATCCTTAAGAACTATGATTTTTTCTTTTACAAACCATTTCAATGATTGGAAACAGCAAGGGCACTTGGCAATGCATGCCCTGCAGGAAACATTTATAATGTTGATGATGTGGAACTGGTAGAGGAAACTGATTTACTGTCTCTGCTGTGTCAGCTTGGTTGGCAGGAGTACAGTGAAACTATACAGGTAGCACAAGAACTGTAAATTATACAGGTAGCACAAGAACTGTAGAATTCTGACTGTGGGTATATATGGCAGAGTAATTAACAAAGATACTGCAAGACACATTTCAGTTCCTAAGTCATGAAGACCACTGGGATCTGGGTCAGTTTCTATCATACAGTAGAGTACAACATGTAGTTCTTCCTTTCAAGGAGATGGGCAAGCTAGTACTGAATGCTTTTTTCACCCAAGCACTGTTAAAATGCATGAGTATTATATGGGTACAGTGATGTATGGATAACAATCCTAATAATGTGGCTCATCAAGGTTGTGATCTGAAACCATTTAGGGTATATTGGCATTGGGGTCTGTGCTAGGATTTAGATGCCTACGTTTGGTTCATCTGATCATCACAAGAAGTATAGCAAAAACTGTGCTGATCTCACCAGCCTACATGGAAGTCTGGAGAATTATATAGAAGTACATTGCTACAGTTTCCACAGGTTGGTGTTATACAGAACTTCTCACTGCAATATATCTTTTTGTGTGGTCTTGAAGCCTCATGTTTCAGCTATAGTTTTAAAAAATGAGTGATTCAGGAAGTTCCCAAGGTGACATATCCTTACAGTGCAGATGTTATATTTTAGGATATTTTGAATCTCACTTCAAGAATAAAAAGGAAAAAGATACCAAGTCTCCCAGACTGTGAAGAATGTTTCATAGCTGCTGTTCATAAATAACAATTTGAGCCAATTAAAATGTTGCTGGAGAGTTGAAAAGATATGCAGATGGCTGGGGCGAAAGTTGTTTTCAAAATATGCATTCATAAAACTCTTTAATTAAGGACTTGTGCTGGGGCTATTGGATTACTCAGTTTCTTCTGGAAACCACCCACCCACCCTAGAACCTGCAAACACAGCTTATTCCTCATGTTATCTGTTTAGTCCCACGTATCGTTTCTAGACCAACAAAGAACACAACTCTGAGAAGATCTGAAATGCTAGTCAAAGATTTGGCACTTAAATCCCCTCCTCAAAAAAAGGGTAATATCCCTCTGCACATGTCTTGAGGAGAGGGGATGAGTGAACAGTCATTCTTTAAATGACTGATCAACATCAGTGCTCGTTTAACTAAACTGTCCCTTTTGAGGGTGGGCTGTGCTAGGCAATCACTCTGGGCACCCACCTGGAAAGGCCACCTTGACTCCAAATGCAGCAGGAAGGGATTGCCAGCTATGTTTTCCCCATCCTGCGTAGCCCACTTGTTCCGAGAGGTACCCAGCTTCATCCGCCTCCCCTGATGGGCCGCCAGACGCCTACCAGGTTTGAGAGATGCTGCTCAGAATCAAGGGTGTATCCTTGCATCATTGTTGTTTAATTTGTATATAAATGATTTAAGCTCCCATATTTCCAGAGATGAATTGCATTTGTTTTATCTAACTCATGTTAAATTGCCGTTTCTTCTGTATGCAGATGACACAGCCCTCCTTTGAAGTTCTATGGTAGGCTTGGGTAAACTTATAAGCTCCATCGTGGAGTATTGCTCTAAAGTGGGCCTAACTGTTAATGTTTCTTAGTCAAAGGTTCTTCTTTTTAGTAAAAAGAGATAGATGATGAAGTATAAGTGGATACGAGCAGGGCAGTCTATGGAGCATGTAGAGCAATGTAAGTATCTAGGAGTTATATTTCAAGCAAATCTTTCTTGGAAGGTAAATTTGAATTCTGTTGTAAGATCAGCCATGAGTACTGGAATGGCTATTTTGAGATTCTATTAAGTCCTCAGGAGGACAATATGTCCCTGCAGCAGTTAAAGTGTTCAGTGTTAAAGTTTCTGGGCAATTGCTGCATACTGTAGGGGTATGGATCACTGTATTAACAGATAACATTGATGGACCATTATTAAGATTCCTTCACAGTATCTTGGGAACACCAAGATATGAGTCAGGTATAGCTTTGAGAGCTGAGATTGGGGAGATGTCTTATGAAGCAAAGGTTTGGTGAAGACATTTAACTTAAAAGTTAGGATTTTAAAATCAAACGTAGGTCTCCTTGGCTTAGTTATGCTGGATCATCATACAAATAATTGGGATAAATATTTGGAATATATCATGTCTGGACATCAACTACGATATGATAGAAACTATAAGTTGTAGTGAACTGAGTAAGTTAATCAAAAGATGTTTGAGGAATCTCAATTATTATAGCATTTTGGTTAGAGCTCGCAGAGTATACCCTTCTCTTTCAGTTAGTATCCCTCCTCTAACGAAATGCTGAAATATTTGTTTAGTTAACCCTCCAAAGTATAGAAGGGCTTTTTTGCTTGCAAGTTTGAACACTATGCCATCAGCAGTGTTGTTGGAAAGTTTTTGTGGTATCCCATACTCTAACAAATTCTGTGGATGTGGTACTAACCAAATTGATACTATAGATTATATTCTTTTGGGGTGTCCTGAATTTTTAGATTGGAGAGCTAAACTTACTCTTCCTTTGTGTAAGTAGCATTTTCTTTCTCTTGAAACTAAATCTTCTTGGCTATTAAGAGATGAATAAACAAGTAACTTTGTGTTTGGCTAAATTTTTGGCAGCTTTAATAAAATCACATAACCCTGACACTAAACTCTAGGTTCATTGTCGGTCTTCTAGTGCAGTCCCACATGGGACTGTGCATGTGCAGGCCTGCCGAATGGTGAGGTCTGTATAGCTTTAAAAACTATGAAGGGGGCATCCATCCTCCCAGCTGCATGCACGAGCATCTCCCACCAAACATGCCCACCTTCTGGGAGGATGCTGCTGCAACACCCTCATTTCTTCTTTTGCCGCTGAATGAAAAGATTCTGAACAGCTTGCATTCCTGTCATCTTCTTTCTTCAATACAGAACGATCTTCATCTGCAAAATAATGGCAAAAAAGGCCTTATTTAAATGCTGCACAAAAGGTTCGACTAAAATGACGCAAACAGACGGCCATGATTTATGCCTCCTCTGCCTGGGAGAAGGCCATAATGTATCTGCATGTAAGCATTGCCAAATATTTATATCTAAGGCGCGGATGGAGAGGGAGGCAAGACTTAAGGCATCGCTGTGGAAGCGGGCACTGTCAGTTCCAACAGATCCTGCTACTGAAGTGGCAAAATCCTCTGCCTTATCGGAGCTAGCCGCGTGCTCAGATCCAATCCCATCGGAACCATTGAAGTCATATACTGGCACACTCCCGGATATGACTGGGCAAAGGAGTCAGAAGCACCCATCTCCAGCCATTTCAACTTCACCTGCTGTGCAACACCCCTCGGATCCTTCTAACCCGCCTCCGTTCCAACACCCATCCTCTGGGACCCAAAGCCCACATGGAAGACCAGCAAGCCAGCAATCCCACTCAGCCCAATACTATTGGAGAAAGGGGCAGTCTAATATGTTCCCCTGGATGACAGCCCTTGGGGTTTTTATTCCAGGTTTTACCTAGTACAAAAGAGGGATGGAGGTTTCAGACCTATTCTGGACCTCAGCGACCTAACACCTATATCTCTGTCCATAGATTTCGAATGGTTACCCTCCACACGGTCATGCAACTGCTCCCACTAGATTCCTGGTTCGTAGTGATCAATCTTAAAGATGATTACTTCCATATCCCTATTCACCCCTCTTTTAGGAAATTCCTGAGGTTTATCCTCAGTGGAAATATTTATCAGTATCAGGTACTTCCCTTTGGGCTTGCTACGGCACCCAGAGTTTTCACCAAATGTTTAGCACCTGTTGTTGCCTACTTGAGGACTCAGGGTTGCTCCATCTATCCTTACTTAGATGACTGGCTCATAGCCATAGCTTCTGAAACCCAGTTATGATCCCACATACAACTTACTGTACAACAATGCCAGAACGTACGGGTACTGAACTTTAAAAAGTCTCACCTTGATCCAAGCAGGAGGGTCCAGTTCATAGGAGCCACCTTTGATGGTTCTCTCAATAGGGCCTCCCTCCCTCCAGATAGGGCTGAAAGAATACAAGATACGGTTTGACATACAGAAATAGGTTCCAGCCGGTCATCATGATTCTGACCCTTCTGGGGCTCATGGCGTCCACCACAGCCATAATCCTATTAGCTAGACTACACATGAGAATTCTTCAACTGTGGTTTCTTTCTATTTATGAGCCTCTCCTACATTCCCATAGTAAGAAGTTCACCATACCTAGATCAGAGGAGTTAGCCGTGTTAGTCTGTAGTAGCAAAATCAAAAAGAGTCCAGTAGCACCTTTAAGACTAACCAATTTTATTGTAGCATAAGCTTTCGAGAATCAAGTTCTCTTCGTCAGATGCATGATCCAAAATGGGAGAGCTGTGGTTATCGAAGGCTTATACTACATAGGAATTGGATACTTTTACTGCTGTAAACTAACACGGCAAACTGACTCCACACCAAAAGGAGATGTTTACATTTACTAGCAAAGGAATGTTTTGGTTGCCTCCCCGCTAATTGCATCCTGTCCCCTTCTGATATATGTCTCCTTCTCTCCCCTATCTCCTCTCCTCTTCTGTATTTGACCAGTTTGGATCATGCATCTGACGAAGAGAACTTGATTCTCGAAAGCTTATGCTACAATAAAATTGGTTAGTCTTAAAGGTGCTACTGGACTCTTTTTGATTTTGCATACCTAGATCAGTGGTTAGATCTTTGACCTGGTGGCTTTAGGATGACCACCTTTTTGCTGGGGTAAGCTTTGGGTCACCAGGCATAGATGTCACCATCATAGCAGATGCTTCCATGGTAGGTTGGGGAGCATCCTGTGGCAATAGTCTCATGCATGACTATGTATGACTCATGCAGACGAAAAGAGATTGCACATTAATGTGTTAGAGCTAAGAGCTATTTGCTATGCCCTTACCTCGTTCTCAGATATGGTGACAGGGAAAAATGTCCTCATCCTCACCAACAACTTGATGGTGATGTTCTATATGAACGGTCAGGGTGGCACGATGTCCAGGACACTGCAAAGAGGCTGTTCACCTGTGGGAATGGGCCAGCAACAGATGCACTACCCTGCAGGTGGTGGATATTCCCGGGACAGACAATGTCATCACCAACAAGCTAAGCAGACTGGCATCATCCAACCATGAGTGGTCCCTGAAAGACCAATACATACACAAGGTTTTTCAGATGTGGGGCTTTCCCAATGTGGACCTGTTTGCCACAAAGGAAAATCTAAAAGCACCTGCCTTTTGCTCCAGAGGGGACCTAGATACCACCTCTTTAAGAAAAGCTTTCCAATTCATGTGGACAGGCAGCCTCTTTTATGCCTTCCCTCCTATCCCACTTATCGCGAGAACTGTAAGCAAAATTCAGACAGACAGAACCAATGCCATAGTTGTCACTCCCTTCTGGCTGTGTCAGCCATGGTTCCACCGACTAGTTCATCTGTCCAGGAACACCTTCACACTCTTACCTTCAGTGCTCAATCTCTTAATTTTCCAAGGCGTACATCATCATGATGTGCACAGACTCAAACTGACTGCCTGGCTGATCACTCAATAGGCATCTATTTGGAGGGAGTGGCAGAGGTTCTCTTAAATGCTAGGAAACAAACGATTAGAAAATCTTACACTTACAAATGGAACAGGTTTGCACATTTTAGAATTCTTACTGCATTTAAAACACGAGAGTTTGTCTAACTTCTCTATCAAAGTTTATTTGGCAGTGATATCAGCATTTCATGGCCCTTTTCACACTGCTTACCTTCCCTCTCAATGACGTGGAACAATGTGCAAAAAAACGCAGAAGATGGCGTTTTCTCGTGAGAGATTTGTGCGACATCGTGCAAATCTCACGCAAGAAAACGCATTCTTCCGCGGTTTTTGCACGATGTCCCGCGCCATTGCGAGTGAAGGTAAGCAGTGTGAAAAGGGCCCATATTCTCATATCATGCAGCCAAACTGTTCCTTAAAAGTCTGCATAACATGTTCCCCAGACTAACACCTGTAGTACCTCAATGGTCCCTACACCTTATCCTGGCTAAATTGATGCTCCCACCTTTCAAGCCACTGGCTTCCTGCCATCTATGGTTCCTGACTATGAAACTAGCGTTTCTTGTCGCCATCACTTCAGCTAGAAGGGTGAGCGAGCTGGCTGCCCTTCGTGTCAACCCACCTTTCCTTCAAATATATAAAGATAAAGTGTTGAGACCCAGTTTAGAATTTCATCCCAAAGTTGTCACTATCATATGTCACAAGCAGTCATTTTGCCAGTATCCTTTCCATCCCTGGATTTGGAAGCAGAAAAAAGATTACATCCCTTAGACATCCACAGGGCGCTTCTTTTCTACTTGCACTATACCTTGTCGTTTTGGATGGACGAACACGTGTTCATATGTTACGCTGGACCTAAAACAGGGAAATCAGCCATGTCTCAAACTGTTTCCAAATGGGTTATTCATGCCATAGAACTCTGTTACAAAAACTCTAACTTACCTTGTCCCTTGAATATCCACGCACATTCAACCAGGTCACAGGCAGCTTCTGCAGCACTCTTTGGAGGAGTTCCTCTTTAGGACATCTGCAGAGCGGTCACATGGGTATCTCCAGATACCTTTGTCAAGCACTATGCACTGGATGTCACTAACAGGAAAGAGGCTGCAGTGGGCCAAGCAGTTCTCCAATCTCTCTTCAGATGAAAATCTACCTACCATCCTAGGTGAGTGGCTTGTTAATCTCCCATGTGAGACTGCACTAGAAAACTGACAATGAAAATAGAGTTGCACTTACCTGTAACTTCTGTTCATTGAGATCTTCTGTGCAGGCACACATGCTCTCCCTCCTATCCCGCTAGCTTCTCTCCTTACCTTGGAGGGACAGTGTCATGAGTTAGCCTCACACTGCCACCCGCTTTAGAATCCTTCTCAGAGGATGGCACTGGAAAAGCCTACAGAGTTCACACTAGCACCAGCCGTAGCACCAGAAGAAACCCAGGGAGAGTAGCCTGGGGCCTCAGGGGAAACTGTTGTAGAAAAGGACTCACCAAGAGAAACCCAGGAGGAGCAGCCAGGAACCTCTGTGAAGGCTGCTGGAAAGGAAGACTCCTTCAGAGTAAGGAAGAAAGCTGAGCCTCCTGGTCCAGCTGAGAAAAGTAAAAGTAAAGCAAAAGCAGCTGTGTGGGAGAGGAGGATAAGTGCTAGCTTGTCAGCACCACACAGGGCGAGGCTCTCAGAGAACGAGGCAAGGCTATCAGAGGAGGAAGCAACACCTGCACCTTGTTACCACAGCAATAAAAGCAGATGATGGGCACAGCCCAGTGTGGAAGCAACTCAGCTTGTTGCCTGAGCCCTAGGCTCAGAAACTCTAGCGCCTGCCTAGTACCGTGCCCTCTTTCCTGACCATGCATCTGCTGCTGTTATTAGACTCTGACCCAGGCTTTGTTTCTGGACTCCCCCTTTGCCTGCTTCTCTGTAAACTGAACTCTTGGCTGCTGACCTTGACTTGACTTCAGACTATGCTTCTGCCTGTCACCTATTGAACTGACCAAGTTGTGTGTATGACCCCGGACAGCCTGACACCTGGTGAGAAATACAGTAACCATGTGGTGCCTCCAACCTGCTGAGCCCCTGAGCATGACAGACAGTGGTGCAGGAGGAACTGAGCGTGTTGGGGTGTCGTCCTCCCAAAAGGCAGGCGTTTTTGGTGGGAGATGCTAATGCATGTGCCTGGGAGGATGGATGCCCCCTTCATAGTTTTTAAAGCTATACAGACCTCATCATTCAGGAGGCCTGCATATGTGCAGTCCCATGTGTGCCTGTGCAGAAGACTTCAATGAACAGAAGTTACAGTTAAGTGCAACTCTGTTTTTCCCTTTTAGTAGGTGATTGCTCATTGTTTATGACTTTGGTCATAAAAACAGTCATTAAGAAGAAAAAGAGATGCTGTTCAGTACCCAGGTAAATCCTTCACAGCACCACCTAGCTGCCCAGCATGTGATGGCCTGTTTAGAAGACACCCCCAATCACCTTGATGTCTCTGCTGTTTACCTATCCCAAGCAACACACCCTATTCCTGCCTCAACTAGTTTTCTAATGAGGCCTATTTTTAGTGCCTCCCAACCTAGTGTCAGCACAGAACAGTAAAAAAAAAAGAACTACACCACAGCCAATCAGATGAACACCCCCCCCCCCAATTCTTGCTCAGCCCCACAATGGTGACCAGCTAATTATATACTGTGCCCTGGGTGGAGAGTGGGTCAGTCACCACAGCCAAAATACCTGCTAAGGTAACGGTACAGGTAAGCAAATAGCTCCTGCTGCTACCCCTAATGGGCAGAGACCCCTTAGACCACCACACTGTCTCATACTTCATTTGCATTGATGTGGGGCGGGGGCAAACTGAATTCCCTATGCTAATGCTGTGAACCTTTTTTCATGAAATTGAGTCCAGAACCTTGTATGTAAATCAGTTTGCTAACTACCCATATGTATGGACAGCACAAAGACCATGAAGAAGAAAAAGGTTGTTTACCAATACTATACATTCTTTGAGTTGTTTTCTGTTCACTCACATCACCTGACCCCACTGCTACCATAAACTACAGCTTTAATAGAAGCTGCAAGCATTTGTAAGAAATGAGCAAGAAGGCATTCACCCCTTGCCTGGAAGCACACACACACAGATAGCACCCTCCTCCTGGGACAGCATTTCAGCAGCAATTCTAGAGCCCTGAAATTTCACAAAGTTGTATTCTTCATGCGACAGAACTCGCATGATTGCACAGAAGACCACTCAACCAGCTATGAACAACATTTTTCTGCTCCACCTTCTCAGATTACATAGTTCCATGCAGATCAATTCATGACCTTTCTCCACAGAAAGCTAATTCTCCACTTCCTGCTAATTGAAGTTCTGGCTATTGATTTGAATTCTGGATTCAGCTTCTGTGCTTCCCTTCATTTTGTGTGGCTGGATTGAATTCTCTAACAATACTCCCATAGGACTCTGACTGCACACTTGGACCTACTATGTGAGTGTGGTGTTTTAGCTTCCCTGAGCAGCAGCCTTGATCTTGCCAATAGTGGTATCTGAAAACTTATACTGGGCATTACTTACCAACATCTCCTAGCACCTCTTGAAGGATGAGGAGGTTTAGTTATAAGCCTCATCATTCGGATCCTCCAGTCTAGTTTCGTAGAGAAAATAATGCTGTGCTAGTCTGAGGAGTACAGTGTAGCAGCAGCACAAGAAATATCTAGATGTTTAAACAGAATACTTGAATGCAAATCTGAATGATCCAGATAATGAGACTTTTGTTTGTCTGTTTCTTTGCCTGGAGTGAGCAAGGGGAAAAAATTCAAATATTTCAATAGGACCCTAACAGGTAAATCTAACATTTAGTATCAAAAAGATAAACACCAGAGCTGTAGCTTGGTATTTATCTCTCTGTTAGATATTTAATAATCACATTTTTTCCTGCAGTGACTTCTTGTTCTAAATAAATGACTGAACAGTGTCCTAGTGCTGACACAGATCACAGTTTGTTGCTAATGGAATGTTAACTGCTTTTAAAATAACTCTGAATAAATCTGCTGATCCATAAAAGATCTGAAAGGCGTTAAATTCTCTTGGCTCTGATGCTTGTATTGACACGAGGCATATTCTTCTATGTAGTGTCTTTGGTCAGCTATACATATGAATTTTGTGGCATGCAGAATACAACTCTGGAAAATACTAGGGCTCTAGAATTGCTGCTGAAATGCCCTCCCAGAGGGAGGGTGCTATCCCTCTGCTATCCGTAGTTTACCTTGATCCAGACATTGTCATGCACTTAGCAACATCTGGTCTGTAGCAGGACATCTACTGGGGGAGGGGGGCTGTGACAATAACACAATAAGAGGGACAGATATTCTGAAGGAGGTGAAGGAAGATATGGAGTACTTCGAAGCATTTTCTCCCATGCAAGATACTGCTGTAGATTCCTACAAGCAGGATTGCTGCCCATGAAGCACAACTTCCTTGCCTCTTTCCTCCTGCTATAGTCCAAGATGCCCCCTGAAATGATGGTCAGGGGATTCCCTCTCTGCCAGGGCCAGCATTTTGAGGGCCATTTTGGACCATAGCTAGAGAGGGAGGCAAGAAGTGTAGGCAGGAAGTGACAACTTGTACATGAATAGATCCTTTTATAGCACCTGTTTCCATTTGTAATCTGAAAACTCAAGAGACTTGGGACCAAACACTGGTCTTGTGAGATTTCAGGCAATAGTGACACAGTCCCTGGTGCTTCTTCTCTCTGCCCTAACAACCTCCCTGAAAGCTTAGAAGTGAAAGAGTGGATGGAGGTTTTAATTTCTAACTTAATATTAAATACATGCAGTTAAACAACATGGACTATATGTCTATGCATGCAGATGCATAGTTCCGTATGGGAACTGAGCATGCACAGGCCAGCTGCAGAAGTTCTAAAGCTCCTTAAGGCACGAGAGACACACCTAGCCGTTTCATGTGCCTTTCCCCCAGGCATGGCTATAGACGGCAGGGTAAGCAGCTTCCTCCCCCAGATCTTTTGGCCACAGCTGAAGAAGCACATGTCCTTGCTTTGTTCCTTGGTTTCTACCTTTCAATGAGAGTTCGGGCCTTTGCATCCATGGCTTCAAAGGCTCTCTTCAAGAAGTGCACACATTGTGGTATCAAGATGGTCCAATCAGATAGGCACAACAAAAGCTTCTGATGTCTGGGCAAGGGCCATGACACCTTGCAGTGTGCAATCCGTAAACAGTTTATGTCCAAGGTGCACCATGAAAGGGAGTTACAATTGAAAGTGGCTCTTGGAAGTTAGCCCTGAAGGGTGCTACTGCCTCCAAGAATAATGCCACAGATAAAGGACCACAGCGTCCAGAACAGGCCTCCTTGGTTCCTGTAGCATGCTCGGCACATTACCAGTGAGAAGGACTAGTCAGTTCCAGTCACTCATTCGATTACCCCACTTTGGTGCCAGTCAGAGCTGCACTTGAAAAACACTAAGCTCAAAGCGAAGCATGTGGACAAATTGTCTGCTTCAAAGTCTCAAAAGAGGAAAAAATCTTCAGTTCCAACCACATCGGTTGCATTGAGTCCTCCCAGAGTTCCACAAAGTTCATTTCTAATCCCCCAGACAGCATTCTGCTTTGGTTCCAACCCTTTCAGAGGGTGAAATTCTGGAAGTCATAGAATTATTGATAGCCATTTCTCCATTGCCCCTATCACCAGTATGGCCTATGGAAGGACAGAGGATTTCTTCAGGTCTGTTGGAGAATGACAACCATTTGGAACTGGCTCCACACTATAGATGCCATCAGTTCCATGGTTCCCTGTACCATTACTATGCTTATGTGTTTGAAGGCTCACCAGGCATGTAACCGGCTTCTCACTACTTCTTCTATGATGAGGACCTGTGTGTCCACCTGTTCAGAATCAAGAAGTAAGAAAGCCAAACCTACACTGATTCAGGCCACAGTTCCAGAAGGCAACGCTGTCCTGGAACGGACACTGAATCTCACTACTCACTCTGATGACGATTGATAAGGAGGGTAGAAAACTAGACATACTAGATAAAAAGGTTTATGCTTCTGCAGCCCTAACTTTTAATACTGGTAATTATGAGGCCATCTTGGCCCACTATCAGCTTTTCATATGGGAAAAGATTGGCCTATACCTAAGCTTAAATCCAAATGATAAACAAAAGCTTACAAAAATTCTTCAAGGAGATGTAAGGCTTTCCAAATAACAAATTAATATGGCCAGGCATATTGGAGACTGCTCTTGCAGGGTGATGGCCTCCGCAATTGTACTATGTAGCCATGCATGGCTCAGAACTGTAGCACTTGCCCCTCACCATAGGATGGTGGAAGACCTTCCCTTTAAAGGGACAGACCTATTTTTGCCCATCATAGACAAGGCACTAAAAAAGATCAAAAATGATAAGGTGACAGGTCTTTGGGTATTACACCTCTCTACCCAAAGCTGTTTGGACAAAATTTTCTCCCAAGGCCATAGTAACAAATACAGTTGGTTCTATCCACAACCAGTGCATGCATTGCCCAGAGGCTCCCAACAGCCTTCTTCCTCAGCCTCTGTTCAACCTCAGAGAAGATATTTTCGAACTAAGTCAAAAGACAGTTCCTAATCTTCAAGGGATCAGTCTGGGTCTAATAAACATGAATTTTGACCCCCAAGCCACCTGGGCCGTTTCCAGACGGCCCCCCGCCTCGCGAAACGTCGCGCGTCGTTGCGCAGAAAACGCGAAATATCGCGTTTTCTCGCGCGAGTTTTGCGCGACGTCGCGCAAAACTCGCGCGAGAAAACGCGATATTTCGCGTTTTCTGCGCAACGACGCGCGACGTTTCGCGAGGCGGGGGGCCGTCTGGAAACGGCCCTGGTGTCATGTCTATCAACCACACACTTCCTCTACAGGCTCAGGAGTCAATCACTCAGAAGACTTGGGTATTGTCCGTAATTGAACAAGGCTACTGCCTGGAGTTCAAAGCAACTCCACCCAACATTCCCACTCTGTTCAACCTTCCATCTCCTCCTACCTTACTTTTAGAAGAACTGCAGTCTTTGCTGTAAAAACAGGTCATAGAACCGGTTCCATCCGGTTGTACCAGTGGGCCTTTTTCCTACTATTTTATTTTGGACAAAATGTCAGGAGGCTCCTGCCCCATTTTAGATCTTTATTCCCTGAACGAGTTTATAATTTCCAAAAGGTTTCAAATGTGGTTGTTAAAGGGACGTTTTACCCCTTGGTTCATTTCAGTCAATTTAAAAGATGCATATTTTCATGTTCCAATAAATGTTCACTACAAAAAGTTCATTTGTGTCCAATGGGGCTCTAAAAAATATCAGTACAAGGTTCTTCTTTTCGGTCTCTCCTCTGCCTCTTATATCTTTATGAAAGTTATGGCAGTAGTGGTGAGCCACCTCAGGGGAAAAGGGTATTGCTGCCTTAGCTGGAATAAGAGACAGACACAGGCTTGGAGATAAATGGCCATTATTAATATAACAATAATATAAATTATATAACTACGGCAAGGGCCAACTGTGCGGTACAGGTCAAGCCACAGGGTCACACCTGACCACCGCCTTGGCCTGTCTGGGTGAGCCCCGAAGCCCCAAGTGTAGGCCATCCAATGAATAGCTGCAACTCGGCCAGCCAGGCTAACGGATCCCCCCATCAAGCTCCTAACGCCCCAGCCGTACAGCATGAGGGAAGGACTTGTACCTGGGGATCCCCGCAGGTGTCTGCCTGTGCTGTAGTAGCTGTCACAAGCATACTGCACTGATGGCAGACCCTGTTCCCCCACATCTGGGGGAAATGCCATTGGGTGCTCATCAGCCTGCTCCCTATTCCCCAATAATCTCCTGCCACTGCTAGGGCCAAGCCTCTGCTTAGGCCCTGATGCCCCACAGGTGGCTTAAGGCCAACCTAAGCCCTTGCCATAGGTCATCCAAAAATATATCATTGCCTTCTGGCGATAGATGAACGCCATCATCCCGGTAGAGATGGGCAAATTCGGACTTAATCCTAGGGTGCGGCAAATAAATCCCCAGGCCTTCCCCTAAAGGTTTCTCCATAGCCCAGTTTGCCTTGTGCCGTGCTCCCTCAATCGCCCGTGGGTCAAATGCCTCATGCAATACTTGACGCTGCAACATCTTGGACCAAAATATCAGCACGCCCGGCCACTGGCGGCTTATTTCATGTAGGTCCGCAGTTGCCTGCAATGAAAGAGCCTTTCCTTGCACAAGGCCAAGGTCATTTCCACCCAAGTGTATGATCAAGATATGCAGGGGTGGACCCTTCCACCCCCTGAACAAGAGTGGTAACAAAGCTGGCCACCGAAGGCCACGCCTTCCAAGCCACTCGACCGTGGCCCCAGCACTCAGCCCGAGCTGGGATCTGATGGGAGTCCGTCTGGCTTGGTGAGCGGCCCAGAACACCATGCTGTGTCCGCAAATTATGATCCTGCGCTTCACAGGGCCCGGCGCCGCACCTAAGAGAAAACAGTTAGCAAGCGCTGTCAACAATGGGACAAGAGGCGGATGTATGAACGAAATGCACCTGACTGCCACCTGCCTACACCCTGAATAGCCCGCTGGGGGTAACCCATCACCGCGGCCGTAGAGGCTGCTCCGATTCGAAAAGAGTGGGTGCTGAATTTGACCCCCGACAACCCAAAACTACCAAGGGCCCGTTCTGTAACCGCCCCAAACTGATAATGGGTCAATGGAGCACCATCAGCATGCCGAAAGAAGGCCCCAGGGGCATCACTCCGCAGCTCAATGTAATCCCTAAGGGCTTGTACAGGGCACAGCTCCCCATCCGAACAGGGCCCCAAGACCAGAGTGGCTCCCAGCTGCCTCTGATCCGTTTTGGAGCACCGAATCCATATGGAAACCTTATCCCCAACAAACTTAATGTCTCCAGCTGCCAAGGCTCTGCCTGACGAATCCGTGCAAGACTGCACTACCAGCTCACTAACCCTCAATGCCCCAAAAAAGGCCACTAAGGATCCTGCATGAAACAGCCTCTGCTCATATGACGATGTACACACTTCAGTCCACGTGGCCCAAACCCTTCAGAACTGAAGGGGAAATAGGCTGCTGTTGATCCTTGGGAGCCCCAACTTCCCAAGACCAACCCTCAAGCATTTTCCGGACCCTAAAATCACCCGTGGTTTCCGAGCCTTACTAACAAAAGCCAGGGCAGCCAACTGACTTCTAATGGACTTAACAGACAAGCCACGACCATGCTGCACCACACAGAAGTGCATGAGATCTTCTGTAGGAATGGGCCAAACATCCCGGAGATCCACCATCCCACTAAACTCGGTAAACTGCCCTACCACACGATCATACGCCCGCCGTGTACTAGGAGCTAAGGCTGACTGGATCACACAGTTCGCCTCCACCTTCCAAGACGCCAAAGCTCACTGGGCATCTGCGTTGGCAAACGATCAGCCTCTGGGGCAAGGAGCCAGAACCACTCCATCTGTTGGCGAGACAAAGCGTCTGCCACACCATTACTAATTCCAGGAACGTGTCTGGCTTTGAACAAAATATTCATCTGTAAGCACTTGAGGGTAAAAGCCTGCACCAGCCGCATAACTCTGGGCAATTTTGACGTCAAGGAGTTCACTACGTGCACCACGGCCTGGTTATCCACCAGAAGTGCACTGTGTGGTTTGACAGCTCCTTTCCCCACAGCCAGACTGCAACAAGCAAGGGGGAAAACTCCAAGAATGTCAAGTCTCTGGACAACCCCTGCTCCATCCAACCATCCGGCCAATGGGCTGAACACCAGTGCCCCCTGAAGTACACACCAAAACCCAGGGCACCCAACGCATCGGAAGTGACTTGCAGCTCGGCTTAGAGCAACAAATCCTCCCTCCAAAACATAACCCCATTAAAGGAATCCAGGAAGTCCCTCCAAACCTGGAGGTCTTCCCGCATGCCTCGGCTGAGGCACAACCAGTGATGGGGCAATTTCAGGTACCCCATAGCGTCACACAGATGCCTCAAGAAGGCCCTACTTGGGGCAACTGCTTTGCAAGCAAAGTTCAAATGCCTGAACAGCTGCTGCAATTCGCGGAGGGAAATCCTATTCCGCCCCTTGAATTCATCGAGCCGCCTGCGAAGGTCCTGGACCTTGTCTGCAGGGAGTCTTAAGGACTGCTGAACGGTATCCAACTCGATATCCAAAAAGGTCAAAACCGTGGAGGGGCCCTCAGTCTTCTCATGAGCTAAGGGGACCCAGACCTCCTCTGCTAGGGAAATAAAGGTGGCCAGCAACCTGGCACACTGCCCAGTGCCCCTAGGCCCAAGGAACAAAAAGTAATCTAAATAATGACAGGTATCAGGGCAGGTAGATCAGCGATGCAGCTCCCATTCCAAAAAGGAACTGAAGCGCTCAAAGGCCGCACATGAAATGGAGCAGGCCATAGGGAGGGCCCTATCCATGTAAAACTTACCCTCAAAAGCAAAGCTGAGGAGCTTGAAGTGCTCAGGGTGGACCGGGAGGAGGCGGAACGCTGACTTAATGTCACATTTAGACATTTCAGTGCCCACTCCACAACGGCGCACGACCTTGACCGCCTGGTCAAAGGACTTATAACGCACTGAACACAGATGCTCAGGAAAGGCATCATTTACAGATCCTCCCTTAGGGAAAGACAAGTGGTGAATAAGGCGGAACTCACCGGCCGCCTGTTTTGGCACCACTCCAAGTGGGGAAACCTGCAAACAGGGGACAGGAGGGGCATCAAATGGGCCGAGAACATGGCCCTCCGCACACTCCTTTGCAATCTTAACCCACACTACGTCCTCCATGCCAGCCACAGACCGTAGGTTGGCTGCCATGAAAGGTGTGCATTGGCCCTGAAAAGGAATACGAAAACCAAACTTAAACCCAGAAACTAAATAATCTGCATCAACACAGTGAGGGTAAAGGGTCAATAGGCCCTCAAGTACCCTCAGATTTACTGGGCTGGGACCCTTTTCCAGGCCCATGTTGATTACCCCCGCCACCGAATTGTCTACCTCCCCTACCAGGCTTGGCCTTGGGGCAAGCAGCATAGGAGTGGGGGCCTGCACAGGCAGGGCATTCATGCTGGTATTTACACACCTTCCGATTGCACTGGCCCTCGGATGTGAAGTCCCAGCAAAGCAGCCGGGGTTGAACCTGCTGCCCCTCAGGGGCGCGGGAACCAGTCACATTCTGTGGGCGGGAAATCAGGTGGCCACTATCAGATCTATCATCCGAATTTGGTTTAGCTGGGGTCATAACCTGCAGCCAAAGCTGCTGGTGAACCTGATCCCATGGCAGGCTTGGGTTCATAGCCGCACGCATCCTGAACTCCTCATCGTATTGGAGCCAGGCGGGGCCAACAAAAATCGTGTAGCCCTTGTAAATTATATCTAAATATTGGAAAAGAGAAACAGCCCTCCAGGGCTGTGCTCTCACCAATATACCCGCGTAAATCAAGAATCTGGGCAACCAATTTGACCAATTCCTATCCACCTTCCGCCGCCTGATTTTTTCCTTGTCTTTTTCATCCAAATCATCTTTGTCCTTCTTCTCCAGTTCCCTGAAGAGAAGGGCAAAGACATCCACATACTCCCCCCAGACAATTTTGTCCCTGGTGGCCTGAGTCGGGTGATCCCCTAGAGGTAAAGCTGTATCGCCAAATGGCAGAGCTCTATATGGCACAAAGCCATAAGGAGAGGGCCCATAAGGAGGACAACCTCCCTGCCCCCCATAACCATAAGGCCACGTCGAGGGCGGAAGCCCCAAGGGTAAAGCCGAGGCCAGGGACGGCAATTGGCCCTGAGAGACACTAGCGCCGCTATGCCAGCCCAAAGGAGGTGTCGGTGGCCACGAAGATGTGGACGGAGATGGTGCCATGTTAGAAGTAGTGTTCCAAGCCTGTGCCAAGTGTGGCAGGGCCAAAAAAGTGTAGCCAGAAGGCGCTGAGGCAGCAGGCTGACCCCAGGGCCCCCAGGGCCAGGTGCAAAGCTGTTGAGACAGCCGATTTACCCTCCTGCAACACCGGATCCACAGCAATGGTAACCTGCCCACCCTCGGCTGCAGCCTCCTGCTCTGGCTCGGGTACAGGCACCTCCTCCAATGGACGTACTGGTTCACAGCTAATGCTGGGCTCACCACACTCCAGGGCAGAGGCCGACTCCAAAGCAGCAATGCGTCTCAAGATGTCCTTCTGAAAAACAGCAGGCACAACTTTCTTAGTAGGCCGGCGAACCCTGGCCCCAGAGGCCTCAGGCTGGGTACCAACCCGGGCCCGCTCCAAAGCTGCCAAGCGCTCCAAAATTTCCACCATATTGGATCCCCCATCCTCCTCCTCAGAAGAGGAAACTATAGGAGGGAGGGGCCTTTTAATGGCCTTCTTTGCTGGCTGTTTTCCCTTAGAAGGGCCACCCCCTTTCTTAGGTGGCATACTTCACTATGACCTCCTATCAACAATAAGGAAGGAAACTATATAATGCCACAAGGCCAATCCTGATCAGCTTCTAAGATCACACAAAATTGGCTTGCCTTGCAAACCGAGCAGGGCGTAAAGTAGGGGTGAGAGAGCCACAAGAGAGCTGTGAGTGCTCCAAATTCACCTAACTAGCCTCAAATGAAAGAGTGGGGAAACAAACCCGGCTCTCCAAGTTACTGATCCTCAATTAAAACCCTAAGATGGCCGCCCACACACCCAAAATAGCGGCTGATGAAGCCACGATTTTTTTTTCTTTTTATAAACGTGTACAGCAGAACTCCCAAAATACCTCTCCTGTGACCCTCAGGGGAACAAGGAAAGCCCGCCATGTAGCCCCAAAATTCAAAGCCCCACTCCACCAGGCAATAAATAGCCAATTAAAAAGAGGGGCAGTGATGTAGAAAAAAGCCCACCCCTACAGGGAATGAGGGACAAAATGAAGGTGAGGGGATTAACACCCCCCCCCACAATGCCTCAAAAGAGACCCAGGATAAGCACTGCCGAAAGGAAGCCCAATGCAAGCGCTCCCAAGGCCAATAACCACGGCGCCGCCTCAAAAGCCCAAGCAGGGCAAGGTGCGCTGCAACCCAAAGCCTCTACCGCGACTAAAAAGCCCCGGCAAGAGGCAAGTCGTCGCCGCCACCCTCCCCCGTATCCCAGGGAAGTCCCAGGATAAGTGCTGCTGAAAAAGGGGGGGTAAGGCAAGCGCTCCTAAATCAAATAGCCGTGGCACAGCCTCAGCAGCCCAGCAGGGCGAGGCGCGCTGCGACCAAAGCCGCCTCCGCAACTAAAAGCCGCGGAAGAAGCAAGTTGCCGCCACCTTGTCCTTCGCCGCTCCAGCCGTCGCCTCGGCCGTCGGTAAGCCGCTGCCGCCGCCGTGGAGACGATCCTCGCTGCCTTTCTGCTCCCGTGCGCTGCATACAATGCAGGCCGCTTGAGCTGCCCAGAGGCTAGAAGCACCTTCCAGCTCCGAGCGAAAGGCAGCACTAAGGGCTGAGTGAGCGGAGCTGCCTTCTAAAGCGTTAGCTCCGCCCCCCAGCCAAATGCCCGTATGCCCGGGAAGGGAGTCTGTCTCCTGCCCAGGCAAGCCAGCAAAACATGGCCCCCGGCTTATGCAGCAATGCTGCAGCTGGGTGTGCCAAATACCCTTTCCCCCTATCTCAACAATTGGCTTCTAGTGGACCAGACCAGAGATTCCCTATCACAGCACACGTCTCTGGTTCTCACAGCCCTCCACCAGGTGAGCCTGAGGATCAATGTGGTTCCCCACCAGAAAGTGATATTTGTGGGGGTAGTCTTAGGCTCCTCACCAGCCCTTGCCTTCCCTACCCCAGAAAGGACAGGGAAATTTCTCATCACTCTAAACAATGTCCTTTCATACAGGCACTAAAGTGCAAAGCAAATTCAAAGACTGTTAGGATTTATGGCCTCTCTGACTCTGATAGTATCCATTTGCCAGGTTGAGACTTTGTTCTTTACTGAACTGGTTCGTCAGAGTTTTCCACCTGCATGGACAGAACTTGGGCAAGTGGTTCTTGATTTCAAGGCTTCACAGGGCCCTGAACTGGTGGAACAACATAAAAAACCTACTAGTGGGGCCCCCATTCGGCTCCTCTTCAAGTTACATCTTGATTTACACAGATGCTTTGCTGTCAGCATGGTGGGAGGGGAGCATGTTCTGGGACCACCCAAGTAAAGGGAGCTTGATTCCTTCAAGAATCGTCTGTGCACATCAACCTCCTAGAGCTCAGAGCAATGAGGTAAGCTCTGAAGGCTCTGGTTTGCCTAGTGGAAGGCAAGAACATTCAGATTTGCATGAACATTAAGACTGCCATACACTATTTGAACAGATGGGGGCATAGCTTCTCTGGCTCTCTTCTGGGAATCCTCACTGATATGAAAATAGGCTACCCAGCATTGAGTCTCCCTCTCTTCCATACATGTAGTGGGCAAGGACAATGTTCTAGCATATGTACTAAGTCCAAATCCCAGAACTACTAATGGTCCATCCAGATGGATTTTGTTTGCACTGTTTTTGCCATGTGGAGCTATCAAACCATAGATCTCTTTGCCACAGACCTCAATTAGTGATGTGCTCAATACTGTTCATGGATGGGAAAGGGGAAGGCCTCTCTCAGGGACACTTTTCTGATCCCTTGGTCAGGCACCCTCCTATATGTATTCCTTCCTTTCCCTTTTATGATGCGGACACTAAGCAAAATGATGAGAGAAGGTTCCTCAGCAATCATAATAACTCCTTACTGACCAAGACAAGCCTAGTTTGCCACTGTATTCTAAATGGTGCAGGGCAGAATCTACAAAATTTGCCCTAACACTGCACCTGCTACAGGATGAGATATGACCCTCCTTTCATTAAATGTTTGTGGATAAGGTGGTCTTCAATCTGAGCCTTTTCTGCCAAAGGTTGTCTCCACTTTCCATTTAAACCAGGACATTGTCCTACCAGTATTTTTCCATACTCGAATGACTGACCCAGAGAGACTTTTGCATATGCTTGACATTAAATGTACTTTGTGTTTTTACTTGGACAGGACAACTCCTTTCCAAAGGGACTCCAATTTTTTAATATCATTTAAAGGTCCCTGAAAGGGTCTTAAAGTCTCTGCACATACCATTTCAAATTGGATAGTTTGGCTCATTAAAGGGTGTTATATTTGACCTAAACAACTATGTCCGTTGCGCGTAACAGAAAACTCTACAAGGGCTCAATCCTTCTTGTCAGCCTTTAACTGGGGTGTCCCTCCAGTGGACTTACGTAAGGCGGCCACCTGGTCTACACCATCCACATTATCAAACATTATACCATTGATGTAGGCTTCAAAAGGGAAGCAGCTGTGGACAAAGCCATCCTGATGAGTGTCTTCCATTAATGAGTGTTGTGTTCTCCTCCTGAGTAAGTTAGCTTGCTAATCTCCCATGTGGGACTGCACAGAAGATAAAAGGACGAGAAGAGGGTTGCACTTACTTATAACTGTTGTTCATGACACCTCTCTCCCTCCTCCCCGCTGTGAGCTCTTTTTTCTTACCTTCCTTCTGCACCTGCGGCTTAGAAAACTGAGGGAGGGAGGTGTTTGCCCCACCTTTTATAGCTGTGCCTGGGAGAAAAGTATGTGAAAAGCGTAGGCAAGCGTCTCGCACCTTTAGGAGCTTTAAAACGTTCACAGCTGCCTGTACATGCACATGTGCATGTATGCCTGCAGAGAAAAACGCTTGATGAACAACAGTTACAGGGAAGTGCAGCTCTGTTTTCTCTGTATGTTGATGCTGAACCTACAGTACCAGTCGATTGGGCACAATTTTTTGTACTTTGTACAACAGCTTAGTCACACAATTGACAAGGTTATGGAGGATTGTTCAGCCAAGCAGGGAATTCTGGCAGGTACTAAGAACTCCAAGGACTCAGACATCTGCTTGAGGTGGCAGCAGTACAATGAGATCCCTGTATGTGATAGCAAAGGATAAGACAGAATACAGAGGAAGCAGAAAGAGAGCTGAAATCACAGAGGGAAAGTTAACAGATTTGTTAAACAAAGAACTGGTGAAGAGAGATGCCTATCTCCAAGTAATAAATTGTTTTTATAATGATGGCAGTGGTTTAAGAGCAAAGGAAACTGAGCCAGAACCCTCAAGGATGAAAAAGAAATGCAAAGATCAAACAGATAGTGATTGGCTGCTAGTGTAATATTATAACTGGAATTTGAATGAGAAACTCCAGAAAAACTTTGTATGTTTTGGCATTTTAGGTAAAAATGTTCAAACTATGGTGGTCACATGAACAATGCTGAGAATAAATATAAGTAATATCATGGATAACTATAGGATATTTTTAATTAGGTCCTACTCAGGTATCACAAAACTGAACCAAGTTAGGAATTCCTCAGAACTGTTTATCAGGCTAGTTGTTCAAAACAAAACAAAAGATGGGGAAAATACATTTTCAGGACATGATGGAAAAACTGTAAAAAGAAATCTCTCTCTTGAAAACTGCAAGAATTTTAAAGTGTTTACAAATTCTACAAAGTTGAGGGTTTGGGCAAGCCATTGATGGAATTTTGGTTGCACTGTGATTGGTGCAATTTTAGGATCCTTTTAGGGGGTCAGGATCTGAGCTGTCATAGGACAGTTCAAACTTTCTGCTATAAAAGGATACCAGGGGAAAGAACCATGGTGATGTAATGCGGACCAGGAGACACATCTGCTTGCAGGTAACTGGATTAGCAGAAGTGGCATGTATGAGTGAGACCTGCTGACGATGATCAGGGATGAGTTGATGGCTCTTCCTGGGCTTATGATTGAATTACCAGGGAAGGTGGTATTGTGAGGGAGAGTCTGAGAACGTTGGTTATTATCCTGAAAACTTGAGTCATTCTTCATTGTCATGGGTGTGTGAGGTGGTGTGGTATTGGGTTAACACTGAACAAAAGAGACAGAAGAATGGGGACAGAGGAATGGGGATGAATACAGTGAGGGCTTGTCCTTTGGGCAGAATGCTAAACTTGCCTGGCAGAGGGCTTTTTGAACAAAAATACAGTCCAGTTATTGAAGTGGATGAGTGGAATTTAGTCAAATTATGACCCCATTGAAACAACTTGAGTTACTTTCATGTAAGCAGCATCCACAAGCTCAAGCTGAAGGAAGGGTGGGGAGGATGGAAAGTTCCAAGTATTTGTTGGCAGAACTATCTATTAGACGGAATCAGTGGTTTGATGAAACATAATCTGTATCTATACTTGCCTAATTTTATACTTAGGTGTCACTCACCAACCCCGTGTTAGTGACTTGGAGATAAAAGCTGGAGGCCATCAATCAATGAGGCCTCACATTGAAACAACTACACCTGGTGTCCTTTTTAACATTTATTTTTCAAAAGTGAAGTTACACACTAGTCAGTTTTCCTCTGGCAAGACCAATTTCCCTCTTTTGGCTGGCTGGCAGTTGAGAGTTTCCCCCCATAAAATGGAGGGAATAGGAGAGAGGTTGTTTAATGCTTTTTAAGACAGGAGTTTGCTGAGCTACTCCTGGGCAGCACTAGGCTTGCAGTCAATATTAAGTTTCATTTTAGCTCAGGCTTTTTATGTCTCAAAAGTTGCTTTGCTAAAAACTGTGGTGGTCTTTGGTTACCTTTTTTGTTTCACTTTTCCTCCTGATAACTTCTGATAACCAAAGGTAACTTCCTCCTGATAACCAAAGGTAACTTTGGTTACCATTTCTGTTTCACTTTTCCTCCTGATAACTTCTCAGTGACAGCTGAGCATCTTCGAGCATTAGTTTCTATTGGTCCTGCCCCTTGATCTTTCTGTTCTACCTTTTGACTCCTCAGCTCTGGCCTTGGACATATGGGGCTTCACTTTGGCCACACTCTGTCCCTTCACATAACTGGTGCTGTTCCTTCCTAGGCCCTTCTAGACTTGCCAGATTGCATGTTATGATGGAAAGCTCCTATCCTTGGCTCCAGGCTCCTGCTGCTGCTCGATGGAGCAGTGGGAACCAGCATCAGGAGATGCTCTAGGAATTTTCCAATTCTCTCTGGTAAAAATGTTGCCTGAAGCCAGTTTCCACAGTTCCTACCCCTGGAATGTCCCTGGGAGTGCCCTGTGCAAGGCTGGCAACCCTACGCCCACTCCCTTGCCAGTTTTTGATCTTCCAAACAACCTTACTGGAATTAAGAAAAAAGTTAGTCTACATTTAAGGAACTGGTGTTGCCTCTGTTAGAGTCTGGGGCCTGCCTTGTCCAAACATTCCTGGAAGCTGCAGGCTTCCTCTTTTCAATTTCCATTAAATGGCAATTAAATGTGCAGCAGAGGGAAGAGATGCTGCTTCTAGATTGCCTCTTGTTTTTACAACGCCTTGATAAAAATGGCTCAGCCTGCTACAGCTTGGCAGTGAAAATCATCAGCTTACCTTCTAGGAGCTGTTTATTGTTTGCAGATTTAGAAATGCGTGGGGAACAGGGGAAACATTTTTTTTTCTTACGCTCAGCAGTAGGTTGACAACAACAGGCAGCAATTAGGCCCTGGAGGAATCGGCAAGGTTACAACCATTGGTCATGGTGGTTTATAACAAAAACAGAATTAACAACATCCTCATGGGCCAGAAAAATACATTTTGTGATTTCAGTGAAAACTCAGGTTTCTCTTTCAAACACTACACTTCCAAAAAATCACTGCTAGATGTTCCTGACTTCTAGAAAATTCTCTCCCACATCCAGGTTTCAGAGCTGATGATTGCATGAGTTAAGTGGATTAAGCTTTATCCTGGCTTCTAGGGCTGTCAGTCAGGGGAAATTCAAATAACCTGTCTCTCAAATGTCACTACAGCCTGGTCTTAGGAATGTTTGTTTAGGAAAATCATGTGGAGTTTAACAGTACTCTCAAGTAAGTGTGCGTAGGATTCCATAATTATATATCCCCACCAGTACATCGGTTGCAATTTATTCAAATTAAGGCTGGTTCTTTTCACATCTAGGTTTGTCAGTTGGCTACTAATGGTGGCCAACTCTTGTCTGTGGTCTGCAACCCCTCGTGTTTGCTCAATAAACCAGTAAGGGGTAAATGGGGAGATATTGATGTTGCTGTGTCAAACAGTTCCATAGGAATTCCCTCAATGTCTGTAATCTTTACCATGAAGATTGGGAGAATTCCCAGAGCTCTGCTTGATTTAGAAGTGACATCACTTCCAGGTTTTCACCTCAAAATAATGCTGCTGCATCACACAATGCTTCTCATCCCCATGTCCTGGCTGCAAAAGATCCCGGTACTGGTACAAGCCTGGCATATGAGATCAAAGATGCTAGTTTGGGAAGTCACAGGTAAAAGTGAATTTTTTTCCCTCCTGCTTGACCCCTCTGATTTCCCCTTAAGTGCTGGATGCTTCTGTGGTGATTTTGCTTTGCATTATTAATGATAACAGGGTTGCACTTACCTATAACTATTGTTTGTGGAGTGTGTTCTATGCAGGCACACATTGGGACTGGGCATGCACAGACCAGCCATGGAGAAAGATTTCCCAGCTCTAAAAATCTATGCAGAGGCGCTCTGCCTCCAAAGCTCATGCACAGGCATTGTGTGAGGCACACCACTCCCATTTCCCTCAGTTCTCCTGAGCCACCAGAGGTCAGAAAAGCAGTGAATTACACTCACAGTGGGATGGGAGGGAGTGTTCCTGATACTTCCTCTTGTACAAGAAGAAGTACAAGAGAAGGCTTGGGATTTCAGTGCTCCTATGAGGTCTCCCCACCAGTTTGGCAGTCTACCCCAAGCTTACCCCTATTTCAAACAAACTTAAACTTGCATAGGGAGAATTATGACCAAAATGCACAATATACCCCAAATGTGCCAGTTCTTGGGTGCATTAACTGATTTGCAGTGAGGCAAGGGAGAGGTGTGAGGTGGGGAGAAGGAGCTTCTGGTTTCCCTTCCATCATGCCTTCACCTGCTGAAAGGGTTTGAAGATTTTTTGCCCCTTTTATTTAGCTCCACATGGCCTTACTACCATCATTTCCAATGGGAAACTCGGGATGGCAGGGAAACCAGATGCTGCTTCTCTCCCCTTTCAGTGCTGAGTGAACAAGAGCTGTTTAAATTGAATTCCCCAATGTGAGTCAGGTAGTGCACCTGGTATATGCTGGGAGCAAATTGTGATTTTCAGTGTACTATGGTCCAGTTCATTGACTCAGGAGGCAATGGAAACCACAGTTACTACACATAGTAAGTGAATTCAGTGTGCTGTGGAGCACAGGATGAGGATGAGGCCTGCTGGTTACCTCTCCCTGCAGATAGCTTTGGTAAGTTTACTAGAGAGGAGATCAACACAGAGATCTGGCTGAAGCAACCTCAGCCTAAAGTTTGGCGGAGATGTAGACTCAGCTCATAATGGGCTTGCAAGGGGAATCTTTGAATTTAACATTTTTATTCTGTGTTCTAAATTTTGAGAGAAGCATTACTAGTTTTACACAATGGGGTCTCATTGGGTTGGATCCAGCAATTCCATTTTCTCAGTGGTTTCCTCTTGTACAAGAAGAATTATGCTAATGCAAGAGGCACCCAAAGGCAGTACTACCGTTAGTGGAACTGAGTCGTAGGAATCAGCATATAGTATGACAGCCAAATGTTACTTCTGTTAGGTCCTCTGGTTGACCCAGAGCACTTCTGCAATGTGCCAGGGGCTGGATTGGGAGCTGATTTTTGCTAAGTTGACCCCTGGTGTGACCCATCTTTTCTATGTTGTGCCACGAATGATGTCATTTCCAGAGCAACATGGAAGCATTCTGGAGCAAGTGCACGCTAGATGAGTAGTCCTGTTGCACCCCTCTGTGCCCCCCATCCCATGGTTTGAGCCCTGGGGGACCTGACAACCCAATCCGGGATTAGAAGACAATTTTTTACCATGATTGCTGATTTTTAGGTAGAATATTATCATTTTGTGTGTTTTTTCACATTCTAGAATTTCTGGACCATTATTTTCAATGAGAAATGTATTTGAACATCTGCAGCAACTATTTATAAAGATAATGGCACCAAATTTACACAGAATATAGTCCCTTGCTCTAAACTAAAGATCCTCTACAACTGAATGATTTGACAGACCTCAAAGTAGGTGCTTCTCAGCACAGACATTTTTCTCTACTCATTCCTATGGAGGTGGTGGTGGGGAATGGCAGTCCAGTGGTGGCCTAACATGAGAACTCCAGTTACCCACTAGCTTAAAAAAAACTTGTCTGCATTTATCTCATTTTCCTTCCCTTAAAGTGACTGACAATAAAAAATGTTACCTTGGTTTTCTAACAACCATATCAGTATGTTTTGGAGGTTATATGCTGCTATGGTATACATTCTCACCAGCTACTAGATGATAATGAGAAAATAGGTTATTACAAGTGGGGGACCTGCAAGGACTTGCTGGGGACATCTCATGTTCCCCTCCCACAGCATGTCCTTAGAATCATAGCATCATAGAGTTGGAAGAGGCCATTCAGACCATCTAGTCCAACCCCCTGCCCAGTGCAGGATCAGCCTAAAGCATCTCTGACAAATATTCATCCAGCCTCTTCTTGAAAACTGCCATTGAGGGGAGCTCACCACCTCCCTAGGCAGCTGATTCCACTTTTGAACTACTCTGATCATGAAAAAGTTTTTCCTAATATCCAGCCGGTACCTTTGTGCATGTACTTTAAGCCCATTGCTTCGGGTCCTACCCTCTGCCGCCAACTGGAACAGCTCCTTGCCCTCCTCCAAATGACAGCCTTTCAAATATTTAGAGAGAGTAATAATGTTCCCCCTCAATCTCCTCCAAACTGAACATTCCCAAGGCCCTCAGCCTTTCCTCGTAGGGCTCAATCTCCAGACCCCTGATCATCCTCGTCGCTCTCCTCTGCACCCTCTCAATTTTGTCCACATCCTTTTTGAAGTGAGGCCTCCAGTACTGCACACAATACTCCAGGTGCGGCCTGACCAAGCCAGTATAGAGAGGGGTTATGACCTCCTGCGATTTTGACGCTATGGCCCCCTTGATACAACCCTAGATTGATCAAAAAGAGTCCAGTAGCACCTTTAAGACTAACCAATTTTATTGTAGCATAAGCTTTCGAGAATCAAGTTCTCTTCATCAGATGCCTGATCAAAACTGGGCAGATACAGAAGAGGAGGGGAGAAGAGAGAGAGAGAGGAAAGAACATATATCACAAAGAGACAGAATGCAATTAGCGTGGAGGCAATCAAAACATTCCTTTGCTTGGAAATGTAAACATCTCCTTTTGGTGTGCAGTCAGTTTGCCGTATTAGTTTGTAGCAGTGAAGGTATCCAATTCCTATGTAGTATAAGCCTTCGATAACCACAGCTCTCCCTGTCAGCTGCATCTGACAAAGAGAACTGTGGTCCCCGAAAGCCCACACCAGGCATCACTGGGCTCCCCCAGATCACGCTTCTGTAAAGAGAATCTGTTACCTGTGATAATGTGATAACCATTCATAGTCTCTATTCAGTCCCAGCTTGACAGAGTCAAATTTGCATATGAATTCCAGTTCAGCAGCCTCCCGTTGGATTTTGTTTTTGAAAGGTTTCTGTTGAACCACAGCGACCTTTAAGTCTTTGGTGGAATGTCCTGGTAGATTGAAGTGTTCTCCCACTGGTTTTTGGACGTTTCCATTTCTAATGTCAGATTTGTGTCCATTTATTCTTTTGCGTAGAGGTTGGCTGGTTTGTCCAATGTACAGAGCAGAAGGACATTGTTGGTACATGAGGGCATATATCAGATTGGAGGATGAGCAGCTGTAAGAGCCAGAGACAGTGTAGTTGATGCCATTGGGTCTCAAAAATGCTTGTTGTAAATCTCTTAAGTGTGAGACTACACACAAATTTTTGAGACTACAGTACCCACCAAATAAAGTGAAGAAACAAATCAACAGGGCCAGACTAGTACCCAGAAACAGTCTGCTCCAGGACAAACCTAAAGGAACTAACAACAGAACACCACTGGTTGTCACCTATAGCTCCCAGCTCAAACCCATCCAACGTATCATCAGTGAGCTACAACCCATCCTGGAAAATGATACCTCTCTCTCAGAAGTCCTGGATGGAAGACCTTTCCTTGCCTACAGACAGCCCCCCAATCTTAAACGACTTCTCACTTACAATCATGAATCGGCCAGCAGAGTCACCAGCACAGGTACCAGGCCCTGCAACAGACCCAGATGCCAGCTCTGCCCCTATATCTACCCAGGGAATACAATTACAGGACCCAATGGCATCAACTACACTGTCTCTGGCTCTTACACTGTCACTGTCTTTGACTCTGTCAAGCTGGGACTGAATAGGGACTATGAATGGTTATCACATTACCACAGGTAACAGATTTCCTTTACAGAGGTGGGGTCTGGGGGAGCTCTGAGTTCAGAAACCTCAGCAAGTCCAAAATGTGACTGCATGTGTTCTTATGGATACTCTATACAGGGCACATTTCAGACTGGGTTGTCACCAGTATGCGGATAACACCAGTTGTATCTGCTGATGGACAGCCAGCCTGACTCTGCCTCAAATTCCTTGACTAGAGCTTTGGAGGCCATGACTGGATGGTTGAAACAATCCACTGAATCTGAATCCCACAAAAATGGAGGTCCTGCACTTGGTTCATGGGCTGTTTGGTTTGGGTATCCGGCTCCCAACTCTTGATGAGGCATCACTTGTGCCTGCCCCAACAGTTAGGAGTCTGGGGGTGATTCTGGATGCCTCCTTATCAATGGAGGCCCAGATCACAGTGGTTGCCAGGTCAGTCTTCTTCCATCTGGTCAGTCAAGCTTGCCCCCTACCTTTTATGACCTAACAGCAGTGATCCAGGCAACAGTCACCTCCAAACTGGACTACTGTAACTTGCTCTATGCAGGGCTTCCTTGGGTCTGGTTCAGAAACCTCAGCAAGTCCAAAATGTGACTGCATGTGTTCTTATGGATACTCTATACAGGGCACATATAACAGCTGTTCTACAGCAGCTGCACTGGCTTCCTGTGGAATTCCAGATCAGATTCAAGGTTTCAGTTTTAACCTATAAAGCCCTTAGCAGGCTGAGATCAGTATAATTGCGGAACCACCTCTCACCATATGTGCCCCAGGGAATGCTCTGATCAGCCGATAAACAGCTGCTGGAGATCCCTAGCCCCAGGAAGGCTTGTCTGGCCTTGGCCAGAGCCAGGACCTTTTCAGTCCTGGCACCAGCTTGGTGGAACTCTCTGTCTCTTGAAACTTGGGCCCAGCAAGATTTGTCATCTTTTCACCTGGCTTGTTCGGGCCAAGCTACAAGTGACAAATGACACTTGCCTGGCAAGTGAACAGACTCATGTGTATTCCTCCCTGTTCACTTGCCATTCATTTGCTCTAGTGGAGCGCAACTGAATGGCAAGTGAACAGGGAAGAATACACATGAGTCTGTTCACTTGCCAGGCAAGTGTCATTTGTCACTTGTAGCTTGGCCCTCAGACAAGAGATGTTCCACAAGACATACGGCTGAGGCTAGAGTATGAGCGAGCTTTCTTGTTGGCCTCCTGTTGAGGGGAGGTGTAGTAGACCCCCCTCACATTTTTTTCTTTCCACTGATTGTACCACCTTACTTCCCATCTCCCACCCCATGGGGGAAGTGTTGGTTTGGGGCTGACTAAATTGACTGCTATCCGGAACCTTTTTACTGAATTTGTGTGTTTATTGATAGTTTTAAAAGTGATTTTAATATTGATGTTTATCTGCTCTGAGCCCATTCATGGGGAGAGCAGACTGTAAGTCCAGTCTACCAGTCAACCAATCAATCATTTCGGTTGTTCCTGCCTTTACCATATCCAACATGCCAGTGCAAGCTTAACTCTTCTGGCCTTTAAAGGCCTGAGTCTTGGGTTTAGCTTTCCTCTGAAATATCTTCATTCATATAAAGCAATCTTGCTTAGTTGCTTTATCCCTTTCATTTCCACTTGCCTGTTAAGACAGAGACTCTAGGATTGTTTAGCTGCTTCTCCTTGGCTTTTTTACCATTTTCTTGAAGAATTCAAAAGCCATCTCTTCTGTTGTTAAGTAATCTTCTGTTCCTTATTCATCACACCAGTAATCCAGGCCTCTTTCCATTTTTAAATACCATTCACAGCAAGTTAGAAAGACAAAGAGAGTTCCTAGAATCCTTACTAAGTGCCTGAAGTAGACTGAAGATGGAGGCGAACACACAGATTCACTAGTGGCAGGTAGTTTCAGAAACTGATAGGAGAAAAGACAACTTTTGCTGTTTTGCATCAAATAGTGAAGCTTTATGTGAAGTCTTCACAGGAGTTTGTTTCACATATGTTGTAATTTTCCCATCTGGGAAGACTAGCACTGCAAACAGAGCTGGTCCTTTGTGCACAGCTTTTTACATATCACATTGATGGAAAGCTTTCAATCTTGCCATTCACTTTTCTACAGGATGAACCTGGTACTGAAGACCTCTTGTAAAAGGAAAAATGAACATTGCTTCTTTTCCTCAGTTATGCTCTACAGAATTCACTTCCTACAGTGCTCTTTCTGAGAGCCTGTGGATAAAGAAATATTAGTTTTCTTTCAAAGCACAAAGCATATGTATGCACATATGAAGCTAATATTTGAACTCTGTCAAACAAGCTCTCCTAATAGGATTTTAAAGCCTCTTGCCTAGCACTCATGAATTGTGAGATGCTTCTGTTCTTTGTTCATATCCAGTGCACAGTTTAACAAAAATGTCCCTGGTTTAAGGGGAATTGAAATCTGTAAAACATAAGTTGTGCCAAACGTATCCTTTAGTTGCATTGTAAAGAGCTACACCTGAGGGATTTCAGGCACTCAGTGGGACTTTGGGCTTTCCTTTACCAGTAGATCAACAGAACATTGTGCCCGATCAAAACTGCTTTTGCATTTCTTCAAATTTCAAACATTGTTGCAATATGCTATGGAGGAAAGGAGAAAACAGCTGCTGTTAGAGAAGTATCTCAGAAGACGCACAGATTATGTGGAACTATTTGTGCCATTTTCTGCATAAATTGTGTCCTAGTCAAACAGTTCTGTTTCCCACATGAAAAAAAATACCACAAATAAAAAAGTATCTGACCTGAGCAAACATGGTTTAATCCCAAATGCCTTGGCTTGAAAAGGTAAACAATAAAGGGATTAGTTCCCTTCCCTGATATTTCTTTAGGACAAACCAGATGAGACTCTGGATGATATGGGAATGGATTTCATGTTTTTCCATGATAATCCATAACCCCAGTTCAGATTGGGTATGTGTGGGGGGTTCCCTACTCACACTATTTTCCCCACCTCAAAGCTTCTCACAGGTTCTATTTATCCTCTCGGGGGAAGCATATATATTGCTTCTTATGTTTCCCCTAATAGGAAAAGAGCTGTTTGCAGTTTTTATATTTGCTTGAGGTCAGGAAATCAGTGTAGGGGGAGCTTTAAACCTGTCCACCCTTGTGTCACAGCCCTGATCTGAATCATCTCCCTGCTCTGGCAGCAATTATCAAGGTAAAACATGCTGGAGATCTGTTAAGGAATCTTCCACTGTCTCATCTGTTTTGTTTTGACCCTCAGACTTAGCAGCTTTTTTCTTTTTAATAAAAGCGAGCATCAGGCATGGGAGTAGAAAGCCAGGACTTGAAGGATAGCTACCTTGGCCTGAAACCTTTTCCATTAGCTATCTAATGATTTCATTGTCTATCATTACACCTTTGTTGCCATTTATTTGCTGCAAAAATAGTAGATTTATGCAACACAAAACAGAAAAGAGCAACTACAATGTTCCTATTATTGTCAAAAGTGGAGACAGTAGAGAAGAGTTTTTGTTTTCAATATTTAACATTAACTCCTTCCACCATTAGTTAATCATTGGCAGTTCTGTAAAATGTATGCGAAGTAGTACATTACTAAATCTTGAGCTTTTTGCTGTATAATATTTGCAGCTCTTGAAGACAAAGTTGAAGATTTGTGAGTGTTTTAGCTTCAGTTTCTAATTTAAAAATAGAAATATTCAATCTCAATACTGTAAGCCTTATTAATATTATAGGAAACATCATTACCATCTTTGTTATTAGTGATGCTAATTTTTTTTCTGCTGCAGTATAGCACAAATATCTTCTGCTGTGTGTATTTTATTTAAGCTGGCTTGTCCTGAAGGTTCAGCTTTCATAAAAGGGAATTGAAGCATAGATAAAATATGCTTCTAAGAAGGTGTAATCTAGCAAATGCAGAGTAGTACTATTACACAGTGCTGATAGGAAATGTCACACTTTGCAATCTATTGAAACTATGCATCTCCTATAGATCTGAGTTTGGTGAGGCAACCTAAAGATGAGTTGGGTTGTAGTTATAATTAGACATGGGCACAACCTACGACCCACAAACTTTCACAAACTTGCCCGGTTCAAGAACCAGTTAGTTTGGTTTGTGCTGTTTGTCACTTCCAGAGGCCGTAGAATGGCCCCCCTGACAGTCAGAGATGCCAAACTCACAAGGAGTCTTCTCCTCCAGCCACACTCCAAGTTTGGCGAAGATTGGATTTTGGATGTCTGAGTTATAGATCCCCAAAGTGGGTGCCCCCAGGAAAGTTCCATTCAATATAATGGGAGCCATGAATGCCAATTGATTTGCATTGGCTCCATTGAAATACATTGCAGCACCAAAAAGTTGCAATGAAAATGAGGGATGGAATTAGAGAATCTTCCTCTGAGAATGGAGTGATGGCCCCAAGAGTGGAATGACGGTTTCTGGGAGCAGAAAAACTGCTCTAGGGCAGGAATGGGGACAGAAGTACTCTTTGAGGGGACAGTCAAGGAGATGTTCTTGGAGAGACAGGAATATTCTTTTAAAGGACAGGAGGATAGAGACCCTCTATGAGAGGAAGTTAATCTTGTAGGAAGGTGCAGATGTTCTTTGGGAGACAGGAATATTCTTGTACAGAGGTGATCCATGAGGGAAGGTCGATCCTGGAGGGGAAGGAGACCTTGGGGGAACAGAAATCTTCCCAACAGGGCAGGCAAGGGATGGGGAACCTGGAAGCCAGAAAGGAAAACCATTTTAATTTGGATACAGACCCTGGGTGGGAGTTGCCACAGCAAGAATCCATCACCCCAGTGGGGTGGCCGAGATGGAAGTCTTCCACCAGCGGAATCCATCTCTGCAACAGGGTGGGCAATTCTTGAGGAGACTCATGAGGAGGAGGTTAAATAGGGGACAAGGTGTGGGGGTAATGTGGGTGGTTGCATCAGCAAGTGGTTGGGATGTCAAGGCCCTGGATGATCTAGTGGCAAGAAACTCCCAAAGGGGGTGGGTCAGAACCTCTTGGAATGAACCCAGCTTTGGACAACCAAGTCCCTCTGCTGGGATGAAGCCAGGGGGCAGAAGGCACTGATGGACTCAGGAATGGGACGACCTATTGGGAAGGAGGTTAAAATTCCCTCTCTGTGTGTAGCGGGGGGGGGGGGGGTGAATGTGCACCTGGCAAGGACAGGGGGTGGTCCAGAGCCCTGACACACCCAGACATCTTCCCATCTGGGACAGTTGCTCTAAATAATAATGATACTGACAATAAGTATAATATATTAAAGTATTCTGTAGACTGGTGGACTAGGGGATGGGAGGACTCATGAGGAAGGAGGTTAAAATTCCCCTTGTGGAGGGGGTGCATTTGTATCTGGCAAGGTCAGGGGGTGGTCCAGAGCTCTGACCCATATATTAAAGTATTCTGTGAGTCCTCACAGGAACCCACTTGGCTTGACCCCTGTGGCTGGCAGTGGCACAGAGACTGGGGTGGGGTCAGAGTTCCAATGGGTGAGCATGTCCTGGAAGAGCTGGTACTCAGGCTCCCCCCTCCTCCTGCCTCTCATGCAGCTGGTGGGCAGACTTAATGCTGCAGGAAAAGTGGACAACCAGACACCGGCAGCTGTCCAACAAGGTGTGCGTGTCCACCGTTCCCTGGTCCCAGGTGGGCTTGATGGTTCAACCCAGCCCAAGAGCATTCTTTATGACCAGGGGCATCTTGTGCACAAGGCAGACAATGCCTTCTAGGGACATGGCATTCAGGGCTGCCACCATGTTTCTACCAGTGTCCGTAACCATGTGGCCATGGACAATATCACCCACGGGCACCCACTCCCTCAGTCCAGTCTTGATCCCAGTGGCAATGTTCCTCCTCATGTAGTCCACATCCATTTCCCATGCCTGGTGCAGAACCACTCCATAGCCTGGCAGCAGGGCTGTCCCCTCCTCCTGGGGACCTGATTTTTCCCTGGTGCTCTGGAGGTCCTCTAATTGCCACCAGTGGGTAGTGAGGGCGAGGTATCTGTGCTGATGGCTGCTCCGTAGGGCCACTGTGAAGTGCACCATCCGCCCTTGTGCTCTGGACAACTGGTTCATGACCAGCTCTGCCACAGAGTGGTAGATGGAGTCAAGACTCACTGGCTAACAGTCCACCAAGAAGGAATGGTATATCAGGGGGCAAAATGATGCAGCTGCCGGTGAAAACCCATGCCCTCCACAATGGACAAAGGTAGTCCGTCCAGGATAATCATCTCAGCCAGTACATGAGTGCCCACCTCCTATGCCCTCTCCCTATTCCCTTTGTTTGGCAGTGCTACTGACCCCAAGGGAACAATCTCTTGAAGGGTAGCCTGCCTGGAAGTTCCACCCACAGCATCCTTGGTGCGAGTCTTCTTCCTCAAGGTGGACTCCCTTCTTCCTTGAAGTGGACTCCCCTTCTCCCTACTCAGAAGCCCTCAGGTGCTCTACCCTCCCACTGGATGGTTCTCATTGCTCGGGAAGCAATATACTTAGGTGGTGTCTCTGCAGATGTCTGTGGAGGGTGGTTGATGACAGGTGATCGGGATCCGAGCTCTTACGCACCAGGTCATCGCAGGCCTGCAACATGCCACACAGTGTTCATTGGGGAGGGTTAGAAAGTGCTGCCCGAGTGTGAGCCTGAAATGGGGACCGGGAGTTGATGAGTCAGGATGGAGGCTTAACTGCCTTTGAGTATGGCTTGGCCGGGAGGACTGAGTGAGGGGTGGGCTGCAGGCAGGGGAAGCCCCAAGTGGTTGGGATGGGGAAGAGCTGGATATTTCTCACTACCTCCCGATTCATCAGCACTCTGAGATCCCTCCTCCTCAAATTTTCTTAGCAGCCGCTGTTCTTCTGTCAACGCTAACAACTCTTCTACCTCCCCTTCAATCCCCACAAGTGGATCTGGAAAAGGAGACTCGGCCTCCCTACTAGTTCTGAGCACTGGTGGGCCAGCAGGACAGGCTTGGGACTCCTTCCCCCCACAACCACCCTTGCTGCCCATTCTAACCGTCATGGTGCTAATGGGCATTGTGGTTGGTAAGGCAGCACTGTGTCAGGCGAGGAACCCACTAGGCTTGGCCCCTGCAGCTGTCAGTAACACAGAGACTGGGGTGGGGTCAGAACTCTGACCCATCACCCAGGCACCTTCCCAGCCAGGATAGGTACTCTAAATAAGAGTCCTCACAGGAACCCACTAAGCTTGGCCCCTGAGGCTGGTAGTGGCACAGAGACTGGGGTGCTAAAATAATAATAAAAGACTCCACAGATGAGTAACCCACTAGGCTTTGCGGCTGAACCTGGCTATGGAAGAGAAGCAGGTGCTTCAGAGCCCTGAAGCACCAGAATCTCAAGTACAAGCTTCAAATTCCTCCTTCTGTGACTGAAAGTCCAATAGCAGTTCCTCCCTGTCTAACTGCCTGTTGGAAACTGAAACCACTCTCCTGAGAGCTGGGGGTTATATACTCTTTCTGCTCTCATAGAGCAGAATAGGAGCTCTCTGGTTGGCAGCCAGAGCTGCCTATCAAGTTTTGGAGGGCTGACATTGGTGTTCCCAGGGCTGCAGAAGGTCTGCAGAAATCCACCTCCCCCCCCCGCCCGTTACCTAGGGAATAGATTGATTGGCACTAGGGTGTCTGCAGTGATGAACCGAAAAACGAACCGCCCTAAAAATCATAGCAGTTCATTGCAGTTTGTCAGAGACGCACACCAACGAACTGCTGATTTGCGAACAATGAACCGGCTCAGTTCATGACAAACTTTGGTTCATATTCCAGTTTGTGCCCATCCCTAGTTATAATATTTAGGTGCAAAGGCTGGGCATACAAAATGAATAGGACCAGTGGGAGGGAATCAAAGTAACATAACTAGACATCAGCAACTGGAATGGAACTGACCCTCTCTCACTACATTCCAATTCCCCACCCCTCAAAATACTGCTCTAGAGGATAGGGATTCCTAGGAACAGAGCTGAATGTGATGAGGGAGTCTGCAGTATGAAGGTAATTGGCAAAAATCCCCTTCCTCAGCAGCATTGCTCTTTTGCTGGCAGAAAACAAGGCTTGGGTCAAAGCCAGTAGCATTAAAGACTTGCCAGCAGTCCACAGCTTTGTTGTACATGGGAAATTTTCCTACCTTCACAATAAAGGAAGAGCTTCTCTGGGACGTGGAAGCCATTTTCCAAATTCCCCACCTCTTGAGAAACAGAAAGTACATGTTTGATTAAGGGTAGGGCCTGCCAATATCCCTGCCGTGGAACTATATTGTTAGAACAGGACTATGCTAGATAACATTCCCAATCGTGTGTGCCTCAAAGCATTCCTTTCAGTGAAAGTGGGATCACTATGTCGCATCCCTGCTTGCATTCAGATTTGTTCCTTCCATTGAATGGGAATGCCCTTTCTGGCAGAAAACCTTACAGTCCAAAAGGAAATAATTGTATTAGGGATACATGATTTTTAAAAAAGGGGAAATGAAACCAGCTTTACGTTGAATTCATGTGTCAATGTTACATTTAAGGTTACCTTTACAAGTCAGTAGAAACACCAAGGATTATGCATAAAAATCTTGAAACCTGATGTAACCCTTGGAGCAAGACATATAGTCCTTCAGAATTATAATTTTTTTTCCCTTAAGAAAATTTGGAGAGAAAATGTGTGATCTGCATTTAAATATACATATATCTGCAAGATCTTGAGGGAAAGAGTCCTTTGATTATAGAATAGCTTCTTTCATGGGGAAATTGGTTTCTTTGGGGAAACTAGCTTCTTTGGCTTTCAGGTGATCAGTATAGGGTATTTTAGTGAGCCTGAATGGCAGAGAATGATATCTGGATAGATTCTGAGGTGTCCCAAAGGAGTGCATAATCAATAAAGGAGAAAATGTTAAATCCTTCTGAGTCAGAGCACAAGCTCAATGAGAGCAATGCTGTATTCACAGAGCATCTGTATCTTACCACCAACACAGGGGTTGCTAACTTATATCTTCATGGGAAGATAGGAGATTCCCCTGTCACGTAGATTAACCTGGAAATGTTCAAAGTGGAAGTATGACTCATGCTTCCTATTTCAGCATTGGCACATGGAGCTAATCTTTATTTATTTTATTTACTTATTTATATTTCTATTCCGCCCTCCCCACAAAGGGCTCAGGGCGGATTACAGCATATTTAAACACATTAAAGTTAATTTATACAGTTAAAACCATAATAGATTGATAAAAAATATAATATAATATACTCACATATAAAATATATACATTCAGGGGGACTAATCTGACTTACATTGTTCACCACACAGCAGATGATGTTGGCTCTTTATTTAAAGGAGGACATAACTACCCCATTTAGCAGCAGCATGTCAGAAGATGGGAACAGGCAAGGTTGGGGAAAGGAGAAATGCCGTATATAATGACAGCAGGAACCAAGGTTTCCCAAGAGTGGGGAGGCAGTCCCAGACTGGAGTGCAGCAACAGCAGAGAATGTGAAACCCATAATGGAAGCCATTTTGAGATCAAGAGTAGTGTTATAAACTCCTTTTTGCATTACAAACAATGGGTGAGTGAACGCATGTCAGGGGAAGTGGGATTTTAGAAGGTTCTGTCGATGACCTCATTATGTTCCTTTTGTTGGAATATAGGCTGCAAGGTCTGACATCCAGTAATTATGGGGTTAATGTGTTTACCCAGTGTGCTATTGTTTGCATTGACCTGGAAGGGAAACCTGGCAGAGAGCCAATAGCCTAATCTAACTCAAAGCCCGGGAAACTGAGATGTGTTTGTAAACTGGTATTAGACAATTGATCAGGTGATTTCCTTTCTAGGGTCAAGAAGATCACCATAACAGGCGTGGTAACTCAGTCTAAGTTTGTACTTTGTAGTGTCAAGATGTAGGGGATAGATTTCTTTGTTTTGTAGCAACCCTTGCACCCTTTTCCTTAGAAGTAAACTTTTCTTAAAAGCAAACAAAGCATCTATTGATTCAAGATTCATTGCAACTCTCAATTTAAACTATTTAAAACCTTTTCCCCAACATCTTTCTGGTTAAAATAGCCTGCACAGATATTGTCCTGACAAAGCAATGCTCCAGATAGCTCAGAAAGAGCCTATAAATGCAGGTACACATGTGTAAGCTCTGTTCCAATCTAAAATGAATGTGTCAGGTGGGGGGGAGGGGTGGCTACCATGATCCTACTTCTTTTCTACATTACATTAGTTGGATGAAATGGTTCATTCCAAATGTCAGTTTCCTGTGGCATCACTTGCAATTAGCAGGTACAAGTACTGCATGGTAGGCTACTTCAAAAGAGAACAGGATCCAGAGAAGTTGACATGTTTAAGTAAGTTTAATTGGAATACATAATAAATAAACACTCACAATAAATAGAATGCAAACCTATATTACACATAATGAAGGCTGCCACTTGAAATAATTCCACACAGTGACTCATCTTCTGTTTGCTGATCCCTTGGGTATACCTACTCAACATTCTGATAAATATCATTTTCTTCCTTGCTGCCAGTCATGCCTCCCTGCTCCTATCCAATTTTGTTGTAGAACTGAAAATGCCAGCCAATCCATGTGATAAAGCACTGCATAGGATGAGCTTGCCACCACATGGACCTATTTACTATATCAGTTGCATAAATGGCTCACTTATAAACAACTACTTAATACAGATATTTTGTAAAAGTAAGAGAGCATAGTCTGCTGAATAAATTTGGGTCTGAACAGCTCTGCCACATATGTTTCCTATAGCCTGCATATTTTATTCTATATTTTCCACTTGTATGACCTTCATTGTATTTTCCCCATGTTTCTCTCACATGTATGTCATATGGAATGATTTAAATTGTTTATTTAGGGGGAATACTAATTTACAGCTACCCTGAACCAGAGATCTGGGTGTGCTCTTCTCAGAATGTCTAATGTTTCTATGAATACTCAGGGCCAAACTAGTCAACTGCTGAGCACAGGAGAATGAGGGGCTCCCCCCCACCCGCTACTGTTTTCAATGGCTGAAACCCTTTCATTTTGGTACAGGGACCAGATCTTCCTTTTTCTGAAAAGCAAATGAAGGTGCTTACAGTTGGGAGACCTTTAGAACATCAGCATTTGGGATTGCTGGATTATGATCTTATTTTTCAGAAAAAATGGGAAAATAATTGAAGAATTTTCCAGCATTAGTCCTTTTTACTGTAAATGCTTACGTGTGACTGTACTATATTTGCTAGCAGAATTACAAATAGTCTCCAAAGCTCCACAGGAATCATATCTTAAGGTGAAAAGAAAGTATAATTTCAATTCATTTTTTTAAAGAAACTTTGCCTCATTTTCCCTCTTCAAAATGTGATGAATCACTGTTGGCTTTATTACCAGATTTGCCACTATAAATAAAGGATAATATTTTCATAGTAAATTAAATCCAAACATGAATACGTAGTTCTACAACTTCTTGAATATGGATAATCATGAACATCTTTTGGTGCTACACCTCTGAAGATGCCAGCCACAGCTGCTGGCGAAACGTCAGGAACTACAATGCCAAGACCACGGCAATACAGCCCGGAAAACCCCCAACAACCATCGTTCTCCGGCCGTGAAAGCCTTCGACAATACAATGAACATCTTTGTTTTTTAGCACTTTAAAAGTAACATAACTGGGTCATCTTTTCTTTTGTTTATAGAGTTTAGTAGTGGAAGGAGATGAATAAGGGTGAATTTTAATATAAATCAGAGGGAGAAATAGGAAAAATGATTTTTAGTAAATGATATTTTTCAGGATATAAATAATTGGGTAGGTGTAAAGGTCACTGCATAGTGCAAAAGCATCCCCCTGAAAGTAGGAATTCCATAGAATGACTACATAATGAGAAAACTGTAAAGTAACAAATGTCTGCAAAAAATTGGAAGTATTGCAGTGTATAAAGTGTGCCGCTAATGTGGCTGGTTTTGATCCTCAGCTATCAAACAAAAAACCTGATTTTTCTTGGTCTTTTAGCAATCTATATTAGCTGCTAGTGATAATGATTTGCTAGATGCTTGCAGATCAATTGTTTCAGGATTTGTTGTAGCAATTTCCCCAAGGGAAAGAGCTGCATTAACAGTCCTATGTCTTTTTGGAGGTAAGATTTCCTTTTCTCAGTTTGTTCAGGAGCATGCATAGTAAGAATGACATTCTGGGACCATTTTGATGATACTCCAGTATAAATTCAATGCAGATGCCTTCTTTGCAGCCTGAGTTCAGGTTGTTATGTGTAGCACTGCACATCATCTACTGTGCTGACTTTAATTAACCCCAAAAAGGGGACACATGTGCGAGTGCAAGCTTTAATAGATTCTGGATGCACTCGGGACCTAATGTCACCAGCCCTAGTCACAGGATTAGGGCTAGAGGTTGTAGAACTCAAAGACCCCTTAGTTTTTGAACAAATGGACAGGTCTAGTATGAATCCTGCTGGTTTTAGAACTGAACTCACTTCGATGGGCATGGAGAATCATTGGGAGAATAGAACATATGTAGTCAGTGATGTAGCAAAATATCCCCTGGTGCTGGGAAGCCATTGGCTTTGGGACCATGACCCATACATCAAATGGTCTACAGGATAATTTTTTTAAAAAGGAGATTGATGCGTAAGACATGCATGGATTAAAGTGTTGGGATGGGAAGCACCCTCCCTGTGTTGTTAACCACCGAGGAGGAAAAAAACATTCCCCTCGAATATAGGGATTTAAAATAAGTGTTTGATGAAAAAGAAGCTGATGAACTTCCCCCTCATAGAGCTACAGACTGTACTATTGAATTACTTCCAGGGGGAAAATTACTTAAAGGAAAATTGTACTCTTTGAGCCCTACAAAAAGGAAGGAACTGTGAGTTCATTGATAAAAACTTGGAGCAAGGATTCATCCACCCAGCCAGCTCTCCCTATGCCACGCCTGTATTGTTCCGCAAAAAGAAGAATGGGGGGGGGGGGCTAAGACTGTACTGATTACCATGAAATAAATGCTGTGTCCATGTCAAATGCCTACCCTCTCCCTCTGATTAGAGACTTGCTCAGTGTGGTGGCACAGGGGAGAATCTTTTCAAAGCTGGACTTAAAAGATGCTTAGTTCTGAGGATAAGGGAGGGGGACGAATGGAAGACTGCTCTCACTACCCCTCTGGGGCAATTTGAATACCTTGTGATGCCTTTCGGATTACAAGGGGCCTCGGGGGCCTTCATGAACTTAATCAACGAAGTATTGCATGAATACCTGTACAAAAGTGTAGTTGTTTATCTAGATGATGTGCTGATTTATTCTCCTGATAAGAAATCTCATGTTGAATTGGTCAGAAAGGTGCTGACCACTTTGCAAAAGCACAAGCTGCTGTTAAAATGGTCCAAGTGTGAGTTCCACAAAGAGGAACTGGATTTTTTGGGATACTGGGTTTTGCATCAGGGACTTAAAATGGACCCGGCAAAAGTTCAAGCAGTAGTGGGGTGGGAAGTCCCCACAACAAGAAGGCAGCTGCAATCGTTTCTGGGTTTCACTAACTTTTATCAACCCTTTATAAAGAACTTTGCTCAAATCGCTCTCCCTTTAACAGACTTGCTAAAAAGCAAGGGGAGGGGACTGCAAGGGAAAAAGCCTAGTGCTAAATTGAATTGGACTGTAGAATGCCAAGAGGCTTTTGAAACGCTGAAAAAGTTATTTAGTTCAGAACAGGTTCTGCAGCACCCAGATGAGAACCGGAAATCTGTGGTCCAGCTAGATGCGACACCGCCATAGGAGGGGTTCTCCAACAACTGAATGAGGAGGGGAAATTGTACCTCTGTGCATATATTTCCAAGAAATTCTCTGAAACAGAATGAAATTGGAGCGTATGGGAGAAAGAGGCTTTTGTGGTGAAATTTACACTCACCACCTGGCGACATTGGTTAGAGGGGCTAAATTTCCTTTTGAAGTATGGACTGATTACAAAAACTTAGAAGTGCTGCGTACCCCCCATAAATTGAAAGCCAAACAGTTAAGGTGGGCGGAATTCTTTTCCACGTTTAACTTTGCGTTGAAGTACCTCCCCGGCCGATCAAATTTCCTAGTGGACATGCTTTCGCACATGCCCCAACATGACAGCCAGAAGGAGGAAATTATTGACACAGTTTTTTCACCCACTCAACTGGGAAGAGTGGTGACAACATGCAGCCAAGCTGTGAAAATGCAGAGCAGCCCAAAACCTAATCTTTCAGAGAGGGGAGAGAAAGCTGAAACTGAAAAGGAAGGGAGGGAAATGCCCAAAGCTGATCTAAAACAAAAGAAAGATGGCCACTGGTACAGAATGGGCAAATTATACATTCCAGCTAGCCTGAGGAAAGAGGTTTTACAACAATACCATGATTCAAAGCTTGCTGGACATTTTAGGTACCTTAAAACCTTACACTTAGTGCAAAGACAGTTTTGGTAGCCAGCTATGAGAAAAGATGTTTTGCAGCTTCATGCCCAGTGTGCATAATGGGGAAATCTAGGAGAGGAAACCCCCCTGGACTGTTACAACCTTTAGAAACCCCTCCTAGACAGTGGGCTGTGATTTCAGTGGACTTTATCACAGATCTTTCCCCCTCGAAAGGATGTACTGTCATTTTAGTTGTGGTGGATTTGTTTTCAAAACAAGCTCATTTTGTTCCATGTACTACAATCCCTACAGCTAGGAAATTGGCCAGCCTTTTCATGGAACACATGGTCAAACTACACTCCTTCCCTAATAAGGTAATATCTGACAGAGGTCCACAGTTCATTGCCAACTTCCGGTGGGAGCTTCTCAAAATTGCTGGAATTGAATGAGGACTTAGCTCCGTTTATCGTCCTGAGAGCGACAGGCAATCAGAACACACAAATCAAGTGCTGGAACAGTTTTTAAGATGTTACATTAACTATCAACAGGATGATTAGATTGATTTTCTTGATTTTGCCAAATATGCGTATAACAACTCAATATGCAGCTCTACAGGAGCTTCTCCTTTTAAAATAGTACATGGATATGAAGGAAATGCCTTGCCTTTTGCTACAACCCCTGGCTCCCAACAGTCAGGAGATGTAGGAGAATGGTGGACTAATTTAACTTCCCAATGGGGAATCATACAAAAGACTTTGGACAAAGCAAAAGAGGACTATAAAAAGTTTGCTGACAGAAAACGTTCTGAACAATGGAAACTACAACCAGGAGATTTTGTGTACATCTCCACCAAAAACATTAAAGGAGAGCAACCTAGTAAAAAATTAGGGTGGAGATATTTAGGACCTTTCCTTGTAAAGAGATTAATCAATGAAATAACCGTTGAAGTAGAACTCCCCAAGAACTTAAGACAAATTCACCCAATATTTCACTTCAGCCTTTTAAAAAGGGCTCCCCACCCCGACCAGTGGCATCCAGAAAGGGGAGCCACACACCCAGTGCTAGCAGATGGACAAATTCATTATGACGTGGAAGAAATTTTAGACTCTAAAATAAAACACAATAAACGTTTCTATTTAGTAAGATGGAAGGACTTTGATGAACCTCAAAGAGAATGGGTGGAAAAATCACGTATGAACGCTCCTAGACTTATAGCAAAGTTTCACAAACGCTGTCCTGAGAAACCTGGCCCTTAAGGGGAAGGGTCATCTTTAGGGGGGCAGTAAATGTCATGTCTGCACTTCATCCATGCCATTATTTTAAGCTGAGCTGTTACAATGAACCATTGCTGTTAATGTAAACCATTATTGATGCTGTATCTTGATGTCATATTGCCAATGCCATAAATTGCCTTGCTTTCACAGGCCTACTGAAGCTGCAGGTGCCATATCTAACTGTTTTGAAGCTCACAGAGCTTCTGACCTTGTAAACTGTTCGTTCTCATGAATCACTGTGTTTCAACTTTAATCTTATGCCTTCCTAGTGTGTCTAGACTTGATAAGTAAACTATGCGAAGAGTACGCAAGATTGCTTCGCACGAAAAGTTATGTTTTACTGTTGGGAGGGGGGATGAGTAATTGTGCTCTATAAGAAGAACGGTTTTCACACATTATGTATTCCTGTCAACTTGCTTATCTGCTTTCTTTTCTTCTGAGCAACCCTATGGACATATCTGTGGTTTTGATTTGATTCCTGAATAAAGCCTTTTAACCAAAATCGTGGATTTCTTGCTGTGAAGGTACAGGGGTCTATCTGCCATAGCCTGTCATCCATAGACTGACAACATGCCACCTGTCTCGTCTCCAATTTAACAGGCAGAGAATCCTGACCCACATCCTCACAGGGTTCCCTCTCTCCTTTTCCAGCGGCTTCACCAGACCGGCAGCCCATTCTATTTGCCTCCTCTCACCCAGCTACAGCCCAGGGCTATTGGGGAAAGGGAACTTAGAGGTTATTATCCTATATATGCTGCCACCATTTACTTCACTAGGCCTATGTAATATGACCAGTGTATTTGAGGGGTGTTTGTGTGATCTTTTCCCTCAGCCAACAATTCCAAACTAGCCAGGGTTAAAATAAAACAAAATTAAACTTTATTTACAAGATGGAACACAGGAGTGAATAAATTCTTAAATAAACTGAGGTTAAACAGGGAACATTTCAAGGTAATAGAACAGGTTTAACTGCCAGGTATCTCTCTGCTATCTCTTCTCAGCAGCTCCAAAAACCTTCTCCCCACCTCCTACTCTCTCCAATGGACAGCAACTCTCATTGGCCCAGCATTCCACTCCCTCTTATTGGTTAGTTTCTCAGGGGAAGTGGAGCCAGAGACAGTCTTGTCCATCACACTTGCTTTTGTCCCCAATGGGGACCCAAAGCTGCTAACATCATTCTCATCCTATTTTATTCTTGCAACAATCCTGTGAAGTAGGTTAGTCTGAGAGTGTATGACTGGTGTGACTGGGTCACTGAGTATGAGACTGGATCACCCAGCAAGCTTCCATGGAAAAGTGGGGATTGGGTTTTCCAGATTCCAGCCTGACACTCTAACCATTACACCATACATGTTTAATGTGGATATATTTTTTAAAAGTCTCAGTGTGGATGTAATAGATATTTCAGTGTTTTCTTGTCATTTGTGCTGTGTGTTCAGGCAAGCTGGTAGAGGGACTTCCTACAATGAAATCTGAATATTTGTGGCATAAACACTTTGGTTGTTCAAAAGCACTTGTTTAATTATAAGCTCCAAAATCTCTTCTCATCATTCCTGACACCTGCTTTGGTTATAACTCTTAGATGTCATAGCTAATTACTTAGGAGCACAGCATGGATAATCAATACTTGGAGGAGGTGGTGCTATTTTGTCAGGTGCTATTTTGTGTGCTATTTTTGCTAGAACAAGTGGAGGAGCTGGTGTACAATCACAAGCAAAAGCAACAAAAGGCCTTTTCTATTTCTTTTGCTAAGACTATCTGGAGCAGACAGCTTCAGAGACAGGTCTGATAGAAAACATGTGTAGACGATGTAGTTTGATCAAAGATTCAAAAGGAAACAGAATGAAGTGCTGTCACAGAGAACAGAAAAGAGCAACCATCAGGAGCTTTTATAAATGATCATCTGGGGCCCATGGCAAGTGTACCCCTTTATCTATCACTTCTGTGCACACAAAGGAAGATTTATAAAAAAACTTGATTATTCAGATGCAACAGAAATAGACTTTGGGCAAATTTCATAAATCTACTTGAAAAGGCATCTTCTAGGCAGTCCAAGTATATCATACTTTTAAATCTTTGAAAGATCCTCCTGCTCAGGATATGCATTTGCATATTGTCCCATTCAAGGCTGTGGTCTGTGGTCTTTGCAAACCACTGTCCCCTGTTGGAGGAAATAACTGAAGCTAAAATTAACATAGCAAGGTGCTCAGATGTTGTTCCAGAAAAGGCTGAAGGTGGACTGAATCCTTAAATACTTCTGCAAAGAGATGGGGGTGCAAGTCTCTCTCACCTTTCTGGAGCAGGTGACTGGCCCTCTGAGGCATTGGTTATGGTGGTGAGTGCTGGAATGCTACTTGGCCTCTTGGGGCTTGAGAGGTCAGTTGAGGAGAGACTTTGCAATAGGGTCCTGCCAGCCTAGTATTTTGTCTGCCAGTGTCTGAAGTTCTGGCAGGAAGAATGGGGTGGGGGGATGGATGCACCAGCACAGTGACATCAATTCTGATAGGAACCAGAAGTGCCATCACAGGACACTCTAAGATTCACAAAAAGGATTTCCCCCCATATCCTAGAGTGTCCCATCACCCAAAGCAATGTCAGTGTGCTGGTAATGCTGGTGTACCAGTCCCAACTTTACAGGGCATAGAATGCATTATAACTAGAGATGGGCACGATCGGCATTACGATAGAAAAATACCCACGACAATGGCGTTCGCGCGATCAGGACCCGGCAGATCGGTGCCATCCACGGCGACCGATCCAGCGTTCGGGGGGGGGGGGGGCTTCATCAGGGCTTGATTGGGGTGATCGGAGATCCAGTCACTCCGGTGCCAGTAATCTATTGTCCTGGCAACGGAGCCAGGGGAATGCCTGAGCTGAGTTTGCCCTCCTTCTGTCACCCTGGAAACCTAAATGGAAGCCCACCTTGCCTTGATCAGCAAGGCTTCCTTCCAACCATGGAGCAGCAATGCACTCACCAGTTGGAAGACAGCCAGGGGAGGGAGGGGGAAGGGGGTGTTCTGTAGCCATGGGCACTCCAAACGTTTTTTGCTTTTTAAAAAAACGGGGCTTTGTAGGAGGAATGGCTGTTTTTTCTGTCTGTCACTCTCTGTTTTTAACCTGCTTTTAAAACACTGTATTTTGTGGGAAAACCTCATTCACGGCTCTGTGTGTGTGTTTGAAATATGCTTTTGGAAGACTGGCTGCTTGCTTTTAAAATCGGGTGGGGAGGAATGGATGATTCTGTCCCTGCTTTTTTTAAAAAGCTGGCTGAAACATGTGGACGGGGTGTCTCTCTCTCTCTATTTGGAGAGGCAGGGACAGGTTAAAAACTCCCCCCTTGTTCTAAGTGTGTGTGTGTGTGTGTGTGTGCACGTTCCCTCCCTGAGAGGAGGCGGCTCATCGCCGGATTAAAAACTCCCCTCCTCTGCTCTAAGTGTGTGTGTGTGAACATCCCCTCCCTGAGGAGAGACGGCTCATTGCCGCCTTCCCGTGCCCGCTGGACCCAGCGGTCGCCGCAACCACCCACCTTCCCACATAGTTGGGAACAGTGGGGCGCCCCTCTGCTTTGGCTTCCCCAATCCCTGATCCACGGATCGGAAACAGGAGATGGCTGGTGTGGATTGGTGATTTGGGGTCATCGCCGGTGCCGATCCCTGATCAGCTTGATCAGTAATTTTTTTTGGATCGTGCCCACCTCTAATTATAACAAAGATTTACAATTATTTCTTCATATATGCAGCAAGAACAGAAAATCCCAAAAACTATTGTGAACTCATTGATATAAATTGCAGACAATTAGTGTCACATAGCAAAACAAGATGGCTATCACTTTCTCATGCTGTTGAATAGTTATTGCCAATTTTTCCTGGCATGGATTTTTTTTTTTTTTAGTGTTTGTGTCTCAATCCAATCCATATTGAAGATTTTCTTTTGAAGTATCTCAGCAGAAGCATATCTGAGACACATTCCTTAATGCTAATGTTCCATACAAAAATCTTGGAAATAGAAAGGGAGAAATTTTGTTGTGGAGATTTTCACTGTATTGCAGTCAGTTCATCAATGTTGCAACATATGATTGAAGTAGCATTCCTTTCACTAAAAACAAAAGAGATGGTAAGCAAAGCAAAGAAAGATGAACTGGAGAAAAAAGTGGATTTGTTTATGGAAGAAACTTCTTATTTGTAGAAAATGTATTTGGAATATTTGCAGAAATCAGCACTTCCTTTTAATGAACGTGAGTGTTTTCATTTGATGACTTTAACTGATACCCTTTCATTTGATGATTTTCAGTCTACCATAAAATACTTCAGTCTACCATAAAATACTTGGAGATTGAACTGAGATGGTGGATGATATAAAATGTTTTGACCAGTTCTGTAATCTGAAGACTTTTGTTGAAAGTGTTCAAATTAATGAAGACTTCAAAAGTTAGTAACAAGTGGGTTAAATATTTTCAAAAGTGTTGGAATGCAGACTGCCATTCTGAGTTGCTTAAATTAGCAGAATTTTTCTTTTGCATTCTGGACATAGTGCAAATGTTGAGAGAATATTTTCTTTAATGAACACCCAGTGGACAGGCGAAAGAAATCGTTTTACAACTGAAGCTATAAAGGATCCTCTGTTACTGCAATGTAACCTATGCGATTGTTCATGCCTTCACTTCTACAAATACCTCCTTAAACAACCAATTCTATTTATGGAGATAAAAATCTTCTAACAAGTATTTGGGTGCCACTTGGCCATAAGTATGGAGGTACTGGTGCTGTGAGCATAGAAGCGTTTAGTGATAGGTAACAGTATTTTTCTGTGTGTTTGTTATTTGCTTACTGTATTGTTCATATATATAAGCCCATCAACAATGGCTGAGTGATTACTTCAGCCCTGTTTCATTTGCCAGCAAAAAATTCTTACTCGTCTGGGCATCCAGGGAAAGAAAAAAATCTTGTTTCACTTGCAAAATATGGTCACTCCATGTTCCCCATGCATTTGCTTTACAGAGTTTGGGGAGTTTTAAACCTACACTGTTTCCTTTTTTTTTTTTTTTAGATTTCAGATTTTTCTGCGGCCTTTCAGGTTTATAGAGAAATCCTCCTAGTCTGCCCTAGCTCCATTTTGCCATTTTATTGATCATATCATGGTTTGGAAATAGATATACTGATAACCAATCAAGTTGGAAATGGCAACAACATTAATCATTAGAAATACTTTAAACTGACCATTATTCTAGGACCTGGCATTCTTGTTTGAGAGTTCAAGAAGATGGAGCAAATGAGGAAAGAGTTCATGCACAGAAGAGAGAGTGGAGCTAGTCACCATGATCCTGTTTTCCTCACATACATTCTGTTGAACATGTTTCAGAGGCCATGGTGTGATGCATGGCTCCAGCTTTACTTTTGTGTGTGTGTTGGGTCTAGAAACATGAATAGTGAGCTGTTTCTACTGCTACTTTTCTTGTAGCTCCATCCTGTGATTGAGAAGAGTTAGGTTTAGCATGTGCATACCTAGAAATAGCACTTATACTAAATGGTCCAGGGAGTTGAGAGAGGATGCTGCACTTCCTTCTCTGTCGCTCCATGGTCTTTCTATAAGGCTAAATTAGAGTCCTGCTAGCCACAGCTGTAAAGAGCAGTGTGGGGTCAATGGTCAATGAATGAATGGAGGAGCAGGTGCAGGGACTGCACATCATGGTGTATTGGAGCATTACTAGATATCTGATCTCACCCACCCTCCGCCATACATTTCTGTATCTCAGATAAACTAATGCTGCTGTTAGGCTACCAAAGCCTTTGTTATAGAGAAATGGCCAACATTTTAACTAAGTTTAGATTTCCTTCAGAAGTTTCCTTGTATTGTATTCTTTTATTTATTTTCTTCATTTATAGTACTTACAATATAAATGCATGCAACTATGAAAACGAAAGTGTTACGGGCTTTTTCTCCGTCAAAATGTGAACACAAATTTAGAGATCATTCTTTGATAATTCCTGTCAAACTGTACTGGACATTTATAAACAGGACTTAGTGGAATCCAACAAGCACTGACTTGAGTGGACAACATTCTCAACAGGCTGCCGATCTCCAGAGCTATCATTTTTTTTTCAAAGTGCTTTCTGAAAACTGCCTTCTCTAGTGGAAAAACTTGTAGAGCTGCAGTAAATGTGGATGAAAGAAAAAATTTAAATTACAGATATGCCCCAGTGCTACCAGGGTTGGCACTTCTCCCAGACTGAGGAAAAACCCTCTGGCCATTGTTTGTCTTGATATTATAATTAAAATATATGAAACTGGAAAACTGTTCACTGACTAGTATAGATGGAGGGCTAAAAAATGGGGGAGAGGGTAGAAAGTTACAGTCAGTTTGGTTTTAAAACTGGCCAGCTAGCAACTTTCTACAAAGCAGATGTAAACACTTTGCTTGTCATTGCCAAGTTATTACTTCCATCTGTCCTTGTTCTTATAATCTTGCAAAGCAACCCCTGCTAATACAAAATGATCAGAGGGCCCAGGTTCACAGACACATTGGTAGCTGTCAATGTAATGGAGGATCTTCACATCTCATCAGATTAATTAAGATCACTTTGATGTGCCAAGCTTATTTTTGATAATCTGATACACAGCATTAGCAGCCAGAAGTCAGCCCCTGAAAATACTTTCATCATACCAGATGCTAACAACTGTAGCACTGCTACCCTTGGATGCTTGAAAAATAATACCATTGCTTTTCTGGCATTCATGCTGTTCATTGAAATGTTTAATACAATCAATTTGACTTCAAATATGTCATTGTGCTGTTCGTCTTACCTATGTCAACCAGTGTCACTGTCAAATTGAACTGAAACGGTCCCTATCTTAACAAAGTAAAATGCAAATAAAAGCTTAATTAGAACAATTATTCTTATATGCTTAAGCACTGTTTGTCAGTGCTTGGTTGATATTACAAAAAAAAAAAGAGAGAAATAACATCAAGGTTAACATTCATTAGCATACGTAGCTAGCTCTTGGTCTTAATAAAGATTGTGGATAGTGGTCTCATCACAAGAAGCAAAAATCCCCCATGTGGTGTGAGGCATGCAGAAAACTTGGACACAAACATGGTTGCCAAGACAAATTTTTCTTGATCAAATTCCCATGATTAGATGTAAGGCAAGCTCTTGATCAGATCACCTTCATGATTTTTGTTAAAATCCATCTTGTGCATTGCCCCAAGCAGCTTTGCACCTGCACAGTAACTTCTTGCACTATAAGACAGCTGTAACAAGTAACAAGTAACCTTGTTACTTGTTACTTAATAATTTGAAGTATCAAGTAACAAGGTTCACCTTGAGTTCTCAATTATCAAGGAAAAGGCTCATATCTGCTGGGGTCATGGTTGGGCCATTAAAGAATCAAGTTGCCAAGAACAGTATTGTTTGCAGTATGTCCCTCTTTGTGCCTACACAGTTGGATATATTGTTTTTAAATAACATTGTATTGTCTGTTTTTTGTACCTGTGCAGTCCAGGTATAAATCCAACTGCAAAAACTGCTGTCATCCCTCTTCATATAACCTGGAAGCTGGTTTCCAACCTTGACTCAGCTGATCTGGCCAAGTCGATCCATATCATAGGTGACTTTGACAACTGTAATGCATTCTATATGGGTCTGCCCCTGAAGTCAACTCCAGTTGGTACAGAATGCCACATTTTAGTTACTATCAGGAGCTAGGTGGAATATACATATTACACTCATTCTGTAGTCACTGGGTTCAGTTCAAGGTACTGGTTATCTTATACAAAGCCCTTCATGGCCTTAAACCCTCATAACAGCCGGACTGTATCTCCTCTATTCTCTGCTGTGACAACTTTGCTCATCTGTGAACTAGAACTGTGAACTGTGAACTAGTATGTGAACTAGAGGCCTCTTGGCTGTCTTCGGAGGTGATATTTGATCACTTCAGCCCCCTTTCTGGGGAAGAGGTGAACAGGATTCTTCGGGGAATGAGGCCTACCACATGCCTCCTGGACCCATGTCCCTCATGGCTGGTGAAAGCTAGTGTTGATGGATTACGGGACTCCTTGGAGGCCATTGTCAACCTGTCCCTGGACTCTGGGGTTTTTCCCAGAGCACTTAAGGAGGCTGTGGTGAGGCCTCTTTTAAAGAAGCCATCATTGGATCCAGCTGACCTGCTCAGTTACCGCCTGGTCTCGAACCTCCCGTTTCTGGGTAAGGTGATTGAGTGGGCAGTGGAAAACCAACTGCAGAATTTTCTGAAGGAGACCTTGGCCCTAGATCTCTTCCAGTCTGAGTTTCACCCGGGACATAGGGTGGGGACACTGCTGGTCGTCCTCACAGATGATCTCTGCAGACACCTGGATCAAGGTGGATCAGCGCTACTGATTTTATTAGATCTTTCAGTGGTGTTCGATACAGTCGATTATGATCTTTTGGCCCACTGCCTCACTGACGTGGGAATTCAGGGGACAGCACTAAAGTGGCTTGTCTCCTTTCTTCACGGTCGGGGACTGAGGGTGGTGCTAGGAGATAAGTTATCATCCTGTCGGCCACTAGTATGTGGTGTGCTGCAGGGGGCGATACTCTCCCCTTTGCTGTTTAACATCTATATGTGCCCCCTTGCCCAGTTGGTGCGGAGTTTTGGGCTTGGGTGCCACCAATATGCGGATGACACTCAGCTATATCTGCTGATGGACGGCCAGCCTGGATCTGCCCCAGATGTCCTGGAGCATGCTTTTGAAGCTGTGGCTGGATGGTTGAGACAAAGCTGGCTGAAGCTAAACCCTGCAAAGGGTTTCTGTACTTGAGTCGCAGAAACATGGATTTAGGACCCCGGCTTCCTGCACTCAATGGGGTGGTGCTTACCCCAGCCCCGAGAGTCGGGAGCCTGGGGGTGATCTTGGATGCCTCTTTGACAATGGAGGCTCAGATCACAGTGGTTGCCAGGTCCTTGTTCTTCTATCTTCGACAGGCCAGGCAGCTTGCCCCCTATCTTTTGTCCTGTGTCTTGACTACAGTGGTCCAGGCAATGGTCACCTCTAGGTTAGACTACTGTAACACGCTCTACACAGTGCTCCCCTTGAACCTGATCCAGTGGTTACAGCTGGTGCAGAATGCGGCAGCATGTGTTACCACAGGCTAGCTGATGTATGAGCATATAACACTGGCACTGTGTCAGCTGCACTGGTTACTGGTGGAGTACCGAATCAGGTTCAAGGTTTGGGTATGAATCTATAAAGCCCTACGCGGACTGGGACGGGCGTATCTGCAGGACTACCTATCCCCATATGAACCCCAGAGGACCCTCCGTTCTAGTGAGAAACATCTGTTAAACATCGCTGGTCCCAGGGAGGCCCATCTGGCATCAACCAGGGCCAGGGCCTTTTCAGTCCTGGCCCCAGCCTGGTGGAACACTGTCTGAAGAGACCTAGGCCTGGCAAGATTTGTTGTCTTTTTGCCGGGCCTGCAAGATGGAGCTGTTCTGGCAGGCATATGGGCGGTGCTAGGTGGAGCCCCCCTGGCCAGTTGATGATGGATTGGGCCCCTCCCCACCACCAATACCCCATTTTAAAAACTCTTTTACTGCAAAGATGCTCTGAAATTGATTTAAATCTGATCAGTGGAATTCTGTACTACTTTTCTGATGTTTATATTTTTACTTGTATTTTAACTGTAAATTTGGATGTTTTAGTATTGTTAATTTACAGTAACTATTTTATATATTTTAACCTTTATGTATTTGTAATCTGCCCTGAGCCTGCTGGAAATGCAGGGAGGGCAGAATAAAAGTAGTAAGTAAGTAAGTAAGTAAGTAAGTAAAATCTATGCAAAGCCTTTTGAAAGTGCAACCCTGCAAATGAAGAAGACAGAACGCTGCCTTTAGATGTTAATTCTCTGATGTGTCACCCACTTTGTGGAATGGGCTACCTCAGGACATGAGGAAGGTGCCACACTAAAATGGAATTTTTCAGGAGGACACTTTTTATAAGGGTAATAAAGCTATATTATAATAGAATAGTTCGGCAAGGCGCTTTTATAAAGGACTGCAGACTATGCCACTGTGTATGTTATGTATTATTTGTTTACTGTGTGTATTAACTTGCTCTTACTGCAATGCTTTCTAATTTTATAATTGAATTTTCTGCATTGTTTGATATATCATGACTGATACTTCTTTGCATTGTTTCAAATGTTTGTAATCCTATTCCCATTGCACAGCTTAGATGGCTCATGCTATTTATTGTACTGATTTATATAATGTAATCTACCCTGAGTCTCAGCAAGAAAGGTGGGCTATACATAAAGTCAGTGCTTTAAAAAAAAGAGGTGCCAGTATTCATTATGTTCTCCCCTCTCAGCCCAAGTCCCAAATGCCCAAGAGGTGCCAGTATTCTGTACCAGCACATACCCCCTGAAAAAAACCCCTGCATTACGTAAGTATGTGAATAAGTAAGCAAATGCATACAGAAACATCTGAGTAGTAAGTCTCAACTCAAATCTCAATCCCCCCCCTTTAACTATATACTTTTAAATTGTTGGTAATGGTAGTGAACAGGTAGTAACAGTGGTGGCAGTGAGGCAGGCAGCTGCAAAAGAGTACCATAACCATATGAGAAACCATGCCAAATAACACAACCAAATTTGTCTGTGTATCTGAACAGACTGGTGAATGTTCAGTTCCCTGATCATGACCACTGAACATGATGTGAACCAAACCAGTAGGTTACCCAAATGTTACCCAAATAGGCAGTCTTCTAATTAGTTGGGGGAATTAGCATTAAGGAGACAAATGCGGGTGGGGGTGTAACTGGAATTCCTCACCTATGTTTAGGGGGATTATTCCCTTAAGAGAACTCTCAAATAATCCTGGAAGATGTTCAATTGGAAAGGTTTTTTTATTAAAACAGGAATAAAAAGGCAAACGTACATAAATCACACACAGCACACATACAAGGCTAACTCAGAAAATTAAGGAGAAAGGGGGATAAAGCAGTTTTAGGGAAGGTGATAGTTAACAGTCTTGAAGATAAAAGTGCATGGAGGGAGCTGCAAAACAAGCAGCATTTCAGAATGAAGAGAAGTGAGGATTCCCGAATGGATCTGGAGGTATGTGGACAGATCCAGAACATATACACACTCATAGTGGCTAGGCAGTCCAACTATAGGGCAAAATGCTCCCTGGGGCAAGCTGACATCTTTGGCCCCAAAGCAATAACTTAATGGGTTGTCTGGAGGTCGGGCAGTAAATTGGGAGCAGTTTGATGGGTCCTATCTGGGGTAGACCATAGGTAAAAAAGTGCTTGATGACCCTGTAAGTACCAGATGGGAAAAGCTACCAGGTTTGCTGAAGAGCTTGATTAGGGTAAGTAGGTATGGGGAAGTGAGATCAAGTGTCCATGAGGTAAGTCAGGAGTTTCTTGGGAGACTTCATTGTCCTAAATTATGCATCTCACTTCGGGGTGTGGAGGAGTGTCAGTCAGCCACTCTGACTCACACTCTAGTAATTCTCCAAGGTCCCACCTGGCTAGCATCCACTCTGGGCCAGACAGTGCCTTGGGCTAAAGATACATAAGGAAGGGGTGTTTATGACATTCCATCTATAGACTACACACATAGTAGTGAGGAGGAGTCTGACTGCTAACAATTAAGCCTAACTGTGTGGAACATGGTTTTAAAAATAATTTTAGTTTTCTAGGTTTGGGTAGAGGGCAGAGAAGGACACTACTGGTTTTCACAATGTTGCCCTTTGTGCTATATGGTGCTTCTCATAGGTCATATCACCCATTACAGTAGCATGTTCTTTTCTTTCTTTAGCTTTCCCACACCCTCCCCTTGCCCTAACATGCTTTGTATCCGTATCCTGTTCCCCAAAAGTAATCCTCCATTTATTTCTCACAGAGGTGATAGCAGAAGGAAGTGTTGTCTCCTCCTGCTGGACTAGTCTACAGAAATATGTAATGAGATGCTGACTCTGTCTGCCAGAACTTCTGACATGGATTTGCTGTTTGTTCACAGGCAAGTCATTTAACCTTTCTGCACTTCTTATTTTTGTCTGCTTAAAGTTGAAGCTACAGAGAAAGACTTTTCTTTTGCAATGCAAATGTTCCCTGCAAAACAAAAAACCTGGAAGAGAGAGGCACAAAATGGCTTTCTCCTAGTTAACCCGTGCTATTTTCTCTTTGCTCTCATTTTATACAGGCATTGGTGTTATCTTGCTTGGGTCAGCTATATAAACCAGCTGAATGCTGTTAAATGCTAGACCAGATCTGGTCTGTGCTGTTCCAGTTGGGTACTGACTTGCAGACTGTTATGAGTGTTTTAATGATATGCTGCTCCTCTGATAAAAATTGTATAGCTTTATTTACTATTCATATCCATTGTCTGCATGTTCATTCATTCTGTTCAGGTTCCCCTTCTCTTTGATGACTTCTGAATGTAACAAAGATTGTGAAATGCCTTCTCCTTTCTGCCTGAAGATTGCTTGCAAATGTTTTCTGTGAATGCAATATAGTATAATAACCTATCCACAAGGCTTAGGAATGAATAGCTTAGGCACATTGCGTTGCTGTCATAGCTACTGTCTGTGGCTGAAGGCTCCCATAAATTCATAGTAATGGCAGAAATACCAGTCTGCCTTCTCAGCTAAAGATTCATTGCCAGGGGAAAAAATTGATAATTGTATGAAACTTTCCATCTGACAGTCAATTGTGATGCAAAAGGAGCAGGCACAAAGGAATCTGATGTGTGGAGTGGCAATACATCAAGGTTAACATGGCAATAACAGTCCACTGGACAGCTTTCTTTCAAGACCCCCTTTCATGCATTGCTAGGTCAGAACTCAAGAGAACCACATCAGAAAACCAATTCAACCCCCCCCCCCACACACACACACCTCAACAAACCATCAAATACCATTGGGAGGGAGGGTGTAGATCTGCTGGCATATTCTCTTCACTGGTTGTGTATAAGTTTCCAGTAGAGTATAGAAGGGGAGCCACTCGACTCTCAGAAATGAAGGTGCATCTAGACCAGCAGTTTTTTACAGTTTTTTTACAGTTTTGTTATTGATACATTGGAAGGTGGTGGCACAGTCCACATTGCAGCCCATGATCTTTCACCTAGAGCTCCAATTTTAGAACTCTTGAGTTTTGTGTGTGAAGACCTGTACCTCCTTAAAGAGAGAAATTTCTCAGCAATTAATTTGAACAGATGCTTTGGGCTGTCCTTCTCTACAGCTACTGCCCAGCATTTCCCCCTTTGTTATTAGAGCCCCTTCTTTTATTAAAATAGTGACTGTACCACAGCACACTGATTCCCACTTGCCACTGCCAGAGGCACTTTGCTGATTATTTTTAACAGACGCCAAAAGCCCTGCTTCATTATCCTCTCTATTATTTGTAAACATTTCAGCATTCCAGGTTGCCCACTGCCATTTATGTTGCCAGTCCATTTCTCAGCAGGCTTACTAAAAATCAACTCACTGAGTGATGTCAAAATAGAACAGGAATCCAGTAGCACCTTAAAGACCAACAGCACGAAGAGGCATGAATGTGTCCCATCCAGTGGTTGACAAACAAGACCCCTGGGTAGATTTTCATACTCTTTGATCCACCTGCAGTAGTAGGCTGCTTGTAGTTACATATATATTATCATATACCTGGATATATGTTCTTTGAGAGAGAACCAAAAGGTGTCCCTGGTGGGCAAAAAGAGGTATGTTGGTGGAAGAAGGGCAGGACAGGTAAGGGGAAGAAAGGATAGTAAGATTATGCCCATCTGTTCTTTTGACCCTTTTCTCAACTGAGGGAACCCAGTCAATCTTGCTGATCACCCATCAAACCTAAATGCCATGTCAGTTCAAAACAAAGCATCTTTCTTCCAGGACTTGATAGTGGGTAAGAAGGCTAACCTGATATATATCATAGAGGCCTGGGTGAGTGAGAAGGGAGGGGTTGCTCTCTCTCTCTCTCAGGTTTGTCTCAATTTTGAGTATATGTAGCTGATGCCGGGGACTCAGATTTTGTTTGTGTACTGCCCACCTTCACTGCCCAATGGTCTTTCTGCCTGAGCTGAGCTGATGGCATAACCTCAGATTTGGCATTGAGCATGCTGAAGTGTGTCATCATTAGGGGATTTCAATGTTCATGTGGAGTCTGCCCTAGAAGGAGCAGTTCAGGACTTCATGGCCACTATGACAACCATAGATCCAGAGGAGTTAGCCATGTTAATCTGTAGTAGCAAAATGGTAGCGTCCCGTAGCACCTTTAAGACTAACCAACTTTACTGTAGCATAAGCTTTCGATGTAGAAGAACATTCAGGTTACTATGCATTCAGTGATTCATATATCAATTTGGTTGTCTCTAAGGACAATGGACTAAAATTATTTTTTATTTAAAATATTTATTAGCCAGCTTTCTACCCGGAAGGAATTCAAGGTGGCTTACAAATAAATAAATAAGAAGAAGAATCATAAATGAATAAAATGAAATTTAAAAACACAGTTTAGGACTGCCAATAAACAGAAAAACAAGGTTAATTAAAAGCAGTTCTTAATACAAACATCTTCAGCTGCCTCCTGAAGATCAGCAGTGTAGGGCCAGTATAGGTGCACCTCCCTGGGGATGCCATTTCATAATTGTGGGAATGTTGCTGAAAAGGCCCTCTTGCATGTACCCACAAAGTAAGCTTCTTTAGCTGATGTGACAGTCGGAGGCCCTCTCTGTGTGATCTTTTCCTAGGCAGGAACATATGGGAAAAGACGGTCCTTCAGATACCCTGGTCCCAAGCCATGTAGTCCTTTAAAGGCCAAAACCAATGCCTTGAATTGTGCTCGGGAGTGGATTGGTAGCCAGTGTAGCTGCTGTAAATTCTGGGTCACGTGCTCTTAATATCTTGCTCCAACCCACAGTCTAGCTATAGCATACAGCACTAGGTGCAGCTTCTGAATGCTCTTTAATGGTGGCCCCAAGTAGAGCACATAGCAATAGTCTGGTAACTAAGGCATGGAGCACTGTGGTTAGATCTGACTTAGTGAGGAACAGGCGCAGCTGACTCACCAATCAAAGCTGGGGAAAAGGACTTTGAACCACCAAAGTTGTGACTTCTGTATTGAACAGCAATCCCAAGCTGCAAATCTGGCTTTTAAAAGGAAGTATAACCCTGCAGGAGAGTTCTCAAGTTCCTGGTCTGCCTTTCTGCTAACCCAGTGAACCTCTGGTGAAGTTGTCTGGTGAAATTTAGACTCATAGGCACTCAAAACCTTCACAAGGATGTGAGGGCAGTTCAGATGTTCCACCCCGGGAGGATGATGGGTCTAGAGAGACTCCTGATATCTAATGGAGAGTTCCTGGTCAGCAAGATCGATGTCCCTGTTGCAGTCCTGGTTGATCTGTGGAATGTCGAGATGACCCAGGCTGTGGACACGACGGACCGTGTACATCCTCTATCTTTTCACGGAAATTGGAATGCCCCTTGGTTTACTAAGGAGGTTTGGGAGCTGAAATGGTTGGTCAGGTGGTTTGAGTGCAAGTGGAAAAAAGCTTGAAGCGAATGTACCAAACACAGGTGGGAGAACTCTGTGATGGGTGATGGCAGCAGAAGCTAATATCTCTGCTTCCATTGTTTCCAGAGGAAGATGATGTCTGGATTGTTCTCTATTCACATGTCTACTTTGCCTCTCATGTAGGAAAAGTTTCAGGACAGCTTTCCATGCTTTTCCTCTCTACTTGCTTAGCTCATAAAAGTCAAAATGTTGATTGTTCAATGTCTTTAGAATGAAAGATTTTAGGATTCTAAGGAAACTATTAACCCTTAGGAGGTTTATCTTACAGTTTTTTTTAAAAAAAATGTAGTTAAACACATTAGTCTATTTTATTTTTATGAATGTGAAGTTTTGAAGTCAGCATTCTTTTTCAAGTAGTCCTGAAATTAGCTATTTATTACAAATCTATTTTGAAATTTCACTGAAGCAGCATAAACATGGTCAGCCATCCTGGATTTTCATGTGAAAGTCAAAGGAAGCGGCAGACTTACCTGCAAGCTGGGTTGGCACCTGGGGCCGGACGACGTGGAGGCGGGACTGGAGCGGAGGCAGAGCATCCATCCTACGAGGGTCCAGCCGTGTGGTCAGCGCCATTGCTGTTTGAGCATCTGCCGGATCAACTAGCATCAGGTAAGGTGGGCAGTTGCTCGGGTGGGATTCCCCCGTCCCACTGCCTGGTGGGGGGGGCGAGCCTGGGGGTCCCCTCTTCTCCTCGTTTTCCGAAGGGGCTGGTGCCTCTCTGGGGAGGGGGGTTGGGGGGAGCCAGGAGGTGTCTGCCCCCGCTTCCCCCTTCCTCGTGGCCTCCGGGGTGCTCCCCCTTTGCAGGCCTTGGGGGAGGTGGGGGGTGGGTGGCTGGGGCCCCCTTGTTCCTGCGGACCTGCGGGGGGGGCCCTCGCAACCGGGTCGTGTCCCCCCCGGATGCTCTCCTCTGCTGGCAGCGGCCGGCGACAGGCCAGCTCCTCCGGGCTGGCCGGGCGGACTCGGCCGGCCGTGACGCGGCATCGGCCCCGGCCATGGACCTCCGCGGCCTTCACTGATGGGTGCCGCGGTTGGGCTGCCAGGCCGCGGCCGGGGCAGGCCGTCGCAGCCGCGGCCGGCCTGCGCCTTTGCCAAGGCCCCGGGGTCCTTTCTCGGCGGCGGCGCGGGCGGGCGGCCTGATGGCTGCCCGAGGCTCAGCTGTCACCCGAGCAGGCCGCCACGGCCGCAGCCGTCCGGCACCGTCACTTGGGCACCCGGGGGGTCCTTCATTGGCGGCGGGGCGGGCGGCGTGGCCACCGCCTGAGGGGGCCACCGCGGCAGCGGCCGTCCTGCGCCTTCCCTCCAGGCCCCCGGGGTCCTTCCTCGGCGGCGGCACGGGGAGCTGCCCGGCGGCCACCGGAATGGCCGCGGCAAACATGGCCCGCGCTTGGGCCCCCGGGGAGTCCTTTATTGGTGGTGGCACGGGCAGATGGCACAGCCACCACCCGAGCGGGCTGCCGCGGCCGCGGACTGCCCACGCCGCTGAGGAGGGCCGTGCCCTCGCTCTGGGCTGCAAGGTCCTTCCTCAGCGACGGCGCAGGCGGGCTGCCCGGCCTTCGCTTCAGGGCCGGGGGGGTCTTTCGCGCTAGTGGCCCATGCCCCAGGCTCAGCCTCCTGGGGTCTTCCCCCTTTGGGGGGCTGCGCAGGAGGGCTGACAAGCCACCGCCCGAGCGGTCCGCTGCGGCTGCAATTGGACGCGGACGCACCCCCCAGGGGGGGCTGCCCCTTGGTTGCTTCGTGGGGGCGGGCGACGGGGCCGCTGACCAAGCGGGCTGCCCGACCACCACCGGGCGGGACTGCGAGGCTATCGACAGGTGGGCCTGCGAGGCCACCACCGGCCCCGACGGGACCGGGCTTTCCGGGGTGGCGGCGTGGCATCGGTCCCGGCCTGCGCCACCATGTCAGGGCCGCTGCGGCAAGGCAAGCTGCGCCGGGCCTTCCTCGGCCGTCCTGCAGCGGGGGCCTTTTTCCTTTCGTGGGCAGGGCGCGGGGCAGAGTGAGTCGCAGTGGCAGGCTAACGGTACGGCCCAGGGTAGGCGCCCCCCCACTCGAAGGGCCGGCCTCCCCACCCTGGGAATCCACCTGGAGTCGTGGTGGGGGCGCCCCCCAACACCACACGGGAGCTGACCAACAGACTGCCTTGCAGGGCAGGCGTTTCTCTATTTCGCAGGAATCATGTCTCCAGGGGCAAGCGCAAAGGGCAAGGCAGCGGCCAAGGTGTCACATCAGGGCCCGGTCATGAGGGGCGCGGTGGGGGCCCCTCGCAAGGTGTGGGGGGACCCCCTCCGGGTCCCCCGGGGGGCTAGGGCCCCCCAAAAAGTCACCACCGGGGGGCCGCCGGTGCCCTCCGGGAAGCTGGGCTCGCACGTGGCGTCCCCCCCTCTGCAGGGGGTTGACATCCGAGCAGCATGGCTAAGTATTCAGGAGAACATGGCTGTACTGTCCGCTACATTTGGCGGGAGCGGGGCACCCGCTGCCAGCACCTGGGCCACCGCGGGCAGGGTGGCTGCCACCGCCCCCCTCCCGGTCCAGCCCATCAGAGCCCCCCAAAGGGGTCGGTGGGCAGACGAGGGAGGGGCCACTCCCCCCAAGGGGGGCCAGAGTGGAGGGAAGCCAGGCGCCCAACACATAGGAGCCCGTTGCAGGAGGCAAGGGACACGACCGAGGTGGAAGAGGAGGTGGACAAAGCAAGCCCAGAAGGCACGTGGGAGAGTGATTCGGAACTAGGACGGAACAAAGGGTGGTCCAGGGCCTCAGGTCGCCGGTAACGGAAGTCACGTCGTAGGAGCCGGAGCCACAGCACGTCATCGTCCAGGGAGTCGAGAGGTGAGTCCTCTGGGGACGAGGATTGGGAAAGGAAAGCAAGGGACTACTGGAGGGGGCGGCCTATGTCCCGGGGATAGCCGAGTGGGCCCGGCGCCGCAGGCACCGGGGAAGAGCCCACGTAGGGGCCCGGGCAGCGTGGGAGCAAACCCAGTCGGCCCGGCGCGGGAAGTCCCCGCCACAGGTAGGGCTGGGGGAGGCCCCCATTGGATACCACTTGCCGGCTCGCGTGAGGGAGCGGATCTTAAACGGGTACTACGTGGATGTTTTTACTCTACTGCAAGCTGAGGAGCCAGCGGGGGACATGGGGTCCCCCAGAAAGCGCAGGTGGCAGGACAGGGAGAGGCCAGCAGAGCACATTTTCATGAATTGGGTCCGGGGGTACTGTGAATATGCGGGAGTAGTGCAGGCGGCATACCCCGAGCGCGCCTGGCACCTCACCATGCACATGAGGGAGGTAGCGCACATCAAAAGCCACATCAGGCGAGAGGGCGGCACTAAAATATGACGAGAACTTCCGGAAGAAGGCATCCAGCACCGAGCTCACTCGTTGGGACCAGCCGGACAGCATGGGTTGGCTGCGGGCCGTCAACAGCAAGGGCATGGGGGAGCGTGCCAGGGCCGAAGCTTTGGGATACAGGCACCACACTAACAAGCGCCCCTGCTGGGAGTTCAATGAGGGGGGCTGCTGCAAGGCTAGGTGCCGCTTCGACCACGTATGCGAGGACTGCCTAGGCCATCACCCCCGGCGGGACTGCCCCAAAGGCTCCGGAAGGCAGCGGCCCTTTCAGGGAGGCACAGTCAGAAACGGAGCCAGGGGGAAGGACGGGGCCAGAGCACCAGCAGCTGGGGGCCAGGGTTCCACCACGGGCCCAGGAAAGAAGTGAGTCGGACTGCGCGGGGGACTGGCGTTCTCTCGCCCGAACGCCAGTCTCCCCGGCGGCGCTGCAGCCTTGGCTGCAGCGTTACACCAACTGGGCGGCAGCCACATTGCTCTGGGAGGGTTTCACCGAGGGCTTCAGGATTCCATACATGGGCCCTCGGGTCGCCACAGATGCGCCCAACCTCAAGTCAGCGCAGGACATGCCGGGCGTGGTGGCGGCTAAGATCGAAAAGGAGGTGCGGGCTGGATGAGTGGCTGGCCCCTTCGACGCACCCCCAGTAAACAATTTGAGGGTGTCCCCGCTGGGTGTAGTTCCCAAAAAGACACCGGGAGAATTCCGACTGATCCACCACCTGTCCTACCCGAAAGGAGCATCGGTGAACGAAGCAATACCACCAGAGCTCTGCACCGTGCGCTACGCATCATTTGATCAAGCGGTGAACCTTGTCCGGGCCTGTGGCCGGGGGGCGCTGATGGCCAAGTGTGATATTCATTCTGCCTTCCGGCTACTGCCGGTCCACCCAGAAGACTGGTGCCTCCTGGGGTTCAAATGCCAAGAACAATGGTACATGGACAAAGCCATGCCAATGGGCTGCGCGGTGGCCTGTGCAGCCTTTGAGACTTTCAGTACATTCCTCGAATGGGCGATGAAGGATCGGGCATGCTCTCCATTCATTTCTCATTACCTTGATGACTTTATCATGCCAGGGCCGGCAGAAGGAGGGGAATGCCAGAGGCTTTTAGAGCTGTTCCAGGGGTTGGCCAGGGAGCTGGGCGTTCCGCTGGCCCAAGAGAAAACTGAAGGCCCCACCACTTGCTTGTCGTTCCTGGGGATAGAGATAGATTCGATGCGGGGCACCTGCAGGCTGCCCCCGGAGAAGTTGAAAGGCCTGCAGGAAAAGGTCGGCTCGGCGCTCAAAGCCAAGAAGACACTGCGAGAGGTGCAGTCACTCCTGGGGAGCCTTAACTTCGCTTGCAGAGTAGTGGCGCCGGGGAGGCCGTTCTGTGCATGGCTGGCCAGAACAACAGCTGGGGTTACTGTGCCACAGCACCACAGAATAATGAAACAGCTGAAAGCAGACCTGCGTGTGTGGGACACCTTCCTAAGGGACTTCAACGGGGTGTCCTGGTGGCGGGAGCCCCTCGACCTGGGGGCGGCGCTGCAGGTGCACTCAGACGCTGCAGGAGGCGTGGGTTTCGGAGTGTACTGGGCGGGCCAGTGGTGCGCACAGAGGTGGCCCACGGCCTGGCTGGGGCGGGACATTCTCAGAGACCTCACGTTCCTCGAGCTCTTTCCCATCCTGACAGCCATCGAACTCTGGTCCGACCAGTTTAGCAATAAGAAGGTCCTCTTCTGGTGCGACAACCAAGCAGTGGTGTGGGTGGTGAACAGGCAGACATCACGCTCAGAGCGCTTCATGCGCTTGGTGCGCAGGATGGTTCTTCGGTGCCTGCAGAATAACATCGTGTTTGGGGCTCGCCACATTCCCGGAGTGGACAACAACATAGCAGACACCCTTTCTTGCTTTCAGGAGGACAGGTTTGGAGAGATGGCACCAGACGCAAAGCAACCGCCAGACCCCTTCCCGGAAGAGCTGTGGGAGCTTGGGAGCATCAGATAGTGCAGGGAGTGCTTGATTCATTGGCGCCTATGACTAGGCGGGCCTATGGGACCGCAGTCGCAGCGTTCACAACGTTCCTCTCGGAGAGGCTAGGCCGGCCAGGACGGGGCGTGCCGGAAGAGGCCCTGTTGGAATACCTGGCTCAGATGGACGAAGCGGGGTACGCACCCAAGACCATCAAGATGCACGTGGCAGCCATTTCATTCTTTTGTAAGGCGACTGGGAGGGCAGACCCGACAGGTAGCTTTCTGGCCCGAAGGGCCATGGCGGGTTGGGCCCGACAGGGGCCGCCGCGCAAGGACACCCGGCGGCCCATCACAGCGGGAGTCCTGCAGGGCCTGTTACAACACCTGGGGGAGGTATGCCACTCACCCTTCGAGGCCACGTTGTTCGAGGCGGCCTTCAGCCTAGCCTTCTATGGGGCCTTCTGCGTCAGCGAGCTGGCGGCGGCCTCTTCTGGGGATCAGTCCAACAGGGCCTTAGCGCGAGCAGACGTATCAATCAAAGGGGGCACACTCAAGATCAGGGTCCGGCAGTCCAAGACCGATCAGCTGGGGCGTGGAGTGATCGTTCAGCTCGACGCCGTGGGGTGGGGGGCCCCTTGCCCAGTGCAGGTGATCAGGGCATACCTGGACAGGCATCCGGCCACTACGGGCCAGTTCCTAGTGCATGCTAACGGCAGGCCACTCACCAGGTACCAGTTCACAGCAGTCATGCAGACCAGCCTGCGGGCGGCAGGCTTCCCACCAGAGGCGTACGGGTCCCACTCATTTCGCATCGGAGCAGCCACCACAGCAGCAGAAGTGGGCCTGTCCGCTGACAGGATAAAGCGTGTGGGCAGGTGGACATCCAGAGCCTATTTGGGCTATGTTAGGAAAGAGTGTACTAACCTTGTGTGATTCTGTTACAGGCGCAGCACCCAACCTGACTGGAGAGAGGCGTCACGGATGTGAACGTCTGGAGGAACAACAAGAGCAGCCGAGGCAGGGGGGTGAGAGTGGGCCCCATGGAGGGCCCTGGCGGGGATCCCCAGGGCAGCTTGGCCGGTCGCCTTCAGGGGCCAGGGAGGAATTTTTCCCGCAAGGGGCCAGATTGGCCGAGGGCACTTGGGGTTTTTCCGCCTCCCTCTGGGCATCAAAGTCATGGCCCCCCTCGGGGATTGGGGGTGGCTCCACCTTTGTGGTTACAGCAGCTGGAGCATTGGCGGGAGGCGGGCCTTCGGCCTGTCTCCAGTGGCGGTTTTTGAGGCATTGGGCTGGATCCCATCAGGGTGAGCTGGCCTGCGGGATTGCTCACCCCGACGGAGCTGGAAGCAAGGGTTGCCAGGCAGAGCCGGTGACGGAGCAGAATGAGCCGACGGGCCAGCGGGCGGCTGGCGGGGGATGCATCGGTCGGCAGGAAGGCCTACGATGCCAACGGGGATCCAGCCCAGATGCCAGGCCAATGCTCCATATAGCTGTAATCAATAAAGTTGTGGCCATTTCTAACCCACGCAAATGTCTGGTGTGATCATTTAGCCGTAACGCAGACCGACATAGCCCCTAGGTGACAAATTGTTCTTCAGAATGTGTGGCATCAGCAGTGCCACTGCAGCCAAAGTTTCTTAGGGAGCTGGCTTCTAGCCATGGCTTTCTCGGCTTTAACTGGGACACATACGACAATGTGAGGTGTGATTGCTCCTCATCCACGTTTCCTCCTTTGACTTCTTTCCAGTAATGTACAATTGGAAAACATGCATCATGCAGTTGTGATGTCATCACATTAATATTCCTCACCCCTCTCTCTTCTGCATTTGTTGCCATTTACAGGGAACAGGAAAACTCTAAAGCAATTATGCCCTTTCATAATTATTATATTATATTATATTATATTATATTATATTATATTATATTATATTATATTATATTATATTATATTATATTATATTATATTATATTATATTATATTATATTATATTGTATTGTATTGTATTGTATTGTATTGTATTGTATTGTATTGTATTGTATTGTATTGTATTGTATTGTATTGTATTATATTATATTACATAAATATACACACACACACTTATATATGTTAACAACCATAATTGTATAGTAAATCAATATCATACCATTCTGCTAGGCAAATTTAGAAGGCTTGCCTTCCTTCAGCCTAAGGAAATACTTTCCAACTTGTGGCTCTACATGCAATGGAAGAGCCACTTAAGTATGATAAAAGCCACACATGAGGGACTCTGAGCTTCCAAGTAAATAAAGGACTCATTTTCAGAAGTTGGTTAAAAATGCTTTAAGCAAACAAAGTTCCTGAAAGCATTAAAGTAACTATTAATGAATGAATGAATGAATGAATGAATGAATGAATGAATGAATTAATTAATTAATTAATTATTGTATTTACATAATTTATAGTCTGCAATTTTCACTGAGACTCAAGCTAATGCTAGCTGTTTGCAAGTCTTAGTCAAAACCTAGTAAAAAAAGAATAGACAGATAACAAAATCAGTAAAATTAGCATTCTCCCAAAATAATGTGTCTAAAGTAAAACTACAACAACCACCAAACTTACCTCATGATGCAACAACCTTAAATACAGTATCCTAGAATACCTTAGAGGAAGGTTTACTATAACGCCACAATCCTCCAAAATTTAAGGAGACCATCACAGGTATATACAAGGGTACTGCCCCTTGGATTCTAAGTGATACATGCCTGAAGGTGTTTCTTTTCAACCCCCTTAACTTATTTAATACTAAAGTGGGTGCCAATGGATCCAGTCCTGTATCTCAGAAGGGGGAAGCTCAGCAAAACAGGTTTTCCACTAGCAGCCTGTTGGGGCCAGGGTGTTTTTTACAGCTTCTCCAGGACCTGGGGGTGATCTGGAAAACAGAGACAAGAGATGTTTATGCCATAATACCTAAATACTTACTTCTTACCTCGGATCCAAGAAGACACTTTAAACTGGAGAATATTCCTATCCTGCAGTAGGAGAGAAAGAGAAAAAAAGTGAAAATGGTTATTTTGTATACGTCATGGTATTCTAACCAACTGAGATTGTAACTTGAGTGTGGTTATTTTGTATCTTGGCAATCATAATTCATGTTATTTATTCAGTATCTATTTATTGCCTGCAAAATTTGATATTTATGAAATAGATTAATTGTACTATTAGCACTTTAGCACTTTTGCACTGTTTGAAATAATCTATTTTTATATTTGAGATTGTGCTTTATTGTATACCATGGGGGAGATTCCCTTCTTGCTTTTTGCTAGGTGGTGTTAGCCACATCCTCCCTACACCTTCTCATGAGCTCCTCTATCTGAGGTACAAATTTCATAATGATTGGCCAGGCAGATTTTTTCAGAGATATCCATTGTTGGAAAACAGGATTTGCACATGGAATCATTCCTGTGGACTTATCCTAAGACATAAAAGGCAAACCATGTTCCCAATGACTCACTTCTTATCCCTGCACACATGCAGTATACAGCAAAGAGAGTTGGAGGCAAAACAGGTTGCCTGCCCACCTACTCCTTGGGGCCTCCAGAGGCCTGGAAAGTCCTGGCGTGGCTGCGGGAAGGTCCAGCGCCACAGTTCTGGACCTTCCCACTGCTTCAGGGCTTCCAGAGACCAGGGAAGCCCCAGCCCAGTGACAAGAAGACCTGGCACTGCTCTGCCAGGGTTTCTCACTGCCTCGGGGCTTCTGGCAACCTGGGAAATACCAGTGTGGCAGCAGGAAGACATGATGCTGTAGCCCCGGGCCTTCCCACTGTCTCGGGGCCTGGGGCTGCGGCTTGGGGCTGCCTAGCCTGTTGCAGCGCAGGGCTGCCTGGACTGGTGGCTTGCTGCAGTGTGGGGCAGCCCAGCTCAACAGCCCACTGTGGCATGGGGCTGCCCTGGCTGCTGCAGCATGGGGCTGCCTGGCCTGGTGGCCCACTGCATCCTGGCCCAGCGGCCCACTTCGGCACGGGGCTGCCCAGCCTGGCGTCCCACTGTGGAATGGGGCTGCCCAGGCCACTGTGATGCTGGGCTGCCAGGATGGGGCTGCCCAGGCTGCTGTTACATAGGGCTGCCCAGCCTGTTGGGGCCTGCTGAAGCTCGGGGAGGCTTGGCCTGGCATCTGTTGCTAGAGCCCATTGTATTATTTCACAATGGGCTCTGGCACTAGTACATATATAATTATGCTTTTAATCATGCTCTGAATTCTCAGGTGGGCATATGACTACAGTGAAAGCTTATTTGATTTATAGTTGCCAAGGCCCTGAGGTGCAATTTGCTCTTTATGCTTCTTTTTAGGGCTCTCATTATTTTGTCCTCTGGTATTTAGAAAGCCTCTTGAGTAACATCACTACAATTAAAGGTAAGCAATTCCCTCCCACACATAAAACGATGGGCACATGGTTTACATTCTTCTAGACCTAATAAATTATCCTTTTTATTATTGCTAAGATGTTCAAGTAGCCATGGCATCCAATAGCTATTTTTCTATTGTGCTTGATGTACCTTCATCTCTTGCACATACGCACACACACACAAGATCACTTTGTCTGGCACTATTGAGTAGATTGATCTGCCTCATATGTGTAGGCTATTCAGATAATCTAATCAAATCTCATTAAACTTCTCACTGGACATGTAATACTATTTTTTCCCATCTCTGTGTGTTCTTTAAAGGTCTAAGAATCGATAACTGTATGTAATTTCGAAAGATATTTAATTTTCACTTAATGTCTTCGAAAACAATAGTACATGATAGGCAACTCTGCCAATGAGTTTATGTGTTTGCTAGAGTTGCCTTGAAGAGTTGCACTTTGATGTGAAAAAATATTATTTTGGGCCTGAGGTACTTTTCCAAGCAGATGCCACAGTATATATATAATAGCCCTGAGACTGAGGACAGAACATGAAAGAACTCCACACTTAATAACAAATAATCTACTGAGACAAATAATCTACTGATCTTATTAATGCAAAATGTCTTTTCCCTTATAGGGAAGGCCTGACTTTGTTTGGGAGTCTAATATTCTTCTTGAAAAAATAAAAGTTTACTTTGTTTTTGTTATATCCCAGAGTAGCTGTCGTTGCTATATCTCATTCCTATCCTCAGGGCCACATAGAACAACCAAGGAGCCTGACACTTGGGTACATTACTAAAGGGAAAATTTAAATAAAATATCTTGGAATATTTTCAGCAGCAATCTACCCAGAGGGTGTAAAGGAAAGATTAAAGGCAAAATCTACCCAAGAGAAAGAAGGGGTGGTGGCAGCCATGGGATATAACAAAAACAAAGTAAACTTTTATTTTTTCAAGAAGCTTATTGGTTTCATAAAAGTAGTTCTTGGTTCTTAAAGTTACTTCATTTAAACCCATTCATACAGATCTCTTCTAAGGCTTCACACAGTTAGCCTCTTTCTCTGACTCAATATTTCTTACAGATGTACTTAAAGTTACTCAGGCAGCACACAGCTTGCCCGCTTTCTTCTGACTCAATATTTTTCACAGAAATGCTTAACCTGCTCAGGCACACAGCTAGCCTCTCTTTCTCTGACTGAATGTTCTTTCTCTACTCTCAGTCTCAAACTGCATTCACTCCACCCACACTCTGTCATCAACCAATCATATTACTCACTCATCCCTCTCTTTCACCCCTCACTCTTCACCTATACCACACCAAGCATTTAAAGACACATGCACCCATTTACTTAAAATCATTACAGAAACTTTGATCATAATATATGCCACAGTAGCTGTTTTCATTACAAAGGTTAGTAATAATAGATACTTAAAGCACACAGGCCTGATTTTCTCTCTTTTATGACCAAACTAGACATTATAGCAGTAGACTTTTTTCTTTAAACCCTGATCTATTATAAACAAATATATAACGGGGCAGTCTTTCTAGAGCAAAGTGAGTATATGCTCTCAGCTTATCTCCATGTAGTTTGTCCCCAAGAACATTTCACCTTGCTAAATGCTCACAGTAGAATTGAATTGGAGGGAGGAAGAGAAGATTCCACAGCAGTTCAGTATTCCTTGTCTTATAGATTCCTCTTCATCAAGCTGAAACACTTGACCACATGCATTTGCTGTATACTAGCCCTAAGCACACAACTCCTCCTTACATTCTGTCATGAGCATGCTGGCCCCACACCACTGCCAGCCTGTCAGCACTGTGCATATACATGGAGGAGCTCTCACCCTATGATCAGAAATGTTTGGAAGGCAATATCTCTGAACACAGGGTAGAAGCATATGTGCAGACGCTTCCTCCACATGTAAGCACAGTGCATTACTGGTCTTTGCGTGGAGGAAGGGGTGAGGCCAGCGTGTTTGTGCCTGGTTTCTCTTTCCACACCTTGACTGAATGCATGGAGGGGTCATGTACTAAGGGGCACTAGTCTATCAAGATTTTGTGGCTAAACTATGCTTTGTAATTCTGTAATAATTGTCATAGGCTTGCTTGTTCTGGCTTGGAGAACACATCTACGAAGATAAAAGCTTTTCATCAACAGCTTACAGGAGAACTATTTGCTTAGAGACAAAAGCCACAGAGAACAAAAATATATTCAAAGAAAATACTGGGGGGGGGGGGGTTGTCATTAAAAGCTTCAGAACAAGCTAACCTCAAGTTGACTATGCATTTGTCTTGTTCTGAGTAGCATGTTATCAATCAGAATAGCCATTTTTATACTCAAGTTCTTTCTTGCAAAGTTTTTCAGTGACAGTGGGCTCTGGTTCATAACTCCCATCTTCTCTACATCCACTACATATTTTACATCCTCTCTACACATTTGAAGGATTGTCTTCTTCCATATGTCCCTGTGTGCCAGTTAGGTTCTTCAGGCAGCCATCTGCTGGTGTTCCCATCTCTCAGGGTGGCCCAGCTGGCAACAACCAGAGCCCATTCCATTTCCATTGTGGCCCCTGCTCTGTGAAATGGGCTCCCTGAAGAGGTGAGGGGAGTCCCCACCTTGGCTATCCTCAGGAGGCACTGCAAGGCTTGCCTGTTCGATGAAACTTTTGAGGGGGTTTGAATGGCAGGCATCATTTAAGGGTGGTGGTGGTGGAGGGATTTGAGTGGTTATTTTAATTTTTGTTTTAACTGTACATTTTTTAATCTATTCGTTTAAACCACCTTGAACACAAGGAAAGGCGGAGTTAAAACTTTTTAATAAATGAAATGAAACTATGTCTGAAATCAACTGTATGATGTTTGTCTCTGCACAAGGTCTCCTTGACTTCAGAACCTGTTCAGAAAGACACATGTATAAAGGGACTGCAAGATCAGGAAAATCCCATGTACAGATAAACTTACTACAATCTGGCATGAATGTTACATTCTGCACATGGTAAGTGGGAGAGAGCAGAATCTGGAGGGACCATTGGCCTGTGTTATCAGGAATTACCTGAATCAGACCACTATGCAAGTGCAGAATGGGAAGATAAAATGGTCCTGGGACCAGCGAACCTGATTTAGCCAAGTGGCATTAACAATGGGCATTAGCTCTTGGTGTTTTCTGCTACAAGCTGAAGGTAGTGCAAGAGGATGGGCATTGATTATCATTGCTGTTACTAGGCCTGAGCCAAGTGGGCCCTGAGATGATGGCATGTTTCTGGGGCTCACCTCTGATTGCTTCTGGACACCAGAGACTCCTTAGGGCAGTAGCCCACAGGAATTGCCCGGTAAGTGAGAAGTGCATTCTGTCCCAGCCATCATGTCTGCTGCTCCTTCTCTGAATCTCTGAATCTTTGTTAGGCAGCTGCAGCACCCACATTATTCACAAGAAAGGGATATAGGCATACTACAAGCCCCACCCCTGCAAAAAGGAGGGTGCTTACACTGAAACAAGCTGCCGGAGCAAACATACCACCCTGCTTAGGGGTGTGCAAATAAAAAAAATGGTAAATTCAGTTCAGTAATACCAAACTGGAGAAAAAAATTGGTAATCACTAAATACTGAATTGATTCTTTAGTTTGGTTTGGTAATACAGAGCAAATTCAGTAAAATGAGGCCATTGTTTCCTATGGGAAATTCAATTCAGGGCAATCCAGTGGCCTGGGGGGAGGTAATTTTTCACCAAATTTTGCCAAATTTGCAGGGTACCTATTCCTGATTGCTCTATAACCCCCCTCCCACTTGCATAAATATTGGGCCCCGGGAAGCCCTTTTATGCCTCCCCCAAAGGTACCACCAGCCATTTTCCTATCTCCATTATTCTCTAAAGGGAAAATTATCCAGGGGGCTGGGGGTGGAATTTTACAAGCAAAATACACTAAATTTGCATAAGATCTAATCCTGACTGTCCTCTAAAGACAGTTTCAGGAAGGTTGGACCCTGGGGTTCAATTCTGTAGGCCTCTGAACAAGGTAGCTCCAGCCACTCCATTTGTTCCTGTTGTGGGGGGAAAGTCCAAGCTGACTCCCACTGCAGAAACACATGGACCAAGGCTGCTATTGCCAGAGGCACACTCCCAAATACAAGCTCCACACCAGATAGTCCATCAGAACCAAACTGAAGCCTCCCCCACTACCCAAGTGCCCCTGAACAAGCTGCCCTCAGCCACTCTCCATTGTTTCCTACAATGAGAAAGTTTTACATGCTGGTTCTTGGAGCGCATACACATATGAGAAGGATGCTGCTGCCGAGGTGTGCTCCCAAATTCAAGCTCATCCCTGGGGACACCCAAGAAAACCAAACTGATACTCCCTAAAGTCCAGTGCTCCCTGATCAGGCTGACCAGCCACTCTCCATTCTTTCCCATGAGGACCAACACCATACCAGAGAATCATCCAAACTGAAGCAAAGGACACTCTTGCAACTTAGCCCAACAGAACTAGTACCATTCACAACAATCAGGTGATGGGTTCAGCCAGTGGGGAAACACCACAGAACAGAACCAAGCAATCTCCAGCCACAAGCACAAGGCAACAGCAAGAAAGCAGAGTTGCATAAGATGAATGACACCTCCTTGGCCTCAGGCTGAAAGTGAGAGTGAAGTGTACTTTTGGGAAAGCCAAGTTGCCCTCTCACTCTGAAGCTACCCTCATTGGCTCAGGGCCTCAAGGAGGTGCAGGCTGTAGCAGCCTTTCATCACTGGCCATTTCTCCCACCCCTGCAATGAGGAAAGTTAACATTAGAACTACACGTTACTTACATTATTTTACACAACAAGATTCTGTATCTTCATTTGGGTATTACTGTGGATTTTCCTCTGTAACACATGGTGGGACATTTTCTACTTGCCCTAACATCTACTTATACGTGGAAGGTTGCCACCAGGGTGCAGTAAGCAAGAGGTGCACATACTGCAATGGAGGGCAGGTTCAGATGCTCTATGTGAAGTGCACAGTTCTCCCAGCGGCATGAGACAACTGTGCCTTCACATGCTCCTTGGCAGCCCTGTAAAAGGAGGGCACCACAGTCCTGCTCACCATGTCACAAGCAAGGGGCGTGTACCAAGGACAGACTACTTGAAGCAGCCCTCGGAAGCCAAAGTCCTCCTCTATGGAAAAAGACTGCCTGTCTATGGTGATCAAGTCCACAATCTTCCAAATGATGAGCTTAGATGCCTTCTGGATCTTCCCTCTTGGCCTGCTAATGTCACACATACCAAACATCTCCGGAAGAGATTTAGCATCCCTTCCCTACAAGAAACCTGGCAGCACGGTCACCAGAGCTGGTCATGGGACAACCCCTCTGCTGGCTTGATGGCAGCCATGTGATGCCAGTCTCGCCACCCAAATAAACACCACCTGCTGGTGATTCTTCATGTGGTTCCTGTGGCTAAACATTGAGAGATGATTCACATCCTTCCCAGACCCTACAATGCTGGCACTCTGCATACTGGTGGCTCTCTGTCTTCTGAAAATGCTCCCAGATGTTGGAGGGGAAGGGGGGTATGCTGCCCTGTGGCTGTGCACACCCCAGGAGGCACCTCTTGTGAGGTGCTTGGGCAAGACACACTTGTCTAGGCTGGGCAGAAGATAGCTGAGGGCACAGGGGTTGAGATGTGGGGGGGGGAGGGTGTCACCACTTCCACAATCTCTTCCTCTTCTTCTGTCATTCTCTCCTCCTACCTCAACATGAAAGACCTACTGCTGGCTTCAGAGGAAACTGAAGAACACTCACCAATCATGGGCCCCTCCTTCAGTTCCTCCAACATCCTCTGGGTTCCTTGTGTGACCTCAAGGGATGGAAAACCAACCCCAAAAGACTCCACATGCTGCTCCTTCTACCTCTACCTACCTATTTTGAATACTTGCTAATGGTTGTGGCTCTAACCCTGGAGATGGACACAAAACCTGGAGATGGACACAGAAATCTATTTTTTAAAAGGCCACATTTAGATATGTGATACTATCTACACTAGCAAGCAGCTTAATTCCTCTTCAGGAACCAAGCAACCCTTGAACCTACTTCTAAAGTTCCTGGCTCGGCTTTTTTACTACAAAAAAGGGATGTTTGAGCTGAAGATTAGCTTTGCTCTCAATGGCACCTGAAAACCTGCCTATTAGAACATACATCTCGGATACGACTGAGAGTGATGGAGGCTCCTTTAATTGAGCATTTTGTCAGTTGTGCACACAGGGAAGATGATTTTAAATTTTCAGTTCTCTTCTCTGATCCCAACATTCCTAGACGAGACCTACAGCAAACATTACTTAGAAAAGAAAGACAATGGATGTTTACTCTAAAGACTCTCAAGCCTCAGGGTTTGAATAGTGAATTAGATCTTTCCTGTTTTTTTGTGAAGGAATCTAACTGTGGCAATAGGTCTTTGCAGAAGCGTTCCCAGCACCTGATGGCAATTGTAACTAGATACTTAAACTACCACTTCATGGTATCATTATGCACGTCAGAACAGCATCTGAGATTCATTGTGACTGTATTGACTTTGACTGTTTGGATTAACTTGAGCATAGACGGACGGAATAATTACTGGTAAGATTTTATTTATGTAACATTGACTTTTGTATTGTATTTATCTGTTAAATGCAGTAGACTTTGTTTTATTGTATGTCTTCTTCAGTTGTGGTGGACATTGTGCCCCTGAGGAAGTTACGAAAACAAAACTGTGGTATTAAGCTGGCACTGCACGTCGGGCACTGTGGATTTATACAGCTGCAACCCACCGTCAACACTTCATCTGAAAAAGAAGAATATTTATTACTGAAATAGTTATTGACTTTACTGATACACACCTGTTGAACTTCGTCCTGTATTGATTGTTGTATTGTGGGGTATTATAACTGCATCTCACCATCAACATTTCATCTGAAAAGAAGAAGAATACTAATTACTGTCTACACTGATGTTATTTATTGACTTTGTAGATACTTACCTGTTGAATATCTTCCTTTATTGATTATTGGTCTTGATGCACTGAATTGTTGGTGCATGACATTTTGATGATAACATTTTTGATTCTTTGATTACAATTTGAGAGTTTTCTACTCTATTATATTATTGTGATAATGTTTAGTGACAGAGCTTTATTTCCTACTCGTGTGTTATTCACTCTTTCTACTTACCTTTGAGTAGATCACTCTTGTTTCGTTGTGTGCTCAATGGCAAGATGGCAGTCAAGGAAATATTTTAAGTATACCTCTAGCTTACACTAGGAGATGAGTTTTGGGACTGAAGGGAGTAACTGGTGCTACGCTTGCAGCTCTCTTTTTAGTAATGAAAATGCTACTTAACAGGCTCCTCTTTCTCTACATTATACACAACATCAGACTTGCATCCTGCAGCATTTCTTGCAGGAAGGTAAATCAGCCAAGGGTTCATAGTACGAGCGAAGGCACATCATTTTTGCCAAAGAGCTGGCATTTTACCACGTTATAGTCTACATTCCTACACAAAAATCCTGTACAGGTGACCCATCCGCACGTTGATTGTCCATCGGGAAGGAGGAGTGGGTGAAAGTGCTCTGCCCCCACCCCCACCCCCCCAAGTGATCCCCAAGTGCCTGCACAGTGAAAATATGCAGAGGAAATGTCTGCCCAGATGCTCCTTCCTTGTGATCAGCAACATTTGTGAATGGGTTGTCTGTACGTAGCTAAATTTCTTGAGAATGAAACAATTAAGATATCACTAGCAAAACAGGAAAGCATACAGCATTTTATATTTTGGATAAAATACGTTCTGTAATGGCACATTCATCTTTGGCCCTGCCATTCAACCTGTTCTCACCCTTTACAAGATTTTTCAGAAGGACGTTTCCACTTCTGCATTATAGGCAGAACTCCAAACCTTTCTGTTATAAATGTTGTTACTGACACTAATATGCTTGTGGTTCCATATTTGTGAAGTTTAAAAATTGTTTGATCATATAAAATGACATTGGATTATTACAACTTCTCTCTTTGAATGGAATATCAACCAGTTGTCACCCTGCAAACAGGGCATAGGTTAATACTTGGATACCTGCATTCAAGTTCAATTCAGTTAAAATTAATACACGTAGTACCTTTAAGCAGGGCTTTTTTTCTGCGAAAATAGGTGGTGGAACTCAGTGGGTTGCCCTTGGAGAAAATGGTCACATGGCTGGTGGCCCCGCCCCCTGATCTCCAGACAGAGGGGAGTTTAGATTGTCTTCCGCACTGCTCAGGCAATCTTAACTCTCCTCTGTCTGGAGATTAGGGGGCGGGACCACCAGCCATGTGACCATTTTCAAGAGGTTCCAGAACTCCGTTCCCCTGCATTCCCGCTGAAAAAAAGCCCTGCCTTTAAGCATATTAGCCTTAAGTTTATCACTTGCTGTGATCTCTCTAATGGACCCTCCCCCTCACCATAATTTCTTTCTAGCTGTAACCCTGCTCTTGCAATTCATACACAGAATAGGCACAGGAGCTATATGTACATCTATTATCATGTCTACATGTTAGGTATGTGTGCATTAATATACACATTTTTTAAAAAATTCCTTTTGCATCAAAAAAGAAAAACTGGGACATCTGTTACACAGCAAGGTGCAAGGTGATTGCATGTACATACATGCGGAACCTCCAGTATCTGTGACACAAGATAAAAGTGTGGAAGAATCAAATTCCATATTTGTTTCCAAAAGCTGGCTCTGTCATAGATGAATTATATGGCTGTCACATCAATCAAATCTCATCAAAGCCAACAGGCTGCACAGAATGTACTTTTTCTTCCACTTGGATGGATTAAGAAAATCATAATGGTCCAGCCTTCAAATAGTCTAATTAAAAAAAATCCTGATCCATTACTTTCTTGACCTTACCATAAATGTATATGTGTCTTTCTCAAGTAACATAATATAGAAAGAGGGTGATGTTTTGATCATTGGCTGCTGGTATAGCAGTATTATATCCTTTTGCATACAATAGCTTGTAGATAGTTAATATTTCTAAAATGAACTGTGAGGTTGGTAGGATGTACTACCAAGCCCAGGAGAAGTTGAAGTGAGAGTGTGACACTCTTTTTCTTTCTCTGTTACAGAAAACAAAATAGTTTAGAGTTGGAACTTGGAATGCACTTTTCCAGCTGGTTTACAAGAAGCAGCCATGGATTAAAGGACTCTACAGGCATAATGTTCACTTTGGCGGTATGCTGCTGTTTTTACGGATTAGCAGCCCAGGGTGTCTGTCTGTTGTTCATGTTCAACATGTATATTTGTAAATAAACAGGTATTGCAAAAGCATGAGACATCCCTACAGCCTCACATTACAACAGACCCTGTAAAGAGCTCACTCTTCAACCTTCCTAACACTTGGGGAAGTAGTATGAGTCCTTTCACACATTTGAAAAAAAAAACCCTTCTGGATTCCTGTAGAAAAGAAAATCTGACAGAATCAGATTTGGTTCATATTTTTTTGGTTCATGTTTTTATAGAAATATAAAGATTGTGGGATAAATATTTTATAATATGCACTGGGTCTGGTTCAAGGTTCTGGTGTTGACCTATAAAGCCCTATGCGGACTGGGCCCAGCATTCCTTCAGGACCACCTCTCCCCATATGTTCCCCAGAGGTCACTTCGATCAGCTAATAAGCAGTTGCTGATGTTCCCTGGCCCCAGGGAGGTCTGTCTGGCCTATACCAGAGCCAGGGCCTTTTTGGTCCTGGCTCCGACCTGGTGGAACTCTCTGTCTGAGGAAACTAGGGCCCAGTGGGATTTGTTATCTTTCCACCAGGCCTGCAAGATGGAGATGTTCTGCCAGGCATTTGGTGGGGGCTAGGTTGTCCTCTCGCCAGCCATACCACTGAAGACCGTCCACCACCCATGCAGGAGCTCATAAGTGTGATGCAGGGCATGATGTAAGTGCCAAGCCCTGTGCCTAAAATTCTGTATTTTAATATTTTTATCCACCAATTGAGAAATTTGTATTGTATATGGAATAGTGTTTTAATGTTTATTTAAAATGTTTTTATTGTTTTTAAACTGTATGTTACAAATTGCACGTTGCCACACCTCCCTGAGCCCATCTGATGGGGAGGGCGGTCTAAAAATGCAACAAACAAACAAACAAACTTTGTCAAAACAAGGACCAAATAATTGTGGGTGGAGAGAACACTTCTAAAAATAGCTTCAGACATCACCATGGACAAGAGAAAATAACTTTTTGAAACCACCTTTTCCATTTCAGTATGACCCACAATGGACTTATACACGCCCATCCTGTAAATTGTACCTGCTCATGTAGCTTAAATTTCTCACAGTAGGAAATGTGCATGCATTGTCCCTTCCAATATGTTAGCCAGGAAGCAGAGGATATACTTGTAGGCACAATTCACACGTGACTCCTCAATCCTCATGTAGGAATTTTGAAATGCCTGTATGTAAAATTTGAACTAATATTTAGGGAAAAGAGACATCACTAAGTAATGGTTGTGTTTGTTCTAAAAATAGATAGGAAAGGCATGAGAAGAGAGGTAACTTCAAAATGCATTTAATCATAATACTTCTCAGTATAGGCAGTTGCAATATCCTGATGTATTATACAGTTTAATTTTTTAAAATAGCCAGTGTGGTGTAGTGATTAGAGAGTTAGACTAGGACCTGAGAATCCCAAGTTCAAATCTGTGCTCTTCCATGGAAGTCACACTTTCAGCCTAACCTACCTCACAGGGTTGGGGTGATGATAAAATGAAGGAGAGGAGAATGATATAAGCTGCTTTGGGTCCCCATTTTGAAGAAAATGCATGGTATAAATAAACTAAACTAAACTAAAATAAAAAACCTAGTACCTAGTGTGGCTATGGTACCTCATATAGTGTTCCAAAGGAAAGGAGGAGAGGGAGGGAGAATAATTTGTGAACCTATTTTTCTGCTTCTCTATGCCATCTGTAGCTTCCCTCAAGCTTTATTTTCTAATGGCAGAATAAAATATTCTACCTGAGGTCCAGAACTGACTTAGATTGATTGCACACCAATCGATTGTGGCTTGGTTGCAATTGATTGTTTAGATAGTCACAATGGTTTCCAATGATGTCAATAAGCAATCCATAGTTCCCCCATTCTTTCCCTGTTATCATCTCAATTTTTCAAGTAGTGAATTTGCAATTATCTTTTAAAACATTGTGGAATAGAAGTGCCGTTTCTCTAGACTGGAAAGTATTATTCCAGTTGATTCTCTCTTTTTTTGACACATCTTATCTCTTTTGAATGTATCAACAGCTGTTGCAGCTACTAAAAAAAATCATTGGCACTATAATGCCATTAAGAATTAGTACCATTTCTCATCTTGTGGCTTCCAATGGGAATGCTTGAATCTGATGGGGAGAGCTTAGAGTTTATAGCTTGAATTAGCTGAAGTTTAAGATTGTAGAAGCTTCTCCCTGGAAGCTGAATGCAGGGTTACTGGATTTGCTGATAAATAGCTATGTGGGGAATGGTGCAATATATGCCAGCGTGTAAAAACAAAAAAAATAATGTCTAGTAATTGCAGCACCAGAGAACAGAACAGCAAACAGGACTGACATCTTACATATCAAAGTTAGTAAATCCCAAATTAGTGGGCCAACAATGATATTGGTGTAAACACTTTGGAAAGATATGTCCATTAGTGCCGTCCTCTTCAGTGACAAGACCTAATTCTGATGACTGGAAAATATCTTTGTCAGTTACACATACATTGAGTCACTCTCCATGCTGTTTTTGTTTTTCTTAAACTTTAAGTTAGACAGCCAGGCACCAGAATAATTGAAATTTCAGAAGATCCGTTACTAATTTTTCAATTAGTATTCATTATAATAACAATATTAACATGTAGGGAATTTTCTGCCAAAGGCCGTTTTCACACGTCTCAGCATAGCGCTAAACTCACAGAATGAGGGTGTCTTCACATTGTGATTTCTGATGTCATCGTGCCATGAAAACAGAATCATAGCATGATTTTGTCAGAAACTGCACCATGAAAACGCCCTCATTCCATGAGTTTAACGCTATGCCAAGATGTGTGAAAACAGTCAAAGTTTTAATTAGTCAATATCTGAAGGTACATATTCCTTATCTAAATTACCGCCTCCCTTCCCTCAGAGGTGTTTTTAGTTCTGTAACTACCTCTGTTTAGCTAAGCTTTATATGGCTGTGTCAAACATATTTTAGATGAATGAAAATGTTACATACATGATAATCTGTATTAATATTGCATTGTGTAACTGAAAGTAATAATCTCCTCAACCTATGTTCTCAGGCCCAAACTATGTATTGACTTGGAAGTAACTTCCATTAGAGGATAAAACCTTATTAGCTGAATATACTTGTTACTGGGAATGGGCCTCCTTGTGAGTAAGTGGGGGGAATTAGTGGCAAGGAGGAAGGCTATGCAAGAGGAGTAACAATGGGATATCTCCATCAGTATTTACGGGGTCCTTTCCCCAAGGTAGCAGATGAGACTTGGTGCTTTTAGGATCAAAGAGTATAGGATCAAAGAGAAAAAACCCAACATACACATAAGAAGCTATTAAAAATGGTTGGTACACACACACACACACACACACAGTCCTAGGAAGCTAGCCAGAAATTGGAATAGAGTGAGGGAGGGGGAAGTATATTTACCCATCCAGGAGAGTACAGTAGTCCACAGAGGAAGAGAGTACCTTCAAACATTCCATGTTCTTGTCCAGGAGAGAGACTTAGGGAAAGTGGCCCCAAGGGCACAACACTCAGATCTGAAGGTATAGTGTACACAGTTTGAATGGGCAAGAGCCCATTCAATGTGTCCTGAGGCTGGGGAGCCCCCTCAGCCATTGGAACAAAGACCATAAAGGTCAGTGTCTGGCATTACAATGGTTTGATTACCTTGATTACTTGCTGCTGGGGTGTGTGAAAGGAAATGTAAAGTCTCTCCTGCTGCCTCACAAAGGGATGGTTTACTAATGAATCTCCACAGAGCTGAGTTGATGAATTTAGACAGGGACAGCATCTTCCCAGGAACAAATTATAAACTAATTAGTGCTAATTGATTGCTTCTTGATCTTGGGGTGGGAATTTCATCATGGAAGAAGGGTATCAGAATGTGCTAAGAGGGGTGACTCAATGAGACCCTGTCTTATCACAGCTCATGGCCGCAGCTAGGGAGGCAGTAAATACAATCACCATGGTCCCTCTGCATTTGCATGAATGTCCTATTCATGCTTGATCTCCCAGGCAGAAATCAGCAACTCTGGCTGGAATTCCCCCTGATGCAGATTAGGCAGCATTAATCCAGGGGCCCTGTGATTTTTATATCACAGGCAGCTAACAAATAGTTATTATATATGGTGGTGGCCGGGGCCCACTACTTACATGCTGATTTGCCTATAGAGTCTTTTTGTTGGAAAGGAATGTTAATGCCTTAAGAGTCTTTCTGTTGAGAAGCACCTTAATTGCCAAGAAGTCTAAAAACCTTATGCTTAAGTGGCTGTCACTATATATCCAGCAAGTTCTAATAGTCTTGCACCTGTCCCATACAAGCCTTTTTGTTGTAAATGATCCCAAACTACATTTTTGGGGTCCTATGTTAAAGCGAATGGCTGGGATAAAAATGGAGAGGGAAGGAAAGAGACCCACAAAAATGGACATCTGATGGGAAACTATAACCTATTTTCTTGATTTCAGTTTGACTTTGCCATGCAACGGATATAGCTAGATTGCTAGATTTGACCAAGAGGGTCATAGAAGATGTCTTTTGCACACAGAAACAAGGCTAGCCTGGCTTCACAGCTAGACATACCAAGGGAGTCTGGAGGCCTAGAATAGAACAACCTTGGAGAGGGGCATGACACAGTTGTATGGCTTGGTTATAGATTAGAAGAGCCACCTAACCCATAGTAATAGATATAATGGTTTGAGGCCTAGGTGCAGAGGGTGTCTGACAATGGCAGGAATTTCTAATTTCACAGAAGTGAAGATATGATTCAAGGATTGATGTATTTGTTAAAAGCTAAGAAATAATCATATGTATGAGAAGCTTGTAATCACTAATTTTACATCTTTTCTTAAAATAAAAAGTAGTAAGAATGAACTGAGATTTTTTTTTATGCTTTGAGATGTTTCAAATACAGATTATCTTGTATGGTGTTTGAAGTTATACGATAATTGGTTAACCAAGAATATGAACTCTTATCAAGAGAGTTATTGTTAGCAATTAGTTATTGTTAGTAGATAGTTCTGAAAGTATAAATATGAGAAGCTGAATTGATCGGGAACTTCTTGTTAGAAATGGCTCCTTGCCTGTGACCTGTTTATCTTTAGGTAAAATACTTTCTTGGACTCATGTAACTGCTCTCCTTTAATGATTTATGTAGTTAAAATGGATGGTATGATTTTCTGTTGATAAAGCTAATACTGAGTATGCTGAATAGTCATGTTTTAATGAAGGCTTAGAATGGAAGCAGAGATTTTGTAATTGCATTTTTGTGTTCTATACTCGATAATGAACCTAAAATGTACCTCTTGCCAGGAGTTAAATGATTTGATATAGGAAAGCTAACAAGATGCTTAGGGCTTCTTAAGTGCTTGCCTATATCTGAATAAGGCCAGACCAAAATCAGCTAGAACAGTCACACGAAACTTAGTTGAATTGAATCATTCTGCCTTTGCATTCTGCTCTTATTGTGGTAGAAGGACAGCATGATTTCCTCTCTAATTTTTTAAAAAAAACTTCTGTAAAATCCAGGACAGAATGTGTAAACAAATAATAAATGTCCATCTTATTCTAGTTTGAGATTTTTTGTGAAGGGCAGAGGGAGGTCCTAGCTTACTCCTGAGTCCTTTAGATGATTGTAGTATTTTATTTAGGTTATTTATAGTCCACCTTTCTCACTGAGACTAAAGGTGGATTACACAGTGTAAGTCAATAAATCAATAGCAAGGACATTCAAGAATCATTACATTAAATAAACAATACAATCGTAATTTCAAATAAGCAGATATCCAATACAGAGCTGAAACAGAACTGAAGCAAGACATTTGACATAACCTACTAAATCACATGGAGAAACTATCTAGCAGGAGCATAATCACAGCAAAAAACAGTGCACAGTAGTATAGTCAACAGTCTCTTCACCAATCCATCTCTTTGAACCATTACTTAGACCACGGTCATATTACCCCTTCTGAATAATTCAGTTTTGTATAGTTTGCAGAAAGCCAGAAGAGAGGGAGCTTTCTTGACCTCTTTAGGTAGCCCGTTCCAACTGAAAGCAGCTTGTCACTGGTAACTCATTGTGCAATAGATCTCTGCAAAGCTTCTCTAAAGTAACTATGGAAAATGTTGTAACAGTTGATAAGAGTTGTAAACTGAAGGCTTCTTTTTGTGAGCAACACAATTAAACTTATGTTAGACTGACTGGCATCCCTTGTATCCTACACATGTTCTTCTTCATGAAGTAAACAAGATGTTAATCTAACAAAACGTTAGCTTTTAAAAATCCTTTCGTTTATGCTGTTGGAGCAACATGAAAAAGATGTGTTCGTATCTGGTGGGAATACTTCACAGTATTCCCTGAGGAATTTTATCAGTGTGTAGCCTGTTTTTTCCTTCCATCTTGCTTATTTCATCATATACTGCTTGTCAGTTCAAGCCTACTGCAGAATAACCACCATTCTTTGAGGGAGGGACCTTGCAGAGGGGCTTGAACTTCTGTAATCATTACAGGAAAAGAAATGAAAAGCTACAGTGAAATTAAAGGGGAGATACAAATAACTTCCGTCCTAGTCATTTAGGTAGCAGCTTGTACCCTTGCATAGAATTTCTGTTAGTTGCCTTTGCATTCTAGAAACTCACTTGTTAGCATTTCTTCCTATGGCATCCCAAAACTCACAGCTGCATTGGAGAATGCTAAAGACCATTAGACTTACAGAAACAGATGTCTAATGTCTTGCTTCTGAAACTCAAGTCCACTAAATCAGATTTAGTTAAACCCCAAGGCTCAGGTTACCAGGACATTTGTAAGCAAAGGAGAAGCAGCATTCCTGCCATCAGTAGATAACCTCACTAATAAATTATCAGGATGGATAGGTAATTCTGCAAAACACTTTCCATTATGTGCATTTAGATGGGATTTTTTGTCTAGACATATTAAGACTCTGAAATGTTTAGAAATGTTTAGAAATGTCACTGCCATCCATTATGTGCTGCAGTCAGCTGCTGGGTTCCCTACAGGCAGGGTTCCATTCCTTTACTGGGCATATTACCCTTTCTTTTTAAGAAAACCTTCAAGTGTGGAGAGTTTGTAACTTACATGACAGTTGCAGGGACTGCACGTGTTAACCACTTTAGTAAGCAATTGATCAGACAGTTTCGGGGAACTGCTTGAAAGAATTAGAAAGCCAGAGACCTACAGAGGATGACAGAAAATGGCTGACTACTGTTGCTAGAAAGTGCACTGCTAGGTGCTATGGAGAAGGAACTCTAATCCCAGAGGGCTTGTAGTCCAAGGATACATTAATTTAGAGAGCAATCCTAAACAGGTCTTCTTAGAATAGGTCTCATTTTATTAAGCAGCCAATATTATAATGCCCCTGTATAGATCTATGGTGCAGCCTAATTTGGAATACTGTGTTCTGTTGTGCTCACCATATCTCAAAAAGTACATAGCAGAAATGAAAAAAAAATATAGAAAAAGGCAACCAAGATGATTAGGGGGTTGAGGCACCTTTCCTATGAGGAAAAGGCTGAAGAGTCTGGGACTTCACTTTGAAAAAAAGGATGATTAAAGGATTACATGATAGACATTTATAAAATCATGGATGGGGCAAGGAGAGTAGACTGAGGGCCAAGCTACACGTGACGAATGACACTTGAACGGCAAGTGTATTTCTCCCTGTTCACTTGCCCTCCACTCAATCCACTTGCCGTTCAAGTGTCATTCATCATGTGTAGCTTGGCCCTGAGAGTTTTTCTCCCGCTCCCCAAATACTAGAATTCAAGAGCATCCAATGAAGCTGATAGTCAGTATACTCAAGACAGACAAAAGGAAATACTTCTTTACACAATGGTAATTATGATGTGGAATTCACTGCCAGTAGATGTAGTGAACACAGACTTGGATGGCTCTGAAAGGGGATTACAGGGGGATAGGTCCACCAGTAGCTACTAGCCATAGTGACTAATGTGAGCCTCTACATTTAGAAGCAATAAACCTCTGAACTCTAGTCCCAGGAGGCAACATCTGGGGAAAGCCTTAGCTTCTATGCTCTGCTGTTGCTTCTCCAGAGTAACTAGCTGGCCGCTGTGTGAAACAGGATGCTGAACTAGCTGGACCGCTTATCTGATCTAGAAGGACTCTTCTTATGCTCTTGTCATTAAATATAATTGAGTTCTGATTCTATTCTCCAGAAATAGCTTTCTTTAAAAAAGCATTATTTGTGTTTCAAGAAATGTTTTCCCCAGTCCTTTGCCTTTATTGAAACCTAACTTTGAACTGATAAAACATTGAGATATCAATTGCTGAGCAGGAGACTAAAAATAATTTGATACTGCTGCTGTACCTGAAGTTTGATTTTTGAGCTTCCTTTTGCACCTTAATAGAAGGGAACCATTTCTTCTTAACATTCACTGTGAATTGTGCGCATGTACGGATTATAAGATTTCCCCCTGTATTACATGGACAAAGATATGTAATATAAAAAAATACTATTATTAAAATGCTGGTGGCTTTCAGCTATCCTTTTTTCCTTTTCATTTTAAACATGTTGTGCAAAGAGCAAAAGACCACACTTGAAAATATTTCTTCCCCATTCATCAGTTCTGTAGATCCTTTTACAGTTCCATGCACAATCTGTTGCTATCTGACAGTGTGTACTGGAGATGATTGAATGGCTATTTCCATCAAGGGCATCTGTGGAAATAATCCAGGGGAGGGGTGTACGTGAATTCTAAGTACAGAACACTGACTTGATTCCCTGCAGTCTCTATTATGGAGAGAGACAGCTAAGCAAACTAACTTCAAGGTGAGGCCTGGAGTATTCCCTGTTAGAACTGATATCTAGACTACATAAACAAATTACCCTGAAGCAAATGGCACCTTAGGAGGGTGGACTCAAGGTACTGTATATATACCATATAGTCTAGAAGAGATAAAACTCCTACAGTGGCATCATGGCTGAGATTGCTCTCCTCCCCACACTCCGCCCTCCCCAGGCACTGCCCTCAAATCTCCAGGAATTTCCTCAGCTGGAGCTGGCAGTCCTAGAGACAGGTATGGGACAGCAGCAGAGCTGGGTATCAGGAACATACTACAAAGCAAATCCTAAATTTGGTAGAGTGGACTAGGCCCTTTGATAAGGTTGCCAGTCTCCCACTATGTGACTGGACTGGGTCATCGGTAAAGAGAAAATGGCTGCTGATACTTCTCTCAGCTCTGGTTAGGGAGGGAAAAAATTCCAGAGCAGTTTCAGGACTACCTGCGGCAGAACCCAAACCATGTGTGTGTGGATGTGTACACCTCACTGGTCCAGAGGGACCTGGACTGAACTGCAAAAACCTCATTACCATAAGGGAAAAATGTAAGAGGAATGGCAATAGATCATGCTTAGATATGTTTATGCAGGCTTACTTATGCTCCTGTATGTATTTATGGAACATCCAGGTAATCTTACAAAATGCCTGTGGGATTTGCTCCAGCTGATGAAGCAGAACAAAAATCAACATTCTGAACAGCATGCTGCTCAGATTGCCAATCCTAGCAGCAGGGTAGTAGCAGAGGAAGGCACAGATCTGGTAAGTAACTGGGCCCAGTAAAGTCAAGGGGGTAGAGTCCATGATATTGTACAATTGGATTTTTAAAATTGTAAGCCACTTGAGTCCTGGTTCAGGAGAAAGACAGGATAAGAGTAAGCATTTTAAACAAACAAATAAAGCTGCAACATGATTTCAGCTTTAACCTTTTCTTGAAAGATTTTCTTCCAACATGCAATGATGATGCTATAGCCCATTTCTTAAAGAACGTTAAAAATGTGGACAATGATAGTGATTTATTAGGAGTTACAGCCGGTGTTAAATGATGTTATGTCAATGTCACTTGAGATTCAGCTGTCACATAAAGCATCCCAAATTGAACGTGTAAAAATTTAAGAGAATTCCAGAAATAATACTAGTGACACTGCCTCCTTCTGTCTGCAAAAGAAAAACAAACCTGATACTTTCCTATCCCCCCCCCTTCCATTGGGAAAGTATTTCTGGCATTTGTTGTCTTTGCTATTCATGATTCTCTGTCATTTTTGATGTACAAACAGGCGCTTCTTGGTTCCAAATGTACACACTGCTAATATGCAGCCTGTTTATGCAGGCAAGTTCAATCTGTGTAAAGAACACAATGGTGCATAAAATAGCCATTGCATTATGCAGCAGCCAGTCCCTGTTAATTTCCTGACAGAGATGAGAGATGAGCACACACGTTTGGGTGCCACAGATGTGACCAGAGAAGACAAAAATGAATTTGGCCAGACCAATGAGATTGAAAAACAAAACACAACATGATTTGCAATGTGTGACTATGGATGGGATTGTCGAATAAGTTTCCAGGTAGTAACCAGCCAGGATTTAAAGAAAAAAAGATGCTTAGGTTAGCAAAAAGAAAAACAAGACTGTGGTGGATGAGATCCAGAATGCTGCAAGCAGAGAAGTGCTTTGTTTGAGAGAGCATATAAATGTGCCCATGTAAAGCAAACAGAAGTTCAGGTTGTTGAGGGGCAAAAAAAGAATGCATTAATTTCTCTTAACTGTAACACATTTTCTCATCTGTGAAACTTTAACTGCTACATCTTCCTTGTTAATTTTACAGGCTTTAAAAATAACTCTTACATGCTGATTGTGTTTCATTAAACAATAATCTGATTTCTTTTTAATGGCAGCATTTAGCATTTTTAGGCCAGTTCCACTGTTCCCTAGTATTGCCTGAATTAGTAGAATAAGGACAAAATGTATCAAATTTTGTAAATATTTCTCATCAACAGATTTATACATAGTGGACAGAGAGAGAGAGAGAGAGAAAGAGAGAGCATGGAAAAGAAATCACCAAGGTGAAAATACAACAGACCCCTCATTCTTGAAGTCGTTTTCTCAACACCAGCTATAAAAATGACAAGAAGAAATACCAATATATAGCGGAAGATGAAGTTTCTTTCTGTAGCTGCACTCTCAAATATCACATCTTGTGAATGGTCAGTTCTAATGATGTCTTGAGCAGCTGCAAGAGAAAAATATGCAAAGATAATGGCAGAATGTGCTGGAAACCAGGCAGTTAACAGTCAAGAACAATGGACTAATGAGCTGAATTCTTTCCCAGCCAAAGAAGGTACCAAGCAGCAGCTTTCGAAGCTTAAAATCAGGACATGGAACATGTGGACCTGTCCCATACCTGCATTTGCCATGATACCACAGAGGTTGATAGAAATAGCTTCAGAAGAGAAGCTTCAGGGCTGCTCCACTGGTTGCAGGAGACAGGTTCCCATTCATTACTGGCTTGTTAGGTATGTATGGTCTGTCCGATAGAGGGTGAGCCTGGAGCTACAACTCTATACTGACTGGCAATGCCTATGCCTTTGATCTTACTCTGTATACGAAATTCATAGGCCAAATGCTCTATCAGTCTTCACATTGGAGTGTCCTGAGTGGGAGCCATCAGCAAACTTTGTTTGCTTCCTTCCATGGCTTGGCCACAGGCAGCTGGGCTTCACTGGCACCTTGCCCTTCGTCTTCAGAAACACCACGAAGATCATCTGTTTTCTCGGTCTACTGGTGTCTGTTGAGGCACCACCTATTGCCAGTATAGCAATGCTTATGCTTCTCTGGAAGGGTTGCCAGTTCTGGTTTGGCAAATTCCTGGAGGGGGTAGAGGTGCCTGGGGAGGACAGAGTTTTGGGAGGGGGGGCAGCTCAGCAGGGATGTGACACCACAGTCCATTGTCCAAATCTGCCCTTTCCATCAACAGAACTAATATCTGTAGTCTGAAGATCAGTTGTAATTTCAGGCAAACTCCAGGCCCCATCTGGAGGCTGGTAACCCTATAATCCCAGGCAAGGGTGGGAAGTGGCAACTCCTCTGTCATCTGTGCAGCACTGGTTCTAGCCCAGTGATGTTTTCTTTCAATCAAATCAATATACACAGCTCTATAATATGTATAATCATGCTTATGGAAACTGACTTAATGGTTTTCTGACCTGAATATTTATCTATGTTATTTACAGTCCTCCTTTCTCACTGAGGGCCAAGCTAAAAAGTGACGAATGACACTTGAACGGCAAGTGGATTGAGTGGCGGGCAAGTGAACAGGGAGAAATACACTTGCCGTTCAAGTGTCATTCGTCACTTGTAGCTTCACCCTCAGACTCAAAGTGGATTACATAGTGTGAGTAAATATGATCAATGGCTTGAACATATAATAACACAAAAGTGTATGGATTGCAGAAATCCAGTACAGAGCTGAAACAATGCTGAAACAAAGCATAAGCAATTAGACATGGCATATTAAATTATGGAGAAAGTACTCAATAGGTACACAGTAGTATAGTCCACAGCCTTTGTCCCTAACCAAAACATCTCTCTGCACAGTGCAGTCCTCCTTTCTGTGTAAAAAAGCCCACCTGAATAAGTCAGTTATGCATAATTTGTGGAAAGCCAGGAGAGTAGGGTGCGAGTAGGTAGCTCTCCTAACCTCATCAGGCAGGCCATTCCCTCATGTGGGAGCCACCACAGAGGATGTGTGTGTACAGGCAATTGCTGATTTTGCTCATGTGCATGGTGGCACCTGCAAAAAGTTCTATTCAGATGAGTGAAGCTGCCATGGTGGAGTGTAGGGAGAGAGGGGATCTTGCAGTATGAGGGGCAAAGGTTATGGGGGGCTTTGCATGTGATAGCCAAATCCTTGAATTGACCTGGTAATTGATGAGTAACCAATGGAGTGACTGCAGAATAGGAATAATATATATGCCAACAACAGGGCCGAAGCCAAGGTCTTCTTCAGATTTTGGTTCCTGGCCCAACATCTGCATTCATATACACAAAAAAAACTTAATCTAACACTTAGCACTATAATTAATCAACCAGAAACTTTTGGAATAACACTTGTCATATATCATTGTGTTCACACAGGTACCTTTCACACTCACAGGTTAATGCACCATTTCCGTGGAGTTGCCATGATCGCAACAGATTCAGCTCAGCAACTGTGCATTTCACACTGTCTGAGCAGTTTCGAATTAGTGTCCTGTGTTTTCTTTCACACTCGCTTTGAAGCCCTGGTTTTGTTGCGGGCTTTGGAATTCACATCACCTTTTAAAAAAAAGTTTGTGCATGCGTTGTAACATTGTGATGTTACCACTTGAAACCCCACCCCTCCCTATGCACATCAATATTGCCTCTCTGTGTGGTCATTTTCGCACCGTAACTTTTCACATTTGAAAATAGCTCTAAGGGGTGTTGAGAACTGATTGCCCCTGCCCAGCAAATTTTCTGGCCACCATTGGTCTCACGTGATCACGTAAACCCTGAATTGGTGGGCTGTGGTGATCTTTTTGGAGAAAATGTGGACTCCCCATGCTTGTTCCAATGTCATTTTTTAAGGCCATCATTATCATTTATATTGAGCATTAAAAATCAAAAGGGAAATGTGTGAAACATTCAAATGAACAGAAGTGGTTATTTGCAGAGCCAGAGAGCATATCTACTGGTGGTGATGTCCCGTGGCACCTTTTTCACAAACAGCAGTAACGTAAGAGTGTTGCTTCCTATCCATTGATAAAAAAGATGCACAACACTGAAACGTTACTGTTCTTTAGAAATACAAGAAAAAATTACAGAAAAAGTGGACACGGTGCTGAGGATGGTGAGTTTTATTAGATTCATACAGACTAATCAGCTCAAGGAAATGGAGAGGGCAGTGTAGAGAAGCAAACAGCTCAAATGTCATGAGGAAGCTTAAGAGGAAACCACAGCAACAGGATGCAAGAGTGGAGGGGGGCACAAGGATGGGAGCCAGACGAGAGGAGACGCTGAGCAGAGGTTTTGCCAGAGGGAGAGTTCCCCACACTCCTTGCTCATTCCCAGCCTTCTGCCCTCCTTCTGGCCACAGATAATCCCTGGTTCACAAACTCGCTGGGATTTGGCAAGGGCAAGAGGCATCTGAGCAAAGATTAAAGTCGGCTCAGCCCCAGACCTCATACTGAGCACCTGCCTGCTAAGCCAAGCCAGAGTTCTTCGGGGGCATCGCTTGGATGGAGGTGCTAGGGCAAAGAGGGCAAGCATGCACACTTGCACTCTGCGACCCCAGCCCTGCTCACCTCCCTCCCACTCTGCACTCTGCTTTCCCCACTTGGGCCAGGCCAGGCGGGTGCCCAGCTCCCTGCTGCCAGCCAGCCAGGTGGGCCAGGGATGTTTTGCTGCACTGCCAACAAATGCTGAAATGTTAAAAAAAGGGGCAGACAAAGTGGTCGGGGAGCTGAGGAGAGTGGGTGTGGTCAGATCCACACAGCCCAATCAGCGCCTGAGAAAAAGGAGAAGGGGGGGGAGAAGCAAAAAGGGGACAAAAGTGTTCACACCGCATTAATTGGGTCAGCCGTGAGTCAGCAGCACCTGAAAATTAAAATTGTGGTATGTTCGCAGGGGGGAAAATCAGAGATACTGCAGACTAAGATGGGCACTGAGTCCCATGACTAACTTGCAAGTGTGAAACCTCTGCAAACATTTGACATGAAACAGGTACAGATACACTGTAAAGTACGAGTGTGAAAGGTACCACAGTTGATAAGTGGCAGGGCAGTGATTTGTGCTTGGATGTTGAGCATGGCTGGGTTTCTGTGAGCCTGCATAATGCCCAGGGCGTTTGGACCCTGGTTACAGCAGCATTATCATTCTGATCAAGCTATTGTGCATGGGCATGAGAATGCAGATGCAGGTAGCCTTTCTGCCCAAGGGAGCTTCCCTTTTCCTTTGAAGGAATGTGATCAGAACAAATGGAATGAACTTCTGGATCTGATTTGTCTTTTGAAATTCATGAAGAAGTCTATGCATGCAGAAATTCAGTCTTGGCACACTCTGCACAGGTTTTGCTATAAGATGAACAATATGCGAGTTATAATATGCTAGAAAATGTTTGAAAATGTCTTTTCTCTAGCAACCATTTGTGTACTAGCAGGGCTTTTTTTCTGGGAAAAGAGCTTGTGGAACTCAGTGGTGGAACTCAAGACCGCACAATGACATCGCTGTGGGTCAGCTGAAACAAGGGGGGAGTTTTTTAAAGTTTAAATCGCCCTTGGTGAAAATGGTCACATGGTCGGTGGCCTCACCCCTTGATCTCCAGACAGAGGGGAGTTTAGATTGCCCTCTGTGCCGCTCGGTGGCACGGAGGACAATCTAAACTCCCCTCTGTCTGGAGATCAGGGGCGGGGCCACTGGCCATGTGACCATTTTTAAGAGGTGCCGGAACTCCGTTCCACCACGTTCCTGCTGCAAAAAAGCCCTGTGTACTAGAAATAAAAGACAAAGGTCATCCGTACTGTACATCATACATCACTATGTCTAAATAAATGTTATATAGTAATATAAGTATTATAACTGATGTTAATGAGGAGAAAACTGCTATAATAAAACAGTCTGGAATTCTTTAAAGGATGATAGCAGGGTTTTCAGGAAAAGAAAGTATGGCTAGGCAGATGTTTATTCGTGAAAAAGATGTAAAACCAAGAGGTAGATGTCAACATTATGCATATGAGCAGAGGAATAAAGGAGCACTCTCTGGCAAGCTGCTACACATGACGGCCCATCCTCTCTGCCTGACTTTCCCAGGTCAGTCAAGAAAAGGGATGTCTCTAAGTTAGCCTTACAGTTTGAGATGTATCAGTGTGATGGAAATATGACTGCTTTCTAAATTGATGTGCCACTCACATACATGGCTGGCATATTCTAGTGGCTTTTTATTGTTAATATCTACAGATTAAAAGTCCCAGCAGGAAGATACTTGATCAGTTAAGAAGAGAATTTAATAGACAGGCAATTAAAGTGATAGTCCTAATTATAGATGCAATAAACTACAAGATAGCAAGTGGGCTAGGGAGGATTTTTACTACTTCACTGGGCAGGCCACTGTAGTTTCTGACCATTAAAAAGACTAGAAATAATACTTAGAAAAACAAAAGAATAATCTTGCCTTCCTGCTCAGTTCTCTTTGTAGCAATAATCTCACATGAAGGCATAATATTGGAATCACTCTGTGAAATCCATCACAAAGTCCTGACAAGCATGTTCCACTCAATCTCATGATGTAATGGGAATGTAGAAAAGGATGGCAGCTGATCAAGCCACTTGTAACATGATGGTCCAATTAAAAGCAGATGAAGATACATGCTTTGTATTAGGCCAGCTGCTGATTCTACAAGAATGTGCTCCAGGCGCTGAATTAGTGACATTGTTAATTGGTGAATATGGGATTTCAGAGGGCAAGGGAGAGCAACCACAGGGCTTAGAGAAACAAAGCCCTGTCTATAGGAGATACACTTCAGCTAACTGATTATAAATTTCATGTGCTTCTTCATTTATTAGAAGAAGATAGGTCTAATGGGCAGAACTCATGGCTCCTTTCGTATAGTTACTAGGCTTGATCTCAGGTGTTTTCAGTTACTATCATTCATTATAAATTCTTTGGAAAGCTTGATTTAAGATCTCATGCTGCATCACTAACATGACTTCCACACCCTGGGAAACTCTTACAGGATGACTCAGCTCAACCCCACCCCTCCTGAGTAGATACAAATGACCTGCCAACATCTTTTCCACACTGTGACACTGAGAGATCTCTGTCTTTTGGTGCTACACCTCTGAAGATGCCAGCCACAGCTGCTGGCGAAACGTCAGGAACTACAATGCCACGGCAATACAGCCCGGAAAACCCACAACAACCATGACTTAATTACTTCATGTAGAAACTGCTTGGTCAGAGACCACGAGTTTGCATACTAAAATCTCCAGAATCAGTTCCTCCTATCTGAAGTAATGACATCTGTCTTAGAACTGAGGGACTTTTAAAAGTTTTTAGAAACATAATTCAACACCCAAACATGGGTTTATAGAAATGTGTATGCAAATCACAACATTAATATCAGATTAGATTAATATAGTATACAGTACATTGGACTGGCCTTGAAGATGACTTGGAAATTTTACCTGGTAAAAATGCTGAAGTTAGATGTTTGTCTGGTGTTACCCAGCTAGACCATATATTACAGAAATATGGAAAAAGCTGCAGTGGCTTTCTATATGTTTCTATTACAAATTTAAGATGATGGCCTTGGCCTTTAAAACTTTAAATGGTTCCCAGATATCTCAGAGAATTTACTCCATAAGAAACTTCTTAACCTTTAAGGTCAGCTAAAGAGGTCCTCCTTCAATTTTTATATCTCACATATATGGCAAAGTATTTTCAGAAGTCCAAAGCATCCTCCACCAAGAGCTCTGCCAGGTTTCTCACTGCACATTTTTTAGAGAAGAGTGAAAACTCTGTTGTTTGAGATGGCCTTTAACAACAAATGCTTTTGTTTCTGGATGTTCTTGCGTGATATTTTGCTGCTGCTTTGATTTAATTCCATTTTTTAAAAATGTCTTATTACTTTTTTGATGTTTTACTATTATTTACTTTTGTACATCACTTCAGAATGGGGGTAGTGATGTAATAATTTCCATAAACAAATAAATCAGCATGCTAGCTGAAAAGGTCCAACTCTTGCTGTACCTCAAATAGCAGCAGGGATCCAAAGGTGGATGGGCAAGTTTCTATAGGAGCAATAGGTAATGGCGATGGCCTTGAATAGGATTGTGAAAGAACCAGAAAGATGAAACAGTATTACACCTGTGCCTGAATACACCATTGTGAAAGAAAGACCTGGTGGGTGGGTAGAAGAGGCAGGTCAAGCCTCACCAGGCAGAAGTCAGACTTTAACTCTCTTGGTACTGTTAGCTGCTTCTTGGCCAGGGCTGGATCTAGGGTTGCCGGGTCCCAGGGCAACCCAAGTCTGGCCCTTGGCGCAGGCAGCCTCACAGCCCCCGCACTGCCTTTTGCCTGCCCTGCAGGAGAGGGGACATGTGGCAAGCTGGCTGCCCCCTGTCCTACAGGGCAGGCGAATGGTGCGGGCACCTCGCAGCCCTCCGTGCTGCCTTTTGCCTGACCTGCAGGAGAGGGGATGTGTGGCAAGCTGGCTGCCCCCTGTCCTGTGGAGCAGGTGAAAGGCAGTGCGGAGGGCTGCGAGGCTGCCCGTGCTGCCACCCGCGCACTCCTGGTGGCTGGTAGCTGCACCCGGTGCCCCCTCGTTGGCGGCGCTGGGGGCAGACTACTTCCCCTGCTCCCCCTCAATCCGGCCCTGTTCATAGTTTGTGAACTGGTGGTTTGTGGGACCTCTTTTCTCATGAACCATGATGAATTTTAGCCCGGTTTATTTGGTTTGTATTTTGGTTCATCCGTGCAGACAGCCTGGCACCAATTAATTAGTTTCCTAGGCAATGTGGGGGGATGGGATCTCTTCAGACCTTCTGCTGACCCAGAAATGATGTTTTCATGAACCGAACGACCCGGTTTGTGAACCAGGGCAAGTTCATGAAAGTTCATGGTCTGTGAAACACGATGAACCACGAACCACATGGTTTGGAATTTTCCCGGTTTGTGCCCATCTCTAAACAAAATACATTTATGATTTGGTTGGCGGTTGGGGTGGGTTCTGTCCTGCCTATGTTTACATTTGTTCAGTATGAGAGGTGGAATGCTCATACTAGGCTCTCATGGGTCCATCCTGGATTTACAACTATGATATTGTTGTTATTGATTCCAAACATTTTTATGAATGATAAGAAAGCAGACAGATGTCTGAACAATGCAGTTCTATTATTTTGTCAAACAAAAGCAAAGGCTTTCGATTAAAGTATAATATAATGCAGTGGTTCTCAATCTTTTTTGGGTCACAGACCCCTCTGAGAATCTGATGAAAGCTATGGACCTCCTCCCCAGAAAAATGTACCTAAACACATACACACAAAGTTTTGCATATAATTTATTTTAATTAATAGCTACTTTCTGGAAAAAAGTGAAATAAATCCAGATTCTAGTGAAATAAAACAAAAAGTAAACTTTAATTCTGTTCAAAAGTAAATTTCAATGAGAAAGCTGCTGTTGTTTGGCTTGAATAAAAAGGTGAAATTGTGGAATGATCTTTAACATGGCAAGGTGCATGTTACCGTTGACATCCAATTGATTCCTCAGATGAACTAAGAGTCCCTTCATACAATACAGATTTTCTATTCAGAAATCACTTTTGTTCAAGGAAATTGCTGATTCCCATATAACATTTGTCACATATCTATTTCACTGCATGTATATGTTGCAGAAACCTACAACTGGCAAGATGAACTACAACACATGATGAACTACAAGTAGGATTCAAACAGTTTGCAATGAGAAATACACCGTTATGAGATAAACTTTGTTATGCGTAAACTGGTCCTAAGCCTTTCTTGGATGAACCGGAAAACAAAACTCAGGACATTTTATGATGAATATGTTCTTCTTGAATAATATCCACGGCAATACTCAAGATTATGAGTACTTGGCAATTTCTCTGTTAAAGCCAAATGAATTCTCTAACTTTTTTCTGAACTGGAATTTGACATCATCTGTAACTGAAGAGAACTAAAACAGGAATTTGTTGCTCATGACTGGTGCTAAAGAGCTGAGCCTGTACCCTGGGAAGTGGTGTGGGGGTTACGCGGTAGGCTTGCCAGGTCCAATGTTTATTTTATTTTTTAAATTTATAGTCTACCCTTTTCACTGAGACCCAAAGCAGATTACATACCACAAGTGAAATTCAAAATAATCAACTGTGCAAAATACAATAATGAACAACAGGACATTCAGTGAGCAGATACAATAGGGTATGATAGCAGAAAATTTGAAAACAAGCATAAAGCTGAGCACAGAGTTGAAATCTTTCTGAAACAAAGCATATCTAATTAACATGGCATGTTTAGCAACATGGAAACTCCCTAATAGGAGCATATCTACATCAGCAGACTACCCAATAGCATTGTCTATAGTCTTTGTCCCTACCAAGGCATCTTTCTAAGCTATTTCTTATGACACAGCCCTATAATCTAGGTAGAAAACCCTCATGAGTAGTTCAGTTTTGCATAGTTTGTGGAAAGAAGGAGGGTGGGAGCTTTCCTGACCTCCTCAGGTAGGCCAGGGTGGGATTTGGGGAGGGGAGAGAACTAAGTGGGACATAATGCCATAGAGTCCACCCCCAATGTAGCTATTTTCTTTCTAGTCTCTGTGGTGTGGAGTATTGTGTGCAGTTCTGGAGGCCTCACTTCAAAAAGGATGTGGACAAAATCGAGAGGGTGCAGAGGAGAGCGACGAGGATGATCAGGGGTCTGGAGACTGAGCCCTACGAGGAAAGGCTGAGGGCCTTGGGAATGTTTAGTTTGGAGAAGAGGAGGTTGAGGGGGGACATGATTGCTCTCTTTAAATATTTGAAAGGCTGTCATTTGGAGGAGGGCAGGGAGCTGTTCCAGTTGGCAGCAGAGGGTAGGACGCAAAGCAATGGGCTAAAACTACATGCACAAATGGATATTAGGAAAAACTTTTTCACGGTCAGAGTAGTTCAAAAGTAGAATCAGCTGCCTAGGGAGGTGGTGAGCTCCCCCTCACTGGCAGTTTTCAAGAAGAGGCTGGATGAATACTTGTCAGAGATGCTTTAGGCTGATCCTGCACTGGGCAGGGGGTTGGACTAGATGGTCTGTATGGCCTCTTCCAACTCTATGATGCTATGATTCTAAGGACATGCTGTGGGAGGGGAACATGAGATGTCCCCAGCAAGTCCTTGCAGGTCCCCCACTTGTAATAACCTATTTTCTCATTATCATCTAGTAGCTGGTGAGAATGTATACCATAGCAGCATATAACCTGCTGCCCCTTCCAACTCTATGATTCTATGATTCTATGATCTGTTGTAATTCCAGAGGATCTCCAGGCCCCACCTGGAGACTGACAACCCTATTACACAGGTACCCTTCTTCAAGTCTGACTTGTGCCATACAATACTTTAATATGCTTCAGACATCCAGTCTTGTTTTTTATCTTCTCTCTGGCGTCAGTGAATTAACAATAACATTAACAATCTGAATCATGTGTGTAGGTCTGTTTGTAATGAACTGAAACATTTTTCAGTGAAAGTCATGTTGCTTATCAGCAAAAGTGGCAAAGTGTTTCTTGCTTTAACTGAGCATGCTAAGTGCAAATGAAGCCTCATTTTAAGCATCCCAGGCAGATTGCCTTTAAGCCCTTTCATCTCTGAAGATTGAGATTATAATGCTTCTCTACACTGCATTTCCAGTTACCACTGCTTTCATTTTCAAAATATTTTTGACACTGCATAATAATAAAACACTTAACATTTATATAGCACTTTCAGTATCCAAAGAGTTTTATATACATCACCATAGTAAACCTTGAATTAGACAGATAGGCCACTATTATAATCACCATATTGGGCAAGGGGGATGAGTGAGAATTTTAATACACTACTGTTTTCTCTATGTTAAAAAGACCCAGTCCTTCAGCTTCTCATTTTCTTCATGATTTGCTTTCTAAGCATCTAATTACCCAGAAACATCTCCAGGTACCACTGCTACTTAGGAGAAAAGAGTTAATGTTAGCTGGGCTTTAGATACATCGCTAACAGAAGAACAACCTCAAGGGCAACACACTATAAACTTGTTCCCATTTTATTCCGTATCCTAATAGGAAACAGCAATCTCATGTATTAGCTGTCAGGATCCTTACTGGCAGTGCTTTTTTTCTGGGGGGGTTGCAGGGGTACACATACCCCTAAACATTTTGTGAATCTAATGGGAGAAAGTAAAAATTTTTAAATGTTGGAATTCCCGCTAAACCATCTCCAAATATATTATGGATATTTATGTGATTTGTTAAATTTTATGTAGCATATTTTGGCAACAAAGATGTTTAGTTATATTTAAACTCACTAAGAGCGCAGTTTGTCTTACAAAAAATGGAACATCTTTGAGCATTGAACACGCCACCGAGATCACTGGCATAATCGGTGATCGTTAGAGTGCAGACATATACAAACAAGTCTTCTCTAAGCCACTTGGAGCTCTGGTAGTTGGAATCTAGCATGGTGATTGGTCAGTCTTGTTGCTACCCCCGATGGTGGCAACCTATTTGTGTATTTGTGTACGTTTTGCACAAAGAGAGCAACGAGTTTGTCTATACCAAAACTTTTTGGTTGTGCGCACATGTCACTATAGAGGGGCTTGGTTGGCAATATTGATACGCATAATTCTCATCACCAACAGTCTTCTGACATCTTTTCAACCAAAAGCAAGCAGAGGAATCAGGAAGATGTTAGTGAACACAACCTCATGCCAATCTGGAAGTTATTGTGAGCTGTGTAATATGAGGTAATGCATGTTCTTGGTAATTTTGTCCATTGACTGCATTTATTTTTTCCGATTTGAACCATAAAATGGTGATTTTCTTGAATCAAACTGAGAGTACCCCTAAACATTTTTTTAGAAAAAAAGCACTGCTTACTGATGTCCTATTCAGAAGCCTAGACTCTCTTATTTCACAAAGTTATTCTTTCCCCAAAGGTTTAAAAACAAAAATTGAACAAGTTGTAGTACTTGTGCAATGTGCATTGTAGCACGCAGAAATTGCCGTTCCTTCAGTCATGATACCTTCTCTTGCCTACCCAATGCCTGCTCAAGGTAATGTGGTAACCTCAAGTATATGTGTACCTCCCTCAGGGCACATACAACAGGGAAGAAGAGAGGGGAGTAACATTCAAAGGAAAGCACATTTCCCTGTCATTGGTAAACAGGCACATTTCCCACTACAGTCTGGGGATAGTGACACAATAGCTGGGCAGTCACCCAGGCTCCACCAGCCAGTGTGACTACTCCAAAATCAAGAAACATTTTATGATGATGATGAAACAGCACTAGGATAGCCCCAAACTCTAGGAAATATTAGGCATGAATAATGGAGAAGAAAACCTTCTAACCTATTTTCTTCTCTTCCTTTTCTTATCTGGAAATGTTCCCAGGACATGGCAACTCTGTTTCCCCACAATTCAAGGAGCATGCCTCTGAAGTCACCTGAATTCTTTTCCACTCTTCCAAGCTCAAGAAAAAGGAATCTGTTGTGTCCTATTCAAGTTAAGTTAGCCCTACAACGAAAGCCTGATGTCATAATGCCTGGCAGTGAGCATGCTCCTGCACTTTGCAGGGGCCAATTTTTGCCCCCACCAGGCTGAATTGGCTCCTGCGTGAAGCATGGGAGCATGCCTGCTGCCAGAGCGATGATGCAATTTCCAGGAAGTGACATCATCATATCTGTGGCAGGAGCAGGTAGCCAGGCTTGGATAAGTCATGCAAGTCATGTGATGTCAAATCATATGGTGGTTGTTGCTGGGCCTGGCCATAATGACTTCTCCCTCACAGGCCCAAACAGCTCTGGAAAGGGCCCTGCCCTGACCCCTCTGCCTTTTCCTGACAGAAACCAAGCCTGGAATACTAACCTAACTGTTACTTGTTTGCCTAGCAACAGCCACTGAGGGCATCTGGTTAAAGCTACAGAGATTCCTTTAAACAACTTTTTTTTTTAACCCCAATGTATTTTTTTTAAGATTTCAGATTCTGCTGCAAACCTGGAGCATTATTCAGGTGTGTAGGAAGATCTGTCTTGGCCGATCATGGCTCCAGTCTCTAGATTTAAGTATCCACAGATCAGGGCTACTTTGCTATTAGTATATAAGATTTGCTTCTGGTATCTGATGATCATGAATCCACTTTTCCCTCTGCTCACTGACACTAGCAGAAGAATATCTGTTAATTTTTTTTTCACTTTGAGTCAGAGCTATTATGACATGACATCAAATATATTTTCTAATGGAAGAATTTTTTTTAAATGGTCACCTCATCAAGAAGTTTGGAGGTTGACAATAGAAACTGTAATGAGCTTGCCCTGTAGAATAACTGGCTGTTACACAAGTTTAAAGCTGCCCAATATGGTACAGGCTATTGAAGGAATCCATTCAGGGGTTTGTCACACATCTAATCAAACTAAATTATCCGGTCAATTGTGCCTGTGCTGAAGTTCGCAATATTCCTAACTTGAACTCTTACCTGAGGAATTGCTACTCAGGGCCTGAGCTGATGCATAACTATTAGCCTCTGCCTTCTGCTTTTATTCTTCCCCCTTTACTCTCTTGCAGCCCTTTCTTGAGTGATATATGCTGTACATGGTGTGTAAGCCTTTGGAATACTTACATTTCTATATGGGCATTTTAATATTTGGTGCTGTTTCTGTGTGTCTGATATTATTGAGTATGCAAGAATATACTGTTTCCATATATAAATCTATTGTTGTTTTCACCATCTTCCAGAACTTAGTGCTCTTTCCAAACTTCCCTGGCAGCTTTGTCATTTTGTCAAATGATCCCTTGGTTACTCATTATGTGCGCCATTCTTGTAACTAGGTATAGAACATTTAGTGAACAAGTAAGAGGTGATGGAAGGGGGATTTTTTCCTTATGCTCAGACTTCCCCAGAGTGAATTTAGACCAGATTGGAAATGAAGACTCATTTAGATAGCTATGTGTCAAGTACACATATTCCCAATCACATATGGCAATACATTGGATTGGACTTCACTAGCGGTGTGCGATTGGGCTTTCTGATTTGAGTTTTTAACCTGAGTTGGGCCCGATTTGGAAAGATTCAGGATTCCTGAATTAGTCCCAGTATTGCTGAGCTGAGTTTGGAATCCTGAGGCAAAGCTTCACAAAGCAATTTATATCGCTTCAGGAAGCTTCGGGAAAGTGGCAGCAGCTGCAGCACTTTTCTAGCTGTTTGCATTTGCAAACAGCAAGAAAAGTTTCAAACTTCCTGACCCACCACTTTTTTCAGCTGATGGGAGGAGGGCCCTCCACCCCCTCCCATTGGCTGAAAAAGGTGGCGGGCGTTTGAAAGCAACACTTTTCTTATCATTTGCAAATGGAAAGGAAAGCGCTGCTTTGAGCTTCGGTGTGCTCCGTAAAGAGTCCTGAATCTTTACAGAGCATACTGAAGCGTTTAAGCACCCAAATCTTTTTTGAGTGCACACCCCTAGTCTTCGTATCTTGACTTAGTGAAGCAATTAGTGGTAGGACCCTATTTTAGGTAGAAAGATGGTGTATAATTTTTTAAATTAAATAAATTTTCCTTAGCTTCTGCTACTGTGTGCAAGTGCATTTGAATAATAGATAAGTTAAGTATTCTCTGTGTGAAAATGATCCTTTCTGCCTTTATTTATCATTTGAAATTCACAAATCTTTCTCAATGTCAACACTAATGCCTAATTATTTATCCTCCATTTTTATGGCTATGTATTTGGGGTGAGATACACATAAGAAACTGTCATGTTCATTTTCAGTTTCTTTACTTAAAACATTTTTATTCTTTTCCTCTGTTTTTATCAGGGTTAAATCTCACATAGAAATCTCACAGAAGAAAGTGTAAATGAAAAATAGGTAAATGATTATTCACCTACGCTCTCCCAAAGGTAAAATAAATCAGGTGAAAATTACTCACCTAGTCTTGGTGATTACAGTTCTAAAGCTATAGAATGTGTAAGATTTGTATAGTGCAGAATATATCCTGAATATCAAGGCAAGCTTTCTACAAAGATATTTTTAAAGTTATCTTCCCCTTCTAGATCACTAGTGTCATCACTATCAACCAAGAATAAAATCTGAACTTTATGTAATTTTTAAGGTGTGAGAAAAAATGACCCCAAAGTGATGACAGAATAATTCTTAGAAGCAAGTGTTATCTCTTTGGGCATAGGGTGACTGCTTAATTTTTCTGCTGCGTTATGACTAAGAAACAACAATAGCAACAAAAAATAGATGGACCTCAGGAAGAGGCTCTTGTATTCACTCCTACTACCTTGGCTCCCATCACTGAAAGATTGGTTTGAGGTTTAGACTGGGATTTGGATACAGAATGGGATAAAAAGCATAGTCTCAGAAACACAATGTCATGTGTTCAGAGAACGCAGAAGACACAGAATACCTGCAGGAGGCAGCAAATCTGACAGTTGGATAGGCTACTTCCTGCTTCTTCCCGAAAGTCTCTCTCTCCGTTTAGTGAGGTAGTTAGAATCTATTCTGTTTTCTTTGCTTTATACCAAAGTTGTAGTTCCTGAATAAACTCTCTTCATTCACTCCTTAATCAGACTCAAAATATACCATACCCTACACATAGAGACAGAAATTCTAAATTAACACACTTCTCTTGGTTTCCATTTTAATTTCTATTTAGGTTTCTATCAATCTCTGCTTGATTTGTGTGATGGATGGGCCTTGCTTTCAGCAGCAACTAACACATTAAAAAAGTGGTAGAATGTAGTGGGTTTGGCTGGCTGTGATTGGTGATGCTCCCTCACATCCTGTTCACTGGTTGCGAACAGCTGATTATTCTATGGTTGGTTCAAGTTTTAGTCTACCTATTGGTGGATGTTTGGTAGGTTGTTTCACTGTATTCCTAATAATGTATCAGAGCACAATTGACTTTTCATGTATATGTGTTCTCACACAGCCCAGCTGAGTTCTACTTCCTGCCCCTGTCCTTGCTGTATAACTCAGCAGGCAATTTTTCAATGGATAATTAAATCAATTCCAAATCATATGTATAAACACCGTATTTTAATAAAATCCTACTCTTTGGTGTTTAAGTATTCCCTAGTGACACTACAAATCAGTTTGAATGGGTAGTGTCTTTTTGCATGCATAATTTCGCAAAAATCTGACGCAAACCTGTTCAAACCAAAGAGGCTGGATGATTGGCTCATGTCTGACAGTAACCTTCAGACATGGTAGGTTTGACAGTAGAATATATTTGTGATGAAATTTGGTGCATCCCTCGTTCATTCTACACCTATATTTAGCTCTATAGATATCAGTCTCTGGGAAGGTAAGTATGGAACTTTCAGCATCTTATCTGGTTTGATCCTAAGATCTTGAAAAGGAGGATGTACATTAGAATTATTTTGAAATTTAAGAAAATGGGCAGTTGTTCTGGAGTGTCTTTGCTAGAACATTTAGAATGAAACGGGAGTAAGATTCTCTATTTTATATGTATTTTCTTTTATCATTAACCCTGCTGCAAACTTTGATTAACTCCTTGACTAGGTAAACAAATCATGCAAATGCAAGTGGAACATCAGGTTTATGATCACAATTTTTCCCAGAGTCTACAAGAAGGTAGGCTGTATGAGTAACCATATGCAAATGTTGGGCTATTTTCACTAAGCTGTTTTACTCCAGGAGTTGTTTTGAAGAAATCAATAATGATATTTTACAGTAATGTGAAACTTCATATGAAGAAAGATAGAAAAACCATGCTTTACTTAAATTCTGAACTTTTTATTTCCATTTTATAGACCATTTAGATCTTTCAATTTCATTTCTGTGTGGAAAGTGACACCACTAGCCCAATCAAACAGGTAAATATAAAGAACATATCTGTCAGTGTTCTGCTTGACTGAAGGAGGGAGAAGGCTTTTCTGATAAAAATACATTTTTGCACTAGGGGTGACCTTACCACTGGCAGGTGTACAAAATAGAAGTTATTTGATTAGGATATTTCCTCAGAATGGATTGAACCTGGAGAAAGATAGTAACACTCTGTCTATGAGTATTCAGTAAAGGAATTTCTTGACAGAGTCATATATAAGAATCTCAAGTTCTATTTCACCACATACTTGGCAGAAATTCCAGCTATAAATGAGAAACATTGAGCAATATAAGGCAGCTAAGGTATTTGTACTTCGGCAGAGGAGGCACCAGCTACCAAGCCAATTTGTATTAGAGAAGTAAGTCATGTTTGTTTCAGGATACAAGAAAGAACAAAATAAGCATGGTGATCTATAAGACTGTCTTTTTTTGTAAAAAAGTTGAAATAAATGGTATCTTCAATAGTTTTCAAAGTTTCTATCATTTCGATCACAATCTCTGTCTTTATTTACACAAGAAGAAGTATTCTATATATGATGAGTTGCACCAAAATATTTATGGGAATGTGCATCCTTCCACTTTTCCCATGCTGAATCCTTTTCACAGATAAGGAGATTAGTTTTGATGGACAAAGGATAATGATAGATATTCTCAAGTACAGTGGACATGGAACACAAACAAAACATTTCCAGGGCTAATGTGTATTCAAACTATTTCTACCACACTTATAATGTATGTTGTTAGATCAAGATGGGTAGCCATGTTAGTCTGTCTGTAGCAGTAGAAAAGAGCAAGAGTCCAGCAGCACCTATAAGACTAACAAAATTAGTGGTAGGATATGAGCTTTCATGAGCTACAGCTCACTTCTGAGCAAACAGCACTCAGGGTAGAGGAAATTACTGCTCTGTCTTCTTGGCCTATGCAACTTTTTGAGGCTAGTTTCAGGTGGGTATCTGTGTTGGTTTGCAGTAGAAGATCAAGATTCAAGTCTAGTAACCACTTAAAGACCAGCAATATTTTCCAGGTTATAAGCTTTTGAGAGTCAAGCTTTCTTTGTCAGATATAAGTAGAAATGGAGATTCCCTCAGCCCTTATATCCCAATCAGAAGGTGGGAGGGATGTTGCAAAGAAGGGAGGTCAGGATGTGAAGGTATAATGCAAGGTGCAATCAGCTTGGTTACAGCCCTAGTTAAGTCAGCAAGTGTCAGCTGCTCCTCATCAAAAGTGGGAAGTGCAATGTCCTTCAAGATCTCTGCACTCCTAACCAACATTACCTCTGTCTTGTTAGAAATTAGTTTTATTAGCCATTTGGACACAACAGACAGGCTATCTTCTAGGCTATCCTGAGTTGAGAGAAGGCCGTTTTTGCAGCTGCATTTACTTGTTTCTCTAGCAGAAGAGCTGGTTCCAGTATAATCCCTAGGCTCTTAATCGAGTCTGCCAAGGGTCAACTGAACCCCATCCAGAGTGGGAAGCGCAATGCCCTTCAAGATCTTCACCTTCCCAAGCAGTATCACTTCTGTCTTGTCTGAGTTCAGTTTCAATAGTTTTGCTTTCAGCCATTTGACCATAGCTGTCAGGCAGCAGCATAAGGTCTGTACTGCATCATCAGGGGATTTGGTAACAAGATATAAAGCTGGGTGTCATCTGCATATTGGCATCCAATTCCATAGCTACAAATGAATTCTCCTAAATTAGTGTGTTTGCTACTATGGAGTGTCATCTTGAGCAATGTTTATAAAATTGTATAAAACTTCTCTATTCAGGTACTGTGTGACTATGGAAAGTGTGGCAATGAGAAAGTGTTTGTAAAATCTGATGTGCATGGAGACTTGTTTGAACGCTCTGTCCCATGCACAGAAATGTGAGTGTGATGACTCCCATATAACCACCATTTTGACCGTGAGAACAATAAAACATCATTGCATACATTCCAGAACTGGCAGTAGTTCAAAATCTAAGGTGCAGTTGCCCTGCACCCCAATTATATACGCCACCTCATAATACCTTAGGGGCTTCACCAAAGGAGAGACCCTCCAAATTATCTTCAACTTTCACTGTTGGCAGAATGTGAGTCTTACTGAATTCTTTTGGCTTCTCTTATAATATTTTTGCTTCAAATTTTCCTTTGGGTTGCTTAACTACTTCTTGCATTTCATTACTTTTTACTGTTCTGAGAATGCTTTTCCTTCCCCATATTTTAAACCTGATCTTTTCCAAGGGTGTAGTGAAGTTAGCTAACCTTTATCTTATAAATATGATCTTTTTACATCATCTTCCCCAGTGTCAGCTGGGAGCCATTTTAGCACTTAAAATATCAAGTGCAAATAACCTTATTTCTCTAAAATATAGTACTTCCTTTATTTCCGCATAGCAAAAATCTTTGTGCCTTCATATGCTGGAGTTCCATGTCACAATGTATCATACGTACTCTAATGGGAACTGGAGAACTTTCTTTGATCTTCTTTTTTAAAATAAAACTCTCCACTATGAAGTTGTTTAAATTTGGGGGCAATTGATCCACAAGAAGAAAGTGAAATGCTAACTTTTCTTAGACCAATTTTGTTAAAGATAATTGGCTAAGAACCAAATCTGCTTGCAGGTACACACTGTTCTGCTCATTCACTGACTTAATAAGGCTGCCTGGAGATCCTGTCCTGACCTTATAACAGAGGCTTCATTTGTATAAATGGGCCACTGAAACTTCTCCTGGCATGGAGGTAAATAACATCACCTGGTAAATAACATTCCATCATGCATCTTTTAAAGGGACATGACATTTTTTACTCCAGGCAGTTGGCAACAGTATTTCTGAGGATTCTCTGAATTGTTCTTCTGCTTGCATCTTCTTATGCTTCCTCAGAAGCTGCTTCACCTGCATTTTGAGAGCAGTTTGCCTCACTGTTTTTGCCCTACTGTCCCCTTGTGGTGCTGCGGATCCTGGCTATTGTATGTGAGCTTTTGAACTTATATGTTCTTCTTCAGACATAAATGAACATGGCAAATATAAAGCAAAACATAGATGTTGTTACAGCCTCAGGCTGTTGGTTACCTACTGGAGAAGCCGGCTGCTCTTTAAAACAAAGGAAACAGGAGGCCAGAGCAGACTGTGCTAATTAGAATGCAAATAACCCTAGCTTAGAGGCCTTGAATTACTGGCCTTTCAGAGCCAGAAGTAAATGAAAAATGTTCAGCAAAAAGCCTAATATTTTCTATCTTTACTTCCCTGTGGCTTTACAAATTTATGTAAAGCAAAGAGGAAGATAATAGCAAAATGAAATTAAATTTAGGATACTCAGTATTCACTTCAGTTTAATATGATTTTCTTGTCTTAGAATGCTGTGGTCTCCTGCTTCTCAAACCAAAGTTCAGTCTCTCAGATATTCTGATACCCTAATATGGAGAATATGATAGAGCCACCCAAAAGGGCATGAAATTCTTAAGTTGTGTTTTTTATTTAAAAAAATAATAAATGTAGGGGTATGAAGGCAGAGAAAACAGCTGAAAACAGAACAAGAACTTCATTCCTATAATATTTTAAGATGATTCAAGAATTTTCAGTTTAAGAGAGCGACTATTTGGGGTTGTCTATTCTTGTTTGACAGCCTGTAAAATTGAATGTTATAGAGCCAAATCTTAAGAGTAAAGGGGGGCGGGGTGGCGGCTTTATTTGTGTCCACAACTGCTGTTTAATCTTTGCTCCCTGGAACTAGAGTCTAACTGATTTGGTTTGCATTTCTTAGACATTTCCTATTATTACATAGGAAGGCTGTGGTAAGCAACATCTTTAAGAGACCATTTTGCTAGACAGCTTTCTTGACCTAACATTAGAATGGTGCACAAACACCAGCTTTAATATCTAGCACTGGATCTAGAAAAGAAGTAATTGGGAGGAAAAGAAATGTTCCACCATCAGATTGTCATCTGTTATATATCTGGGGGGAAATATGTCAACAAGACACACAAAGTCTCTCCCTTTCTGTGGGTGGTGTGTCATATAAATCAGGGCCCTCAGTGAGCACCTGAAAGCCCTGTGTGATCAACTCCTGTTTCTGCCCAAATATGAGCATTCTTTTTTTTTTTGGTCATTGAACTGAGGGGCTATTTACAGGAGTCTTTAATGAAATTCAGTACAGTCCTGGTCCTTGAGCTTTGATTAGGCAGATTTAGACAGGCTCAAACCTCAATATATAGGCTGTAATTTCATAGTAATGAAGAGGACAAATTTAGAGAGTTGTCCCTCAGATCCAATCTTTTCCTTATCTGACATAACTTTCCCATGATCAGTGTAGTCTTGAAAGCTTGCATCTGCTCCCAGTTCTAGCATTACATATCAAGCAGGCTCCCTCCTCTTGAATGCTCTGGCTTTTCTTGAGGATAGTGCTTGTTTCTGTTTTGCCTTCCTGATCTTCCTCACAGTCTTGGCCCATCATGCTCAATAACTGATGCAGCTCCTCCAAAAAGATTCTCTTGATTCCTTAGTTGCCAACTGGTCTTTCCTTCAGGCTTGTAGAAACCAGAGGTGCATGTTTAGTGTATGCTATAACACCTCATGGCCCTTAAAGTCAAAACTTGATGGTTCTGTCCCACTCCCATTAATCCCTTGCCAATAAAACAATCTAACAAGGACAACAAAAGGAATATCCAGTCTTTAATAGACTCACTAGAATGCCTCTTCTAGGTTTTCAGTTTGGTGTAGTGGATAAGAACACGGGACTCTAATCTGGAGAACCAGGTTTGATTCCCCACTCCTCTGCTTGAAGCCAGCTGGGTGACCTTGGGTCAGTCACAGCTTCTTGGAGCTCTCTCAGCCCCACTCACCTCATTGGGTGATTATTGTTGTGGGAAAAATAATAATAACATACTTTGTAAACCACTCTGAGGGGGTGTTAAGTTTTCCTGAAGGGTGTTATATAAATCAAATGTTGTTGTTCTCATTATATTTCTAGACACTATATCCTTCTTGTGACAAATTATGTTGCTCATTATCAGTGGATACTTTCTGAGTTATCATTAGCATTTATCCTCACAGTTTTTGTAGACATTTGCCTTTGTTGTTTCAGAGTCTGAAATAAAAGGATGGGAACATCATGAAATGTGACAGTTCAGTTAGGAATTGTTTGGAATGGCAATGTGCGCTAGAAGCAAAATCGTATCTTTGAGTTGGAAAGTTTCTTATAAGTGAGAAATGTAAGGCCATTGGCATAGTTTTGTAGAACAACAGGGCCGATTCCAGATGACTAACCTTAAGGCGTTTCATGCCGCCCTCTTCCGGATCGCGACGGGGAAAATGCGAAATATCGCGTTTCCTCGTGCGAGTTTTGCGCGTTGTCGCACAAAACTCGCGCGAGGAAACGCGATATTTCGCATTTTCCCCGTCGCGATCCGGAAGAGGGCGGCATGAAATGCCTTAAGGTTATTCATCTGGAATCGGCCCAGGAGAGAAAAATAAGCAGTGGAATATGGGTAACACACATCAAAAACTTAGAAGAGCAGCAGAGAAACTTTGTCTGAAGGATGCTGTGCTGGAACCTTTCCCCTTAGTAACAACAGCAAGTGGATATTAAAAACACTGTAGATTATTCCATCCTGCAAGGGTAACCTACCTACCTAAGTCTGTGACAGTAGCTTATGCGAGTGAATCTATAGCGGTACTGTGCTGGTTAACACTGGAGTTAAAGAATGCTCTACATTTACTTAGAAGAAACACCACCATAAATTCAATTTTGGAAAGGCATATTCTAAAGGCTGGTCCCCACGCACATCATCAACACATTATCTACAGCAGCGTGTGATTGAATGGATCATCATAGTATAACACTACAGGTAAACCTTTCAAATCACTTGTTACTTCAAATGAAATGTTTTTCGAACTGAGTCAGTTCAAACGTTCAGCTGTTAGTCATTTACATAAGATGTTGTGATACATTATGAATGCTAGTAGATGTTGTATGTTTTATTTGTTTATAAATGTACATAAGAAGTTAGAAGGGCTGTATACTCCATAGAGTTTCATATTCAGTAGTGCTATACTTCTTAAAAGTAGGGGTGTGCCAAACTGATACACAAAATTATCAGTTTTGGGTCAGCCTGGTGAGTGGTGGTGACACATACAATGATGCAAAATATCACCAAAATTATGGGAGCAAAGAAAATTTATCTCCTGGAATTTCAGGAGTGTTTCAGGGCTAGGGAGGCAAAGAGAGGTACAGGAATAGAGAGACAAAGAGAAGAAACTTACTTGTTTGTTGGCATGTCTCCTCCCTTGCGAAAAAAGACACTGACTAACAGCTGATAGTCAGGTAGACTTGGCCTCCACCAAAGCAGTTGAATAGTGGTGGTGATGGAAAGGTGGAAGATGCTGTTAAGTCATAGTGGATTTATGGCAACCCCTGGTGGTTTTTCAAGGCAAGAGACTAACAGAGGTGGTTTGCCATTGCCTGCCTCCGCAGCTCTCGTCTTCACTGGAGGTCCCCCATCCAACTACTAACCATGGCCGAATTTGATTAGCTTTCAAGATCTGATGAGATTTCTCTTAGCTTTCATTTTTTAAAAAAATAAATAAATCTTGCAATGAAATGAGCTAGATACTTACTTTTTTTAAAAAAAACAAAAGCTGAGAATTCAGAGAATCTGGTACACATATTGATATACTGTTATTTCTGTATAGCATTATTCAATTGATGATTTTTTAAAAGTAAAAAGCCCCCAAGGTGGGGGAGGAAATGGCCACTGCAACAACCAAGCCTCACAGGCGTCCAGGAGCCCACCAGCCCATCCACTGTTTTCCCAATGTGGAGCAATGTGGAGCAGACTCTGCTGACTCTGATACCTGTGGCCAGGAGTTCAGTGAGGACAATGTTGGCATATTAAGTCTGTAGCTGGCTTCCTCTTTCCCTCCCCACTCCTGATGCCTTGGGTGCTGGCGGTTGCGGGGGGGGGGATGTCAAAAATAATGGTCCTGCATTTTCAGGACTCCAAAAAATGGGGGTAGGGTCCTGAACTGAATACCCCCCCCCAAAAAAAACACAGGATAATTAAAACAGTACCCTATGCAAAATCCAGATCAGAAATTATTACAAAAAAATTTGAAGTACACATCCCTAAACAGAATCTTCCATTTTACCAATCTTATTTAGTGACAATACCAGCATTCGTAAATAGCTGGATTCCATATATAAATGTGTCCACCTTGTAATGCTGACTTCAAGTACAAATTAAGCACAATTTCCCCAAGAAGTTCTTCTCCATCTAAGAATGCTGAATGAAATTGAGAGCATATGTGGGTAGCATTCAACAAATCATGAGGCTAGACTAGTGTGCTGTAGGTATATGCCCATCAGACATAAAAGTTAATTCTTAGTAGAACTCTTATTGATTGTGGTGAACTACGCGATAAACCATCCACAAAGAAGTGTTTTGTTTGGTGAGTATTTGGGGCCAATTAATGCATTGTACACCACAAACTTTTGATTTTGCTCTTGTATCCCACCCAGATCTAGAAAGCTGATTTTTCAGGTTTTCCTTTCACTAAGTATGAACGAACAGCTATGCATGAGGAGATGAACTGACACAGACTTCTTAAACAGAGAAATATCTTAATAGTTCTAAACTAAAAACGTTGCAGAGCACAGAAATGCTAGGAAGGTTATATCATGGCATAAAAGGCGAAACAGACTAAATAAAATTAAAAAAAATATTCTAAGTAGTTTAACATGAGATTTACTCTGATGTTGCCTTGGCACCCAAAAATCCAGGCGGATGGGATGTATGTCCCATTCCCCAGAGCACAGGAGATAGAGGCAAACAGCTTCCCACAGCCTTGCTCTTTTGTCCAGAACAAACACAGAGAGAAAAGAGCTACAGATGTTTTTTAACTCCTATGATGGATGGATTTCCCCCTTCACGCTAATCCTGGCTTTTGAAAGGCCAAGGCCTTGTGGGTTCCCTGGCAGCTCTCTCCAACCATTTGGAATTGCAAGTACAGCACATCACCAGAGACTTTATGGGCCATTAAAGATCCCACAAACAACCATCCTTCCAGCCCAGTTTGACAGTTCAGCCAACTGGTGAGAGCTCATCTCCACCCCAGGGCAATGTGAGATCTTTATTGCCCCTCTCTTCCTGCCACAGATAGACAGCCAGTTTGGAGTAGTGGTTAAGAATGCAGGACTGTAATCTGGAGAACCGGGTTTGATTCTTCACTCCTCCACTTGAAGCCAGCTGGGTGACCTTGGGTCAGTCACAGCTTCTAGCTCTCTCAGCCCCACCTACCTCACAGGGTGTTTTGTTGTGGGGATAATAATGACATACTTTGTAAACTGCTCTGAGTGGGTGTTAAGTCATCCCAAAGGGCAGTATATAAATCGAATGTTGTTGTTGTTCACTTCCGGTTTGGGATTCATGGAGGTCTAACGCAGCTCCATTTGTGGAGCTGACCGGATTGCCGTTTTAACCGGCCGGAGGGGTGAAAATAACCCGCGGCCGACTGCTCTCAGGCGGGGAGCAGGCAAAGAACGCTCAAGACCCTAGGGTGAGTTAGATCTCGGACGAGGGGGGGCTCTACACAAGGAGTCTCCCCCCCGATCCTTGAGGTCCCACCTTGCGACGGGTCGGCTATAATCTCTGCGGCAATTTTGGGGCCAATTCGGCTGGCATAAGACCTACATACCCAAGCTTCGATCGGGGAGGGAAGTCGAGAGGAGAATTTAAGATCGAAACAGCGATTACAACCCGAGAAAGCTGGAGAGAAGGTAAAGATCGCTATCTCTTGAAACGGGACAGATTGACAAAAACAGAGAGGAAAGAAAGTAGACTTTTAAACTGCAACAGACTAGCGAAAAGGAGGTGAAGACTCGGCAGGAGTTGTATTTTAAAAGAGACTAAGTTTAAAGAAGTTATTACAAAAATCGGACTATTGTTTTGAATACCTGTGGTTTTGGAGCTGTGGGAAAAAGACACCATCGCGAGACCTGCTGTGGGAAGACGGGAGACAGGAAGTGCGTAACAACAATAGAGTGGCTGGAGGGAAGCGGCCCTTGCCAAAGGACAGGAAGTGGGGAATCGCCATCTTTGAAAGTGGAAGGGTCGTGGCTTCAGCGGAAGAGGAAGTAGGCCATCTTGGATTATAATAACATAGAGAAACCATAGAGAAAAGACGCCCGACATTTTGGATATAAAAAATTAATTTTGGTAAAGATTGGGACATTTAAAAAAAGGAAAACGTTTAATTATACGCCACGGAGCTGAGGAAGAGAGCAGATTCGTGGGAGCGAGCTAAAGCAAGCCCCACGATGTCGAAAAAAGAGTGGCAATCGGCAATAGAAAACTTGGACAAAAAACTTATAGACATGATGAAAGAACTTAAGGACACGAAATTGGAGCTTATTAAAGAGGTCAAGGAAGTTACACAGACAGTAAAGTCGGAGCTGTCAGAAGTGAAAAAAGGTGTGGAAACGATTAGCAGTGAATTACAAGGAACGCAGCAGAGAGTTAAAACAGTAGAAGACGCGATGGAGAATTTAATAGACACGCAACAAACAGAGATGAGGCTGGTGAAGGGGAGGATGTCAGTTGCAGAAACTAAACACATGGAGAAGCAGCTTCGTTTTCGCGGTCTGCCAGAAGTGGAAGGGAAGTCAGCGCAAGAACAGATGACTGAGGTGTTGGCTGATTACCTGGGGAAGGAGGAGGAGGAAATTGTGGCTATCCTAGATGTGGCGTATCGTGTGAACTCGAGAATTGCAACCCAGAGGAAACTACCAAGGGATGTGATTGTGCAGTTTACAACTAGAAATATGAAAGAGAGGATTGTGACCAAACAATTTCAAGATCCATTGGAGATTGATGGCAAGACGATTATTATAATGAAGGAACTGCCCAGATCAGTGTTATTGGACAGGAAAAAATATAGAGTGCTAATTCAGACTTTGAAGGACATGAATATCAGATACAGATGGGAGTTACCGGAAGGAGTGTCCTTTGAGTTTGGAGGGGCAAAAAAACGCATCAGATCTGAGCGGGAGATGGAGAGATTTATCAAGGACAATGAAAAAGACTTACCAACAAAACCATGAATATGGAGTGTAAAGTATTATCTTGGAATGTAAATGGACTAAACTCACCGAATAAGAGAAAAAATATTTTTCATTGGCTACTAAAACAAAAATGTGATATTGTTTGTTTGCAGGAGACCCACATTAGAAAACAGGATGTAAAATATTTAAAATCTGGAAAATTGGGCAAAGAATTTGTAGCGGCTTCCAACAAGAAAAAAAGAGGAGTGGTGTTGTATATAAAAGAGGAGATGCAGCCAAAATTTGTTATGAGAGATGTGGAAGCTAGATTTGTAGCAGTGGAATGTAATTGGAACTTAAAGAGAGTGTTGGTAGTCGGACTTTATGCACCTAACGGTGCAAAGGAAAGCTTCTTTGAGGACTTAAGGAAGCACCTAGACGATCTTGTATATGACCAGATAATTCTTGCTGGAGATTTCAATGGAGTGACAGATTTGGAATTAGACAAAAAGACTACAAAAGCACAAAAGAAAAGAGGACTATTGCCAAAGCTTTTTTTTGAGTTGATTCAACAAGAGACTCTCGAAGACGTATGGAGGAGAGAATATCCTAAAACCAAACAGTTTACTTTTTATTCTGCAAGGCATCTTACATTATCAAGAATTGATATGATCTGGGCCTCAAAGGACTTAGCGCTATGGACTAAGGAGGTAGAAATAATGCCGATGGTAGGCTCAGATCACAACCCAATTATGTGGAAATTTGGAAAAAGGAGAAAAAGGAAAGCCTGGAGAATAAATGAGGACCTGTTACAGGAAAGTGAGAATATGGAAACACTGAGAAGAGAGACTAAGTTTTTTATACAATACAACGTGAATAAAGAAGTACCAACCAGTAAAGTTTGGGACGCGTACAAGGCGGTTGTAAGGGGCATACTAATGGACTTAAATGGTAGAGCAAGGAAAAAGAAAGAGGAGAAAAGACAAGAGATTGAGGAGAAAATAAAGGCCAAAGAAGTACAGTTAAAAAAGAGACCAGGGAAAAAGAAAATACATCAGGAAATCAAAATTCTTCAAGAACAGTTAACAGCAATGAGTAACAAAGAATTGGAGTGGAACCTTAAAAGACTGAATCAAAAAGCTTTTGAGGGTGCTAATAAACCTGGGAAATATTTGGCATGGCAATTAAAGAAGAAAAGGGAAAAGAAAATAATAAATAAAATTTGTGAAGAAAACAAAACGTATTTGGAGCAGACTACCATTAGCAGAGCCTTTTATAAATTTTACGCTAAGCTGTATAATAAAAAAGAAGTAAACAAAGAATCAATAGCATCATATTTGGAGAAAACCAAACTTCCAGAGATCTCGGAAGCTTGGAGAAATAAGCTGAACAGTGAAGTAACTGATGAGGAAATAAATATGGCAATACAATCCGCAAATCTAGGAAAGGCGCCAGGGCCAGATGGACTTACGGCTAAATTTTATAAGACAATGGCCAATGAACTGGCACCATTCCTAAAAGAGGTGATGAACGGAGTTTTTAGGGATCAAAGAATTCCAGACACTTGGAGCGAAGCGAATATATCATTGATCCCAAAAGAGGGCCAAGATCTGACTAGCGTGAAAAATTATAGGCCTATATCACTACTCAATAATGACTATAAAATTTTTGCGAAGATATTGGCGGAGAGATTGAAGGGGTGGCTCTCGGAAGTCATAGAGGAGGAACAAGCAGGCTTTTTGCCAGACAGACAAATAAGAGACAACTTAAGGACAGTGATCAATGCTATTGAATACTACGACAAGCGTTGTGACAAAGAGGTTGGTTTCTTCTTTGTAGACGCTGAAAAAGCGTTTGACAATTTAAACTGGGACTTTATGTTTGCCACTATGGAAAAGCTACAATTGGGAGAAAGATTCGTCAGAGCAATCAAGGAAATCTATAGAGACCAGACTGCAGCAATTGTAGTGAATGATGAATTGACCAAAAAATTGACGATTAGTAAAGGAACAAGACAAGGTTGCCCGTTATCTCCATTGTTGTTCATTTTAGTATCGGAGATTCTGATGATACAAATTCGACAAGATGAGGAAATACGAGGAATAAAAATAAAGGACTATTCATATAAGGTCAGAGCATTTGCAGACGACATAATGTTAATTGTAGAAGACCCACTGGAGAACATGCCAAAAGTGATAGACAAGATCAAGGAGTTTGGAGATTTGGCAGGTTTCTTCATTAACAAAAAGAAGTCAAAGATATTATGCAAAAACATGACTAAGCAGAAACAACAATTGTTAATGGAAACAACGGATTGTGAAGTAACTAGTAAGGTGAAATACTTGGGAGTTGAGCTGACTGCAAAAAATATAGATTTGTTCAAGAATAATTATGAAAAATTATGGACTCAGATAGAGAGAGACTTGATCAAATGGAATAGATTGAACCTGTCATGGTTGGGCAGGATTGCAGCAGTTAAGATGAATGTGTTACCAAGAGTAATGTTTTTGTTACAGACAATACCAATCATCAGAGACTCTAAACAATTTGAAAAATGGCAGAGGAAAATATCAGATTTTGTTTGGGCAGGCAAGAAGCCTCGAGTGAAAGTAAAAGTTTTACAAGATGCAAAGGAGAGAGGCGGAATGCAACTGCCCAATCTGAGACTTTACCATGATGCAATCTGCCTAGTTTGGCTAAAAGAGTGGATGACATTAAAGAATAAGAAACTATTAGCCCTAGAGGGATATAAAAAATTTTTTGGATGGCACGCATACCTATGGCATGACAAAGTAAAGGTCAACTCGATGTTCCTGCATCATTTTGTAAGGAGAAGTCTATTTACAATCTGGAAGAAGTATAGAACTTACCTACAAGAAGGAACCCCCTTGTGGGTGGTTCCATATGAGGTGATAGATCCGAGAGCTGTGGATAATGAACAACAATGTTTAACGTACAAAGAAATAACTAAGATTGAAGTATCTAAACTTAGAATAAAGACGCAAGAGGAACTATCACCTAACTATGATTGGTTTCAGTATAGACAGATTAGAGACTTATACAACTCAGACTTTGCAAAAGGGGGCATACGAACAGAGAACTCGGAACTAGAGCAGACCCTTCTTAAAGAAGACAAGAAAAGAATATCCAAGGTATACCAAGTATTGCTGAAATGGTATACTGAGGATGAGATAGTTAAAACACAGATGGTGAAATGGGCTATAAATTTCAATAAAGAAATAACAATGGAGGCATGGGAATACTTGTGGAAAACTACAATGAAGACAACGACGTGTATCAATATTAAAGAGAACATTTTCAAAATGATCTATCGTTGGTACATGACACCAAAGAAGATTGCGCTAGGGAATTTGAATACTTCTAATAAATGCTGGAAATGTAAGAAATATGAGGGCTCCCTCTATCATATGTGGTGGTCGTGTGAGGTAGCTAGGCAGTTCTGGGGGGAAATAATAAGAGAAATGAGTGAAATTTTACAGTTTCAAATAAATAAGAACCCAGAACTCCTGCTGCTAAACTTGGGAATGGAGGGAATTCCAGCCCATCATAGGACGTTGATTTTTTATATGACTGCAGCAGCTAGACTTTTGTATGCGCAGAAATGGAAAGTACAAGAAGTGCCAACTATTGAAGATTGGATCTACAAATTGCTGTATATGGCTGAAATGGACAAGATGACAAGAAAACTGAGAGATCTGGACTCAGGGCAGTTTAACACAGACTGGGAGAAGCTGAAACAATATCTGGAGAAGAAATGGGAGGTGGGAGGAAAACTGTGGCAGTTTGAGAACTACTGAAGTATAATAAAAGTATAAAAGAGAGGGGTGACTTTACCGGGGGAGGAAGAGAAATGTGAATTTATAAGCAGTTAGATTAATTGATTGAGATATATATAGATATGTATAGGTCAACTGATAGAGAATAATTAATGATAAGGTTTAAACATGAGGATTGACTAACTAATAATATTTTCTTTCTTTGACAAGATTTATATGCACCAAACTGAATGTATAGAAGAGTTAAATTGGTTGAGTATCTGAGGAGTTATATAGAATTACCATAAAAAGTTGAAATGAGTAATATATAGAGAATAAATCAAATTGTTTGATTTAAATGTGGGAAATTTTTATGGTTTATATATTTTTATAGGTTTATATAGAATTATTCAAAACTGGAAAATGGGATAAATTGTTTATCTAAAGACGTATAGTTTGGGTGTATAATAATTAAAGGAGTTAATGATGCACTGCTTAATATAATGGAAAATGTATATCTGTTTTAGACAGAGGAATTTAATAGAAGTAAGGGAAAAGGGACAGAGGGTGGGAAAGCTGTTGGAAGTCAACAAAAGGGGGGGAAAGGGAGGGGGTTAGAAACGAAAAATTAGGGGAAAATTGATTGTAATGTAAAAATAAAAATGTTCTAACCCAATAAAAAATTTTTCAAAAAAAAAAAAAAGAATGTTGTTGTTGTTATAGGCTTCTCAGGGTCTGATATCCTAGGGGGTCAATTACAGGCCAGCTTTATATCTTTCTTACGCAACAGCTATTATTTTAAAGCACAGCAATATTCAGTATTTCACAGATTCTCTGAAAACATCAACAAATATGCTGTGATAGTGTTTTGAGGTGCCATCCGTAAGTTCCTGCTAAAGGCTTGATACTTTCGATTCTTATCTCTCATGTGGGTGTAAACAAGTCTAAGATAGATTCATCTTCAGGAAAAACATGAAGATGAAGAAACCATTTTCATCACCTAGTGGGAGTTGGTGTTCATTTCACCTGATTATGGGGCTGTTGCACATGGAGTTTTTGAACTGATCAATACTTTGAAAATTCAAGTAGACTTTTTTAAAAAAAATCTTCCTTGCAGAGACTCATAAAAGATTCATTTTTTGCCAACACCTGAGACAAATCAATGGTTAAGGTAATGAGATCTTATTCTTTGACAGATCATGTTATTAGAAGGGTGAAATGTGCGAGTTTTATGAGCTCATTTCTATTGAGCTGGGAGTTGCATACTATGAAATATTAGCAGCATGTGTATGTGGATTTAGATTATGCATATACTCCTGGTGGACACAGAAGAAATGTTAACATCTGCATGTTCCTTTAGAATCAGCCCTTTGGGGTTTAGCTGTCTGTCACCTTATAATATACTAGTGTTACACTGACTGAGGCAGATTCCTTATGGAAGTTGCAGTTTAGTCATTTTACATGCTGAATTTCAAGTAAATGTATGCCGGACCTGAGATCATGGAAGAATTGCAGAAGAAAAAGCGCATTAAAGTTAGACTTAGGGGTGTGCTGTAAGAAAATTCATTATAATTGTAGATCTAGGATTAGGGGTGGGTGGGATTTTTACTATGATTGCTGAAATTTGGGTAGGAATTACCAGGTTGTGATTTCAAAGCCATGTGGTTTTTCAGGTTCCAGAGTTTCAGAACCATTATCTTCAATAGGGAATACATGTGAGGGTCTGGGGCAGCTGTTTATAAAGACAATGGCACCAAATGTGAACAGAATATAGTACTCTCTCTAATCTAAGGATTCCCCTTTGTTTCAAGCACATTGAACAAATGAGTTTGGCTTTATAGACCCCAGATTGATTCCTATGCAGGGGGATGGTAGTTAAGCGGTTGCCTAGCAGGAGAGCACTGGCTGGACACTGGCATTTTAAAAACTCCCGACTGACAATATATTTTTTTAATCTTTCCACTGGAAACTCTGTGTTTGCCTTCATTCCTTGTTGTGGTCTGTTGTTTGTTTCCTTTTTCAAAGTGAGGAAGGCTTCCTTTGCAGAAAACAAACCTGCCCCATTCCATTCCACAGTGCCACCATTATTCCCTACTGGGGACTTTTTTCAGGGTGGTGGAGGAGGGATTAGTTACTGTTTTTCAACCAAATGACACCAAAATTGCAGGGGAGCTAGGACTATTTGTCCATTAAAGACCTCACAAGATTCAAGTAAATTGGGGCAATTCTATCTTCCTCTGAACAAGGTGCCCCCAGCCATCCTACCTGTATAGGAATAAAGGGCCTTGCCCCCATAAAGGAGAGAAGGAAGGAGGAGGAGTAAACCTGAACCACAGCTCTGCCTGGCTTGCTTTGGCTGGGAATGACCCCCTGGACTGCTGCTCAGGCTATCAACAGAATTCAAGAAAAACAAGATGCCTGCCGCACTGCTGATGGAAAGCATCCAAACATATACAAAACTCCACTGATTTTCTGGACGGGGGGGGGGGGGGTATAATTCCTAGGCATCCCAGATTTGTGTTACCATTCTGGAAAATCATGGTAACAAGTCAACCCGAAACAGCGATCTGCATGAATATTTTTGGCCTAGGAATTTCTAACATAGTCAGATTTTTAAAACTAGGTACTTGTGGGAAAGCCAGAGGTACACATGAAGTCTACAGGCTTTTCAAGATGCAGCAGCAACACCCAGAATTTCTCCATGGAACTGACAATTTCCTTCAGTGTCATGTACTTCTTTGTTAGTTTCACAGAGCCATATTGGACTTGCTATCCCATAACACCAAACTAGGAGCATCCAAGAAACATGTTTGGTTCTATTCAAGAGTTAGGGAAGACCTGGCTAGCATGCACCTTCCCTTCTACCACCACTATGACCAGGATCAATGGCATGAACACATATCATCTATGTCATTGTGGCTGATCTCTACCTGGTAAAATTATGCAGGCTTTGAGCACAGAAGACTACTTTGTTGTAATAATAATTAAAAAACCACCCACAGGACATATTAAACTAAGGGTGGGGTAGTGGTTACAGTGCTGACTAGCCTAAGGAGACCTGGGATCAAATGCCCTCTTTGTCATGAAGGTCACTGGGGAGCCTTGGTAAAGTAACTCTCTTCGAACCTGATCTACCAAAGAGAATTGTTGCAAGGACTAAATGGAGGAAGGAAGAGTCAGGTATGCTGCCTGGAGTTATTTGGAGGAAGAGATGGATAAAATACAATAGACAGATTAAGTCCTTCCCAATTAATCCACATATTTACAATTAGGATGGAGCTAGACTACTGATGAAGGTTAAAGGGGAAAGCGCCATAGCAGGATTACAACTGAACATCAAGAAGACAAAAGTAATGACTACCGAGGAACTACACAATTTTAAAGTTGACAATGAGGAAATTGAAGTTGTTCAAGATTTTCTATTCCTTTGCTCAATCATCAACCAACAGGGATACTGCAATGAAGAAATCAGAAGAAGATTGAGACTTGGAAGAGCAGCTTTGAGGGAGCTAGATAAGATCCTTAAAGATAAAGATGTCTCTCTGGGAACCAAGATGAAGACAATCCAAACTATGGTATTCCCCATTGCCATGTATGGATGTGAAAGTTGGACGGTAAAGAAAGCTGACAGGAAAAAAATTGATTCATTTGAAATGTGGTGCTGGAGGAGAGTTTTGCAGATACCATGGACAGCCAAAAAGACAAATAAGTGGGTATTAGATCAAATCAAGCCGGAATTCTCCTTAGAAGCTAAAATGACAAGACTAAAGCTATCGTACTTTGGTCACATCATGGGAAGACAAGATTCTCTGGAAACGTCAACAATGCTAGGAAAAGTGGAAGGCAGCAGGAAAAGAGGAAGACCTAAAACGAGGTGGCTTGACTCAATAAAAGAAGCCACATCCTCCAGTTTGCAGGATCTGAGTAGGTCTGTTAGAGATAGAACGTTTCGGAGCGCTTTCATTAATTGGGTTTCCATAGGACGGAAATGACTTGACGGCACATAACACACACACACAGACATTACAAGGGAAACATGGTGTTTTCAATTCTGTATTTTCCTCAGAATGCAAAATTGTGACCAGAAGGAACACATGTAGAGTAATGTCAGGGTACGGGAGTCAAATGCTTGTGTTCTCCTACCTTCTAACCCTCTACTAGAAATGCCTTTCCACCTCCCCCAGAAAGTTATAATTGTTATCCTCAGCTGGTTTCAAACAACAGAACCTGTTGGTTGAGGGGCAGGGAAGAGAGCAACTTTATGATGAGCATATTCACAAATATGAATTGTCATCACTGGAAGGGCTGAAAAACCCTTTCTTCTCACACAACTATCATCTTCTGCAGGTTCTTCCAACGTGCCTTGTTGCTGTAACTAGAGAAAATCTTAAAGGGAGAGAGAAATGAAGTTAATAAAATAAAGTGAATAAGATAAAGAAGGACAAGAAAGCTTGGCAGAGGAAAGAAGGAAAACAGAATTTGGCTGGGCTAGTAGAGGAAGAGAGTAAATGAAGGAATTTGGGAGTTTTGAAAATAGCAATCTGAAGGGAAAACAGCTTCTCAACAAATAACATAGGAAGCCTGCAAAATAAAAGGGGGGGGGACTGCAATAATAAACAGAGCAGAAAATTTTTCTATCTCAAGACTTTCTTGTGTGAGAAGAAGCCCTGAGGCAGGACAAGAGAATTGTGTGTCCAGTCCGAACTGTTATATGCCCAGGATGAAGTGAGGTTCCACTCACGAAACGGGTTAATGAAAAATTGCCTGCATATTCCTATCGGCGATTTGTGATGTATTATATTAATTTATTGGGCTGTTAAAGGAATAACACCTTGCACTACTCCCTACCTACTGGCTGCTTATTACTGTTGGCATGTTGCACTTTAAATATGTTGAATGAGTTCTACGGACTTTGAAAATCTAGATTGAATTTGTAGTGATATACATTGATGGACTCTGTATTTTTGTATTATATGATTGCCACACCAGTCAGAAAAGAGACGGACACCAAGTTGGATCTAAGGGCCACTTTATTAACTTTATACAGGCAAAACAAGCCAAACAGCGGCAAGGACCTAAAGCGGTACAGGTCAAGCCACGGTGTCCCACACTGGACCACCGCCTTGACCTGTCTGGGCGAGCCCCGAAGCCCCAGGTGGGACCCATCCAGTGGATGGGGCGGACCCAGCCGGCCAGGCAAATTTGGTCACCCCCCTTTAAGCTCCTGACACCTCAGCCGTATAGCAGTGAGGGAAAGGACTCGCAGGCTGGGGTTTCCGAAAGCAGCCTGCCTGTGGGCCTGGCAGCCGTCACAGCAGTACCAGCCCTGTAGGCAGGCCCCTCTTTCCCTTAGGGAAGCGCCAAGGGTGCTCACCGTCCCGCACCCTACTCCTACAAACCAGCCATGCTCCCCTAACAGGCACCACCTCGCACCAAATTCCTCAATCCCCAAACATCGGTGCAAGGTAGGCGAAAAACCCCCCTTTACCCAAGCCAATTTGGAAAGGGGGGGAAAAATTCCTACCTGGCCCCGTCACGGCAGCTGGCTACTCCTACACCAATAAATTAGGGAGAGGCGGGTGGGCCGAGCGACTAAGCTGCACTGAGCTGGGAGGGCAGAGCTGCGTCACCAACGCTCGCTCAGCCCTCCCAGCCACTCCTTATAAGGAGGGAGGGGTGGTGCCGTCTATCCCTCCGGTGCAGCAATGAACGGCCCCTGGCTGAGCAGCGTAGCTGCTTGCCAGGAAGGGGCCGAATTGCCACACCAGTCAGAAAAGAGACGGACACCAAGTTGGATCTAAGGGCCACTTTATTAACTTTATACAGGCAAAACAAGCCAAACAGCGGCAAGGACCTAAAGCGGTACAGGTCAAGCCACGGTGTCCCACACTGGACCACCACCTTGACCTGTCTGGGCGAGCCCCGAAGCCCCAGGTGGGACCCATCCAGTGGATGGGGCGGACCCAGCCGGCCAGGCAAATTTGGTCACCCCCCTTTAAGCTCCTGACACCTCAGCCGTATAGCAGTGAGGGAAAGGACTCGCAGGCTGGGGTTTCCAAAGGCAGCCTGCCTGTGGGCCTGGCAGCCGTCACAGCAGTACCAGCCCTGTAGGCAGGCCCCTCTTTCCCTTAGGGAAGCGCCAAGGGTGCTCACCGTCCTGCACCCTACTCCTACAAACCAGCCAACGCCAGGACCAAGCCTCTGCTTAGTCCCTGGCGCCCCACTGGCGGCCCAAGGCCAACTAAAGTCCTTGCCGCAAATCGTCAAGAAAAAATCCGGTTGCCTGCCTGAGACAAGTGCACCCCATCACCCCTGTAGAGGTTGGGGAATTCGGCCCTAATCCTGGGGTGAGACAAATAATGCCTAACCCCCCCTAAACCCTTTTGGATAGCCCTATTGGCCTTCATCCTGGCCCGTTCAATGGCCAGGCAATCTTCAGCCCCCTTCCAGACTCGCCGGGGGATCATGGCTGACCACATGATCAGCACCCCCGGCCAACGCGCCGCAATAAGGCGCATGTCAGATAGCGCCTGGGAAGATAATGCCTTACCCTGCATCAAACCCAAATCATTTCCCCTTAAATGTATAACAAGGATGTGGGGTGGCGTGTCACTCCCGACTCCAAACTACAATGGCAAGAGGCCCAGCCCCCGAAGGCCCCGCCGGCCCCGCCATACAACCGTAGCCCGGTCGCTTAGCCCGAGCTGGGACCCAACCGGCGTCCTGCGTGCTTGATGGGCAGCCCAGAAGACAAAACTGTGCCCACAAACCAAGATGCGTTGACGTCCAACCCGTGACGCAGGACCTAAGGAAAAACCACAATTAGTGACATTCAAACATGCTTCAGCAGACGCACATAGGAGCGGTATGCCGCAGACCGCCACCTACCAACTTTTTGGATAGCCTAACCCGAATACCCCATGGCAGCGGCTGTTGAAGCCGCTCCAATTCGAAAGGAATGAGTTCCAAAACTCACACCTTGTAGCCCCAGTGTCGCCAGAGCACGCTTAGTCACTGCCCAGAACTGGTAGCAAGTTAAGGGGACGCCATCCAGGTGCCAAAAAAGGCACCCCTGCCCACTACCCCTAACTTGCCAGTACCTCCTCAATGCACGGACTGGGCACAGCTCCACTTTGGAGCAAGAGCCCAACCGAATGCAAGCCCCTTTACGCATCTGGTCAGTCTTGAACCAGCGTATCGTCAGAGAGACCATATTCCCCTCAAAAGCTAGGTTACATGCCATAAGAGCACGGCCAGAGGTATCCTTACAGGATGAAACCACCAGCTCTCCAACCCGAAGGGCCCCGAAAAAAGGCAGTCAATGCAGCCGCATGAAAGAGCCTCGCCTCATAGCCTGATGTATAAACCGTTTTCCACCGCACTAAGGCCCTTAAGCACAGACGGGGAAATGGGTTGACGCGGATCCTTAGAGACCGCGCCCTCCCTGGACCAACCCTCGAGCATCTTCCGCACCCGGAAATCGCCCGTGGCCTCAGGAAATCCCCGGGCTTCGCTAACAAAGGCCAGGGCGGCCAGTTGCCTCTTAACGGACTTCACAGCCAGCCCCCGAGCCTTCTGGTGTACACAGAACTAAAGAACGTGCTCAACCGGAATGGGCCAGGTGTTCCCAATCCCAGCTTCCCGTCTGAACACCTCCAACTGGCCTACCGCCCCCCAATACACCCTCCAGTACTGGGTGCAATGGCTAGCTGGATGGCGCGGCATGCCTCAACCTCCCAAGCAGCCAAAGCTCTGGAGGCATCGCTGCTGGACGAGAATCCGCCTCCAGGGCAAGCTGCCAGAAATGCTCCATCTGTTGGCGAGACAGAGTGTCCGCCACACCGTTGCATACGCCAGGAACATGTCTAGCCTTGAACAATATATTCCGCCGCAGGCACAATAACGTAAACGCCCTCACCAATCGCATCATTCATGCAAAAATTCCATCCACACCTCTAAGTCAGCCTGCATACCACCCATAACGCGCAATCTGTGATGGGGTGCACGCAGGCGGGCCATGGCATCGCATAAACGACGCAAGAACGGCCTACCAGGGGCAACAGCTTTGCACGCCAAATTAAGGTGTCCCACAAGCTGTTGCAGCTCAACCAAGGAAGCCTTGTGCTTACCCCTGAATTCCCGCAGACGGGCCCTAAGGTCCTCGACTTTATCCAGAGGCAATCGCAAAGACTGCTGAACAGTGTCCAACTCAATACCCAAGAAGGTGAGTACCGTAGATGGACCTTCCGTCTTTCCGTGAGCCAATGGAACCCCCAGCTCATCCGCCAGCTCAATAAAGGTGGCCAAGAGCCTGGCACATTGTAAAGGTGGTGGATGAGGCGATACTCGCCCGCTACCTTCTTTGGCACCACCCCCAAAGGAGACACCAGAAAATTGGGTGTTGGAGGGGCCGCAAAAGGCCCCAAAACTCTGCCCTCTGCACATTCCTTTTGGATTTTATGCCAAACTATATCTTCCCTGCCTTGAACTGAACGTAAATTTTCGGCCATAAACGAGGCCCTGGAACCCTGAACAGGGATTCTGAAACCATCCCTGAAACCTTCCAACAAATAAACTGCATCCCCTGAAGAGGATAAGAACGTAACAGGCGTTCAAGGACCCTCAGCCTTACTGGGCTGGGGCCCTTTTCCAGGAGGCTGCTGGCCACTGGAACCGCCACCTCCCTGCTTTCTGCCACCCCACCCTTGCCGGGCTTTCCCACACGCATTGTAGGGATGCTGGCCCGCGCAAGATGGGCATTCATGTCGGAATCGACAAGGTTTCCTAGAGCAGGTTCCTTTATACGCATACTCCCAGCAGAGCAGCCGGGGTTGAACCTGCTGCCCCGCTCCACCACGGGTATTGGTCGATTGGTCGTTGCGATGAACTACATGGCCGCTGTCCGAACGATCCCCTAAGTTAGGTTTAGCAGGGGACATCACCGACAACCACAGCTGTTGGTGAATGCGGTCCCAGGGTAGGCTGGGGTTCATAGCTGCCCGCATACGGAACTCCTCATCATACTGCATCCATGCAGCACCTGAGAAGCCTGTATAACCTTTCAGTATAATATCAAGATACTGAAACAGAGACGCAGCCCGATTGGGCTGTGCCCTGGCAATCACGCCGGCATAAACCAAAAAGCCAGGCAGCCAATTGTTCCAGGTCCTATCGACTCGTCTCCTTTTCGAACGCTCCTTGTCCCTATCATCCATCTCATCTTTATCCTTCTTCTCCAACTCACGGTAAAGAAGGGAAAAGACGTCGACATACTCCCCACGAAGAATTTTATCCCTTGTGGCCTGCGCCAGATGGTCGCCCAAAGGAAGGGCCGTATCACCAAAAGGCAGAGCATGAAACGGGACTTGGCCATAGTTCAGTGCCGGATAAGGATAATAGCACCAAGGGCTAGCCGACAAGCCCGGCCAGCCAAAGGGGGCACCCCCCCAAGCCTGAAGGGGAACCGCCTGCTGTTGCTGGGCACCGGGTAAAATGCCCTGAGTAAATGCGGGCTGCACCGCACCCGCAAGAGCAGCCGCCGCATTGGAAGGGGCATCTTGCACGCCACCAATCGACCTGCTGGCTGCGCCTTGAGCTCACGGGCCCCAAGGCCACGGATAAGTGTAGTGTGGTGCATGATGCTTACCAGCTGCCTCCACCGAGTCCACAGCCACTGCAACAGGCGTTAACTCCTCAGGCGAGTCAACCACTTCTGTCGCCGGTTCCTGGACATCTGACGCCGCCATTGCGTGGCAACTGCTAGCTCCAGCCGCTGAGGATCCAGTAGCGCCCTCCAAAGCAGACAAACGACGCAAAATATCACGATTAGTTGCGTCCCTAGCTGCTCGCCACACAGGCCATACTGCACGCACCCCTTGCTGTGCAGCACCCACGTCCCCTCTTGACTGCTCGATAGCCTCCAGGCGCCTTAAGATATTCTGTTGGACCCCCCATGATTCATCCTCCTCAGAAGATGAAGGAGCCGGGGGAGGGGGCCGTTTTGACGGTGCCCTCCTAGCAGGCTGCTTCCCCTTGGAAGTTCCCTGACCTTTCTTGGGAGCCATAGTAAGGCTAACCCAGACGTACAATACCACAGCACCCGACACCAAATCCCCCCAGGCCTGAAGGCCAACCAGCCCTCAAACCACCAGGCAAGGCTAACCCTGCTTAGCTTCCAAGATCCGATGAGAATGAACCAGTCACCTAAAAGGCAACAGGGAACAAAGCGGTCCGTGCTGCTGTCCCACTAACTACTAGGCAAGGCAGCCCTTGCCTCGGAGCAATCCAAAGGAAGGGGGGGCCCTTACCCGGCAAGCACTGAGCACCAACCCCTCAGGGCAGCCTATCGTGCCCAGGCCAATGCCCAATGTATGGTACTGCCCCACGCACTAGGCCAGACTGCCCGCTGATGAACACAAAATGGCCGCCGGCCGCTGAGTAAGTTAAAATGGCGGCTGGCTCACAGAGGGCTAGGCCACTAGAGCCGCCCTCCAAGATACCCGCAGACTGGTCAGTACAGCTGAACTAGGGGTTCTTCCCCACTAACGAGGCCACACAGCAGAAAATGGGTGGCCCCCGAGGGCTGCTGCCACCCCACGCCCCGATAATAGCCACCCAGACTCAGTCCAGCCTGCCTCCACGTGCCCCAGCACGCAGAAGAGGAGGCAGCCCAGCTGCGCCGCGCCTCTGCTAGCCGGCCCGCTCACGGGCCGCGGAACACAGCCCACAAAACCTCCTGCTGCTGCCCGAGAGCCTGAGACGCACGCTTCGACGTGCGCCCACGCAGCAGGAAAGGAGGAGGCCGCACGGCCGCGCCGCGCCTCAGCTGGCCGTCACACTCCCGGGCCGCGGGACCACCGACGCCGCTTCCGAACGCTGCCAGAAGCCGCTCCGCCGCACCGCGCCACCGCGCCTCGCAGCTCTCCTGCCACAGGTGAGCCCAGGCTACGCCTGTGCACAAGGCCTCAGTTGCTCGCTGGAGACGTCTGACTCCACCGAGCGACTAAGCTGCACTGAGCTGGGAGGGCAGAGCTGCGTCACCAACGCTCGCTCAGCCCTCCCAGCCACTCCTTATAAGGAGGGAGGGGTGGTGCCGTCTATCCCTCCGGTGCAGCAATGAACGGCCCCTGGCTGAGCAGCGTAGCTGCTTGCCAGGAAGGGGCCGAATTGTATTGTAATCATCGTTGTATTTATTCACATTGGCACTTTTACATGGTTTGCACTTTGATTTATTAACAACAATTTTGTATATTGTTGTGGCTCCCTGGTCTTGTTGCTTTCCTCCAATTCCACATCAGGGTTGCCCGTTGTTTTCCTCTATTTCCCATTGTTTGGCAAATGAGGAAAGAGACCATGCCTTTATCAGAATTATGTCTATATTTGTGCTTATACTGTGCTACAGGTACCAAACAGAAGCAGATACAGGGCTCTTCCACATGGTAAATTTTTCATTGGACTTTCTGCGTATTCAGTCCATTAGGATTGGATCTGCTTTATTCATCAGTTCTGCCCCCATACTGATCTGATGCTTGAATTCTACATTTTGAAGGAGTTCAACTGAAGTTGTGTCTGTTTTTTATTTTTGTTCTAGAAAAATGCCTGATGAAAAAGCCCTGTGCGGAAAAGACCATGGTGTGTGTCAGGGGTCATTTCATAGAAAAAGAGCTGCAGGAGTTTATTAGCATAAACCATTAGCATATACCATGCCCTTTGATCAGGCCGAAATGGCTGGGATTTGGTTGCTGCCAGACAGGGGAATGTTCCCCCACCTGGCAGTGGCCTGATCAGGGATGTTTTGGCCACAATCCAGGTGGAAATGGGCCTAAAACGGCTCAAAATGGCAATTTTGGGCATGTTTTGGCTTTGATTGGGCCCAAAATGGCCCAGATCGGGTTGGTGCTGGACAGGGGAGGTGTTCCCCACCAGGCACCGACCCAATCCTGGTGGTTTTGGCCCTGACCCTGGCCAAAATGAGCCCCAACTGGCCAAAAATGGCTCTTTTGGGCCTGTTTGGGCCCGGATCAGGGACAAAACAGCCTGGACCAGGTCAGTGCTGGGCAGGGGAGGGTTCTTCCACCTGGCACAGACCCGATCCTGGCTGTTCCGGCCCCGATCCCAGCAGAATTGGGCCCAAAATGGCTGAAAATGGCCATTTTGGGCCTGTTTGGCCAGGATTAGGGCTGAAACAGCCCGGACTGGGTCAGTGCTGGGTGGGGAAGGCTTCCCCCACCCAGCACTGACCTGATCCTGGCCATTTTGGCCCAGATTCTGGCAGAAAATGGCCCCAAATGACCAAAAGTTTCCATTTTGGGCCCTTTTAGGCCCATATCAGGGCTGAAATTTCTTGAATTGGGTTGGTGCCAGGCAAGGAAATGCACCCCTGCCTGGCACCTACCCGATCCTGGCTGTTTTGGCCCTGATCCCGCAGAAATGGGCCCTAAATCGCCCAAAATGGCTATTTGGGGGCCATTTGGGCCCAGATTGGGGCTGATACAGCCTCTACCTTGTCAGTGCCAGGCAGGGAATCCCTCCCCTGCCTGGCACCAACCTGATCCCAGCTGTTTTGGGCCTGATCCTGGAAGAAACAGGCCCCAAATAGCCATTTCGGGCCCATTTGGGTCCAAATCGGGGCTGAAACATTGGGGACCGGGTTGGTGCTGGGCAGGGGAGGCTTCCCCCACCTGGCATGGACCAGATCTGGGCTGTTTTGGCCACAATCTGGGCCATTTTGGCCCAGATCCAGGGCGAAATGCCCCCCAAATAGCCGAAAATGACCATTTTGGGCCTGTTTCGGCCAGAGCTGATCCGGGCTGGGCCCAAACAGGCCAATCCGGGCTATTTTGGCCCAGGCCGATCCAAGCTGTTTCGGCCCCAATCAAGGCCTTAACGATCCAAAATGTTCAAAAATCAGGTGGGCAGGGCCACCTGTTGGGGGAACTGCCACAACAGCGTTCCGGCACATTCCCCCTGGAAATGAGCCCTGGTGTGTGTAATGTTTTGCATGTAATATCTTTAATTTAGATTTTATTTATGCTTGCTAATGTGGGGTTTTTAATGATTGTTATCATGAGTTTAAAAGCAGGCCTATGAGGAAAGAAAGGAGGCTGGATGTATGAGAGGAGTGAGATCTGATTGGACTGTAGCTGTACCCTAGAGTGCAGAATTAACTGCAGTTTTTAGTCAGAGGAAGGATTTTTCCATCAATTTTGGAGTGTCTCAGAGAAAGGATTCTGTCAGGCAAACTGTATGTGCATCTGGGTCAGTCTGTGTATATCTGAGCGAGAGATTCTTCTATCTAGGTTCTGCAAGCTCAATTTAAATTATTTCCCACCAGCTTTCTCAATGTTTTCTTACATGTCCTGACCAACTTCCTTGGTTGAATCCTTGGATGAGTCCAACTTAGGTGACAATATCTCAGGAAAAAAAAAAAGAGCTGGCCAAGTTTGAGCAGCAAGTATAAGGTGGAATGTATTAGTATGATCAAAGTAGCATGCCCAAGGTTCAAAGTTTCTTAACTTCCACTTGACTAAGAGTCAGATTTTAATAAGTGTTTCTAGCATGCAGGAAGGAGAGAAAATCAGATGGAAGAGCCTCATTTTCTGCTCAGTCAGCACCAGTTCAGGCATCACACGCTCCATCAACTATCACATTCTTTTTCCATACTCCATTTCCCAGCCATGACTATATCAGCACTCTGTTTTGTAATTCATGATTCTATGAGCAATGTTTATGAGAAAATGGATGCTAAGTGAATTGCTTCTTATTCAATGTTTGTTAGCCAAACTGAACAATTTTATGCTGAAAAAGCTGCAAACTCTTGGCCAGTAGGTGTCTCCCAAATAGTTCTACATAATGAAAAAAAATAGTTATAAATTAATATACATTACAATACAATAGAGAGAAGAGGAGAGGAGAGGAGAGGAGAGGAAGGGGATTCAAACAAAATTTAATTATACTACCAGATCCCTCCATCCTCAAATGAACAATCCATTTGGTGTTTTGATTTTGATTCTGAATATCAAAATTTAGCAAAATAAAGGTTTTCTAATACCATTTTTTCTTTGCCATATACCTGTTTCTAGGAGCTGAGTTTTTTCTGTTTATGCATTTTCCCTTTATAAGATATGAATAGAGAATTGAATGAATGGTCTGGCTTGTATCTGACAGTTCTGCCATTACTGCCATCACGACAGGACTCATTAAAATTAACAAAGATGTTTTATCCCCCTAGGATATTACCATATTAAATCTCAGTTTTTATATGAGAAGTTGCTTTCCTTGAAAGTACAGAGATAGGAAAATTGAGATCTGTATGTTAATGATTAGAGTGTGGAACTAAGATCTGAGAGATCCCCACTCTGCCATGAAAGTTTGCTGGGTGATCTTTGGGCAGTCACTCTCTTGTATCCTAATCTACAACACAGGGTTTCTGTGAGGATAAAATCAGGAAGAGGAGAAGGATGTAAGCCACTTTGGGGGGGGCATTGGGAGGAAAGGTGGCATATAATCGAATAAATCAAGCAAGCAAGTTAGCAAACAATCAAACAAACAAATGTACCATCTCCCTTCAGAGAAAGACAGCTGGTTTCTTACCACCAAATTTAGGTGCGAGGCCCAATTTCCACAAGATTACTTTCCAATAAGTGATCCACCCTCTGCAAAAACTGAGCTCATGTAGCCATGAATATTTGAATTGGGATCACAAAATGCTCATGTTCCTGAAAAGAAAGAGATAATTTTGAACCAAAAATATGTAGCAGGAAGGGGAGACTTTTTACTGCCTCATAAATGATGCATGTTAGTTTTATTATGCATAAAAGATACCAATCTTCTGAGACAAATAGATATTAGAGTATAATCAATCATTTATGTCATTTAATCCAGCACTAGCCACCAGTAGGAAATTAAACCCTAAAGCTTTCTTTTGGTACTAGGTCTTTTTGAGGTCCTTTAACATTTTTTTTTGTAACTTAGACGACTGATACTTAGGAGAAATGATAATGAACTATCAAAAATGATGCATTAATGAATAGGTTATATACACCCAGGGCAGCAAGAGGCCATGGAGTTTTCCCCTTAGGGATGTTGAGCTGTTCCATTTGGCTAAATGAATATATGGGCCTCTGCCGCAGTATAAAAAAATAATGAAGCTGCAAGATTATGGTATAATAATAGTACAGAACAAAGTTACATGAGATTGTTGGTAATCCTAAATTGATTTATTTTTGTGTTATTACGATGCTGCAATGTGTTTAATTTTTTTAAATTACAGGCATTTGCACTATAGAACCGAGGAAAACAAAGATAAATCAGCAGTTTTATATAAGGAACTGGTACTTGAATTTATCTGAAACTGTGAAAAATTTTTAGTTTGAATAATAATAATAAAACTTCTCTACATAGGGCTGAACTTTGAACAATCCTTATTTGAAGATGCTGGAAGAATTGCATGCATGTCAGCAGTGAGAACAAAACCTAAGATTACATCTGAAATTTTTCAATGAGCATGGATTAAATTCATGCCATTTCCCACTCATGTTACAATCTTATCCATGAAAGCAGATTGATGATGGAGAAGAGTGAGGGTTATCTTTCATATCTTCTACAATTTACCCCATAAATTATTTTTTCTACCAGGAATCCCTTTTAAGGTTTTTCCCCCCTAACTGAACAGGGAGTAAGAAATCTTTTGTTACTATCATCGAAGCATTATCTTCTCTGCATTTGTTTTCAGTAGTGATCTGAACATTTGAAAATAGTGCAGTCCTAAATAGAGTTACATCCTTCTAAGCTGATTGACTTCAATGGGCTTTGAATGGCAAAAGGCTGTTAAGGATAGCATTGCAAGAATCTTACATGCTGGGAAAAGAAAGCCCAACTCAGCCCAAATTATAAATCCTGTTACCAAATAATTAATGTGATATGTCAACTGATTATGAGTAGCTATGCTAATTTCAGTTGTACTTAAACTTAGAGATGGGCACGGACTGGAAAAAACCCGAACCGTGCGGTTCATGGTTCATCGCATTTCATGAACCACAAACCAAGAACTTTCACGAACCTGCCCCAATTCACGAACCAGTTCATTTGGTTCATGAAAACATCACATTCAGGTCAGCAAATCTTCAATTCCGGGTCAGCAGAAGGTCACTTCTGGGCCAGCAGAATGTTGGGGGCTGCACAGCAATTAGATATAAGTTTGCAGAGTTGCAGAGTTTGATAATAGCACAATGGAAATAAGTAGACAGACATCTGAGATTCTAGCTCTATAAAAATACTTTACTACATAATAGGGTAAAAAGGGTACATTTGGTAGGAAAAACAACTACATCTTGATAATCTCAACTAGGTACTAGAGAGAGAAAAGCATAGACTGCATGGTCTAGTGAAGTAGTAGTAGTGGACTGTAGTAGCAGACTGAACAAAGTGCAATAAAACCTTAGTATATGTTGCTAGCTAATTGCCCCCCAATAAACTGGCTCATCCAATAGACAATCCTAGATTCCCTCATTAAGACTAAAGACACCGACTTTCTCTGGCAGGAAGTTCTCTCGACGCCTAAGTGGTCCTATGCTAACTAGCTATCTGACTAAATGAACAGAACAGCAATTTAACTCTGGAATGGTTGAGTGAAAGGAGAGCCAAGAAGTCACACTTTCCTGGAATACTGAAAACAATAGAACCACAAAAGTGTATATTCTTAAGGAACGGCACTATTTAATATTTATATAAGACCTGTTGTTTTCAACTAAAATATTTGAATTGTGTTTGCTCACATAACAGGCCTTCATTATTTTCAATTATTGATGGCCAACTGCTGCTGAAAAGTAGCAACTTGTTTATTGACAGAAGGGTGCCTAGATCTTCTCAATAAAATTCCAGTTCATATGATCAAATTGTGTTTAGTGAACTATGGAATGGGAAGTAAGATCCTTCATGCTAGTCTTGCCTAATCTATATGCATTCAGCTGAACTTGTGAACAGAGCTGATGTGTGTAAAACTTGCACATGTAAGGCTCTGTTCACAGGTTCCAGTTGAAAGTCTGGGGACTTGAACTTGCAAAGAGAGTTCCATTACTCCTACACATGTTCACTGAACATGCATTGTTCATATGGACAAGGTTACTCCCTCAGCTGAATCAAATTTGCTGTTTAAAGCACTGATTCTAACAGGAGGAGTTTGATCACTGAACTATTGTGGGGTCAGCTTGCTATTCATAGTATATGTTGGAGAACGTTCTGCAAATAGTTACAGGGATCATGTCACGACACCCATGATGAGTAGATATACAAGGAAGATTCACATTGAGTAAGAGATATTTCTTTCTGGTAAAAAATAAGTTATTATGGTAAGAAAGGACAAGGTTTGTTTGGGACATGCAACAAATCCTACTTCTGTAGGTAGATACACTTGTTGTAGTGATTCTTTTGATATTGTTTTGTAACAGCCCTCCAGTGGTGCTGCCTGAGGTGTTTCTTTAAGCGCTGTGATGCTCTGAGTTTGCTATTAAACAGAGAGCTCAGTCAGTGTTTTCATGTAACATGTCCCTCCATCTTGCATTACTACTGAAGCGATGACAAGTGCCAACATAACAGTACTCTGCACCTGCCTCTTGCCTCCTCTCTAGCTCATATCTTTCCATCAAACTTGTCTGCAGGAGAGAAATTAGGTAATCATTGATAGGGCATGTCATTGAATAAATTCCAAATCACTGCTAGTGGTTTTTTAAAATAAATAATTCAAAATAAAATGAAAGCTAAAGCAAACACAGCTGTAGCTCATGTTCCATCACCCTCCTGCTGATGGTACAACTTAGCTGGCATCTGCTCACTCAGACTGGTATGACTACCATTTCCTTCCCTTCTATGCCTCCCAAATATCCCCAGCCATCTCAAGCAACACAATTTGGCATTTGGTTGGGGGCATCAGCTGACACATCAAGGCTTCACTCCTCTCAACTAATATATCCCTTTTTGTGCTGATAAAAAAAATGTGAGCTAAGTACGTCTGTATTAAAAATCCTGAGGCTACACAACAGCCTTGCTCATGCAGTTATTTTTACTGGAAGCATTTGGGAGGGATAAAAAGTTTGCTCTCATTGGCAAAGGTATAAGACTTTGTTATTATTAGTCAGACTACTGGTTATTTCCCATGATTCCAGTTGGGATTAAGCATTTAACCGGATGTGGGAAAAGTTACAATGCACATCTTTAATAAAGAAGAATGGTATGAAAAATATAAAAATGATGTAATTGTTTAAATATTGCAGAGATCAATTTAAAAGTTTGAAAGCTACTCAGATTTCAGTTTTATTTGTCTCATACTCCAAAGTCCAGTGTACAGAAAAGCATAGATTATCTGTACCTTACATAGGACAACAAGTCTGACAACTACATGTTCAGAACACCAAAGCTCAGTGTTAAAACTAGAGAACAAACAGAACTTCTATAGAATCAAGAAGCAGGTTGTTTGTGAAGGTATAGAACTGTTAGTCCTTTGTTTTTTGACACTGTTTCTTCTTAACCAAATATAATTCAACTGAGATAATTATTTGAAATGAGTGTAACACTAGAAGAAAAAATATATCTTTAGTGGAAGCTAGAAACCTTGGAAATATTACCTGAATGGCTTCAAAAGCACAATGCTTCAATTATTGTGCTAGCAAGTCCTGTCAGTGTTGTGAAATCAAAGATGACTTTGAAAGGTAAAATATAGATTCCAAAATGCACAGCAGAGCGGGGCTTTGTGCTTTAGATCTGTCAGTTCCAAACAGTGGGCTTGATTGTAATCATTTGATAGACTACCAGGAAAGACTTCCTTTTCCCTCCCTATCAGAAGCAGAACAAGAACTCATTTCATATTGTTTCTTCTACAGTCTCTTTATTTCTTTCTACCCCTGGAATAATTATTCCGTTTTAGATCCGTGACATTTGTGGGCCACTAAGAGTTTTCTGGCTATAAGCTAAATACAACAAAAGTATCCTGGAATGGTTCAAAATTAGTGAAAGAGGACAGGCTTTAGAAGTTCTTTGACATTTGCGTTTAGAATAGATTATATTAGCAATGCTTTAGCTTCAAAATTAGTGCCTAATTTTCTAGATTTAAAAAGATCTCATTACGTGATAAAAAGAAAGCCGTGCATTCATGAAAGAATGGTATGTATCAGAGAAGATTTGCTCCTTATCCTATAATTTACTCTATATTTTACTGAGCAGAATAGTTACTATTTTAGTAACAAGAACTAAGAGGGAAGAATAAGAAAATCCCAGATTGTTATCTATCAGTAGCCATGTCCTCTGATGCTGGATTGATTCTTTGTGCTAAACAGGAAGGACCCTGAAGGGTTACCCTTTAATCAGAAGGAAAACCTGTGAGTACAGGAAGCCCAGTGTGTGACATTCAGTAGTACAATGGTAGTAGCTGTTGTATTTTTGTACAGTTTATTGATAGAAAATAGAACAGAATGCAGCATCAAGTGAAGCTGCAAAAATTCTATAGTGGTTGACTAAAATATTAGAAGGTGCTATTCCCTTTGATTAGGCCACCTAAAGTGTTCATATAAAAGGAATACTACAGTAACACTCCTGGTCATATCAAAAATAAGAAGTAGGGACTAAAGAGAGGTCATGTGAGCTTTAGAAAATGCAGCATCCTGGATGATGGTTGCACATCCATGGCCCTAGCAGCTGCTTGAAAAGAAACTTCAACTCAGAAGTACAGTTCAACCAGCTCTTTTAATTAGCAGTTTCCTGTATACAATACAATGGGAACAGGCTCACTTCACATGAAACTTCCTTCAGTTTCCCCAGATCACCCTCTTATTCCAGGCTCTGCCCTCTGCCATGCCACAGCCCTGGGGGAATTCCCTCCCCTTCCATCACAGCTGTAAATTCTGTCATTCTCAGCAGGTTGGAGCCTGGCTGAACTTGGACTATAGGCCGGGGGGGGGGGGCTCTTGCTTAACACACACACAAGCAAGAGCCCCCCCCCAGGCCTATAGTCCATGTGCTGTTAAATAATTTCTGACTTATGGCGACCTTATGAATGAAAGACCTCCCAAGCATCCTATCATTAACAGACTTGCTCAGATCTTGCCAACTGGAGGCCGAGGTTTCCTTTATTGAGGCCAGCCATCTCATTTTGGGTCTTCCTCTTTTCCTACTGCCTCCCATTTTCCCTAGCTTTATTATCTTTTCAAGTGAGTCTTGTCCTCTCATAATGTGACCAAAGTAAGATAGCATCAGTCGTCATTTAAGCTTCTAGGGGAAATTCAGACTTGATATGATCTAGAACCCACTTACTTGTCTTTTTGGCTGTCCATGGTATATGCTGGCTGGCCTTTTCTATTTAACTGTGGCCTGGTGCAGGGAAAGGCAGACTATAAATAACATTTGTCGTCATCGTCGTCGTCGTCGTCATCGTCGTCGTCTTCTTCTTCTCCAGCACCACATTTCAAATGAATTCATGTTTTTCCTGTCAGCTTTCTTCAGTGTCTAACTTTCACATTCATACATAGTAATGGGGAATACCATAGGGTGTATTATCATGATATTAGTCCCTAAAGAGATACCCTTATCCTTAAGGATCTTTTCAAGTTCCTTCATGGCTGCTCTTCCAAATCTCAGTTTCCTTCTGATTTCTTGAGGGCAGTCTCCCTTTTGGTTGACGATTGAGCCAAGTAAGAGAAAATCTTTAACAATTTCAATTTCTTCATTGTCAGTCTTAAAATGTAATTCCTCAGTAGTCATTACTTTTGTTTTTTTCATGTTCAGCTGTAATCCTGTTTTGGCACTTTCTGTTTTAACTGTCATCAGTAGGTGTTTCAAGTCTTCAGTATTTTCTGTCAGTAATATAGTGTCATCTGCATATCTCAAATGGTTAATGTTTGCCGCCTATCGCTGAGGGCAGGGATTGAGCTGGGGGCATGGTAACAAACTGAGACCCACACGTTGACTGGAGAAAAAATAGGCCACAACTTTATTAAGAACAGCAACAAGGAGTATTGGCGCCGCATATGGATCAGATCCCCAAAAGAATCGGCTGCCCCGCCTGCCAGCCAATGGACCCCCCCCAGACCCAGGCTGAGGGGGGAAACCAAGGAGTGGCATTAAGAGGGAGATCACATGGGTGTACACCCCTTAGTGATTCCCCTGCCACCTGGGAGTGAGAATGCCCTGGCAGCCCCCAAACTGGGCATGCACCTCCATCCTCACTACCAAGATTCCTTATGGGAATCCCCTCAAAGGGGCGCCTGGGCGCGCAGGCCCAGACTCCCCTAAAATGGGATCTGATCCAATGCCAACTGCCTACAAGCTGTGACAAAAGGAACAATCAAACATGATACAGAGAGAGGAGGCTGGGTGTTTGCAACCCAGAGCCGAAGTGGAGGGCGGCAGGGCCGGCAGCAGAATAAATACCCCTCTGCTGGACCTGAGTGCAGACTGTGGAGCTGAGGTCTGTAGCTAAGCCCTGCCCCCTGCACATCCCTTCCCAGGCCGCCCATGATAGGTTGGCCTGGGATTTGAATTTGATTGGCCGAGGGCCCGCCTGGAGCATCCCGGGCAAGCCCTCAACATGGCGGCTGCCATGCCCCGATCCTCCCCACCCGCCGGCAGCAACCTGCCCCCCCGGTAAGTCTGGTGGCCTCCGTTTCTTCCACCAATTTTCACTCCAGCTTCTTTTAAATCTAATCCAGCTTTTCTTATGGTATGTCCTGCATATAGGTTGAACAGATAGAGAAATAATATACCTCCTTGTCTGACACCTTTGCAAATTGGAAACCAAATGGTTTCCCTATATTCTGTCTTGACAGTAGCCTCTTGTCCAGAGTACAGGTTGAGCATCAACACAATCAGATGTTGTGGCACACCCATTTCTTTTAACACCATCCATAGCTTTTCATGATCCACACAATCAAAAGATTTGCAGCAATCTATAAAAAACAGGCTGATTTTCTCCTTTAAAGCCCTATATGGCTTGGGACCCGCCTACTCTATATGAACCTGCTCAACCATTATGATCAACTTCAAGGGCACTGCTTCTGGTACTCCTGTAACCTGAGGCTAGATGGGTGGCTGCCAAAGAAAGGATCTTCTTGGTCCTGGCATGAAAACTGTGGGAGCTTCATTTGACTCTTGTATTGTTCTTCTACCTGCAGGTGAAGTCTTTTATGTTTCATCTGGTATTCCATAACTGATTCTCCTTTTTGTTTATTTTTAATTGTTTTTTTACATATTATTATAGGAAGATTCCAACCTCTTTTCTCCTTGTTCAGCATGGCACAATTGGATTTGAAAGGCTGAATGCAATGCTGAAGTAGAAAAAAACCCAAGGAGTTTAACAGTCAAGAACCTATGGTCAAAAAGGAGGCTTGGAATTTGGAGGGAAAAGGGATACAAGATATCTCAACTAGGCATGGAGTCCAATAGGGACTGTAATGTATGATTTTAGACAGGCAGGGTTTGAATGACTTGAATGTCACTCCTCCATAAGAACAGTGGTTAGGGGTTAGCATCCCAGAATTCCTGAGCTGAAAATATACACAAAAATCACTGTTTTGAGTAGTGGTTTTCCAGAATGGTTACACAAATCCAGGATTCTTAGGCGTTATGAAAAACAGCCTCCTGAAAACTCCATGTATTTTTTTATGTTCAAGTGCCTACAATCAACAGGCATCTTGGTTTTCTTTGATTCTCCAAATTTCCCAGGCATTGGCCTGGAGAAGGCAGCTCCCAACTGGTGCAAGCCAAGTGCAACAGGGCCCAACAAAGCTGTTTCTAGCTTCCTATGGGATCCTTTGTGGGGGTGGGGCTGTTTTTTCTTCTGCCGGTAGGATGGCTGGGGCACCTTGTTCAGGTGTTTGTTGAACTGGACCACTTGGTGCAATTAGCTTAAAACTTGGGGAGGGGAGTGTATTTTGTGGATAGGCACTACTAGCTCCCCTACAATTGGGTGTCATTTCATTAAAAAACAGCCACTCCAGCCCCCAAATTCCCCCATAGAAAATAATGACAGAACTGTAGCTAACCTTCCCTTCCTCCTTTTTCAGTTTGTGAAAGGAAACAATAACAGACTACAACAAGGAAGGATAGTAAACACAGATTTTCCAGTGTAAAAATATTACTGTCCATCAGTCACTGTAGGAGTAGGAAAACCAAATTAATGCAGACAGGGCAGGCTTTCTCTGTGGTAGCCCCTATCCTGTGGAATGACCTGCCTGAGGAAGTTAGAAGAGCCCCCACTCTCCTCGCTTTTCATAAACGATGCAAAACCGAACTATTCAAAAAGGCTTTTTACTCAAATGGGAGGGCTGTATTGTAGGGAAAATGCTTCGCTAATGAGTTAGGGACCATAGACTTCATCACTATATTGCCTTACATATTATCTGCTGCTTTAAATATGTACTCCTGTGTACTACCTGTGCTTTATGTTGTCTAATGTCAGTCCTAGAACTGATTATGTTCTGCTTCAGTATTTTTTCTACTCTGTATTGGATTCTTGCTAATACTATGTCTTTTAAATATGTATCTATTTCCCCTATGGTATTGTTTATGAAATGTCCTTGATACTGTATTGAAATGTACTTGATACTGATTGTACTAATCTCATACTGTGTAATCTGCCTTGAGTCTCAGTGAGAAAGGCGGACTATAAATGACATAAATAAAATAAATAATTCCTCTTTATACAGTTAAACCCCAAAATCCTTTTCTTTACGTTTTTTAGGAATTTGGAGTCAGTTTCTAATCAATTCCTTTTTGATCAAAGAGAAATTTGAAGAGAGGAGGGACAGGAAGAGAGATTCTGCAAAATTCAAAAATTTCACTGTGCATATGCTCAGAGGCAGGCAATGTCTTCCCAAGTCTTCCTGTCTTCCTGACAGACCACCACCCTGTGGTGTATAATATAAAACAATTGCAAGGGCTGATGCAAAAAGTACCCTGATCTCTCTTCAAAGAGAAATGAAGGAGAAATCATGCCCTTAAAAGAGAAAAAAAGAGAACAGGAGGAATCAATGGCTATATCTAAGGAAGTGAATTTCAGAAAAATAAATTCCTCACCCCAGAACAACCATACCAGTGGCCAGCCATCTTTGTCTTGCTAGGCTACTGCTTGATGACCAATTTAGGAATCAGTAGAGAATCATAGAATCATAAAGGGACCTCTAGGGTCATCCAGTCCAATCCCCTGCACAATGCAGGAAATTCACAACTACCCTGCCTCCCAACTGCTCCAGTGACCTCCTACTCCATGCCCAGAAGATGTACATCTGCTCAGAGAGGGACTTAATTTGGAGGGGGGTCTATAAAACTGAACCCCTTTGTTCTATCTGCTTGAAACTTAGGAGATATTTAGAATAGAGAGTTCTGTGCAAGTCTGGTGCCATTATCATTATAAACGGTTGCCCCACACCCTGGAGTAATGTCTTACATAAAAAATCAATAATCACAGTAACCCCTCCTTGAATCTCAGATTTGAAGTTATAACAATTTTTTCTCAGAGTACACCCATACAGTGAACCATTAAAGCTGTCTAGTTATTGTCTGTAATTCTGAAACACTGAAAGGTCTCTTGGAGGCTTGTTTGGAGCCACTCTTAAATGGAATGTATTAGGGTCTACTTAAGTTAAAATGGATTCTGTTCCTCCTGCAATTTCTGCAGTTACAGAAGTATGGCACCTAATACCATGACAATACCAATGCAACCCATTATCACATGCTAAACTAACATTATGGGCCAATCCAGACATAAAAATAGGGAGAAAAGCTTTCTTATGGAAGGCTTAGACAGATAGGGAGATTTTTACTCTGAATAAGTTGATACACTTTGATGATGAGTTTTTCTGATTTTCTCAGGTGATTTGCCAACTTTTGTTGAATAGCAATATTACAGTTGCAACATTTGTTAGTATTTAAATATGGCCCTGCAACTTTGAGTGTTTCAGAATCTCCCTCACTTCTGGAAACTCTTATTGAATCAACACAAAAGAAACCCCTACACTATTTGTTTACAAATACTTGATGTCAGTTAATAAATGATATGCAGATTCTCAGAGATGAATGGAATAGGGAGTTAGATCAGCAAATTCTGTCAATCAGTGGGATATTGGTTTTAAGCATTATAGAATTTGTTTCAATGGATCTTAAGCTGCAATATTCAGCAAAATATTATGTTTAAGGTATATTGGACACTACAGCCCCTTTTTAGTAAAGGATTAAGTACATGGTCCAGTTGTTGGCATTGTAACTTACAAGATGCGTCTCTTAACCATGTGCTTTGGACATGCCTAGTTATTCGGTCCTTTTGGAAGGAAGTCATTACTCATATTAATTTTGTACTAGAATTAGAGATAGGCATGGAACAAAAAAACCTGAACCACGTGATTCGAGGTTTGTAGCATTCCACGGAACATCGAACCACGAACTTCTGACCTTTTCCTAGTTCGTGTTTCATTGTTCCGTGGCATTTCAATCGCCCTGCACCAGCTGCTAAAGCTGGTGTGGGGCGTTTGAAACAGACAGCCCCTTTCTTTTGCTGCCTTTTTTTTTTTTTTAAGAATAGCTATGTGGAACCTATTCTCCTCTAAATAGTTATTGATGAGCATAAAGTGGGTGAGGGCAAGGAAATAGATCTCTGTGTGTAATGTTATTTCATATGTTTACTGGATTTTAAAAAAATCAGGATATATCAATTTGTGTTGCACATTCTGCTGGGGTGGGCCATTTGGATGAGCCTTACTAAGCAGATGGGAAAGTATACTCAGCTGTGGATCTCTCTCAGTAGTTGGATGTGTGTGTGTATTTTCACCAACATTTCGCATTTTGGCTGTCTGAACTACTAAGTCATATGCAATTGTCATTGTACATTATTAGGAGCACAAGTTAGAGTAACTGAAAAGTAATTATTTCATCTGAGGCAGTAAGCTGCTATATTTGGCTGCAAACATGGAGTCCCTAGTGTATAATATCTTGAGTTCCTCTAATTATATTTTGTGAGGCCCCGCCCCACCGGCCGCGTCCTCCCCTCGTCCTGCCGTCCTCTGAACTACCACCAGGGGGTGGTTGAGGGAGCTCCCTCTGCCTCAGACTTGGTAGGGGCAGTGGTTTGGGCACCAGCCTCTGCCTCCTACCTGCTGCCTTGGAAATCTCTCGCACTCTCTCTGACCAACCTTCCAACCAGCCTTCTCCTCCCCGGCGTCATCGGGAGCTTCCCTCTTATAGCCCCTCCTGGTTCTGTCTCCTGCCTCTCCACCAATCCCCTTCCCCGAATCGCCCCTCCCTGGTCCCGACACCTGGCTGCCTTCACCTAGTTGGGCTAGACACCTTTCCATCACCCTCTCCGCCCCTGCCGTGGCCTCTGTGCTCGTTTCTCCCCTCTCCCACCCTTCACCAATCCCCAGTGGCCTTTCAGACTGAGAAACCCTCCCAGGACCCGTCCAGCCAACCCAGCGCGGGGACGGCTCGCTGGGCGTTCCTCCCTTCCTCCGATCTGGCAGAGCCCTTCCCCTGCCGGCGTTCGGCCGCGCCCGTCCCTGGGTTGTGGCCCGGGGCGGCCGCGGCGGTGACTGTGCTGGTCTCTCCCCGCGGCCGCCTCCCTCCTCCCACGCCGTCATTGTCGCCGCGCCGGGCGGCCAGCCTGCTTTCGGCCTCTTCCCCTTTCGGCCTCTTTCGGCGGCGGCGGCAGGCCCAGCTGCTTCTGCGGCAACTGCGGCGCTGGCGGGCCTGGCCGTCTCAGTGGCGGCGGCGGCGGCGAGCCCGGCCGCTCCGGCCGTAATGGCGGCCGCAGGCCCTGCTGCTCCGGCGGCCGCGGCAGGCTCGGCGTTGGTGCGCCGGGGAAACCCGAGGCGCCCGTCTTCTCCGGGTCCGCGGCCGTGGGCCTCTGGGTAAGTGGGGGTGCTTGGTGGGGGCCGGGAGGCTGGCAACGGGCCCTCTGAGGGTCCGTCGGCCCGGGGGGAAGGGCCCAGTCCGGGGTGGGTGAGGCCCACTCCGGACACACACCCCCCCTGGAGTCCGGCGGTTCCTGGTCCATCTGCTGTTCCGGGATCCGTGACATGTTGTCCGCATTGGCATGGAGTCGACCTGGCTGGTGCCGCAGCTGGAAGCTGAAAGGGAGCAGAGAGAGGTACCATCTGAGAACCCGTGGGTTGTGGTCCTTCATGCGGGCCATCCACAGCAGGGGGGCGTGGTCTGTGACCAGGGTGAAGTGGTTGTTGGTCAGGTAGAACTGGAGGGCGCCTACTGCCCATTTCACCGCCAGGGCCTCCTTCTCGACGGTAGCGTACTTGACCTCCGCGGGTTGCAGCTTCCGGCTGATAAACAACACGGGGTGTTCCTGGCCGTCGACCTCCTGGGATAGGACCGCCCCCAGCCCAACATCGGAGGCGTCCGTCTGGACGAGGAAGGGTCGCTCAAAGTCCGGATTCCGTAACACGGGGGCCCCGGACAGGGCCCCGCGTAAAGCGTCGAAGGCCTGGAGCCGGTCGGGGTTCCAGCGAATCGTGGCGGGCTGGTCCTTACGCAGGCAGTCGGACAGGGGGCTGGCTTGGCTGGCGAAGTGGGGTATGAACTTGCTGTAGTAGCCCACCAGCCCTAGGAAGCACCGCATCTGGCATTTCGTTCGAGGGCGAGGGCTCTGCTCCAGCGTGGTGACCTTATCGGGCACGGGCCGTAGGACCCCGTGGCCCACTTGGAACCCCAGGTATGTGAGCTCCTGGAACCCAATCCGGCTTTTGCGGGGGTTGACTCGTAGGCCGGCCCCGGCCAATGCCGCCAGGACCATGTTCAGGTGCTGCAGGTGCGACGGCCAGTCTGGACTAAAGATGATGATATCATCTATGTAGGCCCGGGTGAACCCTTGGCAATGGGCCAGCACGTGATCCACGAGGCGCTGGAAGGTGGCGGCCACCCCATGCAGGCCGAAGGGCATGACTTTGAACTGGAACAAGCCGTGGGGGGTCGCAAAGGCCGTCTTCTCCCGATCCTCAGCTGCCATGGGTATCTGCCAGTACCCCTTCGTGAGGTCCAGAGCCGACAGGTAACGGGCCGTTCCCAGTTGATCGATCAGCACGTCAGCCCGGGGCATGGGGTAGGCGTCAAAGGTGGCAATGGCGTTGACTTGCCGGTAGTCCACGCAGAAGCGGACGGAGCCATCCGGCTTCCCCACCAACACAATGGGGCTCCGCCATGCGCTGCGGGAGGGCTCAATTACGTCGAGACGGAGCATGTCCTCTACTTCCTTGGCCACGATCTCCCACCGTTTTAAGGGCAAGGGCCTCCAGGGGGCTCGCGCCACCTGCCCGGGGGGGTGGGTATGTGGTGAACCAGCACCGCGGTTCGGCCCGGCCGGCAGGAGAAAAGGCCGGGGTGCCGGCGGACCACGGCCCTCGCCTGGGCCAGTTGGTCCTCCTGGAGGCCTGGGTCTAAGATTGGCTCCTCTCCGGTGGGGCCGCTCGGGGTCCATGGCAACTTGCCAGCGGGAAGCTCAAGGGGGTCCGGGGATAGGTTGCACTGGAGCGTCTCCGCCTCATGCCAGGCCTTTAGATCATTAACATGCAGCCTCTTCCAATGCCGGGGACTGGGCCCGCACTGGACTTCGTACGACAGGGGCCCCCGTACCTTAGTGATGGGGTAGGGTCCACGCCACGGGGCCCCTGGGCCCGGGCCCATGACTCGGTGGTGGACCAGGACTTTCTCTCCCACCTGAAATGTCCGAGCCCTGGCTCCCCGGTCGTAGTAGGCCTTCTGGGACCGCTGGGCCTCGCGGAGGTGTTCGCGGGCGGCGGCCCGACACGCCTCGAGACGGGCCTGAAGATCCCAGATGTACTCGGGGGCGGGACGCCCCTCGGGGGAGGCCACTGGGGCCCACTGCTCCTCCACCAGCCCCAGGATGCCTCGGGGCCGCCGCCCATATAGGAGCTCAAAGGGGGCGTACCCGGTGGAGGCCTGGGGAGTCTCGCGGACCGCAAAGAGCAAGGGATCTATGTACAAGTCCCACTGCTGGGGGCGGTCGTAGGCCAGCTTGTGGAGCATTGTCTTCAGGGTCTGGTTGAATCTCTCTACCAGCCCGTCAGTCTGAGGGTGGTAGATGCTGGTAAAGATCTGTCGGACGTGTAGTGTTCGGCACAGGTGTCTGGTGAGCTGGGCCGTGAAGGGTTTCCCGCAGTCCGACAGCAACTCCCGGGGCAACCCCACTTGGGCGAAGAACCGTAGCAACACCCGGGCGACCCCTGGGGCCTTCATGTCCCGGAGGGGAATGGCCTCGGGGTACCGGGTGGCATAGTCCATCAGGACCAGGATATAACGGGCTCCTCGCGGGGTCCGGGGCAGGGGACCGACGAAGTCCATGGCAATCCTGGCGAAGGGTTCCTCAATGATGGGCAACGGGGTCAGCGGGGCCCGGGCTGGCCGGCGGGTGGCTTGTCGCTGGCAAAGCGGGCAGGCCTGGCAGTAGCGCTTGACCTCTTTGGTTAGCCCCGGCCAGAAGAAGTGGGCTTCGATCCGGGCCGCCGTAGCTCGGGCGCCCTGATGGCCCCCCCACGGATGGTCGTGGGCAGCCTGGAGGACCTCCGGGTGATAGGCAGCCGGAACCAACAGCTGGGACACTTCACCCTGGCTCCCTTTGACTAGGCGATACCAACGCCCCCCTGCACGGACGACCCGCGGTAGCCGCCCTGCCCGGCGGGGGTCAAGGACCCGACCCTCACTTACTGCGGTCATCCGGCGTAGGTCCTCCAGTGAGGGATCTTCTGCTTGACTGGTGGCGAACTGGGGTTCTGCTCCCCATCCCTGGCGGAGTTGGGCTGGGGCATCCCCGGCTCCGCTCCCCCCCGGGCGCTCCGCGTCGTCTTCCTCATCCTCTCCGGCCAGGACCTCTCCAGCTTCCTCCCGGTCGGGGCGAGGGCCGTCTTCATGGCGGGATGGAAGTGGGGAGAGTCCCTCCCCAGCAAGACCGGGTAGGGTAAGGCCTGCACCCGGGCCAAGGGCGTCTCGCACGTCTGCCCACGGTACGTCACGGGAGCCAGGACAACCGGGCACTCTTCCACGTGATTGTGAACGCAGGCGATGACGGCCTGGCGGACCACCGGCAGGTCCGGGGGCAGCAGGTGGGAGCGGATCATCGACACGGAGCTCCCGCTGTCGAGGAGTGCCGTTAACTTCCTCCCCATCACCGAGACCAGGACGAGCATGGGAGGGGGCCGGGGGGCCCGACTCGTCGCGGGCAGGGCCGTGTCCCATCCCAGGTCGCACTCCATCAGGGGGCATTCCCTCTTCCAGTGACACCGTTGCCCGCACGTGAAGCACGGTCCTTTGTCTCCCGTCTCCCGTGCGGGGCCGCTGGGTTTGGCTGCAGTGGGGGTGACGGGTGGCGGGAGGGCTAGCCGGGGCCCGGCTGGGGGTCCTCCGGTCATCCGCCCCAGGTGGCCGGGAGCAGGCGGCCGAGGGCCTGGACGGGCTCGCCCTCCCTTTTCGCCTGTGTTACGGCTCCCTTCGCCCCCGAGGCGAGGGTCCTGCTTCACGGGCTCCCGGGACTCCACGGCCATCACGTTTTCCCACAACGTGGTGGCTTCCTTCAGGGTGGCGGGCTTGTTGTAAGCCACCCAGTTCCGGGCCCGGGCGGGGATCACCTGCAGTAACTGCTCAAGCACCACCTGGTCGGCTATCCTCCGGCCCTCGTCCGTGGTGGGCTTCAGCCAGCGGTAGGCCGCGTCTTGGAGATTGGCCACAAGAGTGCGGGGACGGTCTGTTTTTTGGAAGGCGATGGACCGGAACTTCTGCCAGTAAGTCTCCGGTGTGACCTCGTAGCACTTTATTATCTTTAGGTACCTGTTTTTAGAAATTGTATTAATGATTGTCCATGTGGGAAGTAAAGATTTATAAGTATAAATAGTTTTTTACTGTGTGATTTGTGTATGAATGAATGTGTAAATAAATGAATTATTGAAGTTGTTAGTTAGGTTTATGTGTGGACTTCAAGTTGGGAGCATCTGTGGCCACCCGCAGGCCCACGTAATGTATCTTGAAGCCTTCTGTGAACCCCACCCAAAGCATTGTGGCAGCTGCCTGGTTGGTGTATTGCTGCAGCCAAGGTTGCAGCGTGGCCGGGGAGAATGGCATCTGGGCAAGAGAATGCCAGCCCCCCAGGCCGGTCTCCTCGCTTCTGCCCAGGACCTGTGGTGCCCCACTGCCCCCCGAAAGGGCCGTTGAGATCTGGTCCCCCTGGGGCAATCTCGCTGTGGGTGGCAGCCCTGGCAATTCTCACACACATGGTCAAAGTGGCATCTTGCCTTACGGCAGCCCCCTACATTGAATTCCCAGCATGGCCATTTGGTGGCATGGTGCTTGTACCCTCAGCCCGGGGCCGCTCCCCGGTGTCCCTGCTATTAACCGCCCGTAGGCAGCCCATGCTGTCCAGCTGCTCCCAGCAAGTGAGCTCATTACTGGAGGCCTTCTTCTGGAAGGTTTCATCATATTTCAAGGCCGCTCACTCGCCTGATGTGGCTCACCCGATGTGCATGGTGAGGTGCCAAGCGCATTCAGGGTATGCTGCCTGAACCATCCAGGCATACTTGCAGTACCCCAGAATCCAGTTAGTGAAAGTGTGCTCAGCCGGCCACTCTCTGTCGTGTCGTCTGAGCTTCCTGGGGGATCCACTGTCCCCCATTGGCTCCTCTGTCTACAGCAGGGTGAACATGTCCACATAGTACCCATTCAAGATGCATTCCCTTACCTGGGCAGGCAGGTGGTTCCCAATAGAAGCCTCATCGGGACCCACCAGTGGCAGGGATTCCCCACAGCAAGCTGAGTGGTGGTGATCCCATGCCATCCGGGCCACTGTGTTGGCTCTCCCATGGTGTCTGCGGCGCTGAGCCCATTCAGCCAGCCCAGGGATGTAGACCACTGCCTCCCAGTAATCCCTTGCCTTCCTTTTTCAATCTTCATCCCCTGATGACTCACGTCTTGATTCCCTGGATGATGAAGTGCTGCGGCTCTGGCTCCTCTGCCAGGACCTGTGTGACCTTCGTCCAGAGACCTGCGACTGACTCCGGATCTGTCCCCTTTCCGTGTTGCTCTCCCACACCACAATGGGGCTTGCTGTGTCCGCCTCCTCTTCCTGCTCGACCAGCTCACCGGTGTCAGGTGATGGGGTCCTTGGTGCAGGGGCCCTGGCCTCCTTCCACCCCGCCACCTGGAGGGGCAGGGGCCTGCAAGCTCGCCTGTCCACTGACCGCTAAGCGGGGGTCTGGTGAGCCATGGGGGTTGGCTTCCTGCATCTGCCAAAAGTGGCTGTCAGTACTGACATGTACTCCTGCATGCCTCGCATGGCTGCTTGCACCGGCGCCCCTTGGGTGGGGCCCCCCACCCAGCATGTGCCCTGCTTCACAGCAAAATATGAATAACCTCCAACAGGATAAGCATGTGCAGTATAAAAAGCATCTCATGGCAAATATAGTCCCTCTGGCAGCATAAATTGCAACCTTCAAATCTCTGCAGCTATAGATGTCTTTTATGCAACAGGAATAGTCCTGATGTGGACATCCTGATTTCAGTGAGACTACTGTGGATGAAATAAATAGGCTAACACTGTAAAAAGAGCAATAAGCATCTCCATAGCAATCCACCCTGGGTGAATATACATGTGGAAACCATCTTCTGCATGTGTAGCCCTTTGCTGGGTGTGCTCAAGGAGTTGATACACATGCACATCCCTTATCTAATGCAGTAAGAGCTGTGTGCACAGAGTCCCATAAGATAATGAGTGATACACACTCGGAGAGTACTTCTTATTACATTCTGGGTAATACCATGCCAGGGAAAGGATGCTTCTCTCCTCTCTTCTTCTATGCCCATCTTTGTCTTCCCAGGGGATAAATGGGAAGGAAGATACAATCGATGATGCACCAGGAACAGAAAGATTAAGGGGCATGTTAGTGAGAAAAGTAACCTTCCCTTTTCTTACATCTCTTTTCCCTCCCCTTTTTTCCCTGTCTTTCTGAGAAACTGAGGGAAGGAGAAAGAATTGGCAGCTTGGGATCTGATAGATAGGGGTTATATTTTGCTGTCAGGCCACCACTTGCCCATCTGTAGACTAAGAACATACAAAGAGTCCTGGTGGATCAACCTGAGGGCCCATCTAGTCAAGAGATCAAAGCCTCCCTTTGCTACAGTAACTGGCATTCAGAAGTATACCTTTTCTGGGCATGGAAAAGTAGAAAGACTTGTCTGCAGAAATGCCCACTTGATAGCTGATAAGAACTTGGAGCACAAACAATAGTAGACACAGATTCATCAGCCTAACCTGGGACTTCAAACAGTCTTTTAAAAAAAGTACATCTTTCTTAGATTCCATGCTATAATTCTTCTTCTTCTTCCTGTTTTTTATAGGTAAAGTGTTTAATACTAAGAGAATGGGGAAAATTATGGGCCCATTCTGAAATTGCTATAGAAAAGGATATATGGGGTGTGAGTTATAGACAGAGGATAGTACCATTTTCAGAACTGAACCACCTCCCCAATGCACACACACAGAAATTCTTAAGGAACACATTTTTATTCAACGCAGTATATTTTATGTAGCATTTTCAATTTAAATCCCATATTGAATTCTGAAAGCATAAAAAATTGAATTGCCTCATGAAGACTGTTCTTGATACTCACAACATTTTCTCTTAATGCCATCTCCATTATTAATAGCAATGTTTCAGTGTATCACATCAGAAGTCATCATGATACATTTTGTTTTGTGCAGACCATGATACAAATCACAATGGAAACTTCCATAAAAATGAACCAACTGGATATCAGATACATAATAGTTTTGGCATCAATATTGATGCTGACAATGACTAAAATAGGTAGTAAATCAAAGGTGTGGATATTGCCAGGATTTTTAATTTTTTTATCTAATAATTTCTTGATATCAGAATAGCGATGTGTGCTTATGGAACATATTTTCTTCACAATTTTATGGTTTTTCTCATTATGCCCTGCCAATTTTTTATTCCCTAACATATGTTTAGGCACCATTCCAAATTTACGTGCACAACGATTCACTCCAGGGGGAAAAAAGGCTATTGATTTTGATTAACAATAAACAAAATACTACCCTGGGTAGCAGGGTAATTGACATATTTTGAACTGAGGAAAGAGGGCAGAGGAGGGTACAGCAAAATTAGCTCCACAAGCTGAGACAGAGGAACATGGATATTTAACCACCTTTCTTCCTGTATGAATAAGAAAAAAATTGTTTTATCAAAAGTAAAAGGATGTGTATATTATGTCATTATTTATATTTAGATTTGATCCCATCTAGTTCTTTTATACAAACTCGGCTGCTGAATCATGTTTCCCAGTCTTACTTTCAACGTTTTTCTAAAAACTAAGTCTTTGGTACAATCCAGTCAGCCTAGTTGCACAAGCTGAAAGCCCACGGGGAATAATTGTTTAGGTATCTCAGCTGCTTGCTAATGTTTGCCTGTGTCTTTGTTTACACAGATGAGTGAGCAACTAAAGTTATAAAGGGAGAAAATGTACTGCATCTTTCTTGCTGTCTGTCTTGGGGGGGAAAGGGATTGAAAAATGCTTTGTCCATGGACCTAACTACATGATACACTTTTGCTGCGTGCCTCCTCAGGCTCAGTTGACAGATGTGATCTCGGAGTTCTGTGTTCAGAATTTGATTCCCACATGTTTTGGAGATGGTTTTAGATCAAGACTCTTGATTAAGGCTCCTCCTCCACTTGAAATGTCCCGAGACAGCTGCTAGTAGTTATCCCTTGAGGAAAGTTACATGTAGTCCTTCAGTACATATTAAATTTCCTCCACAGGGCAAATAGCAGCTCCAAAGGGCCATTTGAGGTCAGGAAATAATGGGCAGAGAAAGCTTAAGCCCTCTTTTCCAATGCACTGCAGTCCCACACTTGGGGAATTGGGGTCCCAAACACTTGGGAATCAAGTTCTGAGCAGGGAACTCCCAGACCACATCTGTCAACTGGGCTTGGAAAGTACTTGGGAACAGTGTGCCATGCTATTAGGCCCCAGGTCTCACCTTCCAAGAAGGCAGCTGTGATGCATGGTGGGTTGCTTTTTTTAAAGAGAGGACTTGGGATAAAGGGGCTAAGCTGGGTGCAAGATGTGAACCTTTATAGGCAACATTTGACTCCAGAGCCTCCAGTTGCTTATCTGCAGTTATGTGGTCTGACACAGATTTACAAGAATTTTGCAAACGGCAGCAATTCAAGAGATACATGGAAATTTGATGAGGAAAACATTTCTTTTGTGTATCTATTAAATACAGAAGATCTCTGTTGGAGAAAGTAAGTGGCATTCATCGTCCAGTCCTAGAGAATAGGAGGAAAAGGAATCACCTGGATCGGGGGAACTCTGTTGACGTGATTTATCTGGATTTCAGTAAAGCTTTTGATAAGGTCCCCCATGACATTCTGATGGGCAAACTGGAAGACTGTGGAGTAGACTATAGGACAGTTCGGTGGATAGGGAACTGGTTGGAGGACCGCACTCAAAGAGTGGTGGTCAACGGTGTTTCATCAGATTGGAGGGAGGTGTCCAGTAGGTGCCGCAGGGCTCGGTTTTGGGCCCGGTACTTTTCAATATTTTTATCAATGATCTGGATGAAGGAGTGGAAGAGCTGCTCATTAAATGTGCTGATGATACCAAATTGGGAGCGGTAGCAAACATCCAAGAAGATAGAATTAAAATTCAACAAGACCTGAATACTCTGGAGAAGTGGGCAGTTATGAATAGGATGCAATTCAACAAAGACAAGTGCACAGTATTACATCTGGGCCACAAAAATGAGAAGCACAAATACTGGATGAGGGATACACTTCTGGGCAGTAGTATATGTGAAAGGGATCTTGGGGTAAGAGTGGACTGTAAACCGAATATGAGCAGTCAGTGTAATGCGGTGGCAAAAAAGGCTAATTCAATCCTGGGTTGTATCAAAGGGGCCATAGCGTTGAAATCGCAGGAGGTCATAGCCCCTCTCTATACTGCCTTGGTCAGGCCACACCTGGAGTATTGTGTGCAGTTCTGGAGGCCTCACTTCAAAAAGAATGTGGACAAAATCGAGAGGGTGCAGAGGAGAGTGACAAGAATGATCAGGGGTCTGGAGACTGAGCCCTATGAGGAAAGGCTGAGGGCCTTGGGAATGTTTAGTTTGGAGAATAGGAGGTTGATGGGGGACATGATTGCTCTCTTTAAATATTTGAAAGGCTGTCATTTGGAGGAGGGCAAAGAGCTGTTCCAGTTGGCAGCAGAGGGTAGGACGCGAAGCAATGGGTTAAAACTACATGCACAAAGGTACCGGCTGGATATTAGGAAAAACTTTTTCACGGTCAGAGTAGTTCAAAAGTGGAATCAGCTGCCTAGGGAGGTGGTGAGCTCCCCTTCACTGGCAGTTTTCAAGAAGAGGCTGGATGAATACTTGTCAGAGATGCTTTAGGCTGATCCTGCACTGGGCAGGGGGTTGGACTAGATGGTCTGTATGGCCCCTTCCAACTCTATGATTCTATGATTCTCTATGATTCTTTCCCCTCCTGATATTGTCTAGAAGTGAGCAGGGTATGATTATTTATTTAGATATTTATACCTCACTTTTTCCCCAATAGAGACCCAAAGGTCATCATTCTTTTTTCCTCCGTTATATTCTCTGCATCAACCCTGTAAGGTAGATTAGGCAACCAGCAAGCTTCCGTAGCAGTAGGCATTTGAACTTGGGTCTCTAAGATCCTGATCTCACACTCTAGCTACTACTACTTAATGGTGTATTTAACAAGATGTAATGTAACCCTTTAAAGGGCTAGGTCACTGGTCACAGGAACACGGATGCCCCATTCAACCCTGAACTGCTGTTTGCATAAATAAATGTTTTATTTAAAGGGGGGTAGTAAACCAGGGGGATGAAACTTAGAGTTTCAAATGAACACTGTTGTTACGCAAAATAAATTAAGAAGTACCAGATCCATGAGTGAGTATTTTAGTTCCAGTCTTTGTGCTCCCACTTACACACTCCAGAACAGTGTAGAGTCATGATGGAGAATGTCCTCTTTATGGCTCCATGATATAAATGTTCATCAGAACAACAGAAATGCTTCTGTAGGAGGCCCACACCTAATGAGAGTTACTGTTTGTCCCACCTTTTCACAGAATCACAGAGTTGGAAGGGGCCATACACACCTTCTAGTCCAACCCCCTGCCCAATGCAGGATGAGCCTAAAGCATCCCTGACAAATATTTACCCAGCCTCTTCTTGAAAACTGCCAGTGAAGGGGAGCTCACCACCTCCCTAGTCAGCTGATTTTCCCTCCTACTCTCCAGGCTCTCTGCCAGCGATCTCATTCTCCTGGTGGGGGTGGGGGATCCCCCACTCCCAGCCTCCACTCCCCCACCTCTCAGCTGGCCGGTGGGGAGGAAAGGCATGGGGAACAGGCCCAGGAGCCCTGCAGTGCACTCCTGCACACTCCAGAGTATTTTCTCATTGTGCTGGGAATTATGACATTCCTAGTGTGATGTGGAAGCAATGGTTCCTGTGCAGAGCTGATTTGATAAAAATCACCTCCAAACACTAGGGAAGTCCTCCTGGCATGCACCCCCTCAACCTCCCATCCCCTGGTTTCAAGCCTGGGGGAACCTGGCGACCCTACTCTCTCCTCTTGAACATCCCTCTCTCCGATCCTTCATGCCTTCTCCTTAGGACTTCCAACCATTTCCCCTGACATCCTCCAATTGTCCTGTTGCTAAGCAACTACTCCTCAGCTTCTCTATAAAACCTCCTCCCTCTAGAGGGCAGTGTTTTATCTTTTTTCATAATCAAATATTTTAGAAGGCTTACAAAAGAATTTGACTATATTATGTTCAGCTCTTTCCATTCTGGTTGAATTGTTCCTGTTTATTTAGAAAAAGTATATACCTATTTGTCCAGAGATCTTCCTATTGACTAATAGTGGCACTTGGTGACTGAATCATAAGAACTCTTACCTTGGGGCTATGGGAAAACCTTTCTCAGTGCAAGAAGATGGAAAGGCTGACTTCTATAACCTCTTCAAGATCTATGTCACATCAAATCCCTCTTAGTAATCATGAAGAAACTGAGGCAAAGAGACTTAATGAGGTTTATCAATGGCAAGGCTTGGGCTAGAAGCTTAACTTCCTGCAACTTGGTTCTGCTTTTCTGATGGCAGATGGTAGTGGATCCCTTTTCCAATTTTTCCTGCTACAGTCTGGCAAATTGCATACAGGAGGCAAAGTTATTTCTGTCACTTATGGACTTGATTGTCTTTAAGCAATAAAAGACATTTTAGTAATGGGATTCCTCTAAGGGTTTCGTCTTCCTTCAAAGATCTCAACTGTCATGTAGAAAATCCACAGACATGCTTTAACATGTAGCACAGGTGGATCTTGCCCTGCATAAAATGGCTGTGCCTGAATTCATTACAAGTAGTTTTGTTACACAGCAATGGTATTTGTGTAGGCTGTACGTGAAGTGACCCTAAAGCTATTAATACTGAGAATTTGCGATGAAATTTCATAAGATCAGATCTGAAGGTTGCATCTAATTTAGCTTACGTGATTCCTTGGTGTTATTTTATAGTCCATTTGTGTAGAAGGCAGCCATTTTCTTTTGTCTCTCTTTGTGGCATAAATTTGAGGTCTCACCACATTTTTCTTTACAGCCTAATTTTCTAAATATCAAAATAGCTTACCCAGCATGCTCTTTCTCCTGTCAGCTTTGTTGGAGATGAGGCTAGAGCAATTTACAAGAGCTATTCTATTTTTGTATCTAATAATAGAGAGAGGCAGGCAATCTTCTGGTGCACAGATTCACCTTTCTTTTCATGGCTTTTCAGTTTGATTCATTCACAGCCTCGTGCAAATCAAGGTCCTTTTTATTAAACAGTCTGCTGCATTGTTTTTCTTCAGTCGTTCCCCATCCCCCCACCCCCAATTGGTGGTGAATCTCTGGAACTAAATGGAATGAGTGGCCTTTAAGTCAGGAAGAGGGGGGAAAGAGTTTGGTGTTTGGATTCATTTCCATGGCAACGTGGTAAATAAAGAATAAAAAAGAGAGTCACAACAACAAATAACACTTCTGTTCCACTTAGCATGTCCAATGCCGGCAGCTTTTGTCAAATGCAAGCATTCTGCTACATGTGTCAGCAAACACCATGTGACACTTCTAAAGCTCTCCAATATGAAAGTGGGTGGCAAATTATTTTTAAAGATGTTTCAGACAGCTTGCATCTTAACTCTTTGTTTTCCCCAGCCAGTGGGCAAACATTGATAAGACAAATTAGAATACTTCTATATGAAACTATGATGAGTGGATCTGTTCCCAAACTAGAGCAAACTAGATTTTTTTTAAAAAAAACCAGTTGTTTCTCAAGATTCACCTTAAACTGTAAACTGTAAGCCCGGGTTTATTGCAAACAGATTTGCTCAATTGCTGAAGATAATAGACAAGATTCTGGATTTAATCACTTAATTATTTGTCAGATAATTGAAAACCCTCAACCCAATCTCATGGGCAGAGAGAGTTTATTTCTTGTTTGGCTGACCAGAAGAAAAATGGAGCCAATGTGAGGACTCTGGGAGCCAGACAGTGTGGGTTCAAGATTTTGGAGAAAATTCCCTCCATGGGGCCCCTCTCTCTGTAGGCACTCCTCCTTGATGCTGTCCACTCATTTGCACACTTCCTTTGGACCCTTTCCCTACCACTATCCAGAGAAACAAGGTAAAGTGGATGTTTGGAGCTGCACATCCTCTTGAAGAGCACTTGAAGAGCACAGGCAAATGCAGGTGTAAAGAAGCAGCACAGGTAAAAAAAAACCCCTAGGTTTGCAGTGGGCCCCTGGTAGGAAGTTCACCTTGGCAAGAACCCTGTCTGGTAAGTCATAGATACTGGCCCTGACATCAGGGCTTACAAGTAGAAAGCAGCCCTATCAGTTGATTAAAAGAGCATTGTGTCATGGCCTCAGACCACATTTGGGTTCTCTAAGGCTTGTGTGAGGATACCCCGTCCAGGTGAGCCACTTTCCACTCCTTTTCTATACTGCTCCTCTACATCAGCATACCTTCATCCTGAGGAGGTCCCTGCCCCCCCCCATCCAATAAAAGGACCTCTCCAACTGTGGCACTTCTTCTGAGCCAAAGCCCTGCTTTCCTCCTCCAGTGTCACTTGCTCCTCTGGCCTACAGCTGGCTGTCAGTATTCCCTGCATCTGGTCTCCTTCCCAGGCACTCTTTGGGCCACACTCCAACCTGGCTGGTAGGGGCCATGGTTCTGTCACTGACTGGGCTGTCCCTGGGATTCTGCTGCTCCAGCTCAGACCTCTGCTGTCCTGGCATCATGCTGGGCCCTCCTGCCTTGCCTCTCTCTGCCCTGCTGTAGCCTATAAACTGCCTGCCCTCCTGTCATGGCTACTTCCCCTTTATTGTTGGCCCACAGCTGCCTTTGGATAACCTGGGAAGCCAGAGCGGGCCCAACCATCCTGGCAGTATTCCACTATAACTTCTGGCCCGGCTCCATTTGTTTCCAGCTGTGCACCTGTAGTGAGCTACCACCACATGGGTTTCAGTTTTGCTTAGCTTTGCTTGTGGGGAGGGAGACATATCATCAACAAAAAACAATATTTGTATTCTTATCATGCATAATATTTTATAAGAGAAGATATAAGGGAAACAAAATGGTTTTACTCAGAGCAATATGACACTGAGCACTAATTATAAGCATATATCTAATTTTGAACCAGGCCATAGACTGTGGATTAATAGATGTGCAAAATAAAGCCAAGGACAAGTGTGTGTGTGTGTGTGTGTGTGTGGTGTGTGTGTGAGGTGTCTGTACAAAGTCTCAAATTTGCAGAAAAGTCTGCAAAAATCACCAGAGATTAAAACTTGTCCAAGTAATAGAAACAACACCTGTAGCTTTAAGAAAAGAATATTTATTAAGAACGCAGTGGCCATTTTGGAGGTTGCTAGGCAACCACAAGAGTATTGCTGTGCCTTCTGAGCCTTGGTTTCTATAAAACAAAGCCATGCATGGACTCCCTGGAGAACAAAACAGCCCTGGAAATGATTCTACTCCCCTCCACTGTTATGTTCTCTGAGGAAGGAGGACTTGCTGGGGACAGGTCCAGCAGAAACCACTGAAGATTCGCAACACACACAACTCTGCACAGTCTAGTGACAGTGGCCACTGCACAACTCAGGGCCAAGCTAGAAGTGACAAATTATACTTGAATGGCAAGTGAACAGACTCACATGTATTCCTCCCTGTTCACGTGCACTCCATACAATTGCAGATTAACAGCTCCTTATTATAATAAACATCTTTATTGGAGACTGGAAGCAGACAGACTGAAGTAACCAATTTATACTTGTAGAAGCCACTCCTACTTTTACAACAACCAATACAATGTAAGCAGCTAGAATCCTTCGTTTGCATGAACTATATACAAGTATCTACTTTTGAGTAGACATGGGCCCGATCCAAAAAAAATTCCGATTCAGCCATTCGTGGATCTGGGCTGCTGCCAAATGCAGGCCACCGATTCTAAACGATCAACTCTTGTTTCAGGTCCGCAATCGGGAATCGGGGAGGCCAGCACCCACGGCAACCGTAGTCAGGCTCTTGCGCGCGTGCTCCTGAGTCACCCCCGCCCACGCAGCAAGCCGGCTGTCCCGGTGCGCTGCGGAGCTGGCGGCAGCGTGAGTGGCTCGGAGGCTGCCCGCGCCATTCACCTGCCCCGCAAGACAAGGGGCGGCCGGCTTGCCCACGCACCCCTTGTCCTGGGGAAAGGCGAACGGCGCAGGTGGCTTCCCAGCCACCCGCACTGACTTTTGCCTTTTGCCATTCCCCAGGACAAGGGGCGGCCGGCTTGCCCATGCGCCCCTTGTCCTGGTGAAAGACGGACGGCGCAGGTGGCCTCCCAGCCTCCTGCGCTGCCTTTTGCCTTTCCTTTGTGCCCACCCCCTTCCCCCTCCCTCCCCTGGGTTGCTGCTCCGTGGTTGGAAGGAAGCCTGCTAATCAAGGAAAGCTGGGCTTCCATTCGTGTTTCGAGGGTGACAAAAGGAGGGCAAACACAGCTCATTTCCCTGACTCCGTTGCCCCAGGAATAAATTACTAGCGCCAGAGTGTCTGCAATTCTGAACAGAAACTGACCCATCTGATCAAGTCCCGAACTAGCAAACTCCCGACGGCTGGATCAGTTGCCATGGACAGAACCGATTAGCTGAGTCATGATGGCGAAAACGCCAAAATCGGGGTTTTTTTGAAATCGTAATTCAGATCATGCCCATCTCTACTTTTGAGCACAGCGATTGGTCTACAAAGCAACAGTTCTGATTGGCCATGCCGGCACCCAAACACCAATAGCTTTGTAGACCTCAGGAGCCTTTGTTCTACTCAAGCAATACATAACAGACAGCATGAAAGGGGAGGGAAGGAGGGAAAGCTGAAGATAAGGGGGCTGGTAAAGGTTGGTTGGCTGGGAGTTGGGAAGGAAAAAGAAAGAAGCAGGAAGCAGGACTAGGGGACAGGCTATGGGAGCTCTGAGGGAAGAGAAAGAGGAAATAGTGGAGGGGAGAATATAGGTAGGCATGACATTCCTCTGCTAGTGGTGGGGGATCCCCAGCCCCTGCCACCTCCACCTCCCCACTGCTGCTCACTTGACCAGTGTGTTGGGGAAGATCACATTCAAATTTACTGAGCGATTTTTAGTGAATCAGTGTTGCCAGTGACCCTCTCTGTTATGGAGTCTGCTATGGACTATGTCAGCTTCCTGCTTCGTTGTTCTAAGACTCTGCCAAGAACTCTGTTAGGGGCAGTGTTGCCTATGCCTGCCTCCTGCCTCTCTGATGTTATGGACTGTGTCACCAACACCTGCTTCCTGCCTCCTTGAACACGAACCCCACATGGGCCCGGAACAATGCCACTAGCAGCACAGTGCCATCTGGGAGGACCCCCCGCGAGCTTGGCCAGGCACCCCTGGTCAGTTCCCATGGGGAGCTCCACGCAGGATGGCCACTGGGTCTGCCCCTGCCACTGGGCAGCCTGCTAGCCAGCCCATGGATGCATGCCACCCAAGGAGCCAGGGGAGAAGCCATGTACCCAGGCAGCAGAGAGTCACCATGGACAGTTTGCTCTAAGCCCGCCATTCCAAGGTCAGGCTCCTGTCACGTTCATGGATTCCAGCCTCGCACTGATATGCATATCGCTGGAAGCCGCCCTGAGACGGGAACTACGTGCCAACTGTCCACAGCACCTGATGGACACATATCAATACAGCCATTAATTTAAGCCAAACTGCTTGCTAATTTCCCCCTATAAAATAGCAGTTTTGGTAACAATCAGCTCCTGGTATAACATCATTTGCTGGTCCGATGGGTAAATACCTGCTGCTTCTGCCTCCCCACTCCCCTGATTTGGCTCCTGGGGGATCTGGCAAACCTAAATACATGGACAAATTAGATCCCCCGAATCTTTGTTATATCTAATAGTAAATTGCCTGACCTCTGAACCCATCAGAAAAAAAATAACAAAGCTGATCACCCACAAACAAGTCAAGCAGCTCTATGTACTTTGGGGACTCGACAGATATGTAGAAAAATATGACTATATAAATTAACTAAACAATATGACTATGTAAATTAACAACAAACAAAAAATAACTAAAAAAAGAAACTTCACCCCTCTACAAATGGGCTATCAAGAGCTCAGTATACTCCAGGTGTTGGGAGTCAGTTAAAGGGAATTGCTGGCTTGGGCCCTTGAGAGTTTATCTAATTTTACTGGAAATCTGGGGAATTGTAGTGGAAATTATGAATTAATCCCTCCTTTTTGTAATTCTTCATTTTATTAGATGCAAAAATCTCACGGACCACAAAGCTTAGTTTTACAATATCCGTTTATTAGAAGAAATGTGCTCCCAAACTTATGAATCTTATACTCGCTGCCTTGCTTAGTAAGAGCAGAACCACAAGTGACAAAAGGCACAGATTGGACACTTGTCTGCTTCCCTCAAGTTTTGATGGGAAATGTAGGCAACTTGGCGGAATGTTGGACAAGTGACAGTTGAAAAGTCCATTGGACAGCAGTCAGAGAGCGAAGCTGCGAGACCAGGATGCCTACATTTCCCATCAAGACAAGATGGGACAAGAACTGCTGTCGTCATCTCTACCGTGTTCTGAATGACTCTACAGCTTGGTCATTATTTACATCCTCAATCTCATTTCAGACTGCCTCCCATTCCTCCAGTATCATTGATAGACTCACTTGACAGGACATATACACCATCAGTGTATTTCTTAGATTTATTTGAACTGCTCCTTTATAAACCCTGGCAAGGTATCAATTAAATATCATGCTAAGCAGACTAGAGAAAAAGCCCCAGATGGTGACCCTTGCTCTAGTGCTTTATATGAGGTACTCTCTTTTCAAATTTATGTATAGATTCTTTAAATTTCCATGGGGATTTATTTATAGCAATAAAATATAACTGCTGCTCACAGCATCATGTAATATGATTTGCCTCAGAGTATTTCTGCCAGTTTTTCAAATTCTGAAAGAAATGATTTAGACCTTGCACTGAGGCCTTGAACAATTTGGGCTCACTATATGACCCAAATCACAACTTTAATGAGATGCTAAATATAAAAGCATTATGATGCTTTACTCTGTGCTGTTTTAATACTGAATAGTACATTTAAGATTTCTGCTGTATTTACAAATTCAGAGCTGCCTTCTTCTATTAGGAATGCTTCCAAGTGCAGGTGCTTTGACCTACAAAACTTAGTTCTCACTATATCTGGGCTGTGGGAGAAATGGGGACAGGAGAAATCTATGACGACCACCCATAGATGCTCCTGCAAACATATTATGAGCTTTGCTCCATGAAGGCACCAACACAATATCTGAGCTGCCAGAAACAGGTTCACCACAGGGCTAAAAGCCAAGATCTCCTCTTCTCCTTGGCGCTTAAGACCGTTGTGTTTGGGTCAAATATTTTTTATAGAACCAGGATGTACTAGGATGGATCTTCTGTTTCAGGTTGCATAGCCACAGGGTGTATCACTTGCTGTAATAAGCTATGATGGAAACATGTCCCTGTTTGGTTGCTCTTTTTTCAGGGTGGCATGTTTTACTTATGCAAGATGTGGAGCATGCTGAACATCAGGAAGTGCCTTATGTTTGAGTTTTTGGCCCCCACATCTCTGCAGTGGAACCAATTGCTGATTTCAGTGAATGTCAGAGCTAAGGATATCTTCTTTGTCCTCTTTGAGGAACGAAAAAAAAGATTAGGGTTAGACTTTGGGGGGACATCCTATCTTTCTCACTGTATAGATTCAGAGAGATAGACTTGCTTTCATGAAGTTTTATCTTCATGATTGTTGTCCATTTCCCTGGTTTTATTACTAGAGGCAGAATAACAAAAATACTGGTCAAGTTTGCAGGAAAATGCAAAATCCTAGGATTCGTTTACAGATGTGTACTTTTTGACCCCTACTTGACAACTACAGATGTGCTACTGGTGTCCAACATTAATATTCATTCCTGACCCATGTGACCCCCCCTACTGGGAAGTTATTCATGCTCTGGTAACAAATAACCAGGACAGTTGGAGGATTACTATCATGAGAACATGTGGAGCTGTCTTTGACTTTAAACTATTGTAGAACATGATGACCAGACTATTAACTGGTACTGACTGCTTTGAGCATAATGTTTCCGTGCTAAAAATCTTCACTCATTCTAATTTGTTTCTAGGCAGGAAAATACATATGGCCACACTATAAAAAATTCAATCAGACACCGTAAGACATCCAACAAACAATGAAATAGGACTAGGATTACACAGCAGGTGATCCTGCAGATATGAGGGCCAAGGCCATCAAGGGCTGTGTAGCTGATAACCACCAGTGTACCTGTGCTTAATATTGCCTGCTGACTCTTTTCCTAGCTCTTGCCAAATACTTTTAGAAAGTGGGTAGGGATTTTGTCCAGCAGGGCTTCTGAGTGGTCACTGAAGGTCTGATTGACTATAGATATTATAAAAACTCTGTTTGGCAATAGCTGTCACCAGAGCACAAGGATCTTCACTGTCTGACTGAAGGTAAGCTGTGTATATGCAAAAATATATTTTTAAACAATGTGTTCATTTTAAAAGGCATTATTTTAAACAGAGCCACTACCTGATATGCTGTTGAATAGTTACTACTAGAGTTTTGCACAACCTCACTTCCTGACATTTTTTGGTTGGCTCCACTTCCTGTGGCAGCCCATTACTGTAGGGTTACCAGTCCATCAGTGGGAGCGGTGGATCCCGCTCACCTGGCTTGCAGGGTGGGGGAGGGGGGGAGCACAGGGAATGGGCCTAGGATCTTCAGAAATGATGTCATTCCTGATGCGACAAGGAAGGAAAGGCCCCCCTGGGGGCTGATTTTCATCAAACCATGGGGGCCTTCCCTTCCTTGTTGCCCCGGGAATGATGTCATTCCCAGTGCGACAAGGAAGAGCTCCAAAACATACTTGTGAGTTAGGGCCAAGCTACACATGACGAATGACACTTGAACGGCAAGTGGATTGAGTGGAGGGCAAGTGAACAGGGAGAAATACACTTGCTGTTCAAGTGTCATTCGTCACTTGTAGCTTGGCCCTATAGTTCCCACCATGCCCCCAATGGTGCCTGCAGGCTCAAAATGAACTTGCAAGGGGTATATCATTTTCCCTCCCTGAGGATGTTCTCTTCCCCTTCCCCATCCCTGGCAGCCTCTCCCGTATGACCCAGTTGCGTAGAGCTGGCAGAGCTGGGCACAGTTGCATGGTGGGGAATCTACAAAGGCATGTAGGGGCTACTTTAGTTTCTCCTGCATACCCTTCCCCACATTATTTCCTCTTTCCCTCCTCCTGGCAGCCTCCATATGCTCATCTTTTCTACTTTTCAAACCCACTTCGCTCCTTCAAACCTACTAAACAGCTTACCTTTTATCTGCCTCCCATCTTCACCTATATTTCTTAATTTATTTCATTTATATATTGCCTTTCTCCACAATGAGGGCCCAAAGTAGTTTACATCGTTCTGTTTGCCTCTATATTATTCTCACAACAAACCAGAAAGGTTGGTTAGGCTGAGATAGTGTCACTGGATCAAAGTCACTTAGTGAGCTTCCTTAGCAGAGTAGTGATCTGAACCTGGGTCTCCCATGTATTACTCTGAAACTCTAACCACTATACTACATTGTCTTATTTAAGGGGGGTACTGTGGAACAGAAGCAAGCAGCCAGGCCTGGGAGTTACGTGGTATCAGTCCACCTGATAAGTCCACCGTCAAAGGCCCAAACAGCCCTAGAAAGGGCCCTGCCCCCTGCCCCCTTCCCCTACCTTTTACTGTTAGTAACCAACCCTGGAATACTACGTAAGTTCTTATGTTTGCCTAGAAACAGTCATTGAGGGCCGCCTCAGGGTAACGTGACTGGTACACCTTTTATCATTTGGGTTTTTTAAAATAATCCCTGACTTTTAATTTTTTTTTTTTTTAGATTTTAGATTTTTTTCTGCAAACCTGGGCCATTTTTTCAGGTGTATAGGAAGATCTGTCTTGTCTGTCCATGGCTCCAGTCAAAAGTAGCATCAGATGAGGGCAACTTGGCTATTAGTATATAAGATGTTAATTAAATGTTAATCTGGAGTTCATAGAATGCTAGACTAAATACTGGAATCTTCAAACTATTGCTCTAGACAATACGATGGAATATTATTATTAGAATGCAACAATTTAGAGAGGATTTTTTAAAATTTTGCTTCTTGATAGTATTTTACAAAATTTGGGGAAAGTACCCCCACCTAAATTGTTCCTGAAAGTTCTTTTCCCTATATGATAGTTTCCAGGTTTTATTTTGTATGTAATTTTGCAATTCATATTTATTCCTCTGGTATAAAGCTTAATTAGAAGTATGGAGGGTGACCAATATTTCATCCAGAAAGAACTTGTGCCGGCTTTATAGTTTCCTCAGGCACTCCAGTCGTGGCTAGTCAAGATTAATTAGCTTGATAACCTACAAAACTATTTCTCAGCTTCCATTTGCTACGCTTGGTAGTGTCAAGAGTCAACGACTGAAAATGAGCTGGATTTTGCTTCATTCATGCCCTCATAATCATAACTTGTCCCTTCAAGATCAGGTTCAAGGAATATTTCAATATAAATTACACCTTTTTAAAAGCATTAAAATATTATTTATTTATGAGGTATGCCTTTCTTCAGTGAATTCTTTTAAACTGGTAAGCAAAAAAAAATTATAAAATGTTATATTAGTGCTATCACATTAAAGAAAAACCAGTACTAAAAGAATCAAAACACCAACTACAGCACAGAACCAAAAAAATATGGTCTAACCTGCCCCCCACCCCAAGCTGGGGAAAAATAATCAAATCTCCATGTCATAAAAGTACAGGGATGCCAGCTCTGGGTGGGAAATTCCTGGAGATTTGGGCATGAGGCCAGGGATAGGGATGTGACCTCAGTTGGGTGTAAAGTCATAGAAGCCATCCTCAAAAGTAATCATTTTCTCCAGGGAAGATCCATAGTCTGGAGATCAGTTGTAACCACACCTGGATTTTGGCAACCCTAGGCTAAACAAACCACCCACGGAATGGAATTCCCAGTCTCCAGGGCAGCAAAAAAGAAGGTCCTGCTTCTTGAAGAAGCCAATCTGGGCTTATATTAATAAATTAGTACTTGAAGAAGGGCTTCACTTCTTGTTCTAGCCTCAAGGATATTTATACAGTGGCAGAATGACAAGATTCTATGATCCATTATGCTTGCAAATCAGCACTCAGGTTCCTGCTCTTAGGTTCACACAGCAGAGATAGATGTGCAGTGCACAAAACAACATCCATTTATTAACAAGAAGATACAAGTATGGGAGCAACTGCTTTCAGGACAAGGGAGCTCATGCTGGCTACAATTCTAAGTAAAGAGAAATAACAAGCAGGGACTCGACCCAATGAGACTAAACAATAAATACACCACAGTCCTAAAATTACCATAATTACTATGACACCCCTCCTTTGTCTTAAACAACTTAAATGGCACTAGAGGTGTTTTTCTAAATTCAAAAACAACAAAATAATTTATTTAACATAGATGGGAAAGGTTATGTGAAATCAGGGTTGAAAATTTCTGAGGTAACATAACTCTGAGGTAAAATCAATTGCATACACAGCCTTAAGGTATAATGTTTCAGGCTAATACAAGTTTCTTAAGCTCTTCACAGTTACTTAAATCTTTATGTTGAGAGGCTTTTGTTCCAGTGTTTTCCCAAAAACTCTAGTGTACTTTCTTGAGTATTCTCTTACTCTCCTTGGTTTCCAGAAGGCTGGTACCTTCTTTCCAGGACCCAACTAGACATGGGCACGATCTGAATTACGATTTCAACCCCCCCCCCCCATTTTGGCGTTTGCGCCATCGTGACTCAGCTAATTGGTTCCATCCACAGCAACCGATCCAGCAGTCGGGGGTTTGCTTGTTCGGGACTTGATCGGATGGATCGGTTTCTATTCGTAATTGCAGACACTCTGACACCAGTAATTTATTCCCGGGGCAACGGAGCCAGGGGAATGAGCTGTGTTTGCCCTCCTTCTGTCGCCCTCGAAACACAAATGGAAGCCCAGCTTTCCTTGATTAGCAAGCTTCCTTCCAACCACGGAGCAGTAACCCAGGGGAGGGAGGGGGAAGGGGGTGTTCTGAAGCCATGGGCACAAAGGAAAGGCAAAAGGCAGTGCGGGAGGCTGGGAGGCCGCCTGCGCCGTTCGTCTTTCCCCAGGAGAAGGGGCGTGTGGGCAAGCCAGCCGCCCCTTGTCCTGGGAAAAGGCAAAAGGCAGTGCGGGTGGCTGGGAGGCCACCCGTGCCGTTCGTCTTTCCCCAGGACAAGGGGCGCACGGGCAAGCTGGCCGCCCCTTGTCCTGGGGAAAGGCAAAAGGCAGTGCGGGAGGCTGGGAGGCCGCCTGTGCCGTTCGCCTTTCCCCAGGACAAGCGGCATGCGGGCAAGCCGGCCGCCCCTTGTCTTGCGGGGCAGGTGAACGGTGCGGGCAGCCGCTGAGCCACTCGCACTGCCGCCAGCTCCGCAGCGCACCGGGACAGCCAGCTTGCTGTGGGGGGGGGGCGACCCAGGAGTGTGCGCGCGCAAAAGAGCCTGACTACGGTTGCCCTGGGCGCTGGCAACCGTAGATCCGGCCCTGGGAATGTCCCCTCCCTGAGGGGAGGCAGCTTGTTGCTGGGTTAAAAACTTTCCCCCCCTCTACTCTAAGTGTGTGTGTGTGTGTGAATGTCACCTCCCTCCCTGAAGGGAGGCGGCTCATCACCGCCTCCCCCTGCCTGCCGGGCCTGGCGGCCGCTGACACCACCCACCATTCCTATATCGCTGGAAACAGCGGGGCGCCCTCCCGCTTTGGCCTTCCCGATTCCGGATAGGAAATGGGACTTGATCGGTTAGAATCGGTGGCCTGGGTTTGGCAGCGGCCCCCGATCCATGAACGGCTTAATCGGTATTTTTGGGGGGGATCGTGCCCATCTCTAGACCCAACCCCTTTCTCTTGAAACACCAATACTCATCTTGAGTACTGACCCTTTAAGGTCCTCAAAGGCAGTTTCTAACCACACCAGACCAGAATTCTCTTCAGAGCTAACTCCCTATTTGACAGGGTAGCAAAAGTCTCCTCTCCTTAGAAGAGCCATCCCCTTTCTCTGGCCCAAATGGGAGTCAGTGCCTATTTTCCAGACCTCCTTGCTGACTTTCCTCCTCTCTGTGTTAAGCTGCTCTTAGTGAGGGCTGAATCTCGAAACTGTCAGTACTTGACTCCTGACAGCTAGGTCTGAAATCAGACTCCTTTCTCCCTAGCATCCAATTCAGAAGTCTTTTCTCTATTTGTGTTACCCAATCAGATTCCTTGGAGTAGCCTGTCACTCAAAGCTTTCCGTTTCTGTGAAGCATTAACATGTCACAGTCCTTCAGCTGTTTGTACAGCACTTCTAAGCTTTTAAAAAGTGTAGTCCCTCTCAATTACACTAACACTTTAAAAAGGATAACATGGGTTAGATTTGTCAAACTCTGTCAATAGTCCAGTCCACTCAGGCACACAAGTGTCTTGATTTACATCTGTGAAATTTTGGATGGTATATCAAAGTTGCCCCCAATTCAGCAACCTCTTGTGAGCATAAGGGCTCCAGTTTATGAAACAGCCCTGGTGTATAGAAAAAGAGAGAAAGAAGTACATTTACTTAGTACATTTTAATCTCATTGTTTTCCTGATGAGCTCATTGTGATTACATCACTTTTGTGATGTGCATTACATTGTGATTTACTTCCCACCTTCATTTTATCCTTAGAACAACCCTGTGAATAGGACAGATTGAGAGATGGTGACTGGCCCAAGGTTACCCAGCAAGTGTCATGGCTGAGTGGACACTTGAACCTGGGTTCCCCATATTGGTATACTCACATTAATTGTCATTGGCCCTCCTTTCTGTTCTTTGTGTTATGTGCATATTTATTGAATTATTTTTATACTTTTTCTAATGTTGTTTTTATTTTGTTAATGTTTTAATGTTTGCCACCTTTGGGACCATGTTTGGGAGAAAGGTGGCATACAAATGTTTTAAAATAAATAAATAAAAATAAATTTTCTAGTCTGAAATTATAACCACTATACAATGCTAGTTAGAAGAAGTTACAGATTCAGAAACTGGGTGCAGAGATAAAGAATGGATTAAATTGAATTGGGGAGGCTCATCTTGACTGTCAATAGGATTATTCAAGCTAGGGGAGGGCAGTTAGTGATCAAAGGCAAGAGGGATCAAGTTTTCTTCCCCACCCCCTTGACAACAATAAGATTATGGAAGCTGAAGAGGAAGAGTAAATAAAAGAAGAATTTTCTCCTCATGACCTCACCCCTTTTCTGCTCCTATGGGATATTCTGCCTAAGGCCCGTCTTGTATTACTTCTTTGTGGCAATTTTGATTCCTGCTCTTTTCATTGTATATACTAATAGCCAAATGGCCCTGTGTGAGGGGAGTCTCACCAATGTTCCGATATAGGGAGACGCCAGCCAAGACCCTGCTCTTTAGTTAAACCAAGGCAATAAAATGTTTATTAGAGAATACATTCAAATGAACTGATGCACTTTAAACGATGTAACTAAGGAGCATACCGACAAGATAGGCACCCACATTTATATCTTCTTACAAACAGAATCAAAGTAAAAATGGTTTACAATAACAAGATAGTTTACATAAGGCAAACAAGCTTAAGTCAGTAAAATCCTGAAGTTAGCAGTAATTTCTAAAAGTTGGCAGGTCATATAAATTACAAAAGGGTGACAGTTAACACTTTTTTAGTACCTCTTGTTATCTTTTGGAAAACTAGAGGGATAGAATCATGAACTGATAAGAAGGGTGCTAAGAAAACAAAACTACAACATCCAAGGTTTTCTTGCAGTCATGTCCCTTGTTAACTCAAAATACTTCTCTATCTCACTATATTTACATACATTGCAATTTCTAAAGAGAAAAGGAAGAGTGAAAGTGGGTGAAAAGTATTTAGAATAAGGCAGGTGACAGTCTCTTCCATAATGCTCTTTTCAGAAAATAAAGCTTATGGGGGATTTAAATGAAAACTGTACCTTTAAAAGAAAATCCTTTAACACCCTGATCTGTGGATACTTACATCTGGAAATTGGAGCCATGAACGGATAAGTCTGATATTTGTAAACACCTGAAAAATGCCCCAGGTTTGCAGAAAAATCTGAAATCTAAAAAAATAATACATGGGAAGGTTTTTAAAAACCCACAATGATAAGAGGAGGGCCTATAGCTTTAACTAGATGTCCTCAGTGGCTGTTGCTAGGCCACTGTAACAGCCAGTATTCTAGGTTTGGCTCTGTAAGTAAATGGCAGGGAGGTAGGGTTGCCAGGGACCTGCAGTCCCTCGATAGGGGATCCCCAGGTCCCTGGAGTCTCCCGGTGGGGGATTGGTAGCTGCTACTCACCCCCGGCTCACGTGATGATGTTACTTTTGGGAGTGACATCACCATGCGGGTTCAAAGGGCACCCTGGGTCACAGGGGGCCCTTGTCCCAGCCAGCGCAGGCTGCTCTTGCCTGTGTGACTGTGGCCTGCTCTCATTTGGTACACAGGGGCTGTGGCTGCAAGAGTAGGTGGCAGCACACGAGAGCGGGCGGTGATGGTGGCAGTGGTGAGAGCAGCTTGCTCTTGCCTCCATTGCCAGCTCTCTCTGCCGCTTCCACCTTCTCTTGCCATCACGGCCCCTGTGAGCCGAACAAGAATGGGCCATGGCGGTGAGAGCGGGTGGTGGTGGTGGCAAGAGTGGCCTGCTCTTGCTGGCACCACCTGCTCTCATGGTGTGGGAGCACACCCCCTGTCCGGGGGTGTGCCATGCCACCTGGGGAGGGGTGCCCCAGGGAACATGCCCCCCAGCCAGGTAAGTGGGAATGGGGGGAAGGGGTGGGATCAGAGGATCCCCCGCCCTGGGCGGGGGAATGGCAACTCTACAGGGAGGGGGATGGGCCCTTTCCAGGGCTCTTTTGGCCTTTGAGGGCAGACTCATTGGGGCCAGACCAAGAAGCAACTACTGCATGACTTGATACTACATGACTTGCATGACTCCCCCAGGCCTGGCTGCTTGTTAAGTGTTCCACAGCAGTCTCCCCACAAAAGCCAGTATAATATAGTGGTTAGAGTTTCAGAGTGGGATCTGGGAGACCCAAGTTTGAATCACAACTCTGCTGTGGAAGCTTACTGAGTGACTTTGATCCAGTCACGTACTCTTAGCCTAATCTACATCTCAGAGTTGTTTTGAAGATAATATAGAGACAAGGAGAATAATGTAAGCTGCTTTGGGTCCCCATTATAGAAAAAGGCTGTATGTAATAGAGTAAATTAATAAATATAGATGACTATGGGGGAAGATAAAAGGTGAGATATTTAGCGGGTTTGAAGGAGAGAAGGATATAGAGAAAGGTAGGGAAAGGTGAGCAATGGACACCTCCAGGAAGAGGAAAAGAGGAAATAGTGTGGGGAAGGGGATACAGTAGGGTTGTCAAGTGCCAAACTCGTTGCGAGCCAACCAACAATCTCCTGCCATTGGCAGGCATCCTTGGCATGTAATCATGTGGGGAGCAGGAACGTATGCACACTTTTCACAAGGGTCAATTCTTTAAGAATCAACCCAAAATATAATGTCACATTGTGGCAGGTTATAGAGGTGCTCAAGCAGGTGGTATAAAGGTTAAGTGCTGCACTCCTCCACCCCCCGCCCCCACATTTCCTGCCAACCCTAAAATATAGGGAAAAGTGAAGTATCCCTCTGTAAGTCCTTGCTGGATCTCTACTGCACAACTAGGCCTAGCTCAGCTGGCAGCATGCAACTGGGTCATAGAGGAAATGGTGCTGGTTGGGGGAGGGAGAAGAAGTCAGGAGGTTAGACAATGGAGGGTGGGAAGGACAGAAGGAAGCAGGAAAGGGGAGAGACAATACAGAGAGCAGGAAAGGGAAAGAGGGCATGATGGCAGAGGGGAAAAATGAGAGGCTCTTCACAAGTCCTTGCATGTCCCATCCCCCCCCCCCCCGTATTTCCTAATTCTGCAGGAATAAGCATCGTACATCCAAAGCCCTGACAGGTGAATGTTCTAAGGGCCACAGCAGGCATGACAGAAGACCCAGGATTAGCTCTGCCTTTTTAAAAATTTCTCAAAAATTACCATGGGGCAAAAGAGACTCGCCTAGGAATTTTACTGAATATTGTGAGCACGCTCGAAAATCCCCATGTCTGACATAGGTTCTCACCACTCAGAACAAAAATGCAGTTATTCCTGATTTTAGTAACAAAATGTTTTGTACCATCAAATGGTACAAAAACGGCACAGAATGCAAAAATTATATAAAACAAACAGATTAGGAATATAAGCAACAGAAATGGGACAATTAAAAAAGCTCACAATGACAACATATAGAACTCACACACACACAAAAAGGGTACTTTCATACATACCTAACCTTGGCAAGGAAGTGCTTAACGCTGTCCTCTTGGGCCTAGTGAACATCAGCAAAGCTATTTCCATTGCCAAAATCAATTGCCAACATTTTGTTAACTTGTCCCTCTTCCCCCCAACCTTCCTTTAAAAATATTAGCTCTAGGGCATGTATTTTCCCTGTGCAGTACTAGTGCACACATCTTCATTTAATTTAGAAAAAAAAGGAACAATGGCAAACAACTGATTCTGTCTGTTTCCCCTTAAACAAAGCTATTGCATGGGAACAGGCTATTGTGCTACTAATATTAAGTTCAAACTAATAAAACTTTAGTGCTCAAAAATATTTAGGTCCCCCCACCCCCCCACCCCGCTTTTTTTAGTGTGCCTGGAAAAGGCCTGCAAGTCCTGCTTGTTCAGGAACAGAACTTCCAGTGCACGAAGAGTTTGTACAAATTATTTTATCTCTTTTTTATGATGCTGCTGCCAGCAAGCTAAATAAACTTTGAATAGCTTTTGATCCCTCTGGCCATACTTTATTTTTAGTATATGTTCCTTTAGAGGTCAGAAAATTGGAAAAGAGGTAGTGTGTAGGAACTAGCAAGCCTCCCTTGAGACTCACAAAGCTTGCTGTTGACAATGACATATGACATAGCAAAAAGCATGTCTAGATCTGAAGATGGCTCTAGGGCTTGGTTTAACCACTACAGGCTGCTCAGAAATTACAAACAGACATTTGGAGGCATCAGGAATTATGGGGAAGAGGCAAGGGGACTGTGTGTGAGATACTTAACCATTTCCTCAGTCTTTCACCCTTGAACACCTCACCTAAATCTAGTTCATGTCAAGAGTAAAATGAACTCTGAGGTTTTACAACACAATACAGGATATTATTTGTCTGTAATGACAAGCTGAACACCAAAATGGTTGCAGAATGTGTTGTTAGCAGTCAGACTCCTTCCTCACACTAAGAGGGCAGTTAATGGATGGAATATCCTAAATGCCCCTCATATGTCCAAGGCACTGCCTGGCTCAGAGTGGATACCAACTGGGTGGTAGCCTGGAAAACTACCAGAGTATGAGTCAGAGGTGACTGACAGCCCCTCCATGCCCCGGAGAGACGTAGAGATAACGAGAATTCCTAAGAAAATCCTTGTCTAATCCCATCAGTGCTCTGCTATTCTTCCCTTTCACCCATCTATCCTAATCAAAACTATTAATCAAACCTGAGAGCTTTCTTCATCTAATATTCACCAGGTCATCAAGCAATATTTTCATCTATAGTCTGTCTCAGATAGGAACCATTAAACCTCTCCCCACTTATTGTTCTACCTCCAGAGAAACCATCAAGCCATTGTTTTTGAGAGCAAGATGTCAAGCTTGCCCCAGGGAATGTTTTGCCCTATAATTGGGCTCCCCAGCCATGTACTGTGTGTGTGTTTTGGATCCATATACCCATTCTCAAGTTTGCTTGAAACTCCTCCGTGAAATGCTGGTCATTTTGCTGCCTTCACGGACTCCCCTGCCCTTCGAGACTGGTAATTATTGCCCTTCCTGAGACTGCTTTCTCCCACTTTCCTCCCTGATTTTCTTATTTAGCCTTGTATGCATGCTTTTGTGATTTTCTATATATTTTTGCCTTTTATCTCTCTTTAATAAAAAGACCTTTCGGTTGAATATTTGCCTGACTTATTTGAGAGTTTTCTAAGGAATAATCCCTGTAAACATTGGTGGAGATTCCCAGTTACTCCTTCTTGCTTACCTTCTTGATGCTAATTCCCTCCATCAGTTAAGGAGACCTCCTATTTGGGTAACAGGGTTTGCTCATAGAAACCTTTCTGCCACATCAGATCTTGCTAATTTAGAACAAGGAAGGGCTGTTTTTCACAATCTGGCACGGATAAAACTTTGGATTCATGTATAACTTAGTACAAATGCTTCAGTTATACTATTCAGTATTTGCAGAATACAGAAGTACTTAAAGTAACATAAAAAAGGAGACTGGAGTACTTTTATATTGCACAGTTGATTATGGAACCTCATAGCTCCTTGTCCGGGAGGGTTTCTCCTTCAAGCCGCTTCCCGCCCCGAAGATCTCTGGCATTGATTGTGTGGGCCTGGTGTGGAATGCCAAGGAGAGTTTGGCTGTCTGCTTGGTGTACCGACCGCCCAGCGCACCAGCAGACGCCTTACCGCGCCTGCTAGAGGTGGTTGCTGGGTGGGCCTTGGAGTACCCCAGGTTGATGGTGCTGGGGGATTTCAATGCCCATGTAGATGATGCCACCTCGATACAGGCCACGGACCTGGTGTTAGCCATGGCAACACTGGGACTCTCCCAATTTGTATCGGCACCCACACATGAAGCAGGCCACACGCTAGATCTGATCTTCGGGATGGGATTGGATGTGGTTCTGGATAAAGTAGAGTTGGTGCCATGGTCAGACCATGCGGCCCGGCCGTGAAGGCCCGGCTGGGCATGCCACCCCCCTCCTGCAAGGGTGGTGAGCAAATTTATGCTCGCCCGCGGAGACTTATGGACCCAATTGGGTTCCAGAATGCTCTGCGAGAACCAATGCTCCACGGTGGGTCATTAGATGAGCTAGTGGAGGGCTGGCAAGTCCGGCTCTCTGAGGCCATCGATGAAATCGCCCCCCGTCGTCCTCTTCGCTGCTGGAATCGCCGGGCTCCTTGGTATACAGAGGAGCTGCGGCAACAGAAACGGGAGCTAAGACGACTTGAACGCGTGTGGCGGCGATCTCGTGACGAGGAAGCAAGAACATCTTATAGGCTGTTTATGAAGTCCTATGAGATGGCAGTGAAAGCTGTGAAGAAAGAGTATTATGCAGCTTCCATCGCATCAGCTAGCTCTCGCCCAGCTAAATTATTTAATGTGGTCCATTCATTGGTCTCCCAATCAGGTGGAGACCATCAAAAGTTGAATTTGGAGATAAGCTGTGAGGCTTTTGCGAGCTTTTTTACTGATAAGATCTTGCTTCTCCACCGCGACTTACCAGCCACAGTTGATACAGTAAATGAACTAGAGGCCCCTTGGCCGTCTTTGGGACCCATATTAGATCATTTCAGCCCTCTTTTCAGGGAAGAGGTGGAAGGATTCTGCATGTGGTACGGCCTACCACGTGCCCCTTGGACCCGTGCCCGTCATGGCTGGTGAAAGCCAGTGTTGACGGGCTTCAGGATTCCTTGGAGGCGATTATAAACCTGTCCTTGAGCTCTGGGGTTTTTCCCAAGGCGCTGAAGGAAGCTGTGGTACGGCCTCTTCTGAAGAAATCATCATTAGATCCTGCTGACCTGCTCAATTACCGACCAGTTTCCAACCTTCCGTTTTTGGGGGAGGTGATTGAGCGGGCGGCAGAGAAGCAACTGCAGAATTTCCTGAAGGAGACCTCAGCCCTAGACCCCTTCCAGTCTGGTTTCCGCCCGGGACATGGGGTCGAGACATTGTTGGTCGCCCTCACAGACGATCTCCGCAGACATCTGGATCAGGACGGATCAGCACTGCTGATTTTGCTGGATCTGTCAGCAGCGTTTGATACGGTCGATCATGAGCTTTTGACCCACCGCCTTGCCGATGTGGGGATTCAGGGGACAGCACTGCAGTGGCTGGTCTCCTTTCTCCATGATTGGGGACAGAGGGTGGTGCTCGGGGAGAGGGTGTCATCTCATAGGCCACTGGTTTGTGGTGTGCCACAGGGAGCGATACTCTCTCCATTATTATTTAATATCTATATGCGCCCCCTTGCCCAGCTGGTGCGGAGTTTCGGGCTTGGGTGTCACCAATACGCGGATGACACCCAGCTTTATCTGTTGTTGGACGGGCAGCCTGGATCGGCCCCTGATGCCCTGGAGCGTGCTTTTGAGGCTGTGGCTGGTTGGTTGAGACAAAGTCGGCTGAAATTGAATCCCACGAAGACGGAGGTCCTGTATGTGGGTCCTGGGGAGATGGCTTTGGGACCTCGGCTTCCTACACTTGATGGGGCAGCACTTACACTGACCCCGAGGGTTAGGAGCCTGGGGGTGATTCTGGATTCCTCCTTGAAGATGGAGGACCAGATCACTGCAGTTGCCAGGTCTTCCTTTTATTATCTTCGGCAGGCCAGGCAGCTTGCCCCTTATTTGTCTCCCCGTGACATGACTACAGTGGTCCAAGCAATGGTCACCTCTAGGTTGGATTACTGTAACGGGCTCTACGCTGGGCTTCCCATGGGCCTGATCCGGCGGTTACAGCTGGTACAGAATGCAGCAGCGCGGGTCATTGCTGGAGCACCGGTGTGGGAGCATATTACACCGGTGCTACGCCAGCTGCATTGGCTGCCAGTGGAGTACCGAATCAGGTTCAAGGTTTTGGTGTTAACCTACAAAGCCCTACGCGGACTGGGACCGACGTATCTGAGGGACCGTCTCTCACCATATGAGCCCCGGAGGACTCTCCACTCTGGTGGAAAACATCTTTTAAGTGTCCCTGGCCCTAGGGAGGCCCGCCTGACGTCGACCAGGGCCAGGGCCTTTTCAGTCCTGGCCCCGACGTGGTGGAATGCTCTGTCTTGCGAGACAAGGGCCCGGCAAGATTTGCTTGCATTTCGCCGGGCCTGTAAGACAGAGCTATTCCGCCAGGCATATGGCTAACACCGGGCAGTGCCCGCCCCCCCCCCCGTGAAGGGGGGGTTAAACCATCACCCCTATGTAAACACAGAGGCATGTATGAACCACTATGCAGCATGAATTGTTATATTTAATGTTTTTAAATGTTTTTAAATGTATTATTTAATGTTTTTAAATGTTTTTAAACATGTTTGTATTTGTTATCCGCCCTGATCCTGCGAAAGCAGGGGGGCGGAATATAAATATAATAAATTAAATTAAATTTAAATTAAATTAAATTAAATTAAAAACAAATGTAATAACAAACCAATACTCCCCTCCCCATAAAATCCAAATAAAAGGTCATTTTGGCCATAGTTGGGAGCAGAATAAAATTTTCCAAAGAAGCTATGTAAATATTTAGACATACATTTTTGCAGCAGACTAGCAACCAACAAGTAGTGATAAGTAAAAGAAAAAGAAATACTGTCCTTTCCTACTTCCTTTTTGTGAAAAAGGGTAATACTGAAAAACTCTTTATTCCCTTTACCTTTCTTTTTCTCTTCCATTTTATTTTTCTATGCTTGTACCAATACATTTCCCTCTATATTTTCTACAATATAGCAGTTTCTTCAAGTTTGGAAGCTCCAGTGATTTCACAGAGGTATTTGATATGCAAGAATCCCATTGCAGTGGAACTGAAGAAATCGGAAGAAGTTAGAACTTGAAGATACTCTGGGCCTCAGGTTGAACAATGTGGCCTGATGAGTTCTCCTTGTTGATTTACAAAATGCAGCCCTAACTTATGAACTTCTAATGGGGCTCCTCGGGGGTCATTTCGTAGAAAAAGAGCTTCAGGAACTTATTAGCATAACTCATTAGCACAACTCATTAGCATGTGACACACCCCCTGACATCGCCAGAAGTGTGTCAGAAGGCAACACCCACCCCTCAGGCTCCACCCCAAAAATCCCAGGTATTTCGCAACTCAGACATAACAGTAACAAGTGCTTCTATAGTGCTTTTCTAGACACATTAGTGCCCTCTCATCACAGAGAACAAAGCCAGCTGTGATACTGTACATCTGGGGAGGGGGGGAGATAATAGCAACACTCACCACCATGGAGGTCAAAGCTTGCAGGCCCAGAAGAAAGAGGTGCACGCCCAACTCTGAGGCTGCTGCAGCCTGCAAGTTGCCTCTCCAGCTTGCAGGCAAAGAGGAACGCCTGCACAGGCCACAGTGGTGCTAGCTGGCCGTGGAGCCAGCTCCAAGCCTGCTGCAGCCTGCATATGGCCTGCACTGGCTTCCAAGCTGAGAGGATGGGCTGGGTAGGCCAGAGAGGCCCGGCTGACTGTGGGGCTGGCTCTGGAGGCTGCTGCAGGCCACCTTGACCAGCTTGCAGGCCAGGAGGACAAGCCACAGTGGTGCCAGTTGGCTGCGGGGCTGGCTCCGGAGGCCGCTGTGGGCCACATGCCACCTCAACTGGCTTGCAGGCTGGGAGGATGGGCCACGCAGGCCTGAGCAGCCCGGCTGGCTGTGGGGCGCTGCTTCAACCAGCCTGCTGCCACCGCCGCTGCCGCCTGCTGCTAAAGACAGAGGCAGCGCGGGGAGGAAAAGGAATCATGTGGGTGGGGCCACCACCCACGTGATCTCTTTTCAGAGGTTCTGGAACAGCGTTCCGGCACATTCCCCCTCAAAATGAGCCCTGGAGCTCCTTTTACTGATGCAAGATCTATCTATTTCATAGGTTTAAATTAGGGGTGTTCCTTTTTCATTCATATCATGTTGTTTTTGCATGGAACTCATGACAACATGCACTCTTCTGCATTTTCAAATTTAGCCCTTTTGAAATTGCAGCTTTTATTTTTTACCTGATATCTGGTATCCATATGGAGATAGAGGAGTGAGTGAAGCATTACGGAGCCGCACAACCACCTATATACTGCGCTCTTGAAAAAGATATTCTGAAACAGGAGGTCAGCTTCTGCTCTGTTGAGCGCATGGTGGCCCTCCTTCCTCCCTGCGGGCTCGGTGTTCTAGCTGCAGATTCTCCTGGCTGGGAGTTGGTCATCGGAACATGTTCATCGGAAGACCCCTGCAGTCAAGAAGAAAGGAATACATTCTACATTTTTCAAGAGACTCTATTGGGACATTACCCCCTGGGGGAGGTTTGGCTTTTTGGGTTGTCCATTCTTTGTGTTGTTCTGAAATTCTAAAGGAGCTGGCATTATCAGCCTTATTCAGAAGGACTTTATATAAAAGTGTTTGGTAATTTTTGCCATATTTGTGTGTTGTACAATTCATCATATTGTGTTGGTTTGTAGACCTTATTTTTTACATTGCCAGGGTTTCTATCACAATTAGGTATTTTATACTGTTTTCGTCCAACTTTTCTGCAGCTATTTTAATCACCTTTTTCTGTTTTGTTGTTGTTGTTGTTGGTGGTGTATGTGTGTAATATGCCTACATTTTACATCTCTTATTCTATTCCTGGGGATAGTGCTGGTGATGAAATGGAATAAGCTCATTTGATCACAGTGTGACTTACTTCTCAGTTTTCATTCACAGTATTTGGCAGCAAAATGGATGATTTCCCTGCAAGTGATTGCTATTTCCCTGAAGCCTTCTTTTTTTCATGTGTTTATATGTATATTGTTCATCACAAAGGTGGAATTATTTCTACCCACAACATACCTAAAAACACACCTCCTTTCCAACTTAAAAAACTAGGGAGAATCAAAGTGAATAAAGAGAATGTTATCTTGTATTTATTTTCTATTGTATTTACTTCATTTATATTCTGCCTTTCTCACCAATGTGGACTAAAAGCGGCTTATCCCTATGTAGATTGGTGAAAGGAAGGAGTGGAAAGAACAGTTTCTTTGTGTAAGAAAAGAGACAAATACGTACACATATATACATTTGTTTAATACTAAGCAGGATATCATTTAAATATTGTAAATGTGGACATGTTTCTGCAGACTAAGTCCATATGTGGTGGTATTGGCTTAAAATAAATCACGAATTATAGCATATGACAACTTATAAATTACCTCTGATTCCTAAAGTTGTTTTATTGGGTCCAAGGAGAGATTATATACCAAAACAAATGTGGTTCTAGACATATTAATAGCAGCCCAAGTGTTACTAGCAAAAAACCCTGTAAAAATAGCTCTTCTTGGCCTTTTGGCTTTGAGGCTAAACATTCTCTTCTTGGCCTTTTGGCTAAGATCAAGTATAAGATCTGTTATGACTTTTAAAAAAAATTTTTTTAATTGGATTAGATTATAATATCATTCAGCACATTCATTACCCCCTTGTAAGTCTATTTCTAACCCCCTCCCTTTCCTCCCCCCTTTTTAGTTGACTTCCAACAGTTTTCCAACCCTTAGTCTATTTTATTACTTAATTACTTAGTATCTCATATACCCTATTAAACACACACTTAATACTCTTTTCTCTAAGCTTATTAAATCTCTACTAAAAATATCTCTATATCTCTATGGTACAAGTTTCCCTTTAAATACCTCAGATAAACCGTATATTCTACCTAAGATAATGCTAGCATAATCATATATATTAGCAATCAAGATATTAAAAATATAACATTACATCCATTTTACTTTATCTAAACTCTTTACTTTCCACAATCCTCCTAATTCTAATATTAACTTAAACTCTAATATTCTATGATTCGGTTTCGTTTTCTCAGCCATGTCGGACGCTCCTCTTTGCGGGCTCAAGAGGAAGCGCCCGAGCACCCTGTCCGGGCGGCTGATCTGCGAAGATTAGCCCCCAAAACTCCCAGTGAGGGAGGCTGGGTCCGGGACGCTGCGGGAAAAGCCCCCCGGAATCAATGCGGGGGGTTAATTGCCCGTTTGTCCCTACAGAGGCCGGCGGATGTGCGCGGCGCCTCGAGTGCTGCCGGGCCATGGAAAATGGCAAAGAGCAGAATTAGGCGAGAGCCTGCAAGTAAGCAAATCCCTTCTGTTACTACAAGCGTACGTGAAGGAGTGGTGGGATCTGAAGCTAAGAAGGCTTGTTCTTCCCCTTTGCTGAGTTTCAGAATCCGGCTGGCGGTTCCCCCCCCTAAAATGGCAACAAAAAAACAAAGTCCTGCCCTGGGCAAGTCAGTTTCGGCTGCCCTAAAGGGAGAATCGTTGGAGGAGGTAGTGCGGAGGGCGGTTGGTGAAGCTATAAAACCCTTTGTTGACAAGCTGAATGAAACAGATCAAAGGGTGGGCTTAATTGAGAGCGAAGTGAAAACCATTAAGGAAGCAGCGGGGGGGGGGGCAGAGAAGTCTGCTCGGGAAAGTGCGTCACTCGTGAAGGCTACGAATAAAGAGCTCAAACTGGTGGAGAATCAGCTGATCGGGCTACAAGTGGAACGAACACAGACAATTTTGCGTCTCCAGAATGTGAAAGAGGAGGAAAATGAGGATTTACGGGGTCTGGTCTCGGAACTATTGGCAACACCCGCGAGGGCAACTAAAGAAGAAGTAAAAAGCGCCATTTTGGAAGTCTGTCAGGCTACTTCAAAATATGCAATGAAGCGTCAGTTGCCTCGCGAGATCATCATTGATTTTTCATCTAAGAGGATCCGGGACACTATCCTATATAATTCATACAATGCGGATTTGGACTTTTTGGGTAATAAAGTTAAGATATTGAAAGACGTCCCATTTCTAGTTCGGAAAAGACGTTTTAAGTATAAAAAGTTCGCAGCTCTTCTGAGAGAACGTGGAATAAAGTACAAATGGTTATTTCCGGAAGGAATCTGGTTCAGTCACAAAGATCAAGCCTTCAAGTTATTATCAGAAGATCAACTAAGGGATTTTGAGGATAAAAATCCGGAATTTCAGTGCACCAAGCAAGACGAAAAGGAGAAGTCTGAGGGGGAGGGGGAGGAAATGAGCACTGCGGCTGCAGCTGCTCAGAACGAATTGCGTCCGGGACCCAGGAGGGGAAGAAAAATTTAATTTGAATTTAAATTGTAATTTGCATTTAGTAAGGTCAACCACTCCATCAATATAACATAAAGCTTTAACTTTTGAATAATGGCAGTATGAAGGGAAAACATTTTGTGTAGCATAGCTGTTGCATGTTGTAGTTGTTGTGGTTTTTTTCCTTCCTCCCCTTGTTCCCTTTTTTCCCTTTGTATTGTTAGTTAATGTAGTTAATAAAAAATAAAAAATATAAAAAAAACAAAAACTCTAATATTCTATTACACACCCATCTTTTACTTTTTCTTGTTCTGAGCTTATTTTAAGTCTATAAGGTAACTGTTATACTCAAATATCCATTATATACTCTTTACTTAAACTATATATTGTACATAATATCTAGCTATCTTAATCTTATATATCTTATATATCCATAGTAAAACATCTATTATTTAATACTCTATAATTTTTAATTTTATCATAACCCCAATGGTAGCTTAGATTTCTATAATTATATTCCCCCTTTCCCGGTAAAGTCACTTCTCTCTTCTTCTTCTATTACATTTCAGTAATTCTCGAACTGCCACAGTTCCCATTTCACATCCCATTTTTTTTCTAGATATTGTTTCAATTTCTCCCAATCTGCATTAAATTGTCCTGGATCAAGATCTTTAAGTTTTCTTGTCATTTTGTCCATCTCAGCCATGTACAGCAATTTATAGATCCAATCTTCTGTAGTTGGTATTTCTTGTACTTTCCATTTCTGCGCATATAAAAGTCTTGCTGCTGTAATCATGTAAAATAACAATGTTCTATACTGCATTGGAACATCCTCCATTCCCAAGCTCAGTAGCAGCAGTTCTGGGTTCTTATTTATTTGGGTTTGAAAAACCTCATTAATTACTTCAATTATATCTCCCCAGTATTGCTTCGCTACCTCACAAGTCTGTTATGACTTCAATGTGCTGGGTTTAGTTAAGGATGGCTGGGGGGCATGGCGTCATAGCCTTTGGATATGGATGCACATTAGAAGAGCTCCATCTCCCCCTGCCCTGAAAACCCCATGAAATAGCCGATAGCTTTCACCAAAAAAGCTTATAATGAAAAAACAAGATCTGGAGAAAAGAAAAAAACACCCGAAATCAGTGAAAAACCTCCAGCTTTTTTTTCAAACTTCAACCTTAACAGCGTCACAAGAGAAAGGAGGAGAGATATTCAAGATGGCTGACAGATAAGCTTGTGAAGCCACTGCTGCAGTAAGTCCACTGGATAACTCCCTTGAAGCCCAACTTATGAGACTTGAACAAAACTTACTTAAACAAATGTCATTACTTATTCAACCTCTAACAACGCAACTCGCTGAGATCAAACTTGAGTTACAAAAGACAAACCAGAAAGCAGAAAATGCACTTGAGTTCGGCATTATGTCTCAGAGAGACTTGAGAGACGGGCAAAAAATAATAGAAAACCAGGAAGATAGAATAATAAATTTGGAAGTGGCAACTCGTTAGAAAAATCTTAAAATCCGTGGATTAGATGAATCAGTTACAAATAAGGAGGATTTAATCAAAACATTAACATCTTGGCTTGTTCAGCATTTACACTTACAGGAAGACTCAACTCCCCTTATAACCAAAGCTTATTGGGTTGGCTCTATTAACCAGCAAAGAAAACGGAATGTGCCTAGAGACATCATTATTGAAGTGCCCAACTATTTCAACCGAAGGAAAATAATAGATGAAGCAAGAATTAAAGATTATATACCCTTTAATGACTCCCACATCCATATTTATAGTGATCTGCCAAATAAAGTTTTAATAAAAAGAAAAGATTTAAAACCTGCTGCAGAAGCACTGAGAAGAGCTAAAATCCAATACAAGTGGCTGAATCATACGAAACTACTGGTATATCATAAAGGTCAACGTTTAATTGCTTCAGACCATGATTCAGCGATAACTTTACTCAACAACTTGGACCTAGAATCACCAATGGAGACAAGTAGAGCAAGCCAGAAGCGGAAACAGCCACACTCCCCTTCACCCGTAAAGGGGAGTAAAATACCGATAAGGGACTTAACTTGTTTAATTATCTTATCTTTTCTCTTAAATGGTGAAGTTATCATATTAATGCCATAAATCCCAGCATAAGGGGGTAGTAGAGGAGGGGGAGATGGCTCTTTTTAATGTAGCTCTCTATTGAAGTAAGCTCCATAGTTTTGGAGTATTCCAAACTAGTGTGTGCTTGTAACACGCTAGCTAAGTGGGTTTACTAGTAATTTTTTTTCCTCATAAAGTTAATACTAGCAGAATATAAGGGAAGGGGTAGGAAGAGGGAGGGAGGGTGGAGGGAGGGAGAAGAGGGGAAGAAAATATCTGTGATAGTTAGAACTTATTATCTCTAAAAGGGACTAGGTTTGAATAGGGGAGGAAACTCCTTTTTTTCTTTCTTTTAAGGGAGGGAGTGTAAGAGCTAGGGGGGAAAGCTAAATTGCTATATATATCATTTAGTTATTTACAGAGTGTGACAGTAACATTCAAACTTGAAGATATTTGGTATTCTACCTTTAAGCTTTTATAAACATTTATATATACAATAATGAAGGAGAGTTAAGGTCATATTTAGTAAAAAGAATTAATTGAAGTGTGAAAGTAACACTGTAACATAGAATACCTGAGTTTTATTTATATTATTTAAGTTTATTTTAGGATAAAAGAGGGAAGAGAAGAAATTTAAGAGATTGCCAATACTGTTAAACTTGAATTTATTGGTTGGCTCACTAAGTGTTGTAATAATTCATAAGTAATAATTTGTTAACAGTTTGAAACTTGTTTCAACATCAAAATACTCTTACAGTGCAATCCTATGGAGAGTTACTCCACTCTAAGGCCATTGACTTCAATGGGCTTAGACTGGAGTAACTCTCCATAGGATTGCACTGTTAGAGACCCAAAATGGCGATTTATATTTGTTAAAGGCAAAATAGGAAACCAGTCATATACACTAGGCTCAATTTATGCTCCAAACACTGAGCAGATAAACTTTATAGAGGACTACTTAGATAAACTTTTGCACTTCCAAGAAGGTCATCTGATCTTAGGTGGAGACTTAAACTTTATAACAAATCACAAATTAGATAGATCAAGATAAAAAAATAAACAGTTTATAAAGAAAAACCCTTTTACCAAACTGTCAAAAATTATAGAAAATAATCAATTAATTGACACTTGGAGATATCTCCATGGGAACGAAAAAGATTTTACGTACTTTTCTCCCAAACACAAAGTATATACTAGGATTGACTATCTTTTAATTTCTAACACTTTAATTAATGATTTAACTACTTCAGAAATAGGATCTATCACAATATCAGATCATGCTTGGGTAACCTGTTCAATAGTAACCAAACTTGATGCTACTAAACAAAAACATTGGGCATTAAACAAATCGCTCCTTATCAGCCAAAACAATGTTAGAGAAATTAGTAAAATCATTGAGCAAACTATAACAGATAATTCTAAAGATAACATTAAACCAAACATCTTATGGGATACAATCAAAGTTGTAACTAGAGGCAACATAATAGCTCTTTCAATGCAGTTAAATAAAAAAAGGAATGCTGTGAGGCAGGAATTATTAGATAATATTAAGAGTCTTGAAGCAAAACATAAAAAAACTTGTAGTAAATCAATATATAAAAATCTATTGAATCAACGGAAACTACTTGAATCCCTGGAGACAAATAAAATTCAGAGAAACCTTCAATATGTAAAACAAAATTTTTGGTTTAATACCCCAAAATCACTATGTCTATTATCCCATAGAATCAAAGAGAAGAAATAAAAAAATATAATTAGACAAATAATAGATAATAAAGGCAAACTACACACAAAAACAAAAGACATTGTTAATTCTTTTAAAGAATATTACGAAGCCCTTTATACATCTAAACTACCAGATCAAGGAAAAATTACTCACTTTTTACAATCACTTAAGAACCTTAAAAAAATTAAAGAGGAACATTGTCTTCTATTGGATAGTCATATTACACAACAAGAAATGCTTGATGCCATTAAGAAACTTCACAATAATAAAACTCCAGGACCAGATGGGTTTCCTTCTGAATTTTTAAAAAAATTTGCAACAACAATTTGTAAACCATTAACAGATACATATAACGCAATTTTGGAATCAGGACTAATACCACCATCGTGGACAAGGGCATCAATAACAGTTGTTCCTAAACAGGGCAAAGACTTAACTAAAACATCATCATACAGACCCATATCACTTTTAAATCAGGACTATAACATTTTTACATCCATCCTAACCAAGAGATTAAATTCATTTATATCACAATATATTCACCCAGATCAATCAGGTTTCATCCCTAATAGAAATTTAACAAACAATATATACAAGACGTTCAACTTAATATCCCACTGCCAAAAGCATCAGATAGAATCAATATGTCAGACTATGTCATTCCAGAATTGATAGTCTGCTTCACTCCCTTTCTGCAAGAAGACAAGGTCCTTTGATTTCAAAAAGGTTTATTGTGAAGAAACAGCATTCATTTCCAGACGTACATATTCCAGGATAGAGAACCTGGCCAACCAAAGTATTGTCAAGAATGACTCATAGAAAGAAAGTGGTTACATTTCACACTCCCAAGCCCAGCCTCCCCCCTGAGTTCGCATAGCAAAGCTTCTCAGAGGAATGTAGAGCTGGCCAAGGTCGAGCAGACAGATAAGAGGATTTCCTTTCCCATGGACTCAGCTCCTTGCAGGTGTTGGGGCCTAGAGGGAAAGAAGACTAAACACTACAAAGTTAAACATGGCGTTACTCAGGTTAAACAGGCTCTGACACAATATTCCTCTCCCTAGATATCGAAAAAGCCTTTGATTCTATTGAAATTCAATATTTAAAAAATACCCTTCAATATATGGGCTTTGGAGAAAAATTCCTGAGAATAATAAACACCATCTACACACAACCTACAGTCCAAATCATAATTAATAATCAAATTTCAGAAAGGATTATAATTCGTAGAGGAACAAGACAAGGGTGTCCTCTTTCACCCATATTATTCACTTTAGCAATAGAGCCATTGGCACCCGCAATTAGAGACGACAATCAAATTCAAGGTATTAATTTGGAAAACAAACATTATAAGTTAAGCCTCTTTGCGGACGACATGTTAATTTATGTCACAAACCCTCTAAACTCTTTAACTACACTTCAAAATAAATTATCAGATTTTGGCTTAATTTCAGGATTAACACTAAACCACACTAAATCTCAGTTACTCCCAATATATCTCAAGTCTAACTGTAAGAATAAAATTAATCAAATCACAAAATTTAAATGGGCAATTAATCAGATTCAATACCTAGGTATAACCATCTCAACAGACCTTACGCAGCTGTGGACTTCCGGTTTGGGATTCATGGAGGTCTGACGCAGCTCCAACTGCGGAGCTGACCGGACTGCCATTTTAACCGGCCGGTGGGGGCAAAATAGCCCGCGGCCGACTGCTCTCAGGCGGAGAGCAGGCAAAGAACGCTCAAGACCTCAGGGCGCGTTGATCTCGGGCGAGGGGGGGCTCTACGTGACGGGCCCTTTCACGACCCTTGAGGTCCCACCCTGTGACAGGTCGGCAAAGATCTCTGCGGCAGTTTCGGGGCCAATGCGGTTGGCATAAGACCTACGTACCCAAGCTTCAATAGGGGAAAGAGGAGTGGAGGAGAAACGAAGATTGAAACAGTGATTACAACCCACGGAAAGTGAAAGGGAAGGTAAAGATCACTATCTTCTGATACGGGACAGATTGTTAAAAGTAAAGAAGATTAAAAGTAGATTTTAAAACTGCAACAGGCTAATTATAACAAGGAGAAGACTCGGCAAGAGTCGAAACAGAAAAAAGACTAAGTTTAAAGAAGTTATTAAAGAATTTGGACTATTGTTTTGAATACTTGCGGTTATGGAGCTGTGAGAAAATTCTGCCATCGCGAGAGCTACTGCGGGAAGTCGGGAGACAGGAAGTACGTAATAACAATAGAGTTGCTGGAGAGAAGCGGCCCCTGCCGGAGGGCAGGAAGAAGGGAATCGCCATCTTTGAAAGGGGAAAAGCCGCGGCTTCAGCGAAAGAGGAAGTAAGCCATTTTGGATTACAAAAACCATAGAAGAACCATAGAGAAAAGACACCCGATATTTTGGATTTTCTAAAAGTTTTTTTCTTTGCAAAAAGACTGGGACATTTAAATTAAAAATTAAAAAGACGCTTAATTTCACGCCACGGAGTTAAGGAAGAGGGCGGACTCGTGGGAGCGAGCCAAGGCAAGCCCTACGATGTCGAAAAAAGAGTGGCAATCGGCAATAGAGAACCTAGACAAAAAACTCTTAGAAGTGATTAAAGAACTTAAGGACATGAAACCGGAGCTGATCAAAGAGGTTAAACAGACAGTGAAAAGTGAGCTATCAGAAGTAAAGAAAGGTATGGAAATAATGCAAAATGAACTGCAAGGAACACAGCAGAGAGTTAAAGTAGTAGAAGGCGCGGTGGAGAATTTAGCTGACACGCAACAAACAGAGATGAGGCTGATGAGGGGGAGAATGGCGGTTGCGGAAAGTAAACACATGGAGAAGCAGCTAAGATTTCGCGGCTTGCCGGAAGTGGAAAGAAAGACAGCGCAAGAACAGATGACTGAGGTGTTAGCTGAATACCTGGGGAAGGAGGAGGAGGAAGTTGTGGCTATCCTGGACGTGGTATATCGTGTAAATTCAAGAATTGCGACCCAGAGGAAACTACCAAGAGATGTGATTGTGCAATTTACGACCCGAAATATGAAAGAGAAGATTGTGACTAAACAGTTTCAAGATCCATTGGAGATTGACGGCAAGACGATTATCATTATGAAGGAAACACCCAGATCGGTGTTATTGGACCGGAAAAAATATAAGGCGCTAATTCAGATTTTGAAGGACATGAAAATCAGGTACAGATGGGAATTACCAGAAGGAGTGTCCTTTGAATTTGGAGGGGCCAAAAGACGCATCAGATCGGAACGAGAGATGGAGCGATTTATAAGAGACAATGAAAAGGACTTACCAGCAACAAGATTATGATTATGGAGTGTAAAGTTTTATCTTGGAATGTAAATGGACTTAATTCACCGAATAAGAGAAAAAGCATTTTTCACTGGCTATTAAAACAAAAATGTGATATTGTTTGTTTGCAAGAGACCCATATTCGAAAACAAGATGTAAAGTATTTAAAATCAAAAAAATTGGGCAATGATTTTGCAGCGGCCTCTAATATGAAAAAAAGAGGAGTAGTGCTTTATATTAAAGAGGAGCTGCAGCCAAAGTTTGTAATGAAAGATGTGGAAGCCAGATTTATAGCAGTGGAATGCGTATGGAATTCAAAGAGAGTGCTGGTAGTTGGAATTTATGCACCTAATGGAGCAAAAGAAAGCTTCTTTGAGGACTTAAGGAAGCAACTAGATGAACTTTCATATGACCAGATAATACTTGCTGGAGACTTCAATGGAGTGACAAATTTGGATTTAGACAAAAAATCGTCAACTGCACAAAAGAAGAGAGGATTGCTACCAAAGTTGTTTTTTGAACTGATACAACAGGAAACCTTAGAAGATGTATGGAGAAGACAAAATCCGAAAAGCAGACAATTTACGTTCTACTCCGCAAGACACTTTACACTATCGAGAATTGATATGATCTGGGCCTCAAAAGACTTAGCGTTATGGCCTAAGGAAGCGGAAATAATGCCGATGGTAGGCTCGGATCATAATCCAATTATGTGGAAATTGGGGAGAAGGAGCAAAAGGAAAGGATGGAGAATAAATGAGGACTTACTTCAAGAGGGAGAGAATATGGAGATGCTGAGAAGAGAGACAAAGTTCTTCATACAATACAACATGAATAAAGAAGTACCAACCAACAAGGTTTGGGACACTTACAAGGCGGTAATTAGGGGCATACTAATGGACTTAAATGGAAGAGCCAGAAAAAAGAAAGAGGAGAAGAGACAGGAGATTATGGAGAAAATAAAAGCCAAAGAAATACAGTTAAAGAAGAGACCAGGGAAAAAGAAAATTTACCAGGACATTAAAATATTACAAGAACAGCTGACAGCAATGAATAATAAAGAATTGGAGTGGAATCTTAAAAGACTGAATCAAAAAGGGTTTGAAGGTGCAAACAAACCTGGGAAATATTTGGCATGGCAATTGAAAAAGAGAAAGGAAAAGAAAACAATAAATAAAATATGTGAAGCTAACAAAACGTATTTGGAACAGACATCCATTAGTAGAGCCTTCTATAAATTTTATGCTAAATTGTATAATAAGAAAGAGGTGAATAAAGAATCAATAGCGACATATTTGGAGAAAATGAAGCTCCCAGTAATCTCGGAAGCGTGGAGAGACAGACTGAACAACGAAGTAACGGATGAGGAAATAAAAACGGCAATACAATCAACAAATTTGGGAAAGGCACCAGGGCCAGACGGACTTACAGCTAAATTTTATAAGACAATGGCCAACGAACTGGTACCATTCCTAAAAGAAGTGATCAATGGAGTATTAAAGGATCAACGGATTCCAGACACCTGGAAGGAAGCTAACATTTCATTGATCCCCAAAGAGGGCCAAGATCTGACCAATGTGAAAAATTACAGGCCTATATCCTTACTTAACAATGACTATAAAATCTTTGCGAAGATACTGGCAGAGAGAGTGAAGGGGTGGCTTTCGGAAATTATTGAGGAGGAACAAGCAGGTTTCTTACCTGGTAGACAAATCAGAGACAACTTAAGGACAGTGATCAATGCTATTGAGTATTATGATAAGCGTTGTGACAAAGAGGTTGGTTTCTTCTTTGTTGATGCTGAAAAAGCGTTTGACAATTTGAACTGGGACTTTATGTTTGCCACTATGGAAAAGCTACAAATGGGAGAAAGATTCATAAGAGCAGTTAAAGAAATCTACAGAGACCAGAATGCAGCAATTGTGGTGAACGATGAGACTACTAAGAAATTGACTATAAGTAAAGGAACAAGACAAGGTTGCCCGTTGTCTCCGCTGTTATTCATCTTGGTATTGGAGATACTGATGATACAAATACGACAAGATGAAGAAATCCGCGGAATAAAAATAAAAGACTTTTCTTATAAAGTTAGAGCATTTGCGGACGATATAATGTTAATTGTGGAAGACCCAATGGAGAATATGCCAAAAGTGATAGAGAAGATCAAGGAGTTCGGAGACTTGGCAGGGTTTTATATTAACAAAAAGAAGTCAAAGATATTATGCAAAAATATGACTAAGCAAAAACAACAACTATTAATGGAAATAACGGACTGTGAAGTAACAACCAAGGTGAAATATTTGGGAATTGAACTGACTGCAAAGAATATAGATCTATTCAAAAACAACTATGAAAAATTATGGACTCAGATTGAGCAAGATTTGATCAAATGGAATAGATTGAATTTGTCATGGTTGGGAAGGATTGCAGCAGTTAAGATGAATGTGTTACCAAGAGTAATGTTTTTGTTACAGACAATACCAATTATCCGAGACTCTAAGCAGTTTGAAAAATGGCAGAGGAAAATATCAGACTTTGTTTGGGCAGGCAAGAAGCCTCGAGTGAAAATGAAAGTTTTACAAGATGCAAAGGAAAGAGGCGGAATGCAACTGCCCAATTTAAGACTTTACTATGACGCAATTTGCCTAGTGTGGCTGAAAGACTGGATGACGCTGAAGAATAAGAAATTATTGGCCCTAGAGGGATATAAAAAAATATTTGGATGGCATGCATACCTATGGTACGATAAAGTAAAAGTGAATTCTATGTTCCTACACCATTATATACGGAAAAGCCTATATGCAACTTGGAAGAAGTATAGAGATTTTCTACAAGAAGGAACCCCCATGTGGGTAGTTCCATATGAAGTAATAGATCCGAGAGCTGTCGATACTGAGCAACAGTGTTTAACATATAAGGAGATAACCCGAATAGAATCTTCCAAACTTAAAATAAAGACACAGGACGAGTTATCACCCAACTATGATTGGTTTCAGTATAGGCAGATCAGAGATCTCTACAATTCGGATAGTGCAAAGGGAGGCATAAGAACAGATAGTTTGGAACTAGAGCAGACACTTTTAAAAGAGGATAAGAAGGAAATTTCCAAGGTATACCAAGTACTGTTGAAATGGTATACTAAAGATGAAATAGTTAAAGTACAAATGGTGAAGTGGGCCATAAATTTTAACAAAGAAATAACAATGGAGGCATGGGAACACTTGTGGAAAAATACAATGAAGACTACAATGTGTACTAATATTAAAGAGAACATTTACAAAATGATCTATCGTTGGTACATGACACCAAAGAAGATTGCGCTAGGGAATCTGAACATTTCTAACAAATGCTGGAAATGTAAAAAACATGAGGGCTCTCTGTATCATATGTGGTGGACGTGTGAGGTAGCTAGGCAGTACTGGGGAGAAATAATAAAAGTAATAAGTGAGATTTTACAATTTCAAATTAATAAGAACCCAGAACTCCTGCTACTGAACTTGGGAATGGAGAACATTCCAGCCCAATATAGAACATTGTTATTTTACATGACAGCAGCGGCCAGACTTTTGTATGCGCAAAAATGGAAGGTACAAGAAGTGCCAACTATTGAGGACTGGACTTACAAATTGCTGTATATGGCCGAAATGGACAAAATGACAAGAAAATTGAGAAATCTGGACCCAGGACAGTTCAACACAGACTGGGAGAAGCTGAAGCAATATGTGTTGAAGAAATGGGAGGTGGGAAGAGAACTGTGGCAGTTTGAGAACTACTGAAATATGTCAAAATGTAGAGGGGGGTGACTTTACCGGAGGGTAGAGAGAGAAATGAAAATGTCTAAGCAGCTATTTTGTTAGATTGTTATATATAGAAAAATATATAGAAAATGGATAGAAAATAATTAACTATAAGGACCGACTAATTAATATTGTTTCTGGTATAAACGTGTAACATGTTAAACTGAATAAGCCTACCTGAAGAAATATATGGATCAAATTGATTGATAACTTTTGAGGATAGTTATATAGATGTATAATTAAAGAAAGAGGAAATAAATAATATAATTAAATATAACTAAAGTAGAATGAAGACAAGATAGGTAAAAAAAAAAAGTAATATACGGAATATAAGTTAAATTGGTTGACTTATATGAATGCATGGATTATATGGTTTATATGGGACATGGTTTATAGAAATATTTGAAACCAGGAAATTATGAAATTATGTAAAAAAGGGACAAATTGTTTGTCTAATATGGAAGAAGGGACTTAAAGATAGGGTACAGAGTACTAAAAATAGTTAAAGAATTATTGCTTAGATTAAAGGGAAAGTATATGTTTGTTAGATAGATGAATTTAAAATGAGTAAGGGAAAAGGGACAAAGGGTTGGAAAACTGTTGGAAGTCTACAAAAAAGGGGGGAAAGGGAGGGGGGTTAGAAATAGGGAAATGGGAATTGATTGTAATGTGAAATTATATGATTCTAATTCCAATAAAAAATTTTATTAAAAAAAAAAAAGACCTTACGCAGCTGTTAGATTTAAATCATGTTAAAGCAATGAATCAGGTTAAATTGGATTTAGGCAAATGCGACAAACTTACCCTTTCCTGGTATGAAAGATATCACCTTATAAAAGCCTTTATTTTTCCTAAACTTCTTTTTTATATGAGAGCAATACCACTAACAATCCCACAAAATAAATTAAAGAACTGGCAAAGCATATTAAATAAATTTTTGTGGCATAATAATCGACCAAGGATCGCGTTCAAAACACTTAGACTAAAAAAAACACAGGGTGGTTTTATTACCCTGACCTAGATCTCTATCAGGTAGCTAGTAGATTACTAAACACCTTACAAATCTTATCCCCATCAGACGATATAGGATGGGTAGATATAATGCAGTCAGAGATCAAATCTATTAACATACAAAATCTGATCTGGAATGATAAGAAAGAACGTCGACAGGATATTACTAATCCCTTTTTTCAAGCTATACTCAATACTTGGGACCAATATAGATATAAAATTATGCCAAAAATCTCTAGATACTCTCCATTTCTTGGATTTTCTAAATCCTTCAAAGGAATATGGATGAAATCAAATACAACTAGATTGATAGATATCATATAAAAAAAAGTATATTAAGCAAATTAGAATTAGAACAAAAAATACAAGAAAACCTACATTGGTTTACATACTTACAACTTTCTATGTTAAACCAGATTAAGATTCAAAGTATATTGAAATCTCCTCTGACAGAATTTGAATTATTATTAGAGACTAAAACCATAAGATATAAAGGCTTGATTTCAAGACTGTATAATCTTTTGTTAGCATCACTACCTGTAAAACCAATGAAATGTCAAATAAGTTGGCACTTAGATTGTAAAGCACAATTTACATCCAAACAATGGAAAGAAATCTGGTCCTCTATGATATTAAATTCATGAATAACCATATCTAAAATCCAGTCAAGATATTACACAGATGGCATCTCACACCAAAAAAACTATCACTAATGTCTCCCACGAATTCTCCCTTTTGTTGGAAGGGTTGTGGCAACATAGAGACATTTGCCCACTGCTGGTGGGAGTGTCCCCGAATCAAGGTGTTTTGGTTGGATGTACTAAAGCAAATAAAAGAAATAACAGGCTACAACATTCCTTTTGATCCGGAAATTTTATTTTTAGATAAATGGAACATAATAAAGATCCCTTCCATTAGAAGAGATTTGATTAATAATTTTTTGGTTGCAGCTAAGAGCTTAATTGCGACAAACTGGAAAACACAAAAAATACCTTCAATAGAAAACTGGTATGAGAGAATTTGGGAATATTATGTACAAGCAAAAATATATGATAAGATGTTTCAAGCAGAAAATTACCCAAAACAAACCGACTTTACAGCCAAATGGTATCCCTTCATGGAGTACATAGCTGTAACTAGTCAGTCACCGCCTAAAAATTTATTGTTTATTACTATGGAATGTTAAAAGTTAACTTAATGTAATCTTTTATAAGGAATGGTGTTTTCTTTATTAACCAAGATGTTTTCTTTATTACTGTATTATGCGTAAATAGTAGGAATTGTATTATTAAGCTATTATGTGTTGTTGTTTGTAAGTTTTAATTGTAACACTTCGTAATTAATAAAAATTAAAAATTAAAAAAAAAGGATGGCTGGACCAGTCATACAGCCCTTCCTTTCTTTTTTAATGGACTGTTCCTCCTGAGCTTCAGCGCAGCAGCATGGCCTAAACTAATATTTACCACACTATCTTACAAATTGCACACAGAGAGCCTCTCCTTCAAGTTAAAGAACCAACAGTGGTCTATTTATTTAGAGAAGTACATTAACTTAACAATAGTGGAGAGAAAAAGTGACTAATCTAGTTAAATAGGACGGCTTCAGATTGATAACAGGCCATCTGCTTCATTTGTCCCAGGAGATATCACGCTGCTTCTCCTGATGCATGCAGGGAAAAGGGACCAAGTAGAGAGAGGAAGGAAGGAAGTTCCCTTGGACTACATTCTACCAATTAGAGAAAGTGAGTGATAGTAGAGTAGCCAGGAAGGAGACAGATACTAGCCCATCTATCTGTCTAACTCTATGTTTCTTACCTTCCTTTTGTTTTTGTTTGTAGTCTTGAAGGTCTGAGCCAGAGACTTCGCCAATCCCTTTTTCTAACAGCATTTCCCCCAGTGGTTGGTGGGCAGGTCTCACCTATGCTCTTGCTGTATTCACTGCTACTGTCTTGAGCTGAGTTGAAACAATATGAACATTATCCAGTAAGTCAATCTGTTCCGCTATAAACAAGGTTAGATTATGGATTCAAAAATATGGTGTTTGCTGAAATTATTTAGATTATTTAACAGACCTTGTACACTCAAGAGAAGACAGCAAAACCCACTGTTTTGTGTGTTTGCAACTAGAGGTGGGCACGACCCAAAAAAAATTACCGATCAAGCTGATCGGGGATTGGTGCTGGCAACGACCCCAAATCACCAATCCACACCGATCATTTCCTGTTTCCGATCTGTGGATCGGATCAGGGAGGCAAAAGCAGAGGGGCGCCCCACTGTTCCCAGCTGTATGGGAAGGTGGGTGGTGGCGGCGACCGCTGGGCCTGGCAGGCACGGGGAGGCGGCAATGAGCTGCCTCCCCTCAGGGAGGGGACGTTCACACACACACACACACACTTAGAGCAGAGGGGGAAAACATTTTTAACCCGGTGACGAGCCGCCTCCCCTCAGGGAGGGGACGTTCACACACACACACACACACACACACTTAGAGCAGAGGGGGAAAAAAGTTTTTAACCCGTCCCTGCCTCTCCAAATAGAGAGAGAGAGACACCCCATCAACATGTTTCAGCTAGCTTTTAAAAAAAAGCAGGGACAGAATCCTCCATTCCTCCCCACCCGATTTTAAAAGCAAGCAGCCAGTCTTCCAAAAGCATATTTTAAACACACACACAGAGCCGTGAATGAGGTTTTCCCACAAAATACAGTGTTTTAAAAGCAGGTTAAAAACAGAGAGTGACAGACAGAAAAACAGCCATTCCTCCTGCAAAGCCCCGTTTTTTTAAAAAGCAAAAAACATTTGGAGTGCCTATGGCTACAGAACACCCCCTTCCCCCTCCCTCCCCTGGGTCTCTTCTCCCAACTGGTGAGTGCATTGCTGCTCTGTAGTTGGAAGGAAGCCCTTCTGATCAAGGCAAGCTGGGCTTCCATTCGGGTTTCCAGGGCGACAGAAGGAGGGGAAACACAGCTCAGGCATTCCCCTGGCTCCGTTGCCAGGGCAATAGATTGCTGGCGCCAGAGTGTCTGGATCACGATCAGATACCAATCGACCTGATCAAGCCCCGAACAAGCGCCCCCCCCGACCGCTGGATCTGTTGCCATGGATGGCACCAATCCGCCGGGTCCCAATCGCGCGAACGCCATTATCGTGGGTATTTTTCTATCGTAATGCTGATCGTGCCCATCTCTATTTTAAAGCTACTGGAAACAAACACTTGATTTAACCATCGATTTCTGTAATTGCTCTTCCTTGTTGTAAGTATGTATTTTCATATGTAAATGTAAAAATTGGTATAATAATTATATATAGAATTCGTAAGTGGTCTGATATTTAAGTCCATGGATCAGGAACTTGGATGCAAACTTGGTGGAATGCCCAAGTTTATAGAAAATTCTGAAACCTTGAAAAAATATACTGAGGAGGCCAGTGGAGGCCACAAGGACCTGGCAGAGCAGCTATTGGTGGGGTGGGGTGGGGGGAGTAGAGGCCCTGCCACCTTTCCACCCTGCCTAGCAAGTAAGGAGTTGGGGGAGCCATTGCAGAAAAATGTTTTTGTCCTTGACTCCAAGGGGGTGCTGCCATTGCTGCAAATCTAGGGGGCAGGCTGGGGGGGGGGGAAGCTGCTGTGGAGAAGCTGGAGGAAGGCTGGGGAAAAGCTGTCACTGCATAGAAGCTGGTGATGTGGATACGGGGGAGCTGACACAGGGAAGCTAGGAGGTAGGATGGGAGGTGGTGGAAATGCAGGGCAGGGCATAAAAGCTGGTAGCAATAGTGTGAGGCAGGTTGTCTGCTGTGGGCTCATGGTATCCCCCCCCTTGGGACTCTTGCAAGCTCCTCTCTTATATTGTATAAATGGTAATAGCTGTAGTAAGTGTATGTTGTCTCACAGAGTTGTATTAAAACATATCTTTGTTTATTGTCTGCTTATCACATTGAAAATAGAATAGGATGTGTATTTAATTTCATGAAACTGTAAATCAGGTATGTGTTTCTATATGATATCATGTATGAAACTTGAAATTTGTACAATATACATGTAATTTTTTTAAAAAAGAAAGAAATCACGAGGAGCACCCAGTGGTGTGAAAAGAGAAACCTAAAAACTGCATACAAGGTCCAAATCAACATTAACCAGAATATTGTCATTCAACATGGTGAAGTTTTCCTGTAATATTGTAATATTTCAAAAGTAGCACATCCTACTAACTTAGAAAAATGATCGTATTTGGATTTTGAGAAGCAGTTTTAAACTGAGGTCCCCATATTAGAAAATATACAAGTGACAATTTTTCAACTTAGTCTTTGAGAGGCAGTCCTTAATGATTTCAGCTTAGTACATTCATCTCTATTCAGTAAGGGTCAGCACGTACTAAAATCATTGGGAGCTTTGCCATTGATTTCAAATGCAGTAGCCAAAGGCTGCATATAAAAGGAGTTATTTTTAACAACAGAGAAAACAAGACATACTTTCACCAATAATATTTTATGAGCGTAAGGAGAAAATGTTCTGGATTAAGGTATCTGCAGACATGATAAAGCCAGAGGAAGATAAAGGTTTTGACTGTGGTCAAATATGAGACAGATGGCGGGTAGCAGGATTGCTGGCCATGCTGCTGAATATGCCAGCCATAAAAAAGAATAGAAGAGAGATTGATCCAAAGATGAAACTGGTGCAGAGTTAATAGAAAGTAGAGGTTCTTGATAACAGAATGCATGGTGAAATGAAATACAATGAAAGAGTTTAGAAATGGAAAAAAGCATAGACCCAGCTATGCCAACCAAATAATCTGCTGTCCAGTAGTTTTGAGTCTGGGAGAAAGTGGAAATTCCAAATGCTAAAAACAGCAGTTTCATATACAATTCCACCTTGTAATTGGTCTTAGGAGTCCAGTCTATCCACAGAATAGCATACTTTAGCTGAACCCAGTTCTGAGGATGGATCTGGGTTCAGAAGCTCTACCTAGCCCTCCCTGCTCCCCCACCCCTGTTTATCTTCTGCCCATCTCCTTACATTGTGGGAAGTATCTATTGGCAGTTCATGTCACAAATTATGATACAATTCACACTGCCATACTTATTTAGAGATGAGGACATTAAATACTAAGGTTCTGGGTTGTGATTATTTCTTAATATTTTCATCAGAAATATACAGGTTATAGTTAGTTATAATTAAGTTTGCTGATTTTTTTAGCCATCTGCCATAACAGAAAAATTACAATACAAAGTAGTGCAATCAATTTAATCATAAGACAAATGATAGAATAACTGAAATAAAACTGAAATAGTAAGATGTCAGAAACCCGATTTATTGCCTACAGCATGAGGATCATAAAAACTTCTGTGGCATTTTGCTGCTGCCAAAACAAAATTGGCTATGCTCTGTGTAATTTTCTTGTTGTTATTAACATGCAAGTATTCTAATTTCTGCAAGTTAGACAGATGAACTCCACCCAACAGTAACTGAGACAAAAAAACCCCTCCCTTACACCTTCAGAGATGCAACAATGGAACATAATGTCTTTTATTACATCTTCCCTGCAAAAACTGGGAGAGAGCTTAAAAACAGTGTTATGGTAGTGCCCATCCAAAATAGCTGACAGCATCTGCTACCTCCTAAATAAACACTTTCATAAAAGAAAATTTAGAAAGAACCAATAAATAAGATTTAAATCCCTAATCAAATTTAATTGGGACTTACAGTAAGTCTGTTTTAGAATTAGACAACGAATGATGGATCGTTTGGAATGAAAATATTGTGCACTTGGTTCTTAAATTCTTTTCAGTAGCATCTGGCACAATTCCACAGACATATCCAATAGAAATGCCTTTGCCAGGGATCATCTGACACTTTGTTTGCCCAGTAGGCTGAATTCAATTGAAATTCTTCTAAGTAAATTTTAAAAAGCATGTGTATAGCAACAAGCTGTAGTATTCATCTTTTTCTACTCTGGATCCCCATGTGACCTCAAATTAAGCATAAGACCATCTTTTAATTGTATGTCTTCTTATCCATCTTTGTTTTGCTCATTAACTCCCCTCACCTCAATAAAACAGAAAAGGATGGTGGTAGTGGTGGTGGTAGTACTGTAACCTACCTTAAATCAGTATGTGACCAGATTAAGATGAAAAAGCTAAACCGTTCTTTTCAATAGGGTACTTGCCTTCTTCCTGATAGCCTCCAAGTTTACTTTTTTGATTGCCTGATATCTATCTGACCGTTTGTCAAACACTGTAAAGGTGGCTTACAATATATAATCATAACAATCATAAAAAACTCATAAAACTCCAACTATAAAAGCAAGAATTATAAAAGCAGTTTTACAGACAACTAAAAAGTTAAGATAGACTCCACAATAATAATCACCAGCATAATGGCATACAACATAAAATTATCAAATAATGAGGAATATAGGAAAAGGAGACTCCGGGGGGGGGGGAACACTTTGAAAAGAAAAAAATAAGCCTCATGCAGAAGACAAATAAACATTTGACAACAACAGTGAGAAATCTACACATAAGTATTGATAAATTTCCAAATATCTAAAAATAAGTCCATCCACAGCTGTAGTCTATTTGCCATGTGTTCAAATATAGATAAAGTTGTAGGTCTTCCATCCATTGAATGATGGGAGGCAGGCATTTGTCTCTACAGTGTCATAGTCTCAGTAAAGAAAATGTTTGGCAGTAGAAGCGTGCACCAAAATAAAGAAAAATTTGGTTGATCGGGATCCAGGTTTCAGGGATACAAAAAATAAAATAAAAATCCAGTATCCTGAAAGCTGGGTAAGATTCTCTAATCTAGTTTGGCAAGATGAGAATCCTGGATTTATCCTGCCATTATTCCTTATGGGGATAAATATCCAGGAGGCTGGGGGCCTTTTTCAAGAAAACACCACTAAATTCACAGAGAGCCTACTCCTGACTGTCCACCAAAGAACCCGAAGTTTCAGGAAGATTGGACTGTAGGACCCAATTCTGTGAGCCCCTAAACAAGCTGCCCCCATCCACTTTCCATTGTTCCCTGTGGTGGGAAGTTTCCAAGCTCTCTCAATTGAAACATCACAATGGCAAGGCTGCCACTGACCAAATGCAAGCTAAACCCACAGAAAGCTCAGCAGAACCCAACCGAATACCCTCCAAACCAAAGAACCTCCTGAATTAGGTGCCCCCAGCCACTCTCCGTTGTTTTCTATGGCAGGAAAAATGCCAACTTGCTCTCAGGCAGAAGCACACTGGGGCAAGGCAGCCACTGGCCAAAGGCACACTCCCAGAACAAGCTCAACCCAGAGGAAGCCCAACAGAACCAAACTGAAGCAAGGGAATGGAATCCCACCAGAACCGAAATGAAGCAAGAGCACCAGCATCAAAGCAGAGAATCATCAAACCAGAGAATTTCACCAAAACCAAACAGAACCAGTGTCATTCACAGAAGTCAGGCAAAACCCAGGGCCAGTGAGGGAACACCCCAGAACAAAGCAGGTACCCAGCTGCTCAGCAGCAGAAACACCAACCACAAACAAGCATACCTGTAAGAAACTTAATATAAGTTACTTGACCTCAGAATGAAAGTGAGAGGGAGGAGTAATTTTGGGAAACCCAAATCCTCTTCTCTCTGCAGTCTGCTCTGCAGCCTACACTGTCACTTTCACTGACTCAGAGGAACCTCGATACGGAATTGCAGGCTGCAGCAGCCCTTCTCTTCACTGGCCATCCAGTTCCCTCCCACTCTTGCAATGAAGAAAGTTAACATTTCACACAAGAACAATATAACAGCATTCTCTCTAGCTTCATTTTGGATGTTTCAGCAGGGTTGCTACTGTTTGTCCATGGTGCTTGCATGGTGTGTCATATTCTCTATTTTTCCTAACCTCTCTCTCTGAATCTTCTTGTTCCAGGAGCAAATAGAGCAACATTTCTGTCGCTGCTTTTCTTAATTTTTTGCACAGATTTGTGTCAAGGTCCAAGCATGTCCTGGCTGGGCTGGTGTTTTGGAGGTGGAAATTCCAAATTGTAGTGAGCATTTTACAGTGGGCCAACAGGATCAACTGTCCCTTCTGGTGGTTTTCTTCCTAAGTTTTAAGTTTTGGGGAAAGCGCTTTTCCCCATCTCCCTAACACATGCTGACAGAGGATGCAGGCACAACTTTGCTCACTTCACTCACTCTGAAAGCCCAGAGCTGGGAAATGGAAGAGTAGCAAGTTTACCTTCAGGAAGACCAAGTGCTCAACTCTCCAGAGGAACAGGCAAGTGTGATGAGAGCTGACAATGTCACCCTCATGGGTAAAGACGTGCTTGCTCTGCACACTAATTAGAGGACATGAGAGGAGACTCTGAGCCTCAAGAGAGAGGCTGGCTTCCCTCTTGGCCTAGTAGCTCAGAGGAGAACTGGAAAGCAACTTGCAAATCTCTTGCAAAGTCCCTGTTATTGCCTCTGTCAAATCCTGACTCATGTGCCTCACATTCCCAGAGAGGCCAAGGACGTCCCCAATAGCCTTCTTCTCTAGGGACATCTCAGGAGTGACTGTGGGGGGAACTTGCTGAGAAGGGACAGTGTGGAGAACAGGGCCGATTCCAGACGGCCCTCCCCATCGCGAAACGTCGCACGTCATCGCGCAGAAAACGTGAAATATCGCGTTTTCTCGCGCGAGTTTTGTGCGATGTCGTGCAAAACTTGCGCGAGAAAACGCGATATTTCGTGTTTTCTGTGCGACGACACACGACAACGTGCAACGTTTCACGATGGGGAGGGCCGTCTGGAATCGGCCCAGCTCTGCTGTTCTGCTGATAGGGTGCCCCTTCTGGCCTGTGTGTACCACATCTGCCAAGAAAGCTCATCTCAAGCTGGTGAGTTTCCTGGCCTGCTCAGTTCTCCTGCAGCCACCTCAATGAAGAGGACCTTGCAAACCCTCTTGCTGTCACCAGCCAAGCTGGAAGCCAGGATGGTTGATGGCAGGTGCACCAGAGCAAGATTCCTTCATGCAGGTGGGGGGAGAGCCACAGCTCTCCCGCTCCCTTCCACCCCTCTAGTTTTTACCCTAATCTTTTCCCCAGGGCCCTGCTGTACTCTCTTTTCTCTCATCCTGTCCACCTAGCAGTGCTCAAGTTAAATTGGCTGTGCTACACTCACTCACACCAAGACACTAACCCACAAAAATTTACCAACCCACCAAAACACCTAGCCAAAAATCAGTTCTTTTAAAAACATCTACTCTAAAAGTTTGCAAATTGTTTTTTTCTGTAAACTGGAGATGGATTTTTTTTAAAAATTTTTTTTTATGTAGGTGCTATTAACTACCTACACTAGCAAGAATCTTAATTCCTCTTCAGGAATCAAGCAACTCCTCTGTACCCAAACTACAGGTTAGCCTATACAAATACTAGTTCTAAAGCATCTGGCCTGGCTTAAAAGATGCCAAGAGACCCAGAGCAAAGGTGAGCAGCAGCCTAATTAAATATTTTACTATGGCTAGCCTTTATCTAATGTGTCTAGAGCACAATAGCTGAACCCTTCTACACAAGCCTGTGTTGGTCCTTAGTTCCCTAGACAACCCAACAAAAGCACCCCAAAACACCACTAATGGCAAGCAAAAACAAAATGACAGTAACAACAGCAGAGCAGAACAACAAATAGCAAGCAGCAAGTCTTGCCTTTAAACTTGAAGAGAAAGACAAACCAACAAGAGAAAAGCTATTTCCTCACACACAAAAACAGCAAGTCTCTCAAAAATGGCCAGTAGCAGCAAGGTACTCTCTCTTGCCTTTAACCCTCATGCAAGGCAACATCAACAGGAGAAAAAAGAACACCCCCTGAAAAGAACAGTCAACAAAAAAAAATGAACAGTAACTAGAACTAACATCAAAGTTCAAACAATTTAGCAAAAAAAAAGAGTACCCCCTGCACAACAACAAAAAACCGTTTTTAAAAGGTAAATTTCAAGAGAAAATCTGTTTCTTCCCACCTACTCTATCCCTCCCAGACACCCCCCCCCGAACAGAAAAACCACTAAGTCTACAACTCTAAATCCCGATAGAAGTCCTCCAGCAGGGAGCAAAGGTTTATCTCCAGGCAGCAGTGCAGCAGAAGTAGGCAGGCAGCAAATACACGGGTAAATCCCAAAGACAAAGAGAAGAGAGTAGGCCAGGCCAGAGAAGCAGAAGCAGCAGTAGTAACTGACAGCAGCAGCGGTAGCAGTCTCTGTTCAAGGTCAGGCCACACAAAACAGAGGCTGCTCTGAGCCAAGCCTGCTTTTTTAATTCTTTGCAGGCAGTTTGAAAAAGGCACTCTCTTTCTCCAAGAATCCCATTGGTAAGACAGGAAGAGCTCTTGCATAGATTGCCCCCTCCCTTCCCCCTCCCCTCTTGGGAAAAAATGTGGGAGAAGCCCAGGAAGGAGCCAGACAGAGGCTGAAGCCATGTTTCTGCAATCTTTCTTGATCTGGTTTCCTGGATTGGATCTGGTATTCTCTATCTGAACTGGCAAAGCCAGATGTAGCTAGAGTGGCATAAATCTGGCCTTTTTGCTTGTTCCTGGACCCTGCTCACACACCCCTACTTGGCAACATATAAACATTTTCACCTAGCCCCTAAAGTTGCAGATATGTCAGTAAGTGAACCTCTGTAGGCAAATGAAGGCAATCTTTCAGTTCTGATCACCCATAGTCCTGTAAGTAACTGTGGTTTATAAACAGGAATTCACTCACCAGAATGTTCCAGATGTGTCTTCCACAGCCCAAGCCCAAGTACAGCATTTGAAAGTGTGGAAGGGGAAAGTGAGAAATCATCAAAATCTGAACTAAATTATGTTTAATACATGTGCAGTCTTGCACTGTTAATATACCAAATCCAGTTTGTAAAATGAATATTTGGTAACCTCTGAAATAAATGACATAAATAAGATGATAAATTCCAGCACTTCATTGACCATCTTTTCACATTAGAAGGTCTTGAATCCATCATACTTTAATGAGAAATTTAATGAGAAATTTAAAATATATCATATTACAGGATTCGAAAACAGATTTTTTAAAAAACTTACTCATTAGACCATTTTACAGAATCCCTGAACATTTTTCCAGAAATCCCTGAATCTCAGAAATGTGAACCTGGTGTCTATGCCTGATGAAAAAAAACCCTTATGGAAACCACTCAGGTGATTGTTCCTGAATCCTTACATTGTAGGTTTGTGAAAGTGCGCTTCCATGGTATTTTTAACTTTTTAAAATATCTTTTGCAGACTAAGAAGTTCGTAATCTTTGAAGACTCTGTAGAAGGATTAAAAGGGAGGAAACTCACTTTATGCCTTGCTGTCATTGAAGGTCAAAATAAGATCTTTTGAAATTGGACTGAGTACCAAGGAGGGAAGGGAGCCTGGGTATCAACTGGAACAAAGTTGGTGAAATTTAACAAGCATGCACATGCACTGGAGGAGAAAATGTGCCATAGGCTGTTAAACTAACATCATGCATGAACTAGGAAAGTTCTGGGTAATAGTCAATAATTAGATATATTTATATCAGACATAAATACATGTTATGCTTTTAAATGAACGTATGCACCATTTTCTTAAATATCAACAGCTGTATAATAATCTCATTGAAATTAAGTCCATACATTTTTATTATCTCCAAGCAATTGTGATTAAGATCTGATTCCAGAGTCAGAAAAGAAATATCTAGTGTAGATAAAGAACATACTTAGACCTTAATCAAAATACACTTTTGATTTTTACACAGATCATGTTAATTTTCTTAGATTAAAGTAGCCAGGAAGAACAAATATTATTAGTCTGCTGTCCTCTTAAAGACAGAGATGATATTCTGCAGTAAGAAATTAAATAAATTCAATCTAATTTCTTTTAGTCTTTTCCCTCCTGTCTGCCTTCTTCCCTAAGATAAAGGAAAGTGAATCACCTTTTCAAAATTCCCGCATGAACATTGGCAGGCTAAATCCACTGTGAACAGACATTAATATTAATATTTTTCTCAGCTGCCCTATATAAAGGAAAAATAAATAAATAATTCTAAAATATAGAAAAGAATTCTGAGCTTATTTGGATCTTTTTGTAATTGCTTCTGTATATGTTTAAACCAACTTTAGATGTGAACCAACAATCAAATAGAATACAAGATTTGTACCACAAATGGAAGTTGAACATCATGGACAAAAATGTGCTGAACTAATTGAATATCACATACTTTCACTCAGTGCATCACTTGTGCTACATCTCATGGATTCTTTCAGCATACCAGAAAGACTAATGATGGTAACTCTGTTCCAAACATCAGCCCCCCTGAAGTACCTCTTTTTTGTAAGAGTTTGGAACGGAGGTGTGATGCTCAGGCCCAGGGCCTTTTTAATATCAAACCAGCCTCTGATTCACCTTTCTAGAATTAAGCTGGAGTATCAGGAACAGCAGGGCAACTGAAGGGTCATTTGCTTCCTTCACACCTGTCTTCAGATATTGGAGGAAGTGACCACCTTCGAATAAATTTGTTATGTGTTGTTCTAATTTTTTGCCTCTGTCATAAAAAAATAGAGCCCTGTGAGAAGAGTTCTAAGAGATGTGTGACAGGAGGGCCACCTAGCCATGGCAGCCTAGAGAAAAAGCTGGATTTAGAGAAGGAAATTCTTTCTCCTCCACCTTTGGGGAGAAAGGGTACAAAAAGAACCAGCAGCCATCTTGCTGTTGCTACTGTGGTGGATCCTAAGACAAGGGACAGAGGGTCTGAGATGTCAAGCTTTTGCCTCTGCTTTGATGTTGGACTGCCCATCTCAAGCAAGAGATGAATGAGGTATACTGTGGTAACTCTTATACAAGAATAACTATTTTGTTTTGCTTTGCTTTTAAATACCTGCAAAAATCTTGGTGAAAACTCTTTCCCCCCTTACTTGTGTGATCTTTCTCTTTGGATAGTTTTCTGTAGTTAAATAAAGATCTTTCTTGGTAAATAGAAAGTTGCCTGCTTCCTGGTCATCTACCAGAACTTTGTGTTCACTCAGAAGCTAATCAGCTCTCTCCAGTGGCTGATCAGGGAAATGCCTGGTTCCCAGCTGGAGTGTTGGCACACTACTGAAGTAACCCAGGATCTGAGGGAGGAAGGACCCACCCCCCATCCATAACAGGAAGGTTCACACATTCAAAGTGAAGCTCTTCTCCATTCCATTCAGCTACTTTCACATGTGAAGAAGCCTGCTTTACAAAGATGATGCATATACATGCATCAGTAAATGGAAGGAGTATACTAGTCCACTTTGCATGTGTATCTGTTATGGTGGCTAGCATTAGTGCCTAAGTTACAAGTACATTACCAAGGTGAATATTTGCCTACCCTCTCTTTATACAAGGTGTTTTGGAATCTTCTTGCGATGTAACAGAAGTAACAGACAAAGTTTGTAGCAAGAAAACTGTAGTAGTAACAGATGACAAAAGTATCAATTAGAGATGGACACGAACTGGAAAAAAATGAACTATGTGGTTCATGGTTCGTCGCATTTCATGAACTACAAATCACGAACTTTCATGAACCTGCCCCTGTTGGCGAATTGGTTCATTTGGTTTGTGAAATCGTCACATCCAGGCCAGCAGAAGGCCACTTATGGCTCAGTAGGTCTGCAGAAAGTCCACCCCCTGTTGCCTAGGAAACTGATTGATCAGTGCTAGGCTGTCTGCAGTGACAAACCAAATGAACCAGCCTAAAGTTCATGGCGGTTTGTCAGAAATGGTCTCTGATGAACCGCAGGTTCGCGAACCATGAACTAACCCGGTTCGTGCCGAACATTGGTTCATATTTTGGTTCCTGCCCATCTCTAGTATCAGTATATCTAATACTCAGTATGGCCAAACGTGTGGATATTTAAATCCAGAGACTGGAACTATGAACAGATACAACAGATTTTTCAACAAACTTGAAAAAGCCCAATATTTGCGGGAAAATTTTTAAATCTAAAAGCAGTGCCTATAGTTTTACAAAAGAGCAGGGGTCACTGGGGGAGATGGTGGGGGATATCAGTGAATTTACTGCATTTTGCAGGACCAGATGACTCTTGGAGTCCCTTCCAGTTCTGTTTCTATGTTCTAAATGAAGTTCCTTTCTGTGGTCATTCTTTAGGGTTGCTAAGTAACCATAATTATATTGCCAGCATTCAAGCCTTTGTTTCTATTTGCAAAAGGCATGGGGAGAGGGCAGGAACCTTTCTCGTGCTGCTTTGGCCTTTGAGGGAGGACTCATTGGGGCTAGATCTGGCAGCAACCACCAGCCTACTTGTTCCATATGACCTGCATAACGCACACAGGACTGGGTGCTTTCTAGTGTTCAGTGAAAGCCAGTATAGTGGTCAGTGTAGTGATTAGAGTTTCAGACTAGGATCTGTAAGACCCAGGTTTGAATCCCCACTCTGCTTTGGAAGCTCACTGGATAACCTTAAGTCAATAATACATTCTCAGTATGATCTACCACAAGGGGTTGTTGAGAAGATAAAATGGAGGACAGGAGAGAAATGCAAGATGCTTTGGCTGTGTATTGCGGAGAAAGGTGGGGTATAAATAAAATAAATAAATAATATACCTAAAGATGGTGGAGGAGGAAATAAAAGATAGGTTGTTTGGAAGTTGAGAAGGAGAGAAAGAACAAGCTAATGTGAGGATATGGAGGTTGCCAGGAAGAGATAAAGAAGAAATAAAGTGAGGCGAGGGATATAGAGGAAAGTGAAGTGCTCCTAAGTCCTCGTGAGTTTCCTACCATGAAACTGGGCCCAGCCCAGTAGCTGACACCACACAACTGGGCTATAGCTTTCTTGGGTAGAGACCAGGGGAGGGAAAGCTGAAGATGGGGAAAGTTGAAGCTGAGGTGGGGTGGGGCAGATAAATGTAGGTTGTTTAATGGGTAGAAAGGAGAGAAAGAAGCAGGAAAACGAGAATTTATAGAGGTTTTGATGGAAAGGAAAAAGGAAATAGTGAAGGAGCGGGGAAATGAGACACACACACCCCTCAAGTCCTTGTAGGTCCCCTGCTTGTCTTATTTTAAAACTATCATTTTTGTTACTACAGGAAAATTTATGTTTAACAAGTATTTGTTGTGTAAGTTCAGTCCGAACCCAGTCTCTGATACTGATAGCTTATTTTTTGCCTTCCTACCTGATGCCAACAAAGACTTGCTGTTTGGAAAGCTGTGAGTATAAAGAGGGAAACTAAATAGAGACACAGCTATACATATGTAAAGAAAGCTTAACACTTTTAAAAGACCTTCCCAAAAGTCCCATGGCAGGACATGGAGAAGTTTGGTCTCACAATGAGCGTTTTGCAGTATCTAATCAAGTGTGATTTCTCACTGATTATCTTAGAACTAATTAGGAAGGCTTTTCTCCAGCTTAATCAGAGATATCTGGAAAGAAGTCATTTGCATAACTTCAAGTCACATTATGTCATTAGGACAGCTGAGTTAATGTAAGCTGGCATTTACTGTAAAATTAAAATATATTGCATTCAAACAAGGAAAGAAAGAGGCTGTGGGAACCTACAAATTAGAAACCAGCAAGAACATTAATAGACGGAGTGTAATATCTGTGCTTCATGAAGCATATAAGTGCATGGAGCACAATGAATGTAAATAGGCAAAGGCCAGTACACTAACAGCAGGGAACAGCACAGACATGAGAAGTGCTGGCTGCTAGAATGCTGTTTCATTGCTTCTTATCAGATTGTTGTTGTAATTGACAGGAGAGCCACATCCCCATATTTAAACAGATATGATGCCAAGTCAATGGTTTGGAGTCTGCCACACAGGTTTAGGATGACACCAACTCTTTTCTTCTTTATGAAGCAAGATGTTCACTTTGTTTACTGATTTTTAATACAGATAATAGTTTACAACATGAGTTTGAATGATGATCAGGTATCCTTGGAAAATACATATGCAAACAACCTTTCCAACATGGATTTCTATAACAACTTCTGGTATGAAAGGTAGTTGCACAAATCCAATAAAGGGGATGAATAAGACTGAGCTAATGAACAAATATCGATATAGTCACCCACCCACAACACATTACAATAGCGTTCTGCACTTGTCTTCTCAGAATTAAGTTCCATTATAATCCATGGGACTTACTGCAAGAGCATTGGGGGCCCTATTTGGGTGGAAAGGCAGCATAGAAACATCTAAAATTAAAAATAAAATAAATAAAAGCGTATCGTGTAAATTATTAATTGTCCCTGAATGCCAAATTCTAAGCTCCAGCACCAATTTTTACAACCACCCAGAAAGGTGGCAGTTGCCAGGACCATCTTGAATCCTATAGGGCCGTCTCCTGAGATTTCAGCCACAGGATGATGAGCATTCTGCCTGTTATTGTATTGTAGAGCATTGTCTTAGAATTTAGTGACCTCTCCCAAACTCCCCCCACCCCCCTGGCTTCTGCTGTCCCTTCAAGTTAGCAGGGGAGAGGTGAGTGGGATCTGGAGCATGAGTTACCAATGGGAAACTGCTGATGGTGGATGGAGAGCTGGAGTCAAAGACAGGACCCAGGGCTGAAGAAAGGGGCTGAAGAAAGGGGCTGAAGAAAGGGGAAAGCTGGAGATGGCAGCAAGGAACCAAGGAAGGAAGGAAGGAGAAAAATGGGATTTACTCTCCTTGATTATTCCTTGTGGTCTCCCTGCAGTAATCTTACAATTAAGATTCATCCCCCTTTTAGTCATTATACCCAATCCTTTGATTCCATTTAAATTATTCTAAGCTAAGATGCTGGAGACTGGAAACAGAACACACATTCTGAACTGCAATAGTTCAGAGGGAGCCAATGTGCCTGCATAATACCATGCTACCCGTAAGATGTATAACTAATTCTGTGAATCTAAGTGGTTTTAAGCTTGTGAAGTGTAGTAGTGCATGCCCATTGTCTACTAGATCTTGAGATTCAACTGAAATTGCTGAGTTGGAGGCTCATGAGCTAAGCTAGAAAGCGATATGATAAATCAGAGTTTATAAACCATAATTTGATTAACTTGCAGTCCATCGTGACATCTAAATGCAGGCTGACCAACAAAATGTGGGGGTGAAGGTTTTGCATCAGTATAGAACCTGGAATGTATACTTCACTTTTGTACCTGGGCCAAATCCACACATACCCGGCACAGCGCTAAGCAGGTAGAGTGAGAGCGTCTTTCTGGTGCATTTTATGACGTCATCGCGCCACGAGAGCGGCATCATGGTGCAATGATGTCATAAATCACACCAGAAAGACGCTCTCACTCCGCCTGCTTAGTGCTGTGCCGGTAAGTGTGGATTCAGCCCTGGTGTGTTAAATGTGATTTTTATAAACTGTGGTTTGTCATGATGTCTGAAAGCTCAAATCCCTGTTTTTTGAACAGCATTGCTCTTCTCAGCCTTCTGCAACAGAAATGATTACACAGAACAATAGAAAACTGTAGCAGCTCCATCTGCATTTAGCTTTTGATGGTACTTTCTCATGACAGTCTCTAACCCTCTCTGTAATTTGTATCTATGCTGTATATCTATTTTTTCCCAAGTAAAAATGTTGGTGGAGTGCAGGAAAGCTGCAGGACAGGAAGAACAGTGTTAGTGTAATAGACTATGGTTTCGAGGTTTAAAGTAACTAATCATAGTTTGTGACACTGAAATACAACCAATAATACAATTTGGGATTTTGAGAGAGTAATTCTAATATTTATTTCCAAGGAGCCATAAATTGCAGTGCTATTTTCTGTGCCATCCTAAGCACACTTATACCCATCCAAGTCCATTGAAGTCAATAGTCTTAGAAGGGTATAACTCTGTTTAGGATGGCACTGTAAATAAGTACTTCAAATTAGAGTATGATTTCAAGAATTAGGTATATTCAGCCCATGACTAATTAATTATTTAAGTTAAAGCTTTGTCCCTCCACAGTATATACTTTTTCATAATTACAGCTCAGAGGAACATTTATCTTAATTAGGATCTTTCATCTCATAAAGATTCGTTGCACTGCATCTTTTATTCTGATCATTTGGAAGGTGCAAACTGGTGTATCAATTAGACACAATGGAAGTCTGTTGTGAACAGGAATGTCTGAAATATTTCCCTCTTTAGTGAAAGGAATTGATCTGCATCTTGGTAAACCAACTTTGTGCTATTCTAGCAATATTTAACGAATTGTCTGTGATTGTTTTAAAAATAGCTTTCCATTAATTTATGCTTTTTACAAATATATTTATTTAAGATACAAATATCGAACTGATACTTTGTTTAATTGTGTAACCTTTCATATTTTGCCTCTTAACTCCTGTATTGTACATTTTAATAGCAACAACAACAACATTCGATTTATATACCGCCCTTCGGGATGACTTAACACCCACTCAGAGCGGTTTACAAAGTATGTTATTATTATCCCCACAACAAAACACTCTATGAGGTAGGTGGGGCTGAGAGAAGAGCTAGAAGCTGTGACTGACCCAAGGTCACTCAGCTGGCTTCAAGTGGAGGAGTGGGGAATCAAACTACAATTAAACTGTTATTGCAGTATTTAATATGTATTGTTATTTAATATTTATTCTTCAGATGCCTGGATTCTCTTGTCTAAATGTGATAAAATAGAAACAACTATCAGGTCTAGAATATGGAGTCCTTGTATTAGGCTAACTTGATCGATTACAATGCTTAGCACACAGTTGATTTTATATTTTTTAAAAAATCTAAGAAGGGTGTAAACAGTAAGTCTCTTTGCATATTTAATATTATCACTAATCAGAAAAGGATAGAAAGGTTTCAGTCTGATGCCCAATTTAAACTTGGCCATGTTTCCAAGAATACATCATTGCACATTTATAAGGGAGGTTCACTTATTTTCTTGTCCTTTCCTATTAGTCCTGAGAAATTTTTAAAACAGTGTATGTTTTTCTGTAAACATGGACTTACCATGATCATTACACATTTCACAGTGCAATACTAAGAGTGTTTTTCTGAGATTGTCCCACCAAATAGACCAAAGTAGGATTCTCAGTAGACTTGCTTAAGATTGCTCTTTCAGCCTTTCTCCTTGGAATCACATTGGCAAATAACATGAAATCCGTTTCCAGAATATGTGTACATTCAAATCCTACAAGATAACCAGATCAAGATACTTAACCCTTTTGAGATTTTTATGTCTCCATGTTCACTCTTTCTTTATTCAGCTGCATGAGAAAACATGTTCATCTGTGTGGGTAAAAAACCCAGATGCTTTTGCAGCACTTGTCAATATTATATTATTCCTTGGCTTGTCATCAAGGAATGAGTCTTCCTTCCATTTATGTTACTGGAAAAATCTAAGCTAGCTTCCTTAAGCAATGAATAACAGTTAGTTTGCCTTTAGAACTTTGATTTACAAATCCAAATGCCACTACATCATGTATTAGCCAAAATATTTTTGTAATAATCTTCATGTACTGATAATATTTCTTAGCACTTTGCATATAAGAAGTTCAGAATTTGGAAAACTGGTGGCAGAATAATTTTCTAGCATCAGAAGATGGAGCAGAACCTAGTGTGTTCGCTGTGTTTGCTGTGTTGTGAGTATATTTAACACCCATTAGTTTAATCTTAGTATATAAAGTACACACACCAGGCCAACTTATCATAGTGGTTAGAGTGTTGGACTGTGGGCAGAGCTAAACATGATGCTGTCCCAGGGACACAGGGCCAAGCTTCACACGACGAATGACACTTGAACGGCAAGTGGACTGAGTGGAGGGCAAGTGAACAGGGAGAAATACACTTGCTGTTCAAGTGTCATTCGTCATATGTAGCTTGGCCCACACCCGTCATTTCTAGAGCCAGAGAAAGCCATTTTAGAGTGCCACAGGACCCAGTTCCGGTCAGGACCACCACACCACTGAGGGGGAGGGGCTCATGCTTTCCCTTGCACCATTTTTCCAACTTGAAACAGCAAATACATCCCTGGCACCATTCAGGGTCAGAACAATTGCATAGAGGGAAGGAAGTAGCCCTCCTCCCCACATGCTGTAATGGTCCCAACCAGAATTGTTCTGCCCCATGGCACTCTTAAATGGTTTTCCCGGATACTAGAAAATGGAATCACATCCCCCAGTTGAACCTGGGGACAGCATCACATCCAATTGTGCCCTAGGACAAGGAAGCTCAGGTGCAAATCCCCACTCACCCTGAAATTCACTGGATTACCTTGGCCTCTCACTTGTCTCAGCCTGACCTAGTAGTTGTGAGGATAAAACCATGTTTGCTGCCCTGTGCTCCTTGGAGAAAGGGTGGAGGTAAAATGTAAGAATTCATAAAAATGTCATAATAAGAAAGATGTTTTGGTACTGGAGACATGTTAGTAATAAAATAATGACTGTTGTGTGAAATTTCTCTATACCTCATTCTCTGGGATCAAAGTTTGGGAGACTTTATGCATTCTTCTTTTTCACTGAAATGTTATTGATCAAAACTAATGCATAGTCTGTATCATCCTCATATGCATTAATCTACTAAATCAGAAATAGTACCAAGTCTTTACCAAAAAAAAATCTTCCACAAATGAACAACTGAAATCAATTTCTGAGTATAATGCGGTTTCTTATAATGTGGTTTCTTTTTTCTCTTTTACAAAATGACATGCAAATTTGAAATTATTTGCCTTTGAATTACTGCAGTGTATGTCCGGCACTGCCCTCTCCGCCGGACTCAGTCCAGGCCCACCCCTCCCAATGCAGCTGAACCGTTTACTCAAGCAGAAACAGCAAGCATAGGTCGGAGCTCAGCAGGAGCCGTGGAGGAGGAGCAGGATGAAGATGCCGCCACATGAAGAGCCTTCCCTGCCTTCCCAGGCAGCAACAGGAGCTGGGAAGAGGCTAAGAGAAGGGACACCTCAGTGTCAGGGCTTGCCACCGCTGCCGCTGGGCGTGGCACTGGGCGGTCTGCTCCTGACATCACAGGGGGGCCAGGGAATCTGCAGGACCCTGCTCTGTGGAAGGAGGGGCAGTATACCTCACCCAGACTCCCTCTCAGTCCACTCGCTGGCCTGCTCAACCTGGCCTGCTTACCCTCTGCATCCTCCTTCATCTCCTCCTTCCAGGACTCTCCTCCAAGCCTCCACCCTTGCATCTTACTGCTCTCACTCCACATCATCACTCCTCACTCACACCCACCACCACAGGGCTCTTCCCAGCCAGCTTTTATAGGGCTTCCTTCTACTGCCCCACCCCTCTTCCAGCCTGGCCTTTGGCTGCACCAAGCAGTTGCAGCTGGGGTAGCTGATCTGGCCCCACTGACCAGCACCAGCTGTGCCTTGTTCTCTGGCTGCCCAGCCTCCCTGCCTTGGCTGATTGCTGAAGGCATGTCCAGCTGCAGTCCCCTGGCTAGCAGCCCGGCCTCCCTGGCTGAGCTGATGGCTGAAGGTGGGTCCAGCTGCGGCTCCTTGGCTGGTTGCCCAGGGCTTCCTGCAGAGTGCCTCCAATAGCCCCACCTGGAGTGGCTTGGCTTTTGGCAACTCCTGGGCCAGGCTACTATTTTCTAGCTGGGGTGTGGCTTTGGGTTGTTGGGGCTGCTGCTGCTTCTCCTCCTCAGGTAAGGTCTTTGGGTGGGTGACTGCTGGGCTTCCAATCCCTCTGCCCTTGCCCCCTTCTGCCTTGCCTAGCTCCCTTTCCCTCCCTAGGGGAGTGGGACTCGCTGGCCTCTCTCTGTCTCCCCCTGCCTCCTGAGGCCCTGGGCTTTTGCCCCTTGCCCCTGGCACCGGCAGGTTCTGGCTCCATTTGCCTGTGGGAGGGGTTGACCTGCTGTCCCCCAGCTGCCCCCTCTGCCTGCCAGTCAGACCGGTTGACCTGCTGTCAGCTGGCTGACCAGTTGACCTGCTGTCAGCTGGCTGACCAGTTGACCTGCTGTCTGCTGGCTGCAGCCTCTGTTTGCCCGTCAGCCCGGCTGACCTGCTGTTCCCTCCTACCAAGTCTGGGGGCTGGGACCCAGACCCCGGACACTCAGAACACAGCAGTGGCAGGGCTGGGTAGAGCGAGACCCGGCCAGCGTCTGGGAGCAGGAATGAGGGTGAACTGCTGCAGCTGTAATCTTGGCACACGGAGCCTAACTCAGGGGGTGGGCTCATTTGAGAGAGAAAGGCCAACCAGAGGGGAGGGACAGGCCAGAAAACCCATCATGCAGGGAGCAGCAGGGGGAAGGGAGACAGACAAGCTAGAGATGGAGGGTGATTGGGAAAGAGAAAGGGGGGAGGGAACTGGGAAGGGGATAAAAGGGTTTCCTCCCCATGAGGCTGGGAATGAGAGGTTGTTTGGCGTTGCTAGAGAGAGAGGGGGAAAGAGAGCACGTGCAACCTGGTAGGAGGAGGAAGGGGGTGAAGTAACTCCCTCCCCACCACAATTCTGAGGCCGAGGGAGGAAGCCCAACCCCCCGGGGGTGGAAGGCAGCATGGAGGAACGACAGGGCAGCGAGGCAGGCGCAGCTGGGCTTGACAGTGTATAACTTGATATTGCTGAGCACATCTGACTTATCTGTATTCCTTGGATTGTTAATACGCAGCCTCTTCATTTCTGCTTTACACTTAAATTATAAACACTATATCACATACTAGAGGACCTCCATTACTATTTTCTCAGTTTATTAATTATCCTACAAGCATTTTTCCTCTGTTCTGGGATCCTCATCTGATTACATACTTTTTAGTGCTGTGAAGGCTCATAACAAACATTTTTGTCCTCATGAAGAAGGTCTGATAGGCAACTAATATATTTAGAGTTAATATATTTAGATATATATATATTTAGATTAATATATTTAATCTAAAACCACTAATAGACTTACTTTATCTGGTCCCCAGATTCCTTTCTTTAGAACTTAATATTTAATAAGATTATTGAATGCAGAAAAGGTTTGGGAGGATTAAAAAATCCCACAGAAATTGAGGCAACAAGGAATAAGCAAACATTTGCATCCATATGGGCAACGGTGAGGCTGGTGCCCTGGGCAAAGAATACACAACACACAGCATTGTTGGATGTAATGTGCCACAACTTTATTGATTACAGCCATTGGAGCATTGACAAGGCATAGGGCAACAAATCCGCTTCATCAAATGGCCCCTTGATGTTTGATTGTTGTTTCTCGAACACTGGAGGTGTGAGATAAAGGATCAATTAGTGGATACACTATTATGCCTTGTAATAACCCACCTCTACACTTGGACAGAACAAATAATATTCTGTGAAGAAACAGAAAATAATATGTAGTTGTTACAAATCACAACAAACAACATTGTTTAGTGCTTTATGTTCCTTAAACCTCACCTTGGCCAGCAAAACTGGGATCTGAAAGGTTGGTTCTTAACAGGATCTGAACGGTGTTTCAGGCTTTCACTCACTCAGATTATCAAGATATCTAGTTCTCAACGTGTCCAAATCTTGGGATACTTGAACTTGGAGACTAGAGCTGTGAACACACAAGACAGATCTTTCTGCAAACATGATAAACACCCCAGGTTTGCAGAAAAATCTGAAAAATATATATAAACATATAAGCAGCACCTGTAGCTTTAAGAAACTCATGACCCCAGTGGCTTTTGCTAGGGAACTACACAGTATTTCCATCCTTCAAATTTTGGTTTCTGACAGTAAAAGGAAGGGGGAGGTGCCCAGGTACTTTCCAGGACTGTTTTGGTTTTAAGGGAGGAAGCAAGCGCAGACTGGCCATGGGCCTCACCCTCCACCCCACCCTGGCTCTACCCCCAAAGAAAGGAGGGAGACAGGAAGAGATAGTCTACTTGCCACTACCCTGCCCCCCCAAAGTCCAGGAGCTCCCCCCCACCCGGGCCAGGAACTGCCTCTCTCTTCAAAGGCTTCTACACCTTTCTGGAGGGAAGGAAGACTCAAGACTTACCAAGAGTTGATTCTTTGCTCTTGTGTGAAATGTGCATGTGCTCCTGGCAAGGTGCGAGGTTGTCACTTCCTGGAAGTGATGTAATTATGCTGACCACAGGCATGCTCCCGCACTTTGTGTGGGGCTAATTCAGCCCGTTTGGGGCCAAAATTGGCCCCAGAAAAGCACAGGAGCATGCTCACTGCTGGCATGATCATATCACTTTGGGAAGTGATATCATCATGCCCCACCAGGAGTGCACCTGGTGTGCGCTTTCCTGGATTGACTGCTGGTGGTGGGTGATTTCTTGGTCAGGGGGTTGCCACCTCTTGCCAATTGCCAGCAATGGGCAGGCAATTGGACAAACCCCCAAGAGATTGCCCACCACTGGCAGGCAAGTGGGAAGTCTACTCCCTCTGCTTATGTAAGGTCTGTGAGCACTGGGTATTGGTTCACCTTATGTGAGGATTGAAAGGGATGGGCACCTCCATCACCACCACCTACATGAGGTTTGGGTTGGGTGGGCATCACCTCCTTTGCCTCATACAGGGAAGGTGCTGCCAGACCCTTCTTCCCTCACCTCATATGTTGCTTGGGTGCCACCCCCCACCACATGACGCAGAGCTCAGATAAGCCAGACACTGCCCTTCTTCCACAGGACTGGCTTGGCCCAGGAGTCCATTGGTTTATCAGGAGGCATCCTGGTGCCCATAATGGCCAATCCATCCTGGGCAGTAGGAATCATGCACCAGCCTGGCAGCAACCACTGAGTGATTTACTACAATGGAACTTACTTGACTTACAAGGCTCAGCTGCTTGCTACTGTTCAACAGCAGCGTCCCACAAAAGCCAGTGTGAGTAGTGGTTAGAGCTTCAGGCTGGGATCTGGGAGATCCAGATTTGAATCACTACTCTGCTGTGGAAACTCACTGGGTGACATTGGGTCAGTTGCTCTCTCTCAGCCTAACCCACCTCACAGGGTTATTGTGAGGAAAAAATGGAGGAGAGGAGGATGTTGTAAGCTGCTTTGGGACCCCATTGTGAAATATAAATGAAAAAATAAATGTAATTGAAGATCAGGAGCAGATAAAAAGTAGATTGCCTAGTGGGTAAGAAGGAGGGAAGGAGTCAGAAAAAGAGGAGAGACTGTGGAGGCTTTCAGGGAAGAGAAAGAGGAAATAATGGGGAAGGGGAAAATGAGATGCTCTCCAGAAGTCTTTTCAATATATCCAACTAGCTTGATACCCATGCTTTGCTATGTTAAATCCTGTTATAATACTTATGAGTATGTAACATTTTTTGGTTTGCCAGCCACACAAGGAAGCCAGGCCCCACAGGGAGATTGGCAACCTGAGTGAACTTTGAGGGGAAGACTGGGAGGAGCATTTGACCTCAGGACACATTCAATGACTCCCAATAGCAACTGCATACTGTTTAGAATGTGGGGGGTGAGCACCAATCAGCCCGCATATGCAAATGGCCTCTGTGTTCCAACTGTCTCTGGGGGGTGATGGGATGAGATGTGGAATGTTGTCAGCTCCAATCAGCTCACATATGCAAATGACCTTGAAAGGCTGGCCCAATCAGAGAAGAATGGCCAAGCTGGCAGTGGGCAGGTGCGCAAACAAGCAGCAGCCTGCCAGCCACACAGAGAAACTGTATCCCTTTGGGAAAACACGTTTTACCCTTTTGACCCCCTTAGGGGGCGAATTTCTTAAAATCCCTTCTTAGTGGGTGTTTACATCATGAAAGGAATGCTCTCCCCAAATGTCATGTTTCTAGGTCCAGGGGTTTGGGCTGGGCGTTGATGAGTCAGCCAGGACATTTGTCTTTATCTATATATAGACTAGCTTAATACTCATGCTTCATTACGGTATTAAACTACTTTAAATACAGTTATAATATTTATGGGTATGTAACATTTTTTTGTTTGTGGGGAGTTTTTTTAGTTGGTTTTGTAGTATAATAGCATAGTACTCGAGCTTCACAAACACAAACGTATTTGAATAAAACAAAGCATGTAGATGCTGAAAACTGATGAAGTGAATTTTGAAATGTAACATTTACTGAAGAGATTTTTAAAAGGAAAAGATTGTAGTGCAATAAATAAAGTTAAAAAATATGTACAATCAGTTTTTTTCTACTGAAGGACCTTTTTGTAGACTACATTGGTGGTGTTCCCCTCAGATGCTAAGATCACCAGGATGCTGGGCGAGCTCACTCTGGAGCAGGCCACGTAGAACTGCCCATGTGAGAAGCAGTCCTCCCTCAAGTCAATTCCTGTCACCTTCAGTGTCCGCCCCTGGGACTTGTTGATCATCATAGCAAAGCAGACCTTGAGGGGGAACTGCAGTCTTTTGAACTCAAAGGTTATCTGATGATATGAGTGGTATGCTTGGTATGAACACCGACTCCCCCAAGCATTGCCGGTGAACAATGTGGCCTCGATTACATTGCTGTGGAGGGCTTTCACTCGCAGTCTGGTGCCATTGCAGAGTTTGAATGGGTTGAAGTTCCAGAGCAGCATCACTGGAGCCCCCACTTTGAGGAGAAGCTTGTGGGCTGGGAAGCCAGGAGGGTTGAGTGTGTCAAGGAACTTCATGGGTTAGTGGACCACGTCATCCATTTGCACCACTAAGTCCACAGATTTGTACTCCATTTCTGCCCCTTTGAGGGATTTAAGTTGTGTTTCATTAATGATGGCAGCCTTATTGTTCTTGCGGGTCAGAATGGCATGCTTGTACAGCCAGGCCATGGACTTCTCCGTGATAGTGATGATATCAGGGTATATCGTGGCTGTTAGGTCTGCTAGGGTCATCACTACTGTGCCCAGGCCTGCAGGAATGGTCATCTTTCCCTTGGACTTGGGATACTCTCTGTCCCCTATTTTTAGTAGGAGTTCAGATAATTCCCCAGCAGACACCTCGCCTCTCAAGTGGACCCTCATGTTATTTTTAGTGAGAATTTCCTGCTGAGGGGCCACAGATATGATGCCTTGACACACATGATAACCTCATTAGCTCAAGTTCCCCTTGGGACTACTGGCAGAGTCTGCCAGAATTTTCCAGCCAGCAGCACTGTGACTCCCCACATTGCTCTCTCGTTGCCCCTGACATCTTTGAGGATTATGCTCAGTGCCTCAAAACACCCCTTGTATGCCATGGTGCTCTCATCCCAAACAATGAACTTACAGTTCTGCAGCACTTGGGCCAAGTTGCTTTGTAATGAGATGCTGAACAGGGATGTTTCTGCATGGATGAGGTTAAGACAGTTGGAAGGTAGCAAAGGATCATATGACATGCCTGAATGCGCCTTGACCTTCCATGGAAATGAGCGTCTCTCTATTAGACTTCAAGGATTGCTTTGTTCATAGAGAGATTCTGCCCCTCTGTGCACCTCGGGGTGATCTTGCTGGTACTTGACCATGGCTGCTCGGTGCACCGCAGGAGAACGATGTGCATACTTCTTTGCTGCATCTCTAAGTTGCTTCCTCCTTTTAGTGTCACTGTATCTTGCATGACGTCTGCCAGGAGGCTTCTTGGGGACAGTAAGAAATGATGGCTGCAAGAGGTGTGAGATGGAGTTGAACTGAGGAGGGGCGATATGATGGGCAATTCAGCAGGTTCATATGAGAGGTTCACATCAAAATGGCCCCTAGAAAGGTCGTGCACCATCTCCCTATGAACATTTAAAAACTCAGTTGCCATACTGACTTTTATATAAAATCCATATTCAGGAGTCTTGTAGTGTCTTTCTTCAACTGTCTGTAGTTTCCTTGACCTGATTTTTACCTCAGAACACAGAGTTCCACAGCTGACCAACTAGAGAGAGGGGGATGCAAGGAGGCAGCAGCCTGCCAGCCACTCAGGAAAGCCAGGCCCACAGGGAGATTGGCAGCCCTAGTGAACTTTTAGGGGAAGACTGGGAGGTGCATTTTACCTCAGGACCCATTCAATGACTCCCAATAGCAACTGCATACTGTTTAGAATGTTGGGGTGAGGACCAATCAGCCCACATATGCAAATGACTTTGAAAGGCTGGCCCAATAAGGGAAGAGTGGCCAAGCTGACAGTGGGAGGGGCATGGGGAGAAGCAGTCAGCAACCTGCCAGCCACACAAGGAAGCTATATTCCTATGGGAAAACATGTTTTACCCCTTTTTATCCCCTTAGTGGTGAATTTCTTAAAATCCCTTCTTAGTGTGTATTTATATCATGAAGGAATGTTCTACCCAAATTTCATGTTTCTAGGTCCAGGGGTTTGAGTTGGGATGAGTCAGTCAGGACACTTGTCTTTATATATATAGATTAGGATGTCAGACTAGGATCTTGAAGACCTGGGTTTGAATTCCTGCTATACCATGGAAATTTGTTGGGAATGATGTGAGCTTTGGGTCCCCTCTTTGGGTCCCCATTGGAAAGAAAGGTGGAATATAAATGAAACAGACATACATACAAATAAATATCAATATAATCAAACCTCAGGATGTTTAAATCCAGAGATTGGAGCCATTCACACATAAGACAGATCTTTCTACAAACATAAAATAGTCCCAGATTTTCAGAAACATCTGAACTCTAAAACAACGACAAACACTGGAGGGGTTTAAACTTCCCCCAAACGATAAAAGAAACAAATGACCTTAGTGATTCTTTGTTGGGATTTTTGCACGTGTCCTATGTTCAGTCATGAAAGAGTTAAATTGTTATTCTGTTTGTTTAGTCAGATAGCTAGTTAGCATAGGACCACTTAGGCTTCGAGTAAATGTTCCTGCTATAGAAAGGGGAGTCTTTTTTCTAAATGAAGGAATTTAGGATTGTCTATTGGATGAGCCAGATTATTGGGGGGCAATTAACTAGCAACATATACTAAGGTTTTATTGCTCTTTGTTCACTTCACTTCACTTTGCTTCAGTCCAGTATGTGTTCTAAGTTCAGTCTCCAAGTTTCTATCTCTAAGCTCCTAGTCTAGCCATCAAGATGTAGTTAGTTAGATATTCTTCTATTTTCTTACCAAATGTACCCTTTCCCCCTGTTATGTAGTAAAGTATTTTTAGAGAGCTAAAACCACAGTCTGTCTACTTATTTCCAATGTGCTAATATCAAACTCTGCTACCTTACTTATCTCTTTTTAAATCTCACTGATGAACACTTTTGCTAGGCAATTATAAGGAGGTAGGGGCCAAACTAGGATAAAGGTTTAAAGAAGCACATCATTACACCCATGGTAATGCCATGGAAGCCTAGCCTTCCTCAAGGATTAGGCATGCATAGGAGAACCCTTTTACATAAATAGCTGCATGCACATCTCCATCCTCCATCTGATGTTCAATTGAGCCTACTGAAGCAAACATTCACCAGTGCCATGTATCACTAGTACGCTTGTGACTAGAGTTGATTCAGGGCCAGATGTACCAACCATCAATTAAAAAATCCTTAATGATAAAAACAATTAATAATTAATATTTACTTCTAAGTAGCAAACTGATTTTAAAAGCTAAAAGTTATGTGTCTAGGAATATAAAGATCAGACTAAACCAAGAGGGAAAAGGTATTTTCTTCTTTCAATTTAATATTTGGGGGTGAGGGAGCATTAATTACATTTTGGATTTGAACTGAAAGGATAGTACCAGAACTGCATTTGAAAAGGATTCTTTAAAAAAGTTCTGTCAAATAATTCATTTGAAAATGATAGCAACAGAGAATAATAACCTGCATCGTGTAGAGCAGAGTAATAAAAAAGCAATAAAATTATTCATAAAGATTATCAATAGCTAATGCATTGTCTTGGAGAACTCTTGTATCCTAATATCACCCTCTGGAATCATGTTACATTTATATTGCTATGCAGGGATTCTATCACACATTGGAAGGCTACGTAGAATATAAATACAATGTCAGAGATTACCATAAACCACAGGGGAAATTAAGAGCAGTTTCTTATGTGGTGTTATAGGCTTTAAACCATTGTGTTCAAGGCTTCATGTCATTATTGTTTTGTAGTTAGGTCTTTGATACTGATGTAAGATATTTCAAGGTAGGAAACAATTCTATAGAATCCTATCAGAGCTGTACACAAAAAGACTGAGTCCTTTCTAAACATTATTTTCCTAAAGAACTGTAAAGCCTAGAGCAAAAGTGTGGTTAACAAATATATTTTGCTAGAGTACCTGCTTCTGTCTGGGATGCTTTATGACAACATTTCCATAAAGTTCAACAATGATGGGTCTTGATAGGAGGTACAGTACCTATTTGAGAGAGTTGGACTCTCCCAGAAGTACAAAGAATACATAAGAGTGCTGCTATTTTTAATCTTTATACAATGTTTTTAATGTTTTATGTTTAATGTTTAATGGAATGTTTTAAATGTTTTAATGTTGTTATCCGCCCTGAGCCTGCTTGCGGGGAGGGTGGAATATAAATACGATAAAATAAATAAATAAATAAATAATAAAATCCTAAAAGACTGGCAGCTTTGAAGACACTGATAGCAGAATCTGTATTGATATGTACTAGGGCATTATTAATACAAAAGTTGTGAAAGAAAAAAATGCCCTGGAGCAGAAAGTCTTTTCTATAGCATAGTAGTTAAGTGGTTAAGTGGCTGGGTTGAAAATCAACACTCTGCTAGTTCAACTCCCACTACTGCCCTAAACTCTACAGGTGTCCTTGGGTAAGCCAGTCCTCTCAGTTTTAGCTCCCCAGCTGTATTGTGGGGATAATGATAACATTAACTTTGTTCATCACTCTGAATGTGGCAGTAATCTGTCCAGAAGGGTGGTATATAAGCACACTGTTGTTGTTATTGTTGTTGTTGTTTTTATTTGAATAAACCATGAGGTATAGTTTTCATGAAGCCATCTCCATGCCTCCATTTCCCTCCCCTGTCTTAATGCTAGGTCCACCTTCCCTGTTAACCATGTTTTTATCAAGACATAAACAAAGAGCCAAGAGAGGAAGCAGGGACTCATCTCATTCAATCACTCTAACTGGACTATTTTTCTATTTACTTTATTTACAGTCCCCCTTTCTTACTGAAACTCAAGGCAGTTTACACCGTGTATGTCAATATGATCAACAGCTGGGACATCTGAAGTGTACAGTAAACAATGCAATAGGTTTGGATTGCAGGGACTTCCGGCTTGGGATTCATGGAGGTCTAATGCAGCTCAAAGAGCTGGGCTGTCCGTGCCGTTGTTTGTGGAGGCTGGAGGGGTGCAAACTGCCCACAGCCCCGTTCCCAGGCGGGGAACAGGCAAGTATGCTCAAGAACCTGAGGGCGTGTTGATCTCGGGTGTGAGGGGGGTTCTACACAACGAGCCCCCTTCCACTCTTGAGGTCCCACCTGAAGAAAGGTTTGCTAAAATCTCTGCAGTGGCTCTGGAGTCAGTTTCTGGCATAAGACCTACATGCCCAAGCTTCAGTAAATCAGGAAGGGAATTGGAATTGATCGGATAATTGAAGCAGCGATTACAACCCAAGAGAAATGTCTAAGAAGGTAAAGATTGCTATCTCTCAGTATAGGACAGATTATATAAAGGAGTAAAGAGACCAAGATGATTTAAAAACTGTAAGGGACTTGTTATATATAAGAGAGAACTCCGGCAAGTTAAATTTTTAAAAAGTGACATTATAAAGAGAAATAAATGCGGAAAATTGATTATTGTTTACATACCTGCGGCCAAGAGGAGATAACAAACTGTGAGAAAGTTTTAACATCGCGAGAACTGCCAGGAAGGAAGGAGGAACAGGAAGTGCATCAAAATCATAGAGAGACCGGTGAGAAGTGGTTTGCTAAAAGCGGAAGTAGGGAGCCGCCATCTTGAAGAAGGGCAAAGCTGTGGCTTCAAAGAAAACGGAAGTAGGCCATCTTGGATGAGGGTAAGGGTGATTACCTCAATATAAAACCATAGAGAAAAGACGCCCGACATTTTGGACCATGCAAGTATAAATTTTTTTAAAAATAAGCTGAACTGGGACATTTAAAAATAACAGAAAGGAGTAAATTAGCGCCACAGAGTTGAGGAAAAGGGCGGACTTGTGGGAGCGAGGTAGATCTAGCCCCACGATGTCAAAGAAGGAGTGGCAAACTGCGCTGGAAAACTTGGACAAAAAAGTTTCAGAAGGAAATAAAGAGTTAAAAGAAATGATGCAAGAGAACTTTAAAGACTTTAAAGAGGCACTCAAATCAGAGATGGCAGAACTCACAAAGAAAATTGATCAAGTACAGAACAAACTGCAAGCTACACAGCAGAGAGTAAATGTAGTAGAGAACACAGTTGACACTCTAGCTGACGTGCAGAGAACAGAGATGAGAGGAATAAAGGGAAGAATGGCTGTAGCTGAATGTAAACAAATGGAAAAACAACTTAGAATGCGCGGAGTTCCGGAGATTACAGGAAAATCAGCCCAAGAACAGATTTCAGAAATTTTGGCAGGCTACCTGGGAAGAGAGGAGGAGGAGATTGCAGCTTTCCTGGATGTGGCATATAGAATTAATTCAAAATTTGCAGCACAGAGGAAGTTACCAAGAGATACGATTGTGCAATTTACGACCAGAAGTATAAGGTCTGGAGGATGTATGGAGGAGACAAAATCCTAAAAATAGACAATTCACCTTTTACTCTGCAAGACATTTTACATTATCAAGAATTGATATGATCTGGGCTTCCAAAGAATTGACGTTGTGGACTAGAGATGTGGAAATTATGCCTAAGGTAAGCTCAGATCATAACCCAATTATGTGGAGATTCGGAAAAAATACTAAAAAAAGAGGATGGAGGATAAATGAAGACTTGCTGCAGATAGAAGACAACATGACGCTGCTGCGAAAGGAGACCAAATTCTTTATACAATACAACATAAACAAGGATGTGTCAACTTATAAGGTATGGGACACTTACAAAGCGGTAATTAGAGGGATACTGATGGACTTAAATGGAAGAGATAGAAGGAGAAAAGAGGAAAAAAGAAAAGAAATAATGGAAAAAATCAAAGCCAAAGAGGTGCAACTTAAGAAAAGGCCAGGGAAGAAGCGGATATATCAGGATATAAAAATATTGCAGGAGCAATTGACGGCAATGAGCAACAAAGAATTGGAGTGGAATTTGAAAAAAATGAACCAAAAGACATTTGAAGGGGCCAACAAACCTGGCAAATACCTAGCTTGGCAATTGAAAAAGAAAAAAGAGAAGAAAACTATAATTAAAATCCGAGAGGAAGATAGAACATTATTGGACCAAACAGCCATCAGTAAAGCCTTCTATAAATTTTATGCAAAACTGTACCAGAAAAAGGACGTGAACACGGGTTCAATAGAGGAGTACTTGGAGAAAATGAAACTACCAAAGATGTCGGAGGAATGGAAAGAAAAATTAAATAGAGAAGTAATAGAGGAAGAAATAAAAGAGGCCATCCAATCAACGAAATTGGGGAAAGCACCGGGACCAGACGGATTAACAGCAAAGTTCTATAAAGTGATGGCTAATGAATTGGCACCTTTTTTGAAAGAGGTAATGAATGAAACTATGCAAGGCCAAAAAATTCCTGATTCATGGAACGAAGCCAACATATCATTGATTCCGAAAGATGGACTGGACTTGACCAATGTTAAAAATTATAGGCCAAGTTCGTTATTGAACAATGACTATAAAATATTTGCAAAAGTTTTGGCAGAAAGAATAAAAGGATGGCTGGTGAAATTTATTGCAGAGGAGCAGGCAGGATTTTTACCTGATAGACAAATTAAAGACAATTTAAGGACAATAATAAATGCTATTGAATACTATGATAAGCATTGTGATAGGGAAGTTGGTTTCTTTTTCGTGGACGCAGAAAAAGCTTTTGACAACTTGAACTGGGACTTTATGTTTGCCACTATGGAAAAGCTGCAAATGGGAGAAAGGTTCATACAAGCGGTTAGAGAAATTTACAGAGACCAAAGTGCAGCGTTTGTAGTGAATGAGGACTTAACTAAAAAATTGAAAATAATAAAGGAACAAGACAGGGTTGCCCTTTGTCTCCATTGTTGTTTATTCTGGTTTTGGAAATATTGATGGTTCAAATACGAGAGGATGATACAATCCGAGGTATAAAAATAAAAGAATTTTCCTACAAGGTCAGAGCATTTGCGGATGACATAATGTTAATAGTAGAAGATCTAATCGAAAACATGCCAAAGGTAATAGAGAAAATAAAGCAGTTTGGAGATCTAGCTGGATTTTATGTGAATAAAAAGAAGTCCAAAATATTATGCAAGAATATGACCAAACAGAAGCAACAAGAACTAATGGTGATAACGGACTGTGAAGTAACTAATAAAGTAAAGTATTTGGGTATCGAACTGACTGCGAAAAATATAGACTTATTTAAAAACAACTATGAGAAATTGTGGATACAAATAGAGAGAGACTTGATAAAATGGAATAAATTGAATCTATCATGGTTGGGAAGAATAGCAGCAGTAAAGATGAATGTCTTACCACGAGTGATGTTCTTGTTGCAGACAATTCCAATTATTAGAGACTCAAAACAGTTTGATAAATGGCAAAGGAAAATTTCAGACTTTGTGTGGGCAGGCAAGAAACCATGCGTGAAAATGAAAGTACTACAGGATGCGAAAGAAAGAGGTGGCTTCCAACTGCCCAATATAAGACTATATTATGAAGCAATATGTCTGGTATGGTTAAAAGATTGGATAATGTTAAAAAATCGTAAATTGCTGGCCTTGGAGGGACATAAAAAATTATTTGGATGGCATGCATACATGTGGTATGATAAAGTAAAAGCAGACTCGATGTTTTTGCACCATTACATTCGGAGAAGCCTCTTCACAGTCTGGAAAAAATATCAGGTTTACATGGAAGATGGAATTCCTTCATGGGTGGTTCCGTATGAAGTAATAGATCCGAGAACTGTCGACAACGAGAAGCAGTGCCTAACATACAAGGAGATAACACAAGTACAACATTCAATGCTAAGAATAAAAACAGAAGAAGAGTTGTCTCCTTGTTATGGATGGTTCCAATATAGACAGATCAGAGATCTTTACAACTCGGATTGCTTAAAAGGAGGAATAAGATTGGAAAACTCTGAACTAGAAGAAGTGATGTTACAAGAACGCAAGAAAGAAATATCTAAAATCTATAAATTACTTCTGAAATGGTATACAGAGGATGAAATAGTTAAAACCCAGATGGTGAAGTGGGCAATAAATTTTCATAAAGAAATAACAACGGAGGCGTGGGAACACCTGTGGAAAAATACATTGAAGATTTCAACTTGTACGAATATTAAAGAGAATGTATATAAAATGATCTACAGATGGTATTTAACGCCAAAGAAAATTGCGCTAGGGAATACAAACATGTCAGACAAATGCTGGAAATGTAAAAAGCATGAAGGATCACTGTATCATATGTGGTGGACCTGTGAAGTAGCTAAGCAATATTGGGGAGATATAACTGAAGTAATAAATGAGATTTTACAAATCCAAATAAACAAGAATCCTGAATTGTTGCTACTGAACTTGGGGATGGAAGCTGTTCCAATGCAGTACAGAACATTGCTATTTTACATGACTACAGCGGCAAGACTTTTGTATGCACAGAAGTGGAAAGTACAAGAAATACCAACTATAGAAGACTGGATTTACAAATTGCTGTACATGGCAGAAATGGACAAAATGACAAGGAAGCTTAAAGATCTTGACCTAGGACAAGATACTGCTGATTGGGGGAAATTAAAACAATATTTAGAGAAAAAATGGGATGTGAAAGGAGAATTGTGGCAGTTTGAGAATTTCTAAAGGGTGGTGGTGTAAATGGAGGAGAGAAGTAACTTTACCATTATGGGGGAAATTTAACTATGACAATCTAAGCTAATATTATGATTAAGAAAATTTGAAGTAAAACGGATACATTAGAAAATTTATATCATATATTACATATATTATGATGTATGGTGTTAGTATAATGCACTGTATACTACATTGGGATGCTATATTACAACGCATGCTAGGTTATATTGCATGGGATAGTATATAACAAATACTATATTGATAGTATATTGGATAGAGAACACGCATAAAAGAATTAGAACATGCTTAGAGTAAGAGATATTATAATTTATGTGTTATAGATAAATATATGTTATGTTATATTTCAATGCATGCTATGCTATGTTGTATGGTATAGTATACAGCAAATACTATATTGATAGTATAGTTGACAGAGTATTTGTATAAAAGAATTAGAATATGCTTAGAGTAAGAGATATTACGATTCATGTGTTGAAGAAAAATATAAGTGAAATAGTATTAAGCAATAAAAGGGGGTAAGGGTTGGAAAGCTGTTGGAAATCAATAGGGAGGGGGGAGGAAAAGGGTGGGGAACAGAATTAATTAGATATGAAGGGAATGTATGTATTAAATTTAAAAATTTAAACTCACCAATAATTTTTTTTTTAAAAAAAGCAATAGGTTTGGATTGCAGAATTTTGAAAACAAGTAGAAATTTGATACAGAGCAGAAATAAAACATGTGGCTGAATGTGTTGTAAAACAATGCCAAAATTACTTAGAAGGAGCATACTTAGAGGAACAGACAGTATGCAGTAGTATAGTCTACAGTCCCTATCCCTTTATCAAAGCATCTTTCTGAACCATTTTCTTACAGTCCAGCACTCCTACCTGTGTAAAAAAGCCCTCCTATATAATTCAGTATTGCACAGTTTGCAGAAAGCCAAGAAAGTGGGAGTCATCCTAATCTAATCAGATAGGCCATTCCATAAAGTGGGGGCCACAACAGAGAATGTATATGTATCGACAATTATTGATTTTGCCCATTTGAAGGGTGGCACCAACAGAAGGCCCTGTTCAGATGAGTGAAGCCTCTGAGGTAGAGTATAGAGAGAGGCAGTCTTATGGTATAAGGGCCTAAAGCCATGAAAGGCTTTGTATTAGCCAAAACTTTGAATTGAGCTCAATAACTGATGGATAGCCAATACAGTGATTGCAGAATGAGAGTAACATGCATGCTCTGCCTAGCTGCTAATAATAACTGAGTTACAGCTTTCTGCACCAACTGGAATCTCGCGTTGCCTTTGAGGGGAGAACTATGTAGAGTGCATGTAGAGTCTAGACTAAGTGTTACTTTGGTATGGATCCAGGTGGCCAGATAAGCTGTGTCAAGGTAGGGGGGCATCTTCCAACTCAGAGTAGTCTGGAAGAAAGAATTTTTGCTGCTGTACTAATTTCATAATCTGGCAGCAATGCTCGATCCAGTATAACAAAACTACATGAACAGAACAAACTGTATGTGAAGGAGATTAAGAATAGTAAATAGCCAATCAGATATATGAAACTACTAAATTATAATGTATTTAAATACAATGAAAATGGAAAGTCACAAAAACCAATCAAAGATGTGTTCAAAGCATATATTCATACAAATAAAGGCGTTCCAAGAAGTAAAAAGTGGAGTATAATCCAGCAAAAGCAAGTCCAGGAATAAACAGTACAGTAAGAGAAAATCTCAGTCAATGTAAGTCAACACAAATAGGTCTTTCTGTTTCTTCAACAGGTGTGAGGAGTGTTGCAGGAAGCAAACGTCCCGAAGACATGTCTGTGCCGCACAACAACCAGGGCTGGCAATGTTGCCTGTTGTTTCATTCAGAAACCTTCTCAGGGGCAGGCACACATCTCACCAATGAATCATCCTGAGAAATCCTATCAATCAGTCAAAGAGCAAAAGCAACAAACAGAAGCTAGAATGGCAGCTTCGATCAGTATAACACCAGAATCAGCACCTAGAAAGAAAGAGCTCTGAAAGACAATGGAAACAATCCTAAACAGGTCTACTCAGATGTAAGTCCCATGTTATTCAATAGTCCCATGTTATTCAATAGGATCTCCCTTTGCGAGAACCAGATTGGCAGGGAGACAGAGAATGCCATTTCCCAGGTAGCTACGGTGGGAGTGGGGGTGGGTGGGGAGATGCACTCACATGCATTAATCTCATTCCCCCTTCCTGCCAACAGAGTTAATTAATAATGTAAGATTTTTCTCCTGTTGAGGTCTGACTGGTGCTGTTCAGAAAAGCAAGCTGCCAGCCTGGTGCTGGAAGGTATGAAATAAAACATACACTTTTTGGTGGGAGGGACTCATTACAATTAGTTTCACAGAACTGGTTAAGGGTTCTGGAAGCTGCTTTAACAAGCTGAACCAATGGGTTCTCTGTGTAATTTTGGCTCATTTTTCCCGTTATGCACACCCCTACTGGTCATTGCATTCAAATATGGTAAGTTTGACAGTTGAAGTTTATGCAAAATTCATGGAATCCTATTCCTTAGCGAGAATTTTAACGTCAACAGTTTCTGCACTGGCTAAAGGCAAGTAAGGGATCCTTGATTAATGGTCTGAATGCCAGATACTGTCCAGTGTAAGGCTTCCCTATGTGATAACTAATTACCCTTGCTAACTCAACATTCTAGAAGCTGCTGTAACAAGTCGAACCAGCTATTTCTGTGCGTAATTTCAGCTTTTTTTCCTTTATGCAACCCATAATAACTTTCCTTATTACAGACAAAACAAGAATGTACCTAGCTCTTGCCAAGGTACTACATATCATGCAAAGTGGAAACAGATTCAGGACTTGTTTATGTTCATGAATTTCCCTTGGTCCAAGTTATAGGGCTTGATGCTGCTGCTTTTTCTGATGTGGGGAAAGGTATTGTATGCCAGAGGTGCCCACTGTGTTGTTTTGGGCAACACTACCTGTACTTATTTAGTGAGACCCAGCTCCTTTCTCCTTTTTGGAGTAGCAGGGATCAGCATATGCTTCTCACAGGCCCTCAGTGGCTTCTAGACCATCTGTGTCAGGAATACAGAATCATCATGCCCAATATCCAAAAGGTCTTTGTCTGTAAGTAAAGGCAATTACTGTTTAATCTTTAGCAATTAACTCCACAATACCTATGTGAAGAACCAGAATTCAGGTTGCTATGGGCAACTGTAGAATTCAATTTAAAAGGAAAGCTCTTAGACAGGAGAGGGTAGTGTGGAGAGTGTTCCAAGAAGTAGTTAAATTTGTATTGAGTTGTGCTTGTTGACTTGACTCAGGGGACAGAACTCTCTTATCTGAATATCAGAGAATTACAATTGTGTTTTATGTGGTCATATATGGTGTCTGATGCTGTAAGAAACATTTGCACTGGGCATATGAAGAGCTACATCAGTTAATAAAAAACAAGGGGTAGGATTAAGGACAGAGGTCTTGAGGACTGCCAGGCGGGGTCCACAGTTGGGCCACTGCAAATGGAGATAATCGACCTTATAAGCAGATGAAATGCTATACTTTACTGTATTTCCTTTTCAATCAAACACACTGCAGGGTGTGTATGTGTGTGTGACAGAGGTAATGTTCAGACAGAAGCTCAGTTTGGATGAGTCTAAACAGAATCAACAAATAAAAAGATAATTCCTTGCTAAGCCAATAAGGAAGCATTACTTCATATAATGAAGCAGTTCTCTAACTTTAGCAACCAGAACCTACGGACTCTCATTTTGATTTTTTTTTCTGGACTTGTAGTTAGGAATATGCAAAATGAAACAAACAAGCCAGAAATACATCTGGAAATCGCTTTCATTTCATTAAAGCAGATTTCAGAACAGTGATCCAAATCCCAGAAACCAAATTATAACAACATGCCCCCACCAAAAAGTTTGTGTACTTCCTTTCGTTTCGGTTCTCACCTCACAGCAGCAGCATCTTGTTTCCCTTAACAGCATTCACCAATAGGATCCCAAGGGGAGAAAGCTTTTATATTGTACATTTGTTGGCAGGAAGAGAGAACGAGGGCAATGCACATGAGTGCATCTTTCTTTTCCCATTGTTATCCGGGTAATGGCATTGTCTCCTTGCCAATTGGGTCCTTGCAAGGGGAGACACCTTTCTGCCTATTGGCTTTGGAAACATTTGGAAGGGAGAATATGCAGACTTCAATCATAGGCTACACTTCTAAAGACACTTCCCAGAAAGTAAGCACTATTGAATAACATAGGACCTACCTCTAAGTAGACCTGTTTAGGGAGTGCATCTTGGTTTATTGTGTTGTGCTACCTGGGCACTGGCCTGTCTCCACTCCTATCAGGGCATTTGGATGATCAGTTTCTGTGAGGAAAAGTGCCGCTGGGGGTGGGTGGGTGGATGCAAGTAGTCTGTTCAACCAATCAAACTTGATGAATGCCCCAGAAGACTTAAATCATGGGCTGCAATTCTAAAGACTCTTGCTTGGGAGTAAGCACTATTGAATAACATGAAACTTACATCTGAATAGACATTTAGGTTTGCTTCCCCCCACCATCTTGGGAGCCATTTGCCTACTCTGCTCTTTCAAAAACAACCAAGCCTTCCCCCAGCAAAAGGAAAGCTTATGGGAAACAAAACATTTTGTTAGATGGGGGGAGGGATTCAGATAGTCATGCTTCCTGCCTGCCTGCCTGCCAGCACTTGAGCAATGAAGATTATTGGCGATTAATGTGAAAATACCCCCTCATTGTGGGAAGAAAACTGCAGAGCACAAGGAAACATGGCACCAACAGGCAACAGCAGGATGCAAAGGTAATAATTTATTGACATTATAGAAAAAGAAAAGAGTGAACATAAAACAGGATTGTTTTTAATGCCGCTGGCTCCCCACTATCCCTTTGTTAGCTAGTTTCTCACCATAGTATACACCCACGAACAGTCACTTTCTTCAGGGTCTGTTGTTGTTGTTATTGTTGTGTGTACTGTAACTGAAGAAAAACTTGGCAGATCAATGGTTTAGCGGGAGGATTTTGTTCTGTTTGATTTTGGTTCTGTAAAGTGCAAAAACAGCTGCTTCAAGGAGCTTGGAAGCCCACATTGCAAAGAACAGGGCTGAAACACATGATCATGAAAAAAAAACAAGTGGATTTGATCAAAGCTGGTAACACCTCATCTGGAAAAAAAACAGTACCAGCATAGTTCCTTCGGAAACCCTAGATCTGAAAATGACATGGAAATGTTATCAACGCCCATCTCTGCTTAATCACTCTCCTCCTTGAAAGAGTACTCTTTCAAGCTGTACACACTGCACGTAGCCCTCTGTCTTTTAGAATATTCAAAACCATATAGTAAGAACCTCATCAGGGATACTGATTCCAGTGCAAGAAGTATTAGGGAAAGTGGGAGAACAATATTGGCTTTATATAACATTTTGAAAAAGAGAAGGCATTGTAGAATACTAAATAAGGAGGATACTCCATTCGAAAAAATATATTGTATTAAAGAGGGTAATAAGAAGGGTATTGCAAGGAAGTTATACAACTTAATGAATAAAGACAAAGACTACATGACTGGGATAATACAAACTAAGTGGGAAAGAGAGGTGAATTTAACAGTACAGGAGATAGATTAATGAAAGGAATATTGGAAATAAAAATAGAAAAATTTAGAGAATTGGAGATGAAATTAATATTGAAATGGTATAGGACACCTTCCCAATTGTCCTATATGATTAAGGGAATGAATTCAAATTGTTGGCATTGTAAGAGGATAAAGGGATATTATGTTCATCTTTGGTGGGAATGTCCCAAAGTAACTGAATTTTGGCAAATGGTCCTGGAAAAGGTGGAGGATTTATGTAAGGTTAAATTAGAACTGACAGGGAAGGTATTGTTTATGGGAGTTCTGGGGAATAATAAAGTAGATAAGTCTAAACAGGAGTTGTTTAAAACAATTATTGCTGCACATGCAGTCATAGCTTATGGCTGGAAGGATGCGGCAAAGTGGACTATGGGTAGATGGAACTTGTATCTGTATCAAATGATTCAATCAGACATTCTGTCTATAAACAGGAAAAGATATGGGAGGATAATATATTAGAGAGAAGGAAGAAATGGCTTGGGTATATAAATTGGGTAAGGGAAAAATGTACATTTTTTGTCAAATGTATCTTTGTTGGCCCCCATTTGACAAAATCCAAAGGATGTGCTTATGGTTGCAAGTATAAAGGGTTTTTTTTCCAATTGGTCACTCATGGGAAGGGGGGGAGGGTAACATAAAGGGGAAAAGGTTGTATTGAGGTAGGATTATGTTAATGTAATGAAAGTGATTATGTATGGTCATGTAAACAAAGACATCAGTAATATAAAAAAAGTAAGAACCTCATCAGCTACTCTTTAAAATCAAGTTTAATTAAAATGTTGTTATTATCTGTTTCAGTGCCCACAAGATCAAGTTTCAGAGGGTAGCTGATTCTACAGCATCACAATCTAAAACACTCTGACCCAGTTTCTAATCTGTCTCAAACTTTGATTGAAAGGAAATTTAAGCCATGAACAGCAAGGTATTTTCTTAGTGATTAATAACTTCAAGTTAGAGGCCAGCTGAACAGAGATGAGAAGGAGCCTGAAAAAGCTTTCATTGCTGCTCTTCTCATAGGAAAAGACTAGCACCATTCAAAATCTTAAATTCTAGTACTATGTTGAAAACTGCTATTGGCCATTATTGTCTATCGGTGCAGAGCAGCATCTGTCTCTATGTGACATTTTCACACCCAAAATAGAGTGAAAAGCATGTACAGTTTTATACCTGAAGTTGCTATGATGACTGTTTTAGGACTGTACTTCCTTGGTACCACTCAACCAATTGGAGTTCCTAAGGTGAGCTATTGGTTCCTGACAACCAACCAGCATGCTTTCTGACTAGTACTCTGAGGTGATGTGGAAGCTATGCAGGTGCAGACTGTGATAGCGCTACCAGCTCCTGCCCTTCCTTTGAGATTCAACCTGGCTTCACCCATTCCTGGAAACCAAAAGACCTGTTTGTTCATATTAGCCAGAGGACCATGAGAAGGGCAGCATACCTTCTGTCCTACTAGTAGAACCCTTGGAGTGTCCTTGTGCATTACCAGGGTTTAGTCTGAGGAACATTTATGTAATGCATAGGGAAATGGTTAATTTATTTACTTAGGTTTCTTCTTTAATACTATGTTTCTTGTCATCTGCTAACTCAGACTTAATTCAATTTGTAAAGTTTTGAGCCAAGCAGCATAATTCCACGTTGTACATAGGGTCTTTATGAATCCTCCCAAAGCCAGGTTATTTAAAGTATTTGTTAACAACAACAACATTCGATTTATATACTGCCCTTCAAGACAACTTAATACCCACTCAGAGCGGTTTACAATGTATGTTATCATTATCCCCACAACAAAACACCCTGCGAGGTGGGTGGGGCTGAGAGAACTCCAGAGAACTGTGACTCGCCCAAGGTCACCCAGCTGGCTTCAAGTGGAGGAGTAGGGAATCAACCCTGGCTCTCCAGATTAGAGTCCTGCGCTCTTAACCACTACACCAAACTGGCTCTCTGTTGGAAATTATACTTTTCTAATTCATCTCTGTAAACTGAGCAAAGCTGCATCTTATACATAAAGTATGTTGTTTTTCTTATCCATTTGTACAAACTGTCCAGAGCTGATATAAAAAAAACATCAGTTCAAGTCACTGGAAACTTTGCATTGACTGTAGACACTCTTTTGTGTTAGACCTGCAACTGAAGTGTGCATTTTCAAATCAATGGTATTTGCTTTAGACTGAAACCTAGTTTGATTCCATTAAAGTCTATAGATCTTACACTGACAATGTAGATTCTCTGGTGTCTGGCTTGAAGCCCTGGGTCACTTCCAATCAATGGGAATTTTCTACAATGATAAACTGTAGGTGGTAAAGTCATGATGAACATTTCAAACTGAAAAGGAATTTTTATAACAGCTGAAATTTAGTCCCAGATTTTACAGGGAGGCCAGGTCCAAGCAATTGTAAATGTTTTGGCACTGCTATTATGTAATTGTTGCTAATCATTCTTCAAGACTTAAGAGACAGCCAGTGTGGTATAGTGGCTTGAGAGCCAGAAGAGGATCTGGGCTACCCAGCTTCAAATCCCCGTTCTGCCATGGAAACTGAGGGTGGCCTTAGACCAGTCACTCTCTCTCGCCCTAACTGCTTCACAAGGTTGTTGTAAGGTTGAAAACAAAGAAAGGGAATGATGTTAATTAATACCAACAGGGTACTGTAATAAAACACTATGAAATTTAATGCAAAACATTAGTTTTGTAGAATAAGTTCATATCTGTACTGTATGGTAAAACATTAGTGTAATGACTCTCCTTACTAGCCACACATTGTCCTTGTGTTTGCAAGCAGAATGTGTGTGAAAATGCAGCTTATTTGGGGATTTCTCAGCTATTACCATGTTTTGCCCCCCCATTCGGAATGAAGAGACAGACACAAGGCTTGGGTATAAATTTGGGCCATTTATTGACCAACATTAAACTTAATAACGGCAAGGGTATAACTAGCGGTACTACAGGTCAAGACAAGGGGTCAATTGGACCAACTCCTCGACCTGCTTAGGCGAGCACCCCCTGCCCCAGGTGCGAGCCATCCATGTGAATGGTTGTAACCCGGCCGGCCAGGCGAATGGTTCCCCCCTTAAAGCTCCATACACCCCAGCCGTGAAGCCCGAGGGAAGGACTTGTACAGGCAGTCTGCCCTCTCAGCTGGCAGCCGTACAGGCAGTCTGCCCTCTCAGCTGGCAGCCGTACAGCCTGCCAGCCAATCCCTGACAGACCCCTATTCCCCACCAATGGGGAGGTGCCACTGGGTGCTCACCGGCCCGCTCTGTCTACCCAAATCTAACCTGCCAGGGACCTAGGTTACAGTTCCACCACTCGAAATACCACACCTACAAAACAGTACAAGGTAGGCGAAAAACACCTCTTCCCTGTGCCAATTTGGGAAAAGGAGAAAAAATTCCTACCTGGCCCTGGTAACCAGCAACCAGCTAATCTTGTACTGCCATAGGGTGTGGTGGGTGGTCCGAGCTTTCAAAGCTGACTGAGCCCTACAGAGGCGGAGCCGCCCTTTACAGGGCCAGGCCCCACCTCCCAAAGCCTGGATGCCCAGGAATGTAAGGCTGTCTCTCCGTCCGTGCAGTGAGGCAAAAGTGGCACCCAGCCTAAGCATGTTTCACATGCAGCTGGGTGTGCCATCTTAGTATTAGTATCTTTTGTTACTTCCAGTGAATCTACCAATCGATGATAAGAATTATAACATGCTATATTAATCAAGGCAGAGTGGCAGACAGGAACAATTAATCATCCTCAGTAGATGTTCTAAATTACAATTTTACAAAAAGGTACAGGGAAGGTAATATTTTAGACCCCATTTCTTGCTTGCTTTGTAAACTCTACATACAACTGCTAAACTTTGTATTTGCAGTTTACTTGAAGAGAGTGATTTGACAGGTCATGTTCTCAGCATGGTGAAAAACCCAAATGATTAAAATGCATTGTTAGCTTTCTTTAAGGCTAGGGAAACTCACCAACTCTGTTATCATTATGTCTTACATTCCAGACATATGCAGTTAAGGCAATCTCTCCTAGAGTGTAATGACATGAAAATAGGTTTGTCTCACTACAGCCACTGAAGTTGCTGTCAGTGTTTAGGCTTCTTTGTTCATAATGGTTTATAACTGTCAGACATAAAGAATTAAGATAACTGATTTCTGGTGCAGAGAGAGGAGGGAAATAGCTACATCCTTCTCTGCTGGTCACTAGGAATGAAGGAAGAAGCTGCAGCTGCTGCAGTGCCATTTACTCCTTCTGGCCATTGCTGCTTGACTAGGATGAGGCAGTAACCAAGGAAGAACAGAAGGAAAAGTGGAACTGCCACCATCCTGCTTCTTGCCTGCACAGCTTCTTCCCTTCACTTTCTCCTATGGTTTTACCATGATCCACCTACCCTAGCTACCACCACATGCCCACCTTCTATTGCTGCCCTCCCAATTTTTCCTCCTCTTCACAGGCTGCTCATGTTCCATTACCCCCAGTGGCCACTTTCACCCCTGCCCGCCCAAAGCTGTGCAACCACAAATATGATGGCTGAGATTTTATGACATTTATGTTATATGTGGAGGGAACATAGCATGCTATAGCCCATTCTTGTCAGATCTCAGAAGCTAAGCAGGATCAGTACTTGGATGGGCAACCACCAAGGATGACTCTGCAGAGGAAGGCACTGGCAAACTACATCTGCTTCTCACTTGCCTTGAAAGCCCCTTGCTGGGGGTCACCATAACTTTGTTGTGACTTGATGGCACATACAGATGGATGGACATTTTATGCAAGCACAGAAAATGTTTCTGTCTTTCCGGGGGAATTTTAACCCCCATAAACTTTAGGAATTTTTCTGCAAACCTGTGGTTTTCCTCATATCTGTAGAAAGATCGATCCCTGTCTGTACATGGCCTCATTGTGTTGAATGTTTGATCTGTGCTCCACCAGCCAGGTTGAGAATTAGATATAAAATTAAGGCTGCTTCCAGATGACGAAAACACATCCCTACTGTGGCATACTGCTTACTCTGTTCCCTCACTGCTTACTCTGCTATCACTCCATCCCCTGCTCTCTGCCACACCTGTGGCACAGCTCCCCATGGCCCCAAACCTCATTTTAAAGCCTTTTAAAGTGCTTTTCCACAACCATGTTGTATTACTACAGCATTGCTCAGTAAAGAAATGAAACAACCCCCTTAAAGGGCTGAAAACTCAATCCCCTTCCTGTAATGGCTGTGATGACTGTGTGTGCATGTGTACATGCGTGCGCGTGTGTGTGCCCAAATGGATGCTGCATCTGAAGTCACCCTGGATTTTCTCATTGATTTTGAAAAGTGATGCTTGTATTGCAGAGACTGGGAGCAGAGGCTCAAGATAAACTATGTCCATTATCCTGATACAACCAAGTAGAAACTCTCTCAAAAAGGGAGATAAGGTTAGTCTGACATGCCTTGTTCTTGAGGAAGCCGTGCAGGCACTTAGTAATCACAGCTGTCTTTTCTAAATGCTCAAGGACTGACTGTTTGATGATTTGTGTAAGGTAAGGACGTCAAGCTGACAGGTCAGTAGTTGCCTGGATTCTCCTTTTTTTCAGCTAGCAGAATGTGTTCAGATCATTCCATCACATTCAGAATGTATCTGTGTCTTCCCCCATACTCACTGAGCAAAGCTGCCACTGAAAAAGGGTTCAGGCCATTTGAACAGAAGAAAATTTTATACAAAGATGGCCACTGGCACTCAGCCACTGCCCTGGCTCCGGGCTGTGCTGAGCAGGGCAGGGCAGAAACATGTGAAAAATAAAGGAATAATTTTGGCCAAATTCATGCACATGGAGTTTTAAGACAGCTTTGATCAGGTCCAATGAGGCAGTTCTTTTGTCTGAATATTTTCCATTAGCACACAAAGGAGTGGATTATGTGCTGGGATTCAAAGAACAAAAAAGGGTTCTTTGGTTATGTTCAGAACAAGAAAAAGAACAAGGAAGTGGTAGGCCCACTGTGGGGAGAAGAAAGTGGCATTGTAACGGGTGATAAAGGGAGGGCAGGACTGTTCAATTCCTACTTTGTCTCGGTCTTCTCTTGCAAGGGAAACTGTGCTCACCCTGGCTAAAGAGAACGCATTATGAAGGAAGCTTGCAGCCTAGGAAAGGCATGGAGTGCTACGTAAACACCTAGCTTCTTTACATGAAATCAAGTCTTCAGGGCCAGATGAATTGCACCCTAGGGTACTAAAGGAACGTGCCGATGTTACTTCTTTGAGAATTCTTGAAGAATAGGTTAGGTGCCAGAAGATTAGAGGCAGGGAAATGTCACTCCCATCTTCAAGAAGGGGAAAAAGGAGGATCTAGTCAACTTGGTTGGATCCAGAGAATGATGTGGACATAGTTTATCTTGATCTCAGAGCAGAACCACAAGTGACGAAAGGCACAGATTGGACACTTGTCTGCTTCCCTCAAGTTTTGATGGGAAATGTAGGCAGCTTGGCGGAATGTTGGACAAGTGACAGTTGAAAAGTCCATTGGACAGCAGTCAGAGAGTGAAGCTGTGAGACCAGGATGCCTACATTTCCCATCAAAACTTGAGGGAAGCAGACAAGTGTCCAATCTATGCCTTTTGTCACTTGTGGTTCTGCTCTCAGTAAGGCTTTTGATAGGTTTTTACATAATACTCTGGTTGAAAAGTTGGTAAAATGTCTTTTGGAGTCTGCTACTGTTATATGGATTTGTTACTGGTTGACAGATAACACCCAAAGAGTGCTTGTAAATGGTTCCTCATCCTCTTGAAGAGGAGTGACAACTGGAGTGCCTCAGAGGTCTGTCCTGGGCCCTGTGTTGTTCCACATCTTTATAAATGACTTGGATTGGATGAAGGAACAGAGGGGATGCTCATTAAATTTCAGATGATACTAAATTAGGAGAGGTAGCAAATACAGAATAAAGATTCAAGGTGATCTTGACAGGCTGGAAAACTGGGCTAAAAATAATAAACTGAATTTCAACAGAGCTAAATGTAAAGTTCTCTATTTAGCTTGGAAAAATTAAAGGCATAGTTATAGCATGGGAGAGACTTGTCTTGGAAGTGGTATGTGTGAAAAGGATATAGCTGTCTTAGTAGATCATACATGGGACATGAGTAGGCAGTGTGATGCAGTAGCTAGAAAGGCTAATTTTCCATCAAGACAAGTATAGTGGCCAGATCACATGAAGTTAATTGGTATCATTTTACTCTGCTCTGGTTAGACCTCACTTTAAGTACTGTGTTCAGTTTGGGCACCATAGTTTAAGAAGGATCTTGACAAGCTGGAACATGTCCAAAGGAGGGCAACAAAGATGGTGAGGGGTATGGAGACCAAATCTTATGAGGAAAGGTTGAAGGAGCTGGGCAAGTTTAGCCTGGAGTGGAGAGGAAATATGATAGCCATCTTCAAGTATTTGAAGGACTGTCACACAGAGGATGCAGTGAAGTTGTTTTCTGTTGCTGCTGAAGGTTGAACCAGGACCAACAGTTTAAAATTAAATCAATTTTTTTGTGGCTAAACTTCGGGAAGAACTTCCTGACACAGCAGTTCCTCAATGGAACAGTCTTCCTTGGGAGTGGGCAGACTCTCCTCCTTTAGAGGATTTTAAGTGGAGGCTAGATGACCATCAGTCAGCAATGCTTATTCTATGACTTAGTATGAACTTAGGCAGATTGGGAGAAGATGGGCAAGAAAGGATTAGCTGGTGCTAGGTGCTTGTGGACCTTTCTTATGTACCCCAGGTAATGGTGAATGCCACTTTGGGGTCAGGAAGGAATTTTCTTCCAGGACAGATAGGCCAGGGATCCTGGAGGTTTCTTTGCCTTCTTCTGGACACAGAGCACTGGATTACTGGAGGAGTAGGGGTGCTAGGTAGCTGTGAATTTCTTGAGTTATGAAGGAGGTTGGAATAGATGGCCCTTAGGGTATCTGTATGTTTCTGTTTCAGGGGGAGTGCAGCAAAATGTTGCACATTGTGTTGGGATGTTATTGGGGATGGGAGTTGTGCCATGGAGGGTGGTGTCAGTGGTAAGAGGGGTGGGGCAGAGGAATTGCATTCCTCCATGCCTAAGCTTCCACTCTACAAAAGATCTTTTCCTCTTCCTTTCCACCTATCCAAAGATCCTACCCTGTTCCTTTCTCACCCCTTTCTAAAGATCCCAACTTGTCTTTTCTCTCCCTGCTTTCCAAAAACTCTACCCTGTATTTTTCTCCCCCCTTTCCAACCCTGCCTCTTTCCCCTTCCAAAGATCCTACCCTGTTCCTTCCCCCAACAACTTTCCATGATACATCCCTCCTTCTTTCTTCCACTTTGCCCTATCATGGTTTCTCTCCCTCTAGCCTTACCTGTTTCCTTCTTCTTTGTGGAGTCTGTGGTCCTGGGCCCTCCACATAGTGCAGGCCAGGTGCACTGTAGTGCTGGCTGGGGGCATTAGAGCTCCATGTGCTCCAGTTAGGGATCCCAGGTGCCCACTGGTGGCAGGCAATCTTCTAGCAGTTTTGAGCTGCCTGGAGATCACCTCCCACTGGCAGGCATCCTAGGAATATATGTGGTGTGCACTCCCAGCAGACACAACAATGTCACTTCCAGAAGTGATGTCATTGCACCAGCTATGGAAGTGCTCCCTTGCTTCATTTGAGGTTGATTCTCAAAGATTTCTCAAAAATCAGCTCCTCTGGCATGATGATGTCAGTTCCAGACGTGATGTCATCACATTGGCAATTACAACCAAATTACAAGGCCAACCCTGCTTAGCTTCTGAGATCTGATGAGATCAGGCTCACCTGGTCTATCCAGGTCAGGGCAATAACAGTAGAGTCACAAAAATAAAACCAAAAAATGAGAATGGGTTTGCCTGTAAAGTGGAAAACAGAATTTAATCCTTAACTGAATCCAGAATTTAACCATTCATCTGATCAGTGTCATTCAGTTCCTGATTGCTGTGTCTGGCTGTGGAAAGAACAAAAACCATAAAAGAAAGAATCAAAAGGCCATAAAACAAAGGAACAAAAGGGAAATTATAGGGGGAAACAGAGCTTTTACTGAGTAGGACATATCTGAGTAAACATATAGTAGACATTTGCCTGTAAGGCAGATTCCACTGGATTTTTATGGTGAATATAGTCCTATATTATATGTTTTGTGGATTTCCACTTTCAATTCTGATAGAAACTGACTAAGGAAAATAACTTTAGAGCCAAAAGCATCTTTGTATATAAACAGTCAACATCCACTATATATAGTTTAATATCTTTTAACATTTCTTGGCAGAAATCTCTGAAGAGGGTCTATAAATGAATATGCTGTATAACAAGAGAATTAGGGCAATGCAGTTTATATGCTAATAAAGTAAAGAATAGAGCCATGACAACAGGCAAAGCAATCTCTTTAAAAGACTGGAATCATGGATCAGTGGAACATTAATATAATCAGGGTCAAATTCTGTCATACAATATGCAATATATAAAGATGGCTGCAAGAATGATCAAAGAAAACAACATGCTCTTCTGCACAAAGCCCTTTCCATCTACAGAAATCTCAAAGTACAAAGAATATCTATATGCATTTTGGATGAGAAATTATGTATATGGTGTTATTTTAGCGGGGTGGGGGTCACCATGAAGGCACCAAGCAGAAAGGCATTGTTGTAGACATTTTAAAAATATCTTAATCCCAGAAAGCATAATAATAGGGATGTGTATCTGGTTATTAACTAATCAAGACTCTGGTGATTTATTTTTTCTTCTTGAGGAACCTAATACATAAGCAGCTCTATTCGAGGATGATTAGATAACAAATATATCTATATGAGAAATTTTCTATTAATTAGTTGGTTCGGTTTTTTACTTGCCTGCAATGAAACAATGCAGGTCTCATAACTTTCAATGAGAGTTACAGTGTAACTCTGTTTAGGATTGCATTGTTGGTGTCCTTTGGAGGGACAGAAGGTTTTGGGGAGCTGCTGGAAGAAAAGAGGTTTTGACTTTGCTGAGGGAAGGCAGCAGAGAGAGACAGCTGATTACAAACCTGTTCTGTTATATTGAAACATTCTGTTTAACTGCAATTTGTTTATTAATTTAAAATCCATTCACTCCTATGTTCCATTTTGTAAATAAAGTTTATTTTTGTTTTGTTTAATGGCTTGAGATCATTGACCGAGGGAAAATATTTCACACAGAGGCCTCAAATACTCTAATCACATTAAATGTGTCAAATTTAAATGGTGGCACTGTAGATATAGGGAAAGAATTCGGCCACTCCCGGCAGCCACAAGTGGCTATAGCCGGGGGGCCGGGTTTGCAGCCTCGGATGGAGGATGGGACTTTCCCGCCCATCCGGGGCTTTCAGGGGGTGGGCGGAGATAGAGCCATTGCTATCTCCGCCCTCCCTAGCACGCAGTTGCTCCAAGCGATCGGCAGGAGCGGAGCGTCTTTGTACCTGCTCTGCCGTCGCTTGGAGAGCGTGCTGGGCCAGAGCCTCTGTGGACGCCGGCCGGCTTGCTCGGGCTCCTGCGCTTCCCGGCGGCGTCCGTTGCAGCCTCTGCTTTTCGGAGGCTGTTTGGTGCCTCTGGGGGTGCGGCGCGGCGCGGGACGTGCCGTTTCCCAGCCGCTCGTCTGTCGTCGCGGCGGGGCTTCGTCGGCTCGGCGGGCTTCTGGGAGCGGTTTGGGCGCTTTGCGCCGTTTCTTCGGGGCCCGTTGAGGGGGGTGGTTGGCTCTTCCCTTCCCAGGCCTGTCTGTCTGGGCCGGCTTTGGGGGGCTTGGGCAGAGGTTGCCAGCCTTCTTGGCTTGACTCGGTCCACCTCTCGTGCTGGGCTGCGGCCGCCATTTTGGGTGCGCTCGTGAGTGCCAGAGTGCCCATCCTTTTAGAGGTTAAGGGCATTAGATTCCACTTGGGGAGGAGGGCCTTGTTCCTTTTCCCTCCCAGGGTCTTCTTGGTGCCCCACTGGTAGTCACATGCCCTGGGTTTTTCCTGGCTTGTTTCTTCCGGGGTGGTTGGAATGGCTTCCAAAAAAGGGAGAGGAGCGAACAAGGGCAAGCAGCCTGCTAAAAGGCAGCCTGCAAAAAGGCCTCCCCCGGTTGTGTCATCCTCTGATGACGAGGAGGAGGCTAGTTTTAATGTCGCTATCTTAAAACGGCTGGAAGCCTTGGAAAGGGGCAAGGGGGCGCCAGACCCAGCGGGTTCCTCTACGGAACGGAGTAGACCTGTCAGGGTTGCTTCTAAAGCCGCATTTAGGAAGGAGATTTTGACCCGTCTATCTACCCTTGAGTCCACTACAGGATCGATGGAATCGGGACCGGTGGCTGCACGGGAGCTCCCAGTGGAGGAGGAGGTCGTGGCTGGCGATGCTGAACCAGAAGGACAGCCGGAAGGTTGCCAAGTGGCTGTGGCGGTGGAGCCTAGTGGTCTTGAGGGTAAGTCACCTTTGCCGCACCAGGCATACACCTGGCCATGGGGACCCTGGGGTCAGGCCGCTGCCTCCGGGTCCTCTGGCTCCACCACTCCATCCACTTCACTCAACACAGCTTGGCAGTTGCCGGGGCACATGGGTTTAGCCAGTATGGCCCCGGGAGTGTCCAACGCTTCACCGGCTGCAGGAGCTATTTCTGGGCCTTGGCCTGGTTCAGATGGCATGGCGGCGGGCGTTCATCCCTTTGGTTGGCAGTATAGTGGTTACTTGCTGTGGGGTTTGCCACCTTATGGTATGTATGGCCAGGTCCCTTACAGAGCACTACCGTATGGTGATACAGCTCTCCCCCTAGGTGATCATCTTACCCAGGCCACAAGGGATAAGATAGTTCGGGGGGAGTACGTGGATGTGTTCACCCTTCTTTTCCGTGAGTTGGAAAAGAAGGACAAGGAGGATTTGGAGGAGCATGACAAGGAGAAAATTAAGCGTCGTAAGGTGGATCGTTCGTGGCATAATTGGCTCCCGGGGTTTTTAATTTATGCGGGGGTTTTAGGAAGGGCGCAGCCTTTACGGGCCGTGTCCCTTTTTCAGTACATCAACATAATTTACCAGGGTTATACTGACTTCGTTGGTACTGCATGGCTGCAGTACGACGAAGAGTTCAGGATGAGGGTGGCGCTTAACCCGCAGATTCCATGGGACCAGATTCACCAGCAGCTGTGGCTGCGGGTGATGTCCCCGTCGAAACCCAATTCTGGAGATAGGGCCGATAGCGGCCATTTGATTCACCGCCCACAGGCAGCTGTTCCCCCCCGCTCACAGGCGGGGCAGCAGGTTCAACCCCGGCTGCTCTGTTGGGACTTCACCTCAAAGGGTGTCTGTAACAGGAGGGCCTGTAAATATAGGCACAAATGTCCTGCATGCTCTGGGCAACATGCTTATTCCTCCTGCCCCAGAGCCAAGTCTGGTGGGGGGGGGTAAGCGTTCAGGCGGGGGACAGTTTTCGTCTGGAAAAGGGGCCCAGCCCAGTAAATCTGAGAGCGCTTGAGCGCTTGCTGCCGCGTTATCCCAGGAGGGAGGATGCTGAGTTCCTGTTCAATGGTTTTAAATATGGTTTTAGGATACCGTTTCAGGGTCCACGGGTTTCTTCCATGTCCAAAAATTTACGTTCTGTTGTGGGCATGGAAGCTGTTGTGCGGTCCAAAGTTTTGAAGGAATGTGCTGAGGGTAGGGTCTTAGGTCCCTTTCCTACGCCTCCTGTGCCATATCTCCGTGTTTCTCCCTTAGGGGTGGTCCCTAAGAAGGCCCCAGGTGAATATCGGTTGATTCACCACCTTTCCTTTCCAAAAGGGGCGTCGGTTAACGACGCCATCCCGGAGGAACTTTGTTCTGTGCGGTATACTTCCTTTGACCAGGCGGTCAAAGTGGTGCGCAGATGTGGCATCGGGGCATGGATGGCTAAGTGTGACATTAAGTCCGCCTTTCGCCTGCTCCCGGTGCACCCGGAAGACGTAGATCTCCTGGGCTTTTTCTTTGAGGGTCAATATTACTTGGACAGGGCCCTCCCTATGGGGTGCTCTATATCCTGTGCCGCCTTCGAGCGTTTCAGCTCATTTTTAGAATGGGAACTTAGGCGGCGGTTCAAATGCCGGGACACCTGTCATTACCTCGATGACTTTATGTTCGTTGGGCCTGTTGGCTCTGGACAATGTGCCAACCTATTGGCTGGCTTTGTGTCCCTGTCGGGGGAACTGGGCGTCCCCCTGGCGCATGAAAAGACGGAAGGCCCTTCCCAGGTCATGACATTTTTGGGTATCGAGCTTGATTCGGTGCACCAATCCTTACGACTTCCGGCGGATAAAATTAGTAAACTTAGGGAGCTGTTGGCTGCATTTCAAGGCAAGCAGAAAGCATCCCTTCTTGAGTTGCAGCAGTTGGTAGGATCTTTGAACTTTGCATGCAAGGCGGTCGCCCCTGGCAGGCTGTTCTTGCGTAGGCTCTGCGATGCTATGTCATCTCTTCGCGCACCGCACCATAAGGTTCGTATTGACAAGGGGATGCGCGCTGACATTGAGGTTTGGGAGGAATTTTTGAGTTCCTTTAATGGGGTTACCTTTTGGCGAGAGGAGTTGCTGGTTGGGGCACAGTTTCAGGTTGCCTCGGACGCTTCTGGGTCCACAGGTTTTGGGGTGTTCTTTCGCGGGCATTGGTGTGCCGAGCAGTGGCCTGCCGAGTGGTCAGCGAGCGAGTTAGTTAGGGACTTGACCTTTCTAGAGTTGTTCCCCATTCTGGTGGCGGTCTTTCTTTGGGGTCATGAGTTGGCTAACCACGTTGTGCATTTTTGGTGTGACAACATGGCAGTCGTGCAAGTGGTTAATTCACTGATGTCCAAGTCGTCCAGGGTGATGTCTTTGGTGCGGGCATTCACATTGAAGTGCCTTCAGCTTAACATACTGTTTCGGGCCAGACATGTGCCGGGGGTCGACAATGGTGTGGCGGACGCTTTGTCTCGCCAACAGGTGGATCGTTTCCAGCGTCTCACTCCCGGTGCCGACAGCCTTCCCTCCAGGATGCCACCGGAGCTGTGGCGGATTGGCAGGTCGAAGTGAACAGAGCTATTCAGATGGCCATTGCTCCCAGCACTCGGCGGTCTTATGAAAGGGCGTAGGACTGCTTCATGACTTTAGAAAGCGGGTTGGGATCAGTCAGGTGTGGCCCATTCCTGTGGAACACCTGCTGCAATTCTGTGTGGCCCAGCGGGCTCGTGGTCTGGCAGTCAAGACCATTCGTGGCCAGATGGCTGCGTTAGCATTTGCTAGCAAGGCGCGTGGCTTGCTGGAGCATACGGGGGATTTTAGACTCAGGAAGATGTTCGAGGGTTGGTCCAGAGAGTCTGGGGGCATTAAGGATTCAAGGCAGCCGATTTCCCCTGCGATCCTTAGAGGTCTTGGAACTCTATGGGGGGAGATTTGCAAGTCCGGTTTCGAATGCCGGTTGTTTCATGCCGCTTCTCTCACTGCTTTCTTTGGCGCATTAAGGGTGAGCGAGCTGGTGGCTCAGTCGCAGAAGGACGCCTCTGGGCGGGCTTTATCGTCCCGCGACATCCAGTTTGAGGGCGATAATGTTTTGATCCGTATTAAGCGGTCTAAGACCGATCAGAAGAGGGTGGGGTCTGTGTTGACCTTGGGACCCTGTGAGGACGAGGCTTTGTGCCCGGTACGGGCTCTTCGTTCTTACCTGACAGTTCGGGGCAAGGAGGAGGGAGTGTTGTTTAGGCACCAGGATCGCTCTCCCTTAACCCGCTATCAATTCTGGGCGGTCACTGATAGAGCGCTGCGGCAGCTGGGTTTAGTGGGTGTCAAGTTTGGCACTCATTCTTTCCGGATTGGTGCAGCATCTACTGCGGCAGCCATGGGCTATGCTGACAAGACCATTCAGAAATTTGGCAGATGGAGGTCGGCTGCTTTTCGGTCATACATTCGCCCCCTTCCTTTGTTTTCATCTCATGCAGTTTGAATTTTGTTCCAGGTGCTGGGAGCATCTTTGAGAGGAAGCGGATTCTTATCGCGGGCCACAGTATGGTGTTCTGGGCTGCGGTGCAAGCCAGACGGACGCCGATTGGAGCTCAGCTGGGGCTGAGCGAAGACGCTTCAATTGAATGGCTGGGAAGGCGAGGCCTTCGGTGGTCTGGGCTGCTGCCTCTCTTGTTTGGGGGAAGGAACGGTCCTCCTCCCCATATTTTGGTCTTACACGTGGGTGGTAATGACCTCGGTTTATTGAAAGGCAGAGCCCTGTCCTTGCAGGTGATTGCTGACCTTCGGGTAATTAAGAACCGCTGGCCCAGTGTTTATATATTCTGGTCTGAGATGCTCCCCCGCCGCAGATGGCGGGAGTCTTTGGATCCCCGTGGTATGGCCCGAGCCAGGCGCAGGGCTAATAGGGCGATTCAAAAAGCCTTAGCTACGGGCCTCGGCATCTACCTCCCTCACCCTCGCATTAAGGCCGCTAATGCCACCCATTATAGGGCAGATGGGGTCCATTTGTCCCCATCAGGCAATGACATCTTTCTAGACGACCTGCGGCTCGGGCTCAGGTTGGCACTAGGCCACCTGTGGGGCGCGAGGGCCTAAGCTGAGGCTTGGCCTTTCGCGTTGGCAGGAGAAAGTGGGGAAATAGGGAGCGGGCTGGTGAGCACCCCCTTTGGCAATTCCCCAACGGTGGGGAAATGGGGTCTCTCAGGACGGAGGGTAATGCTTCATGGCTACCACCACCTGTGCAGACTGCCACCAGGGAACCCCAGGTGCAAGTCCTTCCCTCATGCTGTATGGCTGAGGCTTTAGGAGCTTGAGGGGGAACCCTTTGCCTGGCCGGCCGGGCTGAGGCCATTCCATGAATGGATTACGCCCGGGGCAGCGGGGCTCGCCCAGACAGGTCAGGGCGGTGGTCTGAGGGACCCCGTGGCCTGACCTGTACCACATAGTTTGCCCTTGCCGCAGTTTAGTGTTGAATAAAGCGGCCATTTATTGCAAGAAATTGTGTCTGTCTCATTCTTCCAACTGAGGGGGCAATTCGGCCACTCCCGGCAGCCACAAGTGGCTATAGCCGGGGGGCCGGGTTTGCAGCCTCGGATGGAGGATGGGACTTTCCCGCCCATCCGGGGCTTTCAGGGGGCGGGCAGAGATAGAGCCGTTGCTATCTCCACCCTCCCTAGCACGCAGTTGCTCCAAGCGATCGGCCCACCCTCCTCTCCCTGTTTCGGTGCAGGATTAGCCGGTTGCATTCGAGCCAGGTAGGAATTTTTTCCTGCTCCCCCTGATTGGCCTTGGCGGGGGGGTAGGTTTTTCGCCTACCTTGTACTGCAGCAGAGGATGGAGGTGTTTTAAGGGCGGTGCCTAGTAGGCTTCCCCTGGCAGGAGAAAGTGGGGAAATAGGGAGCGGGCTGGTGAGCACCCCCTTTGGCAATTCCCCAACGGTGGGGAAATGGGGTCTCTCAGGACGGAGGGTAATGCTTCATGGCTACCACCACCTGTGCAGACTGCCACCAGGGAACACCAGGTGCAAGTCCTTCCCTCATGCTGTATGGCTGAGGCTTTAGGAGCTTGAGGGGGAACCCTTTGCCTGGCCGGCCGGGCTGAGGCCATTCCATGAATGGATTACGCCCGGGGCAGCGGGGCTCGCCCAGACAGGTCAGGGCGGTGGTCTGAGGGACCCCGTGGCCTGACCTGTACCGCATAGTTTGCCCTTGCCGCAGTTTAGTGTTGATCTTATGTTTAATAAAGCGGCCATTTATTCCAAGAAATTGTGTCTGTCTCATTCTTCCAACTGAGGGGGAAAACCTCTAAGTTCCCTTTTCCCCAATAGCCCTGGATTGTAGCTGAGTAAAGGTACATACTGGGAATTAGCTGTCTGGTGGAACCTCTGGAAGAGGAGAGAGGGTCTTCCTGCCTGCTATAGTGAAGGCTAGACAGGTGTGTGTGTAGCCAGCCTTTACCTTCCTGGGAAGCCCTAAACCTTTGAAGGGAGGAGGCTTGGCATGGGTAGTAAGGAGTGTGAAAGGCTTGTGAGGAGTTGTCATTATAGGGGGTAACTCGCAGGGAGTGCTGGCTTGCGGCAAAGATAGACTTCATTATAGATGCAGAGGGATCTGGACTTGTCTTGAAATAGCTTGAGGCTTTTTGAATTAAGGAATTTCATATTCCAAACCTACTTCCATCACAAGTTTTGAGTTTAATTGGGTAATCCAAAGACAATAAATAATATGAAGAACATCAGAGAAAGAGAAGAGGATTCAAAACAGAATTGGGTATAATCAGCATAGTGAAAATAATTATGATAAAAATTACTTCTGGAGAACTCCAAGTATTGTTAATGTATATATTATAATTGTACTGACCTACTTTAAATGGTTGTTTAAAGATTATCATCTTCATGTTAGACAGTGATAGACAGTAGTTTGTTTAAGGCTACTGGAGAGTGCATAGGAAGCACATCACACTTCTACTTCTAATCATTATCCTATGTTAGCTGTCAATGGATGTAGGAGTTAACAATAGGTATTGTACAATAATTTGAAGTGCTCAGCTCTACAATATACTCATCATGAATGAAGTTTCATTTTTCAAGTTGCTTCAATACAAGCCTTTCCTCAACTTTGGTAAAGCACTTTCAGGAATCATAATTATACTGCTCAGTTAGCTCATGATCTCTATCATAAAGCAGCCAACCAACACTTTCTGTAGCTTGAGTATGTGTTTATGTTTGAACATGTAATGATTTTTTTTACTTATAGCCCACAATTCAAGCATAGATTCATGTCTTCTTGTGAGAGTGATGAAGATCCAGATTCCAAATTCTTAGGGTTTTTTCCAGTGAGGTCAGCTCTTTACAAAATATCTTGGTTAATTGTATTTTGTCTCTGAAAATTATATTAGAAAAGGTATCTTACAGCAGCATTTATGAAGTCTTGTAAGTTGTCAAAGTCTTATAAGTCAAACTTATCAAACTCCCATACCCTTCTGGATATGTCATTTACAGTGCAATCTAAGAACACTTTCCTGGGAGTAAGGTCCAGTGAATAGACCTGAATCTGAGTCTGAGTAGACGTGCTTAAGATTTCTTTCAGTCTCATGGGTTTGGTTGGATGCATAAAATATAAATATGTCTAAGCACCTTGCTGAACAGAACTCTTACATTAGAATTAACATGTTGGTAGGTGCTGCTGGCCAAATGTCTGGATGAAAGCAGATTAGGAGGAACAAGCCATTCCTGGTTTATGAATTTGTTTGACTGTTTGAAGGTTATGTCAAGGAACAATCATCACTTGCTCGGTGGTCTAGATGATTGCATTTCTTATTATCGAGGAGGCATTGGAGTGTGAAATAGAAAACCCATTGCTCTAGGTAAGAAAGAGAAGGTCTTAGCTTGGGGGAAAGAGTGACAAGCTCTTTAATTATATTAGCAATGGCTGCCAAAAAAGAGCTAGTCGAGGACCTATTACTAGGTCCAAAGTAAAGTGTGAATCTAGTACAGATAGACTGGAATGAGCGACAAGGGTTTCCATTATCAACAGTAATAGAGCTATTTGTTCTGGATATCATATATCCTAAGATTTTGTTAGAGTTGTATTTGAGATATTGCCTAGTTTTCAAAATGTTGTCTTAATAACCATTTGCATGTAAACAGTTAAAATGAAGTTTTCCCTGAATGGAATGTTAAATTGTAATAAATAAATTGTAGGTTGTTACTTGACCCCATTTTTGTTCCCCTGCTTGCTTGCGTTGAGTTTGCGAGGACCTTCCCCCACATCCCCTTTTTTCTTCCTTGTTAGACTATTTCATAACTGATACATTGGTGACAGCAGTTACATGGACTTTTATTGGAGGCATTTATTCAATCAACAAGTAATTAAATTATGGGATGCATTACCAGTGAATGTAATAATGGTTATTAGCATAGGTGGCTTTAAAAGTCATTTTATTATTATTATTTATTATTATTATTATTATTTATTTATTTTTAACCCGCCCTCCCTGCAAGCAGGCTCAGGGTGAGGTACAACATGGATTAAAATACAGCTTAAAATCAATTATAAAAACAGATAAAAACAGAAAAAATACTTGGTTGTTGTGGATTTTCCAGGTTGTATAGCTGTGGTCTTGGCATTGTAGTTCCTGACGTTTTGCCAGCAGCTGTGGCTGGCATCTTCAGAGGTGTAGCACCAAAAGACAGAGATCTCTCAGTGTCACAGTGTGGAGAAGATGTTGGCAGTGTGGAGAAGATGTTAATTTATATCAACTCAGGAAAGTGGGTTTGGGCTGAGTCATCCTGTAGGAGTTTCCCAGGGTATGGAATGCTAATGGAGGGAGGCGTCACTGTATCCTGAGTTGATATAAATTACCTGCCAACATCTTCTCCACACTGTGACACTGAGAGATCTCTGTCTTTTGGTCCTACACCTCTGAAGGTGCCAGCCACAGCTGCTGGCGAAACGTCAGGAACTACAATGCCAAGACCACAGCTATACAGCCCGGAAAATCCACAACAACCATTGTTCTCCGGCCGTGAAAGCCTTTGACAATAGATAAAATACTGTGCCCCTTTCGGGGCAACCAGAAGGAGTAGACTCTCTATACCCCTTGTAGCGGGAGACCGGTGGAAGGCTCGGCAATGATGGGCTAAAATTAGCATCTACCATATGCCTGGTGGAACATCTGTCTTACAGGCCCGCCTAAATGATACAAGATCCTGGCGGGCCCGAGTGTCCTCAGACAGAGAGTTCCACCAGGTTGGGGCCAGGACCGAAAAGGCCCTGGCCCTGGTACAGGCCAGCCAAGCCTCCCTAGGGCCAGGGACCACCAGGAGATGTTTTCCTGATGAACAATGTGCTCTCTGGGGCACATACAGGGAGAGATGGTCCCTTAGGTATGCTGGTCCCAGTCCATTTAGGGCTTTATAGGTCAAAACCAACACCTTGAACCAGATCCAGAATTCAACTGGGAGCCAGTGAAGCTGCTGCAAGATAGGCGTAATGTATGTCCTACACGAAGCTCCAGTTAGGACACACGCAGCAGCATTCTGGACCCGTTGAAGTTTCCATATCAAGCCCAAGGGCAGCCCTGTGTAGAGCGAGTTACAGTAGTCTAACCTGGAGATGACCGTTGCATGGATCACTGTTGTTAGGTCCTGGGCTGAGAGGTATGGCATCAATTGCCAGGCCTGCTGAAGGTGGAAAAAGGCCGCCCATGCCACAGCTGCGATCTGGCCCTCCATAGACAAGGAGGAATCCAGAATCACACCCAAACTCCTAATCGATGGTACAGGCACAAGTGGTGCCCCCCCCCCAAGGTCAGGAGAAGGATCCCTGCCTCCGACAGTCCATGGCCCAAGTAGAGGACCTCCGTCTTTGCAGGATTCAACTTCAGCCTGCTTTGTTCTACCCACCCAGACACGGCCTCCAGAGCTTTCAACAGGATGTCAGGGGCAGAGTCAGGTCAGCTGCCCATCAACAGATACAACTGGGTGTCATCTGCATATTGATGACAACCCAGTCCAAAACTCCGCACCAACTGGTTGAGGGGGCGCATATAAAGATTGAACAACAGGGGAGAGAGTATCGCCCCCTGTGGGATGCTGCACTCCAGTGGTTGGCATGCGGACAGTCTCTCCCCCCAGTGCCACACTCTGTCCCTGACTATAGAGAAAAGAGATAAGCCACTGTAAGGCTGTCCCACAACGGCAGTGGGCCGACAACTCATGGTCGACTGTGTTGAACGCTGCTGAAAGGTCTACAAGATGAGCAGTGCCGACCTGCCCCAATCCAGGTGCCTACAGAGATCATCCGTGAGGGCAACCAACACAGTCTCCGCCCCATGACCTGTATGGAACCTGGACTGGTATGGGTCCAGGACAGAGGTCTCTTCCAGAAACATCTGTAGCTGATCTCCCACTGCCCGCTCAATCACCTTTCCCAAGAATGGGAGGTTCGATACTGGGTGGTAACTGGACTGGTCAGTGGGGTCCAAAGATGGTTTTTTCAAAAGAGGCCTCACTACGGCTTCCTTTAGCACCCTGGGGAAAACCCCGGAGCTCAATGATGTATTAATAATGACCTCCAATTGGGCCCCCAACCCATTGACACTGGCTTTCACCAGCCACGGCGGGTAGGGGTCCAGGAAGCACATAGTGGGCCTCACCAGCCGCAGGATCCTGTCCACCTCCTCCCGGGAGACCAGGCTGAAGTGATCCAAAAACGGGCCAGAAGACGGCCAAAGGGCCTCCAGTTCCTTTACTGTATCAATTGTGGCTGGCAGATCACAATGGAGGGACGAGATTTTATCTGCAAAAAATTGTCCCAAAAGCCTCACAGCTAATAGCCGAATTTCCAATTTGACAGTCTCCCTGCGATAGGGAGACCAAGGACCAAACTACCTGGAACAATTTTGCCAGGCGTGAACTTGCAGATGCTATGGAGGTGGCTCAGTATTCCTTCTTTGTTGCCTTCACAGCCACCTCATAGGTTTTCACAAATAATCTATAAGATGTTCTCGCTGCTTCACCCCGATTCCGCCACCACACTCGCTCTAGTTGTCTCAGTTCCTGATTCATCAGATGTAGCTCCTTTGCATACCTAGGAACCAATCTGACGTGGGGATGGAGAGGGTGATGGGGAGCGATTTTGTTGATGGCTTTTGAGAGACGGTCATGCCAGTCTCCCACCAGCTCATCCAACAAACCACCAGGGGGCATTGGATCCCGCAGGGCATTCTGGAAGCCAATTGGATCCATAAGTCTCTGCGGGCGAGCATAAATCTGCTCACCACCTATGCAGAAGGGGGCCAGCACACCCAGACAAGCCCTCAGGACATGGTGATCCAACCATGGCACCGCTTCAGGTCCACCTGAATCCCTGCCTCAAAGATCAAATCCAGCGTGTGGCCCGCTTGATGCATAGGAGCTGAAACAAATTGGGAGAGTCCCAGTGCTGCCATGGAAGACACCAAGTCCAAAGCCTGAGAAGAGGCAGCATCATCAACATGGATGTTGAAATCACCCAGGACCAACGGTCTAGGATGATCCAATGCCCACTCTGACACTGCCTCTAACAAGCTTGACAGGGTAGCTACTGGTGCGCTAGGCAGTCGGCACACCAAGTAGATAGCCAAACTCTCCTCAGCATCCCATGCCAGGCCAACACAATCAATACTGGGGATCTTTGGAGCACAGAGAGTCCGAAGGAGAAAGACTCTCGAATGAGTATTGCCACACACATCCTGACCATCTGTCCAGGACTGATGAAGGACCAAGAACCTGGGGGAGCCAGCTCTTTCAAGGCGACCATCTCACCACCCCTCACCCAGGTCTTGGTCATGCACACCAGGTCCACTCCTTCCGCTGCAATGAAATCTTGCAACGTTTTGGTCTTATTATTAATGGACCTGGCGTTGCACAACATCAGTGCCAGAGGGAGGCTACACCTCCTAGCCCTGCTACCAGCATGCCTTGGGATGGGACGCAAGTTTTCATGGTAGATAATCAATGGCTACTAGCCAAGATAACTAAAGGGAACCTCCACATTCCAAGGCAGTAAACCTTTGAACATCCGTTCTAGGAGACACATTCAGTAGAATGCCTTGGCCCGTATGCTGTTTATGGGCTCTCAAATGACTGATTGGTTGCCGTGTGAAACAGGTCTGATCCAGCAAGGCACCTCTTATGTTCTCATAGAAGTTTAATCCCAGTTATAATTTTCACCCAAATGAGGAGACAGCTCCAATGTGCTCTCAGAAACTTTCTCATTTACATAAATGAAGGCTTATTAATGTGCATTGTGCATGCAAAGAATGTGTAGGAGAAATTGGAGAGCTACAACTAAAGAAAATATAAAATTTTATCTCCATCTTCTTTGGTCCTCTGCTAAAAGAACTGCCTGAAAAACAGCAGATTTAACTGTGGGAAACTACTAGAGAAAGAGAGATGATTAGATGTTCTTCCCTCCACTACAGATTCATAGTTTTCCAATGACTCACTTCAGATAAGTGAGATGTATTCCATTAACTGATGGAGGTTTGCTCAATTATAGGAAGGGAATTGCTAGATCCAGCCCATATGGGCCATGAGTGGTCATTTTGGGAATCCTGTCTAATGCCTATAGAAATTTAATGAGTGATGGATTATGCTAGAGATGTTCAAACATTTGCTAGATTTGTATGTTGGGGAAATCTTCCCACTCATGCTTCTCATAGCCCAATTTTTGTGTGTACCTCAAAGAGAATAGCCAGACAGTGGGAGTCTGGGGGTGGGCACATGAGCGGGTGCCATTGTCATGATGGTGTTACGTTACTTCTGGAGATAACTACTCTTGGAATCACTGGAAACTTGATGGTAATTATAGAGTTTCAGGTGATTCTTAGAGTGGTGTGACATTATCTCCATGTTGTCCCCTGAAATGACTTAACACTATCATACTATTTTTAAATTTGTTTTTCTCCTATAACTGGCAGAGCAGCAGTGGGCAGCAGGGGTTGTTGGCAATCCTAGCATCGAACAGGTAAAATGGAATGTGGTGTGCTTCCTCATTCCTTTAGATAACTTAGGGTGACAGGAACTGGTTAGATTGCATGGGTATTCAGAAATTTGGGGCGATCTGTAACTGCTTTGTATTAGAGGTTTTGTTTATACCTCCAAATCTACATGCTGTTTAGTATTTTAACTTATTATCTATGGTATATTTGATGTTAAAAATACCAATACCATGTTTAGTTTAAATTCCTGGCAAAATAATTTATTACAGAAATGAAGATTTAGGGTTATTAGCTCCAGCTCTAGAGGTGGTGAGAGCATTTGGGAGTTGTGCTAACAAACCCTTGACAAGGCTCCCCTATCCTTTGCTTGCATTCACTGGAACAGCAGAGGAAAATTAGCGGAATGCAGCATCACATGATGCTGTGTCATCCCTGCCAGCTAGAAACTGGGAAGTGACCTCACCACATCACATGATGCACTAGGATTTCCCTCAATCTCTATTTAAAAAACCCCATAGAGTTTGGGGAAATTCCAGTGTATCACTTGATGCTGTGACATCCACATCTTTAGTTGGAAGTGATGTCAAAATAGCATGGAATGTTATTTTCCCATGCCACTCCACTGAGTGCCAGCAGGGAATAAGGAAGCACTCAAAGGAATTTGCCCACTTAGAGAAGACAAATGGATATCCTAAGAGAACTGGTAATTTTTCTTAAAAAAGGAGTTCTGTAGCTCCTTAATCACCAATCCATTTTGTGTGACAAGAGTTACAGAATACAGTCCCCTTTTTCTGATAACTGTTCTTACAGATTACATGAGGCCAGAGTAAACCATGTTGGAGTAGTTGATTCATTTGTTCAAGACTGCAGTTGGGTGAAAGTTACTTCTGAGCTTAATATGCATATGATAATTGAATATCACTGAAACATCCTGACCACTAGAATCATAGAATCATAGGGTTGGAAGGGACCTCCAGGTTCCTCTAGTCCAACTCCCTGCATGATGCTGAAAATTCACAACTACCTCCCCTCACACACACCTAGTGACCCTTGCTCCATGCCCAGAAGATGTGAAAGTAAGAAGACAACTGCCTACCAGAGGGTAACAACTTCCAATAAATCAACCACAATTCAAAAATGTCAATCTGAAAAATTGAAAGTGCGGAAAGTACTCAAATATGCTCAAAATAAGTACAATAAATATTGTACTAAAAAGAACTTTTTGGGAAGAGTTCAAGAGGTAGCTCAACACTATAGTGCTGGAGTTTCTTTGAGATAGAAAACAGCATCAATTTGAAAATAACAGTGAATCAACTGCAGGCCTAGAGTTATCACACCCTTAAAGGCACAGTGCTGCAAACTCATTTGGCAAGGCGACCTCTTGAACTCTTCCCAAAAAGTTCTTTTGCTATACATTGGGTATATACGAATTATATTTGCTATATTTATTGTACTTATTGTGAGCACTTTCAGCACTTTATATTTTTCAGATTGACATTTTTGAATTGTGGTTGATTTATTGGAAGTTGTTACCCTCTAGTAGGCGGTTGCTTTCTTACTTTCACAGTATTATCCAGGGGAGCCCTTCTCTTTGCTTTTGGCCATGCCCAGGAGACGGTAAAACTAGATTTGAAAAACTCTTTTAGCAGAAATCAGTTGCAAATTTGATTTCTGTTTTTAGAAAAACCCTGTCCTAACTTGCTAGATAGTACAAACTCATGGGCAAAGGTGCGTGTGTGTATTTTTGTAGTGGTACTGTGGTTTCTCTCTCCCTTGTCTCTTTGTGCCCTCTCTTTTAGACTGAGAAGATACCAAGACAGAAAGGGAAACAGCAAGAGACCCCAAATTTTGCTGGAGTTTCTTTGATATAGAAAACAGCATCAGTTTGAAAATAGCTGAATCATCTGCAGGCCTAGAGTTAGCACACCCTTAAAGGCACAGTGCTGCAAACTCATTTGGCAATCTTCCAGGAAAAAACAAACAAACCTTCCTTCACCTAGTGAGAGCTTTTGTGAAACAGTTTATTCCTGGGTTGAGGCTGAGATGAAATAGCAGTCACAGAGGGCCTTTAAAAAAATATCTGGGGGACTTCCGGTTTGGCTAATGGAGACCTGACGTGGATCCAGGGAGCTGGATCATCAAGAGTGACAGTTTTGGGCAGGCCAGGTGCCTTGATCACCTGCTGCCACTCCTCTACAGGTAGAAGAGGAGCTAGAATGCTACAAGACCCAGAGAGTGTGTGATCTCGGCCGCGGGGGAGGTCCAGGATAAAGGATTTTCCTCATTGCCTTGAGGTCCCCTCAGAGAAGGGCGAGCTGAAATCTCTGCAGTACTCTTTGAGTCATTTGTTTGGCATAAGGTCTCTAGAAACCAAGCTTCAGAACCAGATTTGGCCAATTGGAAATGAATGAAACAGCATGAAAGACCCAAATGGAACAAATTGAGGTAAAGATTTTTATCTTTCTTTCGGACTTAATATGAGAAGAGAAAGTTAACTAAAAGTTAAAATTGTGGACTGAGCTGATAGAATAAGAAAGGAGCGAGGCATCTTGAAGGAAAAACTGAAATTCGATAGACTATAAAGCGTAAAAGAAGTGAAATTAATTTTTGTTTATGCATACCTGCGGTTTTGGAAGAGATAACCGGCAGTGAGAAAAGGGGAGGAGGCTGAGAAGCTGCGGAGCAAACATCGCGAGAGGTTAGAAAAGCAAGGAGAACAACGAGTGATACTGCCTAGAGAGGCTTAATCTGGAGAGTAAAAAGGAAGTCGAAACAGCAAAGAAGGACCAGGAAGGAAAACAAAGGAAGAAACGCGAGATATAGCAATGAGAGGACAAAAGGAAGTGGATACCCACCACTCCAGAAGGGAAAAGAACAAAGCAAGCTACCATAGAGACTCTCCACCCGATATCTGGTGAGACTGAAGCAGTTTGGATTTTTAAAATAAGAGATAAAAGGATATCTGGGACGGGGAAGAATCTAGTGTAGAAGCATGAAGAAAGTAGAGAAGGAATGGTAGGTTGCCATAGGAACGGCTATAGAATCGCTGGGAAAAAAATTTACAGAGGGATATGAAGAATTGAGCCAATCTATGCAGAAAATGGAAGAAAGATTGATTAAAAGCATAAAGGATTTACTAAAACCAGAAGAGGAGGTGAAGATTGAGGTATAAGCAATGAAGCAGATAGTTCAAGAGATGGAGCAAAAACCCACCGATTTGACATCGAGCTTAAAAATTGAAAAACAAGCATTTCAAGATCGTGTGGTAGAAAATGAGTATCAAATTACAGGTATTAAGCTGGAAATTCGCGATATGCCAGGGAAAATAACGCAGAGTGTGCAGGATCAAATGATTCAAGTCTTGACAGAATTTTTAAAGAAGCAATCAAGGAAGTTAACAGTAAGCATGGAATACAGAATCAACTCCAGTTATGTACAACAGAAGAATTTACCAAGAGACAACATCGCTCAAGTGAAAGAGGAAACCCGGAAAAGAGGCAGAAGTACAAGATTCAAGTTACAAACAGGAATTACTTAAGGGACTAGCTTTAAACTACAAGAGCTATTTAGGGGACTGGATATATGGTTAAAATGTAAAGTTATGGAACAAATTGATAATGTAAGATAAATGAGCAAATTGGAAAATGTTAAATATAAAGTTCAATGAACTAATTGATAAGAAAATAAGGAGAACAAAATTTAAGTAAAATTTATGTGTAAAAGAAGTGGAGAGAGAGAAATATAAGAATGAAACTACAGATGGAATTATTTGAAGGAATAAGTTTTTTTCTTTTGGTTCCAAGTTAAAAGTGAACTAACGGGATTGAAGCTAAAGCAAAAGTACAAATTATATGTAATTGGTTAAAGAAACAAATTGTAATAGGTTGAAGATTGGATTTAAACTGTTGTATATGGCAGAAATGAATAGTTTGATAATGAAGTTATGAGAATAAAGTTAGGTGAAATTTTTTATAGAATGGGTGAAATTTAAAATCAAATTTATGTGGAATTAAAGGGGACCTGATAGGATAAGAGTAGTCTATTGATAATGATAGAAATGTAATGATAGAGAATAAGCTAGAACTTTGCCTTTAATTATAGGGACAAAGGAAAGTAGCATAGAGTTAATGATAAGAAATAAAGGAGCCATAGTGCTGTTGGAAGTCAACATAGAAAAGGGGGGAGGGGGAGGGGGAGGGTTACATATATCAATATATGGAGAAAACGTGTTGTAGAATGATTGGTAGATTGTATGTTAACCCATCCAATAAAAAATATTTTTTTAAAAAATATTTGAAACTGATAAGCATAAGCAATTATTTGCCACCCCAGTTGGAATGAACAGACAGATGCCAGTCTTGGATCTAAGGGCCACTTTCTTAATTAACTACAACTAACAACATTTATTAACAACTGTGGCAAGGGCCTACTAGCGGTACAGGTCAAGCCATGTGGTCATTCCCTGGACCTCTGCATTGACCTGTCTGGGCGAGGCCCGAAGCCCCAGGTGTGGGCCATCTCTGTGGATGGCTGTGACCTGGCAGGCCAGGCAAATTGGATCCCCCCTTTCAAGCTCCTAAGCCTCAGCTGTACAGCAGTGAGGTAAGGACTTGCACACGGGGTTCCCCAAGGCAGTCTGCCCACGCAGCATGGCAGCCATCACAAGCAGTACCACCCACTCCTGGCAGACCCCTCTTCCCCATGAATGGAGAAGCACCAAGGGTGCTCACTCTCCTGCTCCCTGTTCCCCAACTCTATCCAGCCATCACTAGGGCCAAGCCTCTGCTTAGGCCCTGGCGCCCCACAGATGGCTTAAAGCCAACTGGAGCCCTTGCCACAAGTTATCCAAGAAAATTTCATTGCCCGTTACAGACACGCACACCCCGTCACCTCTATAGAAGTCAGAAAATTCGGTCCTGATCCATGGGTGAGGTAAATAGATACCCAACCCATCCCCTAGGACCTTCTGAATGGCCCTGTTGGTCTTCATCCAAGCCCTCTCAAAAGCCTGCTGATCCTCTACCTCCTGCCACACCCTACGAGGTATCATGGCGGATCACATGATGAGTACCCCTGGCCAGCGCTGGCCAATCACCTGCAGGTCCCACTTCACCTGCAAGGACAAGGCCTTGCCTTGTACCAGCCCTAGGTCATTTCCACCTAGGTGAATGACCACTACATGGGGCAGAGGGCCACTTCTGCCCTGAAACAACAGTGATAACAGGCCGGGTCACCAAAGTCCCCGGCAGCCCTGCCAGTAGACCGACACCCATTCGCTCAAACCAAGCTGGGACCTAATCCATGTCCTTTTCACTTGATGGACCACCTAAAATACCATGCTGTGCCTACAGATCAAGACTCTTCGCTTCTTGTGGCAGGACACAGCACCTAAAGAAAAACCAATTAGTAAGAGCTTAAAAATGTGGCAGTGGCCTAATATAGGCCCAATAAGCAGTGGACCGCCACCTGCCTACCTGCTGAATAGTATGCACTGGGTAACCCATCACTGCTGCCGATGAGGCAGCCCTGATCCTAAATGAGTGAGTGCCAAATTTGACACTGCTTAACCCCAGTCGGTTAAGAGCCCTCTGGGTCACAGTCCAAAACTGATAATGAGTTAAGGGCCGACCATCATTGTGCTGAAACAGGAGTCCATGTTCCTCTCCCCTCATTTGCAGGTACTTTCTGAGAGCCTGCATAGGGCACAACTCTGCCTCTGAGTAAGACCCCAATTTAATCACTGCCCCTCTCTGCCACTGATCAGTTTTGGATTTGTGAATCATGAGGGAAATGCAATCCCCCTCCAACTTCACATCCCCAGTCATAAGGGTGCGCCCTGACAGATCCACATTAGACTGTGCTACAAGCTCACTAATGCGAAGGGCCCCAAAGAAGGCAGTCAATGAAGCCGTGTGAAACAACCTTGCCTCATAAGTAGAACTACAGATGTCGTCCCAGGCCATGGAAAGACCCTTGAGCACCACAGGGGATATGGGCTCCCTAGGGTTGACCCAACCCTCAGCTTCATGCAACCATCCCTCCAACATCTTCTGGACTCAGAAGTCCCCCATGGCCTCAGGAAACCCCTGAGACTTGCTCACGAATGTTAAAGTAGCCAGCTGACCCCTTACGGACTTGACTGCAAGACCGTGACCCTTCTGATGCACACAAAAGTGCATCAAATGTTCAACAGGGTTGGGCCAAGACTGCTGCAGGCCAACACCCCTCCTAAACCCAGCAAATTGTCCTACCACTCTGTCGTAGGCCCTTCTTGTGCTGGAGGCAACTGCAAGCCGTATTGCCCTGAATGCTTCGGCTTCCCAAGTTGCCATAACTCCAGGGGCATCTTCAGGGCCAATGGGGATCTGCCTCTGGGGCAAGCTGCCAGAACCGCTCCATCTATAAGCAAGACAAAGCGTCTACCACCCCATTATTGACTTTGGAACATGCTTGGCTTTAAATAAAATGTTCCACCAGAGGCACAGCAGGGTAAAGACTCTAACAAGCCTCATGACGCTGGGCGATTTAGAGGTCAGAGAGTTAACCACCTGAACCGTGGCCTGGTTGTCACACCAGAAGTGGACAGAGTGGTTAGCGAATTCCTTGCCTCACAGCCACCAAGATCAGAAAAAATTCCAAGAAGGTGAGATCCCTAACCAAACCAGACTGGTGCCAATCCTGAGGCCACTGGACTGCACACCAATGCCTTTGGAAATATATTCCAAAGCCAGTGGAACCTGATGTATCTGATGTAACCTGAAGCTCAGCTTCAAGCAACAAATCCTCACGCCAAAACATGACCCTATTGCAGTCAGTGAGGAAGTCGGACCAAACATCCAAATCTTCCTGCATCCCTTTGCTAAGCCGCAGGTGATGGGGGCTGGGGTAGGGCACAGTGATGACATCGCATTACACTGCCACTTCAAAAAGGTCCTACTGGGGGCCACAGCCTTGCAGGCAAAATTAAGGTACCCCACCAGCTGCTGAAGCTCCAGCAGGGAAACCTTGTGCTTGCCTCTGAACTCCTGAAGCCGGGTCCTAAGGTCCTGGACTTTCCCAAGAGGAAGCCTAAAAGATTGCTGAACTGTATCCAGCTTGATGCCCAGGAACATTAGCACCTGGGAAGGCCCCTCTGTTTTCTCATGCGCCAAATGGACCCCCAGCTCCTCTGCCAGCCCAACGAAGGTGTCCAGCAAATGGGCATAGTGCCCAGATCCTGCTGGCCCTGCGAACAAAAAATCATCTAAATACTGCACCGTGTCGCGGTGACATGACTGGTGCTGTAACTCCCATTCCAGAAAGGAGCTGAAGGCCTCAAAAGCAGAACAAGAAATGGAGCAGCCCATCAGGAGAGCCTGGTTCATATAAAACTTGCCCTCAAAAGAAAACCCCAGGAGCTCAAAGTCCTCAGGGTGTACTGGGAGTAGGCAAAACGCAGACTTAATATTGCACTTTGCCAACTTGGCTCCCACCCCACACCTATGCACAACCTTGACTGCCTGGTCAAAGGAAGTGTACCTAACTGAGCATAGCTGCTCAGGGATGGCATCGTTAACTGAGTTCCCTTTAGGGAATGACAGATGATGAATCAGGTGGAACTCCCTTGCAGTCTTCTTGGGGATTACCCCCAAAGGAGACACTCTCAAATTAGGAACTGGCTGAGAGTCGAAGGAGCCCAACACTCTCCCCTCCTTGCACTCCTTACAATTTTTTTTGCTACACAATATCCTCCCTGCCTATAGTTGAACGCAAATTATCTGACATGTAAGGGGAATGTGACCCCTGAACGGGAATTCAAAAACCAAAAGTGAAACCGATCAACAAAAAGAGAGCATCTCTGACATTAGGATAGGCTCACAGCAGGCGTTCAAGGACCCTCAGCCTTATTGGGCTGGGTCACTTTTCTAACAGCCTGCTGGCCCCTGGCCCCTGACCCTCCAGGTTTCCTACCACCCCAACCCAGTCTAGCCTTGGGGCAGGCACTGTAGGAGTGCGGCCTGGTACAGAAGGAGCATTCGTGCTAGAACCTATAGGGCTTTCGAATACAAACGCCCTTGTAGGCAAACTCTCAACATAGCAGCCGTGGCTGAACCTGCTGTCCCGCAGCACTGCGGGTACTTGTGGCTGGGTAAGAGCGCTGGACAATGAGACCACTATCAGACCAGTCACCCAAACTCAGTTTGGCAGGGGACATCACCTGTAGCCATAGCTGCTGGTGAATACGATCCCAGGGGAGGTTCGGATTCATGGCTGCTCTCATCTGGAACTCCTCATCATACTGCAGCCAAGCAGCACCAGAGAAGCCCATATATCCTTTATAAATGATATCCAAGTATTGAAACAAAGGCACCGCCCAATGCCGTGGTGACCACAACAACAACCCGGCATAAATCAGGAACACAGGCAGCCAACTGGCCCAGGTCCTATCTACCTTTCTGAGCTTAAGGCACTCTTTGTCCCTATCATAGAGATCATCTTTATCCTTCTTCTCCAGCTCTCTGAAGATAAGGGAAAATATGTCAATGTACTTCCCTTTTAAGATCTTATCACGGGTCATCTGAGTCAGATTATCCCCCAGGGACAGGGCTACATCACCGAAAGGCAAAGCATTAAAGGGGACATTGCTATACGCCAAAGATGGGTACGGGTAAAACCCCCATGGTCCCACCAAAAATACAGGCCACCACGCATACTGTCCAGCATATGATGTAGTCAACAATGTTGCTGAAGGAGGCAAAGAAGGTGCCACAAAACCCTGACTTGCCCAAGATGGCTGCACAACTTGAAGCCACACTAGAGGGCATTGCGAGGCCAAACCTAACCCAGCTCCCTGTGCCCTGCCTGTCGATCCTTGACCCCAAGGTCCCCATGGCCAGGGGAACCCAACCTGTGGAGTGACCTCCTTACTTCCAGGGTCCACTGGGTCAACTGCCACAACCACTGGAGCTGTTTCAGCAGACTCTCCTTGCTCCAAATCCACCACTGGAGTGTCAATTTCATGAGCAGAAGACATCTGGGCACCACTGCTCTCACATGCTGTGGCACCTTCCAAAGCAGACAGTGGCATTAGTATGTCCCTGTTAAATGCATCTCTAGATGCCATCCAAATAGACCACTTCCTGCCTCTGCTCCCTGAGGTAGACCCTGGAACTCCTTTGGCACTCTCCAGAGCCGCTAAATGTCGCAGGATATCCTGCTGACTAGAGTCCTCCCCCTCCCCCTCTGATGAAGAAATCACTGGAGGGGGCCTCTTCAGCGGAGGCTGCTTAGAAGGTTGTTTGCCCCTTGAAGGGCCACCTCCCTTTTTAGGTGGCATATGACCTGCTGGTAAAAATCAAGGCTGAAAAACTCCTGTGCTGCGTGCACTTGTAGAATTAAGTCCAATACCAATCACCCACACTCAGGTACAGTATAAAGACTAACCCCCCAGCAAACAAAGCAGATGAACCATCACAAAACGGCCACCTGACAAAAAGGCTGCCAGCCCACACTCAACCAAGATGGCTGACACCCAAGGCCTCAACAGTCTACCCTACCACGGACTTCCGGTTTGGGATCCATGGAGGTCTAACGCAGCTCTAAGTGCAGAGCTGACCGGGCTGCCGTTTCAGCAGCCGGAGGGGCACAAATAGCCCCCGGCCACCTGCTCTCAGGTGGAGAACAGGCAAAGAATGCTCAAAGACCTCAGGGCGCGTCGATCTCGGGCGAGGGGGGGTTCTGCGCTAAGGATTCTCTCTCGTCCCTTGAGGTCCCACCCTAAGACAGGTCGACTAAAATCTCTGCGGCAGAACCGGGGCCAGTGCAGCTGGCATAAGACCTACATGCCCAAGCTTCAACAGGGGAAAAGTAGGTGGAAAAGAAGTTGAGATCGAAGCAGTGATTACAACCCAGAAAGACGCTTGAAAAGGTAAAGATCACTATCTCTCGAATTGGGATGGATTGCTTAAAGTAACGAACTTTTAAAGTGAAACTTTAAACTGCAACAGACGGAATATAATGAGGGGAAGACTCGGCAAGAAATAGTTTAGAAAAAGGACTAAGTTAAATGAAGCTATTAAAGAAACTGGACAATTGTTTTTCATACCTGTGGTCAGAGAGTGATAGCAGGCTGTGAGAAAATTTCTATCATCGCGAGAGCTGCAGTGGAGAGATGGGAAACAGGAAGTGCGTCACAGTGATAGAGCTGCTGGAGAGAGACGACCCTTATTGGAGACAGGAAGAAGGGAATTGCCATTTTTGAAAAGGGAAGGACTTTGACTTCAACAGGAGAGGAAGTAGGACATCTTGGATTGCAAAAAGACTACAGAAAAACCATAGAGAAAAGACGCCCGACATTTTGGACTTCTTGAAACATCCTTTGCTTTTTTTAAGAATCGGGACAGTCAAATTAATTTAGAGGGACATAAATTTAAACGCCACGGAGCTAAGGAAACATGCAGACTCGTGGGAGCGAGGTAAATCAAGCCCCACGATGTCGAAAAAAGAGTGGCAAACGGCTATTGAGAACCTGGATAAAAAATTTCTGGAAATGTTAAAGGAATTGAAGGAGACAAAACAGGAGTTGGTGAGGGAAGTCAAAGATGTCAAAGAGACAGTAAAAAATGAATTGGCAGAAGTAAAGAAGGGAATGGAAACAATACAAAATGACTTGCAAGCAGCGCAGCAAAAAGTCAATGTAGTCGAGAAGGTGGTGGAGAATCTTACAGAGACGCAACAAACGGATATGAGAGCGATGAGGGGAAGGATGGCAGTTGCGGAGAGTAAGTACATGGAGAAGCAGCTGAGGTTTTGAGGTTTGCCGGAAATAGATGGAAAGACAGCACAAGAACAGGTTACAGAGGTGTTAGCTGAATACCTGGGAAAGGAGGAGGAGGAGGTTGTGGCTATCCTTGATGTGGTGTATCGAATAAATTCCAGATTGGTGACCCAGAGGAGACTACCAAGGGATGTGATTGTGCAATTTACGACAAGGAATTCAAGAGAAATGATAGTGAGTAAGCAGTTTCAAGATCCATTGATAGTTGATGGCAAGACGGTTATCATCATGAAAGAGTTACCCAGATCGGTGCTGCTTGATCGGAAAAAATATAAAGTCTTAGTTCAGAATTTGAAGGACATGAAAGTAAGATACAGATGGGAATTACCGGAGGGGATATCCTTCGAATTCGGAGGAGTGAAAAAGCGCATCAGATCTGAATTTGAGATGGAAAAGTTTATGAGAGACAATGAAAAAGACTTACCAACAACAAGGCTATGAATATGGAATGTAAAGTATTATCTTGGAATGTAAATGGACTTAATTCACCTAATAAGAGAAAAAGTATTTTCCACTGGCTATTAAAACAAAAATGTGATATTGTGTGCTTGCAAGAGACCCATATTAGAAATCAGGATGTAAAATATCTTAAATTGGGCAAGTTGGGCAATGAGTTTGTAGCGGCCTCAAAAAAGAAAAAAAGGGGAGTGGTATTATACATAAGAGAGGAGCTACAGCCAAAGCTAATGATTAGAGATGCGGAAGCCAGATTTATAGCAGTGGAATGTACATGGAATTTAAAGAAAGTGTTGGTGATTGGAATTTATGCACCAAATGGAGCAAAAGAGAGCTTCTTTGAGGATTTAAGGAAGCATTTAGATGAACTCTCTTATGATCAGATAATCCTTGCAGGAGACTTCAATGGAGTTACAAATTTAGAACAAGATAAAAAATCAGTAACTGCACAAAAGAAAAGAGGACTATTACCAAAGACTTTTTTTTTGCATTAATGCAACAGGAAACTTTGGAAGATGTGTGGAGAATGCAGAATCCCACAGGTAGACATTATACATTTTTCTCCGCAAGGCATTCCACCCTATCACAAATCGATATGATCTGGGCCTCAAAGGACTTAGTGCTTTGGACTAAGGATGTAGGAATAATGCCCATGGTAGGCTCAGATCATAACCCAGTAATGTGGAAGTTTGGAAAAAGAATTAAGAGGAAAGGATGGAGAATAAATGAGGACTTGTTACAAGAGGGAGAAAATATGGAGATGTTGAGAAGGGAAACTAAATTCTTCATACAGCATAACATGAATCGAGAAGTACCAACCAACAAGGTATGGGATACATATAAAGCAGTAATTAGAGGCATACTAATGGAATTAAATGGAAGAGCTCGAAAGAAAAGAGAGGAGGAAAAATCGCAAACTGCTGGCCTTAGAGGGATATAAAAAATTATTTGGATGGCATGCATACTTATGGTATGACAAAGTAAAAGCAGATTCTATGTTTTTGCACCATTACATTCGGAGAAGCCTCTTCTCAACTTGGAAGAAGTACAAAGACTACCTGCAAGAAGGAATCCCCTCCTGGGTGGTTCCATATGAAGTAATAGATCCGAGAACAGTTGATAATGAACAACAGTGCTTAACGTACAAGGAGATAACGCGAATAGAACTTTCTAAAATAAGAATAAGGACGCAACAAGAGTTGTCTCCAAATTATGACTGGTTTCAATATAGACAAGTTAGAGATCTTTACTATTCGGACTGTGTGAAGGGAGGGATAAGAATGGAGAACTCAGATTTAGAGAAAGCAATTCTACAAGAAGAAAAAAAGGAAATCTCTAAGATATACAAAGTACTGTTAAAATGGTATACGGAAGATGAAGTAGTTAAAGTGCAAATGGTGAAGTGGGCTATAAATTTTAATAAAGAAATAACAATGGAGGCGTGGGAATATTTGTGGAAAAATACATTGATGATTACGACATGCACCAGTATCAAAGAGAATCTCTATAAAATGATTTATCGTTGGTATTTGACACCAAAGAAAATTGCGCTAGGGAACTTGAATACATCTAATAAATGCTGGAAATGTAAAAAGCATGAGGGATCTCTGTATCACATGTGGTGGACTTGTGAGGTAGCTAGGCAGTACTGGGGGGAAATAATAAGAGTAATGAGTGAGATTTTACAATTTCAAGTTAATAAGAACCCAGAACTCCTGCTACTGAACTTGGGAATGGAAGATATCCCAGCACAACACAGGACATTGTTATTTTACATGACAGCAGCAGCTAGACTCTTATATGCGCAGAAATGGAAAGTACAAGAAGTGCCAACTATTGAGGACTGGATTTACAAATTGCTGTACATGGCAGAGATGGATAAAATGACAATAAAATTGAGAGACCTTGACCCGGGACAGTTTAACACGGACTGGGAGAGGCTGAAACGATATTTGGTGAAAAAATGGGAGGTGTGAGGACTGTGGCAGTTTGATAATTACTGAAATATAACAAAAGGAGAGGGGAGTGACTATACCGGGGGGAGAGAGTAAAGTGGAAAAATTCTAAGCAATTATTTTATCTGATTAGTATGAATAGTTGGGTATCAATAGTGTTACTATTATAAGGATTATAAGGATAGAATTTAATTAATTTTTTTTTTAAGTAAGCAGATAACTGTACAATGGAGAATTAATATACATTAGCATACATAATATAGGTCTAATTGATAGACTTTTGTTGAATGTGTACGTGAATTGTTTGTTGTGTAGTTTTATAATGGAGAAATTAGTTAATCAAAAAGGACAAGACATGTAAAAGAAAGTAAAGAGTAACACATAGAGTACAAGTCAAATTGATTGATTTATAATAAATGTATGCAATGTTTATAGAAGTATGTGAAGTTATGCATAAAGAGGGACAAATTGTTTGTCCCATTTTGAAGTATTTAGAAAGAGTAAGATAGAGTACAGAATACCAAAATGATTATTATTATTATTATCGAAAAAGATAAGTTAAGATTGTCATACTTTTACCCATTTGGGAAGGAAATTAGAGATAGCACTATGTTACTATAGAAAAGCTTAGAAGAGTTTGAAAGTATATTATAATAAGTACAATAAGTTTGAAATGAGTAGAGGGAGAATAGACAAGGGGTTGGAAAACTGTTGGAAGTCAACAAAAGGGGGGGAAAGGGAGGGGGTTAGAATTGGAAAATTTAAAGGAATGTGATTGTAATAAATTTTATATGTGTCTAATCCAATAAAAATTAAAAAAAAAACAGTCTACCCTACCACAATACCCCCCAGTGCTCCCAGGGCAGGGTGGGTGCATAAAGAGTTAAAATAGTGGTGAGGGGGTTACCTGCTTGGCCTAGCAGCAACAGAAAAAAGGGGGGTGGGTTCCAAGGAGCAGTTCTCCTTGGAGCAGCAAAGCCCAGCTAAAGGGGTGGGGATGAGCCCTGGCACCAACCCAGGCCCAAAGCACCTCTGAACCCCAATAGGGCAAGGCCCAACTACAAGCGCCCCAGAAGCCCCCTACCCCCTAAATAGGTGGGCTAAGGAAAGAATAGGCCACCGCAGCACAGCGTGCCGGGGTAGAGCACCCGAGGGCACCACCTTCCCTCGATGTGCCACTGCAGCGGGCCCACAGGTGGCTTCAGATGTGCAGCACGCCGATACAGCCACCCCTCAGTCGCTGCCTACACCCCAGCCGCGCTCTTGCGGTGGGTAGCAAGTGCGGCGGGTAATGAAAAGCAGTGCAGCGTGGCGAGGCCGAGGTGCTTGTCCACCGCTTGCTCTCCTTTGCTGCTGATCCACTGCTGGAATTGCCGCTGCTGGAGCCACTGAAGTCACTGCCGGAGTCGCCGCCGAATCCGACGATGCCTCGCACTGGAGCAGGTACGTCCTGCTACCCTGAGCGTTTGGAAGCGACTGACGCTGGGGCAAGGTGGAGCCTAAACAGGATGCAGGCTTTGCTCCCCAGTAACCCCCGGATGCCTAGGAAATGGTGCCTTCTCCTCCTCCTTCTGTGGAGGCAAATTACGGCCCCCAGCTTGCATGGCTAGCTGGCAGCTGAAAGGGCTGTTATCTCAAATTATGTTTCATGTGAAGAAAATACAGATGTAGTATATTATTTTTGGAGATGAACAGTCAAGCTGTGGGATATTTCTAAATTATTTATTTTACATTCAACCCAAAATACACAAAAAAGTGGACCCTCCCCCTGGTCGGCCAATTATTTCAGGTTGTGGATCCATTTTGGAGCCATTGGCAATATTGATTGACTCTGTACTTCGTCCAGCAGTGCTTAATATACGTCCCCTTCTGCAGGACACTAGAGATTTCATTAAACGTTAAATTGTTTATCTAAGATGGAAACAAAGGCTTACAGTTTGGGCATATAATGTTAAAAATAGTTAAGGATGTACTGCTTAGAATAATGGAGAATATATATTTGTTTTAGATAGAGGAAGCTAATAAAAGTAAGGGAAAGGGGACAAAGGGTTGGAAAGCTGTTGGAGGTCAACAAAAAGGGGGGGAAAGGGAGGGGGTTAGAGATGAAAAAATTGGGGAAAATTGAATGTAAATGTGGAAATAATGGATTCTAACCCAATAAAAATTTTTCAAAAAAAAAAAAAAGAGATTTCATTAAACGTATAGAAGGCACGCATCTAGAAGAAGGAGCTGGATTCCTCACCATGGATGTGTGCTCCTTGTACACAATCATCCTGCATGAATCAGCTAGAATGGTGGTGGAGGATGCGCTGATTAGGGAGCAGGGCCATGGGCATTCTAGGGCTTTTCTGTTACAATTGTTGGACTTGGTTCTTGAGAAAAACTATTTCCGCTTTGAGAAAGATTTCTATTTTCAATTGAGAGGGGTAGCGATGGGCAGCTCTGTGGCACCCAGTATAGCCAACTTATTCATGGGCAGCTGGGAGAATCACTTTATACTACATCCTTCAAACCCATATAGAGAACATATTGTCCAATATTTCCGTTTCATAGATGACCTTTATTTCATCTATAGGAATATGGAGGGAGTGGAAGAATTTTGTGAGTGGCTGAATAGTCAGGATCCTAATGTCAAGTTCACGTGGCAACATAATGAACAACAAATTAATTATTTGGATGTGGTTACATACAGGAGTGGGGACCATTTGGTTAAAATTAAGACCTACAGTAAGGAGACAGATAAAAATTCATATTTGGATTTCCAATCCTTTCACCCCCGGCATCTAAGGGAGAACATCCCCTTTGGGCAGCTGCTCAGGATCAAACGGAATTCGTCCTGTGCAGTGGATTTTGACAGAGATGGCAGATCCCTCTGTAGGCAGTTTTTGAGGAGGAATTACCCAGAGAAAGTGGTGGAGCATGCTTGGCAGAGAGCAAGAGTGAGAGAGAGAAGATCCCTGTTTGAATCAGAAAGAAAAACACAGGAAGATAGGATAGTCTGGGCTTTGGACTTCACTCCCAGGGCTAACCAGATAAGGAAGATCATCTCTCAACATTGGAATATTATAGAGAGCATCAAAGGCTGTGAATTGAAACCAAGGGTAGGCTTCCGTAAAACTAAGAATCTTAAGGATGTATTAGTTAGGGCTGATGTTTGCAGTGAGACCAACTTATGCCGCCTCCCTAAGGGGAATTTCAAATGCGGGCACTGCCAGATTTGTGATCTGTTTGTGGAGGGTAAAGAGATCTTCATCAGGGGATTTAAGCATAGTTTTGGCCATTTTGCCAATTGCCAGAGTAAAGGAGTGGTTTATGCTCTGGAATGCCCCTGCAACTTGTTTTACATCGGCTGCACACTCAGACCCGTCAAGGTCAGGATACTGGAGCACATGGCACGTATTCGGAATAATGTCATAGAAGCACCACTGACTCAGCACTTTAAGGAGCAAAAGCACCAAGCTAATAGCCTTAAGATTGTAATTTTAGAAGTGGCTGCCAAGGGCGAACAAGAGGGAATACAATCGTGGCTTCTCCAAAGGGAGGCTTACTGGATATTCAAATTTGACTGTGTGAAACCAAAGGGCTTGAATAATGAGCTGTTACTGAACTGTTACCTGTAAGTTGCACATCATAGTTGACTTGTATTTTGTAAGCCTGTACCTTTAAGTTGTGAGTCTCCAATCAAGGAGTAGAGATAAAAAGGTCTAATGAGGGGACTATGCACGCGTTAAAGAACAGGCAGCAGCCAGACTCCAGGTTGACTAATTAGCAATCTTTATTGTGAATAAGAATAATGGATGGGATATGTGAGTATGGAAATGAATTGGGAACAGTGAAAATTGGGTTAGGTTGATATATTGAGGAGAGTGATTGATATAATCTTTTTCACGATAGAAATCACGCTCCTGATGAAGTGGGCACGAAATCTGTGATTTGCAGCCGGCCCCAGATTGAGCGTGGAGGAAAAAGGTCTTAGCTTCTTATATATCCCTGTTGGAAGAATATGGAATAAAGGACAGCAAGAATATCGTCATTAGGAGGGGTTTACCTCTGTAGTCTGTGCATACTTTTGGACACTTTCTGTCTATGCTGCTATAACTACTACTGTAGAGTTTATCTGAATGCTTGCATTTCGCCGGGCCTGTAAGACAGAGCTATTCCGCCAGGCATATGGCTAACGCCGGGCAGTGCCCGCCCCCCCCCCCCGTGAAGGGGGGGTTAAACCATCACCCCTATGCAAACACAGAGGCATGTATGAACCACTGGGCAGCATGAATTGTTATATTTAATGTTTTTAAATGTTTTTAAATGTATTATTTAATGTTTTTAAATGTTTTTAAACATGTTTGTATTTGTTATCCGCCCTGAGCCTGCGAAAGCAGGGAGGGCGGAATATAAATATAATAAATTAAATTAAATTAAATTAAATTAAATTATAACTACTACTGTAGAGTTTATCTGAATGTTTATGCCACTGTATATGAATGTAATTTGAATGAATTTGATACTTTTCATGTTAAAAGTTTGCACTGTATATTGCACTGGCACTTTAAGAACTTTCAAAGTTTATATACTGATTGGTGTTTTGTTTGGTTTCCGTGGGGGTTTCCCCTCTGTGCTGCTCAACCTGATGATAATTGAGCTGCTGCATTCGGCACCAGCTGGAGTTTCTGAGTTGACTTTGAGGGGATGGGGAGACCTATGTAGAGTGTATTACAGCAGTCAAGTCTTAGGGCCAAGCTACACATGACGAATGACACTTGAACAGCAAGTGTATTTCTCCCTGTTCACTTGCCCTCCACTCAATCCACTTGCCGTTCAAGTGTCATTCGTCATGTGTAGCTTGGCCCTTAATGTCATAGTGCTTTGGATCCAAGTGTCCAGATACACTGTGTCAAGGTAGGGGACTATCTTCTGGCCTAATCTGAGATGGAGGAAAGCATTTTGTACATACATTAACTTGCTTCTCTAGCAGCCATATTGGGTCCTGTATAACCACCAGCCTCTTAACCAAGTCTGCAAGGTTCAGCTGAACCCCGCTGAAAGAGGAGAGCACAATGGCCTTCAGTATCTCCACCTCCCTTACCAGCATCACTTCCATCTTCTCTGGGTTCAGTTTCAATTTGTTTGCTTTCAGCCAACTGACCACAGCTGTCAGGCTGTGGTTTAAAACATCTATTGCATCACCAGGGGATTTGGATAGAGAGATATAGAGCTGGGTGTAATCTGCATATTGCTGATATCCAGTTCCATAGCTATGAAGAAGTTTTCCTAAGGGCTTTATATAAAGGTTGAATAATGTTCCACGAGGAACGATTTAAACCAGACCAAGGTACACCCACTGATACCCACTTTTTGCCTCCAAACACCTTAGCAGGATTACATGATCTACTGTATCAAAGGCCACAGATAGGTCCAGGAAGAGCAAGAAGGAAGTATGGCCTTTGTTTCTATTCAGATGGAGATCATCAACTAAAGCCACAGAGCCATCTCCATCCCACTGAAACCACAGTGAAAATGGTCCAAAGCACAAGAGTTATCCAGAAGACCTGGAGCTGGTCTGCTACTGCTCTCTCAATCACTTTGCTTAGAAAGGGGAGATTAGAGACTGGGTGATAAATGGCCCCATCATTTTTGTCTAGCGATAGTTTTTTAAGTAACAGGCTGTAATCACTTCTTTGAGTGGACAGGGGAAGGTACCTTGAGTTAGTCATTGATGCATGATAGACATCAAGAGCTCATTTATGCAGTATTTACATGAAATAAAAATTACGCATTATAAGAGACTACATCTTAGGGTTGCCAGGCCCCCCTGACCTCCTGGTGGGAGGGACCTGGCACCTACCTGCCTCATTGTCTTTCTGTGCATGTGCGCTCCTGGGCCCATGCAAGGACATCACTTCTGGAAAGTGATGTCATTGCGTGGGGTGTGACCGCCCTGGGAGTGCTCCCGTGCTCCATGGGGAGGGCAAATTGGGCTGGATCAGGCCCAAATCAGGCCACTGCAGAGCACGGGAGCAGTCCCATGCTCTGCAGCATCCTGATCTGGCCTGATTCAGGCCAATTTGGGCCTGGATCGGGCCCACAGCAGTGTGCTGTGCCATCCAAGAGCACACCCCCGGGAGGCCCATGCCTCCCCCACCAGCCAGGTAAGCAGGGGCAGGGGATGGAGGGTGGAAGCAGGGGATTCCCCACCCCCAGCAGGGAACTGGCAACCCTACTACATCTACAATTGATCCTGGATACACATGCTTGTCTCACTAAGGGCCGCAACCTGGGAGTCATAGGCCAAGAACTTCTGGCCATGTCCAAGCTTGAATTATCTGCAAACCAGATTTTGAATGATTATATTTTTGTGTTAGATTGTTCATGATTCTATTATTTAAAAGCTGAAAACAGCATATAAATATTCTAAATAAATATTCCATGGGCAGAAGTAGTTCCTTTCCTGCTTTCCCCTTTGCCCAATAACCTTCTGCAGTCTGAGAAAAGGTATTGCTGGGTATGGAGGGACCCTCACAGACTAAGAGCCATGTAGGTCAGGAAACTGTAGTGATGAATCAAAGTACAATGAAGGTCTCACAGAATCATCCCCACTTAGCACATTCCTTTCCCTCCTTCTGTGATGAGATCTCCTGTCCATGATTGAAGAGCTGATCAAATGACATTCATAAGTATATACAGTCGTTCCTGGAACAGTGCATTTGCCACCTAAATTCATTAACTTAGCTCTGGTGGACTTCTTCAGCAAACTATCCTTTCTGTGCAGCTCTAGAACTAGTTTTACATTTGTATTCAAACACCTCGGCAGCTGCCAATCAAAGTACTCAAGCCTTTTATCTAACCCAGGAACTGACCATTGGAGTCTTTGTCCTAACTGCTAGGAGGACTCTCCTCCACCTCAGGGCACATTTTACCTATAAAAGTAGAGCTCTGGCCCCATTCAAAGCATGCAAGCTTTCTGGCTTCTCCCTTAGGGTCACTTCCCTAAGCCTCTTGCTCTCTTAGCTGAGGATGCTGGCGTTCGAAGCTACTCTCTTCCTCCATGGACTGGACCCCTTCTCCAGGATAGGTAGATATATTTACTCCCTCTCTCTATTCCCAATTTCTGGCTACATTTCATAGGACTCTGTGTATGTGTGTGTGTGTGTATTTATTTTCCCCAGTAATTTGTGTGTATGTGCATGAAGTTCTTTTGTTCAATAAAAGTTATTGTTTTATATTAAGCACCAGACTCACTGTTCTGTTGTAGGAAGGGACCTGATATACAAAGGTGACAGATGCCAGTTACCGCCTCTCGTATAGCCATCTTCCTTGCTTGCTAATTCCCCCATAAACTATATTTATTGCAAGAAGACCACTTCAGGTAACACAGTAGCCTGGAGCTTCCAAAATGTAGTGAAATACACTTGTGTTTCTGACACTAGATAAAACAATTAGAAGAAAACAATTTTAAGAGAAATTTGTAATGAAGGTATCCTTCAAGGCAGGTAGTCAATGAAAGCAAGATAGCATGATGGGATACAATCTTAGATCTAAAGTCTCACAGGGTATCACACTGATAGTTTTCCCCTGTGAATGCAAAGTTCAATTCCCACTCAGAAGAATTTACCTTTTCATCACACACTTGAAATTCTTCCAATTGTATTGCAAATGTGTGCATGCAACTTCTCACACTGTTTCCCACCTGCCATCTGTCAAATTAACAAAAATGATGAGAGAGATGCTTTCTTGGATTGCCTCAGTTATTCCTGCTGAAGTGGGGAGAAAAGCTGCATGGTATCTAGTATTCAGTGTTGCCCACCTTAACTCTGTAACTCTCAAAGCAAAGCATATGCTATATTCACTGAGTGTTTCCAACCGGATCAAACACATTGTGCATGCTCTTACACTGGTGTTTAGGACTTGTAGCTCATTCCACTATACTCTAAGCATGAAACAATGTGATAAATACTGTGGGCTCAAAAGTAGTAGGCTCAAAAAGTAGTGGATTTTACATTATTTATGACCTGCCCATGATGAGGCTGGGACAAGTATCTCAAGCAAGCCCATAAACTCTAAATTTGCCAACAGTGACAAACAAGTCAACCCCCATTCTGAACTCTACGAACTGTGCAGATGCAAAACCACTAGAAATACTGCTTGCTTCTACACGTGAACCAATTATCAATACAATTCTATAGGATACTTGACTGAACAGGAAATGGACATTGTAAGCAAGGTAAGCTTGATGTTAAATTCAAGTACGTTATTTGCTGTACTTGAAGCATTACTGTAGAAGTTATTTAATGGCACATTCACAGTGAAATCCTAAACAGAGTTACTCCAGTGTAAGCTCATTGAAATCAATGTCTTCAAGGGGCTTAGATTAGAGAAATTCTGCTGAGGATTTCACTTTCAGTACTTAATTACTACATTTGACCTACCACATGTTTGCATGAATTGTCAATTCCGTACCAATGTTGCTGTCATTTTGGGGATACATGTTTTTGAAACATTGGGCCTCTATATACACAGCAATAATTACAATTGTGGGTGATAGTTTCAAGTCTGTTATAATGTCCAAATATCCTTTTCTCTGCAAAGAGATGTTAAAGAACTCTTCAAAAACTCACATGAACAAAGAGGTGTTGTCTGAGGAAATGTTAATTGCCTTAACTAGATGTTTAAGTATTTCGTGACTTTTCCCATATCCATTTGTTTGTGCCTTAGCTCTGTCTTATGAGGCCTAATAAATTCACATACTTTCCCCTATAAATTACCTATTAATGGAACCCACATTTTCTCTTCGACTTTTAAGCTTTTTATGATAGACTCTTACAATTTTCATTGCAAACATGACAGTAGTTTAAACTAAAAAAAAGAACAGAAAATAGAGCTTTAAAAACCCAACTGTATTACCAATCTTCCTCCCAAACAAAAACACAAAGTTTAATCAACTGAACAAAAAAAGGACCCAATCCAGTACAGATTTAAGCATATATAAGGCACATGCACTCAAAATGTAGCTGAATGAAAAGATGGGCTTTAGAAAGATGATCTAGCAAAAATCTAGCTGTTTTCAGGACAATTGATTTCAGAGTAGTGAATAACATTTGGTCACAAAAAGTAGATTTGAACACTCTCTTGATCAACAACTATGCGAACATCTTGCAGTTTTAGAAAAATATGCCTTTTGAGTAATCTGGGCTCATCTCACAATTTATGGCAAAGGGAAGCGCAAGTCTGATGCTGAGAACTTCTAGGCTTGTTTCTAAGCCTGAGGGTCAAAGTGGCATTGCAAAAATATTATATATGAATAAAGCAGAAAACAATGTAAAATACTTAGGGAGGCTCCATTCCATTATGTTTATATATTTGACTTTGGGAATATATATATTTATATATATATTCTGTAATGTTTATATATTTGACTTTGGGAATATTTTAGACATGAGTTGGCGTTGTATAATGAATTTGTCAACGTTAAATTAATTTCTTCTCCTTCTTCCTCCTCCTCCTCAGTACTCATAACACTATAATGAACAAACAGTCATCAAACTATAACAATGTGTGGCTAAAAAAAGAAAATATAAAAATTAAAGTGATAATTTTAAAATAATAAATGATAATGAATGGGAGGCGGCAGCAGCACCGCACTATGTAGTTTATGTATGTGTCATAGCAAATTACCACCTTATATAACAGTGTATAACTTTACTGGTAAGTCACAGAAAAATTATGCCATGGTTTTGACAAATTTATGATGATCAAAGATGGAACAAAGATGGACTGTCTGGATTTACGAATGGCTGACAAATGCCACGAACAGGGCTTGGAATGAACACATGTTCGTGGGGAATGGGGCCTCATGAACAGCTTGCTCATGAACAGCAGATTGGGCTGTTTGTGGCTTTTTTTTTTGTTCGTATTGCTGTTTGTGCCCCTCTCTAGTATTTAGTGCTACCATCTTCAGGAAGCTACATCCTGTTGCATTTCCCCTGGAGTTTTCAGTTTTCAGAGAAGAGGAAACACTTATCAGCACATATTAATATATCTAACTCTGAGCAGTGTGTTCTGGATTACTATGGTCAAGCCCAGTTCAGATACAGGTGTGCACTTATGAAGACCTAGGCTTCATAAATGCTGGTTGGGAAGAGGTAGTGAGAGGTAATGCTGGTTGGGAAGATTGAGATCCTGAAGGGCATTTTGCTTCCCACTTTTGATGGGGTGCAGCTCACCCTTGCTGACTCAATCAAGAGAGCCTAGGGGTTATGTTGGACCCAGCATTACTACTGGAGAAGCAAATTAATGCAGCTGCAAAAACTGCTTTCTTTCAACTTAATTTAGGCTGCAAGATGGCTGTCTACCTGACTCAACTGATCTGGCCACCTGGATTCACAACGGTGACACCGAGACTAGACTACTGTAATGTACTATATGAAGATATATTGTCGAAGGCTTTCACTGCTGGAGAAAGTTGTTGTAGATTTTCCGGGCTGTATGGCCATGGTCTTGGCATTGTAGTTCCTGACGTTTTGCTAGACAGAGATCTCTCAGAGCCAAGACCACGGCCATACAGCCCGGAAAATCTACAACAACTACTTTATGAAGGTTTTCTTTCAAAATTATCTTGGGAACTTCAGTAAGAGCGCAATGCTGCAGCTCAGTTATTATCAGGAATGTATGTTACCTGTGAGTTTTTTTTAAAAAAGTGCCAGTATTCATATCATTTGCACTGATTTCTACCAATTCCCCCTCAGGACTTGGGAGAGCCCCCCCCCCCCCCCGCAAGGTACTGTAGCTGCATCATAATGGCTCAGTGGTGGGGATGCAAATCAGTACTCTGCTTGTTCAAATCCTACTATTGCCATGAACTGTGCAGGTGGCCTTGGGTAAGGCACTCCTCTCCATCCCTGCTCCCCAGCTGTATTGTGGGGATAATAATAACACTGACCTTGTTCACTGCTTTGAGGGTGGCTTAATCTATAAGAGTAGTATATAAACACAGTTGTTGTTGTTACTGGTATTCAGTACTCAGTGAGTACTGCCACAAAAAAAGCCTTGTATATGACATGCATTTTGCAGTCACTCCATGGGCTTCCCATTAATTATCAGGTTCAGTTCAAGGTACTAGTCATCATATACAATGACCTTTATGATCTTCAGCTTCATAATTCCTCCTATGCCCTGTCATCATGACAACTTTGCTTCTCTGAACAGGGCCTTTTACAAGTGCCACCTTGCAAATGGGCAAGAACAACAACTGTCTGTACATGAGCATTCTCTGTAGTGGCCCTCACTTCAAGGACTGCACTGCCTGAGGTCAAGAAGGCGTCTACTCTTTTGGTTTTCAGTAAACTACATAAAATTGAATTGTTCAGGAGTATATTTTTATAAAGGAATAGTAAGTAGAATAGTGCTGCATTATAACAGAATGATTCAGGAAAACATTTCAATACAGAGAACAGGACTGTGGACTATACTACTAATATATATTATTTGTTACTCTATATTTTTCACTGCAATCCTGTGCAGAATTACTCCAGTTTAAGCCCACTGAAGTCATTAGGTTTAGACTGGAGTACTTTCACACAGGATTGTGCTGTTTATCTTGATCTCACTGCATTGTATTTCTACTTAACATTTCTTGCATTGTTTAATATGTCATGTTTAATATTTATGACTTGTTTCAGATTTCTGTGGTCCTAGTCCTATAACATTGTTTATTAGATGTATCCTCATCCTATTGATTGTACTGATTTTATGTAATTTATCTTGACAGTCGATGAAAAGGGCTAGCTATAAATAAAATAAATAAATATGTTGAAGATGAGGTATATTGCATTGTTAATTCAGATTCCCATTAAATTTGAGTTTTAATGTTGTCTTTGTGGTATCTCTTGGCTGTTTACTATGGTTTTACTTTCATTCATACTTTTGTTGAACTTTCTGGACATGCAAAAGATCGTTCCGAGTATATGAGAAAAGAAATCCAGTTTAGCACTTTGTAAGATAGCAATATATGCTGAAGGAATGAGGTTTCCAAGAAAGCCTGAAAAGTGCTGAAATTTACATCAGTTTAAGCAGATAGCATGTTCTGTGTGTAGACTTTTTAAAACAACAACAACATTTGATTTCTGTACTGCTCTTCAGGACAACTTAATGCCGACACAGAGTGGTTTACAAAGTGTGCTATTATTATCCTCACGATAATCACCCTGTGTGTTGGGTGGGGCTGAGAGAGCTCTGAGAGAGCTGTGACTGCCTTAAGGTCACCCAGTTGGCTTCAAGCAGAGGAGTGGGGAATCAAACCTGGTTCTCCAGATTAGAGTCCTGCCACTCTTAACCACTACACCAAACTGAAATTGTTTAGAGAGACTCACAAGTGAAATGTACAATATAGCTGTAACTTTAAAAAAATGGCAAGGCCTGGAATGTTTCTATCCAGAAGTGGGAGGAACAGATTCTGTTGAGAGTTCCTATGAGTGTTGCCTAGTAACAAGAGAAGATAAAGCCTATCTGGATCCCTCTGGTGAAGGGATGCAAGGTCTAAAAGTAATATTACTCTTAGTCCAATATTACTCAAATCCCATCATATAAAGAGATGAATGAAAAATACCTATTTTATATCTGAAATGTCATATCATGGTAATAGGTCTTCAGTGTGGGTGGGTAATATATATACCCTACCCTGTACTATGTGCTTGGATCCTGGGGGGATGTCCAAGAACTGAAGGCCTTTTCCTGAGCAAGCTGGAGTTCTGTTAGCAAATGAACAGCCACAGTCATTGAAGCACTCCTAGCTGAGAAAGTGTATCCCAGCGTGTGAGCCGCTGACATTTGTGAATCACTTCTCTTTGTTTTGTTTGAGGCCTCTCTTTTCCCAATATCTTGACAGAACACCCATTGCTGGGAAGGATGAGTACTTAGCCTTCCAGAAACAGCTGTGTAACACTAATGATTGATTGATTGATTGATTACATTTATAGCCTGTCCTCCCCTCAAGTGGGCTCAGGGCAGGTTACAGCAACAGATAGATTATAGAGTTAAACAAATAAAACAGTAAAACAATAAAATCAAATCTTATATAGCACCATATATTTCAATATCCCAGATGGGGCACCATTCCCCTTTCCCTGCACACCATACACAGGGGGGAAAGAGGGCGGAGGTGCTGGTTGGTAAACTCTAACTCCCTGGCACATAGGGGAGCGTACTGGAACACCATTTCCCATTTATGATAACCTAACCAGGAGAATTATATGTAACGTACAGAAAACCAAAGAGACTTATTACTTGCTTGACTTTGGCTATTGGGGCCATTCAGCTAGCATTTAACTCTGAGTATTGTTGTTTTCTTTTCCCCAATAAAGTAAATAGAAAATTCAAATTATCCTATTTAAATAAAGACATTGTTTTACAACTACAATTCAGGTTTGTCAGTCAGGAAATTATTGCCTTGCGAACACCAGTACACAACAAACAAAAGCATGACATTCTAATAAAAATCTCTCTCTCTCTCTCTCTCTCTCTGCAGGGACTAATATTTCCTCTGAAGGAAGACCACCTGGGTCATGCAGGCTCATGGAGACAGGGGCTTGACCAAGTAGATAGGGTCAGGATTGCTAGATGGTAACAAGAATCATCAGAGTGAGTCCACCTGTTCTTTGGTACCTGACAAAGGGAGCTTTGACTCTTGAAAGCTTATACTTCAAAAATTTTGTTGGACTTTAAGGTGCTATTGGACTCTTATCTTGCTGTTCTACTGTAGACCAACATGGCTGCCTACCTGAAATGACCGCTTCTTTGATTTGCTCAGTATGTAGGCTAGTACTATTTCCTTTCAGGCAAAGGTGATGGGAGGATTCTAGCTCAGTGGAAGTATATTATGCCTGAATGAACAAATCAATCTCTCACCTTTTACAGTGACTTTTTGTGGGGCGAAAGTCTAGGAATGAATCATTTCATAGGGAAGCCCATTTACATCAGCTATCTCATTTGGCTGCTGAGATGCATGCAATTCAATTTTTAAGAGATAAAATTTTATATAGATTTACATGTTTAAACAGATTTTTTCTTCTTTCAGTTCCCACCAATTTCTGTACAATAAGTTAAATTTTACTTTCAGCACATTTTCTCCTTTTCATTATGCGAATGCACTTTATAACCATTTTCACAGAACATTTTGATGTCTGCCCCTGGACTACTAGGATAATATTTTATAATAGATTGAAGGAAGGAATAGAAAATATCCTCTTAACACAAAGAATAGGATAATAAGCTTTAATAGCTGGCACAGAGCAAGGGTTCACTTGCGTGCTGTTGCTCAGGAAAAGATCTGAGAATATGAAAATTACAGTTTTACTGTTATTTTCATAAAGATCCAAAGTCTAAATAAATGATATACCACTATCCTTATTAGAACATAAGAACACAAGACATGCCCTGCGTCACACAGTGGCCAACCAGTTGCTATGGAGGGCAAAAACGGGGCACGCACATACAGAGGCTGAGGCCTTCCATTGAAGTTGCCTCCTGGCACTGGAATTCAGAGTTTCACTGCTTCTAAATGTAGAGATTCGCTTTAGTCTCCCTGGCTTGTAGCAACTGATAGACGTATCCTCCATGGCTCTCATTTCCTTTTAAAGCTGTCTGTGCCTGCGGCCATCACTACATCCTCTGGCAGTGAATTCCACATTTCAATTATTCGTTGGGTAAAGAATTATTTTCTTTTGTCTGTCCTGAATCTACTACTTATTGGCTTCATTGGATGCCCTTGAGCTTGAGTATTATAGGAGAGGGAGAAAAAGTTCTGTCTTTCCCAACCCTCTATCATGTGCATAATTTTATAAACCTCTTTATGTCTCCCCTTAGTTGTCTCTTTTCTAAACTGAAAAGTTCCAGACTCTTCAGCCTTTCTTCACAGGAAAAGTGCAGAATGCTGCAGCTTGCTTACTCTCAGCAACTAGAGCATGCATAGCACACCCATTTTGCAGTCACTCCATTGGGAACATCAGTTACTGGGTTCAATTCAAGGTTACAACTATCCCATTCAAAGCCCTTCATGGCATTGGCTCTTCATATCCGTGCAACTGTCTCTTCCTCTGTGTTCCACCTTGGTAGCTTCACTCATCTGAACATGGCCTTCTGCAGATACCATCCTGCAGTTGGGCAAAATCAACAGCTGCCTGTACACTCACTTTCTCTGTGGTGCCTCCATCTTATTGGATGGCCTGCCTGAGGAAGTCAGGAAAGCTCCCACCTTCCTGGCTCTCTGCAAACTATGCAAAACTGAATTATTTCAGGAGTGCTTTCTATTGAGCTATGTCATAAGAAATAGCTCAGAGAGATGTTTTGGTGGGCACAGTAACTATATGCTACACTATTGAGTACTGTCTGCTGGTGCACCACTAGGGAGTTTCCATATTGCTTAACATGAGAAAGGTGGATTATAAATGAATAAATCATCATTGTCGTCATCAGCATCCTCATCTTGGTTGCCCTCTTCTGTACTTTTCCAGATCTGGAATGTCCTTTTTGAGATACAGCAACAAGAATTGTGCACAGTATTCCAAATGAGTCACAACATAGTTTTATGCAGGGGCATTGGAATATTGGCCATTTCATTTTTAGTCCCTTTCAAAATAATCCCCAGCATAGAGTTTTACCTTTTTCACTGCTGCAGTGCACTCAGTTAACACTTAGGTTGAGCTATCCGCTACGACTCTAAGGCCTCTTTCTCTTTTAGTCTCAGCAAGTTCAGACTCCAATGGCAAATGTAGTTTAGGATATTAGGATACCTATGTGCATCATCTACATTGAACTTCATTTGCCACTGACCCAATTTGTGGAGATCCTCCTGGAGCACTTCACCATTGGCTTGGGTTTTTACCATCCTGAATAGTTTCACATCATCTGCAAACTTGGCCACTACACCGGCCAGTTCCATATAATTTATAAGCAACTTAAATAGCACCGGGACCCTATTGCTCACTTCCCTCCATTGCTGGAACCGACCATTTATTTCTATTCTTGTCATTTAATCAATTTTTAATGCGTAAGAGAATCCATCTTTTTATCCCATGTCTACTAAGCTTACTCCGGAGTCTTTGGTGAGGAAGAGGAACCTTGCCAAAAGCCTTTTGAAAGTCCAAGTAAGTAATGTCTACTGGATTACTCTTATTTACATGCTTATTCATTTTCTCAAAGAACTCCACAAGATCGATGAGGCAAGGCCTGTCTTTGCAGAAGTCATGCTGATTTTCCTTCATCATGCTTTGTTCCTCTTTGTGCCTAATAATTCTATCTTTGATTATAGTTTCTATTTATTTGCCTGGGAGAGATGTTAGGCTAGCAGGCCTGTAATTTCCTGGTTCCCCTTTGGACTCCTTTTTGAAAATCACTGTAATATTTGCTATTCTCCAGTCTTTTGGTACAGTTACTGATTTTAGTGATAAGTTACATATATGGGTTAGTAAATCAACAATCTCACCTTTCCTTCAAGTTGGAAAGAGACCTCAGAGATGAAGGGAGGATCCAAGAGGGTTCCTTCCTTGGGTTCCTTATCTGTAAAGTGTCAAATTAATGCCAAGCAGAGAACGTAGACTGATTCTTCCTAGGGTTGCCAACCTCCAGGTGGGGCCTAGAGATCTCTTGGAATTGCAACTGATCTCCAGAGTACAGAGATCACTTTCCCTGTGGAAAATGGCTGCTTGGAGGGTGGAATCTATGACTTTGTGTGTGTTGGGAGCAGCCTGATTAGGAGTGATTTTAAGGCATTTTTCAGACCCTTTGACCCCTTACAGTGAAATGTAACCCTCATTTACTGCACTACAGCATCAATTCTATGCCTTTACAAAGACAGTCTATGCTGCGGTTACATAAATACTAAGTGGTGCAACCTCCAAGAAATAATTGGTTTATCCCAGGGAGTGGAGTCAATGAGTGGAGGTTAGCTGCAGAGGGATAGTCTGTTTGCTGGAGAGCTGGATAAGATATTTGGGCTCTTCTCCCCACCTTGTATAAGGTAACTAGAAATGATGTATGTGAAAAGTTAATTGTTGGGGAGGGGTTAACTTTAGTATGAACATATTGTTATTGCAGGGCTATATTTTTCTAGCTGAAGATTGTGAGCCTGCTTTCTGTGATGTCCAATGCACTAGAAGAATCTAGCTCTTGGTGGAGAAGCTGGAGTTTGTTCACTACAAAATTGTATCAAGCAATAACCAGTTACTTAACTGAATTTAAAGACATTATCTGTTGCAAGTTTCTGTTCACTGTTACACCTATGTGTCTAAAATATAAAAACCTTGTTATATTTAAACTTAAACAAAATTCCTGTAACTTAAATTTTCTTGCAAGTTTAATTTCAGACAGCCCATACTAGAAGAGGTCTCTCTCTCTCTCTCTCACACACACACACACACACAAAGTTAAAATAAGTGAACAGGTGATTTTTTGTACCTAAATTGAAAACTCCATTGTCACTGTTGGTAAGTGTCCTGAAGAAGATACAGAGTTACAAATAATGTCTGTGGTTCTCCCAAAAAAGGCAGCTGCTCAATGCATAATATGTTACACAATTCAGCCAGGTGTGCCAGAGTAACTCAGATCTGCTTTGGATGGAGAAATGTTGCTCAGTTAAGTTGGCAATTATAATTTGCTTTCATTTATAGGTGTTTTCTTTGAACATGTAGCGCCACTGTTCAGGAAGGTGGAAACAGTCAGGAAAATAAACAGGAAGTTCTTGCACATCCCTGTGTTCCTATTATTCCCTGCAAGCATGTTATTTCATTCAACAACAAAAGGTCAATAAACAGAGACATCATCATACGGAGATTCTTGTACAGATTCTCAACAGAGACAGGAAGTTTCTGCAAACTCAGATAGAGACATTGATCAGGCTTCTTAGTCAATATAAACAAGCCACAAGAGGCTTTTGGCACCAGTGTACTTGATGCTTTATTAAGTCAGTAAAAATAAAGTTGATGCACTTGTGCAAACTTGTTTCTTTAACAGGGCTGTTCTCCAATGAATAACGTAAGGTACTGTCAGAGAAGGGATATAAAAAAAACCCCATGCAACACTTCTGAGCAGTTTTTTTTGTTACTTTGCCTGAATTGAAAGAAGAGTGGCAATTGCTGTTGATCAGTAATTGATTGAACAGGGAATTCTGAAAATCTGTGGGCTTTTCTGTGCTATTTGTTTGCCATGTTCCAATGTCTCCTGCACTGATCCACTGAAATTCATCAATATTGTGAGCATCCCTCGCAACCAGACCCACCACCTGCCTGCCCGCCATGGTGCTGACACAGTTTCTGGAGCTCCTGGTCTCAGTCACCTCATCGACCGGTGCTTCAAAGCAGCTCCCTTCTGTCAAGGGCTCCCCCAAGTGGCCTCAGAAATGTTAGGCCAAGGGTTGGCGCTTTGTGCCCCTGAGAACTCCTATCCACCCAGGAGGGTAACATTCACAAGCAGGGTCAAGTCCTCTGCTTTCCTCCCTGGCCAAGGGTCAGAGCCCTCTTTAAATTCTCCCCCCTCTGACACAGTCTCTGCTCCAGGCTACAAGCTCCCACCCCCAGGGCAAGGCACAACAATGCCATACAGACCCACCTCAGTCCTGCTCCTGCTTACCCCAGAACATTGTCTCCCTGCCCCACTCCTTAGCCCTCCCCAGGTCTGAGCAGGGCAGAGCCACAGTTTCCTGGAGGCCATTTGCTTCATCCTGACCCCAGAATGGGGCCCCGCATCTCTGGCTGCCAATTCATCTGTGGCTGCAGGGTTGTGCTGGCCCCATTCTGGGCTGCCAGCTGGTCAGGGTGACATCTTCCTGGCTGGTCTGGCTGCTGGCATTGTTGAGGACCCCAGCAGGCCTTTTCCATCAAGTTTCCTCTGGCAACTCTGTGCTGCTAGTTGTCATGCTTGGTTGCCCAGTTGGGAGGAGCCCAGTGACTCCTGCCACTGCCCAGGTTGTGGAGCCAGCCAGGTCTCAGACAGGTGCTGCTGGTGGGTTGGAGAGGGGTGTGAAGGGCAGTCCAGTCTGTGCTGTGGAGCCAGCCTCAGACAAATGCTCAGATAAAAGCTCTATCACATTGTTACAATATGTTTGGGTAGAAAATGAACCAAGGAACAATTTGGGATACAAAGAGCTGTGTAATATATAAGCCCATTTGCAAAACCTCTCTTCGTGTCTGGTTTTGTCTAACTTAGAATCTGCTTCCTTGAGACAGGCCAGATATTTCTGATATACAAACATAAGGTTTTCTTAGCACAATTCAGCAAGGGTTACTGATAACGGGCCCTGATATATTTGTTCAGAAGTGTCCAGTGGTATTACACTTCTTGGATGGTACCACTTCAGAATGTAGGGATTGGCTCATCCTATCCATACAAAAGCAAATAAAAAATCTTGACCATAGAAAGCAAGCATTCTGAAGGCACAGGTTCTAGACATAGCCAACTGTGTTCCTAACATGCTGATGCTGGACACATGTAGGGATTTGGTTCAAAATATAGAAAACCAGAGAAGTAAAATTCCAAACTACATATTATGGGGCAATGTGTAAGCACCATCAATTAGGGGTGTGCATAACAAAAAAATGAGCGGAAAATGCACACAGAAATTGCCAGTTCACCTCATTAAAGCTACAAAAACCACCAGAATTATAATTTAATTTTAATTATGAAAGTACGAAAGTGCAGTGCAAAAATGCAATACCAGTGAAATAACTTGATAACTACATAAATAAGTGTTCAAATACAAAAGGTGAGTCCATACATTATATACAGAAGACAATAAATACAATCAACAAGTCACTGTATTTATTGTATTCTGTATATAATATATGGACTCACCTTTTGTATTTGAACACTTATTTATGTAGTTATCAAGTTATTTCACTGGTATTGCATTTTTGCACGGCACTTTCGTACTTTCATAATTAAAATTAAATTATAATTCTGGTGGGTTTTGTAGCTTTGATCTTTTGGTCCACCAGACTTGCCCGTTTTTGTGGTAGTTCACCTCATTAAAGCAGCTTCCTGAATGCTGAACCAAATCTGGGAAATAAGGCTGTAACAACTCCCCCCTCCCACCTGGCAGAAAAGTGTGTGTGTGTGTCATTTAAGTTCTTACCATGCAGAGGCTGCTCAGGCAGACCAGAGAGTGGGGAGGGCCCAGCCATCTGGCAGCATCTTGTTTTCCTTAACGGCAAATCTATCAGCATTCATCATGCAACCAATTAGATCCAAAGGGGAGAGACTGAGCTCTTAGCATTAAATCGTTGGTAGGAAGGGGATATGCATAGAGCGCATGAGTGCGTTTTTTCTTCAGCACTTCCTGGGCAATGGCATTGAGTGGCTCAAAGATTTGCTTTGTATTGAGGAGGAATGCAGCAGACAGCACAGTGACATCAGCACCAGTGTCCCAATGCCATCCCTTTCTGTGCATTTTTATGCACATTGCAAGGAAAAGCCAGCAACAACCATGTGGGTGTGCACATGTGGGTTTGAGGAGGGAGGGGTTGCCTGCAGCTTACGAGCCCTCAGCTGCCACAAAGGCTCATGTTATGCAGATTAAGGTAAAAATTGGAAAGAAAAAGCAATTATAAAAGGAGAGGAGGTCCTTTCCACACTGAAGAGGCCCCTCCCAGGCATGTGGAGCTGATTCACGCCCATTCAGTTGGCTTCTGCTGCTGCTGTCCTTTGCTTAGGTGCTGGGGCCACTCACTGTGACTTAAGACGTCCTCCAAAGATAAGAGGGTCAAGGAGCTCCAGGAGGAATCTCATCTTGTTCAGAAGGCCTTCTGGCAGGCTTTTTGGGCTTCTCTGATTAAAACTGTTAACCTAGCACTAAATGACTAGAGGTACCAGCATGCATTGCATCCACACTCACAGAAGCAGCCCCCCAGCCCCAGTCTTTCCATATCAGTCTTCCATGTGGTCAGATTTTTAAATTTCTGGCACAGCAACAGGACTCTTGTTCAGCAGTGCTTGCCAATGTTTCTTCTTTGTTTTCATTCAACTCTGGGTTTATGCTTTTAATCAGAAAGGGAGACTTGCAGCCAGTAACCTATTAAAAAGAGGGGAGGGGAGGGAAATAGGGCCATCTTCCCTCCCCTTGCACTTTTACACACAATACACACACACACACCCCAAACCTGGCAAGATCCATGTGGGAGTGCACACGTGGGTTTGAGGAGGGAAGGGTCTCCTTCAGCCTCCGAGCCCTGGCTGCTGCAAAGGCTCACATTAGGAAGATTCTGGTAAATATTGGAAAGACAAAGCAATTATTAAAGGAGACCCACACTGAGGAGGTCCCAGGCATGTGGAGCTGGTTCATGTCCATTCAGTTAGTTTCTGCTGCTGTTGTCCTTCTCTTAGGTGCCATGGTGCCAAGGCTGCCGCTGTGTCTAAAGAAGTCCTCCAAAAATACCATGTTGAGGAGCATCAGGAGGAATATCATCTTGCTCAGAAAACCTTCTGACTTTTGAGGTTTTTCTTATTAAACTGTTAGCCCAGTATCAAATGACAAGGAGGTAGCAGGCATATGCATTGCACACTTGCACATGTACGGACACTCAAGTCTTTCCAGATCAGTATTCCACATGGAAGGACTGATCTGGTCAGATTTTTTTTTTCTTTTTGCCTATTTTTCAGTAATTTCTCCTTTTTCCTTTCCCTTCAACTACAGGTTAACAGTTTTAAGCAGAATGGGAGACTGGCAGCCAGTGAAGGAAAAACCAACATCTAGCCCTCCCTTTCTGTGTGATTTATGCACAGTGAAAGGACAGGTGCAGGGACAGGGAGGACAGGAAGTCCAGGCTGCTGCAAAGCAAAGGAGGATTTGCCCATCCCTTATTGCAGAAACCAAACTACAAGGCCCAGGGAAACATGGCATAACAGCAAGACTCAAAGGTATTGATTTATTGGTTTTGTGACTATCATAAAGAACCATATATTTTTTTTTTTGCTGCACTGTGCTGGCTGGCAATGGAGCGCTTTCCTGCTTGTGTGCTGTGCTGGAGTGTGAGGCCGGCGACACTTTGCCAGTAACACTCACCTTCTTTGGGGTCCATTGTTGTGGGAGTTTTCATGTGCTTGAGGAGAAACTCATTGGATTGATTTGTTTTTGGACAATGCGATTTTTATATATTGCCGAAGGCTTTCGCGGCCGGAGAATGATGGTTGTTGTGGATTTTCCGGGGTGTATAGCCGTGGTCTTGGCATTGTAGTTCCTGATGTTTCGCCAGCAGCCGTGCCTGGCATCTTCAGAGGTGTACAAAACCAACACAATCAGTGGGACGGGTTCCAGAAATGCAACAGTTCAAGGGGAAACACCCCAGAAACCCCACACTCTACAATAAATATATCAAAAAGAATTTAATTACAGTGACATTCTCATTATATAAATACAGTAGTATACAAATTTTCATAAAGTATTACACAAGTTCATTCAATGATACAAATCGTACAGTAGCATATATCCATACATCTCCCAAATTACTGTTAATAGCCAACGCCAGTTCTTTTGGCTCAGCTAAATCCTCTCCTATGTAGACAACTTGAGAGGAAAAAATGTACTTAAACCCGTACTCGTCCTACATATAAAGACGATGAAGTAACGAGTTCAAAGCAGCCGTTAATGCTGTGGATATTCAAAGCGGCTAGTTCCAAAATACACGCGCAGGATCTCCCGGCAGATGGCAACGAGCCCGCCAGCTACAGTTGCTCGTTTCGGTTTCCCTTCATCCTGGCCTCCTTTATAACAGTCAAGATCACAATTTCCGAACTGATTCGCCCATAGCGACGCTTTCCCTTTTCAATTAGTGCTAATGCACAGCAGTGTCACTGAGAGATCTCTGTCTTTTGGTGCTACACCTCTGAAGATGCCAGCCACAGCTGCTGGTGAAACGTCAGGAACTACAATGCCAAGACCACGGCAATACAGCCCGGAAAACCCACAACAACCATCGTTCTCCGGCCATGAAAGCCTTCAACGATATGATTTAATTGTTGTTAATTTTTCTGGATTGTACCCCATGTGTTCATTTTTAATTAGGGACACACTAAAGTTTCCATAAGAGATATAAAACTTTGTTCTTTTGTTGCAAAGCACTCTTGAAGGCTGTGAATCTCAAACCTTTTCTTTCCTGTTGACCATTAGTCCAAAATCATCCTCAGGGAGAAAGATCCAGAGGAGTGAGCCGCGTTAGTCTGTAGTAGAAAAATCAAAAAGAGTCCAGTAGCACCTTTAAGACTAACCAATTTTATTGTAGCATAAGCTTTCAAGAATCACAGTTCTCTTCGTCAGATGCATGGAGGGCAGAAAGAAACTGGTCAAATATAGAGGAAGAGAGGGGAGGGGAGGAGGAGAGGAGGGATGTAAACAACTCCTTTGATATGGAGATGCAAAAAGCTCCTTTTGATGTGGGGATCAGTTTGCTTGTGTAAAGGCTCAAAGGAGTTTGCCGTGTTAGTGTGTAGTAGCAAAATCAAAAAGAGTCCAGCAGCACCACCAAGACCATACAATTCCACTGCAGCACAAGCCTTCGATAACCACAGCCCTCCCTGCCAGATGCATCTGACAAAGAGAACTGTGGTCCTCGAAAGCCCACGTCAGGTGCCACTGGACTCTCCCCGACCCCGCCTATGTAAATGAAATCAGTTACCTGTGATAATGAGATAACCATTCATAGTCCCTATTCAGTCCCAATTTGACAGAGTCAAATTTACATATGAATTCCAATTCAGCAGCTTCCTGTTGGATTTTGTTTTTGAAAGGTTTCTGTTGAACTACAGCGACCTTTAAGTCTTTGATGGAATGTCCTGGTAGATTGAAGTGTTCTCCCACTGGTTTCTGGATGTTGCCATTTCTAATGTCAGATTTGTGTCCATTTATTCTTTTGCATAGAGGTTGGCTGGTTTGTCCAATGTACAAAGCAGAAGGACATTGTTGGCACATGAGGGCATATATCAGATTGGAGGATGAGCAGCTGTAAGAGCCAGAGACAGTGTAGTTGATGCCATTGGGTCCTGTAATTGTATTCCCTGGGTAGATATAGGGGCAGAGCTGGCATCTGGGTCTGTTGCAGGGCCTGGCACCTGTGCTGGTGACTCTGCTAGCCGATTCATGATTGTAAGTGAGAAGTCGTTTAAGGTTGGGGGGCTGTCTGTAGGCAAGGAGAGGTCTTCCACCCAGGGAGAAAGACATGCATCTTTATATCTTTTCCCCTATCATGAGAAAAGCAGCTTATGGAACATAATTTTGAGCTGAAAAATACTGGAAGGGGTTCAGCAGCATTTCCCACTATCCACTCAAATTAGCAGTCTCTGTTCCTGATCTTTAGGAAACAATTCTTCTACCTTTTCTGCAACATTTAGTTTGGTCTCTATTTCCTTCAACATTTACAATCTTCTACACAGGCTTGAATGCAAAGTACCATAAGCAGAGCAGAGTTAATGGAATGAAAGTTTTGTTCTTCTCACTGTAGACTGCTGTCTTAGGAGGACCTTGTAAACAGGATGGAGATGAAGTGGATTCCACAGTATGCATGGGGCAGGGAGAGTTACAATAAACCTCCCTCTCTTCTACTAGCAGAAGAGCTGTTCTGCTGTTATAACTGTAATTACAACAGTGGAACAGCATCCTTAGACCCAACTCTGGGGCCTTAAACCCTGTTGAAGTCAACAGCCGCTATTAATATGCATGCTTGTAGTCAATGTATTTTTGGATAATGAAGTCTTTGTAAGTCATCTACATTTTATTTTGAAAAAGGAAACATACAAATCAACACACAGTAACAAGTAAATTAATAACAAAAGATGGACCAGTGCAGGTGGTTGTGTGAAGGTGAATATCTTCGATTGTACAGTTGTTATGATCCATCAAACTGCCTGGTTACTGAAAGGCTGAAGTTCACCAAAATAACTATTTTGGCTGTTTATCAAGTGGATGTATAAAATATATCATACCTTTGTTAAGTAGTTCTCGTATAAAACAAGATTTCTTTTATAAATAATGCCTGTGTTTACAATGAGTCAAACTGTAATTATATTTACTCCAAGTGACAAGCATTTGATTCATCATTTCACCTTATAAAGGAGTTATTAAATTAGCCTAACACAATGGCTCAGAAGTGCAATGCAATTTACACAATAAATTCTAATGGATAGCTTCCAGTACAGCTTTATTAACGCTTATATTTGAAATGTGCAAACTGCAATCTAAAGGATTTTATGGTCTTGAAAGGAACATAAAGATAGATTACTGCTACAGTTCTGCAAGTCTTTAATTATTTTTTTTAAAAAACAAGGCCAACGCTCAGCTTCCTAAACGAAACTACTCAGTATTAAAACTCTGTTGCTTCTGTTGAATAGTTCTACTGGAGCAGTATTTCCTGATATCTTGACCTAGCCCAGTCAATATTAAGCATCCAGACCCAGTAGATTACATAACACACAATTTATCTCTAAAAAAATCTTCTCCATCAACACCAGAAATATTTGATTATGGCTACAGTGCACAAACCACATCTTCCAGAGCTGTCCAGTAAAGAGCAACTGTTGGATTGTATGTATTGCTTCAGTGGTGCAGTTGTTTTCAGTTTTGTGCTTAAAAGAAAAAAAACTGGTCTTTCAAATACCCTCAGATATTTGTTCAGGCATTGTTTAGGTGGGTAGCTGTGTTGGTCTGCAGTAGAACAGTAGGATTTGAGTCCAGTGGCACCTAGAGACCAATAAGACTTTCAGAACGTAAGTTTTTGAGAATCAGAGCTCTCTTCTTCAGACACTTCTGAAATCCTGTTGTTCAGGCATTGTTTCTTTTTCCTAGGAATATTGTTAGATCCTCTGCCTCCTTGAATTGGTTATTTTATGACAGAGCTCCAGTTAGTCTATGTTAGTTGTGTATGAATGATAGGTTTTCACAGACTTGAAGATGGTATAGTGCAGTTCTAAATTCTTGTTTCATTATGAGCTTTCAGTAAAAAAAAGTTTGAGAAGCATTTCAAAAGCTTTCCTGTGGCTTAAAACAGACTTATTTTCTGAGCAATATTTACAAAAATAGTTTTATCGCTTCCGATAGACATTGTAGCCAAAGCACTGGGTGGTTGATTTCTTGTTTTAAAAAATGGTAATTTGATTGAAAGACTGAGTCCTAGCTATAGTATGATAAATTGTGGTTTGTAAACCATGATTTGATCAAGTCTGTAGAGTTATTTGGTTCAACAAACTGGCATTTGTTGGTTGGGAGCAATTTAAGGTTTGTAATTTGTTTCTTAATCACAGACTATACTAATTGTGGTTTCCTGTGTTATCTGAAATCAGAAACCACAGTTTGTTGATTAGTACCATCCCTGGTGACAAATGTGTTTTTCCTGGTGGAAGAAGAAGGAAGAGGGAAGATAGAGAAAAAATATCTAATCATCATTCTGTCTTGGTAGATGAACCATGGTTTGTTGCTCAAACCCATTTATACATACCATGGTTTGTTGTGTTGTCTGAATGCAACCCCCAGTGGATGAGCGGCCACTTACTTACATTCACTAGCATTATGCTAATATTTAATGGTGGCTTCCAAAGAGATCAGAAGAAGAGTAGATGCATTTTACTATGAAAAATAATGTTAAAAAAGCAAACATGGCTTGCAATAAACAATATAGTTTGTATATTATTATGCTAAAAATGCTACCATGGAAAAGGTAATATACATCCTACATAAAGAATATTCATAATCTGAGAATATTATCATAAACATGGCAAATTATCATGCCTTGTAATCCTTGCAAAACATAATTGGTTAGATCTACAAGACAAAGCAAATGTGTGTCGTGTTGGTGGTACTCACCAGTATGAAGTACTGGTCCTGCACCTTTGGAAGGGGGTTCTCCAGAAACTAGTAGAAATTGGTACAACCTTATATATGAGTACCAGTACTAAAAAAGCACTGCACAGCATAATGAAAATGGGGAGAATGTTCCCATAACCTGTTGTCTACATGTTAACTTGTTGGTGCTTAGGCACAAGCTTTATCAGATCTTTGGAGAAAAGGGAATTTCTAAATTTTCTCTATAGTTGGTATCCTCTTGGTAATGGCCATTCAGCCAACTCCAGCTGCAGATTGCTCTGAATTTAGCCATTTGCAATTTCCATGAGCAGTAAACCACAGAAATATGCATACTGATAAAGTACATGAACTATACATTATGAATGCATATTTTTCCAGTAAATTGGGCTTTCTTCTACTATGCAGCTGCTATTTGATCTCTGGTGCTGTATCAGCAGTCAGATTTTGATATGCACAACCTATTATTCAGCTGGACAAACACAAACAGCTACTTTGATCCTCATTTCAGTTGTTGCACAAATTGGATTTTTTTTTAATGTAAAGGGATTAATTTATGTTTCTTTCCATGTATTATACTGGGAATTAAACAAAAAAACCATCATAGTAAATCTGAAAGTAATGATGGCTGTTCTTACTCTGAAGAAGCAACTATTAACCACAACTTAATGACAAGTATTTCATCTGTCAGACATATATTTTAGAAGTGATATGTTTTTCTCAATCAAAATGCCTATATTAAAGAAAAAAGTGTGTTATATTTCAGTTGCTTTCTTACCACCAACAAAAAAGTCACAGAAAGTTGGGGGAAAATGCTATTTTATCCTGTTTTCTAGATTCAATTGTCTTTGCCACATTTAGATCCATGGGCCTTGCCTAGCAAGCTTCCAGAGAATGGGGATTTGAACCTGGCTCTCCTAGATCCTAGAGTTAATCTTCAACTCTGGGAAGTCTGTGCTACTACCAGCCTCTGGAGTTTGGCCAGATCACATTCTGGAATTACTACTAACTATAAACTGCGCAGAGCTGGACTGAGAAATTTTTAACTACCAGCTGATAGACAACCATCTAGGCAAGGCTCTGTCTAACCTAGTAACTTGTATGGGGGAAAAACTAAGAGGCTAATATAACAATGAATCCCAATTGTCCTTTCAATCATCAATCAGGAATAACAACGGGAACAAATATCCCATTAGAACATAAAAGAGTTCTCTGGATCAGACCAATGGCCTATCTAGTCTAGCAACCTGTTTCAAAGTGGCCAATCAGTTAACCTACAGAGTCAATAATAGGGCATAGAGGCTAAGGCATGCCCATGATGTTGCCCTCTTGCACTGGTATTCAGAGGTTAAGTTACAATTGTTGGTAGCCATTAATGGAGCTGTCCTTCAAGAATCTGTCTAAACCCCTTTTAAAGCCATCCATACTTGTGGTAGTTCACTGGCACTTGTATGGCTGGGACCTGGCCTGGCCAGGTGAAGTGGTTCCCCCTTAAAGCTCTCCCACCTTGCCGTAAAGCTGGCGGATGACTAGCTTGTCCAGGTGTTCCACAGCAAGCACTCTATCCTTGCAACTGGACTGTGAAGCAGCCAGCTGCTCCTAACTAGATATGGGAACAAATGGGGGAAAAAACTTGAACAGGCTGTTCAGTGTTCATTCCCGACGATGAACACAAACAGCCAACTGGACCCGAACATGTCCTGTTACCAAACATGTTTGGTGTTCATCGGTGCCAGAGTGGCCCCCTTAGCATGTAGAGGGCCCATATTCACAGGGAATGTGCAGCAGGCTCTTCTCCAGCCACCACCCAAGTTTGGTCAAGATTGCAGTAAGATCTTAGAGTTATACATTCCCAAATTCGACGACCCCAGGAAACTCCCAATCAACACAAATGGAGGCACCCTCCCCAGTTCATTTGTGCCCTGTGGAGTGGTCCTGAAGGTGTGCCACATCCCTTCTCGGGGACAGGGGGCCTGGCCACTTGCTGGCGGCACTCCCATGTGCCTGCCCACCAGGCCTCCGGGTTGGAGGCAGACAATGCATCCGCTTGTGCAGCAAGGTGGGTGAAGACTGCGGCTGCTGGGCCTGGCGGGCATGGGGAGGTGTTGGCATGCCACCACCCCTCAGGGGGTGGGGCGGTCTGGCTGCTCGCTGATGGCACCCCACATGTGCCCGCCTACCAGGCCTCCGGGTCAGAGTGGTTCCAGAGAGGGAGATACAGAAATGGGACAGCAGCAACAGCAGCTGACATCAGCCACCTTCCTGCCTTTGCAGGAAGGACATGAGTCAAGGGACCCATTCACCCCTGCTCAGAGGGCACAGTGTTTGCAATAGATAGGGGCACCGTGCAGCTCAACTACATGTGCAACAGCTCCTGAGCTGTTGCGCAAGTGCCCAAAGGAGGCTGCCGCCAGCATCACCCACTTTCCTGCCTTCGCAGAAAGGAGGTGTCATGATGATCTGGCTGTGCCAGGAAGGCCTATCAAGGTCTCAGAAGCCTGTTAGCAGTGCAAGTGGACCTGGCTAAACCTGACCCAAATGTGCCAGGCCTCATTTGAGATACCCACAGGACTCGCTGGGCAAGGGTGCACGGCGATGGCATGGAGAACCAAGGGGCGAAATGTTTTAGTAGCCTGCGAAAGCCCACGCAATCCACAATGGATATGGGCAAGCCATGTACGGCAATCATCTCTGCCAAGATGTGAAGGCCTGCCTCCTGAGCCCTCAACCTCAACGTTCTAAGCAGTGCTGTCCCAGACCCCAAGGGGACAACCTCCATGAGTGCGGCCTGCCTGAGTGCTCTGCTCCCACAAGCATCACCCTCAGAGCAAGGTGACCTTTCCATTGATCCCTGCTCAGAAGAGCTAGTCGCCCCCTTTCTCCCTCCAACAGATTTTTTGCTGGGTGAGGACAGAGTCCACAGGCTCGGGTGGTGCGTCTTCAGGTGCCGAGTCAGGACCATCGAAGACAGGTGTTTCGGGTTTTTGCCCCTGTGCACCAGGACATCAGAGGCATGACACCGCACCACATGGGGGGTCATGAGGAAGGGCCCGAAAATGCCTCCATACAGAGGCATTGAAACGTGGACTGCTAACTGTCCAAGGGGAAGGAGGACGAACGGTTACAGGCTGCGCTGTGGAGCTGGCCATGGATGACGGGGTGAGGGGTGGACTGCCGGCAGGGACACCACCGAAAGTTTGGGATGGGGATGGGAGGGATCTTTCATAAAACACAAACCATTCCTCCAGGGATCTGTCAACCACCCCCTCCTCAAAATGTTGAGAGAGATCCTCTCCCCCCAGCGGAAAAACCTCTTTGGCCTCCTCCACAGCCCCCACAGGTGAATTTGGGGGGCCTGGCAGCAGCCCTGGAACTGGAGGGAGGGGCTAGAGCCCTAGCCCAGCACTCCCAGATACCTGATCAGATCAGGCAGTAATAATTAGGGTGAGCCCTCAGCCGAGGTGCCCACTGAGCTTGGCCCCAGTGCCTGGCATCAACCCTGGAACCGGAGGGAGGGGATAGAGCCCTAGCTCAAAACTCTCAGAGACCTGACTAGATCAGGAACTAATAATCAGGGTGAGCCCTCAGCCGAGGTGCCCACTGATCTTGGCCCCAAGGCCTGGCAGCAGCCCTGGAACCAGAGGGGATAGCTCCCTATCCCACCCACCACACACAGAAAAAAGCCCAGTTCCAATGCACTCTCCCTCTCTCCCAAAAGGCTATTAAGAGCTCTGTCCCACTCCACTGCTTGCTGAAAGTGAAACCAGAACTGGGAGCGCAGTGCCCTTTTATAAGCTGAGGACTGATTGAGAAATGCAGGAGGCCTGTGGTTGGCAGTCATAACTGCCTAACAGGGTTTGAAGGGATGAGATTGGAGTTCCCATGGCCACAGAACACACCGATTTGCAGCTCCACGCTTGGAAGGAAGACCTGCCCATCAAGCTAAGTTGGGCTTTGACTGGAGTGTCTGAGGCGACAGAGGGAGTGCAGAGTTCAGGCAGTCCCTGTCAGGTTCAATGTGCATATAAGCTGTACTGACTCCATTTTCTAATGCTTCTAGTGTTTAAGTGCTTTCTCCACAGGTGCACCCGTTCCCAAGCAGACTTCTCACCGAAAGGGAATGTTATGTCTATCAACGTTCCACCCAAGATTGGCCTTGGAAATGTCCAGCTTCCCAAGTCTGAAAGCTGTTGTTTCGAGAACTATGGGGGGAGGCTGGTTCAGCTGGGAACTGTTACTTTGTACCTCATGCTTTTCTCTTCATTGGTAACAATGCTCTTGTACCATCCTGAATCTTCTATTCAGGCCAGTGGACTATAATGAACTATTTCTGCAGTAAAGTTTCCTTATTCAAACAATGGACTCTTGTTTGCTTGTAAAGGAGAATCTGTAGGAAGGACATTATCTAGCCACAGTCTGACATTTTGTTACCAATCATGTCTAAGCCGGGCTCATCGGAATCCAAAGCAGTCCCGGACAGGGATCCTTTGTTTGATCCGTATGCTTCTCCCGGCGATCAACAGTTGCAACCTCAAGGCCCTGCACTGGAGGGGACCGGAGCTTCGACTACCACCCCTCCTCTCATCGATCTCGGCAGTGAGGGTGAAAAGCCGAAGGCCATCACCATCCCACTGTTCTCGGCGCCTACACCCTCGGAGTGGGGACCCAGGCCTCGGGAAACGAGAGAACGCAGGGCCAGCGGGATGTTCCATCCGTTAACTTTGGATGGGCGTCGAAGCCTAGAGACAGTCCCTGAGCAGGACAGCAGCCAACCATGGCTATTTTGGAACAGGACGACCGAACAGATGGAATGGGAAACGTCCCGCCACGGCGTCCTAAGCTGGGACTATTCGGAAGTCACCCCGTGGACGGGACAACCAGAGATTTCCGAACAACGTTGGGTACAAATGCAAAGTCGTACCCTGGCTGTGGATTCCGGCATTTCCACAGTTACGGGATTGGCCAAAGGAATTCTAGCAGCGAGGTCGCAAGACGATCAAGGAGACCCTCCACCATGGAGACCGAGTACCCCGGTGACCACCACCGCAGGAGACTCAACGACACTGAGTGAAAGACCGACGAACCAACAGGGTCCAAGTAGAGTTCAGTTACTAGAAGCTAGGTTAGCCGATATGGAAGAAAGCCTAGCTCATGCCATACATTTACTCTCAGTAATGGTAGCGGGGAATGGAGAAAGGCCATCACCCGAAGAAATGGCTCTACAAATAGCTACCCTCCAAAGCGTTATCTCCAACCCGCGGGAGTCTGCCCCATCTCGGCCGGCCACCACGGACGAACAAGGGACAGGAGGTGAAGGGGATTCCTGCTCCGATAACCTGTGCCCAGACGATCCTGAGGGGTCTACATCTGGCACGGAGGAAGAGGAAGATTCCTGCCCTGGAGATACTCCGACAGAAGTCCCTAAAGATTCTGGCCCTGGAGATACTCCGACAGAGGTCCCGGGAGATGGTGGAGATGAACCAGTCCGCCCGACGGGATCAACTACTCCGGTAATACCCCCCCCCCGCTTCTCCGGTAATCCTCCAACCGGATCAGCAAGAAGAACTTCCAGCTCCTCCGAGGGGGGGGACACCACACCAAACGCCAACAACAACCCCCTTGCAACATCCTCCGGGGGGGGGGATCAACCTCTGCAGACCATACCCCGAGGACCACTTCCAGGTCCGAGACTGACGACGCCAGGAGGGGCAAGCCCGCGCGGTCCAGCACCTATTAGGCCCTCACCGCAGCGGCCCCTTCCGCTCCGACCTCAACAAATACCACCACCGCAGCCTATAAGGCCACCTCCAGCTCAACCGCTGTTACCACCTCCCGATCAACCGGTAAGGCCTCCCCCACTTCAACCGCTCCGACCCGCACCCCAGCGACCACCTCTGGTCCAACCTGTTCGGCCACCCCCAACCCAACCGGTACGGCCACCGCCAGTTCAGCCGGTGAGACCGCCACCAATTCCATCGATCCCGCATCTACAGCCGCAGCCGGGGGGGCCTGGGCAACCATTACCGCAGCCACAACCCTGGCCCCAACCACCTCCCCAGCAACCTCCGATCACACCACAGACGCAGCTATCCGTCCCGATGGACTACTACCCCACCACCACCCCAGTCCCACGGCAAGATCTCCCGATGGGCTGGGTGAAACTGGAAGCCACTTTTGACGGGGATCCCTCCAAGTTGGGATTTTTTCTGGTACAAGTGGTGCAGTTCTTCAATCGGTGGGGACATCTATTCGGGAGCGAGGCCAGCCAGATCGAACATCTCGGATCCCGACTTCAAGGCAAAGCGGCGGACTGGTATGTAGGACTGTATAATGTTGGGGCCCCCAAACTTAATACCTTACAAGGGTTGGTGGATGCTATAAGGGCGCAATACGAAGACCCGTTAGAAGAAACTAGAGCTTGAACGGAACTGCAAGCTCTTAAGCAGGGCAGCATGTCGGCCAGAGACTATGTTACAAAATTCCGACAACTAGCTGCCAAATGCCCCAGATGTGAGGAATCCACTAAAATAATATTGTTTAAACAAGGGCTAAACCCGAAACTTTTGGACAGAGCACTCATGCAAGACAATCCTCCTACGCTGTTGGGATGGATTCAATTAACTTGTGAGGTTGAGAATCGTATATTAGAAGTCCGATTAGTTGAACAGCAACAACAATCGGCACAAAGACGACCTCTAACTTTGCAAAAGGGAGGACGGGGCACTGGATATGCTACTCGAGGAGCGAGAGATGCTAGATGGCAACAAGGCTTGTGCTTGCAATGCGGGCAAAGTGGTCACTTTGCAGCGCAATGTCCATACCGGCCTGTGCAAAGACCTCCGCTCCAATTACGGCGTCCAACCCCTGCTCCGTTTCCCCCATCTCAACGCCCAACACCCGCTCCCAGATTGGGCAGGGGTCGCGGCACTTCCCAACGAAATGTCCCCGACAGAGTGTTAGAGGTAGAGGAACTCATGGAGTACGACCCTACTGCACTGAACGGAGAGGAGAATCCAGAGAGTCCCCAGTCGGGAAATGAAATGGATCTGTCGTAAAGGGACCCAAACGGCAGATCCACTCTCGGTCCGCCCCAACAAGGGACCGGCCACAAGGGTCCATACTGTTTATACCAGTGACTTTGTTAAACCCTGAGAGAAAGATGCATATCCGTGTACAAGCCCTCATTGACTCAGGCTGCTCTAGAGACATCATTGCCCCTGCCCTGGTTAATGGACTGGTATTACCAGTGCGGGAATTGAAAAACCCAGTCATCTTCGAGCAAATGGATGGCACCAACATGAACCCTGTCACCACTGAAACAATCCCGGTGGTGACGGGCATGGGCCAACACTGGGAAAGAAGATCTTTTGTTATTAGTACCACTGCCAAATACCCGTTGATCCTGGGCAGTAAGTGGCTATGCGATCACAACCCCTACATAAATTGGGCTGAAGGAAGCATCACCTTCAGTCACGCCAATTGCGAAAACCATCGGTGGGATCAAAATTGGGGTACCAATCCGACCCACACCGAAAAGGCCCTCCTTACACAGGAGGAAATAAACCAGATACCGGAACATTATTGGACTTACTTACCGGCCTTCTCCGAAGAAGAAGACGATACCCTACCCCCGGACAGACGAACCGATTGTGCGGTAGAGATCTTACCCGGAGCCTCGCTGCCAAAAGGCCGACTCTACCCTATGAGTCTCCAGGAAAGAGAGGAACTCAGAAAGTTCATTGACACCAATCTCCAAAGAGGATTCATCCGTCCAGCCAATAGTCCCCATGTGGCACCAGTTCTTTTCGTAAAGAAGAAAGACGGAGGACTCCGACTATGCACAGACTTTAGAGGACTTAATGCTGTCTCAACCAACAACGCCTACCCCATCCCGCTTGTCCAGGATCTTCTCAACGTCGTGGCCCAAGGTAAGATCTTTACAAAATTAGATTTGAAAGATGCTTACTTCCATGTTCGTATCAAAGCCGGGGACAAGTGGAAAACCGCTTTTAATACATCCCTTGGACAGTATGAATACTTAGTTATGCCTTTTGGATTAACGGGAGCACCCTCTGTATTCATGTCCATGATAAATGAAGTGCTACATGAATTTCTGTATAAAGGAGTGGTGGTGTATCTAGATGATGTGTTAATTTATTCAAAATCGGAGGAAGACCATATACAATTGGTCAAAAAAGTCCTGGCAACCCTAATGGATAATAAACTGCCTATTAAATTGTCTAAATGCGAATTCCATAAAACTGAACTCACTTACCTTGGTTACTGTATATCCCAAGATGGCTTGAAAATGGATCCAGCCAAAATACAGGCGATCCAAGAATGGCAAACTCCCACTACCCGGAAAGAACTGCAATCTTTCTTGGGATTTGCCAATTTTTACCGGGAATTCATTGCAAATTTTGCGCAGATAGCACTTCCCCTGACGGAACTATTAAAAACCAAAGACAAAGGGGATCAGGCGAAAAGGCCCAGCTCCAAATTACTGTGGACACCCGATTGCCAAATAGCCTTTGAACGCCTGAAGATGCAGTTCATAACAGAACCCATTCTCCGTCACCCTAATGAAAACTACCCCTTCATAGTGCAGGTCGACGCCAGCGATACTGCAATTGGAGGCGTATTATTGCAGAAGGGGGAGGACGGGAAGCTTCGACCTTGTGCATTCCTATCGAGAAAGTTTTCTGAGGCTGAAAGAAATTGGAATGTGTGGGAGAAGGAAGCCTTTGCAGTAAAGGCAGCCCTCACAAATTGGCGGCATTGGCTAGAGGGGGCACGCCACCTATTCGAAGTTTGGACAGACCATAAAAATTTGGAAGCCCTCTGAAGTCCCCGCCGACTAAATGCCAAACAATTACGGTGGGCCGAATTTTTCTCCAAATTCAATTTCACTTTGAACTACCTGCCGGGCAAAACCAATTTTCTTGCAGACGCCCTATCGCGCATGCCCCAACACAAAAGCAAACAGGAGGAGACTATAGATACAGTCTTCTCGCCTACGCAATTAGGAGGCGTGGTAACTACACGCAGCCGCACACTTCAGCACCTCCTGCACAGCTCCCAAGAATGGAAATCGAAACTTAAGGCTGAGGTGGAGAAGGAGGGGGAGAAGGCACCCAAATCCAAACTGCATCAATCCCCGCAGGGGGAGTGGTTATCGGGAAATCGCTTTTATGTACCCGACAGTATGCGGAAAGAGGTTTTACAGCGGTGTCATGATGCCCCCACCGCAGGACACTATGGTTACCTAAAAACGCTACATTTAATACAACGGCAGTTCTGGTGGCCGGGCATGCGCAAAGACATTTCCCAATACGTGGCCTCCTGCCCCATTTGCCTCAGCGCCAAAACCCGAAAAGGAAAGCCGCCGGGTCTGTTACAACCCCTGGAAACGCCCAGTAGACCTTGGGAAACAATATCCATGGATTTTATCACTGATTTACCAGTGTCCAAGGGGCACAACTGCATTTTAGTGGTAGTGGATCTATTTTCCAAACAAGCTCATTTCATCCCATGTACCACTATACCCACCGCTCGAAAACTGGCAGACCTATTTCTAAAACACATTGTAAAATTACATTCTTTTCCGTCCAAGGTGATTTCGGATCGCGGCGGACAGTTCGTTGCCAACTTCTGGCGGGAGCTTTTGCAGATGTTGAATATTGAACAGGGAATCAGTTCAAGCCACCACCCATAAACCGATGGGCAGTCGGAAAAAACTAATCAAATTCTAGAGCAATTCCTTCGTTGTTACATCAATTTCCAACAAGACAACTGGGTAGACCTCCTCCCTCTAGCAGAGTTTTCATACAACAACAGTGTACATGCATCCACAGGAGAAGCCCCGTTTAAAGTTGTATATGGGGCCCATTTCAATCCTTTTCCACTAGACGCCCCCCCTTCCTCCGCACCGACTTCGCCAGATGTGTCTTCATGGTGGACGGGGGCAGCCCAGCAATGGACTCTCATTAAAAAACACCTAGAGAAAGCCAAACAGGATTACAAAAAATACGCAGATCGCCATCGTGCGGCCGAATGGGATTTACAACCAGGAGATCATGTTTATATATCCACCAAAAATTTAAAACTAGCCCAACTCAGCCACAAACTGGCATTGAAATTCCTCGGACCTTTTCCAGTACGCAAAGTAATTAACAAAGTGACTGTTGCTGTAAATTTACCCAAAAATCTTCGCCATGTCCACGACACCTTCCATGTCAGCCTGCTGAAGAAAGCTCCAACAGATGATAAATGGCACGTCAAAGCTCCACCTATCCCTACTTTGATAGATGACCAAATACACTACGAGGTACAACAGATTTTGGACTCTAAACTCAAACGCAATCAGCTGTTTTACCTCATCAGATGGAAGGACTTTGACTCTGGGTTCGATGAGTGGGTGAATTCTGTACATGTTCATGCCCCCAAATTAACCAAAGCTTTTCATGCTCGCTACCCATATAAACCTGGGGGGGATTTATTTTAAGGGGGGCAGAATGTCAGGTTCAATGTGCATATAAGCTGCACTGACTCCATTTTCTAATGCTTCTAGTGTTTAAGTGCTTTCTCCACAGGTGCACCCGTTCCCAAGCAGACTTCTCACCGAAAGGGAATGTTATGTCTATCAACGTTCCACCCAAGATTGGCCTTGGAAATGTCCAGCTTCCCAAGTCTGAAAGCTGTTGTTTCGAGAACTATGGGGGGAGGCTGGTTCAGCTGGGAACTGTTACTTTGTACCTCATGCTTTTCTCTTCATTGGTAACAATGCTCTTGTACCATCCTGAATCTTCTATTCAGGCCAGTGGACTATAATGAACTATTTCTGCAGTAAAGTTTCCTTATTCAAACAATGGACTCTTGTTTGCTTGTAAAGGAGAATCTGTAGGAAGGACATTATCTAGCCACAGTCTGACAGTCCCCCCCTCCATTGCTGAGGCAATTGATTGAAGGCACCTGAGTGTTTAGCTTCCCGAATGGCATCCGAGTGCAATGAACAAGGCTTGCGCCGACCGCCTGTTCGTCTGGAATGGCGCATCACGAACAGCCCATTCGTGAGCAGCCAAGTGGCCTGTTCGTGGGTTTTTTCCATTTGTAATGCTGTTCATGCCCATGTCTATTCCTAACAGACCCCAATTCCCTACCAATGGAGATATTCCAAGGGTGCTCACTGGCCCACTCATTCCCCCCAATTTCTAACCTGCCAGGGAGAGTATTTGACCCACCTTAAGCCAATTACCTCCTCATGTCGACAGTGCAAGTTAGGCAAAAAACTCCCCACCCGAGTTGCCAATTGTGAGCAAAGGAGAAAAAATGAGATAGGGTGGGAAGGGTGAGCCGAGCACGAGGCACGACTTAACACTGAGAGTGTGAGCAGCCTTATAAAGGCTCTGGCTCTGCTCCTCCAGTGTCCCCAGATGGCCAGGAAAGAGCTACTGCTCCCCCCTCCTTCAGGAAGGCAAATACCACCCCCCAGCTGAAGCACCTAATGCTGCCAGCTGGGAGTGCCGTATTGTGCCACTTGATTTGATGATCAGAATACTGCAGTTCCCAGTGGAATTTCCCCATAGGAATCGAGGCAAGGATGTCAGCTGCTAGGAGTACCTTGAGCACTAGCAAGTCAAGTTGCAGTTTTAAAATTGTATTTTTATTTAAATATAGGTCCACTGCCTTTCAATAAAAGAAATGTTCTGTGTAATTTAAAGTAAAACAAAATTTCACATAAATAATATATATATGATTATTTTAAAAGCACGTAGTTCATTAGGATTTCAAAGAATGCAACACAAATTAAACACTATGACAACATGTGGGTGGGATACAAAAGAATCGACATAAAATTCTCTCTGCCATACCTCTGGTTCTTGTGTGGGGAAAAGCTTCAGCACCTTGAATGGAGCTTTATCTACAGATCTTTTTTTTAAAAAGAAGGCTCATGTCAGAGAGTGTGCTGTTGGAAATTACAATGTCTGGTGTACTGCAACAGCAAGAAGGGAAATAGAGCCTTCTGTGCAGGGGGCAGCAAGGATCACTTAGTTTAGACAGTGAGAGCAGCATCTCTATTGTTTCCTGGGGGTCATTTCTTTGTCTTGTCTCCTATTGGGCTAAATAGGGCAATATCCTGCTTCTTCTCTCTTCTGCCTTATCACACTTCTCCAAGATGTAGTCAGATAGTCAGGACCCTATCTCTGTCTCTCTTCTTCACTCTCAAGTATGTATTTCTTAAATAAACTTTTAGTCTCTTTAATCAGCACAGCATAACTTCTCTGCTTTATTTGCACTCTACCAACATGTGCTACCTAAAATAAGTTAGACCCAGGCCATTTTAGATTTGCAAGTAGGGTTCCCAGGTGCCCACCAGTGGAGGGCAAATTCCTAGCAGGTTGCCCGCATGCCCTCTGATAGCAGGCAATTGGCAGGAGGTGGCAAGCTGTCCAGCAATCACCCACCACTGGCAGGTGACCCAGGTAACGTACTGTGTGAGGGCTTCTGGCAAGATGCAATAATGCCACTTCCTGGATGTCATTGAGCTGGCCATGCGAGTGCTCCTGCATTTTGTGTGTGGCTGATTTTGGTCCCAATCAGGCCAATTCTCAAAGAACTAGCCCTGCACATGCATACTGTCATGGCCAGCACAATGACGTCACTTCTGGAAGTGATGTGATACAGAGGTCAGGAGCATGCACACATGAAGGAAACAGCACTACTGACTATCGGGACCCCTCCACCAGTTGCCAGCAAGAAATGGAAGATTTGTTTGAAAGTCATGTTGAACCGGGTGCCATATCAAGAATATGTGAAAAATATCCTTCATTGTGTTTTGCAGATTCACTATAATGCTACACATTTGTGAAAAGGGGAATTATAAGAGCTTGTATATGTGCATATTTGTGTACTTTCATCTAGCCACTGGCAATATTTGGATGAAAATAACTCTGTATTCTTTTCTACATGAAAATGTCTGCAAAATTCAATTGATTTTATGTAAATGCTGACCAGCTGACCTGACCTTCTTTTAATGAGAACTGTTTAGCACTCAAGCCTCCTGTCTCTTTCATCAAGAAAGGCCATAATCTCACCAGAAAGTCTTCTGAATATAAGAGAGCAGAGAGAGTTCAACAAACTTGTGACTCTTGCCCTTTTGTACCCATTTGCTTTCCAGCAATATAAACTTGGTTGTTTTTTTCTTCCCAACTACAAATACAAATTGTTAAGGAAGGTTCTGACATCAAAGTTTGAAGGGCAGCTAGTTTTACACTCTCACTGTGTACAGAATCCACCTTTTTCATGTAAGGAATGCACAGTATAATATCCCAGGGCTTCTTTTCTTATTAAGGTGCATCAGCTAAGAGGCAAACATTGCATATGGGTATACCAATAATTAATCTGAGCTTTCATATCCCAAACCTTCCTAGCCAGTTGCTCTGGCTACAGGGTCTGCGTGGCTCTAGGAACACAGTTCAGAGGAACATATGAGATGTAGAGGTTAGAGTGTCAGACTAAGACCTGGGAGATCCAGGTTCAAATCCCCATTCTGTCATGTAAGTTCATGGGGTTACCTTGGGCCAATCACTTACTTTCAGCCTAACCTATCTGACAAAGTTGTCATGAGGATAAATGGAGGAGAGGAGAATCATGTAAGCTGCTTTGGGTCTCCACTGGGGTGAAAGGTGAGGTATAAATGATGTACAATAAAAATGTGGCACTAAAATATATGCCTGAGTAACATATGTCTTCTCCTGCATTGCACTTTGTTTCATCTGAACTGAAAACCAGGAACTTGTGAATATCTCAAGAAGGCAAGGTGCAGCAAGGCCACTGGTGAGAGCACCCACTCTGCTGTGCTCCTGGCAACCCTGCCAGCATCCCCCAATGCCCCCACCACTCTCCTAACAGGCATGTGAGTGGCAAGCAAAGGTACAGCCAGTGCATGAGCTATGAGCTCCACTGCTCACCGACACTTTCATCCTGTCCCGGCCACAGTGACTGCAGTCCAGCAATACCCTCCCATGCTGGCATTGTGCAGCCAACTAGACAAGGCTGGCTGTCCCTGCCTTGCCACACCCACATGGGTGTGAGGAGTGTGAACCATATGAAAGATAATATCAAATATCTCCTCAACACAATTGAAAATTCAAGACGAAAAGCCAAAAAAACAGCATTTATGTTCCTAGATGCTGAAAAAGCATTTGATAATGTGTCTTGGAGGTTCCTAATGAAAGCACTGCAAAGAATGAATTGTGGGACTGAGTTCTTGAACTGTATCCAAAGTATCTATACCAACCAGCAAGCTGCAATCCTAGTCAATGGTTCATTTATTATTGTGTTGGTAATCTTAGCAGTGAGAATCAGGCAAGATAGAAGGATTGCTGGAATAAAGGAGGGGAAAGAGATATAAAATGAAGAGCTACGCAGATGATGTGGTCATATCAGTGACAGACCCAAACAATCCCCTGACTTATGTAATGGAACAAATATCAAGATTGGGATAGTACTCCAGATACAAGTTGAATAAAAAGAAAACAAAGATAATGTTACTTTCGACAACAGAGGAGTGAGAAGAGATTGAAAAAATAAGACTGTGCTATTAAAATACTTAGAGATAAATGTATTAGCACAAAATGAGGATCTTTACAAGGGCAATTATCAAAAAGTCTGGACATGAATTACCGAAGATTTGCAAAGATGGGAAAAATTTAATATTTCATGGCTAGGAAGAATCTCTGCTGTCAAAATGAATATATTACCATTTTTTAAAATTTCAAATGATCCCAATTCATATAGACCAAAAGATCTTAAATAGGTGGCAGAAAGTAATAAATGACTTAATATTGAAAGAGAAGAAACCAAGGATAAGTATTACAGAATCACAAAAAACAAGGAGGATTGGCAGTACTGAATATCAAATTGTATCACCAAGTGGTGGCACTAGTTTGGATTATAAATTTGATAAGCAGACATATTAAACTGAAGATTGCGGACGCCAAAGAAGGCATCCATAATTATTTATGGCTTAAGAAATCATTGAAATCTATTCAAAAACAGGATGGGGCCCACATACTAAGGGATGGACTACTTAAAACATGGTTTCAATGTAGAAATAGATTGAGTCCATTGATCTGTCCATTGATGGCACCAATAAATGGTCATTACGACACAGCCAATAGAAGCAGAATTGATCAGTTCAGCTATGAATCAATGATTGATAAGAAAGGAAGTGTAAAAACTTGACAACAAATTCAAGCTCAAGGCAAAAATATTTCATAGTTGATGTATTACCAAACAGTATCGAGGCTGTAGTTTAAGAGAAAAGTTGGATGAGACCCAAGTTGGATGAGCCCCCCCCCAATCATGACCACCTGCTCACTGTCTATGAGGAAGCTTTAAGGTCACAGTGAGTGGCCCATCTGCCCTGGCACAGGGACTTGGGACAAAGCCTATTTGACCTTCATGAATTACTTCTGAGATGCATCTTCTTAGCCTGTCAGCCATTATTGTTGTAAATATCTTGTAATCCAAATTTGATAAGGAAATGGGTATATGATTGTGGTATTAATGGGTCATTTCCCCTCTTTGTGTATTAAAATTATGTTTGCTTCTCGCTGCCCTTGTTTTTCATGGCATAACTTTCCATAGCTGCTGGAGATGTGCCCATGCCTGAAACAGCTTAGGGAGCCCACTTAGGGAGTGGGAGGGTGGTGAGGCCCTGCATCACCACCCACTGCACCTCCCAGCCTGCCAGAGCAGTCAAGCACAGACAGAGGGTCCAGGCAGAGTGGGACTGGGCTGCTGTACCAGCATAGGGGGAGTTACAGTGGCATGAGTCCAGAATATGCCGGCATAACTCCTGGTTGGCTCCTAGAGTATTTTTGTACCCCCCCTCAGGATTGCACTGTAAGTCTTATCAGCATTATTGGATCAATCTTGCCCAAACTGCTCCTCAACTCACTTCAGCTCCTGTTTTGAATGTGTATTTGAAGATGAATCAGGGTCTCTCTATACATGCAGGCTCTTAAAGAGCTGAGTCTGGGTTTCTCCAACTTGAGTTCTTGCAGCCACACAACAGTTAAAAAATAAATGGCTGTGAAAAAATAAAAGAGTCCAAATGACCTCAGAACTCCTCCACCGGTGGGACTTCTCCCTCCCCCTCAATCTGGTTTCCAAAATAGCTTGCAAGCAGGATGTGTGTGTTTGCTGCTCCACATGGAGTATTCTGAACATACGGAGCTATAAAAACAGAAATGCACCCCCCCGTGTTATTTTGACATGGGAAATGGCTTTCAGGGCAAGGCAGGAGCTGTGGAATTCTGAGGCTCTACTTTTTTAAAAATAGCCATCTCTCACAGCTGCTCTGTGGATGCAGGAACCCAAGTTAAGTCTGGGCAACCCAGACCCAACTCTTTAAAAACCTGTACATCTAGAGGGACCATCCGAGGTTGAAGTGACAGAGCTAACAGCAATCAAGTATGATTAGAGCCTTTGATTCATGTCCCTTTGATCCCAGGTGAACAGTCAAGTGAGTAACAACATCTTAGTTATTATCTTTGGTGAGAGGAATTCACACAAGAAAGTTAAATTCCAGAAAAGTAGTTGTGATAAGTCTATTGCAGCAAAAATTATTGCCTTATGGCACCTTAAAGGCTAACAGAGTCCTTGCTACATAAATGTTCATGACAAGGAGAATTTCAATAAGATATTGTTTAAAAATCCTGGAAATCAGTCTTCCCTCTTGGGAAAGACTATCATTTAAGAAAAGCAATCCTGGGATAGTACCTTCTAAATTTCTTTTGTGTAAAAGAAATTGTGTGCACAGGAAAAAAAAACCCAAAAATTTAAACCCAGTAATACTGAACTGAAAAAAGTGGTATTCTCTAATACTGAATTCATTTTCTAGTTCCTTTTGGTAATACAGAGCAAAGTCAGTTAACTTTAGTTGTAGATTTTCCGGGCTGTATGGCTGTGGTCTTGGCATTGTAGTTCCTGACATTTCACCAGCACTTGTGACTGGCATCTTCAGAGGTGTAGCACCGAAAGACAGAGATCTCTCAGCGTCACAGTGTGAAGAAGATGCTGGCAGGTAATTTATATCTACTCAGGAAGGTGGGTTTGGTCTGAGTCATCCTGTAAGAGTTTCCCAGGGTGTGGAATGCTAATGGGGGGAAGCTTCACTGTATCCCGAGGAGGTTCTTTTGCATATGGATTGGTGGTTAATATGCTAATCTTATCTGCAGGGCTATTGTAAGATGTAGAATATTTTGTTAGAATGATGTTTTTCAGGACTGGAAACCATACCCTATGCATTCTTAAACTCTCTTCTTTCCGGTTGAAATTGTGCTTATGCTTATGAATTTCTATGGCTTCCATGTGCAATCTGACAAAGTAGTTGGATGTGTTGTCCAGTATTTTAGTGTCCTGGAATAAGATTCTGTGTCCTGTTTGAGTTAGGCTATGTTCACCCACTGCTGATTTTTCAGGTTGGCCAAGTCTGCCGTGTCTTTCAAGTTCTTTTATTCTTGTCTGGATGCTTCGCTGTGTGGTCCTGATGTAAACTTGTCCACAGCTGCAGGGTATGTGGTATACTCCTGCAGAGGTGAGGGGGTCTCTACTGTCTTTTGCTGATCATAGCATCTGTTGTATTTTTCTGGTGGATCTGAATACTATTTGTAGGTTGTGCTTTTTCATAAGTTTTCTCATCTGATCAGTGATTCCTTTGATATATGGCAAAAACACTTTTCCTGTGGGGGACTGTTTTTCCTTAGTTGTTTGATTTATCCTTGGTTTAATCGCTCTTCTGATTTCATTTCTGGAGTAGCCATTTGCGTGAAATGCGTGGTTTAGATGATTAATTTCCTCGTTGAGAAAGTGCGGTTCACATATCCATCTTGCACGGTCTACTGATGTTTCTCAACGCACTTTCTCAATGAGGAAATTAATCATCTAAACCACATTCTCCGGCCGTGAAAGCCTTCGACAATATATCTGTTAACTTTGTTACTATTTGGCCACTGTTTCCTATGGGAAATTCAATTCTGATATATCCGGTGGCCTGTTTCCCCCCCCCCCATTTTTTGACCAAATTTCACCAAGTTTTCCGAGGACCTATTCTTAACTGTCCTCTAGTACCCCCTCAGTTTCATAAGTATTGGACCCCCAAAGAAGGTGCCCCCAGCCACTTCCAATCTCCACTATTCCCTATGGGGACATCTATCTGGGGGTATCCAGGGGGCTGGGGGTGGCATTTTGCAAGAAAAATCCACCAAATTTGCAGGGGACCTACTCCTAACCAGCCATGTTTCAGGGACATTGGACTCCAGGGGGGGATGCTTTATGGCCCCCAAAGAAGATGCCCCCCAGCTATCTCCAAACTCCATTATTCCCTATGGGAATAAACCAAATCTCTATGCTGACAGAAAACAGAAACACCAACCAAGCTACTATAAAGAAAGAGCAGCCCCAACAACAGGGGAAAACAGCCCCCCCCCGCAAAGAACTAGCAAAAATTTACAGCACAATACACCCACAACAAGGGAAAGCACAAACACCCCTCCCCACCAAGAAGACCAAGTAAATCTAATAAGCAACTATAAAACAGCAAACAAAGCATCCCACAACAGGATAAAACTGAAGACCTCCCTCTCGCGAAGAACAGCAAAATAAACACTAACTTTAATATGTAAAAGCCAAACCAAAACTCCTCCACATACACAAAAGCCCAACCAAAGACGCCCACAGAAAAAGAACATCACCCCCCCCAAATTACCCACAACAGAATAAAACAACCACCCCAGAAGAACAAGCAGCAAAAATTAAGCACCAAACCAGACTTATATGCCAATAAACAGACCCACAGTTTAACCTGCAAAAATTAACAGCAACTAAATGCAAATTAACTATGCCAAAAAAAGAAAGCAACCACAACAAGTTAAAGCAAAAGACTCTCCCAGAAGAACAAACAGCAAAATAAACAGTAAATATAACCAAGTTCAAAAGCCAGAAATCAAAACCTCCCTCCCCACAAAAGCCCAACCAAAGCTCCTTCTCAGAGCAAAAAAGTTTTTAAAAGGCAAACTAACCCCCGCCCCCGCAATCCTATCCCTCCCAGACACCAGGCCAACTTCCTCCCTCCAAAGAAAGGGGGAAAAAACGAGTAAGTCTAACAATTCTCAAACCAGGCAGTAGCAGAAGTCCTCCAGGTGTAGCAGCTGTCAGCACATGCTGTAGCAGCAGCAGCCAGGAATCCACTCACTGGTAAGCAGATACAGTCACAGTCAAAACAGCCACACCACAGAAAAAGAGCCGACATCCAGCAGCAGCAACCTAGTCAGTGTCTCCCAGTCTCCAGGCCAGAGCAAAATGGAGGCTACTCTGAGGCAAGCCTTCTAATTTAATTCCTTGGAGTAGTTTTAAAAAGGCACTCTCCTTCCAGAGAATCCCATTAACCAGAGAGAATGATAGCTCCTGCAAGTATCAGCTACTCATTCCCCCCTCCCTTCCCCCTTCCCCCTCCATTCTGCCTCTGCATCAGTTCCCCCACCCCAAATCTGGTTTAAAAAGGTGGGAAACTGTTTCTTTGCAGTTCCTTAGCGAAGAAAAAATAAGGAACAGTCCAGCTATGATTTCTGAAGTTTACTGAATAAGAAAAAATTAGAAAAGGGATGAGAAGATGATGCAATAAAAGAGTGATGATGATATAGAGCTGATGCAATTATTTTTTCAGAGGCTACCCTCTACTTCATTGTTACTTATACTATTGTATCATCTTTCCATCACCTTTCTATAGTTTAGATGTGTAAGGCAAGTTTTTCTTTAATTTCTGTTTCATCTTTGGTTGGTATAGATCACTTTATCTTGAATTTTATATACTTTACCTGGTTATATAATTTCCTTGATTTTATTTTTTGTTTGGCATATTTTTTTTCAAAATATATTTTTTCATTTGGGATAAATTTGGCTGTATTTCTCCAGTATGAGTGACACTGAAGTACAGTGAAGTAGACACTGAAGGCTGCACACAAGAGAAAGGCACAGGGGAAGAAATATCAGGAAGAGAAGCCTGCTGTTTGTTTTAAGCTTAAGTAGAGGAAGTCTTCATCATGAGGCAAGACTGAAGTCCAGTGGTTGTCTATGGAATATACAACAGTTCCATGAAGTAGTGCAAGAAAATGAACACATGGCTTGTTAGAAATCCAGTTCACTTGTCCTTGTCATTAATAAATATCGAGTTAGGAAGCCATAAGAGGGAAAGGCACCTCACCAGTGTAAGTCATTAAATGTGACATTTTAATTTTTTCCATACATAAAGAATGTAGTGAACGCCAGCCTGGGATGGGAGGTAGCAACAGATGGGAAAAGCCACAGGAAAGCAGTATGAGAACATGCTTCTGCAATCTGTTTTTTTGCTTGATCAATCATATGAGAATTGTTCAAACACAATTGAACTGTTTGTCTAACTTCAAAAGTGCTGATTGCAACTTGCAGAAAGGCTGCACATTAAATGTGTGGGTGATTGAACATTCTTGCTCTTGATACTCAACTCAGGACATGTTACTTGTAAACACCTGCTCTCTTCCCATTAATCAGAAAGAACTGAATAACAATTAGCTAGATTAATAAAGGCAAGTATATAAAAGATTGGCCCTAATTTTTAAGTAGAATAACCGTGTAATCCTAAACAGAATTATGTTCTTCTAAGCACATTGATTTCAATATGTTTCTAAGTGTCTAACTGCTTAGGGTTGCATTCTCTCTCTGAGTGTCCAGCTTCTTCTGTATAGATATTTTTCTTTGCCCTGGCTTACAAACTGAAACATTTTTAAAAGTATCCACATGATGCTTTGCTCTTATTGTCCTCTTTCCCATTTTTCCCCACTGCCGTGACACTGTAGGGATTTCTAGAGGCTTAGAAAAAGCTATTGCTATTGCAAAATAGTACTATAAAAATCTGTCACCGCTTATCTCATTTATCTCTTTCTAATTTTTTTTAATAACATTTTTATTGGATGGGTTAACATACAATTAAGATTATAACAGTTACATTTTCCTTCGTTTCCCATAATTATATGCTTCCCACCCCCTCCCCTCCCCCTTTTCTATGTTGACTTCCAACAGCACTCCAACCCCCCGTTTTCTAATCTTATTTCTAAATCCTAGTTGTCACATTTTTTTTTAATACTGGTAAAGATCTAAACTATATCTTATCTTATTTAATAACTTTCAAAAGACCATAATTGTCCTTTAACATCCCATTTTTTCTCTAAATATTTTCTCAGTTTCCCCCAGTCCCTTTGGATCTTGATCCCTCAATTTTCTTGTTAATTTGTCCATTTCCGCCATGTACAACAATTTTTGTGTCCATTCTTCAATTTCTGGTATTTCTTCTCTCTTCCAGTATTGTGCATATAACGTCCTTGTCGCTGTTATCAGATAATACAATAGTACTCTGTCTTTTCTATTAACGTCCTCTAAATGCAAGGATAATAATAACATTTCTGGATTCTTAACAACATTATATTGAAATATTGAAGACATTTCAGCACATATTTTAGACCAAAAGTCTCTCGCCTTGCTACAAGTCCACCACATATGAAATAGAGAACCTTCATGCTCCTTACATTTCCAACACTTATTAGATAGCTGTTTGTTCGCAATGGCTAACTTCTTCTGTGTTAAATACCATCTATATATCATTTTATAGCCATTTTCTTTAATACTGGTACAAGTTGAAATTTTTAATGTATTTTTCCACAATTACTCCCAAGCTTCCATCATAATTTCATTATTACAATTTATCGCCCACTTTACCATTTGAACTTTAACTGTCTCATCTTCTGTATACCATTTTAATAACAGTTTATACATTTTAGAAATTGCTTTGTTATTATCCCGCGGCAAAAGTTCTTCTAACTCTGAATTTTTAATTCTAAAACCTGTCCTCCTTTGATCTGACTCAAATAAATCTTTGATTTGTCAGTATTGTAGCCAGCCATATTTGAATGGTAATTCCTCATTTGACCTGAGTTTCAACTCATTATTTTCTATTTCTATAAGCTCTTTAAAGGTAAGCCATTCTTTCCCCTTATACTCTAAGTTCAGGTTGATTACTTCAGCTGGAACAATCCATAGTGGTTTCTCTTGATCAATGAACTTTTTATATTTTAGCCAGGTTAGAAATAAATTGCTTCTCAAATAGTGGTGCTGGAACATTGCGTCCATTTTAGGTTTATTGAACCACAAATATGCATGCCATCCAAAAAGCTTGTTATATCCTTTCAACGTTAACAATTAGGGGTGTGCAAAGGCACACTGTTTCGTTATTCTTGTTTCGGGTTTCCCGAAACAAGAATCTGTTTCGGATACAGGCAAAAGCCGAAATGGCTAGCCGTTTCAGCTTTCGGCTTTCGGGTTTGTTTCGGCTTCTTTCGGCTTTCTTTCGGCTTTTTTCAATGAGAAAATGCCTCCGTCTTCCCGGACGCCTGGGGGAGGCATTTTCCCACCGAATCATCCCAAAATTGGTGGGTACCTTCCTCTAACCCCTCTCTAACAACCTCCCAAGTTTCAGACCGATTGGACTTTGGGGGGGGTCATGTTATGGCCCCCCAAACCAGGTCCCCCTATCCTCTCATTAAGAAGCACTGAGCAGCATATTGTTAGATTGCTGCTGCTCATCTTCTTCTTCATTATTTCCTATGGGGAAAAAATGAAGAGGCAGGCTTCCTTTGCCAGGGGTGGCATTTTGCATGCAAAATGCCCCCCAACCCTCTGGGGCCCTTCTCCCACCCTTCCTCCAACCCCCCACCAAGGCTCAGACTGCTCCCACTTGGGGGGGCCATTTCATGGCCTCCCCAAGTAGGTGCTCTCAGCCCCCAAAGTCCACCCCCTACAGCCCCACACAAACCCAATTCCCCCCATCTGCCAAACACAGACCCAAATCACCCCAGTAGCCCCTCACAGACCCAAATCCACCCCCAGCTGCCCCACACCCACCATAACCCCAGGAACAGGCTGGCCAGCCCTCCCCCTTTTGGAACTCCTAAACTCTCTTTCCCAGGGCAATTCCGCACAGCCCAGGGGTGCCACAATGGTGGGCACACTTCTGAGTGCCAACCTATCCCTGGGAAAGAGCACCTGACACACAAACACCCCTTGACACCCCCCCCCACCTACATAGAAGGCTGGCCTGCCTGCCCCATTGTTCCCAATGCTGGGAACCAACCTCACATCAAAGAAGGGAACACACACACAATGATTCAAGTTTGAAAAAACTTTATTTTATCACTTTCAAAGTACAATGGGTCAAAAAATCACAACAAATCACACAAATATTCCCCCACACAAAAGGACTACACAATTCACTACACATCAGAGAATCTTTAAAAAAATTTTTTTTAACAAACTCTAAAATTTTTGAACTGAATTGGGTTATACAGTAGGAGTGCACAACAGGGCATGAAAACAGAAGTCCCCTAGACAAAATTAACACAACGAACTTCAAATCACAGATTAAACAAAACCATAACAAGAGCTTTCAAAAACACTTTATTCCATGAACTGCTTAAATTTACACAGCAACAGGGCACAAAAGGGCATGGAAACAGCATGCTTGCAGTGATTCACACTACACAAACATAACACACAACTCAATTAATATTAGACAATCAGCAAAACTTGTAACCAGCATTACAAGATGTGGGTTGCACAGCGGGGGCGCAAAATGGGTCAAAAACACTTTCTGTCTTGGACAGATGTAGGCAACATGGCAGCAGGGCACACCCACAGGCAGGACAGCATTGTCTCAGACTCTGAGTCAGAAAATAACACAACTATCATGAAATAAAATACTAATTTGCTCATCCCCTCGACACCTCCTCCATAACAACAAAACACAACACAAAAAAGTTTTTTGAAGCATGCTTGTGAGTGCCAGGCCAGCCAGCAAACAGGCACCAAAGCCAGAGCAGCAGGCCTGTGTGTGGGCCAGAGGCTGGCACACTTGTTCAAGAGCCTGGTGGGAAGCCTTGGAAGCAGTGGACCAAACACAGAAAAAACCCCCCACACCATTCCAGCTTGTGAAGCATAACTGTGAGTGCCAGGCCAGCTACCAGAGGGGGTGATGACCAAAGCCAGAGCAGCAGGCCTGTGTGTGGGCCAGAGGCTGGCACACTTGTTCAGAAAAACAACCTCACACCATTCCAGTTTGTGAAGCATAACTGTGAGAGCCAGCCAGAAGAAAGGCACCAAAGACACCCAGCAGAGCTTCTGGCCTGTGTAGGCCCAAAGCTGGCACACTCCTTTTAAATTCCTGTGAAACAGTAGATCAAGCCCACCCCACACTCAAGCATGAGAAATTAAACATTAAAGAAGGCAAGCACAACAACCAATGCTGAACCCCACCCCCACCCCCAAACATTGTCTGCTCAACCTGTCCCCCCAGGCCATGCCAAGACTTAACTGAAACACCTTTTTGCAGAGGCAGGCCACAGCAGCACAGTGCCCAGCATCAAAAAAATTACAAAAATTTAAAAAAGGCCTACCAGGTCTCCTCTCAGGATGTCCAGCACAGTTGATCCTCCAGGCAGATGTCCTCCAGGTGCAGTCTCTCTTCTCCTCTCTCGGTCAGCAGCAGCAACAGAAGTGTTCCAGACCAGTCTGCCCCCAAATTTAAATCCCCTGCTGCAGCCTCAGCCAAAGATTTAATGCAGAAGGATGCAGCAGTGGGATTGGTGACTCCTAAAGTCCCCCCTCCCCTCCTTTCCCACCCACACTCCAACAGTCACCCTCCTCCTGCTCCCCCTCCCCTACCTGTTAATTTTGGTGGGAATCTCTGCGTCCACTGCTTTGCAAATGCAAAGTGCAATGCTAGCAATGCACCTTGCATTTGCAAGGCAAAGCACAGGATTCCCTATCCTCCTTTGCAAGAGGGGTGGGGGGTGACAGAAGGAGTGAGTGATTCACTCCTTCTCCCCCCCTCCCCTCTTCGAAGAGCCTGCAGGAAGCCTTAGCTTCCAGCAGGATTTTGCTAGACACTTGCTAAGGCAAACGCCTAGCAAAAACAAAATGGCAATTCTTGAATGCCGAAAGAAAGCCGAAACGTTTCGGCTTGTTTTGTTTCGGATAACCCGAAATGTTTCGGCTTTCCCTGAAATGTTTCGGATAACCCGAAATAACCCGAAAGACGTTTCTTTCGGCTTTCTTTCGGGAATCCGAAAGCCGAAACGCACATCCCTATTAACAATTTATGATTGGATAAAGACACCCATTCTTTTAACCATACTAGACATATTGCTTCATGGTATAATCGAAGATCAGGTAACTGCATTCCTCCTCTTTCCTTAGCATCACAGAGCACTTTCATTTTAACTCTAGGTTTCCTTCCTGCCGACACAAATTCCGATATCTTCCTCTGCCATTTTTCAAATTGTTTTTTGTCTTTAATAATTGGTATTGTTTGCATCAGAAAAAATTCTAGGCAGCACATTCATTTTAACTGTGGCAATCCGACCTAACAATGATAAATTTAATTTGTTCCATTTTATCATATCCCTTTTGATTTGTAAAATGAGTACCCAGTTTCCTAGGGATAGTGTAGATGACTGGGGAAGGCAATGGCAAACCACCACATAAAAAGTCTGCCAAGAGAACGTTGTGTTGTGACGTCCCTCCCTGGGTCAGTAATGACTCGGTGCTTGCACAGGGGACTACCTTTACCTACATTTAAGAGAAGATATGAACTTGGTAAATTTGTATGCAGATTTTATCAGCCTCAAAAGGAAAAGTTAAATAACAAGGAAATGGTGCTGTGAATAGTTTAATAAGTTCAACCAATTAGTTTGTGATTTAGATTAGACATGGGCACGAACCAAAAAAAATTAACGAACTAGCGGTTCGTGGTTTGGTGCTGCTGATAAACCCGAACTAATGAACTGCAACGAACATTTCCCGCTGATGAACCAGTTTGAGGTTCGTGGTTTGTGGGCATCGGAAATCCCCCATTGGACTTAGAGAGCCCATATTCCCACGGAGTGTTCAGCAGGCTCTCCTCCAGCCAGCACCCAAGTTTGGTCAAGATTGCAATAGGGATCTTGGAGTTATACCCTCTCCAATCCGAGACTCCCAGGAAACTCCCATTCGATACAATTAGAGCCACCAGTTGACATTGGCCCAATGTACAAGGGGTTGGCCATCAGAACTGCCTATCAGAGTTTGCAGGGATGAGATTGGAGAGCCCATGGCTACAGAACACCCCTCCCTCCTCCCTCCCCCCGGGTGTCTTCTCCCATGTAACCAATTGTAACCAATTTGCAGCTCCATGGTTGGAAGGAAGACCTGCTGATTAAGGTAAGCTGGGCTTTGATTTGGGTTTCCAGGGCAACAGAAGGAGTGCAGACAGAGTTCAGGCATTCCCCCAGCTCCATTTCCAAGGGAATTTATTGATGGTGCCTGACTGTCTGGCTTCACGAACCACAGGCGAATGCAACGAACTGGGCTTCCAACAAACGCTGGTTCATTGGCCATGGACCCTCATGAACCGCCGGTTCGTGAACAGATGATCAGGCAGTTCGCGGTTTTTTTTGGTTTGTGATGCGGTTCATGCCCATGTCTAATTTAGATCATCACATATAGAGAGATCTGGCCACCTGGATTCACAGCACAGTAATATCGAGGTGAGACTACTGTAATGCACTCTATATAGGGCTCCCTTCAACAATGACTTGGAGACTCCAGCTGGTGCAGAACACTACAACTCAGAACATGACAGAGCATGCATATCACTCCCATTCTGCAGACTCCTCCTAAAGCTAGATGGAACATGCATATCACTCCCATTCTGCAATCACTCCATTGGCTTCCTATCAGTTACTGGGCTCAATTCAACATCATAACTATCACATTCAAAGCCCTTCATGGCCTAGGCCCCTCATATCTGTGCCTCTCCCCCTATGTTTCATCACAGCAGCTCCACTCACCTGGACAAGGCCTTCTGCAGATACCACCCTGCAGCTGGGCAAAACCCACAGCAGCCTGCACAGGTGCTTTCTCTGTGGTTGCCCTTAACTTATGGGATGGCCTGCCTGAGGAGGTCAGGAAGGCTCCCACTGTCATGGCTTTCCACAAACTATACAAAACTTAATTATTCAGGAGGGTTTTCTACCCAAATTATACTACTGTGTCATAAGAAGTAACACAGAAAGATGCATTGGCAGGGACAGGGACTATATGCTACTCTGTTGGGTACTGTTTGCTGACATATGCCTACTAGAGAGCTTTCCACATACAAGACATGCCATGAAAATTAGTTGCTGTTTTTTCCCAGAAAGATTTTCTCTGTGTCTGGCTTTATGCTATTTTTTAAAATGTTGCTACTATACCATATTGTATCGTTCTTCACTAAATGTCATGTTGGTCATTATTGTACTTTGCTCAGTGAATGTCCTAGCTGTTGATTGTATTGTATTTTCACTTGCACTATGTAATCCACCTTGGATCTCAGTGAGAAAGGCAGACTATAACTAACTAACTAACTAACTAACTAACTAACTAACTAACTAACTAACTAACTAACTAACTAACTAACTAACTAAATAAATAAATAAATAAATAAATAAATAAATAAATAAATAAATAAATAAATAAATATGGGCCCCAACTGTGCAGCTCAGCAGGCATTCTCAGGCAAGCTTAGAAATATTTGAAACAAATAGAAAAATAAATGAGAAACACTTCATATGACTCTTGATACACGTATTGAAAGGGGGGGGGAGAAGTGCAGGAAAGGAAACCATTTCACTCTTATTTAATACAATTCAGCGATTAATTGTTGGTTCAACCTGGTTATTAATTAGTGAAATAATTATTTAATAAAAATAAAATCATGTTAATTATTCATGTTTAGATCGTCTATGAGATTGCCTGGGCTATTCAGGTGAAAGCCATCTTGCAACTGCTTATTTAAAGAATGTTGTATTTACATCTCTTTTTTGCCTCTTTTGTCCCATTTACAGTCAAAAAGTCAAGCTGTTCTTCAAAGAACAGGAGATCTCTTCCTCAAGATCCAGGCAATCAAAGTGAAATTCAAACCTTGGCAAAGGATGCTGAAAGATCAAGACAGAAATATATTGGCCTATTCTGCAAGACACACTTAAATGTTTCTGAGTACCAGCACTGATGGGTTCTGAATTGGCTCAGGCTTCCTGCATTCTGCACAACATGACAGAACTGATTTGGCATCTGATTTTCATTTCCAGGTGCATTTAGATGTGTCTGTTTGGAACCACCTTTCGAGAGTGTTCAAGCCAATGTCACTTCTAAAAATTTTTTAAATTTAGTTCATGTGTCATAATGTTGCAACATTTCAATGTTGGAACTCCATGGCCACACTTTTCCCAACCCTCCCCCTATTCCCACATTCACTGATTAGACAGTCCTGTGCCCCTTAGATTTTTTCACAATTTTGAGTAATTTAGAGAAATCTGTAAAGTGCTTTTTCCTGCTCATACCACTTTGCAGACTTTTCTGGCAACCATTGCAGTTCTTTGTATTCATTCTGGTGTGTGTTGAATTGTCTGCTTAACACTTTAGTGAGAGAAATGATGGTTCCTGAAGCTGCCATTCTGGCCTTGATCCAGCTCATTCTGTTCTCTGTTGGGCAGTCAATTGATGTCTACTTAAGGAAGGTGCTTGCTAGAAAGCAAGCACCTTCTTTGATTGATTTACATTTCATATGGTTTGACTGTCTAACTGATTTATGTATTCATATTCTTTGCACTTGTACTTTCCGTATTGATATAAATATTGTGGTAATTCACGTTGCTGAAGTAGTTATACATATTGTATACTTGTATGCCACACACTCTTGTGGTTACCACCTCCCTTTTGAAATCAGGAACAGACCAGGTGGCAATGCCCACACCCCATCATCACCCAGATGGGATCAGAAGCAGAGCAGATGACAATGCCTGCTCCCGCCTTTACCCAGCTGGAATCAGGCATGGAGAAGGTGGCAATATTCATTCTCCGCCTACATCCAGTTGGTATCAGGAACAGAGTAGGAGGTAATGCCCACCTCCAACTTCACTCAGCAGGGATCAGGAGTGGAGCAGGTGGCAATGCCCACTCCCCTTCACCTGACTGGGATCAGGTGAGGTGAAAGTAACAATGTTTGCTCCCTTCACCTGGCCGGGATCAGGAGCAGAGCAGGAGGCAATGCTTGCTCCCCATTTACCCTGCCGGAATCCGGTGCAGAATAGGCAGCAATGCCCCCTCCCACTTCACCCAACCGGAATTAGGTGCAGAGTAGGAGGCAATGCCCATCCCTTCTTTACCCAGCTGGGATCAGGAGTGAAGCAGGTGGCAATGCCCACTCCTGCTTCACCTGGCAGGGATCAGTCATGGAGCAGGTGGCAATGCCCACCCCCTTTTACTCAGCCAGGATCAGGTATGGAGCAGGAAGCCACTCCACACTCCCCATTCACCCAGCTGGAATCAGGCACAGAGCAGGTGGCAATGCCTGCCCCCTTCACTCAGCCAGGATCAGGTGCAGAGGAGGTGGCCATGCCTGCTCCCTACCTTCATTCAGTCGGGATCAGTGATGGAGGAGGAGGCGGGAATGCCCGTCTACCCGCCCTCCCCTTTCTAGAGCCCATTGTATCTTTTCCCACAAAAGGGTTTGTTGCTATTTATTTATTTATTACACTTATAGTTCGCTTTCCCCACAAAGCAGGCTCAGAGTGGATCACAACTTGATTAAAACACAATAAATAACATATAGCTAAAAGCAATTTAAAACTGGCAGCAAAATTTAAACAGACAGCGGATGTCACACTCCTACAAGATCACTGGGTCTGCGGAGGCTAATATACAGCAATGAGCTAAAAACCAGGAGGAGGGGTCTTCCCCCCCAATCAGTAGGAGGCCAAGAGGAGGCTCACCCGCCTCAAGCCTGGTGGAACTTCTCTGTCTTACAGGTTTGGCGGAATGCTAAAAGATCCCACTGGGCCCAAGTTGTCTCAGACAGAGAGTTCCACCAGGTTGGGGCCAGGGCTGAGAAGGCCCGGGCCTTAGTTGAGGCAAGATGGATCTCTGTGGGGCCAGGAATCTCCAGAAGATGTTTCCCTTCTGAGCCAAGTGCCCTCTGGGGTATATAGGGTGAGGGACAGTCCCAAAGGTATGCTGGTCCCAGTCTGCTAAGCGCCTTAAAGGTCAAGACCAGCACCTTGAACCTGATCCGGAACTACTCTTTCTTTGCTGACTTCACCACCATCTCGTAGGCTTTCATAAGCATCCTATAGGACGTTCTTGTCTCCTCGCCACAATCTCTCCTCCACACTCGCTCAAGCTGTCTAAGCTCCCACTTCATCCAACTCAGCTCCTCAGAATACCAAGGAGCCGGGCAAGCATGGGGGCAAAGAGACTGACAAGGGGTGATCTCATCAATAGTTTCAGAGAGACAGGCATGCCAGTCCTCCACCAGCACATCTAACGAACCATCAGGGGGTATCAGATCCCACAGAGCATTCTGGAAACCAATTGGATCCTTCCATCGGGTGAGCATAAATCAGCTTGCTGCCCAAGCAGGGGGGTGGGTGTGTATGCCCAGGCGAGCCTTCAAGACCAAGTGGTCTGACCATGAAGGTGTATGTAAACAACACGTAACCATGTAGCTGTTGTATCCTGGGTAACAATACAAAAAATAAAAAGAAATGAACATGGCATATTTTTACATCTGTGCTTGAAACAATGGTTTGGAGAATAATCTAAATTGAGCCAATGTCTTATAAATGGAACAGCTTAATAGTTTGGTATAACTGCAATTTTGTATTGATTGCAAAGACTTTTCTCTTGTGTCTTAAGGCATTTTCCACTGAACATCAAACAGGTAGAATAAAAAGAAAAGATGTTAAACCTGTCTCTATTAATATTGAGAGAATCAGTTAAACAAAGGTGGAACAGCACAGTCCTTTCATTTTAGAGATCACAGCAATTTCCCCTCAAAGATAGGCCTACCTTCACCTTCCCTTAAAAAAGGATATAGTCTTTCTCTATTAAAATCAAAGAAAATTTTGCCATGGTCTAAGAATGGAAGCATATTGTACCTAAAATTTAGTCCAAAAATAGAGAAGAATGGTGAATGAAATAAAGAAGCAGAAGTAAAGACAGGCACAACATTTTATCAAGTGCTGTCTTATTGAATTGTTCTTTATATTTTGTAATCTACCTTGCTTCTCAGTGAGAAGAGCTGGCTATAAATGGAGTAAAATAAAAATAATAACCCTATTTCTGTTTAAATATTTACAAAGGTTTAGTTCACACATATAGATGAAAAAATGAAATGGTAAATCATTTCCAGTGTATCACATCATGCAGTTTGGAGAATCACTTATGTAAATACTTCCTTAAAAACTTTCCCTGCACATACAAGGAGAAAGGCAGATCAGAATCCTTCTTGAGATCTAGTTTGCTATGTGTAGGGAGCTTTCAAGGGGGGATCATTTCTGTGCTTTATTTAATGAATTTATACACTCACCTTTCTCCAAACAAAAACTGAGATTCTGGGCAGATTATACAATTAGGTCATACAGTTCTCCACTGCAGACTGAAATGGTACTAAAAAGTATCTAATCTGCAGATTGTGTGAAATCAGACCACTGTCTTCATGAATTACTTACTAGAACAGTCTACATGAACAAATACAGAGTTCAAGGTTAACTCAGACTTCATTATTATGGACTTCTTTAGTAGTGTTTGAGGAACAGAGAACACATGGAAACTGTGTTTGCCCACCCATCACTATAATGGAGACACCACACACCAGAAATTGGATTTAATAGGGCTGTGCATTACTAATCCCTCCCCCTGACTTCACTGTGTTGATTATCTGTGAACTGTCAAAGGCAAGCCAGCATTAAGGGCAATCACATCCTGGTTTAAAGCATGGAGTGGACTTTCATCTGCCCTTAGGTTTTTTTAAGACTACATATCAGGATTGCCATGCTGCAGCCAATAACCAGCTCACGTATGTCACTTCTGCTAAAAAACCTTTAGATGCTCTAGGATTTACAAAAATGTCTATGGTTTTACCATAGAGTTTTTTAAATGCTACCATGTCCCCATATCACTTTTTACCAGAAGTGACATAAGGACACAAGCATGATGCTGGTTTGCATAACTTCCTCACGTTTCCTCCCCCTAGTGCCTGATGCATCAGTGAGTGGCATCTTGATATTGCTGAGAGGCTTCCTGCTATGGTTATACCCAATAGTATGCTAAGAGGAGCAAATCCTCCACCAATCAGTACTGGTAATCACTAGGTTTTCAAATGGTGAATTTTTAAGTCTAGACTACAGGGCTTAACCAGTCCTAAAGCTAGACCTAAACTATAAGTTGGCCCCTTTCCACCCAAAAACGCAGCAGCTAGGGCTGGGGGCTGCTTTTGCCGCCGCAGAAGAAGGGAAGGCAGTTTCCCTTCTCCCGGCTTACGGGCATTGGAGGTGGGTGGAGTTGTGGACATATAAGCCTGCTCCGCATTAGAAGGGCTTGCCTGAGCAGCCACAGCTGCTTTACCTCAGCCATGGCATCAGTGCTTTAAAAACACTTCAGTATAATGTTTTTGCCCCACCTTGCCCCCGGTTTTATAAGATTTTATTTATAATTGCCTTGGCACCCCCCACCCGGCTTACTTGGGTGAAGAAAGGGTAGTTGTGGGGCCAATTAATTTCGGCAGCCATTTTACAGGGAGTGGCAGTTGGGGACCTTTTTAAGCAGTTGGTGGCCATTTTGCATTAGGCTTTCCATTAGGTTGCATGTAAGAGGCCATTTTGAGTTGGGCCTACGTTTGAAGACTAACATTCCCCCCTCTGCTTTTGTTGCTGCTGTAGCTTAGTATTTAAGGCTGAGTGCAAACAGTGGCATCTGTTCACATGTAATGATAATGATAATGATAATGATAATGATAATGATAATGATAATGATAATGATAATGATAATGATAATGATAATGATTGATAATGAAGTACAATCCCTCTTCTGATATAGCCCTATCCACTGCTCTACCCCTGCAGGTGGGTTTTAGTGAGTCAATTGCTTATCATGCCGAAAGGGAAAGGCTCATCTAAGGGCAAGCAACCAGCCAAGCGGCTGCCTCCAAAGAGGCCTGTGCCGGTCTTGTCCTCATCTGAGGATGAAGAGGTGGATTTTGAACGGCAGGAGATACTGCTGAGGCTTGCAGCTTTGGAACAGAGAAGAAGTGGCACCACAGCAACAGCTGGGCAGCCAAAATGGGCAAGGCCTGCTGGGGCCGTGTCTATGGCTAAATTTCAGCAGGAAGTGCTTAACCATTTGTCTATTTTGGAAGGGACATCTGGAGCACCACCAAGAGATGGGTCTGGTGTACAGGTGGCAAGAGGCAAACTTGGCGTGCAAAATGGCGTGGAGGAGCAGGGCTGGGCAGCTGCTGAGCCAGCACCTATGGCAGTAGTGGTGTATTTGCCGGAGGTGAATGGTAAGTCGGCATTACCTACTCAGGCTGGCCCTTGGGCTGGGTGGCCTTGAGGTCAGCCTTCTGGCTTATTGCCCTCAGCTACACTGCATGCACAATACAATCCAGCTGCTTCTGTGCCACAAACACCACTTATACCTACTGCCATGCCGCAAGTTCAGGGAACATTGGGGCCATGGTCCCATTGGAATCAGTCTCCGCAGCCTCACACTAGCCATTCCACCCCTTGGGGTCAGTATCTCGCAATTCCTTGGAATGCTACTATGCCTTATGTTTCATCTTATGGGGTAGTCCCATTTAGGGCCCTCCCATTTGGGGACATGGCTATGTCTTTGGGTGATCATTTAACTCCCAACACAAAGGAGAAAATACTAAAGGGGGAATATGTGGATGTTTTTGGCCTCCTGTTTAGAGAATTGGAGAAAAAAGAAAAAGAGGACCTAGATGATAGGGAAAAGGAGCGTTTGAAGCGCAGAAAGGTGGATCGCACTTGGGCAAATTGGCTGCCAGGCATCCTTATCTATGTGGGAGTGATTGCAAGGGCGCAGCCTTGGTGGGCTGCATCTTTGATTCAGTATATTGATATTAACTATAGAGGATACTCGGACTTCTCTGGTGCTGCATGGCTGCAGTATGATGAGGAGTTCCAGATGCATGCCACCCTCAATCCCAACCTTCCATGGAATCAGGTGCACCAGCAGCTTTGGCTGCAGGTTATGTCCCCCGCAAGGCCAAATATGGGTTACCATTCTGACAGTGGCCACATAGTGCAACGGCAGCAAGTGGCTCAGAGTTCCTGCCCTCAGGCAGGGCAGTCAGTTCAACCCCGCCTGCTATGTTGGGAGTACAACTTCCAGGGATGTTGCTCCAGAACGGCCTGTGGTTTCAAACATCAGTGCCTTATCTGTGGTGCCCCCACCCATTTGCAGTGTGTCCACGTCAGCTGCGAAAATGGGGAAAGAGAGGGGGAGGGGCAGTAGTTCCCATTCAGCTGGAAAAAGGTCCCAGCCCCATAAGGGTGAGGGCTCTTAGCCGCCTTTTGTCTGGTTACCCAAAGCGTGAAGATGCTCATTATTTGTTAAGAGGGTTTTACCCTTGGTTTTAGAATACCATTCCAGGGCCACAGGGCCCCCTTTATATCGACCAATTTATGTTCTGTTGTTGGCATGGAGGATGTTGTACATTCTAAAATAGCCAAGGAATGTAGGAAGGGGCAAGTTTTAGGGCCTTTTAGTACCCCACCAGTTCCAAACTTTAGAGTTCCCCCTTTAGGTGTGGTGCCAAAGAAGGCGGTCGGTGAGTTCCGCCTCATTCACCACCTTTCTTATCCTAGGGACGGGTCAGTGAATGACAGCATTCCTGAGTATTTATGTTCAGTGCATTAACATCATTTGACGAAGCAGTCAAAGTGGTTAGGTGGTGTGGGGTTGGGGCAGAAATGGCCAAATTCGACATCAAGTCTGCATTTTGCCTCTTGCCCATTCATCCCGGAGATTTTGAACTCTTGAGATTTTCTTTTGAAGGCTGGTATTACATGGATAGGGCCCTCCCCAGGGGATGCTCTATTTCATGTGCAGCTTTTGAATGTTTTAGCACCTTCCTGGAATGGGCCATGAGATCTAGGCTAGAGTGCCGGGACACCACCCATTATTTAGATGATTTTCTTTTCATGGGACCGCTGCACATTGGCCAGTGTGCCCGCCTTTTAGCTGGCTTCATGGGCCTGGCTGAGGAACTTGGGGTTCCTTTGGCTCATGAGAAAACTGAGGGCCCATCACCTGTACTTACCTTCTTGGTCATAGAGTTAGATACTGTGCAGCAGACTTCACGTCTGCCACCCCAGAAGCTAGAGGAGCTGCAGGCTCGAGTGGCTTATTTTTTGGAGAGGCACAAGGTTTCCCTGTTAGAGCTCCAACACACCTTAACTTTGCTTGTTGGACATCTTAACTTAGCTTGTAGGGTTGTTGCACCTGGTTGGGTGTTTTTACGACGCCTTTGTGATGCCATGGGAGGCCTTAGATTACCCCATCACAGGCTACAGATTAGCCTGGCTATGAGGGCCAACCAGGTGGTCTGTCAGGAGTTTCTGACTCTATACAATGGTGTAACTTTCTGGAGAGAGCGTCTCCTGTTGGAGGCAGAGTTGCAGGTGTCCTCTGACGCATCTGGGTCCACAGGTTTTGGGGTGTTTTTCCGGGGGCACTGGTGTGCTGAGCAGTGGCCTGAACACTGGACACATCTTGGACTCACTTCAGACCTGACCTTTTTGGAGCTTTCCCCCATATTAGTGGCGATTTATTTGTGGGGGGCCAAGCTGGCGGAACGTACTGTCCATTTCTGGTGCAATAACCAGGCAGTGGTGTGCGTCCTTCGCTCTCTATCATCTAGATCTCCTCGGGTTATGAGGCTGGTCAGGGCATTCACACTTCAGTGTTTGAGGCTAAATATTTTGTTTTTGGCAAGACACATTCCGGGTGTAAATAACGGTGTGGCAGATGCTCTGTCTCACTTGCAGATGGAACGTTTTTGGCAGCTTGCCCTGGAGGCCGACTTGCAGCCAGCTCAGATGCCCCAGGAGTTGTGGAGCCTTGGATGGTAGAGGCACAAAGGGCCATTCAATTGGCTATAGCCCCTAGTACCCAGTGATCTTAGAGCCAGACGGGGTGGCAATTTTCTGGCTTTAGACATGTGGCCAGACTGCCACAGGTATGGCCCATACTGGTGAAGCACATTATGCGATTTTGTGTCGAGCAGAAAGGTAAGGGGCTGGTGGTCAAGTCCATAAGAAGCCAGCTGGCGGCTCTTGCTTTTGAGAGCAAGGCCAAGGGGAGGACACCACTGGGGACTTTAGATTGAGAAAGATGCTTGAGGGTTGGTCGTGCAAGCTGGGAGTGAGGGCTGATGTTAGGCAACCTATTTCTCCTTCTGTGTTCCGAGGCCTTGGCCTTGTGTGGAAGAAGGTATGCCACTCAGATTTCGAGGTGGCATTATTTCATGCGGCTGCTCTCACAGCATTTTGGGGGGCTTTGCATGTCAGTGAATTGGTGGCCCAATCCCTTAGGGATGGGTCAGGTCATGCCCTTATGGCACAGGACCTCAAATTCATTGGCAATACAGTCAGGATCAGACGGGCTAAAACCGACCAGATGAGTAAGGGAACTATAGTTCACTTGGGCACCTGTTCCCAGCCAGGATTATGTCCCGTGAGCACACTTAAGCTCTATGTAGAGTTGAGAGGGGACAGTGAGGATTTCCTTTTCTGTCATGTGGATGGCACCCCTCTTACCAAGTTTCAGTTTTGGGCAGTTACAGGCAGGGCTCTGGCTAGGTTAGGTTTGGCAGGCGTTAAATTTGGCACCCATTCCTTTAGGAATGGGGCTGCTTCTACAGTGATGGCCATGGGGTTTCCCGGGCCTGCTATCCAGAAAGTGGCTCATTGGTGGTCCTCTGCGTACAAGGGTTGCGTGCGATCCCTGTCATCCTTGTAATTTTTTGTTTCTTTTCTTTCTTCAGGTTGTCAGGACTGTGACCCACAGCACTTCCATCTTGCTTTCCTCCCTTGCTGTAATTTTCCAGTAGTTGTTTTTGTCTGCAGGTTCACAGGAGCAGCTGGGTTCCCAAGACGGTCTTATCTGGGATGGCTTGCCACAGCGACCTTGGAGCTGTTACTTTCACATTCTACTCTAGCTGGGCAGACAAGGGGGGGGGATGGTTTGGAGGATTTGTTATACTGTAACCAGCCTTAACACGTCATTCTCAACAAGAGTTCTGTGTACAGCCAAAGCTTCTCCTAGCCTTTGGATTTCTATGGACACTTGCATATTCTGAATATATATTCTCTCAATAAATAACCTTTGACTCAAGAGACTTTGGATTTCTTGCTGCAAGGGGTGGGAGATTAAATTAGAGTATCCTGCCTGCCATAGACTGACACAGGTGCTGTGTCTCACTGCGAGAGGCTTCGGATCCTTATCTGTGGGCACAGTATGGTCTTTTGGGCAGCCCACCAAGCCAAGAGGACTCCGATCGGGTCTCAGCTCGGCCTTAGTGAGTGGGCCACAGTCGAGTGGCAGGGCCATAGAGGCCTTCGTTGGCCTGGGTTGAGGGGACAACCGGGTTGAGTGGGAGAACCGGTCCACCCCCTCATATCTTGGTCATTCATTTAGGTGGTAATGACCTTGGCTTGGTTAAAGGCAAGGTCCTGTCTTTGCAGGCCCAGGAGGACTTCCTGTTGATAGGCAAGTTCTGGCCTGAGGTGCTGATCATTTGGTTAGCTATGCTTCCACACCGGGTGTGGCAGGAAGTGTTTTATCCTGTGAGGATGGAGCGGGCTAGGCGCAAGGCCAACAGAGCCCCTGAGAAAGCCCTAGCACATGGGCTGGGGATTTACTTGCCACACCCCTTGATTCAGGCCAAGCATGCCAACCTATAGGGGTGATGGGGTCCACCTCTTGGGGCTGGGCAACAACATATTCTTGAATGATTTACAGCATGAGTTCAGGTTGGCCATAAGCCACCTATGGGTCGCAAGGGTCCAAGCAGAGGCTTGACCCTTGGTGTTGGCAGGTTAGGATAGCAAATGAGCGGGTTGGTGACCCCCTTGGCACATCTTTATTGGTGAGGAATTGGGATCTGTCTGGAGCAGCTGGTGGGCTGTATGGTAGCCAGTTGTGATGGCAGACTGCCACATGGCCCCCCTATACAAGTAAGGCCCTCCTGCTGTATGGCGAGGTGCTACAGGCTTGGAGGGGGAACCATTTGCCTAGCCACTGGGTACAGCCATTTGTTGGATGGCTCACCCCTGGGGCAGTGGGGGCTTGCCCAGACAGGTCAAGGCGGAGGTCTGCAGCAACCCCAGCACTTGACCTGTACCGCTAGTTAGTTAGATCCCTTGCTGTAGTGACAAGTTATGTTGTAATCAATAAAGTGGCCCAATTTTATCCCAAGCTTTGTGTCTTCCTTTCATTTCAACTGGGGGGGGGGGCAACTCCCACCATGCTGGCACTGTGAAGCAGGCATAAAATAATTATTTTCCAGCCAATCTGACTGCCCCCCCCAACATCTGCTTGTCTCCAAAGCAATCAACTAATTCCACATTGTCCACAAATGAGTGAGTTAGTGGGCAGGCACCTAATCTTGAATGGCAGTTGTGGAGCAAGAGACAGGGCAAGGATTTATATGCCTGCTCAGTTGAGACCCTTGATTAGTTGCAGGAGTAAAGACTCCAAACGGTATCTTGGAAGAGGAGGGTGGCAAAGGCAACTCACATATATAAAGGGCCAGAACTGAAGCAGTAAGTAAAAACCTTACAATGAAACAATGAAGTAATAATGATGGGTGCCTTCTGTTCTTTTCCCCCACCAAACTGGCACACATCCCTCCATGGTTAAATCCATGGTCAAGGCTTTGCTGCAAAAACTCCTCATGGAAAAGTACTCCCACATTTTTACAAGTTGTCTGTGTTCCATTGAAAAATGGGTGCTGTCAGAACACTGGTGAGGAATTTAATCTCTATTTTTGTATGTCTAAATACAAGATTCATCAAGTATAACAAAGGTTAGATCAGGAACAGGAAACAATTTGTGGCTTCAGCAAATTCTACTACCGCTGCTTATCAGGAAGGGGTAGAGAAAACAGCATGCATGTATCTGAGTCACAGTCATTAATTCATCCATTACAATGAAGAAGGAGCGCATGTCCCATTTTTATATTACTCTTTTAGAATTTTGCAACCTACACCGGCATCAGAAGTTATGGGGAGAAAAAAATGTGACCACAGCATTTCTGTACTTTGGAATCTTGGGAATTTTGGTACTGCTCCTAGAGACACAGGCCTGTTCCCACACCAAGTCATAAATACGTGCAATAATTCTTACAGTACCTTCTTCCTGTGACTTGGGAGACTTGTACTCCTGAAACATAAGCTGACAGCCCTAATTACAGTGGGTAACTTGCTTTCAAGTATTTTAATAAGAGTTGTAAAGATTTATTTTCCTGAAAATTTCTTCTGTATGTAAGAGCCTGATGCAAAGGAAAAGATAAGTCATAAGCTCTGGCTTGGTATTTCTTCATTTTGTCTATGATATTTATGCCTCCTTCATCCTCGGGGCATGGAACCCCTAACTAGACAATGTGCGATTGTGACTCTTATGTTGTAAAAATCAGACCTTTTGCACTCTGAGAGTCTTTAGGTCATTCCCTACAGCCTTAACCAAAAAAAGGGTGTAAGCATGCAGTGACCTGACATTTTCTTTTTATCAAGCGCTATTATTCTAGCCACTAAAAGTGACAAGATTGAGATTGGTTTCAGCTACAGATAGATACTATTACAATTACTTATGTGTTTCCACTCTGATTTTAGTGGCAATTCTGCAGCTGAAGACCGTTCAAAGGAATATGATTCTGCTGTTCATTGAATCACTTTGGTCTATTTTTGGAACAGAGTATTAAGGGGCTATTTCCCCCCCACCTTTCTTAGTCAAAGAAAATCTATTTTCACTCAAGGGAAAAAAATCTGTCTGCTAACTCTGCGCCTTCAAGAACAATGTAATATGAACATGATAGATAGCATTTCAGTCTGTCTCCTTGAATGTTCTCCTGTTCTTCATAGCAGGGAGAATCCATTCAAAAATTAGCTGATTGTTTTAGCTCCAAAGAGAATGTTCAGTAATGTTTTGTTCATGAAATGCAACAGAGGATGATCAATAGCTGTTACTGTAACATGCAAATAGAAACATTGCCTTTGCCCCGCCCCCCAGTCAAAATAAAAGGCAGACACAAAGCTTGGGTATAAAACTGGGCCACTTTATTAATTTTAACATAAACCATCAATACGGCAAGGGATCTAACTAACTAGCGGTACAGGTCAAGCCCTGGAGTTACCCATGACCTCTGCCTTGACCTGTCTGGGTGAGCCCCCACTGCTGCAGGGGTGAGCCATACAACACATGGCTGGGACCCGACCTGCCAGGCAAATGGTTCCCCCTCGAAGCCTGCAGCACCTTGCCGTACAGCAGAAGGGCCTTACTTGTACAGGGGAGCCACATGGCAGTCTGCCCTCGCAACTGGCTGCTGTGGAGCCCACCAGTCCCCCCTGACAGACCCCAATTCCCCACCAATGGGGATGTGCCAAGGGGGTCACCATCCCGCTTATTTTCCCATCCTAACCTGCCAGTGGCCAAAATATATACAGTTCCACCGTACCAATTACTAGGACTCCATCCTGCAGTACAAGGTAGGCAAGAACACCCCTCCTTATGCCAATTGAAAGAGGAGAAAAAATTCTTACCTGGCTCTGATAAACAGCAACTGGCTAATCCTGTACTGATATAGGGAGGGTGGGTGGGCTGAGCGTCAAAGACAATTGTGTGCTGGGGAAGGGCAGAGCAGGCAAATATGCCTTTGGCTTTGCCCATCCAGCAAAACCCTTGGATGCCTAGGAAATGCCCAACTGCCTTTCCTTCTTCCAGGGCTGCAAACGCGGCCCCTGTCCAAGCTGTGGTGCTGTACATGGATGTATAAATTCTCAAAAGTTAATATTGCTATATGCCCAGAGCACATCTAGTAAACTTTTCTGTTTGCATCTAGGGTGGTATTTCTTTCTTTAGTGACAGGACAGGAGAAGAAGTTGAAACCTACCTGGTACACCCCAACATGGAATTCTCTCTCTCACACACACATCCACATGGCTGTGTATTTATTTCTTAAATTTGGTCTCTCCCAAGGCTTGGAACTCATGCATAGCAATTAAAACCAGGTCTCCAGTAAAATCCAGTAAAATAGGACAATCAATAGGAGCTGAAAGGAAGGAACTTTGCAAGAAAACTTGCAGCGGTTTCAAAAAGTGCCCTCTTTCTGAATAAGGGTAAATTCTGGATAAGGGTAAATTCACATGCTTGTGCTCTTTCACTTGATTTCTGGCAGTTTGATCATGAGCTTATGGCTGAATCCACACTTCCCTACTTTCCAATTTTCATGTGCATTAATTACGCTGGATTCTATCCCACAATGTCCCAGTCTGTGTTCACATCCCTTCTCTTACTGCCGCTGCCTTGCGCTGTACTTCGTCCACATCCCTGGTAGAATCGCACAATATGGGACAGGTTTAGATCCGATGTCACCGATGACGACATCGTGTTCATTTTTTTTTTTCATTTTTTCATCAAATTTCTTCTATAGCAATTTTTTGCTAAATTGCTATGGCGAGGCCACACCCCTATGATGCCTGTGATTGGTTAATGTTATTCTATGCCTTCTTCTTTGAAATCCCTTGGACCATTATTCTGGCGGGCTAATTTGAAGTGATATTGGGCTCATGTGGGTGATCTAAACTCTCCAAACTCTCCAAACGGGCAGACTAATTATTTGACACTTGAATGTAATGTTAAAATGATGGATTTCTGCTATAAAGGTAATTTCAACAGTTTAAAAAAATTAATTTTAATAGCCACCGATATTTCCAACTGTTTGGCATCCTAAAAATGACACGGAAATAGAAATAACACCACCCTTGATGTCTCCGCGGGGATTTTGGAGCACCCCGATTAAAATTTATGGCCGGGATTGTGCAACAGCGCTGGGAAAGTCCCCTTTTTTAAAAAAAAAAAAGGGAAAGGGCGGGCAGGCAAGCATGTTGCAGAGAGAGTGGAAAAACTTGATAATTGCACAGCAAAGAGGGATGGTGTTCTGGAAAGGCTGCAAACATGGAAGTGGGTGGTTTGAAGGGGGTGGTCTCCTTGTGAAACGCTTCTATTTGTCCACATCCATGGTGAGAACCACACAAGAGAAGCATTCAAACGCATGACAAATTCATCTGAGGCACAACGCAAAAGACATGAGAGAATGGCGGGATTGAGTTAAGAGTATGTGAACAGCCCTCTGAGAAGCAAATAATGGGCGGGAAAAAAGAGGAAAACTTGAGACGTGTGGATTTCCCCTATATTTTTTTAGGTAGCACATGCATCAGTATACAGGACAATGAACATTTCTATTACACCATTTTTTCCTTGAAGAAACATTTTATTGGATAGGTTGAGAACAAACGTAAAAGAAAAATTATACATTTCACTATTTCTTTCTCCTATTGAGTACAAATTTATCCCCAACCCACCCTTTCCCTCCCCTCCATCAGACCTCCAACAGCGCTTATGCCCTATAATTCATACATTATTCCTTCTAATTCTATTATTTTCCATAATCTTCAAAGGTAAAGTTACAATCAATACTAAATTCAACAAATTACATAATACTCATCAAAAATTATCCATAGACCACAATTGGTCTTTTACATCCCAATTCTTTTCCAGATAGTCTTTCAGTTTTCTCCAATCCGTCAAAAAATCATTTGAACTTTGTTCTTTTAGCTTTCTAGTTAATTTGTCCATTTCCACCATATACAAAAGTTTTTGTATCCACTCATCAACTTCTGGTATCTTGTCTTGCTTCCAATATTGTGCATATAGCAATCTTGCCACTATAATCATATACCATAATAATGTTCTATCCCTTACATTTATAGTTTCTAAATTAAGTCCTAACAAAAACATTTCAGGATTTTTCTGCAAATTACATTTCAAAATTTTCAATATTTCAGCATGAATAGAAGACCAAAATTGTTTTGCCTTATCACAAGTCCATCACATATGGTAAAAGGAACCTTCATGTTCCTGACATTTCCAACATTTATTTGACATTACATTATTCATGTTTGCTAATTTTTCTGCATTAAATACCATCTGTACATCATTTTATAACAATTTTCCTTCAAATTGACACACGTGGATATTCTCAGGGCATTTTTCCATAAATACTCCCATGATCCCATTGTAATCTCTTCAATAAAATTCAATGCACATTTCACCATTTGAACCTTAACCACTTCATCCTCTGTATACCATTTCAATATTAGTTTATAAAATTTTGAAATCATTTTTCTATCACCTCCTAATAAAAGTTTTTCCATTTCTGAATTTTCCTTTCTAAAACCAAATTTCTTTTTATCTGACTCATATAAGTCTTTAATTTGTTGGTACTGTAGCCATCCATATTTAAAAATTAAGTCCTCTTCTTTCTTCATTTTAACTATATCTCCATGTATTAACAACAAGTCTTTATAAGTTAGCCATTCCTTCCCTTGATATTCTGAATACGGTTTTATGACTTCTGCAGGAACAATCCATAAAGGTCTTCTTTCTTCCAAAATTTTTTTGTACTTCAGCCATACAGAGAAAATACTTTTTCTTATATATTGATGTAAAAACATACCATTCATTTTATATTTGTCATACCATAAATAAGCATGCCAACCAAAAATATTGTTGTGCCCTTCCAAAGTTAACAACTTACGATTAGTTAAATTTACCCAATCTCTTAGCCATGTCAAACAGATCGCTTCATGATATAATCTCATATTTGGCATTTGCAAACCACCTCTTTCTTTTGTGTCACACAATACCTTCATCTTAACCCTTGTTTTTTTGCCTGCCCAAACAAAATTTAGCAATTTCCTTTGCCATTTATCAAATTGTTTCACCTCTTTAACAATTGGAATTGTTTGCAACAAAAACATTATCCTTGGTAATACATTCATTTTCACCACAGATATACGACCCATCAATGACAAATTCAATTTACTCCATTTTATCATATATTTTTCCAATTGTACCCACAATTTTTCATAGTTGTTCTTAAATAAATCTATATTTTTCAGTGTTAACTCAATTCCCAAGTATTTGGTTTTTTTGACCACTTCACACTCAGTAAGTCTCATTAACTCCTCCTGTTTTGCTTTAGTCATATTTTTACATAACAGTTTGGACTTTGATTTGTTAATATCAAATCCAGCCAAATCTCCAAACTCCTTGATCTTATTCAGTAGCAACGGAAGTGTCTGAACTGGATCTTCCAAGATAAACATCACATCATCTGCAAATGCCCTAAACTTATAGGAAAAACCTTTCAGTCTTATACCCTTGATACTTTGATCTTCTCTTATTTGCCTTAACAAAATTTCTAAAACCAGTATAAACAACAAAGGGGAGAGTAGACATCCTTGCCTTGTACCTTTTATTTTTTCAGTTTGGGTTTCCTCCATTTTTTGCATGCCTTCTAACATTCTTTTTTCCAAAACTTCCATAGCTGCCTGCCACTCCTGTTTGTCTTTTTCTAATTTCTTTGCCATCTTTGGACTGGGCTTGGATCCACTCCAAGTAGGCGCCCTGCTTCTGAGCTCCGTTGTTAAAATAGGTTTTCAATCAACAACATCAATCCTTTTATTTTTATATAAGTTCAATCAGTTATTAACTTGCCAGTTAAATCGCTATCTTCTTTTAATTTTAATTTATTTCCTTTTATTTTACTAAAATTCAAAAATACCTTCCCAAAATGTCCGACGCAAAAACTCTATGGTAGTTCTCTATGATTCTTATTTTCCACTCCTAAAATGGCTGCTGGCTCCCTTCCTGTTTACATCCGGCCTCCAACTCCTCTCTAGGCCCAATTCAAGCTTCTCTGTGATTTTCTCAGTCTCGCGATATCTTCTACTTGTTCCTTCCTCAGTGCCCCTCCCAACTTAATTCTTATCTGCATTCAAAAACCGCAGGCATGCATAAACAATCTTGTTTTCCTCTTCCAAATGTCCAATTTCCATGCAAAATCTCCACTCTTTCTCCATACAGTTCTTCAGGCAAGCAGATTACAGTGATATCAGTAAGTTATTTCCACTTTTAAACATTCTTTCTTGTTAATTTAGTTTGAAAAAGTCAGATAGCCATCTTTACCTTGCTTCTCTCTTTGTGGGTTTCAGCGCTGCTTCTTACGTTCAAAGTAGTTCAAATTCTTTTCAAGAAGCCTGGATTATGAAGATCTTATGCCAGATCCTGGCTCAAAAAGGGCTCTGCAGAGACTGAAGCTCCCCTGTCACAGAGCGGACCTCAAGACGCGGTGAGAGTCCTTTATTTAGAACTCCCCCCGCGTCGAGGTCACCCACTCTCTAGGGCTTATAGCGTCCTGGCTCTTCCTCTACCTGAAGAAGAGTGGCAGCAGGTATCTGTGTGCCTGATCCGCCTAAAGCAGAGCCCCCGATTGCCCAGTTCCACTGAACAACGTCAGATCTCCATTTTCTCCAGACCGGAAGTCATCCATCCATTACACCATTTTTAATTAGTACATTGTGAACACCACTTTTGTTATCAAATTTAAGAGACTACACAAACAGTTTTTGAATCTTGAGGGCAAGAAACCTGCTTTGCAGGCCAGCTATAACTTTAAAATGATCTATCTAGGGAATTCTTTGGACTTGGAGTGGGGGGGAGAATCTTGTTTTTATGTTAAACAAAACATTCTAGCACAAAGGACTGCTATTGTTTGAAAACAATAACAGCTACCCTTTGCTCTGAGGTGAGGAGGAGTGCAATCCTAAGCAAAGTAATACCTTCCGAGTCTATTGAAGTCAATGAACTAAAGGGGTGTAAATCTGCTTAGGACTGCAATGTAAGAAATGCGGGTTTACTTGTAGACTATACCAGGGGAATATTTGTCCTTACCTGTATGAAACTTCTGAACTGGTAGAAAGTAAAACTAGTTTACCCTTCTAGCTTTTTAAAAAGGGGGGTTGATTTCAGCTAGTCATCCATTCAGCAGTGTAAAATGTAAATGTACAGTGGTAGAACAGGTTGTTTGCCTGAAGACATTGAGTCACAGTGCTATAGGCGGACAGCAACACCTACAGGCAATTTTCCTTCCTACTGTGTATCTCTAGGATGGCAGGTGTGGTCTTGCTATGTGCCAGTTGACTTGGCTTGATTTTTTCATGGATGTTCAAGATCTTCTCAGTCAAAAGCCTGATGCTGTACAACCAGATATTTCCCAATTGGTGTTCTTTTACTGGACCTGGCATCTGTCCCTAATCATAATATTAACACAGCAACAGCCATCACCGAATGGCACCAGTTTTGTTGCAGCATTGAAGTGCCACAGTGATTCTTTGTGCAACTCTTGAAAAATGAGTCCAGTGGTGGCCTGCAGTGTAGCCAAGGCCTTGGCAAACTGTATTTTTAAAAAATCTTTTAGTTTATTACAGAAAGTGACTTCATGGGGTTGTGATGAGTGAGCAGGAAAACAGAATTTTAATCCTTTCAAACTCTAGTCACAAAAGAACATAAGAAGATCAGACCAATGATCCGTCTAGCCTAGCATTAGTTTTCACATTGGCCAACCAGTTGCTCAGGGGTGGGGTGGGGGACCACAGGGCATACAAAGCCAAGGGCCTCCACTCATATTTTGACAAGATGTCAAAATATCAGCATATCTTTCCTGGTGCCTAAGATCCAAAATGAATGAGCATCTGATTTTAAACTTTTATACCCAGCCCTTCCAATATTCAGGTTATTTTACAGCAAAATAAAACCCACATACAATAAGCAATTACTTTGAAAAAAATCTAATATCCCAAGACAAGGAAAGGAACAATAAAAACAAAAATCAGTGTAAACATAGGTCTACACATCATCTAAATGCTCTGGCCAAAGGATTGATTTGCAAATCTTCCTGAAGGCTGACAGAGAAGGAAACATCCTCACTCGCTCAGGGAGTTTTTTCATAAGGTAGATGATGGCAGAGAAGGACTTGGAGGGATTGCTGCATGATGGGCTATCTGCAATGAAGGCCCTACCAAAAGAAAAGATTTGGTTGGCTGGAACTGATGCATGGCAGAGACAGTTCTTAAGATATGTGAGTTCCAGGCTCAGATGTGAATAGGAAGCAAATGTAGTGGTTTCAGCATTCGTATAATATGGACAAAATGGCTAGACCCAGTGAATAGGAAAGCAGCAGCATTCTGTGTCAATCGAATATTCTGAATTGTCCTCAATATGTGGCCACACAAACCACATTACAATCATTAAGTAGACAGATTACAGCAGTATTGATTAGCATAATGAAATCAGCTGTGTCTTGGTGAGAGAGGACAGTTTTTGAAAGTGAAGATTAAAGTAGTCTCGCTTAGCACCAACTCTTTTTTTCCCATCAACAAAGCTGGGATTAGGAACTCTCCTAAAACTCTGCACTAGATCAGCCAATACCAACTATTCCATTCGAATGTTGGAAAATGCATCTAGAACACCGAACTCTTTTGATGCTGCTGATTAACAAGCTTAACCTTCACACTCATTGGCATAAGGAAATGACTTGATTGACAGTATCTCTCAGTACAGTTTTGATGTGTAGGAAAGGACAAGCAAACAGCAACTACATGGCACTATGAGCTTGCAGCCTGGGTGATATTGCCTAGTGAACTCTTAGTGTGCCCGCACTTATAGGGCAAATAGTTTACCTCTTGCAGATCAGCCTTTAAAATAATTTAAAAAGTCGTAGTTTAATCCAATCTTCTGTGTCTTTTAGGTGGGAGAACAAATACAGGAGCACCAAAATCAGCTACAGTTTCATCTGTCCTTCTTGAAACAGAAGTGTCTCAGGATTGTTATCTGAAAGAAGATATATAGCATTTAATATCAAAGTTATGTGAATACGGAGCGACATACTATAGTATGGAATTTATTTATGGCAGCAAGGATAATCTTCACATGGAAAAAAAGTACAAAGATATTCCAGTTCAATCAAAATGTTTAGGTAAAGACTGGGACATTGTGTATATGTCAGCTGAAGATCAGCAACATTCATTAATCAAGGTTTGGCATCCTTTGCATACTTTTTGGATTACATCAGCCAAAACATAAATATAAAACACCATGTTTTATTTCTGTGAGTTTGTAATATCAGTTGTGTGTTCTTTCTGCCTTTTGTTTTGTAATGATTGCATTTAACAACTAAAAACTAAAGAGTCACTAAAGCTGAATAAATAGGCTGAGAGCTCTATTCCTGGGCTTCAAACAAAGGTGGATGGAATGCAATCTACTGGTAACTGGATATTCAACAGAGTCTGAAGCTTTTCTGTAGCCAACTTCTTTCTTTTTCTTGTGGTTGTGGAGATGTGTGTTGTTCTTTATTAAATTTGAAACAGAAGGGAGAGGGAGCAGAGTTCCTTTTGGTCAGGCACTGCTTTTATTGTTTCCTTTAGTGCCAGGTTTCCTGGAAGCCTTGACTTTGGGTGTCCTTCTTGGAACTAAAAGCCTTTAGGCACAACATCTTCACTACAACAGAATCTTGGGCCTATCAGGCACATCTGAGGGTTTTTTTCACCAAGTCTGGCTCCATTACTCTTTGTCTAAAAAATATTTTTGACCAAGTTTTATGTTTGCCTGCAGATATTGAACTGTCCTAATTAAATTTTAGTGTTATCAAACTGACCTTAAAGGAAGTACAAACAAGATGGTAAGATACAGTGCATGCAACTAGTGCTTGATGCAGAGAGATTTCTTCCCAGTGAGATTAGCTGTCTTGCCATTTTCATGACTAGAATAAAATAAAATGGTCCATTTGTCATTTTGTGTTGTAAATCACTGTTTGTATTCCTAAATCTTTTTCATAAAAGAAGTCAGCTCCCCTGTGTGTTTGCCAATCACCACGCAGAGGCTGAAATAGGGATAAGATACAAAGAGTTTATTGCAATAAGCTGAGAGGAATAGAGCTCTTAAAACAAGTTACCCTGCTCCTCTGATTTGGGTCAGAATGTTCAGAGTTTTTATAATGCTACTACAGCAAGGCATACATGTCTTTGGGGTTGGGTGTTATGTTCCAAACCCATGACTTCCCCTTTTCCCATGCATACCACCCCGTGTTCAGTTGGTGGGTTTTGTCATATCTCGTTGCAAAGTTTATTGCCATCCTAAACCATTAACTAAAGTAAAGCTGTATATTACTACGTATTACTGTTAGCTATGTTTCAAAATAAAGCTGATTGCTATAACATACAGTTAATTGTTGCTACAAGGTTTTACTGTAACTATTACTGCCAGGAAAAGTACTACCACACAGTATTAACTGATGGGTGCTGGGCTATCAAATCTATCACCTATATTCTGATACTACCTCACCAGCATAACATTGTATGGACAGAATTATTATTGGGTTTTAGTTAAGGCATATTAATTAAACAAACTGCATGCAGAAATCTCTCTTCCAAGTTAGAGAACCAATAACTGATTATCTAAAGAAATATATTTACATAAGTTTAGTGGAGAGAAAGAACTAGTAACTGATCTAACTAGATAGGATGGCTTTAGATTGAAAGTAGGCCATCTCTCTCAGGAGGAGACACCATGCTGCCTCTCCTGGTGCATGCAGGGAAGAAGAGAGAGAGGAGGGGGAGAGAAGGGAAGGATGGAAGTTCCCCTGCCAGGTGTTGGAATAGGCGACTCAGCCTGCCTTTGGACACTAGGGAGCACTACTTGTCTCTTTGAATGTAATGTATAAGTCTAGCAATCTGCCACTCTCTTGTCTAAGGTGGAAACGCCTACTGACTCCTCCTCTCTTGCCTCTGTGCCTCTTGGGAAATCTCTCTCTCCCTCGTGGCTTCCAAGGAGCAAGATGTGAATCCTCGAAGCTCCACAGACCCACAGCTACAACCTCACTGCCTACTCTTTCAGGCCATGGTATTAGAATAGAGAATGTTATGGAAGAAATCTGCTACAATAAACTCTAAGGTCTATCTTTCTATGATTTTGTCTGAAGATTAATTAATTAGCACATTTTTTAAAAGGATTTAAACGCTTCTGACTAAATAACTCTGCTGTGTTACTCTGCTAAGTTACTAAACTAAACCAAACTAAACATATATTTCCAATTGCAAGAAGGAGACAGATAGCAGCCTATCTGTCTAACTGACTCTATGGTTGTTGCCTTCCTTCCTCTCTGCTGGCAGTCCTAAAGGCCTGAGAAAGAGACATCACCATCCCTTCTTCTAACAATTATTATGTGCACTTGGCCATTGTGACAAGGTATCCTTGCTACTCCCAGGAGAACGGCAGTACGGGAAAGCAAACAAGAACTGTCTATATGAGTATAGATCCAGAGGAGTTAGCTGTGTTAGTCTGTAGTAGCAAAATAGTAAAGAATCCAGTAGCACCTTTAAGACTAACCAACTTTACTGTAGCATAAGCTTTCGAGAACCACAGTTCTCTTCGTCAGATGCATCTGACGAAGAGAACTGTGGTTCTATATGAGGTGGTTCTATATGAGTATAGACAGTTTCCCCCTGGTTTCTGCAGTCACACTGGTGATGCTCTTCTTCCCCTTGCATTGCTCCTGAAACACATCAAGTGATAGAGAGCTTTCTAAGGTGAGAACCCCAATACTACATGTGGCTTCAAATCAGGTCAGGACTAGACATGGGCACGAACAGCATTACGAACACAAAAACCCCACGGACAGCCCATTCATCTGTTCGCAAACAAGCCGTTCGTGAGACCCCATTGTAAATGAACAAATGGTGGTTCGTTGCGTTTGTCCGCTGTTCATGAAGCAGACAGGCACCTTCAATCAATTCCCTCGGCAACAGAGGTAGGGACTGCCTGAACTCTTTCTGCACTACTTCTGTCGCCCTGGAAACCATAATCTAAGCCCAACTTAGCTTGATGGGCAGGTCTTCCTTCCAAATGTGGAGCTCCAAATTGGTTACAGTTGGTTACATGGGACCAGAGACCGGGGGGAGGGAAAGGGGAGGGGTGGTATTCTGTAACCATGGGCACTCCAATTTAATCCCTGCAAACCTTGTTAGGCAGTTCTGACTGTCAACCACAGACCTCCTGCTTTTCTTTGGAAGAGGCCGAAGAGCTCTTGCTGCCGGGGGAAAAGGAACTCTTTAAACTGTTTGAGGAGGCAGCAGCTGAGGGGTCCATGGAGGAATGGTTGGGGTTCGATGAAACATCCATCCCGTTCCCATCCCAAATTCCCAGTGCTGTCCTTGCCTGTAGTCCACTCCTTGCTCCGTCTTCCATTGCCAGCTCCGCGATGCAGCCAGTAACCCTTTGTCCTCCCTTCCCTGGAACAGTTAGTGAGTCATGGTTCAAACTCCATATGGAGGCACTTTCGGGCCCTTCTGAATGACTCCCTGTGTGGTGAAGTGCTGTGTCTGTGATGGCGTTGTGTGCAGGGGCAATGACCCGAAGCACCTGTCATCGACGATCCTGACCAGGCAACTGAAGACGCACCACCCATACTTGTGGTCTCCGTCCTCAGCCGGCGAAATATCTGGCAGGGGGAGACAGAGGGCTACCAGCTCTTGAGAGCCAGGATCCATAGGAGGGTTACCAGAATCCACTCCAAGCAAGAAGACTTGCCCCAAGGGTGCTGCTGGTGGGAGCAGAACGGTCAGGAAGGCCGCCGTTGGGGAGGTTGTTCCATTGGGGTCGGGGATAGTGCCATTAAAAAGAGTGAGGTCAAGGGCTCAGGAGGCCAGTATTTGTGTCATGGCAGAGATGATTGCCCTGCAAGGATTCCCCCATCCACCGTGGAGGGCGTAGGCTTCCAAAGGCTGCTTCAGCACTTTGCCCCATGGTTCTCCATGCCATCAAGGTGCACTGTTGGGCGTCAAGTCCTGCCTGCCCTCTACCAGTCTGTGCGAGACATGGTGCTCAGGGAGCTGTTGGCCACCAAAGGCCATACAGTACACTTCACGGTCGACCTCTGGAGGAGCTGCCATCACGGGTACCTTGCCATCACCACCCACTGTTTGCAACTAGAGGACCTCTGCTGCCCCAGGCCAAGAACTGGCATCAGGAAAAAGGTTCCATGCTTGACACTGGGCTACAGAGCAGTTCTTCTCCAGACCAAGGGGGTGGATGAGGTCCATACTGGGAAGAACATCACCACCAGTATGGCAGTTCTGAGGGAGTGGATGGCGGGGACGGAAGGGTTTGTATGTGGTTTCATGGTGACAGATGCGGGAAGCAACATGTTGGCAGCCCTGAAAGAGGCATCCCTCCCAAGCCTAGTGTGTATGGCGCACAAGCTGCACCTGGTGATGAGGGACATGCTCAGGCTGGGGAGCAAGCCAAGGGATAGCTGGGATGAGGGAACGTTGTGGACGCACAATCTGCTGGAGAGCTGCTGCTGCATCGCTTCCCATTTCTCCCGCAGCATCAACTCTTCCTGTGATCTGTTCCAGAGGCAGGGGGAGGGGGGACCCCAAGCACCAACTCTTTCAGGACCTGCCCACCCACTGGAACTCCACCTATGACATGTTATGTCATCTGGTGGAGCAGAGGGGCCCGTTGCAGGATATCCTGTCATCCACGGATGTTCTGACGAGGGGAGAGGAGCTGAGCCTCAGCTCCATGGAATGAAGAGTCCTTGCCCAGATGTTCCAAATGCTGAAACCCTTTAAGGAGGCCACAGAGCTCTTATGCTTGTATGAGGCCAGCCTGGGTCAGGTCATCCCCCTGATCCACGGGCTCAACCAGTTCCTGGCCAAGGAGCTCAAGCACGAGAAAGAGCGGCTCCCAAGGGTCCATGATTTTGTGCTTAGGATCTAGGCATGTGAGGCCGAGTGCTTTCATCCTTTGCGCCACGAGTTTCCGTACCAAATGGCCTCCCTCTGTGACCCCCCAGATCAAGGGCAGCTTCGCAATGTGGGTGGGTCGGATGCAGTGCTGGAAAAAGGAGCTCCGCACAGTGGTGCTCCATTTCCAGAAAGAGAAGGCAGGCCTGAGGGAACTGGGCATGGGCAAAGGGCAAGCAGTGGAGAAGGAGGAGCAGGAGGAGAAGGAAAGTTGGGGGGAGTTGGGAAGAGAGCCACGCCAGGAGAGACCCACCCAAACGGCCCCACTTGATCTCTGGGCCTTGTTAGTGGGCTGTCTGGTTGGCCGCAGCACAGTGGGTGCATCTCTCACAGTGGAGGACTTGGTGGGGGCTACTGAGCCCCCCCACTCCAACCCCTTGGAGTATTGGGCGAGTAAATCTGCCATATGGCCGGTCCTCTCCATTGTGGCAACAAACATCCTTTCCTGCCCTCCCACCAGTGGGTGTTTTCTCACCTAGGAGATCTCTGTCCCCGCCGGGCACGTATGCACCCAGACCTGGTGGACATGTTTTTTTTTTTATAATATTTTTTATTTTTCAATATCTAACATACAAAACTACTACATACATACATAACCTACAAAACAGTAACTACAAAAGACTACAATAGCACAAGGGATGGGAAGGAAGGGAGAAAAAAGAGAAAGGGAAGGGGGGTGGAAAAAAAGGGGGAAGGTAACCTACAAACACTAAACACTACGTTTCAATGCTTTCCCTTCATACTGCCACAGTAAAAAAATAGCTTAATAAAATAGTGACGGAGTGGTTGATCATACAAATTACAAATTACAGTTCAAATTAAATCTTTTTCCCTCCCCTGGGCCTCGGGCGCAATTCCCTCTGCGCAGCTACCGCCGGAGCGCTCACTGCCTCCCCCCTCCCTTCAGGCTTTGGATCCTCTTCTTTTTGCTTGGTGTCTGGTCCAAATTCTGGATTTTTATCCACAAAATCCCTTAGCTGATCTTCAGAATTAATCTTGTAAGCTTTATCTTTATAACTAAACCTGATTCCTTCCGGGAGTAGCCATTTGTACTTTATGTCCCGTTCCCTCAAAAGAGCTGCCAACATCTTGTACTTAAATCTTTTCTTCCGCACTAAAAATGGAACGTCCTTCAATATCTTGACTTTATTTCCCAGAAAGTCCAATTCCACATTGTATGAATTATATAGGATACTGTCCCGGACCCTCCTAGATGAAAACTCGATAACAATCTCGCGAGGCAGCTGCCGCTTCGTTGCATATTTTGAAGATGCCTGACGGACTCCCAAAATGGCGCTTTTCACTTCTTCTTTAGTTGCCCTCGCGGGTGTCGCTAAAAGTTCCGAGGCGAGATCCCATAAATCCTCTTTTTCCTCCTCTTTAACATTCTGGAGACGCAAAACGGTTTGTGTTCGCTCCACTTGCAGTCCGATCAGCTGGTTTTCCACCAACTTTAATTCCCTGTTCATTGCTCTCGTAAGTGACGCACTTTCCCGGGCAGACTTCTCTGCCCCCCCCCCCCCCCGCTGCTTCTTTAATGGCTTTCACATCGCTTTCAATTAAGCCCACCCTTTGATCTGTTTCATTCAGCTTGTCAACAAAGGGTTTTATGGCTTCCATAACCGCTCTTTTAACCAGTTCTTCAAGCGTCTCGCCCCTCTGCAAGGCCGCCGTAACTGACTTGCCAAGAGAAGGACTCTGCTTTCTCGCTGCCATTTTAGGGGGGGGGACTGCCAATCTTCCGAAACTCTATGAGGGGGGAAAATCCGAGTCTTCTAACCTTCAGACCCCACCACTCCTCACAACGCTTGTAGTAACAGAAGGGATTCGCTTACTTGCAGGCTTTAGCCTAATCTTGCTCCTTGCCGTTTTCCATAGCCCGGCAGCACACTAGGTGCCGCGCTCGTCTGCCGGCCTCCATAGGGACAAACGGGTGATTTACCCCCTGCCTCGATCTGTCAGAGGGCTCTTCCCGCCGCGTCCCGGACTCAGACTCCCTGCCTGAGAGTCTGGGGGCTAACCTTTGCAGATCAGCCGCCCAGCCAGGCGGCTCGGCCGCTTCCTCTCGGACCTGCCGAGAGGAGCGTCCGACATGGCTGCGAAAACGAAACCGAATCAGACCTGGTGGACATGTTGACCTTCGTGAAGGTCAACCTCAGCCTCCTTGTGTATCCCTCCTTAGACCTAGACCAACCTGGGCTCTGAGCCTGCCCAAGTCTACTGCGGTTCTAGGCCAAGCTCCTGTGCAGCGGTCTCCAGCCCTCCTCGGTTCTCAGGGCTGCTTCCACAGCTGGTAACCCGTGGTCCTTCTCTCCCAGACAAGTTCCTGGACACTCCCTCTTTCAACCTCTCCCTCTCTGGATGGCACCAATATGACCCTTCTCCACAACTTCTCCTGCCCATCATGTCCTCTCCCTGACAAGTTCCCAGATGGTCCGTCTTTCATCCTCACCCTCTGTGGATGGAACCGGAATGGCCCTTCCCAATGTCCTGCCCATCCCATCCTGTCCACGAATGCAGGAAGGTGGGTCATGCCAGCTGTCATCGCCTTTGGTCACAGGAGACTACCACAGCACTGCCACTGCCTTTGGGCCTTCCCGTCCCACTCTGCAATGCAGCTGTGACAAACAAACCTTTGTCCTCCTCTCCCCAACAGGATCCTGGACATTACCTCTTTCAACCTCTCCCGCTCTTGATGGAAGCAGTATGACCCCTCCCAATGACCTCTCCTGTCCTGCCCACCCCATCCTTTCCGTGAAGGCAGGAAGCTTTTGTTGATACGGTTGTGCTGCATGATGCGCCCCTATCCATGGGCTCCTGCTGTTGCCCCTGTGCATGGAGGGAATAGTTCCCACGACTCACTTCCTTTCCGTGAAGGCAGGAAGGTGAGTGATGTTGGCGGCAGCCTCCAGTTCAACACAGGAGGGGCAGACAAGCCTCTCCAGCAGCAGTCTGTGCACTCCTTCAGGGTGGATGTTGGGGTCATCCGTCCCGGTCCTGCTGTGCAATGCAGCCAGGAAGCCTCTGTCCTCCTCTCCCAGACAAGTACCCTTTCCCTCTTTTGACCTCTCCCTCTCTCGATGAAACCACAACAACCCTTCCCCACAACTTGTCCTGCCCATCCTGTCCTTTCTATGAAGGCAGGAAGGTGGGTGATGCCAGCTGCAGCAGCTTGCAGGTGAGAGGAACAGCTCAAAAGCTTTTGCCAATATGGTTGTGCCGCATGGTGCCCTCATCCATGGGCACCTGCTGTCCCCTCTGAGCAGGGGGGAATGTGTCCCTCCCACCTACCCTTTCCGTGAAGGCAGGAAGGTGAGTGCTGTCTGCTGCTGCTGCTTTTGAGCACATGAAACAGCTCAGGAGCTGTTGCACATATGGTTGCACAGCATGGATCCCCCTATCCAAGGCTCCTGCTGTCCCCTCTGTGCATGGGGGGAATGGGTCCAGTGACTCCCATCCTTTCCACGAAGGCAGGAAAGTGGGAGATGTCTGCAGCTGCCGCTGTCCATCACATCCTTTCCGTGAAGGCAGGGACCCTCCTCTCCCTGACAAGTACCTGGTCCCTCTTTTAACCTCTCCCTCTCTGGATCCGCTCCAACCCCTCCCAATGACCTCTCCTGTCCTGTCCATCCTGTCCTTTCCATGAAGGAAGGAAGGTGAGTGATGCTGGCGATAGCCTCCACTGCGACACAGGAGGGGCAGACAAGCCTCTGCTGGAGCAGTCTGCGCAATCCGACACGGTGGATGTTGGGGTCTTCCTTGTCCTCCTCTCCCTGTCAAGCTCCCTGTCCCTCTTTGAACCTCATCCACTCTGGAACTGCTCTGACTCCTCCCAGTGATGTCTCCTGTCCTGTCCATCCCGTCCTGTGAAGGCAGGATGGTGGGTGATGGCTGCTTCCGCCGCTGACCAGATCATTGGTTTTCAAAGAGGAAGGCTCAAAAAGGATTGGGTGTTTCCCGGTCCTGCTCCACATGGTGGCCAGGAACTGGTCACCCTCTGTCGTTCTTTCCCTGACAAGTTCTTTGTCCCTTTTTGAACCTTGCCCTCTCTGGAACCGCTCTGACCCTTCCCAACGACCTCACCTGTCCTGCCCATCCCATCCTGTCCGCAAAGGCAGGAAGGTGGGTCATGTCAGCTTCCTATGCCTTTGGGCTCGGGGGACTACCACACTGCAGCCACCATCTTTGGTAATTCCCAGTCCTGCTCTGTGACACGACTGTGACAAGCAAGCCGTTGTCCTCCTCTCCCTGTCAAGGTCCTGGACGTTCCCTCTTTTGATCGCTCCCTCTCTGTAACTGCTCCGACCCCTCCCAACCTCTCTTGTCCTGCCCACCCCATTCTTTCTGTGAAGGCAGGAAGGTGAGTGATGCCAGCAACAGCCTCCACTGTGACACAGGAGAGGAGGGCAAACCTCTGCTGGAGCAGTCTGTGCAATCCGACACAGTGGATGTTGGGGTCCTCTTTGTCCTCCTCTCCCCATCAAGCTCCCTAGCCTTCTAAGAAACCAACCCTCTCTGGAACCTCTCCGACCCTCCCCAACAACCTCTCCTGACCTGTCCATACTGACCTTTCCATGAAGGCCGGAGGGTGGGTGATGGCTGCTTCCGCTGCTGACAAGATCAGTGGGTTTCAAAGATGAAGGCTCCGAATTTTTGGAGTGTTTCCCAGTCCTGCTCCACAAGATGGCCAGGAAGTATTAACCCTCCTTCCTTGTCTCCCTGACAAGTTCACCATCCCTCTTTGAACCTCGCCCGCTCCGAAACCACTCTGATCCCTCCCAACGACCTCTCCTGTCCTGTCCCTCCCGTACTTTCCGCAAAAGCAGGAAGGTGGGTGGTGATAGCTGCCACCACTGAGCACCTCAGTGGGTTCCTTGGATGAGGCCTTGCAACTGTTGGGATCTTCCCAGTTCCCGGTCCCTCTTTCGACCTCTTCCTCTCTGGAACACTCTGACCCCTCCAAATGACCCCTCCTGTCCATCCTGTCCTTTCCGTGAAAGCAGGAAGGTGGGTGATGTCAGCCATCAGTAGTCAGATCCCCCCACCCCCTAGAAGGGGGGCAGCCCTCCATTGCCTCCCCGAGCCCACCAGGCCCAGCGGCCACACTCATCACCCACATCACTGTCTGCTCAGGACAGTACAGTACAATACTCTGAAGCCTAGTGGGCAGTTGGGAACATGGGGGGTGCTGCCTGCAAGTGGCCAGACCCCCCGCCTCCTCCAGGGGAGGTGGTGGGCCACTGCCTCCCTGAGCCCACCAGGCCCAGCAGCAGCACTTATCACCCATGTCCCTGTCTGCTCAGGAAAGTACAGTACAGTATTCTGAGTCCTGGCAGGCAGGTGGGTACATGGGGGATGCCGCCAGTGAGTGGCCAGACCTTCTGCCCCCTAGAAGGGAGGCATCCCACCTTCGAGTCCTCCACTTGTAAATGGGGCTAAAGTCAACTGATGGCTCCAATTGTATTGAATGGGAGTTTCCTGAGGGTGTCGGATTTGGGAATGTATAAGTCCCAGATTCGTATTGCAATCTTGACCAAACTTGGGTGATTGCTGGAGGGGAGGCTGCTGAACACTCCCTGTGAATATGGGCTTTCTAGGTCCAAAGGGGGCTGTTCTTTCCCCCATGAACAACGAACACCGAACATGTTAGTTAACGGGACAGGTTCGTTACTGTCCGTCTGTTCATGTTCGTTGATGGCAGCGAACTACAGTGTGTTCATTTTTTTTTAATGGCATGGGCAGCCTCATAGCCCCCATGCTGCCTTTTGCCTGCCCTGTAGGATGAGGCACATGGCAAGCTGGCCGCTCCCTGTCCTGCGGGGCAGGCAAAAGGCAGCACGGGGGGCTGGGAGGCTGCCCGCACTGCCACCTGCATGCTCCTGACAGCTGGCAACTGCTCCTGGCACCCACTCCCTGATGGCACCAGGGGCAGACTACCCCCTGCCTCCCTCGATCTAGCCCTGTCTCAAATGGTTTAAAGCTTCCATCAAGTTCACTGGGTTTTGTTCAGTTTTATCCTAGGTCAAGGAGCTATATGAAGACTTACTTGAGAGATCATTTATTTTAATTGGAAGACATACACTATTGCTGTGATCCAAAGCAAAAATCTGCCTATGAGAATACAGCTGTATAAAGACTAGCAGCTCTGCTACAATTACTGCAAGAACAAGATACTGCATTGCCCATAACTACATCCATATTAAGAGGGAAAAAAGTTCAACTAATCAGTTAACTTGCCGAAAATGTTTTCCTGAGGAATATTTATTTAAAAAATATTCAGGAAAAAATAAAAACCAATCTGGCCTCTCATAAATCTTAGATTTTCTCCCCTTTAATGAAACATTTTTTTTTATTTTCATACTTCAGCAAACCTGATGTATGAAGACCAAGCCATGAAAACATAGGAAGATGATAGCATTAAAAAAAGGATGTTTGCACCTTATATTGTAGTTCTTTGTCAGTAATTTGGCATAATCCCAACTGCCAATGTCTCTGGGGCAAAATATTTAACTTGTATCTGCTGGCAGACAGTAGGAATAGAGGCGCAGAGACTACAGCATTGCCGTTTTCCTGATCATAGCCAGGACCACTCTTACAGAGGCCAAAAGAAAGTGCTTCACTTATACTAGCTAACAGGCAAACAGGGCTGCAGAGAAGAAAGGGCAACACAGGCATATGCCCAGCCCTCCAGACACACTGGCAAAGGGATAAATGTTGTCCTTTCAACAGTAAGAGTCCATCTGTGCCACTGCTCTACCCTCCAACACTCACTTTCTACAGGTTCCTTGTTGTGTGTATGTATGTTATTGTGCTTGAGGAAAAACTCAATGGATCAATCATTTAGACTAGGAGGGGAACTAATGATTGATGCTGTTTTTAGTTAAGCATGAAAACAGCTGCCCTGCAGCCTTGTTTACTCATGCATGCCTGAAAAGAACAGCATGCGTTTGCACATGTGCAGCCAAAGAGGGAGCAACGGACCAAAACAAAGAAAACCAAATGGCTCAGTTCTAAACTGGGACCAACTCAGCTGGAACAAACTAGTAATGCAATTGGATTGTTTCAGAACCCTTGGAACCTAAACTGAAATGGAAACTTTCTAGATGCACATCCCTATTGGCTAGGCAAAAGGCAATGTATCTATTGCATCAAATAACCTCTTGCAGCTTGATGGCAGGCTTCCCCAGCGTGCCTCCTGGGCACCATGGGATGGCAGGGAATGTATGCCCATCCAGGTATGACCCTGGTGGTCTCTGCCACCGAGAGTGAACAAAAGAAACCAAAATTGTGAAGACCAACTAAGAACCTCCAGTAAAGAAATATATGTAATAGGCTGTGACTCCAAACTAAATTAAATTATTACATGTACTATACAAAGTTCATTTCTTATTAAATACATACCGTATATACAATACATACATCAGAAATCACACATTTGTGCATAACTGAACCATCATTATTACAACATCATTATTACAACATCATTATTACAAACCATCCTCCAGCAAGATAATCATAAGTACTATGTTGGAAAGGGTAATTTACAACAGTAAAGTGCTAGTGCAATTCAGAGTGATGCCTGCAATGGCCAGTCAGGAGTGTACCCTTTGGCTGCCCCCAGATCCCTTAAGGAGACTCCATGGGGGGGGAGGGTATTTCCCAGTCGACACAATTCACCTCAATGGATCTGATCAAATGCCTTAGAACCACCACAAGAGATGGACATGTCACTCGATTCCTGCTAATGCTCCAAAATCTGTAGCTAAGTTGGAGCCCAACCCTCCCCCTACCCAGTGATCCTTGACTAGTGCCCAGAGGCAGGCAAAAACAAAACAAAACAGAGCCCACAGCCAGTCTGGCCCCATAGGGAAAAATTCCTTCCTGCCCCTCCAAAGGGCAACCAGTATGGCAACCTACGCCAATCCACACTATGTTGCTCTGTATCCTCCAGCCTTTTTCACACCCCTTAACCCAATTTATCTTTTAAAATCCACTTTCATAAAAAATTGTGTAAAATTCAGAAATTTTGCACACTAATTTGTGTGGTTTTGGTCTAAATAAAAATGTTTGTACGAATTTTGTTAGGGGATGAGAAAGCTCTGTTTCTCAGAACACTCATCTCATAACATCTTTTAGGCATGGAACGGAAATTTAGAATAAAACCCAGATATTGGGGCAGGGGAGGGGAAGAGGGCTGCAGCTGAGTCTCTGTAGGGCTGTGGATAAGCTTGGCCCGGAATCATACAACTGCCCTGCAAGCCCCTTTCTCCTCAGGGATTGGCTATGGCTAAGGTTAAACAGCAAACATGCTCAGAGATATTCATTACTTTACAACATGATTTTTAAAGGATGCAAAGAAGGACTCATACAGTAAGCACAGCCAGGGCCGGATCTACATATTTTTTGAGGGGGGGCAAAAGTGAAAAATGGCACCCCCTTATATTTTTTCTTTATATATACATATATGATCAATGTTTTAATATAGATATATAATAAACAACTCTTAAACCACAGAATAAATTGTGTTGACTTCTATGAATTGTTAATAATAACAACTTTACATTATCTTATCCATCATTAGCTAAGCATTCCTCCTAGAATTCCTTTTGTTGTAGGGAGCCAAGGGAGTTCATAGGCAGACATGCATGTTAGATATTAGGAAGACAGAGTTTTTGCCATGGAATGACTCTCATCAGGCCTCTGAGTTCCTTAGAGGCCTGATGAGAGTCATTCCATGGCAAAAAATACCGGAAGGGAGAGGAGCAAGCAAAGGGTGGGCTCTCCTAAAACAAGAGCTATTGCGAGCTCAAGCTGTCAATGTTTCACTAAGACAAATGTGGTAGGGAACTCACAGTGACAGGGGAAATTTAAAATCCAACAATGGAAGCCCACTACCCAAATAAAGAAAATAGATTCAAATTCTTAATTCTAGAAAAATAACATTTATTGGTTAGCCAAGGCAAGTTTCTGACACCCAAAAGAATCCACAGCAGATGCAAAGTAGAGATATATGAAAAGTAAACTCTCTTGCTAGGGCATCATGTCCTTAGGAGAAAATGCAGATAACTACTTAACTTCAAGTAAAAGTGAACTTTTCTGGCTTTTTTTCTGCAAAACTTCTCACAGCATCATCATAATTTATGGTATTTGCCACACCACTTTCAATAGACAATATAGCCAGTCTTGACAAACACTCCTGATACATTGCTGACCTGAGGTAATCTCTTTTGGCTGGAGATCAGATCTAATTCTGGGAGATTTCCAGCCTGGAAGCTGACAACCACCATACCATAAGGCTGGATGCTAAGGACTGTTCTTACTAGTGATGTAAAATTTTCACAAGTTTTGAAGCCATAAGAAAAAGATCCCCCCTCCTTTTTTTTTTTTGCTACATAACCTGGGAAATTTGGGGGGAAATTGATATGTATGCAATTCATTAACTTACTTTCCTGACAAATCATGTCTTATTTTATTGATTTAACAACTTAGCATATAGAAGTGTGCTATGTGGAATAATTAAATTTAAAAGTATAAAGTATATTAGTATTAGTATCCCACGCCCCTACCTTCCTGCCTTGGTTTGATCATCTCCCTCTGTGCTGATCTCTCTATTTGCAAATACAGCCTGCCAGCTGGTGGGGTGATGGAGGAGCCCCCCCTCCCCCTCCATGCGCACCTTTTGGCGCGGTGGCACTTCAAGCTCTTCTCATCCCAGGCAGCAGTGCGCACATGCAGAGACAGGAAAAAAGCAAGTGAGCCAGGCACAAGCGCCTATTTGCTGGGAAGAGAGGCGAATGCAGATCCCCCTCCTTGCCAGTGCACAGGCCGCTCTCTCTTTGATGGAGCAAATGGAGGCGCCTGCTGGCTGCCGGGGCCTGGGGGGGGGCGGCAGTGGAGCCCTTCCCCTTCCCCTCCCCCTTCACACGCACATGCCTTCTGCTGGCTGTCCCACCGTTTGGTGTGCTTTGCTCTTGAGAGTTGAGGCAGAAAAAAAAACAAGAGGGAGAGCTGGGCACGAGCAGCTGTTTGCTGGGGAGGAGAACTTGGATTCTTCTCTTTGCCCATTTGCTGCCCCCTCTTTGATGGCGCCTGGGGCAGGCAACCCCCTGCCCCCCCCAAGATCCGGCCTTGAGCACAGCCTGTGCAAAATCATGTGATAATTAACTTGATTGAGTAGTATTAACCTTTGCTTCCTCCCCTCCCCTCTCCTTCTCCCCTACACCTTCTCTGTTTCTCCCTCTGCACTTTTATTCCTCACCCTTCATTCATAGCCTGTCTCTCTCTCCTTCCACCCTTTTCTCTCTCTCTCTCTATTTCTCTTCCCCTTTGGGTGTTAGGCCAGTTACCAGGATGCCCACCTACCCCACAGCTCCTGGCTGCCCACTTGCCTGTCTGGCTTAGTCAGTGTGAGTGTGATTGTGTGTGGGGGGGGGAGCTCCCACTCTTCCTCCCCCAGCTTGGAGCACAGCCACAGCTCTTAACCTATGGTGCTGCCAGGCCTCAAGGTTGGGGAGAGATAAGCCAGTGCGATCGACATCAACTGGCCACTCCTCCCATCCACAGGCTGGAAGAACAGTGGCAGATGATGGAACTTGCTTCAGTGGCCTGGAGGAAAGCAGTGGTTCGTTTTTCTTCCCCTTTCCCTCCTCCTTCCCCTGTAAGTTTACTCCATCTGCATCCCTTTTTACACACATGCACCATTCTGTAAGGTTTTGGACTGAAAATGCAAAGGCAACATTATCTTGGATGGAAATCTCTATTTTCTGAATGAGAAATTTAATTAAGTATGATAATGAAATAGAAATAAATAGGAAAAAACAAAATTAAATTATTACTATCTATTAAGTCTGTTAATGATAGGATGTTTTGGAGGTCTTTCATTCATAGGGTCACCATAGGTCAGAGGTGACTTGATGGCACATACCACACACATACTATCAATTACTGTTAAATGCCATGTCTCAACCCCAGTAGTATCCTACCTGAAAGCAAAGTGACTCTGCCACCACGTTGTCAAATGCTTCAGGTAGGCAGGCAAGCAAGTAGGGCAGGAAGAGCTACAAAGAAAAAGGCAGCAGAATTTGAATCCAATGACATCTTTGAGAGTGACAAGTTTTTCAGAGCGCAAGCTTTCAAGAGTCAAAACTCCCTTCTTCAGACACAGTAAAAGGTAAGTATTGAGCCAACTCCAACAGCAGCTTTAAAAATTCTCTGTCTGGGGCTTGTCTCCAAATGTGGTTGGCTGGGAATGCTCTATGTTCATCCTTTGCAAGGATCTGATTGGAAGGGAGCAATAGCATTACTGGAAAATCAGTAGAAACATAGTGTAGATTTTTTTAAAAAAATCACAAACATCTGCTCCAGCAGGCTAGTAGTGCTGGAAAAACAACATGGATTTTTCAGAGAGGAGATTTCATAATGCTAAAGAAACCAGAAACTCACAGTAACAACCCCAAAGAGCAATTTTTATGTATACTTTTGGTGTGGGAATTTTGAAATGCACAGTCCTACTTTTCATAACATTGTCCCATAGTAAGGTGTTAATTCATGCTCTCTTTTGATTTAGAAGCCAGTTAAGGATAAAACTAGAGGGAGATAAAGAGACCACTTCCAAAGCTCTGCACTGTATAATATAGAGTTGCACTGTGGAGACTACATGCGTACTCTAAGACAGCAAGAAGAAAGAGAAGTGGTTTAGGCTTCATGTCTTGTGAAGTTGCCTTTCTAAGGGCAAGTTCATGATTCTCTCAGGCTCCTTCCATTTCTATAACTTGTAAGGCCAGTATTTGCTTATGGTGGCCCCCACACTTTGACCGTGAAGGGAGCTGCTGTTGGAGTCACTAGGTGGCATTCATGAGGATATGCTGTTTGGAAGAATCAGCACCTCTATGCGGGAGCTATGTTTGTGAGTGATTATTACTGCTTGAAAAATTATGTCATTTCAAAAAAAACCCCAACAATTGTGAGTGCATAAATTATAGTGGCCACATGCACAGCAGTATAAAATGGCACTGCCACTTAAGTGCAGCTTGCTTACCCCAAATATGATTCACAAAAAATAGTTCAACTTGCCACAGCCAGTAAAAAGGCCCACTAGTGCTGAATTTGTGTGTAAAGTGCCGTCAAGTCACAGCTGACTTATGGCAACTCCATAGGGTTTTCAAGGCAAGAGATGAATAGAGATGATTTACCATTGCTTGCCTCTGTGTAGAGACCCTAGACATTCTTGGTGGTCTCCCATCCAAGTACTAACCCTACTTAGTTTCAGAGATCTGACAAGATCTGCCCTAGCCTGGGTCATCCAGGACAGGGTGTGGTTGAATTGACCATATTTAAAAAATGATTGTGTGAAATGGCTCTCCAAGTGTGTGTGTGACTGTCTCCAGGTGAGAGAAACAGAAGAGACAGTGTGACATATGAGTCAGAGTTATGGAGCTCTGGAATATATTTCAGCCTGGGCACCTCTTATGTCCTTGGTAATCCTGCACTCTAGCACTGTCTTCTTTTATGAAATGTCTGCTAATGTACAACAGCAAATGACTAGCTGCCAAGAAAGTAAACATGATGAGACAGAGGCATATGTCTCCTAACAAACTGCATTGGCTGACAGCATTCCGGAATTGTTGTTGTCTCTCTTTTCAGAGCTTTTGTCACCAAATTTTAAAAATGAGTTGGAGCTCACAGCTTGCGTTGATTTAATTGAGAAATTTTGTAAGACTTCAAGCCTTGGAGGATTACTACTCAAGCAACTTCTACCACTACAATTTAAATATTATTTACTGCCAACAGTGTACTAGAAAGGCAACACAGAACCAGGGTCTCCACACAGACGGAAGGGTACATTTTACTGGGCCCAGTGGGGCCCAGTGGTGGCCCAGGTTGCAATCCCCATTGCCATGAGGGAAAAAGGAGGATAAAGTGTAGATTATGCCTGTGGGTATTTATAGAAATTCATTTAGTTGCATCTATGTATCTATTACTCAGATCTGTTGTGAGATTTTCTGGAGCAAATAAGCAGCAGTCTGAAGCAGCATTCTAAACTGGCCCTGGAGAATATAATGTACTTCAGCAGTTAAACTAGGACTGTGTGAGTGAGACTGAGAGAGAGAGAGAGGTTTGTTTTCCTTTATTTAACATGTATTAAGAATTACACCTCCCAGAGTTCCTCATGAATATGCATGAGGGAGGACACCTGGTGGGAAGGGCAAATCAAAGCACCATAAGACAGCAAGTACTTCAGCTAATTTTTATGTCTTTTGGTGGCTAGCTTCTGGTACCAAGTTCTTTCAAATACTGAGAACAGAAAAAAAGATTTCATAAGCCAAAGGAACCTCTCTTGAAGCAGAATTAGGTCTTGTTGCTGATATTATTGAAGAAATAAAACAACTTAGAGATCAGTGCCCAAAATTCTACAGGAAGCACATCTTTTGGCAGAAGGAATGGGAATTCAAAGCAACTAATAACATTTGTTTTACATTCTGTTTAGTTCTAAAATATGTGACGCTAGAGCCTGGAAAACTTGAAGAAGCTTCTAAAAGTCTGCTTCTCAAGTATTGCATAGATCTTCCTGAAAATTTTATTTGTGAAAATTCTAATTTCAGAATTTAAACAATCGTTTTTGTCATGGCTCATGAGATTCTATGTATAGGATGAGGGATTGTAGTGTCAGTGTGTGGGGGAGGGTGGCGGGGGGGAGCATGTTACAAGTTTGTACCGGGCCACAAAAATAATACTTGGGACTGGCACTGAATATACAGTAAGTGACACACTCTCTGTCCTAAAGTGTTCCATATACATCAGATGGCCAGAATGAGGATAGAAGAAAGCAAGAAATCTGGAATTGAATAATGAATAGTAAAAAAAAGAAAGAAGAATATTAAGACTCCAGGTTACGGTCACGGTCACTGGACACATTTATTTTCCTCAATATTTTTGTTCAACAACTGTCTGTCTTGCATCACAATAAAGCATGATTCTGTCAAATGTCAAATTATTACCTTGAAATATGGGTGTATGCATGAGTACACTACCAAGCCAATCTGATTGGCAGGTAGTTTGTTACTGCCAACTTTTCAAATAGCTCTGGAAAGAGCTTGTCAAAGTGGTGAGAAAAGATGTTTCAGAATTTGGGTGAGGAGTTTGCATAGAAAGTGGCAACAGTTACATCTCCATTCAGTGGGGAAGCAGGTGTTTGAATGCCCACTCTCGGATGACTTATTTTCTATTTCTGATAACGAAGTCCACCCTCACTAAAACATGTCTCATTATACCTATCAGCTCCTTAATCTAAATGCGGCAGTGTCATGCTTCTCACTTTCTTGGCACATTCACCCCCTCTGGCAAGCAATCTGAATGCCATTAAGTTGTGATGACAAACAGGAGGGGAAAGGGAGGTTAACAAATGGTTTCGGATATATTTTATCTTTTTGATTTAAACCTTTCCAACAGTCTCTTCCTCTTTCTCTCTCTCTCTGCAGAGCTCACTTAAAGTATGGATTGGAGAAGTGAATCAGTACCTCCTTCTCCTTGAACATTATACCACATACCAATTAGCTGAGTACTTCTTTTTGACCCCTTTGAAATCAGCACAGAAGTGTACAATCTTCCTCAAGATCATCCAGAGAATTCAGTTGATTCATGGTTCTGTACCATATTGCTGTCCCTCTCTGTGATTAAAGGGAATTAGACATGCACTGCTTTTTCCTCCCAAAGATACCTTTAGAAATCAACTGTTCCTGTGCCCCCCCCCATCCATCATCTTTAATGGTGTTGCCTTGGTTCACACTGCCTTGGAATACAAACCTTGGTGACTCACCAATTTTGCCTTCAATACAAGGTGATCATTACAGCCCATTGAGTCATTCCTTGGCTTGAACTAGAGAACTTCCTTCCTTTCTTAAATCCACACATAGATCTTTGCTTTTTCTTGCTCCTCCTCCTCTTCCTCTTAGTCACATTCTCTTTCCCTCCTCGCCATAATATCTAGCATAGCTTACATGCTGTTGGGAAGCCACATTCTTTTATATTTCCACTAGTAACAAAGCCCATTGTGGGAAAAAATACAACAGCAAATGACTGTCTCCTCATCCATGACTGATTCTGACAAAGTGAAGGCGAGGGGGGGGCAGGCATTGCCACCTGCTCTGTGCCTGATCCCGGCTGGGTGAAGGGGAGGCAGGCATTGCAACCTGCTCCATGCTTGATTCTGGAATGGTGAAGGGGGGGCAGGCATTGCCACCTGCTCCGCTCCTGATCCTGGGTGGGTGAAGTGTGGGAGGCCATTGCCTTCTGCTCCATGCCTCATTCCATCCAGGTGAAGGCAGGGGGTGAGCATTGCTGTCTTCTCTGTTCCTGATCCCGGCTGGGTGAAAAGGGGTTGGATATTGCCTCCTGATCCATGCCTGATCCCAGCCAGGTGAAGGTGGGGGCAGGCATTGCTACCTGCTCCACTCCTGATCTTGTCTGGGTGAAAGCTGGGGGTTGGCATTGCCACCTACTCTGCTCTTGATCCCAGCTGGGTGAAGGGAGGGGGTGGGCATTGCCACTTCCTCTGCTCCTAATCCCATCTGGGTGAAGTCAGGGGGTGGGCATTGCCACTGCTCAGCACCTAATCCCAGCTAGGTGAAGGTGTAGGGGTGGGCATTGCCACCTGCTTACTCCTGATCTTGTCTGGGTGAAAGCTGGGGGTGGGCATTGCCACCTGTTCTGTTCCTGATCCCAGCTGGGTGAAACCAGGGGGTGGACATTGCCACCTGCTCAGCTTCTAATCCCAGCTGGGTGAATGTGGGAGCGCAGGCATTTCCACCTGCTCCACTGCTGATCCCAGCTGAGTGAAGGTAGGGGGTATTGCCACCTGCTCTGCTCCTGTTCCCAGCTGCGTGATGGCATGGGGGGGGTGCATTTCCACCTGCTCTGCTCCTGATCCCAGCTGGGTGACATCTCCTGCTCTGCTCCTGTTTGCTGCTGATCCTGCTGATCCTGCTGATCAGCATCCTGCTGATGCTTCTGTTCGCTGCTGTTCGCTGCTGATCCCAGCCGGGTGAAGGTGTGTGTGTGTGTGTGGGGGGGTATTGCCACCTGCTCTGCTCCTGATCCCAGCTGGGTGATGGCAGTGGGCAGGCATCGCTGCCTGCTCCACGCCTAATCCTGGCCTGGGCTTCCCACCACAGCATGCTCTAAGAGACGGGCTGCTTCTTCTGGGCTTCCCTCTACAGCAGCACCCTGTGGAGGCACACCCAGGTAGGAAGTGAGATGTCTGGAACATGGTTAGCCTTTTAAATAGTAGAATACCCCATTTAGTGATGCTGATGATCCTCAAGTTGGAAAGCTTGAAAAGTAAGTATCATCTGTTCAAAAAGCTTGTACCTTTTTCAAGTCAAGCACAGACCACCTTTGAATGTAAGTGGAAGTCCAAATGGCTCTTGAAGTGTCTGCTGCTAGCTGGTGGGCCAATTCTATTCTCTTGGAAGCCACATTCCACAGGGGACAAAATTCTTCAAGAAAAACTCTCTTCTGAAACTTCCTTAGCATTTTCCTTCTCCAGCTGATGGGAAATATAGTTTTCTTAGCCATCTGAGTCGTGAGGCTTTGTTGAACATGTACACACAAACACACCAGCCCTAGCAGGAAGTCATGCTGAGGAAGTTTGGGGACTGTAACTTACAGGAAACAGAAGTCTATGCTCTGTTTAAAGAGCCATGCCTTCAGTTAATTACCAGCAGGGATGAAGATGGGCTCCTGTATGGGTATGTGAGATCCAGCATATTGAGCTAGGATCTGGGAAACCTAAAATCAAATTCTCACTCAGCCATGGACACTAGCGTGGTGCCCTTGGGCCAGTCACACACTCTCAGTTTAGCCTGCCTCATAAGATTGTTGTGAAGGTAAAGAGGAAGAGAGGGGAATGATGCAAGCTACTTGTAAAAGACTAGTACCAAAATAATAATTGAGGATTCATATGTATGCTTTGAGTGGTACTTTATGCATTTTGAATGAATAATTTGGAACAACAGTAGTTTGATGAACCTTTGTACACGTATAACTGAGTAATATACTTTGGTCCAGGGGTTGGTGTTGTTGTGACGACTTGTAAAAGACTAGCAAAAACAGACAGTTAAAGCAGCAGACAGTCAAGAGAAAGTGAAAAGATGAAAAGATGTTAACTGGCTCCATTCAACAAGGAAGCTAGCATTTCTGCTCGTTTCAGCCGTTCTTTTTCAGGAACTTACCAAACAACAAAGAAACGTTTTCTCAGAACTGCAGGAACACAAGTGATTTAGCTATCATTTACAGCATAACAACGAATAAATAATAATTCATACAAAAGTTAAAACACACGTTTGTTTCTTGCTTGGATAGGTCATGCAGATTTTTTTTTAATGAGAGGACCATCTGGTAACCAACATATGTGGTATGCACCTATAAATACTATTCTATTGTAAGCTACAGTTACTCTCCTTAAAGAGAAATTCCCAGGGAGGACAGTAAAACTCCATTCTCAAGAAGCATGACAGTTCTATTTGCATATTCAAACTGGAGGGGGTGATGATACTTAATTCATAAATCCAGAAAGCCTCCTTTTATAAAAGTTCCTTCTGGATTGCATCAGGACGGAGAAACCTGCTTCACTACATGGAGAACAGAGAACCTGAACTCATGCTCTTTCTTGTGATGTGCCACGAAATGGGGAACAAATGGGGCTTCTGTGACCCTTTTTAAAATTCAAGATAGATGTTCCAGTATTGTCTTTTTAACTGGACATATAGTGCTAACAATAAATAACATTTTACAGGAACATTCAATGACTTATACTACTGCTGCTGTACTGAAGGTTGAAAAGTGCCTTAAAGATATGGCTCTTTTAGCAGAGAGACCCTCTGGGACCCTCTGGGACTCTTTGTAACTTACACTAACCTCCCTTTCTATATTTATTGGCTTTGCACTTGTTTACATTTATTCACTTTACGGAGGATGGAATTGACATTTATTTATAAATACTGCCTTTGAAAATTTCTCCTTGAGAATTGTTAAATTTGGTTAGTAAATTGGCTTGCAGTCGGGCGTTTCCCTGTAACATTTGTAAAAGACTGCCATGTATCTCGTCCTGTACTTGGCTCCATCACACAACCAAAAATCTATTATTAAGGTGATGTTTCTCCCAACTGGGGAGTGCATAAAAAGCCCAACAGGATTTTACTAACTGGGGATTAAAAACTCCACCAGACTCCCAAAACCAGACAAGCCATGCAAGCACCGACATCAGAACAAAAACCACCTACTGATGTTTCATGAGATTATGTCACAAGATCATGATCAGCATTATGGGGTTGCTTAGCAACCCCATTCAACATCACTGAGGCTTTAAAAAATAAGGATTGATTGGCAGGAGGGATAGGGACTGGGTGGAAGACAGGGTGGAATTTGCCTTCCCCTATGCATTCTCATGGGTCTCCCTCTTGTTCTGTTTAACATTTACTGCTTCATTATTTGTATCACATAGTTTCCCTGTTACACTGCATAAAATACAGCCCAGCACCAGCTAATACTGTACTCATGATGACTACCAGCGCATCACTACTGAATTATATTGGGAATTCTGTAGAAGTGTTTGTGACATTCACATTAATATCAAATGAATCAATTAAGATGAATAGGATGATGATGAATACTAAATACTTAATGATGTGTTTAATTAATGCTGAATTGCACTTGAGATCTCAAGGGAGAGACTGTGATATCTACACAGATATCAAATAAATTAATGATTAGTACAATGACAGGGAGTAAAAAAGTACTCATAGTCATAAAGCACCTAAAAATTACCAGTAATAATTGTGAATGATTAGTATTTGCATGCAGTGTCATTCATCATGTTGACTGGTAAAAAGGTAGTAATATATATAGAATTAATAGCTGAGTCTATAGAATTCAAATATTGTGTATGCTACTATTTCCTTTGCATTCTCAGGTATGTTCTTCAGTTCCTATACGCGAAACAACAAAATTCTGTGCTAGCATAACTAACACAAAATCTGACTGCTGCTATATTGGCTGCTGAATATAAAAAATCAATTATACAAGAAGACCAAACATATAATAATAAAGTTTAATTACTTAATTTAAAATATTTGTTCCTATACTTTACTTCTTAAATTCTAAACACAGAGAAAAATTAGATAAGTAGATAAATCGATAGATAATTTACAGATTGTTTATTTATTGATTTAAATGTTTTATATTCTTCTTTAGTTTGCACCCAAAGCAGTCTACAACAGTCAGATTTAAAAACCTTTAAAATGTATCAGTAAATTAGTACAGCTAGCACACATCAACTACAGTATATCTAAAAAGTTCCAATATAAAAGGATGTTATACAGGTCATTCAACAACTGAAAAGCTGCCTAACAAACATTGCTTGGTAGTCCTTCTTAAAGGATTCACACCATCACAGAGAAAGCATGTTGCCCGAAGGTCAAACCACACGACACAAAATACATTTGAATTACACTTGAATTAACTCAAATACACTCGAATTACAAAGCACACTTGAATTACTCATGTAATTCGAGTGTATTTTGTCTCATGCGGTGAGACCCTAGGAATGCACCTGACAGATGGAGGGTACAGTCAAGAAGGTCTGTTGAAAGTACCCAGATAAAATAAATCAGTTATACATTCCATATCTCCCCAGCATGGACAGGGCTTAGGGGCAAAATGATATTGGACTTCCATTCCAAAGTTGATTTGAAATCATCCAGGTGGTTCTAGGGAAAAATATCACTCATGGTGACATTTAATAACTGCTAAAAGACATTGTGATATAAAGGCTTAATTGAAATGCCAGGAATATTTGAGAAAATGAGTCCTCCATATCCATTTACTCACTATATGAAGAATAATGAATTGTTATGACTAAAGAAAATACATCCTTCTAATGAGATAATGTGCATAACATACAATATTACACAGGTTAGATATCACTTTTTAAAGGATTTTCATGACTAAATGTGTAAAGTTAAGTATCATTACTATTAATGTTGATTCATAACTGCACACTGGCCCTGATCCAGAATCAGTTGTACAGTAAAATGATCCTTGCCTTGTAACTTCCTGGCAAGTGCAAGCCCTGCAGTGTTATGAACCTCTATAAGAGCCAGCCAAAGATCGGCGTAAACCTGTAGTATAGTAATAAAACAAAGGTCAAACCCAAATGTTCAATAAAAAAAGCTCAGTGCAGGAAGCAAGAGAGACAAGACACATTAGCTCAACCATACATTGTTGAATATTACACTATTGTTGCATTACAGCAATCATTCAAAATTGGATTGTCCTCTGTGGATAAGACAATCTGGGAGGTGAACATTCCTAGAGTGCACCAAAAGCACAATATCCAAGGACTAGCAACAAAGCCCATTGTGGGGGAAAATATAATGGGCTCTAGAAAGGGGAGGGTGGGTAGACGGAAGGGGGGGCATGGCCACCTCCTCTGCACCTGATCCCAGCCGAGTGAAGGGTGGGTGGATCTGCTCTGTGCCTGATCCCAGCTGGATGAATGGGGAGTGGTGCGTGGCCTCCTACTCTGCACCTGATCCTGGCTGAGAGAAGGGGGGTAGGCATTGCTACCTGCTCCTCTCCTGATCCTGGCAAGGTGAAGCAGGGGTGGGCATTGCCACCTGCTCCGCTCCTGATCCCAGCTGGGTGAAGAAAGGATAGGCATTGCCTCCAACTCTGCACTTGATTCTGGTTGGGTGAAGTGCTCCCACTGTTCAGTGCTTGATTCCAGCATGTTGAATGGGCGGGGGGGGGGCACTGCCACCTGCTCCACTCCTGATCTCTGCTGGGTGAAGTTGGGTGTGGGCATTACCTCCTACTCTGCACCTGATCCAGGCCTGGTGAAGGGAGATGGACATTGCCTCATGCTCTGCTCCTGATCCCGGCTGGGTGAAGGGGGCGAGCATTGTCATCTTTCTTGCCTGATCCTGGCTGGGTGAAGGGAGGCAGGCATTGCCACCTGCTCTGCTCCTGATCCCAGCTGAGTGAAGGGGGGTGGGCAAAGATACCTGCTTTGCTCCTGATCCCAGCTGTGTAAAGGCAGGGGTCTGGCATTGCCACCTGCTCCACTCCTGATCCCAGCTGGGTGAAGGTGGGGTGGGCATTGCCACCTGCTCTGCTCTGGATCCCAGCTGGGTGAAGGCAGGGAGGGTAGGCGTTGCCACCTGCTCAGCGCCTGATTTTGGTCTGGGCTTTCTGCCGTGGCACATTCTCTGGAGGTCTGGCTGCCTCATCTGGGCTTTCCTCCACAGCAGCCTCCTCTGGAGGTCCATCAGGGTAGGAAGTGAGTTGTCTTGAATATGTTTATCCTTTTATATAGTAGGATGTGTGGATGCAGCAACAAAGGAAAATCTCCAGGCAGCAGGGGGAAATTACAGAGGGGTAAAAATGAGCATTGACCAATCAAAGTGACACAGTGAACAGGAACAAGGCAAAATAGAGTTGTTGAGGCTTCTTGGGGCTAGAAAGCATATGGTTGGCAAGGGACAGGCAGTACCCAATCTACTTAAAGGCTCCTGATATGAAGATCTCTGATGGGCAAATCTGTATGATGCAAATTGCACACAATCCTATATAAATTACCAGATAGAAGGGAATACACATCTTCTATCCATTTTGCTCAGGTGTTGGAGATCACATGAATGGGATATCGATATGACCTCTGCTGACTATGTATTGGGCACTGCCTCAAGTCCAATTCTGAGATACCCATGTGCTTAAAACGCTGGATGTTGGAATCCAGCCAGGAGATGTGTGTGGACAGGAATCAGTTGCATGCACAAATCCTCATTCAGCAAAATGAACCACTTGCAAATGCCTGCTTCTGCAACTATATTTAGAAGAAAGGTGATAATATCAGCTTTTAATCACACAAGTGACGGAAGCACATTATCAAATGGATACCATAGGCTTTGATACTGGAGGTTTGGATGAATGAAATTCTAATCACTGGTAGATGCAAGATCCAAAGTGGAGGTAAACCCAGAGATAAAATTGTTCTGGATGAAAATGAACACTGTTACCTCTATCTGCTATGGATGGATTTCCATGCATCTTAAGATATATCTACAGGGCACACTTATATCACTATTCATTGTTTATCCATTGTTTCTATCAATTTTCCCCAAATAGTTCTGGATACTGTAATTTGGTGAGCTTGCTAAAAACTTCTGGGGAACTAGAATATTGTAAGCAGGGACCTGCAAGGAACTTACAGGAACAGCTATCCCATTCCCTCTGCCTTTGCTTTTTCTTTCTCCTCCCACCCTTCTCTCTCTCTCTCCCTACCTCTCTTTTTCCCTTTCCACACACCTATTGTACTCTTCCCTCTTTCTCCATGCCTACAATCACTCCTTCTCTGTCTCTCTTTCTCTCCTCTATTTTTTTAAATTTCCCCCTCCTCACTCCTATCAATCTCTCTTTCTCTCCCCATGCTCCACTTCCTTGAACCCAGCTTGCTGACAATACCCCCTCACTAGGCTGTGGCAGGGAGGATACAGCAGGTACTGTGCAGGGAGGCAGGAACAGATCTTATGGTGGGCTCTGGCATGGTAGGCAGTGCTTCCTTCTCCCCACCCCACCACTAGCTCCTCCTCTGCACTGCATGCAGCATTGTTGCTTCAGAAGTTAGTGAGAAGAGGCAGCAATGGTGGGGCTCCTGTGGGCTCCCCTACCCACAGTGGCTCTACCAGCTTGCCTGCCCACAGTGCCACTGCCTCACCACCTCTGAGATGGGTGAGGAGAGGCAGTGATGGCAGAGATCACAGCAGTAGTTCCTCCTCCCCTGCCCACAGCACTGCTGCTGCCACGAGCTTCCCCATGCTCAGCATTGTTGCCTTATTGCCGCAGAGGCTACTGAGCTGGGCTAGCATTGTTGGTTATACACTAGTGCAGAGAGGGTTTTTTTGTTCTGCTTCAGGCAGGAGCGTATGCAGTTAACTCAAGCAGATAATGGAGGCTCTTTATCAGAGATAGCATGCCAGAGTTTAATAAACAGAGCCCACATATTGTACAGAGTTGTCTAAGCAGGCCAAGGTCAGTTATCCGAGAAGCAAGTCCGATACAGCAGCAGCAAGTTCGTGTATTAACGGAATGTGTTGAAGCCATGCTTCAGGGCTCCTCCCCCATATTTTTATCTGCTTTGAGCCCTATTTCACATTTGTGGCAGCTGCCTCACATCTCCTCTGGTGCTGTTTCTTTTCCCTCTACAACTGATTGCTGGTGTTGAGCTCTGAGGCATGCTGACCTGACTGTAACTCCACTCTACACCTGTGTTGATGTTGCTCTTGCAGACCTGGGGATCCTGAAGGAGATGGGGCAACTGGCTGCCCCTGAACTGTCAGCTCTGGGCAGGGGGATGGGACACGCACCTCATAGCCTCCTAACTCTAATTCCTCATCTGATTGCTCATCTGCAGCTGACTGGTAGCCAATAGGCATGGAATCCAGCTGTTCTCCATCAGAGGAGTCAGATCTGTCTCCAGGGTCTGGCTGCTCCATGACATTGTTTGGAGTGGGATTAACCCCTCCCATCCAATTTTTGATAAGTTTTTAGATTTTTCTGAAAACTTGAGGAAGGAGTCCCCCATGTTCGTAAGAAAAATCTTCCTTCACTCCAAGTCATCCCAATCTGTGGATTCCATCCATCTATCATTTTATTACAGTACCAAGACCAGTATACAGAAATTATGTTATAAAACCACTTATCAATAAAAAGAAAAACCACCAGTTTTTAAAAACTTTTAAGATACATTTCATGCTGTTTAAAAATTAATGTACATCTGGCTACTTGCCATGTGATCATGTGGTTTCTATCAGCTAAGAGCAGGCAGAGCTTTGCTTTATTTGTAGTGATACGACCGGGGATCCTATCTAATAATGGAGTAATAATTTTTAAACGAACTTCTCCATAAAATGGGCAACTGAAGAACATGTGCTCTGCAGACTCTACCTCTCCCAAAGGGCATAGACATAGCCTTTCTGCGTAGGGGATTTTGTTGTACCTGCCTAGAATTTGTAGATCTCTGTAATGTAATAAACATGATACCATTAATGCTAAACTGGACCTAGAGTTTGGGCCAAAATAGACATGACTGGCTCTCCTTTAAAAAAAAAAAATGCTACTAGCCATGGGAGTGGGGATTTGGATCATGGCCATATTATAGAGACTGATGAGTTTCTTCGCTCTGTGTTGTTTTCTCAATGTTAGTACCCCTACCCTCCCTCCACCAAGTTGACTGCCATCGTGTTTATTTGGGTCTGTGCTGTAATTTGGTTAAGTTGAGTGGGGTTGGCATTCTGAAGAGGCTTTCAGGCACGCCTGTGTAGGGCATTCCATAAAGATAGTTTTTACTGTCCGTGCAGATCTCTGCAATGCCACTTCTTCATAGCTCTGTAGAATGTAACAGAAATATCCCAGCTCCATGGACTCAGAAAGACATAATCTTTGGCATTTTGATGTGGTAAACTTATTTTGGAATCAGCAGGGAAGTTTGTGGTGGCACAAGTCTAAAGAGGCTGGCCTCCTGAAGTTGCTTCTCAGACAGACTCATCTGTGCATAAAAATCCTATATAATTACCTAGTTCTTTCTATATTTTATCTCCTCTTCCATCCTAGGTAGCCCCTTAAGTATTTTAAATGCCCTGTTGTCAAAGAGAACTGACAGACAGGTGAGGAATCACTAAATTCCACAGGCTGATAAATATTTTAAAGCAATGGGAAAACCAATCTAAGAATTAATTCACACAATTGTGAACAGCCTAGTTTTACAGATGGACTGAATGCCCACAGCTCCAATTAATTTCAACAGGATCTTTTAGAGCTAGAAAGATAAATATTCTACTATGACAACAGCAGTAGTTTAAGCATGTAGAAAAGAAAAATCAAACACTGTATTCATATAACCAAGGCTGTAGAATAATTGGAAGACAATTTATATCTCAAGTGGAACAACCAATTCAGCCAATTCAAGAAGAAATGTTTCATACAGAACTATAGTGATGTCTATGAGACACAGAACAGTTTTATGATAGCCTGTGCATTTGGTGAGTTGTATAACAATTTTAATATTCTCATTGCTGCAATTAATACATAATGATATATTACTTTTATATAGTGCATTTAAAGTACTTTACATGCATTATCCTAGCAACAAGGATACCTTTTAAGACAGGCCAATATAATCACTTACATGTACTACAAATGAGGGTTTAGCTAATAGTGGTTTGCCTGAGGTCACATAATGCTTTTGTAACTGGTGGTGAGTGAGCTTTAAACCACACTGCCTACTGTCTTTAGTCCCTAGACTATACCAGATTCTTGATATATAGCCAATTAATTCCTCCCTAACTTATAAACATTACTGAGGATCAACCGATGCTAACAAACTTAAATGCCATCACATGGATGTTTTGGTACATGTCATTTCTCTACATGACATTTCTCTACATGTCACTTTTATTTCCCCTCAGCCAACAACTTCAGGCCAGCCAGGTTTAAAATAGAAGTGAATGGGGACCTGGCACTTACCTTGCCAGTCTCCTCACACGTGCATGATCCCAGCAGGCATGATATTTTGGCCTATGTGAAGGGTGGGAGCATGCCTGTCACCAGGCATGATGATATCACTTCCAGAAATGACATCATCATTCCCATAGGGACTGTGATGATGACGTTACTGCCAGGAAGTGATGTCATCATGCAGGCCTCATACTGCCCCTAGGAGCGCTCTACAGCGGACCAATTTCAGCCAATTTGGGGCTGAATCGAGCCCTTTGGTGAGGAAATTAGCCTGATGCATGATGGAATAAGCAAATCAGGCTGCCTTGGACATGGGGGGTGGCTGGGCACTGCATATCTCTCTGTGTGTATGTATAACTCTTTTGATAGTAAGCTGCTTCTTTGTCTAAGGTGGGAACTCCTCCTGACTCCTCCTCTGTCTCTGTGCCTATTGGGAGATTTATCCCTCTCCTGCCTCATGGCCTTCCAAGGAGGAGGATGTGATTCTCTGAGCTCCTGTCACGTAGGCCTCATCCACAGACCCGCACCTCAGCCTCACTGCCAGACTCGGGCCATGGTTTATTGATAAGGAAAGTGACTCTTTAGATTAGGACTCTTTCTCTCTTCTCCAAGATATTGCTATAGATGGACTCTACCTCAATAAAACTGTAAGCTCTATCTTTCTACAAACTGACTGAGGGGGTGGGGCTCTTGCTGTTGATAATATAGGAGCAACATTACTAATTGTGCATGCTCTGTGACCTTTTGCTCCCTAGGCTCTGAGGTTACCAGTCCCCTGGTGGGGCAGGGGATCCTCTGCACCTAGCCTCTACCACCACCATCTCTCACCTGGCCAGCAGGGGGAAAGGTGCAGGGAATGGGTCCAGGGTCAACAAGGAAGTGCTCTGGAGCATATATGTACTGCCCATGCAGAAGAGGTGAATAGTCCCGCAGTGTGCCCCCATTCCTGTCCCCCAGTTTGGGCTCTGGGGAACCTGGCAACCCTACTAGGCTCTAAAATATAAACTGTTAATAGAAATAAAATGTTCAGGAGAAAATGGCATGGGTTACACATATACATGGCTTGCTATGTGGAAGAAAGTGCATTTTGGTCACCTTAAGCAGCCACTAGCTAGCTGATGTCATGCCTGTTGACTCTCAGTAATCTTTATGATTGGAGCCAGCTAACTGGCTACGTTTCAGAGTGATTTAAAGGCTCAGTGACAAACAGCATGAACTGCGGGCCCCATTTAAATCTAAATTCAGCCATGAAGTCACTGTGATTATTATTATCCAGAGTGAAGATTCACATAGAAAAAAATATAGCTGTAGCACATAAGACCTCGGGGAAACCTTCTGGCCAATTTTAGGGAAATGTTTTTTTAGTATATTTTATTCCTTTTGGTTAGGCCTCAAAACAGAAACTATCATGTATGTCTTTCTAGACAAGAGCCAGAGCTATAAATCAAAACAAACAGCATCTGGTTGATAGAACCTCCTCCTTACATACCAAAGTTGGTTTGCTCAGCTCACTAAATAGCCTCAAGGTAACTTTAGGCTTTCCCTGCATGTTCCTTTTTCAGTCTTTAACCCTCAACTGACTTCCCAGCATCTGTTCTCCCATCAGGAGATTTCAGATTAGTAAGAGATAAGAAATATAAAGGCTTTTCTTCAGGTATTAACCCTTCCTTTACTACACTTGATATTTTTCCTTCACAATTCTGTCTTGTTTTATCATTTTCTCCTTATGCTGGGATTCACTATCCACAAACAAGTCTAATTTTAACCCTTGTGACTTTTTGCAGTAAAAACCTAGATTTTCTAAGGTCGTTTTCGGCATAAATAATTGAAGTAAATAGGAATTTGCATATTTGAATCTGAATCTTTCATCTAAATGAATATATAGTCTTAGACTGTATAGAACAAAAGATTTCATTCCAGTAGCGATGGAGACTTTATCTGATGCAAGGAAACTTCCAGCTGTATAAGAAGGCTTGGTCCTCTGGCAGAGGTATGTTCTGCCTGCAGAATACTCCTTGCTGAAGTGGAGAACTCCATGCACTAGTGGAAAGCTGCCAAATAGCAGAATGAAACCTTTAGATTCATTCAACCCAATGGATTCACAATAAAATAAAACAGGTGCATTGCACCTCCCTGGCCTGCTTAGTGGCTAGTTTAATGAGCAGGCAGAAAAAATAACTTGAGAGACATGAGGGGGTATTACAGGTCAGTGTATCCAAATCAGAACCTATGTTTCTTTCCTCTAAATCAGGACCAAACTACAGTTTGGAATCTTGCTTTGGAGGGAAGAATTTAAACTATTGCCAATGAACTCAGAAGTCAATGAACAGAGAAATCTTTCATTATTGAGCTTCACATAAAGGAAAGAAAGAGGGAAACAGAGAAGTGCTGAAACCTGAAATAACTACCCATATCTGAACCATGCCTCTGCTTCTGCATCTTTATTAAACCTCAACTAGCTCTTCATTAACACGCTGTGGGGTTTGAGGTGTTCTCATCCAAAAGGCAAGGGGAGAGTTAGCAATGGAGTGCACACTCCCTGTTAGGAAAAAAGAGAAATACAAGGAGAAACATGATATTCATTCACTTCACTGGTTTTTATATTAAACTGTAAAGTACATTATCATATCAAGACACCTCTTCAGACCCCTCTAGGCACTTTGCAAAATTAGTTTATGAAATCTTAATAGTACAGCTTGCTCTGCCAAGTTAGAAACTAAGAGCAAGGAAAAAAGTGAAGCAGATTACCATTATTTAGAAAAAGGGTAGAAAGATCAGTAGGTACTAGGCCTGATATTTTTACAAGATTTGAAGCATGAGTAATTAAAAATCTGAAGTGCGGGTTACTGAGGTCATCTTCAAAACTGTGATGTTCTTTTTTATGTGGCTGTGACAATGAACAATCTTATAAGTACCTCCTTCCTTTGTCCATTACCCCTCCCCACAAGATTATACATATTGATCTGAATTATGGAGATTTTGCATTGATCACATATGGCAGCTGCATTCATCAAGAAATAGCTCTGGCAGAAAAAAACACAGTTGTTGAGGCTTCCCGCCCCCCCATCCAGAATAGCTTATTTTTGTTTTCTTTTGGAGAAAATCCTAAACAGATTTACTCCAGTCTAAGCCCATTGGTTTCAATGGCCTTAGACTGGAATAACTCTGTTTAGGATTGCAGTTCTGTGTCTATTTTTCCTTTGGGCCATTCATGTTAGATGTTTTAGATTTTCCCCTGAATTCAATCAATACATCAGATTTTCACAAAAAAACTTGTTAGCAGTCCTGGGGGTAGGGATGTTAAAGCACAAAAGTAATTTTTAGAAGTAAATTTTGAACAAATCCCTATATTCTTCTTACACAGGCAGTATAAAAACCATAAAGTATTAGTGATATTTTGATATTGGCAAATAAAATATTAACAATCAACCTGCTTGTTTACTTTGAAGCCTAGCACCTTCACAAATGCGACAATCTATTTACAATTTTGAGATGTTGCTGTATTTTGTTGTATTTCTTTGCTGTATTTTGAGATTTTTGCAGCTCAATAGTAGTCAGCATTCAGCATGGTAGCTGTTGTTGGCTCATGCTACCAATTTACTGTCTTGCTTGGATTAGGTCTATCTCAGAGTCATCACAGGCAGTTCAGGAACCATAGAAATCAGCTACATCTGAATATGTGGGCTGAAGGTCATAAAAACTTATGATGGGATAAAATGTTTAAATAAGGTGCCACAAGACTCCTGTTTGCCTTCATTACAATAGACTCTTCCTCCTCCTCCTTTGGAGTTTGTTACATTTTGCATATATATGCTGGTTTATCACCTGCACACTGGATGGCATTGATCACTGGTAGAATTAATCATACTGGTTCCTGCTCAGAACTCACTGGATTGAGCTACAATTCCCAGCTATCAGTGCAAGTATTTAGAATGATAGGTGATCATGAATAGACATGGGCAGGAACAGCATTACGAACAGAAAAAAAACACGAACAGCCTAATCTGCTGTTCTCGAACAAGCTGTTCGTGAGGCCCTATCCTAAACAAACAGGTGGTCATTAAAAGCCTTGTTCCTTGTCTTCAGCAGCCTCAGCAAGCCAGACAGTCTGGCACCTGCTGCAATCAATCCCCTTGGCAACCGGAGACAGGGAGGGACTGAACTCTATCTGAACTCCTTCTGGCTTTCCTTCTGGCTTTAACCCTTGAAAGTACTTCCAGCAGAGAGTCTCGTTTTTGCCACTGTGAAGAGAAAATGACAGCCAGCTGGGAGACCCATGGATCATGCCTTTCCTGGGGTGCAATCTATCTGAAACTTGGGGTGTCTTCAGAGAACAGTGAGGACTATGTCCCCTGCAAATTTGATGGGTATTGGACATTGGGAAGGTCAGTTTGTGGGGTGTTTAAAGGGTCCTGCCCCTTACACATGGCAGGAAAGGGCCCTTTAAACTATCAGCTGGCAAGTGGCAGGGGGGAATCCCCCCTGCCACCTGCCACCTGCCAGCTGATAGTTTAAAGGGATCTTTAAAGGGCCAGGTAAGTGGGTTTGAGAGGAGGGGGGCTAAGTGGGGGTGGGTGGGGGTGAGGGGGTTCTGGTCCCCACAGACAACTAACATGTCCGGGAACAGTTCATGTTCGTCCATGTTCGTTGTTCGTTGATGGCACCGAACAACGAACAGGGTTTTCGGGGGGTTTTTTTCCGTTCGTGCCCATGTCTAATTATGAATGGGTATGGTTTGGGAGTCTGGCTGGCAAACTGGGAAGTCTAGAAAATTAGAGAATCTCTTGTCATCTTAAACAATAACACTTAATTGTGGCAAAATCAAAGAGTCCAGTAGCACCTTTAAGACTAACCAACTTTATTGTAGCATAAGCTTTCAAGAATCACAGTTCTCTTCATCAGATGCATCTGACGAAGAGAACTGTGATTCTCGAAAGCTTATGCTACAATAAATTTGGTTAGTATTAAAGGTGCTACTGGACTCTTTTTGATTTTGCTGCTACAGACTAACACGGCTAACTCCTCTGCATCTATGACTTAATTGTGGCATAAGCTTTCATGGGCTAGGGCTCACAATCATGTTTATCACTTGATCTTTTAGTCCATATTTTTCAGAACTGTAACAAACTAAAATGAAGGAAGAAATAGAAGGGATATGGGAAGAGGAGAACTAGTTCCAAGGCATAGAGCTGCAGTGAGAATGTGTCTGGTTTTCCTGTATCTGAATCTTTCATACTTTCAGAGGAGTTGGCCATATTAGTCTGTAGTTGCAAAATAGTAAAGAGTCCAGTAGCACCTTTAAGACTAACCAACTTTAATGTAGCATAAGCTTTTGAGAGCCACAGCTCCTTTCATCAGATGCTTCTGATGAAGGAAGCTGTGGCTCTTGAAAGCTTATGCTACCATAAAGTTGGTTAGTCTTAAAGGTTCTACTGGACTCTTTACTTCAGTGTCTTATCTTTTATACTAATTGGTAACATTTGAAACAAAAAATTGATTTTCGGTAAAACATTCATTTTAATCGCTAAAATCCTTCCAATCCAAGACAGATTTAATTTACACCATCTTTCCAAGTGTTTTTGAATTCTCCTCCAGAATGTTTCATAATTATCTCTAAACAAGGTGTCCTTATGTCTTGTTAGATAAATGCCTAAATATTTCACTGGGTTTGCTGCTATCTCACATCCTGATACTTCTTGGATTCTTTCTTCCTCGTGCTTTGTTAAAAATTTAGGGATAATTTTTGTTTTTTTCTTCTTAATTTTAAATTCTGAATATTTACCGAACTTCATAAGCTATTCCATCACATCAAGTATTGTCTCCTGAGGGTTCAGAATTGTCAAAACCACGTTGTCTGCTTAGCATTTCAATTTGAATTCTTCATTGTCCACTTTTAAAACTTTGATTTTGGGGTCTTGCCTTATCTTTGAAGCTAGAATTTCCATTGCCAATATGAATAGTTGTGGTGACAAAAGGGAATCCTTGTCTAGTACCCTTTTCTATTTGCAGTTCTTCTGTCAATACTCCATTAATTAAAATCTTTGCTTTTTGCTTTGCATAAATTCCTTTTATCCAATTTTCAAACTTAAGGCCAATACATAAATTTTGTATTATTTTTTGCAAAAAAGTCCAAAAAAGGTTATCAAATGCTTTTTCAGCGTCCAGAAAGACAAATACAAACTTATGTCCTTTTTTCTCCACTAATTCCATTGCATCAATTACAAATCGAATGTTTTCTTTCATGTATCTCTTCAGCACAAAGCCCGTCTGATCAGGATGTAGTATGTTCATTATGCTTTTTCTTAGTCTCTCTGCTAAAATGAAGGTAAATAATTTGTAATCCATGTTCAGCAGCGAGATTGGTCTGTATGATTGTGGCAACATCGCATCGTTTCCTTCTTTAGGAATCAGCGTTATATGTGCCTCTTGCCATGATTCAGGCAAAATCCTATCTTCACTTATTTTATTCATCACTTTTTGGAGCGCCAGGGCCAGCTCTTCTTCAAAACATTTGTAATACATAGCTGTTAGCCTGTCCAGACCGGGTGCTTTATCTTTTTTCAAACTTTTTATCATTTGTGAGATCTCTTGCATTGTTATATTACGATTCAACACTTCTTTGTCTTCTAACTTAAACTTTGGAAGTATCATTTCTTTAATATAATCCTCAAGTCCTTGTTCCATGAGAGATTCTTTTTTATATAATTCAGAAAAATAAGATGTAAATAATTTATGTATTTCTTTTTCTACATAGGTGATTCCATCTTGCTTTTTAACTGCTGAGATCCTTCTTTTCTCTGTTTCTTTTCTTAAATGATGGGCCAGAAAACGACCTGGTTTATTTGCATGTTCAAAATGTTTCTGCTTCATGAAGCTTAACTTCTGCATTTCTTCAACTTGCAAAAAGTTCAGTTGATTTATTAATTGCTTAATTTCAGTTAATATTGTCTTCTTAAGTGATTTTTATGCTGTTCTGTTGAATTTTAGCTACAATTTCATTCATCTGCTTTGTTTTCTCCTTCCTTTTTTTTTTGATGTCAAGGCTTTCAGGTTTCCTCTCGTAAAAGCTTTACTTGCTTCCCATACTGTAGTAATGGAGACATTATTAGTACAGTTCAGTCTGAGAAACTTTTCTAAGTCTTTCTTGCACTTCTTAACAATATCATTTTATAATAATATATTATCGTTCAGCCTCCATCTTCTATTCTTGCACTCTTCTTGCCACTTTATCAGCAGGGAGTTATGATCTGCATAGATTTTTGGTTGTATCTCTACTTTATTTGATATGTGGGGGAAAAAAAGTTTTGGACATCCAACACATATCTATCCTTGAGTATGTTTGATGTCTATCTGAGAAGAAGGTATAATTCCTGACTTTGGGATTTAAAGATCTCCATGCATCCGTCAAATGTAATGTTTTCATATAGTTGTTAACACTTTTGGGTAGTTTCCCTCCCCTTGTTCTTTTTGATCGGTCCATCTTAGGGTCCAACACTCCATTCATATCTCCACAAATAATAATATCTCCTTCTTGAAAATCTGTCAGTTTATCAAAAAAATTACCATAGAATTTTTCTTAGCAGTGTTTGGTGCATAGATTGTAACTAAAGTATAGATTCTCCCTCCTGGATGCTTGATTTTCAGCAGACTTTGTGAAATATCTTGAAAAACTTGTATTTCTGATCCTAAGATTTTCCGTGGATTCTCTCTTTGTTTCTTCAAAAACAAATCTCTCATTTTCTTATGTGTAAATTTTACCAATATGTCCCATGGCCTCTTGCTTTTGCCCCCAAATTTTGAATAAACCCTATATACTTGGTCTATCTCTAAACAGTCTTCCTCAATCACAATAATGATCTTGTAATAGCCCTCTGAATTCATCTTCCAAATCTTTTTTCCCCAAATCTTCTGGGACAGATTGAAATTGCAAACTTGAAGATCTGGTTTGTACTTCCAGCGTTTCAATTTTTTGATCTGCTAGTTCCAGTTGTTGGTTTAGGGCCTCTTGTCTCAATTTAAGATCTCTGTAATGCTCTTTCACTGTCTCAATTTCTTGAGTGTTTTTCTGCACTGTTTTTTGAACTTCCCGTAGTCCTGCAGCAAATTCTTTCTTCAAAGCTGAAATGTGTTTCTTTATCTTGTCATATGGATTCTGACCTTCTTGTTTAATATTCTGTTGTATGCGTTCTTCCAATTCTTTAAACAAATTTTGGGATGTAATAGTTTGGGAGTGTACTGCTAAATTCTGCTGAATTCTATCCATTAAATCTTGAGAGTCAAAGTCATCATCATCACTATCTCCTTTTTTCTTTTCCTTTTTTCTCCTGGTTGTCATTTTTTGAAGTCTATTTAATCTTTGTTCCAAAAAGATCTCATACAAGCTTCTCATATATTCCACGTCACATGCTTACTATAAGGCTTGTAATCCTATCTTGACTGGTCTGTGGAAATTTAACACAGCTAAAAACTAGGCTACTAAATGTTAAATATTAATTGAAAATGAACAGGAAGAGTATCAATATAACATGGAAATAGTTGATGGTTAGGGCAGAATAGTAATTGTTTTATTATTGCTACCAATAATGACTATTAATAGCAAATCATAATTAAAGCAGAGTAAAAGAGAGAAAATAAAGTAAAGTATAGTATATAACAAGCAGAAACCACTGAGTAGTAACTAATATTAATTTATATTAATTTATTAATATTAATATTAATTTATTAATATTATTAATCCAAATGTCTTATATATATTCATATATATATATTCATATATAAGATTATTAGACCATTAGTATCTTAATAGATTAAGCACTCCAAAACTATAAAAATTAAAAAAAAATATTTTGTCCAGTAGATGGTGTAAAGAGAAAACCTTATGTTTAAAAGCATATGAGAAGCCCTTTTGAAAGCTGGTTTGGAGGCTTCCTTGGCTAGAGAAATTTCCTCCTCCCTTTTTGGAGAGACCTTTCACTTCTGGCTAGCAATAAGTTACTTATGCTTCTGTCCTTGAGTCAAGATAAGCTGTTCTTGTTGGCTAATTGGTAATTAACTTCGCACCTGTAGATTTGGGTCATGTGCCAAGAGCTGCATACTTGCAACACTACCATTTTCGCACTTGCCAGGTGATGTAGTCAAGCTAGAAACGGGTGTGGTTTCAGGCCTGCCTCGCTTTGGTTCCAGCTTGAACCAATATAAACTGGCTGTTAAATAATATAAGCTTGTGGTGGGTGTCTATCTCAGACCTCTGCCCATGCTCTTTTGCTTTACTTCTGGCTCTATCTGATGAGAAGGACTGAAGCTCCATCTTTTGCTTTGGCTATTTTGTGAACCCTTTACCAGGGATTTTTGCTTGCTATGCTTGAGAAACCAACTTGCTTTACCTCCTAAGAATTCAGTGTAGTATGTAGAGTGTACTGCTGTAGATCATTTTTTTGTGTGTGCACTCACTTTGGGTCTTATGTGTGATAGCCTTGCACCTTGAATTAATAAACCTTTCTATTTTTACCTTGTGTGGGTTATTAAGATTCTGAAGCCTCACTGCTATAAAACCTTTGTTGAACTCACCCTATGTGTGCTTGAGATCCACCTACCAAACAACTGTTCTTTGGCTGTGAACTCTGCCTGCAAACTTGCCCTTGTAAGGTAAACTTTGCTGTAGCTAATTCCCTAATAGGCTCTGGAGCTTTGCTCCCTAACTCCTTAGCCTGGGGAGAGACTGGGGAGCTGGTGGCAGCTTATCTAGTATGTTATTTGCAACAGGACTTTCCAGGCAGCCTGTGTCCCTTCCCCTTAGCTGGGCTGGGCCTCAGGGGTCTGGAACTCCTCTACAGATGAAAATGTATTTCACTTATTCCATCTTCTATTCTTAGGCCATCAAAATAAGGAAGAGGCTTTAGTTCATTCGTCCAAAAAAACCCCACCAAAAACAAAAACAAAGAAAAAAGTCAGAGAGAGAGATAGAGAACAAAAGGGAGTGCTAAGTTTAGTTCACGCAGGGCCAAAAAGAGAAAAGAAAGGCTTTTTCCATAAAAAACAGCCAAATCCAGTTTTTTCTCTGTAGCAGTTCAGTATAAGCAATTATTCCAAGATGGAGGAGCCACTTCAGTATGACGCAGTTACACTAAACAGATCCCACAGACTTTAAAAAACCTTTACTTTAAATGCAAAGTCTTATAACATCTGATCGCTTCCATACCCCATTCTTATCTCCCCTTTCCCAGATGATAGATTGTTTGTCTCAGCCTCCCTCTCTCCGAGGAGCCAGGAGGCAGCGAGGGGGTGGTGTGGGGGAGGAGAGCTGAGGAAATTAATGACTGTGTTGCAAATTATTCTTCTGCCTTCATCTTTTAGTACATTAAATACTTCTGAACAAATGATCTTCATATTGGGAAAGGTAGAGTTAAAGGAGGGAATAACAGACTGGGAAAGAAACAGTAGCGTGTGTGGGAGCCGAGCTTATGGCTATTCCAAGCTTCTGACTTACTCAGATCATGCTGTTGAAAGCCGAATGAGATTCTCCTTCCCTTCTCCAACCTTCATCCGACAGCTTTAGATAGTTCAGAAGCTGATAGCACTCCTTCAGCATTGTATTTGACGCCTCTTGTAAGTTAGAACTCAGGAGCTGGTGAAAACTCCATCTGTGCAGCCCAGCACCATCCCACGTGATCCAACTCTTTACTTTTTTTTAAATACTTTCTACTCTGAACATGTTTTTGCCAAAGAATGGTGGCTAGGAGTCAGAACCATTGGGTTATTATTTGTACTTCACATCATTAATACATTTATAAGATTATGCCCTCCCCCTTTTTTTGAGGATCATCCATTTTAAATGAAGAGCAAAAGTGCCAAAGGAATGAACACTCAGGTTGCAAAAGAACCAAATCTAGCCAGAGTAAAAGGACTGATATCTGTTTTGAATTGGATGGGAAGCAGGGGGGAAGGAGAGGAAAGAAAACTTCATATTAAGATTTGTTATCAAATGCAACATAACATATTGTGGTGGCCACTGTTATTAAAAAGTTATTTGAAACAGTTTTGATGGGCATTATCAGTTCTGTCTGGGTAAGAATTGAAACTGAATAAAAATCATTTTTCAAAAAGTATATAAAATTACAGCACAAATAATATGAATAATGTATACTTTGAATATGTACACATTTGTTACCTCCTAAAAAGACTCCATATGAAGAGTTAAATAAATTTCTTAAAAAGTTATGAATATTTTGAAAACAAATCTAAGGCAGTAGAAATAAAAGTGTGTGCAAGCAAGTCATCAATATGCCTTAAGTTCAACCCCACAAACTCGATGAATATGTAATCTTGGAGTTTACAGTATGATGCTATACTGTCCCATGTTTCCCACTCTTGGCTGCTATGACAATATTTTCACATTTAACTTCATTTTTGCTCCTGTGGGAACCCAAGTAATCTAACCTTTGCTCTCCCCTCAGCTTGCAATTAGTGACACTTCATCATGATTCAGATAGGTTTCATTGATATATCCTCTTTTTATATTCTTGTATATAGTGGTGTCATCTACCTCTCAAATTATTGCCATACCTTAAGATTTCCTTTCTTTCTTCTCTGCCATTGTTCCCACCCCAGCCCATCTTTTAAAAATCTGAAACTGCCTACCTCTTGTTGCAGCCATCTTCTTCTCCCCTTTTTGTTCATTCATATGTGCCACTTTTACTAAATGGCCCAAAATACTATCGATATTGATGCAGCTCCTTCTATTCCTTTCTTAGGCAGGTGGCTGAGTAATAGGTCAGAATGGTAGACTGATATTTTATCAATGAAAGTTAATGGTAAGCCATGATTTCCTGATAGGTGGAGGGAATCTTTGCATGATGAATGATTTACCTGCCAGAACTTGAAAGAGGTCAAACGTGCACACACACATGCACTGAGTTGAAGGGAAGGGAAGAGACAGTGTGTGTGTGTGTGTGAGAGAGAGAATGAGTTAATGGAACAAAACTTCATAGTTTAGAAGAGACAGAGGCCGTTTCCCCATGGTCTAAAAATAGCGCAATACTTAAGGAATGCTGCTGGCTTAGAATCATAGAATCATAGAGTTGGAAGGGGCCATACAGACCATCTAGTCCAACCCCCTGCCCAGTGCAGGATCAGCCTAAAGCATCTCTGACAAGTATTCATCCAGCCTCTTCTTGAAAACTGCCAGTGAAGGGGAGCTCACCACCTCCCTAGGCAGCTGATTCCACTTTTGAACTACTCTGACTGTGAAAAAGTTTTTCCTAATATCCAGTCGGTACCTTTGTGCATGTAGTTTTAGCCCATTGCTTCGCATCCTACCCTCTGCTGCCAACTGGAACAGCTCTTTGCCCTCCTCTAAATGACAGCCTTTCAAATATTTAAAGAGAGCAAATGTCCCCCCTCAACCTCCTCTTCTCCAAACTAAACATTCCCAAGCCCCTCAGCCTTTCCTCGTAGGGCTCAGTCTCCAGACCCCTGATCATTCTTGTCGCTCTCCTCTGCACCCTCTCAATTTTGTCCACATCCTTTTTGAAGTGAGGCCTCCAGAACTGCACACAATACTCCAGGTGTGGCCTGACCAAGGCAGTATAGAGAGGGGCTATGACCTCCTGCGATTTCAATGCTATGGCCCCTTTGATACAACCCAGGATTGAATTAGCCTTTTTTGCCACTGCATCACACTGACTGCTCATATTCAGTTTACAGTCCACTCTTACCCCAAGATCCCTTTCACATATACTACTGCCCAGAAGTGTATCCCCCATCCAGTATTTGTGCTTCTCATTTTTGTGGCCCAGATGTAATACTGTGCACTTGTCTTTGTTGAATTGCATCCTATTCACACCTGCCCACTTCTCCAGAGTATTCAGGTCTTGTTGAATTTTAATTCTATCTTCTTGGGTGTTTGCTACCCCTCCCAATTTGGTGTCATCAGCAAATTTAATGAGCAGCTCTTCCACTCCTTCATCCAGATCATTGATAAAAATATTGAAAAGTACCGGGCCCAAAACCGAGCCCTGCGGCACCCCACTGGACACCTCCCTCCAATCTGATGAAACGCCGTTGACCACCACTCTTTGAGTGCGGTCCTCCAACCAGTTCCCTATCCACCGAAGTGTCCTATAGTCCACTCCACAGTCTTCCAGTTTGCCCATCAGAATGTCATGGGGGACCTTATCAAAAGCTTTACTGAAATCCAGATAAATCACGTCAACAGAGTTCCCCCGATCCAGTAAGCTGGTCACTCGATCAAAGAAGGAAACCAGGTTGGTCTGGCAAGATCTGTTTGGAACAAAACCATGTTGATTTCCCCGGATCACTGAGCGGTCCTTCAGATGCTTACAGATTGATCCCTTTAAAATCTGTTCTAATATCTTCCCAGCTACAGAAGTCAGACTGACCGGCCTGTAGTTTCCCGGGTCATCCTTCCTCCCTTTCTTAAAGATTGGGATAACATTCGCTCTTCTCCAATCTTGTGGCACATCCCTAGTCCTCTAGGAGGCCTTGAAGATGATGGACAGGGGTTCTGCAAGTTCTCTGGAAAGTTCTTTCAGCACTCTTGGGTGCACCCCATCCGGCCCAGGGGATTTGTATTCATCCAGTGCAGCCAGATGCCTCTCCACTACCTCTCTCTCTACCTCTTCTTCACATGATTTCACATGATTTCTGTTGTCACTTATTTACAAAACACAGCAAAAAGGCCATCATCACTGCCTACCTCTGTTTTGGAAATGGGTGATGTCAGAAATCGTGCAAGGAAGCTGGCAGTTTTCCATGAGTATTGCACTATTTTCAGACCATGGGGAAACAGCCAGAGTTGTGAGTTGATCTGGCCGAACATGAAGCACTCTGATACGTCAAAGCTATAAATTCTGAGTATCTAGTTTGTTTTAGCAATCTGCTTCTACTCATGCTCTGCAAATATTACATACATCTTTTGCATGCATAAAGGCTCATCAAGTTGCATCTGACTTATGGTGTCTGCTGCTGGAGGTTTCAAGGCAAGAGATGAAGAGAGGTGATTTGCCATAGCAACCCTGGTCTTCCTTTGTGGTCTCCTATCCAAATACTAACCAGGGCTGACCCTGCTCTGCTTTCGAGAACTGATGAGGTCGGGCTTCCTTGGGCCATCTTAAACTTCCAGTATTGTCTCACTCCACAGAAACCAAACTACCAGGAACGTTTCACTTTTGGGGAAGTGGAGAACATATAACAATATTAACAACCTGAGACCACTCCAATCCTCCCTTTCCAGGTTTCACTTTCAAATTTCCCCAAGTGTGTGCCAGAGAAACCTGAAGAGGAAGGGCATTCCATGTATGGGGTATCACCACTGAAAAGGCCCTGTCATTGTTCACCAGCTGCCTCACATCTGAAGGTGGAAGCAGATAGCATGGCTGCTGGGGAAGGTCTGAGCTGGCATATTGGATAGTATGCGAGAAGGTGTTAGCAGTCAGACCCCTCCTCCTGCTGAGGGGCAGTTCATAGATATAAAATCATAAACACCCTTCCTCATATAGCATACGTGCTAGATACTGCCTGGCCTGATATAAATCAAAATGGATGCCAGCCAGGTAGGAGCCTGGAAAATATTTCAAAAAGGAGATTCAGAGTGGCTGGCTGACTAATGGCCCCCTCCACGACCTGGGGAGATGCATAATTTAAGTCAAAGAAGTCTCCCAAGAAACTCCTGACTAATCTTATTCATGCCTGGCCTTACTTCCTCTCACTCATTTACTCTAGTCAAACATCATCTAATCATATTCACCAAGCTTTGTAGCTTTTCCCATCCAGTACTCATAGGGTCATCAAGCACCATCTACATCTATACACCTTTGGTGGATCCATCAAGCCTCTCTCACCTCATTATCCACCTCCAGAAAACCCATTGAGTTTGTTTTGGGGACAAATATGCCAGCTTGTCCCAGGGAGCATTTTGCCCTACCCACCAGTATGTGTGGACTCCCTAGCCACCAGTACACATGTGTGGGTCTTTGGATTCGAACACACACACCCAAATCCATTTGAACCTTCTTTTCTTCTCCGTGAAACACTGGTCATTTTGCTGCTGCCTCTGTGGACCCCAAGACTGGTAACTATAGCCTTCCTTGAAACTGCTTTATCCCCTCTTTTCCTCCCTGATTTCCTCTTAGTTAGCCTCATATGTGTGTTGTTTGTGGTGTTTGTATGCTTGCCCTTTTATTTCTCTTTTAATTAAAAAAACCCTTTCCAGTTGAACATCTAGCTGGTTCATTTCAAGAGGTCTCTTAAGGGAATAATCCCCATAAACATAGATGGAGAATCTCAGTTACCCCCTCTCACTTCATCTCCTTTAAGCTTATACATAATTTCTAAATTGTTCTTTACACCCTGCCATAGTGATTGGGAGACTGAAAAAGTGTTGGAAAATGTAAGATTTTTAGCTTTTACTCATAATAGATTTTCATACTTCTTCTATTATATACTTTTCAATATCCTTCTTATTTGCTATGATTTTCTTTCTGGAATTTAATTATGTAAAAGAGTAGCTTTCCAATGTCCTTGATGTTTTACTATGATGAGGTAGAACTACTCATTCTTTACCTATGGATTCATACAAACTAGAAGCAAGATGGTTTCCCTTCCGGCTGACATGTACCTTTCTGGGTTATACAACTGAATTCATTCAGATACTGAAGGGCTGGGACGATGACTGGCACTTGCTTCCTCAAGCACTGCGCATATGCTTATTGGACCTTTAGCTAGTGCAGTACTATTAGTCACACCAACATCCAAGGGGCATATTCCCTTCTTCCTGTAGTAGGAATGGAGAATCTGCTCTTTCCTGGTAAGAGAGGTAGAGAGCAATGAGGGTTTCTTTTTCCACTTAGAAACACCAGCAGATCCTCTGGATTTGGCTGCTGTTTGAGTGTACCAAGTTCATACATGGGTGGGACTTGAAATAAGAAAAACCAACTGAAAAACTATAAATAAACCCAACATCCATTTATAATATATGCACAAAATAAATTACTTAATCCACAATTTAAACAACAGTTAGATTGTGGCAGGTACAGACTACTAATCAAACTCTAAATTTGCCCAGTGCTTATAATTCTCCAATGACATCTAAAAATTAAACACTTCCTTATAATTTAATAAAGTTTTCAGCTCTCTTTTGCCTCAATTCTATTCAATTGTAATGCATGAAAATATAGTAGATCTGGCATTTACATACTTTTGTGTCACTGCCGCTCCAAAACTCTCAAAATGTCTTACCACACTGGTTCCATGAAAGAATTTTATTTGAAGTTTACACAGGAAAAACCCTCACAAAGAGAAACACAAACTATTATATAAAACAGGAACATATGTTCTGAATTAAATCTATGGAAAAGGAACAACTTCATTTTATTTCTTATGGAGCAACAAATATGATTCATTATGGACCAATAAATATGATTGTATTATATTTAATACAATCACTTTGCATACATCATTAACAGATCTGCAGCCTCAGACTTCTCCTGTTGGATTAACAGCTGCTATATCCCCCTGGCAGAGGAACAGCTGATACAACTAAAAGCACACAAATTCCCCATTGCTCCCTCACTTTAGTTTTTGTCATCTTTCCTTGTGATTACCCCTGCCCCCAACCCTCAATTTCCACAGTCAAAACCAATGGTTAGATTATAACCTTTTCCCCAAGACACAACTTCTGTTAACTGGTTGAGAACTCTTATTGGCACCTGTGTAGCTGAGGTAAATTTCACTGCTTTGTTGTACAGGCGGGGTTTAAACAGGAGCTTCTTCACTGCAGAATACCAAGAGGCTAAAGGGAGATAATGTCACCTCAGTTTTAAGCCTTACTACCCCTCACTGTGGAAAGTCCTAAATAAATTTGAGCTACAAATAATTTCCTCTCTGAATGTCAAGACTGCCTGTATGGTAACCATATACAGTTATCTACCTCATATTAAAGAAAATTAAGTAATTAATTACCACCTCCCCCACCCTGCAGCTTTACCAACACAGTTCTGAATCTTAATACTCTGGTATTATGCCCTACAACACCTCTTGAGAGAAGAATATATGTAGGTACACTGTTTAATCAACGAAGAATTCACAGTACAATTATAAGTAAATCATTTTTCCCTGGATAGTGAATGGTATTTTATATTACAGCTATACGGCTTCTTCTAAGACTTACATGCATGCATACTTATGATGTCTACTATTACATAAATTGGGGTTAGGAGGCAATAATCTAGCATTAACTACTCAGCTACATTTGACGTTAAGCACATAGGTAATTTCCTTGTTTTTTAAAAAATGTTTTAGTCTGCTAAATAGCCCATTGCTTGGAAGTTACAGGACGGTACCTACACACAGATACCACTCGGTATATTCTTAACAGTGTGTAAAAGTGCTACTGTTAGTCCTGCTATGTGGCATCACCAGGTTGTGCCCCATTATCAGGCCACACCCAAAACATCTCAGGGTTGGAGAGGAGCTGGCAATCCTACCCTCAAGTGTACTCATACTTGATCACCATAAATATTCTGGTTATGGGCTTGACCTTATTATGCACCAGATTCAGTTCTACTGATGAACCCTCCCCTTCACTCAAAGTTGCCTGGTAGTTGCACAAGGACATTGGTGGCTCTAGGAAACATGAGTCCATTCAACATAGTTTCCCCATGTTCCTTATTCCAACTTAATGAACTCAGCAGCTCTGGGTGACTATTTCCCAGGGCTCCTTGTTTCTGGCAGTTGTTGCAGTATTCTAGACACCTTGATAGAAGCAGGTAGAAAAAGAGAAAGCACAAAATAAAGAGACCTTGCTGCTCTCAGCACATCCTATTTCCCATTGCCGAGTAAGTTAAAGAGAAACTAAATGAGTTGGTGGATGAGCCTTGCAGATCTACTCTCATTTGCAACAGCTTGTGATACTTCAGAAGAATAAGGAAAAAAATCTTGGGAGCACAGAGGTGGGGAAAATCTCTCTCTCACACACGTACATACACACATGTACACACACACACAAATGTATGTATGTATTAAGTTCTGCATTGATGCTGATGAGTTACTTGGGTGTCACGACCATGGACACCTAAGAAAAATGGTTTCAAAAAGATCATCTCTCCTTGAAATGTAATGACAAATCTCTTTTGAATGTTCTATCAGAAAATTAAGATCTCCCAAGAACTTGCTAGCACTCAAGAAGGAGCACCAAGATTCTGTTAGTGAATACTTTCTTCTGGATAAGGAGGAAAGGAAACCACCATACAAACACACTGAAATTTGTATTTGGTAGAAAAGGAAAGTCAACATCAGAAGTCAAGAAGTTATGCATTTTGGGTTCACAAACTCGGTGAATGAGGTTTTAGAAACAATTTAACTCCGCAAAATAAGAGAAACTCTCAAAGAAATTTGTTTCACTTCAGCAAGATTGTATTTAAATGTGGTGTGTGTTCATTTGTTCAGTACTTTATTTGAGTAACTTATAAATGTAGATACATTTTTTTTCTTAGAAAATAACATTATGTCATGCTTCTATATTTGCATTTAGGATTCTTTTCATTCCATTAAAAAGGTCTAATTTTGTCACCATAGTTTAAATAATGCATGAGAAGTATTAAAATAATTTATTTTCCAGTCAGAGCTGTCAGCTAAAAATAGGGTGTATCTTTAAAATATTCTGCTGTAAAAATATAAAAAGACATATTTTGATAGTAACTCAGTGTATATAAAATACTAAACTAAAATGATCCTACATTGGCTTCCAACACAAGTATTTTTTAAAATTAAACTTTAGTCCAATTTTTGTGATTGCATGATAACTCTGGTGATTTTTGTGAAAATGAAGTTCCTCTTTCTCTTCATGAAAACTGAACAATTTACAAGGATACAAAATAGCCAGTCTGGATTTATTTATATGTTTTGTCATTAGGCTTGACATTCCCCCTATGTGGGTGGGGGAATCCTTGACCCCTAGCCTCTCCCCCCTCCTGGCTGCCAGGGGGAAGAAAGGTACGAGAATGCCATGCTGGAGGTGAAGCATGTTCCTACGTGCTTCATAATGCCCCCACATGCGCACATGTTGCACCAGAAAGACATCATTCCTGGCACAGTGCAGAAGTAATGGGTTGCGCTGAAGGCCAATCGATTGAAAATCAGCCCCAGATTTAGCATTTGGGGCCAAATTTCACTCAATCGCCTCCTGGCACGACCCATTACTTCTGTGTTGTGCCAGGAATGATGTTAGCATGCGCACACAAAGTGTGAGTGAGCAGTAAGTCTCATTCCTGCACAACTCCCCCCATGCCCCCCATTCCCCAGTTTGGCCCCCTAGAGACCTCACAATCCTATTTGTCAAAGAACTGATGGCATTTATTGGGGTTATTGAATCTAAAGATTATTAATGATACTTAATTTTCCAGAATGGTAGAAAGATACATTTATTTAAATATTCTAAATGCTTTAAAGCCTACACTTTCACAGGTCAGTCTTGGCTTATTCAGCCCATCTTAATCCAGTGGCTTTAATTAGAAACTAAACTGCCAAGAAGATGAGCCCAGCATTGCCAGAATTATATAGACCTTCTGTCTATCTTGTGAACTTTGTGTACTTTAATCCTTAAAAATGGAATTAGAGTTTGTGATTTATGACAGATGTAGCCAATTCAGTGTATGTTATTTTAGAATAAGCTCCACTGTGGATGATGGGGCTGTCTTAAGTAAGAAAATATATGACTGAAGTTCTAAGAAGGCTGCAGTAATGTCAGTTCAAGGCTTTCTGCTAGGGTTGGCCATCAAGAAAAGAAATTATTATAAATCCGTATCCAGGCTTGGGCAGGGGGAATTGTTTAACCATGATTTATTATTTGCAAGTAGGTCCTTATTGCTTCAGAATTCAAATCTGTTTGCTTTTTTTGGATTCACAGTTCAGGATCATTATGTTCAATGGGGAATATATACAAGGGCCTGGGGTAGCAGTTTATAAAAATGATGGCACTAAGTTTGCCAAGAACACAGTTCTCCCCCTCTAATATAAAGACCTCTTACTTTAATGCAAAATGAATAAAGGGGTTTGATTTTATAGATCCCCCTGAAGTAGATGCCTCTTGGCACTGTTGCACTTCTCTCTACTGATTACTGGAAGGGGGAAATGGCAGTAAAATGGTATTCTAGCAGGAAAGTACCAGCTGGCCACTGGCATTAAAACAACAACAAAAACCCACCTGTCTGCATTAATTTTATTTTCCTACTCGTACAGTGACTGACTGACTGACTGACTGACATTTTTGTTAGCTTTTCACTGAAAAATATGTGTTCATCCTTCCTTGTTGTGTCTGTTGTTTGTTCCTTTTCACAAAGGCTTACTTTGCAGACCCCCACCCCCACCCCTGTCCTGCAGATCCATTACACCCTATGGAGGACTTTTTTGCGGGGTAGTGGTGGTGGTTAAGTGGCTGCTTTTCAACTGGATAACACCAAAATTGCAGTGGAGCTAGTCCTGCCTGCCCATGAAAGAACCGCCAAGGAGCCAGTTTGGTGTAGTGGTTAAGAGCACGGGACTCTAATCTGGAGAGCCGTGTTTGATTCCCCACTCCTCCACAAAGCCAGCTGGGTGACCTTGGGCGAGTCACAGTTCTCTGGAGCTCTCTCAGCCCCACCCACCTCACATGGTGATTGTTGTGGGGTAATAATAACACTTTGTAAACTGCTCTGAGTGGGCATTAAGTTGTCCTGAAGGGCGGTATATAAATCGAATGTTATTAAGTGACTTGAACTAAGAGGTCCAATTCTATGGGCTCCTGAACAAGGTGGTCCCATCCATCCTCCACCCCCACAAATGGAGGGAAGAATTGTGGCTCTCTGTCTCCAAAAGTGATTGGTTCAGATTACTCTATGCTCCTCCTCTGCAAGGATCCAATTGAAAGGGGAAAATGACATTGCCCAGGCAATCAGTAGAATCAATGGGAAATATAAGGGTAGGTTGCATTGCTGGTAAGCTCGTAGACTTTTTTAAAAAAATGGATAGTTCAGGGAAGGGAGGTTTAATAATTCCCAGGTATCTTGAATCTGTGTTACCATTCCACAAAATCATGGTAATGATGACCCCCAACAGTGATTACTTTGTATATCTGCAGCTCAGGAATTTCATAATTCACACCCCTACTGCCTGTCCACTTCTGTTCAGATGTTTCTTCTGAGGCAAAGTTGCTATCAGAATGAGTTATGGTTAATATGCCCAATCTGCTGGTTTAGTTTGTTCTTGCTTGCTGATCAGAAACAGAGAACAGATCATTTCCCAAGATGTATTGTCGAAGGCTTTCACGGCCGGAGAACGATGGTTGTTGTGGGTTTTCCGGGCTGTATTGCCGTGGTCTTGGCATTGTAGTTCCTGACGTTTCGCCAGCAGCTGTGGCTGGCATCTTCAGAGGTGTAGCACCAAAAGATCTGAGAGATCTCTGTCTTTTGGTGCTACACCTCTGAAGATGCCAGCCACAGCTGCTGGCGAAACGTCAGGAACTACAATGCCAAGACCACGGCAATACAGCCCGGAAAACCCACAACAACCATCATTTCCCAAGATGTTTGTATGAATCCAAATGAATTTAGTTGTCTTTGTCTGTGTGATTATGTGGCTTTCCCACTGTTGCTTTCCCACTGCCATAACCTCCAGTTGTTAAAAGACATAGTTAAACAAGTACAGCCTTATTAATCTGATGCCACTGTATATCTACCCATGAACCCAGATAATCTTGAAATCAGTTCTTGCAATCACTTCACCTACGGATGCCAGTGATGGTGTAGACATAAGTAGCAGGTACAAATAGCAAACAACACAATGTATCTAATGTCAGTCATTTCAAGAATACATCCCACAGCACAGGAGCAGAGGGGATAAACTGCAAGTGACTGACAAAGTAGGTAACCTTAATGACCAGAATTGGGGATACATGTCTGCTCTCATAACTGAGAAGATTTAGTTAAGTTTGTCATTTGTAACTTATTGCTAAGGCATGACCTTGCCCTGTAGCACAAGTGGATACTGCTCAAATGTAAGGCTACTCAGTATGGTACTTGAGACAAATTTAGACAAAAAGCATAAAGATGATCTGATCAGGAGCTTGTCTCACATTTAACTTAGGAAGTTTGATAAAGGTAGGTATGCCTGGACATCGTGTTTGTGTCAAAATTTTCAGCATGCCTAACTGTAATGCATGCTTAGGCCATACTTTGCATATACCTGGAGTGGCATGGGACTGCTTCCCTATAATGCATCTGTGATATGCATTTAGATACCAGGACCACGTGGGTAGATCCAATTGTGAGAGTTTTTTCCACATAATTCTTGCTCACCAGGAGGGAGAACATGAGTTATGTGGAAAGGTTCATATGATTGGCCTACTCACATGGTTTCAATATCCATATGTATTCTTTTCTGTGCCAAAATGCATAAAAAGTATGAGTACTTTAGATACAATAAATGAACTTGCAAGACTTTTTCAAGAAGAGTAGTCATTAGAGGTGGGCACGGACTGAAAGACAGACCAAAATTTGACATGGACCAGCCCAGTTCAGTGTTCGCAAACAGGCAGGTCATGTGATGTGTGTTTTTGTCCGAGGTCCGGCCTGGCAGCCTCGGATTCGGGCGGGTCCTGCAACCCCCCCCGCCAAGAGCCACGGCCCGCACGCTCCTTACCTCAGCCCGGCGGCCAGAGGCATTCCCCAGGCCGTGGCTGCAGCTCCGCTCGTCTGCCCACTGACGGGTGCGCCACCGCGGCGGGAGCTCGCCGCCATCACCGCCCTACCAGCACAGGCCTCGGGTGACCCGCGGGCCAGGCAGACTGCGGGGCGGCAGCCTCGGCGGCGGCCCATGATGCAGCCCTGCTGGCAAGGCCGCAAACCAGGAGGCCCCCAGGAGAAGGCCGGGGACAGGCCCACAGCTGGCCAGGGCAGCGCCCAGCAGAGGCGAGGGGAAGGAGGGGGCGGGGCCAACAGGGAGCAGCCGGCTACCTGGCCTCAGCCAGGAGAGGCTGGCCCCTCTGTCCATCAGGGGGGAGGAGGGCAATAGGAAGCTGGAGGGGAGGAGGCTTAGGCCAGGAGGCCAACAGGCTGGGAGCGGGTGGGGCCCGCAGGTGTGGCCACACCTGGCCCAGGTGGTAGGGATGATGATGGGGGCAGGAGCCTGGGAGAGGGGGTGGGGCTGAGGATTGCAGGGAGGGTATTTAGGAGGGCTCTAGCTGCTGGCCAAAGAGGATGGAAGAGGCCAGACTGCCCTGGAGCTAAGGTGCAGCTGGCAGGGTGGAGCCAAGTGCTGACCAGTCCGCCAGTTCAGACAGGGGCCGCCTAGTCTGAGGCCACCAGCGCGGGAACCCTCACACCCGTCTGACCCCCACCGAGCCGGTCAAGGCCCTCAGGATGGACCCGCCGAGGCCGCCAAGCCCGGACCCGCCGCTATCGCCGCCAGGCGGCGCCTCTGCGCGTGACAGTTTTTCACAGACACAACAACTTTTGGGCTGGTCCGTGAAACCAGACATCACAGTACCAAGCAATCAATTCCTTATGCAATGTAGAGGAGTCACCTTCAGATCTTCTGCTGCCTTTGGAACACCAATCTTAGCCCTGAAAACCTTGATAGGCAGCTCTGGCTGCCAACCAGAGAGCTCCCATTATTCTCTATGAGAGCAAGCAGCAGGGCTGCTTTTGAGGGGGAACACTCTGGAATGCCGTTCCGGCAGCTCTAGAATCTGCCCACGTGATTGCTTCCTCCTTTGGCCCTGTGGAGTCTGCAGAGGAGGCTTGGATGTTTTGAGTTCATTCTGCTTTAATGAGAGAGAGAGAGAGAGAGAGAGAGCAAGCAGACGCTGCTCGGGCCTGGGGCTGGCTCTGCAGAGGAGGATTAGCTGCTTTGAGTTCATTCTGTTTTTTTCCCATTCCTCTGTGAGTGAGGGAGTGAGAGAGAGAGAGGGAGAGAGAGAGAGAGAGAGAAAGAGAGATGGGGCCTGGCAGGGCTCTGCAGAGGAGGATAAGCTGCTTTTGAGTTCATTCTGCTTTTTTTTCATTCATGAGAGAGAGAATGAGTGCAAGCAGAGCTGCTGGGGCCAGCTGTCCAGAAGAGGTTAAGCTGCTTTGAGTTAATTCTGCTTTCATTTCATTCAGGGGTTTCTGTGTATGTGTGTGCTGCTTTGAGTTCATTCTGCTTTCATTTTATTCAGGGATTTCTGTGTGTGTGTTGCTTTGAGTTCATTCTGTTTTATTTTCATTGGGGGAGTGGATGGGTGGGGCTGTATGTGTATGTGTGCTGCTTTGAGTTCATTCTGCTTTCTTTTCAGGGGTGGGGCTGTGTGTGTGTGTGTGTGTACATGCTGCTTTGAGTTCATTCTGCTTTGTTTTCATGAGGGTGTGGGTGCTGTGGGGGGCTGTGTGTGTGTGTTTGTGCTGTTTTGATTTCATTCTGATTTCTTTTCATGGGGTGGGTGGGGCTGTGCATGTGTGTGTGCATGTGTGTGTGTTGCTTTCATTCTTTTGTTGACTGAAGTTGACATTGTTATGGTTCCCACAGCTTTTGAATGCAGATTGGTTCTGTGTTAGTTAAATATATCGGTTATGTTTATTTGTATTAGTTAAAATATCAGTTATGGCTATTCCAGTTTTATGTTAGGAATGGATAGCTGTGTCCAAGTCACAGAAGGCTTTCATCAATATATTCATCAGCATATAGATGTTCTTATGTCTTAATATTTATTTATTTATTTATTTATTTATTTATTTATTTATTTATATTTATATTCCATCTTCCCCAAGAAGGGCTCAGGGCAGATTATAGCATCTTAAAACACATTAAAGTTAATTTACACTGTTAAAATCATAATCTAATCTAATCTAATATAATATAATATATATTCAGATGGAGGCAATCAATAGCTGTACCTCAAATGGTTCTCCCCGCCACCAGCTGATCAACATCACTCAAATTGCAGTGGACATATGGGTGTTATGGAAGTTTTTATGAATATTGTTTGTCTGGGACATTGGAATATTTATGAGCATTTTGCAATGTCACAACAGCTTAGCCGTTGGTAAGGTAGAGTTGGCAGGCAACAAAAAAAGCCATTGTAAACTAAGTATAAATCTAGTGCAGCTAAAGTTGAGTATCTTCTTTTGAATTGCTCCAGTAAAGCAAAATCCTCCCTGAAAATTTAATATTCATTAGATTAGGAATTTAAGGCTCTGTGGAATTTTGAGAAAGAATTTTGGATTTTTTTTCTATGCTGGCAGAGGGAATCTGTTAGAATCTAGATTTGTGGGATGAGTTTTAGATTTTTAGAGGCTTTCTCCTTCTTGCATATTTAAAAATGATTCTAAAGAAATGAAATGTTTGGGAAAGGGAATGGAAGGTTTCACTTTTCGTAGAAGATACAGAAAGGGAAAAAACCCTCTTTCATAATAGTGTAATTTTCCAAGCTTACTAACATTTATTTCATCATAATGCATTGTGCTGGGTTCTGGGAAGTGGTGGCACTTCCAAGAGTGATGTCACTTCCCAAAGTGACATCATCGCACATTTCTGGGAGCGCGTGTATGTGCTTTGCACGCGCACATGTGATAATAGAGTTCCACCACCTATTTTCCCAGAAAAAAAGCCCTGGCAAGCAGTGCTGAGCCACTTTTTCACTTTCCAACTGGTTACTGAGGGAGGAACTGCTTACTGAAGGAGTTTTTTTTATTGCATGAGAGGGAGGCTTCGGGCTTGTGCTGCAGCAAGGCTCTGGGAGCAAGCTTACTGGGTATCCTCAGCTGAGGGCTCTCTCCCCTGTTCAATATTTTTTTTATTTTAATTTTTCTTTGCTTGTGGGGTTGTGGGCTAGCCTAGGGTACTGCCCCAACCCAGTCTCAGAGCTGCAATGAGGCTCTCGGTGCAAGCTTATTGTGCTCCTTGAGGGCTCACTCTTCTGTTTCATGTTTTTCCTTTCAATTCTTATTTGATTGTGGGGTGGTGGACTAGGTCTCTGCCCCAACCCAGTCTCAGGGCTGCAGTCAGGAGCTGGGACCAAGCTTATTGGGCTCCTTGAGGGCTCACTCTTCTGTCTCATTTATTCCCAACATGCCAAAGCAAAATAAGAAGGGAGGGCTCTCTCCTAAAGGACAAAATGGCCAGGGAATATTGATGCACCCACACTCCCGGCAAAGGAGCACCCGTGCAAGGAGGAGGTTACAGGGGTTAGCCCTGCAAACAATGAGTGGCACACTCCCCTGCACTCCAACCGCTGGGGGGAGGGGAAACAAAAGAGAACCACCACTCTACAGTGTAGCAGTGCCCCGGGTGCAAACCCCTTCCCTGCTAAGGGCCCTGCTTATCAGGCCACAGAAGGGCAGATAAAGGCACCTAAGCTGCCGAGCGCCCATTCCAACTGCCGCCGCTTGACGCCACGCGGTGCTGCATATGGCAGGTGCCCAGGAAAGCCACGCTGCTGCATTTAAAATGCCACATTTGCCACAGCATGAAGAACTGTGCAACGAAGGAGAGGGGAGGTGCCGAAATCCAACACAGCAGCAAGAACCCTGCAGGGATCAGCTAGCCACCAATGCCGCCGCCGCAACTGGCGAAGGTAAGGAAATGCCACACAGCATCCAACAGTCACTCCTCCTCTGCCTTGCAAACCGAGGCTGGAGAAAAAGCTCTGTAGCACTCGAGCTTGCAATGGTGACTGCATGGAGGCTGGAAGCGGGTTGGCCTATATAGGCCAGGCCACTTCCCCATGGAATACCTGGATGCCCGGGAAACCAGCCATCTCTTCCTCTGTGCAGGAGGGCAAATGGCGGCACCCGGGCGAGCGCACTGTGCGTGCACCAGGAGTGCCATTCCCTTGTGGATATCTCCACCATCACAAGATGATTTATGCTACCGAGCACATTGTTTACAATGCTTTCCATAAATAGCAAGAATGTTACTGCTAGACACTGTGATATTAGGTATTATTTTAGCAGTTTCTCCAGAATATGGTTTTTGCTGCCATGAACAGCACTGAAACTGACTTTGTTATACATAAAACTGATGCATGTCAGTTTTATTAAGCAGAATCAGAAGCGAATCCACATTTGTAATGTACCTTATAACATACTAGCAATAAAGCTCGTTGTGGGGAAAAAAACAACGGGCTCTAGAAAGGGAAAAGTAGGCAGGTGGGCATTGCCTCCTCCTCCACACCGGTTCCCAACCAGGTGAAGGCAGAGGGTGGGCATTGCCACCTGCTCCCTTCTTGATCCTGTCCAGGTGAAGATGAGGAGGGGCATCTGTGCCTGCTTTGTGCCTGATTCCAGTCGACTGAAGGAGGGCAGACATTGCCACGTGCACCGCTCCTGATTCTGGCCAGGTGAAGTAGGGGTGGGCATTGCCACCTGCTCCATTCCTGATCCCGAGTGTGTGAAAGCAGGGAGCAGGCACTGCTACCTGCTCTGCTCCTGATCCTGGCCTGGGTTTCCTGCTGCAGCAGCACCCTCTGTTGGCAAATCAGGATAGGAAGTGAGTCATCTAGAATGCGCTTACTCTTTTATATAGTAGGATAGTGTGTAAAATCCTAGAAATAATTCATTTTATGGGTTTGTTAATCCATATTTTGGATCTCTCTATATTCCTGTATAAAGACATTTAAACTGATTGAATGCAATTGACCAGGCAAACAATTCTAATTATGTAACACTTTACGCTATTTTTCTCACATGTGCTGCTCTCAGCAAACCCAAGAGATGCAGCCTGTTGAATCCTGGCTTTCCTTTTTGTTCATTATAATTATGACACACCATTGCTAAAGGTTGTGAAAATTCCTGTGTTGCATTTTGGGAGCTTTTAGCCGAATTCCTGCATTTGGCAGAGCAAAAGATGGGCAGCTGCCGAATTCTAGCATGCCATCTGGATGGTTTCTTTTTTCACACACCCTGCAGGGACAAGGGATTGTAAATCTGTACTCACTGTTTTTCAAAGGGTTGACAAAAGAATTAAGGAGGTGCATTAGTTTTGACAAGACAAGCTTGCTACCATGCTCATATCCACTGGGTTTTGAGAGAATTTGATTGTTCAGTAGTTGAGGCAGTCAAAGAAGAAGCTAAGAAGGAGGTCAATGAAGAAAGTTATGGCAGAAGAGAAAATTACCTAAAAGGAACACAAGGTTCTATAGAGTAGCTGGAGTCCAGCTTGACACTGTTTTATTTGCCAAGAGATGATGCTCCTAAGACTACTTTGGTGGTAGCAAAATTTGTCTGTCCTTCTATCCCTTGCATCCAAAAAATGATGAAAAAGAACATTTTGTTGCTCAAGATTTGTTAATCGATGAGCTTCAAAGGAATAAAAGAAAGGAAAGGAGTCCATCTTGGGTGAGCACTAGTCACGGATAAGACTGGCCGAAGCAAGTCAGAGCATAATCTCCATTAACACAGACAGCCAGATCCATAGTTCTATTTACAAAGATTTCTTTTAATTAAAATATTTATACCCTATCTTTCCCAAAGAGAAAATATGATAAAACTTCATATAACCACCCTTAAAAATGCTGCAGCCTACATACCATTTAAAATCCTAATAATCCTGGTTAGATCTGTCAGAATGACTTGAGCAAACATTCCGGACAATCATTTTATGTGACTGTAGCTGCAATCCTAATAATACTTTCCTGATAGTAAGCCCCTTGAGTAAAATGGGACTTACTTTTGTGTATACCTGTTTACGGTTGCTCCTGCTCCTGCTGAAATCAGTTCTCAGTTAAATAACCAGCTAAATAAACAAAATAGTTGCTATTAAAAAAAAAGTTTTGCTTTCTTTGTTGGGAATACTCTATAAGGTATATTAAGGTAAAATATAAGGTAAAGTATAATATAATAAATAATAAATATAAAACTAATATCAGCTGCTGAGAGAGGTACTGCAGTATTGTTGTGTAAATGTCCTATAAAGTATTAGAAAACCAGAAACCAAAAGTCAGAAGATTCTAAATATAGTATAAAAATGTATCCCCCAAATTGTTACCTTTACTTCTAATTCCTTGTGTATACTTTTACTTAAAATCATCGAAACTAGAATTCAGCCAAACAAAAGCAAAATCTCATCAGATCCAGAATTTGACTTTAATGAAATCCAAAGATAACACTTTTCACAAAGCTGTGCTTTGCCAGTGTTTTTAAGTTTATTCCAGGAGAATGACTGGAATTGTTGGATAATGCCTGCTGAAAAGCTACTCTCTAAATCCAGCAGGTGAAGATAGGAGGAAAGGGAAATGTTAAAATAAACAACAAAAAAAGACCATCTGAAGCTTCTATAATATTTATGAGAACCATAAAATCTTCTTATAGAGGACAAGAGTCCCTGTAGAATCATTATTCTACTTGACTAATCCCCGGGCATCTCTTTTGAATCCTGTTTAGGAATTATCCCAGCCAGAAGGCAGTAACTTAACACTGAGCATATATGAGCACAAAACTGATAACATAAATCTTACAACATTTTGCCAGAGAATTAATAAATCACGTCAAAAAGTATGTAATTAATAATCTTCTTCCCCACACTAAGTGTTCTTTCAGTGAGTACTTCCAAAGCCAAATATGTAATCACTGTTCTCCGTACATGGAGAAAGTAAATCTGTGAATTAATATTTATCCTGAAGTCCAAATGTGTCCAGTGTGTTTTGAAGCTTTCCCAGTTTAGGTTAAATATTTCTTGTAGCCCTAGTTAGAAGTAGAATTAGGGTATCTCAATGCTGATATTTTTGTTTTTATGCTCAGTTGGACAGTATGTAATGGGTAAATCCTTTCACAATGTACTTGTTTGATATGCTTTTGTCCCTTTTCTCTCACTTTGATGCTGTTGCAATTTAACAAATCTTAATTACAATTTTTAAAAACATGAACAAATAAAGTTAAAAAAAAATCATCTCTCTGTTTGCAACTGGTGAATGGGTCATGATGAGTCCCCCTAATTGAAATGAATGGTTAGATAAGCATGGCTAGGTTCAGCCTGTTAGGCATGTTCTATTGAAGCAAGTTCTATTGAAATAAATAAAACTTGTTGTTTTCAGGCAGAAGTATTTAATATCACAGTGTTCTTACCTGACTAGGATCAAACCACATTAGAGGAAAAGTTTAAACAAACCTTAAATAATAACTATTTTGTCAAAATCCCAATAGTTTTCTTCTTTTTAGTTATTCTGGAAAACTGAAGAAAAATGCTATTTTATGTTCTTATAGATTATTTTATGTCATAAAATAGTCAGAAAATTCTTTATTCCCAACACAGGGCATTTCAAATTTATGTTAGAAAATTTAGCACAGATCAGATGGTTATATATCAAAAAGATAAATCAGAAGTTAGATTTTAGATTAGAAAGTATTATCTGATTGGGTGGCTAAAGCAGTCATTAATGTTAATCATGTTAAACCAAGCAAAGAATTGCAGCCATGTTCTAGAGCTTGATACATGAATTTACTAATAGAGTTAACGCATATTTCTCATTTATTGAATGTTTAGATATTAGAGAAATGCATGGATATTAGATAGTCTAGAGATGATAAAGCATGTATGGTGCAATTTAATCTTGATGGAACAAGGAGATGGGACCATACTAGTGTATGTAGTACAGTGGTAGATTAGTAAATTGGGGCTTTCTTTAAAGGGTACCATTTGCCCACATATTCGGAAAGAAGAGACGGACACAAGGCTTGGGTGAAACAGGGCCTTTTATTGACCAATTCAACATGAACACTTGAACTAGGACTTAACTAACGGCAAGGGTGAAACTAGCGGTACAGTTCGAGCAAGGGGGTCACTGTGACCAGCTCCTCGTACTGCATGGGCGAGCACCCCCTGCCCTAGGCGCAAGCCATCCACTGCATGGCTATAACCCAGCCGACCAGGCTAATGGTTCCCCCCTTTAAAGCGCCATACACCCCAGCCGTAAGGCCCGAGGTAATGCCTTTTCCGGGGGGTCCCAAGGGCAGTCTGCCCTCTCAGCTGGCAACCGTAAGGCCCGCCAGCCGATCCGAGACAGACCCCCATTCCCCACCAATGGGGATGTGCCACCGGGTGCTCACCAGCCCGCTCTGCCTACCCCAGCTAACCTGCCACCGTTAGGGCCAAGCCTCTGCTTAGGCCCTAACGCCCCACATCTCCTGCAGGGCCAACCTCAACCCTTGCTGCAAATCCGTAAGAAAGATCTCATTACCTTTAAAGGACAGGTGAACACCGTCCCCCCTAAAGAGGTCGGCGTACGTGTCCCTAATTTGAGGATGGGGCAAATAAACCCCCAGGCCCTCACCCAAAGCCTTAAACATGGCCTTATTGGCCTTACGCCTAGTCCGTTCAACGGCATCATGATTCAAAGCCTCCTTCCATACCCGCCGGGGGAGGATGGCCGAATAGATAATAAGAACGCCCGGCCACCGGCTCAAAATAAACCGAAGGTCAGCTTGCGCTTGCAGTGTAAGAGCCTTCCCCTTGACCCAACCTAAGTCATTACCCCCTAAATGTATAACTAAAAAATGAGGCGGAGGGGCAGACCTTCCCTCAAACAGGAGAGGCAACAGGCCCGGCCAACATAGGCCCCGACGGCCCTGCCACTCGATCTGGGCCCAATGGCTGAGGCCAAGCTGGGATCCGAGGTGGGTCCTCTTGGCCTGATGGGCGGCCCAGAAGACCATGCTGTGCCCGCAGATGAGGATCCGACACCTCCCACAGCGAACCACAGCACCTAAAAGAAAGAACAGTCAAACACAGCTCACTTCGGGGCAGGCAGAGGGCGGACATACCCCTGGTAAGCCGCCGAACGCCACTGCCCCACCCTGCGAATAGCCGCATCAGTGTATCCCATGGCAGCGGCGGTAGAAGCTGCCCCAATTCTGAAAGAATGGGTACCGAACTTGAAGCCCTCCAGGCCCAACCTAGCCAAGGCCCGCCCAGTGACAGACCAGAACTGATACCTGGTAAGAGGGGACTTATCGCAATGGCGAAAGAGAAGACCCTCGCCATCTCCCCTCTTCTCGAGATACGCCCGCAAGCCCCTAACCGGGCACAACTCAGCGTCAGCGCATGAGCCCAACCAAACAGTCGACCCTTTACGATGCTGGTCAGTCTTGGACGACTGGATCCTTAAGGAGACTTTCTCTCCCACAAACCGTACATCCTGAAGTAGCAACGCCCACTGAGAGAGGTCCAAGCGAGACTGAGCCACCAACTCACCGACCCTGAGAGCCCCAAAGAAGGCCGTAAGCGCCGCCGCGTGGAAGAGCGCCGCTTCATAGCCCGATAGGCAAACCGACTGCCAGGCGCCCACCAAGCCTTTCAGTATGGCTGGCGAAATAGGTTGCCTGGCATCCTGCCGCGCACCAGCCTCCCGGGACCAACCCTCAAGCATCTTACGAATCCTGAAGTTGCCGGTCATCTCCGGAACTCCCCTAGCCTTGCTAATAAAGGCCAGGGCAGCCAAGAGCCCCCAAATGGACTTAACGGATAGGCCGCCAGCCCTTCTCGCAACACAGAATTGCATAAGGTGCTCAGCCGGAATGGGCCAGCACTGCTCCAAACCAGCCTCAATACGGAAGCTCATGAACTGACGCACAGCGCGATCATACGCTCTCCTCGTGCTGGGTGCGATGGCTAGATGGATGGCTCTGTGCACTTCGTCCCTCCAAGACTCCACAACTCCACAGGCATCAGAGATGGCGAGGGATCTGCGCCGGGTGCAAGCAGGTGAAAGCGCTCCATCTGCTGGCGAGACAGAGCGTCCGCCACCCCGTTGTCAATACCAGGGACGTGCCTAGCCCTGAACAAAATGTTCAGGCGAAGGCAGCGGAGCGTAAATGGCCTGACCAACCCCATGACCCTGGGAGATCTGGCAGAGAGGGAATTGATCACGTGCACCACTGCCATGTTGTCGCACCAAAAGTGGACAACATGGTTGGCGAGCTCATCCCCCCACAACCAAAGCGCAACCAGGATTGGAAAAAATTCCAAAAACGTGAGATCCCTAGTGACGCCTGTAGTGCGCCAACCAGCTGGCCAAGGCTCCGCGCACCAGTGTCCCCTAAAAAAGACACCGAAGCCCCAAGCCCCGGAAGCGTCCGAAGCCACCTGCAATTCAGCCTCCAGGAGCAATTCCTCCCGCCATAAAGTCACTCCATTGAATGAGGCAAGAAAGTCTTCCCACACCCGAAGGTCCTCCCTAACACCTAGAGACAACCTAACCTTATGATGGGGCAAACGCAAACCTGCCATAACCTCGCACAGGTGTCGCAAAAAGGCGCGCCCAGGTGCCACAGCCTTACAAGCGAAATTCAGGTGACCCACGAGCTGTTGCAGCTCACGCAGCGTCACCTTGTGTTTACCACGCATGGCAATCAACCGCTCACGCAAATCAGCCACTTTGGCTGCTGGGAGACGAAATGTCTGCGCCACCGTATCGATCTCGATCCCTAGGTAAGTCAACACCTGCGTGGGCCCCTCGGTCTTCTCATGCGCCAGCGGAACACCGAGTTCCTCCGCCAACGCCATAAAACCCGCCAACAGACGGGCACATTGTCCAGACCCCCGGGGACCACAAAAAATAAAATCATCAAGGTAGTGGGCGGAGTCACGGCTTCGCAGCCTCTGACGCAAGGCCCACTCCAAAAAGGAACTAAACTTCTCAAAGGCCGCACAGGACACAGAGCAACCCATTGGGAGCGCCCTGTCCATGTAAATCTGGCCATCAAAGGAGAACCCCAACATCTCAAAGTCCCCCGGGTGCACAGGGAGAAGGCGAAATGCTGACTTTATGTCGCATTTCGCCATTTCCGCACCCCAACCATTCCTCTTAACCATACTAACCACCTCGTCAAATGACGTATACCTGACGGAACACAAATGCTCCAGAATGGCGTCATTAACTGAATCCCCCTTGGGGAAAGACAAGTGATGTATCAGCCGATACTCACCCGCTGCCTTCTTAGGCACAACTCCCAGGGGGGAAACCCTCAAATTGGGCACCGGAGGGGCGGCAAATGGGCCCAAGACGCGCCCTTCAGCACATTCCTTGTCTATCTTACGCCTAACTACGTCCTCCAAACCCTTAACTGAACGCAAATTTTGAGACATGAAAGGGGCCCGAGGGCCCTGAAACGGAATTTTAAAACCATAAGTGAAACCGTCTAACAAAAACCGTGCAGAAACTCGGTCAGGATAATACCACAAGGCCTCAGCCAGAACCCTCAGCTTTATGGGAGAAGGACCCTTTGTCAGGAGCAACTTGTCCGGAGCCGCCTCCTGGGCGCCTATACCCACCACCCCGAGGCTTGGGGCGGGGGCAGGCCAGAAATGAATGGGGGCCCCTACATCGTGGGCACTCATGCTTAAACCCGCACCCTTTTCTGGAACACACGCCCTGATAGGCAAAGTCCCAACAAAGCAGCCGGGGCTGAACCGGCTGCCCCGCTGAGGCGTGGGTACCAGAGGTGGAGGCAGGCCTATGCAACAAATGCCCAGTGTCAGCCCTATCGCCCAAATTGGGCTTGGCGGGGGCCATCAACTGCAGCCAAAGCTGCTGATGTATACGATCCCACGGCAAGGTAGGATCAGAAGCTGCACGCATACGGAACTCTTCGTCGTACTGCATCCAAGCAGCACCAACGAAATCCGTATATCCCCTGTATATAATATCAATATATTGAAACAGGGGGGCAGCCCTTTGAGGCTGCGCGCGGGCAATAACCCCGGCATAGATCAACATACCCGGCAGCCAATTGGACCAGGATCGGTCCAGCTTACGCCTCTTCATCCTCTCCTTATCGCGTTCATCCATGTCCTCTTTATCCTTCTTTTCCAGTTCCCGGAAAAGAAGAGAAAAGACGTCGACGAACTCACCACGCAATATCTTGTCCCTGGTGGCAGGGGTCAGGTGGTCTCCCAAAGGGAGGGCCGCGTCACCAAACGGCATGGCCCGGTAGGGCAACGACCCCAAGGCGGTAGGCTGATAATAAGGACCCCCTAGATAGGGAGGCCAGAAAGCTGCCGGTTGCCCAAACGGTTGTGAGCTACCCCCCGCAGCGGCTGAAGAAGCAGGCGCGGCGGGTACGGAAACAGGCGTAACAGGGACCGGACCAAGTCCCCCCAGCCCTTGCTGAACCGGGACAGGCGCCTGATCCCAAGGCTGCCATGGCCCAACACCTACAGGTTGCAGCTGCCCAGGAATACCTGGCCAAGCCGGATGACTAGAATAAGAAGAATGTGGCAACTGAGATCCCCAGCTGGTGGGACCACATGATGTCCCTATAGGCCCCCATGGCTATGTCTGAGATGTCTGTGGCAAAGCGGACTTACCCTCGGGCTCCACCTGATCCACGGCCACCGCTACAGGAGGAACTTCCGACACCTCGGCTGTGTCATCCTCTGCCCGTGCCGAAGGCCCAGCTCGGTCCAGATCTTCCTGAAGCACACCCACACCGCTCATCTCACCACCTGTAGAACTTTCCAGAACAGAAAGACGCGTGAGGACATCGCGCTGAAAAGTGGCCCGGGAAACCTTCTTAGAAGCCCTACCGGCCCTGCCGGGAACTACCTGACCGGAAGAAACCCCCTTGGCCCGTTCCAATAAGGCTAACTTGACCAAAATCTCCTGCCGGAGCGACCCTGAATCCTCCTCATCAGAGGACGAAGCAGGGGGAGGCCCACTGACTCTGGGGCGCTTAGCAGGCTGCTTGCCTTTGCTGTTGCCTACCCCTTTTCTTGGAGGCATGATGACAAGGGGGGGCAAATGCCCACCGACACACCAGGCACTAGGCCCTGACCAACAGCACCAATAATACCAGGGCCAGTAATGCAAATCGTGCCCTAAGGTCACAGCCGGAAAAAATTCCCAGCATATGCGACTAGATACAGCCGATTTAAACCTCTTCCCAACCTAGTCTCTCCCCCACACTCTCTCCCCCCCTCTCAGTCTCTTTCTCTCTCTCACTCTCTCTTTTTTTCTTTTTTTCTTTTTAATCTATATTTGAGAGAAGAAAAGGCAAAGGCCACCCTAGGGCCACCAGAGGGAATAGGGGTGGGGGTGGGGCAAGAGGTAGGGTGCCAACAAGACCCCCCAGAGGGCGGCTACCCTATAGGGCGAGGAGCCGCTGGTCCCAACTGCAGCGGCGCAGCAAGAAGGGCGGCGGGACCGGCCCTTCCCTGACGGACCACAGAAACAGGCCCTGAGGGGCAAACGGCGACGAAAATGGCCGAAAAACGGAACCAGGTAAGGGGGGGGGCGAACAACCACCCCGACCGCCCCCAACCCGCCCAGAACCCGGAGCCCCGGGAGAAAAAAGGGGGGGGCTGGAGCAACGAACGCTCAGGCCCCGAGCCCGGATTCACGGCCGACAGCCCTCTTCCGAAACCAGGGGGGGGGAAGCCGCGACAAAGCCTCATCGGCCCAAGTCCGTCCCGGCGTGCGGCCTCAGCGCACAGCAGCAGACGCGGCCGCATGTCCTCTCCCCTCACGAGCCAGCCAGCAACTGCACGGAGGGGGAAGGCGGGCAGAGCCAATAACGGCTCTAAAGCCCCGCCCACGTCAGGCTCCCGGATGCCCGGGAAAGCCAGCCGCTCTCCCTCCGTGCATGAGGGCAAAGCTAGGCACCCGGGTAAGCGCGCGCGCGCACGTGCACCGGGAGTGCCTATTTGTGATTATGATTCTCAGTGGTGGCTGTTACAGTGGTTTACTGGCAGAGTCCAGTGTCAGTGATTGCTCACTGTTGAATAGGTAGTTGCAGGGCTCATTTTAAGGAGGAATGCGCAGGAACGCAGTTCTGGCAGTTCCCCAAAGAGGTCACATGTCAGGTGGCCCTGTCCACCTGACTCTTGGTCATTTTGGGCCCGTTTCAGCCTGAATTGGGGCCAAAACGGCCCAGATCGGGCCTCTGACGGGTGGTGGATCACTCTCCCACTCAGCAGCGGCCCAATCCTGACCATTTCGGGCCACTTTTTGGCCATTTTCAGCCCCCTTTTGCCATTTTGGGCCCAATTTCAGCCCTGAATGGCCAGGATTGGGTCCAAAACAGCCAGGATAGGTGATGTCAGGGAGTGTAGCATATGCAAATCAGGTATGCTAATGACACACTTTTGGTGATGCCAGGGGGTGTGGTATATGCAAATCAGTTATGCTAATTACACACTTCTGGTGGCGTCAAGGGGCGTGGCACATGCAAATCAGTTATGCTAATGAGTTATGCTAATGAGTTCCTCCAGCTCTTTTTCTACGAAATGACCCCTGGGTAGTTGTGTCCCACAGCTTTACCAGATGAAACCAACAGGTGGTATCACAGGCAACAAAACTGCAACTATTGCAGCATGATGCAGGTTTTTCTGAGCGTCTCTCTCTATAAGACATCTTACCCAGGGATGCTCAAGTGAACCTCATTTCATATGTCTCCCCTTCAATTTTCCATGCACTTGCTTTCACAGTCACACTTCAATTTGTTCCACATGAATACATTCATGCATTCAATATCAGTTCCTCCTCAACTGCTAAAAGTATCCCCGTTTCCCCCATATCCATTCATTGAGATATAGATCTTGACACTTTTTCATACCTTAAAGAAATGCACATTGGCAAGTCAAAGTAGCCTACAGTACTTGTTCTTGCAGCAAAAACAGAGCTGAATTGGCAGTTTGCTCTCTTGAATCACTTGCAGATACGATCAAAGAAAAAGGAGCTCATGTGAAAGTGGCATTCACATGCACCGAGCAAGACAGACTGCCTGTGAATTGAGGACTACACATACAACCCTGCACTTGAGCATCCCTATGTACTTGGTAACATGTATTTCCACTTTGAGTTGAATGGCAGCACCTGGGCAGGCATAGCATAGGCAATGAGGAGCAAGATTTGGGTTTAGTAACACCTTTATTTTTTTAACTTATTTTTGCATTTATACCCTGCTCTCCCCACATGTGGGCTCAGAGAGGCCTTAAAGACCATCTACATTTCCAGGATATGAGCTTTTGAGAATTAAAGTTCCCTTATTCAGATACATTCAGAAGTAGATGTATATAAGGTTTTATCCAGGGGTATTTAAATTAGGCCTTAAGGTATAATAATACTGTAATTAGCTTGAGAGAGTTGGAGTGTGAAAAGCTAAAAATCAGCATTTGTAGTGTGAGAAAAATGCAATATCCTTATTAGGCCGGTGGGGTGGGGAGGACCATTGTTCCAATTTTGCAAATAAACTCAGTTTCAGCAATCTCATGTTACAATTTTCCTTTGAAGTTTCTCTATTTGAGACCTGCTACTTTTGGGACAGTTACGGAATGTCCTGGAAGATTAAAATTTTCTCCCACAGGTTTTTGAATGTTATGATTTTTGATATCAGATTTATGTCCATTTATTTTTTACGAAGGGATTGGCCTGTTTGTACAATTTTGAGAGTTGTCGGTCATTGCTGAAACTTGATGACATATATAACATGGGAAGATGAACAAGTGAATGAATCTGAGATGGTATAGCTAGTGTTGTTAGATCCAGTGATTGTGTTGTTAGAGTGAATACAGGGACAGAGTTGGCATCTTTGTTTAATCCAGGCCCTGGTTCCAGAGTTCATGCCCACGTTGAGAAGTGCATTGTAGTGAGCGAGGACATGGATAAGGTTGAGAGGATGTCTGTGGGTAAGAAAAGGTTTGCTTCTTGATAACTGTGAGAGAGCAGTATCATTGTTCAGCATAGGTTGCAGGTCATTAGTGATGCATTGTACTGGTTTGAGCTGGGAACTGTGTTTGATTACCAGTGGTGTTCTGTTGTTGTTTTGTTTGGGCTTATCTTGTAGCAGGTCATCTCTTGGTATCATTCTAGCTTTGTTGATCTGTTTCCTTACTACATCCGGAGGGCACTGTAATTCCAGAAATCTTTGTTGAAGATCATGCAGGATTGGAGCAGATGAGGCTGTAGCGTAGAGCTTGGCTGTAGACAATGGATTGTTTGGTGTATTTTGGATGTTGATTGAAAGTGCTGTAGACATGTTTGGTGATCAGTAAGTTTTTGGTACTTTTTGGTGCTTTTTATGCTCCCATCATGTATTTTTGCTGGTATCTAAAAAAATGTACTTCTTGTGTGGATTGATTCATAGTCAGGTTGATGGCGAGATGGAAGTTGCTGAAGGCCTTGTGAAATTTCTCCAGTTCTTCTTTCTCTTGTGTCCAGATGATAAAAATGTTATCAATGAATCTTAAGTCCAAGAGGGGTGTTAATGGCTGGGAACTGAGGAAGTGCTGTTCCATGTTAGCCAAGAAAATATTGGCATTGTGGTGCCACGTGGGTGCCCATGACTGTGCCATTGATCTGAAGAAATAAATCATCACCAAATCTGAAGTACTTGTGGGTGAGGACAAACTGGAGCTTGGTAGCAAAGTCAACTGTGGTGGATATGGTGTCCTAATGGCTTGTATTCCATCTTTGTAGGGGAAGTTGGTGTATCCAGCGTCAATATCCATGGTCACCAAACTAGAGCCAATTTGGTGTAGTGGTTAAAAGTGGCAGGACTCTAATCTGGGTTCCACTTGTAGCCAGCCAGGTAACCTTGGGTCAGTCACAGCTCTCCGGAGCTCTCTCAGCCCCACCCACCTCACAGGGTGATTGTTGTGGGGATAATAATAACATACTTTGTAAACTGCTCTGTGTGGGCGTTAAGTTGTCCTGAAGGGCATTATATAAATTGAATGATATTATTTAGATTGTTAATAAATAGTATTTTTTATTAGAAAGTCTGTGGTGTCTTGCACATAACTGGGGGCATTGATGGCATAGGGCCTGAGAATGAAGTCCATGAATCCAGACACCCATACAGTCATGGTGCCTCTGCCTGAGACAATAGGATGTCCTGGGTTGCCTGGCTTGTTTATTTTGGGTAGAAGATAGAAAATGCCTAGTTGAAGTTCATAGGGTGTGTCCCTATAGATTTGTTCTAGTGTGGGTGTCCATGTGTGGGTAATTCCTTTATAATCCTGTTCAGTTCTTTTTAATATCCCTGAGTGGGGTCTAAGGATAGTTGTTCGTAGAAAGTAGTATTGGAGAGTCATCTTTTGACCTGCTGAATGTAGTCAGATTTCTCCATGATGACAACTGATTTTCCTTTGTCAACTTCTTTAATAATGATATATGGGTTGTTTCTGAGACAATTTATTGCATTTCTTTTGGCATGGTTGAGGTTATCTTGTGACAGATGATGTTTCTTGATCTTGTCAGTTTGGGCATAGCAGCAAAAGCATTCTGTGTAGAGATCTAGTTTGGCATTGAGACGATCAAGTGAGGTCCATGTAGAGCGCTTTTTTCCTGTAGTGTTGGTTTGGTTGGAGAGATGGCAATTGTTCTGCAGGAAATTGTGAATTATGTTGTGACAGCATCCTCATAGCATCTTCTGAGACTTTTTGAAAGTACTCCTTCAAACACAGATGATGAAAAAAGGCCTCCAAGTCACCACAGAACTGGATCATTGTTTGGATTTTTATGGGGCAGAAGGATAATTCTCATGAAAGAAGAGATTATTCTGCTTTCTTTATGCTGGGCACTGTCCACTCAGCAGTCGTGCCCCTGAATTATACTGAGTTGCATTGTTATGAGAATTCTCTTTATCAAATTTCTACCTGAAATCCAACTGTCAATTTCTTTCTCTCTTTTTAGAAATTTAGAATCTCTTATTAAATCCATTTCAACCAAAGAGAAATTTGATGAGTGGCAGGGACATTCTGCAAACTATCAGGATTTCGCTCTGTGTGTAACCTAAGGCAGGCAATGTCTTCCCAAACCTTTCTGTCCTCCTGCTAGAGCACCACCCTGTGGTGCATAACATAAAACAGCTGCAAGGGCTGAAGTTACAAAAGCAGCATTGGTCTCCATACAAAGAGAAAGGAATGAGAATTCCTTATTCTAGAAGAGGGAAAAAAGAAAACAAGAGGAATCAGTAGCTACATCTTAAAAAGTGAATTTCAGAAAAAGAAATTCACCACCACTGAAGTAGCAGCACTGCTATGGCTCCACCAGCTGAGAAAGCTGCGGAATCAATTCACACTATTTACTTGTGTTCAGAAGTGGAAGCTAGTAGCCTGTAAGCAACTGCCCCAAGAGGTGCCACTGCTGTTTCAAATAATTGTATACTTTGCCACTGTTGGGTATGTTTTTATAATTTTTAAACTGAGTTTTATACTTGTATTTATACTGTATTTATTGTTGTTATTTAATAATGTTGTCATCTGCCCTGAGTCCATTTCCAGGGAGGGCGGGTTAGAAATTTTAAAAAATTAATTGATATAAAAATTACCATCAGAATGTATTATAGCTGTGCTGGTTTGACAGGATCAGGACTCAGGAAGTGTGCAGTGAGCTGATGATGAATACGGTCATCAGGTGTAATGGAGGCCTCTTTTCTGAATGGAAGTGAAATATTCAGCAGATTCCATCTTTCCCCATTCTTACATTACAAACTTTGCCTTCCAAAATACACAACAGTCACACACACATATCTTTTAAAAATACAAATGCCCTGATCAGATTTAAATGAATGCTAACTAAACGTTTGGTGAACTACTTGCAGATTTTGGCTTATTAAATTACAATTAAAAACTTAAGAGCAGGCCAAGCCATTTTTTTCTGTTCAATAAACTAGTCCCCCCATCACCCCAGTCTCTCCTTTAATTAATACTGCACAGTGTTGTGGCTAGCAGATTCCTCAGTTCCATTCATTCTTAGTGATGCTTCGATTCTCAGAAATAATCAGCTTGAAAATCAAATTTACCCAGCTTGCAATGCCTATTTGCTACTAAGCCAAACACAGATATTCCTGAACAGCTGACACCATCACAACATGAAATGAGCTATATGCAGGTTATGTGCTGCTTTTGCACCTGCACAGTCAGCAGCATTCTTCATTCATCATCATGCTCAGCAGCTTGCTGGGAGATGCTTTTAGCATATGTTCAGAATGAAGGAGCATTGCATGGTTGCATGGACAATGCTGTGTCTTTCCCCACAGGTTTAAGTGGAACTTTTTCTTGAGTGGGAGAAATATGTATGAATATTTGTGATACAGTTTAAAACACGGCCAAATGCTCAGCTAACTCCCTTTAGCTGGACTGAGGTTCAGGTGGGAAAGCAAAGGAAGTGCCACAGGGGGAGTAAAGCACCACTTTTGTTAATATTTTCCCTTGGCTTTGTGGGTGGATTGGGGAGGTGGCTATGTGACTTCTTTATAGACTGTGCTTTCACCTGCACCTAAACAACAGTTCTCAACTGGCAGAACAAGAATATACATGCACAACGTACTTTGGACCCAATTTTGAATGATTTAGAGTATCTGATAAAATGTGAGCATCGTGCATGTGCTTGTGTGTGCAATTTGGGCAAAAGTGTTTGCCAGCCAGTGTTTGCCCTCCAGCAAACCAAGGTTTAATTCCGAATTGGATTGCTACTGTACCAAAAACAAGATAAACAGATTCACAAGGAAATAGTGTTCTCCAGAACATAAAGAACTCACTACTTCATCAGACAAGGAGCTTCATTTAACAGAAAGAACCCAGTTGGAAAGCAGCCATTTTAGCAAAACGAATACCATTTGAGTTATTAGTTGCTGAACCTATAATATTCCCTAGTCAGTGCAATATGTAATTCATGTGCTAATAATTCATATCTGAAAGACAGACAACTGTTTTTCATCCCTGTGGACATTATTCATTTGGAGAAGGGGCACTGTACAGTTTAGAAATACAAGAGCAAGCAATGCTGGTGCTTTGCTTGGATCCTCACTATGCTTGCTCCTGTTCTTGTCTACCATGCATGAGGGTATATATTGGAAATGATACTATTTGCTTCTATATAAGCAATGTCAATATGACATTGGTCTGTAGTGGCAAGAGACATTCCGTCTATAAATCTGTTAGCTTCACTTGACTGAGAAAGCAATGCATCTCTGATCTGGCAAACTGATGGGAATATTAGCAATCTATACTTCTCTCAGAGTTTGAGATGACAATGAAGACCTTGACTAGGAGATTGTCTTAGTATACTATTGGCATTTTTAAATAAGTAGTGATGTGTCAGCGTCTCTGAGTATTTATCCAGCTTCTCTGGAACAGAAATACAGAGGAGTAAATTAAAGCCTTTGAAATATGACATATTGCTTTGATTTTGGTTTGAGTAAAGAGTGGGTTAGTGAGGTGTTGAGAATGGGGACTTATGGAAGTAAACTTCTTCAGCTGAATTTTACATTTAAAAAAATCAGAAATACCAATATTCCGATCTCTCAGGAGCAAGCAAGAAATAACAAAAGCTATTAAGATTCATTAATATAACGGTGATATGTTTTCTTTTCCAATGAATGGTCTCCAACAACTATCTAAAATTTCAAATAATTTGAACTCCACACTAACAGCCTTTGAACAAAAATTCTTCATTCAACTAGCTGAGGACAAAATAATAAACTGAGTACTAGGTAGGGATATTTCTCACTATGCACTATTGTCTTAATCAGTGCAAACATTAATGGTGGTATTTCTGTGAGACACTGTACTTATATGTTTAACATGAGGTTATATGTTTAACATGAGGTTTAACGTGTATGTTTAACATGAGGTCTAGTCACAACTGACTTATGTGGTGGTGGTGACTAGAGATGGCCACGAACCACATTATGAACTTTAAAAACCCACGAAAATGGCGATTGCATGATCACGATCCGGCGGTTCGTGATTATCCACGGCCAACAAACCAGCGTTCGGAAGAGGCATGGTTCGGTGCATTCGGCCGCGGTTTGGGAAGCCAGAAAGTCAGGTGCCAGCAATCAATTCCCCTGGCAACGGAGCCAGGGGAATGCCTGAACTCTGTCTTCTGTCGCTCTGGAAACCCGAATGGAAGCCCATCTTACCTTGATCGGCAGGTCTTCCTTCCAACCATGGAGCTGCAAACCGATTACAAGTTGGGAGAAGACACCCAGGGGAGGGAGGGGGAAGGGGGTGTCCTGTAGCCATGGGCAGTCCAATCTCATCCCTGCAAACCCTGATAGGCAGCTCTGATGGCCAAACACAGACCTCCTGCATTGTTCAATGGGACCTGTGCTTATAAATAGCCGTGGCCTCCCAGTCTGGGTTTCACTTTCAGCAAGCAGTGGAGTGGGACAGAGCTCTTGCTTGCCACTTGCTAGCCTTTGAGGAGAGACACTGAGAGTATAATTCAGCTTGGATTTGTGGGATAGGGATCTATCTCCTCTGGTTCCAGGGCTGCTGCCTGGCTCTGGGGCCAAGCTCAGTGGGCACCTCTGCTGAGGGCTCACATTGATTATTGATCAGTGCCTGATTGGGTCAGGTCTGTGGGAATGGTGGGCTAGGGCTCTAGTCCCTCCCTCCCTCTGGGGCCCAGCCCTGGGGCCAAGCTTGGTGGGCACCTCAGCTGAGGGCTTACATAAGTGCCTGATCTGGGAGTGGTGGGCTAGGGCTGTAGTCCCTCCCTCCCTCTGGTGCCAGGGCTGCTGCCAGGCCCTGGGGCCAAGCTCAGTGAGTACCTCAGCTGAGGGCTCACATTAGTGCCTGATCTGTTCAGGTCTCTGGGAGTGGTGGGCTAGGGCTCTAGTTCCTCCCTCTGGTGCCAGGGCTGCTGCCACGCCCTGGGGCCAAGCTCGCTGGGCACCTCAGCCGAAGGCTCACATTAGTGCCTGATCTGTTCAGGTCTGTGGGAGTGGTGGGATAGGGCTCTAGTCCCTCCCTCCCTCTGGTGCCAGGGCTCCTTCCAGGCCCTGGGGCCAAGCTTGGTGGGCACCTCGGCCAAGGGCTCACAATGCCTGATCTGTTCAGGTCTGTGGGAGTGGTGGGCTAGGGCTCTAGCCCCTTCTTCCCTCTGGTGGCAGGGCTGCTGCCAGGCCCTGGGGCCAAGCTTGGTGGGCACCTCAGCTGAAGGTTCACAGTGTCATCTCCTTTCTTCTCAATTGTTGTTTGCTGGCACGATGAGGCTTCGGGTGGGGGACAAGAGTGGTCATGGGGGGAAGTGCAGAGATGGTCCCGGTTGCAGCATGGGAAGCAGTGCTGTGCAGGACTCTGGAGCAGCAGAGACTCCCACTCCTCAATAAAGGAGGAAAGAAGGTCATTTCTGCTGAATGATTTCAGCCTACAGAATTGTATTAGCTATTAGTTTTCATTTGTGTACAAGCAATTGTAACACTCCTTCTGTATGAACAGGGGACCAATGGTTGATGTCAAATCAGTAGTTATTGTTACATAGCATGGATGTGCACCAGCACTAAAAATTGGGATTTGGGATTCATAATTATGATTATTTGGATTCAACATTCAGAATGTTAAAAAAGTTTTCTCTCAGTCTTTTGACCCTTTCCCAGTGCTTTTGCGAATCTCAAAGAGTTGAACAAGCATGGCAAGTGCACAGCAACAGCTATCCATCTAAAAATATCCAACAAACCTTGTCATTATATCTAATATGTCCCTAAAGGGGCCCTATCAATCTCTGGTGTAATCAATTTTATGAATCTATTAATAGGGATGTGCCCCTGAAAAGAAATAGGTATTTTTCAGGTTCAAATTTTGTGAACAGTCCCATAGTTGAGAGTCCGACTCCCAATACTACTTTGGAATTCTTATTCAGTGGGGGGGTTGGGGGGATTCCAAAAATTTTGAGGTTCATTCTTTTCTATGGTGGGACACTTTCTGGAGGGTTGGAGTGACATTCACCTTCCATACCACATTCACATATGAAATCCAAAGGCCTAGTTTATTTCTGAAACCAAATTATTTCCTCCAGTGCTAAACATGTGGCTTTGAATTTAACCATTTCATCTTCATAAAGATGAATTCATCATTACTTGGGGTACGCTCATCATTACTTGGAGTACAAATTTTATTCTGTTTTCTTACAGGGCTAGGATAGGAACAAAGAGGCATATTTCCATCTCTGACAATGAACTGATGTATGACATGGAGAAAATCTGTGGGTCAGGCCGCAGCTGGATTATATTTGTTTGGCTACATTGATTTTCCACCCTTGAATTCAATGCAGCTGCACTGATTTGCACCAGCTGCAGAGATGCCAGTTGGTGTCCCAGTTGCCTTGTTTGTAAATCAGAGACTACAAGATGTCCTCATCACAAAAAAGTTACTGGAACTGAACTTTAATCATTTAAGTTGCATGGTAACTAGTCATTATATAGTAGAAATTTCCATTAGCTATATAAAATGGCTAAGCAAATATATAAGAATTCTTTTTTAAAGTAATCCTTTCCCAGAGTTTTTTAAATGGGCCTGACTTATTTGATTTTATAAGAATAGTTGTATTCCTTTTAGGAATTCAATGTGCAACTGTTCTTGCACTTCTAGGATACCACATCCAAAGTTCCTCTCCTTATTTTACTTCTCATCTGAAAGGGTTGCAAGGCTTGGAATACGAACTCTGATTAATCATAGTGCTTGCCTCAGTATAGGGTACCCTACCAAATATCACCCCGTGACCAACTAACTAAACTTAAATAAAACGTTGCTAAGCTTAAATATACCAAAAATGAAAAACAAACTTTATTGAACTTCTTCACATTACTCTACATGCAGCAGTTAGCTATTCAAGCTCCAAATACTGGTGAAAAACATGTGCTTTCCCAACCGAAGAAGGGAAGAACACACAATCCTCCCAGCAGAACACTTGCTCCCAGAGTAAACAAAATTATTTATATTGCACACAGGCAAAGACAGTTTAGAACAATATCAAAAAGGGCATGAATAATTCAGAAAGAGACCACTAAGGGTCTAACAATGGTATAAATGCTCCAAGACTAGCAACAGACATATAGAGGTACAAAAACTACCCCACAACACATCAATTTGTGACAATAATATTTCAAAGATAAATTATGTAACTGCTGACGGGTTCGCCAGCAAGAGGTTCCCGTTTCCGGATGCCCCTTCCTCAAAGCAGTTACAACTGAAAAAAAATTCAGAAAATATTTAATATAGAAATTCATAATTATAAATAGTATATAAATTATTTAAAATTCTATTCCATACTCACAAACCACAATTCAAACAGATGCACAATCTCAATAAATACTGTAAAACAAAAGATTATATATAACATTTCATCAGTCTCACAATTATAAATACAATTATAAATACAATCAAACATAGCCATTACTCAAGCTAATACTTAAAAGCAGCAAGTCAAAAAATATCACAGCCTCTGTAGTGCATAATAGCAGCTCACTCAATGGCGTAAGCACACAATGTATACATGAATCCACATAAATACTCTCATCCAATTGATTAATTACGACATTTTTTATCTAATTTAAAGTGCCAGTACTCCCTTAGACGTCCTCAAAGAAAGACAGAAAGATCAAAGGAATTATTAAGACCATCTGGTTCCATAGAATGTAGTTTCAAAATCCACCAAGCCTCCTTTCTCAAAAGTTCCCGTTGTGCCAGCGACGGGTCCTTGAATCGGCTCACATATAGCACAGTGTAAGTAAAATCCTCTTCCTTGTATTCCTTCTCTTTGAAATGCGAAACTAGTGGAGCGTCTTCAACTTTCCTCCTCAGTCTCTGCTAATTAGAAAGACTAGACACTTCTCTTCTGTCCTGTTCTCCATTTCTCCCCACATTTATACTTCAAGCTTAAAGGTAACTGATACTGCAATTGATATTGAAATAGTTTTGGTTGATTTTGGGGGGTATTGTTTGGAAATGTGCTACTTGCTTGTGCTTTGTTTTAATTCTTGAAAGCAGGATAAGTTCCTCCTCCCCCTTCCTAATACTGTACCCATGTTAGTAGTCAGACCGCTCCTGCTGAAGGGCAGTTTATTGATATGAAATCATACACACCCTTCGTCATACAGCATAAGTGCAAGACACTGCCTGGCCTGAAATATGCCAGCCAGGTTAAAGGGTCTGGAAAAATATTTGAAAAGGAGAGTCAGAGTGGCTGGCTGGCACTGCCAGCGCCAGGGTTTCTGGCACCTGTGGCAATCCCCATGTGTGATGATTTCATCACATGATGAAGTCATCATGCAGCAAAGCTGGGGCCATTGGCCGGTGGGTGGCTGGGGTGGTGCACGGAGGCTGCCCACCCTCCGCATGCCACCCCAGCTGCCTGCCATACCCGGCCCGCGGCTGCTGCGCCTGGACAGGGGCATGTGGCAGCGGTGGCAGCAGTGCAGGGCTGGCCGGCTGTAGCAGCCATGTGCCAGGCATGCCAGCTCTGTGGCATGTGCCTCTGTCCCCGGACCCCCTCCGGCACCCCCTCCAGCATCCCAGCGCCCGCAGCGCCCACCTCACCACCTCAAAGGTGGAGCCGGCCCTGCTGGCTGGCTAAACTCCCTCTCCACACCCTGGAGAGATGCATAACTTAACACAATGAGACTCCCAGGAAGCTCCTGACTCATCTCATCAATGTCCAGCCTTACTTCCCGTCATCTATTCACCCTAATCAAGCAACACCCAGGATATTCAGCAAACCTGGTAGCTTTTCCCATCCGGTACTCAAAGAGTTATCAAGCACTGTTTTCACCTATAGTCCACCTCAGGTAGACCCATTAAGCCTCTCTCAACTTCATTGTCCACCTCCAGAGACAGCTATAAAGTTAGTGTTTTGGGGGAGAAGACATCAGCTTGCCAAAGGGAGCATTTTGCCCTATAGTTGGACTCCCTAGCCACCAGTGATGGTGCATGTGTGTTCTGGATCTGTTCACATTCACTTGGGCCTCTCTCTTCTTCTCCTCATGAAATGTTGGTCATTTTGCTGCTGCCTCTGAGTACCCCTATCTTCAAGACTGGTAATTATTGCCTTCTCTGAAACTGCTTTCTCTTCCCCCCCCCCAATTTTTTTAGTTAGACTTGTATGTGTGCTTCGTGTAGTGCTTGATGATGTGTGCTGCATGTAGTTTTCTGTTCATTTGCCCTTTTATTTCTCTTCAATAAAAAGACCTTTCTGGTTGAATATCTGCCTGGCTTATTTGAGAATGTTCTAAGGGAATATTCCCCGTAGTCATAGGTGAAGAATCCCAGTTACCCCCGCTTGCTTGTCTCCTTTAAGCTAATTCCCCCAACTAATTAGGACACTGTCTATTTGGGTATCACCCAATCCCCTATTAAATTTCATATTACTTTTTTAAATCTCTAAAACCTGTTTCTGTTGTCCTTTTCCTGCTGACTCACATTCCTCACAGCTACTTGCAGACACCTCAATAAGTAGAGATCCCTGTTCCCACTTCCTGCACAAATAAGTAAGCTAATTCCCCATGTTGGTCTGAATATACAAGTCCACATGTTTACAGGGCTGGGCAAACAGTACCTGGTAGATATAGTTACCAACAAATTTACATCCATAGACATTTTAGAAATTCTTCCAGTGAACCCCAAATTCAAAAGGAATAGAATTCTAAAGTGGGCCCATGGAACAAAAAAGATTTGAAATTGGAGATTAGCCTCAGAAGTTTGGATACGTTACATCCTGTTACTCACTGCATTGGAAATAAATATTTAGGATGTATTTTACCAGCAGCAGAGCTAACACAACATCACAAATCATGTTATTATGAATACTTAGGATAAGTGTGCCAGCTAAGGTAAAATCATTTCCTGTCTATTAATTATAAGCAGGATTAGTTCTGCTCACTTTCCAGTTAGACAAAGTTACTACAAATATGGATATTTCAAATAGCAAAAACATCAACTAAATCCACTATACACACAGTTGTAGGTTTATCTTCAACCTTCTGTATTTGGAAACAAATCCCTCAAAGTTCCAGCAGACTTAATTCCTTTATGTACATGTAGGACAGTGCATCCTATTCATGTTTCTCTAACATGAGTTCCTCTGAATTAAGTGGGACTTATTACTAAGTAAATAAAAGTGTAACCTTACTGTGAAATTATGTAATAATGGAGTTGTTTTGTTCTGATACTCTTGGCAATAGACAGAAAAATGAATTCATTGATATAACTGTGACTAAGCAAAGGAAAAAACATCCCATATCATCATCCCAAACACCCACTGGCTACTCATCTAGCAGAAGGGGAAAGATGGCATTATACTATTCAGAAGTTGGATAGCTTGATATATTCTGACACTACACATCTACTTTTTCTGAGAAGCTGAAATGTTCACCACCACATATTCTGCAAATATGCATTTGTGTAGCTGGCAGCTTTGAAACAACCTTTATAAATAGCAGCAGTAAATAACAGCAGTCAATAAGTAGACCACTTTTAACATTAGTTTTGTTCCTGTCCCTTCTCGGCAAGGAAATTGCTATTACGGGAATACACCATATTATTTAGTCATTTCTTTATCCAGGTTCATGCAGGCCTGATTTTTCAGGTTTTCAGCTAAGTTGAAAGAAGTTCCATGAGTGACTCAGATACCTCAGGCAAGTTCACATTTTTTGAAGAGTGTTGCACCAATAATTGGGTCACATAAAATTATGTGCCATATCAGTTCCATTATAAGAAATACATTATAGTTGTTCTGCCTGGTTTCATGATGATTCCTCCAGGTCAGACCCCATCTTGGTTGGACTACTGTAATACACTCTTCATGGGGACATCTTTGAATATTGCTTGAAGGCTTTAGCTGGTGCAAAATGTAGCTGCTAACCAGCATAGACTTTACTTCTATCTACTGTCTGTTGCTGTAAATCTGATCATACTGGATAGCTTCTATGTTGTTTAATACATCAGTCTTAAATTTGCTTATACTCTGTTTAGCATTTCTTCACCTCTGTATTAGATTCCTGCTAGTCTTAACACTTTGCAAATCTGCATATATTGTTTATTGAAATGTCTTTGAAATTGACTGTACCAACTCATGTTGTATAATCCGCCTTGAATCTCAGTGAGAAAGGTAGACTATAAATAATGTAAATAAAAATGAATGAATGAATGAATGAATGAATGAAGTACCCATTTCACCACTGGAGAAAGATGTATACTGCTTGATGATTTGCTCCCGGGTGCATTTCAGTTATAATCTTTAAATCTCCACATGATCTGAGAATTTGAGGGATCATCTTATCCTTTAAAAATTTACCAATTACCGAGATTATCCTTTGTGATCCTACTTCATGTACTGATTATTGTCTGATATATCTACAAGAGATAGGGCCTTTTCTATAGCCACCCCTCTGTTGTGGTTCCTTTCCCACACTATAGTATGCAAAGGACATTTGATGTTGGTGATTGGGTATTGACAAACTAAGGTTGGATAAGGAGACTGTACAATTCAGAAGTCTTCTGAATCATACTCATCATGACCCTGTCTTCTCAGCTCTGGCTTCATATTGCACTGATTATCAGTAGAACCATTAGAAAAGAAAGATTGTTTTGTCAAAGTAAATTATGAGAAGCACAGAGCCCTGTCCCAGATGCTTAGCTGGGCAACCCTTAGAATTAACCTTGCAATATATTTAGAAATTATCACCAACACCCCAGTTGAAACATGGGTTCATAACATTGCTACAATGCTTTATGAACAATGCTTTCCTATGCTTCACCTTGGCTGTCAAACACAAATATTGGGAGTTCTGCAAAAAGTAGTTATTGGTGGTCTTAAGATGGCTACTGGACTTTGCTGAAGATCCCTCTGGATGGCTGGACATTGGACAATATGACCTGTAGTATTTTCAAGAATATTGTGAGGAGGGCTGGAAAAAGAAAGAAGAAATGAAGATAAGCTCCAGTACATTTGATGCCTTTCCCCACAGTTTACTGAAACCACTCTCTAGATGAACAGGTATATTAATAGCAGCTGAAATATAATTCTCATAATTTTTTTAGAGAAGTAGATGCAATACTTTCTGAATACAGTAAAATCTGAGCAAAATAAATAGCATATCACTAAACTAATAGAGCAGGAGGTAGAGGGTGGAAAGTGCAAATGTCTAAAATCCCCAGATAATTAGCAACTGACCTGGCTCTGCGCTCTCTCTAAATTTTGCATTAAATAGGAACATGGAATCCTATTTAACCTTTAGATTGGTGCCAGCCAGCTTTCCATTTGTGTTTGCCTAGGGTAGAGTTTAGCCTGTGTTGCTAATGCTCTTGCTCCTGCTTCAACTTTCCTGAAATAAAAAGTAGTCTAGTGGTTGAGATACCTTCAAAATCCGAATTGGAATTGTGACTCTAGGATAGAGGTACACTTTTCTACATCTATACAAGTGAATGGATTTATAAGGTTTTAATTTTGCTTAGGATTCCACTGTAAGAAGCTCACTCTAAAAACAACACTTCCTATATATAGAAAAGCCAGACATCAACTGTCAGTAAACAAGCACTTTGCCAAAGGAATGGTTTTCAGTGTATTAACTTTTTCTGTTGGAAATATATCATGCTATTGATTTTCTAAACTGTTAAAAAAGTGTAAGAAAGGTTTATAACTGGTCTTTTTCAAAAGAGGGTGGATTTTAACATCATTTTTATTAGAATATTTCCCCGTCTTTCTTATTATTCACCTTAGCTGTTGGTTGTCTAGACAATATGTTTTCTCTGTGCTGAGCCCCTCTTTCACCTTCTTATCAACAGCAGCCAGTACATGGGCTTTCTCTGTGGTGGCCCCTACCCTATGGAACAGCCTGCCCCCACACTGTTGGCTTTCCACAAACAATACAAAATCAAATTATTCAAAAAGGCTTATGATTCGATGGCATTAAAAAAATCAGTAAATTTATATGGAATAATAAAAAGCCCAGAATCTCAATGGAAACCCTTAAAAGACCCACAAGCAGGGGAGGCCTAAATTTACCAGACCTGCGAACCTATTATGAAGCCACTCATCTTAAGAATCTTGTGTTTATATCTAACGATCAGTGGAGGCTGGACTGGAAAAACATTGAACAGACTTATCTGCAAGACAGTCCAATAGAGGAATGCCTATGGAATAAAAACTCTGAACGCCCATCCAACTTAAAAAATTACCCTTTCTTGTTGAGCGATATTAAGACATGGGATAAATACAGAGGCAAACTAACTCAATCATTATCTTTAGCCTCACCTTTTGTGGGGCAACACTGGTTTGTACAGGCTCTTAGTCCCCATTCATTTAAGTTGTGGAGACTCAATAGCAAAACCCGGATTCTAGATGTCATAGAGAGGGGCAAAATACAAGAAAAGGCAAAATTAGAACAAAATTCAGGGTCACAGGTTCCGTGGTTAGAGTATCTACAGGTCCAACATCTTCTTGAATCACCTAAAATCGAAGATTCATTGGACAAACCATTAACAAAATTTGAAAGGATTCTGATTGACAAACCTGACCAGCAAAAGGGAGTACTTTCTAAGATCTACTCAATCCTTTTAGAAAAAACACAGGAATGTAAAATGCTATCTTATCAAAAGATCTGGACTAAAGAATGCAATCTAGATATATCAGGCAAGGATTGGAATTCAATATGGAAATCGTCAAATTTCAGATCAAATATAGTAAATATAAAAATGCAGACAATAAAGCTGATCTCTAGGTGGTATATGACCCCGGTCAAGCTCCATCATATAAACCACACTACGTCAGCCAACTTTTGGAAGCAGTGTGGGGAACTGGGCACATACTTACATTGCTGGTGGGGATGCAAACACATAGGTTCATTTTGGGACAAAATAATTGAAGAAATAAGAACAATAGCAGGATGTTCCATACCAAAATCTCCCAAAGTAATCTTGTTAAGCCTTTGGGAGAATTCAGAAATACCGAAAGTGAGCCTCAATATTATTTTCTCTCTTGACACTAGCTAAAATGACGATAGTCGCATGCTGGAAACAAAAAACAGTCCCTTCAGTCAAAAATTGGAGAGCCCGCATTTGGGATCATTTTATCATGAAGAAAATCACAGATCAACTAGCTCAGAGAGAAAATATACACCATAAATCTTATCTCTTAGAGCAATGGCTCCCAATACTAGACTATTTGACTAAGGATGACAATTGGACAAATAATAAGGTGAAACAAGATCTTTACTATTCAATGGCTTACCTCTAATTATAGATGTTAGTTCACGTAAACAAGTATTTTAAATCTTTTAAGTGCAGACTAGAAGACGCGGTATTATTGCAATTGAGAGATGTGAAGCCGTTCATAAAAAGCTGTTGTTACTATTTTTCTTCTCTTTTCTTCTGTTGAATATTGTTGAACTGTTGATATCACTTATAGTTCTTGAAACATTAATGACTTAATACGTTTACTGCTTGTAAGATTGAATGAAAAAATACAATAAAATGAAAATTATTATTAAAAAAAAGGCTTTTTACTCAGATAGAAGGGTGGTATTGTAGGGGGGGGGCGGTCTCAGATGTTTCGCTAATAAGTTAGGAACCATAGACTTCACCATTATGTTGCCTTACATATTAGCTGTTGCTTTAAATATGTACTCCTGTATACTATTTGTACTTCATGTTGTCTAATGTCAGACCTAGAACTGATTATGTTCTGTTCCAGCAATTCTTCAACCCTGTATTGGATCCTTGCTAATGCTGTGTCTTTTTAAACTTGTATTCATTTACCCTATGACATTGTTTATGGAAATGACCTTGACACTGTATGGAAATGCCTGCCCTTGTCCTTGCTACTGATTGTACTAATCTCAAACTATGTAATCCATACTAATCTCACACTATGTAATCTGCTTTGAGTCTCAGTGAGACAGGTGGACTATAAATGAAGTTAAATAAATAAATAATGCTCTTGTGGTTCTACAAACATAGAGCCACAGTATCCTATACTGCATATTTTAATAGATGAGCTGTCTTTCCTTGCTGGGGTACATGCACTCCTACTGCTGTGCTGAGGTTGACAAATTGCAAGTAACTGTATCCTCCATCATAGACAGGGCAAGAGGGACTGATGTTTGGGTCTCTCCACTGAATCTAATGGGTGCATTGTTATTTACAAGATAAGTTTTGTGGGTATAAATTCTTGCTAGCAATGGATGGAATTCAGTAGTGCCACTGTTAGACACCATGTTGCTTGTAGAGATTGGCTGAGCCATACGTGGGAGGTATTAAATTAAATCACGTGATCTCTCCTGAAATGTCATGTGCTATCTACGTCCCTGAAAATGGGGAATAACTTACAGGAACGCTCCCTTATCTTTTGAAGTCTAAAATGTGAGAAAGTCTTGGAAATAAGGTCATCATTGCTTTGAAGACGTGTTAGTGTATTTCCTGACTGGATGGAATTAGACAAGCATTTGACACATTCTTCACTTTCCTTAAAGTGCAACCATGTGCTGATCATTCCCTTGTTACGCTTGGAGGGAAGCGATTTATTCCTTGCTATCCCATCCCATTAGTCAGGAAGAATTTTAAGGCAGTTATAACAGGCCTGCAGATGAAGATGAAAATGTTAAGAATGACACTAGATGGTGTTTCTTAATAGGAAACAGCATTTTATGTGTCTCTCACTGGAGGCCACAGCTCTCATCCTGCCATGTTCCTATTTTTGCCCTAGAGCAGAATTTGCAGGCTGTATTTTCTAGTCTTTTTATTATGCATTCGTTCATTTCTTTTTTATTAACCCCCTTGCATATTTTCTTTTTCAATATTTTTAGTAGATAAGTTTAGTGAAACAGTCAAATAACTTATTGATGATTGCAACTAATGCATTATTATCCATCTTGTTACATAAAGTAAATATCAATATTTTTAATCCAGTTACCAAAGCAGCCATTTGCTCTGTGTCAGCTATTGAACCACATTCTGATCAATTTCTACAGAGTTCATAAAGTTTAGCCAAACAGACTTATTTTTTTCAATATAACTTAGCTTCCACTTGTTGATAGACATTAAAACAGTTATTAACCTTACAAAAATGTTACAGCACGTATTAAACCAGAAGTATAATACATAAAGCTAATATTTACAATTAATTTTCTTTAAATATGGGTTCTAGATTTCTTGGTCTGTAAACCTTCAATGATCTGCAAATGCAAATTTTGCATCATTTTGTAATGGAGCTACCTTGACAACTATAACTTGGAATGGGTTCCAAATTACTGGGAATTTATCTTTCATTATGAAGATGTAGTGGATAAGTGCTTTAGGGATGTATATTATTTCCTGTCCAACACGTGAAGCTCTTTTTAGATTGTGGAATGATTGCTGGGAAGCAATACATTTATAGTGCAGTCCTAAACAGAGTACACCTTTCTAAGTCCATTGAATTACATCAATTTAGATTAGTATAAACCTGCTTTTGATTGTACGGTTAACATGGCAAATCTATGATAACATGGTGAAGCTCAACTACTGAATTGTAGACCAAGCTCTTTTAGTGCGCTGACATTCCAGATAAGGTCTGGAATAAGCAATTAGCCTTCATCCTTGGAGACAGAAATCTAGCATTCATACCTGTATAAGTGCACACTAGCTAAATTTGTAAAACAAATCTTTGTACAGGGCCAACATGTGCAAAGGAGGTGCAAGCACATGTGTAAAGGAGCAAGCACACTAGCCTGACCCCACCAAACACTTTCATTGTATGCTGGCACGGAGCCTATAGTGGACCAGCTGCAGAAATGGAGCCCCATTCCTGCATATAGGGATGAAACTTATATGTGTATATTTGGCATGCATACTGGATCTATTCCTACATTGTGTTTTCTCCTGCATCCCCAATTTACATCATGGCCCTCTACATACATTCTGTATACATGGCTATTAACATATTTTGCTTAGTGAAAATACTATAGAAATTCCAATGATTTTCACTCTCAAGCCTTATAGATCACAAGAAGTATCCCTCAAGAACAAAGGGATAACCTGCAAGAACTTGACAGGGAGAACAAGACATGGGTTTTGAAACGAAGTATTGTAGTCACTTGTCACTATTTACTAGCACAGTTGCTTGGAAGTAAATTCAGTAGAATTTATTTCTAATTACATCTGTTAGGGATGCAAATGTAGAGTCTAAATTATTTGATAGTGTGGATAATGATGTTGCAATGTGAGTTCTTTGGTGACCTTGAAAAAGCTATTAATTGCTTTCCATATTTAGTGTTACTAACACTGTCACTATGAGCTTTGTTCTGAAACATGTAACTAGGGAATTTAAGCTGCTTACTGTTAAAAGATTTCAGTAAAAGCAAAGCATGTTCTGCATTGAAAGTATTAATGACCTCTAGAGGATAAATTACTGGCAAAAGCAAAGAACTAAATACCTTGTTATCAATACATGTTAAGATTTGACGCAAAAATAACTTCTCTGACAATGTTTTATTTCTTGAACACTAAACCATTAAAGATTTGTGATACTTTCTGTGCTAGTGCAGTTCTGAAGTACTGAAGCTCTCTGAACAGATTTGCTACATAAACTGGTTGCCTGCTTCATTCTCTTTAGATTAAGGTGAAGATAACATCAAACAAAACTGGGAAGTAGATTAAGTTAGAAAGGAACAAACAGGTGGGACGGGGAGGAAATGAAGGTCAAATCCAAGTGTGTATCTTTCAACCCAGTTCTCTGTTGATAAAAAAGTTTGCATATTAAAGCTGATAGATTCTCAATACTTATACATATTCCATGGTATTTTCTCTTCAAGCTACCATTTCTTGGACATCACATCTTCCAGTTTATATAAAGCTCTAGAAAGTATAAGACTTGTAGCCTACATGTGCTTTCTTCAAATAAATTCCACTGAGTTCAATGATATTATATCCCTGAGAAATGTGCACAGAACTGCAGCTTTAGACTCAATCCTTGAGCCTCCTGTCTTTGTCCCAGTTACTTCACCCATCATGAAAGTAAAGACAGGAAAACTAGAACAGGGTTCTTTATATTTACATTTATTCAAATCATCTTCCTTAATGTATGCAAAAAACAAAAGCTATGTAGGAGCCTGTGTTTTCAAAACAAGCAAAGAAAGGTAAAACCAGACTAAAACAGACTGCTTTCAATGAAAGAATGCCCTCCAAAAGACAAGATGTAAAAAAGACTGGCAGAAGAGCAATCTCTTCAAATCAGCACATCAGATTATATTTTACATATAAGAAGTTTAATATTGACAAATCCTATGACTGAACATTAGTGTGTGATAACAGTACCAACCTTTTACTGGGGCTGCTCCTGAGTCTTTAAGGACAGAAATTATTTATTTATTTTAAACTATTTATATCCCACATAGACAGCAAACACATGGAAATTTAACATTTCCTGACATGGTTGTAAAACAATGGGGAAAGTGTTGTGCATCAAAAAGCAGATGAGACTTAAGTTATATGACAGCCAGCATAACATGCTAGGCTGGATCCTGTCAAAAAAATCCATGTGCACAAGGCAGGGGAGGAGGCAATTTCTACCAACTCCTCATTTCTGAAGTGGCCCTCGACCATCCCCTTGTACTGCTCCTGGGGGTCCCTTGTACATAAGGCTATCTATGGGCATTTTAAATGGGGTTATCAGAGTTATATGGCCAGTGAATAGGAAACCCATGGAATTGGAACACTGGTCATTTCCACACATGTTGAATAATGCACTTTCAATGCACTTTCGCAATCCTTTTGAAGTGGATTTTTTGTTCCACACACGGAAAATCAGTTTCAAATGTTCACTAAAGAGTATTGAAAGTGGATTATCCAACGTGTGTGCACTTAGTTTCCTAGGCAAGTAACTGAGGGCCAGGCTACAAGTGGCAAATGACACAGGTTGGACATTTGTCAGCTTCTCTCAAGTTTTGATGAGAAATGTAGGCATCCTGGTTTTACAGCTTGGCTCTCCGACTGCTGTCCAATGAACTTTTCAATTGTCACTTGTCCAACGTTCCACCAAGCTGCCTACATTTCCCATCAAAACCTGAGGGAAGCTGACAAGTGTCCAATCAGTGTCATTCGTCACTTGTAGCCTGGCCATTAGAAATAATCTTGGTTCTGCCTCTCCAAAGGCATTATTGAAACTGCTACTGCAACATCCTTTCCCTCATTAAGCAATTAAGGGAAAATGTTAAGTACAACTGTTGTATGCCCTGAATCATAGCCAGTTTCTTAAAAGGAAGAAAACTACGATCTGTCCTTTGTTCCTTCCTAAATCCTGCTCTGTATGTAGCAAACTTACCTGGGAATTTCTAATATGCTGGAGCCAGACCTGTCGAGATAAGGAAACCATATTTTAGTGTCCTTATCTCAAGAACTGATCTGGGTCCAGTATATTGCCAGGAAATGAGATTATACCTACTCCTTGCACATCATACTTGTTCAAACAAAGTCTGCTGAATGTAAGAGTGGTACGAACCATGGTTACTTGTTCCTAGGCCCTGCTCTCTGGAATGAGCTGCCAGAAGAGCTGTCTATGATGTCTTCATTGCAGGCTTTTAGAAAGGACCAATTTTTCTTTTTGTCTGACTTTTCTATGGTAATACACTCTATATAGGTCTTCCCTTGAAATCAATTCCAGTTGGTGCAGAATGCCACAGCCCAATTATTATTAGGAGCTAGGTGTAGCATGCATATTACTCTCATTCTACAGTCACTCCATTGGCTTCCCATCAGTTACTAGGCTCAATTCAAAGTTTTGACTATCGCATATAAAACCCTTCATGGCCTTAGTCCCTCATATCTACAGGACTACTTCTCTTCCTATGCCCTACCATGGCAGCTCTGCTTTTGTGAACAAGGTCTTCTGTAGGTGCCACTCTGCATGTGGGGAAATTGACAACTGCCTGTACGTGGGCATTCTCTGTGGTGGCCCCCACTTTATGGAATAGCCTGCCTGAAGAGATCAGAAAAGCTTCTACTCTCCTGGCTTTCCACATACTATGCAAAACTGAGTTATTTAGGAGGGCTTTTTTACACAAGTGTTCTATGGAAATGATTCAGAGAGATATCCTGGAATGATATAAGGACTGTAGACTATAATACTGTGTACTGGCTGCTGCTGTAAGTATGCTCCCACTGGATAGTTCTGCATCATGTAATATGTCAGGTCATCTTGCATATGTTATCTTTTTAGCATTGTTTTCAGCTCTGTATCAGATTTCTGCTTCTTTTCAAATTTCTACTATCCTTACCCTTTTGTATTCTTTATTGAAAGTTTATTGACCATCCATTGAATGTCCCAACCATAGATTGTATTGACCTATACCTTGAATCTCAGTGAGAAAGGCATACTAAGAACAAATAATAAATAAATAAATTTCATTTTTGGCATGAATTACTTAGTAGCTGAGGGGGAATTGGAAGGTCAGGGTTAGATTAGACCTTCGGTTTATCAGGGAAGTCTCCAGTCGGCCCCTGGATGCCTGCAGCCAGCAAAACTGAGCCTAATCCCAATGGATCTGGCAGCACTACAGGGCCACTTGGCTTGACCCTGGGCAGTGTTTTGCTGGAGAGGAAGGAAGTGGCAGTCAAAATGGGCCCCATCATTGTTGCTTACTCTGTCTGAGTTGAGCAGCCCCCGTGGCACCACCAGTGCCAAAGGGTCTTAGGCTGGTTCAATCCTGGGCTGTTTTATCATCTCAGTTTGCCCCAAGAAAGGCTGCTGAGTCTGTATTTTGTGGAAATTGAGCTGTTATTGAAATTGTTATTCTTATGCTATTTGGGTTTTATGAAGGATGGGAGCTTCTTTGGGTTGTTAAGGAAAGATAGGATATACATGTTTTAAAATAAACAAATGGGAACATTAGTCATTCTATTGGCAGTGCTTTCCCAAGCTATCTGTTTTCCTCAGTACTCATAAAAGGGTGCTCTGACCTGGATAGGCCAGGAAAACCTGATATCAGATCTCAAAAGCCAAGCAGGATTGGCCATGGTTAGTAATTGGATGGGAGATCTCCAACAAAAACTAAGGTTGCAGAGGCAGGCAATGGCAAAGTGCCTTTGTTATTCTCTTGCCATGAAAACACCACCAGGGATCGCCATAAGTCAACTCTGACTTGAGGGCCGGATTTCATTTTTCATTTTCATAGAAGGGCACTGTATTGCTGAGACAAACTAAACAACTTCAGAAATCTCCTCACCCCCTGATTTAGTCACTCTAGTTTCAGCACAGAACATTTTTAAGGCATAGGTGAGCAGAGCAATGTCTCTCAAGAGAGGTCAAAACACAAGCAAGCCATCTACATTAGTAAGCAAGTTAAAGATTTAGAAATAAAATGACATTGCATTATGTAGCCCAAAGCTTTGTGCATGTAATTTATTGGGTAAAATTGGATTTCCTGGTTAGTACCATACAGATCCAAGAGGAGGAATCAATAGAATACCATCTCAGGGGAAAGAACAGCCCATCCTCAGCCAACAGCCAGAGAATGAACAGCCACAGGGACCTTGCTTCCCCTGCCAAAAAGAATCTTGCTCTGTCAGCTGCTCAGAGACAGTCAAAGTGAGTGGATGAAGCCAGACTTCCACAGGCCATGAGAACTTGGGTTCGAGATTAGGGGGTGGTGCCCAGGGAAGGTTTGAGAGAGGAGGGAGATTAGCAGGAATGTGTTGTCATAGAGCCCACCCTTCAAAGCTGCTGTTTCCTCAAGAAAACTGATTTCTTTATTCTGGAGATCAGCCAAATGTCAGGCTCTGCCTGGAGGTTGGAAACCTTACTAGGAGGCCACACCCTCTTCCTCCTATGCAGAACTCTAGCAACGGAAGATTGGCTCCAACTGGATATAAATGCTGTTCCACTTTTTCCATTCAGGGTCCTTTCCTTGCATTCCTGCCCCTGAATTCAGAGGTCAATTAGCTGATGTGAAGCACTTTGAAAGACAATGGTTGTCTCAAATGCAGGAAAAAAGAAAGAAAATTAAGGATTCCAGGCCAGTCAGAATTCTATACCCGACTCTGGTACGGTGAAATTATTATAATAGCAGTAAGAAATGAGCTGCTTTGTCCTCTTTGAGCTTTAACCATGCTCATTATTAACATTATGTTCCTAATCACTGCCCATAACTGTTAAGAAAATGTGCTGAATGATTTCTTCATCAGTGCAGGCAAACCCTACAACCAGAGTGCAAATTACAAATTAACTGCAGAGCCCATCCCAATGATGCACAGCACCAGAGAAATGTATCTTGCTTAAGTGCTTCCCACTCTTTCCTCTGGCTTTCACATATACAGTAAACAGCCTTGTGAAAACAGTTCAACTAATTAACCCATTCTAGCACTACATACCTAATGTTAACAAGCTACAATGTTTTTAATGCACACTGCGTAACCTGAAGCAATCAAATCACACAAACACTTCACAATACAGCACTCCTTAGCTCATTAGCTGGTTTCTGGATGTCTGAGGTTTTAATGGTGGGATTTCAGAGGCAGTCATAGTTCTGCCTTTCCTTCATTCTTCCCTTGGTCTACCTCTATATCCATGTAATATTTTTGAATCTCAGTAGCTTATGCCATTTTTAATTTTAATAATAATAAATGCACTTATATACTGCTCTTCTAGATGGATTAGTGCTCCACTCAGAGCAGTGAATAAAGTCGATATTATTCTTATAATACAATGGGGCTGATAGGAGAGGCTTACCCAAGGCCACCGGCTGAGCTCTTGGCAGCGGGATTCGAACCAGCAAAGTGCTGACATGCAAACCAACCCCTTAACCACTGTCCTATAGCAGCTTTCCTTAGTGTGGCCATTGTTTCTTGGCTTTCATAAGAATCAGGTGGCAATATAAGAAGCTCCATAGATGTGGGTTCAAATTCCCTACGTCAGTTAAGTTCCAAAATCATCTCTCTCTCGCTTTCCCCCCTCCCCCCCATGGGAACCTATGGTGGCTTACATCTCTTCTCTTCCATTTAGTCCCCACAATAGCCATGTGATGTAGGTTAGGCTGAGAGAATGTGACTACCAAAAGTCACCCAACAAGGCTTTTGGCATGGCTAGACCTAATTTCACCAGATTTTGCCAGGCAAGGGTTGGCAGGTACTGGAGCAGCAACCCAGGAACACACAATGGCACCTTCATAAAAACCACTCCAGTCATCACCCATGGCTCACTGGGGAAAGGCAACCATACAGGAAACAGAAGGCATGAGTTTGGCTCCCATTAAGGATGATGTTGACAAACAGGCAGAGTTTGGTTTTTTGGCCAGCAACAGGCTAAGTGGCAGCAAAATAGGAGGAAAAAGCTGGACTAGAACCCACACCTCATTGACTCAGGAACAGTCCTCTAATCAGTCGCTCATCTGTGCACACAGGGCAAAGACATAGCACAGGGCATTAGGACCACCTCCCAGCCATTTATACAAAGAAAGGAAGACCATGAAAAGAAAAAATTGAGCAGGGGGGAGGCATAAGCAGAACACATACCCACTGACCACTGGTTCAGTGAAATGAGGCCAGCTGCTCAGGCTGGCTAGCTGCCCCATATTCCTATAATGTAGAGCTGACAAGCAACCCTGCAGCACCTCCCAGCTGCACTCAGGGGGCTCATTACCACCAGCTGCTTTCATTCATCCCAGCAATATTTGCACTGTATCCTTTCTCACTCTTACTCACACAAACTGCCTGGCCTATTAGATGCAGTGATCTGGGGGGTACATCCCCTTCTTCTCGATAAAACATATCTAGGCCTGGCCTGGCCATTAGGTGTGTGCACCTAGATAACTGCCTAGGTGCCTGGGATGGAGGGGTCTGTGGCAGGCCTGGGCAGTACTCCTAGTCTCAGTGGGTGACCCCCCCTCCATTGGGGGCATCTTTTCCTTAGGGGAAGACCCCCTTTCCAGGGCTATTTTTGCCTTCTAATCCACTAGTTAGGAGATGTGGACGCTTGGTAAGCCACAGTCCCAGTGAAGATAGCATGAGTGAGAAAACCTTCCCACAGTGTAGTTGGGAAGGAGGGTAGGCAGTGAATTCCTCAAGGTGTGGGAGGGGGGCAGCAATGTGAATTGCATGTTGAAGAGAGCTGAATATTGTGAACAACGGGGGTAGAAACTCTAATCAGAGGTACAAACGTACAGAACTACAAACGTAGTCCATGTATTTATTGAACAGGATCAAGAATATTGAAAACAAGCTGAGTGAATAGGGTTGCCACTGCCAGCTTTGCTCTTATGCTTTTGCAGACTGCACTGACAGATCACAGCATCCCAATCAATGCATGCTCATGAAAGCAATAACTGTGCTGGTCAAACAACTACCTGATGAAATAGCACAGATATAAGAAGCAGAATGTTCTACAGCAGAGCAGCCAGATGCATACTGGTAATTGCAGGTTTTGGTCATGTTTCAGGCTCAGAAAGTGTGATTCGTACCCCTGTTGGAGGGCTGCCTGCAATGATTCCTAAGAAATACACAAACAGCAATAAGTAATGTTCCAGAGCAGCAGCAAAGCACAAGTGGTCCCTATACATGGAGCTCTTGCAGTTTCCCCAACAACCTCCCCTGTAGGAATGCCCATGTAGTGGGATGCATTTCCTGGGGCACAGAATGTAGCCACTGTACCAATGCTTTCCCATCCCTTCTCAACAAGTGCATTGCAACTTTTTGGCACTGTCTGTTAGGGCTGCTCCATGATGCTCTGATCTTGCCAGGCTATCGGTGCCAAAAGCATTTAGATAAAAGTAGATGGTTAGAGTGGAGTGGCTGGAAGTCATCCAGGCCTGTGGTTGGTTATACTGATTGTATCCCCTACTTACCATGTATGTTTCTGCACTGCTCATTTTTCCTGCTAACAACTCATGCGGGTGGGGTGGCAGTGGTTGACAGTGTTGTTAAATTAAAATTTTCTTATTTTCTCTTTACTTAATTCCTCCCTGAAATAACAACAACAACAACAACAACAACAACAATAACAATCATTATCATTATCATTATCATTATCATTATCATTATCATTATCATTATCATTGTTAATTTAACTTGTAGTCCACTCTCCCGACAAGCAGGCTCAGAGAGGATAACAACATAGAGCACTACCCTGTGGTATCTAACATGTCTAACATAAAAAAACCCTGCAAGGGCTGAAATTACAAAAGCGAAATCCCTCTTTGAAAAGAAACAAAACAGATTAAGAGGAATCAAGGGCTATAACTAAAACAGTGAATTTTAGAGGGGGAAATCCCTCCCCTATAACAATGCAAGTTAATGGGGCTTTACAAAGCATAGGTATTGGGGCCTGGAGAAACTGTTGCAGCAGTCACAGCTTGGGACAGTCCCCACCCCACTCCACCCCATGGTTACTTTGTGAGGCGCATTGTCTTTGCATCATTATTTGGTGTTTGTGTCTTATGGTGGAGTACCTGAAAGGAATCTGAAGACAGTAGTGCTAGATATATGCAGCACCAATGTCTGTTTTCTCCCTTGGCTGTTTATGCAGGGTCTTCTCTTGTGCAAAGCTCCTTTTCTATAATCAGAACTCTTCATTATGTAGAGTTCTCTTCATTATGTAGAGTTCTCATTAACAAACTCCCCAACTAAGTATTCTAAGTCTGCACAACACGAGGCTAGCAAGCTCTGGTCCAGTGCTACCCATCAGATTATCTGAGCTATGGGTATCCTGAACAGGCTTCATATTGCTTAACACAGCTGTGACTGGCTGTAAATAATAGTTAGCATCCTCATCTATGCCAGCACTTAGAGATATGGCAGGATGCAGTGTGGGGTAGTTGTATTTTTACTCTTCTTGTGTGTTATGGAGTTTTAAATATACTAGGGTTATCACTGGCATATCTTTGAGATACATGGGTGCATCTTTGGAATATGCCTTCATATTCCAGTGTTGCATAGTGGTTAGAGCATCAGAATAGGACCTAGGAGGCCCAGGTTTGAGTCCCCACTCTGCCATGGAAGCTCACTTGCTGACCTTGGGCCAGTAACATTCTCTCATCCTGACCTACCTCACAAGGTTGTTGTGAGGATGAAATGGTGGGGAGGAGAAAACTGTCAGCCATATGGGTCCCCATTGGCGAGAAAGGTGGATTTAAATAAAAAAGTAAATAAATAAACTCTCTCTGGTATTCCCTGGTGTAAGGCTTGATCTCTTTCTGAAGCAGTTTGAAGAAGGGCTTGTGATGGCTTCCTTCATCTGGCATTAGAAAATTAGCACATTTCCCTCATCTTTTCTACACAGAAGGAAAATCACACAGAAGACATATGCCAAGCAACGTAGTGCAAAGTACAATAAAATGCATGTACATCAAAATGACTTTTTAACCACATGACTGTTGAGAATAGCAAGATTTTATTATTGCTTTAAGGTTGTGTCTACAGTGACATGAATTTACAGCTCAATTGAACATTGAGTGCATGCCTCTCCCATGCAATCAATTTGCATTGCTGATGAGTATCAGAGATGGGCTGCCATCTGCAACAACATTTCTTTTTAAACAGGAGTACATATCATAGTTTGGAAAAGAAGACCACAGACATCAGTCTAAGAGTGGACATGATTTATCTAGGTAGGCAAGACAATCCTATGGTTCTAATACTGTAGATGGTTGCTATGTATAAAATTCTTAGAGTGCAGTGCTCATAAAGTATTAGCTTCAAAAGCAACAACTAGTCTGTAGTAATAGCCAAGTGAAGCTACCAATTGTGGGGGGGGGAGGTTAAAGAGAAGGGTTCATTTTACATTCAGAGTAAATATGCTGTGGTCAGAATAACTAATTCTAATAAGATTAGCTGCTATATTTTGCACTACTTGAAGCACCTGTCTTCAAGGGCAGACTCATGAAGAGTATATTACAGTAATCTAGTTTACTGGTTAAAGAAGGATGGCTCAATCTGGCCAGATTATCCAATTTCAGAAGGGAGGATATTCCTTGCACCAGGTGAGATAAATGAATGCATTCCTAGCAATTGTACCAAACCTTTTTTTTCCATTAGCAATGCTCGGTTTGGCATTACACCAGACTTTTAACATGATTAGCTAATGATAACTTTACTACATCTAGATTTGGTAAATTAATCTCTTCAAGAGCTCTGGTTTTCCCATTCAGCGTTGCTTCTCTCTTGTCTAGATTAAATTTCAGCTTTTCCCCTTCACCCACTTAATCGCCACGTTTAGGTACATGAAAAGGTCCATCAGAGCTGCTTCTGAAAGCTTAGTTAATAAGATATATAGCTGAATGTTATTCATGCTTTGATGACACCCAGTTCCAAAGTGATTGATGATATCATTAGATGCCCTGATGAACATGTTAAAGAACATTGGTGGGATGAGAGACTCCTGAGAGACTGCAATTCTCAGACATACAACTCAACATCCCCAGTAGCAACTTCCTCAGTCCTATCAGACCAAAAAGACTGAAACCATCAGAGGACTATCCATTCCAAACACTTCAATAGTACCAAATGATCTGCAGCAGCAAAGGCCATAGACAGGGCAAGATGGATCAACAGTGAGGCATTACTTCTATCCATTTGCAAATGCAGATAATCCAGCAGAATGAAAAGTGCTGTCTCCAACCAGCCTGAAACCAGACTGAAATGTGTCAAAAGCAATATGTTATTAGATTGCAACAGAAGCTTTAATTTTCTGAATGATCTTTGCCATTTCAGCAAGCCTAGGAGATGTATCTTGTTGAGTCCTGGTGTTCCCTTTTGTTCATTGTAAATATGATGCGCCATTGATAATGGGTTGTAAAAATTTCTGTGTTGTACTTTGCGAGCATTTAGCAAAATTCCAACGTTTGGCAGAGTAAAAGATGGGCAGATGCTGACTTCTGGTACACCATCTAGATGGCTTCTTTTTTCACAGAACCTGTGGGGATAAGGTATTGTAAATTGGTACTTGTCATTTTTTCAAGGGTTAACGAAAGAATTAAGGAGGTGCATTAGCTTTGACAAGGCCAACTCAGCTACCTTGCTCCTATCCTCAGGTTTTGAGAGGATTTGGGTGTTCAGCAGCAGTTGAGGCAGTTAAAGTAAAAGCTAAGAAGGAAGCCAATAAGAAAGTTACACCAAGAGGGAAAAAAATCACTGAAAGGAACACACAAGTCTATGGAGTTGTTGAAGTCCAGCTTGGATGATTTATTTTTACAAGTTAATCAAATCTGGAGTTGCATTTATTTATTTAATTATTTATTTGACTTCTATACAAACATTAAAACTTATAGTACAATATAATACCAGTACAAACATTAAAACTTATAAATTACAAAGAACAGTGCCATCACTATGTCATACTCGGGCACAGTCCGAAAAATGGACCAAAATTTTGCATGGTCAAGCCCAGTTCGTGGTTCATGAGATTCACCCTTTTCACAAATTTTGGTCCATTTAGGCCGGTCCGTTGTGTTGGCACAGCGTGGTTTGAACTGTAGCTGAGCTATAAATAAGGCTTCCACACACTTATAGTAGTAAAAGTGTATGTACAGTTTATTTTACAGTGACTTATATACAAGACTTTGTTCTCAGTGTCAAAGTGCTACGCCAAGCACTTACTGGAACAAGCTCCACACTTACACCAGACACAGCTGGCTTATATACATCTATAGCACCCCCCAGTGTCCAATCCCAGCACATCAGGTGAGGTGACTAAGCTGTTTCTTCGCTCTTGCATCATCCAAGGACCTGTCAAATAGATCTATTACATCAGTTATGACAGACAGACCTAAACAGCAAGATGCACACATGCTTCTTGGCTCATTATGTCAACACTCCTCCTTGAGACAAGAGGCATGATACCCAGCATTTCATTGCATTTAGCCAACATTTCCTGGTTTTGTCCCTTTGTCAACAGATCTGCACAATTTTCATTTGACCTACAATGTCTCAAACATACTATACCTCTGTGAATGGCATCACGTACATTTTGGTAATGGATTATAATATGTTTACTTCTGGCCCGTATTGTTTGGTGTTGTGCCAATTGCTCTGCAGCAGAACTGTCACACTTTATTTTCACTGGCAATGGACATTGGATATTCAGATCCCCCAATAACTCTATTACCCATTCCAGTTGCAGAATACAATCATTTAATGAAGCAAATTCCTCCTCACACGAGCTAGTCGCCACTAATGTTTGTCTTTGTGATTTCCAACATACTAGTGCTCCCAGAACTTGTATAAGATACCCAGAAGTAGACCTACCTTCATCATCACCCCATGATGCATCACTAAAGGCTACCACTTCAGTACTTTTTGTAGTGTTTAATACAAGCCTGTGTTCAGAAGTTCCCTTCAAATAATGCAGCACCCTTTTTGCTGCTTGCCAGTCCCTGTCACAGGGATCTGCACACTGCCTACACAGCCACTGCACCACATAACCCAGATCAGGGCGGCTCCAGCAGGACAAATGTAGCAGTGACCCAACTAATGATTGGTATTTTGTTTTATTTTCTAAAGAAGTATTCCTTGGCTCCTTAAGACACCCAGCAGTCATGGGCATTTGCACTTCTTTTGCCTCTGACATTCCATGCTGCTTCAGCAACTGTTTTATTTTATTGCTTTGACTCAGCTCAAAACACCCTGAGCTGTTTCTGGTGATTTGCATACCTAAGTAGTTGGATATAGGTCCCCAAAACCTTATTTTAAACACACCAGTTATTGCTTGTCGGAATTCATCCAATTCCTCGGTTGACTTGCATAGAAAACAGAGATCATCCACACAGCACAGTAGGTAACATTGCTTCTTACCACTCTTCTTTGTGTATAAACATGGATCATTTGTGACTCCAGTATTTACTGGAAGTTTCCTGGGGGTGGCCACTTTGGGGGGGGGGCTGTAACTCAGAGTCCGAAATGCAATGTTGACCGATCTTGGATGACAGTTAGAGGAGAGGCTGCTGAAGATTCTCTGTGAGTTCAGGCTCTCTGGGTGTGAAGGGGTGGAGCCAGAGCTGCTGGAAGTGATGGACCACAGACTGACAAACTGGTTCGTGAACAGAGCTGGTCCGTGGAAAGTTTGTGGTCTGTGGTCCATGAAAAATGACAGGCCATGGGCCAGTGGTCCATTGGCTTTTTCCAGTCTGTACCCAACTCTATTCATAATAGATCAGTCATGTGCAATCAAGCCAATAATAATACCAGTATCAGGATCCAAATGCCAGATGAAACATCTCTGTTTTACAAGTCCTCTGGAATCTCACCAAATTGGAGGAAGTGAGTCTCATCTGTTAATGCATTCCAGATGGAGGGGGCCACACTGTGAAAGCCCTTCTTCTGGTCGAAGGTCCTGAGTTGTAGACCTCAGAGCATGTGGGGGATTATCCCGGGAAAGGCATGTACATTTGTTTCAGAAATCATGATGCAGCATTCCTTAGCCCCAATAGTTATAATCTGATATGATGCATGCTGTGGTCTTCAACACCCTATACCTGTTTATGAATGTGAACAGCAGCAGAGAAACAAAGCTTAGGCATCATTTGTACAATTGATTTAGATATTGTGAAATAACTAATGTGAATCATACAGCTATATAGTCTTCCATAATGAAAATAGTTTATGGAACAATGTAAAACAAGACAAAATATGTTGTAGCAATATAACCACTGTAAAACAAATATAATCAAAAGATGACTCCTCTAAAAACTTCATTTTGTGAGCTAATTAGGAATCCTGGACATAGAAACTTAAAATCTTACATTTGGATTTACTTGGTGATTTCTAGCCAATTGGCTTGCAAAAGTTTATTGCACAGTTTCTGAGTAATGACATATTTGCCTATTTCAAATGAATATGTGTTGGAGACAAGAAATATCATATTTTTTTTTTATCTCGGGCAAGGTTATCCTATAGTTCTAGTATGCTGATCAGTCTCTATTTCCAAGCTACTACTGGTGTAATGTCACTGTTATGCTATGCTTGATTAGCAGCAGATTCAGCAGTACATTAGCTGTACAGACAAATACTATGTAACAATACACACAGACACACCCAAAATGTACTTGTCACTCACCATTAGGCTTCCCATTTGCCCACTCATTGCTCAATGGCACTCCAGCAGCCAATGGGAGGGGGGGAAATGCAGTCGGATGGCAGTACTACATTACTTCTGGGGATAACCTGCAAGTGAAATCATACCTCTCTAGGAATCATTGTAAACACGATGGTTATCATAGAGTTTCCAGCGATTCCTAAAGAGATGTGATGTTGAACAACAGCACACCTTATGTCCCGCCCCCCTGGATTCCCACTGGTTGCCAGCCACTGGCTGGCAGCCCTACTCATCAACCATCATGTCACTTGCCAGTGATGGACCCACATTAACCATGCTAATAAGGCATCAATCAGCATTAGACATAGCCAAGCAACTCTATGACAACACCTAACTCAGTACACACATCCACTTGGGATCAAATGCAGTCAGAAAGACACAGCATCTTTGACAGTGCAAACTGCCATCATACTGCAAGAAGGAGGATTGCATGGAGAAAGTGTTAGAGACCTACTGGAAAGTGTTAGAGACCTACTCAGGGGACAGTGTTAGAGACCTACTGGAAAAAATGGCTTCATCCAGATATATTGTAAAACACTGTGCAAACATATCTCAACAGCTGGAACATAATTTTGCAGGGATAAGTGATGAAGTTCATCCAAGTCTCTACTTTTATGTTATTAATTCTGTAAAAAAGGGCTCTAAGTAACATCATTACATGTTTCATTTCTTTAATATATGATATTTCTGTATTCTGGATGAGCTTTATATGCTCAAGATAGATCAAGATGGGTAGCCATGTTAGTCTGTCTGTAGCAGTAGAAAAGAAAAAGAGTACATTAGCACCTATAAGACTAACAAAATTTGTGGTAGGGCATGAGCTTTCATGAGCCACAGCTCACTTCTTCAGATACAGCTAGAATGTGGGTCCATCTGTTCTTATATTTTGGAGAGTGGAGTGATTCCAGAAGCTGAGTAATAGCTGGTGAATGACAATGGCAGGTGTGATTGAATAGGGTGGGGTATGCAGAGGGGTAGTGGGTGTGGTGAAATCAGCATTGGTAATGAGACAGGAAGTCAGTGTTTTGATTCAGTCCAGGTGGATGCATTGTCTTGAGCTTTGTTATCAGTTGCAATTCAGCAGTCCTTCTTTCTAATATCCCTTTGAAATTCCTCTGCAGGATAACTGCTACTTTTAGGTCAGCGACGGAATGTCCTGGAAGGTTAAAATCTTTCCCCACTCTATTTTGAATGTTTTGGTTTCTGATGTCAGACTTATGTCCATTAATTCTTTGCCAAAGGAACTGGTCAGTTTGTCCAATGAAGAGACTGGAGGGGCATTGCTGACATGTGAAGGCATAAATCACATTGAAGGATGAGCAGGAGTATGAACCCTAGATGGTATGGCTGATGTTGTTGGATCCACTGATGGTGTTGCTTGGATCTATATAAGAGCAAAGTGGGCATCTTGGTTTGTTGTAGGCCTTAGTACCAGAGTACATGTTAGTGTTAAGTAGTTTTTCATTGTGGGTAAGTAGGTGTTTCAGGTTAGCAGGCTGTCTGTAAACAAGAAAAAGTCCCCCACCCCCGCCCAGTGCCTGCATGAGGAAAGCGTCACAATCCAGCATGGGTTGTAGATCATTAATAATGTGTTGAACTGGCTTGAGTTGTGGGCTATAGGTGACCATCAATAGTGTTCTGGTTTTGGGGGGGGGGCTTGTCTTGTAGCAAGCGGTTCCTGGGTGTCATTCTGGACTTTCCAATCATCTTTCTCACTATGTCAGGGGGATACTGTAGTTGCAAAAATGTCTGTTGTAGATCCTTCAAGTGGCTATCTCTGTTTGAGGGGTTGGAGCAGATGCGACTATAGCATAGGGCTTGGCTATACACAATGGATTGCTTGGTGTGGCTGGGGTGGTGGCTTGAGGCGTGTAGATATGTTTGCCAATCTGTTGGTTTCCAGTATGATGTGGTACTTATGTGTCCCTTGTGTATCCATACTGTGATGTCCAGGAAGTTTATTTCTCGTGTAGAGTGATTCATAGTTGGATCGATGGTGAGGTGGAAGTTGCGTAAAGCCTGGTGAAATCACTCGAGGGCTTTTTTGCCATGGGTCCAGACAATAAAAATGTCATCAATGAATCTCAAGTAAAAGAGAGGTGCCAATGGGTAGGAGTTCAGAAAACGCTGTTCTAGGTCCGTCATGAAAATGTTGACATACTGTGGAGCCAAGTGGGTGCCCATGGCTGTGCTACTTATTTGGAGGTATAAGTTCTCACCAAACTTGAAGTAGTTATGGATGAGAACAAACATGCAGAGTTCAGTTGCAAAATCTGCTGTGGTCTTGTCCAGGATGATGTTTCTAATGGCTTGTAGTCCATCCTGATGGGGGATGCTGGTGTACAAGGATTCAACATCCATGGTGGCTAGAATGCTGTTTTCGTTCACACCTGCCATTATCATTCACTGGCTATTATCATTCGGCTTCTGCAATCACTCCACTCTCCAAGATGGACTCACATTCTAGCTGTATCTGAAGAAGTGAGCTGTGGCTCACCTACTACAACTTTTGTTAGTCTTATAGGTGCTACTTGCCCTTTTCTAATGCTCCAGATAGTATACTATGTCAGGCTGCAGAGTTACTCAGAATCCTGTCCTCCATTGTGGATCTGAAGATGGATATGATGTAAGAGGTGTCATCTGTGGCTGACCATTAATTCTAATGATGTGCTATGCTTACAAGCAATTGTATCTACCCACTGGGTATAATATACAGTATAAGATCATTGTGTTTCTATGTCTCAATGATGATGATGCAAATTATGTAATATGGGATATTGTTATCTAGTGATATGGAATTTCCCCAAATTTTGCACTCTACTGTACTTCCATCATAACCAATCATATATTTTGTGTTTACTAAATATAACTATGACATCATATTTTCCAAGTTATAGTTACTTTGCTCTACGGATATGCATTGGTCCAAAATTGAGATGGTAAAGATCTCTGTCCATTTGTAAAAGGCAGCCTTAGATAAGGACAATGCAGGGAAGGCAGATGGGGTCAACAATCATCGCTCCATTTTGCTAATAAAAAACAGTCCCTACAGTAATGTTGTTACTAGTACTTTTAAAAATCCTTGTTTAATTTAAGGGGCCAGTAAAATGGGCAGAGGAAGGAGGCTCTAAACCCTTTCTTGCTTACTGTGAGGCCACAATCTAAACTGAGACCTGGATTTTGCATTTTACAATTTGTATTTTACAATTTGCATTTTAAAAAGAAACAGAGTTGTTGTATTGTCGAAGGCTTTCACGGCCGGAGAACGATGGTTGTTGGGGGTTTTCCGGGCTGTATTGCCGTGGTCTTGGCATTGTAGTTCCTGACGTTTCGCCAGCAGCTGTGGCTGGCATCTTCAGAGGTGTAGCACCAAAAGACAGAGATCTCTCAGTGTCACAGTGTGGAAAAGATGACATCTTTTCCACACTGTGACACTGAGAGATCTCTGTCTTTTGGTGCTACACCTCTGAAGATGCCAGCCACAGCTGCTGGCGAAACGTCAGGAACTACAATGCCAAGACCACGGCAATACAGCCCGGAAAACCCCCAACAACCAAACAGAGTTGTGATTTTCCTTACACTTTTTTTGTCCTACAGACAGTAGACAATGAGCTGTTGTTACCACATATTCTCCATAGAATGTTGAGTTGTACTCCTTTAAAATCGTCACTGTTTCCAAATATGTGAACAGTGTTTTAAACTGTATAAATAATTTCCCTTTCACTTGAAATGAATGTAGTCACTACAAATGGACTCCTCCAGAACATTGTTTCAGGTAGGTGGCTGTGTTGATCTGCAGCAGAACAGCAGGGTTTGAGTCCAACAGCACTTTAGATACCAAACAGATTTTCAGGGTGTGACCTTTCGAGAGTCAAAGCTCCCTTGTTAAGAAGGTGGGAGGTCTCCAAGTTGGTCTCTAAGGTGCCACTGGACTCAAATCCTGAAGTTCTTATGAATACTGGTATCCCTGCGCATGCAAAGAGCTACTAGGTTGTGTTGTTAAATGAGTTCCTTAGTTTGGTGAAATGGAAAAGATCATTTCTATGGTAGCGAATGAAAAGAAATAAAATTGTTGGATAAATGACAAAATAAAATTAGGTGCTTCTTCATTTTCAGCCTGATCAGCAAAAGAAGTAGTTTTGTGAGAGGCTAAAACCAATTCCTAAATACCTGAAACAATTCCTAAAACTTTCCATCTGACATATTGAAGCTAAGTAAATTCTGCAGTGTTTACTAAAAGAGACCTACCTTCCAGAGGGCTTATTTTTTTAAATTCTCCCCCCCCCTACTCAGTTATGTTAATATGGTCTATAATTATCAACTATCTTTTACATGGCAAAGACTGATTAGCACAATTAGAAGCTGAAAGGTAATTTTCATCACCAAATACTATATGGTTTTCTTTCCCCACTTGATTTGTACTCTTCTGCTTGGTTACAGGGCAGATGCCGTTCTGAAGCAAAATGTTGTTCTAGGACAAATACCTATCTAAATATAGTAATCGTTATGCATATATGTGCAATAACCTCTGTGTGTATTTATATGTATAATTTAAAGTAGCTTTATGAATTCATCAGTCACCCCTACACTAATCAGGAAAAGTTGTTGGATATGACTAATAAAAACTAATTTGCATCTGCAATTAAAAATATTACTTCAATTTTCTATTTTTATCTAGGGATTGTTTTCTCTAATGTTGGAATGATTCGGAATAATAATTACATTTTCATTACCATTTGGGTTACCATAAAACCTGTGTGTATGGGAGAGATAGAATACATGAAAAAGAGAAGGGGGAGCTATATCACGTGTTTAGGAAAGCTGCACATGTTGAATTTTAACTAACAAATCCATCAAGACCAGTGTTAAACTGAAATAATCAACTGAAGTTTTGGAGTTTCTGGAGCCTAGCTTGTAAGTAACAATAATACATGAGACTGTACAATGTATTTATGTAACCCCCATGAACTAATTGGTTTAGGCCAGTAAGGTGGAGTCTGTATCTGGAGTCAGGCAGCTGAGGAAGAGGCTGGTTGCTGGGAGCTTGATAACATTTTATGTGCTCTTATAACCTTGAATAAGGTAATCAGAAACACATTGTATGTGAACAATAGAGACTTAAAGTAGTGCATGTGTGTTATAATTAGTTTGATATTATTACTAGAATCATATTATTATTGCAGGGCTGTAATTTCTAAGCTGAAGACAAACGCCTGGGTTCCAGTTGCTTCATAATCAAGAGAACTCTAGCATTTGGTGGGATCCGAAAAGTTGAACCTTGTTTATCATGAGTAGACATGGGCATGAACAGCATTACGAAAGGAAGAAACCAATGAACAAGCTGCTCGGCTGCTCATGAACGGGCTGTTCATGAGGCGCCATTCCAGCTGAACAGGTGGTTTTCGCAAGCCTTGTTTGTTGCGCTCGGCCGCAGTTCGGGGAGCTAGACACTCAGGCGCCTTCAATCAATTGCCTCGGCAATGGAGGGAAGGAGAGCCTGGATTCTGTCTGCATTCCCTCTGTCGCCCAGGACACCCCAATCAAAGCCAACTTAGCTTAATGGGCAGGTCTTCCTTCCAAGAGTGGAGCTGCAACATCAGTTACAATTGGTAACGTGGGAGAAGACACCAGGGGGGAGGGAGGGAGAAGGGGGGTGTTCTGTGGCCATGGGAACTCCAATCTCATCCCTGCAAACCCTGTTAGGCAGTTCTGACTGCCAACCACAGACCTCCTGCGTTTCTCCACGAGACCTCTGCTTATAAAGGGGCACTGCGCTCCCAGTTCTGGCTTTCACTTTCAGCAAGCAGTGGAGTGGGACAGAGCTGTTGATAGCCTTTGGGGAAAGAAAGAGGGAGAGTGCATTGGAGCTGGGCTTTTTTCTGTGTGTGGTGGGTGGGATAGGGAGCTATCCCCTCTGGTTCCAAGGCTACTGCAGGCACTGGGGCGAACCTCAGCGGGCACCTCAGCTGAGGGCTCACCCTGACTATTATTAGTATCAGTATCAGTGCCTGATCTGGTGGTCAGGCTTGTGGGTGTGCTGGGCTAGGGCTCTAGCCTCGGCCTCCGGTTCAAGGGCTGCTGCCAGGCCCTGGGGTCAAGCTCAGTGGGCACCTTGGCTGAGAGCTCACATTATTATTAGTCCTTGATGTGGTCAGATCTCTGGGAGTGCTGGGCTAGGGCTCTATCCCCTCCCTCTGGTACCAGGGCTGCTGCCAGGCCCTGGGGCCAAGCTCAGTGGGCACCTTGGCTAAGGGCTCACAGTGTTCTCTCCTTTTCTGTCCTCCTTAATTCTAGTTTGGTAGCAAAATGAGTCTTCCTGTTGTGGTGGCTGCCACGGGTGGTCATGGAGTGAAGGGCAAAGGCAACCCTTCTGGTTTACTTGTGGAAAGCAGTACTAGATGTGGCTTGGGGGCAGCAGAGAGTCCTCCTGCTCCCCCAGATTCATCTGTGGGGGCTGTGGATGAGGCCAAAGAGGTCTTTCTGCTGGGGGGAGAGGATCTCTCTCAACACGTTGAGGAGGGGGTGGGTGACGGATCCCTGGAGAAATGGTTTGTGTTTTATGAAACATCTTTCCCGTCCCCATCCCAAACTTTCGTTGGTGTCCCCGCCTGCAGTCCACCCTCACTCCGTCGTCCATGGCCAGCTCAGCAGCGCAGCCTGCAACCATTCATCCTCCTTCTCCTGGGACAGTTAGTGGTCTTGGCAGAGACAATTGCCTTACATGGCTTGCCCATATCCATCATGCAGTGCGTGGGCTTCTGCAGGCTACTAAAGCATCTTTCCCCCTTGGTTCTCCATGCCGTCGCCGCACATCCTTGCATGTCGAGTCCTTTAGGTATCTCGAATGAGGGCTGGCACATTTGGGTCAGGTTTAGACCGGCCCACTCCCACTGCTAACAGGCTTCTGAGGCCTTGCTAGGCCTTCCTGGCACAGCCAGATCATCATGACACCTTCTTTCTGCGAAGGCAGGAAAGTGAGTGATGCTGGCAGCAGCCTCCTTTGGGCACTCAGGAGCTGTTGAACATGTAGTTGAGCTGCATGGTGCCCCTATTCATTGCAAATGCTGTGCCCTCTGAGCAGGGGGGAATGGGTCCCTCAACTCCTGTCCTTTCCACAAAGGAAAGAAGGTGGCCAATGTCAGCTGCTGCTGCTGCCCCATTTCTTTCTCTCCCTCTCTGGAACCACTCTGACCTGTTCAAGCAACCTCTCCTGTCCCATCCATCCCCTCCTTTCCGTGAAGACAGGAAGGCGGTTGGTGTCTGGCGGTTCTGCCCAAACTGCCTGCACAAGTGAGGTGTCTCTGAGTGGTGTGGAACTGCTCTGGCCCCTCTCATTTCTTGGGGCTGCTGGTCACTCTTTCTACTTCTCCCTCTGTGGAATCACTCTGACCCTTACGAATGACCTGTCCTGCCCATCCCCTTCTTTCTGCGAAGGCAGGATGGTGGGTCATGGGGGACTATCATGTTACTGTTCCCTCCATGGTCACAACTCTCACGAGGTACAGCTTGGCTGCAATTGCACAGCCGAGTGTATTGTATAGGGATACAGCATGGTCACACAGCATGGTGGCTCCCCTGTCATCGGGACTGACTGGACTCCTTTGAACTGGGTGGGAATGTCTCGCGTGACTCCCGTCCTTTCTGCAAAGGCAGGAAGGTGGGTGATGGCAACTGCTGCCGCTGCCCTATTTCTTCCTCTCCCTCTTTGGGACCCCTCTGACCCCTCACAACTACCTCTCGCTTGGGAGCTTTCCAGTTCCCAGTCCATACCTCTCCCTCTCAGGTACTGCCAAGAGTCCCTTCCCCACCACCTGCACCACCCCATCCCCTCCTTTCTGTGATGGCAGGGATGTGGGTGATGCCTACAGCTGCTGATTCGAGGTCTTCCAGACCATGTCGCAGGATCTTCCAGGTGCAGCTCATTGCCACGCTTGGTCCCCCTCTCCCACCCTGATCACTTCGTGTTCCCTCTTTCCTCCTCTCCCTCTAGGGTACTGCCAAGAGTCCCTTCCCCACCACTTGAACTGCCCCATCCCCTCCTTTCTGTGACAGCAGGGAGGTGGGTGATGCCTGCAGCTGCTGATTCGGGGTCTTCCCTTCCCCCTCACAGGATCTTCCAGGTGCAGCTCGTCACCACACCTGGAACCCCTTGGTCCCTGTCAGACCTGCTATCCACAGCGACTCCATATTGTATTCAGATGCTCATGTGGTAGTTTTTCAGTGTTTTTCTGCCCACAGGTTCGTAGACAACCAGCTGTGTTCCCAGGGAAGCAGGAAGGCCTTATCTACTAGGACTAGACACTGACCTTGGAGGAGGATCTCTTGCCTTCCCTGGCTCCGACTGTAGCCGGGCAGTGGGGGGGGGGAGTTCAGAGGGACATTTTGACATATTGCCTTTTGTAACTAACAAGTCATTCTCAACAAAGCTTCTCTGTCAGCCAGAAGCTTTCATGCCTTTGGATTACTTATGGACACCTGTACTTTGAATAGAATCTTTCAATAAAAACTTTTGAACCAAGAGACCTTGGATTTCTTGCAGCAAGGGGTGGGAGATGAAATCAGAGTAACTTGAATTCCATGAACTGACATTTTGTTGAGAATAATTTCTGCTCTCGCCAACCCCCACCTGGGAAGGATGGATACCAGATCTAATCCGAATGAGCCTCCTGTTCCTGGAACGGAGGGTGGAGAGACTTCTTCTAGACCTGATAATGAAGGGGTCCAGCCTAGAGGGGTGTCGTGGAGCGCTCTGGGAGCCCGTCCTCGAAGCAGTATCGGAAGAGGCATTCAGCCTGTGATTTCGTTACCTACACCCTGACAGTGGGGACCTCGGCCCCAGGAAAGTCAGGAACGACACCTGGGAACTATGTTTTCACACCCTTCTGGAGCTAGTGACCAAGAAGCATTACCCATGGTTTCTGAGATCTTGGGTGGTCATGAAGACCTGGAATGGGAGACGTTGCAAGCGTCCACTACTACCGCGAATGCTGCGAGGGCCAGCACAATCCCCCAGTTCTGGTGGGATGAGGAGGCAAGATGCCTGGTGGAGTATCATGTGGCTGAGGAGGATGGATCCCCAAGTTGGCCCACTCCCTGGATGGAGCAACTGAGCTGGGTCAATGCTGATATAGGCTCTGTTGGGTTTTGGGGAGGGGATACTGGCCAGCCCACTGGGGACTGGTGGAGTGTACTTTCGGAGAAAGTACAAGTAATGCAGTATGAACTATTAGCTGTTACCAGTTTCACAAAAGGCTGGATGGCAAGTGCTTCAGAGACCGCGCAACCACTGACACTGACGGAGATTCATGAACCCTACCAGGGTCCTATAGAAGAGCAGTTGGGCCCAATGGAAGCTTTGAGAAAAATTGGGGAGGGCCCGATTCAGCTTTGACCACGTCAAGCTACCATGAGGTGGGGGAGTAGCCGCCGTTGGAGTCAAATCCAACACCGACCCAGGGAGCAGAAGGTGCCATCGGTTTTGCAGAAGGGGAAGTGGAGAAAGCCCAACAAATGCAATAGGCGTGGGAAGAGGGCCTGTGCCAGGAAGTGGAGAGGGCAGCGGAGGAGAACAAGAGAAGAGAGGGCACAGCATGCTACGCTGATCTAGAGGTGTGAGTGGAGGCCATGAGAGATCTAGCGCAAGTGGCCTATCTTATGAGGCTGATGGTCCAGGGAGCTGCGGGGTCTCCAGCACAGCCCGGACTGGTTCACCCAGTGCAGGTCACCACTGCCCCGCCAGCAATGGTGACGCCTGCAATCACCACGACAGTCGCTCCGCTAGTGCTTACTCCTGCCATAGTTCCTGCACCGATCATACCATCTCCTGTAGTTGCCCCATTTCCAGTGTCTGCCCTGGTACAAGTTCCCACGGCCCCGGTACATGTTCCCACGGCCCCGATGCAGGCCGCACCTGCCACCTCGGCACCACCAGCAGCAATCCCGCAACTGCCTCCAGCGCAACCATTGGCAGTGGGCCAACTAGTCCCGGTGGCGCAAGGAGCCCAGAGACCACAACCTCGGCAAGTACCACCCGTGCAACAGCCGGGAGGGTTCCAGGCCCCCCTGAGGGCTGGAGCTGTGCCCCAACAAGGGAGGGGAAACCAGCCCATGTCCCAAGGGCCCCGGAGAGCTGCACTGCAGATACCTGTGCATCAACCTCCTCCACCCCAAGCCCAAACCCTGGCGGGGGGACGAGGAGCTGAAACACACTTGGGTTGGATTAAGCTGGAAGCTACGTTCGACGGAGAGCCCCGAAAACTGGGATTCTTCATTGTGCAGGAATTGCAATTTTTTAACGAGTGGGGACACTTATTTCCTTCAGAGCAATGCTGCGTGGGCCATCTTGCATCCCGGTTGGAGGGGATAGCGGCCAAATGGTATGTAACCCTTTATGATATGGGATCTCCAGAGCTGTGGAATTTACAAGCGTTCATAGCAGCCTTAAGAGCACAGTATGAAGACACCCTAGAAGGTGAATGGGCCCGCTCAGAACTGAGGGCCATTAGACAAGGGTCCCAACCCATCTGGGAGTACGCAGCCAAGTTCCAGCAACTCACCACCAAATGTCCAGACTATCACGAGGGGGTGAAGATCGAGATGTTCCATAATGGGATGAACCCTGAGTTACTGGAGAGGGCTTTATGCAAGATGACCCCCCTACCCTTCTGGGGTGGATTCAACTAGCCTGCAAAGTACAAAATCAGACCCAAATGGTCCGCCTAGTCAAACAGCATCAATCGACAGGAGCCAGACGACCTCCCCCGGCCCAGGGGAGAGGCAGAGGTGCAGGAGGGCCTGGGGTGACTCGAGAGATGAGGAATACCCACTGGAGGCAAGGTATGTGCCTCCAGTGTGGGAGTAGCAGACATTTTGCTGCCCAGTGTCCACTCAGAGCCCCTGTTCCAGCCCCTGCAGTCAGACCGGTACCAGCCCCTCACACCACCCAGGTGGAGAGAAAGCCCCCAGCTCGGCGGGGATGATCCGAGGCCGGATTGGAAGCAGAGGAAGTGAGAGAGGAAACCGCCTATCAAGTCCAAGAACCTGATGTTGTATACTCACAGTCGGGAAATGGGGAGGATCTGCCGTAAAAGGGTCCCTGCGACAGATCGAGGTGCCCAACCCCAGGGAGTTGAGGGAAAGGGGGGCCATACTATTCATGCCAGTGGTTCTGGTGAATCCCAAATGGGGAATGCATGTTAGAGTACAAGCTTTAATAGACTCTGGCTGCTCACGAGATATCATAGCCCCAGCGTTGGTGAATGGGTTAGGGTTAGAAACTCCTGAACTGGAGAACCCAATAATCTTTGAGCAAATGGATGGCTCTAACATGAACCCAGCCTCGTGGGAAATGGAGCTGATACCTACAGGCAAGGGAAAGCATTGGGAGACTCATCCCTACATCGCCAGCCAAGTTGCAAAATATCCTCTAATTCTGGGGAGCCACTGGCTTTGGGATCACAATCCATATATTAAATGGTCAGAGGGAATGGTGGCATTCAACCGTGAGCAGTGCCAACACCACGAATGGCAAATGGACTGGGGCAAGGAAGCACCTTCCCCCTTAGAAGTGGCTCTCCTCACCTTGGAGGAACTAACTGCAATCCCACCGGAATACAAAGACTTGGCTCAGGCGTTCAGTGAAGAGGAAGCTGATGGACTTCCCCCTCACCGCACCATGAACTGTGCCATAGAACTGGTGCCATGGGAGAAGTTACCGAAGGGAAAGCTCTATGCAATGAGCCCAGCGGAATGCCAAGAGTTAAGGAAGTTCATTGACAAAAACTTGGAAAGAGGATTTATCCGTCCTGCCAGCTCCCCTCATGCAGCTCCCATGCTGTTCGTCAAAAAGAAGGATGGGGGCCTTAGACTGTGTACTGACTTTCATGGCATCAATGCAGTCTCCATTTCAAATGCCTACCTCATCCTGCTAATCTGAGACCTTCTCAGTGTGGTGGCACAGGGTAAGATCTTTTCAAAATTAGATCTCAAAAATGCATACTTCCATGTAAGGATAAGGGAGGGGGATGAATGGAAAACTGCATTCAATACGCCCTTAGGACAATATGAATACTTAGTAATGCCTTTCGGACTGAAGGGCGCTCCATCTGTTTACATGACGGTCATAAATGAAGTTCTACATGAATATTTGTATAAAGGGGTCGTTGTTTACCTAGATGATGTGTTGATTTATTCAGAAGATAAAGAGTCCCATGTAGAACTAGTCTGGGAAGTGCTAAAGGCACTAATGCGACACAAATTGCCAATCAAACTGTCCAAATGCGAATTCCACAAACAGGAGTTGGATTATTTAGGCTATCATATATCTAGCCAGGGGTTGAAAATGGACCTGGCTAAAATCCAAGCAGTCAGTGAATGGAGGGCGCCATCGACCCGAAGACAGTTGCAATCCTTTTTGGGATTCGCAAATTTCTATCAGCCCTTTATAGAAAACTTTTCCCAAATAACCCTGCCCTTAACAGACTTATTAAAAACCAAAGGGAAGGGAGATCAAGCTCTGAAAACGCAGGCAAAGTTGAATTGGACTCCTGAGTGCCAACAAGCTTTTGATGACTTAAAAATCAAATTAATCTCTGAGCCGGTGTTATAACACCCGGATGAAAGCAAACAGTTTGTTGTGCAGGTAGACGCCAGTGACACGGCCATGGGGGGAGGGGTGCTTATGCAACGGACAACAGAAAAAAATTGTGTCCGTGTGCCTATCTATCCCGCAAATTCACCGATGCAGAAAGGAATTGGAATGTGTGGGAGAAGGAAGCATTTGCACTCAAGGTAGCACTCTCCACTTGGAGACAGTGGTTAAAGGGAGCCCATATCCCCTGGAAGCGCTTCGCATCCCCCACTGACTTAATGCTAAACAACTCCGATGGGCTGAATTTTTCTCAAAGTTTAACTTTACCTTAAATTACTTGCCAGGCAAGTCCAATTTCCTAGCAGATGTGTTTTCGCGCATGCCCCAACATGAGAGCCAGAGGGAGATAATAGACACTGTCTTCTCACTCACCTAGCTGGGAGGAGCTATGACAACATGTAGCCAAGCAACCAAAGCAAAATCTGAGCAGCCACCCCATCCTAGTGGGTGGAGAACAAAAGTGAAAAGCGAGGTGGAAAAAGAAGGGGGGGAAGCGCCCAAAGCTGAACTCACAAAAACCGATGTGGGAGAGTGGTGCAAAGGCACAAAACTTTACATTCCCCACAGTCTGAGAAAAGAATTACTACAGCAGTGCCACGATGCCAAACTCACCGGCCATTTCGGTTATCTAAAGACTCTCCACTTGGTGCAAAGACAGTTCTGGTGGCCAAACATGAGATGGGATGTCTCCCAATACGTTGCCTCCTGTCCAACCTGCATAATGGCAAACACCAGGCAGGGACCCCCCCCCCCAGATTGCTGCAACCCTTAGAGACCCCATCCAGACCCTGGGAGGTAATTTCCATGGACTTTATAACAGACTTACCCCCCTCCAAAGGGTACACGTTCATCTTAGTGGTGGTGGATCTGTTCTCTAAGCAAGCTCACTTCATACCCTGCACCACCATCCCCTCAGCAAAGAAGTTAGCCAGCTTGTTCTTGAAAAACATTGTAAGATTTCAGTCTTTTCCCGCCAAGGTGATTTCGGACAGAGGTGTACAATTCGTTGCCAACTTCTGGCGGGAGCTTTGGCAAGTAGCCAGCATTGAACCAGGAATAGTCTCTGCCCACCATCCAGAGACTGACGGACAAATGGAACGGGTAAATCAAGTCTTGGAACAGTTCCTCAGATGTTATATTAATTATCAACAAGATGACTGGGCCAGTTATCTTCCTTTTGCCGAGTATGCGTACAATAACTCAATCCACAGCGCAACGGGGGAATCCCCCTTTAAAGTTGTACATGGATATGAAGGACAAGCCATCTCCTTTGAAATGAACCCCGAATCCAAAAACCCGGCGACTTGGGGGATTGGTGGGCTTCCCTAACCAAACAATGGACAGTCATACAGCAAACCTTAAACAAAGCCAAAGGGGAGCACAAAAAGTATGCTGATCACCACCGTGTGGAGCCTTGGAAATTGCAACCTGGAGATAAAGTCTACGTCTCCGCTAAACATTTCAGGAGTGAGCAACCCAGCAAAAAGCTGGGGTTGAAGTACATGGGACCTTTTCCAGTGAAACGAATAATAAATAATGTGACAGTCGAACTTGAATTGCCAAAAAACCTACGCCAAGTACAGCCCACGTTCCACTTCAACTTCTCAGAAAGGCACCCCCACCTGATAACTGGCATCCTGAGAAACCCATACCACACCCTACTCTCATAGATGGACAAATACATTTTGAAGTGGAGGAAATATTGGGCTCCAAGAAGAAACATAACAAACTTTTTTATCTTATCAAGTGGAAAGATTTTGATGGTAGCTTTAGAGAGTGGGTAGAGGCCACCCATGTTAATGCTCCCAAGCTTGTAGCCAAGTTCCACCGTAAATACCCAGAAAAGGTGGGGGCTGAAGGGTGAAGGGGGCCTTAAGGGGGACAGAATGTCAGGCCTACTATCCACAGCGACTCCATATTGTATTCAGATGCTTTCTCATGTGGTAGTTTTTTAGTGTTTTTCTGCCCACAGGTTCGCAGACAACCAGCTGTGTTCCCAGGGAAGCAGGAAGGCCTTATCTACTAGGACTAGACATTGACCTTGGAGGAGGATCTCTCGCCTTCCCAGGTTCCAACTGTAGCTGGGCAGTGGGGGGGGGGGAGTTCAGAGGGACATTTTGACATATTGCCTTTTGTAACTAACAAGTCATTCTCAACAAAGCTTCGCTGTCAGCCAGAAGCTTTCATGCCTTTGGATTACTTATGGACACCTGTACTTTGAATAGAATCTTTCAATAAAAACCTTTGAACCAAGAGACCTTGGATTTCTTGCAGCAAGGGGTGGGAGATGAAATCAGAGTAACTTGAATTCCATAAACTGACGGTCCCCCTCTCCCACCTGGACCTCTTCGTGTTCCCTCTTTCCTCCTCTCCCTCTTGGGGACTTCCCCGAGTCCCTTCTCCACCACCTGCACTGCCCCATCCCCTCCTTTCCGTGAAGGCAGGGAGGTGGTTGATGCCAGTAGCTGCTGATTCAGGGCCTTTCCCTCCCCTTCGCAGGATCTTCCAGGCACGGCTTGTCACTGTGCCCAGAACCCCTTGGTCTCCTTCTCCCTGACCACCCAGAGGCCACAGTCATCAACCACTTTGCTGTGTAAGTGGAGACTTTGTCCGCCTCTGACCCAGAGGCCTGGCAGGCGGATACATGGGGAGAGCCACTGGTGAGTGGCCAGAGCCCCCACCCCTGAGAGGGGAGACAACCTGCCACCACCTTCCCAAGCCCACCACGCCCAGCAGCCGCACTCCTCACCCACCTTGCTGCATAAGGGGATAAGTGTCCGCCTCCAACCCGGAGGCCCATAAGGGGATAAGTGTCTGCCTCCAACCCGGAGGCCTGGCGGGCAGGCACATGGGGGATGCCGCCATTGAGCAGCCAGACCCCCTGCCCCTGAAAGGGGAGATGGCCCACCTTCAGGACCACTGCATGGGGCCAAAGTGAACTGAAGAGGGTGGCTCCGTTTGAGTTGAATGGTAGTTTCCTGGGGGCATTGTATTTGGGAATGTATAACTCTGAGATCCATATTGCAATCTTGACCAAACTTGGGTGATAGCTGGAGAAGAGCCTGCGGCACATTACCTGTGGATATGGGCTCTCTAAGTGCTAAGGGGGCCCCTCTGGTGCTGATGAACACCGGACACAAAACACGTTCATTAACGAAACATGTTTGGTTCCATTCATCTGTCTGTGTTCATCGTCGGGAACGAACAACGAACAGTCTGTTCGTTTTTTTTCCTGTTCGTGCCCATGTCTAATCCTAAGTGGTTTCAAAGCCAACCATTTAGTTGCCTGAACTTAAAGACATTATTGGCTGCAAGTTTCTGTTTTTGTTGCACCTATGAGTTTGGTTTTTTTAAAAAAGTATTTTTCTGATTATTAAAAGGTTTGGTGCAACACACAATAGAACACAAACAAACAAACACACAAACAAACAAACAAGGTTATATTTACTCTTTACATGGCAGAAAAGTCACCTATGGTTTAACTTACTAATTCACCCACGCTTCAAAAGCATGGAAATTGCAAGGGCCTCAAATCTCACTGAACAATGGTTTTTTTTCCACCTTAAAATGTTTTTGTTTTATTTTAAGAAAATGGGCTGAACCATACTTTCCTGTCATGAAAATTCTAGTCCACTTAGATAAAAATGGACAACTAGTCCATTTTGCTTTTATTTTGTACTTTCTAATATTTTATTTTCCTTTCACATCTCAATATAAACCAAACATTTTGAAAAGTTGGTTAAAGAAGCAATTCACACCTGTAACACTTCTACGTGCGCTTTTACTCAGAAGCAAGTCCCACTAGTGATTCTCAATTTTTGTTTGCATAGGACTGCACTCTCAATTACCTGCTCTTACATTGACTAAGGGTGATAGGTTCTCCACTGTCTTGTAGAATTTACTTCTTCATAAGTGTGCTTCACATTTGGTGTTTCCTCTTCCCTACTTCTGTCCAGCTCTCGCTGTTCTAGCTTCTATCACAGTTGCTGTGTTCCGAGAGAGGAAGAAGTTGGGGCAGGCAGTTCCTTCTAGATATTTTTACAGCTGCTTCGGAGAAGCATTAATTTTAGGATACCCCCACATTCCAAACAGAAATCATATTGGACAACCCTGGACTAAGCTTTCCTAACAAAATGTGCAGTGATCCATTAGCCCCAACATAATGTCACATATAAAAAAGATAACTAACATTTTGAAAGGAGACCAAATATCAACATATGGAAACTACAAAATCTATTGGTTAGATCAAGTTAGGGTTGTCAACTAGGGTTGCCAAGTGCCCCAACCCCCCGCCCTGGTGGGAGATCGGAGGCCTGAAACTTACCTTACAGTCACCTGTGTTGCAGGTGCACAGTGTGCATGCACTCCTGCCTTGCACTTCTCCTGAGAAGTGACATCATTGTGCAGGTCACAGGCTGCCCTGAGAGTGCTTCTGTGCTCCCCAGGGGACTGAATCAGGCCCCAAACAGGCACAAATCAGCCTGAGTCTAGCTGCTGCAGAGCACAGGAGCAAGCTGGGCTGCCCAGAAGCATGCTACGCTGCTGGGGTGTGCCCCGGGTGGTGTGTTCCCCCCCCTGCCAGCCAGGTAAGCGAGGTAGAGGGTGGGAGCACAACCAGAGAGAAAACATTTAGATGAGTTATTGTGAAAAATCTGTACTGCTGCAAAATAGTTTCAGAGATGAGAAGAATATGCACTGCCCTTACTTGCCCATACTGGCTATCAAAAAGAGCCTTTCCTTTTTAAAAAGACCGTGTTTAGGAGTAAAGTTATTCCAATCTGATTAGAAAATGGTGTTCCTTATGATAGGGCAGAAAGTAAAAGAAAACAAAATACCTTTGGTTTATGCTGTCTTGCAGCAAATACCCAGCTCTCAAGTTCTTCCTAAATCTCTAGATTTACATAGAGAACATTCACTATATTTGCAATTCTACTTGCTGCTTTCACACAAATTCTTCTTCACAAAAATCATTTAGGGAAGTATGTTCATTCCATGGAATATCTATTGGGGTGCAAGTGACAACTTGGAACATGCAAAGTGTCTTTTGACTGTGAGTTCACTTAGTTCATTTGCCTGGGTATAAACTAGACATGGGCACGAACCACAAAAAAATCGAATGATGGGGTTCATGATTTGTGGTGTTTTCACGAACCAGGAACCACGAACCCCCATGAACTGGGGCAAGTGCATGAACCAGTTTGTGGTTCGTGGGGTTTAAATGCCCTTTTTCGGCTGCTTAGCAGTAGCAGGGAATGGGTCATTTGATAGTTTAAAGGGCCCTTTCCTGCCACTTGCAAGTGGCAGGGCCCTTTAAACGGCCCAAAGCCCACAAACCCCAGCCCCCAGTTTAATCTTGCAAACAAAAATGTTCTCCTATATTGTGGAATGATTAAAAATCTAAATATGGTAAAGGCAAGAATATCTTACCATTATACTAGATCTTTAACAGGCTACCAGTGCTCCTATAAAATCTGAATGTACTTGGAAGCATTTTGTCTTTGGCTGCAGAATTTGGAGAAGAGCAACTCTGACAGTATAGCTGGTGCCCTCTGAAGCCCAAACCATCCTTTTCTCTCCCCCACCCCCAGCCCCGGCTATGCATGGTCAGAGGCCTGGTTTCTTGAGTGTTCCTGATGGAAAAAACAGCAGCAAAGCAGCAGATCAGCTATCATCAAAATATATCACTGGTTGTTAATTTTGGTGGTCAATGCAACAGAAATACTCAATGTGCAAAAAACCCACATAGCAAACATTAAAGGCTTTTTGGAAAAACTTCAATAGCTTTAACTTGGATACTTTTCCATAGGTCAGTCAGAAAGCTGGCCAGATTACTTCCTCTGTCAGGTATATTATATGTGCTAATTTTCAGATAGGTACAAAAAAAAGAAAAGAAAAATGTCCTGGATTTTATGAAAAATTGAATTATCAGGAATTAAAGTGGTATACTCCTCTGCCATGACTACATGGCTTAATTTATGGAGCAGCTCCTGCTGTTCTGTAGTGTAGCAGGAAGCTCCAGTGTGAGAACTGTCTCATATATCCACTCATTTTGAATTTATCTTTCAATCTGGACCTTAAAAATGAACATGTCACAGCTAGCTGTTTGCACATAGCCGACCGTATCTACAAAATTGTCAATATTCCCATAAGGATACATATGAATTTGCCATACCAGAGCTCAATCAAGGCACTATTGCTTGAATTAAATTTCAAACAATACAATTGTAAACAGAATTACACTCCTAAATCCATTAAAGTCAATGGGTTTAAAAGTTGTAACTTTGCTTAGGAGTGCTCTGAATGTTGTGTGTTAATTCACTCAGTAATTCGTAGATTACAACCAAATTCTGTTGTTCTTTTACAACATGTACAATCCAATCCTCAACACATTTACTTAGAAGTAAATCCTGCTTTGTTTAATGGTATGCTTAAAATTGCTGTTCTTAGCCTTATGGAAGAAATCACATGACTTGCTGTGAATTATTTTCAGAGAAATAGGGTGACATCAGCGGCTCTGCATGTGAGAGGAATCAGGACTGCATACTAATCATGAGAACTGGTGAGATTTTTCTGTATTGTTTTATTAGCAATTATGGTATCTTGTAGTCAAAAATTAATTAGTACAACACATTTTGTTAACATATTTTGTGCTGCTTAAAAAAAATCCCTTAATAAAATGGTGAGTTTGAAAATGTCCTGAGATCCAAATTGCTAAACCATTTGTTCATATGGGTCCTTCTACTTTCTCAAATAGCAGATTGGCTATTTGCTTACTGTTTAACAACAGAAGTCACTGTACTGTTTTTCAGACATTCTTAAAAACGGAGAAGGCAAACAGAGAGGGGAAGGAGTCTCCAACTACAGTTCCCAGGTAAACTTGCACAGACCTGCAATGTGTAATTTGTCATTTGTAGCTTTGCTCAGCTCCCAGGTTGGCAGGGAGAGGTGCCTATCAAGGTTATGTGGGCTAAGATTGGGGTTTTCATGGCAACAAAAGGTCCACAGATATTCCGGGCCTATGTTGCCTAGGGAATCAATGGATCAGCACCAGCCTGTCTGGCATCACGAAACATTTACGAATCGAACAAATTGGCCCCAAAAGTCAAGGATTTTGTGAAAAACACGGCCCCACGAAATGCATTTCTGCTATACACAAATTGGACCGATTCATCATGAATTTTTATTCGCATTTCAATTTGTGCCCATGTCTAATATACAGCTATCTTGTACTAAGACATTCCATCAGTGGTAGATTCACCATTATAGCCACTAGGGCTTCTTCTTGTGGGCAGGTGCCCTCACCCCACATCAGCTGAGTCATCCCAATGGCAGAAGGGCTGTGCTAGGTCTGCCAAAGCTCTGTGAGTGGAAGGCAGCACCCAGCCTGTCTGAGCCCCATATAAGGGAAGTGATGCCTGCCCTTCTAAGCCCTGTATAGGGAAGGCCATCTGGGCAGGTTGGCTGCCTCATCTTCCCTCCCTTCCTTTTTGGGGGGCCATAGAACTGGAGGCTGGGGGCAGAAAGGCTGCCTCTCTACCTCTTTGGGCCTATGTTGCCTAGGGAAGGGCTTGGGCACTCAGAGGAGGAGGCTTTTTCCATTTTTCTCTCCCTGTCCACCCCTGCACATCATTGCTTCATATACTCTTGAACTGTCTATTTTGACAGGCATTGACTTCAGGGTTTCATATACAGGCTTTCCAAATCCCTGCTAATTGGGTACCTTTAACTGGAGATCTTCCAGACTTCAATATAGCTGAAAAATATTCCGAGACCTATTTTTACATTACATTTGTCTTTAAGAAGTAAGACTTTGGTATGCTGTAACTGAAACTGATATCCAGCTAATATAAAATCTGTATTACACCCTGAAGCACAAAAAAGAATCTAAATTGCCTCCTTTGGTCTGGAGATGTGCAGCATTTCACTGGAAAAAAGATGTATGTACTTGAAACAGGTCTCCCAAGTGCAAATAAGGTTAGCCACCAAAGTTGAACTGTAGAATTGAAAAGTTCTTTCTAGTGCCCAGGAAAAAAATGCTTTGTTAAATAGTGAGGCCAAACTCCTTTGCGTGATAATCAGCATCACAGTACAGATAATTAATGAAGGGCTAGTGTAGTCTTATTTATAGTGTACAGCCCTATGAAACATTCCGTTTGTACAGGTAAATTAAAAAAGGGCTCTGTACTATTCTATCCAGCCATGTTCTAATATTGCACTGTATTAAGAAGTCTGGGAAAGGGCTTTTCTGGCTCATGTTCCAGGCTTAGAATGCAGTTTTAATCTTTGCAGGTCAGTCCTTCTGCTGAAGTCAGTAGTCAGAACTAGGTTAAGTGCACACATGATCCACACATGAAGTTGTCTTATATTGAATCAGTCCATTGGTCTATCAAGGTCAGTATTGTCTACTCAGACTGGTAGAAGATCTCCAAGGTCTCAGGAAGATCTCCAGGGTCTCAGGCAGGGGTCTTTCACATAATCTACTGCCTGAACCTTTTAACTAGAGTTGCTAAGAATTGAACCTGGGACCTTCTACATGTCAAGCAGAGGTACTTTCACTGAGCCATAGTCCCTCCCCTGCTTTTAATGGAACTTTTTCATAACTAACTAGATCAGGGTCTTTGTTTTTTATCAGGCAATGCCCATTCAGAGTTATGGGTTGTGCCATAGGTTGGCAACTCTCCAGAAAAAAAATCTAGCACTGTTTATTCCTATTCCTTCAACAGCATCTTAGGGTACGCTACAGAAATCAGCTAATAATTTTCATTACAAGAATGTAAGCATTATCACTTGCTAGTGCTTGTTGCACATCAAGCTGTTGTTAAGAAACAGGACAGAAGCCAGTAAAACAAATTTGCAACTGGAGAACCAATTCACACACTATAAAGTGCTTGTTCTCCCATGTGGCCAGTTGACAGATGTGGTCTCGAAGTTCTGTGCTCAGAGCTCAGTCTCCAGGTGCATGAGGGCCTAATTTGAACTCGGACTATGGAATGTATGGTGGATTAAGCCTTCCATCCCATGCTGTTTTCCTAACATGAACTGATCTCAGATAGCTGCTATTTGCCCCAGTGGGGAAATTTGATAGATAACAGTACATGCAGGTTCCCTATGTGGCAAACAGTGGATTACCTACGGCTGAGAAAGGGGGGGATTATGTTCCTTCCTCCTGCATGCCACAGTCCCAGTCTGAATTGGGTCTGCATACCCCAGAAAATTAAGTTCCAGGCACAGGACTCCAGGCATAAACTGTTCAGCAGGGACCCATGACAGCTACACAGAAGGATAAAATGACTCTATAATGTGTGAATTAGCCCTTACATGCGCAACAGTTAAATTTGTATGGAGAATTTGGAAAGTTGGGAAATTCAGGTGACTGATATGTAGAGAAGGGTGCTAGATCTGGAAATATCCAGCCACTAGACTTTAAATGTTAGCTATCTAGAAAGATGGCCTATCCTAACGAAGCCAATATTTTTTCTCTTGGAGCTATACTTACATTAGTTCAAGTTATATAATATTTTGACACCATGTAACACAAAAGAGTAGTCTGGTTGTATGCCACATTTTTAAAACCAAAACGAATGTGTCCTTCAGTACTGGGGTAGGGTGAGAGGCACACAGTCATCCAAGGACTAAATAAAATTAAGTAAAATTAGATGAAATTAAGTTCATGAGTGACTCAGGTAATAGTTCGTTAGAAAAGAGGATAATACCTTTTCAAAGCATGGCTTTCCAACCACTCCTGCTCCAACGAATGACTTTCCAACCACTCCTGCTCAAACCTCAGAGCCTTCCCTGTTAAGTTTTAGGTGCCTGGTAAAATATTTTTATTTAACTAGCTATTTGCTGGCAAATATGGATTTGAGGTTCTTCTGAGGAAAGCAGTTTCTGTTTCTTGGTTGCATCAATGTATTTGATGTGATGCTTTTCATCTTCTGTGGAAGGATATATTATTTCCTTCTCCCTTTTTTCTTCTAAAGGTCTGAATGCATGTTCCTATGCTTCCTGTTCTGTGTTTTATATAGTATTTCTCAAAACTTTTCATAAATGGTGATAATCTTATTTTCTGTTTACAGGAGGAAAAGACTGGACTAGCATAGTGCACGCTCCCTGTCTAGCTTGTAGGATTCCAAACATTATGGCTGTTATCTTAAGAAAGTAAGTAGCAGGGGTATGTGATCTGGGATATGTGAACTGGTTAAATAGCCAAAGTTATGCTGATCTGCCATATTCCGGCTAAGCTGGATCACATTGCAGATTCCTGGGTTGGACCCAGGAAGCCAAACTCTGATGGGCTGGATTATTTGGTCAAACAGCCCTCACCTTGCATAGAAAAGCAGGCAGCCAGCAGAACCAGAGCAGCAGTGAGCAAGAAAGCAACAGCATAAAGTGGACGCAAGCTTTGCATTATGGCAGGAGAACAGTACAAGGCTGGTGGGAGACAGGAAGCAGCAGGTAGAGTGGATTCCCAGCCCTCTCCTCCACCCCACTTGAGCTCCAAATCAAGCCTCCCTTTAAACAACATGGCTCTGGCAAGCCTCACTCACACAAGCGGGATTCTGCGTAGAGATGCAAGGTGGCTGCTGCAGCCTCAGGCACTATGGTGGCAGGGGACAGCTTCAGCCACAGGAAGACCTTTGTGACCCATCCAGGTGATTCTGCTGGGGTTGGGAATCCAATGAGGTGCATGCTGGGGCTCAGCAGCCATGTTGAATGCAGCCAGCCTCCAAATGCCACTTCCTGACTTGTGGGAGTGAAAGCCTGTTTGAGGGAAGATTGGGGATTCAGGACCACCAGGAAGAAATGAGTGACTCTTCTTTTGGGATAAATGACACTGCAATTCTGTCATTCCAAATGTAACGAACTTGGGACAGGAGAGGCATACCTCTAGTAAGCAACACTCATTCAACTGTGTGTAGAGTTCATTCTCCTTGTAGCTGTTGAACTTGTACATGGGTCTAATTGCTATGCCATTATGCCTGATTGCTATGCCTTGGTGTGGCTAATTGCTGTGTGCCTCCACATCCTTGTGCTGCATTCCTGGAAGACAAGTTAACACTTAAAGTCATTTTCCTGCACACCAAAGTAACATAAACATCTACTGTTTTTAATGTGCGCTACTAAGAATGAGGAAAAATAATAAACACATTTGTTGGTAAGGGGGTAGATTATCTCCCATAGTTCTCTAGAGATGGAGGTGTATTTATTATAACATAAAAGGATGTACAGTAAAATACAATTTTTGTTTTCAGATTTCAGGCCAAATAAGGATTGTTAGCGATTTTAGTTTCGGGCATTAAAGATTAATACTTCTAACATAATTTGCATATAAGCAAGCCATTTTTCAACATGCACACAAAATTGCATCATCTGTGTTACAGCAAGGTTTCTAAAATCATGTTAACCCCTATTGCCCTGGGAAGGAATTGAGGGGATTGGGTAAGCATGCAGTGCTTCACAGGTTAGAAAGATGTTCAGCAGATCTTGCTGGTGGTTGCAAGTTATATTTTGTCATATCCAAACAGTCCTAGACAGGCAGAGAGATGAATCATTGCTATGATATAAATAGTGTATACAGAGAAATTGTGAGCAAAAAAGTATTTTTAATACAATCATTTTTGTTGGTCTATAGGTGGTTCCTTATACCACCTTATATATGAAAAAAGCATAGTCATAATATTGGTCAAAGCATCTTGATTTGGATAGTTCTGGTAGCCCAATCTTGCTAGATATTGGAATGTAAGCAAGATTGGCCCTTGTCAGTATTTGGATGGAAGACCACAAAGGACAGCAGGCAATGGCAAACCACCTCTTACCTTGAAATCTCTACAGGGTTGTCATAAGTTGGCTGTGTCTTGACAGCACACACATTGTTCAACTCACCTACATTATCAAATTAGTTCTTCCTTCAGTCCTTCATAGTGTCAGACTATGCTACTTCAGAGTTGATAGTCTGGTTCACTCCCTTCAGCAAGAAGACCAAATCTTTCTATTTCCAAAGGATTTATTGTGAAAGACAGCATTCATCTCCACCAACACCCAGGCGGTTGGGGCATTGCGCTGCGAAATGCCCGCTTCGGCCGCATTGAAGGCACAGTCCTTGTTGCCAACGGGTATCTCTAGATCCACGGGTCGGGGGTCCCCCCTGTCAGGGCTTGCCGTGGCTGCCGCTGGGCGTGGCACTGGGCGGTCTGCTCCTGACGTCACAGGGGGGCCAGGGACTCTGCAGGACCCTGCTCTGTGGAAGGAGGGGCGGTATACCTCACCCAGACTCCCTCTCAGTCCACTCGCTGGCCTGCTCAACCTGGCCTGCTTACCCTCTGCGTCTTCCTTCATCTCCTCCTTCCAGAACTCTCCTCCAAGCCTCCACCCTTGCATTCTACTGCTCTCACTCCACATCATCACTCCTCACTCACACCCACCACCCCAGAGCTCTTCCCAGCCACCCTTTATAGGGTTTCCTCTCTCTGCCCCGCCCTCCTTCTAGGCTTGTTCCTTCTCCTGACCGGGCCCAGCTGTGCGTCCCTCCAGGTGTTTCCCTCCAACCACTAATCCCTCCTGGGCTCCTTTGCTTTGCTGGTAGGGTGGGGTTGAGTGCAAGCCATCCCCAGCTGAGGGCTCCTTGGCCTTGCTCAGGAGGAGCTGCCCCAGCCAGCCTCTGTGCTATTGAGCTTGCCTGGCCTTGCTCACGAGGAGCTGCCCCAGTCAGCCTCCGTGCTATTGGGCTTGCCTGGCCTTGCTCATGAGGTGCTGCCTTAGCCAGCTTCTGCGCTGCCAGCTCAGCAATGCTGGGCGGGGCTACCCATCTCCTCCCCCAGAATGCCTGTGGCAGCCCCCCCTGGAGAGGCTTGGCTTCTAGCAACTCCTGAGCCAGGCTGCTGTCTTCTAGCCATGGTGTGGCTCTGGGCTGCAGAGGCTGCTTCCTCTCCCTGCCAGGTAAGGGCTCTGCTTGGGTTGCTGCTGCTGCTGCTGCTGCTGGTCCCACATTCTTCCTGCTGTGGCCCTCTCCCTCTGGCCTGCTTAGCCCCCTTTCTTCCCCCTGGAAGGTGGGGCTGGCTGGTCTCTCCTTGCCCCCTCCACCCCTCTGAGGTTCTGGCCTTTTACCCCTTCCCCCTGGAGTAGGTAGGTTCTGGTCCTGGTTGCCGGCTTGGGGGGTGGGGTTGCTGCCACCCTTGTGTCCCCTGCTGTTCCCTCTTGTCAAGTCTGGGGGCTGGGGCTCAGACCCCGGACACCCCCCTTCCTCCTTTTTGGATTATTGAGGTTCTCCGGGTCCCCATAGCTTGCTGTTGTTCTACTAGTCGCACTTGTTGGATACGATTTTCGACTTCACAGGCTAGCTGGATCCAACCGAGAAGGGTTGGCGGGTCGTCTTGCATTAATGCCCAATCTAGCAATCTGGGATTCATGCCCCCTTTGAACATTACTATCTTAGTCCCTTCATCACAATGAGAGCATTTGGCTGCTAATTGCCTGAATTTAGCAGCATATTCTCGGACTGGTTGCGTGCCTTGCTGCAACCGTACGAGATCAGTCCTCTTCCAGAGGATCTTCATATTGTGCGCGTAATGCCACCATAAGAGATTGTAAAGTGTCCAACTCCGGGGCGCCGGAGTCATACAAGGTTACATACCATTCGGCGGCCTTGCCTTCTAGTCTCGAAGCGAAGTGATCAATGCGGCTTTCTTCGTCTGGAAATAGGTGTCCCCATCTATTGAAGAATTGAAGGGTTTGAACAATAAAAAATCCCAATTTCCGTGTATCTCCGTCAAACGTGGCTTCCAATTTAATCCATCCCCACGATAACTCTGGTTCATATCTGGCAACACCTGTGGCGGAGGAGGTAGTTGCAATGGTGCTTGTTGTATTCCCCGTGGCGGTCACCGCGGTACCCCCATTGATCTGGGCCTTGGTGGATTCCCTAGTGGCGGTGCTCCTGGGGGCGTCCCTGGGGGTGCTTGTAATGGCTGGGGCTGCTGAGTTACCAACTGTCTGGGTGTTGGTGGAGGCACTTGTCTTGGAGGTGGAGGAACTTGCTGTCCTGGAGGAACTGTTTGGTCTGGAGGCGGCTTTTGAATCCTTGGAGTGGTGGACGTTGATGGAATTGGGGCCGGAGGTGTTGGCAAAGATGTTTGAGCCACTTGCGCAGTGGTTTGCTGCTGTCGCGGGACGGATGTTGATCTCGGCATTGGGAGAGTAGTCAGTTGTTGCTGCGGCAGCGGAGAAGGGTGCACGCTAGACCCCAGTGTGGATTGCGTAGCTACCAACCTCGGGGCATGCGACGGTGCTTGTCCCTGCGCTATCGATAGCGAGCGTCCGGCTTGATCCACCACGGCTCGTTCTTCTCTCTGCCCTCTCACCAACTAATTGATAAGATATATCGCTTGTCCCAATTCCTCTTCCATCGCCTCCATTCGCCTTTCCATGCGGCGGTTGTATTCAGCAATTTCCTGCACCGCTCTGCTCCCTCCTCGTGAACTGGCCTCTGAGGTCGATCGCGACGAAGGGGGGACAACATCCGACGGCCCTGGTTCCATAGGCCTCTCTTCGCCCTCGCTCGAGTCCTCTTCTTGGGGACTCGGCCCTCGGGTACCATCCGGAGGTATCAGGCTTGACGCGGCATCTTCCTGCATATGTCGTTCCTCTTCTTCAGTCATGCCAGCTAATATTCCCTTCGCTAGGCCGGTGACGGCTGAAATTCTGGTATCCACCGCCCGGGTCTGATATTCTAATTGCAGCGTACGCCGACGCTCCCATGCTCTGGCTGAGTTCACATCTGAGTAATCCCAACTCATAAGTTCATGTCTAGTGGTTTCCCAATCCTGGAGGCTGTCTTCGCCCCGGGGATCCCACTCTTCTAGGCGACCCGCCGCTACATTCCACTTGTACCAAGGATGTGTACTAGCCCGCGCTTCCTCGGGCGTTCGGGTAGCCCGTCTTAGATCCCATATGATGCTGGGGCCCTCTGGCTCCGTTGACCCGACGGTGCGTCGAATGTCAATCATGGAGTGAGAGAACATGGCCCCTGATCTTCTCTCCCACACTTCTCTCGGCTGGGAGCCCCACTGCCTCGGAGTCGGCAGTGAAATTAGCTGATCCTGTCCTGTAGCCCCTCGCACTTTTGGTCGCACTCCGGCTATTCCTGGATCAGGTGGTTCAGCTCCTCCGTCCGGCACCGTTCCCGCTCCATCCTCAGGAACTCCCTCTTCAGGGACTTCGTAGGGTGCTTCACTAGGTAATACAGTAGGGTCTGGGATTTCCCCCGACCCACTCGCTGGTAACAATGGTAAGAAGCCGTCCTCCTCCTGGCCAGGGACTGGGAGGTCCAGTAAGGATTCCTTGGACTCCATCTGCCCCGGGTGAGGTGGTTGTTGATTTCTAAGGAGTGATTCTTGTCAAAATGTCAGACTATGCTACTTCAGAGTTGATAGTCTGGTTCACTCCCTTCAGCAAGAAGACCAAATCTTTCTATTTCCAAAGAATTTATTGTGAAAGACAGCATTCATCTCTGAGCATACACATTCCAGGATAGAGATCCTGGCTGACCAAAGAATTGACAAGAATAACTCATGAAAAGAAAATGGTTACAGTTCACACTCCCTAACCCAGCCTCCCCCCCCCCCCCGAGTTCACATAGCAAAGCTTCACAGAGACACGATGTGCTGGCCAAGGACGAGTAAACTGATAAGAGAGTTTCCTTTCCCATGGCAGCGGCTCCCAGCAGGTGTTGAGGCCTGGGGAAAAAACAGACTAAATACTACAGAGTTAAACATGGCTTCACTCAGGTTAAACAGGTTCTGACACATAGAAAAACAGTATTACTGGGTAAGAGAATGTCTGAACTTAGAAACTCTTGAATTTCCACTATTTAGGGAAACCTGAGTGTTCCCTGGGATATATGTGGTTTACATTATCAGGTGTCCCCAGGATTGTTTCAGGTCCTGTTCTACATGCAGGAAGTAAGGAAAATCTTCAATTCACATTAGATTATATTACATCTAACACAGAGTGGGATCCCATATTCCAGCTTGTGTATTCCATAATGTATAAGGAGCTAAACCACTGAATATTAAACTGAACTTCGGCACCTTATCTAACAATTCAGTTTGTCTACCATTGTCATTGAAACAACCTTCATAGATATGACCAAAGTTTCATGGATTAGGACTAGACATGGGCAAGAACAGCAATACGAACAAAAAAACCCACAAACAACCCATTCATCTGTTCGCGAACAGGCCGTTTGTGAGTCCCCATTCCAAACGAACAGGTGGTCATCGCAAGCCTCGTTCATTGCGTTCGGCTGCTGTTCAGGAAGCCAGACACTCAGGTGCCTTCAATCAATTCCCCTGGCAACGGCAAGGACTGAACTCTGTCTGAATTCCTTCTGGCTTTCCTTCTGGCTTTAACCCTTCAGCTTCCAGCAGACAGTCCAGTTTTTGCCACTCAGAAGAGAAATAGACAGCAAAGGGGGGGGCATGGATCATACCTTTCCTGAGCTGCAATCTCTCTGAAACTTGGGAGGGGCTTCAGAGGACAGAGAGGACTATGTCCCCTGCAAATTTGGTGGGTATTGGACATTGGAAAGGTCAGTTTGTAACCCCTCAAAGTAGCTTCCTACAGGCAGTACAGTTTTGGCCACTGTGAAGAGAAAATGAAAGCAAAGCGGGCGCCGCCAGAAGGAGGAGAGCCCCATAGCAGCACCAGCTCTGCCTGCTGTCAGAGGGACCAGGGGAGTCTCTCCTCATCCCTCTGACAGTGGGCAGAAGCGGCCCCACAGCGGCGGCGGCTCTGTCCGCTGTCAGAGGGACGAGGCGAGCCTCCTCGTCCCTCTGACAGCGGGCAGAAGCGGCCTGGAGTGCCGGCTCTGCCCATTGTCAAATGGATGGAGAGAATTTCTCTGTCTCTCTTGCACCCGGCAGCAGCAGCCCTGCGGTGCTGGGGTGGGGCAGGAGAGTGGGAGCTGGGGGTTGTGGGGTGTTTAAAAGGCCCCCCTGCCACCTGCCAGCTGATAGTTTAAAGGGATCTTTAAAGGGCCACGAACACGAACACCAAACATGTTCATTAAGGGGACTATTCGGTTCTGTTCATTGTTCATTGTTCATGGATGGCAACGAACAATGAACAGGGTGGTTGTTGTGGATTTTCCAGGCTGTATAGCCATGGTCTTGGCATTGTAGTTCCTGATGTTTCGCCAGCAGCTGTAACTGGCATCTTCAGAGGTGTAGCACCAAAAGTCACTGAGAGATCTCTGCGTCACTGTGAGATCTCTGTCTTTTGGTGCTACACCTCTGAAGATGCCAGTCACAGCTGCTGGCAAAACATCAGGAACTACAATGCCAAGACCACGGCTATACAGCCCGGAAAATCTTCAGAGGTGTAGCACCAATAGACACTGAGAGATCTCTGTGACACTGTGAGATCTCTGTCTTTTGGTGCTACACTTCTGAAGATGCCAGTCACAGCTGCTGGCGAAACATCAGGAACTACAATGCCAAGACCACGGCTATACAGCCCGGAAAATTCACAACAATCATTGTTCTCCGGCCGTGAAAGCCTTCGACAATATAATGAACAGGGTGTTTGGAATTTTCCACCCATTCGTGCCCATGTCTAATTAGGACCCATGTTTTTCATAAAATGGTGAATAAGTGGGCATATGAGCAGACCAAATAAATTTGATGTAGTGTACAAAAACGTGGTGAACAGTGGGTAAATTTCAACAAGGATATGTCTTTGAGATCAACTGTGTGAGAATGCCACATTGTCTAACTTGGAATGAGAACAGAAATACTGTTTTCATGTCTGCACCCATCCGTGCCATTTATGTTTCTCTGATCTAATATGTTGATCTCATGCATTGTTCATATGATTGTGCTTTGTACTGTGATCACATAATCAAGTACCAATGTTAACCTGCTTGAAAACAAAAGTGCCTTACTCCCAGAACAGAATTCTCAAGAGTAGAAACCTCTACAAGTGAAGGAAAACTCAATCAAAAATTATAGAGCTGAATGAATACGTTTCTTCTATAAAGAATCAACAAACATTACTTTACTCAGTGAAAAAAATAATTAACCAGGTGTATTCAATTAATTAAACAGCAAACCATACAGGCTCAGACCACTGTCATGAAATAATCTCAGTCCATATAAGTCCATTCAAATAGTCAGAACCATCCCATAGATAAGTCCAAGGTAAGTACTCCAGAAGGTAAGTCCAAGGTAAGTACTCCAGTGAATTCTTGAGTAACCTCTTCATTTCTTTCTCTTTCTTTCAAGTGGTGTATGCTAAGTTCAAACACCCAACAAAGGCATGTCTCATTTGCCCAACACCAGGGCCAGCAAGGTACTGCCTGCTGTTTCATCCGAAGACCTCCTCCAGGGCGGTTGCAAACCCACCACAATTTACTGTTAATAAACATAATAAAGAATGAGAGCCATTCTTTGAGTATTACCAAGAACTTCAATATTACAATAAATATAATGATAAATACAACATACCCGTAGATTCTCTTAGAGTTCACTAATTGTCATCCATAATGTATTTTTCACGTAGTCAAAGGCCCTATTTTCTATTTTCTGTTAGATCAATGAAACCTGCTCTTCCCATCTTGATCCACTCTAGGGCCTTTGACTACAGGCTTCTATTTTTTTAATGGTTAGGCTATGATGCTAGAAATCATATAGACTAGAAGAAAAATGCCGAGATCAACAGAAGTAAAGTAGAGGGCATTCACCAGCATGCTCCAGTTTTTAAAAAACAGACCTTCCTGCTTAAGTGTTCTGGCAAAGGAGTCATGGCAAATGACTGTTACATGTTTAAGAAATGTAATTTTCTCTAAAATGGAGACACTTCGACCTATCCTGAAATTTTGTTGGAAAGATCCATTTGAAGGGTGTGATCATTGAGAATCTCATCCTATTTGGCTGGAAAGCAAACAAATGTTCCACCTCAAAATGTGTTTCCAATTGAAATCAATGGAAACAAATCCAAATGCTTACTTTGGTGAGATAACAAACATATTAACAGGAATAATTATAAACAAAATGACCCAAAATTGATTTCAGGTTTTTTCTGCAGTTCCCTAACATATAAAGGTAGTAATTTTGGTGACCAGTAATTGTATCAAGATTTTGATTGTGTGGAATTTTTATCAATGCACATGCATTGGTATAAAATTGCAGAAAAAGAAGTTTGATACAATCATGCATCCAATCACATTAAGGATCTTGCAATGTCTTTGGCAGTGTTTTATCAATGTAGAACAATTAAGGACTAGAAATGGACAGGGAATCTGCTCATCCAGAGGATAATTGATTGTACATCATATGACTGGTGCAAAGTCAATAAGTGATTACTACTTTTTGTTTGTATTTTTTATATTTAAGGGTTGACACCTTTCAACCACAGACTCAATAATTGCCCCCCTCCAGTTGAAATAAAAGGCAGATACAAGGTTTGGGTATAAATAAGGGCCACTTTATTAACTAAACCATAGCAAAAACCTGTCATTGCGGCAAGGGACCTAGCTGCAGTACAGGTCAAGCCCTGGAGTCCACCTGGACCTCTGCCTTGACCTGTCTGGGCAAGCTCCCACTGCCTCGGGGGTGTTCCATCCCATGGATGGCTGGGACCCGGCAGCCAGGCAAGTGGTTCCCCCTGTAAAGCTCCAGCCCCTGCAGCTGTGGAGACTGGGGTGGCCTTGTCCAGGGTCCCCACCAGGTAGTCTGCCCTCACAGCTGGAAGCCGTACAGCCTCACCAACTGCTATAGACAGACCCCAATTCCCACCTAATGGGAATGCACCAAGGGGGTCACTGGCCCACACCCTTGATCCTATCCTACCAACGCTAGGGCCAAACCTCTGCTTAGGCCCTCGCGCCCCACAGGTGGCTTATGGCCAACCTGAGACCTTGCCACAAATCACTCAGGAAAATGTTATTGCCTACAACTGATAAGTGGACGCCATCACTACGGTACAAGTCAGCCCTCTCCACCTTAATATTTGGGTGAGGTAAATAAATCCCCAGGCCTGTAGCCAAGGCCTTCTCAAGGGCTCTGTTGGCCCAATGCCTGGCCCTCTCGATCGCTGCAGGGTCCAGAGCTTCCCACCATACCCGACGTGGAAACATTGCCGACCAGATAATCAGGGTACCGGGCAATTGCTCTCCAATGAAATGCAGATCACCCTCAGCCTGTAAAGAAAGGGCCTTACCCTTCACCATACCGAGATCGTTACCACCCAAATGGATCACCAGAATATCCGGCTGTAGACCACTCCTTCCTTCAAAGAGCAAGGGCAGCAGACCCGTCCATCTCAATCCCCGCCAGCCCTGCCACTCAATTGTGGCCCACTGGCTAACGCCGAGCTGGGACCCAATCGCAGTCTTCTTAGCCTGGTGTGCCGCGCAAAAGATCATACTATGACTGCAGATGAGGACACTCATCCTCAACCTTCCTTGCTGGACCACAGCCCCTAAAAAGAAATTAAAGTTAATGCATGCTCTGAAAGCTGTCCAAAGGCCGAACATACGACTGGAAGGCCCTTGAACGCCAATGCCCAACCTTCTGAATAACAGGCCCTGGGTATCCCATTGCAGCTGCCGTAGAGGCAGCTCCAATACGAAAGAGTGCGTGCCAAACCACACGCCAGCTAACCCCAATTCTGCGAGGGCCTTACCCATAATTGCCTCAAACTGGTATTTCAACAGCGGGGGACCATCCCTGTGCCGGAAGAGCGGCCCAGCACCCTCGCCCCGCTTGTCTACATATTGCTGCAAGGCCTGAACTGGGCATAAGCCTGGCTCAGCACACGGGCCCAGCCAGATCACAGTCCCTCTACCAAGCTGGTCAGTTTTTGACCGACACAAGGAGAGGGCCACGGAGTCTCCTACAAACAAAAGGTCCTGTGCTATCAGTGCCCATCCGGACTTATCCAAGAGAGACTGCGCCACTAACTCGCTGATTTTCAAGGCCCCAAAGAAAGCCATAAGGGCAGCCACATGAAACAAGCACGACTCGTAATCCGAATGGCATACCCTAGTCCACACAGATCCCAGGGCTCTAAGAAATAGGTTGTCTGTCGTCCCTATGGACCCCGCCTTCTCGGTTCCAACCCTCGAGCATTTTCTTTACCCTGAAATCCCCAGTGGCCTCACCCAGGCACTTGGTCCTACTGGCGAAAGCTAACAGCGCCAGCTGCCCATGGATGGACTTGACTGCCAGTCCCTTACCTTTCTGCACTACACAGAAGTGCATAAGGTGCTCTACAGGGATAGGCCATGCCTGTTGTAGACCGTTGCCCCTTCTAAAGCCATCAAATTGGCGAACTGCCCGATTGTATGACCGCTGTGTGCTGGGAGCAATTGCTAATTTTATGGCCCTTTCAGCTTCTAGCTTCCAAGGCTCCACAAGTTCGGAGGAATCACAGCTGGTAAAGCGTCTGCCCCGGGGGCAAGCTGGCGGTACTGGGCCATCTGAAAGCGAGACAGAGCATCCGCCACGCTATTATTCACCCCTGGAACATGCTTAGCCCTAAAGGTCATGTTTAGTCTTAAACAATGGAGCATCAAGGCCCGCACCAGCCTCATCACCCTTGTAGATCTAGATGAAAGGGAGTGAAGGACATGCACCACAGCCTGATTGTCGCACCAAAAGTGGACATTGTGGTTTGCCAGTTCGGTCCCCCACAAACAAACTGAAACAAGGATGGGGAACAACTCCAAAAATGTGAGGTCCTTAGTCAGCCCCTTTTTAACCCCTTGGGCAGGCCAGCGTTCAGTGCACCAGTGCCGCTGGAAATAAACCCCAAAACCAATGGATCCTGAAGCATCAGAAGACACCTGCAGGTCAACTTGCAAAAGGAGGTCTTCCCTCCAAAAGGAGACTCCATTATACTCCTTCAAGAATTCTTCCCAGACCGCTAGGTCCGCTCTTATGCCTCTGTTAAGCTTAAGTCAATGGTGGGGTGACCTAAGCCCCCCCCCATTGCATTGCAAAGACATCTCAAAAATGCTCTGCCTGGGGCAACCACCCTACATGCAAAGTTCAAATGCCCAACAAGCTGCTGAAGCTCCACCAAAGTAACCTTACACTTCCTCTGAAATGAAGCCAGCCAGGCCCTGAGATCGTCCAGCTTCACAGTCGGCAACCGTGAGGTTTGCTGCACTGTGTCCAACTCTATATCTAAGAAAGTGAGAATTGGGGAGGGGCCCTCAGTCTTCTCGTGGGCGAGCGGAACACCCAATTCCACCACCAAACTAATAAATCCTTGCAAGATACGGGAACATCTCCCACCACCAGGGCGCGCCACAAAAAGAAAATCGTCTAAATAATGGGCAGTGTCCTGGCAGCGCAGCCGTGACCACAGGGCCCATTCGAGGAAGGAGCTGAAACGCTCAAAGGCCGCACAGGAAATAGAGCAGCCCATAGGTAAGGCCCTGTCCATATAATATTGGCCTTCAAACAAGAAGCCAAGCAGCTCAAAATCCTCTGGGTGTACTGGAAGAAGGTGAAATGCAGACTTAATGTCACATTTCGCCGTTTCTGCTCCAATGCCACATCTCCTTACAACTTTGACCACTTGGTCAAAGGATGTATATCTGACGGAACATAAGTGATCAGGGATGGCATCATTCACCGATCCGCCCTTGGGGTAGGAAAGATGATGGATGAGTCTGTACTCCCCTGCAGTCTTTTTAGGAACTATGCCCAACGGGGACACATGCAAATGCGGGACCAGGAGTGACGGGAAGGGGCCCAGAAATCGCCAATCTAAACATTCCTTGGCTATCTTACTATGGACCACCTCCTCCAAGCCCACAACAGAACGCAAATTGGCAGACATGGAGGGGGGCCGTGGGCCGTGAAAGGGTATCCCGAAACTGAACGTAAAACCCTCCAACAAAACAAGCATCCCTAGACCTGGGGTAAGCTGCCAACAGTCGCTTAAGAACCCTCAGATTTATTGGGCTGGGACCTTTTTCCAACCGAAGGTTGGAAGCTCCCGCCCCCTCCACCCCCCCGCCTACCCCCTCCGGCCTGGACTGCCAGGGGCAGATAGTGAATGGGTGAGGGCCCCCACAAATGGGGCACTGATGCTTGAAATTGCATGATTTCCTGGAACAAATGCCTTGGGAGCTGTAGTCCCAACAGAGAAGCCGGGGTTGAACCAGCTGACCCGCTGGACTGCGGGTACCCTGTGCACTTTGATTCTTATGAACTAAGTGGCCACTATCTGTGTGGTCACCTGCGTTCGGCTTGGCAGGAGACATAACCTGAAGCCATAGCTGCTGGTGAATCTTATCCCACTGCATGGCCGGGTTAAGGGTAGCCCTCATCCGGAATTCCTCGTCATATTGGAGCTATGTTCCACCAACAAAGTCCGAATAACCCCTGTATATTATATCAATGTATTGAAATAATGGGGCAGCCCTCCAAGGTTGTACCCTGGCAATGACCCCCGCATAAATTAACATGCCGGGGAGCCAATTATGCCAATTGCAGTCAACCTTCCTTCTCTTCAACCACTCCTTGTCCCTGTCCTCAAGATCTTCCTTCTCCTTTTTCTCCAGCTCTCTGAACAGGAGATTGAAAACATCCACATACTCCCCCCATAATATCTTGTCCCTGGTGGCCGGGGTTAAATGATCCCCAAGAGGCATAGTTGTGTCTCCAAAAGGCAAAGCCCCAAAGGGGACAGCTCCATAATTAGGCATACCAGAGGTGGGCCAGATCCACGGGCAATAACCCCAAGGGGAAGGTTGACTAGTGGAGGGTTGAGCATCCCTCCCATACCATGGAGGTAATCCCAATGATGCTGGAGGCCTGGCAGGAGAAACACCTTCCCTGGCTTGCCCAGACCAGGGAGGAAACATATACTGAGGCCACCCAGCCGGAACCTGTTGAACCTGATCGGTGCCTGTAGATGTGAATGAAGTCTGAAGTGTAGCCAGGAGGGTGGAGGCAGGAACCTGACCCCACGGCCATGTACCAGCCTGTGATGTACTTGCAGACTTACCCTCCACGTCCAAAGGCTGCACTGCCACTGCTACCTGTCCAGGCTCCACTGCCCATGCTCGCTCCTCCTGGCTCTTGGGCTCAGCAACCCCACTTTCCACTGCAGGAGCCAAAGTGCTCTGCTCGCCACCTTGCAGCCCACACATCCCTTCAAGGGCAGAAAGCCTTTTTAATATTTCATGCTGAAAAGTAGCATGCGAAGCTGACTTGAAGACTATAGTTCAAGGGAAGTCACCACGGTTACTCTGGAATATGTGGGTTGTACAGGTGGCAAAATATAAACAAATATGAAAAAAAACAGTAGAAATTGGCTCATGTAGTCACCTATAATTATTTCAGTATAGAGAAGACTGAGAGTGACCTGATCTACTCATCCTACTATATAAAAGGCTAAACATATTCAAGACAACTCAATTCCTACCCTGGTGCACCTCTAGAGGGTGCTGCTGTGGAGGGAAGCCCAGATGAGGCAGACAGACTTCCAGAGAACATGCCACGGCAGGAAGCCCAGGCCAAAATCAGAGGCAGAGCAAATGGCAATGCCCACCCCTCATCTTCACCCAGCTGGGATCCAGAGTAGAGCAGGTGGCAATGCCAGCCCTCTGCCTTCACCTAGCTAGGATCAGGAGCGAAGAAGGTGTCAATGCCTGCTCCCCACCTTCATGCAGCTGGGATCAGGAGCAGATAGGGGGCAATGCCTGTGCCTCACTTTCACACAGCTGGGATCAGGAGAGGAGCAGGTGGCAATGCCCGAACCTCGCCTTCACCCAGCTGGGATCAGAGGCAAAGCAGGTGACAAAGCAAGTAAGTATGAAATTCTAGTAATAAATATCAGTTTCAAAGTCCAATGGCATCCACAAAGACACTGGTATTGACTGTGCTGACTGTATTCTGGATGGTGATTACTATTGATTGTTTGCTTGCTGCACAATTTCTTAATCATGTGGTGAGGTGGAGGCATTACGCCCATGAGGAGATCCTTTGTGATGAAACAGCGGAACAAGCCAGTGCTGCATGTAGGGCATCGTGGCTCTGCCTTGTGCATCCCCTTCTACAGCCGAGAGATTGGACCCCCAAGCCCTCCCCCTGGAGAGGGGAAGCAGGCTGGAACAAGGTGGAAGAGCTTAGGGGGACTGGTGAACCTCCTGAAGCACAGATACTGGTTCTGAAGCAAGGACCAAAGAAGGAGCCAACATGGCTACTTAACTGTGAACTGTAATTAGCGAGCTGAGAGTAATAGATATGGCGTCCTCGGACTCAGAAGTAGAATGCAAAACTAAGTTAATGAAGCCTAAAGACTTTCAGTTAGAAGTTAAAAAGGCTGTGGAGGGGGCAAAACATAGCATTATCAAAGCTGTAACAGAAATTGTGGATGAAAAAATATCTAAGTTAGCAGACGCCGTGGAAGAAATGGCAGGAACAGTGAGCTCTGCATGGGAATTGGCTCAGAAAAATGAGAAGAAAATTGTTATATTGCAAAAACAGTCCAGACAGTTGATAAAGAATAACAAGTATATGAAGGATAAACTAATGGAATTTTGTGAGGGAGTTGAATTCCCAGAATTGAGTGAGGAAAGTAGATGGGAATTAGATAAGAATATAATGGAAGAAGAAGTTAAGATGGCTATAGACTCTATGAACGTGCAATCGGCACCTGGATTAGATGGGTTCAATGCGGTGTTTTATAAGCATTTTAAGGACATATTGGTGCCACATGTGACTGAAGTGTTTCAAGGAATTCTGGACGGATCCACTACCCCACCTACATGGTTAGAGTCGAGGTTGGTGTTAATCCCTAAATCGGGAAAGGATCAGACTCTAAGGGATTCATATAGGCCAATTTCTATCACCAATATGGATTATCGAATATTTGCAAAAGTTATGGCAATGAGGCTTAAAAAATGTATAACACAGTTGATAGGGAAAGATCAATTTGGGTTTATGCCTCAGAAGTATTTGGTAGAAGCGGTTAGGAAGGTGATAGGTATGATCTATTTAGCTAAAAATAAGGGATTGCCTCTTACGCTTATGGTGTTGGATATTTATAAAGCGTTTGATTTGGTGGATTGGACGTATATGGAAAATATATTTCAAAAGTATAAATTTGGGGTGAAATTTCAAAACATGATTAAGGCAATATATACCAAGTCTAAGGCGATGGTAGGAGTTAGTGGATCAGCAGTGGGGTATGTTCAAGTATTGAGTGGTACAAAACAGGGCTGCCCTCTATCTCCTATGTTATTTATTTTAGCACTGGAGCCGTTGGTGCTTAAATTAAAAAAGAATAAAGGAAGAGTAGGTTTTGAAGTCCCAGGGAAAGGGAAAGTAGATGGGAATCTGTTAACATTGTATGCAGATGACATGATGGTGACAATTAAGGATTTGGAGTCTGCAACGGTCCCGTTAAAAAAGGTATTACAGGAATTTGAAGAGGTGTCAGGGTTGAAAGTGAACTTTTCAAAATCTTCAATGATGTGTTTTAATGTTAAACCGAAAATACAATTAGCAGCTTCTAAAACTTTGGGGATTCCTATAGCAAACAAAATGGTGAAGTGTTTAGGGGTTAATATTCCTAGGAATGATAAAAAAATATTTGAGTATAATTTTAAAAGAATTTGGAGTGGAATTCAAGATAAAATGAGAGTTTGGGGGAGGAGGAAAGATTCAATTAGTACAAGGAATGCTATGGTTAAAATGTTTTTAGTTCCTAGGTTGACTTACCTTTTCTATGTACTACCTTGGCATATACCAGGATATATATTGAAGAAGTGGCAAGGAGCTATAGATAGATTTGTTTTTGCATCTAAGAAACCAAGGACGGCGGGTAGGTATAGATATTATGGAATAAAAGATGGGGGATGGGGGGTTCCCAATATTAGTTTGTATTACGATGCATATCAATTAAGGCATCTAATGATTTGGTTGGAGGGTGAGTTAGGAGAAGACATTGGTTGGATAGAACGGGAAAATTTTGAGGTAGTAGGGGGAAAGGAAAGCTTGTTTGATAGGAGGAAAAGGAGGAAGAAGATAGGCGACAAATTATTAACTTTTCAGGGACCCTGTTGGGTATGGGAGAAGTGGAAAAAAGAGCTCACCCCAGGAATATCACCTCTTACCAAAATGTGGTATTATGATAAATTTGCCCCGTTGAGGGGATCAATGTCAAAGGAGGTAGGAGATAAATTAAAGAAGATGACGATTACAGAGTTGAAAAAGGTGTGGGGAACAGAAAGGATGGTGGAAGAGGAGAATAATATTTTGAGTAGGATTAATTGGCTGCAAAACCCCCAAATTTCCTCCTTGTTGAAGGAGGAAGAAATTAACGATATTGGTAAAAGATTAATTACTCCCTTTGAAAAATTGGTGAAAGAGTATGGAGAAGATAAGACAAAAATAGTTTCAAAATTGTATGAGGTTTTATTAGGCACAGGGGAGTCACCAAGAGAATTCTTGAAGGAATATTGGGAAATAGATATTCAAGGTAAAATTAGGGATGAAGAGTGGGAAATGATGTTTAGGTTACCTCCTTTAGTTACTACATCTAGGTTAACGCAGGAGCAAGGTCTGAAGATGATACAGAAATGGTACTATACACCGGTTAAGTTATATTATATTTCAAAATCGGGGAGTAAAAATTGTTGGAGGAAATGTGGAGAATTGGGAATGTTCAGTCACATGTGGTGGGACTGTCCTTTAGTAAAAAAGTTTTGGGATCAAATTGGTATGGAAATGTCGAGGATAGTGAGAAGAAGGGTAAGTATGGCACTTACTAATTGGGATGGAATAGGGCTAAGGTTAAGAGAGGAATCTAAGTGGATAAATTTGATGTTAGTAGCAGCAAGACAGGTTATAGCAAGGAATTGGAAAGAAGCTGAGGAATTGATGATTAATCACTGGAGGGGAAATATGAATAATATAATAGTTTTAGAGTACCATACGATGAAGATACGTAGAATGAATGGGTTAAAGGTTAGGGAACAAGAGGAGAACTGGTTTAGAAGGATGGTGGGGTACTTAGAAACGTTTAAACAATTTGGGATGATTAGTCGGTTAATAGGAAATTGAGAGGTTAATTTAATTATAAGGCTAAGTGGAATGAGTTGTACAGGGAGTAATTGTGAATATGAAATAATATTGTATGAAATAATATTTATGTATCTACCGCCTGGAGGTCCCTACACGGGTGATGTCGGTGACAGGTTGTTATATTTGGAATAAAACAATAAAGTATTTTATTAAAATAATAATAATAATAAAGCTGATGCGATATGTGGAGTGGAAAAGGATAAAGAGATTACAAGAAATCACAATCCAGAAAAAAATTCGGGAGGGGCAGACTTAACTGAAAGCAAAATCAAGCCAAACAAGGGGAAAATCAGTCTGCAACACACTTTGCAAAATGGACGATCTTACCAGGACGTCCCCTTTAAGACTTTAGTAAAGAAAAGGCGAGGCCATGAATCAGACCTGCACGGAGAGAAACAGGCATCCCAACACAGAAAGGGGGGGGAAGAATGCAGCGGATCTTAAAACAGAAAAACAAGCAGAGGAGAAACTACATCCATACTGATCTCCTTCAGAAATGGCTGAAAGACAAGGGAATCTTCCTTTGGTGGCCCAGACTGATTAGGGATTGGATGTACTACGTCTTACGAAGAAAGAAGAAGAAAAAAGCAGATCTGCATGGAAAGATTTAAGCATGCCAATACTGAAAGGGGAAAGAGGGATTAAGGACTGGATCTATCACTTTTCATGAAGAGAGAAGAAAAAACAACTATTAGAATCTTGGGACATATCAGGACTTACTAATGCAGACTCAACCTCTTACTTAAATAGCTTTTCCCTTCTTTCCTTCTTTTCTCTTTTTTATATAATACCATATAGTCTATGTTAATGGGTCTTTGGAGTTTATTAAATGTACTTAGACTGTACTCCTTCTCAAAATATAAAATACTGGCTAAGCTAAATGACCACCTGCTCTTTTTATCCTTGTGAGTATGAAACCCCAAGTAAATAAGTCCAGATGGCCAAAATAAAATAGATTAAGGAGTTACTATCTCTAAAAGGTAAAATTGTGTTTTAACTATATAGTTATGTGATTACCCTAGTCTTATCAATATGAAAACCCAAGCAAACCGTTTTAGCTAGAACAAAATAGATGAAAGATATATATATAGATATATACTTAAAAATTTTTTTAATAGAATATAAAATTGTTTTTAAACTAGATATTGATTTGGCCTCTATACCCTTACTATTATGAAAATACAAGCAGACAAGTTTGGAAGGCAGGGCCAGAACAGATATAAGAAAGAGAGGAAATTAATATAAAAATTGCTCTTATCTTTATGTTGATGTATATTACTGTCCTGCTGATATTGTATGTTTTGCTACATCCACCTCCTACTCCTAGAATGATTATGGATCTAAGATCCCTGGTTAAATGGTAACAGAGGTGAAATGTGATCTATTTGTAATATACACAAAAGAAAAAAATTACTAGAAATATAAGCTATAGAGTAAGTGGATTAAAAAACAGAAATTAATAAAAGGGAATCTTGAAGGTATATGGGGCACTAATTACATATATAATGGCTTTTTTATATTTAGATGCATGATTATCTGTCTTGTATGTGAATCTCATAAATGCTTTTTTTTTTTATAATTTTTTTTATTTTTCATAGTGAATCTCATAAATGCTTATGGCCTGTTGTAACCACTCCCTATATATTATGAAAACCCAATATTTTTTTTTTAAAAAAATATTGATTTAACTGCCAACTTACTACCCTGGCTGAATTAAAATAACATTTTGTATTAAATAGTTACATTTCTATATTTATTTATTGTTTCCTAGTTCGGTATTGCACCCTACTCGTGTGGTGTCACGCTTTTGTTTTGTTTAGGATCAGGAGCAGAGCAAGTGGCAATGCTTGCCCCCCTCCTTCACCCTGCTGGAATGAGGAGTAAAGCAGGTGGCAATGCCCACCCCACATCTTCACCCAGCTGGGATCAGGAGTGGAGCAGGTGGCAATACCTGCCAGCTGTCTTCATGCAGCTGGGATCAGGAGTGGAGCAGGTGACAATGCCCGTCCACCCTTTACCCAGCTGGCAATGCCTGCACCCCACCATCATCCAGATGGGATCAGGAGCAGAGCAGATGGCAATGCCCACCCCTGCCTTCACCCAACTGGGATCAAGCATGGAGAAGGTGGCAATGCTTGCCCCCCACTTTCATCCAGCTGGTATCAGGAGTGGAGCAGGTGCCCGCCCCCTTCACCCAGCCAGGATCAGCCACCGAGCAGGAGGAAATGCTCACTCCCCTATATCCAGCCTGGATCATGCCAGGAGCAGGTGACAATGCCCCCAGCTTCACCCAGCTGGGATCAGGAGAGGAGCATGAGGCAATGTCCATCCCCCTTGTCCCGGTCTGGATCAGGCACAGAGCAGGAGGTAATGCCCACCCCAACTTTACCCAGCAAGGATCAGGACTGGAGCAGGTGGCAATGCCCACCCCCATTCAACCTGCCAGAATCAGGCACAGAGCAGGCAGCAATGCCCTCTCTCCACCCTGCCGGAATCAGGTGCAGAGTAGGAGGCAATGCCCATTCCTTCTTCACCCAACCAGGATCAGGAGCAGAGCAGGTGGCAATGCCCACCCCTACTTCACCTGGCGAGAATCAGGCGTGGAGCAGGTGACAAGGCACACCCCTTTACCTGACCAGGATCAGGAGTGGAGCAGGTGGCAATGCCCACTCCCCTTCACCCAGCCAGGATCAGATGCAGAGCAGGATGCAACACCCGCTCCTTATTCACCCAGCCAGGATCAGGTGCAGAGCAGGTGGCAATGCCTGCCCCTCCTTCACTTGGCCAGGATCAGGTGCAGAGGAGGTGGCCATGCTCGCCTCCCCCACCTTTATCCAGCTGGGAACAGTGATGGAGCAGGAGGGAATGCCCACCTGCCCACCCTCCCCTTTCTAGAGCCCATTGTATTTTTTCCCACAATGGGCTTTGTTGCTAGTTAAGCATAAATGCCTGAGGAATTCCAACATTTCCTATAATCTAAGAGTCTGGTGACTCCGGTCTCTGCACCATCCACTCCATCTTCACAGCAGTAGCAGGCAGCTTCATCAGGGCCCAGCATGACAATGAAGGGAAGGCAACTGATTTTAAGCAAAATACCCCTGCACAGGGACCTTTCCTTCATTGTTGTGCTGGGAATGACATCAATCCCAGAGTAATGACAAAGACTCAGGAGCATGCTTCAGAGCTCACAGGTCTGTTCCTGCAACTTTTCTCCCTTCCCTCCACCCAGCCAGATAAGAGGCAGCAGGGGGCAGATGCTGGGAGCAAGGGATCCCCCACTGAGGGACTGAGAAACCTATGAAGAATCTGCTAACCAAGGGCAGAAGGATCAAGGTGATGCAACCCCCTTACCTGCCCATCTGAAGCCTGAGGACACTAACAGGATGGCGGATGGCTAGATGGCGGCACTAGTGAGAGAGGAGCCTCACTGTAATTTGAAATCAGTTTCTCTCTTATGTGCACAAAATAAGTATCCTCCTCTTTCTTACTAGATGTCATTTTTTCAGGTACTTTTAAATATGTTCTTTCAGTCACAATTTATTTCAGCTAGTGTGCTAATTCCTTGTTGAACGGAGTTATATGATTGTTAGTTATACAGAAAGTGGGAGAGGGAAGGGGAAATAGGTAACAGGTCACATCTAATTTATAATAATAAGATGTGGTTTTACATTTCTTGTTATAATCTTAAGAGAATGGAACATCATAAAAATGCAATAGACATAGCCTGGGGACAACATTCCTGCCAATTTGATGTACCTAGATAACTCTCAGAGGGTCAAACTAAATGTGTAGGTTTTTAAAGAGCTGTGTCCAGGTTCCCCAGATGCAACTCAGGTTCCTTACAGCCACACAATAGCTCTGCAGAATGGCTGTTAAAAAAATAAAGGGGAGCCCAAACTGTCTTGGAATGTCATCGCAGAGGAAGGAAGAGCTTCTGCCTCCCCTCCACCCAAGCCATTTCCCTATGTCAAAATAGCTTGAGGAGAGGGCATTTCCCTGTTTTTATTGCTCTGTGTACACAGAATACTCCACGTGGAGCAACAAAAACAGAGACCCCCCCCCCCCCCCCCGCTTACTATTTGGGCAAAATGGCTTGCAGTGATGGAAGAGCCCTTCCTCCTCCTGCAGTGGCCTTCTAAGGCCATTTGGCTTTCTTTTATTTTTTAACAGCCATTGGGCTCTCTTAATTTTTAATAGCCATTCTCTACAGCTGCTGTGTGACTGCAGGGAAACCGAGTTGAGTCAGAGGAACCCGGACCCAAACTCTTCAAAAACCTTCATGTTTAGTTGGACCCAACGTTGATGAAGTAAAAAATAACTGAATGAGCTTCAGTGAAGAGAACAGACACATCTGGAAACTGATGTAAATATGTTGGTTTAGATACAGTTGAGTGTATTTTTGAGTCCCATGCTGCCCTTAGCAATCTCTGAGGGCTTTTACTAACTTTATAACCCAATCTCCTTTTTTATTCTTCTAGCTGCACTCTTGGACTTTAAGTCCAAATCTAATCACAGCTCTCTTAACCTTTAGAGAGAGCCCAGTAAGGTCACCCATACATTTCTCTAGTATCATGTATGGCACATTTAGAAAATACCTGGAGAAACCTGGGTTATGGGAATTGTAATGAAAATGCACTTTACACATGGAGTGAGTACTTTGCACAAACAGCCAAATATGAGAATAAGGAGTGCAGTATTCCAAGTGTGATATGCAAGGACACCCCACACATGGAAGCAAGGGAATTCCCAGCTCTGGGCCAAGGCTGTTGTAACTGTCCACCCTCCTCAAACAGTTTCAAGCATTGTCTTCCACACTGGATGCATTGGGAAAATTGTGCCATGCATGTCAAGCCTGTGTCGTTCCATGATGCTCTGCTTTTCTCTGCAGTCTTCTCTGCACTGTCTGGCTTTGACTTAAAGCCTAATGAGGGATTCTGTTGTCCTTGATGTATCTTTCCCTCCATGTCCCATTGCATGTTGTATGTATCATTACAAGAACACTCTGCAGTGTATGAGCTGTGGGGTTCTACAGTCTGTTTTCTTCGGATTTTGTGTATCTTGCTGGCTAAGAGGTGAGCTTTGCTTTATTCCTATCTCCCCCCTTGGTGGGATTCTAACATCTTCCCTCTTCTTGCTCACCTGAATGCTTTTCTTTGGTAAGTCATTGAAGAGAAGGCAGGAATTCCTGCTGAGGACTGCAGTGTGTTCTAGCATTGCTGCATTTATGTCCCCCTTGTCTTGTAAAAGGCATCTCTTGAAGACATTGCTCTCGCTTCCTGGACCAAAATCCTTGTGTAAGAAATGCTGTAGTATTTTGTTTCCTTTTCAAGTTAGCTGTGGAAGTATCCAGATGATATGTTTATAGCAGCCATGATTGCTCCATCATCTGCAGAGCTCCAGTCGAGCACACTTCAATCATCTTTATGGGTGGTAGTAGTGGTGGAATTGTTTCCTTTGTTTATTCCCTTGTTGCAATCTGTCAGTGGGTGAGGACAGGATGACTATCAGAGACATGTGCAGATGCACATTGGTCGACTGCTTCCATGTATGGCTGACATGGGCAGCATGGTTGGTAGATGTTGCTGGTGTCACAATGGACTCCAGTAAAGTTGTTATGATCTTAGCTCCATGGAGCTGAGTATTTCATGTCTCTTCTGAACAGCCATGGGGTACTGACTAAAGATACAGGCACCATACTAGCATTGATGATGAACTAGCATGTTGGGTTTAGGGCTGCCATTTTTATCATATACACGCACATACACTGTTCTCAAGTTACAGTGAACTCATGTACATCCTGGCTGTATGTGCATACTTCTATTTGTAAGAAAGAGCCAACACACATTCACTTTATAAATGAAAACAGAAATCAGCACCTGGCTAAATGTGGGGTTGAAATCGCACATTCATCAGTATATGTGTTGATGTAACATGAGAATTACCCAACAAATATGAAGAAAAATAAAGCACACTCTGAACTCAGACTGTATTGTGTTCAATGTAACTTGTGAATGAGGCTACTCTAACATGCACACACATACCTCCCATATCTATATACACATACACGTAGGGTAAAGTTTATGGGAAATGAAGATAAACAACTCATAATACTGTGACAGCTTATTTGCTGCTGTAGGTGTCCGTTAACTACCCATGAATATTACGACCAGTTTATGTTTTCAAATTATTCATTTATATGTCTCAGCATCAAGTATTTTCCAATTATACACATTACCCAAGCTAAAGATGTGTCATTTTTAAACCCTTTGATTTCTGACTTTAAATACCAGAGATGTCACTATGAAGGGAAGCAATATGATTATTTTTTACAAGCTTTCAGTGGATTTCCAGAAAGCCAGGTCAAAACAGTCAAAAGTTGAGCTGAGGTTTCCGGTACTGTCTGGTCAAACTAACCATTTGCAGAGACCTTGGGGATTTAGGGTGACTTTGTTTTCACTGTATTTTATCTATGTAGCAGCATGTATTTTTGAAGGGCTTAAAATCAGAAATATATTCTGATTTACTTCACTTTAGACATATTAAAGTACATAAACCCAGTAGAGAAAACTTCTATTTAAATTATCTTAGTGCTAAGATTAGGGGATTAGAAATGCTACATAATTTATCCCCCATAATTTTTCAGTCATGCAAAACATTTCAGTGTTTATATATTAAGCACAGACAATATAAACAATCCAAAGTGATTCACAAGCTTAAATTTATTCTTGTAGCATTATGCTAAATCATTATGCACCACCATGTATCTATCATGCAATTTTAGTGCTAGAATCTGAACTCACACCTCAGGCAATACAAAAAAATGTAAATAATTTCTATAATATGAAAGAAGTTGATAAATTTTGAGAAACCTAAAAACCATCTAAAGCCATGTTTATTAGATGTAAACAACGGCATTTCTCTGGGTGTTAATGATAAATTCTAAATTGTTTGCACTTAACTTTCAGTGGTGTTGATTAATGTTCATTCCACAGTTCCAAAGTATAACTGAGTAATTATCTCATCAGATAGTTGTGTGTGTGTTGAGGGGGAGAATTATGTGTGGAAAGGCTAGAAAAATAGTTGAGGAAGGCTGAGTGTGGTAGGGGACAATTCTACTATCTTTTCTACTATCTTAAATTTCAGACAATTCAAAATTTGCACAGGATTCATATTTTAAACCAACCTCAACCAACAAAAATAAAAAGGAAGCCCTTGGTGCATTACACCATTGGTTCATGTTGCTCTGTTTGTGATGTGCTAACTCTAAATAAGGAAACTGATAAAAGTACAAGATATTAGTAAACTCTACTGTATCAGTCACTTTCTTCTTTATCCAGGCATCCTTGAAAACATAACATGTACTGAAACCATTTTTGTGGTACGATTTTCATGCCATATAGGTTAGTGATGGAATACCTATTTATTTGATAGAGCAGAATTATAGTATTTTTTAAAAAATTTTCCCCACCTAACTTTGTTGGGGGGAGGTGATTTTTCTCAATAAATAAAATTTAAATGATCACAGAAAATATAAGGTTGGATCCTATGGAAGGCTTCTGATGACTAGAGGGTGAAAATTTTGATAATTCCCCTACCCACTGCAGATTTCTAATTCCCCCTCAGGTGTGTAGGGGTGGGGTTGGGCTGCAGCAAGGGGAAAAGGGAAAAGATATATTCCACTGAGATAATCCTTCTATCAACAGAAATTTTCTGTAGGATCCAAGCCAAATTAAAGGTGCATAATAAAAACACAGTGTAATGTTACCTCAGCATATTTTCTCCCTTTTAGTTTGTAAAGAAAAGTATTAAAAACGTAAGTTTAGTTAATGAGAAAAAATTGCATAAAGAGTGCCAGATTCACTTAAAGCTTTCTGACTTGCCTTCTTTCACAAACACAATCCATCCTTTGCCATAGAGACAACGGATGGGATGCAATATTATACGGTAGTGGGAAGAAGCAAAGGAACGGACAAGCCACTGCTCCTTCCAAGCAGTGAGAACAACATGCACAAATAGACTTTATTACAGTTGCGTGCATGCATATATGTTCTCTCTCTCTCTCTCACACACACACACACTGTACATTTTACACACAAACCTATACATGGTTGATAAAGGGGAATGAAGCAGAGGAAAGGAAATCTTCCCTTTGTGTTCTTCCCTATCCCCAGTCATTCAAAAACCACCCCCAGCACACACACACACACACACACATATATATGCACAACACAGCACAAGAAAAATGTCATCCCTATCTGTGTCCATGCTTTTCAGATGAAAGTTTCTTTGCAACTCATTATTAAGGATTATTCAGAAGCAGGACAGGAAGTGAGAAAACTTGTCAAAACAGAAATTCCCTTCAACATCTAGCCAAGCAGCTATGCTGGAAATTGCCTACAAGAAGAGTAAGTAGCAGAGAAATTAAAGACTTAAGAAAATTGGTCACAATTGAACCCAGACAGCCATCAATAGGGCTAATGGCATTAATGGCAGCATCTTGCTTCAGATGATAAAATGAACACTGTGATTTTTAAATATATTTTGGAAATTAATCCTACCACCTTTCTTGGCAACTATAATTTTGATTAAGCAATCCATAGTCAACCCTGAGGATCTCGTAAAAAGTTCCTAAAGATCTGATCATTATTAATGAAGTATTTATGTGGAATTATCACAAGTAAGTTTCAAATAACATAGATTACATGTGGATGAATAGCCATTTTAATAATGTTTATCAATCTCTGGGGTGAAACTTCTAACACCTGCAACTTCTGTTCATGTCATGCTGAATCTTAGTTTCATTTGTCCCTTTTCATTCTAGCAAGATGCAAATCCATAACAAGTATTTCCTATTTATCTCAGTTACTCCAGACAGTACTGTGTATCTCTCCCCTGCCCTCTCTCTGTGTGTAAACTAAATATTTGCAGTAGAAAAAAGCAAAACTCCAGTAGCACCTATAAGATTAACAAAATTTGTGGTACGGTCTGAAGAAGTGAGCTGTGACTCATGAAAGCTCATACCCTAACACAATTTTTTTTGAAGGGACATAGACACTTTATTCAATTGCATCCAAAGTTTCAGCAATCCTCAGCTGGAAGGCAGCAACAGTTCACACTCAAGGAATCAGAGGCCACAAGGGTGAGGGGTATGGCAGGAAGGGATGGATCAGCGCAAGCGGTGAGCCTCCCACTCTGATTCCAGCAGCATCAGCAGCACATCTCCTTCCCAGACGGAACCTTTCATATTGCGGATGATGGCGCGACTAGTGTCATCCATGAATTCCACTTGGACCTGCATGCACTGGCCTTGAGAACTGGTCCGGCTGAGCACTTTGGTAACCTGGGCCAGCTTACTAGGCTGCACACGGCTCATGTCCATGGTGGAGCGGAGGCGACTGAAGGGGCCCGACTACAATTTTTGTTAGTCATATATGTGCTACTGGACTCTTGCTCTTTTCTACTTCTACAGACAGACTAACACAACTATCCATCTTGAATATTTGCAATTTTTTTAGATTTATACAGATGGAGTTCCATATCATTGAACATTTAATATTTAGTGCTGGATCTCATATGCAGCTTGAGAGCATGCAAGGAATGTTTCTGGGAACTTCATTTGTAAAAAATGGGGCATCTACATGGAGGTTCTGTGTGAAATCACAGTGATTTGCATAGTAATAGCTCTGTGTGTGTGTGTGTGTGTGTGTGTGTGTGTGTGAAAGTACGCACCATGAGCAATGATGACTCGTTCTTTACTGCTTTGAAAAATCCCTATTGTATGTCTCCAGCCTCCAAGGCAAACTACATGATGTCTTCCATGAAATATCTGTTGCCAGGCTGTACCATTCTGTACTGCATGTGGGCAATCAAATGCTTGAATGCTTCCTCATGTCAAAAATAAAACTCCTTCTCCCTGACTGGCATGTCATTTTTATATGCAGGAGAGAGCTTCAAAGTAATCAATCCCCCACCTGCAATTTCAGGTAGTATGATCCAGCAACAAGAATATCATTTTATACAGGGCAGCTGATTTTGCTACAGGGAGTCTGAGTATTTTGTTCCCTTTCAGAATATTTAACTGGTTTTTCCATTAACTATGGACATTTTCAGTGAACAAAAATACTGGAGTATCTATACATAAGAAATGGAGATGAGCCATCTGAGAAGGAAAATAATTACATCTGAAAATAAAGAAACTTAAGAGCACAGGCAAGTTATCACTGAGAGACAGTGTATGTAGTGGTTAGAGTACTGTAGTTGAATCTGGGATTCCAAGTTCAAAACCTCACCCTGTCATGGAAGCTCACTGGGTGACCTTGGGCCCATCACATAGTCTCAGCCAGACCTCCTTCACAGGTGGTTGTGAGGATAAAATGGAGACGAGATGGATATAAGTCACTGAGTCCTTACTGGGGATAAAGTGGGGTATAAATAAAGTAAGTGAACAAATACATTATAACTAGAAATTATCATTTGAGGAATTTTTAAGTTCATTGAGTCTACCAGCAAGGTAGTTGTAGTACTGCTGTGTCCCTCTTGTATTTTAAAAGCCCTGTAAACTGCATGCCCGCTGCTGTTCTTTGCATTGCAGTGTTGCTGCACTGATGCTCAGGAGATGACATGCAACGGGGCATGCTCAGTGACTCTCTCAGTGCAGATGACTCTACTATGATAAGAAGACCAAATGGGATGAGATATTGCCACAGTACAATGAAAAGAAGAGTTCATAAATCCCAACCCCTCCCCCCCCCCCCAGGTTATACAATAGTCTGGCATACCAAGATACGTTTAAATCGAGGGCAGGCAATATTTTTGGTGCAAGTGTGAAAAAAGTCTCCTTGTAAAGATTTTGGTGTGCTGGCACGCAAAAGAGGATTGTACATGGCTTCATGCATAGATTATATATAGCTTTAAAAATATTATTTGTATGAGAGTAAAGAGTTAAGACCACTACTTAACAAAGTAATTCCAATGGATGAAAATAATATCTGCATGATGTCTGGTCCTAAAAGATGCTTTCTGAAAAGAATACTAGGGGATACCTGGGGAATTTCTAAGTCCAGTTATTCCCTTTTAGTCTTGCTTAGAAGGGTGGGATTCTGCTATGGATTGTAATGGCAGACTCACATAACACCAAGTAACGACCACTATGACACTCTAATCAATTACTGCTCTTCAGGAGAGGACTGCTGCTCGGGATTCTGCTCAGTTCTAGTCTGCTATAGCCTGATGGGAGCTGCTGGTGTGGTTTTGACCTCTCCCTTCATTTTACTTCAACAACTTTGTTCAGCGAAGGAGTGCTATCACCTATCTTTTTTCTTTTCTTCTTTAGTACTGCTATGTTCTTTGAGAAATCAGAACCCAGTTGGGTTCAGATCTTTTTTACAAGAACATACATTTCTCTTTCAAAATGGAGTCTATAACTCTGGATGTCCCTGGATGTAGTTCCTGAATGCAGGACCCAAGAATTAATGGGAAATTGGCTGGTGCTAACACTGTAGACAGCAGGAATGTAAACATGCATGAATTATCTATTATCTGTTTTTTACCATGATGGAAAGCAGGCCATTGTCAGGCTTTCACTGCTGACTGAGAATTAAAGTAAACCTTTTATCCCTGAAGGTTTTTGAACTCATTAGGTTCTAGTACTGTGGGAAAAAAGCTTTGATATTTTATCTGTACCCCTCCCTTTCTTCCATACACAGACCCACTGAGTCCAAAAGGGATGATAGTCATATTTTTTTCTTTTATATTTTTCCTCCTTTCATTTGGTGACTTCTGTAACTTCAGACAACTATATTTCTGAAAACTGCTTAGTCACACTGCTGGCAAACTTTGGTGTTTATTGGATAACGGGATTTTCTTTGTATATTCTAGATGGTACTGACACTGCAGTTAATGAACTTCAGATTCTTTGACAGCCATGTGCCACTGTTCTATAAAAAATAAGGTATATGATTACTTGAAAGAACAGTGAATGAGGTACTTGCTAGAAGGGTCTTGAACTTATTCAAAAGATGAATAATGCTCTTGTAGTTCTCTCTGTGTGCAAAAACCAATGAAAATCAACCTCCACCATCCTCTTATAGCAATCACAAGTGGAGAGTCAATGGCAACTCCATCGTAGAGTCTAATGGAAGACCTCCCTTGTCCTGATGGCAACAGAGTTCCTCTTCTCCACAGAACACTGCTCAACAAGGACTACTGGGCATTAACGATGCAGGTTGCTCATGCATGCCAAGCAGGAGGAGCTGCACCTGAGGGAGAAACCACACACTTTGCGGAAATACACATGTTACAGCTCCACTCCCCCCCCCCCGCTTTTTGGTTAAAGAAAAGCATATATGGAGAGGTGCTTCCAACTGTAAAAGCAGTGGAGATAATTAACTCTTTCTCTGCTGGCTGTTTTCCTCCTCCAAATTACTTGTGTAGCTGCTTTTTCCCCATCAAGTTTTAAATATTTCAGAGCAATAACATGCCCATTTGAACATGTATAGTTTCCCCCTGTAGTCCCAACTGCTAGATGTCCAACTGAAGGTTTCTGTGTCTTGTTGTGCCCAGTTTTACAGCAAGTGAAAGAGGTCTACTGCAGGATCCAATGCATTTTAACATAGGAAATAGGGTGAAGCCCAATGAAGGTTTCTTCCTCGCCAACAGCACATAAAAAAATTAAATAACATAATTGGACAAATTAATTGTTATCCATTTATCATTTTTATTCATGCATAATGTCAGCTGCTACAGCTGCCTGTGCTGTACTTCCTCTTCCTGTTCAGGGCAACATATTGGCTAACTGAAGTCAAATAGGAAGACTAAATACACATTAACTATCTCTATTGTAGGAGAACTAGACTTTAACACACCTAGCAGCCTGCAAGCTTTACTACTGCAGTCTATTCTTTAATAGTATTTCTTTGCAGGTGAGTTGGAAGACTTGCTTGGCTGAGGCTGTAAGTCGGGACAAGCTGCAGTCCTGAATAATAGAAAAGACTGGCTCCAACACACTAACATCCTCAAAAGTTTATCACCTTGCAGTACATTTCCTGTGGCTGAACTGGAGTGACTTTGGCAAATACTATAAATTGGGATCAGCCTACTATACTATAAATACTATAAATTCCATCATGTGTTGTGAGCATGATAGAAGGATATGTTTGCTGGGAGTAAAGGGTAGGGATTAAGTTGTTCCTCAAGTGATTGCTCTATTTTATGTTACAAAATATAACTAGTAAACATGATCAATGTTGTGTAATTGACTGCATATAGCTGAGTTTAATTTCAGATTTGTTGCTAGACCCCTATAGTTCTGGGTAAGCGCCCCCATAGAATATAGCCTTATCCAGGCAAAATTCCACAAAGAAGGCTCGCTGCTTAAAACTTTGAATTAACCAAGCCTTGGCAAGGCAAAGGTTCTGGAAGGGGAGACAGCCTGGCATGCCAGAGGAGGCGGAGGGCTGTTAAAAATTCTGTCCCCTCTGGAGCAATCTCTGTGGGCTCTGTCATTTAAAACTATGCTTCCCATCTAACATTGCATCTCCCGACACGTGAAGAACGTGTCAGAAGTCTTGTGTAGCTTATTGGCTAGTGTGTACAATGTACCGAAGAGCAAGATTATACAACTATCACACTCCTGATGAAGGATTCTCAGTATTGCAGTGCTCCTACAATGACTGCTTTAGAGAAACAAAAAGGGAAAGTATGGGTTTCAGATAGCAAAAGGATCTCAAAAAAGGTATTGGAAATTATTTGCTCTATTCCCTAGGAACAGTACAAGGATCAGTGGCCTTAGACAAATGGCAAATAGATTTAGATCAGACATTTCAGTAGTTAAACAATGGAGCAAACTTACTATGATAGTTGTGAAATGTCCTCCCTAGGATTTTTTTTAAAGGTGGAAAGGGACCTACCAAGGCTATTTGGGTAACAAATTATTTTGCTAGAACTGAACGAAATGATGCACTGGGACCTTGATTCTACATTACTAGCAGACTTTCAACTGTGCAGGCTAGTTATATCACAGGGCTGCTGGACTGGGCAGATAAAATTCTAGAGGTTCTAGTTCCCAGCTTTTGGGCAAGTCATGTGACTCATGTAATTGAGTTGGATTTGCGTAGTGTGGAGGGCACTCCACACTTTGTCTAAGGGACTATGGTGGCTCTTGGCAGCCCTAATATCTAAAGTTTGTGTAAGTATTGTTTGTAAATGGTACCAAGAACAGGCAGACACTGAAGAGGGTCCTCTGAATACAATGAGTGTGTTATAAACTTGATTGATGGGAAATGCTGACGAGACATGAAAATATTTTAAAAGAGGTAGATTCGACTCAAAGGTGCAACTGGCAGAATGTGTGTGTGTGTTTCTTTTAGCCAAAGCCAAATTAAAATTCAAGAGTAGGATCACACAATGAGTCTGTGGAATATATAAGAACAAGGTTAAGTCTTGTGAAACCACTCCCTCCGATAATAATCTTTAAGTTCTGTTTTTTTTTCCTCCTCAGATGACATTAATTAGAACCATCATTAGACTGGAAAGATTTGGAGACATTATGTATATGGGCATGAAAGTAGCCTTGAGTAAGCTTGCAGTTTCTTAAAAGCTGTGTCATCCACAGCAGCCAGCACAACAAATAAATCCAAGTTCCCATAAACAAGCAAAAAAAAAAAAAGCCCATAGCAGCAACATCAATTCCTTCAGTAACAAATGGATTCCTATTCTTGCTTGCTTCCGGGCACACATGAAGTTTTGAACTACAAGCAAAGAAATACACTCCGTCAGCAGTACAAACGACAACAATTTGAGGAAAAGATTCAGAGATTCATTGTGAACAGAATTCTAACAGGCACTGAAGAGCAAAATAAAGCCAGCTCCTCAAGTGTGCTGGCTTGAAGGGTTAGAGACTCACTCGGCTGCACTGGGTAATATTATGTCAGCAGATAATAAAGAGTCCTCATAATCACAGCCTCATTCTCTTTGCTCCAGGATAAAGACATAAAAATTTGCTGTCCATCATCTCTGTTTCTCAGATAACCATCACTTTTACAGTGTATAGCATCTTAATCAATTGCTTCCCTACTCTATGCCATACTCTTGTCTCTTCTTGTAAAGGAGTACATAAAACTCCTTCAGACTTAGGACAGAATTCAGAGCAATTCCCCCATTTATATCCCACAGATCTACAATGGAAACAGAGAACTGCACACAGCAAATAATTAATTTAATAAGGGTTCAGCCCTCAAACCTCTTTTCAGTATTAGGGTAGGACGTTGGATCATTTGAACTGGTTCTCTTGTAAAGTGTGCTCTCTTTGTGGGACGCGTATCTTTCAGATATTTCTACACCTTTTTCTAAAGGGATGTGCTTAAATAAAGAATAGGATCTGCACATAAAGAATTCAGCATTCCCAGCTTGAAGCTTGCTGCATTAAGCTGGGGGCCGTGTTTTGCTGCACCGGTGGAGGAGGAAAAGCAACGCTGGCTTTCCCGGGCATCAGGGTATGTGGGGACAGGCAGAGCCAAGGCTGCTCTGCCTCTCTTCCTCCAGTGGTCGCCTTTCACTCAGCAGAGATGCTGGAGCATTCCCTCTGAGCGGTGAAGAAGCTGGGAATTGCGGCGGTGGTGATCGGCGGTGGTAGTGATTGATGGCGGCAGAGGCAGCATTGAGGAGGCTTTCCAAGTGGAGGCATCGGTGCGGCCTCAGCAGATGGCGGCGCTCAGTCGCTGTGCGCCGCGGCAGTTGCACTGCGCAGCGCGGTGCCGGCCTTCCTGGCCCAACTGCGGTTTGTTGTGCTGTTTTAGCAGCACAGGGGAAAAAGGGCATGGGATAGGCTGTGGTGTGGTAGCCAGGTCGGGGGGCTGCTCCCCTCCCTGGCACTCTTGGAGAATGCCTTGCTAGGGGCATGGATTATCGGGGCACGTGGTCTGGTCGGCTGCTTTAGAAGCAGGTTGCCCTGCTGGCCAGCCTTCTTAAGGGCTCGTTTGGCGGGCAAAGTATATCAAGTGCTTGGCCTCTTGGGCCTTTGTAGCTGCACCCCCACCTGCCCCTTCCGGCATGGAGGTGGCATTTTGTTGGGTGTTGGGCCTGTTTATAGGGTTCCCACTGGCCAGGTGCTGCTACATGGGTGGTGTGCTGGGGCAGGGGTGACGGACATCTTGACCATTAGCCTGGGTTTTGGGGAGGCGGCCATTTTGGTGCAGCTCCCACCATGTTCCTGGCGGCCATTTTATTGCTTCTGGCTTTGAGGCTGCTGCCATTTTGGTTTTAGTGTGCTACAATTGTCAGTATGCCACCAAAAAAGGGGAGTGGTAAGTCAAAAGGCAAGCAGCCAGCCAAGCGGCCTGCTCAACAGCAGCCTGTGCCCTCTTACTCAGACGAGGATGATATGGCTGGCATGCAGGAAATCTTGGAGCACATTGCAGCTCTGGAACAGGCTAGAGGGTCTCAGGGGCATGTTGCCAGCAGGGCTAAAAGACAAAAGGCAGTGAAGTCCACATCGGCGATGACCTTTAGGCGTGAAATTTTGACCCATCTCTCTGCCTTGGAAGGTGCAGCCAGCACAAGTAGTGCCAGCAGAAGTGTGGAGCAAGTACTGGAAGGTGAAGACACCGGTGTTGGAGTGGCGGAGCTGGGCGGGTTACCGGAAGCTAGCCCTGTGGCGGTTGCTGTGGACACAGTGGAAGGGGAAGGTAAGCCTGGCACCACAGCACAGCACACGTACCCATGGACATGGGGACCTTGGGGTCAGGTTTCTATGCCTAATGCAGGTGGCACTTCTTATGCCGTTGGTAGTCAGCCTAGCACATCTCATGGGGGTGGTCAGTTAGGCGCTTGGCCATCTTGGCTCAACAAGCTGCCATGGGTCAAGCTGTGGGATCAGGACTGGGTGGTCCCATCATTCCTTGGCAGCCTCTGACGAGTTCTCCATGGATGCCTTCAATGTTTGGGCCGACTTTGTATGGTTCTGTCCCTTTTAATGCCTTACCTTTTGGAGACGTGGCACTTCCTTTAGGAGATCACCTCACCCAGGCTACTAGGGACAAAATCCTTAGGGGGGACTATGTAGATGTCTTTACCCTTCTCTTCAGGGAGCTGGAGAAGAGGGATAAGGATGATCTAGATGATAGGAAAAAGGAAAGGCTCAAGCGCCGCAGAGTAGATAGGACCTGGGCCAACTGGCTCCCTGGTTTCCTTAGATATGCCGAGGTCATTGTTAGGGCACAGTCGTGGAGGGCTGCCTCTCTATTTCAGTACTTGGACATAATCTATAAGGGATATAACGACTTTGCTGGCGGGACATGGCTCCATTATGATGAGGAGTTTAGAATGTGGGCCACCATTAATCCTGGGATGCCCTGGGATAGAATACACCAGCAATTGTGGCTCCAGGTTACGTCGCCATCTAAACCGAACATGGGGGACTGCTCTGACAGCAGTCGTCTAGTGCACCGTGCATCGACTAATTCCACTACCCGCACTACCGCGGGGCAGCCGGTTCAACCCCGCCTGCTCTGTTGGGAGTTCACATCCCAGGGTGTGTGCAATAGGAAGTTTTGCAAATTTGGGCATGAATGCCCAATCTGTGGTGGGCCCCACGCCTTTACCGCATGCAAACATCAGAAGCCTGGTGGGAAACGCGGAGGCAGGGGTGGTGGCGGCCAGCAGCAGTTTCCGCCTGGAAAAGGGGCCCAGTGTGCTGGAATGCAAGCGGGGAGTCTGTCACGAGCCTCTCTGAATGTCTGGAGTTCAACCAAGCTGACGGGGGAGCAGGCAGGAAGTGTAGTCCAAGGAGCCGAATGCAAGGGTCAGAGCCAAAGAGCAGTCAGAGCAGAACTGAGTTGCAGTAGTCTTCCAAGCAGCTGCCTCTGGAGGGGCTTGGAATAGTCCCACTCCTGTCGTCCTCCCCGAGGTCTTCATCCTCTGAAGACTCAGAGACCACAACAGCCAGCCCCATAAATCTGAAAGTGCTTAGACAGCTTTTAGTCCCCTATCCTAGGCAGGATGATGCTCGTTACTTATTGGAAGGGTTCACGTTTGGGTTTCGCATTCCTTTTCAAGGCCCGCATTCCCCTTTTATGGCGGCCAACTTAAGTTCAGTGGCCGTTATGGAAGGGGTGGTTCGGGAGAAAATCGCTAAACAGTGTTCTGAGGGCTGAGTGTTGGGCCCGTTGTCGTCGTCCCCGTTCAATGTTTGCGTGTTTCGCCATTGGAGGTGGTTCCTAAAAAGACCCCAGGTGAGTTTAGGATAATTCATCACCTGTCTTACCCTAGGGGTGGCTCGGTTAACGATGCCATCCCTGAGTATTTGTGTTCTGTCCGTTACACTTCGTTTGACCAGGCTGTTATGTTGGTCCAACAATGTGGAGTTGCTGCGGAGATGGCGAAATGTGACATCAAGTCTGCCTTTCACCTTCTTCCAGTCCATCCACAGGATTTCGAGCTGTTAGGGTTTGCTTTTGAAGGGCAGTTTTATATGGACAGGGCTCTACCTATGGGCTGTTCCATCTCGTGTGCTGCCTTTGAATGCTTCAGTTCCTTCCTCGAATGGGCCCTGTGTTACTGGCTGCGCAGCTGGGATGTGGCTCATTACCTGGATGACTTTATTTTTTCTGGGGTGGCAGGATCTGGACAGTGTGCCAGGCTCCTGGCAGGGTTTGTTAGCCTAACTGAGGAATTGGGTGTACCACTGGCTCATGAAAAGACGGAGGGTCCTGCCACCAGGTTGACATTCCTCAGAATAGAGCTTGATACCGTTCAGCAGACGTCTCGTCTGCCTTTGGAAAAGCTCGAGGACCTTCGAGCACGCCTGGCCACTGTAAAGGGCCAGACAAAAATTTCTCTTTTGGAGCTCCAAAAGCTCTTAGGCCATTTGAATTGTGCGTGCTGGGTGATTGCGCCTGGCAGGGCCTTTTTGTGTCGACTATGTGATACTTTTGGAGCCCTCTGGTTGCCCCATCATAAGATGAGGATTAATAGGGGTATGCGGGAAGATTTGCTGATTTGGGAGCAGTTCCTTGAGTCATATAATGGGGTCACATTTTGGAGAAGAGATTTCTTATTGGAAGCAGAACTTCAGGTGACCACGGATGATTCTGGGTCCTTAGGTTTTGGGGCTTATTTTAGGGGTCATTGGTGTGCCGAGCAATGGCCTGCTGACTGGTTTGAGAGAGGCCTTAATCAGGACTTAACATTTCTCGAGTTATTCCCGATTTTGGTAGCTGTTTACCTCTGGGGTGAGGACCTGGCAAATCACACGGTTCATTTCTGGTGCGATAACCAGGCCGTGGTACAGGTTTTGAATTCTCTCACATCCAAATCCCAAGCGGTGATGAAGTTAGTTCAGCCGTTCACACTCCGCTGCTTGCAATTGAACATCTTGTTCAGGGCCAGACATGTCCCTGGTTTGGACAATGGTGTGGCAGATGCACTGTCTCGCTTGCAGATGGAGCGTTTTTGGCTGCTTGCCCCCGAGGCCAACTTACTGCCAGCTCGGATGCCACAGGAGCTGTGGGACCTTGGACAATGGAGGCATGCAGGGCAATGCAGTTAGCTATGGCGCCTAGCACGATGAGGGCTTACGACCAGTCGGTACACCAGTTTTCAGGGTTTAGGCGTGAAGCGGGGCTGCATCAGGTATGGCCATTTCCTGTGGAACACCTGATGCAGTTTTGTGTCAATCAAAGAGGTAAGGGCCTAGCAGTTAAGTCTATCAAGGCACAGTTGTCTGCCCTGGCCTTTGCGAGTAAGGCTCGCAGCTTTTGTGAGGCTACGGGCGACTTTAGAATCCATAAAATGCTTGAGGGTTGGTCCCGAGAAACAGGGCACCATAGGGATGACAGGCAGCCCATTTCTCCGGAGGTCTTATTGGGTTTGAGTTTGGTTTGGGGTTGTATTTGCAGTTCTGGTTTTGAAGACAAGCTGTTTCATGCAGCTTCTTTAACTGCCTTTTTCAGTGCCCTGCGGGTAAGCAAGCTGGTGGCTGCATCTCTTAAGGATGAGTCTGGGAGGGCTTTGGCTGTTCGAGACATTAAGTTCTCAGAAGGAAGTGTCACAATTACTTTGCGTAGTTCCAAGACTGATCAGTTGCAGAAGGGAGCGGCTATTGTTCTTGGAAGCTGTGGCACTAAGGAACTTTGCCCTGTGGCTGCTTTGCGGAGGTACATGTCGGCCAGGGGTGATGAGGCCGGGGTACTTTTTCGTCACCTTGATGGAAAACCCCTTACAAGGTATCAATTTTGGGTAGTGACTGGGTGCGCACTGGCCAAGTTGGCCTGTCAGGGGTTAAATTTGGAACCCATTCTTTTAGAATTGGTGCAGCTTCTACGGTCGCAGCTAAATGACCTTTAGTACCCAACAATGGCTTTTGCCTCTTTATTCTGCCTGGGATGGCAATTCAGCATTCCAGCTTGCAGCTTGCTGCATTAAGCTGGGGGCCGTGTTTTGCCATGCTGGTGGAGGAGGAAAAGCAACGCCGGCTTTCCCGGGCATCCGGGTATGTGGGGAGAGGTGGAGCCAAAGCTGCTTAAGGCTGCTCTGGCTCTCTCCCTCCAGCAGTCGCCTTTCGCTCAGCCCACCCGCCTGCCCTGCAGTAGTACAGGATAGCTGGTCGCTGGTTACCAGGGCCAGGTAGGAATTTTTTCTCCCCTTCCAATTGGCTGAGAGAAGGGCAGTTTTTTGCCTACCTTGTACTGCTTGTATGGGTTGTGGTTATTGGAATTGGTGGAGCTGTATTATAGGCTGACCCTGGCAGGATAGGGTTTGGAAAAATCAGCGGGACGGTGAGCATCCTTGGCACGTCCCCATTTTAAGGGGAAGCGGGGTCTGTCAGGATCTCTGGTATTGTTTGACGGCTGCCAGCAGAGAGGGCAGACTGCCGCGTGGGGCCTCCTGTACCAGTACGGCCCCTCATGTTTGATGGCAGGGGGGTCATTAGGCTTGGTGGAGGTTCCATACGCCTGGCTGGCCGGGTGCCAGCCATACCTTGGATGGCTCACACTCGGGGCAGAGGGGCTCTCCCAGACAGGTCAGGGCAGAGGTCTGGGCCTGACCTGTACTGCTTAGTTAAGCCCTTGCCGTTATTACTGTTCATGCTGTTGTCAAAATAAATGACCTTTAGTACCCAACAATTTCTTTTGCCTCTTTATTCCGCCTGGGGTGGCAAATATGATGTAAGGGATGGAGTTTCCTTACATTCGCTCATTTTTAAAGAACAGGATCTCATCAGATCTCAGAAGCGAAGCAATACTTGGATGAGAAACTACCAAGGAAGTTCAGGTTCATTGTGTAGAAGCATGCAATGGCAAAACACCTCTGAATGCCGCCTGCCTTGGAAACACAATGCAGTTACCATAAGTCAGCTGCAACTTGACAGCACTTTCTACCACCATTACCCTTTATGGAACAACCAAAGAAAGCTTTCTATTACTGTGCAAATCCTCATAGTCTAGGATTATTATTTACATTTTGGCCCAGAGTATACACTTTATAATTTGTAATTCCATTCTCATTTTCTAATTATATTTTTCATGTCCTAATTAATAATTATCATCAAGTGAAAAGAATGCTGTGATTAACCTATGAGCCTGGTAGGCTTTTGGATAAATGTCTTGTACATACTAATTGAAATTCTGCTAGACATTAAAGAAACCCATACACATTTTTTTCTTTCAATTTTCATTTTTTTAAAAATTGAAATGTTAATATCAAAGTCATTCCTAGGTATGAGTGCTTGTTAAAAATTAAAAACTTCAGTTCTGCCCCACAAATTTCTATTGCATAAATATACCAATATGTCTACATCATATTTGTTTCCTAGTATTCATACAGAAAGCAGTGATACAATCCTAGAACATACGGTTTGCTTTGAGAATCCACAAGGCAAATGGATTAGTGAAGAATGGATGTCCCGTTACATTTTTTATTTTTCCAGGTGTTGGCTCTGCCCAAAGTTCTTTTCTGCCTGCTTTCTGGTTTTCCTTGCCAAAGTTTCTAAAATATTTTTAAAATTGTTACATGCATAGTTCACAGTTTACATTTATTTTTGCTTACAAATTACCCATGTTCACAAACACATTAAACACTACAGCCATAGGATGTTCAGTGTGATCATCCATTTACGTCAGGATTTCTTTTTGCACAGAGATTTAATTAATGTGCACATGTACTGAAGTTCACTGGTAACCAGTGGAGTAGTGGTCGTAAAATGATGCAAACTGAAAGCATTCATAAAAGTCTAAACACAATTTGGGAAAACAAATATGGAACAATCACACATGAATCAGTGCTACTCCACAAGCAATATCAGTTAATTTGGAATCCCAAATCTGCACATAATTTAAAATGAAAGGAATTTTATAAGCATCTTTATACAGCATTCCACTTGAACATAAGAAACCCAATAAACATCAGGAATCTACACATTTTACTGGTATGAAATAATTGCAACCCTAACGCTAACTCTTTTCTTCTTTAGTTTCTTTTAGAAATGCTGTCAACATAGTCATAAGGCTAGTAAAGGCATACCTGTGTAGTGATCTGAATGGTGATGATTTGTATATCTAATAAGCCTATCTGACCTTCACAGAAGTGACTTCAATTCATCGTGCTCTAGTCCCTCCTTTGTATTAGTCCAGCTGCACCACAGATGAGGTGACTGCAGGCTAGGATTGACTTTGCATGTAATATTCACAATAAAATTTGTTTAAACATGGGGCGGGGGGAGCAGTGCATCTACTTTTTTCCAGATACTTGTTCCATTGAAACATCATTCAAACCACCTTCCAGCCATTTTAGTTTTATGGTAATCTATAAGGCAGCTCAGTAACATGCAAATCTCCCCAAACAAAAAAATGTGAGGTACTCTGTGGATGCTTGGAGGGTATAGATCATTGGGGCACAAAATATGCCACGTATGTTTTAACAGTTAGGAAAGAGGGGAGAGACCGAGGCATTTGGCAATCTGCATTTGGTGGTGCTGTATTTGGGCTGGCATTTACAACATTGGCAGAGAAGAGAAACAGCTCTTTCCCTTGGACCCAGAGACAGAGTGCTACAGCAGATCTAAATGAATTATCCTAGTATCATTGGTTCCTTCTCACAGTCAACCCTTGCCCTGAACTAAGTGTAGCTTTTACCACAGCCAAGCAGCCTCAGAACATGTAGGAAAAAGAAAGGTCCAGTCAATGGTGGTTGGTTAAGCTTTGCTTTCAATTATAAACTTAGAACAAGCATTGTTAAAAATAGCAACAAAGCCCATTGTGGGAAAAAATATAACAGGATCTAGAAAAGGGAGGGCAGGTAGGCAGGCATTCCCTTTTCTTCTGTCACTGATCCCAGCCAGATAAAAGTGGGGGGGGATTGGGCATGACCACTTCCTCTGCACCTGATCCTGGCTGGGTGAAGGGGGGAGAAGGCATTGCCACCTGCTCCACTCCTGATCCCAGTCAGGTGAAAGGGTGTGCCATGCCACGTACTCCATGCCTGATTCTGGCTGAGTGAAGTGGGGGTGGGCATTACCTCCTGCTCTGCACCTGATTCCGGCTGGGTGAAGTGAGAAAGGGCATTTCTGCCTGCTCTGTGTCTGATTCTGGAAGGTTGAATGAGGGGGCGGGCATTGCCACCTACTCCACTCCTGATCCCTGCCAGGTGAAGTTGGAGATGGGCATTACCTCCTGCTCTGTGCCTAATCCAGACTGGGGCGAGGGGGATGTGCATTGTCTCATGCTCTGCTCCTGATTGCAGCTGGGTGAAGGGGGGGCATTGTCACATGCTCCTTGCCTGATCCCAGCCGTGTGAAGGGAGGTGAGCATTGCCTCCTGCTCCACTTCTGATCCTGGCTGGGTGAAGGGGGCAGGTATTGCCACCTGCTCCACTCCTGATCCTGGCTGGGTGAAGACAGGGGATGGGCATTGCCACGTGATCTGATCCTGATCCCAGCTGGGTGAAGGCAAGTTTCGGGCATTGCCACCTGCTTCACTCCTGATCCCAGCTGAGTGAAGATGGGGTGGGTATTGCCCACTCTCTGCTCCTGATCCCATCTGCATGAAGATGGGGAGCAGGCATTGCCACCTGCTCTGCTCAGGATCCCAGCTGGGTGAAGGCGGAGGGTAGGCATTGGTGCCTGCTCTGCACCTGATTTCAGCCTGGGATTCCTGCTGTGGCATGTTCTCTGGATGTCTGGCTGCCTCATCTGGGCTTCCCTCCACAGCAGCACCCTCTGGAGGTGCACCAAGGTAGGAAGTGAATTGCCTTGTGAATTGTCTAGTACACTCTTAGCCTTTTATATAGTAGGATATAGTCTTACAGAATTATGACTAATATAGGAGTCATAACATGTTTGACTCAGTTTGGTATAGTGGTTAAGAGCAACAGGACTCTAATCTGAACCAGTCTGGTATAGTGGTTAAGAACAGCAGGGCCGATTCCAGACGACTAACCTTAAGTCGCCTCATGCCGCCCTCTTCCGGATCGCGACGGGGAAAATGCGAAATATCGTGTTTCCTCGCGCGAGTTTTGCGCGACGACGCGCAAAACTCGCGCGAGGAAACGCGATATTTCGCATTTTCCCCGTCGCGATCCGGAAGAGGGCGGCATGAGGCGACTTAAGGTTAGTCGTCTGGAATCGGCCCAGGACTCTAATCTGGAGAACCGGGTTTGATTCCCTAACCCTTCACTTGAAGCCAGCTGAATGACCTTGGCTCGGTCACAGCTAGAGGTGGATATGGACTGGGAAAACCCTACAGATGGCCAGCCCGTGGTCCATTGATTTTCACAGACCACTGACCATGACCATTTCATGGACCAGCCCAGATCGCAGTCCAGTTTGTAGATCCATGGTTGGTCACTTCCAGCAGCCCTGGCTCTGCCCCCTTTACACTTAGAGAGCCCAACCTCACAGAGAATCTTCAGCAGGCTCTCTTCCAGCCACCCTCCAAGTTTCATCAAGATTGCATTTTGAGAAACAGAGAGAGAGGTGAAAACTGGTTGATAAGGCTACCAAACATGCTAAACTATCAGACAAAGCAAAAGCTAATGGCAGAATCAAAAAAGAAGGATATGTATTTACTATCTCATTGAATGTGGAAAGAAGGAAGATTTCTGGAAGCAGCCAGATTCTAGTACTTACCCGCAGGTTTTTTTCCTATTGACATGCCCAGCATCTACATAATGGACACAATTTACCATTTTACCCAGTGTTCAGAAAAGATGGTGAAGAGATTTTGTTGTTATATTTCTGCAGGTATGCTGACTTGATCTTTAGCATATGTCTGGTACATGCCACACATCAGAACATTCTGTTTATGTGCTATCATATGCATTCAGGATATCTGAATATCTCTTGTGTGCATGTATCAGATTTGCTTTTTACATTTTTGTGCATGAGAAAGAGACTGTATATTCAGCTCTCAGAGAGAGACTGTATATGTTCAGCTGTCTAAGACTTGGCTCACCTAAGGGGTTGTTTTGTTTGTTTTGTTATCTGCTTTGCCTCTTCCTATATTTTGGAGTTGTGAACCATATTGCACTAGACAGAGTATTTTCTGTAGACTGCACCCCCTCCCTTTCTGAGAACCATCTCCTGCAGAAGCTGGTATTACACTGTGCCACCCTATGCAGAATTACTGCCTTCTAGGTCCAGTGAAGTCAGTGGACTTAGAAGGATGTAACGATTTAAGGATGGCTTTGAAAATATTACCCAACTCTAAAATATACCTGTTTATCCCTTTAGGGAAGTTGCCACTGTCTCAGACCTCAAAAGTACAGCAAAGCTTCATATTGTGGCAGAAGGTTATGCTGCAATACATTCGTTAGGGTTTTTTTATATTACAATAGCACTCTTTGTGGGTTTTGCTGCCACAGCAGAAGATACATCTCTGGAAAATGGCTTGCAGAGTTATGATAAAATGAATAACATTGTGAGGTCACTGGAGGAAGAGAACAATTCATATTACAATTACAATTACAATTAAATATTACAATTAGGTTTCCAGGTGTGGGGATGGCTGCAGGCCCACTATGCTGGCCTTGAAGAATTCAGGCCTATCAAATATAAGGTCAAATTCACTGTATTATGCGGAAGAATACATTCTCAGGACAGAACAGCTATAACATACTTGTACTTTAGAATGAATCAGTAAGACATATTTCTTTGCAAGCTCTGACCCAAAAACATAATTTCATTTTTCTCCTTTAGTCCTTCTGGAAAATAATTACATTTGAATCAAGGCGAACAGCTGGAAACTGTTGGCTTTAAACACATTCCTTTGCTTCTTGTTTTCTCCTGTGTTCTCCCCCACCCACCCAAAGAGATTCATTATTGACCTAGAAATAACGGTTCATCAAAACTGAAATAGATTGTGACAAGTCTCTGAAATCCAAGAAAGCTATACAGCATTGTTCAAGTATGTTTTTTGTGGATTTTTTTCACATCATAATAAAAACAGGGTTGGCCAAGCCAAGTCTGAACAGTTTGATTAGCAAGTAGATGGTTGACTTTTACACATCTCAGTTGCTTGAGATCAGAGGTGCTATGAAGGTCAAATCACACTCTTAAAAAATGAGTTGGAAGCCCTTATAAAAGGCTGCCTGGGCAAAGTGTTCAAAGGAAGCATCCTTTTTGCAGGGTGAAGTGTTTATTGCTTACATGACTTGAAATCTAGCATGCCTCTCAGCCAATCTGGAATCACTCCCAAACAAGCACTGTGGATTTAATCATACTCCTGAAAGTCTTTGGTTTTGGTTTTTGTCTGAACAAATTGCTAGAGAAATGAATGCAGCCAAATTAAAAAGAGAAATGAGGGGTGGGGGAGAGAACAAGTGTGAGGGTAAACTGGGAAATGGATTGATTTCAAAACTGTGAAAATTGATTTAAGCCTACTAGGGATTCAAAGGCCTTTGGGGCATAAAAAAAAAGAATGATGAAAAGGCATGACAAGCATAACAAATGAGGATAGATTGACAGTGTCTAGAGCACAATGTAAGTGGAACAAATCTTCCTGGATATGAGTACAGGATAAGAACTTTATAAATTCTAGGATGAATTATTTTGCCTGATTCTATTCAGATTCTAGAGAGGAATGACTCTACTTGGCCTGAAATGACAATGGAAAAGAAGTATCTAGATTAAAATGGTGCTGGGATAGCATTACACAGTCCAAACTGGAATATTTGTTCAATGGTTATTTCTACAATGGAGTTACTAAGGCTGCAATTCTAGACATACTTACTAGGGAGTAAATCACAGTGAACTGTGGATTGCACTGAATGCAGGATCAAATAATTATGTGAAAACTAGATGGACTACTGGGGCAGACTGGGCATGGAAGAGGGCCAGATGGATGCCTGCAATGCATCCCTTTGATCTGCAGCTGGTGACCATTTGGCTGCAGACCCCACCTTCCACCCTGCTTTCTCTCCCACAGGTACTGCTTGCTGGGCTAGCTGTTTAACTGGGGCAATGTGCAGGGACGCACAAACTTCTTGGTGCAATGGTTGTTGTGGGTTTTCCGGGCTGTATTGCCGTGGTCTTGGCATTGTAGTTCCTGACGTTTCGCCAGCAGCTGTGGCTGGCATCTTCAGAGGTGTAGCACCAAAAGACAGAGATCTCTCAGTGTCAAGCCGAAGGATGAGAGCACAAGGGCTCTTGGCCCATGTCTCTTGGCCTAGGGTGCGCAGCTGGGGACAGACATCATTTGGGAATGCCTCCCGACTAGTGTCCTGCTAGGGCAGGGGGCTACATAACCATCTGCCCCCTCATAATAGAAAGTCACAGTAATGACATCAGTTGTACCTCCTCTCCTCCCTTTTTTATATTATGTTGAGAAGAGTGGAGGAGGCTGCCATCTGGGGTTTGACTGTACATATCGATGATTCTGATTTTAATGTATTTAAATGTATCTAAATGTTCTATTTTTGTATTATTATATTGTTGTAATCTGCCCTAAGAGGGCAGGCTATAAATCAAATTCATAAATTTTGTTTATACGAGGTGGAGGACACGAGCGGATTGGAAGAGCTCCTTCTACTATGTACTGATGAATACAACAACTGCTGGATACTGCCTGTTTAAATATACCATGGATGTAGCCCTACAATTTTGTCTGAGTAGGGCCCATTAGTATGTTTGATATCTGAATATGTAGTTGTGAGATGCAAAATGCCTGGTGAATTTACTATCCAAGAGCAGATGGGTACTGGTACATATAGGGGCAAGATTTAACAAAGGCAACTGGTATCAAGCAACAATCTTTGCTGTTTATCTAACCTCTTTAGCATCCCACCTGCCGACAATGGGGCCATTTTTACCTCTCTTGCTGCACTAATACTATACAATACTAGCTCTATTAGGAACAAGGTCACATGCATTGCTGGAATATTGCAGAAAGAGGAAATTGATGTGGCAGCTTGCCTAACAGAGATGTGGCTATGGGAAAATGACATGGTGTGTCTGTCCCAACTAACTCCCCCAGGCTATGCTGTCCTACATCAACCTCACTATGGTGGGTGGGGAGGAGGGCTTGCTATTATTCTCCATGAATCCTTCAACTTCTGTAGACTTTCAGTACGAACTATAGCTGGTATTAACTGCATGTTCCTGTCTCTGGGAATTAAAGACAGACTGGGTATCCTGCTTGTTTATAGACTGCCCAGCTCCCAATTAAGCACCCTCTCTGAGTTAGCAGAGCTGCTAGTAGATATGGTGTTAGAGACACCCAAACTAATTGTGCTGGGGGATTTCAACATCCATGCTGAGTGTTCCAAGCCAGCCCCAGCTCAGGAATTTATAGCTTCCCTGGCCACCCTGGACCTCTCTCAAATAGTGACAGGCCCTACACATGAAAGAGGCCACACCTTGGACTTAATATTAATAACTGAGCCTTTGAGGGAAAGTTTTGTTTAAATGTTGGAGATTCAGCCTGAACTGTGGTCAGACCATCATATACTGAAGGCAAAAGAGAATATGGTCCCAACACCCTGCAAAATGAGGGTGTGTGTGTCCTTTTAAAATGATTTGCCCCCAATGCTCACGGACTCTTCTAGATTCAAAAATGCCTTGGAAGATCTTAGAATTCCAGACACATGCTCCATGGAAGTTGCTGTAGGAGCGTGGAACACAAAGGTCCTTGAAGTTCTTGATACCATTGCTCCTCGTCAACCCCTCAAGCCCTGGGGATGGAAGCCAACCCCCGTAGTTTACAATGGAGCTGGCTGACCTAAAGAGGGTTGGAAGATGTTTAGAAAGATGCTGCTGAAAAAATCACATGGAAGCTGATAGAGCATGCTACAGAGCCCACTGAAGGACCTATGAAGAGCCCTATTGCTGTTTCAGGTGATAGAGTAATAGGAAATAATCCAGATTTGATTTGATTAACTTTCAGTCCTGATATATGTCCGAATGTTGAAAGCATTTCTTGATGTTGGGGAAGAGAGTTTATTGGATTTTTGATATATAGTAACATGTTGTCAGCAAACATGCTTAAGTTGTTGTTGGATGCAATTGTTATTCCTTGTATCTGATCATTATCTCAGATTGCTTCTGCAAGAGGTTCTAAAGCAAGTGCAAATAGCGTTGGCGAGAGAGAGCAGTCTTGTTTGGGCCCTCTTTCCAAGAGTATAGTTTCCGAGTTTAAGCCATTCACTTTGATTTGTGCCATGGGTTTAGAGTAGATTGACTTGATGGTTCTAACGAAGTTATCTCCAAAGCCCATATGCTGTAGCAAGGTGTATAGATATGGAATTTCCAAGGAGTCAAATGTTTTTTCAATATCCAGTGATGGAAAAAGAGCTTCGGATTTGCTGTGATTACACGATTTAAGTATGCTCAATGTTTTATATATATTGTTTATTAGATCTCTCCCTGGGATAAAGCCGAACTGATCTTGGTGAATATATTCTGTTATGAAGGTATTGATATGTTTGGCTATAATGGAAGTAAATATTTTGTACATTTAATAGGGAGATCGGTCTGTATGAAGCTGGATTTAGAAGGTTCTTGCTTTGTTTGGGTATGACTATGATTGATGTTGTGGACCATGATGGGGGAAGATTTCCTATTTTAAAAATGTTATTGCAAGTTTCCATTAGAGGATGAGTGAGAACAGAGGTATATTTCTTTTAAAACTCTGATGGATAGCCATAAGGGCTACTGCCTTATTATTTTTCAAGTTTTTAATGGCATTTGTAATTTCCTGTATATTGGTCGTGTCCGTTTATGGAATTCAAGTTACTCTGATTTCATCTCCCAACCCCTTGGTGCAAGAAATCCAAGGTCTTGAGTCAAAAGGTTCTTTATTGAAAGATTACATTCATAGTACAGGTATCCATAATTATTCCAAAGGCATGAAAGCTTCTGGCTGACCATGAAGCTTTGTTGAGAATGACGTGTTAGTTACAAACGGCAATATATCAAAGCGTTCCTTTGCAATCCCCCCCCCCCATTGCCCGGCTTCAATAGACGCCTGGGAAGGCGAGCGATCCTTCTCCAAGGTCGATGTCTAGTCCTAGTAGATAAGGCCTTCCTGCTTCCCTGGGAACACAGCTGGTTGTCTGCGAACCTGTGGGCAGAAAAACACTGGAAAACTACAGCATGAGAAAGCATCTGAATACAACATCTGAATATAACGTGGAGTCGCTGTGGACAGCAGGCCTGACAGGTAGGTTCTTCTAATAGTAAATTAGACAGGATATTCCTCTAGTTTTTTTTATTTTTTGTATGTCACAGTAGATATTGAGTGATAGATTGAGGCTTTGGGTTCGTTGTTAAGCACAGCTGCTTGTAGAAAATTTGAGTTATATCTTTAGACTTTGAGTAACAGTGGCCTTTAGTATCTTGGATTACTTTAACTGTTCTGGACATCTGTTTTTTTTTTTTGTCTTCCATGATAGAAGCTAAAGTGATTTTGGAATGTGGTACCAATGCTTTTGTTTCAAGTATATAAGATTTTTTTGTATGCGATTAGTTTCCAGAGAATCTAACAGTTTGCGGCCAGCAAAAAGTTGACGGTATATTTTTTTGCTTCCTCTTGCTCTGTACAGGGTTTTAAGTGTCTTGATTCAATCCATTAATGCCTGTCTAGCAGCTCTCTTACTTTTATTCAAATCTGTGGACATTGAGATTAATTTACCTCTTAATACTACTTTCAGGTCATCCCATACTATATGCAGTGAGGTGTCTTCTCTCATGTCGTTAAGATATTATTTGATAGCTTGTTCTATTTCTTAAGTATTCTTTTCAGTAAATAGAAGTGCTCTATTTAAAGTCTGTCTCATTTCAGTTAATATTTTAGAATCTAATTCTAGAGTGCAACTGACCCAGGCATGGTCAGACCATGTAATATTTCCAATATCCAAAGTTAGGATTTGGTTTGTCAATAAGTCCGAGATTAGAATGAAGTCAGTTCTGGTGTAAATGTTATGCCTTGCTGGAAAATAGGTGTAATTTTTTTTCAGAGGTATGTATCAGACACCATATGTCCACCAGTTGATGGTTGTTGATTATTTCAGCTAAACAAGTGAATTGATTTTTCCCTTTCCATTTTGGCTTGTTGAAATATGTACAGTCAGTGATATGGTTCAATATGGAATTAAAGTTGCCTCCTACGATCACTTTTCCTTCTTGTAATTTTGTCAGTGCTTGAAGAGTCTCCTCTATACATTTGAGCTGATTGTTATTAGGAGTGTATATTGCAGCAAACGTTAAAATTTGATTTTCTCTTGATCCTTTTATGAATAGAAATCTACCTTGTGGATCCTTTAATGTTGCTTTGTGATGAAAACATACTTGTTTTGAGATAAGAATTGATATACCACAGGTTTTTGAGGACCGTTTGGCATGGTATTGAAACTGAATCCAATTAGCTTTCAGTTCATTGCTATTTGTGGAGTGTGATTTTCCTGAAGAATTATAACATCTGGCTTTAGCTTAGCCAAATTTATTAACAATCTTTTTCTTTTAATTGGACTATTAAGACCTTGCGCATTAAGAGAAGTTATGTTAAGGTTCAAATGCATTAACACACAACTTTAAGAATGTACCTTCACAGCAGCTGCATAACTTGATGCAGAATAACAGCCACTAATATTACAAACTTTGTTTTGAACTACAATAGGTAAGATATACAGCAATCCAGTATCAGTAGAGAAAAATAACCAACAGTAACTTAATACAGAGTAATAACTTATCAATATCCAACTGTTAATTCTAAAGTTTTGTTTATGTATATTGAATAAGCAATATGTGATAATGATTAACTTCTAAACAATTAAATAGATCTCAATTGATTTTTACAATAACATTAAAAAGGCTTACTAATCAATAATTAGATAAGAGAATTAGAGATTTCTCCCCTTTCCACAGATAATTAAAACAGATTCCACCTCTTTTAAATCAAAATAGCAGTTAAAACATACCTTTCCACACCCTCAGTGAATTAATACAGTTATAATAAATTTATTTGTTTCCCTCCCCGATTTCCCCCTTAAAAATACAACTATTATAAAAAACAGATGTATAGAGAATCAATTTAAAATTAGATCACCTTTTCTCTATTGGTATCTATATATTTATCTATCAGAACAATTATTTAAATAATAATTTATTATAAGAGTACCAGTATTATGTTCAAAATTAAGGAATCCCCTAGGTTGTAGATCTTTCTATCTAGATTAGCATAAAGCAATGTAGAATTTTAGAGAGAAGAGCAATATTATGAACAGAATGAAGAGAACAGCCAAATAGCTATAAAGCCCTCTATAAACAGGTAAGAATAACTTCTCACTCTGGTTATTGGTGTAATCACCAATTAGAAGGGCTACAATTAAAAAATAAAAAAGTTGAGAGCTACTTTAAGCAAACTTAAAACCTTCCCCTTCTCCAAATTGCATAAAGCTTTTTATATTTAATTATAAAACTACAGTCATAACTTTCCACAGAATTTAAGGTATTATGCAATAATAATAAATTGATAAATATTTTGTATTTACAATCCATCTGCATTTTCCATTAGTTGTGATGAACAGTCATTTGACTTTCCTTGTGAGGAGTGGATGGCTGTGCTAGTTTCCTTTTTTGGCATGTTTTATAAAGATCCATTGGTTTAGCCAGATTTACATCTTGTAACAGCATTAGATCTGAATCATACTCTGTGGCATAGAGAAGTTTTTTTTGTGAATTTTGTGTAATTTACCCGTTTGTATCTGATATGAGCTCATCTCAATGCTTCTGTTGTTGTTTTAAGTTCTTTCTTTTTATTTAGTATTTCACTTGGAAGATCAGTGAAAACCAAAATTGGATTACATTAAATGTAAGTGCAGATTGAATTCTGGCAGTGTCAAACATTTCTTTTCCTTGTTCTCCTGTCAGGAAAGACTGCCATGATATCTCTGGGGCATTTTCTGGTCTAGTGATTCTGAGGGCCAATCCTGTAAGCTCTTGTTATTAAGGGGGCAATGCTATCTTCTAAGTTTAAAATATTAGCTAGCCAATTTGCCAGAAAGGAAGGTAGATCGTCTGAGGCATTCAGATGTTCCTTAAAACCCCTATATTTCAGGTCTGATTGTCTTGATTGGAGTTCGAAGTACAATATTTTCTCTTGCATTTGCCTCTTATCCCTTTGACATTCCTGGACCTCTTCCTGTATTGTCTCACTCCTCTCTAAGGCACAGTCTGCTTTCTGTGTGGCATTGTTTATGCTTATTTCAGGATCTGCAAACTGATCTGTTAGTGGTTTAATAAGTTGAGACATTTTTTTCAAGAATGTTTTGCTCCATGGAAGTCAATAGAGCTGCTAGAGCAGGACTGAAGGGGGGGGGGGGGGTCGGGGGTCAGTGGCAAACTAGCCCAACTTCCCTCAGCAGCCATTTTCAGTGTGCCTTTTCTGCTCTCTGTTTGAAGTGCTGGCTTCTAAGACTGAGGAACAAAACCCTGTACGTTCTTGACTGCTTTTAATTTTGTTTTTTTTTTGCTGTCTGTGTCTTGTTTTCCCATATCCTGATCATTTTGGATAGATTTTGAATGTTACGCAAATTTTATTTGTGGTTTAGGGGTCAGGGAGAGATGGAGCTTATTTTTAAATATCCATCCTGTACAGCACCAATACCACACCCCGAGGAAATAACTATTCCATTGACATGAACAGATCAGGTTTAGATTTACAGGGATACCAAGGCTCTGCAAGGTGGGGCGAGGGAATGATCCACCCCTGAACCTGATGGATCCAAATGGCTTTCAGATCATATTCCTCACTTTCAATGGAGTTTGTCTGACTCTTGCAGATTCGGTTAAGAGCCTAAAGGTTACACTGGATCCAGTGCTATTATTAGGCAAACAAGTTAAGGCAGATGCAAAAATGCTTTCTACAACCTCTCCCTAGCCTGGAAGATGGCTTCTTACCTCGACATGGCTGACCTGGCCACCTGGATCCAGGCTATGGTAACATCAAAACGTGACTATTTTAATGCACTATAACAACAACATCAACATCAACAATAACAACAACATTTGATTTATATACCGCCCTTCAGGATGACCCACTCAGAGCACTTTATAAAGTATGTCATTATTATCCCCACAACAATCACCCTGTGAGATGGATGGGGCTGAAAGAGCTCCTAGAAGCTGTGATTGACCCAAGGTCACCCAGCTGGCTTCAAGTGGAGGAGTGGGGAATCAAACCTGGTTCTCCAGATTAGAGTCCCACTGCTCTTAACCACTACACCAAACTGGCTCTCATACATAGGTCTATACATACCTATACATAGGTCTCCCATCTACATTAACTAGAAAACTCCAATTAGTGCAAAACACTGCAGCTTGCCTGTTATCAGGAGTGAACAGGAGCATGAACATTACTCCCTTCTTGCAGTTACTCTGTTGGTTACCTATTCGTTACCTTGCTCAGTTCAAGGTATTGGTTATCACTTACAAAGCTCTTCACAGCCTTGGTCCAGGATACCTATGGGACTACCTCCCTCCCTATGCTCCTTCATGGCAGCTTTGTTCATCCAAACAGGGTTTTCTGCAGATGCCACCCTGCACATGGGCAAAATCAACAGCAGGCTTTCTATGTGGTGGCCCTTACCCTGTGGAACAGCCTGCCTGAGGAGGTCAGGAGAGTCTCCACTCTGCTGGCTTTCCACAAACGATACAAAACCAAATTATTCAGAACGTTTTTTTACTCAGATGTGAAGGCTTTATTGTAGGAAAGGGGTCTCAGATGCTTCGCTAATGAGTTAGGAGCCATAGACTTCACCACTATGTTGTATTGGATTCCTGCTAATGCTATGTCTTTGTAAACTTGTATCTATTTACCCTATGGCATGGTTTATGGAAATTTTCTTGATACTGACTGTACTAATCTCACACTGTGTAATCCACCTTGAGTCTCAGTGAGAAAGGCGGACTATAAATGGCATGAACAAACAAACAGTTTTTCCCCATGGGCTGCTGTCGGGGGGGGGGGGGGGAGGAATCCGGGCAACTTCACCAACACACCTGTAGCACTTCTATACAAAACTTTCGTGATGCAACTTTAAGCAGGCATACTTAGAAGTAAATGCAATTGATTTCAATGAAAATTACTCCTGTGTAAGAGCACATAGGATTGGAGCCAGACCATTCTAGAAAATTGCTTGGGATGCTGGATCTTCCTCAGCAGCAGCTTCCTGGGCATGCAGGTGGCAATGCTTACCCTCCCCGCCTTCACCCTGCTGGGATCCAGAGCAGATCAGGTGGCAATGCCTGCCTCCCTTCACCCAGCCAGGATCAGGCGAGGAACAGATTACAATGCCTGTCTCCTTCACCCAGCCGGGATCAGGAGCGGAGGATGAGGCAATGGCCATCCCCCTTCACCCAGCCTGGATCAGGTGCAGAGCAGGAGGTTATGCCCACCCCCACCTTCACCCAGCAGGGATCAGGAATGGAGCAGGTGGCAATGCCAGCCCCCTTCACCTGGCCAGGATCAGGCAAGGAGAAAGTGAAAATGCCTGCCCCCTTCATCCAGCCAGGATCAGGAGCAGAGCAGGAGGCAATGATCAACCTGCCGGAATCAGGTGCAGAACAGGCAGCAATGCCCCCTCCCACTTCACCCAACAGGAATCAGTTGCAGAGTAGGAGGCACTGCCCATCCCTTCTTCACCCAGCTGGGATCGGGAGCGGAACAGGTGGCAATGCCCACTCCCTTCACCCAGCCAGGATGAGGTGCAGAGCAGGAGGCAGCACACCGCTCCCCATTCACCTGTTGGGTCAGGCACAGAGCAGGTGGCAATGCCCACACCCTCTTCCCTCGGCCAGGATCACTTGCAGAGGCAGTAGCCATGCCTGTCCCCCCCCCCCCTTCATCCAGCTGGGATTAGTGATGGAGGAGGAGGGAATGCCCACCTGCCCGTCCTCCCCTTTCTAGTGTCCATTGTATTTTTCCCCACAACAGGCTTTGTTGCTAGTTTAAAATAATCTAGATCCAATTTTTAGCCATTCTTACAAAAACAGAAATGAATGTGCTTCTGGCCTTTTAGTGAAGTAAAATATTCAGATATTCTTCTAGTCTGCAAACTAGTTTGGATACTTTTGACACCTGTTTGATCTGTAAAATGACAGTCAGTGACAGGTGATGTAACAATAAGCAATAATGAAACAAGTATTCTTCCTTCTTGCTGGTTCTCTATCAGTACTGGCTGCCCCTCAGAACTGTTATTGACTTCCTTCCCTCACTGCCATATATATCAGCCAGCAGTGCAATCCTCAGCAGAGTTGCATCCTTCTAATTACATTAAAGTCATCAGGTTTAGAAAGTAAATATGCTTAGGACTGCATTATGAACACTTATAATCAAGGGCTGACCCCAGTTGCCTGGGGCAGAATCTAAGAATGTCACAGACTTCATCACCTTCAGCTAATATTCCTGCCTGTTGGTTCACAAATGAGTGCTAGTGGACCAGAATCTTGCTCTTCCATTGCAGACCAACACAGCTACCTACCTGAAATGATCGTTCTAGAAATTTCCTTGCTTTTAAATCACCCAGATTTATCTGTCATTGCATTACAGGATTTGCCATTTTAGCTAAGTTGCTGTCATTTTGTTATTATTCCTGTCCATTATCATCCCCTATTTATTTGTTTAAATATATTTTTATCCCTCTTTTCTCTCTGATGGGGACCCAACTTGGCTCGCAAAAAGTACACTTTAGACTAATTAACAAGTTTCTAGGTTTTTTTCAGAACTAGAAACTGTAAAAGTGATATTATTCCCCTTGTATTCAATTCCAGTTATTATATTTTTATTACCATCACTATGTAACTAAGAGCAGTCCAACTCATATATGTAAAAATGGTGAGTTCTATCCTAATTCATTCCACTCTCCCAGATGATTAGATTCCATTATCATTGTATATAGTGACACAGTCAGGTGACACTATACAGAACATTAAAAGGAACACAATCCTTATGAAAAAAGTTTTTACAAGATATACAATCTTTATTCAATGTACAAGAGAGGACAGCATATTGAAGACTGAAAGAATAGCAATGGGATAAAGAAGTTTCAAGAGCTCCTGTGGCTTCTGTTAACTGGAAGTCGGGACCCTGTTTAGAAATTGAGTGCATGTGTAATTTGTGTGCAGTTTACATTTTTCTTTTTTACATGTGTGATTGAAACCCCACAACAATCCATGTCCTGGTCCCTAGCTTTATTTGTAAAGTGAACACGTTGGCTCTTTCTCATTATATAGGTGCAGACGCATACTCACTGGTACATGTGTTCACTGAACATGAACAGAGCTTAGATCAAAAAAGTCAGGAGGGGGCTGGAGTTTGAGGAGATACTTGTGGAGGTGCAGAAACAACAGTTTTATCATTCTAGACTCTTCCATCAGCTTCATGCTGCTAGTCATTTTGTTCTGGTTGACTTGTCTTTCCTTTGTTCCCCTTTGTGCTTTCTGGAGCAAGGAATTCTCCAGCCGCTGCCAGGAGCTGCTGCCAAGCAGAAACCAAGGGGCACCAATCGGGGAATGGTGGGTGATGCTTGAAGAAGGGGCAGAGAGGAGAGAAGCAGCTTCAGAAGTTGTCAGTTGCGAAAACTTTTTGGGGCCACTAAGAGTCGCTTATCTGTGCAAAAGTCACCCAGAGTCAATGGAGGGAAAGTGAGCGGCGGACGGAGAGTGGATGCTTTAAAGGGTGACAAAACCGCTCTCCAAGACCAGCTCTGAGGAGAAACGCACCCTCGTCCTGCGGAGGGGCACAGAAAAATCAGGCATGTGCGCGCTAAGTGCTAAAGGCCCGGGTGCCAGGGAGGCCGTTCTCGCCACCGCCCTCCCCCTGGAGGAAGCCCTGCGAGTGACGTGGGCGGCTCCGCGCGGGCCTCCGTGCAGCTCCCCCGCCCTTCTCTAGACAGGAGGCGGGAAGGTGGGAGGAGTGAGTGAGCGGAGCTGGGCTGCTGCGCGAGCCGAGAAGGGGCGACCGGAGGCAGCTGCTGCGGCCGCCGCTGCACCTGGTCGGCTGAGCTGGAGAGGCAGAAGCGGTCCGAGCACGCCTCGCACCGGCAGGCCCTGCTTCCCAGAGGCGGCTCGGCGCCGCTGTCCCGCTCCTCGCTCATGGCTTCGTCCGGCAGCGGCATGGAGGAGGTGCGCGTTTCGGTGCTGACCCCGCTGAAGCTGGTGGGGCTGGTCTGCATCTTCCTAGCGCTGTGTCTGGATCTGGGAGCTGTGCTGAGCCCGGCCTGGGTGACGGCCGACCACCAGTCGTACCTGTCCCTCTGGGAGACCTGTACCAAGTCCAGCAACTTGGACTCCTGGGACTGCGCCTCCACTTTGAACAGCGGTGAGAGAGACGACCCCCCCCCCACCACCACCTACAAACCAGAAGCCACCCCCGCCGAGCGCCCTTTCAACGGCGGCGGCGCTCACCTCGGCCCTCCTCCCTGACCCCACCCATTGCAGCAGCGCCCCGGACTTCTCTCCTGCCTCCTCCCCGGCCCGGCTCCTGAAGCAGTCCCTTGGGGTTTCGTCCCGGAACGCCTCGCCAGGCTGCTCCCAACCCCTCGCCCCTCATCTCCTGCACGGAGATCCTTGCCCTTGTTGCACCCTCTTCCCTCGCCCCCAGTCAGAGGCTCCTTTTCTTAAGCCTAGATCGGCTTCCATAGCAATCCTTCACCCGCCCAGGCATGATACGCAGCCCGTTTGTTTAATTATCCAGCACTCCCTCAGGCACTTGCAGGGGCGTTGCAAATTACCTGCATGGCACCTCCGTCCCAGCAGCATCCACCATAACCCTCCTGCCCATTCCCACTCTTCTATCCTACCCGACTTTGCTTCACAGCACCCACATCCTCGCATCCTAATCCGAATCTTTTCCGAGCAAGTCAGTTATGCCACCCTTATGGTCCATTCCTCCTTATCCCGGAATCTATCTTTTCTTCCATCCACATTTTGAACCCTATATTCTTCTTTAATTATCGATCCTTCCTGTACCAGCTCCTCTGTTGTTAACCACTACATCCCATCTTCTGTCCTTCCCGACAGCCAATAAACCATAGCTTGTGGTTCTGCATTCCAATCTTCTACTGTTTTTTGCCTGCTCATACTAGATTAATTTTGCATGTCTGCTTACTTAGCGCCCCCCCACCCCGCTGCCCCTTCACAATTTTTAGCCCAGTGTAGACAGAGAAGCCATTTGTTTAAATTATGCTTCTTTGAAGTAAGCTGGCTAACATGCACACATCATACATACATGTCTCTGCTTGGGAAACCAGGATAGAGAGGATGTTGGAAACTATTCGCTTTTGCTAAGCATTTGTGACTCCTTGATTTTCTGAATGTGCTTATTTAACTTACAAAGAGTCCTGCCTGCTCAGATATAGGGATCATGTAATATCTGGTAACCATCAGACTGAGGTTTCAGCTCAGACTGGTATTCACACCAGGTTCTCCTTCACAGCCCCCAAACTGCAGCTGGCTAGAAACTTATGGTTTGCAGCACCCTGAATCTTAACCAGCATAGGAGGTTGTCTCATGATGTATTCTTGCACCTCTAGATTTTATTTCCACTTTGCTTTCCCCCAGGAGATTTTCCTCAGCATACACCCCCCCACCCACACATGGTTTTCCTCTTGTCACATACCTTTATGGTTGTGTTGGCGCTTGAACAGTAGCATTTTTATCAGTTACGAACAATAACTGTTCTCTTTTAAAAATTGAGTCTTAAAATGGCAAGAGTATTGCCCCTCCCCCAATTACCTTTTAATAGGTTGCTTTTATTTCTCACAGTATCACAACAACTTCAGAAATCAGCTTTTGGATCAAATATTGCCATTGGGGTTTGAGGAATTGTACAAGAAGTGGGTTTGTTTTCTGTTTGTTTAGCTGCCTACTGTGTGTCTTGAGTGTGGGTCTTGCTTCTTGCCCTTGTTTCTCTGAAAATTTCATCCATTGTCCTGGGAGATCTTTGCTTCAAAACTACAAGAGAAACTCTCTTTTCTTTTATACTTGTTATCACTCTGTCAAGTTATCACTCTGTCAAATTTCTTTTTGACTAAGTTTTGATTTCAATAGTATAATTTAAAAAACGAATCTTAAAATAAATAGTTTCCTTGTGCAGTTACCAAGGAGTCCCAGCAAACTTTGCAGGAGTGCTTTATTTCCACCCCCCCCCCCGCACACACACTGAAATTTATGTAGGAATGTTAGCTTTGACATGTCTCCATAGAAACAGGACTCATTTGCCCCCTCCTTTCCCTGTATATTCTGAAATAATATCTCCTTGATTGGATAAAGACCTAGCTAATGAATGGGTTGGGGTGACTGAGTTTCAACTCTATTCCCTTTTCTTCTTTTACTTTTTTTTAAATCCCCTAAAGTATGTAGGAATTAAGACAGGCTAAATAGTACACAGAACAGCTTTAGAGGTTACTACACACTTCCTAATTGCCTTTGGAGCTCATCTATCTTTTCCATTTTTTAACAGGAAAAATGAGTGTAAAAGGAAAGAATTCATGTAATGTATAAGTTGGTGTGTGTGTTTGGGGGGGTGGGAATAACTATTTGTTGCTGTATCTCCCTGATTGTCTTCCTGTGACTTCAGGAAATTTCACTTCAGTTCTGTGTACATTCCTAGAATCAAGTTTGCTCATTATTGTTAAAAATAGTTTCTCAGATTTTACAAGCTGCCCAGAGTGAATGCCAAGACTGTTTGAATAAGATGTTGTATTTTGGCTGAGTCTCATGCCTTGAAAGCTCTCCTGAAATATGAGAATCTGTACTGTTTATACACACTCATGCACATATACACTCATTCTTTGATACAAGCGAATCCTCTGAATTAACTAGTACAAAGCTCTCATTGATTTTAGTAAGGAATGGATTGGGCCCACGACCTTTAAATGGGTTTTGATCTTCACTGGTGGTAGCCTATTGTTATTAAGAACCGACACTATTTCTAGTCCATAAGACAAGGCACCTTCTTAATCACACCTTCTAACTACATAAAGTATGCAGCAATTAGGATACACAGGAAATAGTAAGAGAATTTCTCTTTTTTAATTTTGGCACTAGAGCAAAAATATTGTAATTGGAGAAACAGAAGGAACCATAAGTGCAAGACATCTTCTCCCACCATCTTAAAACATTTGCTTCATTGTCCCTTAAAGGAGAGCACCTCAGGTGGCACTATCAAGGACTGGCACACACCGGAGCCCACTAAAGCATATCCAAGGTTTAATTAAAAACCTTTGTCTTAATTAGACTTTAGGCCTTGACTGCTCTTCAGAAAGGGCAAATTCAGTGAAGTTTGAAGGAAGGAATGTACGCTGAATGATTAGATCAATTGTAGAAGAACACATTTTCTTTGTCCAGTTGTGTTAGCCACCAGCATATCTCTTGTTAGCTACACAGTATGTTTTTAGCCTAGCAGGTCTTTCTGTAATGTAATAAAGACTGAGCATCAGCATGCTGCTGCTAGCAATATTGATGCTAAAGCAGAGTGGGATTGTGTATATTATTTAAATATTTCAGAAGAAACCCGACCTATTCAGTTTACCCAAGAATAACCTTGATGTGCATTTTTTCTCCATCATACAAATCATTTGGTGAATAAAGATATTATACATGAAAAAAAAGAAAATATTTCAACTGAGATCCCAGATCCTTTTACTACAGATGCTCCTTTGGTTTTGCCATTATAATAAAACAGCGGAGAGTCACAGTTTTGAACTCTGACTCAGTCTTTTTGATATTTTTAAAATCCATAGTGGTTAGTTTCACAACAGAATTATGCACAGAACTTTGTATGTTTTCTATTGCCATTTATATGGGAAAATGCATACTATATGTATAACGTGGCTTAATGTTCCCAAGGTCTATATAGTAGAATCATATTGTGTAGAGTTATGATAAATATGTGTATTACAGACCAGCCAGATGAACTCTGCAGTATAAGTAAAATTAAATGGCACTTTGGATTTCTTGAGGACATAAATATTTTAGCTTAACCACATATTTATACACAAGAGCCTTATGGAAATTTCCTGTGATGTTCTGAGGTATGTAAATAGTAACATGAATGAACAGCATAACGCTTTATAAAACATTATTATTTTTCCTAGTGAGCCACACTAATGTTTACATAGCATTCAAATTCCTAAAAACAGTGGTTCTTACACACTTTAGAAACCCATGGGATCAAGAACAAAAAGTTATTTGTCTAGCTTTAAATGTAGTGTTCAAAAAAATCTCAAGGCAAAACAAGCAACTCTCTTACATAATGCATTTCTGATATTAGGGATTCAAAATTAAACTTTAATGAATTGTTAGAGTAAACAGCAGAGAGAATTCCTGGTTTATTTTTGTGCTGGGGGTGAGGAATTTGAACAGAGTTGTTCTGTTCTTTGTAATTGAACTATCACATCTAAATTAAATTAAAAATAATAATAATAATATAGTCACAAAATCAGCTTGGATTTAATAGTCATAGATGACATGCATGCTTATTTTGCATGAGAGCATTTGGGCCAAAGCAAATTGACAGGTCAGAAACAATTCTGTCATGGGAATCCATAGATCATGGCATTAACTAAGTTGATACTGATGGATATTTGGAAGCAGCACAGCAAGACTGGTAGTCAAAACATGCTGTTATTTCCTGGCTTACTGCAAATAGCATAAAGAGCATAAATGGAGTTTCACTGAAAAATAGTAGCTAAATAGGTTGGAAGAATTAATCGCTAACATTTGAAAATGTGGAAATGCCTTCCACATTTCTTAGCATTTTTATACAGGCCTTAAAACATTTCTACTACTTCAAAATATTTGTGGATGCCCCCCAAACTATTAAAGGCAATCCATGCATTGACTTTCTCCCCAACTATTTCAATGTTATAATGGTGGAGTAGCACTCTCTGCCACCAAGGTATAGAAACCTGAGGACTTCCAGAACTACTATCAGATCATTAAATACTTTGATGCTGCGGTTGGAAATTTGAGAGGAATGTGCTCATTAGAGTTTTTAAAACCTCATGGTTCTAATCCAGAGATCGTTGTGTACAGTAGAGAACAGCACACTGTTATAGTCAGTTCTGTTAGTTACAGTGATTACCTGTTTGGGATTTGACAGGGATCATTCCAGATAGCCTTTCAGGCAATCATACCTGGGTGATTGACACTGGCAGAGCACTACTGCACTTGAAGATCTTTGTATCAAATGTGTGTTTTGATTTTTTTTAAAAAAAAACATTTGAAGTTTATTGTATAGTTTAATTTTGTAGATATTTCTGGCTAAGGCAGTCAATAAACTGATCTGTACCTCCATAGATAGAGCAGTAATCTGTACCTGGAAGGTGTGCCAAACATTTGTAGCTTCATATCAATATGCTAAAATAACCATGAAAGAAAGTTATCCAGAGTAGTGGTCATTAATTACCAACGTCTACGTTTCTTCTACCATTTCCTTATTTACTAGTTCATTTTTATGAAAGATGCATGACAAAGGTATGCCAGAGTTGGTACGAGGTTCCCCTGCCAGTACAACAATGGCCATGCTTGTTGCTGTGATTGATGCAGGATGGGCTCATTTTACTAGCAGAGTATTATTCTCCCAAGTGCAGGGAGCATCTCCTCTATGCATAGGTCACTTACATGAATCCCTGGGCTTATCTCCATTCAAAGAGTTAGGAAAGGTTGAATCAGAGTTGAGAAAAGCTAGACAGGGACAGGAAAAGTTGCCCGTGGTCCCTTAGTGGAGTCTGCCAGATCAAGCTCCTGAAAGCACTTGGTCATTCCGTACTCACACACTCACAAGCACAGGTGCACACAGGCACAGACAAGGGGGGATGGAGCAGGATGTTGTGGAACACCTGCACATACTTTAATAGTAGCCTGTTCCTTCTCTTTCTCATCAAGACAGTGATACTCTAACATGGTTTACAGAGGCTGACCCTTTCAGGAAACTTTGGGGGGGGGGGGTTGGGTATCTATGAGAAAACGAAGATGTTTGAGCAAGCATAGATAACTTTTTGTTCTCAGTCATGGATTCTAGCAGATCTGGCAGGTGAGCTGGAAGAGGGAGGAAAGGATTGGAAGAGAAGAAATATATGGCTCCCGCTCTGTATCTACAAAGAGAGTTGCTCACTGGAAACAGTACAATCCAAGTTCCTACAAAAGATCCTTGAAGTCCCACGGTGTATCCCAAATGCCTTCCTTAGATTAGAGACTGGGCTGATCCCCTTGGAGACTCATGTGTGCCTACTTGCATCCACCTATTGGCTGAAACTCATCTTTAACCCGATGGTTTTAGCACCTTTGATTCTTGTCGATAGTCACCACTAGGGGTGTGCAGTTCGGGAATCCGAATCCCGAAAAAATCCCAAATCACCCTGATTTGGGGTAATTCGGGGAATCCCGAATCGATTCGGGAATCCTGAATTGGCATGCCCCGAATCAATTCGGGGCGATTCGGGGCAGCATTTTGCTTGCTTTTCAGTGGGAAAAAGCCTGGGGGAGGCATTTTCCCACTGAATCAAGCCAAAATTGGTGGGGGCCTTCCTCTAACTCCCCTCTAACAACCCTCCAAGTTTCAGACCGATTGGACTTTGGGGAGCCATGTTATGGCCCCCCAAACCAGGTCCCCCTATCCTCGCCTATAAAAGTGCATAGCTTTAGGTTGCTGCTGCTAATCTCCTATTTTGTGCTTGCTGCTGCTGATCTCCATTATTTCCTATGGGGAAAAATGAAGAGGCAGGCTTCCTTTGCCAGGGATGGCATTTTGCATGCAAAATGCCCCCCAACCCTCAGGGGCCCTTCTCCCACCTTTCATCCCACCCCCCGTCAAGGCTCAGCCTGCTCCCACTTGGGGGGGGCATTTCATGGCCTCCCTAAGTAGGTGCTCTTTTCTCTGCTACTTACAGCTGGGGGAGGCTTGTCTTGCCAGGCTTGTCTTACACCAGCAGTCCCCCACACAGAAAAATAACACAACTCTCACTTAACATCAGAGAATCACAAAAACACAATTGCTGTCAAAAACACTTTATTTCTTTAACTGCTTTAGGTTACACAGTAGGAGGGCATAACAGGGCATGATAGCAGTGCACTACACAAAATAATACAACCCACTTCACCGTTTTTGACAGCAATTGTGTTTGGGTGATTCTCTGATGTGAAGTGAGTTGTGTTATTTTTGTGTAGTACACTGCTTTCATGCCCTGTTGTGCCTTCCTACTGTGTAACCTAAAGCAGTTAAAGAAATAAAGTGCTTTTGACAGCAATTTTTTGGGGTGATTCTTTAACGTGAAGTGAGTTGTGTTATTTTTGTGTAAGATACTGCTGCCATGCCCTTTGGTGTGCCCCCCTGCTGTGTAACCTAAAGCTGTTCAAGAAATAAAGTGTTTTTGACAGGAATTGTTTTTGTGATTCTCTGATGTTAAGTGAGTTGTGTTATTTTTGTGAGGTGGAATGCTGGAATGCCCTTTGGTGTGCCCCCCCTGCTGTGTAACCTAAACCTGTTCAAGAAATAAAGTGTTTTTGACAGGAATTGTGTTTTTGTGATTCTCTGATGTTAAGTGAGAGTTGTGTTATTTTTCTGTGTGTGGGGGGACTGCTGGTGTAATGTGTCATAATGCTTTGCCTACTTGTACTTTGAAAGGGAGAAAATAATTTTTTAAAAACTGCATTTTGTGTTGTTCGTGTTTTATTCTTTGTTGTGCAGTTGGTTCCCATCATAGGGAACAATGGGGAGGCTGGCCAGCCATCTCTGTAGGTGGTGGGGGTGTCAGGGGGTGGTTATCTGTGTGTCAGGTCAGGTGCTCTTTCCCAGGGACAAGTTGGCAGTCAGAAGTTTGCCCACCATTGTGGCACCCCTGGGTTGTGTGGAATTGCCCTGGGAAAGAGAATTTAGAAGTTCCCAGCATAAGGAACAAAGGGGGAGGGCTGGCCAGCCTGTTCCTGGGGTTATGGGCTACTGGGGGTGGATTTGGGTCTGTGAGGAGCTAATGTGGGGATTTGGGTCTGTGTGTGGCAGCTGGGGGGGTATTGGGTATGTGTGGGACTGTAGGGGGTGGACTTTGGGGGCTGAGAGCACCTACTTGGGGAGGCCATGAAATGCCCCCCCCAAGTGGGAGCTGGCTGCGCCTTGGTGGGGGTGGGAGGAAAGGTGGGAGAAGGGCCCCTGAGGGTTGGGGGCATTTTGCATGCAAAATGCCACCCCTGGCAAGACAAGCCTCCCCCAGCTGTAGGTTGTAGAGAAAAGGTCACCTACTTGGGGAGACCATGAAATGCCCCCCAAGTGGGAGCAGGCTGAGCCTTAGTGGGGGGGGGGGGGTGGGAGGAAAGATGGGAGAAGGGCCCCTGAGGGTTGGGGGGCATTTTGCATGCAAAATGCCACCCCTGGCAAAGGAAGCCTGCCTCTTCATTTTTCCCCATAGGAAATAATGGAGATCAGCAGCAGCAAACACAAAATAGGAGATTAGCAGCAGCAACCTAAAGCTATGCACTTTTATAGGTGAGGATAGGGGGACATGGTTTGGGGGGGCATAACATGGCCCCCCAAAGTCCAATCGGTCTGAAACTTGGGGGGTTGTTAGAGAGGAGTTAGAGGAAGGCCCCTACCAATTTTGGCTTGATTCGGTGGGAAAATGCCTTCCCCAGTCTTCAGAGAAGCCTGGGGAGGCTTTTTCCCATTGAAAAAGCTTTCCCGAATCGTCCCGAATCGCCATTCCGAATCGGCTTGCCGAATTGGGAAAGCTGAATCACTGTGCCTTTGCACACCCCTAGTCTCCACTCAACCTGGCAAAGGGCAATTGAGGGGAAACTCTAGGAGCATGGTCTTTCTCATCAAGCCTTATTGCATCTTGGGTACTAAAAAGCAAAAGAAGCAATCAAACAGTGGCTTTGAGATCATGCCCTACAATCAGATAGAGCACAGATACAGAAATACCCAACAATTCTGCAGCATGCCAAATGCTTCCAACCAGCAGATTATCTTAGGTCTCTTGAGATATTGAAATATCTTGAAATATTGGAGATCTTTTACCCTCACACTCTTCAACGCTTTGCCTTCAGCCCTCCTGGAACGCAGATACCATCGTGTTTCTCTCTCTCAGAGGCTCTGCCCATGCCATACAGGGAAAATAGAGTCTATCACACATGTTCTGCTGCACTGCCCATTCTACAATAACTTCCAATCTTTATATAGCTCCAGTCCTGTCAACTTTATCAGGAAGATCTGAACGACATTATATCTCCCTCCCTCTTGCAAACTCTTCCCAGGAGATAACTAACAAAGTTGTCAAATTTTGCCTTCGGGCGTGTGGGATACATAAGCAGTTGACTGAGCCTCAATAACTTACTTCCTTGTTGGAGGAAGGTGTCATCTCTCTGCCCCCCCTACAACTTGTGCCTACAGTTCTGTGCTTGTCACACTGCATGTGTGCTCCCTATCCTTATTTTAATTGTTTTTATTCTATTCTTTTTTTACTCTCTGGAGCTGATTCTGTTTCAAAATAAATTGATTGATTGAACTACCAAGATTCATGATTTTTAAAGCTCCTAAGGAACAAACACATACAACTTTTCTGTTTCTCAGCAAATAATAGGGTTACTTAAACACCACTGTTATTGGTCAGCATGAGAGATGCCAGCTAGCTCTGTGTCTCTGGCCAGGTTCCTTTGATAAATGTATCAGGGAAGCGGATACCATGATTCAAGTTTAGTATAGTATAAACATGTTAAAAATATTGGGGAAAATAAGGATAAAATCAGGAAGTTCTTCCCTGGTTTCTTCTTGCACAAAAACATAGGAGCTCACCTTACTTCTGAGAAATCTAACTGTAGGCCATAAACTCTTATTGAGGGTTCTTGGAAGCATGCTGCTCTAGCTGTTTCAGAATGATATATATTCCTTGTACTTGATCTTGAGGTTTATGGGAAGTTTGTGTTTAGACCACATTGTATCAGTACTATAACTAGATATACAAAATGATTAAACCACCTCATAGTGTTTTTCTTAAGCATAGAAGGAATCTTCAGCGAAGTGTATCCTAAACTAATTTATCTTGCTGTAACTGTTTTTGTATTGCTGCATTTAAAATTTTAATGCCTGCTACTCCTTTAAATATTTTTTAATTGGGCTCCTGAAGTTTAAAGGATGCTTTTACGGCTAGTGATAATATAAGCAGTCTAAATATTTTATGAGGCTTATATTTAGAACCAAGTGGACTGTATCTTTGACTCAGACTCAGTTGATCGGTTACAATAGATTATATAGCAGGATTAATGCTACAGAAGGAGGTAAGGTCTGTAAGGTTTATTATTTTAAGCAATATTGCTTTTTTCTGTAATAAAAGGAGCAGAAGTCATTGGAATCAGTGCCAAAATCAGATTGAGTAAGAAGTGTCATCTCATAAGGAACTTCTAGGTTCAGTGTTGTCAACATTTTATTAATGACTTCATTTAGGGTTGCCAATTCTGAATTGGGAAATTCTGGAAGATTTGGCTAGTGGAGCCTGAGGAAGGAGGGTTTTGAGGAGGGGAGCGACCTCAGCATGGAGTAATGCCGTAGAATCCATCCTTCAAAACAGCCATGTGTTCCATGGAAACTGATCTCTCTCATCTAAGGATCAGTTGTAATTCTGGGAGAACCCCAAGCCCTGCCGGGAGGATGGCTAGGGTTGCCAGCCTCCAGGTAGTGGCTGGAGATCTCCCGGAATTACAACTGGTCTCCCGGCCACAGAGATCAGTTCACCTGGAGAAAATGACTACTTTGGGGGGGGTGGACTCTGTGGATTTATGCCATGTCAAGGTCCTTTCCCTCCCCAAACCCCACTTTCTCCAGGTTTCACCCCCTAGATCTCCAGGAATTTCCCAACCTGGAGCTGGCAACCCTAAGGATGGCGACCCTAGCTCCACTGGAGAAAAATAATTCCATCAAGGGCCTATTTCAGTTAAAAATAAGCATTTTAAAATGTGTTTCATTTTACTTGGGCAGGTAGTTATACAATTATCACTCATCTAGTTTAAACTGATAAGAATTAAAAGAGTTATCTTTGTGGACTATATGTGAAATTTGCAATGCTACAAAACTAGGAGTAACTACAAATCACAATAGAAGACGGAGTTCAAATCAAACTAACATTGTTACACCAACCATTATTTTGGGGGGGGGGGGGACTTAGGGTATAGAATACCCCACCATGCCTGAGCAAACAAACCACTCTTGATTGAAGAAGGGCTAGAATTACTCCTGGTGGCAACCCTTTTTGTTTTCTGATGTTCTGTCAGAAAAGAAGTACTTTCTACCACAGTAAAGACAGTCTAGATTACATGTGGTAGTAATGTGCCATGTGATAGTAATACAAAAGTTGAATTGCATTAATGTAGCTCACTCAGTACCATGCTCAAAAATAATGTCTACTTTGAATTATATCTTTTTTTTAAAAATGGAAATAATTCAGAGAAGAATTAGAGGAAAAAACAAGAGCTTTTGCATTGTATTTTATCTAACTGTCCTGAATAAAAATGGGTTAGCCTGCTCATGTGTCTTTAAGAGTAGCTTGTCTACAAGAATAAGCAGCTGGACCTCTTCTTGGCATGCAGATAAACATTATTGCCTGCTAATTACTTCTAATCAAGCAACTCTGTGTGGCACAGCTGAAGGGCCTGTTCTGAAGCAGGCAGCCATAACAGCACATGAAAAAGTGGGAGGGACATAATAAGAGGTTTAATTATTTGCAGGATAGGAGACTGCCATGTCAAAAAAAGTGAACTGATTAGGCAAGACATAATCTCTCTCAAAATGCATAATATTATTGTCTTTGCCCCGGAAATAAATGGCATTTAAATTCTTATTTTAGATTGTGCCCAACTTCTTAAATGAAAGAACTGTTCGTGTTGGAACAAGTTGACTGGAAAAGAAAAGAAACTGACTTTTCCTAGAATGTGATGACCAGAGAAGAATTTGTTAGTTTAGCTTTGTTCTGGGATAGGAAATGTGTTAGCTGTGAAGGACATCCTGTCTGTATCACAAGCTGAAGCTGGAAGGCTGCAGCTAATTTTAAGCATATGGATTATTCTTGTACCTTATTTTATTTCTCCTTTCTACACTTAATTGTAAGCTTTCATGCTGTTCTGAATTGTGCAATGGGTACCCAGTAGGTAGCAAAATTGCGAACCTTGGAACAGGCTCCTATATCCATCACAGGGAATTCTTAAGTGCCTCTTCTTATGATGAATTATAGAATGCATGTTTTCTTGCAATGCTCTGCTTGTGTTGTATTTTGCTGAGTGTTTAGGAATCGTGATGAAGAGATGGCATAACTTTCATTGAACAATCATTATATACTTTATTTATATCAAATCATTTCCTTCTCAAAAGAACACACTTATCCATTGTTATATGACGAATGTCCAATTTAGTCTTTCTGTCTTACATTCAGTATTATTTAGAAAGAAGGGACATCTAACATGCATAAAAAATAGAGACAATCACTTTAGAATAGTAAATTATGTATTTATTTAATTATTTTATGCCATTTATACTCTGCCTTTCTCACTGAGACTCAAGACGAATTTCATAGTGTGAGATAAGTACAATCAATATCAAGGGCATTTCCATAAACAATGTCATAGGATAAGTAAGTACAAGTTTACAAAGGCATAGCATGAGCAAGAATCCAATACGGAGTTGAAGAAATGCTGAAACAGAGCATATGTGATTTTAGGACTGACACTAGACAATATATAAAAACCCAGTAGGCTCATACTTGAAACACAGGTAGCACATATTTAATCAACAGATTCGGGGTGTGCACCCAAAAAAGATTCAGGTTTCTTGCTTCAGGAATTTGGAATAACTCGAATCCTGAATAGGGGTGTGCAGCGGGGAAAAGATTCGGTTTCCCCACTTCGGATTTACCCAAGGCAGGAAAACGATCTGGAATAACCCAAAACCTGAGGTGGCAAGCTGTTTCAGGTTTGGATTTCAGAAATTGCTTCGGTATGCTTCAAAATGATTTGGAGCATACCTTGCGAAGTAACAAGTAAGGTGAAATATTTGGGAATTGAACTGACGGCTAAGAACATAGATCTATTCAAAAATAACTATGAAAAATTATGGACTCAGATAGAGCGAGATCTGATTAAATGGAATAGATTGAATTTGTCATGGTTGGGAAGGATTGCAGCAGTTAAGATGAATGTGTTACCAAGAGTAATGTTTTTGCTACAGACAATACCAATTATTCGGGACTTTAAGCAGTTTGAAAAATGGCAGAGGAAAATACCAGATTTTGTCTGGGCAGGCAAGAAGCCTCGAGTGAAAATGAAAGTTTTACAAGATGCAAAAGAAAGAGGCGGAATGCAACTGCCCAATCTAAGACTTTACTACGACGCAATCTGCCTAGTGTGGTTGAAAGATTGGATGACGCTGAAGAATAAGAAATTATTGACCCTAGAGGGATACAAAAAAATATTTGGATGGCATGCATATCTATGGTATGATAAAGTAAAAGCGAATTCGATGTTCTTACATCATTATATACGGAGAAGCCTATATGCAACCTGGAAGAAGTACAGAGACTATTTACAAGAAGGAACCCCCCTGTGGGTGGTTCCATATGAGGTAATAGATCCGAGAGCTGTCGATACTGAGCAACAGTGTTTAACTTACAAGGAGATAACCCGAATAGAATCTTCTAAACTTAAAATAAAGACACAGGACGAGTTATCACCAAATTATGACTGGTTTCAGTACAGACAGATCAGAGATCTCTACAATTCGGACTCTGCAAAGGGAGGCATAAGAACAGAGAATTCGGAACTAGAGCAGACACTTTTAAAAGATGACAAGAAGGAAATTTCTAAGGTATACCAAGTACTGTTGAAATGGTATACTGAAGATGAAACAGTTAAAGTACAAATGGTGAAGTGGGCCATAAATTTCAATAAAGAAATAACAATGGAGGCATGGGAATACTTGTGGAAGACTACAATGAAGACTACGACGTGTACTAATATCAAAGAGAACATTTACAAAATGATTTATCGTTGGTACATGACACCAAAGAAGATTGCGCTAGGGAATTTGAACACCTCTAACAAATGCTGGAAATGTAAAAAACATGAGGGTTCCCTGTATCATATGTGGTGGACGTGTGAGGTAGCTAGGCAGTACTGGGGGGAAATAATAAGAGTAATAAGTGAGATTTTACAATTTCAAATTAATAAGAACCCAGAACTCCTGCTACTGAACTTGGGAATGGAGGGCATTCCAGCTCAACACAGGACATTGTTATTTTACATGACAGCAGCAGCTAGACTTTTGTATGCGCAAAAATGGAAAGTACAAGAAGTGCCAACTATCGAAGACTGGATTTACAAATTGCTGTATATGGCGGAAATGGACAAAATGACAAGAAAATTGAGAAACCTTAACCCAGGACAGTTCAACACAGACTGGGAGAAGCTGAAACAATATTTGGTGAAGAAATGGGAGGTGGGAGGAGAACTGTGGCAGTTTGAGAACTATTGAAATACAATAAAATGCAGAGGGGGGTGACTTTACTGGGGGGGGCGAAGAGGTAAATGAAAATTTCTAAGCAGTTATGTCATTAGATTATTATATGTAGAATAATATATAGAATATTGATAGAAAATAATTAACCATAAGGATTAATCATAAGGACTGACTAATTAACATTATTTTTGGTAAAATTTGTATAATGTACCAAACTGAATAAGTTTATCTGAAGATATATATGAGTCAAATTGATTGATATTATATGATGATAGTTATATAGACTTATAATTGAAGGGGAACAAAAACAGTAATGTAATTAAATATAACTAAAGCAGAAAGAAGATATGTAGAATGAGTAACACATAGAGCATAAGTTAAATTGGTTGACTTATATGAATGTATGGTTTATATGGTTTATGATCTATAGAAATATTTGAAATTATGAAAAATGGGATAAATTGTTTATCCAACATGGAAAAAGGGACTCAAAGTTAGGGTACAGAGTATCAAAAATAGTTAAAGAATTATTGCTTAGAATAAAGGGAGAATATATATTTGTTAGATAGAGGAATATAAAAGGAGTAAGGGAAAAGGGACAAAGGGTTGGAAAACTGTTGGAAGTCAACAAAAAGGGGGGGAAAGGGAGGGGGTTAGAAATTGGGAAATGGGAGAATTGATTGTAATGTGAAAATAATTGATCCTAACCCAATAAAAAAATTTTCAAAAAAAAAATGATTTGGAGCATACCGAAGAGAGATTCCCACCTCCACTCTGAGCCCCCTTCCCCACTTACCTTGAAGGCCAGAGTAGTCCTTCTGCTGTTGCCGCCGCGACCTGCAGGGCGGCGGGGAAGGCTGCAGCCGGCGCCACTGCTTCGGCCTCTATGGCAGTGACTGTTGCTGGCCGCTGCCCCTTCAGCCTCTGCAGTGATCGGCAGGGTGGCAGCAACTGCTGCTGCCACTGCCGCCACAGAGGCCGAAGTGACCCTGCTGCTGAGACCCCTGAGCCCCCCTTCTCCCTTCCCCACTTACCTTGAAGGCTGGAGCAGGCCTTCTGCTGTTGCCGCCGTGGCCTGCAGGGTGGCAGGGAAGGCTGCAGCCGGCTCCACTGCTTCAGCCTCTGCAGCAGTGAATGCTGCCGCTGGCGCTGCCGCCACCCACGCCACTTCAGCCTCTGCAACGGCTGGCAGGGCAGCAGCAAATGCCGCTGCCACTGCCACCTGCACTGCCACTTCGGCCTCTGTGGCAGCCGGCAAAGCAGCAGTGACCTCTGCCCGTGCCGCCACAGAGGCCGAAGTGATGGCTGGCAGGGTGGCAGCAAATACTGCCACCGCTGCTGTTGCCCACACCGCCGCTGAGGCTGAAGCAGCAGCCGGCAGGGCGGCAGTGAATGCCCATGCTGCCACTGCCCACGCCACCGCCATAAGACTGCCCCATGTAAGTGAGGTGGTGGTGGGAGGGCAGGAGGCTGGGCACCCTTTAAGGCCTCGGAGCTTCCCAAAGTGATCCGAATTTCTTCGGGAAGCTTTGATTCGGTATTTCCTAATCAGGGCCATCATACTGGCCCCCATTTGGAAATACAAAATCTTTAGAAATCGGGCCCGGTTCAGGTTTTTTCTCTGAACTAGGAACCCAAAGCGCATACCACTCATCCTGAAATGGCAAGCTGTTTCAGGATTTGGATGTTTAAAATGCTTCAGTATGCTCTGTAAAGATTTGGGGATCTTTATGGAGCACACTGAAGCTCAAAGCAGCACTTTTCTTGCTACTTGCAATCAGCAAGAATCGTGTTGCTTTCAAGCTTTCCACCCCACTGCCTTTTTTAATCCAATGGGAGGGGGAGGAGGGAATCCCCTCCCCCCTCCTATTGGGTGAAAAAAGAAGCAGGACGGGAAAACAGTTGAAAGCAACACTTTTTTGTGGCTTGCAGGTGGCAAGAAAAGTGTTCCTTTGAACTGGCTTCCTGCCCAGCCAGCTTTTTTACCCAATGAGAGGGGGAGGGGTTGTAGTGAGTCACCACACACACACACCCATCAGGTAAAAACACTCTGAAGCTTTTGGAAAGCTTTGCTTTGGTATTTCTGAATCGGCTCAGCGATGCTGGGGCTGATTCGGAAATACTGAATCTACTTGAACTCAAATCAGAAACCCGAAGTGCACACCCCTACAACTGATAGGATGTAAGCAACGTAATGGTGAAGTCTGTGGTCCCTAACTGGTTAGTGAAGCATCTGATATCCCCTCCCTACAATACAGTCCTCCTCTCTGAGTAAAAATCCTTTTTGAATAATTCAGTTTTGCATCCTTTGCAAAAAGCTAGGAGACAGAGGGCTCTCTTGTCTTCCTCAGGCAGGTTGTTCCACAGGGTAGGGACCGCCACAGAGAATGTATGTGTATGGGCAGCTGTTGATATCACCGATGTGCAGGGTGGTGCCTTCAGGGACCCTGTTCAGATTAGCAAAGCTGCCATGGAGAAATATAGGGAGAGAGGCAATCCTGTAAATACAGTGGACCAAGTCTGTGAAGAGCTTTGTATGTGATAAACAGTGCCTTGAACTGAGCATGGTAACTGATAGGTGGGCAATGAAGCAACTGCAGGATGCTTCAACATGATATTCATGTTTCCATCCTGCAGTCACTACTTTGGCTGCCTATAGTAAATAGTTGACTGAATAGCAAGACTAGTCAAAGCAGCAGTTCTAGCCACATTTATGGAAGAAAACCTCATTTTTCTGACTAATTATAACTTAGTTCTCTGGACAATGTGACCATCAACTTACTTCCTAGGTACACAGCAACAGAAATAAGTTCATTGATGCAAGTCTGTGCAAATCTTTCTTACCACACATTAGTAGTTTTCTAATGCTTTACCTTGCTTTTCCTTATGTTACAGGAACTGTAGTATTTCCCACAGTTTAGGCAAGGTTTTCTGGATTACAAGAACAAATAACAAAACTATTACTAATAAGCAAAATAAAGATTTATTTGGAAAATATAATTTCAGGCTTATAAGAAACATGAACCAGCATTCTAATTAACTGTTACCAAATTATCTTTAAATAGCATAAGGATTTCTTTTCAGAACATCACAGGATTATAGTCCACAATGGATATAGCAATGTCAGATTTGTTCTGCAGCTTTGAAGAGGTTGTTTCAAGCAGGTTATGTTCATGAAAGCTGAAATGCATTTGTGGAGGTGGGTTAATTAAGAAAAAAATGACAAAAATGGGTATGATGGGGTGTATACAATAATATATGTTAGAGAAAGAGGATAGAACAATCTTTTTCTTCATCTTTCACAATGCAGGAATAAAACTGATTGGTGATTGATTCAAGACAAACTTGTAGCCACAAGATATACTCCTGTCCAATAGTTAACATCTTTTAAAAAGTAGATTATACAAATGTGTGGAGATTCAGTATATCAGGAAATGTTAGGTGGTATGGCTGGATCAAACATTACGGGATGGGAGAGGAGCTACAGTGGTGGAAGGCTGTTGCTTTTGTGTCCTGCTTCTGGGCTTCCCTGGGGCAGCTTTTTTGGCAGCTATTTGAAATGGGATACTGGATCACATGAACCTTGGGTCTGATAGGGCTCCTTTTATATTCTTATAGGATAGGAAGTATAAAAAGGTGTGAGAAACACCACCATGATATGTTTACATGTGGAATCTAATTGCTTCCAGATATAGAAGATGAGAGGATAGGGTATAATGATATTTTGCTTAACTGAAATGATTCGAGAAACTGGCATAGAGTTTCAAGAATTGTCTACTTTGTAGTTTTCAACCATTTTTAGATACTTTGATACTCTAGTGTGTTCGTTACTGTCAGAGAGAAATTAGACCTTTAGCTCTTGTTCTTAAAATAGGTACAGAAATTTGTATGGTTTTTTGAGGTGCAGGAGAACAAACGTGTAGTTAATCTTGTCAGGGCTTGTCGCTGCCACCACTGGGCAGGGCCCCAGCTGGGCCAGCCCTGACATCAGAGGGGTGCCAGGGATACTGCAGGACCCTGCTCTGTGGAAGGAGGGGTGGTATACATCACCCAGATTCCCTCTCAGTCCACTCGCTGGCCTGCTCAACCTGGCCTGCTTACCCTCTGCATCCTCCATCATCTCCTCCTTCCAGAACTCTCCTCCAAGCCTCCACTCTTGCATTGCTCTGCTCGCACTCCACACCATCACTCCTTACTCTCTCGCTCTCGCTCTCGCTCTCGCTCTCGCTCTCGCTCTCGCTCGCTCGCTCTCTCTCTCTCTCTCTCTCTCTCTCTCTCTCTCTCTCACACACACACACACACACACACACACCTCAGAGCTCTTCCTAGCCACCTTATATAGGGTTTCCTTGCCCCGCCCCGCCCTCCTTCTAGGCTTGTTCCCTCTCCTGACTTGGCCCAGCTGTGCCTTCCCTCAGGTGTTTCCCTCCTACCACTAATCCCTTCCTGGCTTCCTTGCCTTGCTGGCAGGGTGGGGTTGAATGCGAGCCATCCCCAGCTGAGGTCTCCTTGGCCTTGCTCACGAGGAGCTGCCCCAGCCGGCTTCTGTGCTGCTGAGCATGCCTGGCCTTGCTCACAAGGAGCTGCCCCGGCCAGCTTCTGGGCTGCCTGCTCCTTGATGCTGGGCGGGGCTACCCATCTCCTCCCCCAGAATGCCTGTGGCAGCTCCACTTGGAGGGACTTGGCTCCTAGCCACTCCTGAGCCAGGCTGCTGTCCTCTAGCCAGGGTGTGGCTCTGGGCTGTAGTGGCTGCTTCTCCTCCTTGGCAGGTAAGGGCTCTGTTTGGGCTGTTGCTGGGTCCCTATTCCCCCTGCCTTGGCCCTTTTCCTCTATCCTGCTTAGCCCCCTCTTTTCCCCCTGGAGGGTGGGACTAGCTGGCTTCTCCCCGCTCCCTCCAGCCTTCTGAGGCTTTGGCCTTTCGCCCCTTCCCCCTGGAGTAGGCAGGTTCTGGCTCTGTTTGCCAGACAGAGCAGTTGAACTGCTGTCTCCAGGCTGCCCCCTGCCGCTGTCTGTCAGCAAGTTTGGGGACTGGGCTGCTGACCCCGGACAAATCTTGCAAAATACAGATTGTGGTTTCAAAAACCAGTTTACCAGCTATTTACAGGACAATGCAAGTTTTTGAAACAAAGATTGTGGAAGGCTCCAATTAAGAATAACAGTGACCAGTGGACTATAAAATCATTTAATTTTCCCACATACAGAGTGGCACCTGCAGTAGGCCCTGTTCAGATGAGTGCAGCTGCCTTGGCAGAGCATAGGGAGTCAGGCGCTTCCACAGATATGAGGGGCCAAGGCCATGAAGGACTCTGTAAGTGATAGCCAAAACCTTGAATTGAGCCCAGTAACTGATGGGCAGCCAATGGTATGACAGCAAAATGGGAGTAACATGCACGCTCCACCTTGCATGCTCCACCTAATAACTAAACAGTGGCATTCTGTGTTAGCTGGAATCTCTTAGCTGACTTTGAGGGGAGGCCTATTTAGAGTGAATTACAGTAGTCCAGTCTTGATGTCCAGTCAAAAGGAAAAAGTTGTTTGGGATGGAGGCAAAGGAAATGAATATTTGGGAAGGAGACTGAGGGGCAATGGTGTTTGTGAGAGGCAGGAAAAGCCCAGTGGGGCTTGACTGCAATTTTCCCTGTGATTTTTGTGGGGGTCCCACTTGTATTATACAATTAGTGAAGTATCTACAAAATTAAACTGTTGTCTGATTCCTTAATTTTTTTAAACGAGAGAACTTTTAAACAAGACTGCCTTCTGAAGTATAAGAAAAATCTTGATGGACCAAACCAAGGATCTGTATGAATCTATACTGGCTGACCAACTGTTTCTAAGAAGCCTAAAAACAGAGCTGATGAAGATATTATAATTTAAAATATTACTGAGTTTTAGAAGAGGGTGCCCCCCTTGAGTCTGTTACTCATCTTAAAAAAACAGGATATTGACATTTGAAAATCCATGGATTCTCAAATCAACATGAACTGGCTTGCTATCTATGCATATAGCTGAGGAGAATACCATTTCCATAATGCCCAGCCACTGTGGTTACATTGCCAGTGCAAAGCCATGAGACTGCCTAAGACTTGCCATAACAAAGGAAGGTGAAGGAATGTAAGTGTATAATTTTTGCCAGGATGATATAGTAGTTTTGAGTCCTTTGTACCAACAATGACATTGAGCATGTAAAGGAGCCTGGTGCTTCCATGGACTGTGGTATTTTGGCACTTAGGGCCTCCCATCTCATTGCCTACTGGTACCTCAGGTGCTGGCAGAAGGAAGGGGAGCAGTTGTACCGGTGTGCTTATGTCACTTCCAGTTTTTGCAAACTGCTAGCATCTGCCATGTCATTTCAGGTTTTCCATTTTTCCCAACCAAAAAGACTGAGAACCACTGGGTTAAGATAATCTGGAAAACATGAGGCACCTCCTCCCTCCCAGATTTTGAAGAACAAAAATATAATGGAAAGGTTGCATACATTATATACATTATTATAAAAGGAATCCATATTCCTGCTTTGTACTTGCCATTACAAAATGCTATGTTTTGTTAAACTGAACATTATTTTAGATATATATTTTGTATGACTAATTCTGAATGATAACTCATGCATAACATGCCTGGTCCTTGAACATTCCCTTATAGGCCAAATTTACTTAGAAAACCATTATCATTGACTTCGCCTGGAGTTTGGTTCGTGGTAAGCTTAGAATCCTTTTCTATGGAAAGGAAGATAAAAATATTCTTTCAGATTTTCAAGGAGTCAGCAGCTGTCAGACTCAGTAGTAGGAATATGTAGCTCTTTTTGAATGTACACTATGAATTTTTTCATGAATCCATAACTACTGTAAAAGTATACAATCTGATTTCTGCCACAAAAACTGACATCAAGAGAATAAATGATCTGTCCTTCGTTCCTGGATTCAGAATTTGAAAAGCGGCAGAATATATGTCATGACACAGGCATGCATTACCAGTGGCATGTTTCAGATAAGTTTTGATCTAAAGGCATTCTGCATCACTTTGGCCTCTGCTAATGATAAAGTCTTTTATTGGCCCAACAAGTATGGGCTCAATTTTGTGCTACAAGAATCTCTTGTGTAGTTATTTAGTGATGCTAATGAGGTGATAATTGTAGTCATATTGATCTTAAGATCATTTACTTTGTTCTAATAATAGAAAGAGCCTATTAAATAGAAACACTGTACAGCCTCTCTCAGCAGATGCATAATTATGCGACACACAAAATTGCCATAGAATGTATTTCCGTGGACCATCCTTACTTGTTCTATGTAATGTATCATTCCTGCTTATGAGCAGATATAATTTCTCAGCATTTAGGTTCAACTCCATAACGGTAAAGGAGATTTCTCTAGGAAGCTGGTCCACATTTTAGCAGTGTTCTTTTAAATTGTAGAAGTGTATCAGATCTAGTGTGCTGAAAAGACATGTGATGCAGTAATTGCTTGGGAAAAATGTGCAGAGAATACAGATGGGTAATGGTGTATAGAATCAGACAGTGACTGCATTTTAAAATAGATAAAATTAAGGTTAGTCACATGGTTTTTGGAATCAAATTGCTGAACAACATTATTCACACAATGCCTGAGTTGGAAAGTCAATAAATATTGTTTTCATATATTCATATTGAAAAAGCAGAGATAGAACTTAATATAATGCTTCTGTTTGAATACAGACAAAGTAGACCACCATATTATTTGAATGACGTTTCAGAAGATAACATATTGCAGTTGATCTAGAACTGTGTATGTACGTATTCGTTTTGAGTATATTTACTTTATCCATCTGTCCAGATCAAAAGATATCATTAGTCAACTAGTTGAAATTTAGCACAGTCATATACTTAATATCACTAGGAATATTCCAAGATAAGCAATGACATCTGGTCACCATCTAAATGTTCTGCAGTAAATAGACTCAATGATATATTGTCTTTCAATGGCATCAACTCAGATTTTGTCCAATTAATCGAATAACCAGAGAAATCACAAAAAAATTAATCTTGTTCTTTAATACAAGAATGGAAGACTATGGTTCTGAGATAACAGTAAAAGATCACCTGTAAAAAGAATTGTGTGTGAACGTAGAAAACACAAGTGCCTTACCAGTTTTGTGTAAGTAAACAAGTTACTACCTTAGTGTTGAACCTGCAGCAAGGCCATCATTTTATGGTTTTATTCTATCACAGTACAATCACTCAGTGCACTTCTGGATGCTTATATGTGTGAATTCAGTTATCACAGAATGCCCTTCAAAGCATGGGAAACTTCACCTGGCTTGGGCACATAAAGAACTGATAAACTGATAGTTCTTTCATAGTTCTACGGGTAGAGGAACATGGTGTAATGACTAGGTGTAATAATTTCTCTGGCTAATTGCAGTAATCAATGAGATCCTGGGTTTTTAAGTAATTGTGCAGCCCATGAGGGCTGAGGTGAGTCCCTTCATATCTTCCAGAGTGGATTGAACAAGTTTATACCGGAAGGCCTTTGAATGATGATGTATGATGATTTAATGATTGCTGCTTGGGATATAAACTCAGCACACTCATTAAATGGGCTTTGACAATCTCAGTTTATTTGATGCATTGTGTTTAACCTGAATCTGTGCCATTAATTATATAACAGAATGTCATATTTCTTTCACTGAAAATTATTTTACAACTAATATAATTATATGATTCAAAATCATGAAAATAAAGTGGGAAAGATGTAATAATATTTTGTCTAACATGAAGATCACAATCCTTCAGGCCTAGAATGTTGAAAATGACTGTTGCAGCTACAAAAATACAAGTTTGACATCTTTTGATATTCTGAATGTCAAAACTGGCATGTATTCAACATCATTTTGAAGACTTAATGGCACTTAACTCTTTGTTAGCATGTGTGAATTTCAACCAGTCTTTCCTTTCTCTGCAAAACCCCATTTTCTCCCCTATGATATATCTGAGGGACAACTGATACTGTCAGTCCTTGGCAGGTAGAATCCCCCAGTTCTCCACAGCAAACACGCAGGTGTATTGGTTGAAATAACTTTATTAGAGATTCAGCAAGTTCAAGGTGCTCAGACAAGTGCATTGGCAGAAGTGATGCAACTGTCATGTTTGCCTTGCATCCATGTCATTGTTGTGTTATATGCCATCAGTGTGTTCTGACTTTTATACTGAGAATGATGTAGACAAATCTACTATTGTAGTCTACTGCATATTACACTGCATTTTATATTATAATACTGTATCTTATGCATTTTATGAGAAGACTCCTGAAGGTGTCCAAACTGCTATTAATAATTACTAAAGGATCTGGCAAGCTCTCCTTTATCTCTAAGAAATATGCGTTTTCATTTTGTGTAGCCTTGGCTAAGAGCATGCAGCTGGGTACTGACATGTATCTGTTTCACAGAATGGAAGATTCCACTGTGCACCTTATCTCAGACTAAACTGCTTTTTGTTCCCATGTAACTTTTTAGGCTTTCGCGCCTAAATGCAAAGGGACGGGAGAACGTCCCTCTATATCAGTAGTCCTATTGTTTGCCTAATTACTTCTGTCAACTGTTACCTATGAGTGAATACCTGAACTGTATGGATCCCTAACAAAATCCTTCAACCAATGCACCTGCCTGCTTGCTGTGAGGGACTTGGGGATCTAATTGCCAGGGACTGACACCCTAGGATACCTTATTTGGAAATAAGTGCAGTCTGACCACGTGTTGCATAAAGAGGGAGGCTAGTCTTTTTGTGGTTGGAATTTTAGCGCATGGAATGAAATGCGTTTGCTTAGAGAGCAAATCAATCACCACTAAAATTACAGTTTTTCCCTTGCAGGGTCCATTTTTAATCCATGTCCTGATATTCTGTATCCCAAAAAATCCAATTCCTCTTTGTGGAATTCACATTTGGACAGTTTTATCGGCAGGTGGTTGTCCCTCAGGGTTTTTAATACCCGCTGTACTAGTTTTACATGGGACTCATAATCCTGGGAATAAATCAACATGTCATCCAAGTAAACAACCACACCCTTGTACAGGTATTTGTGTAATACCTTAATTAAATTCATAAAAAACCCTAGTGCCCCTTGTAATCCGAATGGCATGACTTTATATTCAAATTGTCCCAAAGGAGTGTTAAAAGCAGTTTTCCATTCATCTCCTTCCATTATCCTTACTTGGAAGTACACATCTCTTAAATCCAGTTTAGAGAAGATGTCCCCTTGGGACCACTCCCCACCACTCCCAGCAAATCTCGGATGAAGGGGAGGGGGTAAGTGTTGGACATGGAGACAGTATTAATCCCTCTATAATCAGTACAGAGTCTCAAACCTCCATCTTTCTTTTTTTGAAACAACACCGGTGCAGCATGAGGGGAACTAGCCAGGTGGATGAATCCTCGTGCCAAATTTTTGTCAATGAACTTAAGAAATTCCTCTCGTTACCCTGGGCTCATTGAATATAGTTTTCCTTTTGGAAGCTTTTGCTCCTGGATCAGTTCTATAGCACAGTCAGTGGCCCTATGGGGGGGGGAGTTCATTAGCTTCCTTCTCATCAAATATTTGATCCAAGTCTTGGTATTCAAGGGGAATTTGTTCTATCTCTTCCTGAGTTAGCAGGGTGCTCTCGGGGAGGCGGGGTGTGCCTGGCCTCCACGTCGACTTCTAAACATGATCTCGGCATCCCCCTCAAGAAATGTAGCACTCCCATTTTCCACTTCACAAACGGGTCATGTTCCCATAACCACCATATCCCCAACACCAAAGGGAACTTCGTGGCCTCAATCACAACAACAGTTCTGGCTTCCCAGTGGTTCCTCATCCTGACTAGGACAAATTCATTTTCCACGTTAGCTGGGTCCCCTTTCATTCAAGACCCATCCATCTCTTCAAACACAATGGGATGGTCTAATTTACATACATTCAGTCCCAACCTGGTGACTAGGGCCAGAGCAATTAAGTCCTGAGTGCATCCAGAATCAAAGCCCACACTCGAATGTGAGTCCCCCTCTGAGAGTTAACTAAAGTCACTGGCATGTACGATAAGGCTCCTTTTTGTCTCACCTTTTGAGGTTCTGGTTCCTTTGTGACCTGTCGGTGGGGCCTCCCTACGACAGGTCGCTGGTGTTTCCCACCAGCGGGGTGGGAGTCTCCTCCTCCTCCGAGGGATCTCCGCTTGACCCCTCCAAACTCTCTGCTGCTTTCAGCCCAGTGGCCGCTTCTTTTCTTGGGGGCTTTTTTAGACTGTTTGCCCGTCAGGGCTGCTGCTTTCTTCATCATCCAGTTCCTATCCACAGGTTCTCTTCATCCTCCTGGGCATTTGGCGGTGAAACACCCCACTCCCCCGCACTGTAAGCATAGGCCCTTCTTAATTTGGATGGCCCGCTCCGTGTCCAGGGAGCAGTGGTTGAGGGCTCTCCTTTCTTTTCCTCCTCCAAAGAGGGGTTTCTTGGTTGTCCCCTGGTGCTGCATCTTCAGTAGCTTTACTGCTTGCTCCTGGTTCTCTGCCTCGCAAGCGAGCTGGATTCATCTTAGCAAGGTTCTGGGATCATCTTGCACCAAGGCCTTGGCCACTAGATCAGGGTTTAGTCCAGCCCAGAAAAATTCAATTTTGATTCCCTCTATCCAGCCATGCATGTTTGCTGCATACTGCCTGAAGTCCGCAGCATATTCACACACGGGCCAACTTCCCTGTTGCATCCTCTTCATTTTGGTTCTTACCCGGTTCTCTTCTAGCGGGTCCTCGAATTGAGCCCATAGTGCCCGTATAAATGTATCAAGACTTTGCAGTTCTAGGGCCTGGGCCTCGTATAGGGTGACATACCACTTAGCCACTGAACCACCTACTCTGGACCCCAGGTGGTTTATTCGGCTGTGCTCATTCGGAAAGGTATAGCCCCACTCTTGGAAGAACTCCAAAGCTTGCACTATGAAGAATCCCAACTCTTCAGGCTGTCCCTTGAACCATGCATCCAGTTTGCACCACCCTGGCTGAGGTGGCATAGTGGAAGGGACCCCTTGTGGGGCGGCTGGCAATCCAGGCAGTGGTAAAACCGGGAGAAGGGGTTGTGGCTGCGGCGGCAGCCGGTGTGGCCTGACTGGCACCCCCTATCGGCTGTGGTGGTTTTATGGGCGGCCCGGCCAGCACCCCTCCTTGTGGTTGCAGGGGCAGCCTGACCGGCACCCCTCCTGGTTGCTGCAACAGTTGTAGGGGTGGCCCAGCTGGCACCCCTCCTCATGGTTGCAGGGGTGGCCTGATCAGCATCCCTCCTCACGACTATGGAGCCGGGGGCCCCATAAAAGGTTGAAGGAGGGGTTGAAATCCTCTTGGCCCCCCTGCCGTTCCCGGAGTGGTGGGGCACTTGGTCCTTCTTGGGGTAGAGGACCAATAGAGGGTAGTCCCATTGGCCTCACAGGCCCTCCCTGTGGAGGAGGGGGAAGGGGATGTTGTGGCCTGAGTTGTCCCCCCGAAAGACCCCCCCCAGTCCATCTCCATTGGGCCCAGGATCCATGGTTGCATCAGCCATCAGCAGGCAATGCATCACTTCTTGTAATCCTTTCATCACTTGCACCACTTCCCTTTTCAGATCTCTCATCTCCCCCCATATGGCCTGCAAGTGCTCATAGTTAGTCTCTCGGGTGTCCTCATCCCCTACTGGGATGTGGCCCTTTTGCTCCTCCTCGGGCTCCCTCTAACATTGAGGGTTTCGTTTGGTTGAGGGTGAGCTCCTCATCTTGCATTGCATCCGATCCGAGGAGCTCTTCCAGTTCAGACATACTGCGGCTGAAGATCATCTCTCGCCTTCGCATCTTCTCCTCTCAGGTCAGTTGGCCCATCGACCTTCAGGGCACCCACTCCTGCGGTGTGGTTACAAGCCAGTTCCAATGCATAGCCCCCCTTTTAGGGATCACTCCAAGTTCTCCTCCATCATTGCTGAGCTGTATGGGCGGCTCCATTGAAGAGTTCCTGGCTGCCTCATTGCCCACGCTCTGTTCCAGTTCCAGATTGATTAGTTGTCCCTCTGGTGACTCCAAAGTTCCCTGGTCTGACTCGTATGACATGGTGCCAGTAGTCCGTTGTCAGAGCTTTGGGTCCAGGGGATGTTAGGGACTTCTGCCAAAATGTCAGTCCTTGGCAGGTAGAATCCCCCAGTTCTCCACAGCAAACACACAGGTATATTGGTTGAAGTAACTTTATTAGAAATTCAGCAAGTTCAAGGTGCTCAGACAAGTGCATTGGCAGAAGTGACGTAACGGGTTGGTGATGTTAGTTATAGGGAACGTTCCTGCCATCAGGATAAGGGCCATTTGGGCACGAAAGAGCCAGGGGGGTTGCCAAGGAGAAGCTAGGGTTAGACTAGACAGAACAAAGAATGAAATCATCTGAGTTCCCAAGAAAGATACACTTTGAGGTGGCCCCAAGCAGCATTCATAAACACTTCTAGAAGCAGCAGGGAAAGAGAAAGTAAATACTTGAGAGATAACCTACTGCCTTAATATCAATAAGAAACTTCTCATGCCCTCAGAGGACCAGTACAGAACACAGAATGCATTCATGGAAGATAAGCAGACTGAATACATTCATGGCACATATGCAGGCAGGCATATATGACAGATACCTAGGACAAAAATAAGTGGAAGTAGGCTGCAGCAGGTTAGGGAAGCTGGAAAGTTGAGTACATGCCACTACCTTTCTGGGGCAGGAGGAAGAAAACTAAAAGAGAGAGAGAAGTAGTTTATGTTAAGAATTTAATAAATAATCATAGCACAGAATACTAATTAGAAAGATTGTTTTTGTCTGCCTTTCTCACTAAGACCCAAGGCGGACTACACAGTACAAGTGAAATACAATATAATCAATAGCTAGGACATTCACTGAGCAAAATACAGTATTGAACAACAGTTAGAACATTCAGTGAGAAAATATAGTAAGGAATGGTAGCAGAAAATTTGAAACAAACATAATGCCAAGGAGAGAGATGAAATCTTTCAGAAATAATGTGTAACTAGTTAACATGGCATGTTTAGCCATTTGGAAACTCCCTAGTAGGAGAATATCTACATAAGCAGACACCATCCAATGGTGTAGTCTATAGCCCTGTCCCTGCCATACCATCTCTCTGAGCTCTGACCCTATAACCTGGGTAGAAAGCCCTCTTGGATAATTCAGTTTTGCATAGCTTGCGGAAAGCCAGGAGGGTGGGAGCTTTCCTGACCTCAGGCAGGTCATTCTGTAAGGTGAGGGCTACCACAGAGAAAGCATGTGTGCGGAGGATAGCTGTATCTTCCTGTTGGGATGCCCAAGAAGAATAGCATGAATAGGCCCCTAAAACAACTCAGATCAACCATAGAACAGTCCTAATTTTAAATTAAACCTATTTCTTTGTGGGGAGGAGGTATAATGTAGTGAAGAAGATTCCCAGTTGGACCCACAAACAAGTCTCAGTGGTTTTACCACATTTTCACTGCCTAGCCTGTAGTTCCATATATGGACTGTTGAAATATTCTGTCATCCCCCATTTCAGCTAAACTGCTCTTCCTTACTCTGCTACTTTTCTACATGTGCACTGGACCTTTTCCCATAGGATGAGAATAAGAACAGTTGAGCGAGAGAGAGTAGCTGTCTATAAAAAAATTTTCTGTTCTTCATTTGAGTAGTTCAGGACAGCATATGTAGTTTTCCATACCCTTGTTTTATACTCATAACAGCTTAGTGAGATAGGTTAGGCTGAGGAATAGTTACTAGTCACCCAGTTTGCTTCATGGCTGTGTATGCCCAGTCCTAATCTTTCTACTGCACCACACTCCATACTGGTTGTGACTTTTGTAGTTCAGTGTGCATATTTATTTTTATTAAAGCTGATTGCTACCTTGGGGTCAGGTAGCAATTTTCCCCAGGCCAGTTTGGCTAGGGATCCTGATGGTGTTTTGCCATCTTCTGGGCATGGAGCAGGAGTCACTGGGGATGTGGAAAGGGGAAGTAGTTGTGAGTTTCCTGCATTGTGCAGGGTGTTAGACTAGATGACTCTAGAGGTCCCTTCCAACCCTATGATTCTATGATTCTAAGTTTTAAAGTGGTTATTTACTGGTGACTAAAAGGCATTCTGTACATACTCAGATGAACACATTCTGTTACATTGATGAGTTCTAGAAAGATGGCTCGCAATGATTAAAACAGAAACCACACTATAAGTGGTTGCTGACTTTCTCCTTTCCCATGGCCCCATTTAATTCTGAGACAAATTTACTACTGCACATTTTTATTCCAGTGTTCTCACATTACTGTTGATTTCAAAGAGAGGAAACAAACAAGAAAGAAAAAAATCTAGATTAGATTAGATGAGAATTAGGGTTGCCAAACTGAGCATAGCAATTGGTGGGAAGGCTGGAATTGAGGATAAGGTGGCATGCATGTTACACTACATCACTTCCAGGTATAACCAGTGATAGAGGGTAGCTCTAGGAATCTCCAGAAACATGATGGTTTTTCTAGAACTACCCTTTGTCACTTCCGGGTTGTACCAGAAGAGATGTAGCAATGTCAGTGATGTTGCCTGGCAAGCTTAATGAGAATTAATCTGGACTCAGGACAAAAGCACCTGAACCACCTAGCTGCTTCCTGCACTGTCATACTTTCCCGAGCAATTGGGTTAAAAATACCTTGCTTGTTTTCCTTTTTATCTTATCTAGAAGGACTACATGCTTATTTTAAAAGAACTGCTTGAAATTCAGAGTGTATTTTGAACGAAGCCCTGCATCTACATGCCCCTACAGCTATGGTTCTGCTTTAAAGTGACAAACAGCAGATTATTATAACATTTCTCACCTTACAGTAAACCTGCCTATGTCCCTTTTTATTTTCCTTCTTACCCAGTCAAGCCCAGCAAGGTTCATAATTTCTCACAATAACTTCTCAAAGCCAATTTCCACCTAAGATAGATTAGCCTCAAGAAATAAATTTAGAAGGATCAGCATTTCAAGGCTGGATTCTTGCCAAGATTGGGCTCACCAAGGTATATTAACAACCAAGAAGGGAAAAGCTGATCCTCTGAGGCCAGCCATCTGCCATCCAATTGCCAGTGGTGTTTCCTCCAAGTCTTCTAACTGATACCACACTTCCAGGAATTCAGGGCTCCCCACAGAGTCCTAAAATATGTGCTTGGCAACAATACATAACAATGAAAGCTGGATTTTCTGTCCACCCTGGAAGCATAGTTCTAGCGTTTTGCATGCTTGCCACAAATGATAATTCAACAAGATAAGAGGGAACTTGGTCTTCATTTCATTTTCTTGCCACAAGTGTTGGAAGACCTGAAGTTTGATCCTGCAGTCATTTTATGGGAGCAATGCGGGACTGAAGCACTCAGTCCCAACTCCAGGTTGGGAAATTCATAGAGATTTTGAGGGTGAAGCTGATGGATATAGATTTGAAGAAAAGGATTTTATATATTACTTTTATATATCACTTATATACCTTGCACTTTTTTCCTACGCTCAGGAGCAAATGTAGTACTTGTAATGCAACCTGTAAGAATATGACACTTGAAACAAGAAGATCAAGAGAAGTATGCTGAAACTCTGCAAGAACTGAGAACTAATAATATACTGCTTGTAGAGCTGCACTTATATGAAGTATTATGCATATGTTATATTATTCTATAAGATTCCAAAAGGAACCAGTTCCAGAGAGCTTTTTGTAGAAAACTGATTTGATGCAGCAAGCTGGTTTTGGGCTCCTGTGGCCTATTTTCCTTAAGGCCGAGAAGGAAGTGGAGGAAAGGGCACAGAGGAAAATAAAACATCCCTTCTTACCAACAGACTTCAGTTATCACAGGGTACCAAGGTTGCCAGATTGAGACGCATTGGCGCTATTATGCCCAGAAGAAAGTAGGTGAGAGGTTAGAGGATGTCCTTCTAAATTGAGGACAAGATAAGGGGATGGCAGGATTTGGAATTCTCCCAAGTAGAAGCGCCAACCCAGAATTGCATCTTCAAATCAGAACTAACCCTAGATACTTTACGAGCCAATAAGATAAAAGATATTAGAATATTGTTATGATTATCTGAAAGTATTAATTGTTTGACGCCTCTATTGTAAGGGGTTGAGCCTTTACACACAAGGAGACCATCTACTTCTGTGTAAGAAAAAGGGCTCATCCACTGGGTAAATAAAAAATATCTGTTTTGCTTCATTTCAAGAAGGACTCCTGGATTTTATTTTAACTTTTATTGTGGTTGGTCAGAAAAGGGAAAACGACCTACAAAGGTGCAAATTTTGTACGTAACAGTTGGGGGCTCGTTCCTTAGCTGTGCCATCTACTCCAGAGGAGTCGTCCCTCGTAGGGACTTCAATGGGCCACAAGACCGTGCACGGCAACCCAGATTTTGGGTAAACGAGTGGAAGTTGGTGCCTAGCAGAGGGGCGGCGACTCAAGGAGAGGAGGTGAATCGCAGCAAGAACCTGCCGGGGTCCTCGTAAAGGGAAGCAAAAGAGAAAGTGTGAGCACGCATGAGGACTAAGGTAAAAGGCGCTCCCTCCTTGGGCAGCATTATGTAAGACCTTGATAAGTCCCAGTAGGTGGGCAAGGGCGTTATTTGACGCGAGGAGGGGAAAGTGGGATCCCACATATATGTTTAAAAGAAAACACGGTAAAGCCTAGGTGTGTGTGTGTGATAAATTGGCGCAAATGAGGGGGTGCGTCTTGTGGCCGGATATTGCCAAGAAGGGCACGGCCAAGTGCTCAGGGGAGCTGAGCTGTGCAAAGATAGTTTGCGGGCGGCTCTGTAGGAGCGCGATTAGTAGCTGGCATAAACCCAAAAGGGTGAGTGCGGGGCTTAGTGGAGACCGCAAGGGAGAGAGACTCACGGGAACGGGTCAAAAGTTTAAGTGCGCTTCTGACAAGGCGGAAGCGAGTGGCTTGTGAGTGAGAGTGAGCCAGGGAAATGTTGGTGTAAACCGCGGGGAAGGGGCCACCGCTTCTGTGTGGGGAAGAGCCTAAAACGTAGGCTGGGCTTACAGGAGCGAGGAAGAGTGAGCGACTCGCGGGTGTGAAAAGATATTGAGGTTTCCCACACCAACTGCCTGTGGGAGTGCCAGACCCGGCAACAGTGGGATTTGGCAGGAACGTGAGCACCACGGCAGTGTGGTGATGTGTGGTGTTGCGTAGACGTGGCTGAGTTTTTGGGAGGAGCGAGAGAGGAATGCTGGGTTGGGGGAAAGGAGGGACGTCAGCATAGACTACATCCTTCAAAACAGCCATTTTCTCCAGGTGAATTGAGATCTATAGCCTGGAGATCAGTTGTAATTCCAGGGGATCTCCAGCCACCTCCTGAAGGTTATGCAAACACACTAAAGGAAACCCTCACTAGAAGGAACACAAAAGATGTATATACACAGCATATGCACAGAATTCACAGAACCCAGAGACAGTGCTTGTAATGATTCCAAGTAAATGGGTGCATGTGTCTTTAAATGCTTGGTTTGAGCTGGGTGGAGAGTGGGGGTGAGAGAGGGAAGAGTGAGTGATGTGATTGGTTGATGACTGGGAGTGTGGGCGGAGTGAATGCAGTTTGAGACTGAGAGGAGAGAGAAAGGTTTTTAGTCAGAAGAAAGCAGGCTAGCTGTGTGCTGCCTGAGTATGCTGAAGTATTTATGAGAGAAATATAACCTGTGTGGAACCTGAACTGAGCATGTTTATGAAAGAACACTCAGTCAGGGAAAGAGAGGCCAGCTGTGTGCTGCCTGAGCAGGCTTAATATTTCTGTGAATGAGAGTCAGAGAAAGAGAGGCTAGCTGTGTGCTGCCTATATTTGAAGTATTTGTGAGAGAACTATTGAGTCTACTGAAGGAGGCTGTGTGTGAAGCCTTAGAAGAGATCTGCATGAATGAGTTTATAGGAAGTAACTTTAAGAACTAAGAACTACTTTTATGAAACCAATACGCTTCTTGAAAAATAAACATTTATTTTGTTTTGTTATATCCCAGTGTAGCAGTCATTGCTATATCCCATTCATATCCTCAGGGCCACATAGAACCACGAAGGAGCCTGACGCTTAAACACGTTACCAAAGGGGAAATTTGAATAAAATATTTTGGAATAATATATTCCTGGTGCAGCAAACTACCCAGAGGGTGTAAGGGGAAGATTAAAATAAAAATCTACCCCAAAGAAAGTACAGGTCATAACAGTGCTAGTTCAAATTAGAGGAGTAGTGATGGGGTTGTGCCGGTGCCCTGAGCATCTCCAACCTCTTCATGGCGCATTGGGAGGAACGGTATATCTGTAATCAGTGTAACCCATTCCACGCCAATATAGTTTTGTTCAGACGATTTATATATGATCTCTTTTTTGTATTTAAGGGTCCCCAGCTGGTTCAAGAATTATGTGAATGGCTCAATACGGTGGATGTAAATATCCAGTATACTCAGAATTTTCATCTGGATCAAATTATTTTCCTAGATGTGCTAGTGTACAGGAATCAGGGTAACATCTTACATATTCAGCCACACAAGAAACAGATCGTAATTCTTATCTGGATTTTAGATCATTTCATCCTAGACACTTATGACATAATATACCATATGGTCAACTGCTTAGGATTAAAAGGAATTCCTCAGATGTGTTAGATTTTCAGAGGAAGAGTCTTGAGATGGAAAGAACTTTTGAGCAGAGGGGATACCCTAGAGGAGTTGTAGCATCAGCAAAGAAAAGGGCTACCTTGGTTTCTAGAGAGACCCTATTTAAATCTAGACAGAGGCCCAGGGGAGATAGAGTGAGATGGGCTATGGAATACACCCCATTATCCAATTCCATCAAAAGGATTATTTTGTGCCACCAGTCACTGCTTACAGAGATCAAGGGCTGTGAGAACAATCCAACTATTGGTTACAGAAGGATCAGCAGTATTAAGGACTTGTTGGTTCATTCTGATATGCCTGTTAATACAGGACAAAGGGTTTTCCCTAGGGGCAACTTTAAATGTGGATGCTGTGGGATTTGCCCATTGATAGTTGAGGGTGATCATACAGATTTTACATGTCCTACCAAGAAGTTACATGTTAATCATTTTGCAACATGTCAACGGTGGGGCTGGTATACTTGATTATATGCCCGTGCCAAAAGTTGTATGTAGGTAGTACAATCAGATCCCTTCATACTCGCATTTTGGAACATCAGTCTAGAATTAGAAATGGTGTGCTAGAGGCTTCCCTTGTAGAACACTTCCTGGAACTACAACATAGGGAACAGGATATAAAAGTAGCAGCCCTATTTGTAGCTCTGAAAGGAATCCATCGGGACACACATAAGCCTTTGCTACAGAGAGAAGTGCAATGGATTCATGCACTAGGCACTTTAAAACCATGTAGCTTAAACAATGAATTGTCTTTGAGTTGTTTTTTGTGAATAGTACATTGTGTGCTTTAAACAATAAGGTCCCTTTAAATGTATATTACTAGTTAATTGAGAGACGGTGTCAGGTCTGCAATCCACAGTACTGCCATATTGCTTTCTCACTACTGTTATGCTGTACTTTTCCAGTGTTATTTTGTATACAGGTTCACAGGAACAGATGTGGTTCCCAAGACAGCCTTATCTCAAAAGAGACTCACAGAGACCTTGGAGTCATAATTTTCACATTCCCTAATGTGTCTATACTAACTGGGAATAGGGAGAGGATGGAAAGGAGGGTTTGATACACTGTGCAAGGCACTAACACGTCATTCTCAACAAAAGCATTGTGTTCAGCCAGATGTTTTTGTAGCCTTTGGATATCTATGGACACTTGTACATTGAACATATGCTCTTCCAATAAAAAAACCTTTGACTCAAGAGATGTGGATTTCTTGCTGCAAGGGCTGAGAGATGAAATCAAAGTAACTTGAACTTCATAGACTGACATTTTATTGAGAATCCTCTATTGCTCCCTAAACCTACACCCTGGAAAGATGGCTACCGGTTACACACTGATGGAAGCACCTGCTCCGGACAGGTGGAAGGGGAGACCCCATTTTTACATGATGTCAGGAGTTTTCAACCAACTCCGGAGGGAGACGTATCATGGACTGAGCTGGGAGCCAGACCGCGGAGTTGAGTTTCCCATATGACTTGGACGTCCATACCTATACCGCGACAGTGGGGACCCAGGCCCAGAGAGGGCAGAGAAAGGCGCTGGGGGACTACGTTCACGCATCCCTCTGGATTTAACCTCCAGGATCCACAACTGTCAACTATCACGGAAGCGCCTGGGACAGGCACTAGCGGGGATCTGGTGTGGGAAGCTCTCCAAGCTGCCACGGCTGCTAACACCGCCAGATTTAACGAGTTCCCCCCACTCGTCTGGGATGAGGCGGCTCTGGGTTTTGTGGAGGCGCCAGCAATGGCTGCGGGGACGGGTGAGGACTGGTCAATTCCTTGCCGTGAACTACAGAGCTGGGATGACCTCAATGTAGGGTTGATAGATGATGTACCTGAATTGCCAGGGGATCGTTGGAACATCCTCATGGAGAAAGTTCAGCTGATGCACTACAAAATGTTAGCGGTAACCGGCCTTACCAAAGGCTGGGTGGACAGTGTATCAGGTGTACAGTGCCCCTTCATCCCGCTAGAAGCAGCAGGCCAGCAGGCCCTGGAAAGTGGGGTGAGTGCAGCGCAATCGGCGCCGCAGGAATTACAAGGAGAGGAGGACCGAGTGCCATGGGATGTACTAGGAGAGGAGGACCGAGTGGAAGGGTCCCTTGGATCTATGTCCTCGACGTCCAGTTACCACGATACGTTGGCCTCCCCAACAAGAGGGCATCAGGAGGTGGGACTGCAGACCACCCCAACCCTGGGAGCAGGGCTAATACCTGGATTCTCAGTTGAGGAACTGGAACGTGCCCCAAAGATGCAGCAAGCATGGGAGGAAGAACTACGCAGAAATGCTGAGAGGGCCGCAGCAGAGGGGAGAATGAGGGCCGATAATGCTCAATATGCCGCCTTGGAAGCCCAAGTCGAGGCAATGAGAGGGGAGTTAGCCCAGGCGGCCCAAGTGATGGAACTTATGCTGGCACAACCTGCTGGACCACCCGTTCTGCCTCCGGTGTTACCCCCACTGCCTCCGCTTGTATCAGTGGGGCCGCCAGCGAGGATGCCTGGCATTCCAGCCCCAAGAGGAGCAGGGACTACTAGGCCTAGCGACGGGAGAAGAGGAGCCACTTCGCAAGTTCGGCAAATGGCCACTCCTCCAGTGCCCTACCCTGCAAGACCGGAGAATCAATTCCCAGTTGCTCCCCCAGGCCCACAACCCCTCCCATGCCAGGGACCTGTGCCCCAGCCAGCCCCGTGCGCTCCACCAGCACCAGGACAAGTACCAGCAAATGCCACTCCGCAGTGCCCACAGCGCCCCCACCCGTCCTGAATCTCATTCCAGTTGGAAGGCCAGTAGAAGACCGAGCGCGGGGAGGGGAAGTGCTGTTGGGTTGGATTAAGCTAGAAGCAATGTTTGACAGAGAACCCAGAAAATTAGCATTTTTCATTGCGCAAGCGTTACAGTTCTTTAACGAGTGGGGACACTTATTTCCTATATAACAAAGTAGAGTCATCCACTTGGCCTCCAGGTTGGAGGGGATAGCAGCGGAATGGTACGTTACTCTCTATGACATGGGGGCACCGGAACTGTGGGATTTACAAGCCTTCATAGCAGCCTTAAGAGCCCAATATGAAGATCCCCTGGAAAGCGAGAGGGCTCGCATGGAGCTCAGAGCAATTCGGCAAGTCTCCCAATCAGTCAGGGAATATGCAGCTAAATTCCACCAGTTAGCAACTAAGTGCCCCAACTATGAGGGAGTGAAAATCGAATTATTTTGTAATGGCATGAACCCAGAATTGTTGGACAGGGTCTGATGCAAGATGACCCACCTACACTTCTGGGATGGATTCAATTGGCATGTGAGGTCGAAAATCGTACACAGGTAGTCCGCCTAGTAAAGCACCACCATCTCAAGGGTACGAGGAGACCTACCCCTACCCCTGGGAGAGGGCACAGAGTGCAAGGAGGCCCAGGACTAACTTGAGGAACTCCGGATAACAGGTGGAGGCAAGGCCTGTGCTTGCAGTGTGGGAAAGGTGGACATTTCACAGCCCAGTGCTCTCTCCGAGCTCCAGCGGAACAACCTCCACAAAGGCCGACCCCTGCCCCGCATACGGGCAGGGTGGATCGCAAACCTCCAGCGCAGAGGGGAAGATCGGAACCTGGCCTAGAAGCGGAGGAAATATTTGGAGATAATGCCTACCCCGGCCCAGAATCCTCACAGTCAGGAAATGAAGGAGATCTGTCATGAAGAGGCCCCAACGACAGATGGAAAATAAAACCACCTGTGGTGAGGTGAGAGAAAGGGGGGCCATACTGTTTATGCCTGTTTAACTGGTAAACCCAAAACGTAGGACACATGTACGAGTACAAGCCCTTATAGACTTGGGATGTTCTAAGCATATTATATCGCCAACTTTAGTAAATGGACTAGGTATAACTACACAAGAGCTGGAAGATCCCATAGTGTTTGAGCAAATGGATGGCTCAAACATGAGTCCGGCGGCGTTTGAAACAGAGCCGGTCCCTACAGGCATGAGAGAGCTTTGGAAGATCTGACCTTATATTGTTAGCCAAGTGGCAAAATACCCCTTAATCTTGGGGAGTCGCTGGCTCTGGGACCACAACCCCTACATCAAATGGTCGGAGGGGATGGTAGTCTTTAATTGAGAACATTGCCAACACCATGGTTGTTGTGGGTTTTCCGGGCTGTATTGCCGTGGTCTTGGCATTGTAGTTCCTGATGTTTCACCAGCAACTGTGGCTGGCATCTTCAGAGGTGTAGCACCAAAAGACAGAGATCTCTCAGTGTCACAGTGACACTGAGAGATCTCTGTCTTTTGGTGCTACACCTCTGAAGATGCCAGCCACAGCTGCTGGCGAAACATCAGGAACTACAATGCCAAGACCACGGCAATACAGCCCGGAAAACCCACAACAACCATCATTCTCCGGCCGTGAAAGCCTTTGACAATACATTGCCAACACCACTGGTGGAATAAAGAGTGGGGAGAAAAAGCGCCCTCAGCCTTGGAAGTGGCCCTACTTACCGAGGAGGAGCAAATGAGCATCCCTAACAAATACAAGGACCTAGCGCAAGCGTTTAGTGAAGAAGAAGCAGATGGACTTCCTCCACATCGTAACACAGATTGCACAATTGAACTGGTGCCAGGGGAAAAACTACCAAAGGGCAAATTATATTCCATGAGTCTGGCGGAACGACAAGAGTTAAGGAAGTTTATAGACAAAATCTTGAATGAGGATTCATCCGTCCGACCAGCTCCCCCCACGCAGCTCCCGTGTTATTTGTAAAGAAAAAGGATGGGGGACTGAGACTATGCACATATTTCAGAGGGATTAATGCTGTATTCATGTCCAATGCCTACCCCATTCCTTTGATCCGAGACCTACTCAGCATGGTGGCTCAAGGTAAAATCTTTTCTAAACTGGATTTAAAAGATGCCTACTTCCATGTGAGAATAAGGGAGGGGGATGAATGGAAAACTGCTTTCAACATGCCTCAGTGTGTAACCGGTAGCCATCTTTCCAGGGTGTAGTGTGTACATGACGCTCATAAATGAAGTACTGCATGAGTACCTGTACAAAGGAGTAGTTGTGTACCTTGATGATGTTTTAATTTATACACCAGATAAAGCATCACATGTAAAGCTGGTCCGCCAAGTACTAAAGGCGCTAATGAAGCACAAGTTGCTGGTCAAATTATCCAAATGTGAATTCCACAAAGAGGAGTTGGACTATCTTGGCTATCGCATATCTGGCCAGGGGCTAAAGATGGACCCCGCAAAAGTCCAAGCAGTTAATAGTTGGGTGGCCCCCACTACCAGAAGGCAACTGCAGTCATTCCTGGGGTTCGCTAATTTCTACCGACCTTTCATAGAGAACTTCGCTCAAATTGCTTTACCTTTAACTGATTTGCTGAAAACAAAGGGGAGGGAAAAGCAAGCAAATAAACCCCAGGCTAAATTAAACTGGACCGTAGAATGTCAACATGACTTTGAAGGCTTAAAGGACAAATTTACCTCCGAACCGCTGCTAAAGCATCCAGATGAGAATCATAAATTCATTGTGCAGGTCAATGCAAGTGACACTGCCATGGGGGGGGTGTTACTCCAACAGGATGACACTAACAAATTACACCCCTGTGCATATCTGTCCAAAAAATTCACAGAGGCAGAGAGAAGTTGGAGTGTATGGGAAAAGGAAGCTTTTGCTGTTAAATTAGCCCTCACAATGTGGAGACAACGGTTGGAGGGGGCCCACCATCCATTCAAGGTCTGGACGGATCATAAAAACTTAGAAGCTCTCCGCATTCCCCGCCGACTTAATGCTAAACAACTTGGGTGGGCCGAGTTCTTTTCCAAATTCAACTTCACTCTGAATTATATGCCTGGGAAGTCTAATTTCCTAGCGGATGTGCTATCGTGCATGCCCCAACATAACAGCAAGAGGGAGGAGATCATTAACACTGTTTTCTCGCCCACCCAATTGGGAGGGGCGGTAACTACACGTAGCCAATCGTCCAAAGAGCAAAACAAAGAGAAACCTGATCCCGGAGACTGGAGGGAAAAAGTGAAAAGTGAGGTGGAAAAAGGGGGAGGAAGCGCCCACCGCAGAGCTCAAACAAATGGAGGAGGGCGAATGGCACAAAGGCTCCAAGCTATACATACCCTTAAAACTAAAAAAAAGAAGTGCTTCAACAATTCCATGACGCTAAGTTAGCGGGACATTTTGGGTATCTCTAAACCCTCCACTTAGTGCAGTAAGGAGGGTTTCACCCCCTCCTTACTGACTTCCAACAGCTTTCCAACCCCAAACCCCTCTTATTACTCAAATTACTCTTAACCATAATTTTTCTAAATCCTATATATGTTATATCACTTATTCTAAGCATGTTCAAATTCTTCTATATCTCCAATTTTCTAATATATCAATCTACATTTCACTGTTTAAACTATCTATTTTTTAATACAATCTCCTTATTACTAATGTTAGTTTAAATTAATTAATAGCTAAGTTTCCCCATTAATGGTAAAGTTACTTCTCTCCCCTTTATAAAGTCACATATTAATAATTCTCAAACTGCCACAATCCTCCTTTCACATCCCATTTTTTTTCTAGATATTGTTTCAATTTCTCCCAGTCTGCAATATATTCTCCTGGAGCGAGGTCTTTAAGTTTTCTTGTCATTTTGTCCATCTCAGCCATGTACAGCAATTTGTAAATCCAATCTTCTATAGTTGGTATTTCTTGCACTTTCCATTTCTGCGCATACAAAAGTCTTGCTGCTGTAGTCATGTAAAATAACAGTGTTCTGTGCTGCCTTGGAACTTCTTCCATTCCCAAGTTCAGTAGCAACAACTCTGGGTTCTTATTTATTTGGATTTGCAAAACCTCATTAATTATTTCTATTATATCTCCCCAGTATTGCTTAGCTGCCTCACAAGTCCACCACATATGATAAAATGATCCTTCATGCTTTTTACATTTCCAGCATTTATCTGACCTATTTGCATTTCCATGCGCAATCTTCTTAGGCGTTAAATACCACCTATACATCATTTTGTATACATTTTCTTTAATGTTGGTACAAGTTTAAATCTTCAAGGTATTATTCCACAAGTATTCCCATGATTCCATTGTTATTTCTTTATGAAAGTTTATTGCCCATTTCACCATCTGGACTTTGACTCTCGTCTTCCGTATACCATTTCAAAAGTATTTTGAATATTTTCGAAATGTCTTTTTTGCCTTCTTGTAAAATCACTTCTTCTAACTCCGAGTTTTTTAGTCTTATTCCTCCCTTTAAACAGTCCGAGTTGTAAAGATCCCTAATTTGCCTATATTGAAACCATCCATAGTGAGGAGATAACTCTTCTTGTGTCTTTATTTTTGGTATTCTATGTTCTATCGACATTATCTCTTTATAAGTTAAACATTGTTGTTCATTATAAACAGTTCTCGGATCTATTACTTCATACGGTACCACCCATGAAGGGATACCATTTTCCATGTAATTCTTATATTTCTTCCAGATTGTGAAAAGGCTTCTTCTGATATAGTGATGCAAAAACATAGAGTCCGCTTTAACTTTATCATACCACAAATAGGCATGCCATCCAAACAACTTTTTATGTCCCTCCAGAGTCAGCAGTTTACGGTCTTTTAACGTTATCCAGTCTTTTAACCATGTCAGACAAATTGCTTCATAGTATAATCTTATGTTTCGCAGTTGCAGCCCCCCTCTTTCTTTCGAATCTTGTAATACTTTCATTTTCACGCGGGGTTTCCTGCCTGCCCACACAAAGTCTGAAATTTTTCTTTGCCATTTGTCAAATTGTTTGAAGTCTTGGATAATTGGAATAGTTTGCAGTAAAAACATCACGCGTGGTAGCACATTCATCTTCACTGCTGCTATTCTTCCCAACCATGACAAATTTAATTTAATCCATTGTATCAAATCTCTTTCTATTTGTTGGCACAGTTTCTCATAATTATTTTAAAATAAATCTATATTTTTTGCAGTCAACTCAATTCCTAAATATTGCACTTTATTAGTTACCTCACAGTCCGTTATATCCATTAATTCTTGCTGTTTTTGCTTCGTCATGTTCTTACACAGTATCTTCGACTTCTTTTTGTTCACATAAAATCCCGCCAAATCACCAAATTCCTTTATTTTATCCATTATTTTTGGCATATTGTCTATTGGATCTTCCACTATCAACATTACATCATCCACAAATGCCCTGACTTTGTAGGAAAATTCCTTTATTTTTATGCCATGGATTGTGTCGTCCTCTCGAATTTGAATCAGCAAAATTTCCAAAATCAAAATGAACAACAATGGAGACAATGGGCAACCTTGTCTTGTACCTTTACCTATTTTCAATTTTTTAGTCAAATCATCATTAACTACAATCGCTGCACACTGGTCTTTGTAAATTCCTTTAACTGCTTGTATGAACTTTTCTCCCATTTGCAGCTTTTCCATAGTGACAAACATAAAATCCCAGTTCAAATTGTCAAATGCTTTTTCTGCGTCTACAAAAAAGAAACCAACTTCCCTATCACAGTGCTTATCATAATATTCAATAGTGTTTATCACTGTCCTTAAATTGTCCTTAATTTGTCTATTGGGTAGGAATCCAGCTTGTTCTTCTGCAATAAATTCCGACATCCATCCCTTTAATCTTTCCGCCATAATTTTCACAAATATTTTATAGTCATTATTCAGCAACGAAATTGGCCGATAATTCTTAACATTAGTCAAATCCTGTCCATCTTTCGGGATCAACGATATATTAGCTTCATTCCATGAATCAGGAATCTTTTGGCCTTGTAATATTCCATTAATTACCTCACTTAGAAACGGTGTCAGCTCATTGGCCATCATTCTATAAAACTTTGCTGTTATTCCATCTGGTCCTGGTGCTTTCCCTAATTTTGTTGATTGTATAGCTTCTTTTATTTCTTCCTCTGTCATTTCCCTATTTAACTTCTCTTTCCATTCCTCTGAAATTACTGGAAGCTTCACTTTCTCCAAATATTCCACTATTGAATCTCTGTTCACCTCTTTCTTTTGGTACAGGTTTGCATAAAATTTAAAAAAGGCTCTACTAATTAATGGCTGATTGATCTGTCAATATTTTATCTTCCTCTCGAATCTTAGTTATGATTGTCTTCTCCCTTTTTTTTTTAATTGCCACACTAAATATTTCCCAGGCTTATTTGCACCTTCAAATGACTTCTGTTTCATTTTTTTAAAATTCCACTCCAATTCCCTATTATCCATTGCTGTCAATTGTTCCTGCAGGATTTTCATATCCTGAAATATTTTCTTTTTTCCTGGTCTTTTTTTAAGTTGTATCTCTTTGGCTTTAATTTTTTCCATAATTTCAAGTCTCTTTTCTTCCCTACTCCTCCTAGCTCTTGCATTCAGATCCATTAGCGTTCCTCTAATAACAGCTTTATATGTGTCCCATACCTTGTTAGTTGGTACATCCTTATTCAAATTGCACTGTATAAAAAATTTGGTCTCTTTTCGTAACAATGCCATATTTTCTTCCGTTTGCAGCAAGTCTTCATTTATCCTCCATCCTCTTTTCTTTTTATTTTTCCCAAATCTCCACATAACTGGATTGTGATCTGAGCCTACCTTGGGCATTATCTCCACATCTCTAGTCCATACCACCAGTTCTTTGGAGGCCCAGATCATGTCAATTCTTGATAGTGTAAAATGTCTTGCAGAGTAAAATGTATATTGTCTATTTTTCGGATTTTGTCTCCTCCACACATCTTCCAGACTTTCTTGTTCCTTAATCGCAAAACACGATTTTGGCAAAAGTCCTCTCTTTTTCTGTGCACTTTTAGATTTCTTGTCTTCTTCCAAATTTGTAACTCCATTGAAGTCACCTGCCAAAATTATTTGATCATAAGTCAATTCATCTAATTGTTCCTGTAAGTCCTTGAAAAATTTTCTTTTGCCCCATTAGGCGCATAGATTCCAATCACCAAAATCTTCTTAGAGTCCCAAATTATTTCCACTGCAATATATCTAGCTTCTGTGTCACTTAGAACCAATTTTGGCTGTAGTTCCTCCTTTATATATAATACAACTCTTCTTTTTTTCTTTTTGGAAGCTGCTACAAATTCATTTCCGAGTTTTGCAATTTTCAAATATTTCACATCCTGTTTTTTGATATGTGTCTCTTGCAAACACACTATATTACATTTTTGTTTTAAGAGCCAGTGGAAAATAGTCTTACGTTTAAAAGGTGAATTTAATCCATTTACATTCCAAGATATGATTTTACACTCCATGATCAAATTTTAGCTCCTTTTGGTAAGTCTTTTTCATTGTCCCTGATAAACCTTTCCATCTCCTGGCCAGATCTGATGATTTTCCTTACACCACCAAATTCGAAAGCCAGTCCTTCAGGTATTTCCCATCTATATCTAATTTTCATGTCTTAACATCTGGACCAGCTCTCTATACTTCTTCCTCTCCAACAACACCGATCTGGGCAGTTCTTTCATAATTCTCACCACTTTCCCATCAACCTCTAATGGGTCCTGAAATTGTTTACTCACAATTGACTCTCTTGTCTTTCTAGTTGTAAATTGCACAATCATATCTCTTGGTAACTTCCTTTGAGCTGCAAATTTTGAGTTAATTCTGTATGCCACATCCAAAAGCGCTGCGATCCCCTCTTCTTTTCCCTGGTATGCCGCCAAAATTTCTGTAATCTGCTCTTGGGCTGTTTTTTCCAAAACTTCCGGGATTCCATGAAATCTCACTTGTCTTTCCATTTGTTTACATTCAGCTACGGCCATTCTTCCCTTCACGCCTCTCAGCTCCATTCTCTGCACATCTGCCAAGGTATCAGCCGCCTTTTCTACTGCGTTAACTCTCTGCTGTGTATCTTGCATTTCTTTTTGAACCTGATCCATATTGGTTGTTGGGGGTTTTCCGGGCTGTCTTGCCGTGGTCTTGGCATTGTAGTTCCTGACGTTTCGCCAGCAGCTGTGGCTGGCATCTTCAGAGGTGTAGCACCAAAAGACAGAGATCTCTCAGTGTCACAGTGTGGAAAAGATGTAGGTCATTTGTATCTACTCAGGAGGGGTGGGGTTGAGCTGAGTCATTCTGTAAGAGTTTCCCAGGGTGTGGAATGCTAATGGCGGGAGGCTTCACTGTATCCTGAGGCGGTTCTTTTGCATATGGATTGGTGCTTGATGTGCTAATCTTCTCTGCAGGGCTATTGTCGGGTGTGGAGTGTTTTGTTGGCCTGGTGTTTTTCAGAACTGGAGCCCATGCTCTGTTCATTCTTAAGGTTTCTTCTTTCCTGTTGAAGTTTTGCTTATGCTTGTGAATTTCAATGGCTTCCCTGTGCAGTCTGACAAAGTAGTTGGAAGTGTTGTCCAGTATTTTGGTGTCCTGGAATAAGATACTGTGCCCTGTTTGAGTTAGGCTATGTTCAGCCACTGCTGATTTTTCAGGCTGTCCAAGTCTGCAGTGTCTTTCATGTTCTTTTATTCTTGTCTGGATGCTACGCTTTGTGGTCCCGATGTAAACTTGTCCACAGCTGCAGGGTATACGGTATACTCCTGCAGAGGTGAGGGGATCTCTGCTGTCTTTTGCTGATCGTAGCATCTGTTGTATTTTTCGGGTGGGTCTGAATACTGCTTGAAGGTTATGCTTTTTCATAAGCTTTCCCATCTGATCAGTAATTCCTTTGATATATGGCAAAAACACTTTTCCTGTGGGAGACTGTTTTTCTTTGGTTGTTTGATTCATCCTGGGTTTGATTGCTCTTCGGATTTCATTTCTGGAGTAGCCATTTGCCTGAAGTGCGTGGTTTAGATGATTAATTTCCTCATTGAGAAAGCGCGGCTCACATATCCGTCTTGCACGATCCACTAATGTTTTCATTATGCCTCTTTTCTGTCGGGGGTGGTGATTGGAGTTTTTGTGTAAGTACCGATCAGTGTGAGTTGGTTTCCTGTAGACCTTGTGACCTAACTGAAAGTTTGCTTTGCGGATGACCAAGGTATCCAGGAATGAGAGTTTTCCCTCACTTTCTTTCTCCATTGTGAATTGTATGTTCAGGTGGATGTTGTTGAGATGATTCAAAAACTCCATCAATTCTTCCTCCCCATGGCTCCAAATGATGAATGTATCATCCACAAACCGGTTTGTGGATGATACATTCATCATTTGGAGCCATGGGGAGGAAGAATTGATGGAGTTTTTGAATCATCTCAACAACATCCACCTGAACATACAATTCACAATGGAGAAAGAAAGTGAGGGAAAACTCTCATTCCTGGATACCTTGGTCATCCGCAAAGCAAACTTTCAGTTAGGTCACAAGGTCTACAGGAAACCAACTCACACTGATCGGTACTTACACAAAAACTCCAATCACCACCCCCGACAGAAAAGAGGCATAATGAAAACATTAGTGGATCGTGCAAGACGGATATGTGAGCCGCGCTTTCTCAATGAGGAAATTAATCATCTAAACCACGCACTTCAGGCAAATGGCTACTCCAGAAATGAAATCCGAAGAGCAATCAAACCCAGGATGAATCAAACAACCAAAGAAAAACAGTCTCCCACAGGAAAAGTGTTTTTGCCATATATCAAAGGAATTACTGATCAGATGGGAAAGCTTATGAAAAAGCATAACCTTCAAGCAGTATTCAGACCCACCCGAAAAATACAACAGATGCTACGATCAGCAAAAGACAGCAGAGATCCCCTCACCTCTGCAGGAGTATACCGTATACCCTGCAGCTGTGGACAAGTTTACATCGGGACCACAAAGCGTAGCATCCAGACAAGAATAAAAGAACATGAAAGACACTGCAGACTTGGACAGCCTGAAAAATCAGCAGTGGCTGAACATAGCCTAACTCAAACAGGGCACAGTATCTTATTCCAGGACACCAAAATACTGGACAACACTTCCAACTACTTTGTCAGACTGCACAGGGAAGCCATTGAAATTCACAAGCATAAGCAAAACTTCAACAGGAAAGAAGAAACCTTAAGAATGAACAGAGCATGGGCTCCAGTTCTGAAAAACACCAGGCCAACAAAACACTCCACACCCGACAATAGCCCTGCAGAGAAGATTAGCACATCAAGCACCAATCCATATGCAAAAGAACCGCCTCAGGATACAGTGAAGCCTCCCGCCATTAGCATTCCACACCCTGGGAAACTCTTACAGAATGACTCAGCTCAACCCCACCCCTCCTGAGTAGATACAAATGACCTACATCTTTTCCACACTGTGACACTGAGAGATCTCTGTCTTTTGGTGCTACACCTCTGAAGATGCCAGCCACAGCTGCTGGCGAAACGTCAGGAACTACAATGCCAAGACCACGGCAAGACAGCCCGGAAAACCCCCAACAACCATCGTTCTCCGGCCGTGAAAGCCTTCGACAATACACTGATCCATATTCTTCGCTAATTCTGCCATCTCCGATTTAAGTGCCTCTTTAAAGTCTTTCAAATTTTTCGCCATCTCTTGCATCATATCTTTAAGCTCTTTATTCCCTTCCGAAACTTTTTTGTCTAGGTTTTCCAGCGCCATTTGCCATTCCTTCTTCGACATCGTGGGGCTAGCTCTACTTCGCTCCCACGAGTCTGCTCTTTTCCTTAACTCCGTGGCGCAATTTTATTATTTTCCTTTATTTTTAAAAGTCAAAGTTTAGGTTATTTTTGTAAAAACTGATATTTACGTGGTCCAAAATGTTGGGCGTCTTTTCTCTATGGTTTTGTTTTGAGGCAACCACCCTTGTCTAAGATGGCTTACTTCCATTTCCCTTGAAGCCGCAGCTTTACCCTCTTCAAAAATGGCGATATTCCTCTTCCGCTGCTTACAAGCCGCTTCTCGCCAAGCTCTTTATGGTTCTGATGCACTTCCTGTTCCTCTCCGTTCAGCTACGGCCATTCATTATTTTCCTTTATTTTTAAAAGTCAAAGTTTAGGTTATTTTTGTAAAAACTGATATTTACGCGGTCCAAAATGTTGGGCGTCTTTTCTCTATGGTTTTGTTTTGAGGCAACTTACCCTTGTCTAAGATGGCTTACTTCCATTTCCCTTGAAGCCGCAGCTTTACCCTCTTCAAAAATGGCGATATTCCTCTTCCGCTGCTTACAAGCTGCTTCTTGCCAAGCTCTTTATGGTTCTGATGCACTTCCTGTTCCTCTCCGTTTCACAGCAGTTCTTGTGATGTTAAAAGTTTCTCACAGTCCACTATCTCTCTTTAGCCGCAGGTATGTAAACAATAATAGTTTTTCCACTCTCACTTTTCTTTACAATGTCACTTTTTAATAATTTATTTGCCGGAGTTTTCTCAATTATATCTCAAGTCTTTTGCAGTTTTCTAGATCTTGTTGTCACTTTATTTCTTATTGTAATCAGTCCCGTAATGAGAGATAGCAATCTTTACCTTCTTAGATGTTTCTCTTGGGTTGTAATCGCTGCTTCGGTTATCCAATTGTTTCAGGTTCCCTTCTTGGTTTGCTGAAGCTTGGGCATGTAGGTCTTATGCCAAAATTTGACTCCAAAGTCGCTGCAGAGATCTCAGCAACCTCTCTTCGGGTGGGACCTCAAGGGTGGATGGGGGCTCGTTACGTAGAACCCCCCTCACACCCGAGATCAACACGCCCTCAAGGTCTTGAGCATACTTGCCTGTTCTCCGCCTGAAAACAGGGGGCTGCGGGCAGATTGCACCCCTCCAGCCCTACAAACAGCGACTCGGACAGCTCAGCTCCCTGAGCTGCATTAGACCTCCATGGATCCCAAACCGGAAGTCCAGTGCAAAGGCAATTTTGGTGGCCAACTCTAAGACAAGATGTTTCTCAATATGTATCTTCATGCCCTGTGTACATAATGGCCAAATCCAGACACAGCAAACTCCCAGGACTATTGCAGCCACTGGAGACTCCCTCCAGACCCTGGGCGGTGATCTCAACGGACTTTATAACTGATTTACCACCTTTAAAGGGCTGTACGTGTATTTTAGTAGTGGTGGATTTGTTCTCTAAACAAGCACATTTTATTCCATATACCACTATTCCTACAGCAAAAAAGCTAGCCAACTTATTCATGAAGCACATAGTCAAACTTCATTCTTTTTCTTCCAAGGTGATACCCGATCAAGGTGTACAGTTTGTTGCCAACTTCTGGCGGGAGCTCCTACAGGTAGCAGGCATTGAACAAGGTTTAAGCTCTGTCCATCATCCACAAACCGACGGGCAGTTGGAAAGAACAAATCAGGTACTAGAACAGTTTCTCAGATGTTATATTAATTACCAACAAGATAATTGGGTGGACTTTATTCATTATGCCGAATATGCGTACAACAACTCAGTTCACAGCTCTACCGGGGAGTCCCCTTTCAAAATCGTGCAGGGCTATGAAGGAAACGCTATACCTTTGGAAACCATTCCACCTACCAAAAAACCAGGAGATTTGGGAGAGTGGTGGTCTAAATTATCCAAGAAACCTTGAAAAAAGCCAAAGAGGATTACAAAAAATATGCTGATCGCCACCGTGTGGAGCAATGGAAACTACAACCTGGAGATAGAGTCTATGTTTCCACCAAACATTTTAGAAGCGAGCAACCCAGCAAAAAACTAGGACCTAAATACATGGGTCCTTTTCCTGTAAAAAGAGTGATTAATGAAGTGACTGTAGAACTGGAATTACCAAAAAACCTGAGACAGTGCACTCTACCTTTCACTTTCAGTTTACCACCATATGAATGGCATCCGGAAAAACTGGTGCCCCACCCCACTCTCGTGGATGGACAAATACACTACGAAGTGGAGGAGATATTGGACTCCAAACTGAAACATAACAAACTTTATTATCTTATCAGATGGAAAGACTTTGATGAAAGCTTTAAAGAGTGGGTAGAATCATCTCATGTACAGCCCCCTAAACTAATAGCCAAGTTTCACAGAAAATACCCAGACAAGGTGGGGGCTGGAGGATGAAGGGGGTCATTGGAGGGGCAGAAATGTCAGGTCTGCAATCCACAGTACTGCCATATTGCTTTCTCACTGCTGCTATGCTGTACTTTTCCAGTGTTATTTTGTATGCAGGTTCACAGGAACAGATGTGGTTCCCAAGACAGCCTTACCTTAAAAGAGACTCGCAGAGACCTTGGATTCATAACTTTCACATTCCCTAATGTGTCTATACTAACTGGGAATAAGGGGGGAGGATGGAAAGGAGGGTTTGATATACTGTGCAAGGCACTAACACGTCATTCTCAACCAAGGCCTTGTGTTTAGCCAGATGCTTTTGTAGCCTTTGGATATCTATGGACACCTGTACATTGAACATATACTTTTCCAATAAAAAACCTTTGACTCAAGAGATGTGGATTTCTTGCTGCAAGGGCAGGGAGATGAAATCAAAGTAACTTGAACTCCATAGACTGACAGTCGGTTAAGAGTACAGGTACTATTAACAGAGATGCACGCCGTGGAAGGAACTAGCGCCGTCTCCGGGTTCTGTGAATTCTGTGCATCTTATGCGGGTGAGGGTTCTTTTGAGAAATATATTATAGACACACTTTTGAATTGTATAAATTTTATTGATATTATAGGATGTATTTTGTGTCTATAGTAATTTCTACAGTGGACGACATCCATGCCCCTGAGGAAGTCCTTCACGACGAAATCTGTGTCATCTAATAGCCAGCCCCAGTTTGGGCATGGACAGTAATGAACATCATCCACTGTTTGTTTGAATACCTGCAAAAAAAGAAATGAAATTTATGAGACGTTTTGAAATAATATTACAAATGAGGACTTACCTGTTGGATTTCTTCTTCCCGGATTTATTGTCGTGATACCTTGATATGCTTTAGGGGTATAGTGCTGTATATGAGCTGTTGTATGAATTGATATTGTTGATAATATATACTGTATACTGACAGGAATTTGCACATTATGAGTGTTGCAATGAGCAACTTTTATATTCTGTAACTTTAACACTTTGCCACTTTAAACCTCCTGGAGATTGGCAATGCTAAGGCTTATCCATAAGAAAGGGGACTTTTATTTATAAATTCTATGAATCATTGTTAAAAGATTGATTTATTTTACCAGTCACATCAGTTTTATGAGAGTGGCCATGAAAGAGTGTGATGGCACTAAATACTAAGGCAGGACAGATTTCTCAAAGTGAGAGACATTGATCCATAAACATATTCAACATTCTGTTGCAGTTCAGGCTAAGAAGCTTTTTTCTGAAAGACTTTCATTAAAAATTGCGTAATAGTATTCTTTTAACAACAACAACAAAAGTTTATATACTGCCCTTTTGGACAGATTAGTGCCCACTCAGAGTGGTAAACAAAGTCATAGTTATTAGTAACCCCCACAATACAACTGTGGAGCTGGGGCTGAAGAGTGGCTTGCCTAAGGCCACCTGCTGAACTCATGGCAGTGGCGGGAGTCGAACTAGTGGAGTGCCAATTCTCAGTCCTGCCACTTAACCACTATGCTGTAGGAAGCTAACAACATGTTTAAAAAAACAAATGAGATAATACTCCTATTTACATGAAAGGAAGATGACCCTGAATGTAAGACAATCCCTTAATGTTATACACACAGAGAAAAAACTACTGGACCCAACTCTTAAATCATATGCAAATGTAAGACAACTTCCTCTTTTCTTTTTTTGATGGCATACCTAGAGAAAAAACCTAGTCTTATGTTTCAGTAAATATCCTTCAATCTTGTATACAGTTATAAAAAGCCTGCTTCCCAGGCTGATAACAGTTTCAAAAAAAACATGCACAATAGAAAGACTTCCAATGTCTAAGCAGTTAACATGTATAACATACAGACAAGAAGAGTATATGGGCAATCATATCTCACTATGGAAAGTCTGCTGACTCTCAGATATTATTCTTTTAGATGTATGTGCCTGAACAGAGAGCTTGCATTCCATTTCCATATAAAGTATACTAGGAACATGTGGAGACATCCTACTGTTTCAAGCACTCAACACTGTTTTCTGTAGAGGTGCAAGAAATAGTCCTTCAAGAATGTACTGTGCAATCCTAAAAATGAGCTGGTCTTAGTACATTGATTTCAATTAGCTTAGCCTGGTGTAACTCTTCTTAGGATTGCACTGTTATTTAGTTTCAATAATATACTTACTACTAAGCAGCTAGAACAGAATTTTAACTTCGCAAACTGCTTTGTGACATCTTAGAGAAGCCTTTTCCAGCAATATGTATTATGTAACCTTTTTGGTGTCAAAGTTACGTTCTAATGATTCAGCTTCCTAGAACCAAACTGAAAGAACAAACACATGTTTTTACAGACATTTAGGCTCAGTAAAGACTTTTGATTTATAATGTAGTGGCAAGAGTTTTTTCATTAATTAAAATATTTGAAAACACACATAATGAATCAGCTACTCGAGTTCAAATAGGGGTAGAAAATTATGAATAAAATAGGCAATATTTATGTTATTCCCGAGCTTGGTACAGTAGCCGGAAATTTATAGATGATATAAGCAGTCCTTATTAAAAGTCAAAATCCTACCAAGCAGATGTTTGGGAAGGAGACAAGCCTCCCTCCCACTTTGTCTTTCTTGCCAAGTAGTTGATTAGAAGGACCTCAGAATTTTTTAAAGGGTTCTGCACAGCCTATTGGATTGGAATCCGAAAAGTTATTTCTGTCCAAAATAACAGATCATTGCAACCCCAGCCGGAGGGAAAGCAGAGCCGCTTGTATAAGGCTCTTGGCTCCGCCCCCCAGCAAAGCCCCGGATGCCCGGGAAGGGAGCCTGTCTCTGTTCCTTTGGGCAGGGCTGCAAATGATGGTTCCCAGCTTGAGCAGCTATGCGGCTGCTGGAAGAGCCGAATTGCAACCCCAGCCGGAATGAAGAGACAGACACAGGCTTGGAATTAAAGGGCCCTTTATTAAAATGACCATTAAACATAAAGCATGGCAAGGGCTAACTAAGGGGTACAGGTCAAGCCACGGGATCAACTCCGGACCTCTGCCTTGACCTGTCTGAGCAAGCCCCAAAGCCCTGGGTGTAGGCCATCTCACGAATGGCTGCAACCCCACCAGCCAGGCCATGGATCCCCCCATCAAGTACCTAATGCCACAGCTGTCTAGCATGAGGAAAGGCCTTGTGCCTGAGGATCCCAGCAGGTGTCTGCCCATGTTATGGTAGCCACCAAAAGCATACCGCACTGATGGCAGACCCTGTTCCCCACCCATGGGGAAGCGCCACTGGGGCTCATCGGCCCGCACTCTATTCCCAAAAATCTCCTGCCACCACAAGGGTCAAGCCTCTGCTTAGACCCTCGTGCCCCACATATGGCTTAAGGCCAACTGAAGCCCTTGCCGCAGGTCATCCAGAAATATGTCATTGCCCTCAGTCGACACCGTCGCCTCTGTAGCGGTGGGCAAATTCGGCCCTAAGTCTAGGGTGTGGCAAATAAATGCCCAAGCCATCCCCCAAGGACTTCTTAATAGCATGGTTAGCCTTACGCCAGGCTCTTTCAATTGCCCTAGGATCTAAGGCTTCTTGCCAAACCTGTCTTTGTAGCATCTCTGACCAAAAGATAAGTATACCCAGCTATCGCCTGCTTATACATCGTAGATCTTCAGCTACTTGCATTGACAGGGCCTTACCCTGCATGAGCCCCAAGTCATTACCACCAAAGTGAATGACAACAATATGTGGGGGAGGACCCTTCCTTCCCCGAAACACAAGAGGCAGCAGGCCTGGCCATTGAAGGCCTCGCCTGCCCTGCCACTCAACAGTGGCCACAGCACTCAAACCCAGTTGGGATCCAATTGGCATTCTCCTGGCTTGGTAGACCGCCCAGAACACCATGCTGTGACCACATACCAGGATCCTCTTCCTCCCTTGGCCCGACACGGCACCTGAGGAAAGAGCAATTAGTATGCCCTTTTAAAACTGAGGCAGGGGGCAGATATAGGTCCGAAATGAACCTGACCGCTAACTGCCCACTCGCTCTATTACCCAGTGAGGGTACTCCATAGCTGCAGTTGTAGAGGCAGCCCCAATCCAAAAAGAATGGGTGCCAAATTTGACCCCCAGCAAACCAATTTTCTTAAGAGCCCTCTCTGTCACAGCCCCAAACTGATACTAAGTTAATGGGGTCTGATCTTCGTGGCAGAATATGACACCCTGGTCTTCCCCATGAAGCGTGACATACTCCCTGAGGTCCTTAACAGGGCACAGCTCTTCCTCCACGCATGGGCCCAAAAGCAAAGTACTCCCCTACTGCCACTGATCTGTCTTGGACCACCAAATACAAAGGGAGACTTTATCCCCAACAAATTTAATATCTTGGGCTGCCAATGCCTGGCCAGAAGCGTCCCTATGAGACAAGGACAACAGCTCACTGACCCTCAAGGCCCCAAAGAATGCTGTCAAGGAAGCAGCATGAAAGAGCTTCCTTTCAAACACCGAAGAACACACCTCCCCCCAAGCGGCCCCCAACCCCTTCAATACAGATGGGGAGATGGGCTGCCTGGGGTCACTCAGTGTCCAAACTTCCCTGGCCCAGCCCTCTAGCATCTTTCTAATCCTGAAAACACCTGTGAATTCAAGTAAGCTGCACACTTTGCTTGCAAAGGCTAAAGCGGCCAGCTGCCCCCTAACGGACTTCACTGAAAGACCCCTCCCACGCTGCACTACACAAAAGTGCATCAGATGTTCTGGCAGGATGGGCCATGACTGCTGGAGCTCTGCCAATGTTCTAAACTCATAGAGCTGCCCTACCGCATGGTCGTAGGCCCTGCACATGCTGGAGGCAATGGACAGTTGGATCGCTCTATTTGCTTCTGCTGTCTAAGCTGCCAAAGCTCCTGGGGCATCCTTGCCAGTTGCCTGTCAGCCCAAGGAGCAAGCTGTCAGAACTGTTCCATCTGTTGGCAAGACAAAGCGTTTGCCACACCATTATTAACCCTCGGAACGTGTCTGGCCCTGAACAAAATGTTTAATTGCAAACATTTCAACGTAAATGCCCTGACTAGCCTTATCACCCTGGGGGATTTAGACGTCAGAGTGTTTTTTTAATTAATTAATTTATTTTTTATTACCTACATTAACTAACAATACAGAGGGAAAGAAGGGAGGCAGGGGAAGGAAAGAAAAAAAAAACCAGCAACATGTAACAACACTACACTACAAATAATGCTTTCCCTTCATACTGCCATTATTAAGAAATTAAAACTTTGTAAGATATTGATGGAGTGGTTGACTTTGCAAAATACAGATTACAATCCAAATTAAGTCTTCCTCCCCCCCGGGCCTCGGACGCAGTTCTCTCTGAGCAGCTGCAACTGCAGTGCTCGTCCCCCCCCCCCTTCAGACTTCAAATCCTTTTTTTCTTGCTTGGTGTCTTGCTGAAATTCTTGGTTTTTGTCCTCAAAATCCCTTAGTTGATCTTCTGATGTTATCTTGTAAGCTTGATCTTTGTAACTAAACCAGATACCTTCCGGAAATAGCCATTTGTACTTTATTCCACGTTCCCTCAGAAGAGCTGCAAACCTTTTATACTTAAATCTCCTTTTCCGAACTAAGAATGGAACGTCCTTCAGTATCTTAACTTTATTACCCAGAAAGCCCAGATCCGCATTGTATGAGTTGTATAGGATAGTGTCTCGGATCCTCTTAGATGAAAAATCGATGATGATCTCGCGAGGCAGCTGACGCTTCATTGTATATTTTGAAGAAGCCCGGCGGACTTCCAAAATGGCGCTTTTTACCTCTTCTTTAGTTGCCCTCGTGGGTGTCGCCAATAGTTCCGAGGCCAGATCCCTTAAATCCTCATTTTCCTCCTCTTTCACGTTCTGGAGGCGCAAAATTGCCTGTGTTCATTCCACTTGTAGCCCGATCAGCTGGTTCTCCACCAGCTTTAACTCTTTATTCGTTGCTCTCGCAAGTGACGCATTTTCCCGAGCAGACTTCTCTGCTCCCCCGCTACTTCCTTAATGCTTTTCACTTCGCTCTCAATTAAGCCCACCCTTTGATCTGTTTCATTCAGCTTGTCAACAAAGGGCTTTATGGCTTCGATAACCGACCTCTTCACCAAGTCCTCGAGCGACTCTCCTTTCCCCTGCAGGGCAGACGAAATTGACTTGCCCAAAGCGGGACTCTGCTTTTTCGCTGCCATTTTAGGGGGGGGACCGCCGACCAAATTCTGAAACTCAGCGAGGGGGAAGAACGAGCCTTCTTAGCTTCAGATCCCACCACTCCTCGCGTGCACTTGTAATAACAGAAGGGATTCGCTTTACTTACAGGCTTCCACCTAGTTCTGCTCTTTGCCGTTTTCCATGGCCCGGCAGCACTCGAGGTGCTGCGCACGTCTGCCAGCCTCCATAGGAACAAACAGGCAATTTACCCCCTGCATCGATTTCAGGGGGCTCTTCCCGCCACGTTCCGGACCCTGCCTCCCTCACTGGGAGTCCTGGGGGCTAATCTTCGCAGATCAGCTGCCTGGTCAGGCTGCTCGGGCGCTTCCTCCCGGACCTGCGGAGAGGAGCGTCCGACATGGCCAAGAAAATGAAACTGAATCCTAGACATCAGAGTGTTGACCACATGCACTACAGCCAAGTTGTCACACCAAAAGTGGACACCCTGGTTAGCCATTTGTGGCCCCCAAAGCCACACTGCCACTAACAAGGAAAAAACTCCAAAACCTAAGGTCGTTGGACAATCCCCGGGCTACCCAATCTGCGGGCCATTTGTCACCACACCAATGCCTGTAAAAAATACTCCAAAGCCCGTAGACCCGGAGGCATCCAAGGTGACTTGGAGCTCTGCTTCTAACAACAGATCCTCCCTCCAAAAAGTCTCCCCATTAAAGGTGTCCAGGAATTCCTTCCACAGCGTCGTCCCGCATACCTTTATTAATTCGTAATTGATGATGGGGCAACCGTAAGGTCCCCATAGCATCTCACAGCCGCCTGAGAAAAGCCCTTCCAGGTACAACTGCCTTACAGGCAAAGTTTAAATGGCCAACTAATTGCTGCAACTCAAGGAGAGATACCATGTCTCTACTTAAGCAGTCCTCCAACTGAGCCTTAAGATCTACCACCTTCTCTAAGGGTAACCTTAAGGTCTGTTGTACCGTGTCAAGTTCTATTCCTAAAAACGTTAGGACAACAGATGGTCCCTCAGTTTTCTCATGAGCTAAAGGAGCCCCCAGTTCCTCAGAAAGCTCCATGAACCCTGCCAATAGCCTGGCACACTGCCCAGTGCCAGCTGGCCCAGACATCATAAAGTCATCTAAATAATAGACAGTGTCCGGGCAAGCACAGCAACGACACAACTCCCATTCCAAAAAGGAACTGAAGTGCTCAAAAGCTGGGCAAGATATGGAACACCCCATCGGAAGGGCCCTGTCCATATAAAACTTGCCCTCAAATGAAAACCCCAGGAGCTCAAAGTCTTCTGGGTGAACCGGGAGCAGGCAAAAGGCAGACTTAATATCACACTTGGCCATCTCAGCTCCCCCCCCCCCCAATACCGGTCATCAGGAATGCCATCATTCACTGATCCCCCTTTTGGGAAAGACAAGTGGTGAATGAGGCGAAACTCTCCAGGTGCCTTTTTTGGCACCACCCCCAAAGGGGGAACTCTCAGGGTAGGGACAGGAGGTGCATCAAATGGCCCTAAAATCCTGCCCTTGGCACATTCCTTTAAAATTTTCAGCCGGACCACCCCTTCCATGCCGTGGAAAGGTTGGCTGCCATGAAAGGTGTCCAGGGGCCCTGAAAGGGAATCCTAAACCCAAACTTAAATCCTGAAAGTAAATTGCATCCCTGCACCTTGGGTAAACCTGAAGCAACCGTTCAAGTACCCTCAGCTTTACTGGACTGGGCCCCTTTACCAGACCCTTGTTGGCTGCCTCTGCCCCCAAAGCATTTCCCACCCTGCTTTGCTTTGGGTCAGGCAGAATATGGGTGGGTACCGGCGCATGCAGGACACTCGTGCCTATACTTTCATGCTTTTCTGTTACAAACCCCCTTGGACGTGAAGTCCCAAGAGAGCAGCTGTAATTGAACCTGCTGCCCCGCAGAGGTGTGGAAAACTAAACCCTGAGAGGGCCGAATTATCATACGACCATTGTCAGTCCTATCCCTGAGGTTGGATTTGGCAGGGGCCGTGACCTGCACCCATAGCTGTATCAGAATTTGATCCCAGGGGAGGCTCGGATTCAAGGCAGCACGTATGTGGAACTCCTCATTGTACCTGAGCCAAGCTGCCCCCTAAAAGTCCATGTATCCCCTGTAAATGATATTCATGTATTTGAAAAGGGGGAGAGCCCTACTTGGCTGCGCCCTAGCCAGTACCCCTGTATAAACCAGGAATCCAGGCAACCAATGTGCCCAGGTCCTGTCAATCCGCCTGTGGTGGATCTTCTCCTTGTCCTTATAATCTAGATCATCTTTATCCTTCTTCTCCAGCTTCCTGAAGAGAAGGGTAAAGACGTCCATGTACTTGCCCTTTATAATTTTTTCCCGGGTGGCCTGAGTCAAGTGATCTCCCAAAGGCAATGCAGTATCCCCTGGGGGCAGCTCCCTATAAGGAACCATGCCACATCCCTGGGATCCATAAGGGGCCTGGCCCAGCTAATTGCTGTAACCATAAGGCAACCTAACCATAGAAAGAGGTTAGTCCTGTCCATCCCAACTGGTAGCACTGCCCGTAGCTGGCAAAACTTGTGCCTACTGCTGGTTCAAGGAGCCACTGGCATAACTAGGCCAAACTGGCGGGCCTGTAGAAGGCCAACCATGCGTGGTATATTCACCTGAAATGGAAGACGCTAGAGCACCGGTGGCAGCTGCCTGCCCCCAAGAGCCCCAGGGCCAAGCAGCGCCCTGCTGAGGCAGAGGATCCTTACTGTCGGATACTGGCAGTTCTACTGCTATGGCAGCTGGCCACTCCTGGTCAACGTCAGCCACTCCCTCAGTTGAAGTTGGTGTTCCTGGCCACTGCCTCCATCACATGCCACCACTCCTGATAAACCCCTCAAGGGCAGAAAGACGAGAGGCAAAATCTTTGTTAAATTCAGTCCTTGAGACTTTTTTAGCACCCCTGCGTGGCCAAATGGGTGCAACAGCTGATGCCATGCCACTCCTAGCTCTCTCAAGAGCAGCAATACGTTCCATAAGTTCCCACCTGCTCGGGCCATCATCCTCATCTGAGGAAGACAGAGATGGAGGAGGGTTCCTTGGTGCTGGCCTTTTCACAGGCTGCTTCCCCTTAGATAGGCCACCCCCTTTTTTGGGCAGCATGACCCCTACCAAAGTATGATACAACAGATGTCAATGCCACTTGATGCATGGGACTGATTTGCAGCCTAACCACTTAACCAACTATAACACCAACCCTACTATGTAGCACTGTGCCCAGTAAGAGTGGAAAAAATTGCCAAAGGAACAATAGCAATAATCCACCAATAGGTGGCGCTGAGAACCACCCCAGAGCAGACCCAAAGGCACTGCACAAAATGGCTGAAGCTTCAGGCAAGCACAAGATGGCCACCAAGCTCTGCAAAGCAAGGCAGTAGTCCAAACTACCCCCCCAATGAGGATTGGGAACCAAATAACCACCAGGTCACAATGATGTACCTATGGGTTACCAGGGACACCAAGCCTACCCAGAGTTGTAATAATGCAACAGGGGGCAAAGGAAACTCTATCCCCACAGTCCCAGGCTGCCCCAAGGCCACAATATGAGCCCCACCGAACCCCCAGGTACTGAAAGGCTATGTTGCCCCCTTATGCAACCATACAAGTGTAACCAAAAAAGGGGGGGCACAATGGAAGGAATCCAGGCAGACGCTGGAACAACTCAACGCTGCCTGCCCCGAGACGCGGAAGCACCCGCAGCTAGAAACCAGCCCTCTGCAGCTGCGAGGGTAGAAGCCGGCGGCATGAGCAGCGGACATGCTCCTGCTTAAAATGCAGTTGCCGCTGCCGACCAAACGCCGCTGCTGCTGACAAAACACTGCCACCGCCAGGAAAAGGCCCTTCTGGTGCTCAGCAGATGAGCAGCTACTGCTGCTGAGGCCGGCACCGGCGTGGCTTGCCCTTTGCCGTTCAGGTATAAGCAAGGAGAAAAACACTCCTGCTTTGTCCAAGCGAATGAAGCGACTGATGCTGGGGGAAAGCGGAGCCACCTGTATAAGGTTCTTGGCTCCGCCCCCCGGCAAAGCCCTGGATGCCTGGGAAGGGAGCCTGTTTCCGTTCCTCTGGATGGGGCTGCAAATGACGGCTCCCAGCTTGAGCAGCTATGCTGCTGCTGGGAGAGCCAAATTCTCATCTGCAAGTGCAATTCTCTGTAGGAATCTAACTTTGGTAACTTACAATTGGGATAATTTGCTCTCCAGTTGATTTTGCGGTGCGGTTTTCCTATTGGCATTAGTCAGAGCAGATTTTATTTAGCTCTTTATTAAAGTAAGCCTTAACTGTTAAGTTAAGAAATGTAAATACTGATATGTATAGGAAAATGGTTAGTTGGTAAGTAGCCAAAAAGCTAAGAAGCCAATATTTTGTTTTCTCACATCTCATTGTACAAAAAGCTAAGAAGCCAATATTTTGTTTTCTCACATCCCATTGTACAAAAAATTAAGGCAAATCTTTTTTTAACTGCCTAAAGTGAAAATTAACACGGATATTGCCTTCAATTTCATAAAGATAATTCAATGATAGGAAATACTTTAAAAGGTTTGTATTTTTTAGTAACAGATGACACAATTCAAATGTTGTCCTAGTCTAAACACTGCATGCTCCACAGACACACTTGGATGTGAGTTACTCACTAGCTTCAACTCTGTGTTTTTCTTTCTCTAGATTGGCAGATCGCTACACTTGCTATGCTGTTGGGGGGTGCTGCCATAATACTTATAGCTTTCTTGGTTGGATTAATTTCGATCTGTGTGGGGTCACGAAGGCGGTTCTACAGACCAGTCGCTGTCATGCTGTTTGCAGCAGGTAAATGAATAATTGCTTCCATGAAGTATCTTCATATTTGGTAACTGCAGCTTCATATTTATTGGGAAAATAGATGGGGCTTGTGCATTACAACCCAAAAATAGTTTTATTGTAACAAGATTGTTGGTAATGATATAGAATCATCAACCTTGTTTACCTGGACAAGGAATCTCAGAGTGATTTGGTCTCTTAACAGCATACACTGCCAGGTCATTCCTAGGTCACCATGTGCTGTAATTAATTCTTCATTTTACCTATCCCTGCATACTCGAGCATCATCATGCTATTTTTTATAGTATCACTTTTATTTTGTACATGAAAATTAAGATCTAACAGCCAATTCATGGACTAGTCTTCTAATGTTTGTTTCAGCCCCTGATTTGTAAGCTAATCAGAGAGGGATTTTTTTTTTATTGAAGGTTCAATTTTTAATTTTGTATTTTTCTATATTATTTTGCATGGGAAGTTTGGACATGTGGAAGACTGCATTTGTGAGGGCAGGCTCTAAGGCTCAGGAGATGGGCTGTAATAAACATGTGTGACACCTTGTGTGGAGTAAAATAGGCCACAACTTTTTTGATCACAGTGTTAGGAGCGATGGCTCAGCATGGGGCGCAGATCCCTGCATCAGCTGACCCACCTGCCAGCCGATGACCCCTCACTGTTCAGCCCGCCTGCTGAAGGGAAACCACGGGATGACAGTTAGTGGGAACCAATGGGCGGCAGCCTCTAATTGATTCCCCTGCCACCTGGAAGCAGGCATGGTCTGGCAGCCCCCCGAGCTGGGCTTGCTCCTGTCCATGCCGGCTCCAAGATCCCTTATGGGGATCCCCATCTATGGGGAAGCAGTGCGCACAGGCCCTGCTTCCCCCCAAGGGGATCCATGCCCAACGCCAAAACCGCCACACAGATATTATAGAACTGTGTCATAATACTAACAAAACTCTTTGAAACTGCAGCATCCCATCAAATCACTGTAACCCCAAGTTGCGACTAAATAGTAACCAATCCATTGAAAACCCATTTAGACTCAAATTCACATTCGCTAACACCCAAACCACCTTATTTGAACCAACCTGTATAAACCTTAATAGAAGTGGAGGGTGGGAGGGGATTGCTGTCAGAGCCCAACTGCCGCAGACCCCTAGCGAAGGGAGTGGACCTGGACCTGGACCTCAGGTCGGGGGACTGCGTCCCCACCCTCCTCTCCACCCAGCCAGCCCCTAATTGGCTGGCTGGGTTTGAATTCCTGTGGTCCCCTGCACGTCTTTGGGAGCCGCGTCGGGAGCTGGCCGGAAGGGCAAGGCTGTGCCGTTCTCCCTCGCCCAGTGTCCCCGCAAATACCGGCCCTGTTGAGATCGGGGTCAGCAGCTTCTGTCTAGATGCTGTGTCCATGGACATGTCTACTGGTTCATATTTACTATACATTTTACACTGGTCTTCTGTACAAAGTGAAGTTCTTCATACAGGATTATGTGGAGGAATTTATCAGTCCAGAGTCTAACAAACTGAAGAAATAAACCCTAAATTTTATTACATATTAGGTGTGTATTACTCCTGTAACATATCAATTCCTGTTTACAATGAAACCAGTATAGTTTTAAAAACAGTTGCAGACTAATTATTATTGTCCAAATTTCAAACCTTAGGAAAGACTACAAAAGTTGAGTATTTAAATATAGCAACTGTGGACAGTATTGTTTTGTGTATTTTGAAATCTTTTCTGAGCCATTTCTGATTTTTAATACTATTCCTTTCAAATTTGTGATTGAAAAATTCCATTAAGTATTCACCCTTGAAACCATTCATATAAAAATAAATAGGATTAAACTGAAAGGTGTTTATATCTTCCCCATGTTCCACAGGAAGAATCAATTTCATTGTGTCAGGTTTGCTTTTTGTTATTAATTTAACAGCTGTCAAACTGTAAAGCCTTTCTTTTATTTTTCAAAGCATCAAAGGTAACAGTTGGTACAGAGAAATACTTTTTTTAAAAAAATAAGCAAATCAGGCCAAAGACTGCTCTTTAATGTGAGTCATAATGGCCACACTGAGATAATCATTTAGTACATCTTCTAGTGTCTTTCAGGCTGGCTAGTAACATGTAGGCTTCTTCCCTGAAGTTTTCGAAACGTAACTCCCCTTCATTCTGTCGATTGTATCTGTGCTGGAACTGAAACACTAAGCTTGTCTGGTAGTCAATAATGGGAAGAGTGACAGAACCATCTACTCCACTAGATGGATTTTTAAAATCCGTTTACAAGAATATGGCAAGATAGGCCCTTACTATTTGAAGGTCTTTATATTTGAAGAATTGAAACAGTTATAGGGGGAAGTATCATACTGCCCCCTGCTGTTCTCATTATTTTGGTTGTCTCACTTCAGGTTAGCAAAAAAAAAGGGGGGTATGCTTGTCTCACTGTAGAGGGGTTTCCCATTGTTTTTCATTGTTTTTGAAGCTATTTGCAAAATGGATATAGATTTTGTTAAATGAATTCAGTCATGTTGATTTTCAGACAGATCACAAGAATGGTTTATTTTAAAAGAATTTAAAACTTTTTTAAAATCATGATTCTAAACTACCAACTCCTTGTTCATTTCTTTTAGGGTTGCCGATTCCCTGATGGGGACAGGGATTCCCCACTCCTGTCCTCTTCCCCCTCAAGCCACCAGGCTGATGGGGGAAGAGGCAGGGGAATAGGCCTCCAGTGCACGCTCTTGGTACAATATTACAACATCACTCCCAGGAGTGATGTCATTGCACAGCCCCCAGGAGTGCTCCTAGGCTGCTTCATACCAGACAGATTTGGCCCATTTGGGAGCCCAAATTGGCTCAGCATGATGCTGGGAGCACTCGCAGGGCTTGCATGATGAAGGGGACCTGGTCAGGAGGGTAAGGAGACCTGGCAACACTAATTTCTTTAGTGGCTTAATTTTTGGCCTTTAATTCTGCATCTCATTCTGCATAGCATTATAAAGCAGTAATTTGAAATTTGTTATGTAACAAAGGAATAGGAGCGCAGAGAGGAAATTAGACATAAAAACAGAGGAAGCTGGAGTAGGTAGAATTGGGTTAATAACGGCAAAACAATTCTAACTTTCTTCCAGCAGGTATTTGGCAGAAGATACGGGCAATATTATAGAACAGGTGTCCCAAATCTTTTCTTGCCTCCTGGCACCTTTTGAATTCTGCCTCAGAGTGGTGAGTGAAGCCAGAAAATGGCTGCCACAAGAGGAGGCACCAACCACAAAATGTCAGGGAGTGAGGGCATGCATAATTCTAATAACTCCTCAGCTTGTCAGGCAGAAGCTCTGTTTAACAGAATGCATTTTAAAATGAAAATACTGTTTAAAATTATTGTCTTGTATACTCACAGTTTATCTTCAGTCACACAGCGAAAGATTCTTGTGCTGTGGTGGTGGCTTGTGCTGAAGCAGTTTAAAAAATTCTGAACAGCCAATCAGATCTCCAGTTGCTAATTAGAAGCCTTTCTGGGCAGAAGCCCCACCTAGCCCTGCCTACTTTCTAGAAATATTTGGCAGAGACCAGGAAAGGTATCGAAGGCACCATTGCACCAACAACATCATTTTGGGGACCCCTACTATATAACTTCAAGTGAACTAGCAAGCTGTTTGAGGAATCTATGAAGACAGTAGGGAAGAGAAGAAATTTCTTTTTTCCTTTGCTTTTGAGTCGAAGGAAGTAGGTACCATTATGTTTGGATTTGGCTACTACTACTCTGCTGACACTGAAAATCCTTTAAGACTTTTCAACAGAAAATAAAAACTTCTTCAGCATGGCCAAGAAGACATAGCAATTGCAGACTACTGTGTAAATTGCAATTCTGTTCATATGCACTTGGGAACAAGTCCCATAAGAATCAGTGAGACATTTATGATAAAGCTTGCATGGGAGCAGGCTATCGGCATCATAGAGAATAAGCAAGAGTTAGAAGTGCAAGAGATGTTAACAGGAGATTGTGAGAGCGGCAAATTTGGCTGGATTACTTAGCTTCTCTGTGTTGCTACAAGGCTTGTCAGGCCTCCACCTAAAATATAATAATACACTGAGAAATGACCAAGGGTAGCTCAAGGAATCACAGGAGACTTTGTAGTTTCCAGCAGTTCCTACAGCTGGCCTTTGTTACTTCTGGGTTGTACCCAGAAGTGATGGAACAGCGTCAGTGATATCACTGATATCACACCATGCCCCATGTCTCTAACCCAGCCCTCTTGCCAGTTTCCAGGCTTGGCCTGGCAACCCTAGTTGCTACTAATGTCCCATAGTGGGAACTAGGAAAACAGGCCGTTCAGAAGTGTGCAAATGAATAGAAATAGTGTTTGATTAAGACTGGAAAAGTTTCAGCTCTTTAGGCTCCATAAGATTTTTAATTACTCAAACAAAAAGGAATGTGTGGAACTTGGCGTACGAGAATATAGATTATAAATAGTTTAATTAAGAATTGTAACTGTAAAATCTAACACCAAAAGAAACATCATGACAATTAAAGACCAACAGAGTTATTACAACATATACATTTGTGTTGAGGCTACTTCATCAGACAAATTGATTGGACTCAAAGCCATGAAAGCTTACACTACATTCAGGTTTGCCAGATTCCCTGCCATTGGAGGGGTTTTCCTCTCCACCAGCCTCTATCTGCCCCCCGCCCCCAGACTGGTACATGGAAAGGCTGGAGGCAGGGCTGAGGCGTGTGTGCAAAGCGTGTACATGCCCAGCCATTGCACTGGAAAATGATGTCATTTGTAGAGGGACGCAAAAGTGATGGGGCCAATTTTTAGCGAATCAGTTCCTGGTGCAACCTGTTACTTCTGTGTCATGCCAGAAATAACATTATTTTCTGGTGACAGGAGCTCACATCGCAAAAGTACTTCACCTGTCCACCGTCCCCTAGTTTGTCCCTGAGGGGATCTGGCAACCCTGACTACATTACAGTTATTACTATTCCAGATGCCATAAGACTCATCTTTCTTTTTTGTGCAATAGATTAACATAGCTGTGCCATTGGTAAGTATGTTTTTAATCTCAGCTCCTCCTTGTCTTACAACACTACATAGATTCCTTTCATTTCAAATCAATTATTTCTTTGTGCACATAGAAAATGATTGCATTCCATCACATCCAATTTGATTTGTGTGTCATTGTCCATGTTTCTGTGTAAATTCTAATGATTGCTGTTCTGGAGCCTTCAGGCTGAAAATCTACCCTATATTCATAAAGGGAAATAGCATTGCTGTCATGCTTGGCTATACTGTGGATGAAACTCTTTCCATTCTTACTTGGACATTAGTGCCATTGAACTCAGTGAGAATTGAACAGCAAGTAAAGAAACTGTGGGATTATAGGTATTATCAATGTATAAATGTCTTTGCTTGTGTGGAAATTGCATTTGAAAGTAAGTAAGACCCATCTTTCTAACAACCCATTTTTATATGATATGCCCAAAGAAAAGGCTGTGCCGCTAAGATTATCCCAGCACAAAAGATTCAAAGATTCATATGACAGTTTGTCCCAGCACAAAAATACTGTCATATGAATCTTTGAACAAAAATAGAATGGTTGCTTATTACAGAAATGCATTATTGTGCTCTTACTTTGTTTTGTTTTTGCAGAAACAGCAATAGGGGCTTCAGATGTATCTGCCAAATGTAATATCTTGGAGATGTAGTAGCATTTTAAATAAAATGCGCTAGATATGCTAAATAGATGGGATACACAGGATGACCTAGCCAGTTTGAATATTCATAGGTGTTGTTAGGGTTGTCCATATGCTTGGCCAAGTACAGCTACAATCTTATGCATACATTCCTGGGAATAAGCAACATTGAATACGAGACCTACTTCTGGGTCAACATGCATAAGATGCACTGTAAAAGAGCTGACAGTTACATGTGTGCACAGTGGGTTATTTCTGTGTATATGTGCATGAGAAACATACAATATATTGATTTTTCAAAGTTTATCAAAATGATGGTTCAGTAATATAAAGCATTAGATGCACAAGTGTTTATTCTCTTTCTCCTGACTACCCTTATAATTCATATCTAAAAAAATTTCTTGTTGTCTTCTGTGACATTCTGGGGGAAATAGCTACACCTAAGTCACAAGGATGGAAACAGAAATAGTTATATTAACTATAATTAAATAGAACTAGTTAAATGACTATTAGTTTAGATCCGTGGTCGTCATTCTTGGTGAGCCTGTGAGTGCTTTTGGAATGTTAACAACTGGAAGTGGGCACCACTATAAAATGACTGCCAGGGTTGGATCCAGTCACCAAATGGCTGCTATGGGAGTCAGCCACAAAATGTTGTAAGCTTTATGGGTGGAGGCAGCTTTTCTGAATGGATGTTGCCTTCAGACACACTCCTGCGTTCTTCTGAAATGGCTCTTCATCCAGTGAGGTAAAGGAAAGCCAGAACTGGCTATTTGCTTCAGAGGACACATGGTTTATTGAAGAAGAAAGTAGGTGCCAGGAAATTCATCAATGGAAGCCATGTTAAAGATCGCTGCAGTTTAACATCTTACATACATGATAGGATGACCTCAGAATGTCAAGAAAAATGGAAAGTATTTTTGACTACTTGGTTAAAAATCAAGAATAAGTAAGAATTTTAAGTTTTAAACTATAACATGTTAAGAGATCGGCAATATATGTTTGTGATACATGTTTATAACAAAATCATTATTGGGGGAAAAGATAGACAGTAAAGATAGAATAGAAATATTGAAATAGAAGTGTAAAAGCAGGAATATATAAGGCAAGTCTATATAAATATGTGAACTGGTTTATATTAAAATGTATATGTCTAGTTTATGTTTTATGTAGATAAATGTAGAAATAGAGGATAGGAGATGTATAGTATAGTGATTATCTGATTATATTTTTGAGCTTATAGATGGAAATAATTAAAATCCAGGACTGGCTCTTTGCTTTGTTGAAGAAGCTAGTAGGTGCTGGGAAATTCATCAGTGGAAGCCATGTTAAAGATCGCTGCTGTAGATTTTGGGTATATTACAGCATCTTTGAGTGGATCATGGCTATGAATATAAATACCTGAATGGCCCAGTAGGCATCTACTCATATTTTATATACTGCCATTCAACCACAAGGCTGCCGAATGGCTTTTTACCATTAAAAAAGTAGTTCTCAAATTTGTAAGTGGTACCCACTTGTAAAGTTACAGTACTCTTTGGGACACTACTTTCTCCTTCACAGGGAGGAAAAGAGCTATATGCACTTCAGAAAAAAAATCCAGTGCTATGATCCAAAAACCAATGGAATGGGCTGCCACAAGCCTCAGCCTTCTATTTGAAGGTGTGGAGAGTTGGCGTGGTGACGGCAATTGATATATGAACACATATAGGGAGAGATGGTCCTTTTGGTATATTAGTGCCAACTATGTAAGGCTTTAAATGTAGAAACTAATGCTATAAATGGGACCAGAAGCAAAGAGGCAGCTAATGTGTTCTACAACTTATTAGATTTGTTAGCAACCCATGTCTACACCATAAGATGGTCTGCTACATGATGAATCAGCTGTCTCTAAGAACACTTAAAACATCCTATCAAAGAGTAAAATGTACTAAAATGTAAAATGAAATTTAAATCAAATAAAACAGTGAAACATATCCCCTGCCCCCAACCAAGCCTGGTACGATAAACATGGGATGGATCCAGATTGCTGGCACCCCTTGCTTCCAAGTAGTCTTGGCGGGGGGGAGGGATATGGAGGGGCTGCAGTCAGAAATCCCAGAGAGGCATGATGTCACATCTGTTTCCATCTCATGTGGCTTTTGTCCGACTGCAATGAATTCAAAAACTACTCAGTTTGGAGAAATCAAAAACTACTTGAATATGCAGCCACTACAAAATTGGTTTGTTAGGAGATTTAATGCAAGAGTACATTCTCCTAGTTATAAGTTTTCTATACACAGGTGGGTCGTAAAATATCTAAGTTGGTGGTCTGCAGAAGTTAATTGGAACTAGATAATGTGAAAGAGTTGTAACAACTGATGCTTCCACTTATGGATGGGGTGCTCACTGTTGTTCTTTCTCTGTACGGGACCGGTAGTCAGCTAAAGGACAAGCTTTGTACATTAATGTCTGAGAACTTGGAGCCATCCGCTTTGCTCTTGTCTCTTTTGCAGCTCTCTTGTATGGAAAAGAAGTTTAAATACAGATGGACAGTACCATAGCAATGTATTATCTAAACAAACAGAGTGGGACTGCATTGCTGACCCTTTGTGCAGAAGCTGTGGCCATGTGGAACTGGGCTATTGCCAACAGAGTTTCCATACATGCCATCCATATTGCTGAAACAGGCAATGCCAAAGCGGATGTGTTAAGCAGGCAATTGAATACCAACCATGAGTGGTCTCTAAATGACTGTTATCTCGAACCTGTATTTGCTCAGTGGGAGTACCGGAGGTAGATCTATTTGCAACTGCATCCAACACGAAAACACCTTTGTTCTGCTTTCTAGCAGGAAGTGATTCCCCATTCTCTGGGAGATGCATTATGTAGTAAAGTATTTTTATAGAGCATTTCAGTTCACATGGACAAGTCGGATGTTCTACCTCTTCTCGCCAATCCCCCTGATCTCAAAGGTGTTATGCAAAATTCAGCAGGACAACACGGACTGCATACTAGTAACCCCATTTGGGCCAAGACAAATCTGATTGCCATGGTTACTAGAGCTGTCCAACATGTTACATCATGTCTGCAGCCCCAGACATTCTGACATGGGGGGGACTGTTTCATCATGACCCAGGGAAATTACAGCTAATGGCCTGCATATACGTCCCAATCTCTAGGTTGTTCTCAAGAGGTACGTGTTGGGGGTTGCAGCAGCAATTAGATATAAGTTTGCAGAATTGCAGAGTTTGATAATAGCACAATGGAAAAAAGTAGACAGACTTCTGTGATTCTAGCTCTATAAAAATACTTTACTACATAATAGGGTAAAAAGGGTACATTTGGTAGGAAAAACAACAGTTTCTGACTACATCTTGATAGTCTCAACTAGGTACTAGGGAGAGAAAAGCTTAGATTGCAATGAGAAGTAGACTGAGCTTAGACTGCATGGTCTAGTGAAGTAGTAGAAGTGTAGCAGACTGAACAAAGATCAATAAAACCTTAGTATATGTTTCTAGCTAATTGCCCCCCAATAAACTGGCTCATCCAAAAGACAGTCCTAGATTCCCTCATTAAGACTAAAGATTCCCACTTTCTCTGGTGGGAACTTCTCTTGAAGCCTAAGTGGTCCTATGCTGCTAACTAGGTATTTGACTAAACAAACAGAACAACAATTTAACTCTTTCATGACTGAGCGTAGGACACTTGCAAAGATTCCAACAGTACCGTAGGTACTCCTAAATGCCAGAAGGCTTTCTACTAGGAGGTCTTATGCATCCAAGTGGATGCATTTTGTGCCTTGGGCTAATAACAAAGACTAGTCCCCATCTAAATGGCCATTGTATGGCATTTTAGATTATTTGTGTTCTTTAAAGACAGGAGGTCTGGCTACGACTTCACTGAAGATACATTTAACTGCCATTTCATCCTATCATGAGCAGGTCGAGGGACACTGTGTTTTCTCACCCAGCCTCTAAAAAATTTCTGAAAGAGATGTTTAACCTTCATCCACCTATCATGCCTCTTGTTCCTCAATGGTCATTATTATTGATGCTCTCAGAGCTCATGTTAAAGCCCTTTGAGCCCTTGGCAATGTGTACATTAGTGTTGCTTTCATGGAAAGTTTGTTTTTTGGTGGCACTAATGTCTGCAAGGAGGGTGAGTGAGATCTCTGCGCTCAGGGCTGATCCTCCTTTCCTGAGGATCCATTCTGACAGTGGTGCTTAGGCCTAGCCTACAATCCCTACCTAAGGTGATGTCACCATTTTATGTTTTTCAGGATATCATACTCCCTGTATTTTATCCTCCTTTTCATTCTGGAGCAGAGATAGCACTACACTTCTTAGATCTAAAAAGGGTAATATCTTTTTATTTGGACAGAACAAAGCAGTTTCGCATGGACACTCATCTCTTTGTTTGCTTTGGGGGACTTAACAAGGGGGGAAAGGTTTCAGCCCAAACTACATCAAGATGGATTGTGTCTGCAATTGGCTGTGGAATGTCCATTGCGGGTTAGTGCCCATTCTACTAGGGCACAAGCATCTCCCTCTGCTTTTGGTGGGGGGGGGGAGTACCAATAGCTCACATCTGTAAGGCTGCAACTTGGTCCTTATCAGACACCTTTGCCAAACATTACGCAATGGACATAGACATTGCATAATGTTTAGCAGTGGTAATGGCAGTGTTACATTCTTTGTTTGCTTAATATGTTTACCAGCATAAACCACAGACCCAAAGGAAGTGGGGATGCATATAATAAAATCACAAGATTGTTCATTGTTACCATTGTATAGTTTATTGACATTTCTGGTTTACAAAATCAAAGTACTGTTTCACTTGTACAATTAGTAGTTCTTTACTTAATGTTCATATTGAACACCTTGAAGTGTTACACTGTGTATTCATGCGTGTGAATACTGTGAATAAATGTTCAGTGATACTCTGATATTGTTATAAATAAAATGGAGTTGGAGAGATTCACCCCGCCTCCTCATTGCCCCCCCCCCAGTTGAAATAAAGAGGCAGACACAAGGCTTGGGTAATAAAGGGCCATTTTTTATTTATGGCAACAACATGAACTGCAACAACTGAAACCTGGCAAGGGCTTAACCAGCGGTACAGGTGACCCTGGGGTCACTCCCCTGGATCCCGCCTTGACCTGTCTGGGCGAGACCCACTGCCCCGGATGCGAGCCATCCAATTGCATGGCTGGGATCCGGACGGTCTGGTGGATGGTTTCCCCCTTAAAGCTCTAAGCACCCCCACCATGAAGCATGAGGAGAGGACTTTTCCAGGGGCCCCCACTAGGCAGCCTGCCCTCTCAACTGGCCACCGCAAAGCATGCCAGCCGATTCTGAGAAGCCCCCAATATCCCCAACAATGGGGATGTGCCAAGGGTACTCACCATCTTGCTAACATCCCCCCAACTAAATCCTGCCAATGCTAAGGCCGAGCCTCTGCTCAGGCCTTCGCACCCCACAGATGACTTACTGTAAGTCGTAGCCCTTGCCTCAGGTCATCTAAAAATACGTTGTTGCCTACCACCGATAGTCTCTGTAGAGGTCATCCACATGGGCCTTAATCCTGGGGTGTGGAAGATAAATACCCAGCTCATTCCCAAAAGCTAACTGAAGGGCCCTATTGGCCCTGCGCCTAGCCCCTTCTATCCCTTTCAAGTTCAAAGCTTCACACCGCACCCGGAGCTGAAGCATCTCTGACAAAATAATTAAGACGCTAGGTCATTGCCTGCTAATCCATTGCAAGTCAGTCTGCACCTGCAAAATAAGGGCCATGCCCTTTACAAGCCCCAGGTCATTACCTCCCAGGTGAATGACCAATATGTCAGGCAGAGGACCACTTCTCCCCTCGAACAGCAAAGGCAGCAGCCCTGGCCACCTTAGACCTCGGCGGCCCTGCCACTCAACAGTGGCCCACTCATTCAACCCAAGCTGGGACCCGATGGCCGTCCTCTTGGCTTGGTGGGCCACCAAAAAAACCATACTGTGTCCGCATACAAGGATCTGCAGCCTTCCACGGCGAAACACAGCACCTAAAGAAAAAACAAGTCAGTTAAGGTTCCCAACGCCCAGTGGGCGAATGTACGACCAATAAGCCTTGGACCTCCAATGGCCAACCCGCAGGATAACCTGACTAGGGTAGCCCATGGCCGTAGCTGTTGAGGCTGCCCCAATCCAAAAGGAATGGGTGCCAAATTTAACATCCTGCAGACCCAACTTTGTCAGAGCCCGTCCAGTAACTGTCCAGAATTGGTACTTAGTCAATGGGGCTCCGTCACGGTGACGAAATAATAACCCCCCCATCGTCACCCCAAAGTGCAATGTATTGCTTCAGAGCAAATACCAGACACAAAGCAGTGTTTGCACAAGGACCTAGCTGAATCACAGTCCCCCGCTGTAACTGGTCCGTCTTGGAGCACCTAATTCTTAAAGTGACATTATCCCCCACAAACTTTACATCCGAGGCCATTAAGGCCCTCCCAGAGCCATCAACGGAAATCCCCAGTGGCATCTGCAAACCCATGGGCTTTGCTGGCAAATGCTAAAGCTGCTAGCTGCCCCCTAATTGAATTTGCCGCTAAGCCCCTCACCTTCAGCTGCACACAAAACTGCATAAGGTGATTCACCAGGATTGGCCATACTTGTCGTAGTCCCTGCTCATTCCTAAACCCCACAAACTGCTTCACCACACAATCATAGGACCTCTGTGTGCTGGGGGCAATGGCTAACTGGATGGCGCAGTAAGCTTCAACCTTCCAAGCTGCCATAGTTCCTGTGGCATCGGGGCAGGCATCAGGTTGGCCTCTGGGGCAAGCTGATGAAATCGCTCGATCTGCAAGTGAGACAAAGTGTCTGCCACCCCATTATCTAGCCCTGGGACATGCTTGGTCAAGAACACAATGTTCAGTTTCAAGCAGCGACGAGTGAAACCAGCTTCATGACCCTTCGTGACTTAGAGGTAAGAGAGTTCACAACGTGAACTACTGCCAGATTGTCACACTAGAAGTGCACGGTGTGATTGGCAAGTTCCCGACACCATAGGAATACCGCCACTAGGATGGGAAAAAATTCCAGGAAAGTGAGGACCCGACTGAGACCCTGCTCTACCCAATCTGCAGGCCACTGCTCTGCACTCCAGTGCCTTAAAAAAAACCCACTCCAAATCGCAGAGAGCCAGAAGCATCTGAGCGTACCTGCAGCTGTGCTTCCAGCAGAATGTCATCCCTCCAAATGGAGATGCCATTAAACGCCTGTAAAAAACTCCTCCCAGACCCTAAGGTCCTCCCTGATCCCAGCATCTATCCTGAGCCTGTGATGAGGAAGCCTTAGTTTGCCCGTGGTGTCACAGAGACTCTTTAAGAGCCCGGCCAGGAGCTATCACTCTACAGCAAAGTTTAAGTGGCCTACCAGCTGCTGTAACTCAGTAAGTGAAACTCTATGCTGCTCTATAAATGAGATCGGCTAGTTTTTCCTGTGGCAGCCTGGAGGTTTGATGGGCAGTGTCCAGTTAGTTTAATGCCCAGAAAAGTGAGGGCAGTTGCAGGGCCCTCAGTTTTTTCTAGAGCTAAGGGGACCCCCAATTGTACTGCTAGATTAATGAAGCCCTCCAAGAGCCGGGTACATTGGCTGGTTCCAGAAGGCCTCATGAAAAGGTAATAATTCAGATAATGAACATTGTCCCAACAGTGAAGCTGGTGACACAATGCCCATTCAAGGAAGGAGCTGAAGCGTTCAAAGACCGCACAGGAAATCAAGCACCCCATGGGTAATGATGTGTCCATGTAGAAACAGCCTTCAAAAGGGAAACCCAACAGCTCAAAATCGTCTGGATGAACCAGGAGAAGGCGAAATGCTGACTTAATGTCGCATTTGGCCATCTCAGCACCCTGCCCCCAACGCCTGACAACCTTGACTGCTGGATCAAAGGATGTGTACCTCATTGAGCAAAGGTGGTCTGGGATAGCCTCATTAACTGATCCTCACCTGGGGTAAGAAAGGTGGTGTATCTGCCACAAGTTGCCCACTGCCTTTTTTGGCACCACACCCAAGGGGGAGACCCGCAAATGTGACACTGGTGGGGCCGCAAAGGGGCCCAACACCCGACCCTTGGCACTCTTTGGCAATCTTTTCCATACCAGCCAGTGACCAAAGATTGGCTGCCATGAAAGGAGTCCTGGGACCTTGGAACGGAATCCTGAACCCAAACTTAAACCCATTAAACAAGAACAAAGCGTCTTCATGCTTAGGATAACTGTCCAAGAGGTACTTAAGTTCCCTCAGTTTTATTGGGCTGGGACCCTTTTCCAGCTTGCTGCTGGGCATTACCGCTGGCCCCACCCCTGCTTGCCCCAACATCCTTTATAGCACCTAGGGCAGTAATTGAAGGAGTGGGAGCTGCCACATGTTGGACATTCATGCTTGTATTTACACGGTTTCCTTGTGCACATTCCCTGATTTGCAAAATCCCAGCACAACAGCTGTGCTTGAACCGGCTGACCTGCGAACCCACAGGTACTGGGAGCATTGGAGGACCGCTGGACTAAATAGCCGCAGTCTGAGTGGTCAGTGAGATTAGCCTTAGCAGGGGCCATCACCTGCAGCCAAAGCTGCTGCAGGATCTTGTCCCATGGCAAATCAGGGTTCATTGCCGCTCGCATACGAAACTCTTCATCGTACTGCATCCAAACAGCACCCATGAAGCCAGTGTACCCTTTGTATATAATAGCAAGGTACTGGAAAAGGGCTGCCACCCTCCATGACTGCGCCCGAACAATAACTCCTGCATAAATCAGGAACCCAGGGAGCCAATTGGCCCAGGTACGATCGACCCAGCGCCATTTCAGCTACTCCTTGTCCCTATCATTTAGATCCTCTTTATCTTTCTTCTCTAGTTCCCTGTAGAGAAGGGAGAAGACGTCCACAAACTTGCCTCTTAAAATCTTGTCCCTAGCAGCTTGGGTAAGGTGGTCCCACAAGGGTAGGGCAGTGCCCCAAATGGAAGAGCCTGGTAAGGAACCAAGCCATAGGGGGTCATTATAAAAGTGGAGCCCAACAGGGGAGCATAACTGGACCAGGCAGAGGATGGGCCAGGCAGTGCCTGACCATCAAAACCCTGCCAACTAGCCCAGCCCCTCTGCCCCACCTCACCTGGATCATCAGCAGCATACTGAGCACCCCATACCTGATTATTCCAAGCTGGCGCATCCCCATAAGCGCTTTGACTGTGTGCAATGCTTTGCTGCATGCCTGATGGGGGTGCTGGAGTTGAGGATGCTTGGACAGAGTCCTGACTCTGGGGTCCCCATGGCCATCCATCACCATGCTGTGTAAGAGAAGACTTACCATCCCACACTGGGTCCACAGCCAGTGCCACAGGTTCAGCATCAGCCATCCCACCTGGATCAACTCCTGAGGGTTCAATACTACCCGCTGTGCCTTCTGTGTTTCGATTATCAGCCTTCTTCGCACCTGCTGAAGTAGAAGGCCCCTCAAGGGCAGAAAGTCTGCTAAGAACCTCTGCCTGAAAAGCAGCTGCAGACGTCAGCCTAGCAGGCCTACTGCACTTTGTCCCGCCAGTCTTTCCCACACCCCGTGCCTGCTCCAGTGCACCTACGCGGCTGAAGATGGCTTGGTGACTGGAACTTTCCTCCTCATCTGAAGAGGACAAAATGGGTGGAGGTGGGGGCTTCTTGGCTGGTTGTTTCCCTTTGGAAGGGCCAGACCCCTTTTTTGGAGACATGACTGTATATAAGCACTTATTAATAATTAATAACTATTATTATTATTATTATTAATGCCACCTAGTAGCAATATGCGCCCCCACAGGCGCGTAGGCTGTACAAACTGTCAAGGTAGCTGTAAAACCACGCACAAAGCTCCCTAAATGAATTTAAAATGGCTGCCAACCTATGCCTGGACACAGAGTCCCACTAAAATGACTGGCCCTTATGTTTATAATGAGGCAACAGAGCTAGAAATGTCTGCCCCTTTCTTCCAGGCCCTTTTGCAGTCAAACCTACAGCCCCTATAGGGCAAAATGTATACTAAGTTCAATACTAGGCGGCAAGTGCAGGAACAGGGGGCAGGGCTGGCTGTTAAGGCACCAAGCCCCACCTCCTTTCCACATGACCCTACAAGGCCGGGGAAATGCTGCCACTTATTCTCTGCGGCAGCAAATGCGGCCCCCAGCCTTAAGCCTCTGGCTGCCGGCCAGGTGGGGCCTCGATTGTGTATAGCTTGGTAATCTCCCAATGTGGGGATGCACAGAACAATGATCAAAATGGTTGTACATACCCATAACTATTGTTCATCAAGTTCTTCTATGCAGATATACATCCCTCCCTCCTGCTCTGCTGTGAACTCTCTGATGGTATCTTATATAGGTTCATGGCAGCTCAGGAGAACCGAGGGGGGTTAACAGAGCTCTAAAGAAGCTAATAAGTTTCTCCATCAGCAGGCCTGCATGTGTCCAGTCCCAATGTGTGTCTGCACAGAAGAACTCGATGAACAATAGTTATAGGTATGTACAACCCTGTTTATCCCTCAGTCCTAGTATTCCAATTGTGAGTGTCATTCCACCAAGTTTCAGTAATACCTATTACGTCATAGTCCCTTTCCTCTATTAGAACTTCAGGTTCCTCCTGCTTGTTTCCCATACTCTGCACATTAGTGTAGAGACATCGGAATCCATGAGTTATATGTCCTGAAGTTTTTGTTTCGGTGCTTACTTGCGAGTTAATGTTTCCTAGCATCCACTTCCTGCAAATCTTCAGTGTTTTCATCTCCAGTTATGGGCTTTGAATTTTTGTCTCTCCCCCCACATAGGATTGAGTTTAAAGCCCTCCTTATCAGGTTTGCAAGGCTCTTACCAAACACATTTTTTCCTAATCTCATCAGTAGTGAAAAAGCTGGTGAGATCCAAGCCAATGTTTTCCGCTTTTTTTCCAAAGGAACCATGGAGAAGAAAATAGGAGGATCTCCTATGCAAGAACATTACACAATACTGAAACTGCCAGAAAGAAAGTCTAGTTGATGTTAGGTAAATAGCTAAAAGGATGTAATCTGTAGCAAGTCCTCATTGGTGGATCTTAAAATTTGAAGAGGTAAATATGGAGGAAAGTACTCCCTGGTAAACATAGCTTTCTTTGGATTCTATTTCTTCATTACACTATATTTTTCTTACTGAATTATGATTTGCTTGTAGAAACTATTAACTTAGTCACCTGAACCCAAACCATTTAGGGCTTTAAAGATCAAAACAAGCACATTGCTTTGAATCCAGAAATAAGCTCATAACCAATTAAAATGTTTTAAATTAGATGTTGGCCAGTTCTCTGTTTTTCAGGATTAACAAGAGAAGTTGATAAAACTTCAAAATTGCCAGATGAAAATTCAAGAGCAGGAGAATCTACAAACTGCAAACTTTTTTTAAAAAGTTACATTATTTCTACCAGGGTGGGAATTTCCAAAGCTATATCTCCCACTATTACTAATTCTATCTTGTTGGGATTAAACCAGTCTGTTTGTCCTTATCCAGTCCATCATAAATCTCCTACATTAATTCAGAAAAACCGCTATCAAACTTGGAGGATATGAAAAGAGAAATAGAGCATAGCATTATTAGAATACTGATAACATTTAAACCTGTAGTTCTGGACAACCTCACCCAAGGTTTTGTGCAGACATTGAAAAACATGAGAGAAAAATTGAAATCCAGAGTAATCCTGCATGATAATACTACAAGGAGGAAGAAGAGTTGTTAGTCATGTAGGGTATATATGTAGGGCCCTTAATTTTGGAATGTCCCCTTTTGTGTGTCAGGTTGAATACGTGCACCTCAGGGCAATAATCTGTATTTAGGATCACTGTCTGGTGCATACTGGAGTCCCAACTTGGGCAGTGCTTTGTAAACCAGTAGAGGAGAAATTGACAAGGAATGGACAAGAAAAATAGGCACATTTCAGCTTTACTGGAAAAATATAACACAGAAAGATGGCAGGAAATGGATTCAAGGCCAAACAGAATGCCAACACAGCTGATATGTAGTTAAAACCTGTGCCCCGAGGTAAGATATCTGTGTTCAGGAAGGAGATTGATAAGAGGGCAAGAAGGGAGAAAGAAATCATAGAAGCCTGATCCTGGCAGGAAGGCAGGAAGAGGAGTCTGGGAGGAGCCAGTGGAGGGAGACAAAGGATGAACAATGTGGGATGATCCCAGGTAGTGAATGGGGTCAGAAGAAGTAAAAGAAGACCAAAGCTAGCTCAAAGTCTCTGTTGAAAGTCCTGTGCAGTGTCCTGGGGCAGTACGTAGGATGACCTGCCACAGAGTTACTGGAGGAATCAAGGCTACTTTTATGGGTAGATAATCCCATTATCTGGGTCTCCCAGGATTGAGATTCGACTACAGGGAAAAGTTTGAATTTTACTGGACAGTTTAAGATTAACTGCTGCTAATTTCAGGTTGGGAGATATGAGGAATATTACCGGAATCTAGGTGGTCCTGATAAATCAGAAGAAGTTACATATGCTAAATTCAAGGGACAAAAGACTGATTGGGATTAATGACCCATTCTGGGATGAGTGATGAGATTTGTTCCAGATGTTTGCCTTGTATATACTTCCATGCATTAGGGTTACAATTATTATCAGTCTCAGAAATGGCCTTCCAGGTCCTGAATGGGGAAGTGGCTGATGAGACTGCCTCCCAGTGCAACTTTTGCTGCTTCCGTATTCACATGTAGGCGTGCCTAACAGCTGTTGGAATTTTCCAGGGACCCCAGCATTAATACATGTGTACTCCCAACTTTAGGAGAGGCCAATGTCGAGAGGCACACAAGCAGCTTGTGGGGAAGGGTCCTAATGACTTGCTGACTTGGTGGGCTTCTGAGTAGACATGGGCAGGATCCAAAAAATAATCCCAATTTAGCTGATCGTGATTCTGCGGCGGAGCCGAACTCAGGTACCCGAACCTCACCACTCAAGTCCCGTTTCCGATACAGAATCGGGAATCGGGAAGGCCGACGCAGGAGGGTGCCCCGCGGTTTCCAGCGCTAAAGGAATGGTGGGTGAGGAGGATGGCGGCCGCCGGGCCTGGCAGGCCTGTGGAGGCGGTGGCAAGCCACCTCCCCTCAGGGGGCGGGGGGTCTGTCCCCACAGGAGTGTGCCGGTACTGTCACGGGGGTGGGGGGACCAGAGGAGATAGCTCCCTATTCCCTAATTCCCTATCCGCTGAAGCCCAAAGCTAAAGCTCCCTCTCTCTCTCTCTCTTGCGCTTTCTCTCGCCTCTGTCCCACTCCACCCGCGAGCGGAAAGTGAAACTTTGTTGCGCAGCACATTGCTATTTATAAAGCCTGGGTCTGCTATGCAGGAGGGCTGTGTTTGGCCGTAAGAGCTGCCTCTCAGGCTTTGCAGGGATGAAATTCGAGTGCCCATGGCTACAGAAGAACACCCCCTCCCCCCACCTTCCCCTCTCTTCTCCCAAATGGACGAGATAGACGCGCACTTTTCTGGCTGCTCCATGGTTGGAAGGAAGCCCTGCTGATCAAGGAAAGCTGGGCTTCCATTCACGTTTCCAGGGTGACAGAAGGAGGGCAAACAGCTCCGGCATTCCCCAGTCTCCGTTTCCACGGGGCTCCGTTCCCTCAGGAATAGATGGCTGGCACCATACTGTCTGCAGACTGCAATCCCAAACGTAAACCAATTGATCCGATCAAGACCCGATAGAGTGCCCCACCCGAGTGCTGAACCAGGAGCCGTGGACGGAACTGATCAGCCCGGTCCTGATGGCGCAAACGCCAAAATCGGAATTTTCAGTCCGTAATTCCGATCATGCCCACGTCTACTTCTGAGTCTCTCATGTAGACTGTCAATGCAGATCTATGAGCTTTTGGGGTTCATTGGACCAATTTTTTCCATAGTGGCTAAAACTGGTTATAACTTTGTTGTTCCATGGTATCATTGCAATAGTTTCATTCATAACCACAATCCATCCTGTCAGTTGGTTGAGCAACATTATGGACCTATTTCCTACAGCAAGAACCAGTACTTTACATACTGCATCCCATACGTTCTTGTGCATCATGCACAGGAAATGTTTAGATTGTCCTATGGACATGATAAACTTTCTGCCTGTCACAGTTTTGTTGTACTGATCATCGACCAAACTTAACCTACTAAAAAAAAATATTGCAGAAAACCAATACTTCACCTGTTATTATTACGGAATTGTTACATATTGCCATGGAATATACAATTCCACTTGAATTCTTTTGTAAATATCTGCTAAATAATATCATGTATTACAATAAGTCAGAAAAGCTATATTAGCTTTCTGTGAATTATATTTCTTCATTATCCTTTGTTCTTCTTGTTGCATTATGATCTATCTATAGAAGCCATTAGCTTAGTTACCTGAGTTCTGTTGGCAAGAAAGTTTGAATTGTACAAAAATAAAAAGAAATAGGAGGAAAAGAAGGGCATTGCTTTTAGAACCTTTTGCAATCATGCCATTGGTCCATTCCAGTAATATATATTTATATGCAATACAATATATTTGGAATTCCATGTACTCCATGGACTACATAATTTTAGATTAAATTTTCTTTACATGAACCTCACATTCTGTGAGGAACTGCTTTACTGAAATGGGTGAAACTTGATTTGAACTGAAATTAAATGGATTGTGTTCCTGTGGTATGCCTTTTCATTTTAATAGGACATGTTTCAAAGATGCTCCCAGAGGACTGTGCCTATAAAATTAGGGTCTAACTTCAAATTTAGAAATATCACAAGCAACTTCCTTTTCCAGACCATACCTGTTCATACTACAGGTTACAGATCACCTATCACAACTTCCCTGCATATACAACACTAGCATGTTATTAAGAAACGTTGATTTCTTTAACATCAGGAAGATTATTCAGATATGTAATGTCCTTATCTGAAGTATGATAGAACAGGAAGGGCTTGCTACACAGTGTTCCTGGTCATGTAACTCAGTTCTAAAAAATGCTGATGGTTTTGTCAAAAATGCTGTGATGAATTAGTATTTGTTTTCTTGTAAGCAAATGGATGAAACTTCAGATTTGACACATAGTTTTCCCTCCCCTCTCCTCTTTTTTCTTTCAGTGGTTCTTCAAGTGTGCAGTCTTGTCCTTTATCCAATCAAGTTCATCGAAACAGTCAATTTGAGAATATACCACGAGTTCAACTGGGGCTATGGCTTAGCTTGGGGTGCAACTATATTTTCATTTGGGGGGGCCATACTTTATTGCTTAAACCCTAAGAACTATGAAGACTACTACTAAAGGAGCTACTTAAATAAGAAGAGAAAGAAAACAAGGATTGTTCTGTCTTTTCTAACTCAGTGTTTTTAGTACTTTTGTAGAGTATCAAGCAGTTTGCTCTGTGGATTTATCAGCCTTTTACCTTTTGGCTACAGTTACGGCAAGTAGCTTTTTAACAGCCCCAGAAAAGAACTACAAAGTTTACACCTGCTGATGAATCCATAGGAAAATGCTATAAGCTGCTGCTATGTTACTGTCACTTTTTCTTAGCACTAGGTTGGAGGCAGCAGCATCATGAGGAAACAAGCTGGAATGAGTTTGTTATAGTCTGCAAGAGAGTCGCTGGCACAAGAACAATGTAGAAGTATCTTTATAGGATTCAACAGTTCTTCTGGGCCACAACTGATACCACTTCAATGAATTGACCTTCCAGGATTCTTGCTGAAATAAAAATGAAAGTCCAAGTGACAGATACTGAGAAAAGTTAATATAATTGATTAATGATTTCCCTAATAGTTTCCTGACACTACATGTTTCCCAACACTACATGTTTATGCATTGGCAGTCCATATTTTCCAGCCAGCTGTGGTCTGTCAGGAAGACAAAACTTGGAAATGCATTCTTCCAATTATGTGGTTGGACACTATGTCTCAGCTGTAACCAAGTACTGGAAATAACATGGAGAAGGACACAATCTGTTATTTCCACTGAGAAAATTTAAGAAGAAAAGAATACACGCATGAGGTAGCTGCATTTGTCCTGAACACTGTTTGGTTTTAAAACACTGCAGTAAAATTTCCATATGCAACAAGCCCAACTATTTTTTATACAAAACATTTATTGGTATGAAATTGCTATACAGATAAAAGTATAGAGAGGAAAAACTAATCCTGATAATGGGAGGCTTAGCAGCAGAAGCTCTAAGCAAGTCTAGATTTTCAAGAACTGCCTCTGGGTATTAGGTGGGATTGAAATATTTTAAATAGTTTCTTCACATATTGATTGATCTAAAACTTCCTGTCAGTAAATACATTTTTAAGAATGGGGGTGAACTAATTGCAAAATCAGAAATCATGACGTAATGCCAGTTGGGCAGAAGTGTTATGATAGTGATACAGATAGATATAAAAACCTTTGTAGTGATACCTTCTTTGTAGTTCCTTTAATGAAACCATCTGTAAGAATACAATGTCAAGATGGAATGGAAGAAGGAGGCCAAATACTCAGATGGCATTTCTGAACCGCAGAATGATTTGTGATTAATCAGTTTCTGTGAACAAGTTCTGGAGGACTTGTAGCTACTCATGTCAAGATCCATATTAATTCCAATTGAGTTCCAAATAAATTTTTCATTGGAGTTTCTCACTAGTAATGAGAATAACATAAATAAAGTATGCTTGCCATAGCTTAGAAACTATGTTTTCAAGCACTTGCTCTAATGTAAGGAACAGATGTTTGTATGGGGTTTTATTTAGTCCAGTAAACATCTCTTTTTCTATAGGAGACTTGTAGGAACCCAGTTATTAAAATTATGCAGTACTATCAGTATAGTATTTAAATTATATTATACTATTCATTTCTTCCACTAAATTTAATGGATTGGCTGACAGTTATTTGCCTATATCAAAGTTTGTTTAATTTATTTCTTGCCTAAATTTTGAAGAAACAGTATGAAGTCTTCAAAGCCCAAGTTAATTTGGGGCAGAAATTTTAAACTGATTTACAGTACATAATTTATTTTTGTTTACGATCAGCTTATTTGGGTATTTTCAATTACTTCTGAAAATATTTTTATATGGTGTATACAGTTCTAATAGAAAATTTAGAAATAATTATTTTTGTTATATGGAAATTAAAATGTACCCTAGCATGGACCTCCTTTGAGAGCACAATCCTCAAAATCCTCCTTTAGATGTGCTGCTCTGCGCTGTTGCTCTGTAATACTTTTACAGACTTTCTTAATATTATGACCTCATCAAAATAATATGTTTAATTATCACAAATCACACACATAGAGAAGGAGGGGTATTCTGCAAAGTGTAAAACCATTTATAAAATGCCACAGCTGTCAAAGAAATTGGTTTATTTTTTTAAAAAAATCCTATAAGCCTGATTTTTGCACAGAACCATATACCCACCCACCCCTTCACAGAAAGGTGCTGGGGATGTAACAAAGCAGTATATTAAGGATAAGAAATTGGTGCATATGGTGATTTTGCACTGCACATATAAGGCAATTAATACTATCATCTCCCCAGCCCCTGCAGCAATGATGGACAATGAGGCGAAGATTACAAGAGTAATCAGCACGTAATTCTAAATCCAGGGAAAGAGAGAGGGCAGGAGGAATGTTGAGAATATTCTATTGTAGTGCTAGCTACAATGGGGGATGGGAGATGACCTCTAAGGCTATTGGGCTGATAACCTGGGGTGCCACCCCTAGTCAGGGCAACCCTAGCCCAAGGAATGCCTGCGACAAGAGATGTACCCATTCAGCCCACCCTCACACGCTTTGGCCTCACCAAGGGATGGGGTGTGTCTGCCTGGCCTTGCTGCAGTGAGATAAGGGATGCACATATCCTGTCTTGCTGCAAGTGATGGGATGTGCTTGTCTAGCCTTGCCCCACCCCAATGCCCAGGTTCTCCACCCCTTTTTCAGGGGGCAGGGTCCTTTCCAGGCCCATTTCCCCCGTCCTCCACTGTACTAGATGATAGTTAGAAAACCCTTACTAGTGGCTAAAACTTTCTGTTCCAAAAAATCAATATAGTTCAAATGGGGTGTGGCAAGTATGGAGCAGTATAATATTAAAAACTACAGTGACATTCCCACATTGTAGGTGAGGTAGGATAGTGTTTATATTTCCAGGATGATATTTTTAAATGTGATCATATAAATCAAGACGGGAGGTAATGTTTAGATCAGTTGTGACCAGACTTTTCTGCACGTGTGCCACAACTTAAACCTGAACATATGACCTATTATCTAGTGTGTGCACAGAGCTCAGTGGCCCATATCTCAGTGGTAGGGCTCATAAGTTTTGTGCTCAAGGTGTCAAGTTCAACCTTATAGAACCTCAGCTAAGAGGATACCAGATAGCAGTGCTGAGAAAGAGTAGGCAGTACTAGCTCAAGGGACTTGGTGGGTTTGACTCCATACTTGGCAGCTTCATATGTTAATAAGCAACTTTTCACCCTCCACCCCCTTGGTGTGTTTTTATCATTCATTTCCTGAGATAAGAAGATGGAATCAGTGGAATCAAACTGGTGTAGGCCTGATTCTCCCATCCTGACATGTCACATACCTCAGCTGCCTGTGCCATTTGTCACATCCATGCCACACAAGTTGGACAACCATAGTTTATATATGTGGAAAAAATTCTTTTGTTAATTTATTAGCTACTAGATAATTTATTAGATATTGCCACTTTAGTTTGAAGGAAATTGAAACTACAACTGCTGAAATAATTAAACAGCAGCAAGATATTGGGTTGTCTGCCCCCTCTTTCCTCCTAACCTTGATCACCTGGCTGGTGGGGCAGGGGGAGTAGGGAGGCAGGCCAGGAGCCACTACAGCATGTAGCAAAGTAGCATGTGTATACTCTGGAGGCCCTGATGACATCATGTCTGGTTGAAAAACCAGAAGCTACAGTGTCTCCGCAGGGACAAAATCGGCCCTAATACTTTGTCCCTGTGGAGACACCATAGCTTCCAGTTTTCAACTGAAAGTGATATCATTGGGATCACTGAAGCACAGGTGCACATGAGGGAACTGGATTGGTGCCCCTGTCTGCCTGTCAACACCTATACCTCAGTTTTATGGTAAGGGGGGCTGGCAGCCCTAGTGAGAAAACATTCTTACAGAGTTAGGTTGGAAGAGGATTCAATTAATCTGCAAATTTGGGGCAAATTCTTTGGTTTGGGCCATGTTCATCATTTTTGTGGTGACTGATGGGGATACATCCTACTAGAGGCAGAGGCACAATTCAGAATTTTTAGGAAAGCAGGCTTTCAGCCTAATGCTAGCAACTGATGACTAGGATTTGGATTGTAGCTTTTGTCTTTCTTTCTACAGACCCTATCACAAAGCACTTAGTGTTAACTACTTTCTTTACATTATCAGGCTGCCATCCTAAGGGCATTTTCCTGGGAGTAAGCCCCATTGAATAACAGGGGGCTTACTTTTGAGTAGACTTGCTTTGGATTGAAGTGAAACAGTGCTGTCCTAATTTCAAGCAGGTAGCTGTGTTGGTCTGCAATAGAACAGCAGGATTTGAGTACAGTGGCAACTTAAAAGACCAACAAGATTTACGCAAGATATACGCTTTCAAGAATCAGAGCTACCACCATCAGATAACTTGTCAGATATGGCAGCAAATGAAGGTAGCTTTAACTTTCAAAAGCCTGTACTCTGAAAATCTTGTTGGTCTCCAAGGTGCCATTGGACTCAAATAGCACCATCCTAAGTTACACCTCTCTAGGCCCACTGACTTCAACAGACTTAGAATGGTATAACTATTATTATGCTGATAAGATACAACTATCCAAGGAAAACAAAAGAATCAATAATTATTGTGATCCTGATGACTAGGAAAAATTATTCTTGCCCTCTTATGTGCAGATTTCAATTACTCATTGGTTCCTCCTAACTGCCCTCCCCATTTTTAAATACATAAATCATTCCAGTAAGCATAGGATCTCAGCACTCAATTACAAGCTAGATAAAAAGTAAAGCAAAATTTTTTAATGGTATTACAGCAGGATATGAATCTAGTGGCACCTTGGAGACCAACACAATTTTTTAGGGGTATAAGCTTTCAAGAGCCAAAGCTCCCTTCTTCAGATACCACAGTATTAAACACTTCAACATTGGTTGTTATGTGTAAAAGGCCACCTTTACGATACTACTGTATTGTATTATTTATTACCACTTCAGTTGTATTTGGGTTTATATCAAAAGCAGGATGAATTCATACTACATATCTATTGTTTGTCTTGCAAATACACCTAAATATGTCCATACACATATCTATATCTGTATACATATAGCCAAGCTAACACCAGAGTTAGTGGTTTGTATTTTTAAAGCTTAAAAGTATCCCGTCCAGGCTGACAATTACCAAGCACCACTTCTAGATTTCTTGCACAACTGCATTTAGGTTTTGTAAGCTCAACATTTACATTTTAAAGACATAAATATAGAGAGATCTATGTGTTTGAAATATAAGTTATATATATATATATATATATATATATATATATATATATATATATGGACTAGCATGTAAACTGTATATTATTAAACATGCAATGAGCTGATTGGTAAGTAAAGTTAATCTTATGGCTAGCAATGTAATTTATTCAGACTATTTTTGTACAGAACAGTGCACACACTAACCTATAGCCTCTGTGTCCTCTATAAAACCTAAAACTGTGCCTAGAGATTTCATTTTGTCTCTTGATAATGAAGGATTCTTCATGTTGTAGATGGTATTAGTTTCTTTAACTTTTTATAATTTTTAAAGTGTATGCTATGTTTTTTTAAACAGTCCATCAAATTATGGTTCACTATAGTCATGGGAAAAGATGTTAATGTAATTTTTTGGAGGAAAAAAAATCAAAACCAGGTAGTTTTCCACCTTCATTTTTTATTACCATTTCACAATTTTTATAGCTTACATAAGGTTGTATGTGGAAAACGTAATCCAAATAATAATTAAAAAATGCTGTTAAATGAATGTAATACACTTTTTGCCATATGTATACATTTTAAATGTGACCAGCATTCTTGTAAGTCACCTGTATTGAAAATCAGAGTGAGATGATGGAAATGGTATCAAGCTAAATACTATAAGGCTGGGATCTGATTCCACAAAGATTCTTGGCAGCATTTCTATTTATTGCACTACTTAGACTAAAAATATGTGAACTGCCCCTGCAGGCTTTTATCTTGGCACCAATGGAGTCTGCCAGTCAAATAGCAAAAAGTGCCGATTCATGCACAGAGGAACAGAAGCTAGCTCTGATTAGTTTCCATTCTTTTATAACTGCAGTTCCAGCCACATCTTATTTATCCAACTGATCATTAAATTTGCGACCGCCCAGATTCCTCGATGGGAGAGAGCTAAGTTCTTATGGCATATGGTGGAAATAACATAATATCCCTTAAGGAGAGGAAAACACTTCAGTGCCATTATTTCAGTCTGTGCTACATAGGTGCATCAAAATGAACAATCAGAAGTCTGGAAATGCACAGTGGATGTATTTCTCCTATCATTTAGAGATAGATGCTATGCTTGCCTTTGGTTGCCAGCTGTGATACAGATTTTTAGGAACTGCAAGTTGATGTTCCAGGAATGGAAATAATTATGACACTAGAGTTTAATATGTAAACAAAACGGGATTGTTTTTCAACTAGTAACATTGGTTTAAAGGAGAACTACTAGTACCACCTGGGTAATAAATGAAAATATTCAAACTAATATTATATGTACCATTTAAATTAGACTTTTGGACTGAGTTCACAAAAGAAAAATCCTGATCTAGTCCTCAACTCACCCTAAACATTTATAGTTTACAGATTGCTGAGAAATGAGAAAAGCTAACTTTGCATCCTCTAAGTTTTGAGGATTGCTGGAAAAACCCCACTGTCCTCAGCCATTAAAAAGTTACTGGAAAAGTAATCACTGAAGCTCAACAAATCTGAGATTTTAATAAAGCTGAACATTAATAATGGATTTGAGATTTAGTTTAATTTTACCTCTGAATTTTCTACTAAGAATTGCAACAATTGGGTAAGATTTCTACGGTGCATATGCTTACAGTTCAGTAAATTTCACATTTAAATAGTTGTAAATATATGTTACAGCTTCTCTAAACCTTGAGGCTAGTAATACTTTTATTTCATGTCTTGCAGACAATAAATACTTATAAAAGTCTCCACAAAAGAAAAAAAATGCTTCCTGCTTTGTTTCTGTGTTGTTTACTCTGCTTTTTTAGGATTCACTTATAAAGTGATGTCATTCAACAAGATGTGTCAATTTCAATTGAGGCACTATAATGACTGTTTCAGCATGGGATGCCAAAAGTTATCCAAAGGACTTTAAATTTAGCCAGTGCTGGAGCCATTGAGGAAGCCTCTAAGAGTCTTGCCTTGGAGGTGGGCATGAACTGAAATATGAACCAGAGTTCGGCACAAACCATGCTGGTTCATGGTTCGCCAACCGGCAGTTTGTCAGAGCTCATTTTTGATGAACTGCTACGAACTTTAGGCCAGCTCGTTTGGTTCATTTTTCGCTTAGTCACTGCAGACAGCCTGGCACCAATCAATCAGTTTCTTAGGCAATTGGGGATGGGCTGCCTGCAGACCTTCTGCTGACCCGGAAGTAACCTGCTGACCCAGAAGTGATGTTTTCATGAACCAAATGAACTGGAGTGGGTTTGTGAAAGTTTGTAGTTCGTGGAATGTGATGAACTATGAACCGCATGGGTGTCCATCTCTAGTCTTGCCTTCTCAATGCTATTCTGCTCTCTTGACTGGCTTTTAAGCTTTCTCTTTAAAAGTGTTCTTCTTTCCAAATAAGGGTCCTAGAAGTCCCTGGGGGATCACATACCAAGGTAAGGGAGGAAGAAAAAGCACAGCAGTCCTCAAAGAACTGAGAACAAAGAGCAGCACTCAGATCTGAAAGTAGGATTGTTTAGGAAAGAGTTGATTTATGAGACAAAAAATTCTTAAAGCTCACAGACCCAGAAATGTTTTAATGTGTGGTTCATAATTATTTTATCATAACAAATAGTTTGTTTTGCTACCTTTCTTTTAAGGAGCATGTGCTAATTACTGACAATTGCTACTTTCCATGATTTAAGCGATCTTTTGACCTTTAGAGGGAATAATTATCTTAAGGGTGGATTGTTGTTAACAGAGAACTGCTTTAATTCAGTAGCTGCAGTACATGCATATCACATCTGAAATGCAAAAGGAGCTCCATGCAAGCAGAGGGTATTTTATTATTTTCTCTGAAGTTAGAAATTCTATGAGCTCAGATTCTCCATTCCACAGGCAGAGTACCTGGCGGTCTATGCGCTAGCTGTGCAGATGGCCTGTGTGCTAGCCACATACACGTTGCCTCCTGGCAGTGGAATATAGCACTGATCTTCTGCGTCCAGTGTCAGGCATGGCTGAGAGCCTTCTCAGATTCGCTGCAACAACCAGTGGGGTATGTTCTGACAATACTGATTCCATCTATACGTTGGCCTATACACTATTGCCTAACACCCACTTCATAGAGGCTCTACTTGATCAAGGTGCATAAATGTTTAAATATTATCACTGCTTCTCATGGCTTTATGGTCCAAAGAAAATGTTCTAAGCTAAAAAAAGAGCCCCAAGTAAAAACAATAAAATAAAATAGAGAAAACTTCACTAAATGACATTTGTTTGTGAAAGGAGATGGCTAATATTTTTATAGTTCAGTTTTCATTATATTAATATATAATAATACAATATACAATATAATACAATATATAATAATACAATATAATAATTAATACTTACTATAATTAATATTGTTATTATACTTCCCATATTTGGTTTTATTGAACTGTCTGAGTTTTAAACTTGGATATTCTCATATAAAGAATCGTTAACAAGTCTTTCAGTTTTAGAAGAAAGCAAAAACATTTTCTACCTTGTAAAGCAGGTTTTAATAGATTTCACAAATGGCTAAAATATGAACATTGGCTTAGTTCTTACAAGAAGAACTAAAATATTTAATTTTGTAACACTTGGACTTGCATGTTCTCTGGGTTTCTTATTATTTCAAGATTATATCTGATTTTACAGTGACTGGAGAGCTTACACTTTTTTTCAGTATATACACTGAATAATCTTAATTTTTCAACAGAACTGCTCCTGACTGAGTCCTGACATACTAATGATAAGACCAAAAATAATGTTATAGATTGTAGTAAGAAAATGTCTCCTCCACCAACACCTTACCCAAAGATTTGTACATGCCCAGTGGGATGTTTGTCTTTTTTTTTCATTCAAAAATCTGTCTCAGCATTCAAAAGTTATTTAGCATGGTCTAGACAAACAAAGCTAGTTGCACAGTTGTGTAAATTGTGACCATTAGATGGACACTGTGGCTATTTTGTTAAAATAGTCCAAAGGCAAACAGAAAAGCAGCCATGGGCTATCCATGAACTGGGGGATAACATGATAGGAGCCCTGGGGAGACATTAAAGTAGGCAAGGTTAAGTGATCTCCTTTTATAGAATGTTAGAGGATTGTAGGAGGCATCTTTGTCAGGGAGGCCATTGGGGCTCTTGGTAGCCCTGCCTTTATCATATATCTAATTCTGAAGAGGTCCCAATGCATGCAGATGCTTATATCTGAGGATCAGAGCCACTTCAGAACATATCATAGGCTTCTGCAAACCTGAGGAAACCTCCACCCCACCCCCAGGTTTGCAGAAAAATCTTAAAGCAGGGGGAAAAAACCCCAACTTGGATTTAAATCCCCCTCCCCAAACATTTACTGGCCCTCTACATGTGCACAGTCACCCAACAAGCTGCTAGATGGGCCACAGGAACAGCTCAGCGAGTCCAAACAACCCAACTGAACTAAAACACAGCTGGTTCGAAAGGGACAGGCTACTTACAGAAGAACAGGGCCACTCCAGGTTGCTGGGCCTTAACTTTCCCTGGCATGGTGGCAATCTGCTTTAGGCCGAGGCGGCATAGTGGTGGCACAATGTTGAGCTGTCTCACACCCCAGCCATGGTGGTGGTACAGCTGCAAGCCATCTCAAGCCCCAGATGTGGCTGCTGTGCACTGTCCAAGGCCTCAGCAGCTGTTTGCTGCCCTGGCTCTGACCAAGATGGCTGGGCAGTGGCCCAGCCCACCTCCAGCCATTCACTCCAAGACTGATAATAACAGATATGGGGGGAGAAAAGTTTTTGGGAGGGGGGAACCAAAAAGTGTTTGGGAGGAACTGGGCAAAAATCACCCCTCTCCTTTGGCCCCCTCCCTCCTTTGCCTCCCTTTCTCCCCAAAAGCCTTCCATCCTCCCAAGTGCCCTTCTCTTTTGCACCCTCCATCTTAAAGACCTTTCCCCTTCAACCTCACCAAACACCCTTTCCCTTGCTCCAAACACCATTCTCCTTTAGCTACGCCTTCCTCCAAAACAAATGTGTTTGGAAGTGAGTTGGGGGGTAGTGGTGGAATTGGAAGGCTCCTTGTGAAAGAGTGGCAGTGGGAAGTCCGATGTGGCTCCCTAGAATCTCCCCCTGTGATTTTCATGGTGGGGGATTTGCTTGTCTATTCTATATACTAATTTCATGATTTCTCAAAGCATTCATGAAAATGTTATGGCGTTAACCTCACCTTGTCAGTATAACTTTTAGTGTCACAAGCTCTTGCTTCTTTGGATTACTGAAATGATACTAGTTCATGGCCCTCCCCAATGTATGCTTGAATTTAGGATCATTGAAATCTGAAGTCAGTAAACTCTCACTCCACATGTTTCAAGTTCCAAATATTGATGATCAAGCTGAAAATAATGTCTTAGGTATGAGATCCTTAGAAATATTATTATGTACCACAAGTAAACACCCTCCCTTAGTGAGTTTACATATCACAGAGCACTGGGTGATATTAGTGTCCTTAAATTAAACATTTGAAGTATAGTATAAATATAATCAGCAATTAAATGCAAATAAACAAACACATTTGAGTTTTTTCTGAGACACTAGATATCTGGAGTTAATTAAACAAATCATTTTTAGCAACAGTTTTTTTTTTTAAATCACACCTAGAAGCCTAATGCAGTTTAGCTAATTAATTATGGTACAATCAAGCCAGCACAAAGCTTTTCATTAAACTAACTAGATTGCTTTGGGATTCTGACAGCTGACATAAGTGAGAATACTGCAGTTGCTTCACGCATTGCTCTTGATAGCAGAATAAAAATACAAAAGACTAAGCTTAACCAAAGCTGTGTCCATAGCCAGACCTATCTGCAGTTCTCAAAGCATAGCTTTTCTGATAGCTAATTACATGTCAATCATCTGGAATTCTTAAGGTTCACACATTTTTTCTATCAGCCTAGCATATTAATTGTACAGCCCAAGCTAGGGAACAAAGGCTAAACTGTTCAGTTGAGTAGGCTAATGTGTGAGTTTTTTTCAAGCCAAGACTAACAAAAAAAGTAAAGAAAAGAAAAACAGTGTTCTTTGTCAAACTAGTGCTGCAGCTGACCTTAAAGTCCAATACAGTGAGCTCATTGTGGTTTGCTGGTTACACCGAAGACAGACTACTTTTTTTTAACTTAAAAGGACCGGTGGCATTTTTACTTGCTTTTATCTGTATACTTTATAATAATAACAGCTATTTTAGCAGGTAGCCAGGTTGCTGAAATGGTCCTATGATATCAGAGAAGGAATACTATAGAACAGTGGAATTCAACCTTCTGCAAACCGCAGACCCACCTTTAATGCCCAGGCAGGATCGGATCCCTTTCACTGACAGCAGATAACATCATGGTCATGAGACAGAAAAGAGGAGCCAGAGTTATGAACACACTGATACCGTGGCAAAGACCATGGATGACAGACTTGAAACAGCTGAGGGTAGGAAGTACAAGCCAAGCACAGAAATATACCATAGCAAGGAAAAAGCCAATTGTCATCACCACTGCTGCTCCTTCTCTCAGGACCCACTCTTTAAATGTACCACTTTGTTCTTCTTACCAAGTTATTTTCATGTTTTAACCATTTACAGATGTTATTTTTGTGTCTTTCTTGATTAGATGTAGTTTATTCTACCTTATTACACTGACATCTCTCATAATTCATTATGTGTAATAAATACATCCATTCTAATCCCTTACATGGAGACTCACACCTGACTGAGTTTACAAGTCCAAGGGGTAGGTTTGGTAATACAATTAATGGGAAGCAAACTGTGTATTTATTATATTTTCCTACTGGGCTCCAATTTAATCCAAAGCATCTCCTACCTTCTTTGAAACAATCACAGAGATACATGAGTCAAAGTAAGTTAAGTATGACCTGGCTATTCTTCAAACAATTGGACAGCTTCTTAGATATGCATTGAGACATTGAACTTGAGGAAGTAATGAAGTGTTCAGGTGAAATCAAGCAACAATACTCAATTAAATGTTAGCTCAATCCAAACAGCTGTTCAAGAAAAAAATAATTCTTTTTGAGTACAATCCTAAGCAGATCTACTCAGAATCCTATTTAGGTCTTTTCATTGAGCTTACTCCCAGGAAAGTGCTCTTTGGATGGCTCTGAAAGAAAGTGCATGCAAAAAAAGGAAGAAACAGAGAAAGCAAGTCACCTATTGTAGCGAGCAAGCACATACATTCTGGCAACAAAAAATATTTCTTGTGTCTCAGCAAGAAAGGAGGACTATCAATCAATCAATCAATCAATCAATCAATCAATCAATCAATCAATCAATCAATCAATCAATCAATCAATCAATCAATCAATCAATCAATCAATCAATCAATCAATCAATCAATCAATCAATCAATCAATCAATCAATCAATCAATCAATGTCCCTGGCAGAATTTATGGGTGGTTGGCCCATAAATATCAGAAAAAATCAGAATTTATGGGCAGTTGGCCTGCTGCTGTTTGATCCAGGTATTAGCTCCAGTAAGTACTGAGACTGTAATCCTTTTGCTGCTCTAGGTTTCTGTGCCACAGTGGTTATTCTCCATTTTGCTGGATGGTCCAGCAAAACTACAGAGCTGTAGAGAAGGTAGATGGGCTACAAAAACTGAAGCCAGAAGAACAATCCATCTCCCTTGCCTGTCATATACTCTACCTGCTACGGCACGGTCCCTAGGTTCTTTTAATAGAAAGGTACAGTAATATAAAAGCACTGAAACTTTTGCAAGGCAAATCATTTATGACGGACAGATATACAAAACAATGGGGCTGCTAAGGGGTGTGGGCTATCAAGGGCTACAGAGCAGCCCAGACACGGAGAATTGTGTACCCCTAGTTACTCCTCACAGTTGATGTCTTTGCTAATGCCTTGGTTCCATAGCAGAAAAAAGGTAATTCAGAACTCCAAAATCTTGGGGAGAAAGCCAGATATGCAGAATTTTGGGAACATTCTTAAACCCATGACATCTACCCTCTTTTTACCTGTTGTCACACATGAATATTAAACTGGAAATTACTGATCGCAGACAACAAAGGAGTTTCCAAAGTAACTCATTTAGAAAGAAAATGGCCCTTCTAACTTGGTTGTTATGAAGTGAACAAGGACACTATTGCCTTCTAAAACCAAGACAGAAAAAATCAGAGCACAGTAATGGACTACTGAACACTACATGTGAAACCTTAACTATAATTAGTTAACATAGAGTAAATATTCTGATCATTTGTTGCTTTTCTGTAGAAGAATATGATACTGTGATTTACTGAGTTAAGGGTGGACATCTACTCTAGTGTCAGTTTCACTCCACTTATCGTCCACGGATAAGTAATAGGAGATGACTTGATGGCACATAACACACACACGTCCTCCATGGTAAAGTATATTAAGTGCCATTGGATTGTAAATCCAGTCAGTCTGACAAATGAAATGAGTTGCATGAAAGTATACACATAATCAAAAGCACACACCTAGCCTTAGCACTGAGTGACTTTGTTATGCATAGGGGAATATTAAAGGAATGCATAAGGATGGCCATAGATCATCCCAAGCAGCCGTGTGGCCTCAGAATTGGCATGATGATATATTACCAATCCATAGCTATTAACAGTGGGAATGACACGCAGGACAAAGATACGTGGCTGTTACTGCTATTCTAAGCAAAGTCACACCCATGTAAATCCACTAAAGTCTTTTTTTTTTTCTAACATAGAAAACTACAAAAAACTACAAAAATAGAAAGTGAAAAAGGGGACTGGGGAAAAGGGAAGAGCAACATATAAACAGAAAACACACACTACATCCACATTCCCTTCATACTGCTATTTTTCTTTAAAGTTAACTTTCTAATATGCTATCAGATTGGTAGATCTTATAAAATACAGACTACATTCAGGATCAGGTCTCCCCCCCCCCCCCCCGCGTCTCGGTCTCAGTTCTCTCTGCGCAGCTACAATAGCTGCGCTCGTTCCCTCCTCCCCCCCACTCTCCCCTTCAGACTTTGGACTTTCTTCTTGCTGAAACTCCTGATGGTTAAACAAAAAGTCCCTCAGCTGTACTTCCGATGTTATCTTGTAGGTTTGATCCTTGTATCTGAACCAGATGCCTTCCGGAAACAACCATTTATATTTTACTTCACATTTTCTCAGGAAAGCCACAAGGCTTTTATATTTAAATCTTCTTTTACGAGCCAAAAATGGAACATCCTTCAATATCTTAACCTTATTGCCCAGATAGTCCAAGTCCACATTATACGAATTATATAAGATGGTGTCCTGAGTCTTCTTAGATGAAAAGTCAATAATAATCTGGCGAGGCAGCTGACGCTTCATTGCATATTTTGAAGATGTCCGACGGATTTCCAGAATATCGCTTTTTAACTCTTCTTTAGTTGCCTTTGCGAATGACGCCAAAAGTTCCGACACCAAATCCTTTAAATTTTCACTTCGCTCCTCTTTTACATTCTGAAGACGCAGTACCGTTTGGGCACGGTCCACTTGTAATCCTATTATTTGATTCTCCAAGAGCTTTACTTCTTTACTTGTTGCTTTCATGAGTACTACGTTTTCGCGTGCAGACTGCTCTGCTCCAGACGCTGTTTTTTTAATGGTTTTCACTTCGCTTTCCACTGAATCATCCTTTTGCCCCATTTCATTTAACTTCGCTACAAAGGGCTGCATAGCTTCCAAGACTGCTCGTCTGACCATCTCTTCCAGGGTTTCCCCCTTCCCCTGTAACATCGCCATCACCGATTTACTCATCGCAGGGCTCTGCTTTTTCGTCGCCATCTTAGGGGGGGGGGCGCCAGCTAAGTTCTGAAACTCCGTGAAGGGGAAGAAATGCGAGCCTTCTTAGCTTCAACTCCCACCAATCCTTCGCATACGCTTAGAAATCAGAAGGGATTCGCTTACTTACAGGTTTTCACCTTAAATCTGCTTATTGCCGTTCTCCATGGCCCGGCGGCACGCGATGTGCTGCACAAGTCTGCCGGCCTCCGTTGGAGCAAACGGGCAATTTACCCCCTGCATTGCTTTCAGGGGGTTCTTCCCGCCGCACTCCGGACCCTGGCCCCCTCACTGGGAGTCCTGGGGGTTAACCCTTGCAGGTCAACCGCCCGGTCAGACTGCTCGGACGTTTCCTCCCGGACCTGCGGAGAGGAGCGTCCGACATGGCCGGGAAAACTAAACCGAATCATAAATCCACTAAAGTCAATGGGTTTTGAATGGTGTAACTCTGCTTAGAATGGCGCTGTTAGCTGCATAGTATCCTCACAGGATTTTATTTAGTTGCTATATGATACAAACCATTATTGAAGTGATGATCTCATAGGATTCACTTATATATGCTGCAAGTGGAGAAAATTGAGTTCTGGGTTCTGTCTTCAGCAGAAGCCACATGATGCCATTTGACAGCATACATGTCCTCCTTTCAAAGGCCCAGCATTTTGCGCAGTAATTATCTTGTCATGTATATTATTTATACGCAGTTTTACTTTTTCCAGTGTTCTGTGCATTTGGTTTCAAACAACAATACTGTAACTTCCTTGCTTACTTACATATTGTGTATGAATGTAATTCTTCACAATCTCCATTTCTTTAAAACCACGTTCTTGTAAGTTTTTAGTGCTGGGAAATAAAGAGATAATGTGGAACTATGAGTGTTATTCCTGGAGAACAACTGTGATTGCAGTAACTTGGTTTAGTCTGTTTCTTTTTTTTGTTTGTTTGTTTATGTCATGTCTGTTTTTGCCCCCACAGTGGGAAGAATGAGAGAGACACAAATCTTTGGAATTAAGGACCGCTTTATTAAATGAAACATGAACTCTAAACTACGGCAAGGCAAACTGGCAGTACAGGTCAAGCCATGGGGTCCCTCCAGGACCTCCGCCTTGACCTGTCTGGGCGAGCACCACTGCCCCGGGTGTGAGCCATTCTTGAAATGATGTTGGCCCGGCCGGCCAGGCAAAGGGGTTCCCCGCCTCAAGCTCCTAAAGCCTCAGCCATACAGCATGAGGGAAGGATTTACACCTGGGGTTCCCTGAAGGCGGTATGACAGGTGGTGGTAGCCATGAAGCATACCATCCCTCCTGACAGACCCCATTTCCCCAAAATGGGGAATTGCCACGAGGGTGCTCATTGGCCCACTCCCTATTCCCCAACTTTCTCCTGCCAACGCAAATGGCCAAACCTCTGCTTAGGCCCTTGCACCCCACAGGTGGCATAGTGTCACCACAAGCCTTGCTGCAGGTTCTGGATATTATAACCAACTTTGTACAGGGAGACCCGTACCATAATTGCTGGCCAAAGCGGTCCCAATTGGATGAGTGCTAGGTCCCTAGCCAAACCCCCTGAAGGTGGAACAGGCACTGGTGCCTTAAAAACCACACCTACAGCGTAGCCTCAAAAGGCAGGAGTGACCCCTCTTTCCATCCTACCTACTCAAGATGAATGTCACCCTAACATATGGGGGAAGAAATTCCCCTAACCAAAAAAACGTGGGGGAGGACCTTTCCATCCCCCAAACAGGAACACGGGGAGGACCCATCCTTCCCCTAAACTGGAACGTGGGAGAGGACCATTCCTTCCCCCAAACACCGGGGAGGACCATTCCATCCCCCAAACAGCGGGGACAACCATTCCTTCCCCAGAAACAAGAGCAGGGGAGGACCATGCCATCCCCAAAACCAATGGCTCAAACCCAGCCAGCTCAGCCATGACTCTGCTGTTCCTAGGTGGTCGTCACGGCACTCTGGCTCCTCTCTTCAGGCACAGTTACACCTAGGAAAACACTGTTATTATTAGACATTTTCAGACCCATGACCGCAGCGGCGGAGACTTCCTCCTTGGAATGCAGCAACCCACAAGGGAAGCACCTGCACTCTGGGGGTGGGGGTATCCCTGCCCATATAACACAACTCCCTGAACAACAGTAGTAACAAACCAACAAAGCTATTCCAACCATTTGCATGTGCCCAGCATCCCAACCTTACCAGAAACTCACTACCAACCATCAGTTGCCTTCAGCTTCACTGGGTTGGTTGCCCTTGACAAATCCCTGCTGGCCTCCTCCCCCACTAGTTCTCCTACTGCCCCCTCCTTGCTTGGATCCCGGGCAGGCAGCATAGGGGTGGTTGCCAGAACAAGAGGGACACTCATGCCTGTATTTACAAGCTTTCCTATTACATGCCCCTTTTGCTGTGAAATCCCAGCAAAGCAAACGGAGCTGAAACTGCTGATTCTCAGGGGCACGAGCCCCTGCTGACACTGAGGGGCGGTGAATAAAGTGACCACTGTCTGATCTACCCCCACATTTGGCTTTGCAGGGGACATCACCTGCAGCCACCACTGCTGATGAATCTGGTCCCAGGGGAGCTGCGGGTTAAGAGCTGCCCTCATCCTGAATTCTTCACCATACTGCTGCCATGCAGCACCAACGAAGTAAGTGTACCCCGTATAGATGATATTAAGATATTGGAATAAGGATACCACCCATAAAGGCTGAGCCCTACCCCAAACCCCAGCATAAATCAAAAACTCTGGGAGCCAATTATGCCAACTACAATCCACCTTTCTCCGTTTAATCTTTTCTCTGTCCCGATCATCTAGGTCATCCTTATCCTTCTTTTCCAATTCACGGAATAGAAGGGTAAAAACATCCACGTATTCCCCTTTTACTTTCTTATCCCTGGTGGCCTGGGTAAGATGATCCCCAAGGGGGAGGGCTGTATCACCAAAGGGGAGCACCTTGTATGGGACCTGACCATAAGCCCCATAAGGCATTAAGTTCCAAGGCAGGTATGCTCCATACTGTCAGCCCACAGAAGCTCCACTAAAAGACTGATTGTCCAAAGTCCCCCAAGATCGTTGAAGGTTCTCTACAGCCAGCTGGGCACTAGCCGCACCAGTGGCTTGGCCCGACCACCCCATGAGCACCGGCATCTGCCAAGCTGATATGTTGATGGAAGAAGTTGATGTGGAGGGACCTGAGGACCCAAAGGCTGCGGCCTGACCCCAGGGTCCCCATGGCCAAGTGCATGCCTGCTGCGGCAGGGCCGATTTACCCTCCATTCCACTAGGCTCTACAGCCACAGCAACTGGACTTCCTTCCGGTTGTCCTTCTGGATCAACTACACGAGGCGCCTCTTCCTCTGCTTCACATGCCTCGGTGCAAGCCGCAGGTCCTGCATCCGAAGAACCTGTGGTGGGCTCAAGAGCAGAGAAACGGTTCAGAATTTCTAAGCGAAAGGCCAATTTGGATACTCCTCTAATCGGCCAACTACTCTTACTCATGACCCCGGCAGGAGCTGCAGCCCCTTTCCACTTTTCCAAAGCCTCCAAACATTTCAAAACCTCCAAATTAAAGCCACTGTCCCCCTCATCCTCGGAAGAGGAGATTGCAGGGGGTGGTCTCTTGGGAGGCTGTTTCTTAGCAGGCTCCTTGCCTTTGGCCTTGCCTGTACCTTTCCTGGATGCCATCCTTACAAGCAACAGTAGGAAATCAATTGACTGACAAGTGTCACAAAAACCCAATTTACCAATATGTCTATTGAATATTCTAACTCCAGTTGAGACAATTAACCATGCAATTCACAGTGTCAAGTAGCAGGTGCACTGCAAAGGCTTGCTGCCCCACCAATTACCATGGAATAAAGGGGTGGCACCCTAAATGGCTCCCCCTATGCCATCAGGAGGATGAGCAGCCATACACTAAAATGGCTGCCACTACAAAATGGTGGCTGAGATCAAACGCCCCCAAAAATGGGGGCCCCAGAAATAGTGCCGCACAAAGGGCTGCTGAGGCTTGATCCCACTTTGCCTTCTGGGCGCACTAACCGTTGCCAGCAAAGGACCCCAAGCAGCGGCCAAATAATTAGAGGGGGAAGGAAGATCTACGATCTGATCACTCCCTGTGCCTTGCCCAACCACCCCTGCAGGAACCCAGTAGCCACCACCACCTTTAACCGTTCACACGCAGGAGAAACAACAGGGGCGCTGCCCACGCAGCCCCGAAGATCACCAGGTGCTCGGCCAACAGGGAGTCACACCGCCATCAAAACCTGCTGCTGCCATCCAAACCCCAGAGCCGAGCCAACGCTGCCTTCACCTTGCTCGCCCGGGGATTCCTCCATGCGACGGAAGGGCAGGAGCTCCAAAAAACACGTCCTGTTCCATCCGATCGCACGGAGCAAGTGACGCTGATGGGGGCGGAGATGCCTACTACAGCGTTTGTCTGCGCCCCCCCAGGCAGGGCCCAGATGGATGCATAGGAAGGAGGTCAGTCGCATCCTCCTTCCGTGGGGGCAAACTTCGGCCCTCAGCTAAGCCTCTATGAGGCAGCTGGGAAGGGGCCGCATTCTCACCAAGATTCAAGGCAGATTACACAGTTTAAGCCAATGTCATCAATAGAATGGAACATTCAAATAAGCAATGTAATAGGATTAGGAAGAAAAAATTAAAACCAAGTAAAACCCACTGCCCCAGAGCAGAATAAAGAGGCAGACACCAAGTTTGGGGAACTAAAGGGCCAAACTTAATTTTTGCAACAGTATTAATAGCAAACATAAATGCAAACACAGCAAGGGCCTAACAGGTTAAGCTCTGGGGTCACCCCTGGACCTCCACCTTGACCAGTAATGATCTTATCATGTATATTATTAATGCGTGTCTGGGTGATCCCCACTGCCCTGGGTGTGAGCCATCCATCCACATGGTTGGGACCCGGCCAGCCAGGCAAAACTGTTTCCCCCTACAAGCTCCTGCAAGCCCCAGCCATCAAACATGAAGGAAGGACTTGTACAGAGGGTCCCACCAGGCAGTCTGCCCTCACAGCTGGCAGCCATCAAACATGTTATCCAATCCTGACAGACCTCAATTCCTCCAACAATTGGGATGTGCCAAGGGTGCTCACCAGCCTGCTCCCTTCACTCAAACTCTATCCTGCCACTAACAACCTATTTAGAGCTCCACCGTAAGCCAATTACAACCAATGTAAGCAGTGCAAGGTAGGCAAAAAACACCTCTCCCCATCAGCCAACAGGGAAAGGAGAAAAAATTCCTACCTGGCCCTGGTAATCAGCAACCAATTCTGCACTACTACAGGATGGGTGTGTGGGCCGAGCATGAGGCAAACTGAGGGGCTAAGAGAGCGAAGCTGCCTTTTTTGGCACCTGGCTATGCCTAATCACACAAGCTCTGGATGGAGAAGCAGCATCCTGCCACTTTCTCTGCCAGGGCGGCAAAGATGGCCCCTGACCTAAGTGGCTGTGCTGTAGGCCAAGAGTGGCTGGATAATCAGGAAACAAAGAGGAAACAAGGGATAAGTATTAACACTGCCTATTTACCAATGCAGAAATTAAATAGTAAATAACATACAGCAACAGATAGCACATACTATACACAGTAGTGTATTATTATAGCATTCTGACTGAATCAATTCCATTATAATAAAGCTCTATTGCCTTTGTAGAAATGCTCTCCTGAATAATTCAGTTTTGCATAATTTGAAAATGCCAGGAGAGAGGGAGCCTTCCTGATCTCATCATTCCACAAAGTAGAGGCCACTACGGAGAAAGTGCATGCGTAGGCAGTTGATTTTGCTCATTTGCAAAATCAACCTGCAGAAGGCCATAGTTAGATGAGCAAAGCTGTCACAGTGGATCATAGGGAAAGAGGGAGTCTCACAGATATGAAAGTCCAAGACCATCGAGGGCTTTCTATATGATAGCCAAAACCTTGTATTGAACTTGGTTACTGATGGGCAGCCAGTGGAGTGACTACAGAATGGAGATAATATGTATGCTTTGCCTAGCTCCTGATAATAACTGGGCTGCAGTATTCTGCACTCACTGGAGTCTCTGAGTTGACTTTGAGGGAAGCCTATGTAGAATGTATTAGTGTAGCCTAGTCTTGATGTTATTATGACATGGATCCAGGTGACCAGATCAGCTGAGTCGAAGTAGGAGGTCAACTTTGGAGCTAAACTAAATTGGGAGAAAGTGCCTTTTGCAGCATTAGCTTCCTTTTTTTTAGCAGTAATGCTGAATTCAGTATAACCCATAAACTCTTGACAAGTCAGCAAGTGTCAACTGAACATCATCGAAGGTGGGAAGCACAATGTCTTTCATGATCTTTGCCTTCTCAGCTAGCATGACCTCTGTCTTGTCAGGATTTAGTTTTAATTTGTTCACTCAGCCAGTTCATCACAGCAGACAAGCAATGATTCAAGACAGATAGCGAGCTGGATATTGGCAGCAAATGGATGACAGCCAACCCCCAAACTATAACTGTTTTGTCCTAAAAGCTTTACATAAAGGTTGGATAGAATGGGGGATGGGACTGCACCCAGTGGAACCCCACAGGACAGGTCTTACACTGATAGCAACCAGTCTCTGACAGTAACTCTTTGAGTTCAGTCTGTGAGTAATGATTTGAACCAGTCCACAGCACATTCTCTGATATCTACTTCTGTCTCCAAATGCCTCAACAAGATGACATGGTCCATTGTACTGAAGGCTGCAATGTAATAGGATTAAGAAGCAAAAATTAAAACTGAGTAATTCCTCCTCCCCCCTCCCCCGGCCGCCCAAGAGCAGAATAAAGAGGCAGACACCAAGTGTGGGGAACTAAAGGGCCAAATTTAATTTTGGCAACAGCATTAATAGCAAACATAAATGCAAACATGGCAAGGGCCTAACTAGTGGTACAGGTTATGCTCTGGGTCACCCCTGGACCTCCACTGTTTTTTACTAAACCAGTCATATAAATATATCGTTCAAATTCTCTACCCATCTTTTTCTGACATTCTGATTTACTGGTGGTATGGGAGGAGACCTATCTTTGCCAATTTCCCTTTAGTTTTATTGATCTTCCTTTCTTATAGCTTCTACCTCCAACATAAGGTATGAAAAATGGGAGGGAGTTTACAACTGGTATTAATACTGAAACTGTTCAATGTGCTTTGCTGTGCCTCAGCAGTTTTCTCCATGGTTGAAGGGCTACCTTTATTAACCGATCAGCTAGAGAACTGAGCCCCTTGAAGAATGGTTGCAGGACATTCCCAATCTTCTCCTAACAACTTGAACACATTATCTAATTTTACCCAGTCCATAAAATGTTCAGATGAGAAATACCTACATACTTTTTCACCAATATGCTGTCATACCCCACTGATTTGTATCTCCCCAGACACTTACATTTGAGCCTCATGTATACAATGCTTTGGCAAACTAAAGCAGTGAAGACAGTTAGTCCTAAATAAAGCTTTCCAAATGTTTATTAATAGTCAATGAACAGGGTCTCTTTTTTATATCTCAGAAAATTATCCCTACCAATCTCCTTTTAATTAAAGAGGCCACAAGCCTTTGCTTCTGTAAATGGTTGCCACTTGGTCAACCTCAGCTAGTTTTTAACAAGAGTCTTGCGACTTGCTCTTTAAGATTTACTACTATACCTTCTTGTGATTTTGCACTTGATTATGCATAGATGACCCTCAGTGAGTTGGGGATGGTTAATGCATTGTTTTAAATCAATTAAAATAAATTCTTGCAAAAATGCTATTGCTGGGTTGACCTATACTTGCCTGTGGAAATAAAGGCTTGTGACTCTGTGAATGTACTTGGCAGTAAGTCCCAGTGACAGAAATGGAATTTATGTACAAGTTGATATGCATAAGGTCATAGTGTACTTCATCTTCAAGTGACAGCGATCTCAAGTTGCTTGCTCCCTTTTTTGTCTTCCTGACAGAGAAAGAAAGAACAACCAGCATGTAGAATTATCCTCTCATTCTGTACTATTATCATGTTCAAATCTGTGATAGGATAAAGTGTAAAATGAATGTGGGTTGATCATATGCAAAGGAGAATGCCTTATGAGAGAGACCAGTATAGCACTGTGGTTAAATTGTGGTGCTGGAAATCTTGCCTCAAACCTCATCTATCTGTCTATACATATCACATATTTATTCAACCCTCCCTTTGAGGAGTTCAGAATGGTGCACATCATTTCCTCTCTTCTATTTTGTCTGCACAACAATCCTGTGAGATGAGAAAGGTTTGCCAGCCTAAGGTTACCCAGTGAGCTTCATGGAAGAGTGGAGATTTGAACCCAGATCTTTCCAGTTTTTGTCTAACACTGTTTACTGACCCTCCACTCTCCAAACTCACCTCAGCTTTATAATGTAAATACAAGCAAAGGAAAATCTGTAAATATGAGAATTATACTAAGATAGTGCATGTGAAATGCCTTGAGCATTAAGGGAAAGTCCTAAATTGTTGTTGAGAGTAGACATGGGCATGATCTGAATTACAATTTCACCCCCCCCCCCCGATTTTGGCGTTTGCGCCATCGTGACTCAGCTAATCGGTTCCATCCCCGGCAACCGATCCAGCAGTCAGGGGTTTGCTTGTTTGGGACTTGATCAGATATATCGGTTTCTGTTCGGAATTGCAGACACTCTGGTGCTAGTAATTTATTCCTGGGGCAACAGAGTCAGGGGAATGAGCTGTGTTTGCCCTCCTTCTATCACCCTCGAAACACGAAAGGAAGCCCAGCTTTCCTTGATTAGCAGGCTTCCTTCCAACCATGGAGCAGCAACCCAGGGGAGGGAGAGGGAAGGAGGTGTTCTGAAGCCATGGGCACAAAGGAAAAGCAAAAGGCAGCGCGGGAGGCTGGGAGGCTGCCTGCACCGTTCGTCTTTCCCCAGGACAAGGGGCGTGTGGGCAAGCCAGCAACCCCTTGTCCTGGGGAAAGGCAAAAGGCAGCACGGGAGGCTGGGAGGCCACCTGCGCTGTTCGTCTTTCCCCAGGACAAGGGGCGTGTGGGCAAGCCGCCCGCCCCTTGTCTTGCAGGGCAGGTGAATGGCGTGGGCAGCCGCCGAGCCACTTGCGCTGCTGCCAGCTCCGCAGCGCACCGGGAAAGCTGGCTTGCTGCATGGGCGGGGGGGGGGCAACCCAGGAGTGTGCGCAAGATCCTGATTATGGTTGCCCTGGGCGCTGGCAACCGTAGATCCGGCCCTGGGAATGTCCCCTCCCTGAGGGGAGGCAGCTCGTTGCTGGGTTAATAACTCCCCCCTACTCTAAGTGTGTGTGTGTGTGTGAATGTTCCCTCCCTCCCTGAAGGGAGGCGGCTTATCGCCGCTTCCCCCTGCCCGCCGGGCCTGGTGGCCACTACCACCAACCACCATTCCTATATCACTGGAAACAGCGGGGCGCCCTCCCGCTTTGGCCTTCCCGAAATGGGACTTGATTGGTTAGAATCAGTGGCCTGGGTTTGGCAGCGGCCCGGATCCACAAATGGCTTAATCGGTATTTTTTTTTTTATCATGCCCATCTCTAGTTGAGCATCATCATCATCAAAAAATTCAGGTTCCTTCCTGCCTTTGTGTGATTCTTCAAACCTGTGGAACAGTTTTGAAAATCCAATTGCCCATGAACTAGAGTTTGTCTTAGAAATCAATACTTCCAATTAGATTTTTTTCTTGGAAGTTTGTTCTAATAATTTCTTCATTGTTTCATAATTGAGTTTTGGTGCAAAGACAAATGCCATAAAAATGATTTGCAGCTGAGTACATAACTTCACTGTCACTAAAATAGTCTGTATCCTGGTGTGAAGAGCTGGAGAATAAAGGTTAATACCTTCAGGTTAATACCTTCATGAAGGTATTAAAGGTTAATACCTGTAGTTTCAGAATCTATACATTGGGCAGTGAAAACAGATTCTTGCAATAAATACCATATCTTTCTACATATTTCTAACTATAGCTAATTTAATGACCCCCCCCCCCCCCCAAATACAGTGTGCAACAGTGTTTCTTCAGATAAAACTTTGCAATGATCATTGAATTAGAGAGTCTGGAAGTTAAGAAACTACCAGTGCAAGCAACTTCGAACCCACCAGTGATGAAACCTTGGTGCATTTCTGATACTCATTCACTGAATCACAGCCACTGAATGCCCTCTATGTTCTGTAAAAACCAAAAGAAAAATTCTACTGTTTTCTTGATTATGGCTATGAAGCATCTTTAAGTGAGTATGGATAACTAATATCTTAGATCAAGATGAGCTAATGATCTGAGCTAAGATAAGAGACTAATGTTGCAATCATAAGAACACACCTGGGCTTCAGTCCCACTGAATAAAATGGAACTTACTTCTTAGTAGACTTGCTTAGGATTGTTTCTAAGCTGTACTCTTTTATATTACTCACACATACAGGATCTTTGATGCCTGGAGTATGGAATAAATTTGTACATTTTATCAACTGAATTCATATTTTTGGTCCTCCAGTTTTTCTTCTGAATGATTTATGCCATGGATTATGCTTCTATTTAATCTATTTTTAATGGTACATGTCAAGAATTCTGTAAGATTTATTTCTGCTTATACAATGGTTACCTAGCAGCCAGTGCTTCTATTTTAGTGCAAAAGAGGATGCAGCTACAGGAGGAAATCATATTTTTTCTTTGAAAAATACTTATCCATTGTCACTTAAAAATATAAACCTTTTGGAGTTTTCTAAGCCATCTAAACATAGAACCACCACACCCTTGAGCTTATGTTAGAGTAAGAAAGCTTTATTTTGAAAAAATTGGTTCTTGAGATTTTCACACAGAAGTCTAAAAGTGATGATTATTAAATAATTGTTCAATAATGGCAAATGAATATGTAGGGCAATTGTTTCAGAACTGAGCCTCTGTAACCAGAAATACTCTCTTGCTCTAAACAAACAACATAGCACAACAGTGGATGGCAAACACAGAGTTTTCAGTGGAAAGGTAATAAAAATTATTGTCAGTCACTGTAATAATAGGAAAAGGAAACAAATACAGATTTTTTAAAAAATGCCAATGGCCTGCTGGCTTTCTTGTGCTAGGTCACCGCTTGACTGCCATTTCCCCCCATAGTACAGAAAAGTGCACCTGTGCTGAGAGGCACCTACTTTGGGGGTCTGAACCTCTTTGTTCATACTGTTTGAAACTTGGGGCTTTACATTAGCGGGAGGACTGTGTTCTGTACAGATTTGGTACCATTATCTTTATAAACAGCTGCCCCATTCTCCATTGAAAATAATGGGCCTGAAAATCCAGTGCCTGAAAAACCATATGGATTTGAATCCCAAACCACTAATGTCCTAACAGAAAATCAATAATCACTGTAAAAATTTCTCCTGAATACCTGATCCAAAATTATAACAAAATGTCTTGGAACATACTGCTAGAAGAAATCAAGGAACTGAAATACTTGGAACTTTGCTTAGTAGGTATTTTGATTAAAAAATCCTCATGGAAACCTTCTAACAAACATATATAATGTGTGGCTTTTACTCTTCCTTGTATAAGGGGATGAAAGAATAATCTTGCATAATGCCATTTGCAACCCCAGTCGGAATGAAGAGACAGACACAGGCTTGGTATTAAAGGGCCGTTTATTAAAATGACCATTAACATAAACCACAGCAAGGGCCAACTAAGTGGTACAGGTCAAGCCACGGGATCAACTCGGGACCTCCACCTTGACCTGCCTGCATGAGCCCCAAAGCCCCGGGTGTAGGACATCCCTTGAATGGCTGCAACCCAGCCAGCCAGGCAAGGGATCCCCCCATCAAGCACCTAATGCCCCAGCCGTCTAGCATGAAGGAAGGCCTTGTACTTGAGGATCCCCAGCAGGCGTCTGCCTGTGCAATGGTAGCCGCCACAAGCATACCACACTGATGGCAGACCCTGTTCCCCACTCATGGGGAAGCGCCACTGGGTGCTCACCGGCCCGCACCCTATACCCAAAACTCTCCTGCCACCGCAAGGGTCAAGCCTCTGCTTAGACCCTCATGCCCCACATATGGCTTAAAGCCAAATGAAGCCGTTGCCGCAGGTCATCCAAAAAGATGTCATTGCCCTCTGTCGCCAGGTGTACACCGTTGCCTCGGTAGAGGTGGGCAAAAACGGCCCTAATTCTGGGGTGTGATAAGTAAATACCCAAGCCATTCCCCAAGGATTTTTTAATGGCGTGATTAGCCTTGTTCTGGGCCCCCTCAATTGCCCTAGCAACTAAGGCCTCCCGCCAGACCCTCCGCTGTAGTGTCTCTGACCAAAATATAAGCACACCTGGCCATTGGCTGCTTATAATCCCAAGGTCTTCAGCTACCTGCATTGACAGGGCCTTGCCCTGCATCAGCCCCAGGTCATTACCTCCCAGGTGAATGACCAAAATGTGTGGGGGAGGACACGTCCTTCCCTGAAACAAGAGAGGCAGTAGGCCCGGCCATCTAAGGCCATGCCGTCCCTGCCACTCAACTGTGGTCACAGTACTCAAACCCAACTATGATCCAATTGGTGTTCTCCTGGCTTGATAGGCCGCCCAGAACACCATGCTGTGGCCACAAATCAGGATCCTCTTCCTCCCATGGCCCGACACGGTACCTGAGGAAAAAGCAAGTAACAACAACCTTTAAAACTGAGGCAGGGGGTGGATATAAGTCTGAAAGGCTCGTGACCACCACCTGCCCACACGCTGGATTGCCTGGTGAGTATACCCCATAGCTGCTGCCATAGAGGCAGCCCCAGTCCTAAAGGAATGGGTGCCAAATTTGACCCCAGACATCCCAATCGTCTTTAGAGCCCTCTCCGTCACTGCCCAGAACTGGTACTTGGTCAAGGGGGTATGATCTTCATGGCAGAATAAGACACCCTTGCCTTCCCCATGAAGTTCCACATATTCTTTGAGGGCCTTAACAGGGCAAAGTTCCTGATCCCCACAGGAGCCCAAAAGCAACATACTCAATTTATGCCGCTGATCCGTCTTGGACCGCTGAATACAAAGGGAGACTGTATCCCCGACAAATTTAATATCTTGGGCTGACAAGGCCCGGCCAGAGTTATCCCTATGAGACAGAGGGACCAACTCATTGACCCGCAGGGCCCAAAAGAAGGCTGTCAAGGAAGCAGCATGAAAGAGCTTCCCTTCATATGTAGAGGAGCATACTTCCCCCCCATACAGCCCCCAACCCCTTCAAAACTAATGGGGAGATGGGCTGCCTGGAGTCCCCAAGCGTCCTCACTTCCCTAGACCATCCCTCCAACATTTTGCGTAGCCTAAAAACCCCTGTGAATTCAGGAAAGCCACGCGCCTTACTGGCAAAGGCTAAGGCCCCAAGCTGCCCCCTAATGGACTTTATCGAAAGACCCCGTCCCCGCTGCATGACACAAAATTGCATCAAATGTTCCAGTGGGATGGACCATAGCTGCTGAAGTCTGGCCGTTGCCCTGAACTCATAGAGCTGCCCTATCGCACGGTCGTATAATCTGCGGGTGCTTGGGGCAATGGACAGTTGGATTGCTCTGCACGCTTCTGCCTTCCAAGCTGCCACAGCTCTTGGGGAATCCTTGCTGGTTGCCTGTTGGCTCACGGGGCAAGCTGCCAGAATCGTTCCATCTGTTGGTGAGACAAAGCATCTGCCACACCATTATTAACCCCTGGAACGTGTCTAGTCCTGAACAAAATGTTTAATTGCAAACATTTCAATGTAAATGCCCTGACCAGCCTCATCACCCTGGGGGATTTAGATGTCAGAGCATTCACCACATGCACCACAGCCAAGTTGTCACACCAAAAGTGGACTGCCTGGTTAGCTAGCTGTGGTCCCCAAAGCCAAACGACCACCAACAAGGGAAAGAACTCCAAAAACATAAGTTCTTTGGACAATCTTTGTGCTACCCAATCTGCTGGCCATTGGACAGCACACCAGTGGCCCTGATAAAACACTCCAAAGCCAGTAGACCCGGAGGTGTCAGAGGTGACTTGGAGTTCAGCTTCTAACAAAAGATCCTCCCTCCAAAAAGTCACCCCATTAAAGGAATCCAAGAATTCCTGCCAAACCAGCAAGTCCTCCCGCATACCTTTGCTAATTCGCAATCAATGATGGGGCAACCGCAAGGTCCCCATAGCATCACACAGCTGCCTGAGAAAAGCTCTCCCCGGAGCCACCGCCTTACAGGCAAAATTTAAATGGCCCAACAATTGCTGCAGCCCGAGGAGGGAAACCTTGTCTTTACTAAGACAATCACCCACCCGAGCCCTCAGATCTACCACTTTCCCCAAGGGCAACCTAAAAGTCTGTTGCACAGAGTCCAACTCTATACCCAAAAACGTGAGGACAACAGGTGGTCCCTCAGTTTTTTCATGGGCTATAGGAACACCCAGTTCTTCAGCCATTACCATGAATCCGGCCAATAGCCTTGCACACTGCCCCGTGCCAGCTGACCCAGACCCCATAAAGTCATCTAAATAATGAACAGTGTCAGGACTAGCACAGCGGCAACGGAACTCCCATTCCAAAAAGGAACTTAAGTGCTCAAATGCTGCACAAGAAATGGAACACCCCATGGGAAGGGCCCTGTCCATATACAACTTTCCTTCAAATGAGAACCCTAGGAGATCAAAGTCTTCTGGGTGAACAGGGAGTAGGTGAAAGGCAGACTTAATGTTGCACTTAGCCATCTCAGCTCCCACTCCACATGGGCGCACAACCTTGACTGCCTGGTCAAAGGAAGTGTAGCGCACCGAGCAGAGCTCATTGGGAATGCTGTCATTCATATGAGTCAAATTGATTGATATCATATATAAAATATTAACGTAAACTAATATAATTAAAACAGAAAGAAGAAAATAGAATGAATAATATAGAGAGTATAAGTTAAGTTGGTTGATATATATGATTGTATGGCTTATATAGTTTATATAGTTTATGTTATTCAGAAATATTTGAAAACGGAATTGGGATAAATTGTTTATCTATTACGGGTACAGAGTATTAAAAATAGTCAAAGAAGTATTGCTTAGAATAAAAGGAGAATACATATTTGATTAGATAGAGGAACATATAAAGAGTAAGGGAAAAGGGACAAAGGGCTGGAAAACTGTTGGAAGTCAATAAAAAGGGGGGGAAGGGAGGGGGTTAGAAATTGGTAAATGGGAGAATTGATTGTAATGTGAAAATAATTGATACTAACCCAATAAAAAAATTTTCAAAAAAAAAAAAGGGAATGCTGTCATTCACCAATCCTCCCTTTGGAAGAGACAAGTGGAGGATAAGGTGAAACTCCCCCGGTGCCTTTTTTGGCACCACCCCCAAAGGAGAAACCCGCAACGAAGGGACCAGAGGGGCATCAAATGGCCCCAAGACCCTGCCCTCTGCACATTCCTTAGCAATCTTTTGCCAGACCACCTCTTCCATGCCAGCCACTGATTTAAGGTTGGCTGCCATGAAAGGTGTCTGTGGACCCTGAAAAGGGATCCTAAACCGAAATTTAAAACCCCTAAACAAATACTCCACATCCAGGCACCGAGGGTAAACTCGAAGCAATTGTTCAAGTACCCTCAGATTTATTGGACTGGGGCCCTTTGCCAGCCCCTTGCTGCCCCCCCACCCCCAAACCGTTTTCCACCCTGCTTTGCTTTGGGGCATGCTCCATATGGGTGGCCACCAGTACAGGCAGGACAATCGTGACTATACTTGCACAATTTCCTATTGCATACCCCTTTGGACATGAAGTCCCAACAGAGCAGCCGGAATTGAACCTACTGCCCCGCAGAGGAGCGGGGACCTGCCCCCTGAGTGGGCTGAAATTTAAGATGACCGCTGTCAGTTCTATCTCCAAAGGTCGATTTGGAAGGGCCCATCACCTGCACCCACAGCTGCATTAATCCCAAGGATGGCTGGGATTTAAAGCTGCATGCATGCGAAACTCTTCATCATACCGCAGCCAAGCCACCCCCTCAAAATCCGTGTAGCCCCTAAATATAATATTCATATATTGGAAAAACTCCAGGGTTGTGCCCTAGCCAGCACACCCGCATAGACAAGGAACCCGGGCAGCCAATGTGACCAAGTTCTGTCAATCCACCTATGGCGGATCCTCTCCTTATCCCTGTCATCTAGATCCTCTTTATCCTTCTTCTCCAGCTCCCTGAAGAGAAGGGTAAAGACGTCGACATATTCCCCCTTTATAATTTTGTCCCTGGTGGCCTGAGTTAGGTGATCCCCCAAAGGCAACGCCGTGTCACCTGGGGGCAAAGCTCTATATGGAACCATGCCATACCCAGGGCATCCATAGGGGGCAACGCCCGGTTGCACGCCGTAGCCATAAGGCCATGCAATTGAAGAAAGAGTATAGGCTTGACTATCCCCACTTGCGGAGCCCCCTGCCGCAGGTAAGGCTTGTGCATACTGCCGGCCAAGCTGACAAGCCTGCTAAGGGCCATCCCTGCATAGGTGATGAATATGCAGAAGCAGCTGGCACACCCGTGGCTGCTGTTTGTCCCAAAGTCCCCCAAGGCCAGTTGCTGGCCATTTGCGGCACTGATGACTTACCTTCCAATACTGGCGGTTCAACCGCTATGGCAACTTGACCGCCCTCCGCAGGCCACTCCTGCTTGCCCTCTGCCACACACTCAGTTGATGCCAGGGGCTCCAGGCAAGCACCATCATCTCCAGCCACCTCTCTTGAAGTACGCTCAAGAGCAGAGAGATGAGAAACAGGGTCCTTATAAAAGTCAGCCCTAGACACTTTAGCAGGAGGCAGGTTTGTAGGAGGCAGGTTTGCCCAAACAGGTGCTACCACTGGCGCAGGTGCTGCCACAGATGCAGCCCTCTGAGCACCCTCCAGCACCATAATGTGATCCAAGAGCTCCTGTCTGGTTGGACCCCCCCTCATCCTCATCAGAGGAATGAGCTGGTGGGGGAAGGGGCACACTCGGTGCAGGCTGCTTAGTTGGCCGCTTACCCTTGGATGGTCCACTTCCTTTGCCACTCCCTTTTTTTACAGGCATGTCTGTAAAGTATGCAAACTATCCCAAAAGGAGCAGATTCACAGTCAGACCACTTAACCAGTAAAAAGCAATATGTAGCTGACCACTAGGTGGCACCACCACCCTGTAAAAGTACACAGAAAATGGCTGCCACCAAGAACCACCCCAAACTGGCTGCCAAGCAGAACAGGCTAGGTTGCCAGGCAAAAATAGGCTAGACCAGGTTGCCAGGCAGAATAAGCTAGGCCCCAGGAAAGCCTGGTCAAATGTCTACTGGGTCAGTTGATGACGGGTTGTAATTGCTGACTCAAATGGAGGGACCCTGTAATCCCAGGAAAAAGGAAAAGCGGGGGCGTGCTGATGTGTGAAAGACGCTGGCACTTAAACAGCCGCTTCCCCAAGAGAGGGAAGGACCCCACCTACTGAGAGGCAAAATCCCCCCTTCTAAAAGCAGGCTACCACGCTATACACTAAAGCTGTGCCTGAGCCGCGGGTAAATGCCTGCAGAAAGGCCCCCTGAGAGCAACAGCCCCTTAGAAAAGCAGGCTACCATGCCTGGAAACAAAAGCAGCGCTTGATTAAATGCCCTCAGGGAAGCCGCCGCCGCTGAAATGCTGCTGATGCCACCGCCCTCACCAACGCTGCCGCGGCTGCAAAAACTGGTGAGAGCTCTGAGAGCTGAGATGCTCTCTGTCAGCTCAGCCAGGCCCACTCCTCGCCACTCGGGGAAAGGAGAGCAAAGGCACTCCTGTTTCCTCAGAGCGCACGAGGAAACTGATGCCGGGGAAGTGGAGCCGCCTGCAAACGGCTCTTGGCTCCGCCCCTGGCCAAAGCCCCGGATGCCCGGGAAGGGAGCCTGTCAGCTTCCTCTGGGCGGGGCTGCAAAGCCAGCTCCCAGCCTAAGCAGCTTTGCTGCAGCTGGGAAAGCCGAATAGTAATTGAATATGTGACATAGTAGCAGATGACTTTCTGCACTGCAGCTAAAATGCTTAGAGCAGCATTTTGTAAGGTTAAGGTCCTTAAAGGTAGCAGTGGATAGAATGTACTTTCACAAAGCCATTTTGATTTATTATTTACTTGCCATGTTTGTAGCAAACATTATTATTGTTTACTAGTTATTTGCCATGTTTGCAGCCTCTTCTTGCTTAAGGCTCCTTAAGGAGCTTAAGGCTGCATTCATGAGATTCCTTTTACCAGAAGAAAACCAATCCTGTCAGGCGCATTAGGTGGAGAGATGCTGACTTGTCCAAGACTACCTAGGGAGCTTTGTGAGTGAGTAAGAATTTTTTTAATCTTAGCATCTCACATCAAAATCAAGTGAACAATGATTCCGGTGTATAAAATATAGGAGGGCTGATGTTATTGTGGTCGGCCAGAATTAAGTAAGCGGGAAAGAGGGCAAAAAGTATGTTCTCAGAGGCATATATGAGGCAATGGGCAAAGTGTCCAGGTGTGTGACCTAGCAGCCTTTTGACATGCAGGAACAGGATGAGTATATGTATCACAGTAATCATGTACATGGAACACTATCCTGCCACTGCTGTAATATGTCATGAAGGCCTCCATTTCCCTGTTCTTCTCTATGCCAGCAGCATTCCTCTTGCCCGCATGACAATAACAATGAGGGACCCAAAGCATGCCATGTTGAGAGCCAACATAAGAACTAGGTGTACTGGGCTATTCAGCACAGAAATTCTAGGATGTGTGAGTTTTTGTATTTTACTTAATGAAAATAATTGCCTAAAAGTAACCTTGAACACAATTGTTGGTCAGCCATAATGACTGTTTTGTTTGATGCCTTTTTTGTCTTTAAATATGTAGCATATTCACAGTGGATATATGGGAATGATTTAAAACTTTATTTTGTGTTGCTTTTTCTTGAGAATTCAGTGTGACCAGGGCCGGCGCGCCCATGGAGGCCAGGTAGGCGGTGGCCTCGGGCGCGCGGGCACTGGAGGGGCGCTGGAGGGGGTGTTGGGGGCAGAGGCGCATGCAGCGAAGCTGGCATGACAGGGCTGCCTGTAGCTACTGCTGCAGCCAGCCAGCCAGCCCCTTGCTGCTGCCGCCGCCGCCGCCACCACACACCTCAGCCGGGCGCAGCCTCTGTGCGCCGCTCGAGCAGCAGCTCGCGGCTTCTGCGCCCAGCTGGGGCGCGCGGCGGCGGCAGCACGGAGCTGGCTGGCTGGCTGCAGCAGCAGCTGTAGCCAGCCACGCCAGCTCAGCTGCGCGCTCCTCCGCCCCAGCCGGGCGCAGAAGCCGTGAGCTGCTGCTGGGGCGGCGCACGGAGCAGCCTCCGCGCGCCGCTACAGCAGCAGCCCGCAGCTTCTGCACTCGGCTGGGGCATGTGGTGGCGGCGGCACGGGGCTGCCTGGCTGGCTACAGCTACTGCTGCAGCCAGCCACGCCAGCTCAGCTGCGCGCTCCTCCGCCCCAGCCGAACGCAGAAGCTGTGAGCTGCTGCTGGGGCAGCGCACGGATCAGCCTCCACGCGCTGCTCCAGCAGCAGCCCGCAGCTTCTGCGCTCGGCGGTCCGCGCGCAGCCCAGCCCCCCCGTGGTGCGTGATGACGTCTGCGATGATGTCATCACGCCTCCCGTGGGGCGCGTGCGCGCCCGCCGCCGCAGGCGCTGAAACCTCTGGCGCCGGCCCTGAGTGTGACCCTCTGTTCAGATATACTTAACAAAGAGCTCAATAAATGACACACCAGGGGACATATTTTTTCAAACCATTTCAGTGACTAACGTAGTGGTTTTCATTCACTATGCTATCCTTGGCAGCAAACATATATTCTCTAGATAAAGGATAAATGGCTCAGCTAGTTGTCCGTGTGTGTATGGGAGGAGGGGGGCAGGAATCAATGTAAATGGCTCACCTAGGACCATCTACAAGACCAGCTGCAGGGACAGAATGGTATTTAAGACAGCAGGTTCCCTGCTGTGTGACCCTGTGTTTGCTTTGTACTTTATTCTTCACCTGGAAAATCTGCCTTCATATTGTTTTTACAAAGATTTATATAGGAAAGGTTATAACTTGTAAAAATTAAAGCTTCTGGTACCTTGACAGGACTGGGGTAGATCTGGGACAGTTCCCAGTGTGGGTTCAGAAACAGAGCTAGTTTAGCAGAGCTTGGACATTTTTGGCAGGTTCATGAACAGACCATAATATGTAAGTGACCAATTCACCTAAGAAGTACAACTAACATAACTTTAAAAGCTGAGAGGGGACAAAAACAAAGTCAACTTTTCCTCTGGGCAGCTAGCAACTCTTCAAAGCGGTTACTCTGAACTAGAGAAACTTGGTTGCTGTTTTGTTCAGATTGCAGTTTGATTACAATTTATGAACAGCACCATCAAACATCTTTAAAACCTTCAATTGTTTTTTGAATATTAGAAAATTGATCACAAATATTTGTACATGTACATTCTCACACTGCTTGTCATAAAATAACAAGAAGTGTTTGCTATCGAGCTAGGGTGCAGGTAATCTTTCTATTTTACTGACTGGATTGCAAGAACCTTGCATATTCACATTATTTTTTATAAATAGATATTTTATTAGTTTTCTCATAGTAGTAGGGGTAGGGGAAAGGGGAGTAAAAAGGAGACATAGTAAAGAAATCATACAGTCAGCTTGAATTAGCATTCTACTTATCTACATATTTCACATTACTAATCATTTGACTGTGATTACTAGTTACAATACTGCCTTCATATGGTTACTACATTCATGTCTTTATATTTGTTTTTCATACAATTGTAAAAAAGGAGCCCATGGTACAGCAAAGTCCTCTTCCATTTGTCCTTTCATTAGTGAGGTTAATTTGTCCATTTCCGCATTTTCCATTATCTTCGCTATTAATTCCTCCTGCTGATCGTTTCCAATAAAACGCTAGTAAAATTCTTGCCGCTGTTACTGTATGTATTGTAAAATATTTCTGATCTTTATCCAACTCTTCTGGTACACAATTTTTTTAAAAAATCTCAGGTTTCAAGGGAATTGTAGTCTGTAAAATTGTTTGTAATAATCTATGCACCATTGTCCAAAATTTATATACCTCTTTACAAGTCCACCACATATGATAAAATGTTCCTGTTTCTCACATTTCCGGCAGTTATTTGACATATTTTTATACATTTTAGCAAGTCTATCCGGTGTTACCATCTATAAAACATCTTATATAAATTATCTTTAAATGCCACGGATTTAGTTATTTTAACATTCATTTTCCATATCTTATTCCATTGCATTGAATCAATACTATATCCTAAATTTTGCATCCATTTATTCTTATATTCTTCTACCCCCTCATTTTTCTTCTTCATTTGCATTAGAAATACATACATCTTTTTAATCAGTTTTTCATCAGAATCACGTAACAGTTTTTCAAATGCATTTTGTTCTAAGTGGAAACCTCCCAATTTTTTATCTTTATTATATCTGGATTCTATTTGAGCCCTTGACCACCAATCTAAATTAATGCCTTGTCTTTGTAATTCCTCTTTTGTTTTTAATATTCCTTTATCATCTAGAAGGTCTTTATATCTAATAGTTCTGTCTAAAGAGAATACATTTGGCGGTACAGTTCTTTCCCATACCATTATAAGGGATTTTCTAATCAGATGGTTCTTAAAATACTTGTGCTCATTAGTTTTTCCATACTATAGAAATGCGTGCCATCCTAACTGTAAGTCATGTCCTTCTAGTGCCAAAAATCCTAAATTTTCTAAAAGAACCTTGCATATTCACATTCCTGTAGTGGCTGGCAGAGGCTGAATGTACTCAACCTGGCGGGTTTTAAATTTAACCCCTTCATTTTAAATTCTACATAACCTGCCTATGCTGACTCTGGGGCAGACACAGTCCAAATACAGCAGTAATTTGTGAGCATGCATCAGCAGCTGCTATACTGAGTGCTGCTATGATGCAGCTGTGCAAACCCGTTCAAAATGCTGTTCATTTTAAATTGCATGAAAATGGTTGAATCATTCAACTAGATGCTAAACAGGCACTGTAAAGAAGCCTGAATTGTGAATTCATTTGGAGGAAGTTCCTAGCATCCTTGCTATAAACTGTTTGATGAACAGTGTTATGCTAACATGAATGGCTGGCCAAAATACCTTTATAAGAATGTCTTACATTGCTGTCATGTATCTTCTCAACTGTTTTTGTGATATACTGCAGTACTGTGTGGTGTTCATTGCTTAATTTCTGCAATAAGGAGCATAGCATATGTTGATGCTGAACTTATTAAGATTGAACATAATGTTGAATATAAAATATAAAAGGGTGTATGTAAAGTATCTTAAGTTTGTATGGGAATGGAAAGGGAAAATATTATGTAGTTTCATTATTCTAATAAATTTTTGCTTGTATTATATGTGTACGCTGTTTGTTTCTTAAAAGTTTCATTCACTGTTTGTTTTAAAAATAAAATTAAAACAAATACAGTAAGGAGCTCCAAGCTCTATATGCCAGCTTCTGTCCTGCTAATCTCAGATGTGAAAAGAAAGATGGCAGGAACCTATTCTTCAACATACTAGGACCTGGTAAGGGTCAAGGAGGATACCATACCAACACCTGTAGTCCAGAAACAGCAATACCATGAAATGGTTTTGAGTATGTGTTTTGGCTTATGAAATGACAACAGTTGTAGGAATGTGTGGAGTTGAAATCTCAAGCTGTAAAAATCATGGAAAAAACGTTTCGAGCCTTACTTCCCTTTCTTCACAATGGAGATGCTGATCTAGGATGCTTAGTAGTCACAGAAACCCCTCCTCCAAACACTCCATGATATTTTTCTATTTTTAGTGCTTTCAGGTATACCACCTCATCACAGCAGCACATAGGTGCTTCTTGGGTTTTGTGGGGGGTTTTCCAGAAAATTTTTCCCAGGCAACCAACTGCATTTATTACTTCCTGTCAGGCTTTGGCAGGGGCATGGCTGCACAGGGTGCTGGTGTGCCTGAACTGCGGCTCCCAGGCAGACAGGGACAGCACAGGGTCCTGCTCTGTGGAAGAAGGGGAGGTATACATCACCCTTGCTCCCTCTCTACCACTCGCGGGCTTGCTCAACCTGTCAAGGTCCCTATCACCTCTGTTTCTTGCCTCCACTCCTCGTCCTCGTCCTTGTCCTCGTCCCTCTCCACTCCCATATTCTCCTAAACTCTCTGATCCTTCACCACTCTACCACCACTTCTACACAACCCACCATGACTTCTCTTCTGAGCCTGCCTTTATAAGGCTTCCTCCAGCTTCCCCCTCCCATCCTCCCAGGCTTCCTCCTATCCCTGGGCAGCTTCTCAGTCCTGGAAGAATTGTTTGTGATGCTCTCCAGCTGGGTATGCTTTCAGGTGTTCCTCCTCTCATTCCAGTCCCTCCCTGCTCTCCTATCTTTCCTGGCAGGGTGGGGCTAGATGCTATCCAGCTGGGGAAGCTCCCAGGTGTTCCGCTTCTCATTCCAGTTTCTCCCTGCTCTTTCATCCTTTCTTGCAGGGTGGTGTTAGCAGGGCCTTTCCAAGTAATGCAGCTTGGCCATCTCTTTCTCGCTCTTGAGGAGCGAGACTGGCTTTCTGGGTTCTGGCCGTGCATGCCTGGCCAGCTGCCCAGGTCGGCTCCGTTTCCCTTTCACTCCCCACAGGCTGGGTCTGAGCTGCCTCCCTGGAGCTCTCTGAGCCTGTGGCCAGGGTGCCGGCTTGGGCATCCACGCTGCTATCTCCCAACCGTCCCCTTTCCTCTTCTCCTGGCGAGTCCGCAGCCTGAGCCTCAGACCCCAGACACCTTCCAATGTGATAATAGAGACCAGAAACACCTTTATGCACTGAAAGGACCCGTTCTGTAAGCCTTTATGCACAGAAAGAGTTATCAACAGCATTTCTGTGTGCCATGAGGCATTGGCAGGGGATGGAGAGGGAGAGGTCTTTCCTCCCTTCAAAACAACAAAGGAACATATGTAAATGAGGGTAAACTTAAAGGGACCTCAATGACAAAAAAGTAAACATAAATCTGGATTTATTTTTCAAATATTGCTGGATAGCTGTTCTCCTTGGGTGTCAGCCCACTGCTCACAGTTTGCTTGCAGTTTCCTACCATAGGAATGATGAGTCTGCACTAGGGATGTGCGTTTTGGCTTTCTGAATGCCGAAAGAATGCCGAAACAAAAGTGTTTCGGCTTCTTTCGGGTTAGCCGAAACGTTTCAGAGACAGCCGAAACGTTTCGGCTTATCCGAAAGAACAAAAGCCGAAACGTTTCGGCTTCTTTAGGCTTTCTTTCGGCGTTTTCAATGGGAAAATGCCTCCGTCTTCCTGGACACCTGGGGGAGACATTTTCCCACCGAATCATGCCAAAATTGGTGGGGACCTTCCGCTAACCCCTCTCTAACAATCCCCCAAGTTTCAGACATATTGGACTTTGGGGGGGCATGTTATGGCCCCCCAAAGCAGGTCCCCCTATCCTCCCATAAGAAAGCGAAGGGTGAGCATATTGTTAGCATGCTGCTGCTCATCCTTCTTTATTATTTCCTATGGGGAAAAAATGAAGAGGCAGGCTTCCTTTGCCAGGGGTGGCATTTTGCATGCAAAATGCCCCCCAACCCTCTGGGGCCCTTCTCCCACCCTTCCTCCCACCCCCCACCAAGGCTCAGCCTGCTCCCACTTGGGGGGGCATTTCATGGCCTCCCCAAGTAGGTGCTCTGTTCTCTACCACTGACAGCTGGGGGAGGCTTGTCTTGCCAGGGGTGGCATTTTGCATGCAAAATGCCCCCCAACCCTCAGGGGCCCTTCTCCCACCCTTACTCCCACCCCCCACCAAGGCTCAGCCTGCTCCCACTTGGGGGAGCATTTCATGGCCTCCCCAAGTAGGTGCTCTCAGCCCCCAAAGTCCACCCCCTACAGCCCCACACAAACCCAATTCCCCCCCAGCTGCCACACACAGACCCAAATCCCCACATTAGCCCCTCACAGACCCAAATCCACCCCCAGCAGCCCCACACCCATAACCCCAGGAACAGGCTGGCAAAGGTCAGCCCTCTCCCTTTGTTCCCTATGCTGGGAACTTCTAAATTCTCTTTCCCTGGCCAATTCTGCACAGCCCAGGGGTGCCACAGTGGTGGGCACACTTCTGAGTGCCAGCTGGTCCCTGTGAAAGAGCACCTGAACCACAGACACACTTCCTCAAGTTCCCCCACCACCTACAGAGATGGCTGGCCAGCCAGCCCCATTGTTCCCTATGATGGGAACCAACTGCACAACAAAGAATAAAACACGAACAACACAAAATAAAGTTTTTTAAAAATTATTTTCTCCCTTTCAAAGTACAAGTAGCAAAGCATTATGACACATTACACCAGCAGTCCCCCACACAGAAAAATAACACAACTCACTTAACATCAGAGAATCACAAAAGCACAATTCCTGTCAAAAACACTTTATTTCTTGAATAGCTTTAGGTTACACAGCAGGGGGGCACACCAAAGGGCATTCCAGCATTCCAAAAATAACACAATTCACTTAACATCAGAGAATCACAAAAACACAATTCCTGTCAAAAACACTTTATTTCTTGAACAGCTTTAGGTTACACAGCAGGGGGGCACACCAAAGGGCATTGCAGCAGTATCTTACAAAAAAATAACACAACTCACTTCACATTAAAGAATCACCCCAAAAAATTGCTGTCAAAAGCACTTTATTTCTTTAACTGCTTTAGGTTACACAGTAGGAAGGCACAACAGGGCATGAAAGCAGTGTACTACACAAAAATAACACAACTCACTTCACATCAGAGAATCACCCAAACACAATTGCTGTCAAAAACGGTGAAGTGGCTTGTATTATTTTGTGTAGTACACTGCTATCATGCCCTGTTGTGCCCTCCTACTGTGTAACCTAAAGCTGTTCAAGAAATAAAGTGTTTTGAAAGGAATTGTGCTTTTGTGATTCTCTGATGTTAAGTGAGTTGTGTTATTTTTGTGTAAGATACTGCTGCCATGCCCTTTGGTGTGCCCCCCTGCTGTGTAACCTAAAGCTGTTCAAGAAATAAAGTGTTTTTGACAGGAATTGTGCTTTGTGATTCTCTGGCGTTAAGTGAGTTGTGTTATTTTTCTGTGTGGGGGACTGCTGGTGTAATGTGTCATAATGATTTGCCTACTTGCACTTTGAAAGGGAGAAAATAATTTTTAAAAAACTTTATTTTGTGTTGTTCATGTTTTATTCTTTGTTGTGCAGTTGGTTCCCATCATAGGGAACAATGGGGCTGACTGGCCAGCCATCTCTGTAGGTGGTGGGGGATCTTGAGGAAGGGTGTCTGTGGTTCAGGTGCTCTTTCACAGGGACCAGCTGGCACTCAGAAGTGTGCCCACCACTGTGGCACCCCTGGGCTGTGCAGAATTGGCCAGGGAAAGAGAATTTAGAAGTTCCCAGCATAGGGAACAAAGGGAGAGGGCTGACCTTTGCCAGCCTGTTCCTGGGGTTATGGGTGTGGGGCTGCTGGGGGTGGATTTGGGTCTGTGAGGGGCTAATGTGGGGATTTGGGTCTGTGTGTGGCAGCTGGGGGGGAATTGGGTTTGTGTGGGGCTGTAGGGGGTGGACTTTGGGGGCTGAGAGCACCTACTTGGGGAGGCCATGAAATGCTCCCCCAAGTGGGAGCAGGCTGAGCCTTGGTGGGGGGTGGGAGTAGAGGTGGGAGAAGGGCCCCTGAGGGTTGGGGGGCATTTTGCATGCAAAATGCCACCCCTGGCAAGACAAGCCTCCCCCAGCTGTCAGTGGTAGAGAACAGAGCACCTACTTGGGGAGGCCATGAAATGCCCCCCCCCAAGTGGGAGCAGGCTGAGCCTTGGTGGGGGGTGGGAGTAAGGGTGGGAGAAGGGCCCCTGAGGGTAGGGGTGGCATTTTGCATGCAAAATGCCACCCCTGGCAAAGGAAGCCTGCCTCTTCATTTTTTCCCCATAGGAAATAATGAAGAAAGATGAGCAGCAGCATGCTAACAATATGCTCACCCTTCGCTTTCTTATGGGAGGATAGGGGGACCTGCTTTGGGGGGCCATAACATGGCCCCCCAAAGTCCAATATGTCTGAAACTTGGGGGATTGTTAGAGAGGGGTTAGCGGAAGGTCCCCACCAATTTTGGCATGATTCGGTGGGAAAATGCCTCCCCCAGGCGTCCGGGAAGACGGAGGCATTTTCCCATTGAAAAAAGCCGAAAGAAAGCTGAAACAAAGCTGACAAAACAGCTAGCCGTTTCGGCTTTCGGCTTTATCCGAAAGAGATTCTTGTTTTGGCTAAAGCCGAAACAAGAATGCCCAAAAAATTTTCCTTGCACACCCCTAGTCTGCACCGCTGACACTCTACCTTCTTTGGGGTCCATTTGTGTGTGCTGGAAACTTGATGAGTCAACGGTGCAGAGCGAGGACCATATTCTCTGCGATTTTGGAGCCATTGAGTGCAAAAACAGCTGCCCCAGAGCCTCTCATTTATCCCCTCCCCATTCTTATTGAAAAGAACAACCATCAAAACCATGAGAATGAAACAAAACTAACAAATTTTGAGTCTGATCTGGCTAAATCCCACTGGAAAACTACCCAGTCATGATTAACATTCCATTTGACAGCCATGGATCTGAAAACAGAATATTAATTTTCAAACTGCACCCCCCCCTCAAAAGTAGTAAAAGTGAAATGGTTTCTATTCTAATTTCCTCAGCATATTGGTAGATATATGAGTAGAGAAACTTTATCAAATCACAATGCAGCTTTCAGATTGCCTAGACACATACTCAAGAAAGCTAAGTACCATATTTCACACTCTGAACCTACCCTAAACTTTTGAGAAAGCATGGATTTAAAACATAATCAAGTACTGAGTCCTATACATTTTTTTACATTGAAGGTTTTTTTGTTCATTATTGTCCTGCTTTGTTTTCATTAATTTATCTTTTAGATAGACTATGTGGACTTCTTTGGCCAAATGCTGAGAGAACTGTAGTTCAACAACTGTTTCTTTTTAGGACATTGACACCTGCATGTTAATAAACAATGTACAGCCACTAACTTCTTAGAGTTATCTTTCTGTAAACAGAAAAGCACATGGGAAACTAAATAACTCCAGAAACCTAATTTTCATTGGGGTGATTTTTTTTTAAAACACTCAGCCACTATAATGTATTGTGGAAAAAGGGAAGGGATAAATGCTGGAACAGGCCAGAATGGGATGGAACTGGCATTAAATAAATAGCAGTACTACAAAAAAAGTGGGATGTGTTAAAGTCACTGGAGAATAATATTTTAGAAATGAAAACATGAACATATCATGTGTTTATTAAACCTTTCCCTGCCCAAATGCTCCTGGAATGTCACGGAACAAGCTGGAATGGGCACTAAAGAAATGCCAGTACCATAAAAAACAGTGGGAAGCATTAAGGACATCCGAGAACAATATTCTATAAATAAAAACATTCAACTTGCATGCTTTTATTAACCCTTTTCCTGCCAAAATGTTCGGAAAACACCATGGAAAGAAGCTGAAACAGTCACTAAAGAAATGATGGGACCACAAAAAAAAAAAAAGAGGGACGCATTAACGACACTGCAGAACAGTATTTTAGAAATGAAAACATGAAAATACCATGCTTTATTAACCCATTCCATGCCCAAGTGCTCCTGGAACACCACAGAACAAGCTGGAGGATGACAAAAAACACTGGGAAGCATTAAAGTCACTGCAGACCAACATTTGAGAAGTGAAATCACTGAACTGGCATGCTTTTATTAACCCTTTTGTTGCTAAATTGCTCCCAGAACACAATGGAACACGCTGGAACGGACACTAAAAAATTGCTAGTAACACAAAAAGCAGCGGGAAGCATTAAAGACACAAGAGAACAATATTGCCACCCAAGACAAACAGAAGAGGATGGCCATTTCCACACACGTTGAATCATGCACTTTCAATGCACTTTCACAATCCTTTGGAAGTGGATTTTTTGTTCCACACATGGAAAATCAGTTTCAAATGTTCACTAAAGAGTATTGAAAGTGGATTATCCAACGTGTGTGGAAGCAGCCACAGACACAAGTGTTGGGAACTAATGGGCCATATTTATTTGGGCCATATATATATCAATGAATATATATACACAGCAAGGACCTAACTAGCGGTACAGGTTAGATCCTGGGGTCACCTGTGGACCTCCACCCTGACCTGTCTGGGCAAGCCCCACTGCCCTGGGTGTGAGCCATCCAAGCACATGGCTGGACCCAGCCAGCCAGGGAAATGGTTCCCCCCTCCAAGCTTATAGCACCTCGCCGTAAAGCAAGAAGGGCCTTATTTGTACAGGGAGAGCCATGCAGCAATTTGCCCTCTCAGCTGGCAGATGGTCAAGCAGTACCAATGATCCTGACAGACCCCAATTTCCCCTCCCCCATGGGTATGTGCCAAGGGTGCTCACCGGCCCGCTCATTTCTCCCCATCCTAATCCTGCCACTGCTAGGGCCAAGCCTCTGCTTAGTCCCTTGTGCCCCACAGGTGGCCTATAGCCAACCGTAGTCCTTTCCACAGGTATTCTAAGAAAATGCCATTGCTGTTAACCTAAAGTGTACCCCATCCCCTCAGTAGAGGACAGCAAACATGGCCCACATTTGCGAGTGGGGCAAATAATTCCTAGCCCACCCTCTAATGCCTATTTGCTAAGAATAGCTCTACAGCCCTGACATGGCCATTCTTAAACTGCAAGCTCCTTACACACCACAGATGGAGAGTCATGGATTAACTTCAATCCAGAGCCCAAGCTTCTGCATCACAGGCAGGGAAGCCTAGGAGCTCAAATACACCCAGGCACAGGCCATGGGCCCCAAACAAAACATACTCCAAGTTTCTTGCTCACACCCAGCGGGGAAGCCATTGAAAAAGTAAACACGGGGATCCCAAGCTCCTTGCTCACACCCGACTGGGAAGACTTGGGTCCAAAACAAAACAACAGTCCAAGCTTCTTGCACACATCCTACGGGGAAGCATTGGAGTAAATACCAAAGAAGTCATTGGCTCCTGAAACACCCACTGCGGAGAAGCTGTAGGACCCAAACCTGCAACAGAATAAAGCCTCAACAAAACCCCATGAATCTCCATCAATTGACTTTGCAGGCTGCAGCTCCCACATTTATTATTTCTCGCCAGTCCACCAACAACCGCATCTAGGAAAAAACACAACTATTAACTGCTTCCAACAACAAGCAACAGAATATGTATGTTAATCGTCCCAACCAGCCTTAAGGTGAAGGCCCTTTGCTCACCTGTTGCTGGGCAGTCCCTGCCCCATCTGGCCCACGTTTCCTGCCCAGTTTTTGCCACCTGCAGGTCGTAAAGGCATGAGGACCCACACAATTTGGGCATGTGTGGCAAAACTTGTAAGTTTCCCTGGATAATACCCCTTGTGAGGCAAACTTCCAGCAAAGCATACTTGCCTGGGCAGACTGGTCAACTGGCAGACGAGCACCAGTTGATCTGGCGGACTGTTGCACTAAGTGTCCACTATAGGAACGTTCGCCCGCATTAGGCCATGCCGGGGACATCACCTGCAGCCAAAGCTGCTGGTAAACCTTGTCCCAAGGCAAGGAAAGGTTAAGGGCGACACACATTCAAAACTCTTCGTCATATTGCAGCCAAGCTGCAACGGCAAAGTCCGAATACCCCCTGTAAACCATGTCCATGTACTGGAACAGAGGTGCCGCCCACCATGATTGCGCACGGAAAATGACTCCCACATAAATTAAGAATCCTGGCAGCCAGTTGGCCCACATGCGATCTACCCTGCAGCATTTAAGCTGCTCCTTCTCCCGCTTGTCCAAATCCTCTTTATCCTTCCACATACTCTCCCTTCAGAATTTTCTCCCTGGTGGCAGCTGTCAAGTGGTCGCCCAGAGGCATAGCTGTATCTCCAAAAGGGAGTGACTTGAAGGGCACTGACCCATAAAAAGTCCAGCTGACCCAGACAACTGACCTGTGAAAGCCTGTTGACCCCATTGTGGCCACCAACCTGATGCTGCCAGCCTCTGGGAAGCACCTGCTTGATTATAGGTAGACCGTGACATACCTAGACGTGCTGAGGCAGTGGCCTGACCTCAATGGCCCCAGGGTCACACCTGCCCCTGTTGGGGCCAAGTCAACTTACTGTCATTCTTGCTTGCTTGAACTGCCATGGCAACTAGCACAGCCTCTATTTGGCAAGCTCCATTGGCCAGCGTCCCATCAGCTTCCTGCACAGCGCCTTCCAGAACTTTCTCAGATACCATCTCTTCTCCAATTGTACCAGCCACTCCGCCTGAGAAAGATATACCCTCAAGAGCAGCAAGGTGAGACAAAACATCAAGTTCAAAAGCAGCCCCAGATGCAAGCCTAACAGGTCTCTTCCTCTTTAAGCCCCTCAAGGCAGAACCATCCTTGGCCTCTGCCCATTCCAATGCTGCCAACCTTGCTAAGATTTCATACCTGTCCAACCTAGAGTCATCATTATCTGATGATGACAGGGCTACTGGAGGCTGCCTGGAAATAAGCCTTTTTGTTGGCTGCTTGCCCTTAGAGAGCCCAGCTCCCTTTTTAGGGGGCATCACTAGTTTATTCACACAACCAGCTAGCAATAATAAGTAAGCCTATATACTGCTCTTCTAGACAGATTAGTGATACCCATAGCGATGATATAATTTTAATGACCTCAAGCTCGATATGTGCAAATGCTATCAGGGTATAGACTGAATGGTATCTGCCATACAGACCAGCAGCCTCAGGCTCTCCAAATTGACCCCGATGCAACCTAAAATGGTTTCTTGCTCTACACAAGTTAGCCTCAGGCTCCCTAAAATGGCCACCAGTACCTAACCCTCTTCAAAATGGCCTCCCCGCCTTCAAACACCTTTACCCTGCCTTAATGCAAAACAGCCTCAGGCTCACTAAAATGACTGTCAATACCTGACCCACTTCAAAATGGCTGCCCAGCCTTCAAATACCCTTACCCCAGCCTAAATGCCAGGCCTTGCAAGGGGCAGTAGGTTGCACAGCAGAGCAGGCTCAAGAGGCCGCACGGCTAAGTAGGGCCCAGAATGATATGAGCAAGGCTTTCAATAATCTAAAGGAAAAAAGAAAGGGGGGCACAACAAGAAAGCTGAGTCTGAAAAAATAAGGGGGGGAAATAGGGCCCCTCTCTTAACGTGAGAGGCAGCCAATGCCCAGAGAAATAAGGGGGGGTGAGAAGGGAAGGCCTGGTAAGGCCACATCATGTGCCACACCCAAGCAATAGCCCAGGAGGAAAAATTGGGGAGAGATTTTACCCTACCACCTGCAAATTACTGGGGAAGGGAAGGAGCCATGTCTTAGCATGGCGAAAACTGCACCACTGCTCCAAACTGCCCCAAACCACAAACTGCAACCTATGGGTCTGTCGGGCATCATCTAGATGTGGCAGCAGATGCTTCTCCACCGCTGGAAGGGGTGCTAGCCACCTGAGACATGCACACCCGACTTGCATCATTGCCAGAGTGCAAGGCTGCTCCTGCTGATCAGCTGACCCACTGAAAGCCTCGCCGCCGAAGGAGTGCTACCAGAGTGTGAAGCCACTCCCACTGATCAACTGGCCAGCCCAAAAGCCTGTTGCCAAAGGAGCGCTCTCAGAGCTCAGGAAGAACTACGAAAAATGACCGCTCTTCACTGAGCTCAAAGGCAACTGCCAGGGAGCAGAGGCGGGGCTGCCTCATAAGGCAGTTGGCCCCACCCCCTCTTAATCCCCGTATATAGAACTGTCTGTCAGCTCTTCTTCCTGTGGGGTGGCAAAAGGTGGGCCCCGGCCTTAAGCAGCTACACTGCTGGCCAGGCAGGCCGAATTCTGTGCTTGGTCATGAACTCTTTAATTGGTGTCTCTTGCAAATATTTCTCCAGCTCTTCTTCTTTCATTGCTTCTTTATAAAGATTGGAAAAGAAAACTCTGATTTGATCTTTCATTTCTTCTTCTTTGTAGATTACTTGATTACCTTCCCTGATTCCCAGTAGCCTTCTTCTCTCTCTCTCTTTTCTCAGACAATACACCAAATATTTTCCATGTTTATTTGCAACATCAAAATGTCTTTGTTTTATATATTTCATTTTTTTTCTGAGTTTATTCTGCCTCCAATAAATCTAGTAGGTTCTTTAGCAGCTTAACTTCTTTCCATTTCCCTTTATCTCTTGTTATTTTATGTTCTTATTCCATTTTTTTCAATTTTGGAGTTAGAGAGTCCTTTACTTCCATCTTTTCTTTTTGGATGCTGTTGCTAACAATGTTCCTCTTACATAGGCTTTACTGGCTTCCCAAATTGTTATTGGACTAACATCCTTTGTAGTATTTATTCTGAAATAGTCAGTTCTTCCCTGCATTTTTGCAATACATCCTCTTGTAGCAATAGTTGTTCAATCTCCATCTTCTTTCTTTCTCAACTCCAGTTTGACAAGTTATCTCTATCTGATTATGATCTGCTATGGTCCTTGGATGAATTTCTGCTTTATCCAGCTTGGTCAGAAGACTCTGGGATATCCAACACATATCTATTCAGGAGTATGTATGATGCCTGTCTGAGAAAAATGTATAATCTCTTTTTTGTGTAAACATCTTCAAGCATCCTCCAATTCCAGGGTTGACATATAGTTGAGTACATACTTTGGAAGATTCTGTCCTGACCTTGTAGATCTATCAGTTTTCACATCAAGAACATCATTTATATCTCCAAAAATTCAGGTCTCTCCATCTTGAAAAGCTAATAATTTCTGAAAGTAACTCTCATAACATTTATTTTGGCCATTGTTTGGAGCATATAATGACACCAGTGTCCATATTTGTCCATCAGAAAGTCTTATTTTTAAGACCAAATATCTTCCCTCATCATCTTTCAGTCCTTGGAGGATTTCCAGGCTTTGATTATTGACATATATAGCCAAACCATTTTTCTTGAGTTGCAATGATGATATATAAACCTTGCCCAATTTTTTTACAGTTTAGTAAGTGTTCTTGATTTTTTTAATGTGAATTTCCTGAACACATATAATGTCTGCTTATAGTTTCTTCAATTGATTGAAGTTTCTTGATCTTTTAGAAGGGGAATGTAATCTATTCATATTTACTGAAATGTGATAATTTACTGATAATTCTCCTCCTCCCCCAATCAGATTTGTTTCCTAGACTTTAAGAAGTATTTTCATTTGTGCAGTTTTTCCTGCACAAACAAAACAGATGTGCAGAACCACTAATAAATAAATAATTATTTAATAAATAATTAATAAATAATTAACTTAGGTTTCTTTCTTTGCATTTTTGCTTTTTGCCTCATATCAATCAATTGTAAATGCTGCAGACAACCCATTCAACCATTCACCTTGTCATGCTTCAGGTCACAGGGAGCAGTGAAAACAGATCAAAAGTGGCAAGCTGATCAGGACCAGTGTGGCCTCATTTTCACTATATTTTAGCCAGCTCATCACATTAAATTATTCATCCCATGCCAAGTCACATTAAAACTCAGAGATATCTGTTTGATTACTGAGTGCTACAAATGTTTGCAAAGGGAAAGTGATTCCTGCTGCTCAGAAATTGTTTGGAAATGCAAACTTTGGCAGGCCTATGACATTGTGGCAGACACAAAGCAAAGAACAAAACAATATTACTGACAGGACTGGTCAGATGTAGAACAAGACTGAACCATTATCTTTTTAATACAATTATAGAAAGGACAATCTTGGCAGTTTTTTTTTTCTAGGGGGGGGATGCAATCTCAAAAATCCAGGATAGAGCCTTTCAGTTAGCTGCCTTTTATGTTCAGCATGCTGTTCCCTGTAACTGACAACAGGAACAGGATTTTTCTGAAGAGCAGAAGATTTGCATAGTTTAGACTGTAGGAAATTCAAAATGAAAATTGGATAGTTTCAGGTGGGTAGCCATATTAGTTTGCACAGTAGAAGAGCAAGATTCAAGCCCAGTTGAACCTTAGAGATCAACTAGATTTTCAGAGAATGAGCGTTAGAGAGTCAAAACTCCCTTTGTCAGATACAAGGAGTGGGAAAAGGTAGGAGTCTTTTTAATTCAGGCAGAGGTTGAGAGTATTGCAAATTAAAGTGTCAGGAAGTTAGCTATAATACAAGGTGTAATTAGCTTGGTAGAAAAGGGGTACGAAATGCAGAAAATTAGTATCTATAGTATATGTCCCGATTCAATGAACCCCAGGGAGGGGTTCCATTATTCCAAACTTGTAAACAAACTCAATAAAAATATACACTACTGCAAATGTATTACCAAATACATTTTTAATTTTTTTTAGATATAACTGGTACACAGAGAAAAAAACATATTTTTTCAAATAACTACTTTAGTTCAGTCAGCTGTGCTGAAGAAGAATACTCCCATTCAACCCCCTGCCCAATGCAGGATGACCCTAAAGCATCCCTGACAAATATTCATCCAGCCTCTTCTTGAAAACTGCCAGTGAGGGGGAGCTCACCACCTCCCTAGGCAGCTGATTCCACCTTGGAACTACTCTGAGCATGAAAAAGTTTTTCCTAATATCCAGCCGGTACCTTTCTGCATGTAATTTAAGCCCAAGTCCTATCCTCTGCTGCCAACTGGAACAGCTCCTTGCCCTCCTCCAAATGACAGCCTTTCAAATATTTAAAGACAGCAATCATGTCCCCCCTCCATCTCCTCTTCTCCAAACTAAACATTCCCAAGGCCCTCAGCCTTTCCTCATAGGGCTCAGTCTCCAGACCCCTGATCATCCTCATTGCTCTCTTCTGCACCCTCTTGATTTTGTCCACATCTTTTTGAAGTGAGGCCTCCAGAACTGCACACAGTACTCCAGGTGCATCCTGACCAAGGCAGTATAGAGAGGGACTATGACCTGCGATTTCAATGCAATGGCCCTTTTGATACAACCCAAGACTGAGTTTGCCTTTTTTGCTACCATATCACACTGACTCCTCATATTTAGTTTACAGTCCACTCTTACTCCAAGATCTCTTTCGCTTACACTACTACCCAGAAGTGTATCCTCCATCTTGTATTTGTGCTTCACATTTTTGTGGCCCAGATGTAATACTGTGCACTTTTGTTCAGCTTTTCATCTCTGTATTCTTGCATTCAAATGTATGCTTCTTTTCAAATTTCCAGAATATATACCCTATTACATTGTTTATTGAATGTTACAGCTGTTGATCTTGTTGATTTTCACCACCTTTCTAATTCAGCAGAAAGTAGGAAGAGGACCCTGGGGAGTAATTTGGAGAACGTAAAAGGCAAGAAGGAAAAGAGTGTGCCTTTCTCTTTTCTTTCCCTGCCACTTCTTCACTTTCAAAAGTGTTTGAGAGCCAGTTTGGTGTAGTGGTTAAGAGCGTGGGACTCTAATCTGGAGAGCCGAGTTTGATTCCCCATTCCTCCACTTGAAGGGTGACCTTGGGCTAGTCACAGCTCTCTGGAGCTCTCTCAGCCCTACCCACCTCACAGGGTGCTTTGTTGTGGGGATAATAATAACATACTTTGTAAACTGCTCTGAGTGGGCATTAAGTTGTCCTGAAGGGCAGTATATAAATCGAATGTTGTTGTTGTTGTTGTTGTTGTTATTTTTCCAAAAATAAAAATAGTTCCAGGGCTCTAAAATATGTGTGTGTGAGATATCTTATATAATTTTCCTTTCAATCTCTTTTTATGAACCATTGGAGATGTTAAGATAGCAAAGCAGATATTTCTAAGCCTATTTTAACCACTGATTAGTCTGCCAATTTCCCCCATTTATTCAGTGCATTGTCTTTGACCTCATGTTTACTCAGTATCTGTATGACATGCCTGACACCTTTCCTATCATTATATATTTTGCATTTTGATTTTGGTCAACCTAGCTTAACTTCTGGCCCTGAAAGGAAAACATAGAAACCCCAAAGTAAGAAAATTGCTGTCTACTGCCAAGACCCCCCACCTTAACATGCTTATACAAGGAGTTCTACATTATTATTTTAAAAAATACAAAAGTGTACTCATATTTGACCGTTCTAGTTATTAATACTATCAATGATAATTGTTTGTTTCTCTAGAACCATTAGTCAGTAAAAAGCAAAGACAGCTCCACCTATTTATTTGAATCGTAAACCCTCAAAACTTCAGTCTTGGGGCTTATGTTTCAATCTCTTCCCCTTAAAAAATATATCTTCCCACTCATCCCATCCTACCTCCAGACAAGTAGCAATCTTAAAGTGAAGGTATCATGACCTTCAGCAGCCAGTTCTTGGACAACTCCCAACAATCACAGCTGAAATGGGGGAATATATTAATCCTGATTGCATCATTACCTCATTGAGTGCTCCTGGTCATGTGTAACCTCTAATTCTGATAAACAACAATGACTGCTGCAGCTTTGGAACAGGTCAGTGACAAAAACTCCATCTTCCTCATAAGTCAGACCTCATAATTGGTTGGGCCAGTGATTGGACCTTAATGGCATTCCTGGAAAACTTCACAAACCTATTGATGTGACCGCTGAACTATCTTGCCAGTGATGTAGCACTTTCAGCATCGACATTAATTCAAATCCAGATATTGACTCCTGGGTGGTGTGGTGTTTTGACAACTGTGTTTCTTTAATCCAGACCAGTGTTTGAGACTGACATAGTCCACTTCAGGATTTGGTGTGGGCAGGGACAGCTAGAGAGAGGGAAGAAATGGAGAGACTGAATAAAACTTAGTTGGAATCAATGTGGCCTAGTCGTTCTCAAGTCTGGCATTAAGGAAACAACAAGTGGTCATGTTGCAGCAACAAGCCCCCTCCCCAATAATCCCCAATTGTAGTCAATAAGATGCTGGCTTAGATTAACTCCCTTCATCCCTAGATGCTTCAGGGTGCTTTCCAGATTTACCCTAATTATCAGAAATTGACCTGCACATTCCCGTCAACATAATTCTGGCCAAACCTGTTATAATCAGATCTATTTAATGAACACAAAAGACTCAGCCACAACTGGCAGGATAAAGCAGGAGAAAAAGGAGGCACATTGTGATCAATTTGACGGGATCGTAAAATTCCTCCTTTGCCCTGAAGCAACAGTTATTCCCATATTGTCTCACTAAGGGCATAAGGGTGGGAAACAACATACAAAATTTTGATGGAAGAAGTGGTGAATGGCCAGGGTAAAAAAGCAGCTAAGGGCCAAATGCTCCCAGCATGCTTTGCTCCCTTCATTCCTTTGGATGGAGGTGAAGCCCAATACAACCCCAGCTCCAATTCAGAGCATTGGACAAAGGTCGTTTCCTCACGCTGTTAAAGAGACGGCCCATTAACTGAACTCTGGCTTTTTTTTCACTCACTCCATATGTCTCTGATTTCAAAGCGGAAGCAGGCAGTTTGGCTTCCATTTCTTTGGCATCTTTTCTTAGAATGGAATTTCCCACACTTTCCTATGCCAGCTAAAAGACACTGAAAAAAGAAAAAGCCAAACTGCCTGCTTCCACTTTGAAATCAGAGATGTATGAAAAAAATCCGGCACTCCAGGCAGCAGCTCCGCTGCGTTCAGCCTGGGGCTGTAATATGTAAGCTTGTGGGAGGGAGACAGACCCCCTCCCTTCATCCGGGCTTTCTGGCCGGGGGCGGAGCCAGACGCCTTAGCAGGCTGCTCTGCCGTCCTGGCCAGCAGTCGCGTCCTTCGCCCGGTGGGGAAGGCAGCGTGCTCTGCCTGAGCTGAGCGACGGGGCCTGCCTTCCGAGCGTAGGAGTGAGGGCGGCTGACGCGGCGGCGGCGGTGGCAGTGGACGGACAGTCCGGTTCGGGGTGGCTGTGCTGCTGTGGGCTCCGAGCTGCATGGGCGTGAGCGGAGGACGAGCTGAGGACGAGCGGCGCCGCGGCGCCGTGGCAGAGGACGAGCAGCTTGGCTTTGGGGCAGTTGGCAAGCTTGTGCCCCGCACCGCAGCCACGTGGCAGCCAGAGGCTTCTGGCTGCGGGGGGAGTCCCCGGGTCGGGGGAGGGTGCGTTTGCCCTCGCTGTCCTGGGCGGCCACGTGGGGCGGTTTAGGGAAGTGGCGCAGTTGGGAGGGCTCTCCCTGCAAAGTCTTTTCTGGGCACCCTTCCATCTCCTGCCGCCCCCTGGTCCCGGCTTGGTCAGCCCGTCTGGCCAGTTGGGGGTTAGCCTACCTTAGGCTGCGGGCCCCTCGTTGGCCTCCAGCTTTGCTTCCCTTCAATTCCTGGGGGTCAGCAGCCGTTTGGTGGCCATTTTGATCTGTGGAGTGGTGGCCATTTTGTGTCTGGATAGGGCAGCTAGGGAGTCGTGCCTGTGCACATCGGCCACTGCTGTCCTTGGTTAGGGGTCATTTGCAGTGCCTGGGGGTCTTTTAGCCCCCACCTAAGGCACTGGGTCTTTCTTCGGGATATTAACAACATATTTCCTTTTGCTTGTAGCAGGTCGGTGGTAGGAATGCCGTCCAAGAAGGGAAGTGGCCCATCTAAGGGCAAACAGCCTGCTAAGCGTGCTGCCTCCAAACGGCCTCATCCCCTGGTGTAGCAACACCCAGCATACTGTTGGAAAAGGGCCCCAGCCCGGTAAACCTGAAAGTTCTTGAGCGCTTGTTGCGGCTCTACCCCAGGCGTCAGGACGCTGAATATTTGGTTTCTGGTTTCCGTTTTGGTTTTCGTATCCCCTTTCAGGGCCAATGGTCGCCTTTCATGTCAGCCAATTTACGTTCTGTGGCTGGCATGGAAGATGTGGTCCGTGTTAAGATTGCCAAAGAATGCACAGAGGGCCGGGTCCTTGGGCCATTTGATTCTCCCCCTGTTCCATGTTTGAGAGTTTCACCATTAGGTGTTGTTCCCAAAAAGGCGGCTGGTGAGTTCCGCCTTATTCATCATTTGTCATTCCCCAGGGGTGGCTCGGTGAATGATGCCATCCCTGAGGGCCTTTGTACCGTGCATTATATGTCCTTTGACCAGGCGGTCAAGGTGGTTCGCCGGTGCGGCGTTGGGGCGGAGCTTGCGAAGTGCGATATTAAATCGGCCTTTCGCTTGCTCCCTGTTCACCCTGAAGACTTCGAGCTTCTGGGGTTTTCTTTTGAGGGCAAGTACTATATGGACAGGGCCCTCCCCATGGGATGCTCAATTTCCTGTGCGGCATTTGAGTGCTTCAGTTCCTTTTTGGAATGGGAGTTGCGGCGCCGATTTTCTTGCCCAAACACCTGTCATTATTTAGATGATTTTTTGTTCGTTGGGCCGGCGGGCACTGGGCGGTGCGCCCAGATGTTAGCGGGCTTTGTTTCTCTTACAGAGGAGCTGGGCGTTCCCCTGGCACATGAGAAAACTGAGGGCCCTTCACAGGTGTTGACTTTTCTGGGCATTGAGTTGGACACTGTCCAGCAATCATTGAGGCTCCCCATGGATAAGGTTGAAGACTTGTGACACAGGCTTGCAGACTTTTGTGGGAAGAGCAAGGTTTTCCTTCTCAAGTTTCAGCAGTTGCTGGGGCACTTGAACTTTGCCTGCAAGGCAGTTGCCCCCGGTGGGGTGTTTTTGCGCCACCTGTGTGATGCTATGGGTTCCTTGCGGTTACCCCATCACAAATTGAGGGTTAGTAAGGGCTTGCGCGATGATCTTGAGGTATGGCAGGCGTTTCTGGATTCCTTTAATGGAGTGTCCTTCTGGAGGGAAGACCTCTTGTTGGAAGCAGAACTTCAGGTTGCTTCGGATGCTGCTGGAACCTTGGGTTTTGTTGTATATTTTCGTGGACATTGGTGCGCTGAACAATGGCCGGCTGACTGGTTAGATCGAGGATTGTCTAAGGACTTGACATTTCTAGAGTTTTTCCCTTTATAGGTGGCCGTGTGGATCTGGGGTAAGGAGTTAGCAAACCACACGGTCCACTTCTGGTGCGACAACCTGGTGGTGGTACATGTGGTAAACTCCTTGTCTTCCAGGTCACCCAGGGTCATGGGGCTGGTGCGCCCCTTCACTTTGAAATGCTTACAGTTGAATATCTTATTTCAGGCTAAGCATGTTCCTGGAATTTTGAATGGGGTGGCAGACGCTCTGTCTCGCCAACAGATGGGGCGTTTCTGGCACCTCGCTCCAGAAGCGGATCGGTTTCCTGCGCAGATGCCCAAGGAGCTCTGGGAGCTTGGAAGGCGGAAGCGGAATGGGCGATCCAGCTAGCCATTGCCCCTAGCACTCGGCGGGCTTATCAACGTGCGGTAGGGCAGTTTACTGATTTTCGGCAGTCGGCCGGTCTGCAGGAGCTCTGGCCTGTTCCCGTGGATCATTTGATGCACTTTTGTGTGGTGCAGCGGGGCAGGGGTCTTTCTTTCAAGTCCATTAGGGGTCAGCTGGCGGCTTTGGCATTCATCTGCAAGGCTTGCGGTTTGCTGGAAGTCACTGGGGATTTCCGCATACGCAAGATGTTAGAAGGTTGGTCGAGGGAGACCAGTGGGCCCAGGGATCTGCGCCAGCCCATTTCCCCATCGGTGCTGAAGGGACTTGGGGCAGCTTGGGAGATGGTGTGCTCCTCCGGTTATGAGCGGCTGCTTTTCCATGCTGCTGCGCTGGTGGCCTTCTTCGGGGCCCTGAGGGTCAGTGAGTTAGTAGCCCAATCGCGTAAGGACTTGTCCGGTAGGGCATTGTTGGCATCCGACGTTGCTTTTGTTGGGGATAAAGTGTCCATCAGGATACGGAGATCTAAGACTGATCAGCGGCAGAAGGGGACTTCGCTGTTGTTGGGTCCTTGTGCTGATTCTGACCTTTGCCCGGTCCAGGCACTCAGGGACTATGTTGGCTTATGCGGCACGAGTGGGGGTTTTCTTTTTAGGCATGCTGATCAGTCCCCGTTGACACGGTATCAATTTTGGGCTGTCACGGAGCGGGCCCTCGGAAAGATAGGGCTTTCTGGGGTCAAATTCGGAACCCATTCGTTTAGAATTGGGGCGGCCTTTACGGCAGCTGCGATGGGTTACTCGTCAGGTGCTATTCGTAGGGTAGGCAGGTGGTGGTCCAGGGCATTTAAGAGTTACATCCGTCCCCTCATGCAATTTTGACCAGCTACTAACTGTTCTTTCTGTAGGTGCGGCACCGGGCACTGGAAAGCGCAGGATCCTGATATGCGGGCACAGCATGATTTTCTGGGCTGCCCATCAAGCCAGGAGAACTGAAATCGGATCTCAGCTGGGGCTCAGTGCTGTGGCCGTTGTTGAGTGGCGAGGTCGGTGCGGCCTTCATTGGCCTGGCCTACTACCACTGCTGTTTGGGGGCAGGACGGGTCCTCCTCCGGATATTTTGGTAATCCACCTCAGTGGAAATGACCTGGGTTTGGTACAGGGGAAGGCCCTGTCCCTGCAGGCGACCGATGACCTCCGGTTGATAGCTAGCCATTGGCCTGGTGTCCTGATTTTTTGGTCACAGATTCTTCAACGTCGGGTCTGGAGGGAAGCTTTAGACCCCCGGGCCATTGAGGGAGCACGTCGCAAGGCCAATAGGGCCATGAAAAAGCCTCTGGGGACTGGCTTGGGAATTTACTTGCCCCATCCACAAATTATGGCCGAATTTGCCCATCTTTACAGAGATGATGGAGTTCATTTGTCTCCTGAAGGCAATGAAATTTTCTTAGATGACTTATGGCAAGGGCTTAGGTTGGCCTTAAGCCACCTGTGGGGTGCGAGGGTCTAAGCAGAGGCTTGACCCTTGCAGTGGCAGGAGTTTTGGGTAATAGGGAGCGGGCCGGTGAGCACCCAGAGGCATTTCCCCATAGGGGAAACAGGGTCTGCCAACAGTGTGGTATGCTTATGACGGCTACCATTGCACAGGCAGATGCCTGCAGGGATCCCTAGGCACAAGTCCTTCCCTCATGCTGTACGGCTGGGGCGTTAGGAACTTGATGGGGGGATCCAGTAGCCTAGCTGGCCGGGAGGCAGCCATTCCTTGAATGGCCTAATCCCGGGGCTGTGGGGCTCGCCCAGACAGGTCAAGGTGGAGGTCCAGAGGGGACCACGTGGCTTGACCTGTACCGCTTAGTTTGCCCTTGCCGTTGTTTATGTTATGTTATTCAATAAACGGCCATTTAGTTCCAAGCCTGTGTCTGTCTCTTCATTCCCACTAAGTTTGCAAATGCCAGAGTTCAGTGAGTGGGCCGTCTTTTTAACAGCATGTGGAAACAGCCAAACTTGGCTATTTCTATCTGAAATGCAGGAGGAAGGATCCCCTGGGTAAGAGAAAGTAAAATCTCTGCAAATTTTATTCTGATTGGGTGCAGGAGGAAATTATACATTTTATAAAATGTATGTTCCCTTGCAACTAATGAAAATGACTGGCTTCAATTATATTAAATAATCCAGTTCAAGTCTGTAACATAAGGACGCACTTTTTTCACACCACAATTAAAGCTGGCTGGTGAACTGTATGGGTTTATGATCCCTGACCCTGTATCTCTTATGTGAGCTAACACATAAGAAACAAGGATGCTTCTGGGTAATTGGAATATATTTTTACAATTATTTGTGATTTTCATTAAGAAGACAAGATGAACTTAATGAGGTTTCATTAGCAATGTAATTCAACTGTGCAAGAATATTACACGGTTGAATTTCATAACAACAGCACAATCTGTGTGTTTGTATGAGAGAGAGAGAGAGCGAGCGCAAAGGGAGTCAACTAGCTACATTGGCATATCGCACCTGAGTGATAAACTGTTTCAGTGCCCTGACACTACTGTGACCCCACGTTGGAGTTACTAAGTGGAATTCTCTTAATTCCTCTTTGATTAATTTCTCCCCAAACCCAGCAATCTGTTTCTATTCCTCTTTTTAGGAATTTGAGTCAGTTTTGAATCAATTCCTCTTTCATAAAGATTCAATGTGATTTCTGAGAAGTAATGCATTTATTTATTTGTATACTATGATCTTAGTTGAAAAATCAAGAACAAGGTGAGCCATTAAAGAAACAATTAAACACAAGCCAGGACTTGTCTGATCATAACCTTTCTGTATTAGACAACAGTGGTGGCTTTTTCTGGGGCACAGATAGATGGCAGGTGTACATCAAGGGGCTGCTTGTGAACCTGTTGATGGCAATCCATGGCCTCACACTGGCCCCTGCCCCTATGCCCCTTCTGATTTGTTGGCAGTTGCAAATGGGATCACCTTGGTGCCATGGCTGTGGTGGTGGGAGGCACCCCCACCAGTGACTGCTGAGTTTCTGTAGCCATTCTCAGGTCCCATTTGCTTTTCCCATAACACTTTTCTGGTGGTCACTCTCACGGCCTCACATGTGGCTTAGTTCTGGGTGGGCCAGCTTGGGATTGCTTCTGGAGTGAGGGGTGGTAGGGAACCCTTCCTCTTTTTTTGTGCTATTGCCTCCATTTTGTGTACGGTTGCTAGGTTACCTTACCCTCCCAGCGGGATGGGTACCCAGCACTCACCTTTTCAGAGTCCTTGCTTGCACGCTTCCTGTACGGATGCAATAACATAACTTCCGGGAGTGACATCATCATTTGGCCCCTGTGAAGGGCAGGAGCATGCCTGCCACTGGGAGCAATGATGTCACTCCCAGAAGTGACTTCATCACTCCAATGGGGAGTGTGCCCACTGTGTGCTGGCCTGGGAGTATTTTTTGTCTCCTGGGCTCATTCCCTGGGGCATCAGATAAGTGGTGGCATGGGACAGAGGCTGGGAGCAGAGGATCCCCAGCCCCCACCAGGAGACTAACAGCCCTAATTCTCTGTGTTGTAGACCTGTTCCTTTAAGTGGGCAGGGTATGTGCATGGGCCTGCTCCTCCATGCCCCTCTGCTCACATGTCCGTGGGGCTGGGTCTGCATGGTTGCTGTCCTGTGGTTGGTTGGTTCCTCTTCCACTGCCACACCATTGTACCCCTCTGATGTCTTTTGAGTATGATGACACTGTTGCTTGGGACACTGGCATTGTCATAATCCCTGTGGCCCCTCTGTTGGGGCAATTGCCCAGTCTCTAGCTTATGCAAGTTCCCTTTAGGGAATTGGACCAGCAGCACTGCTTTTGTGTTGCTGGCTCACCACCTCTGTGGCCCTTAGGATTGCACTGTAAGAGAATTTACTGCATTCTTTTACACCCCTGAAGAATATTGAAACCAATTTTGAAAAGGATATGCTCCTTTTTAAAGATAGAAATATGGCCATGCTGTTCTAAAACGTTTCCATATTCCTTTACTGTGCACTGCCTTTGGATGTTGCTAAAACATTGAATGGCATTCACCAGCATATGAAAGTTATATACAAAATTCTTCAAGGCAGATGGCAGAGTCTACAATGCACTATTCAAGACATATTGCTATTAGAACTTCAGTTATAAGGCCATATTTTCTAGTTTAATCTGCGTTCTGAAATCTCTTGGATGGCAATTTTAAACTGAAGAAAATATTAAACAACAACCTCCTCACATCTCTTTATAACTTTGTACCTTTATATTTCCTGAAGCAACCCTTCAATACAGAAAACATGAAGCCAAAGAATTTCATTTGGCCTTAAAAAAAACAATAAACACAGTAAAGGATATTGCCGCATATCACAGTTAGATAGTATTCTGATTGTGTAATGTAATGGTGTTTCATTTTATAGTAGTAATTTTAATAATATAGAAACAATCCTGGATTTATGAATAAAAAATTATTTTATATCATTTATTTGAATTTATAATCTGCATTGTTCTTTTTTAAAAAAATGTATTTTCTTACCAAAGAGATATATAATTTTTGAGGCTAGATGTTGTCTATATGGTATACTACATAGATGAATTATGATATTAAAATTGAGTTTGGAACTGGCAGGATGACTCAGATTTTCAATATGCTCCTTCAAGTTTATGTAACTTTAATTTTCCTAGCCATTTCTTCCTTATTATATCATAAAGGTAATTTCCAAAATAGCTTTAAAATTTTAGATAAACTGAAGAGGATTTGGATTGACTTGCTAGTTCCAAATCCTGTCACAAACCTCCTATAAAGTGTAACCGCACCCACTACAAAATACAACTACCATACTCAATCACTATTTACAACTTGTGCTATAGCATAAGCAAAACTTGTGTGAAAAGTTAAGAGCGGGGTGCAGATAGCTTGTCCACTGCTGTTTCCCAAAGAAGGCTCCAATTTCTGGCCTCTGTGCTTCCAAGCTAAGTTTACTACTTCCACAGAAAACACTTTTCAGCTCTTCTCCCCGTTTGTGCACGTATGTTTATATAAGTGCTCTAAATTTATTGAACACAAAATGCAAAGACTGATTTACAATCACATTTCATGTGATTTTTATTAAATGGTCAACGTGTCAGTATGACAATCTTACTGCTTGTAGTGTTTAAATATTATGTCTCGACCGAGCTCTACAGATAATTGTACCAGCTTTCCATCGGGCCTTCTTTGCTTAATCTAAAAACAGCCACTTCACTTTTCTGGTGTCCAATCTGTATTTTCCAGAATGTAGGAACTTGTTTTACTAGATTTAAAAGAAAATGATGTTCAGACATGTACCTATTTCCCATTCTTTCAAGGTGCATTGTCATAATATAACATCTTTTTTCTGAAGGAGCCCTCAGTCAAATCTGATCTGTCACTGATTTATTTTCCTGCTTGTTCTATTCCTGATTAGAGATGGGCACGAACCTGAATACAAACCAAAAAAATCCATGAACCAGCCCGGTTCGTGGTTCACAAACCAGTGGTTTGTGGAAACTCGTTTCCACGAACTTCCACAAACTGGTCTGCTGGTTCATTTGGTTCAAGTGGCAGTTTAAATGGTCATTTCCCCAGGAAAATGGCCATTTAGACTTTTCCCTTTAAATGCCGAAATCCCACAAACCCCAGCCCCACCCCCACTCCCACCCCCACCACCTTAGCCCCAGCCTCAGTCCCCCACCTCCCAGCCCCAGCCCCACACTTACCTTGTCTTCTCCATGGCTGTGGCCTCCTCTCCCTCCTCTTACAAGGGGCGGGAAGGCCTTTTTCGGTCTCCTCTGCCACTCTGCGGGCCTGCTGCTAAGCAGCCAGAAAGGGGCATTTAAACCCCACAAACCATGAACCACAAACTGGTTCAGGAACTTGCCCCAGTTCGTCAGAGTTCGTGGTTCCTGGTTCGTGGAAACCCACGAACCGCATGGTTCGTTTTTTTTGTATTTCATGCCCATGTCTGATCCTGACTGCCCATTGTGGAAAAAGAGAAAATGAAATGCCATTCCCACATTTTCTGGGACAAGAACTTAATTTGTGAAAGCTGTGTGTCCCATTTCAAGTTTATTTTTTCCATTTAAAGTCTAACTTCAGAAAAATGTCATTTGTCACAAATTCCTCACCTCATTTTCCTTTTATAAAGGTACATGATGGTTTCTTATGGATGTTGCTTGGATTCAAGTGGGTTAAATGTAAACAATAGAAGATTGTTGACAAAGTGGCCTTTCTCATTTACATGCGAGGTATGAAATCTCCATCTTATCCAGCTCCCCAGAAAGACTGAACACTAGAAAGTACAATAAAATTAATTACAACCTAAGCTTCCACTGGTCTGGTCAATGGATCTTTGTGCATAGCTCTTATTATTTGCAGATGATGATATGTATGAGGATACGGTTTGTTAGATATAGATAAATATAGATTAGATAATAGATTCCCATGGTCTGCATGTATGAGTGTGATTTTCATTTATTTGGGGTCTATGTTCTGCTGTAGCAGAATTGGATAATGCTGTTTTGAGGGAAGAGTCGCCACAGTTTAAAATATGGACATGGCAGAGGATGTTGGTGTATGGGAAGGACTGCTGTCCTTATGAGAGAATTATTGTGATTGGACAGACATTTGAACCATCTTTCCTTAACTTGCTGCATTCACTTGTAAGAGTCACCTCCCTCCTCCCTATTGTAGCCTGGTACAAGAAACCTCCCAAGACAAGTGGGGAAATACTGTTCCAAATGGCTGCAGCTTCAGTGTTGCCAGGTTGGTTGTGCTAGGATCCTCTGGTTCTGTTTCGCCTCTAAAGTTCTTTTGGGGAGGCTGTCAGTCAGTGGTTGCTCTTTGTGTGGCTTCTTTGCCCTGGTGAATGCATTGATCCACTCCCCCATAGGTAACAGAGGAGAGATGTTGGTGGCACCATGCTCAAGGGCCTGAAGAATTGAACCTCTTGACCCAATCTTCTTGAAACTTGGAGGGGAGGACTTCAGACAACAGCCAGCCCTTACTATGCTGAAATGTTGGTGTAGCTTAAGCCAAAAATGCCTCCCAGTCCCACCCTGAAAGATTCCCTCATAAGGAATAATAATGGAAAATATTGCTGAATATTTTCAGAATTAACTGGGAAGACCAATACTAGTCTATCTGAGAGTCTCAGATTAGATTGGGATTCCTGAATATACCTGAAAGATACCAATAAGGTATTTTTCAGGTATATTTTTAGACTGTATATACAGTGTTGCACACCCTTATTCCATATAGCTGATTTTAAATAGTTCATGATTTGTCCATGATAAACCTAGGGCATTACATAATCAAAACAAGCCAGAATGTTATGAGTGTGTGTTCAGCATGGCTACCTGCAAGCTGAGTGTTACTGCTGTGCAGATGTGAAACTGCTCAAAATGCTGTTCATTTTAAATAGTGCACAAATCAGAAAAGCAATGAAATTACTTGAGAAAAAAGGTAAGTATAAATGTTCATCACATTAACAATATGTGACTCACTTTAATACTCAGTTTAATAATATTGCTTGTTCTTTTCTGCTTCTCATTTGCTTGAGCAAATCTCACAAGAACCAGACATGCCATAGGTACTACAACTTGGACTCATTTTCCCCACATTATAGCAGTAGGACTGCCAGTCTCATGAGAGACTCACAAGAGACACTCTAGCATTCAGCCAAAATGGCATGGTTTAACCATAGTGTTAATTGTGACTGAATGCTAGAGATCATCAGTGTTTTGATGCATAGTGACTGAATGCTAGAGATCACCAGTGTTTTGATGCCCTCACTTCCAGGGCCAAGCTACAAGTGACAAATGACACTTGAATGGCAAGTGAGCAGACTCACATGTATTCCTCCCTGTTCACTTGTGCTCCACTTGCGCACCACTTGATCCCTATGATCAAGTGCCGTTCAAGTGTCACTCGTCACTTGTAGCATGGCCCCCAGTCTGCAGGAACTAACATCAGTGCATCAGGAGGCTGACAATCACCCCGATCCCCACCTCCATTTTCTTCCACTGCCCTGCTGAGTGGTGGAAAGAAGGTCCCCCTGGGGGCAAACAACCCTAGGTTGCAGCCTGGACTGCCTTGGCTCCCTGGATCACCACAGTCCATAAACTGCATTCTACCTTTTGCCTAATGTTTGGCCTTGGACTGCTGCACGGGACACACACTCCTGTTGCCAGTTAAAAATAATAAGAGCCACAAATGCCAGTGAGTATATCCTTAGGGCTGGCTCAGAAGAAGGAGAGAATGAAGAGGGCTTTGTGGAGTCCTATGGAGAATTCAAACTATGCTTGCAGGTGGATAAATTATGTCTTTTAATACTGAATATTTTTAAAATGTTGTCAGTCTGTCTTTTATAAGGAATGTTTTGCATTGTTTTTAGCATGGTGGTTGTATTATTTAATACTAATCAGTATGTTATCCCTGATCTGGATAACCCAGGCTAGCCTGAGCTTGTCAGATATCAGAAGCTAAGCAGGTTCAGTCCTACTTAATATTTGAAGGGGACACCGCTAGGGCTGCTTTGTAGAGGCAGCCAATGGTAAATTAACTCTGAATATCTCTTGCTTTGAAAACTGACTTGATGGCCAAGATTATCTGCTATGTCTAAAGCTGTTTTTTCTGGCTTGGGTAAAAGAATGGGGAAAATTAATAGAAGACATAAGGTGACATCTTGGGCACCATATTCTTTACTGCCAAAAGTTTTATATTTTATAGTAAGAAAACAACTTTTAGTAGGAGATAAAGATGAGATCATACATTTCATAATACAGTTTTCATTACTGCATAATCATTTTTCATTACAGGATAATCACCTTAAATAGCAATAAAGGAAGCAATTTTCATTGGATCAGATAGCCTAGTTACTTGCAACCAATTCCACAGAAATATACATGCTTACAATTACCTGGCCTCATATTAACATCATAGGAGGTCTAAATAAGATTGTACTAAGAAGTGTGTCAGAGTTTCATTACTGATTGCAGTATCAAGCTTGTAGTTATTATCCTTGTAATAACTGTCAGGGCTTAAAAAAATATATGGTAAACATAATGGCCTGAGTGAAACAAGCATAGGCTAAAGTTGAGAGAATCGATGTATATGAAAGCCATTTCATGCATTTAATTTTCCACTTGCAGTTGAGTGATAAACAGCTCACACAGAGCTCCTGCTTGATCTTTTTCAGATTGTGGAAGGACATCAGAGATTTTAGATATGTACTGCTAAAACCAAGTTGTCCGGGGTCTGAGGCACAACCCCCGGCCTCGGCAGGAGGAAGCAGGGGGACTCAGCCAGAAGACAGCAGTCCTGCCGGCTCAGCCAGGGCCAGAACCTGCCTGCACCAGGGAAGGAGGGCAAAGGGCCAAGGCCCCAGAGAGCTAGAGGAGGCAGGGAGAGGCAAGCTAGTCCTACCCTCCAGGGAGAGGATAGAGGGCTGAGCAGGACAGAGGGAGAGGGCAGAGGCAAGAAGAATAGGGACCCAGCAGCAGCCCAAACAGAGCCCTTACCTGCCAAGGAGGAGAAGCAACCACAGCAACTCAGAGCCACGCCCCAGCCTCCACCTCAGTTTGAAGACAGCAACCTGGCTCAGGAGACGCTCAGAAACCAGCCCCTTCAGGTGGAGCTGCTGAAGGCATTCTGTGGGAAGAGCTGGCAGACAGCCAAGGGGCCACAGCTGGGCATACCTTCTGTAATCAGCTCAGCCAGAGAGGCCCAGCAGCCAGCCAAAGTGATGCAGCTGTTACTGATCCAGACAGCCCAGACAGCTACCCCTGCTGCAACAGCTTGAGACAGCCCAGGCCAATGCTGGGATGCCAGAGAGGGGCATGGCCTGGCAGGCAGGACCTGCAAGGAGGGTGGGGTAGTGAGAGATGGCCCTATAAAAGCTGGCTGGGAAGAGCTCTGGGGTGGTGGGTGTGAGTAAGGAGTGATGGGGAGCAGAGGCTTGGAGGAGAGTTCTGGGAGGAGGAGATGATGGAGGACACAGAGGGTAAGCAGGCCAGGTTGAGCAGGCCAGTGAGTGGATTGAGAGGGAGTCAGGGTGATGTATACTGCCCCTCCTTCCACAGAGCAGGGTCCTACAGCATCCCTGGTGCCCCTCTGATGTCAGGGCCAGCCCAGCCAGTGCCCCGCCCAGCGGGGGCAGCAACAAGCCCTGACACAAGTATTATTCACCTTCAAGAGAAAATCATGCATAGAAACAGGCTTCTTTGCACAAATTGTCTTATTAGAAGTACTTTGCATTTTTTAGAGAAAGAGAGTTAGAAGAATATATAAATGACCCAGCAATATGGTTAGAGGCTGATTGGAGATCTGCAGTGCACTTACCCACATGATTGGGTCACTTATAGTGCAATCTTATGGAGAGTTACTCAATTTTAAGCTGTTGGCATGGGATATCAGTGTAAAAACTTCTTCCCATCACACAAGGGAGCCCACATGACTGGGAGAATATTTGAAGAGTACTGAATCCATCTACCTGTCCCTAACCAGCAAGTCACAGCACCATCTATATGTATAGCAGCATACGTTGCCGTATATGAGATTATGAGGGTCAGCAATATTACATGTAATTGCATTCCAGTCCGACTCCAAACTATATTCAAAGATAGGTATGATAGTTTGCCTGGTACCATGACTGTCATCTTTTAGGCTGCAAAGCTGCTCATGGAGAACTGTGTACAAGATCTGGAAACAATGGAGCAGTCCTATGGATAAGTTCTTCTTCAGAAAAAAAGGACCAGATAGTTTGGAACTCCAAAGTCTGGACATAAATTTCAATGAACAGAATTTTGGAAGCATCCCAAATCAATAGTTCATTTCCTGCATGATAATAGGTTCTGATACACATTATGTCCAAAACCAAATTTCCAGTGAAAAAGGATCCTTTGTCCTCTTGGTCTGGCATTTGATCTGACCATGCACCAAGGTAGCAGAAGTTGTTAGGGTTACTATAAACCCCCAAATGGGCTCAGAAGCAAGAGTTCTTTTCAGCGCAGGGGCTGGAAAATGTGGGATGTGACTGCTGCTCCATTAGCACCATGCTAAGGGTTTGAAAACCAGCACTGTGGAGTGGCCTTGCTTTGTCAGGTACCAAGCTGTGATAAAGGGTCTTCCTGAAGAAGTAGCAGAAATATCCAGTTAGTTAAGCCTTTGCCTAACATAATTCATATTTCATATTGCAGTAATATTACTACCTTCGAATTGTCTTGAGCTTTACAGTTCGCATATCGGAGGGACCCCCTTTAGTTAGTTGCTCTATGACTTCAACAGCAGGAGAGAGTATCAGGCTATTTATATATAAAAGTGTCTTCTTTGTCATATAAAAAGGTTCCTTGTCTAAGGTTTTCTGATGTGTTCAGCAGGAACATAGAAATATGACTGTAAGAAAAGGATTAGAGATATTAGTCAAATGGTAAATTGGAAACCATTGATTGAGCAAGTGGTGAGAAGCGTGGATTGTTCCCACACGAGCTCCTTTCTCTTTTATAAAGAATACTGCAATAATTTGGGTAAACAGCAGCTGAACATTGAATGATTTAGTGAGTTACTACCTATGTAATGACATTAGTTTCTAAAAATAATGAGCCAACCATACTTGCCTTGTTTTTATTTCTGAATAGAAACAAATAGCTCTATATTTAAAAGTAGCATAGCAGCAATATAACCAAGAGCCTGGCATTGTGATCCAATCCTGTGATTTTTCCAGACACAAAGCAACTGCAGTATGCGATTGTTTACAATAAAAGGGAAGCCATACCACAATAATTTGTGCTTCGTGTACAGAGCGTAAAAGTAAGTATTCTTCCATCTGCTCCTGTGCTGCTGAGAAAAGCATTGACATTCAGCACAACATTTGCAGACGGGGGTTATAGGGAAAGCAGGCACAATATAAGCATTTTAAGCACAACTGTTTCAGGGAAGAAAATACAAGGAGTATTTTTACTTTAGAACTTCCTGGTACAAGGGGTTAATTTTTGATATTTTGTGACAGGCAGATCATGTGGCTTTTATTTTCCATTCTATTTAATTGTGAAATTGTTCAGTATAAAAATAGTCATTTTTTCTATGTAGTTTCTTCTATAACTTAGGCAATATCCTTATATACTAAACTGAAATAACTTCATGGTCAATAAAGATGGAATTGCAGTATAATGGGTTAATGTAGTTATATGGCAGGAGACTGTGGAAAAAAATCAATGCTGTTTTACATTTGTGAATGATATATAAGAGGCAACACCCAAAGTTAGGCACTTCTAAGTTTAATTAAGCTTGCCCCTCTGCATGCAAGGTCTATATGCCAGTGCCCTTCTGTATGCCAGGCAGCATCTATCATACTACTTCCATGTGGCATGTACACTTGCAATCAGTAACATGAGATGCAGGCACCAAACCAAGAGTTGGCTTACTAGTTGCCTGTCTGTGGCAGGTGAACTCCCACCCTCAATTGCCCTCTCTCAATCAAATAAGCAGTGGAGGGAAACTTGGGTGAGGGGATGTCATGAATAGACATAGGCACAAATGGGAAAAAAATGAACACGCTGTTCGTAGTTCGTTGCCATCGATCAACACGAACAGACAAACAGTAACGGACATGTCCTGTCAACGAACATGTTCAGTGTTCATTGTTCATGGGGGCCAGAACGGCCCCCGTTGGACTTAGAGAGCCCATATTCACAGGGAGTGATCAGCAGGCTCTCCTCCAGCCATCACCCAAGTTTGGTCAAGATTGCAATATGAATCTTGGACTTATACATTCCCAAATCCGACGCTCCCAGGAAACTCCCATTTGATATAATTGGAGCCACCAGTTGACTTTGGCCCCATGTACAAGCAGTGGACTTGAAGGCGGGCTGCCTCCCCTCTAGGGGGTGGGTGGAGTTGCTGCTAGCTGGTGTCACCCCCCATGCGCCCGCCCACCACACCTCCCAGAGGCTACTTTCTGCCAAGGTATAGAGGTGGGTGATGTTTATGGCCACTGGGCCTGGTGGGCTGGGGGAGGCGGTGCTGTGCTGCCTCCCCTCTAGAGGGCGGGATGTGTGGCTGCTCGCTGGCAGCACCACCCCTGTGCCCACTGGCCTGGCCTCAGAGAACTTGATATTTCCAGCGTAGGCCAGAAGGAGGGTGATGTTTGTGGCTGCTGTGCCTAGAGGGCTTGGGGAGGCGGTGGCATGCCACCTCCCCTCTAGGGGGCAGGGGGTGTGGCTGCTCACCAGTGACACCCCCTATGTGCTCGCAAGCCAGGCCTCAGAGAACTTGATATTTCCATTGTAGCCCAGAAGGATGGTGATGTTTGCAGCCACTGGGCCTGGTGGGCTGGGGGAGGTGGTGGCATGCCACCTCCCCCTTAGGGTGTGTGTGTGTGGCTGCTTGCCAGTGGCACCCCCTATGTGCTCGCAAGCCAGGCCTTAGAGAACTTGATATTTCCAGCCTAGGCCAGAAGGAGGGTGATGTTTGCAGCCACTGGGCATGGCAGGCTGGGGGAGGCGGTGGTGTGCCGCCTCCCCTCTAGTGGGCAGCGTGTGTGGCCGCTCACCATTGGCATTTCCCTGTGACCACCAAACCAGGCCTCCCAGAGGCTACTTTCCGCCTCGGTATAAAGGTATGGTATAGACAGGTTTCTAATAGACAGGCGCATAGCTGGATGGGATAGATGTATAGGATAGAGGGATGCATAGATACATTGAATACCTGTATTGGATTGACAGGAGAGACAGATACCATGTACAGGGATATTGAGGAGAAATGTGGATTGCATAAATATCTACATTATTCCGTCATTAGAAAGTTGGAAGGAAAGAACCAAGGGTTGGAGGTGCAGCCCACCCCTAACATGTAGAAGCAGAGGCTCATGTACCAGCCATAGAGGTGGTGGAGGATTCCCCTAGGAAAGGGGATTGTGGGCAGACAGGTAGGTGCCCATGTGGGGAGCTGTGGGATGCCTGGTGCATCACCCACCAACCTGCCTTCACAGACACAGTAGTATATTCAGCATCAGCACCCTATGGAAGATGGCAGTTCCACAGAATCCACACCACTCAGATACACCTCACCTGTGCAGGCAGTAAGTAGTGTAGGCTGCTGCCAGAATTACCCTCCTTCCTGCCTTCAAAGAAAAGATGGGATGGACAGGACAGGAGAGGTTGCGGGGGGGGGTTCAGGGCAGTTTCAGAGAGGGAGAGGTCGAAAGAGGGACTGGGTACTTGTATGGGAGAGGAGGACAGAGGCTTCCTGGCTGCATTGTGCAGCAGGACCGGGACAGAGGACCCCAACATCCACCTTGAAGGAGTGTACAGACTACTGCTGGAGAGGCTTGTCCACCCCTCGTGTCGAACTGGAGGCTGCCGCCAACATCACTCACCTTCCTGCCTTTGAGGAAAGGGGGAACAGCAGGTGCCCATGGATAGGGGTGCACCATGCAGCACAACCATATCAGCAAAAGCTTTTGAGGTTCCCCTCGTGCCCAAAGGTGGGCATAGCTGACAGCACCCACCTTCTGCCTTCATGGAAAGGATGGGAAGGGAAGGGAAGGGAAGGGCAGGGCAGGAGAGGTCGTTGGAAAAGGTCGTACTGGTTCCATCAAAAGGGGGCGAGGTTGAAAGAGGGGCTGGGATCTTGTCTGGGAGAGGACATGAATGGCGGGACAAGTTGTAGGGAAGGGTCATATTGGCACCATCCAGAGAGGGAAAGGTTGAAAGAGGGAAGGGGAACTTGTCTGGGAGAGGAGGACAAAGGGTTACCCTACAGAAGCCGGCAGTTCCACAGAATCTGCACCACTCAGAAACAGCTTCCCTGTCCAGGCAGTACAGGCAGGCTGCCACCAGCATCACCCACCTTCCTGCATTTGTGGAAAGGATGGGTGTTGCGGCTGGGACCCATTCTCCCCTGCTCAAAGGGGACAGCAGGTGCCAATGGATAAGGGGCCCCATGCTGTACAACCATATGCACAACAGCTCTTGAGCTGCCCATCGTGCCCAAAAGCAGCAGCAGCAGACAGCACCCACCTTCCTGCCTTCATGGAAAGGGTGGGAGGGACCCATTCCCCCCTGCTCAGAGGGGACAGCAGGTGACATGGAAAGGGTGGGACCATGTGGTACAATCCCATCAGCAACAGCAGCAGAGCTGTCCCTCATGGTCAAAAGCAGTGGCAGCTGACATCACCCACCTTCTTGCCTTCGCAGAAAGGATGGGATGGGCAGGACAGGTTGTTGGGAGGGGTCATACTGGTTCCATCCAGAGGGGGAGAGGTTGAAAGAGGGAACGTCCAGGACCTTGTTGGGGAGAGGAGGACAAAGGGTTGTTTGTCACAGCCGCATTGCGGAGTGGAACTGGGAAGACCCAAAGGTGGCAGCAATGCTATGGTAGTCTCCCATGCTCAAAGGTGGCGGCAGCTGACATGACCCACCTTCCTGCCTTCGCAGAAAGGATAGAACAGACAGGACAGGTCCTTGGGAGGGGTTTAAGAGGTTCCAAAGAGGGAGAAGTTGAAAGAGGGACCATTAGGGAACTCGTCAGGGAGACAAGGACAAAGGCTTCCTGTCCGCATTGTGCTGCAGGACCATGATGCCCACAACAATTGTGAGCCATGAGCCGAGAAACCCACTGATTTTGTTAGTGGCAGCAGCAAACATCACCTACCTTCCTGCCTTCATGAAAAGGACGTGACTGATCACGGCAGGACCCATTCCCCCCTGCCCAGACGGGACAGCCGGTGCTGTTGACAGGGGCCACAGTACCACACAATTTCATGTGCTACAGCAGCTGAGCCTCATGCCTGGAAGCCACTGCAGCTGGCATCACCCACCTTCCTGCAAGCCATGAGCCAAGAAACCCACTGAGCTTCTCTTTGGCGGCAGCAAACATCACCCACCTTCCTGCCTTTGCAAAAAGGATGGGATGGACAGAACAGGAGAGGTCACAGGGACGGGTCAGGGTGGTTCCAAAGAGGGAGAGGTTGAAAGAGGGACCAGGTACTTGTACGGGAGAGGAGGATAGAGGCTTTCAGGCCACATTGCGCAGCAGGACCAGGACGGAGGACCCCAACATCCACCCTGTTGGTTTGCGCAGACTGCTCCGGAAGAGGCTGGTCCGCCCCTCCTGTGTCGAAGTGGAGGCTGTCACCAGCATCACTCACCTTCCTGCTTTCGCAGAATGACAAGATGGGCAGGACAGGAGAGGTCATTGGGAAGGGTCGTATTGGTTCCATCCAGAGGGGGAGAGGTTGAAAGAGGGAGCGTCCGGGACCTTGTCAGGGAGAGGAGGACAAGGGGTTGTTACAGCTGCATTCTGGAGCAGGACTTGGAAGGCCCAAAGGCGGCAGCAGTGCTGTGGTAGTCCCTTGTGCACAAAGGAAGCGGCAGCTGACATGACCCACCTTCCTGCCTTTGTGGACAGTATGGGATGGGCAGGAGAGGAGAGGTCGTTGGGAAGGGTCTTATTGGTTCCATCCACAGAAGGCAAGGATGAAAGAGGGACCATCCAGGAACTTGCCAGGGAAAGGACACGATGGGCAGGACAAGTTGTGGGGAAGGATCATATTGCTGCCATCCAGAGAAGGAGAGGTTGAAAGAGGGGATGGGGACTTTTCTGGGAGAGGAAAACAAAGGGTTACCCCTACCAGCCATGGAAGAAGCCCCGAGAACTGAGGGGGGCTAGAGCCCGCTGCAGAGGAGCTTGGCCTAGAACCACAGTAGACTTGGGGTGGCTCAGAGCCTAGGTAGGTCCAAGTCTACGGAGGGATACCCAAGTAGGTTGAGGTTGACCTTGACGAAGGACAACATGTCCACCAGGTCTGGGTGCAGACATGCGCGGCGGGGATGAAGGAGGTCTCTTAGGTGGGAGAATATCTGCTCACTCTGCATGCTGGTGGGAGGGCAGGACAGAATGTTGGGCAGGACAGGTATGGCCGTACGGCAGATTTACTCACCCAGTACTCCAAGGGGTTGTAACGGGAGGGCTTGGTGGGCTCTGCGAGGTACTCTTGCACCATAGCCCCCGCTGAGGCCTCCACTGCTAGAGACCCGCCCATTGTGCTGTGGCCAAGCACATAGCCCACCGACAAGGCTCAGAGATCAATTGGAGCCGTTTGGGTTGGTCTCTCCTGATGTGCCTCTTTTCCCACCTCCTCCCTCCTTCTCCTCCTCCTCCTTCTATGCCGCCTGCCCTTCACCCCTGCCCGGTTCCCTCCATCCTGCCTGCTCTTTCTGGAAACGGAGCTCCGCTGTGCAGAGCTCCTTTTTCCAGCACAGCATCTAACTCGCCCACATGGTGATGTTGCCCTTGATCTGGGGGTCACAGAGGGAGGCCATTTGGTACGTCACCTCATGGCGCAGAGGATGCAAGCACTCAGCCAAGCATGCCTGGATCCTCCTCACAAAGTCCCGGGCCCTGGGGAGCAGCTCTTTCTCGTGCTCGGGCTCCTTGGCCAGGAAGTGGTCGAGCCCATGGATCAGAGGGATCACCTGACCAAGGCTGGCCTCATACAAGCACAAGAGCTCGGTGGCCTCCTTAAAGGGTTTCAGCATCTGGGACATCTGGGCAAGGACTCTCCATTCCATGGAGCTGAGGCTCAGCTCCTCTCCCCTCCTCAGAATGTCCGTGGATGACAGAATGTCCAACGGGCCCTTCTGATCCACCAGATGGCATATCATATCATAGGTGGAGTTCCAGCGGTTGGGCAGGTCCTGAAAGAGTTGGTGCTCGGGGTCCCCCCTCCCCCTGCCTCTGGAACAGCTCGCGGGAAGAGTTGATGCTACGAGAGAAGTGGGAAGCGATGTGGCGGCAACTGTCCAGCAGATTGCACATCCACAATGTTACCTCGTCCCAGCTGTCCCTTGGCTTGCTCCCCAGCCCAAGCACATCTCTCATCACCAGGTGCAGCTTGTGTGCCATGCACACTAGGCTTGGGAGGGATGCCTCTTTCAGGGCTGTGAACATGTTGCTTCCCGCGTCCATCACCATGAAGCCATGGACAAACCCTTCCCTACCTGCTGTCCATTCCCTCAGTGCCGCCTTCATGGTGGTGGCGATGTTCTTCCCAGTATGGACCTTGTCCATCCCCTAGGCCTGGAGAAGAACTGCCCTGTAGCCCTGTGTCAAATATGGCACCTTTTTCTGGGTGCCAGTTCTTAGCCTGGGGTGGTGGAAATCCTCTGGTTGCCACCAGTGAGCGGTGATGGCAAGGTATCCATGATGGCAGCCGCTCCAGAGGTCAGCCGTGAAGTGTACTGTACAGCCTTTGGCTGCTGACAGGTCCCTGAGCACCATGTCTTGCACAGATTGGTAGAGGGCAGGCAGGACTCAATGCCCAACATTGAGCCTTGATGGCATGGAGAACCATGGGGCAAAGTGCTGAAGCAGCCTTTGGAAGCCCACGCTCTCCATGATGGATGGGGGAATCCTTGCAGGGCAATCTTCTCTGCCATGACACAAATACCAGCCTCCTGAGCCCTTGACCTCACCCTTTTCAATGGCAGTATCCCCGACCCCAATGGAACAACCTCCCCAACAGCGGCATTCCTGACCATTCTGCTCCCACCAGCAGCAAGGCTTCTTGCTTGGGGTGGATTCTGGTAACCCTCCCACTGATCCCAGCTCAGAGGAGCTGGTAGCCCTCTGTCTCCCCCTGCTGGATGTTTCGCTGGTTGAGGACGGAGACCACAGGCTTGGGTGGTGCGTCTTCAGGTGCCTAGTCAGGACCGTTGATGACAGGTGCTTCGGGTCATTGCTCCTGTGCACTAAACCATCACAGACACGGTACCGCACCACACGGGGGTCATTCAGAAGGGCCCCAAGGTGTCTTCATAAAGAGAGTTTGAACCAAGGCCCACGAACTGTTCCAGGGGAGGGAGGTCGAAGGGTTACTGGCTGCGCCATGGAGCTGGCAATGGAAGATGGAGTGAGGGGTGGACTGCAGGCAGGGACAGCACCGGGAGTTAGGAATGGGGACGGGATGGATGTTTCATCAAATCCCAACCATTCCTCCATGGATCCCTCATGCTTCTCCTCCTCAAACAGTTTAAAGAGTTCCTCTTCCCCCAGCGGCAATGGCTCTTCGGCCTCCTCCACAGCCCCCATAGGTGATTTTTGGGAAGCAGGAGTCTTTGCTGCCCCAGAGCCCTGCCCAGTACTCCTTCCAATGGGGTAACTGGGACAATCTTTGTACTTCCCCCATGACCACCCTTGGCCCCCGCCTGAAGCATCATTGTGCCAGCAAACAATAATTAAAGAGGAAAGAAAAGGAGAGAACACTGTGAGCCCTCAGCTGAGGTGCCAACTGAGCTTGGCCCCAGGGCCTTGTAGCAGCCCTGGAACCAGAGGAAGGGGCTAGAGCTCTAGCCTAGCACTCCCAGATACCTAACCAGATCAGGCACTAATAATAATAATAATAATAATAATAATAATAATAATAATAATAATAATAATAATAATAATAATATGATTATTGCTTTTCCGGCTGAAGCCATAAGCCATACAAACACCAACAAAATATGAACTGTACACTTGAACATACCCAATTCACACAGACATAACTCGTCATTATCACTTTAAACTATCTAAACTCATGAAGATTTTGTTTCTTTATCACCGTGGCTAAAAAGGAAGCCACTATAGCAGAGGTTTGATTGTCAGGAAAGTTATCAGACAATAACACTGAGATTGCCCAAGGAAGGAAGGGAAGCTTTTCTTTTAACATAATAGGAATAATAAATCTCTCTCTTTCCTTACTCCACTTAGGGCAAAAAACTATTATATGATCCAAGGTCTCTAACTTTCCTTGTCCACAGTCACAAACTCGTTCAGAATAAGGGAGTCCAGAGAAACGACCAGAAAGCACTTTAGAGGGGAAGGAGTTAATAATAATGTGAGCCCTCAACCAAGGTGAGCTTGGCCCCAGGGCCTGGCAGCAGCCCTGGAACCAGAGGGAGGGGCTACAGCTCTAGCCCGTCACTCCCAGAAACCTGACCAGATCAGGCACTGATAATAATCCGTGTGAGCTCTCAGCTGAGGTGCTCACTGAGCTTGTGCCCAGGGCCTGGCAGCAGCCCTGGCACCAGAGGGAGGGAGGAACTACAGCCCTAGCCCACCACTCCCACAGACCTGACCCAATCAGGCACTGATTAATAATAATCAATGTGAACCCACAGCCGAGGTGCCCACTGAGCTTGGCCCAGGGCCTGGCAGCAGCCCTGGAACCAGAGGGAGGGGCTAGAGCCCTAGCCCAACACTCCCAGATACCTAACCAGATCAGGCACTGATAATAATAAAAATCAGTGTGAGCTCTGGGCTGAGGTACCCAGTGAGCTTGGCCCCAGGGCCTGGCAGCAGCCCTGGAACCAGAGGGAATAGATCCCTATCCCACCCACCACACACAGAAAAATTTCCACCTCCAATGCACTCTTCCTGTCTCTGTCCCAAAAGGCTAACAACAGCTCTGTCCCACTCCACTGCCTGCTGAAACTGAAAGCCAGAACTGGGAGCACAGTGCCCTTTTATAACCAGAGGTCTCATAGAGAAAAGCAGGAGGTCTGTGGTTGGCAGTCAAAACTGCCTAACAGGGTTTGCAGGGATGAGATTGGAGTGCCCATGGTTACAGAACACCACTCCTCCCCCTCCCTCCCTCCCTCCCTCCTGGTCTCTGGTCCCATGAAACCAATTGGAGATCCACACTTGGAAGGAAGACCTGCCCATCAAGCTAAGTTGGGCTTAGATTGGGGTTTCCAGGGTGACAGAAGGCATGAAGACAGAGTTCAGGCAGTCCCTGCCTCTGTTGCCAAGGGAATTGATTGAAGGTACCTGACTGTCTGGCTTCACGAACAGCCGACAAACGCAATGAACCAGGCTTGCGACGACCACTTGTTTGTTTACAATGGTGCCTCACGAATGGCTTATTCACGAACAGACGAACGGGTTGTTCGTGAGTTTTTTCCATTCATATTGCTGTTCTTGCCCACGTCTAGTCATGAATACTGTGAAGAGACATCACACTTCTCTATGGCATTCTAGGAATTCTCCCAATCTCATTAGTCTTTACCATACAGTTAGGGGATTCTTAGAGCATTGTGCTGGGGGAGGGGCTGTGATGTCATAGAGTCAATGATGCTCTCCCTTCCAAGATTCCACTCCTTCAAGCTCCTGGGATTCATGGGAGTGGGCCTCGCAAAGAGATAAATAATGATGGCCTGAGATCTCTCAATGTCTCTCATGTTCCTTAAAGGTAGCTGTGGGTCAATTTGGAGAGGGTAATCCTCCCCTCATGTCATAAAAATTTCCACCTAGCTCAAGGGTAGGCAGTCTACAGCACACACTAGACCATTTGCTCACACAGGTCTGGTACGCTGCCCAAGGAACTGAAACAGGCATCTGAGGCATGGGCAGCATTGTTGGAGCTCAGTTTGCTCCCAGAGTCCTTATGTCTCTTCTTCCTCCTATTGTTTGTCATCACATCAAGTTTTTCACAGGTAGATTTGTATTCCTATCCTGGCCACTACTAGCCTCAGCTGGGAAATACAAACTGACAACCTTTTTGAGAGGGCAGGGTTTAGCTACCCTCAACTTTGAGCTCCATTTTTGCTCCTTGAGAACATCATGCCAACTGGTGTAGGTGGGGAAAAATTGCATCTGGAACTAAACTTTCCCTCAAAGCCAATAAAAACAAAATAAAGCAAAGAAAATTTACACAGGAAACACAAAGAAAAAGAACAAGGCTAAAATAAAAATAAAAATTGTGCACATCTTAGTCAAACATAATTGTTTATATGAAATGTTGTTATTCCATGTGAATACAAATACCATCTGTTATTCATCAAGTCCTTTTTCAGAAATTGAAAGTTTTGAAATAACTATTTGAATGGTTTAAAATAATGAAAATATAATTTACTTCATTTATATCCTACTTTTCTGCTAATTGGTGACCCAAAAGGGCTTGCAACATTCTCTCCTCCTCTATTTTATCCTCATAACAACCCTGTGAGGATCATGAGAGGGTTTGCTGCTCCAAGGTCTCCAGTGAGCTTCCATGGCAGAGTGGAGATCTGAACTTGAGTTTCCCAGATCCTAATCCGACCCTATAACCAATATGTTAGCTCTGGAATAACAATTTAATGGAACATTTATCTGAACTTCAATAAACATTACCTATAATAGATGAGGCTAAATGCAAGCCACTTCCATGTACGCCAGGTAAGGTGTAACACAGAAACGATGCATGCACACTTATTCATGATAACTTTTCTTTATAAATAAGGAGACATGTAGCACACACAGGGCTTTTTTTCCTGCAGGAACACGGTGGAATGGAGTTCTGGAACCTCTTGAAAATGGTCACATGGCTGGTGGCCCCGCCCCCTGATCTCCAGACAGAGGGGAGCTTAGATTGCCCTCTGCAGCGCCAAGCAGCACAGAGGGCAATCTAAACTCCCCTCTGTCTGGAGATCAGGGGGTGGGGCCACCAGCCATGTGACCATTTTCTCCGAGGGCAACCCACTGAGTTCTACCACCTCTTTTCCCAGAAAAAAAGCCCTGAGCACACATGTAGTAGCTTTGTACTGTAACTATGCACATGGAACATATAATGGAATGATTCCATGCCTTGAAAATAGCTATGTAAGTGTGCCCCACTCCCTTATCTCTTAGGCTTGGGAGGGGGATTACATAATTAGGCCAGGTAGAAAAGTTCATACAAACCAGATCCTCCGTGGCATCATTAAGCTCTATATACCACTTCTAAATAAGCCTATCGTATACATTTTCAGGATACCAGAATGCTGAGCTGTTCCAAATCAAGTTTTATTTATGGCTCTTACTACATGTTGGAGCTAGTCAAGCTGCTATGAAGGATTCTGGTGATCCTCATTCTGTTTTGTTTAATTTAGTTTTCTTTGAATACAGTTATACTCTGTTTAGGTAAGGAGTCCATATTCCTGTTTGACTACAGTGTCTTACAACCTCAATTCTATATATATATATATCTGCTATGGATGCAAAAGAGTTTGGTTTTTGCCTTTATGACAGTGACTTTTATGCTGTATTCCCTGTTACTATAATATTGAACCAAACAGTTTCTAAGTAATAGAGCTGATTATAAACCACTACTATCAAATTTATACTGGAAAAGGTAGCATAGTACAAGTAAAGCAACAAGTAAAGCATTCTCCCTTTAGCAACAAAGGCAATATAACTGCTGAGCATTTCTTGAATCTAAGTACCTGCATGACAAGGTTATAGTATTTTATGGCTGCCTATGCTGTACTAAAATTGAAATTATTTGACCTTTGCTATTTCTCAATGCCCCACCACTATTATTAATGCCCATTACTTGCTGGAGATGAGGCATTCTCCGTTTTGGTAAAATACATTCAAATGAAATATATGGATTCAGTGTATACTATTTTCTCCCCCTTCCCCATATCTGCTGTTTTTCCACCCCTGCCCCAAATTGCCTGTTAAATATTCATCAGTTTTAAATGCACATTTTCATCTTGTCCCTTTCCTCGTAGGAAGTGAAAGGAAATGTACATGTTTCACTTTCCTTATTTCTTACATTCATTTCTTCTGGACAAAGCTTTTGACAGCCTCCCCCCACCACACACATATATTCATATACTTGATTGGTCTCAGAGCTGTCCCATTTAGAACCTCCTGAAAAGCCAGCTGGGTTGTGAAACTAAAACTTTCACATTTGTATGGAAAATGGGAAAAGGACTTTCTCCTATACAGATTTCAATGCAGATTTCAGGGTATTTGTGAAGGCTTTTATGTGCTTGTGAATCCCTCCAAATGAAAGTAAAAATTGCACGTGATAATGCCTTGCAGGAATACAGAGCCATACAAAGCAGCATTATTTTGCTTCCGTTGCTCATCTTCTGGACTGGATATCCCAAAGCTCCGTATGATAGGCCTAAAGACCTTGTGCTCAAATGCATATAACAGATATCACATAAAAAAGCAAGTCTCTTCTAGCACTTCTTAAGCAGTGAAGAAAACTAAATCATTGTATTCAAGCCATATCTATTCATACGAATGTATCAAAGAGAAAATCACAGGATATGATTGCCTTTGTCTCAGAAATAAAATTAGTTTAAGAGTGAAATCTAGAACTATATGTCAACACAGCTCCATTTACTGACTGTCTATCAAAGTGAATACATTTGTCTTCTGTGGTAAGCTTATATGCAGTATCTGAGATGGTGAACTGTGCCAGAATATAGAGATTCCTCTGAAGCTGTTAACCAGGCAATTCCATTTGCTGCCAATAAGGTTCCAGAATGGCAGGTGCTGGATATGTAGAGAAACCAATCAAACATTCTTATATTTAAATAAAACCCTGAGACAGCATCATCTACCTAGAATAGCCAACTTGAGAAACTCCTGGAGACTTGGGATGGAGCCTGTGGAGGGTAGGGTTTGGGAAGAGGAGGGACCTCAGTGGAGTATATTGCCATAGAGTCCACCCTCCATAGCAGCCATTTTCTCCAGGAGAACTGATTTCTGTAGTCTGGATATGAGTTGTAATTTTTGGAGATCTCTGGGTCCCACTTGAAAGTTGGGAACCCTCTATTTACCCCATGGGATTTTGTAAGGGTCGGAAAAGATTTTGAAGTGGCCCCTCCGCCTCCTTCTTCAAAGGAGAAGAAGGCGGAGAATGAAGTAAGCTGGTGAACCAGGCTCATAGGAACACCAGCTGTCAGTGCATGGAAATAATACTAGAAACATGAGAAGCAGTCTTTCTTGAAAGGATTTTAGAGAAATGAAAGGATATAAAAGCATTGCTATTTCCTCTAAAGTAGGAGTGGGAACCATTTAAGAAGGATTAACTTTTATAAAACTGAAAAGAGAATCTAAAAAAAGTTTGAAAGCAGCTGATTTTAGTTCAAGCTTTGTTATTGCAAGCGTACAGCATAAACACAGCACAGAGATACATTTGTTTATTTGTTTACTGTCTCTGAGGAGACTAATGGAAGGCTAATGAACTCCACTGAGAATTTGCCATGTTAAACTATAATCCTGTTTTTGTTTCCTTTATGGTTTTTTGTAGCTGGCTGATCTGCAGCTAGAGACAGTGTGTCCCTTCCTCTTCATTCTTCTCTTTAAGGAAATAAAATGTGCCTGTGTAAACAAAGCACACACTTCACTGTAAGTGGTCTGGGAAGTCTATAACTTCAAAACAAAACTGCAGAAGAATGAGCAAGGAAGGATCCATAAGAGCAAGGAGGTGATTAAAAAAATGTTCATAGGATTAATAAGTTGTGGTCCTCCTTTAGCACACCCTCAATGCTGCCCTTTTCTACACCAGTTGATAGGTTGCACTGTCACAGTGCCAGCATATCTTGGATTAGTTGTAATTCTAAATAGGAATGCTGCCAATTTTGCTGTGAACATGTTCGATGATTGAACTTAGCATATGTGAAGGTGGTGATCAAATGGGAGCTGATCATCCGGTCTGTTTGGTTCATGTCAACCAGCCATGAATGTCTGCCAAACCGTTTTGCACTGGATTTTCCCAAAACTGTGCATGCACTGAAATGTTTCCAGTTCAAACTGACTGGTGACCATTAGCTTCAATAAAGACTACTTAGATGAACATTGAAGAGTAGGATTCTATTGAAATACAGCTCTGACAAAATGTACTTTTTAAAAGTACTGTACAAACAGCTGCAGGACTGTTAAGGATTAATCTCTCACAGACACGGAGAGCTTTGAGTGACAGGCTTCTCTAAGGAATCTGATTGGGTATCATAAGCTAGAAAGAGGAGGGTTTGTGTTTCAGCTTTAGCTGAGAGGAATCCAGGGTGAACACTTGGGAGGTGGCATCTTAATGGAGAGGGGTTTTAACACTGGCAAGAGAACTTGGGAAAGTTGGCAAGGAAGTTTGGGAAGTAGACGTGGAGTCCCAGGGGGATTCCGCATGATCAATTTTGATCGCACTTACTGAGCAGTCATGCCGCGGTGGAGTCCTACGAATCCACTTCTCCCCAATTCCACATTAGGCTTTTGTTTCACATATTTCATCGGCTCAAAGTCCATCATGCGGAATTTTTGACAGGATAAAAATCGATTCCTCATCGCTTTTTCCGTGGGAAGTGTCGAATGATGCACATCTTCATTTTCTTTTAATTTTTTCCCCCAAAAAACGTTGCTACACATAAATGTTGCATCAAACCAACACATTAGAAAAAAATTTCTCACAAAAAAATGTTGCTACACATAAACGTTGCATCAAATAAACATATTGGATAGGCCAGAGCACTTCCCGCAGATATTGTGGAAGAGTATTGGCTATTGGAGGGAAAATTGTGACCCCGAGCCTATCTTTCCTGCTTTCTTCGTGAGCAGTGTGGTTTAGTGATAGGTGTTGTGTTGAGGACGGTCTCTTTCTCCCTCCATGAAATGCCTAGACCACTAGTTGAATGCTGAAGTCCCTCCATCACACTTTCACTCTACCTCAGAAGCTGTCAGCTGTCAGCAAGCAACAAGTAACAAATTTGGCTCGTTGTAAAATGGACCGGTTATTGGTCAGCTGTTGTCATGTGACACAGGATATGTTTCTGCATAGACATGTAGAAACATTGCAACGTTTTTTTACATTTGTTTTTAAAAAAGAGGAAAAGGGAAAGGGTAGTGGGTGTGGCTTAGAAAACATGATTGGCCAATCAAATTCGAAGGGCGAGAGAAAAGGGCAAGGGTGGGGAGAACATCGGATAAAGAATTCCGCATGATTAAAATCCCTAATCTGCTGTGAATGGACAAATAAGTCGGGGGAAAGCAGGATGGAAAAAAACCGGACAAAACATGCAGTGGCTTCGAATCTGCTGCTAGGTTTGCCTTCCCATGTGTGGAAACACAAGAAAAAATCGAGGTCATTTAGAAGCTGAAGCAGGGAAAACCACTCATGCGGAATCACCCCCATTTGGGCCAAAGAAAGGGGATAAGAGACTTTCCCTCCCCAGTTAAACAGGGAAGTATCTCAGAAGAGTGGAGAGATTCCCCAGTTAATTGTGGTTGGAAACTGCTTTTGGAAACATTCAGTTTAAAAAATGGAAGGAAAGCACTGGTGTTTGAAGAGAAGGGGTTTGGGGTACTAGTAGGTACCAGCATTCTTAAACCCCAAAGAGAAAGAGAATCCTAAAAGAAAATGTACTAGAGTGTTTGGGGGAAACACAAGAACAAAAGCCTCTAAACATGAAAATTTAAGTATCTCTGAAGAGCATAAACATGAAAATTTAAGTATCTCTGAGGAGCATAAAGACTAAATGCTGTACATGTACAGATTTGACCTCAGAGATATCTATGTTGAATTACCTCAGAAATTTCCAAACCCTTATTTCATCTGACTTTTCCCCTTTAAAATAAGTAAACTAGTTAGTTACTTTTGAACTTTAAAATGCCTCTTGTGCCATTTCTACTCTTTAAGAACGAGTAAGAGGGAAAGAGGAGGAGGGACCGTCATAACAGCATTTATTGATGACTTATTTATAGGATTTGTGAGTGATCTAATTTTCTATTTAAACAATGGCCAGCTGAACAGGGCACTCATGCTGCAAAGATAGGTGGTTTGCATGGGTGTGTTTGTGTGTGGATAGCAGAACTCAATCAGGCTGTGTGAGAATGTTCATGAATGAAAGGCCAATTGTGCTGTTCTGACATGGTTAGTAAGGAATACAGCAAATCAAGCTGCTGAACAAACAGTTCAACATGCTATCAAGCTGATTTCTGGAAAATCAGGTCTCTGTACACAACCAGCAAACCAGGCATTAGCAGAACTGGCTAATTGTAACTGTCTCACAGGCGAGCCTAGAATTACTCCCTGTGTCAGAATCAGGACCACAGATATATGCACAGCATTAAACACTTTCACTTTTAATATTACAGCAAGGGTTCAAGAGCTATACACAATAGTGACATATACGGCAGTGTCATAGATATGGCTACAACTATAGGGGAACAATTGCTGGGTATGACCAAGAAAGTTGTTCAAGAAATGTATGTACACAGAAACAGGGCTAGGTTGCCCCATTGTTACAAGTCAGACACCATCCTTATGCTAAGAGGGCAGTTTATTTATTTTATTTAGGTAAAAGGTAAAGGTAGTCCCCTGTGCAAGCACCGAGTTGTTACTGACCCATGGGAGGACATTGCATCACAATGTTTTCTTGGTAGGCTTTTTATGGGGTGGTTTGCCATTGCCTTCCCCAGTCATGTACACTTTACCTCCAGGAACCTGGGTACTAATTTTACCAACCTCAGAAGGATGGAAGGCAGAGCCAACCTTGAGCCGGCTACCTGAACTCGGCTTCCATCAGGATCGAACTCAGGTTGTGAGCAGAGCTTGGGCTACAGTACTGCAGCTTACCTCTGCGCTACTGGGTTCCTCCTCCCCCTCATTATTATTATCATCATCGTTATTAATTATTATTAAATTTGTATTCCACTCTCCCCCTCCAGGCAGGCTCAGAGCAGATAACATCATATATCATGTAAACACAATAAAATCACATTAAAAGGAAAGTATAAAATTCAGTAAGCATAGACTCTAGACAGCAGCCCATATTTATGATGTTGATGGATGGAACATCATAAATGCTTCTCATAAGTCTAAGCCACTGTCTGGCCTAGGGTGGATTCCAACTGGATACCAACCTGGAAAACTACCAGAACATGAGTCAGAGGTGGTTGACTGACTGATGGCTTCTCCATGGCCTAGAGAGATGAAGAGATAATGAGGTTTTCTAAGAAAACCCTTGTCTAATCCCATCAATGCTCTACTCACTTCCCCCTCACCCACCTATTCTAATCAAAGCTATGCAGCAAACCTGTGAGATTTTCCCATCCGGTATTTACTAGATCATCAAGAAATATTTTCACCTATAGTCTGTCCTAGACAGAAACCATCAAACCTCTCCCAACGTATTGTTCTACTTCCAGACAAACCATTAAGCCATTGTTTTTTAGCGCAAGACATCAAGCTTGCCTCAGCAGCATTCACCCTATAACTGGACTTACCAGCCATGTGTTCTGTGTTTGTGTTCTGGACTCACCCTCAAGATCACTTGAGACTCTTCTCTTCTCCGTTAAGCACTGATCATTTTGCTGCTCTCCCTGAAGCTGCTTTCTCCCGTTTTCCTCCCTGATTTTCTTAGTTAGCTTTGCATGCATGTTGCATATGGTCTTCTGTACATTTGCCTTATATTTCTCTTTAACTAAAAAAAAAATCCTTTCCGTTTGAACATCTGCTTGACTTACTTGAGAGTTCTTTATGGGAATAATACCCATAAACATTTCTAGTTACCCCCTCTCAGTTGCCTCCTTAATCCTAATCCCCCCAACTAATTAAGGAGACCTCCTGTTTGGGTAATGCAATAACAAGATAGGCCACAAAGGGAGTCTACAGGCCTAGAACAAAACCACCTTGGAGAAGGGGATAAAACAATAGTGTTACACAGTTGTATTGCCCTGTGTAGATCAGAAGCCATCTAACTCGTACTAATGTATATAATACACCAAGGTCCAGGTGCAGGGAGTATCTGAGAACGGTGGGAATGTATAACTTTATTGAAGCTGGCAACGTTATTCAAGGATACATTGATGGAAGGCCAAAAGAAATTCAGATGTATGAGAAACTTGTAATCACTAATTGTACATAGATTCTGTTAACACAAAAAGTATCTAGAATCAACTAACTATTGTTATACGTTTCAAGAAGATGTTTCAAATATGGATAATCTTGTTTGGTGTATGAAATCATAATAGTTAGCCAAGAATTTGAGACTCTGAAGCAGCTATTATTCTATTAAGAAAAGGTTCTGAAACCCTATAATATGACAAGCTAAACTGATAGCAAGGTTCTTTTTTTGAAGAGGCTCCTTGTCTGTGACCTTATCTTTGAGCTTAACTTTTTGGACTCATGTAATTGCACTCCTTAATGGTCTTTGTATTTGTTATAATGGATGATATGATTTTTTTGGTGATTGAGTTGGTATTGAGAATACTAAGTAGGTATGCTGTAATAATAAAGGCTTAAAAAGGAAGCAGAGACTCCATAGTTGTATTACTTGTGTACTATACCCAGTAAAGGAACCAAAAACATTATCTGTGGAGTACCTCTAGCTGGGAGTTAAATGACTTGCTGTAGGAAAACTAATTAGATGCTCAGGGTTTCTTAACTGCATGCCTGTATCTGAATCAACTCTGGCCAGAGTCATCCAGAACTCTAGACTTACACATATATGTGTATATATGCATATATACATATGCATATATATACATATACATATACGAAGCTGCTTTATGATGAGTCAGATCATTGATCTCTCAAGGTCACTGTTGTCTTTTTTGGCTGACAGCAACTCTCCAGGTAGTCAGGTAAAGGGAGCTTTTACCTAAGATTAAACCTGGGACCTCCTGCATATAAACCAGATGCTCTATCAATAAGCCATTGCCCACTCCATTTAGGGGAAAATGGCTTGGTATGAATCATAGTTTTCTCTCATTTTCTCAGATTTCAACAACATTCTGTGCAGTGATCTTTTAAATGTGCATAGAACCTTCTTTAAAAAAAATATTGTGGTTACAATCATACAGTGAAAACTAAAGATGCCAAATCATATCAGGAGGCTCATGGTAAATAACCATTCATAAGTTCTGTACTGTCCTCTAGGCGTCGACTTAGAGTATATTCAGACAGTTTTTTAGGCAATCTTCTGTTAATTATCATAGGTGTCTCAGAGAGCAAACCCCACTGTTTTTGTTTGGTGTTCCCCTCGTGGGCTTTTTCATGTGAAACGTGAACCTCATTAAAGAGAGCTTAGTCTCATACTCCTAAACATCCTGGGGCAAATCACTCTGTCTTCTTTTTCTCTGCTTGTAATAAGAAAGCTATAATAATCTCTATCACCATATTGCTAGGAGGATAAATGATATCTGGAGTGTAAAACACATTGCATCCTAGAAACTCTATGCTAAAGTTAAACATTATTTAGGAACTTCACTTACTCACACATACAAACATTCTATGCCTACTCACCATGAACCACAGTTTAACCACAGTTAGTGTACCAGCTGATTGAAATGAACCCCAGGTTGTCTACTGCCAACAAGTGCTGACTGCAGAAGGACCAACAAGACTTGGGCCTCCTCCATGATTCTGGTGTTGTATGTGTATGTGTTTATATATTTTTATTGAATTATATGTTATTTTAAATGTTTTAATCTTCAAATATTTGCCAGCTTGGTGGAAGGTGGCATAAGCTGGTGGCATAAGCTATCAGATGGTAGGCGGTGAGGGGGGGATCCCCCCTGCCACCTGCCAGCTGATAGTTTAAAGGGACTGCCACTTGCAAGGCAGGGAAGGGCCCTTTAAACTGTTAAATGCCCCTTTCCCTGCTGCTGCTAAGGATGGAAAGGGGCATTTAAACCCCATGAACCATCAACTGGTTCATAACTAGTCCAGTTCCATGGTTCGTGAAACCCACGAACCATGAACTTCCTGGTTCATTTGTTTTTGTTCCATGCCCATCTCTAATCCCAAGGGGCTGGCTGAGTGGTAGAACATCTGTTTTGCATATAGAAGTTCCCAGATTCTATCACCAGCATCTCCAGTTAAAAGGATCAGGTTGCAGGTGAAATATAAGATCTTGACATGACACCCTGGAGAGTTGCTACCAGTCACAGTAGACAATACTGATCTTAATAGACCAATTATCTGACTTAATACAAGGCATCTTCATGTATTCTAAAGCACACATGCGAAAGGCACTGTAGACAAGTTGTGACTAAACTGGGATTCCTGCATTAGGACTTAACTATTAAGAAGAGTTACTAAAAGCCAGAATTCATAAACCAGGATGTAATTCTGGTGAAGAACTTGGGTCTTTCAGTGGTCAGCATACTAGATTGGAATTTAATCAACCCATAACATCCAAATGCAGCATACAATTTTATATGAAATCTTCTAAGAACTGAATTTGTCTGGGATGACTGAAAATATTTGTAAAAATGCCACAATTACTTGTGAACCTACCTGTCCACTCCAGTCATCTTCAGATGCCATACTTTGGTTATCCCTGCCAATTGAGCCTAGATGGGTTCCAATCTGGGAAACAACCTTCTTGGTCCTGGCTTCAAAACTCAGGAACTCCCTCCCCAGGAAGATTCATCTGTCTCCCTCTTTCAGTGTTTTCAGCCAGTGAGTGAAAATATTGTTGTTTCATTTGCATAGCCCCTTCCGCCATGTTTTTGGTGTTGTGTGTTTGTGAGTTTATATACTTTTATTAAATTTGTATATATTACTGTGACTGAAGGTGGTCATGGATGACCTCTTCTCCTAGCAGTCAGCCCCAGGAAGCAACAGGAGCATGAGCTATGGCCAGGAGGCTGCTCACATGGACATGCTTTCATGGCTGCTTAGAGGGATTGCTTTCATGGCTGGGGAGGTGGGATTATTTTCAGGATGGTAGTGAAGGAGTGGCTGCTTTTTAACCAAATGACACCAAAACTTAAGGAGCGGTAGTGCTGCCTGTCCACTAAAGACCCCCCCATTTGCAAGTGAATTGGACCAAGGGTTCAATTCAACAGGCCCCTGAATAGAGTATCCCCAGCCATTGTGCTTACAGAGTTGCAAAGAGGCAGTTTGGTGTAGTGGTTAATAGTACGGGACTCTAATCTAGAGAACTGGGTTTGATCCTCACGTCACCACTTGAAGTCAGCTGGGTGACCTTGGGTTAGTCACAGCTCTTTCAGAGCTCTCTCAGCCTCCCCCACCTCACAGGGTGTTTTTTTGTGGGGATAATGATAACATACTTTGTAAACTGCTCTGAGTGGATGTTAAGTTGTCCTGAAGGGTGGTATATAAATCAAATGTTATTATTTTTATATTATATTAAAGTGGGAGGAAAAATTGGTCCTGCTACCCCAAAAGAGGGAGGGATGGAAAAGGAGCCAGCCAAACTCGTAGTAGCTCCTCTGGGCCCTGCACCTGGTTTGTGCTGGCCAGAAGCTGCCCTTCCTGGGACAGGCAATACTCATGCTGACTGGGAATCATCTTCTTAGGGCTGGATAACACTCATGAGATTGGATCCTATTGGGAGAAATGTCACTGCCTGGGGAATCTGGAGAATCAAAAAAACCCATAACACCTGTTGCTGATGCTGGTAAACACTTGAACATGAAAAACCACATGGATTTTTCAGGTGTGTTTTTTCATAATGCCTAAGTAATAGAGGTGGGCATGGTCCACATAACGGACCTAATTTCGTCACGAACTTACCCAGTTCGTCATTCGCGAACATGCGGGCCGTGGGCTTGTGTTTTTCTCACGAAAGCACTGAACATTGGGGCTTTCTGTCCGTGTGTCCGTTGGCCCGTCATGCCAGGATTCCCGCTCAAACAATTTCCTAGGCAACGGTGTGGAGCCACCTTCCCCATTTGGAACACACCAATCTTAGCCTGGGAAACCTTAATTGGCAGCTCTGTCAGCCAAACAGAGATCACCAGTCTTTCTGCATAAAAGACAAAGCGTGCGAAGCCCCGCTCCATTTTGCTGGCGCGGGGACGCGAGTTAGCTTCTAAGCTTAGCAACTGCTTGCTGTGGGGAAGTTTTTTTTTTGTGAGAGCACGGCTTGTGCCTTAGGGCTTTGGGACTTCAGGTGCAAGAGAGCATTCTCTTTTCTCCATTCCTGTTTAATTTTTTTCTCCTTTTTATTCTAGTTTTCTTGAGAGCACTTTTAAAAAAATCCTTTTACCGCACTATCGGATTACTCTGATTTTCTGCGTTTCGAGTCCTTGGGTTCTTCTCAGGCTTAATCCCCCCTCCCCCCCCAAATCTCTTCCTTTTTTCTGGGTTGCCGGTGGGTTCTATTGTGCTCTGACCCCACCCACTCACAGACCCACAGTGGGTGCAAGGCAGCTTTGGGCATTGTCTGCTTGAGTTCTTGCCTTCTTTCCCCCACGTTCTTTCTTGGCTGCTGATGAGATGCAAGGGGAGGGAGACTGCTATTAGGCTCTGTGAAACACCCACTCTTTGACGACCGGCAGCACGCTTTGGGGGGGCTCTCTGCTTCACTTCTTTCTAAGCCTTTCACTCCCTAAATAGTGGGTGACTTGGGGGGAGATTACCTGCCTTGCTTTTGAGGTGAAGGGCAGGCTGCCACTGGCCTCTGTGAAACACCCACTCTAGGACGACTAGCAGCATGTTATGGGGGGCTCTCTGCTTCACTTCTTTCTAAGCCTTTCAATCCCTAAATAGTGGGTGACTTTGGGGGAGCTTTCCTGCCTGGCTTTTGAGGTGAAGGGGGGGGCTGCTACTGGCCTCTTTGAAACACCCACTCTCTGACGACTAGCAGCATGCTTTGGGGGGCTCTCTGCTTCACTTCTTTCAAAGCCTTTCACTCCTTAAATAGTGGGTGACTTTGGGGGAGCTTTCCTGCCTGGCTTTTGAAGTGAAGGGTGAGCTGCTACTGGCCTCTGTGAAACACCCACTCTCTGACGACTAGCAGCACACTTTGGGGGGCTCTCTGCTTCACTTCTTTCAACACCTCTCTAGAGTGTCTTTTGTGGTGCATTCTTCCCTCTCCTGGGGTCCAGCTGGGTGCCACTTGGCTCTGCCCTTCCCTGCTCCAAGCTTTTGGGGCTCTGTGCTTCATTTAAAATTCTCACTTGTTTGTAGAGATCTTTTCTCATAGCACCATGAGGGTTGGAAAGAGGAATAAGAGTGGTTGTGGTGGGAAGAATTACAAAGGTTGTCCTGGGTGCCGATCGGTGCTCAGTACCAGTGGCACCAGGGACAGGGAGACCTCAGAGGCAGCACCTCGTTCTACAGATTTGCTTTTGGGAATCGAGGAGCAGGCAGAAGAGCTCACCGTGTTGCCCGTGGAAGATCAGCTGCCAACACTCTCTGTGGATCGATCTCAGGGAGCCCTGGAGAGTCCAGCAGAAACATACAGCTCCTTCCCATCCCAACCTCCTGTGGCTTCCCCTGCCTGCACTCCACCCCCCCCCCCGGCCCAGCCACACACTTCAACCATTAAGGCTCTTTCCTCCTCCTGAGCCACAGATTCCTGGTGTCCATTTTAATCCCAAACTTTGGCAGCACTTCCGAACCCTCCCAAACGACCCCTGTTCGGTGCATTGCCAGGTCTGCAATGCCATGGTGCGTAGGGGTGTGGACCCCAAACACCTGTCATCCAGTGTCCTCCGCAAGCATCTGCAGAGACATCACCCAAGCCTGCTGTCTCAAGAAAAACCATCAAGCAGTGGGGTCAAGAGGGCTGCTGAGCAGAGAGAAGGGCAAGTGGAACGGGAGTCCACCTCTAGTAAGAAGGCTCACACCCCTGAGAGTGCTGTGGGTGGGAGTGGAACTTCTAGGCAGGCTACCCTTCAGGAACTTGTTCCCTCGGGCTCATCCCTGCCAAGCAAAAGATTCAGGGGGAAGGCTCAGGAGGCGGGAACTCGTGTACTGGCTGAGATGATAGCCCTGGATGGACTCCCTTTGTCTGTGCTGGAGGGTGTGGGCTTTCACCGGGGTACTGCATCATTTTGCACCCTGGTTCACGACGCCCTTGTGGCAGACTGTTGGCTGGCAAGTCTTGCCTGCCATCTACAACTGCATGGCAGAGATGGTCAGGAACCAGCTGGCAAGAGCAAGAGGGCGGACCGTGCACTTCACAGCAGATCCGTGGAGCAGCCGTCATCACAGCTACCTCGCCATCACTGCCCACTAGTGGCAACCGGAGGATCTCCGGAACACCGTGGTCAAATTCGGTCCCCGAGAGGAGGAGCCACCCCTGCCGGCGGGCTGCAGAGTGGTTCTGCTCCAGGCACGGGGGATGGATGTGTCAGGTCCAGTGTATATCTAAACTGTACTGACTCCATTTTCTAATGCTTCTAGTGTTTGAGTGTTTTCTTCCCAGGTGCACCAGTTCCCAGGCAGCATCCCCACCGGAGGAGACTGTTTTGTCTAACACCGTTCCACCAAGCATTGGCCTTGAAGGAGAGCAGCTTCCCAGGACTGAGAGATGTTGTTTTGAGAACTGTGGGGGGAGGCTGATCCAGATGGGTATTGTTACTCTGTATCTCATGCTTGCTCTTCATTGGTAACAATGATCATGTACCATCCTGATTCTCCTATTCAGGACAGTGGACTATAATGGACCTTTTCTGCAGTAAAGTTTCCTTTTCCAAACAATGGACTTGTGTTTGCTTCTAAAGGGAACCCTGTAGTGAGTGCCTTATTTAGCCACAGTCTGACATTTTGTTACCAATCATGTCTGAGTCGGGCCCAGCGGAATCCAAGGTTGTCCCGGACAGGGATCCTTTGTTTGATCCGTATGCGTCTCCCGACAATCAACCTGTGCAACCTGTGCAAGCCCAAGACTCCCAGGAGCTGGGAGCAGCCGGGAACGGAACCGGAGCCTCCACTTCCACCCCGCCTCTCATCGAACTCAGTACTCGGGACGAGACCGAAGCCGACCTCGGGGCAAGGCCGAAAGCGACCGCTCTCCCCTTGATTTCGGTACCCACCCCGTCGGAGTGGGGAGCCAGACCCCGAGAAACCAGAGAGCGTCGGGCAGGTGGACTCCATCCACGAGTTTCGATGGAAGGGCGCTGAAGCCTAGGAACCGTCCCGGAGCTAGACAGCAGCCAACCATGGCGATATTGGAACAGGACGTTCGAGCAGACGGAGGGGGACATGTCTCGCCGCGGCGCCCTGAGTTGGGATTACTCCGAACTTGCTCCGTGGAAAGAGCCAACGGAGGTCCCTGAACAAAGTTGGGAGCAGATACAAGGTCGCACCTATGCGGTGGATACCAGCATCTCGGCCGTGACGGGTATGGCCAAGGGAATTCTAGCCACGAGATCGAGAGTCGTCCAAGGGGACCCTCCTCCTTGGGGCCCCTTTTCCCCGGTGAGTGCAACGAATGAAGGTTCCATAAGCGAGCAACCGGGGCCAAGTCGAATGCAACAGTTAGAAGCTAAACTGATGGATATGGAAGAAAGTTTGGCTCATGCCATCCATTTAATTTCGGCAATGGGAGCAGGGGAAAGACTGTCTCCTGAAGAGATGGCGATACAGATAGCTACCCTCCAAAGTGTCATCTCCTATCCGGTGGAGGATGTCCAGCAGCGGCCGTCACCTACCGGCGAAGGGGGCACCTATCCTGGCGAATCGGGAGAGCAACCCAAGGAACTTCCCGCACAGCAGGAAATTCCACCGAGAAGGGATGACCCGGTTGAGCCACCCGGAGAGACCCCCACCGAACCTCCTAACCAGGGAGGGGATGCACCGCCAGACGAGACTCCCGTTGAGAGGCCTACGGAAGGGGAAGAAAAGCCAAGTGATACACCGGTGATACCCCCTCTTACTTCTCCTATAACGGTCCGGCCGGACCAAGCGGGAGCACACGCGGCTCCATCCGAGGAGGGAGCCCCTCGTCAACCGCGAGACACTGTCCCCGTCGGGCAACCTACGGGGGACGGTCTAACAGCGCCAAGAGGCCAGCCGCTGCTTCCCAGATTAACAACGCCCGGAGGGGCAAGCCCACGCGGCCTTCCACCTGTTCAACCCTCGCCGCTGCGGCCCCTCTCACCTCGACCGCAGCTCATACCGTTGCAGCAGCCCCTGGACCAGCCCGTCTTACCACCCCCGAACCAACCGGGACGGCCTGCACCGCTACGACACCTCCAACCCCCTCCTCAGCGGCCGATCTCCATTCAACCACACCAACCTCCTCCACCTCGACAGCTACCGCCAACGCCTCCCGTGTTACCAGCCAGACCGAGACTGCCGCCTCCTGCTCGCCCGCCACTGCAGCCTCCGGCCCAACCAAGACCAACCCCGACAGCGCAACCACGGCAACCTCTGCCAGCACCGCCGGTCCAACCTCCGCCCGCACAGCCAGCCCAACCCCAGCCGGCACCGCCGGTTCAACCGCCGCCAGTACAGCCGGCACCGTTGCCCCGACCGAGACTCCAGTTACCTCCTCCTGTGCCTCAGGCGCAACTAAGACTGCCGATGGACTTTTACCCAGCGCCTGCTCCGAGACAAGAACTCCCGATGGGCTGGGTGAAGCTGGAAGCCACCTTCGATGGGGATCCCTCCAAATTGGGATTTTTCTTAGTACAAGTGGTACAGTTCTTCAACCGATGGGGGCACCTTTTCGGCAGTGAGGCCAGTCAAATCGAACATCTTGGATCTCGTTTACAGGGCAAAGCAGCAGATTGGTATGTAGGACTATACAATGTCGGGGCCCCAGAACTCGATACTCTCCAGGGGTTAGTGGATGCTATCCGAGCGCAATATGAAGACCCCTTAGAAGAAACCAGGGCCCGAACAGAATTGCAAGCCATCAAACAAGGCAGCATGTCAGCCAGAGACTATGTCACAAAATTCCGGCAATTAGCAGCCAAGTGCCCTAGGTGTGAGGAGTCCACCAAGATTATTCTGTTCAAACAAGGCCTTAACCCGAGACTTTTGGACAGAGCCCTCATGCAAGACAATCCCCCCACGTTGTTAGGGTGGATCCAACTTGTTTGCGAAGTAGAGAATCGCATTTTGGAAGTCCGTTTGGTTGAACAACAACAACAAACGGGACAAAGAAGACCATTGACCTTACAGAGGGGAACACGGGGAGCTAGCTACGCCACCCGTGGAGCGAGAGATGCTAGATGGCAACAAGGGCTGTGTTTGCAATGCGGACAGGCTGGTCACTTTGCAGCACAATGCCCTTACCGGCCTGTGCAAAGACCTCCGCTCCAATTACGGCGTCCAACCCTTGCTCCGTTTCCTACGCTCCAACGCCCGACTCCAGCACCACGAGCAAATAGAGGCCGCGGCGCTTCCCAAAGGCCAGCCTCGGAGAGAGGGCTGGAAGCGGAAGAAGTCATGGAATACGATCCCGCTTCCCCAACCGCAGAAGCCAATCCAGAAAGTCCCCAGTCGGGAAACGAAATGGATCTGTCGTGAAAGGACCCAAACGACAGATCCGCCCTAAGCCCGTCCCTGCACGGAACCGGCCGCCTGGGTCCATCTTATTCATGCCAGTGACTCTAATCAACCCAGAGAGGAAGATGCACATTCGGGTGCAAGCTCTTATTGACTCGGGCTGCTCAAGAGACATCATTGCCCCTGCTCTAGTCAATGGACTAGTCCTACCAACTCGGGATCTACAAAATCCAGTAATCTTTGAGCAAATGGATGGTACCAACATGAATCCTGTAACAACTGAAACCATCCCAGTGATCACAGGCATGGGACAACATTGGGAAAAGAGGTCCTTTGTCATCAGCTCTACTGCCAAGTACCCGTTAATTCTAGGCAGCAAATGGCTATGTGATCACAATCCCTACATAGACTGGGCACAAGGATGTATTACCTTCAGTCATACCAACTGCAAAAATCACCGTTGGAATCAAAACTGGGGCGAAGATCCAACTCATAAAGAAAAGGCCCTTCTCACCCAAGAAGAAGTCAACCAAATACCCGAACCGTACTGGCCTTTTCTAAATGCTTTCTCTGAAGAGGAAGCAGATACTCTACCCCCGCACCGACGAACGGACTGTGCGGTAGAAATTTTACCCGGAGCCTCACTGCCCAAAGGACGACTTTATCCCATGAGTCTCCATGAACGCGAAGAGCTCCGGAAATTCATTGACACCAACCTCCAACGAGGGTTCATCCGCCCAGCCGCTAGCCCCCACGCCGCTCCAGTCCTCTTCGTGAAAAAGAAGGATGGGGGACTTCGACTGTGCACAGATTTCCGAGGCTTGAATGCAGTGTCCACCAACAACGCCTATCCTATACCGCTCATCCGAGACCTCCTCAACGTCGTGGCCCAAGGTAAGATCTTTACGAAATTAGATCTAAAAGATGCTTACTTCCACGTTCGTATCAAGGCAGGGGATGAGTGGAAAACCGCTTTCAATACGCCCCTCGGACAATATGAATACTTAGTTATGCCTTTTGGTTTGACGGGAGCCCCGTCTGTATTCATGTCCATGATAAACGAAGTTCTACACGAATTTCTGTACAAAGGGGTGGTGGTGTACCTTGATGATGTGTTAATTTACTCGAACACCGAGGAAGAACATATTCAAACGGTGCAAAAAGTCTTAGCCACCCTAATGAAGAATAAGCTACCCATCAAACTGTCCAAATGTGAATTCCATAAAACCGAACTCACTTACCTCGGGTATTGTATCTCCCAAGAAGGTCTGAAAATGGATCCAGCCAAAATACAGGCGATCCAGGACTGGCAGACACCCACCACCCGTAAAGAACTACAATCCTTCCTGGGGTTTGCCAACTTCTATAGAGACTTCATAGCAAATTTCGCCCAAATCACGCTCCCTTTAACAGACTTGCTGAAAACCAAAGATAAAGGGGACCAAGCTAAAAAACCCTCTGCCAAACTGCAATGGACCCCCGATTGCCAAACGGCCTTCGATTGTCTAAAAAAGCAATTTGTAACAGAACCCATCCTCTCCCACCCCAACGAACAATCCCCTTTCATAGTACAGGTCGACGCCAGCGATACGGCGATAGGGGGGGTTTTACTGCAGAAGGGGGAGGATGGTAGGCTGCGGCCTTGTGCTTTCTTGTCTAGGAAATTTTCGGAGGCGGAAAGGAATTGGAATGTGTGGGAGAAGGAGGCCTTTGCAGTAAAAGCGGCCCTTACTAACTGGAGACATTGGCTGGAGGGGGCGCGATACCCTTTCGAGGTCTGGACGGATCATAAAAATCTGGAGGCCCTCCGAAGCCCACACAGACTGAATGCCAAGCAATTGCGATGGGCGGAATTCTTTTCCAAATTCAACTTCACTCTAAATTATCTCCCGGGCAAAACTAACTTTTTGGCAGACGCCCTATCGCGCATGCCCCAACATAAGAGCAAACGAGAGGAGACTGTCGACACTGTCTTCTCGCCTACGCAACTTGGGGGCGTGGTGACTACTCGCAGCCGTGCCAAGCAGCCCCTCCCGGCCAACCAAGAGTGGAAATCGAAACTTAAAACTGAAGTGGAGAAGGAGGGGGATAGGGCTCCGCGAAGCAAACTGACCCAATCCCCACAAGGGGATTGGTTAGCCGGGAGCAAGTTTTATGTCCCAGACAGCCTCAGACTGGAAGTTTTGCAGCGCTGTCATGATGCTCCCACTGCTGGACACTATGGGTATCTGAAAACTTTGCACCTAATCCAAAGACAATTCTGGTGGCCGGGCATGCGCAAAGACATTTCCCAATACGTTAGTTCCTGTCCTGTTTGCCTCAGCGCCAAAACCAGGAAAGGGAAGCCTCCGGGTCTCCTGCAACCATTGGAAACGCCGAACAGACCCTGGGAAGTAATATCCATGGACTTTATCACTGATCTACCTATCTCAAAAGGACATAATTGTATTTTAGTTGTGGTAGATCTGTTCTCCAAACAAGCTCATTTTATCCCCTGTACTACTATACCCTCCGCTCGAAAACTAGCAGATTTGTTTCTAAAACACATCGTAAAATTACATTCTTTTCCGTCCAAGGTGATTTCGGATCGCGGCGGACAGTTCGTTGCCAACTTCTGGCGGGAGCTTTTGAAAATGTTGAATATTGAACAAGGCATCAGTTCAAGCCACCACCCACAAACCGACGGGCAATCCGAAAAAACAAACCAAATATTAGAACAGTTTCTTCGTTGCTACATCAATTTTCAACAAGATAATTGGGTGGACCTTCTCCCTCTGGCCGAGTTCTCATATAACAACAGTGTACACGCTTCGACGGGGGAGGCCCCCTTCAAAATTGTCTACGGAACTCACTTCAATCCCTTCCCGTTGGATGCACCCCCTCTCCATTCCTCTAAATTGCCAGATGTATCTTCGTGGTGGGGGGAGGCGGCGCAGCAATGGACTCTTATTAAGAAACACCTTGAAAAAGCCAAACTGGATTACAAAAAATACGCAGACCGCCATCGTGTGGCCGAATGGGAATTACAACCCGGAGATCATGTGTATATTTCCACAAAAAATCTAAAACTCGCTCAGACAAGCCGCAAACTCGCTCTGAAATTCCTAGGACCTTTTCCTGTGCGCAAGATAATAAATAAAGTGACTGTTGCTGTAACTTTGCCCAAGAACCTGCGCCATGTGCATGATACGTTCCATGTCAGTCTTCTAAAGAGAGCTCCCATCGACAACAAATGGCACGTCAAAGCTCCACCCATTCCAACTTTGATTGACGACCAAATACACTATGAGGTACAACAAATCTTGGACTCTAAACTCAAACGAAATCAGCTTTTTTACCTCATTAGATGGAAGGACTTTGATTCTGGTTACGATGAATGGGTGAACTCTGCACATGTTCATGCTCCTAGATTAACCAAAGCTTTTCATACTCGCTACCCATATAAGCCAGGGGGGGATCTGTTTTAAGGGGGGCAGAATGTCAGGTACAGTGTATATCTAAACTGTACTGACTCCATTTTCTAATGCTTCTAGTGTTTGAGTGTTTTCTTCCCAGGTGCACCAGTTCCCAGGCAGCATCCCCACCGGAGGAGACTGTTTTGTCTAACACCGTTCCACCAAGCATTGGCCTTGAAGGAGAGCAGCTTCCCAGGACTGAGAGATGTTGTTTTGAGAACTGTGGGGGGAGGCTGATCCAGATGGGTATTGTTACTCTGTATCTCATGCTTGCTCTTCATTGGTAACAATGATCATGTACCATCCTGATTCTCCTATTCAGGACAGTGGACTATAATGGACCTTTTCTGCAGTAAAGTTTCCTTTTCCAAACAATGGACTTGTGTTTGCTTCTAAAGGGAACCCTGTAGTGAGTGCCTTATTTAGCCACAGTCTGACAGGATGTGGATCAGAATGGGAAGAACATTGCTGCTGTGCTGAAGGGTTCACTGAGGGAGTGGTTGTCCCCAGGCGATGCTGTCCGTGGCTACATGGTCACGGACGCCGGTAGAAACATGCTGGCAGCCCTGAATGAGGCATCCCTGGAGGGCATTGTCTGTCTGGCCCATAAGCTGCACCCGGTCGTGGGGGATGCTCTCGGGTTGGGTAGCGCGGTCAAGCCCAGCTGGGACCAGGGAACGTTGGAGATGCGCAACCTCTTGGATGGCTTTCGCCGTCTCAGCGCCCACTTTTCTCACAGCATTAAGTCTGCCCGACAGCTGCACAAGAAGCAGGGGGAGGGGGGAGATCCAGAGCACGAGCTCTTCCAGGACATGGTAACCCATTGGAACTCCACCTACTTGATGATAGCTCGTCTGGTGGAGCAAAGACATGTGTTGGAAGACATCATGTCCTCAACACCCATCATGCATGCAGGAAATGTGCTCAGCATCAGCTCTGTGGACTGGCTAGTCCTCTCTCAAATGGTACATGTCCTCAAGCGATTTCGGGACACCACCAATCTCCTCTGTTCCTACCAGTCCAGCCTGGGGCAAGCCATCCCCCTGATTCGTGGGCTGGACCGGGCACTGGCCAAAGAACTGGAGTGAGGGGAACCCCTTCCTAGTGTCAGGGACTTGGTGAAGAGGTTGCAGGCAGGAGTGGCCACCTGCTTGCATCCTCTCTGCAAACAGTGGTTGTACAGAATGGCCTGCATGTGCGATCCATATGTGAAGGGCGCCGTTGCCATGCACCAGTGTGAGCTGGAATGATGGAAGAAGGAGCTTCGCAAAGAGGTTCGCAGGTTTCAGGCTAAAAGACATGGCCGGAGGGAAGAGGGCACGGAAGAGGGGCTGGTGGCTGATGAGCCAGAGGAGGAGGAGGAGGAGGAGGGGGGAAGTGGCAGAGGATGAGCCTGGCACTTCAGCACATGAGAGCCCACCACACGCGAAACACTCCAACTACTGGTCCTCAGTGCTGAACTGGGAGGTTGCTGGCATGAGGAAGGACAGGATTGCACCTGCAGAGGTCTTAGTAGAGGTGATGGTGTGGGAGTACCTTGCCAAGATGCCAGAGTCCCCTGAATCCAATCCGCTGGAGTATTGGGCACGCAAATCTGCCATCTGGCCAGACCTCTCGTCTGTGGCCATGAACTTCCTCTCCTGCCCTCCCACCAGTGTCCAGAGCGAGCGGGTGTTCTCCCACCTGGGAGACATCCTCCGTCCCCGCCGCTCACGCCTGGATCCCGCCCTAGTGGATCAATTGGCGTTTATCAAGATCAACCTCCCCCTGCTGGGGTATCCTTCCCTGGACCTTGGGGACCCAGAATCTTGGCTCTGAGAAACCCCAGTCTCTCTCTGCACCGATGGCAGGTTGCTTCGCCTTAAGTCAGGCTCCAGAGCACCCCCAGTCCATGTTAGGAAGCCCTCCTGAACTCATCCATTCTTCTCAACCACAGCTGCCTTCCCTCTCTGCTCCAGACTTTCTTTCTCATCTCTAAGCCTCTCCCTTCATAATCTCTTGCGTCCTGCTGCAACCTAAACCAGCAAATCCAAGATCCATCATTTCAATACCCACTCTCTCAGTAGATCCTCTGTCCTGAAGAAGCAGGCTATGAGTCCTTTTTTCTGGACCATCAGTCTGGCCCAGCATCTCCTCTCTCTGTCCTTTCTTGTGGCCTTCTTCAATTTCATAATATTTTGTTCAATTTTGCCTTCACATCAACGATTCAGGATATCCAGATACAAACGCAAATTAAAAGGATATCACATAACAATCTCATTAACGCAATCTATAGTGTCCTGTCCTTTGACTCAACTTAAACTAGGACAAATTTGTAAAAGAATGCTGTGCTGAACTTGCTTGTGGCATGGGGCTCCGCCCAGGCCCATTTCAGACAAGTAAGTTGAAACTATGGGGTTCCTCTCCCATTTCACTCTATCAAATCCTTCCTTGCTTGTGGTGCAGTGCTCTGATCAGGTCATTCTCAGACCTGTGGTGGTCCCCACATCTCAGGGGCAGGTCTTATTGGCAGAAAGTCTTCCTTGTGGCCAGAGGAATATGCACTTGCCTGGGCTTGTGCTGCCAGAGACCCTGGGGGGGGGATATATTCGTATGGTGGGCAATACATCATAGAGGTGGGATTCCAGATGGCTGTAGCACCCCCTCGGTCATTCAGTTTGGCTTTTCCAAGTAAAACTGGAGTTTGATGGAAGAAGGCCTCCCTGGTGGATTCCCGTCGGAGAGGTGTTTTTTGGCTGTCACTTTCTTCTGAATAACATTCTTTCCATGTTTCCAGCCCCCTCACCCCCCAACAACAGCGGCACATTACTGAGGTCTCCCACTACCAGGGGTGGGGAAGGCATCCATCCTCCTGTTCCTTTCTGCTCCGTCATGGCAGTGAGTTGTTCGGACAGTTGATGTTTACACAGTCCTGGTTGTGCGTTGAGGACGGCAGGCTCCTCCATTCTGGGTTCCATTCCTCCCATCCCTGTGCATCAGTGTGATGGATGCTGTGCCAATGACATCTGGAGTGCAAGCTTTCTTGTCACCACTCCATCTGGTCACGAGGGATGTTCTTGGGCTGGGCAGCACTCATGGCCACAGTGCACATACCATGTCAGAAAGGTGCGTTCCGGCTGCTGTCCACTGTGGATATTGATGACAACGCTCTCATCGAGCAGGGCTGTGCTTTCCCTCTTCTGCCTTTTTGCCCCCTCCTCCAGCAGAGAGGCTGTAGTCTGAGGACTGTCCTGCTCCTGCGAGCACAAGGGCCCCTCCAAGTGGGGAGGCTGCTTCCGCTCCCTCCCCCCAGGCATGGGGGAGGGGCCTGCGGTGCCTGCATGTCCTTCTTTTGCCGACACCACCACATTCAGTTCAGTGAAGTGGGTGTTGTCGGTGACTTTCCTGCTCCTGTGAGTACAAGGGCCCCTCCAACTGGGGAGTCCGCTTCTGCTCCCTTCCCCAGGTGTGGGGGAGGGGTCCGCAGTGCCTGCATGTCCTTCCTTTGTTGACGCCACCATGTTCGGTGAAGTGGGTGTCATTGGCGACCATCCTGCTCCTGCGAGTGCAAGGGCCCCTCTGAGGGTCAATCCCCAAAGTCCAGTGACAAGTAGGACAGTGGCCCAGGTCAGAGCCCTGCCCCAACCCAAGCAAGCAGACACACCACGTCACTGAGGTGGGACTCGTTGTCCACTGCCCAAAGAGGCTTCCTCTGAACAGGGTAGCATAAGTCTCCTTCCCTCAAGGTGTGGAAGACATCCTTTCCATCCCTCCTGTGCCTTCCATTTCAGCAAGGGGCCTTTGAATTGCTACATGATCTCCTGTTGCGGAGTTGGCTTTCACTCAAGTACATCCATTCATTTCCCATCATGGGGAGTTGGTCTCCCCGCCCCCGGGGAGGGCATCTATTGTTGATGCAGCCCCATGTAGGTGGGTTTTGTGGGCAGCCAGCTCTCCTGGACAGGAGCACAAGTCTCCCTCCTTCCCACAAGGGTGGGTAAGGGTCAGTCAGAATAGGGGAGGGGAAGTTGTTTTTTGTCTCTTTGGAAAAGTGATAATCGAGGAGTGTTACATGAGAACCTTTGGTGGGGAAACCCTACTCAAGTGAAAATCTGTGGGAAAAACAAGGCTTTTCTGAATTGAACTGGTTCTCGAACCGGTTCTCGAACTGGGCCGATCCGTTTAAACATTCGTGGTCCGTGGTCCGTGGAAGTCCATGAACCACAAACCGGTGGTCCGTGGCCACCTCCCAGTCCGTGCCCATCTCTACTAAGTAACCCAAATTTGCGTAATCGTTCCAGAAAATCATGGTAATGAACCAAAACTGATTTCAGTGTATATTTTCAGCTCAGGAATTTGGGAATGCACATCTCCAGTATTCCTCCTCATGCCGCTTATGCTGCTCTGACAGCTTTCTCCTTGTGGTACCCTCTTAGACTGTCTGTACCTCAAGAGCTAGGTCATGGGCTCTCTCTGCGGTAGGTCCAGTCCTCTGCAATGGTTCATCAGAATGGGAGTGGAGGGTGCCTTCTTTGGCTTCATTTGGGAGAGGATGCAGGACCTTGCTTCATAGGAAATTTGGGGCAGGATGCACTGCCTCAACAGAATTAGCTGTGTGCCTTTTAATCTCTCTCTCCCTGTGTATGGGTTTTAATATCCGCATTGTTTTATATCAATGGACTTTTATGTTTTGTGTCCTTCCCTCAGTCCAAAGAAAAGTGCAATTAAATCTTTTAAATAAATAAAATTTAAATAACATAACAGAGAAGAAGTAATGCTTGAGGGAAGCACAGCCCTTCTTACCAAACAGAAAATAATGTGTCACTGAACCTTCATAAGATGTCTGCATTTTTCCACAGCATTTTCTATACAATATTTGTTGACAATGGCCACAAAAACATCTTAGCTGCTTGACTTGATTCAGATTATTTTCTTTCCTAAGAAACAGCAGAAAAATATAATTAGACAATATGAATTCTTCTTCAGATTGCCTTAATGTCTCTCACATTGAAATAATGGTCCTCTACATTTTCCTGTTAGCACTGTGCACCCTGACTGTTAAGAGACTCTGGAGAGCAACAGAATTTGCATCTTATTTTGTGTAAAGGTTTATACCTGGTTTCTAAAGGTCTGTAACTATTATTCTCTGTTTTCAATTATAGCAAAGGTGCCCTGTATGAACAGTGCATTAATGTTTCATTTCTATTCATGCTGAAAATGAACACTTAAGGTTCACACCATTTTACAGGAAACTTGATTCAAGCTATTGCTTTCTCTCAATGCAAGATCCTTTCAAACTGTCCAGAATGAATAGTTCAAAATTGTAATGGGCCTATCTTCATTTTTAGCAATTTAACCTGCAGTAGTTATGTGGTGATCTTTTATTTAGTTGGGTTATAAAATATTTACATAGAAATATTCTCTGAGAGATGCTATTTAATTCAATGGACTCTCGGCAGCAATGGTTAAGTTGCACACTAAAAAATAGATTAGAGATTAATGTCATTTATATAAATACTAACAAAAATAAGGACACCTAGGTCACATAGTTTTTAAAAAGTGGACATCTGCAGTGTTGCACTAAAGCATATAAAATACAACATTTGTTTCAAACAGGGATTGGTGGTTAAATTCCATTTTTCCTGAAAGGAGGAAGAAGCTACAGATTTTACTCTGAGAAACATTAGTAAATTTACATCCTCTCCCCTCCCCTTTGTTATTTAGATACTTTAACATCTCTAGCAGACTTACCCCCACTGTACAAATAAAAATCTTGGTGTGGAGACTGAAAAGGATCCCATCTCCTAACTGATATATAACTATTGATATTAGGTAAAATAATATCAGCCAGTTTGGTGTCATAGTTAAGAGAGCAGGACTCTAATCTGGAGAACTGGGTTTGATTCCCCACTCCCCCACTTGAAGCTAGCTGGCTGACATTGGGCTAGTCATGGCTCTCTGGAGCTCTCTCAGCCCCACCCACCTCAGAGAGTGTTTTGTTGTGGGGATAATAATAACATACTTTGTAAACCACTCTGAGTGGGTGTGAAGTCATCTTGAAGGGTGGTATATAAATCAAATTGTATTATTATTATTAAAATGAGGAATGCTACTGAATTTTATGACTGCAGTGTTTTGATTGAAAAATCCCAGTTTCTGATATGGTTTCTCCCTGTTTGGGATGAAATTGCTGTGATCTTCTTTCCTGATTATACTAATACAATTGGAAAGAGATATTACCATTAAACCTGTTTTTGAATTACTTGTGTACAAATGGTGCAACAACGCTGTTAAAGAAAGAAATGAATTAGGATCACTAGCAGCAAAAAAGGGCAAGATGAAAAGGTTCACCTCAGTATAAAAAACAACTCTCAGTAAAGATTTTTCAGTGTTTTAGGGATAGAAGGGAGAATATCTGAATTAACAGAGAAGTGCCGTTTTCACACGTCTTACTGGTAGAGAGCCCTGTGGTGCAGAGTGGTAAGCTGCAGTACTGCAACCCAAGCTCTGCTCACAACCTGAGTTCAATCCCGGTGGAAGCCGGGTTCAGGTAGACAGCTCAAGGTTGACTCAGCCTTTCATCCTTATGAGGTCAGTAAAATAAGTACCCAGTTTCCTGGGAGTAAAGTGTAGATGACTGGGGAAGGCAATGGCAAACCACCATGTAAAAAGTCTGCCAAGAAAATGTCGTGATGCAACGTTCCTCCCCATGGGTCAATAATGACTCAGTGTTTGTACAGGGAACTACCTTTACCTTTATCTACTGGCTCTGGTACGTCGCACAAAGCTCCCGCAAGGACAGCATCTTCCTGGTGCGATTTCGTGCAAGAAGCTCCTTGTGGGAGCTTTGCACTACATACCAGAGCTGCTAAGATGTGTGAAAGTGGCCATGGTGTTGTGATGTTTGTACCGAAATATAGAGTGTATCCAGCCAGTTTTTCCAGTCATGGAAAAGGGAGGAAGGGCCCCCCTTTAACCACCAAAAAGGCTACGTTTGGGACCACAGTAACTGCATAAACAAAAGCCAGGTGGAACCGGAACTGGAAAGTAATTAACTGAGATTGAGCAAAAGAGATTGCTAGATTCAACTGATTTTAAAATAAATTACAGTTGTGTATTCTCTATGAAATGAGTTTCTCTCTATTATTATTTGTTACTTTGGGTTTAGATAACATTTATTTAGATTTACTGGAATCTATTTACTTTTTCCCATTAGGCAACTTTTTTATCATGATATCATCAACAATTCTCACCTATATGTTGAACCAAAACGTAAATGTAAACATACAGTGTAATCTAGGGGTGTCTCTAGATGTGTAGGTTTTTAAAGGGTTGGGTCTGAGTTCAACTCAGGTTTCTGCAGCCATACGTCAGTTAAAAAGTAAATGGCTGTTAAAAAATAAAAGAGAGCCCAAATGGCCTCAGAATGCCTCTGTGGGGTGAGGAGGGTCTCCTCCTTCCCTCCTCAAGACATTTCCCTGTATCACAGTAACACAGGAGGAGTTCCCTCTCCCTGTTTTTCTGCTCCATGTGCACAGAATATTCCATGTGAAGCAGAAAAAAGCCCTCCCTGCTATTTTGACATGGGGAAGTGGCTTGAGGGGAGGAGCCCCTTCTCCCCAGTGGAGGCATTCTGAGCCATTTAGGATCTCCTTTATTTTTAATAGCTATTCTCTAAAGCTGCTGTGGAGCTTCAGGGAACTCAAGTTGGTTTTGGGGAACCCAGACCCAACTCTGTGAAAACCTGCATGTCTAGCTTGGCCCTAGGTTTACTGGTTGAGTATTTGAATGCAAAAGAGAAAGTATCTTTGTAAATATGCTTAAGATTGGTCTTAAAACACTAATTTCCACTCCATTGTATTACAGGATTGCCTGACTAGAAACTTCAATCGTTTGCTTACTGTTGAAGATTTCAAATGTTTTCTACTTGGTGACATAGCCAAAGTCTAATTATCATCTACGTCTTTTGTCCTGTATTTGCATGTTTATATTGCTCTGTGATAAGCTTGTTGCTTGGGAAAATCAGAAAGAGATGAGAAAATGATTTCCACATTATTGAAAATGAAGTATTTTATTTGTTAAAATATTGGTGGGCTAGCTAAGGCAAAATATACACTCCCAAAGAAGCAGAATATCCATGAATGAATAGTAGTTCAAACAGCCATTTCCTCATTGCAAGATGATGAGTTTCAGATTACACAAGACTGCTTATCTGGCAAGTTTAAAAAACATTCTTTTCTGTTGGCTTGTAATTTCAAAATATGTGGAAACACTCATAGGATCAAAATGCACATAGGTACACCATATTAATCCTTATCAAAATCTAAATGGATAGCCAGACAACTTGGGAACAAAAATGTTAGTATCTCTCCTCTGTTAAATGTGAAGTAGAATGAATGGAAGTATTTATTATGGCAAAGCAGGTTCAGAAGAACTACATTGCTCAGAGACTCTAGGAACTTAATTGATAACGAATGGGACTTAGGGCCAAGCTACAAGTGACAAATGACACTTGAACAGCAAGTGGATTGAGTGGAGTGCAAGTGAACAGGGAGAAATAAACTTGCCGTTCAAGTGTCATTCGTCACTTGTAGCTTCGCCCTGAGCTTAGCAAATAACTTAGGACTGTGTGGGTTCAAGCCTTGAAAACTTCTTCAGGCTAAGATGGGAATGGGGGTTTGCAACATGGGTCCCAGTCAGTGGTAAGTAGTATGAAACATGGATTCACAAGACCTAAATATTGAATGTTTTTTGCTATTGCTCAAATAACAGATCCATACCTACTGTACTTCTGGCTATAGATTTCATGTTCCTTAAATCCTCCTGACACAGAGTCCATTATGACTTCCTCCTCTAGTTATACCCATAGCATCAGAGCACAAACAAACATTACATAGGGCCTTGTTGGGTATGACAAGTGAACACCTGACAATAACTGACAGGAATATTTTCCAGTCAGCAGAGTTAATGTACACAGCTCTTGCCTCTAAAATTGTATTGATAAAATTAATCTCCACAATGTTTAATTTACATTAAGCAAACAAATGGGTCATTGATCTGAGAGAGGTTTTAATTCTATTTAAGCAGTGGCTCCTGTTCTTCTGCACTGCGGGCACAAAGGCAAAGTTTTTGTTTATGCTTGCTAACATTCTGGCAGCACTACAGACTGGGGGAATAGAGGTAAGTGATATACTATCCCGAGATAATGGACATTGCTTCTGCTGCTGCAGAAAAAAAAATGGAGCAAACATTTTCTTTCACCTTTGTGACCACAAAAGGCACTGCAGACTAGTGGGAAGAACAGACAAATATGCTCTCTCTCTCTCTCAATTATAGTTGCCTTATTGAGACTCAAGATAGATTACACAGTGTGAGATTAGTATATTCAATATCAAGAACATTCCATAAACATAGGGTAAATAGATACAAGTTCACAAAGACATAGCATTAGCAAGAATCCAAGACAACATAGTAGTGAAGTCTATGGTTCCTTGGGTGCTAATGCTCCTTAGGTGCTATTTGACAGGTGCTAATTGGTATATGAGTCAACCTTTTCATGAATAAAGCAGGGAATGTTGGGGTTTGTTTATAAACAAAGATGGAAGGCATGGATAAGAGGAGCCAAACCCTGTTCCCTTCATACCTTCTTGTTCTCAATTTCTGTCAGCATTCACCCCCTCCCCCAAACATGCCTGAAAAGAGAAGTCAACCAAGCACTGGGGCACAGTAAGCATGGCGCAGAAGAGGGCTAAATTCCCTCAGCTGCAGTTATCACTCTGCATTCCCCCTTAATGCACAAATGGGTATACCTACAATGATCCTACCCAAGCAAAATCTCATACGGCCTTGTCACAGAGCAGGAAGAAAGATGAGTTAGTGACTTTACAAGCAATCTCATGCCCTCATTGATTACATAGTTTGGCTCCTGCTCCTGCCAGATTCCATGGGTTGCCAGATGCCTCCCTGTACCTGCTATACAAGTATGGATTTTAATTGCCTAGGAAACAGGAGCACTATCTATATTTTGAAACCCAAGGAAATGAGAATGGAATTAAATAATTAAAACAAATAGTTTTAAAAATGTATTTGTAGTAGTGTAGTTCGAGTGTTGGCCTAGAATCTTGGAGACTTGCAATGAAATGTCTACTTAGCTATGAAGCTCACTGGCTGACCTAAGTGGACCAGTGTTCCTCTCTGTCTAACAGAGGGAGCAAGAATGATTTGTAACTACTAATGTAATGTAAGTACAGTCAGAACAGTTTTCCTAAAAATTTCCACAACTGATCTGTCCACTGCCTCAATAAGAACTTTTGTCTCATCCATGTAGCACCTCCCCATTTACTAAGGTACTTGTAAAATATATTCATTTGCTTTCCTAATATCCTAATCCAGCCTTCAGGCAAATGCTTGACTAAGACAAATACTTTTCTCCTTTGTCATGTAATTTCTCATTATTCCATATCATTAAAAAATACACCACCCTCATCCTTCAGGAACATATTTTGTCCAAATAACAGAATTAGCTTAATAAACTCTTCCCATCTGAAAACCTACTGCAGCATAGAAAGAGCCAGGAAACTATTTGACAACTCTGCAGTATTTTCTTCTGCCAGATTCAGCGGAAGCAATTTGAAAATGCAGCTTGGGAAGATGCTGCCTGAATGCACATCTGAGTGGTTTGAGAACATCAAAACTCAGGAGTATTTTGGTAAGTTTATTTCTGGGAAAGTGCATTTTGAACTTGTCTGTAGGTACAACATACATAAATTAATAAATATTGATACATTAGAAACAAAATTCCAAATGTAGAGTGTTTTTCTGTTCTCTTGATCCCTCTTTCTTGCCCTTGACAAAGGATATATGGTTCCAAAACCATTTTCTTCATATGCCTACTTTCTCATTTCTAAAAACAGCGGTTTTTAAAAAAGCTGTTAAGTCCATTGAAATTGTAAACATGAAATCTGGTTGGGAATCTTTGTTGCTCAAACTCTTTGGGGTGTCTCTTGCTCTTCTTAGATGCAGAGGAGTTAGCCGTGTTAGTCTGTGGTAGCAAAATCAAAAAGAGTCCAGAAAGCTTATGCTACAATAAAATTGGTTAGTCTTAAAGGTGCTACTGGACTCTTTGATCTTGCTCTTCTTATTATTCTTTCTGTTTCCCACATATGAACAATCATCTGTCACAGAGGTGATTCTAATGACACTTGGGATGGCTCAGTAAAAGGACAAAGCTGTTCAATTTTACCAGTTACCAGAAATATATGCCCAAGGTTCTAGACTGTGAATGTTCTTTGTGAATAATGGAGCTCTCTTGACAGAAACGGAAATGCAATTAGGCGGAAGAACAGGGGCTAAATTTTGGTTACATCCCAACTATGAAAAGTCTTACTTCAGAAACATTCCCTGAAAATGGGATACCAGCTCTCCAAAACCAAACCTACTACTTCACAACTAAACATATGTATGACACCAGATGGGCATACGCACACACACACAATGAGAATAAATAGGATTGTCAATGTGCAGTATCCCTTCTGGAGCCAAACTGGAAGTGCTATCATCACATCGGGGGGGGGGGGGTGATGCTCTATGGCTGTATGGTTAACCATAGAATTTTTGGCAAATCCTAGAGCATTACCCCTGAAAAGATTCTGTCACTTCTGGTTTAGCACCAGAAGTGACGTTGTGTGCCAGCATGACACTGGCGTGCCCCCACATTTTACACTCCTCTGTCCTATAAAGCATTGGTGAGTGTGGGGGGAGGAATGCTCAGGAGGCCTCCTGTTATAGTGGGAGACTTGGCACCCCTAGCAACAAAAGTTACATCCAGCCCATTTAGGGGGCAGTATGAACATTCTGACCCGCATTGGCTGCATACTGAAAAGTATGCCTCTGCATGCTATTCCTTACTGTCTTCTGCCAGCAGCTGAAGACTTTTCTGATTTGTTTGGCCTTGCCTAACTGACACGTATTCCTGTTTATATATTTTGATTGATTGTTTTAATTTTTTTTATATATGTGTGGTTATAAAGCTGGTTCTATTGTTTGTTGCTTTGGGGGCCCTACATTTGGTGGAAAGGCACCATAAATGAAATACACATACATTTATTACTGGGTTAACCATTTTTGGTTTGTATCATGGCCAGTCCACTTTGTGCTTATATTATGGATAATATGTGACATGGTCAGATTGCACACATATGTAATCCATACACACAGAACAGAATGCTCCGGCCTGCCTGGTCATTTAACTAATCTACAGAACTGTGGGATCTGAACTAGAGATGGGCATGAACCAGAATAGGAATTAAAAGGATTAAGAACCAGGGCAGTTCGTGGAAGCTCGTTTCCAGGAACATCCACGAACTTGCACTGGTTTGTGGTTTGTGTTGAACCCCAATGCCCCCTTTCCCTGCCACTGCAAAGCGGCAAGGAAAGGGGCATTTAAACCCCCAGATCAGCTGCTTGTCGGGGATTTCCCTGACAAGCAGCTGATCATTTAAACAGCAAGCCCAGGAGTTCCCCAGCCAGCCAAGCCCCACCTGCTGTTTAAATGACCACTTCTCTACTGCTTAGAGCAGCAGGGAAATGGCCATTTAAAGAGTGGGTGAGGCTTGGCTGGCTGGCAACTCCCAGCTGGCCAGCCAAGCCCCACACATAGCTTAAATGGCCCTATCCCCACAGCTCAAAGCAGTGGGAAAATGACCATTTAAAGAGCGGGTGAGGCTTGGCTGGCTGGTCAGGAGTTAATCCTGTATGAATCCAAAAGAGGGGAGGGAGGTCTCCAATGTACAAGGCACAAAAACACACAAACCAAGGAGACCAAAAACTTGTATCAAAAATATGTGATATTTATGTTACGCTAATTAGCTCATCAGACAAAATGTGCACTATCCATACAGCATGTCATTCAATATACAGATATAAATCCACCAAGCAACTTGTTTGTGGAGGTAAAGTCCAGGTAATGTCCTTTCTTCCTCTCTTTGCTATTGCAGGCAAGGAACCATCCTAATTAAAGGACACTTAAAGGCAGTCCACAATGTACCCAATAACCGAGCCGCTCCCAAGGGAACTCCCGGCAAGAAGTTGGCAACGGGTGCGCCAGCCTTGATAGTGCCCCGTTTTGCTGTGTCTTGCTTCTTCACCAGACTTCCATAATTTACCTGAGAAATATAATATCTACATAATTTATGAATATCATAAAGGCATGGTGGAGGTGTAATAAACATTCTAAGAATATAATGAATGTCTAAAAGTTATATAAATAAATCCTTCTCACATTTAAGTTCCTAATAAATGTGCAAAATAAATGTCTGATAATTATACAATTACCTTCAAATAAATCCTGCTCACATTCCAGTTCCTAATAGTTATCATTTGCAAAAGTTAAGAATTATAAAATTCATAATACCACTCAAATGTCTTCACGAGCACAAGCACATTGTATCCAAATCACTTACAAAAGATTTTCTCTTCAATATCAAAATCCATACATTGAAGTCATTTTCCTTATTCTGGTGTGCTGCTTAATCATTCCAGGCTTAAATAAAGGACATTAGTCCATTACAGGATGCCATCCCACCTCCAATGACGTTCCATACAATTTAAAGAGACCGCAATCTAATTCAAAAAAGGAGTGAAATCCATTTCCTGATTTAAGCCCCTCGGGGCTAAGCTTTTAAGGCCGATTCCAGACGGCCAGAAATAGCGTTTTTTCCGTGGGAATAATCGCTTACCAGCCACGCGTGTATTTTCACCTCCATCCGCTTTGTCTTGTCTCCATCCGCTTTGTGCCGTGCCGTCCCGCTTCCGGATGTTCGCACGGCCAACTGAGGGACCCGGGATTGGTTCTTCCTCCCCACCACAACTGACGTCGGGAGGTTGTTTTTGGTCTTTTTTCTTGTTTTGCGCAAATGCGCAAATGTGCATGTGTGCGAAAACGCGGCGTCGACGATGCTCTCGATGATTGGTCGGGAGCGTTTTGTGAGGTACATTGGTTGACGATGTGGCCCCTCTCAGCCATCTGCCTCAAGATATTTTGGAAGTAGTCCAGGTTCCTATGGGTGCTTCGGAGAGCTTCCTGTATCTTCTCCTCCCCCCAGAAGTGTAGCAGATCCATTATCTCTCTATGCCGCCAGGACGCCCCCCACTTCCCAGCCACTTTCCCTCCGCCGGCCATGCTGCTCCTGACAAGCAGATATTGCACGAGCACAAGCGTGTGTGCCTGTGCCTGCGTGCTGTGATTACTCAGCAACCGAGATTGCCCCCCCCAAAACGCCCCTGCAATCGGCGCACAAGTCTGCAGGGCAAAGATCAGTGATACTTCTCAGGGTTGGATTCTCTGAGGGTGACAAAATGGCAGCCGATAGTAAAGCCTCAAGTGCGCATTTCAGGAGGGCCACACCAATGCAATTGCCCACATGCGGAAAATGGATCAAAAAAAACCTTGGCCACGCGTCCTGATGCTGATTATGCATCTGTGCGCATTTGCGCAGTTCTATGTTCGCAGACGCGCGAGTGCGCAAATGGTGCCTGTTTTTTGTTTTTTTTAAAAAAATGGCGATATTGTGGCCGGCCACCCGGCAAAGGTCTGGAAAGGGGAGTGCCTCTCCACCACGATGAATCGTCATGAAGTGGCCAAACCCGCCATACCATGTTCACACCGTCCGCTTTTATAGCGCGACCGAGCGCCATGGACCGCAGGTAAGCCGGGACGGGAAATTGCGGGTTTTTACGAGTGCTGTCGCTTGAAAAGCGAAAGCACTCGCTTTATTTGTGCCCATCTGGAATCGGCCTAAGTCTAAATATCCTTTCGGTTTCCAATCGCATGTACTCCACATTTGGGATCTATTACTTGGAGGACGGAAAACTTCAAATCACATTCATTGTGACAGAGTTGGGTGAAATGGTGTGTGAGTGGTGCTTCACTCACATGATTTCTAATTTTGGATAGGTGTGTTGATATCTAAGTGTCAAAAGCCAGTGTGCAGAGGCTTTAGATCAGAACGATCAGTATGACAGGTAGACACATCAGGTGACATAGAGTCAGATGGTTAACTTAAGAGTCAGGAGACCATGAAGTGAATGACTCAGCTAAACTCATGCATGTATCTGATTGGGTGTCTACATGTATATATAGCTACTATGTACAGTATGGTTGGGGCTTCTTGCAAGTCCAGGTGTAGGCGAAGCACTTTGTCTCTCTGGACTGTAAACTTGTATATATTGCTCTATATCCACCTATAAATAAATTGTATTATACACCTTTACTAAACAAACAAGGTGTGGACTCTTTGTGGATCCTCCTTAAGCTGGTGCAGTCACGCTGAATACACACTATTCAACAGGGTTATGGGCCCAGATAGACTGCGCCAAGCTGAGAAGGCTCTACTGAAGTAGAGACGCAGCAGAGTCGGTGGTGGATGTTGGCACCTGACGGCCGCAGTCCCTCGGAGGAGGAATTATTGGCGGTGGAAAGTGTCAGTGACCAGGAGGAGGAGGAGGCAAACGAGCTCCCTCAGACCGGTGCAGAAGCAAGTATGGCACAGAGTACGGTCGTGTTGGTGGAGAAGCTGACCTCCGTGAACTACTCCATTTGGTCGTTGCGTATGGAGCATTTTCTAAAGAGAGAGGGGCTGTGGAAAAGTGTCAGCAACCCCCCAGCAGCCCCCAATGATGTGGAAAAGGTTGCAGATGAGCGTGCTTTAGCTCATATCGTGCTGGCTGTGGGGGATGATCAATTGCTTCACATCAGGGACTCAGCTACCAGTTCAAAGGCCTGGGAAGATTTGAAGCTGATCCATGCCAGAACATCTGCAGGGTCATTAATTATGCTGATACGTCGCCTCTACAGACTTGCTCTCAAGCCGGGGGAGAGCATGCAGAAGCATATAAACAGTCTGACAGAATGTTTCCAGCAACTGGCTGCTCATGGAAAGCCCACGGAAGACTCTGATAGGACATACATTCTGTTATCAAGTGTGCCTGATGTATATTTTCCTCTTATTGCAAGCCTTGAGAGCCTGGAGCCAGATAAACTCACTTATTCCTATGTTATGTCTCGTCTTCTTGAGGAAGAGGCTCGTGTTTCAACATACGGAGGCTGGCATTCAAGGACGGAGCAACGAGCAGACGGAGGGGCCCATGAAGGGGTTTCAGCCACTGACGGCGGAGGAGTTGCTAGCAAGCAGAGGGAGGTCACCCAGTTGTCAGCAGCAGCTGTGAGAAGATGTTACAGTTGCGGCTCCACTTCTCACCTTCGTCGTTTTTGCCCAGACAGGAGAAGAAAACAACAGAAGCAGAAGCAAGGACGTGTACAGGAGCCTCGAATTCCGGATGAACATGCGAGGCTGGTCACTGCATCTACTGCAAATACGTGTTCCCAATGACTATTGGATAGTGGCGCCACCGAATCCTTCTCCCGATCTGAGGAGGTGCTGTATAATTTACAACAAAGCAACCTGCAGTCTGTGTTGTTGGCAGATGGGAGAGAATCTTCAGTGACTGCTATGGGAACTTTGCGGTTTACAGCTCTGGAGGAGGACTTTGCACCTGTGTATTGTGTTCCCTCTTTGGACCATAATCTGTTATCAGTAAGTAGGTTGACCCAAAAGGGGTTTGAGGTCCGGTTTATAGGGGACAAATGTTCTATAAGCAGGGCTGGCAAGGTTCTAGTGAATGGGGAGCTGAAAAACAATGTTTATATTGTAGAAAATAGGCAGGCAAAGGCTGACATGGTTACTAACAAATGTAGTCATGACAATTGTGTGCATTTATTGCACAGGCGCTTAGGGCACGCTAGTTTTGGGGTTATAAACAAAACTCTAACACTCCTGAAGGGAGAAAAGGTGTCAAGCTGCTCAGAGTTCCTAGACTGCACTGTTTGCAAAGCAGTCAAAACAAAGGCATTCCCTGTAGCTAAGAAAAGTGGCCGAGTGTCTACAAAGCCACTTGAATTAATTCACATGGATCTGATTGGTCCATTCCCCAAGAGCCATTCTCAAAATTGTTATGCCCTGGTCCTAACGGATGATTTTAGCCGGTACTCATGGCTGTACGTTATGAAACACAAGTCTCAAACTTTTGATTTGTTTAAGGTTTGGGCAAAAAGGGTACAAAAACAGTTGGGGCTGGACATAAAGGCCATCCAGTCTGACCAAGGTGCTCCTGAATTCTGAGCTTTACAGGACGAATCATACCACCTATATACATCAAGCCACATGTGCACACGACAACATACACCACAAAAGGTGTAGCAAAAGTTGAAAAATGCTGTGTGTATAATTGTTTGCCTGTTTCTGGGTGCCTTAAAGTATTCGTGTTTATAGACAAGGGACACACATTGCAGTGGCCACAGGGAAAATGCCCAGTCGGTGCAACCCTAGGGGGACAATTCTCTTGAAAGTCCGAATGTACTAATATGTCCTTCACACTCTTAGTTTTTCTATACCCAATAGTGGGAGGATTTTCACAGCCTGATATACTGCTGACCACATGCCAATTACGTTTAATTATACTGGAGATGCGGGAGGCTAAAGGGGAATACTCAATGGACCACTTGATATTTTCTCGTGTCTCCCTAATTTGGGGGGCCAAAAGGGAACTTTTGACACCCTTCCTGACCGTATCCTAGCTTGTTCAGCTACACTAGACAGGTATCCCCTCTGGATGAAAGTTTGTCCCATTCTCCCCATTTCTCTGTCCCAATCCCTAACGTTGGTAGAATTACGTTTTACCCACAGAAACTGTCCGTACGGGATATTGCATTTTATCTGGTTTAAATGAAATGATGTAAAATAAAGATATGATCACCTATCTGTTGCCTTTCTGAAGGGTCTCACAGCGAAATTATTCTGTGATTACTTATAAATGACCACATCCAGAAAGCTAATGCACTGATAGTATATTTATTTATTTAATTACATTTTTAGACCGCCCTCCCCGTCAGACGGGCTCAGGGCGGTTTGACAACAAATTAAAAACAGTAAAAACATTATAAAAACATTAAAACATCGTATAAAAAACCATTAACATTGGCAGGTGTAGAATATTAAATATTAAAATGCAGCATTGTATCTGCCACGTCAACCTGATGTTGGTGGTTTGTGGAAGCTCGTTTCCAGGAACATCCACAAACTTGCACTGGTTTGTGGTTCATGTTGAACCCCAATGCCCCTTTCCCTGCCACTGCAACAAGCAGCTGATCATTTAAACAGCAAGCCCAGGAGTTCCCCAGCCAGCCAAGCCCCAACTGCTGTTTAAATGACCATTTCCCCACTGCTTAGAGCTCTAAGCAGCTCTAAGCAGCTCTAAGCAGCTGGGAAATGGTCGTTTAAACAGCGGGCTGGCCAGCTGGGAACCCTGCAGGCTAAGTGCAGCTTGAAGGGGTGAAATGCCCTTCTCCCTGATGTTGCACAAACACAGGGAGAGGGGCAATTCACCCCCAACTCAGCTGCTTGTCAGGAGTTTCCCTGACAAACGGCTGAGTGCAGCCTGCAGAGGTGAAATGCTCTTCTCCCTGACACTGCAGAGCAGCAGGGAGAGGGGCATTTCACCCCTGCAGGCTGCACCCTGCAGGCTGGAGCAATTTCCCCTCCCCTACCCATTTAAACTTCGGGTGGTACTTGGCTGGCCCTCTGGGAACTCCTGGCTGGCCAGCCAAGCCCCACTCTTTAAATGGCCATTTCCCCACAGCTCGGAGCTGCAGGGAAATGCCTGTTTAAAGAGCAAGTGAAGCTTGGCTGGCCAGCCAGTAGTTCCCAGTGGGCCAGCCAAGCCCCACCTGCTCTTTAAATGGCCATTTCCCCACTAGTGCAGCAGGGAAATGGCCATTTAAAGAGCGGGTGAGGCTTGGCTGGCCGGCTCGGTACTCCTGGCAGGCCAGCCAAGCTGGGTTGTTTAAATGATCAACTGCTTGTCAGAGTTCTCCCGAGAAGCAGCTGATCTGGGGGTTTAAATGCCCCTTTCCCTGCCACTGCAAGGTGGCAGGGAAAGGGGCATTTAAACCCCAGGAACCAGGAACTGGGTCGCGAACTTGCCCCAGTTCGTTAAAGTTCGTGGTTCCTGGTTCCTGAAAAGCCATGAACCACAAACCAAGCGGTTCATTTTTTTTCAGGGTTCTTGCTCACCTCTAATCTGACCAAGGTCTGGTAGTTTGTCTGGCTGGTTTAGGATCACAAGTACGAAAATGACTTTTCTTAGCTAATTTATTTAAAATATTTATGTCCCTTTCTTCATGGCAACATATACCAATACATAATATGTAATGCAATGAAACCACAAATTCAATACCAAGTAAGCAAAGCCAGGTAGGGTTTCATTCATATGGCATTTTATTCATAACACGTTTTTCTTTTTTCTATCAGAGCCTTTGTTGGGTTAACTGTTGGCAAGTAACCCAAAAGTTCTTGATTAGCATTTTACCAATATTTTTATTTATTTAGTAGATGTATATCTCATCATTGATCAAAAGAGCTATGGGGGCATACATGGTTCTTTCCTCTCTCTCCTCTTTACCCCCCCCCCCCCACCAAAAACCCTGTGTTATAGGTTACGGTGAGAGAGAAGCCCTGTACACATGATTACTCACTCTGCTGAGTGAATTTGCATCAGGGGTGGGAGCGGGAGCAGGCAAAAGTATACTGGTCTTACTCCATTCCCCCGTGTGATTGCTAGTTCATGAGCATGGTACCTATGCAAAAAAAAAAAAAAAAGCTTGCATGCATAAGCTTGCTCCCCATGATTGGCAATGTTCAGTGTCCCGAGTTACAGATAGGGAGCTCATGCGTGGACACCGCCTCCATGCCATGTTCATGAGCCACTGATCATATGGAGGAGGTGGTGGGGCCAGTGCACTCAAAACCACTCTGCATTTCCAGATGTTCCATCAATAAGTGGAGAAGTTGTGTGCACAGGGTTAGAATGACTGCACCTTTTTATTTTTTAATTATTCTTATTATTTAATGTATTGTCAAAGGCTTTCACGGCTGGAGAACAATGGTTGTTGTGGGTTTTCCGGGCTGTATTGCCGTGGTCTTGGCATTGTAGTTCCTGATGTTTCGCCAGCAGCTGTGGCTGGCATCTTCAGAGGTGTAGCACCAAAAGACAGAGATCTCTCAGTGTCACAGTGTGGAAAAGATGTTGGCAGGTCATTTATATCTACTCAGGAGAGGTGGGGTTGAGCTGAGTCATCCTGTAAGAGTTTCCCAGGGTGTGGAATGCTAATGGCGGGAGGCTTCATTGTATCCTGAGGAGGTTCTTTTGCATATGGATAGGTGCTTGCTGTGCTAATCTTCTCTGCAGGGCTATTGTTGGGTATAGAGTGTTTTGTTAGCCTGGTGTTTTTTAGAACTGGAAACCATGCTTTTTTCATTCTTAAGGTTTCTTCTTTCCTGTTGAAGTTTTGCTTATGCGTGTGAATTTCAATGGCTTCCCTGTGCAGTCTGACAAAGTAGTTGGAAGTGTTGTCCAGTATTTTGGTGTCCTGGAATAAGATACTGTGCCCTGTTTGAGTTAGGCTATGTTCAGCCACTGCTGATTTTTCTGGTTGTCCAAGTCTGCAGTGTCTTTCATGTTCTTTTATTCTTGTCTGGATGCTACGCTTTGTGGTCCCGATGTAAACTTGTCCACAGCTGCAGGGTATACGGTATACTCCTGCAGAGGTGAGGGGGTCTCTACTGTCTTTTGCTGATCGTAGCATCTGTTGTATTTTTCGGGTGGGTCTGAATACTGCTTGAAGGTTATGCTTTTTCATAAGCTTTCCCATCTGATCAGTAATTCCTTTGATATATGGCAAAAACACTTTTCCTGTAGGAGACTGTTTTTCCTTGGTAGTTTGATTCATCCTGGGTTTGATTGCTCTTCAGATTTCATTTCTGGAGTAGCCATTTGCCTGAAGTGCGTGGTTTAGATGATTAATTTCCTCATTGAGAAAGTGCGGCTCACATATCCGTCTTGCGCGATCGACTAATGTTTTCATTATGCCTCTTTTCTGTCGGGGGTGGTGATTGGAGTTTTTGTGTAAGTACCGATCAGTGTGAGGAAAACCAACAGGAAACCGACTCACACTGATCGGTACTTACACAAAAACTCCAATCACCACCCCCGACAGAAAAGATCAATTCCCCTGGAGAAAATGGCTGCTTTGGAAGGTGGACTTTATGGCATTATACCCTACTGAGGTCCCTTCCCTCTCCAAACCCTGCCCTCCCCAAGCTCTCTCCTCCCACCCCCAAATCTCCACTTATTTTCCAATCCAGAACTAGCAACCATAACTTAAAATCTGTAACTTATCTATCATAAGACAAATTTAGTTGTCTGATGGGCTTCCTCAATAATTTCCTTATCATATTCTAAAAGCATATTTCACGACTTTCATTTATTCCTGCAAGCCCCATAAGCAGAACACATTCTTTTTTTATTCAAAGTGGTCATTCTGTTAGGTTAGGTTCTCTCACACAGCAAGTTGTGCTTTTTTTTTTTTTTAACAAACAGCTTTTCTGAGGTGCTAAATGGAGGAAGGGAAGGTCATGGACTCATGAAGCATTAAAGCCGTTACTCTTGAATTGCTCTCTAGCTGCTTGAAATATTTGGAGAAATTGGACTGTGAACTTGCCACATGATGTAGAGAGGAAAGAGTATAACAAACTGTCAGCCCTGAAGCACCTTCTTCTATAAAGGAAATGAACAATCAAGATTCTCAATTAATACAGTTAAATAGCAATATAAGTTAAAACACAATCCACCCATTGATAACTATTCTCTCACAAGTTCCTCTGCAAAGAAAGTCTAAGGTGTATTTTTCTTCTTACCATTTACAGAATTGTGTGTATGACTTAGAAGAGGGTTCTAGATCCGTCAGTTCAGATGGTCTACTTCTTTAACATAGGAAAAACCTTTTTCTTAGTGAGAAACCATCCCAACATCTGATCCCTTTTGCTATAGCTTAATAGGCTAGATTTCAGGAAAGCTGCAGTTTTCTAGCGTTCTTCCACATGGTTGGTTTTTTTCATATGGACAGCATTGTGTGGTACCCCCTTGCTGCTGTGGCTTCCACATGGCTGGTGTCCCCAACAGATTTAGGGCTGCCTGACAATCAGCAGGAGGGTTGGCAGTGGGTACTCTGATAAAACCAGAGAGTTTGTAGTGATTCCTACGGCTACTCTATGTCACTTTCAGGTTTTCCCTCAGAGTGGCTGTGGGAAGAGAGGGCTGCCAGCAAGAGACCTCTTGCCATAGTGATGGGTCTGAAAGCCCTACACAGATTCCTTGCTCCAGCTCCCCAGCAGAAGCCATCTCTCCTCACTTGGGCCACTGGGACGTTTCATTTTTTTTTTAAAAAGCACAGAATATCATTATTATGATATAATATGTATAACAGGCTCTCTGAATTCTCAACTTTCATTTTTTAAAAAAATGTCTAGTCCCTTTTGCAGAAATATGCCTTTCCACTTATATCTCTGTAATGCAAGGGGCTAGAGTTTTACTTTTTTAAAAAAATGAAAACTGGGAATTAAGAGAAAGTGGTATACATATTGTTGTAATGTTGTAATATCAATATAACAATATTCAACTACTGTTTCTTAAAAATAAAAACCCTTCATGGTGAGGGGAAAAAATGGCCACTGAGCAAACGGCATAAAAGAAAATCCAGAGTTTCCCACCCTCATAGCAGCCATCCAGATTTTACTACAATTTCCCCTAAAACTTCACAGTAAAGGAGGTTTTGGAAAGTTCAGAGAAAATCTTGGAACATTCCAGGAAGTGCACAAATACATTATGATGCTGTGGGTAGCAGAAAAAAGCTGCTTCTCAAAAACATTGAACCCAGAACATTGAACTTGTTTGGAAATGCCCACAGAGGCAATTTTCTTTATGTCTCTTGTTGCTGCTGCAAATGTAGAAACATTCACAATGGCATTGAGGCATTCACATGGAAGATTCCCCTAAACTTCCTTTGCCTCAGCCCTCCTATGCTGGTTATTTTGCCCTGTCACCAGAAGGTTTTTCCACAAGCTGTTCCTTTTTAAAGATCAGTAATAGCTACACAGCAAAAAGTAGGGCCAAACTACACAACATGATTGTAATAGATTTTAACATCTGAAGTATTAAAATTCAAATAAAATACCATTTTTCTGGGGCCATTTTGGCTCAGGAAAGCAGCAATCCTGCTACCCAAAGGGGAAGATCTCCTTGTGAGTTGTGGGGAATTAGCAGCAAGGAGGATGCAGCGAGAGGGGATAATTGAGGGATCTCCACCTATGTATACAAGGATTGTCCCGGCTAGAGAACTCCTTTCAATGACAGACAGATGTTTCAACAAAAAAGGGAATTTTTATTGAAAATAACAAAAATCAGTGGCACACAACACATAACACACATTCAAGGCTAACTAGGAAAGTGAATAAAGGTTGGGGGATAGTTACCATCCAGATGTCTGAGAGAGAGGAGGAGCATTGACCGGTTGGCATTTCAAGGCAGAAGGGCTTGAACAGAGTTTGAAGGTGGCATGTACATAGTTTGGGGCTGAAGGGCAGTCTACTTTATTCCATGGATTCTATCTTGGGTGGAACCTTTGTCTCTGGGGTAGAAGATTGCATCTTCTACCCTAGAAACAAAGGTTTGTGTCAGGCCTGCTATCCACAGTACTGCCATATTGTTTGATGTGATGTCTTTAACTGCTGTATTTTCCAGTGTTGTTTGTCTGCAGGTTCACAGAGACAGCTGTGTTCCCAGGAGGGCCTTATCTAACACGGCTAGCCACAGACCGTGGAGGAGTTACTTTCGCATTCCCAAACCTCTGCTTTAGTTAGATATATGGGGGGGGGATAGAAAGGAGGGTTTGATATATTGCAACATGTAACTAACACGTCATTCTCAACAAAGCTTTGTGTTCAGCCAGAAGCTTTCTTGCCTTTGGATTATCTATGGACACCTGTACTTTGAATATAATCTTTCAATAAAGAACCTTTGACTCAAGAGGCCTTGGATTTCTTGCAGCAAGGGGTGGGAGATGAAATCAGAGTAACTTGAACTCCATAGACTGACATGGTGGTTGGTCCCTGGGTAGGACAAAGGATTGCCATTGTTTCCAGGGCAAGACAAAGAGCTGGTGAATTGTTCCCAAAGTAGGATAATGAGTTGGTAAACCATCTTCAGGGTGTAACAAAGAAATAGAAAGGTTTGATTAAATCCACAAGGTGGATGGGTGAGGTTATCAGTTCTCTGAACTGCTTATAATAATAATAATAATAATAATAATAATAATAATAATAATAATAATAATAATAATATAACAACATTCAATTTATTTACTGGCCATCAGGATGACTTAACATCCACTCAGAGAGGGTGAGAGGTCCTGTGCTCTTAGCTAGACATGGGCATGGAACAAATAAAAATTCACACCATGAACCATGGAACTGGACCAGCTATGAACCAGTTCATGGTTCTTGGTTTGTGGGGTTTAAATGCCCCTTTCTCACCTTAACAGTGGCAGGGGAAGGGGCATTTAACAGTTTAAAGGGGCCTTTCCTGCCTTGCAAGCAGCAGGTCCCTTTAAACTGCCCAAACCCCAGCCCCCCTATCTGCTATCCCCCCAGCCCCAGCCCCAGCCCCAGCCCCAGCCCCAGCCCCAGCCCCAGCCCCAGCCCCAGCAGCCATTTGAGGAGCAGGGAAGCCAAAAAAAAGCTTCACTGCCCCACAAATGGCCACCGGAGCAGCCATTTGAAGGGCAGGAAGGCCATTTTCAGCCTCTTCTGTCGCCCTGCAGGCCCCCAGGGTGGTGGAAGAGGCCAAAAACGACCTTCCTGCCACTCCTGGGAGGAGAGGAAGGATGCTGTACTGCAGGATAAGGTAAGTGTGGGGCTAGGGAAATGGCCATTTAAATTACCCTGTAAATACGACCCAACGAACCAGCATGGAAAGGAGCTTCCACGAACCCTGGTTCGTGAACCCCGAACCGGCCTGTTTCATGGGGGTTTTTGGGTCATATTTAGGTTCATGCCCATTTCTGCTCTTAACCTCTACACCAAACTGGCTCTCCATAGCATTTCTCTGATCCGCCAAAATAGTACTCTCTCAAAAAACGAGATAAGGTTAGTCTGTCATGACTTGTTCTCAAGGAACCTGTGCTTGCTCTTAGTAATCACAGCTGTCTTTTTTAAACGCTCAAGGACTGACTCATGATTTGTTCCAAGACATTTCTGGGCATGGATGTCAAGCTGACGGGTCAATAGTTGCCTGGATCCTCCTTTCCCCCCTTCTTGAGATTGGAGACAACTTTTATGAGCCGCCAATTTTCTCGCACCTCACCAGTTTTCCAAGAATTCTCAAAGATGATAAATGGAGGCTCCACAATTACATCACAGCAAGTTCCTTTAGTAACTTAGGGTGCAATTCATCTGGCCCAGAGAAGCTAGGTGTTTATGTACCACCTCTATGACTTTCCTAGGCTGTAATTCTCTTCCTTCGTCATGTGTTCTCTTTTTGCCAGGGTGAGCACAGTTCCCCTTGCAAGTGAAGACCAAGACAAAATAAGAATTGAGCAATTCTGACCTCTTTTTATTACCTGTTAAAATCTCACATTATTTTCTCTCTCTCCCCTAGGAGTCTCAGGATGGTGGTAGTGTGGGCTTGCTGCTTTAGATTTGTTAATGACTATGACTCCGCCCTCCCCTCAAGTGTCTGGAATCTCAGACTCCTGGGGCTTACATTAGAAGAAGCTCTTCATTCTCATTCCACATTGGGCCACCTTGCCATACTTAATCATTTTTAGACAAAGGACAAACTATTCTGAGCTGAGCCAACTGTTTGTCACAGAAGTTCAGAATCATTTACAACTACCTCGCAGGTGAGATTATCATTTTAATAATTTCCTGATTGGTCATGTTAGCCTCTAACATCAAAGATAGGGCTTTGCATGAGAGTAGCTAAATTAGCTAGTCAGTTTTACAGAGGAGGCTGCCTTAGGTCAGATTCCATTACCCATAAATAGCTGGGATTTTTAGATCTTCATGTCTCCATTGGAACCGTGTGAACTCTGGTGACCACAGGATGGTGACTAGGCGTTAAGTTCTTCTCTGTCATCTTGTTACTGCAAGGAGTTCTGCACATGCTCTGAGGAATCAATTACCATCTAGGTAAAGTGTAACTAGCTTAGTAAGATCAACTTTGTTGCTTTTATTTATAACTCTATAAGTGATGTTGCTGTGATATTGTGTATTCTCCTTGTGTTTTTGTTTTGTTTGTTTTCCCAAACCCTTTTGGAATCCAACCACTCTTTTCTTTCTTTTTTCTCTTTTATAATGAACATACTTTTTATAAAGGCTTTTGGGGGATTTGTATAGTACCATGGGATGTTTCTCTTAATATCTTCTCTATGTGCCAGACTGCACAGATGCTACATGGTTTTATGCAAAATACTCTCCCTGGCTCATACCCTGTTTTTTTTTCTTTACTGGCCTAGTACTGTGCTATGAAACCTTCTTAGTGGGTCAGTCCAGCTGTTCTCATGATGTTCCTAATTGGTGGCAGCCATTACTGGGTCTTTTCTAGGGAAGTCTTCACCTAAGGGAGCTTCCTCAGTAAAAAAAAAGGCACTTCCCCCCTTCCTTCTGTCACAGTGATGCCATATGTGGTGGACTTCTTGGGTTGATTAAATTCTTTGCCACACATTAGGTTTTTCCAATGTGAGTGTATGCAGGTTTAGAAAAATCCTAATAAAAATCATCATAAATAATTATCACACAAGACAATGTACTACGACAAACATGGCAGGATATATCTTAGACCAATGAACACTTGAGTATGGAAATACCTAAGTAGAAGTTGCCCTAAGATAGAAAGCAGATAATCCACTTCACAGTACAGATTTCTCTGAACAATTAACTGATTTTCTATGTTAAGTGGCATTTTTTTCTTTTTCCTTTTTTGGGATTTGTGTGTGTGAGAGGTTCTGTGCTAAGCAAGAAGTAGGAAGTAAACTTGTGAATGGGAGTTCATGTTCTTTCTTTCTTTTTATTAATTACAAAAAAGTACTGCTTCATTTTTGGATTGTTTCATATGATTTAGTTACATTATTGTTCCGTTTTCATTATTCTAGTTCATTCTTCTTTCCCATTGGTTTTAAGGAAAGACCCCCCCTCCCATCCCTCATGCCTGTACCTTCAGAATATTCCATATAAATTGAAGAAGAAGAAAAAAAAACCTCAGGGAGGATTATAATATTCCTCGAGGACATCTGTGTTGCCAAATGTCAGACAGCTAGAATAAAGGGCCCCTCTTTCTAAGGCAATGAAAAGCACCCATGTTTTAATATTAAATTCTATGGGAGACTTGATAGAATGAATAACAATTATTTATTTTAGCTCTGCATGAGTTTATCCTAATAAAATGCCTAGTAATGGGGATTTTAATAACATTCTATTCACCAATATATATCTCAGCATGTTCATTTTTATATATTTTTCAGCGGAGAACCTGGAAATGCTACAGTACTTTCCTTGATCAGAATGTGAAACTTGGAGTCCAAGCAATGAAAAGGAAATATAGTGTCACTGTTTATTCAGGCAGTCAGATGAGTTAAAAATCATTGGTTTAAAGTATATTGTTATGGCCTACTGCTTCTTTGCAAAAGGCATAGAACAGATGCATTATGGCATCTCTGGAAACAGAACAGATCCTTGGAGACTTGGTGTCTACCAGTGCAGAATAAAAGTCACCTAGTTTCACATCTGAAAATACTAAATGGTATGGATAGTTGGCTTCTAAACACAGTAAAGATGACAGAATCGTACCAGCACTGGAGGCCATCATTACGTTATCCTCAAAGAATCACACATGTTGCTGATCCATGTTGATTCATAAAGAGCACAGAAAAGAGACATTGTATGGTGACTGTATTGATAATAATCAATATCCAGAATATAAAGGAAATATAATGTCAGATTACGTTACTGAGTGTATGTAGGGATGCTCTGTTTCTTTATTGTTCTGAAATCTCTCTCCTCCTTAATATTATTTAAACAGAAGACTTTCTGAAATTAATTCCAAAATTGGAACATGCATATTTTGCCCCTGAAATTCATTTCCTTCTGTTCTATACTCTGAATCACCAACGTGGACATTTTTTAACAAAATGTTACAAAACAAAACAAACCCTCAGTGTAAATATTCAGGTGTTTTCATCAAGATATTTTTTGTGAAGTGTTACTCATATGAATATGTATTTCTGTATGGTAGATTTCTGATAGACAAAGAAGGAAATATAAACACTTGGCAAGAAATCCAGGCCCATGGCAAAAATATTCTGTGGCTGATTTATCACCAAATACTATCACGATTAAAGGATTAAATTATCAAAGAAGGTGGCAGGCTGAGAGAAAAAACAAAATATGAACTAGTAATATCTGCAGACTTGTCACATCTCTTGCAGAAGATTTACAAAATATTACTGCAACACCACACAGAGACGGAACGAGTCAAAACTTGTATGATAAAATGAATGCAAAATTTTGGGGAATCTGTTCCAAGGGATTTATGGGAAAATTTATGCACTAAAGACATAAGATTTACAGGCTGCCAGGTACTGAGAGAAAACTGGTATAAAATGTTTTTAGATGGTACATTACTCCCAAAGATATTGCAATGATTAGTAACAGTTACAGTGGACATTGCTGGAAGTGTCAGAATATGGATGCAACATTTTACCATATGTGGTGGACTTGTAAGGAAGCACGAAAATATTGGATAAAAATACATGAAGGGATGCAAAAGATCCTCAAACTCAGATCTGAATTAAATCCAAAAAGTATGGTCTTAAATATTTTACCAACAAATCTGAGAAAAGAACAAGGAGATCTCTTCCGTTATATGGTGACAGCAGCAAGAATATTATTTGCAGGAAAATGGGAAACTGATGCTTGTCCTAGTCTCCCAGAGTTAAGAGATAAGGTACACGAATATGATTCAATGGCTAAACTGACTACCTACTTACAAAATAGGTTGATAACTGACTTCCGGAAAAAATGGAAGGATTTCTTTGATTATTTAGGTTAAACTAACTGATATAGTAGCTTAGAGGGAGAGAGGGAAGAAAAGGAGAAATGTCATGTAGCTAGGTTCAAGGAAGCTAAATACTTATTAATTACCTTTTTAGTTTAAAGAAACTTAAATGTTCTGCTTGTTTTATTCCTAAGAATTTTATATCTGCACTGTTTATATACTTATTGGTGGTATAAGATTGTATATTTTTCAATTTACTGTCTTAATTTTGCATAACTTTTATATTATGCACTTACTTTACTCTGTTTTGTCTTACTTTCATTTCTTTAAATAAAATGTTTTAAAAAAAACCCAGTGGTTTCAAAAAAAGTCTCCTTATGTACACAGGGGAAAATGTTGGGGAAAAACTAGGGAAAGTTCAGTTCTGCATCTCTTGCCTCTTTTTATTATGTGGAACTCTGTAGATTGAGAGAAGCAGAATGAAATCAGAATTGCCATAAACTGACCAAGTAGAAAACACTTAAGTTTGCTGTTTAACTATATTGCTGCTTCCTACAATCTTAATGAAATTCCAGAAGTTTAAGATTACTTCACATATTTATAAATAGAGATGGGCACAAACAGCAATATGAACAAAAAAAAGCCACGAACAGCCCAATCTGCTGTTTGTGAGGCTCCATTCCCCATGAACATGTGTTCGTTCCAAGCCATTTGTGGTGTTCGTCAGCCGCTCATAAGGCCAGACAGTCTGGCACCTTCAATCAATTCCCTTGGCAACATAGGCAGGGACTGTCTGAACTCTGTCTGAACTCCTTCTGTTGTTCTGGAAACCCCAATCTAAGCCCAACTTACCTTGATAGGCAGGTCTCCCTTCCAAGCCTGGAGCTCCCAGTTTGTTACATGGGAACAAAGAGCAGGGGGGAGGGGGACTTCTGTAGTCATAGGAACACCAATCTCATTCCTCCAAACCCTGTTAGGCAGTTCTGACCACCAACCACAGATCTGTATTTCTCTATGGGACCTCTGGTTATAAAAGGCACTGTGCTCCCAGCTCCGGCTTTCAGTTTTAGCAGACAGCGGAGTGGGAGAGAGCTGTTGTTGGCATTTGAGAGAGGGAGAGTGCATTGGAGCTTGAATTTTTTCTGTGTGGGGGTGGGGGGGCTCTACTCCCTCAGGTTCCAGGGCTGCTGCCAGGCTCTGGGGCCAAGCTATTCTTTATTATTATTAACTTTCCTGCTGCCTGCTCAGGTCAGATTTTGGGGAGTGGTGGGGTAGGGCTCTACCCACCCTCAGGTTCTAGGGCTGCTGCGAGGCTCTAGGACCAAGCTATTCTTTATTATTATTACCTGTCCTGCTGCCTGCTCAGGTCAGGTTTCTTGACCAAACTTGGATGATGGCTGGAGAAGAGCCTTCTGAACACTCCCTGCAAATATGGGCTCTCTAAGTCCCAAGGGGGCTGTTCTAGCCCCAACAAACATCCAACCACTAACATGTTTGTGAACAGGTCATGTTCATTGATGTTCATGTTTGTGGATGGTAATGAACAACGAACATCGTGTTCAGTTTTTTCCCTTGTTCATGCCCATCTCTATTTATAAATACTTAGATGTGCACAAAAATAATTAGGAGCCAGTCCTTACAACTTGAATTTATTTATAAACACAGATTAAGCCACCTTATCCCAAGTCAGACATTAGTCTTTCTAACATTGTGTATTCTGATTGTTGTTTGCATTTTGAAAGTGATGTAAGAAGTGCTCACTGACAGATCTAGATTGTGTTGCATCATTATTATATATTTCCTCAGAGAATCTTTAGATCATTTTTTCAGTGGGCCACAAAAGCTCAGAACAATGCATAGTGTGATTTATGGAAAGGATGGTTATCAAACAAAAATAATATTTTCCTCCTGTTATATTTTTGACTGTATCACTAAAGAGAATTGTGCTTTAATTGCTCTTTTAGGTACTTTGGTACCATGGTGATATATCACAACCAGAGTAGGATAGCAAAAAAGGGAACTTTCATAAGAATTAGTTGTTTTCTCCAAATTTAGTAGTAGCATATTATAAAACAGAGAATATTGACAATTTAACATGTTTGTTGCTGATTTTAAAACATTTGAGGAAGGGGGGTTTAAAATAGCTATAGCTCTGCATTCTTTGAAGGATAAAATCTAAGCACTGAGTCTGGGGATCTCTGACTCAATGATTAACAAAAAAAATGTTTCTAATGTTTATTTTTAATTGTCGAAAAATGGAGTGGTCAGATTCTAGGAGACTGTCCCACTCATATTCACTTCTGTGCTGCTCACCAGATCTCACCACTTTTGCCAAAAAGATTGCCTAAGTCAATGCAGAAGATGGAATGGGGACAGCTACAGAATACCTCCTGCAAAATTCTTCTAAATTTTCACACTTTTTCCTTCTCTCAAAATTCAGATGCTTCAAAAAAGAAAAAAACTGACTAATATGCTACATTACAAAAATGTTGAGCCAGAATTTGGAGCATGGTAGATAAGGTATATTGGATTAGGAACAAACTATAGAGTTGGATTCCACTCTTCTTTGAGTGGAAGAGTAAACAACAACATCTGTCAGCAGAATAGTATGTTTTGCATCCAACTCATAGTTTTAACTAACTGAAATTGTCTGAATTTTCATTGGTCCCATCACTGGCAAGCCAGCCATGTTGAAACTATACCAGTCAGGTTTCAGCTGGTGAAAATAAGTTTCATGCTTATAACATGTCAATGAAGTAGGAAGCTTGGCATCATAACCTTCAGTTCCTAAAATGGCTTCAAATCAGCTTAGTGATAAGAAAGAAGAGGATCTCTGTTTTGGCCTATCATAGAAAGGGGTGGTGGTGGTAGAATATAAAGTCAAGAACAGACGCATTTAGAAGCTAACAGATTTCAAAGACCAATTTACTTCAGTTTTTCTTTTGTCCCTTTAAGTTAGTTTAGGATTCATATATAGTTCTATAACAACCAATTCTGTACACATTTAGCCAGATCTATATTCTGCTGAAATTGCTGTGGTTTGCTTCCACTTAAGGATGTGTGCCTGCTGTACAGAGAACATTGCTTGTATTCTTCTGTGGCAAAAAGAACTGTAATGGGTCCCCAATCACAAACTCACTTCAAAATCTATGGCTGCAAGTGTAATTGTAATTTGGCTCAGATTAGACTGACCATTTTACTTTCCCTTGTACTTTATGAGAGACGTGATAAACTGTAGGAGTCTTGACTATTGGTAAAGAAGCATGTGCCATTGGTAAGTGTTTTGTCTAAACTACAGTAAATGAATCCAAAGGTTCCACAGTCACACATCAGGCTTAAGTTGTAGCTTTGTCTAAGTCTGTAGCATACTTTGGACAGTAATGCAACAATAATGTTTTCGTTAAGGAAGTTACCATAGATTTTTGTGAAGAGACTGATAAAAGAATATTTTTTTAAAAAAAATTGCAAAACCATTAATTCAGGTTAAGATGCTTTAATTCAAGCAAATGTCAAACAAGCTGCAGATGTGCAAGGGCTTATGGAGGCCTGTGATAGAACCCTAAGATCCAATAGGGCTCAAGAGCACCACCTAGAGTGTCTGAGTCTTGGACCCCTGGGGCTTACTTGAGAATAACACTGTACATTGGGTCTACATGGCCAATTTAACCCTTTTTTTAACTCAGAGGCACTCTATTATTATTATAATATTTTATTTTCTAAACAAATAATAAGATACGGAAAAAGGAAAGGGGAATAAAAGTTATAATTAAAAGAAAGAAGATATACCTTACAAGGATTGTCAAAAATACAATACAATAACTCTATGACATTTATACATCACATTCAAATTGTAACACAACCATGCTCCAAAATATTTCATCCCTCCCTTCTAATAAATATTATTATTAAAACAACTACAAGATGTTTTGTATTATATTTTAAAATATTTTTAGACCAATCTTGGATATTACACTTTACATCTAAACTGATTATATATAAAATATTATAACCTAATAAGTTTTTTGATACTGACTGTAATAAACTGTATTCCTATTTAATCCTTTTTTTGACAAAGGCAACTGATTTAGGCCAGATTCCCTTTTTCTCAGGGAAGCGCAGAGCCATTAAAATGATAAGACCATTCTGAAATAATTCCCTGATTGGTAGAAACAGTCTCTGACATCAAAGATGGAGCTTTGGTTAGATCTGTTAATCAATCTCACTGAGGAGGCTGGCTTCGGTCAGATTCCATTGCCCATAAATATACAGGAATTCTGGACTTTCCTTTGTCCCTACTTTGAAACATCTGGAGACCCCACAACCAGTGGGCCAGGGGTTAAGGGGCCCACCACAATCTTGGAACTGCAAGGAACTCTGTACATGCTCTGAGGAACCTTCCACAATTTAGGTAAAGTGTGCTTAGCTGAGCTAGCACAACAGTATCGTTTTATTTGAGAGACTGTGTGCTGTGTGATAGTGTGCTTTTCCCTGTATTTTATATTTTGTCTTACTTCGTAGTCGTACCCCTTTTGAATCCACCCACGCTTTCCCCCCTTTTTTCCTATAATAAACCATTCTATAAAGGTATTTTGGGTTTCCTTGGTGCAATACATTTCTCTGGAATATATCTTGTATTCTTTTCCCCACAGGCCAGACCGTTTGGGTGCTACCTGGTTTGCTATATTTTTTCAAGGTTTCCACCCTGTTACTTTGTTATTTTGCTAGGGCTGAGCTGGAAGGGCACCTTCCCAGTGGATTAGTCTAGATTACAGATGGGAACAGCAATATGAACAAAAAAAAAAAAGCCTCGAACAACCAAATCTGCTATTCGCAAGCAAGCTGTTTGAGGCGTTCGTCAGCCATTCATAAAGCCGTTAATAAAGCCAGACAGTCTGGCGCTTTTCAATCAATTCCCTTGGCAACATAGGCATGGACTGTCTGAACTCTGTCTGAACTCCTTCTGGTTTTCCTTCTGGCTTGTAACTAGACATGGACACGAACAGCATTACGAACGGAAAAAAACCATGAACTGGCCACTTGGCTGCTCGCGAACAGGCCGTTCATGATGCGCCATTCCAGCCAAACAGATGGTCAGCGCAAGCCTTGTTCATTCCGCTCAGCTGCCATTCAGGAAGCTAAACACTCAGGCTCCTTCAATCAATTGCCTCGGCAACGGAGGGGGGGGAGTGCCTGAACTCTGTCTGCACTCCCTCTGTTGCCCCAGAAACCCCAATCAAAGCCCAGTTTAGCTTGATGGGCAGGTCTTCCTTCCAAGTGTGGAGCTGCAAATCAGTTACAATTGGTAACGTGAGAGCAGACACCAGAGGGGGGGAGGGTGGAGGGGGTGTTCTGTGGCCATGGGAACTCCAATCTCATCCCTGCAAACCTTGTTAGGCACTTCTGACTGCCAACCACAGGCTTTCTGTGTTCCTCAATGAGTCTTTCATCTTATAAAAGGGCACTGCGCTCCTAGTTCTGGTTTCACTTTCAGCAAGCAGTGGAGTGGGACAGAGCTGTTAACAGCGTTTTGGAGGAGAGAGTGGGAGAGTGCATTGGAGCTGGGCTTTTTCTGCGTGTGGTGGGTGGGATAGGGAGCTATCCCCTCTGGTTCCAGGGCTGCTTTCTGTTGGGGAAAAAGGTTAAAATAGCTTTAAATCAGAGGTGCAATGGATCTTGAATCAATAGAGAGTCAGCACACGAGTTTAGCTTTTAAAAAACATTTACTTCTAAAGGGAAAAGGGTCACAGGTTGCCTACAAAACAACAAACACCTGGAGCTACATTTTTCCTTACTGTTTACAACAAAGAGCTGGGATAACAGAATGGAGAATCTTCTTCTTCCTCCTTCTTCTTGACCCTGAAAGGACAGTCACCTGACCTGTTGACCAATAGCAGTTTACAAACACTCTCAAGTTTCCCGGGCTTGCAGATTATTGGCTTTGTGCCAGGTTCCCTTTCCAGGTCAATCTAAACAATAGCATGGTAGGTAAACACATTAACCCCATAATGACTGAATCTCAGACCTTGCAACACACATATATTCCAAAACCCCTTCTCAAGGTCTACCATGAAAGTCATTATGCATTCATATTTAACAAACATCATTCAACTTTTCTTTCAGCATTAGGATCAAACATATTCAACATTTCACGAAGATACTCAAACTTAGTTTTAGACAAAGGTTTAGTCAGAATATCAGCCACCATTTCTTCAGTACGACAATGTTCAATTTCTATTAGTCCCTTCTGGTACATATCTTTCACAAGTTCACATTTAAGTCCAACAGATCTGCTTCTTGCTTTAGTACTTTCTCCTTGACATATAGTAATACACGCTTGATTGTCCTCAAACATAACTACAGGTATAGGTTCGTTTATTCCAAAGTCTTTTAGCAGGTTGAAGATCCCCTCTAGTTCACTGCAGGCACTCGCCGCTGACACACATTCAGCTTCTGCTGTAGATTGTGCTACAATGGTTTGTTTCCTACTAGTCCAGTCTATCAGTCCATTTCCATAAAAGAATAGATATCCGCTGGTTGATCTGTAGTCACTTGATTCTTCTCCCCAATTGGCGTCTATATATCCAACCAGTCTTGGTTTCTCAGATGGCGAGATTCTCAGCTTTAGGTCAGCTGTTCCTTTCAGGTATCTTGCTATTTTCTTTATCGCGTTTCAGTCATGATGATTAGGAGAACTTACTTTTCTGCATAAGATGCTAACAGCTACTGCTATATCAGGTCTTGTGGTTTTGCTCCAGTACAGAAGTTTTCCAATTGCTTCTCTGTATTCACCAATATTCCTAAGTGGTTTTCCATCTCTTTCTCTCAAGTAATCAGGTTCAAGTGGTATACTTGTCGCATTGCAGTTTTTCATGCCAATAGATTCTATAAAGTCCAATGTTTTTTCTTTTCTGACTTAGAAGAAAGGTTCCATCTTCAAGGCTTTCTAGCTGTATTCCGAGGTGATGTTGTGCATCTCCAAGTTGCTTCACCTCTACCTCTTTGTTCAGTCCATCAACTATTTCTTTGATGTCTTGTCTGTCCTGGCAAGATATTATCAGGTCATCAACATAAATAAGAATGTACTGGTATTGTCCATTTTTAACTCTGGTGTACAGACATGGTTCAGCTTCTCCTTGCTTGAATCCTTGCTTTTGTAGTAGCCCTGATATTTTGTCATACCAGGCTTTTGCTGCTTGCTTTAAGCCATATAGACCTTTGTTGAGCTTGTACACATGATCTTCCATTTCCTTGATCTGGAATCCTTCAGGTTGCTCCATATAGATTTCCTCAGATAATTCTCCATTGAGAAAGGCTGTCTTTATATCCAGGTGCTCTACTATCATGTTTCTTGATGCTGCAACACTGAGTAGTGTCCTGAACGTTGCATGGTTGATAACTGGTGCAAAAGTCTCAAAGTAGTCAGTTCCATATTCCTGGGAGAATCCTTTAGCTACTAAACGTGCTTTGTATTTTTCAATAGTTCCATCAGCATTGTGCTTGATTTTGAACATCCATTTGCATCCAACAGGTCTTCTGTCTGGGGGTAAATTTGTGAGAGTCCATACTTGTTTTGTATTTATGGATTGCAGTTCTTCTTCCATTGCTTCAATCCATTTGTCTCTTTCATCTGCAGGTAGTTTGCATATATCTTTCCAGTTCTTAGGTTCTTGGATAAGTTGCACAGTTTCACAGAATCCATACTTCTTTGGTGGGTTTCCTTTGTTGCTTCTTTCCGATCGTCTCACAGTGGTTGCTGCTTCTGTCTCCTCTGGTCCAGTCCCTGCTTCCCCTTCCTTCTGTTTGGGTAATCCCTTGAGAAGGTGGACTTGCCAGTTTCCCGGGTGTCACTGCAGGTAACCAATCGACCAATTCTACAGGAGCAGTTTCTGTATCACTTGGATCAGTTGTCATTGTGGATTCAGTTGTATTAGAAGCATGTAATAAATGGCTCTCATCCACATACACCAGGTTCTGTTCTTTGACTTTGTGCTCTTGAGGATTGTAAATTCTGTATCCTCTTCCACCAGTGGCATACTCTACAATTAGTCCAACTTCAGCTCGAGGATCAAGCTTTCCTCTCCTTTCCTTTGGTATAAAAGCATAGGCCTTGGAACCAAATGCTTTGATGTGCTTCAGAGCTGGCTTCTTGCCAAACCAGGCTTCAAATGGAGTAATGCCTGTCACCTTTGAAGGTACTCTGTTGTGTAGATAAACTGCTGTGTTCACAGCTTCGGCCCATAATCCATTGGGTAATCCAGAATGTATAAGCATAGATCTGCACATTTCCTGTATAGTCCTATTCAGTCTCTCAGAACATCCATTTTGTTGTGGAGAGTGAGGTATAGTTACTTTATGTTCAATGCCTTCAAACTGCAAAAACTTCTTAAATTCTGCATTGCAGTATTCTCCACCACCATCAGTACGTAGGCTTTGAGGAGCTTTTCCAAACTTATTCTTAACTGTGGCAACAAAAGATTTAAATTTCTCAAGCGTTTCATCTTTGCTCTTCATCAGATATACAATGCTATACCTCGTTTTACTTTCAGTAAAAGTTGCAAAATATCTGTTGCTGCCAAGAGATGGCGCTAGTGGACCAACAAGATCAGAGTATACAGTCTCTAGAAGTTCCTCATTATGAGTAGTGGACTTTCCTGTGTAGCTTGGGCTAGTTCCCTTTGCTTTAAGACAGGTTTCACATTTCTCTCTTGCTTTATCACAAACAGGAACAAAAATTCCACAGTCCTTTAACAACTTTTCAACACTTTGTATGCCTCTATGGCCTGTTCTTACATGCCATGAATGTAAACATTTCCTATGATCACAATCACCTTGGCTAGTTTGATAAATCTGTCCTTCACCAGCATCAGCAACTTCTGGTCTTTCACTAACATCCACAAAATAATGCAGTCCATTTCTCTTTTCAACAGCAAACTTAACTCCAGATTTCCTTTCAACAATTACACTTCTACTACCCATTCTCTTCTGAAGAACCACCACACAGTCCTTTTCCACAAGTTTCTTAGTTGAGATTAAATTCTCTGCTGCTTCAGGAACAAGTGCCACATCTTGAAGGGTAACATTTACTATTTCCCCTCTTGTTGTGCGTAGCTTAATTGGCACCTTTCCAGTTCCTAGCACATTAAGTGGTTGTTTATTTGCTTGGAACAGTCTGGGTTTATCATCAGTATGAAGTTCAGAAAACAATTCACGATATTTGCAGATATGCCAGCAGCTTCCTGAATCGATGAGGAATAATTTCTTATCCTGAATATCTTCATCATCAAAAACTCTTTGTGCACAATCACTCCTGGCATTTCTCTGAAATCTGCCTCTAGACACACTCCCTCTGCTTCTGGCTCTGAAATTCCCTTTTCGGCTATAATCTCTTCTGCCACGAGAAGGCGCTCTTTCAACATGAGTCTCTGTTCTAGGGTAACGTGCATTTGATTGGCTAACAATGGCCGCTCCATTATTCATTCGGTTTAATGCACAGTCTCTGGCCATGTGGCTCCTTCCTCCACAAGAAAAGCAGTTAGTCTGTCTACCTCTATATCCATTTCCCAAATTCAAAACAGTCATTCCATCAGACACAGCCTGTAAATTCCTTCCCTCTCTTGAATCCAGTTCCTCTCTTAAACTTGTCAGCAATTGCTCCAGTGTTATATTCTCTTTATGTCTCAAGAGAAGTGCTAAATTATCATAGCTATTTGGTAAACTTTTCAGCAAGGCAACAACAACATCCCGCTCTTTTGGGGCCTCTCCGAGTTCATCCAACTCTCTATGCAGTCTCATAAATCTTTGCAATTGAGCAGGTATAGAATCCCCTTCTTTAATTTTAAAATCAAACAATTCTGTTTTAAGATAGATTATTTTGGTGCATGTCTGTTTTTCAAAATGCTTCTTTAAAGCTTCAAGCATCTCTTTTGCAGTATCAAAGGTATGCAAGTCCTGGACTTCATAATGAGCTACTGAGGTCATAATTAATGTTTTGGCTAGAGCATTTTTCCTGGTAAATTCAAGCTTTGCTTGAGGATCATCTGGGATGTCTGCAGTTAGAATGTCCTCAGCATTATGCATTTCAAGTTGGGTTTTTAATAATGCCAGCCACCAAGTAAAGTTGCTTTTATTTAAATGAGGCATATTAAAACTTCCTTGGCTGACTTCAAAGGCCTTGGGATTACTCATGACTCCCTGGTCAGAGGAACTCATTTTTCAGCTGCGAGGATTCAGGCACACATGGAGTTAACGATCTCCTTTGTTCTCTGCTGCCGTCTGCCGGCTCTGTTTCAGGCTCCGCTCCGAGGGTAAAAGGAAAAATAAAACTTCAAGTAGTTCTCAGCTGCAGTTTCCTCAGTGCAGACCGGTTTTAAGAAACTTTTAAAGACAGCGAGATCTTTAAAATAGTCTCATTTTCCCAGTTACAACTGAATGCAGCAGAAAGGTTTGGTAGAAAAAAATCTGAGCCTTTGTGCCTATCTAGCTTAGTTTCTCTCTTTAAAGATCCATTTCAAAAATTATTTGCTTGTTTGGCAAAACAAACCACCATAACAAAATCACCAACCGAAACCATCCTCTGCTACCACTTTGTTGGGGAAAAAGGTTAAAAATAGCTTTAAATCAGAGGTGCAATGGATCTTGAATTAATAGAGAGTCAGCACACGAGTTTAGCTTTTAAAAAACAATTACTTCTAAAGGGAAAAGGGTCACCGGTTGCCTACAAAACAACAAACACCTGGAGCTACATTTTTCCTTACTGTTTACAACAAAGAGCTGGGATAACAGAATGGAGAATCTTCTTCTTCCTCCTTCTTCTTGACCCTGAAAGGACAGTCACCTGACCTGTTGATCAATAACAGTTTACAAACACTCTCAAGTTTCCCGGGCTTGCAGATTATTGGCTTTGTGCCAGGTTCCCTTTCCAGGTCAATCTAAACAATAGCATGGTAGGTAAACACATTAACCCCATAATGACTGAATCTCAGACCTTGCAACACACATATATTCCAACACTTTTAGGCCCTGGGGCCAAGCTCAGTGGGCACCTCGGCTTAGGGCTCACATTATTATCACTGCCTGATCTGGTCGGGTCTCTGGGAGTGTTGGGCTAGGGCTCCAGCCCCTCCCTCTGGTTCCAGGGCTGCTGCTAGGCCCTGGAGACAAGCTCAGTGGGCACTTTGGCTGAGGGCTCACTCGGATTATTAGTGCCTGATCCGGTCAGGTCTCTGGGAGTGCTGGACTAGTGCTCCATCCTCAGCCTCTGGTTCCAGGGCTGCTGCCAGGCCCTGGGGCCAAGCTCAGTGTGCAACTCAGTTGAGGGTTCACCCTGATTCTTAGTGACTAATCTAGTCAGGTCTCTGGGAGTGTTGGGCTAGGGCTCTAACCCTTCCCTCTGGTTCCAGGGCTGCTGCAAGGCCCTGGGGCCAAGCTCGGTGGGCACCTCAGCCGAGGGCTCACAGTATTATCACTGCCTGATCTGGTCAGATCTCTGGGAGTGCTGGGCTAGGGCTCTACCCCCTCCCTCTGTTTCCAGGGATGCTGCCAGGCACTGGGGCCAAGCTTAGTGGGCACCTTGGCTGAGGCGTCACCCGGATTATTAGTGCCTGATCTGGTCAGGTCTCTGGGAGTGCTAGGCTAGGGCTCTACCCCCTCCCTCTCATTCCAGGGCTGCTGCCAGGCACTGGGGCCAAGCTTAGTGGGCACCTTGGCTGAGGCGTCACCCGGATTATTAGTGCCTGATCTGGTCAGGTCTCTGGGAGTGCTAGGCTAGGGCTCTACCCCCTCCCTCTCATTCCAGGGCTGCCTCCAGGCCCTGGGGTCAAGCCCAGTGGGCACCTTGGCTGAGGGCTCACCCTGATTTTTAGTGCCTGATCTGGTCAGGTCTCTGAGAGTGTTGGGCTAGGGCTCTATCCCCTCCCTCAGAATCCAGGGCTGCTGCAAAGCCCTGGTGCCAAGCTCACTGAGCACCTTGGCTAAGGGCTCACAGTGTTCTCTGCTTTTCTGTCCTCCTTAATTCTAGTTTGGTGGCACAATGAGTCTTCCTGTTGTGTTGGCCACCATGGGTGGTCATGAGGTGAAGTGCAAAGGCAGTCCTCCTGGTTTACTTGTGGAAAGAAGTACTGGGTGTGGCTTGTGGGCAACAGAGAGTCCTCCCGCTCCCCCAAATTTACCTATGGAGGCTGTGGAGGAGGCCAAAGAGGTCTTTCTGCAGGGGGGAGAGGATCTCTCTCAACATTTTGAGGAATGGTTTGTGTTTTATGAAAGATCCCTCCCTTCCCTTCCCAAACTCTCGTTGGTGTCCCTGCCTGCAGTCCTCCCCTCACCCTGTCATCCATGGCCAGCTCCGCAATGCAGTCTGTATCCATTTTGCCTCCTTCCCCTGGGACAGTTAGTGGTCAACATTTCAATTCCTCCGTATGGAGGCACTTTTGGGCCCTTCCTAATGATCCCCGTGTGGTGCGGTACTGTGCCTGTGATGTCCTGGTGCGCAGGGGCAAAAACCCGAAGCACCTGTTGTCAACAGCCCTGACTCAGCACCTGAAGACACACCACCCAAACCTGTGGTCTCTGTCTTCACCCAGCAAAACATCCGATGGGGGGAGAAAGAGGGCGACCAGCTCTTCTGAGCGGGGATCCGTGGGAGGGTCACCTTGCCCTGAAGGTGATGCTGGTGGGAGTGGAGCGCTCCAGCAGGCCACACTGGCGGAGGTTGTCCCCTCAAGGTCTGGGACAATGCTGCTTAGAACGTCAAGGTTGAGGGCTCAGGAGGCGGGCCTTCGCATCTTGGCAGAGACAATTGCCCTACATGGCTTGCCCATATCCATTGTGGAGTGCGTGGGGTTCCGCAGGCTACTAAAGCATCTTCCCCCTTGGTTCTCCATGCCGTCGCTGCACACCCTTGCTCGTCAAGTCCTGCAGGTATCTCGAATGAGGGCTGGCATGTTTGGGTCAGGTTTAGCCAGGCCCACTGCCACTGCTAACAGGTTTCTAAGACCTTGATGGGCCTTCCTGACACAGCCAGATCATCATGACACCTCCTTTTTGTGAAGGCAGGAAAGTGGGTGATGCTGGCGGTAGCCTCCTTTGGGCACTTGTGCAACAGCTCAGGAACTGTTGCACATGTAGTTGAGCTGCATGGCGCCCCTATCCATTGCAATTGCTGTGCCGTCTTTCCTCCTCTCCCTCTCAGGTAGTGTCTCAAGTCCCTTCCCAAACACTTGTACCACCCTGTCCCCTCATTTCCGTGATGGCAGGGAGGTGAGTGATGCCTGCAGCCACCAATTCGGGCTCTTCCTGTCTCCCTCGCAGGATCTTCCAGGTGTGGCTCATTGCTGTGGCCAGATTCCTTGGGTCCTCCTCTCCCTGACCACCCGGTGGCCGCAGTCTTCACCCACCATGCTACATAAGCGGATGCTTTGTCCGCCTCCAACCCAGAGGCCTGGAGGGTGGGCACATGCGGGGTGCTGCTGGCAAGCAGACAGACTCCCCCAACCCCTGAGGGGAGGCAGCACATCAATGCCTCCCCGAGCCTGCCAGGCCCGGCAGCCACAGTCTTCCCCCACCTTGCTGCATAAGTGGATAATTTTCCTCCCACCCTCAGGCCTGGTGGGTGGGCATATGGGAGGTGCCGCTGGCAAGTGGCCAGACCCCCTGTCCCTGAGAGGGGAGACGGCACAGCTTCAGTACCACCACACGGGGCACAAATGAACTGGGGAGGGTGGCTCCATTTGTGTCGATTTGGAGTTTCCTGGGGGTGTCAAGTTTGGGAATGTACAACTCCGAGATACATACTGCAATCTTGACCAAACTTGTGTGGTGACTGGAGAAGAGCCTGCTGCACATTCCCTCTGAATATGGGCTCTCTTAGTTCTAAAGGGGCCGCTCTGGCACTGATGAACACCAAACACTGAACATGTTCGTTAATGGGACATGTTCGGGTCCGTTCATCTGTTCATGTTCATCATCGGGAACGAACACCAAACAGCCTGTTTGGGTTTTTTTTCTCATTCATGCCCATATCTACTTGTAACCCCTCAAAGTAGCTTCCAGCAGACAGTCCAGTTTTTTCCACTGTGAAAAGAAAATGACAGGAAAGGGAGGGACCCATGGATCATTGCTTTGCCAGGGTCCAATCTCTCTGAAATTTGGGGTTCTTCAGAGGACAATGAGGACTATGTCCCCTGCAAATTTGGTCAGTATTGGACATTGGGAAGGTCTGTTTGTAACCCCTCAAAGTAGCTTCCAGCAGACAGTCCAGTTTTTGCCACTGTAAACAGAAAATGACATGAAAGGGGGAGACCCATGGATCATGCCTTTCCCAGGGTGCAATCTCTCTGAAACTTGGGGGGGGGGATCTTCAGAGGACAGTGAGGACTACATCCCCTGCAAATTTTGTGGGGTCAGTTTGTAACCCCTCAAAGTAGCTTCCAGCAGACAGTCCAGTTTTTGTCACTGTGAAGGGAAAATGACATAAAAGATGGAGACCCATAGACTCTCCTTTCCCTGGCTCAAGTTCAACTAAGTCCCAAGGGGGGCATTCTAGCTCCCACGAACCTCCAACTATGTACATGCTTGTGAACATGTCATGTCCGTCGACGTTCGTGAATCCTTGTTTGTGGATGGCAATGAACAATGAACATCGTGTTCGGTTCTTTTCCTGTTCACGCCCGTCCCTACTCTAGATATTCTCAGGAGAAACCTGATTGGTAGTAAGTGACTACCATGGTGGTTTTCAGGGAAACCTTGTCCAGCAAGGACAGCCACTTCCCCCCTTTTCCTCACTGTAACAAAGCCATTTCATCTTACCCTCCCCAACATTTCCTCTTTCCTTGTCATGAAAGATGCCCAGACTCTCTTTTTCCTGATTCCTTCTCCTTTTTTCACCCACCAGTCAACCTATCTTTATCTGCCTCATCTTGAGCTTTCCTTCCTTGGGAGATTTCCTTCCCATCTTTTGACTTCCCTTCTTTCCCTAGTCACACAGTGCCAGCCACTGGTCTGGGCCAGGCCCAGTTGTAGTGTGGAGGACCCAAAAAGACTTGCATAGGTACCTCACTTACCCATGTATCCCCCTCCCCACCGTTTCCTCTTTTCTTCCTTCTGGCAGCCCCCATATCCTCAGCTTTCCGTGCTTCCTTCCCTCCCAACAACCAACCTACATTTTATCTACCCCCCCATCTTCAACTATATTTATTATTTATTTCATTTATACCACATATTTCTCTACAACGGGGACCCAAAGCAGCTTACAATATTCTCCTCTTTTCACAGCAACCCTGTGAGTTAGAATGAGAATGTGTAATTGACCAAAAGTGTCCCTGTGAGAACCATGGCAGAATAGTGATTTGAATCTGAATGTCCCAGATCCTAGTGTGAAACTCTAAGCACCCAATCACAGTGGCTTTTGGGGAGTGGCTGTTGTTGAACTGTAGAAAGCAGCCAAGCTTGGTGAGTCATGCATGTCAGGTGCCAGCAAGTTGCCCAGTTGTTGATGCCTGGCCTGGTTTCAACGAGTCCTTTCTCAAAGGCCAACACAACCTGAGAAAGGGCCCTTCCACCTCCCCCTGCCCCTTACTCACAGAAACCAAGTCCTAAACACTTGCAATACTGATGTATTGCTTAGCAGTGGACATCGAGGGCAATTTCTTAAAGTTACAAGTGCTGTGACTGGTTAAAGGCCACCAAGTCAGCTTTCATTGCAGAGTAGAGATTTGAACCTTAGTTTCCCATAGTCCAGAACTCTAACCACTGCACCACACTGGCTCCCATGGGGTGTATGCTGTTAAAACAGTAGCAAGCAGCCAGGCCTGTATGAGTCATGCAAGCCACGTGGTAGCAAATCACTCAGTGGCTGCTGTCTGGCCTGGCTCCAATGAATCCTCTTTCAAAGGCTAAACAGCCTGAAAAGGGCCCAGACCCTTCTCTGCTGCCTTTTACTGACAGAAACTAAGCCTTGAATGTTGGCAATATTGTTGTGGTTGCATAGCAACTCCCACAATGGCCACAGTAAGGGCATTTGTTTCTTAGCTACAGGCTCTACTTCTATTCGGGGAGATTTTATTTTACTTCATTTATATCCTGCCTTGCTCCCCTACGTTGACCCGAAGTGGCTTATATCAATTTCCTCTGCTCCACTTTTCATCCAATATATTTTTGTTTGTTTTCAGACTTCTCTGCAAACCTGGGGCTTTTACAGGTTTGTAGAAAGACCAGTTTTGTCTGTTCATGTCACCAGTCTCCGTATTTCAGTATCTACAGATTTGGCTATGTTGAGAATTGGATATATTGATAAGGGTAGAATGATTTTCCTTATTACTGAGATACTGTACATGCAAATTCTGATTGCAATGATACATTAGGCCATAATTTTATTAAACAAGATGCTTCATAATTAGTCTGTTTTCCATTGCCATTAGATATTATTACTAGAGATATGGAAAGTACTCTGTATCAGTTCCTCAATTGTTCTGGTGACATGGCTATGCATGACTTCCTGGATCAATCTTATACATTTTAAAATTACTATTTAACAGATACCAATTTCTTCCCCTATACTGATACTCATAAGCAACCATTTTTATAGTTTAATTTCACAGAGCTAAGACTAAAATAAATGTGGAACTAAATAAATGGAAAGAATCAGAAGAATGCTAGTCATACAAGAACACTTCCAAGAAACAATGTTTATAACAGCAAAATTAATTAGAGTAATAAATCACAGTGACGGGCTTACTATTTGGGGAAGAAAATCAGAGGCGATTTGATTCAAAGTTCTGAGAGAACTGAACTTGAAAGAAGCAGGCCCTGTTCGGGCAGGGCCAACTCTACCAGTAGGCAAATTGAACTTGTTTCCTTCAGAAGGTGGTTTTTATGGAGTGGCATGGCAACCTGCCATTATGCTGAGACCTGCTGAAGCATAGTGATTAAGTGGTTAGGCTATGAATCCGCACTCTGCTGGTTCAGCTTCCACTACTGCCATGAACTCTGCAGGTGACCTTCAGTAAGCCACTCCTTTCAGCCACAGCTCCCCAGCTGTATTGTGGAGATAATAATATATTTATTTTGTTCACTGCTCTGCAAGGGGCACTGATCTGTCTAGAAGAGCAGTATATAAGAGCAGTTATATTATTATGCCCACCACTGCCAGCCTCTGGGCCTGTCTGTTGCCTATTTCTCCATGATCTTTCTCTGAGAAATGGCAAAACTAATCCTCCTGTCCCTCTTCCCCCTCCACATCCCATTTTTAAAACTGCATGGCATGCTATGTGTGGCCCACAGGTTCTTCCAAAGTCTGACAACATTCCTCTGTCTTGTGAGGGTTCAACACTATTGGGGTTATCTAAGAAACCACAACAACCAGTGCATTCTAGTCCAAGCTGAAATTCACACCATGATGGCTTGAGCATTAGGAAGGTTCCTTTCTTTTACTTTCTCTCAGTTCTGTGCTAAAGGAGTTGCTGGCTTAGGTTATATACCTGGCTAAGGTGGCAGCACTCCCAATCTGTGCAGTGTCACAAGCAAAAAGGAACTGTAGATAAAATGATGCAGCTTCTGAAATTTTGGCAGGAATACTGCAAACCCAAATAAAGAAAAATAAGTTATAAAGTTTATTAAGGAAAATAATATGAACACTTGGTCTCGAAAACTAGCAATGATAACATGAAGGATGCAAGAATAACTTTCAACGCCAGAATGCCCACAAAAGGAGTAAGAAAGTAAAGCAGTAGCTCCCAGTTGCTGTGTATATCCATCAAGGTACCTGGCTGAGGTTTAAGATCCTAGTGTCTAGTCAATAAACTAAAAGGTAACTCTGAGGAAGGGCAGTGGAAGCCTTCAATCCAGTACTCACCTCGCTGTAGTTAAATAGTGGGTAGAGAGGGACAAATCAGAAGACAGACATGTAACATGTACCAATTGGGAAGCCTTTATAACCACACACAGTGTTGAAGCTAGCAGGAAGTCAAAGGAACTGAAATTTGGGGAAAGATTCTGCTTGCAAGTATAAAATCACATAATCATTCTCCAGGCTTGGAAAGCGTGGGTGGGCATTGTACATTAATAAGTATGCCATGGGATTGACGAAAGGAGGGAGTTTCTGGGTGCTTTCAGATAAGGAAAGAGAAGGGAGGAGGTGTTAACTTGCTGTGTTGGTGTTTTGATAGGAAATTCAAATTAGTCCAAACTAGATCAGTGTGAAGAATCCTTTTAGTAGGAAATGCTGATCTGGGCACTGTTCTTTGATGGCAATGATGCCACTGCAACAGGATCCTTTGTTATCTAAAGGTATCTTTATTTATAACTAGTGAAATTGTCTGATGTTTGGAGAAGCTTATCTTCTTTCTGGAACTATTCATTCCCAATAAACATAATTTGATTGGGTGTGGTCCTACTTCTTCTTCTAGCCCCTCGGTACTTTGAGGTGAATTTTGGCCTCATGTTACAAGTAGATGTGCACATGTATCCACAAAATGGTGGAGTAAAGAGAAAGCCAACTAAAATGGGGATTTGATGGCAACAAACACAGGGTATCACCACACGAGACACAGGTAATTTGAGTGTTTTTTGTAATTTGAGTGCAGTTTGAGTGTAATTCAAGTGTATTTTGTCTCATGTGGTTTGACCCATAGATTCAAAAATATCCAGTAACAGATCTCCCACATCTGATCTTGATTAAACCTGAGTTACATACTGAAAACTATCTAGTAAACAGATTTCTTATATGGCCAATAGCACCCCCCCCCCCTTTTAAGGCTAGCAAGAGCGAATGAGAATCAGGGGCCAAACCAAAAGAGATGGGGGGCAGCTTACATCCTTTTCTGACATGATGGGAAAGCTACAAGTCATGTGGGGGTGACTTTTAATAAATCCCCTCACTTGGCACAGCCCAGACTTTTCCTGTCATGCCAGAACATGACATCATTTTCTGGCATAACAAGGGAGCATGTGCTCCATGCGGGTGCCTCCCCCAAGATGTCTTCCTCCCTACCAACAGATGAATGGAGGAGGTAGAGCAAGGGGTAGGGGAGGGGATCCTTGTGGAGGATGGCACCCCTACTTTCGACTAAGAATAGTCATGATGGTTCCTAGTACTTATGTTACATTAGATTAACATTGAATAAGCTGCATGGTATTTAGATACTTTTTAAAAAAAAAATTGCACTAATAAGAACTGCAGTTTTGGGTCAGGCCATCACCTTGGTGAATAAGATTGTTTTTAAGACAAAAATGGGACAGAATCTTGAGAAGCGAAAGGGTTAAGATCCGAGGTCAACTGAATTTCATCCTGACAGTAGTCTTTAAAAGCTCACGGGAGTATCTGGGTGCCTTCCATGCAATCTGCATTTAATATGGAAAAACATTAAACCATTTGGAAGCTATGAGTTGCTATTTCAAAGTTAAAATGCTTGGGCTGAAAATAACAGAGCTTTAATGGCAAGAAAACTGAAATGTGATGGCCTTCAGGAAATGTTTTTGTCATCTTTGGCTCTCTTACCAACAGCTAACTGAATATTATTCAGTTTTTGCGAAGAAGCCATTTCAAAATCAAACTTATTTTGCTTGCAATGCATGACACCTCTCGAGTTGTGCACTTTGTGTAACCCCATTGATGATTTGTTTGTAGTGAACAATGGACACTATTTCAAGTAGATTTGCATCAGGTCAGTTGGTGACATTAGTCATAGTAGCTGACTTGCATAGCTGCTGGTAGTACATGCTAATGATTCGCTAGCTTGCTTGGATTACATGCTCTGGGTAAATCATGCATATTTTTAATCAGCTAAATTGTGAGACTATCATCAGTGGCATTTACTAATCAATACCCTTAATCATGTTGGCATACAATCAGAACAATCAGTTCTCAGGAAGTAGTGTGATAATGTGCCAAATAATTGCAATCCAGTTTAATAACAACAACAACAACATTCGATTTATATACTGCCATTCAGGACAACTTAACGCCCACTCAGAGCATTTACAAAGTATGTTATTATTATTCCCACAACAATAATCACTCTGTGAGGTGGGTGGGGCTGAGAGAGCTCCTACAAGCTGTGACTCACCCGAGGTCACCCAGCTGGCTTCAAGTGGAGAAGTAGGGAATCAAACCCAGTTCTCCAGATTAGAGTCCTGCACTCTTAACCACTACACCAAACTGGCTCTAAGACATTTAAGACATTTAACTGGCTTTAAGACATTTAAGAGATTTAAGGCCAAATTATATGTTACATTTTGTAGCAAGGTATCTGAAGAAATGAGCTGTGACTCACGAAAGCTCATACCCTACCACAAATTATTTTAGTCTTATAGGTGCTACTGGACTCTTGCTCTTTTCTACTACTACAGACAGACGATCACAGCTACTCATCTTGTGAAATCATAGGCACTGAACTTTGGACTGCCAACAATAATTTAATAAAATAGTGAATTGATTTGTACAGAGGACACATAGTTTTATCAGGGTGTGTGAAAGTGACAGCCCCATTCTCCTGCCTCCCGCAAGCGGCAGGAGAAGGGGGCCATCTGTTTCAAACGCCTCACGCCAGCTTCACCCAATCGGACGAAGCCTGCACGGGGTGTTTTGAAACTGATAGCCTTCCCCTGCCAGTTGCAAGCAACAGGGGAAGGGTGCGACTTTCAAAAGCCCCATGCTGGCTTCACCTGACTAGATGAAACTGGTGCAGGGTGCTTTGAAAGTGACAGCTTTTCCCTGCCACTTGCAAGTGACAGAGGAAAGCTGCGATTTTCAAATGCCCCACGCTGGCTTCACTTGATTGGATGAAGCTAGTGTGAGGTGTTTTGAAACTGATAGCCCTCTCCTACGGCTTTCTGGAGACAGGAGAAGGGGACTGTAAGTTTCAAACACCCTGTGCTAGCTTCAGCAGCCAGCACCGGGCATTTGAAATGCCATGAACCATGAACCATGAAAAAATTCATGAACCAGGGAAAGTTCATGGAAGTTCGTGGTTTGTGGAACACGACGAACCACAAATCATGTGGTTCATTTTTTTAATTTGTGCCCATGTCTATTTATTGCTTCCAACTGGAAAATAATGCTTACGAACAGGGAAACACACTGGAAGACTGCACCAACACAAAGAATTGAGTGAGGCTCCTGTCAAGCAGGTTTTGAGATGAAAACAGAAACAAGCTCTTTCTCCTTTACCCCAGATCCAGGATCCTCCTTAGAGCCAAAAACCCCTTTTTAGACACTGGGCAGGAATTATTCTTCTCCAAAAGACACAACCCCGATCACTTGGCTGAAGGGGAGTCCCCTTTCATTACCCACTTCCTCTGCCAACAACACACTTCCAGTTCTAGCTTGTTTGTGTAAATTAGTGCTGGTTTCCACACTTAAGTACTTTAACTAAATGTTTTCCATAATCCTAAAGCTGTCCCAGTTAGGGCAGCCCAGTTATCTTCTCACTGGCCAATCACAGAGAGGGGAGGAGAAGCCTGTTAATCATTCTCCATCAGCCAGTTTTTGTGACCCTTTCCCTTCTACTCTCTGGGTGCTGCACTTAGCATCTTTCATCCCTTTAAAATCCATCACACAGAATGAGTGGGAGATGAGAGAAACAGGCTGTGGGGAGGACTGAGGATAGGAGCTTTTGGAGTGGCCTAAGTTTTTCCAAGACTTACAAGAACTATCAGAAAAAGCCCATTCTACAGAGCAGAATGCCAATAACCTTTTTTAACATTGACAAAGCAGGAAGAAGGCAAATGTTGAAAAGCTCTAACATATACTGTATCGTGTGTGTGTGTGGGGGGGGGGGAATTACACATTTAGAAACTTACAGGAATATACAGGAATATAACAATCATCCATCTACTCCAACAGATTATTTTCAACAGTGGCCAGCTAGATATCTTCTGAAGATGCCCAAGCAAGGCAGTGAAGCAGCAACTCTACCCCATAGTTTGTTCCAGCAGCTGGTATTCTGAGGCATACAAATAGTGAATGTGACGCTTCATTTAGATGGCTATTGCTAAGCCTGCCTAACTGCAGAGTCCTTTTGCTCCAAGGAGGCTCATGTGGATGGCAGTGCCACTCTACGGATTTTAAATTCCAGAGGACTTGGTATGCTAACCTGCTACAGTAACTATAACCATGCGTAACCTTGAAAGACTTGACAAAATATTATTTCAGTATAAGTTTTTTTGGGGCTAGAGTCTGCTTCTTGGGGTGCAAAGAGCAGATCCTGACTATGCAGCTATTTCATGTATGACAATGCAAAATAAAATTTACCCACGTAATCTTACTAATGCATTCAAATATTAATATCACTATATATAACATGTATTTTAATTTCACTATGTGTAATACATATAGTCACCACAATGGCATAGTTAATTGTTAAACCACATCTGTTCTTACTGCCCCTGTAATATGAGTTAGAAATACATTTATACAGGCACCATTTGGGCTTCCATTTCAATCAATAAAGTGCTTAGTGCTCTAAGTGCTTCTGTAGTATATTATTGCACCAATAAATAAAGTGCAAATGCAGAGTTAGCACCATCCAAACACTAATACTTGCAGCAAACTTCAAGATCCAAGGTGCGTCGTATTCAGACCAGGGGCTAAGTGCGGTTGAGAGTATTCATGCTGTCTGGCCTGGCTCCAATGAATCCTCTGAGTTGTCAATAAATGACAACTCAGTTCTTACTCTGGTGCACCACCAGAGTGAGCTGTTGTGGAGGGAAGCCTAGTTGAGGCAGCCAGACCTACAGAGTGCGTGCCATGGCAGGAAGCCCAGGCCAAAATCAGGTGCAGAGCAGGAAGCAATGCTTGTCCCCGCCTTCACACAGCTGGGATCAGGAGGGGAGCAGGTGACATGCCTGCCCCCCTTCATTCAGCTGGGATCAGGCACAGAGGAGCTGGTGATGCCCACCCCCTACCTTTATCTGGCCAGGATCAGTGACAGAGGAGAAGGAATTCAGCCCCCATCCGGCTGGCAGCCAAGGGCTTGAGGCCGGGGGCCACATTTGCCACCACAGAGGATAAGCGGCAGTATTTCCCCGGCCTGTCAGGGTCACATGGGAAGGGGGTGGGGCTAAGTGCCTTAACAGGACAGCCCTGCCTCTGCATCAGTACTTGCTGCCTCATGCTCTCGTTCATTATGTGGAGGCATTTTTCCTTTTCAAGGGGCCTTCACTTGCCGCCTCAAGCATATATCAAGCTCTCTCAGCCAAGCTCCTCTGAGGCCAGTTTTACTGAAGTCCCTCAGGGCTAGGTGGCTATAGGTGCCTCGGGGAAAGCTGTGACATTCCCCTGTGTGATACCTTCAAACAACCAGAGGAGAGCCAGGGCCTAGCATCAGTCTCAGTGGTTTGGCAGAGATTTTTATTATCATTATTGTTGTCGTCATTATTATTATTATTATTATTATTATTATTATTATTATTATTATTATTATTATCCCCTTCGTATTTACATTTGGGGACTGTTGTCTATCAGTCAGGAGGGCTAAAGCAGAGTTATATCCAGTCCTTGCAGGCCTCTGGCCTAATTAGGCTCTTCTTTCCCTCCCCCTTATTTTGTTGGGAGGGAGTACTTTCAGCAGAAACAGCAATAGGCTTTGCTGTAGGCCACAGGGGTGAATTGCAGCCATCTGAAGGGTGGATTACATTACTGCTACTGGCTTAGCAGGGTGGATGCTGGTAGGCCTCCTCTCTGTCTAGGCTCCCCCCCCCCCGTTTATACTTACTTAGGAGGGAGTATTTCTAGTAGCAATAGCTCGGCTTAAGGCTTTCAGGCAGCAGGGGGTGCATTTTGTGAAAAAGCTTGGCAGTTTATTCAGTTGGGTGCAACCATTTTGAGTGTGGCACCAGTGGCCTGCTTTGCCTCCTGGCAGTGCAGCCTTATTGAGAAGGCATCTACAATATGCACAGCTCCAACAGCGGCCATTTTGAGTGTGGGTTTTATATGGTCTGATTTGCCTCCTGCTTAATGGCAGTGGAGGCCATTTTGGTGGGGCTTTTACAGCTTCTGCTGTGCTGGGGGGGGGCATTTTGAGTGTGTCACCCTGTGGCCTGCTTATCTCCCTAGCACTGGCAGCCATTTTATAGAGGCCTCTGCAGCTTACACAGTGTTTGGGCTGCCTTTTGGGGGTATGGGTTACTACAGTACATTACATTACTGTACATTTCCATCATGCCACTATTTAAAAAAAAGAAGAAGGCTAGCAGCTCTGCTAAGGGCAAACAGCCACAGAATACGTATCCTGCAAAGCAGCCCTACCTGCATAGTTGACCTTTGTGGATGATGAAGTGGCCATAGGGAGTAAGGAAATACTGTGCTATCAGTGTCTATGGCTATGGTATGTAAGGTGGCATTATTCAAAGTCTTGATGAAACAATACAGGTTGGTAAAATGCAGATGTTTAGAAATATAGTTCATCATTAATTTATTTGGCTAAAATGACTTTCCTTCATAATGCAACTCTAAAACAATGTGCGTTTTAAAAGAGTGACAGCTTCATTCTTAAATGACATGAGGGTACTAGAAAGTCAAAGAGTGTTCTTTGATTAGAAGTGACAATGCAAAATGATGTTCTGGTTATTCTCCCTTTCAGATAACTAGATCACAACTTGGTAGAGGTAGCAATCTAGGTAGCATGTTTAGCAATGTGGTTACTCAAGCTACAATCAAAAGGAGTGATCCCTTTCCTCACATGCAGTGGCATTAATGGTTTGAATAGGTGATCTTACCAATAATAATAAGAGTATAGTAATAGTAATAATAATACTAATAACAACAATACTTGTTCTTGATATTATTATTAAGACAGAATAAATACGTAACCATGCCACCCAAAGAGGGGTCTGCCCCTTCCAAAGGAAAACAACCAGCTAAGAGGTCCCACCTAAGAGGCCTCCACCCTCTTTGTCATCTTTAGATGAGGATGAAAGCGCTAGTCGCCAGGCTATTTTGAGCCGCATTGTGGCCTTGGAGCAAGCAAAGCGTGGTAAGCCTGTTTGGCTGACGTCAGCTGCTGCTTTTCAGGCTGAAGTTCTCAAACAGCTTTCTGCCCTTGAGGGGCCTTCTGTTTCAACAGACACTGAGAACCAAAATAAGGAGGACGGCGGGCAGTTTTGAACCTTCAAGTGGTGATCCAGGCTGGATGGCTGATGTTGAATCTGTGTTGGTGGTTGTGGACCCGGTGTGGGATGGTAAGTCTTCTCTTATGCAGCAGGGTGATGGCTGGCTATGGGGACCCCAGTTTGTGGGGCTGTGCCAGCTCAGAGTAAGAGTAATCAGGCATGGGGTGCTCAGTATGCTGCTGCTGTCCCGGGTGTTAAGGTACAGATGAGCAGGGCTAGTTGGCAGGGTTTGGAGGGTCAATCACTGCCTGGCCCATCATCTGCCTGGTCCAGTTAGGCTCCTTGGGTTCCTGATTTATGTGGGAATAATAGTTAGGGCACATCCATGGAGGGCTGATCTCTTTTACAGTACCTGGACATAATATACAAAGGGTACACAGGCTTTGTCAGGGATGCAGTTCAATGAAGAATTTTGGATGCAGGCAGCAATGAACCCTGATTTGCTGTGGGATAAGATTCTGCAGCAACCTTAGCAGCAGGTGATGGCTCTGCTAAGGCTAATCTTACTGACTGCTCTGATAGCGGCCATTTAGTACAATGGTTCTCCACCGCGCCCAGTTGTGCTGGAACTTGGAGAACCAGGGAACATGCGCAAGGAAACCATGCAGGTACAATCACGAATGCCCAACATATGGGGGCTCCCGCTCCTTTAACTTCTGCCCTAGGTGCCATAGAGGAGGTTGGGGTAAGCATGGGGGTGGGGCCGGTGGTAACTTCCCACAGCAAGCTGGATAAGGGCCCAGCCCAATAAAACTGAGGGAACTTAAGTACCTCTTGGATGGTTATCCTAAGCATGAAGACGCTTTATTCGTGTTCAGTGGGTTTAACTGTGGGTTCAGGATTCCTTTCCAGGGATCTAGGACTCCTTTCATGGCAGCCAATCTTCAATCAGTGGCAGGTATGGAAGGGATCATTATGTAGCAGGATTAGGGGTTTGCCCAAGGACTGAGACCAGACAGATTCTTAGGAAGGAAAGGTTTATTTGCCGGCAGGCTCAGCTGTGATATCAAATCACTAAAAATGTCTGAGCACAGAATACAGACAGCTCAGATGCTAAATAGTTACACTTCAATTACATCACAGGCATGTGGTTACATACTTGATTACAATTTCTACAGCATTTCAACTTCCTCATAAGACTTATCTATTTGTCCCAGACAAGAATTCTACTAACATAGCAAAATGCAGATATTTGTCTTAAATCAGCAGTCTCTACAACCTTCAGGAGTCTATTCTGAGAAACATAAGTAGTAGACTTCCTCTTTTCTAGTGGAACAGATTTCCTGTTTCTCAATATTGCCTAGCTAACTTACAGCATAATCACTTATAGCATTTATTAATCAGCCTAAGATTTATTAATCTATTGATTATTAATCTATTTATCAGAATAGCATTTTCATGAGCCCTGCTACATACTCCCCCCTTTTGGGCTTGCCAATCTGTCAAACGGCCAAACAAACTGCTAATAAAGTAAATCACCTCCCTGTAGTTTCACATATTCCCCCTCCTCCTCATCTACTGGAGAGGATTCCAGGCTACGCATCTTAATCAAGTGCACGCTTTCAGGCAACAGTGTAGTGACTGTCATTAATTGAGCTTCAGGAAGGGAACCATTGTAGGATGTCTGGATCTCTCTCCTGAGGCCATAACAGTGACGACACCTTTCGGAGTAGGCAGTTAGGAGGAGTAGGCAGGAAATGATGAGGGCAAGGTGTACTGTCATGATGCTGACAGTTACAGTCGGGACAAGTTATCCTCCGTACACCCATCCCGTACTTATAGAAGCAATAGAAGAGAGAAACAATACACCGGCTGAGTGTGCAACCAGAAAAAAATATACAAAGGAGTATAAGGAATCATATTGCTACCAGGAAAAGACATTAAGTAACTGGTCAAATCCACCGATGATCAAAGCTTCAGCTGTTAGTAGACTAGTCAGCCCCTGGAGTGACTAGACCAGAGCTTTCTTCAGTCTTGAACCTGAGCAGCGTCTGGAGTGCTCAGGTATTCGGCTACTGGAACTGTTGCCTGTGAATCTAGCTGTTCCTGGTAGGCTGAGATCCAGAGGGTACCTTCCTCAGCTGAAGACGAAGGGGATCGTCAGGGCAGATCTCTGAAACCCAAGGCGTGGCAGCAGGTTTAATCTTAGTCCAATGCACCCAAACTGCAATGCCTTCTACCTTAACAGCAGTGGGAGTTGCTAACAGGACAGTATATGGGCCCTTCCATTTGGGTCCCAGCGGAATTATCCGCCAGTCCTTTACCCAAACCTCATCTCCTGGCTGAAACTTATGGACTGGATTGAACACTGACAAGGGCTGTTGTTCTCCTACATACTTTTGAATTTTCTGCAAAGTCTTGTCCAGGGCCACAACTTGTTCCCTGAGTATCAGATCTCCCAACTGACAGGGGTTCCCTGTAACACCTTGTAAATTAAGAGGTGGCCTTCCAAACATTAACTCAAATAGGGACATTTTAGTCCATTTGCTTGGCATGCAACGTACCTGAAAGAGTACTACTGGTAGGGCTTGGGGCCATGGCAACCCTGTTTCCTGGCACACCTTAGATAGTTGGGTTTTGAGGGTTCTATTTTGTCTCTCCACCTTTCCAGAACTTTGATCTCTATATGCGGGATGATACCTAAGAGCTTAGAAACTCCTTGGACTACCTTATCTATAAAGGCAGGGCCATTATCACTCCCAATTTCTGCTGGCAGACCCCACCACCCTACAATTTCCTTTAAGAGACAACGAACTACCTCCCAGGCCTTTTCAGTCTTAGTGGGAAATGCTTCCACCCACCCAGAATATGAGTCAACAAACACTATCAAGTAGCGAAACACTTGGTACCGTGGCAATTCAGTAAAATCTACAAGTAGTGACTGAAATGGCAGATACCCCAGGGGTTGGAACCCAGGAGGCAGACCTGGCCCTTGTCGGGGGTTGTTTCTGGCACACACAACACAGCTTCTGGAAACAGCTGCACACAGTCCATGTAGTTTAGCAATGTACAAATCTTTGTTTAGTAACTCAGCCAGTGCAGACTTCCCATAATGAGTGGCTTCATGGGCGGCTTTCACTACTGCATGGGCAATTGATTCCGGCACAAAGAGTCTTCCATCTGGAAACTGGAACCAGCCATCATGTCTCTGGGTATTCTGAGGACCAGCCCAGTCCTCCTCCTCATGGGAATACTTTGGGGTCCAATCAGACATCTGGATTTGGAAAATGGGATGGCTGCAAGTATTCTTCTCTGGCTGCTGCCTTAGCTGCCTTGTCTGCCCGGTGGTTTCCTTTTGCTACAGGGCTCAGTGGTTTCTGGTGTGCACGGCAGTGCATAACAGCTACTTTCAAAGGGACATGTACAGCTTGGAGCAACTGCAAAATCTCAGGTCCATTTTTGATTCCTTTCCCTGAAGCAGTGATGAGACCCTTCTCTTTGTATAAAGCCCTATGAGCATGCAGAGTAAGAAATGCATACTTAGAATCAGTCAAAATATTAACTTTCAATCCCTCAGCCAGCTGAAGGGCTCTGGTCAAAGTGATGAGCTCAGCCTTCTGGGCAGAGGTATTGGGGGACAGGGGTTTAGCTTCTATGTTCTTTGTCCAGGTTACTACTGCATACTGTGCCTTTCTAACCCCATTCTCGACAAAGCTGCTGCCATCAGTAAAATAATCAATGTCTGGATTTGGCATGGGGACATCAGTCAGGTCTGTCACGGGCTGGGCCAGCCCAAGCAGGGTGGTTCAAGTCCAAACCTTAATGGCAGAGTCTGAGGGGAGTTCCAAGAGCAAAAGCCAGGTCAAACCGGTGGTCAGAGCACGAGATAACGCCAGGAGTGAGTCCAGAGTCCAAGAGCAAGGTCAGGTACAATCCAAGGTCATTTACCGGTAGTGTCAGGTCCAAAAGTAGGCACAGGCACGGGCAAGGTTCACAGAACACGGAGTGGTTGCAGGCAATAGACACGTTGCTTCCACGCCCAGCAGTTCCTCCAGACTGGCTCTTATAGCCAGGCGTGGTTTTCAGCCAGCTGCTGGGGCTCCATCCTGACACTACTCATCATCACTCTCCAGCAGCTGGCGTTGGCTCAAGAGGCGAGCACTGCGCCGTCTCTCCTGCAGTTCCAGTCTCTGGCGCTGCCTGCGGCGTTCCTTGGGCGTGGGTGAACCTGGGGGGGTGGAGGCTCTTGGCTGTGCTGCACCTGTAGAAGTCCCTGGCTGAGCTTCCCCTGTGGTGTAGGGGCTAGAGGGTGCTGGTGTCTCAGCTGCTGGCTGCAAGCTCTGATCAGCCAGCAGCTGTTGCTCCTGATTGCTGGCTTCTGCTGAATCAGGGCTAGGGCTGGCTACACAGGGCTCCTCTTCTCCTGAGGAGTCCTGGCTGGCTACATGAGGCTCCTCTCCTCCAGAGGAGACCTCACTCTCAGACTGGGCCATGACACCATCCCCCCTCCCAAGGCCCCCCCTCCTCTGTGGTCCAGGCAGCTCCGGTTTCTGCGGATAGGCCTGATGGAATTGTCGGACCAGGCGGGGGGCATGGATGTTCACAGCAGGCTCCCAAGAGCGGTCCTCCGGCCCATACCCCTTCCAGTCCACCAAGTACTGTACTTGCCCCCGCCGGCGACGGGAGTCTAGAATCTGGGCAACCTCATATTCTTCGTGCCCCTCGATGGTAATTGGAGGCGGAGGGGGCGGTGGCCCGGGATGGTGTGGGTCTGGCGGTGAAGCTGGGACTAGAAGGGACCGGTGAAACACAGGATGGATTGGGAGGGTTGGTGGTAGTTGCAGGCGATAGGCCACAGGATTCACCTGGTCTGTGATTACGAAGGGTCCGAGGAACCGGGCATCCAGCTTTTTGGAGGGCCGTTGGCTGCGGATATGGCGGGTGGATAACCAGACCTGATCGCCCACGGACAGGGGAACACCAGGTTGCCGTTTCCGATCCGCAGCCTCCTTGTAGCTTTCCTTGGCAAGCTGGAGTTGCTCCCGTAACAGCTCATGCATGGATTGGAGTTCTTGGAGGTGATCATCAGCGGCTGGGATTCCCGACAAGGTTGCTGCGGTAGGGAAGAAACGAGGGTGGTGACCATAGTTTGCCATGAAGGGGGTCTGCTGGGTGGAGGAATGCACTGCATTATTATATGCAAACTCGGCCAAAGGCAGTAGAGCTAGCCAGTCATCCTGTTGATGGTTTGTGTAGCATCTCAGATACTGCTCCAGGGTCGCATTGGTGCGCTCTGTCTGCCCGTCAGATTGCGGGTGGTGTGCTGAGGATAGGTGAAGTTGGGTGCCAAGGAGGGAGTGCAGGGCCCGCCAGAACCGAGAGGTGAATTGAACTCCCCGATCAGAAATTATATGATCTGGACGTCCGTGGAGTCGAAAGACGTGCTGAAGGTACAGGTGTGCTGTTTCCTGAGCAGTGGGGGGTCCAGAACAGGGAATGAAATGAGCCATCTTTGTGAACAAGTCCACCACCACAAGGATGAAGGTGTGGCCTTTGGAGCAGGGCAGGTCTGTAATGAAATCCATGGAAATAGTCCTCCATGGGCCAGTGGGTGTGGGGAGTGGATGCAAGAGACCAGAAGGTTTGCCGGGGACGTCTTTGGCCCGTCTACATGTTTCACAGGCTGCCACATACCGGGCCACATCCGATTGCACCCGGGGCCACCAGAAGTCACGGGTCAAGAGGTGGGTTGTCTTGTGGCGGCCGAAGTGCCCGGCAGGTCTAGAATCGTGGACCAGCTGCAGTACCTTTGTTCGTAATGCGCCTGGGGGTACATAAATCCGGCCTCGGTGGGTCAGTAGCCCCTCTTCCTCTGCAAACTCATCTGCCTGGGGCTGGGGAGACCCCCGGACATTCTGGAGGTATCTCTGGGCAACTGGGTCCAGTAACTGTTGAGTCTGTATCTCCTCCACCAGCCCCGGAGGGGGTTGCGTGGCGGCGAAAGTTTCTGGAGCCAGGATGGTCATTGGAGGTGGTTCCAGGTCGGGGGATGTGTTGTACTCCGGCTTCCGGGACAGAGCATCGGCCTTCTTATTCTGGGAGCTGGGAACGTAGGTGATCCTGAAATCAAAACGGGAGAAGAACAACGACCAGCGAATCTGTCTCTGGTTGAGACGGCGGGCAGTTTGGAGGTGTTCAAGGTTCCGGTGGTCAGTGAGCACTTGGACTGGGTACCGAGCCCCCTCCAGATGATGCCGCCAAACCTCGAAGGCTGCCTTTATTGCCAGCAGCTCCCGCTCCCAGATGGTGTAGTTCCTTTCGGCGGGGGTCAGCTGGCGAGAGTAGTAAGCGCAAGGCTGTGGAGTGCTGGAGGGGGTTGCCCGTTGGGAGAGCACTGCTCCGATGGCGGTGCTGGAGGCATCTGCTTCGACTAGAAAGGGTAGCTGGGGATCTGGGTATCGCAGGACTGGTTGCGTGGTGAAGCGAGTCTTTAGGGTCAGGAATGCCTCTCTGGCTTCCGGTGTCCAACGGAAAGGTTCTCGAGGCCGGAGAAGTCGAGTGAGAGGGACGGCTATGGATGCAAACTGGGGGATGAATTGCCGGTAGTAATTGGCAAACCCCAGAAACCGCTGTACATCCTTCCGAGAACGGGGGGCTTGCCAAGTCTGTACAGCCTCGACTTTAGCTGGGTCCATTCGGATTCCGTGGGGTGATAATACATGGCCAAGGAATTCCACAGTAGGCCGGTGGAATGCACACTTTTCCAATTTGGCGAACAGGCCATGCTGCCGGAGTCTTTGCAGCACCGTGCGCACATGCCGAGTATGTTGCGACACGTCACGTGAATAAATTAATATGTCATCCAGATAAACGATGACGAACTGGTCCAGGATGTCTCGAAAGATGTCGTTCATCAGTCTCTGGAACACAGCTGGTGCATTAGTCAGGCCAAAGGGCATTACCAGATACTCGTATTGCCCATATCTGGTACTGAAGGCGGTTTTCCATTCATCACCTTCCCGGATGCGCACTAGGTTATAGGCTCCCCTGAGATCCAGCTTGGTGTAGATCTGGGCTCCTTTGACTTGCTCCAAGAGGTCAGGGATCAGAGGCAGCGGATACCGGTCTCGGATGGAGATTTTGTTCAGGGCCCGGTAATCATTACACAGCCGGAGTTCCCCGTTTTTCTTTTTAACGAAGAGGACTGGGGCAGAGGTAGGTGAGGTAGAAGGGCGGATGAACCCTCGCCGCAGGTTGGTGGTGAGAAAGTCCCGGAGTGCTGCCAACTCTGGCTCAGACAACGAGTACAGGCGTCCCACCGGCAGAGGGGCGCCGGGAATCAAGTCAATGGTGCAGTCATACGGCCGATGAGGGGGGAGTTGGTCTGCTCCTTTTTCCTCGAACACATCTCTCAGATCCACGTATTCCTCTGGCAGTGCCGAAACCTCCGGTGCAGCGGCCACCATAGGCCCTGGGCACGGATTTTCATGTGGGCATGGTTCCCGGAAACGAAGGTCTAACTGGCCCCACCGAACAATCGGATCATGGCGGCAGAGCCAGGAAAGTCCCAAGACCAGCGGAAACTGGGGAATGCCCACCACATCAAAACAGAGCCGCTCCTGGTGCCGCTGGATCTGCAACAGGAGGTCCTGGGTTTCCTCAACCACTGGCCCAGAACGCAGGGGCCGCCCATCGATGGCCTCAACAACAGTGGGATTCTTCTTTGCCCGCAAGGGAATCTGGTGTTGTGCAGCGAACTTGGCGTCCATGAAGCAGCGGGAGGCCCCCGAGTCTATCATGGCATACACGAATAGCCAACGTCCATCAGGCAGGCACAACTTGACCGGCACAAGGAATGGTTCTGGGGGGTCACTGGAGGCACTGGCTGTTCCCACAAGTGGTTTAGGGTGCGCCGACTCCAGGCTTATGGCTAGGGTCCTTCTTTTGGCAGGGCAGCCATCAGCATAATGGCCCACCCCACCACAATACCAGCAGAGGTTGTGGTTTCGGTGCCTCTCCTTTTCCTCTGGGGGCAAGCGGTTACAAGGTACCCCCACTGGCGTGGGCTCAGCCGGCTTTTCAGGCAAGGACCGGGGTGGAGGTGGATGCCTTAGCGCACGCGCTTGTCTCCGGCTCTCCAGCCGTCCATCTATGCGGAGACATAGAAGAATGAGCGCTTGCAGTCCTCCTGGTCGTTCGGATCGGGCCACTTCATCCAACACTTCATCAGACAGCCCTTCCAGGTACTGGTCAACCAGGGCCGCTTCATTCCAGTCCAAGTCCTGTGCCAGTAACTGAAATTCGGTGGTATATTGGGCTACAGTCCCATCCCCCTGGGTGAGGGCACGGATCATCTGGTTAGCTTTGATGGCTTTCAGGGGGTTAGCAAAGGCAGCAGTGATGTGAGCCACAAAGCTTGGAAAATCCTCTAGCAGAGGGGATTTGGCCAGTAACAAGGGTGTGGCCCATCTTGCTGCCTGCCCCTTTAACAGACTGAGGATGAAGCAGACTTTGACTTTATCCGTGGGGAAGTCTCTGGCCCGGAGTTCAATATATAGCTGGCATTGGGCGAGAAATGCTGGGAATTCCTCCACATCACCCTCAAAGCTGTCAGGAGGCTTCACTGGGCACTTTACAGGCAGAGGTGCAGCAGGTGCAGCAATCTGCTGCTGCAGAGTCACCAGTGCTTGAGTTAGTTGCAGTACCTGGTCCTGCAGCAGTGCCAGGCTCCCCGGGGTGGGCGTTGCCGCATCCATGCCGGGAAGTTTGGGTGGAAGCAATCTGTCACGGGCTGGGCCAGCCCAAGCAGGGTGGTTCAAGTCCAAACCTTAATGGCAGAGTCTGAGGGGAGTTCCAAGAGCAAAAGCCAGGTCAAACCGGTGGTCAGAGCACGAGATAACGCCAGGAGTGAGTCCAGAGTCCAAGAGCAAGGTCAGGTACAATCCAAGGTCATTTACCGGTAGTGTCAGGTCCAAAAGTAGGCACAGGCACGGGCAAGGTTCACAGAACACGGAGTGGTTGCAGGCAATAGACACGTTGCTTCCACGCCCAGCAGTTCCTCCAGACTGGCTCTTATAGCCAGGCGTGGTTTTCAGCCAGCTGCTGGGGCTCCATCCTGACACTACTCATCATCACTCTCCAGCAGCTGGCGTTGGCTCAAGAGGCGAGCACTGCGCCGTCTCTCCTGCAGTTCCAGTCTCTGGCGCTGCCTGCGGCGTTCCTTGGGCGTGGGTGAACCTGGGGGGGTGGAGGCTCTTGGCTGTGCTGCACCTGTAGAAGTCCCTGGCTGAGCTTCCCCTGTGGTGTAGGGGCTAGAGGGTGCTGGTGTCTCAGCTGCTGGCTGCAAGCTCTGATCAGCCAGCAGCTGTTGCTCCTGATTGCTGGCTTCTGCTGAATCAGGGCTAGGGCTGGCTACACAGGGCTCCTCTTCTCCTGAGGAGTCCTGGCTGGCTACACGAGGCTCCTCTCCTCCAGAGGAGACCTCACTCTCAGACTGGGCCATGACAAGGTCCTTTCGGCTCGAGTAAACTTCATCCATGGTTCGGAGACAATCATGGGATGGGCTCTCCTCATCTATTGGGAGTAAGGATGCTGGATTGAGTGCTCTGACCACCATTAGCTCTACTTGTGGGTTCTCACACAGCAGTCCCTGGTACCGAGTCACGCGTACATTTGTGAACCAATAGCTTCCCCTGTAGTCCATCAGGGTGAGCACAGAGTGGGGGACCTTAACACAGACCTTCTGTCCCAAAGTCAGCTTCTGTGGATCCTTGACTAGCTCTGCTGTGGCTGCTACTGCACGAAGACAGGCTGGCCAGCCTTTTGCTACAGCATCCAGTTGCTTAGACAGGTACGCTACGGGCCTCTCCCAATTTCCCAGACGCTGGGTTAATACTCCAGCTCATTCCTCTCATGCACAAACAAGCAAAAAGGCTTCATAAGGTCTGACAGACCCAGAGCAGGGGCTTCCAGCAACTGTCTTTTAAGGGTCTGGAATGCTTACTTCTGCTCTTCCCCCCACAGGAAAGGATCCCGTTCTCCCCCTTTGTAGCTTCATAGAGGGGCTTTGCTGTTTCTGCAAAGTTGGGAATCCAAATTCGGCAGTACCCTGCAGACCCCAGAAATTCTCGCACTTGCCTCCTGGAGGAGGGCTTTGGAATGGAGCAGACTGCTTCCTTTCGTTCATGGCCCAGGGACCTGGTTCCCTCTGATATCTCAAATCCCAGATATTTCACTCGGGGCTGACAAAGCTGCGCTTTCTTCTGTGATACTTTGTAGCCAGCCTCATAGAGCACCTCTAGCAGCTTCTGGGTAGCCTCATAACAAACCCTCTGACTCACAGCTGCGATCATTAAATCATCTGAATATTGAATAAGCACTCCTTGCTCAGGGTCAAGAGGAAAGTGGGCTATATCCTGAGCCAATGCCTGGCCAAACAAAACAGGGCTATTTTTGAACCCTTGAGGGAGCCTGGTCTAGGTGTACTGCAACTTGCGTCCTGTATGTTGGTCCTCCCATTGGAAGGCAAAGAGGGGCTGGCTAACGGGGTGAGTCTTATGCAAAAGTAAGCATCTTTAATGTCTAAAACACTGAAGTAGCACGCCCTCTGGGGAACGAGTCCGAGGAGGGTATAGGGGTTAGCGATTGCAGAATGGAGAGTTACTGTCTGCTGATTAACTGCCCTTAAGTCCTGCACCGGCCTATAGTCCCCTCCTGGCATTTGGACTGGCAAGAGAGGTGTTTTCCAGGGGGACTGACACTCCTTTAAGATGCCATACTTGAGGAGGCGGTCCAGGTGTTTTTGTATGCCCTGGATTGCTGCAGTAGGGAGGCGATACTGTCTTATGCGGATAGGTTGGGACCCAGGCTCCACCTGAACCACTATGGGGGCATGGTGCCCTGCCAAGCCTGGGGGATTGTCTTCTGCCCAGACCCCAGGAACTCTGTTCCACTCAGGTAGGAGTGGAGCTGGTTGCTCATTGCTCTCAGGCTCTAGTGGGCATTCCAATACATAAGTTCCAGCGTCTGCAGGACGCGTAGCAGGGGGAGCAATCTCCAATGTGACATCATCTGGCCCTTCAAAGGAGATGGTAGCTCATAATTTGGACAACAAATCTCGGCCTAGAAATGGGACCGGGCACTGAGGCACATACAGGAATTGGTGGCGCACTACATGCGACCCTAGATTACAAGTCCGGGCGGCCAGGAAAGGTTGCTTCTAGCAAGCCCCTGTTGCTCCCCTTACAATGATTGTTTTATCTGTCACTGGGGCTACTGGCTGTGTTACTACTGAATGTTCAGCCCCAGTGTCCACTAAAAAAGAAATATTTTGGCCCCCCACACAAATTTCGGCCATGGGCTCCTGGGGGCCAAGATTGAAGGTGCCCGGTCTAGCCTATGCATCCCACTCTTCGTCCCATTCGGTTTCCCATCCATATTCATCCTCATTCAGTGCTGCCGCCATGGTTGGTCCTAATCTTTCATACATCCCATCTTGGACTTCTCCTTGGCTCTGGGGGCCCCACCTCTTGCCTCTCCTATCATTTCATCCTCTTCCACGTCCTCGGATACTCTGCAGCCTCTCTTTGCACTCATCCTTCCAATGCCCTCTTTTTAGACACCATGTGCATTGTTCAAAATCTAGGGGCTGCCCGCCCTTTCTTCCACCCCTCAGGGTGCCTCCCACGCGTCCCCATCCAGGGGAGTACTGTCCCTGTTGGGGCTGCTGGGCCAGAGCTACAGCCAGCAATTCTGCCTTCCTTTTCATCTTCCTTTCATTCTGTCTTTTCTCTTCCAGTTCTTGGGTAATAAAATCTTTATGGGCAATTTCTAGCAGCTGCTCTACATTCATTCCCAGGAACCCTTCTTGCTTCTGTATTTTCCTTCTAATGTCCCCTGCTGCTTGGGTGACAAAAGTGTTTAAAATCATTCTCCTATTCTCTTCTGCTTCTGGGTCATAGGGAGTGTATTGACGGTAGGTCTGGTAGACCCTTTCTACCAAGGGGCTCAATTGGTCCTTGTTGACACTCTTGTATCTTCCTCATATCAGTTGCCATTTCCCCTGCAGACTTTATCCCTTGCAACAGGGCCTGCTGGTACCCGGTTAGTTTAGCCATGCCTTCCTCCTCATTGGCATTCCAATCCGGATCTGTTGTGAGCGCCAACCCCACTTCCTGCACTGCTCCCGCCCTCCGCTGTGACGGGTCCCGCCAAGGGAGAGCTCCCTCTGCCTCAGATGTGGGTGGGAGGTGGGAGTTTAAGGCACCCGTCGTCCACCTTCCCTCCCTGCTGGGCTCTGGCTTCTCTCTTCCCCCTCTCTCTGGTTCCGTCTCCAGCTGCTCCAGCCACTTCCTCCCCGGCGTCATTGGGAGCTTTCCCTTTATAGTTTCCTCCCCACCACCTACACCAATCCCGCCAACCCCCACCCTGCCGTGCTTGCCCTGCCAACCTGGATTTGCCTCCTTCCCGGTCCCTCCCACCTTGCCGCCAATCCCACGATGCCCCGCCACCCCCTGGCTCTTCTGCCCAGCTAACCTTCCCTCCTCCCGCCGGGTTGCCCTTCCCGAGCTCCGCCTCCCCATTCTGGTGGAGGCTGCCCGGCCAGTGGCGGAGGGTAAAACTGAAAGGGAGAAGGGAGAGGTACCAACGTAAGATGCAGGGGTTGTGCTCTTTCATCCGGGCCATCCACAGGAGGGGGGCGTGGTTGGTGATGCGGATAAAGGGGTTGTGCACCAAATAGAACTGCAGGGCTCCGACGGCCCATTTGATGGCCAGGGCCTCCTTCTCCATGGTGGCACAACGGGTTTCCGCCGGTTGCAACTTGTGACTTATGAAGAGGACTGGTCGCTCCTGTACCTCCATTTCCTGAGACAGGACAGCTCCAAGCCCCACGGCCAAGGCATCCGTGTGCAGCATGAAAGGCTGCAAGAAGTCTGGGTTGTGGAGCACAGGGGCCTGAGACAGGGCCATCTGCAGCGACTCGAGGCCTCCTCCCGAGCGGGCGTCCATTGGATATGGGCTGGCTGGTCCTTCTTTAAGCAGTCAGACAATGGGCTGTCTTGGGTGGCGAAGTGAGGAACGAACTTGCCATAGTACTCCATGTGGCTCAGGAACCGCCTCAGCTGCTGCTTGGTGTGTGGCCTTGGGGACTGTTCCAGGGTGGTCACCTTGTCTGTACCGCTGGTTAGGCCCTTGCCAGGGTTTTTTAGTTGTTGCACATCATGTTGTTGCCTAAATAAAAGTGGCCCTTTATTACCCAAGCCTTGTATCTGCCTCTTATTCCAAATGGGGGGGGGCAATTCACGCCCCCCCAGCCAGCAGCCAAGGGCTTGAGGCTGGGGGGCGTATTTGCCACTGCAGAGGATAAGCGGCAGCATTTCCCTGGCCTCTCAGGGTCACATGGGAAGGGGATGGGGCTAAGTCCCTTAACAGGACAGCCCTACCTCTGCATCAGCACTTGCTGCCTCGTGCTCGGCTCACCCGCCCTACCAGTAGCAGTGCAGGTTTCTAACCGGTTGCCTTTTGGGGGGCCAGGTAGGAATTTTTCCTTTCTTTCCCTGATTGGCCTTGGGGAAGGAAGTTTTTTGCCTACCTTGTACTGCTTGCTGGAGCTGTGGCTATTGGACTACAGTGGTGCTGTATAGGCCATCAAAGGCAGGATTTAGTGGGGGGATGTTAGCGGGACGGTGAGTACCCTTGGCACATCCCTATTGGTCAGGATATTAGGGGCCTGTCAGGATCAGCTGGCATGCTTGGCGGCAGCCAGTTGAGAGGGCAGGCTGCCTGGTGGGATCTCCCGGACAAGTCCTTCCCTCATGCTCTGCGGTGGAGGTGCTTGGAGCTTTAAGGGGGAAACCATCCGCCAGGCTGGCCGGATCCCAGCCATGCATGTGAATGGCTTGCATCCGGGGCAGTGGGTCTTGCCCAGACAGGTCATGGTGGGGTTCAGGGGAGTGACCCCAGGGCTTGATCTGTATTGCCAGGGTTTTTTAGTTGTTGCAGTTCATGTTGTTGCCTAAATAAAAGTGGCCCTTTATTACCCAAGCCTTGTGTCTGCCTCTTATTTTGACGGGGGGGGGGGAATGCCTGCCTGCCCTCCCTCCCCTTTCTAGAGCCCATTTTATTTTTCCCACAACAGGCTTTGTTGCTAGTTCCATATAGAATTAAATTAATTAATAATATAGAGAGAATTCACTAGTTATGCTAAGCTAGTTAATGCCTTTAAAGGGTGGAGAATCCCAGATGTTTGCTAAGGTATCTTAGTATCTTTGCTAAAGTAGTTTTAGGTGGGTAGATGTGTTGGTCTGCAGTAAACAGCAGAATCTGAGTCCAGTGGCACCTTAGAGACCAACAAGATTTTCAGAGCATGAGCTTTGAGAATCCCTTCTTCAGTTGCTAAAGTGGTTGACTAAAGTAGTTAACATCAATAGAGAGTCAAAAATCTTGACTCTCTTCAGTTGGGTGTGTGTGTGATAATATGAAATCTCTTTAGTAAATTCCAAATCAGCAGTTTCATACCACAGTCTTTCTTTGAAGTTTGGTGGTAGTGGTGGTGAAGGAAGTTGACTCACAGGTAGGCAATAGACCTGTGAGGCTGGAATGCTCTCTTATTGGTTTCTGAATATTGTAGTTCTGAATGACAGACTTTGTTGTTTGCTTAGGGACTGACTGGTTCGTTCTATATAGAGAGCAGAAGAATATTGTCAACACATTATTGTGTATATCGCATTATAGGATGAACAAGTGAATGACCCCAAGATAGAATAGCTGATGTTATTAGGCCTTACAATATTATTGTGTGTGGGTAAAGAGTATGGTCCCTCGGTTTGTGTGCCTGGGAAGTTAGAGGGTTGTCTGGAAGCAAGGAATTGTCTACCTCTGAAGGCCTATGAAAGAGAAGTATCACTATCCAGAATGCCAGTAGATCAACAATGAAGCACTGGAATTTTTAACATATGAATAAAATTCATATGTTAAATATGATCAGCCTAAGTGTGCTCCACACTTTTGTCATATCAAAAGCAGAGTGTCAAGTGTGCAGTGAATACTTGAATCAGATAGCCAATAGAAACAGGCATATTGTAAGTGAGCTTTTGCTATGAACTCATTTTACATGGAAATAATCAAATTTAGGACCATTATCACCACATAAGCAAAACTGAAACTATTAATAAGCTTTATATCTAACAGAACAGATATCATTCCCATTAAAATAGCAGTGAGGGGAAAAGGTGATTTCTGTAAACCCTCCCTTGGCACAAACTTGTTAAATAATTAATAGGGCTGGCTCCTTCTAGTATCATACATATCTGATCTTCAGTAACCTGAGCCTCAAACTATATATTACTTGGAAATTTGTGTTTCTTTTCTTTTTCTTTTTTTGGCCACAGTTTTGAATAGACAGATGCTGCTCTTCCCTCTGGTCATTTCCCAACTTAAAATCAACCTTTTCCAAATATTTTTTCCCATTAGGGGAAAAATGAAGTTCTGTATCTTCCTTGTATGTGTTTTCCCAAGGTTCAAAAGCAACTTAAGGAGGATGAATTTGAACTGGGAAATGACCAGGGCCGTTTCCAGATGGCTTACCTGAAGCCGCTCCATGCCGCAATGTTGTGTATTGTGCCGGGAAAAACGCGAAATATCGCGTTTTCTCGTGCGAGTTTTGCACGATGTCGTGCAAAACTCGTGCGAGAAAACGTGATATTTCGCATTTTCCCCAGCACGATCCACAACATTGCAGCATGGAGCGGCTTCAGGTAAGCCATCTGGAAACGGCCCAGATTGGAAAAGGTTAAATAGCTTCTCTCAATGCTATTCCTTTGCCTAAATGCTCGGGTGCTCAAACTGACTTTGATTTTTAAAACTGTGGAGGAAAGACACATAGAACTCTAGGTACATTTGCTGTAATCTGACACAACCTTTGTTAAAATTTCTGGAGCAGTGTGAACTACTGTCAGATAGGACCATTAGTAGCAGTGTGTTATAGGGAAAGTGTTCACAAATGAACCAGTCTAATTTTACCTTGTTTGGGTTATAGAGCAAAAAAGAGATGTCAGCGTAAAAAAATAATATTAACAACACATAAGACCCTTTTTATAAACTGATGCTTCTAGTTTGGGAGAAGTGTGATTGGCAATTCTTTTGAAAATTGTCAGGATTGGGCCACTAGCCTAATCTAGCATGAAGAAAATGAGTGAACAAAGAACTGCAACCATAAAGCAAAAATTAAAGTATGGAGATTTGGGAAGACCTTACTACATCAAGTAGAAAAGATTAAATATCTCATTTAGTGTTACTGTTAATCTGTCACTGGCCTGGTCAATATGTGACAAGCCAAGAGGCAGAGGAATGGAAAACGAGGTGTAATGAGGCTTGTGTGTACTTGCTTTTTCACTGAGTACTTGCTCACTAAAGAGAATCCCGGCCATATAAAACAACACTTGCCCAGGGCCATATTATTCATAAGGCTGACTAGGCTGAAGCCTAGGGGCACTGCAGGGACTAGGCATCCCCCCACATAAATTACAATTAATTGATTCTCTTATATAACCTCTGTTATAAGATAACTGCTTCCTTATTGAAGTGAAACAAATTGTCTCTTATATTAAAACAATTATCCATAAATTATATATTTGAATAAATAATAAAAAATTTGTTATCTGCAAAATATTACAGTATTGAACAATTATACCCCCAAAATGTGCTTTCCTGAAGAATTCTACTCGCGCAGTAAAAATGAATAGAATTCTTCAGGAGACCCTCAAAATGGATATAAGGCTATGTACTGCGGTCTAGTACCTACTGTACCAGGGTCAGGCTGTCAGCTGTAAAGCCTAGTGGCCCGGCCATGGGTTAATACAGTTCTGCACTTGCCTGTGTTTCTCACATGCCCAGAGATTCAGCCAAATATTAAATCTAATTATTGCATTCATGAGAGTAGTAGAATTCTTTTCTTTAAATATTAAATCTAATTATTGCATTCATGAGAGTAGTAGAATTCTTTTCTTTGTTTTATTAACAGAATTAAAAACCCAATAGAAAGGGCAAAGAAATAAAAGAAAGAAGCATACAGGGGGGGAAAGGACAAATTAGATATAAAAGAAAATAATACATATTTTCCATTTTTCTCTACAACACTTATATTTTAGTATTTTTATACTTTAAAGTATTTTTATACTTTAAATTTTAAACTTTCCAAAATTTCCTTTTCCACTTCTGCCTCCCTTCTATTTATTTTTCCCCAGATTTATCTTCTTAAAAATCAAAACCACAAATCATCAAATAATTTTTCCTTGTTTCATGCAGAAAGTCAATAGGGGGGTTCCAGTTAGCCAAAGACAGTAGTAGAATTCGTGGCTGAAAGGACTCCTAGAATGAATTTTAGAATGCTATTTATCTGTTCATCATATTTGTACCTCACACTTCTTCCAAGGAACTTAAGCCGTGGCTGGGAAGTGCTGCATTGTGCTCAGTATTAAAATTAGAGGGCTGAGGAGAAGGCATTTCTGCTACATATGACTACATGAAGCTGTCCTATACTGGATCAGACCATTGGCCCATCACAGTCAGAATTGTCTACTCAGAATGGTAATTGTTCTCCAAAGTTTCAGGCAGAGATCTTTCACAACATCTATTACCAGATCTTTTAACTAGAGAGGCCAGGGATTAACCTGGGACCTTCTGCATGCCAAGCAGATGTTCTACCTCTGAACCATGGCCTCTCCCCTCCCTATTTGCAATATATTGCCATTTCCAGTGGGTAATTCAGGAAGCTTCGTGATTAGGCAGGAATTTAAACCAAGCTTTCATGCAGTGCAATCCTAAGTAGTATCCGATCCGATCCAAACCACACAGTCGCGTCCGACCCTCGGCTACTCCGTAGATCGTCCCCCTCCAGGCCTTTCTGTCCTATAGCGCGTCGAGAGAGATCCGCAGAGTCTCGCAGTGAAGTTTTTACAGGGTAGATCACCATTGCTTTCCCCAACCCAACACACTTAGCCATATGACAGCCACGAATGGTAAGTCATACGTTGCCACCCCCTTGGCACTTTGAGCCAGTGTGGGACAAGGGGGCCTAAGTAGTATACATAGTCTAAATTCAACACTCTCTACTGGAGAATACTAACAGTCAGCTAGGAACTGATTTGGGATTATTTATTGCTAGATGAGTTACAGACAGTGGGTTAATGTCTGTTCCATGTGCATCAAAACCTAAAATTGCAGAGAATGGATCCTTTGGTTAAAATGTGTTGTGGAAGGGAGGGAAATGGATTTGGATTTCTTCTTGGGTTGGTGCAACGGTGTGGGAGAGAAGCATGTAGCCACACTTTTAGTCTGTAGTCCAAATTGTGGAGGACTGGAACAGGACACATAGACAGTGCATATGGGGGAACAATTGGGTTCCCAGACAGTTAAATGGGGATATAATTGCCTTTTCACAAATATCTGAAAATGTCCTGAGATCTTACACATTTTAAAAAGTTACAATGCTGCTGGGTTCTCCGTGCTTTTAAGTTGTTGTGAGTAGCTTTTTCAGTGCACATTAAATCTTCCTCAAGGCTTTTTTCCTCCCTACTGCCTTACTAAGTTGATTAATTTTTTAAAAGAAATATTACCAGTGCTTTCCAATCTCATATGTACAGGTTTGAACTTTTATTTTTAAAGTTTTTTTTATTAAAGCCTCTAAGGTATCTATAGTGGTTTTCAACATTTTCCTTTGACAGATAGCCTGCTTTTAAGAGCTTTCTAAAAAAAAATAGGATGGCAATATTTTAGTCATTTTGAGTTCTCCTTTTCACAAATAAACTTTCAGCAGAGTACGGCAAGTCACTTGCCCCCCCCCCCCCCGTCAGAATAGGAGGCAGACACAAGGCTTCGGTAATAAAGGGCCACTTTTATTTAGGCAACAACATGAACTGCAACAACTAAAAAACCCTGGCAAGGGCCTAACCAGTGGTACAGGTGAAGCCCTGGGGTCACTCCCCTGAACCTCACCTTGACCTGTCTGGGCAAGACCCACTGCCCTGGATGCGAGCCATCCACATGGATGGCTGGGATCCGGCCGGCCTGGCGGATGGTTTCCCCCTTAAAGCTCCAAGCACCTCCGCCACAGAGCATGAGGGAAGGACTTGTCCAGGAGATCCCACCAGGCAGCCTGCCCTCTCAACTGGCTGCCACAAAGCATGCCAGCCGATCCTGACAGGCCCCTAATATCCCCACCAATGGGGATGTGCCAAGGGTACTCACCATCCCGCTAACATCCCCCCCACTAAATCCTGCCATTGATGTCCTATACAGCACCACCGTAGTCCAATAGCCACAGCTCCAGCAAGCAGTACAAGGTAGGCAAAAAACTTCCTTCCCCAAGGCCAATCAGGGAAAGAAAGGAAAAATTCCTACCTGGCCCCCCAAAAGGCAACCAGTCAAAAACCTGCACTGCTACTGGTAGGGCGGGTGGGCCGAGCACGAGGCAGCAAGTGCTGATGCAGAGGCAGGGCTGTCCTGTTAAGGCACTTAGCCCCGCCTCTTTCCCATGTGACTCTTAGAGGCCAGGGAAACGCTGCCGCTTATCCTCTGCAGCGGCAAATGCGGCCCCCGGCCTCAAGCCCTTGGCTGCCAGCCGGGTGGGGGCCGAATTGCTTCCTGTGAGGACTTACACTAGTCTCTCAACCATGGAAATCAGTGTACATAAATTGGATAAAATCTACTCTCCATGAAGCTTCTTCCTTGTTTCCATTATTTGTACATCTATGTTTATGATCACTGGTTGTTCTTGTGAATGATCAGTCCAGTCGTATGCACATTCTATATAGAATGTAGTCCTACTTTTTCTTTTAGAAAATACATTTTAAAATAGGGTTGCCCTTGGTTGGCAACCATCGGGAGAGTAGGGGTAATGGAGACTTACAAAATGGTGCCCTATAGCACTGTGATGTCACTTCTGTCTATGTAACCAGAAATGACATCACCATATCACATGACACTTTAGGATTTCTCTAAAACTCTACTGTAAAAACAATAGAGTTTGGGGGGAATCCTAGAACATCCTTCAGTGTCTTTTCTGGTTAAACAGTCAAAACTGATGTCATGGGATACTGTTCCCTTCCCCCCCATTTGTTCCACCACCTATGAAGCAGTGGCAAGGGAACAAAGCAGAGAGCAGGAGGCTGCCTACCAAAGCCGACAACCATGCAACCCTATTCTGAAAACTCCTTTGATTTCTTCTTTGGTGTTAATTACCTTTAAACTTTTCCTTGTTTTATTTGGATGCTTACCAAAATAGCAAGACTATTTCAGTTAATTAAGTAATTTTTCTTTCACAATATCAGGTTGTGACAGATAGGACTGGCTCCAGCTCCACCTCTCCTGAGAAACAGCCAATGAAAGCATCTGGAATGCTGAGCCAGAGTTAGAATAAGTTGGAGGGAAAATAAGGCTTTGGGAGGGAAAGTGAAGGGTTTGACACACTCTCAGAGAGTCAGCAGAAGATAGCTGGCTGTAAATCTGTTCTGTTACTTTGAAACCTTTCCTGTTTAATCCCAGTATTTTCTTAGTTTCTTCACTCTTATGCTCCTTCTTAAATAAAGTTTATTTTTGTTTCACTTAACCCTGGCTGGCCTGAAATTGTTGGCTGAGAGGAAAAGGATACCACATACACAAATGCTCTGGTCATGTTAAATGGCCTTAGTGAATTAAATGGTGGTAGTGTATATATAGGGAAGTACCTCTGAGTTCCTTTTTCCACAATAACTCTGGACAGTAGCTGGGCGAGGGGAGGTAAATACAGGGAACTGGTTACCAGTCTGATGGAGCCTCTAGAAGAGGAGAGAGAGGACCCTGTGAGAACCTTGGTCAGGGCTTTTTGCCTGCTGTAGTTGAGTCTAGAGACATTATGTGTGGTGGTGGACTCCTGGCCTTTACCTGCCTGGATGGCAAGGAATGAGAAAGGCTTGTGTGTCTATGAGGTGGGATCTACCCACCTACCTACCCACCACCTATCCCCTCCATACAGGTGAACAAACGCAACTTCAAATATTTTGCTTCACTTATCGATTTACTTTTATACTAGATATTGCCTTTCATGATCTAAATTGACTTTTTCCTCTAAAGATAGAAATCCTTTCTGAATCAAGATTATAACAGTCATCCATTGTCCAGTCATTACAAAGATCTGATCATCAAGCTCTTGGTGGCATTGGAAACCATTTTGCAATTGGCTTCCTACCTAAGGTTGCCATATTGCTCAGTTGGCTGCGTTTTATTCAGAATCTGGACATGCTCTCTGGTACTCATTAGTGTATGAACTGACTCAGATTCCCAGCTTTCATTTTTTTAAAAAGCAAATCTCAAGGCCTTCTAAATTACAAGATAGAAGGCAAACCATGAATACAGATTTCAGCGTAATTTATACAGTTCCAGCAGGTTTGTTCCACCATCCTTTTGTTCTAGCCAATGAAGGAAGTTATGACTGTGATTGACAGGCAGCCCATTCTGCCTTCCTTTTTTCTAGTAAAGGAGAGAAGTCCTGGCAGTAATTGCAGGTCCTACAAGAGCAACTGGTAGTTCTGTTTGGGCTTATAGCTTAAGCAAGTAATTTGACAGAAAAGTATCTCATGCTTTCTTATGAATTTCAAAATTATTTGTCCCCCCCTACACAAACCCACAGTAATGTAATAAGTATTGTGTCCCCCTTTAAAAATATAAAAGGTTGTGTTTACCAATCCCTTCACCAAGTTCTATTTGTAAGGATGACAGTGTAAAAAAACCCAAAGTAATCTTTAAAGTTTTAGAATGGGAAAATAATGTTTAATGATGCACTATCAAGTCAAAATTAGCCAAACTGGGTGGCATACCTAGTAGATGAAGAATCTGTAATTAGTCCCATATTTGTACAGATGATACATATTTGAATAATCCATCCCCTTTATTACAAATTGACACAATGCAAGTATGATATTTGTCTTTGGAGACTGTAGAGTTTGAAAATACCTAAAAATCTCATAAGAGAAGAGTATTGGGTTTTTTTTACCCAACATAGTTTCAACCAGTTGGGGAGGGGCTAGGACCTGTCTGCACAGTGAGGCTGTATATTACCATCACTTGATTATCTTACCATTACTGATTTTTGGGTTGCCAACTGCCTGGAAAAAATGATCTGACTCTTTAATAGAGGCTTAATAGGTGTTATTTTTCAGATGGTGTTATTTGCCTCCATCCTACCACAAATTTTGTTGGTTTTATAGGTGCCTTATAATCCAATCACTGTGCTGCAAGTAGTTACTTTGTATATAGTTCATGCAAATGAAGTATTCTAGTTGCTTATCTTGTATTGGTTGTTGTTAAAAGTGGAAGCTCCAAGCTCCAAGCTTCCATTTTTAACAACTCCAAGCTCCAAGCTATGGCATTCAATGCCATCAAAGACCATCTCCAAGACCACTTCTTGCCACAGCCATCAGATATTGCAAGCCGGCACACTTTCTACAAGTGTGACCAAGCCCATGGCAAGTCGGTGACCATTTTCATTACAGCTGTCTGGCAAGTGGACCTACATTGGACCTACAAGTGCATTGGACCTGCAGGGCCCTGAACAAGGTGCCTTCAGCCATCATAATTGCACTTCTATCATTCCCCATGGGAAAGTTTTTCATCGGGGAGATGGAGTGGCTGTTTTTTCAACCAAATGACACCCCAGTTACAATGGAGCTAGTGCTATCTGTCCACTACCTGTCCACTGCTACCTGTCCACTACCTGTCCCCATTTAAAGCAAATTGAACCAAGGGTCTGATTTTACAGGCCTCTGGATACCCTCAACCACCACACTTGCAAAGCACAAAAGGGATCTGCCCCTGCAAAGGACAGGGAGAAGGAGAACTGCAGCTTTCTGCAGCTTTTCTCCAAAGGAGTGCTGCAAATGTTACGTGTTCCTCCCTTGCAAGAATCTGACTGGAAGAGAGAAATGCTGTTGCCCAAAAGATCAGTGGAATCAAAGACAAACATAAGCAACTGCCATAGCCAGCAAGCAGCACTCAAAGATGAAAACAACATTGATTGTTGGGGGATGGAGGCTGTAATGAATCCCAGATTTTTGTTACTGTTTCAGAAAGTCATGGTAACAAAACAACCCGAACCAGTGATTTCTGTGTATCTCTTTGGCTCATGAATTTTGTAATGCACTCTCCTGATAAACACATTGTAGTTCAGAGATGGTCACATACTGAAGTAATTTTCATATTTATAATTGGTATTAAGAATGTATTATGAAAATGAAGACAGTGATGAGTAAATAGTATGTTTCATTTGTGTTGCCAATTATATTTGTTTTGTGTAAAACACAAGTATGTGGAATAAACGTATGTTCCAAAGTTAGTGGAATTTCTGGTAATGGAGAGGAATGTTTTCCCAAGCTTCATGAGAATGCAGGTCTTTTCTGGTTTTAGGTTCATTATTGTAATTAGTGGTAGACTGTATACTGAATGTTTATTAAAATCTTCTTACAGTTTCTACATAACATTGTCTGTGTCAGTATCTGACAGAAGGCATGTCCCAAGTGGTCCGGCTTTGGATATGTGGGGAGCTGCTAGTCAGTCCTATAGACCTGAGATAAATATTACAGTCTAGGCAGGGCAGGCAAGTGGTGAATTTCAGGAAGCAGCAACTGAAGAACTGAAGGTCTAAATGCAACTAATGTATTCCAAAACAGGAAGGAGGTCAAGTTTTTCAAAACAGCAACTTTACGTTCAGCTTAAGAACCAGAAGCAAGTGAAGTAATCCAGGGCTGGCAGGAAGGTCACATTCCGAAACTGAGCAGGACACTCAGTAGGCAACACCCTTTCCAGTTAGACGAGTTTCTTAAGTTAGTTTTCTGCAAGGCTGTAATTTTATGAGGCTTGAGGGAACTTGCACCAACAGCTAAAGCTTAGGTCTAAATAATAAATCAGTTTGTATTACTGCCTGGATGACACTCTTGAGGAATACAGTTCTGTCTGGAAGGTCTTAGACAGAAATGCAACCAAGGTGGCACAAAAGTTTCTTGAGCCTGTTGGCTGGGAACATGGCTTTAAGAGCCACACTGGTGCCTTGATATTAAAGCTAGAGTTTAATGTAAACTCCTGGACCACACTTTAAGTGGCAAAAATGTATACTTCATATTCATAATGGCAAACACGTGTTACGATTAGATACAGCAATGATACCATATATCATTATCTGATATATTTATTAATACAGGGATATAGAAACAAATTTCAGGAAATTTGTTTTGGTGTTGCAGTGTTTCTTTTAAATTTTTGTTACTTGCAATTTAAAAAAACCATCTACATTCATTTCACTTTCCTACTCTTACAATTACGGACATTTTCTTTTTTTACATTTTCCCTGAAAACTGCATTTGCAGTCCTTCCTTGTTGTAGTTTCTTCGTTTCTTTTCAGAAAGTGGGGGCAGGCTTCCATTGCAGTCCCCAGCCTCATCCTGTCAGTCTACTATTATTCACTATGGGGAACTTTTTTGGCGGGGGGAGTGGAGCTGGAGTCTCTATTTTTCAACCAAATGACACCAGCATTGGAGCAGAAGTTCTGCCTATCAAAGAACCTCCAAGTTTCAAGCAAATTGGCCAAAGGGAGTCAATTTTACAGACCCACAAATTAGATTCCTCACTATACAACCTCTCTAAGTTGTCTGTTCTCATTCCCAAAAGTGGCCATCAAGCAGCACCCAGCAGGAGAGCTCCAGCTGACCACCAGCATAAAAAACCTCCCATCAACCTGTTGCATTTATGTTATTTCCCTACTTTTATAATGACTGACTAACAATAGTTTTTTACCTTTCTGCGGAAAACTCTGAATTTGCCTTGTTATGGTCTTCCATTTGTTTTCTTTCACAAAGCGAGGAAAGCTTTCATTGCAAAACCCACTCCCATTAGTCTGCCATTATTCACTATGGGGGACTATTGGGAGGGGAGCTGGAGTCTTTGTTTTTCAACCAAATGTCATCAAAATCACAGCAGAGATTCTTCTGTCCACCAAAGACCCCCTCCCAAGTTTCAGGTGAATTGGATCAAGAGGTCCAATTCTACAGGCACCTAATAGCACATCCATTGTTCCCTACAGGGGATTTTTCTTCCAGGGAGGGAATGGAGGTGTAATTTTTTAATCAAATGCCACCAAAATCACAAGGGTCCTTCTTCTGACTGTCCAGCAAACAGCCTCCAAGGTTCACCAAACTGAAAAAAAGGGTTTGAATTCTTTGGGCCCCTGAAGAAGCCCAAGCTTTTTACTTTCAGAGAGGAAAAAGTCTCTCTCTGCCCCACAAAGGGCAGGGGAAGGTAAATGGCAACTTTCTGCAGTTTGAAACAAGCTGGGAGTGCTCTGGGCTCCTTTTGACTGGAAGGGAGAAATGCCATTTTCCAGGAAATCAGAAGATTGGCTGGGAGTGCTCTTGCTCCTCCCTTGCAAAGCTCTGATTGGAAGGGGAAAGCTCCATTATCCATGAAATCAGTAGAATCAAAGAAAACACATGTTGATGCTGCATGGCTGGTAAGCATCGGAACTTAAAAAAACCCACCATATTTTCAAGGAGGGTATTTCATTATTCCATAGCATCTTGGATTGTTTTACCATTCCAGAAAATCATGGTAATGATTTAAAACATCAATTTCTATGTGCATGTTCGGCTTGGGAATGCACACTTCTGGCCCTTGGTATCTTACATACAGATTTTGCATTTGTGCTGAATAGGAATAACTTTTCTATAAAGAAGTTAGCAAACATAAGCTTCACTCATGACTCCATTCCTCAGTGGAGCAGTCTTTCCCAGCAATAGCAATAATAGTATGTCTGCTGTTGCCTGTTGCTGTTGCCTGTTCCTGATGAACCCATATATCCTCTTTTACTATGAAGGAAAAAATGCAAGTCCAACACATCTGGGAGCAAGCTAGTTGGGCTGGTATATGCCAGGGGAGATGTTTAGATACACATACCATGTTAAATGCATAGAAATCGATGCCCATAAGAACCCTTTTCTAAAATGTAGTTTGAATACAAATTAGGAAGGTGTTTTTTAAAGCACTCCAGCAGAAATGGTAAATAAAATCTCAGCATTTTCCCCAGACAATATGGATGCATATTCTGGTCTTTGACATCTTCTGCAACTCTAAAAAGATTTTAATGATAGAAAACAGTAGTTCCAAGCTGCTTTGAATGTTTGCCTTTGTACTTAATACAGCTTATGTTCCCTTAAAGGATGTGTTGGAATACAACTTCTCTGTGTTCAATTTTTCCCATATAGATCCTGGTAGAAAGCAGCAGAATATCATTTTATAACTACTGGTGCTTTATTAGCATTGTAGCTGATACCTTTGAAATTCTTTCTAAAAACATTTTTAAAAATATCTTTTCATTTGTTATTATCGTTTTGTTTTCATATTTCTATTTCATTATTATTTCCCATTGGTTTCAATAGAAGTACCCTCCCCCATTTGAAGCAATGAAAGCTGTCCAGGTTTAACATTCAAGTCTATGGGAGAATTGATAGGAAACACTAACACATAAAGCAGCTTGAAGAATTGGCACTGCAGCCACTTAGCTTGAGGAACAGTAGCTTAAGCTTGCAGGAGCGATTTCCAGTGCCAAGTAGACTGCTACTACTGTTGGCTGCTGCTGCTTTTTCATAAACACCCTTTACTCCCCCTCTCCCTCTGCCAGATCTGCCCCCACCATGCTACACTTTCTTTCCACCAGAACCAGGAGATTCCCCTGACATTTATGATGTGTTTGTGCACAAATGTCAGGTAACGTGTGTATAAAATGTATGTAATTTTATTATTTGACTGTGTGTGTGATAGAATAAATAAGTAAAATTAAAGTGCTGTGCTTGGGTGACTACTGGGACACAAAATCACACAACATGGACTGAGTTACACAAGACGGACAAATCTCAAATTAATTGTAATTCCCAAAGAACCACAGTAGCTTCAGTGGAGAGGGGAGCACAATTAAAAATCAAAAGAGTTCAAAGACACATTCAGGCAACACAGCCGCTAGCAGTCATATGCTGAAACAATAAAGAACTAACAAAGCAAATATGATTACGAGGGATTAAAAAAATTGGCCCCCAATATGCCAGTGTGGAGAGAACAAGACAGAAGGCAAGCCAAAAAAGGAATGGGGGGGGGGAGAGCAAATCCCAGTTAAAACAGTAAAATGCTTCTGAAAGAAACACACACAAAACAAAGAGACAGCACACACAAAACAAACAATATTCGAGAAGAAATCTAAGAACAAAAGAAAGGAATAATCTATATACATAAAGACAAGTGTCCTAAATGACTCAACAATGCCCAGCCCAAACCCCTGGACCTAAAAACATGAAATTTGGGAATAACATTCCTTTCATGATGTAAACACCCACTAAGAAGGGATTTTAAGAAATTCACCCACTAAGGGGTAAAAAGGGGTAAAATGTGTTTTCCCATAGGGATATATCTTCCCTGTGTGGCTGGCAGGCTGCTGCCTGCTTTCCCCCTTCACCACCAGCTTGGCCACTCTTCCCTGATTGGGCCAGCCTTTCAAGGTCATTTGCATATGTGGCCTGATTGGTCCTCACCGCAACATTCTAAACAGTATGCAGTTGCTATTGGGAGTCATTGAATGTGTACGGAGGTAAAATACACTTCCCAGTCTTCCCCTAAAAGTTCACTAGGGCCACCAATCTCCCTGTGGGGCCTGGCTTTCCTGTGTGGCTGGTAGGCTTCTGCCTGCTTGCACCCCCCTCTCTCTGATTGGTCAGCTGTGGAACTCTGTGTTCTGAGGTAAAAATCAGGTAAAGGAAACTGCAGACAGTTGAAGAAAGATGGCACAAGGTTTCTGAATAGGGATTTTATATAAAAGTCAGTATGGCAACTGAGTTTTTAAATGTTCATGGGGAGATAGTACATGACCTTTCTAGGGGTCATTTTGATGCGAACCTCTCACATGAACCTGCTGAAGTACCCACCACACCACCCCTCCCTCAGTCCAACTCCACCTCACACCTCTCGCAGCCATGACCCCTTACTGCCCCCAAGAAGCCTCCTGGCAGATGTCATGCAAGATAAATCGATGCTAAAAGGAGGAAGTAACTTAGAGATGCAGCAAAGAAATATGCACATCATACTGCAGTGCACCAAGCAGCAGTGGCCAAGTACCAGCAAGATCACCCTGAGGTGCACAGAGCGGCAGAGTCTCTCTATGAGCAAAGCAATCCTGGAAGATGAGTAGAGAGACTCTCACTTCTATGGAAGGTCAAGGCTCATTCAGGCATGGCATGTGATCCTTTGCTACCTTCAAGCTACCTCTTAATCTCATCCATGCAGAAACACCCCTGTTCAGCATCCCAAAACAAAGCAACATAGCCCAAGTGCTGCAGAACTGTAAGCTCATTGTTTGGAATGAGAACACCATGGCACACAAGGGGTGTTTTGATCCACCGAGCATAACCCTCAAAGATGTCAGGGGCAAGGAGAGAGTGATGGGGGGAGTCACAGTACTGCTGGCTGGAGACTTTTGGCAGACTCTGCCAGTAGTCCCAAGGGAAACTCAACGAGGTTACCATGTATGTCAAGGCATCATATCTGTGGCTCCTCATCAGGAAACTCTCACTAAGAAAGAACATGAGGGTACACTTGAGAGGCAAGGTGTCCGCTGGGGAATTCTCTGAACTCTTACTAAAAATAGAGGATGGAAAGTATCCCGAGTCCAAGGGAAAGGTGACCATCCCTGCAGGCTTAGGCACAATAGTGACAATCCTAGCAGACCTAACAGCCACGCTATACCTTGATATCATCACTATCACAAAGAAGTCCATGGACTGGCTGTGAAAGCATGCCATTCTGACCTCCAAAAATGACAAGGCTGCCATTATTAATGAAACGTAACTTAACTCCCTCGAAGGGGCAGAAATGGAGTACAGATCTGTGGTCTCAGTGGTGCAAATGGATGACATGGTCCACTACACCATGGAGTTCCTCAACATGCTCAACCCTCCTGGCTTCCCAGCCCACAAGCTTCTCCTCTAAGTGGGGGCTCCAGTGATGCTGCTCTGGAACCTGAACCCATGCAAACTTTGCAATGGCACCAGACTGTGAGTGAAAGCCCTCCAAAGGAATGTCATCAAGGCCACATTGTTCACCGTCAGTGCATGGGGGGAGTCAATGTTCATAGCACACATACCATTCATACCATCAGATAACTTGTTTGAGTTCAAGACTTTAGTTCCCCTTCAAGGTCTACTTTGCTATGATGATTAAAAAGTCCCAGGGTCTGACACTGAAGGTGACAGGAATTGGCTTTAAGGAGGGCTGCTTCTCACATGGGCAATTCTATGTGGCCTGCTCCAGAGTGAGCTCACCCAGCAGCCTGGTGATCCTAGCACCCCAGGGAAAAACCACCAATGTGGTCTACAAAGAGGTCCTTCAGTAGGAAAAAAAATGGTTGTACATATTTTTCACTTTATTTATTTCACTACAATCTTTTCCTTTTAAAAATCTCATCAATAAATGTTAAGTTTTGAAATTCAAATACCTTTGTGAAGCTCGGGTACTATGCTATTATACTTCAAAACCAACTAACCCCCCCCCCCCAGAAACAAAAAAAAGTTACATAGCCATAAGTATCATAACTGGATTTAAAGAAGTTAAATACCATAGCGAAGCTTGAGTATCAAGCTAGTATAATATGAAATCTTACACTCTACTTTGGCACAAGAAAACTTGCAAATGCTCTCTCTCTTTCTGACTTGGTTCCTACAAATAGGCACCATCCAGAATGTGAAACCAACTCTTATGTGATTCAAAGTTCCACCGCATATGCTTCAAGATTGTACTACCTCACGCATATATGTAATCTTAGTGGCTACAGTCTGCAATCAATCACGAAAATACAGAGGTTCTCTCTCTATTCCCCCCAAGGAACAAAGCGTTATGCCCTGGTTAGGAAAACCCAGCAGAGAGAAGAGTCTTTTCAGGTCATAGTAGTGTTGCCAGGGTCTTCCTGGCAACCGGTAGGAGGGGGTACATACTGGGGCTTCTTTCTTTATGAGTATGCTTTGCACTTCCAGAAGTGATGACATTTTTAAAGAATTGGCCAGTTTGGGGCTGAAATCGGCTTTGTGCAAAGCATGGGAACACTCCTGGAAGTGCAGTCGTCATGCTAGCTGGGAGCACGTGCACCACCTGTTTGTCCCAGGTAGTGGGTAATTGCTGTGTGGCTTTCCATCTCCTGCTGATTGCCTGCAATCAGTGGGCAGAGGGGCAAATCACCAGGGGTTTGCCTGCCACTGGTGGCACCTGGCAAGCCTAGTTCTCAGAAAGAAAAGCTGTAAGACAGAATGAAAGGGTTTTTTAAATTATAAGCTGTTAAGATAGATAATTTGTTTTGTTTTCATACTAATTGCTAAATTACAAAACACCCCATTTTTGTAATTATTGTAATCAATAATGAAAGAAATGCATAAGCCTTGTACATACACACACTCATTTTTTTACTTATTGACCTGGCTGGCCTGTAAAGAATTTTGGATTGAGCCAATAAATTTGTAGACTTATTTGCTGAAGAGAAAAAAAATGTAATGTAATGCCAGTAAAGGTTGCTGAATTGAAGAAGACTGTTTGTTTTTTAAAAATGTAAACAACGATATCAAGACCAATTAAAGTCACAAGCGGTACTTTCTGCAGCTTTATTGAATTTAGCCACACACATATTCATGCATTCTATCTTAATAAATGTATGTTAACAGCTGTCTTGAAAAAAGCCAAAGGTGTTCCTTAGACTAATCTCAGCCAGCAGACCTTTCTCATTTATCATTTTCCTGAGGAGACAAAGTAACTTCTTCCTCACCCCATCCTCTTCTCCATTTATTTTTATAGAGAAAATAACCTTTTTCTTTAGAGGTATGTTGAATTATGTGGTAAAATATTCATGTGGTTATTGCCTCAGTCTATCAAATGGGAAGAAAATTGCTCATGACACTTTGGCTAAGATTACTTGCTCCTCTCGTAACAACAGAAAGGGACCATCAAGGTTAAACAAAACAAGGGACTTCCGGTTTGGGATTCATGGAGGTCTAACGCAGCTCCATTTGCGGAGCTGACCGGATTGCCGTTTTAACCGGCCGGAGGGGTGAAAATAACCCGCGGCCGACTGCTCTCAGGCGGGGAGCAGGCAAAGAATGCTCAAGACCCTAGGGTGAGCTAGATCTCGGACGAGGGGGGGCTCTACACAAGGAGTCTCCCCCCCCGATCCTTGAGGTCCCACCTTGCGACGGGTCGGCTATAATCTCTGCGGCAATTTTGGGGCCAATTCGGCTGGCATAAGACCTACATACCCAAGCTTCGATCGGGGAGGGAAGTCGAGAGGAGAATTTAAGATCGAAACAGCGATTACAACCCGAGAAAGTTGAAGAGAAGGTAAAGATCGCTATCTCTTGAAACGGGACAGATTGACAAAAACAGAGAGGAAAGAAAGTAGATTTTTAAACTGCAACAGACTAGTGAAAAGGAGGTGAAGACTCGGCAGGAGTTGTATTTTAAAAGAGACTAAGTTTAAAGAAGTTATTACAAAAATCGGACTATTGTTTTGAATACCTGTGGTTTTGGAGCTGTGGGAAAAAGACACCATCGCGAGACCTGCTGTGGGAAGACGGGAGACAGGAAGTGCGTAACAACAATAGAGTGGCTGGAGGGAAGCGGCCCTTGCCAAGGGACAGGAAGTGGGGAATTGCCATTTTTGAAAGTGGAAGGGTCGTGGCTTCAGCGGAAGAGGAAGTAGGCCATCTTGGATTATAATAACATAGAGAAACCATAGAGAAAAGACGCCCGACATTTTGGATATAAAAAATTAATTTTGGCAAAGATTGGGACATTTGAAAAAAAGGAAAACGTTTAATTATACGCCACGGAGCTGAGGAAGAGAGCAGATTCGTGGGAGCGAGCTAAAGCAAGCCCCACGATGTCGAAAAAAGAGTGGCAATCGGCAATAGAAAATTTGGACAAAAAACTTATAGACATGATGAAAGAACTTAAGGACACGAAATTGGAGCTTATTAAAGAGGTCAAAGAAGTTACACAGACAGTAAAGTCGGAGCTGTCAGAAGTGAAAAAAGGCGTGGAAACGATTAGCAGTGAATTACAAGGAACGAAACAGAGAGTCAAAACAGTAGAAGACGCGATGGAGAATTTAATAGAAACGCAACAAACAGAGATGAGATTGGTAAAGGGGAGGATGTCAGTTGCAGAAACTAAACACATGGAGAAGCAGCTTCGTTTTCGTGGTCTGCCAGAAGTTGAAGGGAAGTCAGCGCAAGAACAGATGACTGAGGTGTTGGCTGAATACCTGGGGAAGGAGGAGGAGGAAATTGTGGCTATCCTAGATGTGGCGTATCGTGTGAACTCGAGAATTGCAACCCAGAGGAAACTACCAAGGGATGTGATTGTGCAGTTTACAACTAGAAATATGAAAGAGAGGATTGTGACAAAACAATTTCAAGATCCACTGGAGATTGATGGCAAGACGATTATCATAATGAAGGAATTGCCCAGATCAGTGTTACTGGACAGGAAAAAATATAGAGTGTTAATTCAGACTTTGAAGGACATGAACATTAGGTACAGATGGGAGTTACCGGAAGGAGTGTCCTTTGAGTTTGGAGGGGCAAAAAAGCGTATCAGATCTGAGCGGGAGATGGAGAGATTTATTAAGGACAATGAAAAAGACTTACCAACAAAACCATGAATATGGAGTGTAAAGTATTATCTTGGAATGTAAATGGACTAAACTCACCGAATAAGAGAAAAAATATTTTTCATTGGCTACTAAAACAAAAATGTGATATTGTTTGTTTGCAGGAGACCCATATTAGAAAACAGGATGTAAAATATTTAAAATCTGGAAAATTGGGCAAAGAATTTGTAGCGGCTTCCAACAAGAAAAAAAGAGGAGTGGTGTTGTATATAAAAGAGGAGCTGCAGCCAAAATTTGTTATGAGAGATGTGGAAGCTAGATTTGTAGCAGTGGAATGTAATTGGAACTTAAAGAGAGTGTTGGTAGTCGGACTTTATGCACCTAACGGTGCAAAGGAAAGCTTCTTTGAGGACTTAAGGAAGCACTTAGACGATCTTGTATATGACCAGATAATTCTTGCTGGAGATTTCAATGGAGTGACAGATTTGGAACTAGACAAAAAGACTACAAAAGCACAAAAGAAAAGAGGACTATTGCCAAAGCTTTTTTTTGAGTTGATTCAACAAGAGACTCTCGAAGACGTATGGAGGAGAGAATATCCTAAAACCAGACAGTTTACTTTTTATTCTGCAAGGCATCTTACATTATCAAGAATTGATATGATCTGGGCCTCAAAGGACTTAGCGTTATGGACTAAGGAGGTAGAAATAATGCCGATGGTAGGCTCAGATCACAACCCAATTATGTGGAAATTTGGAAAAAGGAGAAAAAGGAAAGCCTGGAGAATAAATGAGGACTTGTTACAGGAAAGTGAGAATATGGAAACATTGAGAAGAGAGACTAAGTTTTTTATACAATACAACGTGAATAAAGAAGTACCAACCAGTAAAGTTTGGGACGCGTATAAGGCGGTTGTAAGGGGCATACTAATGGACTTAAATGGTAGAGCAAGGAAAAAGAAAGAGGAGAAAAGACAAGAGATTGAGGAGAAAATAAAGGCCAAAGAAGTACAGTTAAAAAAGAGACCAGGGAAAAAGAAAATACATCAGGAAATTAAAATTCTTCAAGAACAGTTAACAGCAATGAGTAATAAAGAATTGGAGTGGAACCTTAAAAGACTGAATCAAAAAGCTTTTGAGGGTGCTAATAAACCTGGGAAATATTTGGCATGGCAATTAAAGAAGAAAAGGGAAAAGAAAATAATAAATAAAATTTGTGAAGAAAACAAAACGTATTTGGAGCAGACTACCATTAGCAGAGCCTTTTATAAATTTTACGCTAAGCTGTATAATAAAAAAGAAGTAAACAAAGAATCAATAGCATCATATTTGGAGAAAACCAAACTTCCAGAGATCTCGGAAGCTTGGAGAAATAAGTTGAACAGTGAAGTAACTGACGAGGAAATAAGTATGGCAATACAATCCGCAAATCTAGGAAAGGCGCCAGGGCCAGATGGACTTACGGCTAAATTTTATAAGACAATGGCCAACGAACTGGCACCATTCCTAAAAGAGGTGATGAACGGAGTTTTTAGGGATCAAAGAATTCCAGACACTTGGAGCTTAGCGAATATATCATTGATCCCAAAAGAGGGCCAAGATTTGACTAGCGTGAAAAATTACAGGCCTATATCATTACTTAACAATGATTATAAAATTTTTGCAAAGATATTGGCGGAGAGACTGAAGGGGTGGCTCTCGGAAGTTATAGAGGAAGAACAAGCAGGTTTTTTGCCGGACAGACAAATAAGAGACAATTTAAGGACAGTGATCAATGCTATTGAATACTATGATAAGCGTTGCGATAAAGAGGTTGGTTTCTTCTTTGTAGACGCTGAAAAAGCGTTTGACAATTTAAACTGGGATTTTTTGTTTGCCACTATGGAAAAGCTACAATTGGGAGAAAGATTCATCAGAGCAATTAAAGAAATATATGGGGACCAGACTGCAGCAATTGTAGTGAATGATGAACTGACTAAGAAATTGACGATTAGTAAAGGAACAAGACAAGGTTGCCCGTTATCTCCATTGTTGTTCATATTAGTATTGGAGATTCTGATGATACAAATACGACAAGACGAGGAAATACGAGGAATAAAAATAAAGGACTATTCATACAAGGTTAGAGCATTTGCAGATGACATAATGTTAATTGTAGAAGATCCATTGGAGAACATGCCAAAAGTGATAGATAAGATTAAGGAGTTTGGTGACTTGGCAGGTTTCTTCATTAATAAAAAGAAGTCAAAGATACTATGTAAAAACATGACTAAGCAGAAACAACAATTGTTAATGGAAACAACGGACTGTGAAGTAACTAGTAAGGTGAAATATTTGGGAGTTGAGCTGACTGCAAAAAATATAGATTTGTTCAAGAATAATTATGAAAAATTATGGACTCAGATAGAGAGAGACTTGATCAAATGGAATAGACTGAATTTGTCATGGTTGGGCAGGATTGCAGCAGTTAAGATGAATGTGTTACCAAGAGTAATGTTTTTGTTACAGACAATACCAATCATCAGAGACTCTAAACAATTTGAAAAATGGCAGAGGAAAATATCAGATTTTGTTTGGGCAGGCAAGAAGCCTCGAGTGAAAGTAAAAGTTCTACAGGATGCAAAGGAGAGAGGCGGAATGCAACTGCCCAATCTGAGACTTTACCATGATGCAATCTGCCTAGTTTGGCTAAAAGAGTGGATGATATTAAAGAATAAGAAACTATTAGCCCTAGAGGGATATAAAAAATTTTTTGGATGGCACGCATACCTATGGCATGACAAAGTAAAGGTCAACTCGATGTTCCTGCATCATTTTGTAAGGAGAAGTCTATATACAATCTGGAAGAAGTACAGAACTTACCTACAAGAAGGAACCCCCTTGTGGGTGGTTCCATATGAGGTGATAGATCCGAGGGCTGTGGATAATGAACAACAATGTTTAACGTACAAAGAAATAACTAAGATTGAAGTATCTAAACTTAGAATAAAGACGCAAGAGGAACTATCACCTAACTATGATTGGTTCCAGTATAGACAGATTAGAGACTTATATAACTCGGACTTTGCAAAAGGAGGCATACGAACAGAGAACTCGGAACTAGAGCAGACCCTTCTTAAAGAAGACAAGAAAAGAATATCCAAGGTATACCAAGTACTGTTGAAATGGTATACTGAGGATGAGATAGTTAAAACACAGATGGTGAAATGGGCTATAAATTTCAATAAAGAAATAACAATGGAGGCATGGGAATACTTGTGGAAAACTACAATGAAGACAACGACATGCATTAATATTAAGGAGAACATTTTCAAAATGATCTATCGTTGGTACATGACACCAAAGAAGATTGCGCTAGGGAACTTGAATACTTCTAATAAATGCTGGAAATGTAAGAAACATGAGGGCTCCCTCTATCATATGTGGTGGTCGTGTGAGGTAGCTAGGCAGTTCTGGGGGGAAATAATAAGAGAAATGAGTGAAATTTTACAGTTTCAAATAAATAAGAACCCAGAACTCCTGCTGCTAAACTTGGGAATGGAGGGAATTCCAGCCCATCATAGGACGTTGATTTTTTATATGACTGCAGCAGCTAGACTTTTGTATGCGCAGAAATGGAAAGTACAAGAAGTGCCAACTATTGAAGATTGGATCTACAAATTGCTGTATATGGCTGAAATGGACAAGATGACAAGAAAACTGAGAGATCTGGACTCAGGGCAGTTTAACACAGACTGGGAGAAGCTGAAACAATATCTGGAGAAGAAATGGGAGGTGGGAGGAAAACTGTGGCAGTTTGAGAACTACTGAAGTATAATAAAAGTATAAAAGAGAGGGGTGACTTTACCGGGGGAGGAAGAGAAATGTGAATTTATAAGCAGTTAGATTAATTGATTGAGATATATATAGATATGTATAGGTTAACTGATAGAACATTGATAGAGAATAATTAATGATAAGGTTTAAACATGAGGATTGAATAAATAACAATATTTTCTTTCTTTGATAAGATTTATATGCACCAAACTGAATGTACAGAAGAGTTAAATTGATTGATTATGCGAGGAGTTATATAGAATTACCATAAAAAGTTGAAATGAGTAATATATAGAGAACAAATCAAATTGTTTGATTTAAATGTGGGAAATTTTTATGGTTTATGATATATAGGTTTATATAGAAATATTCAAAACTGGAAAATGGGATAAATTGTTTATCTAAAGACGTATAGTTTGGGGGTATAATAAGTAAAGGAGTTAAAGATGTACTGCTTAATATAATGGAGAATGTATATCTGTTTTAGACAGAGGAATTTAATAGAAGTAAGGGAAAAGGGACAGAGGGTGGGAAAGCTGTTGGAAGTCAACAAAAGGGGGGGAAAGGGAGGGGGTTAGAAACGAAAAATTAGGGGAAAATTGACTGTAATGTAAAAATAAAAATGTTCTAACCCAATAAAAAATTTTTCAAAAAAAAAAAGGTTAAACAAAACAAATTCATAAAGTAAAGGCAGGAGGGGAATTATTGTTGCCCCTCACCTCTCAGCAACCTGTATTGAAAAACCTTTCTGTGCTGAAAAGCAGCCACTTTCTCCCAATATATATCCTCCATAACTATTTGTGTTCAAAAGCAATATATCTGACTATTATCTCCAGCACGGAAAGGAGCACAAACCTTCAGACAATTTCTGGAACTTTATTCTACAGCAGCACTTACTGGGAAGAAATTCCCCTAAACACTTCTGAAGATCTAAGTACATCTACGTTTTTGTTACAACTTTGTTCCTTTCTTTGATTACTAACAAGTAAGTCCACCTGAGTTTAATCCAAAGTAACTGTCTATAGAATTACCATCTATATTTTGGTTGCCCGAAAGCCAGTTACTGTTCAAATGCTGTAATGTTGAAGGACATGCACTTCACATTTTCTTAACCCATCTCTTACTATGGCTTTTCGGCTGTATGCATTAGTTTGCTTATTAGGCAAACACAGTATTTTGAACAGGGAAATTAAATGAGGAAATAACATCTTCCTTCAATTTCTAATAGAGTTACCACATCATCTACAAGCCAAATAGCTGAATCCTTAAAGTGAATAAGCACTTGGTTTATTAGGACATTTGAACATCATTTACAATTACTGTACATGCACATGAGATTAATTTGGTGGTTTGTCAGTCCACCTGATTATGTAGCTGATATAACAAGTGGGGGCTTGCAATAAAATGTTGTTGCAAATTGTGTTGCTCTCTCTCTCTCTCTCTCTCTCTCTCTCTCTCTCTCTCTCTCTCTCTCTCACACACACACACACACACACACACACACAGAGTGACATTCTCTCTGTCTTGTCCCATCCCTCAACACCAATTGTCACAAACTCTCTGTCTTGCTGTTTCTCTCTCACACACATTCTGTTTTGCCCTATACACCAACATCCCGTCACGCCCAGTCTCTGTCATTTTCCCCACTGCTTGGCAATGGAGGAGCTGGTGGCAGCAGGTCTGTCCTTCCCTCCCCCTCCTGGCCACTGACCTGGTTGAAAGTGTGTGTGTGTGGGGGGGGGGGGTGCTTGAAAAGTTAGCAAGGGGGAGTGGAAATTTACACACTGTGTGGGAGAGTCTCATAGGGGGATTTTCCCAACCACGAGGAGATTTTTCAGTGGCAATAAATGGGAGCAGAGGGGAGAAATTGCATGGTGAGAGGGGGTTTCTCTCACCAACACCAGTGCAAATCTCTTCTTCAGCTCCCCCTGTTCCTGTATGGTCACTTTCTCTGGTGGTGGCACCAGCAATCAAGGCCCCATGCCAGGCTTACTGCTCTCCATGCCCCCCATTCCAGGTTCAGGGAGGTCTCAGGGAGGTGAGAGGGACTCAGCTCTCCTGGGGCATCCAGATGGAGTGGAGCGACCATGGCTAGGCAGCAGTGGCTGCCTCACAGTCCCTCACTTTTTGTCCTGGCTGGGCCAGGACAGGAATATCAGTGGACAAAAATTCTGGATGGCTCCATGCTCCTCCCCACCATACAGGCCACCTCTGCTTCTTTGAGATCACATTGCTCACTAGGGGCAGTGGGCTGACAGATGAGACCTTTTGCCACTCCAAAATGGTTGAAAGAGGGCCAGGCAACTCTTTTTGAGCCTCCCTCCCAGCCTGGCTACATGCCTGCCCGGAGGTCTGTGATCAAGAATGCAAACAGGGGCTACTCCGGAAACTGCCAAGTACTACAACAAACATCAGTTTTCCGGAGTACTCAGTCAAAAGTGTGTGGACATGAAAAGACAGTTTATATATAAAGTGTTACAGTGCTCAATACTGGAAAGGTCTAAAATAAATATGATACAATATACATCACAATAATAACTGAACATTCTAGCATCCAACTGGTGGGAAAACTACTGCTACAAAAGTTATAACTTTGCCAATACAGAGACGAAGAACAATAATTCATTCATTCATTCATTCATTCAAAGTGCACATCCAGTATTCAAATCAGTTTCTACAATGTAATGCGATAATTCAATACAAAAATAGTTCATTAGTCTGTAGTGCACAATGAAAGTCAATTCATATACAAAAGTCCATCAATCATAGCTAAATGCTCATTAGCTGCCTGTAGATGTTTATGAAGCCGTGAAGCTCCCAAGTGCCACGCCTATGGGTTTTGCCGGCATATGTTGTCCAGTCCTGTTTCGTATCTTCACTTCTTCATAGGCATTTCTTCAATTGCAACTGCTTCAGTCAAAAACACACCACCATACTGGCATTCCCAGAATGGTCTAACCTGGGAGGTCTGTGGTGGCAGTGACATTCCAGGCTTCCCAGCCAGCTTGCAGCTTCAATGCCATTGTGGGGGGAAGGACTTTCCAACCTAATTTCCCTTCTTCCTGATGAGAAGAAGGCAAGTGGTTTTTTTCTGTGCATGCACAGAAAACACTTTTCTTTTAGGGTGATTTAAATGCCCAACATTTTTTTTGAACTTTTCAGATTTTTCTACAACCCTAGAGGGATCTCTCATGGTTGCAAAAGCCTATGTTGTGTTTCCAAGAAGCCCTGACCTGCAAAATTAAGTATCTGAAGATTGGGACCACATGGCTATTAGTATATACAAGTGCTGCTGCCATGCCATTCCTCCTCAATGCCCCTAATGTTTTCCTTCCCCCCAATCCTTGGCAGCTATTCAGAATGTTGAGTGTAGAAGGGGCTGGCTGAGCAATCCCTTCTTCCAGCGGATGTGTGTCAGCAGCAGTGGCATCTGTTGCTGCAGGAGCAGAGGGGGAGGTGCCTGTGTTGACAATAGAAGTTGTGCCCTTCTGCACACAGTCACAATGCTGAAGGCAGCTCTCTACCTGCTCTCCCTATCCTCTGTGTTCTGCTCACCCACTTCCACCCTTTATTATGCCCATTGTAACCATCCTCCTCAAGGCTTGTCTTCTCTCAGCATTGTCTCCTCTCTGGTGCTTTGAGGTGAACTATAATGACAGTGGGTGGCTCCTCCCTTCCTCCTCCCCTACTTCCCTGCATCTCTCTGCCTCAAGTGGTGGCTCCTCCTCCTCCATCATCTACTGCACATAGCAAGAAAGGAAGAAGGTGACAGGCCAATGGAAGTGCATTGTGTGTGCAAATGCACATAACATTCTGCCATGGGGGGATTTAGTCCTCTCCCTCCATTATTAAGATTTCATATTTTTCTGCAAGCCTGGAGGGTCCCGCTAGTTTGCAAGATTCTGTCTAAATTGCTCCAATCAAGGATTTAAGCATTTATAGATTGAGGCCACTTGGCTATTCATATATAAAATATGACGTTAGTGTTTAAGGTGCTATTGGACCTGGATCTTGCCCTTCACCTGCAGACTAACACAGCTACCCACCTGAAATGACTGTCAATGAAGTGTTCTTCCTAAATGCTCAAAATGCTTCACTTTCATTATCTCCATATAACAACTTTTAAGGTAGTTTGGCATTAATATGCTGAGGATGGGAGGTATTTATTTATTTATTTTGTTTGGCTTCTATTCCACCCTCCCTGCAAGTGGGCTTAGGGCAGATCACACCATTTAAAACACAATACATTATTAAATAGGGTTCTATAAAAACAAATTAAAAACATTATAAAATCATACAGTTTGATACAGGGTGGTGGACAGATCTAATAAGGAGATTTGACAAATTCACCTCCTCCTCCTCCTACAGGGTTGGTGGAGCCCTGGCTGAGCTTCAACCATATGCCTGGTGGATCATCTCTGTATTACAGGCCTGGCAGAAAGATAACAATCCTTCTGGGCCCTAGTTTCAACAGACAATGAGTTCCACCAGGTCAGAGTCAGGACTGAAAAGTTCCTGGCTATGGTCAAGGCCAGGCGGGCCTCCCTGGAGCCAGGGACCACCAATAGCTGTTTCTCTGCTGATTGAAGCATCCTCCGGGGTATATATAGGGAGAGGCAGTCCCACAGATTTTCTGGTTCCAGTCCACATAGAGCTTTATAGGTTAATACCAAAAGTTGATTCCCTCAACTCAGTCCCATTAGTGACGGAAATGAGATGGGCAGCTCAAATCTAAACTACAGATGCTGGTGATGCCAGCTGATGCCAATGCAGTGCTAGCACAGTGGACTCAATCCAGCTCTAAGGAGCTAAGTGTAGCACTGGAGTCCACAGTGACACTTCCCTCCACACCAATCCTGGAGTGGCATGCCATGCCAGCTATCAATGGAAGCAGCCAACCAAAGCATACCTCTCTGAAGTTACCCTGTCTCCTCCTGCACACAGAACTTAACAAGAAAAGGAATAAAGGAAACACAACACATTCCACTGAGCAGAAAACTATGGTGAATGCAGTAGGATCCATAAAACGACCGCACTTTTGGGAGCTCTGCAGATGGAGGTTCAAATCTCTTCCTACAAACATACATCATTTTGAAGGGTGGGGTATGTGTGTGTGAGGGTGAGCACCTGGCTGATACCACTTTTGTTATATATTGTGACTGCATGTACAGCGCTTGGTTTTCAAGTATATAATAATAACATTCAATTTATACACCGTCCTCTGAGGAAAGAAGGTGACGGGAAGCAGAGTTCATTCTACAACAGAAAAGCCCACCCGTGTTTTCAGGTGCATAGATATGCACTCTTATAGTCATATATCAGTCTTTTAAAATTGCACTGACGTAACCAGCTTCAAGCTATCCCAACTCTGATCACTGTAGTTCCTGTCCAATTTATATGCATATGGATGCTGAGTTTTTCAATCTTCCCCTAGATGAGTTCAATTTGGAAGTGAAAAAAGGATAAAGTTTTTACACTTGCAATTTAAAATCGGAAAGCTTGTTCTATTGAGGCCTAATTTTGCATCATGCCAGCTGATGTTTTATAAGGCAACATTCCTATGGCTACTGGGAAGGAGTCAAAAGATCACAGATTTCTTGACACAACTCCAAAAATCCATCATACTAGATGGACTTTAAGAATGTTGTGAAAAAAAGAAAGAATTATGATATTCATAGAAAAAAATAAGAGAAAATAGACTTTTTAATTAGATATATATTTAAATATTTCCTGCCCTGAGCCTGTCTGTGGGGGAAGGGCATAATGAATGAATGAATGAATGAATGAATGAATGAATGAATGTTTACTTCCAATGAGACACCCAAAGTGGCTTACATTTTAAAAAAATCAATTATTTTGATTTTTATCTCGTGTTTCCTCCACGTCACTCAGGGTGGCATATGTTGTCCTTTTGCCACATTTCATCCTCCTAACAACTTTCTGAGGTATATAGGCTGGAGAAAATGGCTGGTCATCGGTCACTCAGGGAGTTTCATGGCAGAGTGAAGATTTGAACCTGTGCCTCCTCACACCATACTGCTTCACAGAAATGCTTGGCCATGTCAAATATGTAACCTTATTTTCTACAGGGAATGAGAAACTTACTCCCCTAAATACATTTACAATAGAATAAATCTGTTTAATTCAGTCAGGCTTACATCTGAGAAAATATGTTTAATATTGTGATGTCAGAAACCTCCAAATGGCTACGGCTGTTGAAACAAAATAGTGCTGACAGGCAGAATATCCTATAAGGCAGTGATACTGGTGCAACACCAGTGACTTAAGGCAGATATTGGGGTAGTATACATATTATCCATGTATTTTGGGTGAAATTGTTATCAAGTAGCAGCCGACTTATGGCAACTCAATAGGATTTTCAAGGCAAGAGACTTATATCTCCATGGATTAGAATGCATCTTTGAAGTAAAAAACCCTCACTCTTCACTACTTGCTATCCTACATAAACAACATATACGCCCCTAGCCTAAAACAAGTACAAAGGCACTTTAACAACCCATTGTTAAACATCAGTAGGACTTCCTACCAAGTAAATGTTATTAGAGCAGGATATTGACATCACATTTCCTTATGAAAGTGTTCAAAGGATCAGTCATAATGGTTTTTGGGCACATTCACTGTCACCAGTATTTACTTCTGGACACATCACTTATCCAGTAATAATAATCATAATGTAATGCATCAATTAATATTAGGTTATTAAATGTTACCTAATGCAAAATGCACACAAAAGACAAAACTGACTTTCTGCTTTTCCTTAATTAATACAGTCTGCAGCAAGTTCAGAAAAATGTGTTTCTTTATGATCAGGTGGATGGAAACTTTGAGCACTGCAAAATTCTGAACCAGAAAATCATTTTCAAGTTTGCACTTGACAGTGAACTGAGTTACTAGTTTTTAAAAAAATTATTTTTCATGACATTAAGAATGTTCAAATAGTTCGGGTAAAAAAAAATGTCTCTGGTGCCTGGCATCTCATATTTCTGAAGAAGGCAACCCTGTTAAATGGTTGTTGGGGGTTTTCCGGGCTGTATTGCCGTGGTCTTGGCATTGTAGTTCCTGACGTTTCGCCAGCAGCTGTGGCTGGCATCTTCAGAGGTGTAGCACCAAAAGACAGAGATCTCTCAGTGAGAGATCTCTGTCTTTTGGTGCTACACCTCTGAAGATGCCAGCCACAGCTGCTGGCGAAACGTCAGGAACTACAATGCCAAGACCACGGCAATACAGCCCGGAAAACCCCCAACAACCATCGTTCTCCGGCCGTGAAAGCCTTCGACAATACAACCCTGTTAAACTTCTGTGTCATACTTCTTAAGATGAAGATGGGAAATAAAGGGGAGGTAGAAATAGTCCACAGCCATATAAATACCCTGAATGTGTTTAAAATTGAAAGCAGATGAAGCATAGCAAATTATAGATTTTAGCAGTGCACTAGCCATCAGATGAATTAGGACCCATTTTCTTTTTTGGTGCATCAGCTAATAGTCTGTTCGAAACACTCTCTGCAAACTCCAATTGCAGCCTCCCTCTTTGAATTAAACTACTTCTGTAGCAACCAAAATGTACAAGAAGGAGACTCTTCAAAGGCTATTTTCCCCGTTATCTCTAAAGAATAGCTCCAGTCAGACAACATTGTAGGAGGTTTGTCAGGATTAGGAGAACTTTGAAAGATCCCCCTACTGTGACTTGCTTCAAAGCCTTTCTCTCCACCCCCACCTCCATTTATAGCAAATGCATTCCTTAGTAATAAAAGGGAACATTATTTCATTTGCAGTTATGGGAGGCAAATTTGTAGGGAGGCAGACTGGTTAAGGAGGAAAACTCAGCACAGAATATCTTATTCTTAGTTAGATTTTTAAGTATATGCTCCAACTCTAAAAGTATACAATAAAAATACAAATGATAACAGCAAAATAAATCATAAGGATGCTGTATATTTAGCCACAAACTTGTTCAACAATTGAACTTAAAATATTTGAAGGTGATGGTCAGATCCAAACTGATCACCTGAGCAGCCACAATGATTGCCAAACAGTTTAGCATTAAGTTTTTGCAAAATTGTTCATGTGCAAAGATGCTGCTAACTCAAACTGATCAGCAGGCATTGGCATCACTGGAGACTACTTAGACAAACACCAAAAGGGTAGGAGTTTCTTAAAACACAACATTGATTCATGTCTATTTAAACAACTGTCTTCTGAGCAGACCTGTTATGTAGCAAGGATGAAGGGAGTAGGGCTGTGCGAGAGCATACCTGCATCAAAAGCCAATTGCACTGCACTGCATGCTTATGAAAGAATACAGTGAAGCAACCTGCTGAAGAGCCACAGAATGATCAATGAACAGGCGAGTCACTTATGGAAAATCAGCTCCCTATTCATGACTGATGGACATGACAGGACCCAAAGTGGCTGGCATTCAAGCATCCCTTGTATGAAGGCCATTACATGTAATCTAGATCCATGTCCTTCTTGGCTTGTAAAATCCTGCAGGGGGCATTGGACCCTCTGATGCAGAGGATTCTGAATACCTTTGTAATAGAAGTATGTTTCCCCCCTCTAAAGCTTCTTAAAAAGACAGTTATCAGACCTTGACTCTAGAAGGCATCTTTAGGTTAGTAGATCTTGGCCAATTATAGACCTGTGTGATGGAATGGGCATTAAATGCAAGGATGACCAAATGCTGCATCACAAGAGAGGCAGGTAAAGGGTTAAAACAACCGCCCAAAGGGAGGATGATTGGCATGCTGTTCCCCCCTCTCTGTGATTGGCCAGTGAGAAGGTAACAAATTGGAGTTGACAGGATTGTCAGGGGAGAGTCTAAGCTTGAGATCTGACCAGAGAGGGTCAGACTGTGATTCCTCTGTGTGAGCAAAAGAAGGATGAAGTTTGTCCTTACTGGGACAACCTTTCCTTTTTGAGGAAGGCTATTGTATGGGTAGTGGCAGATATACTTGGATTAGACATCTACCCTTGATCTTTTCTAATCTGGGACTTCAAAACAGGAGTGACATAGTCTCACTGGTTAGCATCAGATAACAAACAAGCTACTGCATTTTGTACCAGCTGCAGTTTCAAGATCATCTTCAAGGGCAGTCTCATGTACATTTCAGTAATCTAGCCTCAAGGTTACTGAAGCATTGATCACCATGGTCAGATCAGGTCCCACAAATAGGGATCAAGATGAAGCTGTTTCAAACTGTTTTGGATGGACATGTAGCTGCAGGCCTTTTAGACTTCAAATTGGCCTGTAGGTCACCTTTTCTAATCAGGTCCTAGGAAATTGGATATTCTTGCAGGAAGAGGGTGCTATAAATGCCTGGCAGGGCTGTACACTATTTGCTCTCTCTCTACTTCATCTTGCTTCTTAACTTATTCATTTTAAGCACATTACCAAATATTAAAACTAGATCACATATAAAGGGTGTGAAAATCAATCACAAATGCATAAAATGTTGCAACTGAAAGAGTAATAGGTCTACTATTATCTTCTAATAAAAGAGGTAATGTCTCTATATGGTCTATATTTTGGAGTAAAGATAGAATTAAAGGATTTATAGCCTTAGAAAATTAACTACATTCAAAGTCACATGATATAAAGTGTCTACACTGCCCACACTGCAATCACATACTCTATCAAAGTATGGTATCTTGAGATACCTCCTTTGCAAAACTCTAGATGGTAAGGCATGCCTATACAGAGGGACAGTCAAATACGAACAATAGTTGGGAAGCTGGCCACATGGAAGAATACGGACAAATTGAGTAGAGCAAGCATGTCATGCTCTACAGATCATCCTATTAAAATCATACCTAAATAAGTTTCTTAATCATGCTCATAGCTTAGTACACCATTTGCTCAAACTGACATCTCTCCTTAGAATCTTTGTATACCTTACATTTTGAAATGGATAAATGTGTGTTCTAGTTTTTTGATGCCATCGTAAAACAAGCTGTATAGCAGACATACACCTATATTATGGGCAATATAGTAATGGAAAACCATTTTTAACTCCCTAGAATGAAGGGAAAGTCTTCCCACCCTTCAGGGCAGAGAGGTTTTATAAAGGCTCGACAGTTTTTTTGTGGTGTGGTTCTTCAGGGATGGAGAAAGGAGGCTGTTAGAGGTGGGCTTGCCTCTATCTCCTGCCTCCCCAAGAGGCAAACACTCATCCAGCAGGAATGTTTCAGGTACAGTTTGACAGACTTTAACTCTCAAGGGATATTTAGAAATCATACCTTTCCTTTGTTCCAAGAAGATATATGAAAGATAATATCAGATATTTGTTGAATGCAATTTAATATTCAAGAAGAAAAGAAGAAGAAAAGACATCCATGTTCTTGGATGCAGAGAAAGCTTTTGACAGTGTATCTTGGCTATTTTTAATGAAAGTTCTACAAAACATGAACTGTGGAACAGAATTTTTAAATCAGATGCAAAGTTTCTACAAAAGTTAACAAGCCAGAATTTTAATAATTTTTTTAATGGAAAAATTGAACTAGCAAAAGGAATGCTGTTATTATTTATTTTGGCAATGGAAATATTGGCTACTAAAGTTAGACAAAATACCAGGACTGTTGGAATAAAAAAAGATAAAGAAGAACATTAGATAAAATGTTATGCAGATGATGCTTTTATATCAGTAATTAAACCAAATATTTATCTGAAATACACAATGGAACAGATTATTAGGTTTGAAACTTATTCTGGATAGAAATTAAATAAAAAGAAGACAAAGATAATTATTAGTGACAACTAAATTAAGTAGAAGAAGAGATAGAAAAAATAACAATGTGTTGTTACTAAAAAACCAATAAATTATTTGGGAATATATGTAACAGGACAATAAAGGTAATTATCAAAAAGTTTGGGCAAACATTATCACAGATTTACAAAGATGAGGAAGGCTGAACATTCTTGGTTAGGAAGAATTTCTGCAATCAAAATGAATATATTACCAAAGTTGACCTTTTTGTGTCAAATGTTACTAATCTATATAGATGAAAAGGTCTTTAAAATGGCAAAAAATGATAATTTTGTATGGAGTGGAAACAAGCCAAGAATAAGGTTTAAAGTATTACATGATGAAAAAAGAAGAGGAAGCTTAGTTGTACCAAATATTAAAATTGTATTGCCAAGCAGTCGCATTAGTCTGGGTGCCAGATTTGATTATAAAGTCAATTCGAAGGAATGTTAAATTGGAGATAATCGATATTAAAGAAGGAATACATATCTATGGATTAAGAAATCGCTAAAAACAATTCAAAAAACACATTTTGAGAGCTGGTGTACTAAATATATGGTTTCAATATAGAAATAGGACAAGTCTGCCAGTCTTGCCATTGACAGCCCCAGTTGGCGTTTATTGTGATAACAGTATAAGAAAGAAAATTGACCATATAATTCATGAGAATATGATGGATAAACAAGGAAAAATAAAATCTTGGCAAACAATTCAAGATGGAGGAAAAAACATTCCTTGGTTATTATATTATTAGAAGTATCAAAAATGAAAGAACAAATAGCTAAAGAAGAGGGACGACTAAGAAAGAATATGACTTTTGAACAATTAATCACCGGAGATTTAAGACACCTATTGAAAAAAAATATAAAATGTTATTACAATATGACACTGAAACAGAGCAATTAAAAAAAATTATATGAGAAAATGGATGCAAAATTTTGAAGAAAACCACATGACTCAGTGGGAAGATCTTTGGACTAAAGAAGTTAAGTTTGATGAATGTCAAATATTAAGGGGGAACTGGTATATAATGTTTTATAGATGGTATATTGTCATCAAAGATAGAGCAAAAGCAAACTAATAATATAATGAAAAGTGTTGGAGATGTCAGAACACAGATGCAACATTACATCACATGTAGTAGACATGTAAAAAAGCAAGATGGATTTTGTGATGGAGCCAAAAAACATGCTATTAAATATCTTACCAAGCAATATTACAAAAATACACAGTGAATTAGTTAAGTATATGGTAACAGTGGCAAGAGTAATGTTCTCAGCAAAATGGAAGGCAGTGAAATGTCCAGATCTGAAGGAATGGAAGAATAAACTGAATGAATATGTGACAATGGAAAAATTAACATCTTTTATACATATTAGACTGATTTCAGAAAGAAAAATGTAAAGTTATTTTATTATATAGCTGAAATCAAGATTAAAATTAAATTAAAACAGAATGACAGAAAGAAAGACTTGGGTAAAGATAGGCATTTAAATAAAGTGACATATTAAAACATAAATTTATGTAAATTCTATAATGTATGATTTGATTATAAAATATTAGGAATATAATATAATAGATTATATTATATTATTAATCTTATATAATACAAAAGATTATGAATTTTATGTTTGTATGTTTGTAAAATAAAATTTTATTTGTTTTAAAAAGTAAAGAATTCAGACCTTTCTCTTTTCTTTCTGTTTATTAACTGCTTAGCCTGATGCATTATATCTTCCTATATATTACTGTTCTCTCCATATTTTGTTCTACTCTAGTACAATAAATATATTTCTTTGGTTAAGTCAAGCTTTGTCAAAGGTTTCTCCTCCACACGCCTCCTGCTTAGCCATCTGCTAGAACTTTGCAACATATGTAAATAGCTGGTGAGAGGTTAAACCTTTTCAGTTTGGGTGGTGTGGGCTACCAAAGGAACTAAAGGTTGGGTGGGAGGGAGAAGCCAGTCATAACACCTGTTTGTCCAACAAGAGATAGGGATCTCTCCATAGCCTTGGTCCTGCCTGTCTGTGAAATTGCATCTCTCTCTATGCTTTGCTCATCTGAATAGGGCCTTCTGCAGGTGCCACCCTGCAAATAGGCAAAAGCAACAACTAGCCATATACACGCATTCTCTGTCATCATGACCCCTCACCTTATGGAATGGCTTGCTTGAAGTGCTCCTACTCTCCTGGCTTTTGGCAAAATATGCAAACTGAATTGTTCAAGAGGGCTTTTCCACACAGATAGGAGGGCTGTGCTGTTAGGAAATAGTTAAGAGATGCATTTGGTAAAGGGACAGGGACTGTAGACTATACTATTTTGTATAGTCTGTTATAGTATAGTCCTACTGGATACTTTCTGCATTGTTTAATATGTCTTGTTTAAATTGCTTATGCCTGTTTCAGCCTTGTTTTCATCTCTATTGGATTTCTGCTTGTTTTCAGTTTCTGTAAATTTGCATTTGCATAGTGCATTGTTTATTGAATGTCCCAGCTGTTGATTGTATTAACTTACACTATTTAATTCCCTTGAATCCCAGTGAGAAAGGCAGATGATCAATCAATTGAGCAATCAATCAACCGATCAGTCAGTAAGTCAGTCAACCAATCAATCAATCAATCAATCAATCAATCAATCAATCAATCAATCAATCAATCAATCAATCAATCAATCAATCAATCAATCAATCAATCAATCAATCAATCTAGCTTTCTCTGCACCAGCCCTTTTCCAGGATGCATTTTATCTTGCTGATGTGTTTCATTAGGATGCTACTTCCAGGGAACTTTTGAGCGTGCATGGAAAATGCATACTTCCTTAACCCGAGATTGCAACACAGTGTGTTCCCTTCCCTATCAGCACATCTGAAGAAGAGGATACAGCTTCTCCAGATGGCTTCCTCACAAATATGTCTTTTCATATGAAGCAGTAAGTTTTAGTTTTCCACAAGAGTAAAGCAGTAACCAGGCCGGCATATGCTGTGCTCTAGGAAAGAGACGCAGCCTATCATGCAAAGCTGTAGGGTAGGAGCCCTTCTCACCAGTGTATGTGCTTATATATTTACAAATAAGTCCTGTTGTGCTCTTTTCACATGAAGACAGCAATGGAACATAAAGGAGCTAGGAAGATGCCTGTATGCATGTTTGTGCTTCCATAAGGAAAGCACATGGAGCTGCAGCAGCCCTTAGGCCCACAGCCTAACAGCATTCAATTTTTCCTTTCCTAAATTTAAACATTAGGTTATGCAAAGAGTTTGAGTGAGATTCAGCAATTCACATGGTATTAAGGTCCTTTCACTAAGTAAGGTGGTTACAATATGCTTTTAAAGTATTTAGAAAGTGTTATGTATAAATGCACGAGATTAAGTTCTCCTAAGCTTAACAAGAAAGAAGATTTAGGATATGTTTTATTCATTTTACATATTTTACAGCCTTTAGATAGCTCTGTTTCATACTTAGACCCTGGGTTAGGGCAAACATCATAAAAATAAAGCCAAGCTTTCAATGTTATGAATAAAACATTAACTTATATTACACCACCAACAGACATAGAATTAGTTCCTAACATGTATGTCCTTATCTTGACTTGTCATCGTTGAATTGTTCAATATTTGATAATTCAGTGAAAGCATGCATTGACTCAATTGTTCTGAGATGATATGAGATAACATGGAAGTTCTTCCTGTAGATGTTTAATAGGCATGTACAGAATGAAACAAATGAGCTGGAAATACACATGGAAATTACTGTTTCATTTTGTTAAACCGGCTTCTGGAACAATGAACCAAATTTGGGAAACCATGTTATAAAGACACTCTCCCACCCAAAAGTTCATTTTTCTTTTCAGATCTTACAATGCAGCAGTAGTGGCAGGCGGTGAGCCAGAGACATCTTTTTTTCTCTATCTGCATTGTCCTAATCAGATCACAAAGGGAGAGAGCCCTTAAGTTATGTCATACCACCTAATTAACTCTGTTGGCAGAAAGGGAAAATGTGTACAATACACATGAGTGCATCTCTTTTTTTCCAGGTTACCCTGGAAATGACATAGTCCCCTGGCAATCAAGTCTTCAGAAAGGAAAGTTCACTAAGCCCTCCCTGCTTATTGGCTTTGGAAACATTTATGTTTTTAATTTATTTATTTATTTAGAGTTTTTTAAATAGTTGTAAAATATACAGACAAAAGAAAGGGAGAAAACAAGAAAGAGAAAAAGAGGAAAAAAGGGGGGAAAGCATATATAAGAAGGAATGTATACCAGTTTTCCATTTGACGTGGTCTAACAATAGTACATATTCACCAACTCTTAACATTACCATAAGTATTTCTCTTTTCTGTCTGCACATTCTTCCCTCCTCTCTAATTTTCAAAAGCATAAGTCATTAGCTCAACTTGATCTGTTTTGTGCAAAAAGCCTATAAGAGGTTTCCATTTAATTAAATATTTATTTAAAGTCTTTTCCCTGTTCAAAGATATCAGTTTAGCCATCTCAGCATAGTCAATTGTATTCTCCAGCTTCTCTTCTACTGTAGGTAATATTGTAGTTTTTCATTTTTGAACATACAACAGTCTTGCTGCTATCATATACAAAAAAGGTGTGCCAGGTGCCACCCTGCATGAGTGAAATCAACAGCAACCCATACATGGGCTTTCTCTGTGGGGGCCCCTACCCTGTAGAACGGCCTGCCTGAGGAGATCAGGAGAACTCCCACTCTCCTAGCTTTCCACAAACGATGCAAAACCGAATTATTCAAAAAGGCTTTTGTATTTTAGGGAGGGGCTCTAATGAGTTAAGGACCATAGACTTCAACACTATGTTGTCTTACACAGTACCTGTTGTCTTAAATATGTGCTCCTGTGAGCTCCCTGTGCTTCATGTGGTCTAATGTCAGCCCTAGAACTGCTAATGTTCTGTTTCAGCATTTCTTCAACTTTTATTGGATTCTTACTAATGCTTTGCCTTTGTAAAATTGTGTTTATTTACCCTATGGCATTGTTTATGGAAATGTCCATGAAACTGACTGTACTAATCCAGTCCCTTCCCAGATGGCAGCCAAAGGCTTGAGGCTGGGGGCTGCATTTGCCACCACAGAGAATAAGCAGCAGCGTTCCCCTGGCCTCATAGGGTCACATGGGAAGGGGGCAGGGCTAGGCACCTTAACAGCACAGCCCTGCCCCCGTTCTTTCACTTGCCGTCTTGTGCTCGGTTGAAGTAGGAGGGATTTTTTTACTGCCTTTTACTGGCCTTGGGCTGCGCTAGAGGGCTTGGGGGCATATATCGCTGAGGCTGCAGGGTTTTTTTTATCCCATCTCCCCTTTCCCCTCCATTACGTTCCATTGCTGGATCCTACTAATCTCTCTTATTGCTAGGGTGAATTTCTATATAATAAACATACAACAATGTAATAATGTCCTCTACAATTCTCACAATTTTCCAACCATAAATCATACATCTGTCATTCCAGTGAAATTTAACAAGGCCAGTCCATAGTCACAACCCAAAGTTCATAGCAAGAAAAGTTGCTTGTATCTTTGCTTTCATTTCAGGTGGATGCTGATATGACTCTGGTGCTCAGCTCTCTGAGGTAGCCTGGTGCTCCCGTTTCTCTTTTGAAGGCCATTTCTACATGGACAGAGCATTACCCACGGGGTGCTCGATTTCCTGTGTGGTCTTGGAACGCTTCAGCTCCTTCCTTGAATGGTCATTGTGTCACCGGCTTCACTGTTGGGACACCGTTCATTATTTGGATGATTACCTTTTCATGGGGCCTTCAGGAACTGGCCAATGCGCCCAGCTCTTGGAGGGCTTCAGTAATCTAGCAGCACAATTGGGAGTCCCCCTGGCTCATGAAAAAACTGAGGGCCCTGCCACTGCCCTCGCTTTTCTGGGCATCTAACTGGACACTGTCCATCAAACCTCCAGGCTGCCACTGGATAGGCTTGCCAACCTCAGGGAATGGCTTGTCTCATTTAAAGAGCAGCATAGAGTATCTCTGAATGAGTTACAGCAGCTTGTAGGCCACTTGACCTTTGCTTGTAGAATGGTGGCTCCTGGCCAGGCTTTCTTAAGGCGTCTCTGTGATGCCATGGGCAAATTAAGGCTTCTCCATCATAGGCTTAGGATTGATGCTGGGATCAGGGAGGACCTTATGGTTTGGTAGGAGTTTTTACAGGCATTTAATGGTGTCTCCTTTTGGAGGGATGACCTTTTGCTGGAAGCAGAGTTGCATGTGCACTCCGATGCCTCTGGCTCTCTGGGAATTGGAGTGTTTTTTTGAGGGCACTGGTGTGCCGAGCAATGGCCTGCAGATTGGGTAGAGTGGGGTCTCAGTCGGGACCTCACTTTCCTGGAATTTTTTCCCATCCTAGTGGCGGTATTACTCTGGGGCTGGGACCTTGCTAATCACACCATGCATTTCTGGTGTGACAATCTTGCGGTAGTTCACGTTGTGAACTCACTCACCTCTAAGTCACAAAGGGTCATGAAGCTAGTCAGAGCTTTCACTCTTCTGTGCTTGAAATTGAATATTCTGTTCCTGGCCAAGTATGTCCCAGGGTTAGATAATGGGGTGGCAGATGCTCTGTCTCGCCTGCGGATGGAGCAATTTCATCAGCTTGCCCCAGAGGCTGACCTGATGCCCGTCCCAATGCCACAGGAACTATGGCACCTTGGAAGGTCGAAGCCTGCAGGGTCATCCAGCTAGCCATTACCCCCAGCACACAGAGGTCCTATTATTGTGCGGTGAGGCAGTTTTGGGGATTTAGGAATGAGCAGGGGCTGCGACAGGTATGGCCACTCCCGGTTGATCACCTTATGCAGTTTTGCATTCAACTGAGGGCTAGGGGTTTAGCAGTGATGTCAATTAGGGGGCAGCTGGCAGTATTAGCATTTGCCAGCAAAGCCCATGGGTTTGCAGATGCCTCTGGGGATTTCCACCTTAAGAAAATGTTAGAGGGTTGGTCCTGGGAGGCAGCTAGGCCAAGGGATGCCAGGAAACCTATGACCCTGGATGTCCTAAGTGGCTTTAGTGTGATATGGGGTTCAGTGTGCTGCTCTGACTATGAGGCGGCTCTATTTCATGCTGCTGCACTGACAGCCTTCTTTGGGGCCCTTAGAATAAGTGAATTGGTGGCCCACTCCATTAAGGATGACTCGGGGAGGGCCTTAATGGCCTCAGACATAAAGTTTTTGGGGATCAACGTCACTTTAAGGATTAGGTGCTCCAAGATGGATCAGTTGCAGCAGGGGTCTGTTATTCAGCTAGGTCCTTGTGCAGACGTAGAGTTGTGTCCAGTCTTGGCTCTGAAGCAATATATTGCACTTCGGGGGGGGGGGTTATTGTTTTGGCACATTGAAGGAGCCCCCTTCACTAAATGCCAGTTCTGGACAGTTACTGGATGGGCTCTGACAAAATTGGATTTGCAGAATGTTAAATTTGGCACCCATTCCTTTCAGATTGGGGCAGCCTCGACAGCTGCGGCCATGGGCGATCCTAGTCAGGTTATCCAGCGGGTCAGCCGGTGGAGGTCCAAGGCTTATCGGTCTTACATTCACCCTCTGGGTGCTGGGAACCTCAACTGACTTGTTTTCTCTTTAGATGCAGTGTTTCGCTGTGGAAGGCTGCAGATCCTTGTATGCGGACACAGCATGGTTTTTTGGGCATTCCACCAAGCCAGGAGGACAGCCATTGGGTCCAAGCTTGGGTTAAGTGAGTAGGTCACCACTGAGTGGCAGGGCCGACGAGGCCTAAGGTGGCCAGGGCTGCTTCCTTTGCTGTTTGAGGGGAGGAATGGTCATCTGCCTGACATATTTGTCAATCACCTGGGAGGTAATGACCTGGGGCTCATAAAGGGCATGGCCCTTATTTTGCAGGTGCAGGCCGACTTGCAAAGGATTGGCAAACAGTGGCTGGGTGTCTTAATTATTTGGTCTGAGATGCTTCAGCACCAGGTGTGGCATGAAGCTTTGGAACCCAAAGGGATAGAGGGTGCTAGGTGCAGGGCTAATAGGGCCCTCCAGTTAGCTTCAGGGACTGGGTTGGGCATTTATCTTCCCCATTCCAGGATTAAGGCCCGTTTGGCCGACCTCTACAGAGGTGATGGGGTCCACCTATCGGTGGCAGGTGAGGTAATCAGCAAATAATATGGAAGAAATGTCTTGAAGACTGATTTCCATGACCATTTTTGTGCAGTGATGTTCACTTATGGAAACCAACGTTTCAAATGCCTTTGGTGCATTCCACTTTCTGTCTTTTTGGAGTGCAAATTTCTGCTTCTTCCTGTTGTACAAGTTACAAATTTAATTACCTGTAAAACTGGGACCTCTTCTGTATATGACTGTAATTTGTCAAAGCAGGTGTCTTGGGAGAGGAGTAGAGGTGGGCATGGATGGGAAAATGGACCAAAATTTTACATGGACTGGCCCAGTTCAGCGTTCATGAACTGGCAGGTTGTGGAGATGCACATTTTCAATGGATCCAATGACTTTTGGGCTCATCTGTGGTCCATTGGTCCATAATTCCAGATATCCCGGTGCCTTCTCTGGGGGAAGCTTTTAACCCCCCCCTTGCTCCAGCTGACTGGTGAGCCCATAAGGGGTTTTTAAATTGCTCCCTGTGCCACTTGCAAGTGGTGCAGGGAGCACTTTAAAGTTTAAATCCCCCTTGCTCCAGCTGACTGGCAGGCCTGCCAATCTGCTAGAGCAAGGGGGGTTAAATTGCTCCCTGTGCTGCTTGCAATTGGCATGGTGAGCACTTTAAAGTTTAAATCCCCTCTTGCTCCAGCTGACTGGTGAGCCTGCCAATCAGCTGGAGCAAGGGGGGTTAAATCGGAGACCTCCAGCCCGCTGGAGCAATGAAGCACCCTCAGTGCTGCTCACAAGTAGCACGGAGGGCCCTTTAAACCTCCCCTCTTGCTCCAGCTGACTGGTGGAGCATCCCAGCTAGCTGGAGCAAGGAGGGGTTAAAGCCCCCGTTTCCATGTCCCTTGCTTGCAAGTGGCACAGAAACTGGTGCTTATGGACCATGGACCAACCAGTTCATGGACTTGAGTGGGTCCGCAAAAAGTTCGTGGTCAGTGGTCCATAAAACGCTATGGCCCATCGCCCAACAGCCCGTGGGTTTTCCTGGTCCGTGTCTACCTCTAGTGAGGAGTATAATCCCTGTTCATCTGGATAGACAACAAAGAAGTTGCAGCTGAGCTGTAGATCCTCTGATTAAAATATATTTTCCTTTGAAACCAGTAGAGAAAACTAAAGGAAAATGAGTGAAGGCAATAATAAACTGAAAACATTTTTAAAATAAAATGAAATGAAAATGCATTTTTCTACAGTCTTAATATCCACACTTAGTAATTGCTTGTTTGATATAAATATAACAAGGAACCACAGCATGTAAAGAAGAAAACACCATGGAGTTATACCTGTTGAATTACTGACTTGTGAATCCAAAACAAATCATATGTATTAATCAAACAAATAAACATAAAGACACTGTAATATTAGCAATGCTCATATTTCTATTGTTATACACTTGTTTTGGATTCATAAGTCAGTAATTCATTGCTTGTTCTGCATATTTACCCTCCTCCTGTTCCACTATTTTTGTCAAAATTCTAAGTTTCAAAAGTTTGCATAAAAAGAAAATTAAACAGGAGTCCAGTGGCACCGCAGAGATTAACAACATTTATACCACATGCGTCAGACAGAAGTTAGCTCTGATATACAAAAGTTTATAGAGTAATAAATTCTGTCATTCTGTGAGGTGCCACTGTACTCCCGGACTACTAAAAATGAGAATAGTTTAACACAGTGTTTGGACCATTATGTAGATTGTTCATATGTTATATTTGCTATTATCATATGATCTCAAGCTTATGTATAGTAGTGACTATAATATTTCCAAATAGCTGTAATGGATAAGGCGCTCAGTCTTGAGGGCCGCTATAGTTGTGGTGGCCAGCTGCCAGCATAATAGCAGTGGCACATGGACATTCTTTAGGGAGGAAATTCATTAAGCAAGTGCACTAGAGCTCATAACAACTTCAGTAACACCCACCAATCAGGCAACAGCATTCAATGACATCCCTCTGAGTGGCACACACTGACACAGCCAACCATCATCTGCTGATGAGACTGCATGGTAGAGTACAAGGAGGAAAGACCCAGCAACAACGCAAACCTAGCAAAGGCATGTGGCCTCAGCATCTCCCACACCCCACAGGGAAAGGGTGCTCACATGGCAGACAGGATGCTCACCCCCCACCCCCCCGATGAAGGTCTGACTAGAAGTGCTGCCAAGCTGACACCTAACCATCCCTGCTCCAAATCACACACACACCTCCCCCAAAGAAGAAGCAAAGAAAATAAGAAGACTAGTATTGAACTCCCAATCCCCACAGTTGGGGAGGAGGAGCAATGTGCTTCATTTCTGAAAAAGAAAATTCATCGGGAATTCTGTGGAAAATTTCAGTTTATCGAAATTCCAGGTAATTTAATTGTACTTTCCTGTTAGGTGCCATGTTTTGTGAACACCACCAAGCACCACCCAAGACTGGCATCTTAACAACTGGGCCAGGAAGGCAGATGCAAAGGAGGCATGTCATCAGGTATTAGGCAGCCCACTGCATCCCTGATGCCCCCACCAGCCACATGGGGCCAGGCACAGAACATTGCAAAGAGAAGCATGACTTAGTGGAAAGACATTATCATAGCAGGTCTGGGGCTCCTATTTTGATCCCCACATGGGGAAAGGCCAGAGGAAGACAAAAGTTTCAGAGCTGACATCTTTCTCCCAAAATCCAGAAAAGGGGGAACAGGAAGGCCCAGGTTAATGGCAGGCCCGGATAAGCATCATTTTTGCTGTAACAACTCTTTACAATCCATCCATACTGCACTGTTATGTCCCATATATCCTGAGCCCTGCTGTGCCTGCATTACCAACCTGCATGCCTTATCAGATGCCAGCATTGCTATGGGGAGAGGGTGAGACCAGAGACATGCTCCCCTTGCTAGAGCAGACACCTCTTTCCTTGGACCACCCACCAACCCACAACCAGAACAAGATGCACACAGCACAGGCCTGTATCTGTCAGGGTTCTGAAAAGAGACATATTAGTAACCTGGCATGGAGATTTGCTCTCTCTCTTGGGTGGAAGTGCTAAGTGCCTTCCTCTGTGGTGCTAACAGCCCCCTCTGGGCATTTTGCACCACCAGAGTGAATCAATGTGCACTCTGAATGTGCCAGTTGGAGACCTCAGATATGGAATTCTGTGCTGCCCACTTAATCTTCTGAGTTATGGGGCATCCTTGTTAAGGTTTATGTAGAATCGGGGACGGGTGTGATTGGCTGCTGGGATGGGGATTTAGCCATCACCACTGGGGAGGGGAGTGATTAGCATGGGCCATAGGTGATATCTTGTGCTACTCAAGAGCTTGCAGGTGGAACTACACCTGTGGAAGGAGGCATTTTGTCTTTTCTACTGCATGAGCACCTATGGCAGGGGCTCCCAACGTGGGTTCCTGTGGGCACAATTGTGCCCACCAAAAGCTGTCCTGGTGCCTGACAAGTATTTTAGAAAGTGGGTGTGGCCAGGTGGGACTTTTGCAATGGCATGTCTTCTGTGGCCATTGGAGTTTTAATTGGTTGTGCAGATGTTTCTGCTTTGGCAAAAAATGCTTCCACAACACAAAGATCTTCACTGTGTGACTGAAGGTACGCACGAGCAACCATTTTGTAGCCAGCTTCATCTCCATAGTAGCCATTTTGTTGCTGCACCCACCACACTGTCAGAATTCCAAATGTGCCCATAGGCTCAAAAAGTTTGGGGACCCCTGGCCTATAGGCTGTGCTGCAGTTCTTGATGGTGTGATTTTATTCCAGTTCTTGGAGCATTCCTGGGCTGGGGTGGCTTAGGAAGCTGACTAACTCCAGCCATACCCCTGGGTCCACCTCTTCCCCCACCAGCACAGAAGGCTGCACTGGCAGAGTTCTGGGAGGGGTTTGTGCGACATTGCCACACCAGCAGCTGGCCATGGCACACACAACAAGTTTCTATGCTGGCAAATCCCTGAGAAAAGCTAGTATATTTCTGAGATACACCAGCACAGTGGCTAGCCAGTTCCCTGAAAGCTTTTATCAGCTCCCTCCTGATTGTGCCATACATCTTTTCAGAATTGTTTTTTATGCACAGGAAAATTCATTAGGTTTGAAAAATATTGCAGTTTCTTATGATGGTGCTCTGAGTCTGGTGGTGTTAATCAGAATTAACAATATTGACATCACATTTCTTAACTGTAGCTTGGGTCTTCAGAATTTGAATTTACAAAGATCTACTCAGATTAGATAAGGGGAGATAACAAAAGCAAGGATTAATATTGACCTAATTATAATTGGATGCTTATTAATTATGCAACTTGATACCATTCATATTTACTCAGAGGCAAGCTGATAGGTCTGGCTATCTGTGTGGCCTGGGGGGCATGCAGTTTCTTAAAAAGGGTATTTGAGATGGAATTGTATAAGGCATTGTGTATTAAAATGTGTAATGCACTGAGTATACCTATTCTTTGCATAACGTTCATGGGATACCCAGAAGAGAGCTCATGCAACTTTAACCAGCACAACCCTAAATCCATTGAAATAAAAACTAAAGGCCAAATAAGATTATTTAGTGTGTGTTTTTTAATAACTTCTGTTGCTGCCTGATATGACTTTGTGGGATTCCCCACTAACACCATTAATTTACACATTTTATTGAATGAGGAATTGTGATGGAGGTTTCAGCATTTTAGTACAACTGTTGTATGGATGTGATCAATTGCATCATAAATATTGCTTTCTTTCTACTCCACAAGATTCAGAAATGTTCCATTTACTCAGTCACAGAATTTTGCATCACATCAATCAATTAATTTCTGTAGAGTAGTAAAACATGCTGGCTAATCCATGTTGATTTTATTGTCTGGCTGCTGAGAAGTGCTTTTCTCATTGTAAAAAAACAAATTTGGTTTCTTTTCAAATAAAATCAATCAGGTATCATCTGAACTGAATTGTCTACTTAGGAACACTAAATCTGGGATGGCAGAAATAATATTCTAGATACTTTTCCATGGGGCAAACAGATACCAGAAAATACAGGACCTAAGTGAAATGATACCTCAAGCACAGTCTCCTTAAATTTATCAACCCTTTCCAAAACACTAAAGCAACTGGAACTGCAGGTAAGTTTGAACCAGATTCTTAATCAAAGGGGAAGTTGTAGAAGACAACAGTACAACAATGTGTATAGTTGACAAGATGGATACTCCATGATGCTCTCCATGATACTTAAGCTCTGAGATAATCAGACTTGTGGTTTCAACCAGTTTGTGTGGTTTGCTTGCTTCTGCACTACCTGTGAGTCTGGATTTAGCACCGAGCTGCTGAGGGCCAAGCTACAAGTGACGAATGATAATTGAATGGCAAGTGAACAGATGGTACATGTATTCCTCCCTGTTCACTTGCGCTCTACTTGATCACATGTGATCAGCGCAAGTGGTGTGCAAGTGAATAGGGAGGAATACATGTAAATCTGTTCACTTGCTGTTCAAGTGGTATTCGTCACTTGTAGCTTGGCCCTGAGACTATAACCCTGACCTTTGTGCTCTTTAGAAGACTGGACCTCCTTTAACTGCTTTGAGTCCTAGGAGAGCAGAGCAAGTGAGAGAGAGTTGTGAAAAAGCCATGTATGCTAGTGGCCATGATCTCATTTTATGGAGGTGAATTCAATAACTTAAATTGCACTTGGTGTGAAGAATTTTTTTCCTTTTGTCTGTCCTTAAATCTATTTCAAATTAAACAAGAATTAAACAGATTCTGTAAGCATTTGAAGGACCGCTTAGAGATCCAGGGAAGTCAACATGGTTTTGGCCCCAACAGACCTTGTCAGGCCAACCTGGTTTCCTTCTTTGATCAAGTGATGAACTTACTGGATCGTGGGAACTCTGTTGACGTGATTTACCTGGATTTCAGTAAAGCTTTTGATAAGGTTCTCTATGACATTCTAATGGGTAAACTGGAAAACTGCACACTGGACTATAGGATAGTTCGGTGGATAGGGAACTGGTTAGAGGACCACACCCATCAGATTGGAGAGAGGTGTCCAGTGGGGTGCCACAGGGCTTGGTTTTGGGCCCGGTACTTTTCAATATTTTTATCAATGATCTGGATGAAGGGGTAAATGGGCTACTCATTAAATTTGCTGATGATACCAAATTGGGAGGAGTGGCAAACACCCAAGAAGATAGAGTTACAATTAGAGATGGGCACGAACTGCATTACGAACTTCAAAACCCCACGAAATTGGCGATCGCGCGATAGCGATCTGGTGGTTCGTGATTGTCCATGGCGAATGAACCAGTGTTCAGGAGACGCCTGGTTTGGTGCATTTGGCCGAGGTTTGGTAAGCCAGACAGTCAGGCACCAGCAATCAATTCCCCTGGAAACAGAGCTGGGGAAATGCTTGGACTCTGTCTGCGCTCCTTCTGTTGCCCTGGAAACCCAAATGGAAGCCCAGCTTACCTTGATCAGCAGGTCTTCCTTCCAACCACGGAGCTGCAAAGCAGTTACAAGTTGGGAGAAGACACCCAGGGGAGGGAGGGGGGAGAGGGTGTTCTGTAGCCATGGGCACTCCAATCTCATCCCTGCAAACCCTGATAGGCAGCTCTGATGGCCAAACACAGACCTCCTGTGTTGCTCAATGGGACCTGTGCTTATAAATAGCTGTGGGCTCCCAGGCTGGGTTTCACTTTCAGCGAACAGTGGAGTGGGACAGAGCTGTTGCTTGCCACTTGCTAGCCTTTGGGGAGAGAGACTGGGAGTATAATTGAGCTTGGATTTTTGTGGGAGTTTCCTGGGGGCCTTGGATTGGAGAGGGTATAACTCCAAGATCCCTTTTGCAATCTTGTCCAAACTTGGGTGATGGCTGTAGGAGAGCTTGCAAAACACTCCCCGGGAATATGGGCTCTCTAAGTGTCACGGAGGCCATTTTGCACCCAATGAACCACGAACCAGTTCGGCAACAGAAAATGTTCGTTGCAGTTCGCGATCTTGGGATCGTCGTCGGCACCGAACCGTGAACTGCTGGTTCATTAAAGTTTTTTGGCTTGTGCCCATGTCTAGTTACAATTCAACAAGACCTGAATACTCTGGAGAAGTGGGCGGTTGTGAACAGGATGCAATTCAACATAGATAAGTGCACAGTATTACATCTGGACCACAAAAATGTAAAGCTCAGATACAGGATGGGGGATACACTTCTAGGTAGTAGTGTATGTGAAAGTGATCTTGGAGTAAGAGTGGACTGTAAACTAAATATGAGCAGTCAGAGTGATGTGGTGGCAAAAAAGGCAAACTCAGTCTTAAGTTGTATCGAAAGGGCCATTGCATCGAAATCGCAGGAGGTCATAGTCCCACTCTATACTGCCTTGGTCAAGCCACAACTGGGGAACTGTGTGCAGTTTTGGAGGCTTCACTACAAAAGGGATGTGGACAAAATTGAGAGGGTGCAGAAGAGAGCAACGAGAATGATCAGGGGTCTGGAGTGGAGACTGAGCCCTACAAGGAAAGGCTGAGGTTCTTGGGAATGTTTAGTTTGGAGAAAAGGTGATTGAGGGGGGACATGATTGCTCTCTTTAAATATTTGAAAGGCTGTCATTTGGAAGAGGGCAAGGAACAGTTCCAGTTGGCAGCAGAGGATAGAACTCAAAGCAATGGGCTTAAATTACATGCAGAAAGGTACTGGCTGGATATTAGGAAAAACCTTTTTCACAGTCAGAGTAGTTCAAAGGTGGAATCAGCTGCCTAGGGAGGTGGTGAGCTCCCATTCACTGGCAGTTTTCAAGAAGAGGCTGGATGAATATTTTTCAGGGATGCTTTAGTCTGATCCTGCATTGGGCAGGAGGTTGGACTAGAAGGTCTGTATGGCCCCTTCCAACTCTGTGATTCTGTGAAGAACAACTGCCTTTAAACTGTGTCCATTGGATGGGGAACTAGACTTTTAATAAAATAAATGAATAAAGTTTTTTTTCCTTCTTAGGATTCTAATACCTTGCACCAGAACATTTTCTGAAAAAGCAGTTAGAGTATAATCTGCCATCTGTTGCACAGTGCTAAGGTCAAAGGTGCCCGATCTCAGATCCTGGGAGATCCCATTGGAAAAAAGCCCTGGAGGCAGGTAATATGAAGATGCAACAGTGTGAGATGAGTGCTGAGCTATCTTGATTATACCAGCTAATGGTCTGAAGGTATATATGAGAATCCATATAAATAAAGCCTGTTTTTCTGTAGAGACTAACAGTACAATCTTAAACAGAGTTCTTCTCCACCACAAAATAAATCCACTTTGAAGGACAACCTTTACCAAGCAGTTTTCAAGCTTGTCAAACAGCATATTAAGCTTTCCATACTAATGCAAGTTCAGGAATATACCAACAGCAGTGATCACAGGCCTGAAATAATAAAGCAACAATGGTGAATCCAGCAATACTTTTGATGCACTAAGTTAAATGGAGCCCATATGCTCAGCAGCCCTTCAGGAGCTCAATAATCTAGCTATATGCTTGGGAGTGCAAAAAGAAGGGCACTGTCAAACATGTGACAGGTCATAACATATGACTTCTGAATTCTGTTTGGCTTGGTGGGTCACAAGTTCTGCATACTTGTTTAGAGATTCTATTCTTTGTAGTCTTTCATTTGCATTGTTTAGAAAATATTTCTTTTTTTGTTAGACAGCTCCCTCTTGTGCCTTTATCTTAAACCCATTAATTACAGCATAGAAATGTCACTGCCTTCTCTACAAAATATTCTTCAATCTTGAGGTCTATACTGTTCATAATATATGGTGTCACCAGGTTGTAAGCACTAACTTCAAATGCAAAGTTTGGAAACAGGAGGCTGTCTGAGAGGAAGCTACATTAAAGAATGCCTGTTTAATTCCATATTATGCAGATGTTCTATGAGGACTCTAAATTTAAGCCTATTGATATTTATTAAACTTATCTACCAATCTGTTGATCTATTTTTATTAAAATATTTGTATCTCCAATAATTAAAGACAGCTCACAAAATGCCAATGCAATGAAACCATAAAAACAAAAGGCTTAATCCATACAGCTCTTTTGCTCAAATGTGCAGAATGTTCTTCTGTATTACTGACCCTCCCATGATCTCCATTGTAACCTTTTTCTGTGGTCAAAGGATTACTTTCCACCTATTTTAGTAGTGGCAAAGTTGGTTGAATCAAAACCATGGGTCACAAAGAAAGCTATAATAATACTTTGACTAGAGGCACAGTTGCCCTGACCTGGATAACTCAGGTGAGCCTGATCTCATCAGTTCTCAGAAGCTAAGCAGGGTTGGCCTGGATGGGAGACCTCTAACGAAGACTGTGGTTGCAAAGACTGGCAATGGCAAATCACCTCTGTTAGTCTCTTGCCATGAAAACCTCACCAAGAGTTGCCATAAATCAACTCTTGAGGGCACTCTTCACCAGAGAGGCAGTTTCTCCTGATGTGATTTAAGTAACTAAGAAAAGCAGAGATTCAAAAGGCATGTTGACTTTCATAATTACAAGTTCACCTTCAGCTAAAGGGACCAATTCAAAACTGTCAAGTTGGTGCTTCTGATTCTTGAATTGTAAGATCTACCTTTAACCATGCCAAACTGGAGAAGAGAGACTTTATCATCAAGAACATAGCAAAGTCATCACACCACAATTCATCTCGTCAAGGGATTTGGATCTTGGTAGCCATTCTAAGAACTTGACTGATCAGAAGGTGGTGCTGGGGGAATGTTATTTAGTCCCTTAGTCTTTGACTTGTTGATTTCTGAAGTGTTCTCTCTTATCCTCTATGCTCTTTAACATCTACCTGAAACAGCTGGTAAAGTCATCCAGAGATTTGGGTTGGATTGTCACCAATATGTGGATGTGATGGTAGGTGTGGTGTGTTCCATTTGATTCAGCCTGTCTTTTGCCAACAATGCTCCAGCTTTCTCTCTTTTCTTTTCAGACCTAAGTCTGAATTGGCAGCCCCTTCCTCCTCACTCTCCAGCACTCCAGAGGGTGGCAGGGATAGCGGTCGCTATGTGGGAACTGCCCCCAGCCAAGGAACAGTGACTCACCTGGGGTGTGGCATCACAGGTGCAGCCAGGACCTCTGATGTCACAGAGGCCTGTCCTGGGAAGGTCCTGCCCACTCAGCCTGCCAGCAACAGCAAAGGTTAGCTGAAGAGTGACAGGACCAAGCCTGGCTCAACAGTGCTGTAGCAGCCAGCATTGGTGATTGCCCTAGCTGTGGCTGCAGCAAACAGGGCAAAACCATCCTGGCAGGGGGTGGTCCAAGAGAGGCAGGCAAACCTGGGAATGACTAGCACCTGTGAGAGACAGCCAGTGAGCTTCCAGGGCCTGGGGAAGGCCCTGGACTGGCCTTTCTCGCCCACAGGGAGGAGAAGGAGGAACAGCCCAGGGTTCACTCACCCTGGGAAAGCCTCAAAGGAAAAGCCGAGGGTAGCCTAGGAGGAAAGGTCAGAACTCTCGTAAGACTCGCTTGGGAGGCCTGGCTAAGAGGGTGAAAGAGGGACAAGGGTGTGATTGTAACCCCCCCTCCTCTACCCTATTTTGAGTCTTCCTCATTGACTGGATATTGGGCAAGGCATGCCTAGAGGGTGCTGCAGCCCTGGACTCCATCCCTGCAGAGGAGGAGTCTGACAATCTACTAGCTCCTTTTAAACTCTGGAGCAGGAGGTCTGCTGCTGAGGTAAATGGGACACTAGAATACAACTTTGTGTATTGTCCCTTATAGAGTATTAACTTAACTTCTAATGAAGCTTCATAAATCTTTTCATTCCTACAGGCGGGTAGTTTATGCTTTAAAAAGGAATGTAACCTCGCTGTTATCAAAATGCTGCATTTTCTGTTTTGAAAACATATCTAGGTATTTTTTTTAAAAAAGATAACATGTAAATATTGAAATTATTATCCATATCTGATTCTGTCTGTGTCACAGAATTTCATTTCATTTTATTTTGGTCTTGCTTATTAAGGATCAAAACATGCAGTATCTTTTTATATAAATGTCTTAATGTGTGTTCTGAGCACCATCCAGTGGTTAAACAGTAGAATAACTGCAAGGAACCTCTCCTGTAGAGCTTCCATTCAATTTGGCAGAATATTTTCATAGTTTTACAAACAGATAAATATAACTACAATATTAAAAGAGATTTCCCATTTAGATTGTATGCCAAAATTTCCTGATGTTAGAAAAATACATTTTTATCCTTGCAAAGCTGTAGCTTGCATTTCTAAAAGTGTATCAAAACTGAGTTGCTAGGAAATTCTTTCTTTCTGAAAAGTTGACCATTTACTTTCTCAGCTATACTAATAATGTGCATGATGGAGAAAGCAAGCATCCAAATTAAAAACTAAAACTATCCCAGTCCCAATCACATATACATTAAAGTGTGGACACTATTTTTTCATTCTTTGCCACTTTATCAAGTAAGGGGAAGAAGCCACCTTTTACAGGGTCATCTTTTTGTCATAAGGATGTATTGGAGACAGGCAGCAAGACATCTTTAATGAAAACATGTCCTTCTCTTAAAGGCCATTACAAACATTTTAAGCAATTTCCAAAGGTTTCTGCTCAGCCAGCTGCAAAATTCCAGATTTGTTTCCCATTTGCAGGTGAAGATGAAACTGACAAACTGTTTCTAAAACCCTCAGGTGAATTGTGGATTGAGGTTGAGGCCAAACAGGGCTTTTTTCCGACGGATTGCAGTGGAACGCAGTTCCGGCACATCTTGAAATTAATCACATCTGGAGGCCCCTCCTCCCTGATCCTGTTTCCTCCCTGTGTGCAGCCCAAGGTGCCTGGCTCTTTTGCGGCATGCTGAGCCTCAGAGGCAGTGAAACAGGAGCAGTCCCCATGTCCCAGCTTGCTGGGGAGGGGCTGCCTCTACCACCACTTGTTTGAGAGCTTTCCCCCATCTGGAGGCAGAAGGGAGCCTCCCCACCAGCAAGGGCACACCAGGCGGTGAAGCAGCAGGCATGGCCAGTCAGCACAGGAGATTTCTTGTCCCAGAAACGGTGACCAGGCACTTGCGCTTCCCCTTCCTGGTGCTCCTGTGCTCCAGCCCTGCGTCCAGGCAACCCAAGCTCATGGGTATAGCATGGGGGCATATCATGGGGGACCAGAGGGGTGGTTGCCCCAGGCACAAAATTTTTAGGGGACACTGCGCTGATGAGAGCCTGTGCCACATCCATTGGAGGCCCCCCAGTTGCCTACTGCCCTCATGGAGCTGCCAGCTCACTGGGCGCTGAAATGGCTCTCCTGCAGGAGCTGCTGGCTGAGGAGCATGCTGAGTGGGCAGCAGCAGCGTGGGCAGCTGTGTTGGAGGGCTGCCAGATAAGGAGCAGGGAAGCAAGCAGGCCTGAATTGTGGGAGCACTTCCAGAGGTGGGCGGATACGGCAGAGGGCTGCCAGGTAAGGGGTAGGGAGGCAAGCAGGCCCAAATCATGGGAGCACTCTTGGGGGATGGCCGTGCCTTGCGCAATGACATCACTTTCCCAAAGTTGCTTGTCTCGAAAGGTGATTGGCTGAAAGTGCTCTATGCTCCTCCCTTACAAAGATCTAATTGGAAGAGTGAAATGACATTATTTGGGAAATCAGTATAATCATACAAAAACACAAGTGCATGCTGAATTGCTGGTAAGTGTCCAAACTCAGGGGAGAAACCATGGATTGTTCAGAGGAGGGGTTCTTGTATTTCCCAAGCACCTTGGATTCATGTTACCTTTCTGGAAAAATATGGTAATGACCCAAAACAGTGATTGCCAGGTATATCTCTCTTTTAGGAATTTTATAACTCAAAAAACTAAGTAATCTCCTCATTTTGCATTACAGTTTATACTTATTCACAGAAAACTAATGAGCAAACTACATTTTCCACTGCAGCCACCTATAATAAAACCCCAGTACACCGTGTGTGTGTGTATGTGTTTGTGTAAAATGCCATCAAGTCACAACTTATCTCTGGCAACCTCAGCAAGGGGCTTTCAAGGCAAGTGAGAAGCAAAGGTGGTTTGCCATTGCCTTTCTCTGCAGGGTATTCCTTGGAAGTCTCCCATCCAAGTACTGACCTGCTTAGCTTCCGAGATCTGATGAGATCAGGCTATACCATTCCTCCCCAATGCACCATGTGTCAGGCTATGGATGACAGGCTATGGCAGATAGATCCCTGTACCATTGCACCAAGAAATTCAAGCTCTTGGTTGAATGGCTTTATTCAGAAATCAGATCATTTCCACAGATATGTCTATAGAATTACTCAGAAGCAAGGTAAGCATCTAAGCATTAAGAACAGGATTGACAGGAATGGTAACATGTGGGAAAATCCTTCCTCTTAACGCACACGTTTGCTCCTTCCCCCACCCAACAGTAAAACAGGACTTTGGCACGAACTCTTCCTGAGAACGTCTCACATATTTGTACTATCATGATGAGACACTGAGAAAGCAAGAGATCAAAGTTGAGACAGAGCAGTGCATGGGAGTGAGCAGTATACAAGGTCAGAAGCATTAAAAGTTTCTACAGTCCATTAGATAAGGCACCTGCAACTTCAATAAGTCTGTGAAAGTAAACAGTTATGGTTATGGCAATATGACATCAAATTAAGCATGAAACATTTGTTCAGAAACAATGGGTTAGCATTAGCAACAACAGGTCAGCATTAGCATTCGCATGGATGGGGCACAAACATGACACCATGGGATGGAGCAATTACACATTAATGAAGGAATAAAAAGAACCAGGTGTTTAACTTAGACCATGCCATTCTCATTCCTGCCAATGCTCTTTCTGCCTATCCCTCAAACCACCCTCTGAAAACACACATATTACATTTGGTGTATGTTTTCATCCCAGACCAAATCCCCCATGTAACAATGTCCTGCCTTTTTTGTTTGTTTATGCTTGTCATGAAGGACTAAGTCTCTCCAGAGGACTTTAAAATGGTCCCCTGAATTACTGTTTTCTTCATAACCTCATGGGATAGAAAAATACCATATGCTCAGTACACCATGGGATTAAAAAAAAGTCTCAGTGGCAAAATGTATAGATGATCTGGGTTTTATTTTATACCTAAGGTCTTGTTTTAACAGAAAGTTAACTGTAACTGGTGAGTATATTTTTGCAGCATTATTTACAGATCACAGTGTCCTAAGAGGAATAGTTCAATAGCCACTTTTGTTTTGTCACTATGTAAACATGACATGAGTGGGAAAATTGTAATGGATACTGTAATGTATAGTAAATACTAGGGGGCAGGAGAATGGCAAATTCAGTTTTTCAACAAATGTGGAACAGGAGTATTAATCAAAGGATTCTATGACACAAGGAATGATTTGAAGGTGATGGTGGTGATGAAGGCAGTATGAATCCTTTGTTTTTAACAATCTCTCCCCTCAACCCATTTACAAATAGAGATGGGCACGATCCCCCCAAAAATACCGATTAAGCCATTCGTGGATCCAGGCCACTGCCGAACCCAGGCCACCGATTCTAACCGATCATGTCCCATTTCTGATCTGGAATCGGGAAGGCCAAAGCAGGAGGGCGCCCCGCTGTTTCCAGAGATATAGGAACGGTGGTTGGTGGCAGCAGCCGCCAGGCCTGGCGGGCAGATGGAGGCGGCGATGAGCACACACACACACACACACACACACTTATAGTAGAGGGGGGGAGTTTTTAACCCAGCAACGAGCCGCTTCCCCTCAGGGAGGGAACATTCCCAGGGCCGGATCTACAGTTGCCAGCGCCCAGGGCAACCATAGTCAGGCTCTTGCATGCACACGTACGCTCCTGGGTCGCCCCCCCTGTCCATGCAGCAAGCTGGCTGTCCCGGTGCGCTGCGGAGCTGGCGGCAGCGTGAGTGGCTCGGCGGCTGCCTGCGCCGTTCACCTGCCCCGAAAGACAAGGGGCGGCCGGCTTGCCCATGCACCCCTTGTCCTGGGGAAAGGCGAACGGTGCAGGCGGCCTCCCAGCCTCCCGCGCTGCCTTTTGCCTTTCCCCAGGACAAGGGGCGGCTGGTTTGCCTGCACGCCCCTTGTCCTGGGGAAAGACAAACAACGCAGGCAGCCTCCCAGCCTCCCATGCTGCCTTTTGCCTTTCCCCAGGACAAGGGGCGGCCGGCTTGCCCACGCACCCCTTGTCCTGAGGAAAGATGAACGGCGCAGGCAGCCTCCCAGCCACCCGCACTGCCTTTTGCCTTTCCTCAGGACAAGGGCTGGCTGGCTTGCCCACACGCCCCACATGGCCTCCCAGCCTCCCATGCTGCCTTTTGCCTTTCGTTTGTGCCCATGGCTTCAGAACACCCCCTTCCCCCTCCCTCCTCTGGGTTGCTTCTCCGTGGTTGGAAGGAAGCCTGCTAGTCAAGGAAAGCTGGGCTTCCATTCGTGTTTCGAGAGTGACAGAAGGAGGACAAACACAGCTCATTCCCCTTGCTCCATTGCCCCAGGAATAAATTACTGGCGCAAGAGTGTCTGCAATTCCGAACAGAAACCGATACATCTGATCAAGTCCCGAACAAGCAAACCCCTGACTGCTGGATCGGTTGCCATGGACGGAACCGATTAGCTGAGTCACGATGGCGCAAATGCCAAAATCGGGGGTGGAGGGTTGAAATCGTAATTCAGATCGTGCCCATGTCTATTTACAAACACAGAAACTGAATTGGCAGTTGATCATCTGACCTGGCTACCATAGTCTAAAGGAGGAAAGACATAAAGCAAGGAAAATCTGTGTCTGGACTTTAAAAGGGGACTAATGAAAATGGTAACAAAAATGTTTCAAATAGAGAATGTATGTGGTGATAAGAAATGTTTTCATCAGATCTCCAAGGAGGGATGCACAATGATAAAAGCAATACACACAGTAGATAGGGACGCTGAAGGCTGATCATCTCATTCATTTACATTTAGGTAACATTAACGAAACACAGAAAGAAGTTCAAACTTTTAAACACGGATAGTACTATGTAATTCAGCACATATTCTGTTTTATTCCATGATCCATAAAATATCCACAGAATAAACATTACCTGTTGACAGTATTGCTTGTGGTATATGTACCATGTACTCTTCTGGTAAACAAACGTACTATACTCAAGAAATATAGTTTTTGGTTTCACAATATGTAGTTGTGTCCAAGACCCTTAATTACTACTCCTTTTGTCATTCTTATCTGCCAAATTAATGCTTTTACATGTTGAATCTCTCCAGAGGACAATTAACTGCCCCACCACCCTCCCCTCTTTTTGTTACCCATCGAACTATTGAAAACTATTCAGTAAAGGATCTGGAGTCACAAACTCATATTGTTTTGCTATGCTACTACACATCATCATTGAGAAAAGGGTACATAATATCATGTACCAATAGGTGACCAATCCTGTTATACTGTATTATAAACTTCTCTCTTGTTAAATTGGTAGAAATATAGCCTTGATCCCATCTGCTTCTAATTTTAGTTCACATGAGAAACAGCATATGCATTCTTAAAAGTCTGGAAAGAAACATTTTTACAAAATTATCCTCAGAAAAAACATTGTCCACATGGTGTCATCATACACCATACATGCTTTATAGAATTTGTCACAAAAAGCTGCACCACTAAAAAAGTTGATGATATGTATATAAAAATGGCAGAACAAATGCTTTTATGCATCATTAAAATATATATGCATCTCTAGAATTATCATCTTTATGTTCTCTTCTCATAGAATGTAAGAAGTTAAATGTATTGCCCTGAAATAGTGGATTTTCTCCTAAGAAATGTCGAGATTAATTCAGTAATTATTTTTGCCTACTTTGTCACTCAAGCAGCCATTTCAGATGAATTGTTACAGATTTACAGTTTCCCCCATTAAGTGCAAGATATAAATTATTCTCTGTTTACTTCAGGCTTAAGGAACATTAATTCTTTTGGAAAAGCAACTGTATCCACAGGGCCTTGGAAATCATCATATATTTTATTTAGAAAGCATCTAAACTATGGCCATCTTTTAAAAAATTCACTGGGCCCTACCCACAGGCTTCTGCTTTAAATAACTGCAGACAAACAATGAAGTGGAGAGAGGATAAGAAATAGGGATAGAATGGGAGTTATGACTCAAATATAACTATCTTTAGGCTGATCCTGCACTGGGCAGGGGGTTGGACTAGATGGTCTATATGGCCCCTTCCGACTCTATGATTCTATGATTCTATCAAGAAACTAAAAAAGCCATGAAAACTAACTAAGCAAAAGCTGATAATAATGTCAAGAATTCAAATCCAGCCTAAGTATAGAACATTGATAAAAATATTGAAAAGTACCAGGCCCAAAACTGAGCCCTGCGGCACCCCACTGGACACCTCCCTCCAATCTGATGAAATGCCGTTGACCACCACTCTTTGAGTGTGGTCCTCTAACCAGTTCCCTATCCACCGAACTGTCCTATATTCCAATCCACAGTCTTCCAGTTTGCCCATCAGAATGTCATGGGGGACCTTATCAAAAGCTTTACTGAAATCCAGATAAATCACGTCAACAGAGTTCCCCCGATCCAGTAAGCTGGTCACTCGATCAAAGAAGGAAACCAGGTTGGTCTGGCAAGATCTGTTAGGAACAAAACCATGCTGACTTCCCCGGATCACTGAGCGGTCCTTCAGATGCTTATAGATTGATCCCTTTAAATCTGTTCTAATATCTTCCCAGCAACAGAAGCCAGACTGACTAGCCTGTAGTTTCCCAGGTTATCCTTTTTCCCTTTCTTAAAGATTGGGATAACATTCGCTCTTCTCCAATCTTGTGGCACATCCCCAGTCCTCCAGGAGGCCTTGAAGATGATGGACAGGGGTTCTGCAAGTTCTCTAGAAAGTTCTTTCAGCACTCTTGGGTGCACTCCATCCGGCCCAGGGGATTTGTATTCATCCAATGCAGCCAGATGCCTCTCCACAACCTCTCTGTCAATGTCAATTAGCTACTCAGGTGTCCTGCCACATTTCCTACTATCTCTAGATGTGCCGGAGTTCTTCAGGGAGAAAACAGAGGCAAAAAAGTCATTAAGCCTGTCTGCTTTTTCTCTGTCCTGCATCAGAGTTTCTTCATCTACTCCCAACAGCGGTCCAATTGCCTCTTTTACCTTGCGTTTGCTTCTCACATATCTGTAGAAGTTTTTCTTATTGTAGCGAGCCCTCCTGGCCAGACCCAGCTTGTACTGAGCTTTGGCCTCTCTGATGGCTGATCTGCAGTGCCTAGTAACCCTCATATACTCCTCTTTAGAGGTCTGTCCTTCTCTCAATTTCCTGAACATTTCCTTTTTCTCTCTTAGCTTATTCTGGAGCTCTCTGTACATCCACATTGGTTTCTTGGAGCCCTTACCATGTTTCCGTCTTGCTGGGATAGTGAGGGCTTGAGCTTGCAAAAGCTCGTGTTTGAGAAGGGCCCACCCTTCACTCACTCCTTTCCCTTCCAGCACACTCCCCCACAGAATGACTCCCATCAAGCCTCTGAGTTCATCGAAGTTGGCCCTACGAAAATCTTGTCCCCAGAGGCAAATAGCAGAGTCGTCATTAACTTGTTGAGACTAATTTGCTGAGCACTTTCTACGTAAAATTGCTTGTATCTGTAGTTCTTTGGAAGAAGGGGTTATTCCAGCAGCCCCAAAGGAGGCTATAGCTGTGTTAAGAGAAGTGCAACAACTCACAACACAGAGACACTGCTGTATCTAGCTATAGGGCAAGTAGCAGAAACTCCCAAAGAAAGTATTGCTCTCTTTTCGGACCTCAAAGGAGGGGAAGAGGAAAGCTGAGACTTTGGATGTATAATCTGACTGGTCAAAGGGAAGGAGTGGATTTCTCAGGGTAAAAACAAGGTTACCCAAATAGGTCTCTTAATTGGTTGGGGAATTATCATGAACAGAGACAGTGAGAGGGGGGTAACTGGGAGTCTCCAGCTATGTATAACAGGATTGTTCCCTTAAAGAACTCTTAAATAAATCAGGCAAATATTCAACAGGAAAGGGGTTTTTTATTAAAAGAGAAATAAAAGGCGATAGAACAATCACAAAACACACACAGCACACATAACAGAGAGGAAAATGGGAGAGAGTAATTTGAGGTAAAGTGATAATTACCAGTCCTAAAGAAGGAGGAGTCCATGGGAGCAGCAGCAAAACTACCAGAATTTCTTGGGGAGAAGGAGAGAGGACTCTGATATATTTGAGGGTGCATGTATGGGTCCAGAACACACACACACACACACACACACACACACACACACACACACACACACACACACACACACAGGGGGAGAGAGAGAGAGAGAGAGAGAGAGAGCATATGGCTGGGCAGCCCAGTTATAGAGCAAAGACTGACATCTTGCTCCCCAAAACAATCTCTTAATGGCTTGTCTGGAGGTAGGACAATAAATTGGGAAAGGTGTGATATGAGTATCTGGGCTGGACTATAGGTAAAAATATTGCTTGATGACCTAGTAAGTGATGGGCAGGAAGACTATTGGATGTGCTGAATAGCCTTGTTTAGGTAAGTGGGAGAGGGGAGGTAGAGGAAGGTTTTGATGAGATTAGTCAAGGAGTTGCCTCAAGAATTCTTATTAGCTCCACTGTTCTCCAGGATGTGGAGGGCTGTCAGTCAGTCATCCCCCTCCCTGACTCAAGCCTTGGTAACTTTTCAGTCTCCAGGTCAGCTGGCACCTGCTCTGTCTGGGGCCAGGCAGTGTCTAGGACTTATGTCAAAGGGGGTTACGATATTTCATATCTATAAACTGCCTTTGCAGTGTGGGGAGGGGGGTCTGACTCCTAACATATCCAGCTCAAGAGGGATGTGTTTGGAAGCAGACCCAGTCATATCACAATTATGTAACTTTGGTGGACAATTCCACCCATGGTTTCTTGCATAATTCATCTTCATCACATCTGTTTTGAAAAAAAATGGTGAAGCAAATGAGTTCCATTTACTTCCTCCAGATTTTCAAGGAACAATTGGAAAGGCATTAGAAATAAGACCTCTCTAGGAAAGCGATTCCTAAAGAGAAATCTGGACAAGGTAGGGCGAGCTTGGATGATACAGTGTAGATGTCATGATTATGCAGAGCTTGCTAGATTTCCCAAATTCTCTCCTCCTTGTGGTGCAGCTCACCTTCTTCTCTGCACAAGCTATGACTAAAGCTGTTGTCCCAGCATAAATGTGCCCTTCACTGATGGTGGTCTAACTCATTTTGTGTGGCAAGTGCTCTGAAAGACAACAGCTTCATTAAATACATGATGAAGTGGCCACTGGCCCGTCTGAAAAAGGTGCTTGAGAAAGAGTACCTCATTTAAGCCTCTCGTATGCCACAATACCCTTTGTCCATTTGTCTTGAGAGACTACTTTCTTCATCTTTTCTTTTTATGTGCTGTCTTCTAGAGATTACAAAAGAAGCCTACTTTTCTCAACAAAGATGAGGCAGTTTAAATGCAAATAGAAGAATATCTTGCTATGTTTATGAATGCTACCATTAAAACTATGTATGGATTTACCTGTGCCTGTTCTGCCAAAATGTTTTCTTTTCATGGGCTTGCAGAAATCAATGGAAATCAAAAGGCATAATGGTTTTTTGGGGTTAGTTTTGTTTTTGGCCAGTGGTTGCTACTAAATGAATGGGTTTGATTTAATTCACTAACACTACAGAACAAGGCTTTGATATTCAGCAGTATATATTTCATTATCAATATATGAAGCATGTAATGCCATGCAGATGTAGAGCAGAGTGTGCTGAACTGGTTCTGAATTTTAATAAGGCACATCTATCTAAATCAAGGCTTTATTGCCTTAACTGACAGTTATAAGCAGGGTGATGAGGTGTGTGGTCTGCCATAGGAAGGTTAAATGACTGCTTTTAGGAAAGTGCGAACAGACTGTGGTAGAAAATTCTTTGAAGCTTGAAAGGAAAATATTCAGTGTTTGGAGATTTTTTTAAATGAATAAAGTGCTCCTAACGTAAAATAATTATACTATTTATGTTGTTATTGCTGCTCTTCACACATTCATTAATTCCCCCCCCCTTATTGACTAGTATGTTTAATAGTGAAATAATTAGAAACAAGTGGGAGAACCACAAGGATGTGCAGGGGACATCTTATTTTGCCCCCCCATCATCCTCTTTGTTTTCACAGAAAGCCTCCAAAGCCTTTCCCCTTTCCTGCCTCCTACTCTCCTTCCCACTCAGAATCAGCAACCAACCTACCTTTACCTGATCCCCCTTCAGCTTTCTTCCTTCAGTCCTCTGGCAGCCTATGTCCGTGAAAACTATGGCCCACTTATGCGATGGCAGCTGCCCAGCTGGTCTCAGTTGCATGGTTGACCACTGGGCTGGTCCCAGTTGTGCAGTGGGGAACCTGCAAGAACTTGTGAAGGGGACCACATTTCCCCTGTGTCCGCAACCCAAAACTATTTCCTTTTCCCCTCCTCCTAGCAACCTCCATATTGAGGTTTCCAACTCCAGGTTGGGAAATTCCTGGAGATTTGGGGGATGGAGCCTAGAGTGGATGGGGCTTGTGGAGAGGAGGGCCTCAGTAGGGTCCACCCTCCAAAGGAGCTAATTTCTTCAGGGGAACTGATCTCTTTAGTCTGATTGGTTGTAATTCTGGGAGATCTCTAGGATCCACCTAGAAATTGGCAGTCTTACTCCATATGCTCACCTTTCCCCATTTCCTTTTCTTGTTTCTACCCATCAACCAATCTACCTTTTATCTGAGGGTGTCTGAGCTGAGGGGTGGGGTGAGAAGAAGCTGACTCACAACTGACCCCTAAAAGCTGCGAGCTAGCTTCTTATCCATCTGTGCCCCCTCAGCAAAGTAGTTAAACAGTGAAGTAGCAAAAGGGAGCTCTTCCCTCCCATCAAACAACCCTCAGAGCTGATATTTGCCTTGTTGTAGGAAATATACAGGCCACACTTACATTTTCCCCAAAGGAGCATATCATAGCTCTAAGGGGCAATCTGAAATCTGAAAATGTATTTATTTATTTAGATTATTTCTATGCTATGTCTTCAGAGTCTTTCAAAGAAAAAGATTAACTTTTCTCTCACGTGCTACGCAGTCCTGATCCAAATCAGGAACTCCCACAGGTACTACTTGCCAAGATAAAATGTTCTGGAACTCTGATCACAGATTTTTCAACATCTCATCCACTTAGATCCTGAAATGGCAGGCTGTGCAGTACATGGTGTCTTAGCGTTCATGAATTTGCCATCTCATGTATGTGCTCTACAAGGTGCTTCTTTTCCTCATGGTGAAATTTAACTTCAAAAGGCTTCATGTAAAAAGTCGAACTCTGAAAGCGTGAATGCTAGCAAATGACAGTAAATATTCAAACAAAGTATTTCCAAAAGGGAAACTCAGCATACATGATAAAGCCTGCAAGTATAAGATAAGTAAAGCAAGTATTTCGTTTTCTCCATGTTTCTATTCTTTTCTTGAAGTTCAGGAAACAAGCAGGGAGGTTTCTATTGTGCCACATTGTCTGGAAATTTTACATTCCTAGACAGCACACAATGTGGATACATTTCAAGAAAGTAGGATGTTGCAGTATACTGTGCAGGCATATAAGGAAATACTTCACATTCCTTAAACTATAATTTTTTTGCCTGTTCAATGGAAGCATAGATTCCCATTGCAAATGTATACATATACAGAGCCATTATTGGGCTCTGCTGGACTTTGAGCTATTATTATATTGCATACCATAACCCAGAGACCAGCCTGGGTATGTGTGTACATGTATATTGGGGTGTTCCTGGTCCCCCCCCCACATATTATATAGAAGTCAGGGATAATGCAGAAGACCAGGTTTCCACTGAGCGGTGTCCGTCCTGAACAGAGGTCCCGATTTGGTGCAGGTAGAAATGCATGATGCATCTAGCATGATCCTGGCATAGCATGGAAAGTGCAGCATCATGGATCAAATGTCATCAAAGAGTATCAGTTCCTAGAGATCTTAGCAAAGTGTGTTGGCATTAGGGGGGAGGCACAGTTGACAACAAGATGAATTTCACCATCAATTTGAGGAATGTGTCCTGAAAATTCACTCTGAGGTTTGTCTGGCTGGACTTCTCAGATCTGCTGCTGCAATTCCAATTTGGATAGATTTTTGATGGCATCCCTATCCCTAATGTAGATGAATTTATTAAATAGACAAGGACACAGCAATGTATATTTTCTCTTCTTATTGGGAACAGAAAGCTGGCAACCAGTCATCAGTTCTTCACACATAATTGGCCAACAAACTAGTATCTATGAGATACTTATCCTTCAGAGTGTTATTTCTGGGTGCCACATAATAGTCTTGTGGCAAATGATAGATGCCTTGTGGAGCCAAAGTGTCTCTGCTTCTGATTTCACTGCACAAAACCACCTGTCAGTCACTCAACCCTAGGTCATTCAAGCTCAGAAGGCTTCATAATTTTCTCTGCTTTTCCTTATCCTTCAATGACCTTTTGGACAGTTTTTGCTACTGTGCCATCATCCTTGCAATTTTTAGAAATCACGATTCTCTTTCTTGTTTTCTTATACTGCCATATTAATTACAATATTGTTTGAATTCCAATGCCAATCCAAAAATAATTCTGCTTCTGCTGCCCTTGCTATTTCTGATTTAACTGGCTGTGTTATGCATAAATATCAGCTCATACAAGAGATCTACTTATGTGAGCAATGTACCATTACAGAACAAAATTAGTCACCCTAAATGAGAAGGGTGCCTGAAAGTCTCTGAGACTTTGTGGAATACTCGGAGGAGGGGCGGGGGCTCAGACTCTCCAAAACTCTTCAGTGCTTATTATCATGCTCATATATATGGTCAAAGATATGATTTATTGTAATATTTCTATCATGCCTTTCACTGAAGTCCCAAGTTGGATAATAAGATATTTAAAATCACAATTGTGAATAATAAAATTAACAAGCACATATACACACAGGATTTAGGAAGATTAACTCTTTCTTCTCAGGGTTACATTTCAGTTGTTTGGTGGTAAAATGTGTCATCAAGTCAGAGTTGACTTATGGTGACCCCTGCTGGGGTTTTCAAGGCAAGAGACTAACAAAGGTGGTTTGCCATTGCCTGCCTCTGCAACCTTGGTCTTTTTTGGAGGTTTCCCATCCAATTACATTCATCCAATTCCTGTCTGAGCTCAAGAGCTGATTCAGGGTTTCAACAACATGCTCAGGACTGAGGGTAGGGGGGATGTGTGTCATACTCATCCGAGTTATGTGTCACCTTTCCTGTTTTCACACACTTTCCCAAATTTCCAAAATTACCACATTGTGAGGGTATGAGACAAGAGGAAATGGAAACTAGGTTGCCAGCTTCCAGGTGGGGCCTAGAGATCTCCAGAAATTACACCTGATCACTACACTAGAGATATGAGTTCCCTACAAGAAAATTACTGCTTTGGGAGGAAGACTCTGTGGTACCATATTCCACTGAGGTCCCTCCCCTCTCCAAAATCTTTCCTCCCAATTCTCCAAGCCCCAATCTCCGGGAATTTTTCAACTTGGACTTGGCAACATAATTGCCAACTCTGACTTGGGAAGTTCCTCGAAATTTTGGGGCAATATCTGGGGAAGTCTGAATGTGCGGAGGGAAGGGAACTTGCCAGGAATGTGATGCCATAAATCCACCATCCACAGTTGCTATGTCTTTCAGGGGAACAGATTATAATTCCCATGAACTCCAGGCCCCAGCTGGAAGTTAGTAACCCTACCGAGAGGGCTGTCCCACTGTTCCTGATTCTTTTCAATGAATTCCTTTTAAACTGGGCCATTTCCACACTGCTTACCTTCATCCGATGTGATGCTTACCTTCATTTTGCGATGTTGCACAAAACTTGCACAAGAAAACGCTAACTTCCGCGTTTTTTTTCATGACGTTCCATGTCGTTCCGGATGAAGGAAAGCAGTGTGGAAACTGCCATGGCTGAGGAAGGAAAGCTCATTTTTAAACATTCTTCCTGGACAATGATCTGGAGGAGTAATAAACTTTAATTCTTGGAGTTCACTGCCAATGTAGGCCTCAAACATTCTCTGAAGATTTCACAGTAAAAAGTAAGGGACTTAGATGAAGGTTTTTGCCTGCTTTCTTACATTATTTTTTCTCTCTTTTTTCCTGCCTCACAATTTGGTAAGAATCAACAGATAAAAAGGTTCATCCATTATGAACCAAGCAAAGAAAGAAAGAAAGAAAGAAAGAAAGAAAGAAAGAAAGAAAGAAAGAAAGAAAGAAAGAAAGAAAGAAAGAAAGAAAGAAAGAAAGAAAGAAAGAAAGAAAGAAAGAAAGAAAGAAAGAAAGAAAGAGTGTAGGATCTGCAGCCCCTAGGCATCATACATCAGGGCCCAGCTTGGCAGAAGTGCCTTTCCTTGGTCCCAGAGAGGATGGGATGGGAGTTGAGCATCATCCAATCCCACTTCCTCTCCTCTTGCTCTACTTCTTTCTGAGCAAGGAGCCACAGCTGGCCAATCCTCACTAGCTTCCTCTTTTGGAAGGCCCTAGCCAGGCCTGCGGTCTCCTTCTACCCAGAAGTGCTGTGTGGGCATGGCCAAGCATGTGAGGGAACAATACTGCCTTCTGAGCAATTTCTGCCTCATTATTCCTCTTCCCTGCCCCCAGGGTGGACTTCCCAACAGCTGATTGTCAGAAAGCTGGCTGTCAAAGGCCCAGTCAGTGGCTGCCTGGTTCTTACGGGGCCAGCTGCTATTGATCAAATGGCCAGTGTGAGAATCAAGGTGTATCTGTGACTCCCACTGGCCTGTAAGATGCCAGGCTTGATCATGTGGGGGGGGGGGCTGAGAAAGGAGGCTGATGCTGTCTACATTACCCCCCCCCCCAACAGGAAGATTGAGCTCTTCTGTGCTTGATCCCTTCTTGTAAGGAGATGTGAATGGAAACTGACTTTGCTGGTAGCCCACTGAACTGAGGTATTATATATTGAAATGAACAGCTCTTTAGTATAGTAAACATCTTTATTGGAAGCTGGAAGCAGACAGACAACACTCAGGCTCAACAGTAGCTAATTTATACTTGCAGAAACCACACCCACTTTTAACAACAACCAATACAAGGTAAGCAGCTAGAATCCTTCATTTGCATGAACTATATACAAAGTAACTACTTGCAGCACAGTGATTGAACTATAAGGCAACAGTTACGATTGACTGTTACCAGCACAAAAGACCAATAGTCTTGTAGGCCTCAGGAGCCTTCATTTCTACTCAAGCAATATATAATAGGAGGGTCCATGGCCATATTTGAATTGGCCAGTGGGAAGAGGCTATGCTGTAACACCACCTTTGGTCTCCATCCACAGATTCAATACTCACCTTCCTTCCATAACTGGTGCAGTGTGATTAAAGTTTTGGGGACTAAATAAGAAATGCATAGCTCATTAAGCGGATTGGCTTTGATTCAGGGCTTTCCCACCTAACTGTTTTAAATGTTATTTTAAATGTTTTAATATTTGTTGTTTACCATCTTGGTGACCCTATTTTGGGTGAAAAAAAAGCATATAAAGGGTTTTATTTGATTAATTAATTAATCTGAAGCTCATGCTAGAGTGTTAGATCCTGAGTTGGGTCAGTGACATAGGTAGAACTGGCAAATGCTGCTGGGTAGAGCAGTTAAACTAAGAGCACAACAGCTGGCCGACAGCCTGAGGCATTCTTCTGACCAGGAACTTGGAGCTAATGCAGCCATGGGATCTGATGACCGGAACTCCCAAAGACTCATGGCTAAGAGAAAGGATTTGCTATGCTTCCCTCAATCATCAGTTAGTGTTTGGCAAGGAGCAGGACAGTATCATTATAGAAGGCTGTTCAGAGGCTCTGACCAAAGCTGGATTCACCAGGGCCCTTTTCACACTGCTTACCTGCTCCTGGGACATTGCGAAATATCATGCAAAAAATGCAGAAGATTGCATCTTCTTGCGATGTCGCGCAAAACTCTCGCGAGAAGATGCTATCTTCTGCGGTTTTTGTGCGATATTTTGCAACGTCCTGGGAGCAGTAAGCAGTGTGAAAAGGGCCCAGATGTTAGGGATGCCTAAGTGGAAGAAGCCTGACTCCTCAGCTTTCCATTGAGTTATTATTACGCTCACTGTATTGAACTGAAATTATTGGTTATGTTGCCCTTTGTAATTCCTTTTCTATTTAATAAAAATGTGTCCCATTTATTATTCACAATCTGTATTAACTCTCTTTATTCTCTGGTTATCTGCAAAGCTTGTTTCTGAATTCTCCATTCCTAACTATCACTAAACTCAACAGCTACTTCTGAGAGCAGAGACCTCTGTGTCTCTAGCAAGTTCAGTTCAGAGGCAATGGTGTTGCCTCTCCTCTTCATATGCTTTTAAAAAAATATTCCAAGTAAACTAATTCTGTATATTGTATATATTAGAGCCAATTCACAATATATAAACACAGTCAGATTTAGAGCTCATTTTGATGGCATTCTTCATCATTTAAGACATGGCCAATAATTCAGGGCCTCTTCCCACATGATTTTTTAAGGTGTACATCTAAGCTATTTAATGTGTATACCTAAAAATAGAATATGTGAACTTGATTGACTGAGGCTTGCAAACATAACATGTGCATCTGTCATCAGGGTCACAACAGATGCCCGTGCATGAAGTGACACATCAAGATTAGTATAACTAACAAAAATTAATTCTGTTAATCAGGCTTCTTGCCCTATGTGGACTATGCCAAAGTCTGCTGAATTGTACAGGGGGGTCATCAGTGACGGCTTTATCAGTGAAAACAATTAGCTCTTTTACACTCCTTTCAAAAGCATCTTTGTAATGTTCAAGGTTTGTATCCATAGGAGGCAAGAGCTTTGGCATGCTGGAAACAACAGCGTGTGACTCTTTCTCTTTCAAGCATTTGTTGTATCTTACACTTCACAGAGGTTTGAGGCCCATTGTGCGTTAATGTTGCTACTGTGCTAGCTCACGCTGGGCTTGGAGTTCTCCCAAAGTGCTGATTTCTTTGAGTTTTAAAGAGGCGCCATTGACACTGTTCTCCCATATGACAATTTCAAGCGGACTTGATTGAGCAGAGGGCACTGCAACATCTGCTTTGCTTATTCTCCTGACTGTCTGAAAGCTTACGCACAAAATGTGATGCTTCTACAGTCATCCAAGCATTTCAGAAGTGAAGATCTCTGTGTTATGTAATAGTGTTTCCTTCACTCTCCCTCCTTTTGCACTGGGTAATTAACTTCCTCCTAGGATATTCACAAAACAGTCGAGATGTAATATAAATGCTCCTAACTGCGCACAGTTATGCTGATGAGGTCTGATCTAGCTGAGCTATCCTGGAAAGAAATCTTGGGAGTGTAGTAGAGGGCTCATTGAAAAATGAAAACTCAGTGTTTGGCAGCAGTGAAAACGGCAAACTTAGTGTTGGAAATATTGGGGAAAGAAATGAAGATAATATATCTTATAGTACTGCCATGTTTAGAATACTGTTTAAGGGTTATCTCGGTAAAGTGCTTTTATCTTGTGATATGTAATCATGTCATCTCTGGCAGAGATCCATTGCTTTTTGGCTTGAGATTTCTCCTGTACTGATCAACACTGCCGTCTCTATAACCTCACCATGACATACATTTAAACTCTGACATTCTGGAGATTCCTATAGGAAAGTGCATCAGCAGTGTAGCCTTCAGGGAAATCTGCTTTCATAAATCAGTCTTCTGGTTCTGAAAACTTTCCTTTCTCATCATGTTTAAATGTAAGCTTTTGCTGTACATCACCATGTGTAGTATATACCAGTAAACAAGATGGAAATATTAGGTATCAGTGGTATACAATGGGAAACACACTCATAAAAAGAATTGCAGTGTTTGGTTAGTAGCCTGTGGTGCCCTGAAATGAAAGCCTTAAACAAACCCATGTGTTGCTTATACCAATAACTGTGGGAATGGAGGCCTTATAATGGACATGCAGTCTTGCTGTTGGCTCCTGGTATGAAATGCCCAACAGCTTTGTGCATTCAATTTCTCAGATGGCAAGTTCACAGAAATGTAGCAAAAACAAAATGAGAGTTTTGATAATGTTACGTGACACTTTTGAATGATACATATTTGGGCTCAGAAAGCTCTAACAGTTTCTTACTTTCAGAAAGCACAATTGTTTGCTGAGAACTATGTATGTTAAAGTAGCCCCTTTTGACTGGGAACATGGACTAACTTTTCCCCAAAAATGTTTATTTACTTGAATTTGCATCTTTCAAGGATGGGGAATCTAGACCATCCAGGAGTACCAATTATTCTTCAAATCTAAGGATACTCTTCAGTAGGTTCAAGGCTCAGTTATAGACTGAACACAGAGTTGTTTAACGTTGCAGCTGTCAGAACTCAGTGAAATTGATGCTCAAGGGCATTTTTGCAAAGGGAATAAAAATGAGGCAAACTGGAGATGTGCAAGAAGACACTTCTCATAAAGGGAATTTCTTAAATTGCCTGTGCAAAATGTTAAGCAGTTGCCACTAGGGGTGTGCAAAGGCACAGTGGTTCGGCTTTCCCGATTCGGGAATCGCTGTCCCCCGAATTGCCGAACCGATTGGGGAATGGCGATTCGGGGCGATTCAGGAAAGCTTTTTCAATGGGAAAAAGCCTCCCCAGGCTTCTCTGAAGCCTGGGGGAGGCATTTTCCCACCAAATCAACCCAAAATTAGTAGGGGTCTTCCACTAACTCCCCGCTAACAACCCCCCAAGTTTTAGGCCGATTGGACTTTGGGGGGCCATGTTATGGCCCTCCAAACCAGGTCCCCCTATCCTCGCCTAAAAAAGGTCATAGCTTTAGGTTGCTGCTGCTAATCTTCATTCATTTTTTCCTATGGGGAAAAAATGAAGAGGCAGGCTTCCTTTGCCAGGGGTGGCATTTTGCATGCAAAATGCCCCCCAACCCTCAGGGGCCCTTATCCCACCTCTACTCCCACCCCCCACCAAGGCTCAGCCAGCTCCCACTTGGGGGGGCATTTCAGGGCCTCCCCAAGTAGGTGCTCTTTTCTCTACAACCTACAGCTGGGGGAGGCTTGTCTTGCCAGGGGTGGCATTTTGCATGCAAAATACCCCCCAACCCTCAGGGGCCCTTCTCTCACCTTTCCTCCCACCCCCACCAAGGCTCAGCCAGCTCCCACTTGGGGGGGCATTTCATGGCCTCCCCAAGTAGGTGCTCTCAGCCCCCAAAGTCCACCCCCTACAGCCCCACACAAACCCAATTCCCCCCCAGCTGCCACACACGGACCCAAATCCCCACATTAGCCCCTCACAGACCCAAATCCATCCCCAGCAGCCCTACACCCACCATGACCCCAGGAACAGGCTGGCCAGCCCTTCCCCTTTGGGAACTTCTAAACACTCTTTCCCAGGGCAAATCCGCACAGCCCAGGGGTGCCACAATGGGAACACTCCTGAGTGCCAACTTGTCCCTGGGAAAGAGCACCTGACCTGACACACAGACAACCACCCCCTGACACCCCCACCACCCACAGAGAAGGCTGGCCAGCCTGCCCCATTGTTCCCAATGCTGGGAACCAACCTCACATCAAAGAAGGGAACACACACACAATGATTCAAGTTTAAAAAAACTTTATTTTCTCACTTTCAAAGTACAATAGGTCAACAAATCACATCAAATCACACTAATTGTCCCCCACACAAAAGGACTACACAATTCACTACACATCAGAGAATCTTAATTTTTTTTTTTAACAAACTAAAATTTTTGAACTGAATTGGGTTATACAGTAGGGTGCACAACAGGGCATGAAAACAGAAGTGCCCTAGACAAAATTAACACAACCAACTTCAAATCAGAGATTCAACAAAACCATAACAAGACCTTTCAAAAACACTTCATTTCATGAACTGCTTAAATTTACACAGCAGCAGGGCACAAAAGGGCATGAAAACAGGATGCTTGCGGTGAGTCACACTACACAAACATAACTCAACTAAATTTATATTAGACAATCTGCAAAACTTGAAAACAGCATTACAAGATGTGGGTTGCACAGCGGGAGGGCAAAATGGGTCAAAAACACTTTCTGTCTTGGACAGAGGTAGGCAACATGGCAGCAGGGCACACCCACAGGCAAGACAGCATTGTCTTAGACTCTTAGTCAGAAAATAACACAACTATCAAGAAATAAAATACTAATTTGCTCATCCCCTCGACACTTCCTCCATAACAACAAAATACCACACTAAAAGACTTCTCTTTCACAATTTCTTTATTTCTAGGTGTGTGAGCCCATCTGTCAACCACCCCTCCATCACCAAACTTAATTGGGGGGAAACCACTGCAACAAGGTCCAGCAGAACCAATGTCATTTCCTTGGGCTATGCTTTCAGTTCAGCCACACAACGCTGGAGCTGGCACTGCCAAGGCACAGACCACTGGTATTTGTGGAGCGGTGTTGCAGAGTCCCCCCCCCCACACACACACACCAGCCTCAGCATGTAACTGGAAACATCTGCGAGACATCATCATTGGCTGGTGCCCATCCCCAACTGTTCCCTCTCTCCCCCCCCCCCACAAGCAAACCAAACAGCAACATTTCAACTTTTTTTTTTAAAGAACATTTGAACTCTTAACAAACATTTCAACTTTTGGGGGGGGGGTCTTTTTCTTTTTTAAGAATAATTGAACTCTCTTAACAAACATTTCAACTTTTTTTTTAAAAGAAAATTTGAACTCTTTAACAAACATTTCAACTTTTGGGTTTTTTTTCTTTTTTTTAAGAATAATTGAACTTTCTTAACAAACATTTCAACTTTTTTGGTTTTTTTTTTTAAGAAAATTTGAACTCTTTAACAAACATTTTAACTTTTTTGGTTTTTTTTTTAATTCAACACTGAAAAGTGTTTTAAACATTCCAAACAGAAGGATCATCTGACATGTTCCCATTCCCTAATCCCCACCTAAGCAATCCCTATCTAACTTATTTCTCCCTCCAATGGCAATCCATGTTTCTGGGGCATTATTTTTCGGAATAAATTTGGTCCCACGGGGTCTGTCTCAGTGCTGGGAGATGTTTTGAATTCCCTTGGGGGGGGGCTTTCAAATTGCTGGGTGGATTCCCTTTGCCACTGGTTCCTAACCACCCTTCCTCTACTGGCCGGTTTTAACTGTGTCTACAGGGTTTTATGCAGGGGAGAGCGCGATTCCAAAGGATTGAACTCGCAGAGGATGCAGGCCACAAGTTGGGCTCACCTCAGTCACTCTGGTAGTCCAGTCCTGAGAAATTGAAGAGGCGAGAGTTGACCTTCAGGAAGGTCAACTGCTCGACTCTCCATGGGAGAAGGTGAGTGCGATGTGGGCCAACAATGTCGCCCGCATGAGAAAACACGCGCTCGCTCTCCACGCTCGTCGGCGGGCATGAGAGCAGCCGCTGCGCCTCGAGGGAGAGGTCCGGCCAGACTGACTCCTTCTTGGCCCAGTAGCTGAGCGGATCGGTGGAGAGCGACTCTCAGGGCTCCGCGAGGTAGTTCCTGACCATTGCCTCCACCGGATCCTCTCTCACGGTCCTCATGACCCCAGAGGGGATGAGGGCCCACCGGAGGATCTCCATCTCCATCGGCACTCCAGTGGTGGCTGCGGGAGGGGGCTGCGCAGAGGGGGCATCAGAGGAACCCGCATGGCAGGGGCCCTCTCGCATCCCCCCTGTCGACAGGTGTCCCCTCGCGGCCTGCCTGCGCCTCACCCAAGAGCAGAAGGCGTTTCTGGCTTGGGTGAGGTTCCCGTCCTGCTCGGCGAAATTGCCCTTTATGCGAGGGTCACACATGGTCGCCAACATGTATGACTCGATCTGTGTGAGAGGAGATAGCCTGGCAGCTATGCCATGCTGCCGCCTTCTCACCAGTGCACGCACCACCGGAACAAGGTCAGCACGGGGCACAACCCGGTCTGCAAGGGTGGCCAGATTCCTCTGGAGCGTGTGCACCAGGGGAATGACCAGACCGAGGGTCACCGTGTCTGACGAGACCACCACAGTGAAGTCCTTGAAGGGCTTCAGGACCTCCACTGTCTGGGTGATGGTGAGCCAATCCTCCCGGCTGAACTCACCCACCTGACTCGCACCGCGGTTCTCGGAGAGCCATGCGTGGAGTGCGGCCTGCTGCTCCACCAAGCACTCAAGCATGGCACAGGTGGAGTTCCAGCGAGTGCTCACGTCACTGATCAGAGCATGCTCCGGCACACCTGTCCTGACCTGTGTCTGGCGCAGCTCGTGCGTGGCTTTCACGCTGCGCGAGAAGTGACTCATGAGCCTCCGACATTTCTGGATCAGTAACTGGAGTTCACGAGTCCGGGTATCAAGGGGTTCTTTCGAGGAGCCCAACCCCAGTGCATCTCTCTCCACTAGGTGAAGTTTGTTAGCCACACAGTAGATCCACTCTTGGCTCACTAGAAGCGCCACTGCCCTCATTTTCTTGCCACCGTCCGTCACCATGCATCCCACGGTGGTGGGTCCCTGGCCTACCCACTCTTCCAACTGTCTCCTCAAGATGGCAGCTATGTTCTCTGCTGTGTGGGACACGTCGAGCACCTCAGCGTGAAGCAAGACCTTGCAGTAGCCGGCCCGGCGGTCTCCCATCCTTCCCTGGCTAGCTGTTCTAGGCACCTCCCCCTGCCCCCCACCCAGAACTGCCTCAGGTTCCCACCAGTGAGCAGTAAATGAGAGGTACGCTTGCTGCACACTTGGGCAGGTCAAGATGTCGGATGTGAAGTGCACAGTTCTCCCGGCAACCTGGGACAGCTGTGCCTTCACATGGTCCCTGGCAGCCCTGTAAAACGAGGGCACCACCGATTTGCTCAACGTCGTGCGAGCAGGGATGGCGTACCAGGGAAAGAAATCGTGGAGCAGCCCTGAGAAGCCGAAGTCTTCCACTATGGAGAAAGGTCTCCCATCCACCGCTACCATATTGACGATGTGGTGCATGAGGCGCTGGGTCGCCCTCTGGATCCCCTCTCTGGGCACAATAGGGCCCTGCGTACCAAGCATCTTCGGGAGAGAGGCTTGGCGTCCCTTCCCTACAGGAACCCTTGGGGGGAGAGCACCAGAGGAGCCTGCCTCCTTCTGAATAGCTGGCAGCCGTGTGGTGCCACTTGAACTCTCCTTCCAAAGAAGCACCACCTGGTGATGCCTCTTCATGTGGTTCCTCATCCCAGACGTAGTGAAATGCTGCGCATCTCTGCCACGGCTGACGCGCTGCCCACAATGCAGGCACTGGGCTGTTCGGGAATCCTCCGTTGTCTGGAAGTGCTTCTAGAATTCAGAGGTAAAGGGCAGCCCACGCTTCACAGGAGAAGCGCTTTTGGGCCCACCCCGAGGCACCTCCTGTGAGGTGCTCTGGCTGGACACACCGTGTCCCACTCTCGGCCGGGCAGGTGGGGATGGATGAGGCTGAAGGGGCAGAGATGTGGGCTCTTCCACCACAGTCTCTGCCTCTTCCTCCTGCATCCTCTCCTCCTGCACAGCTGCGAGAGGCCTGCTGCTGGCCTCAGAGGAAACTGGGGTGGACCGCCCCACAGGAGGTCTCACGGGCAGTTCCTCCAACATCCTCCGGGTTCCTGGGGTGATCGTGAGGGATGGAAAAGTCACATGCCCCACGTCCGTCCCAGGAGACACCACATGCTGCCCCTCCTCCAGCAGCAGGCTCACAACCACTGGAGGAGGAGGAGCCTCAGCAGTAGGCCCCCGCCCAGTGCCAGCCCCTGCCTCAGGCACCCGGGTTGGGGGTGCCCTCCAGCAGCTGCCTCAGGAAAGAGAGTCTTGTAAACCCTCTTCCTGTCACCAGAAGCCAGGCTGGTGAACGACAGCAGCACAGGGGAGGGCCTCCTCCGCTCAGATGGGGGGGCTGCCGCAGCAGTCCCCCCCTCCCTCCCCTCCTCCCATCTAGATTTCTCCCTAGCCTTTCCCCCGGGGCCCCTCTCTGCTTTCCTCTCTGCCATCCTTTCCCCTCACGGAAGCTACACTAACTACTCAGAAACCAAGGGAAAACAAAGGTGCACTTCGTTTTCAAGCCCTAAGTTACCTGCTCTAAATCTGTGCTTCTAGTGGCTCTGTGACTTGGAGATGAACAATCAAGTGCCTTTTTAAGCGACCCTATTTATGTCGGGGAACCTGAGCCTGCCAAACAGCTGAATTCCTCTGGAATTGAACTGGCCCTAAACCCCAGTAGGTGACAGACAGCCTTAGACACTCACACACTAGTATGCCCGGGCCGGCCTGGCACCACCACGGGTGCCAGAGATGGGCAGTGGAACCCTAGTTATGGGGGCACTAATGGGAAGCCTATTGACAGCTATTCCAAATTTGTATATATATATAGAATTCAAACCTAACTCTCACTCACTAATGCTTTTCCTGCTGAGTCCCTATTTAGTTTTTTTTAAAAAAACTATGCTTGGTTTCCCTATTGATTACGTTGAGGGCAATTAGGCACTGAATACCTACCAACTGGCCTACCTACCTGAGACACTATTTAGCGGGAACAATGTTTCTGTGGTGTGTCGGTGTGGGGTGTGGATGTGGTGGTCTGAAAATGTGCCTCCCCCCCTCTCAAACTAGCAAGAACCCACCCCTAAGCCCACCCAAATGTAAACCCAGACTCACTCACCAGTCCTGCAGTCCAGCGATGTTCAGGCGGTCGTGCAGCTGGTCCTCCTCTCCTCCGCGATGCTGTCAAGAAAGGTGGAATCATGTTAACAAAGTCAATAACACGCTGCACACACATACAACCCCCAAAAGTCAAGGCTCCGATCTGCTTTGCACCTAGACAGTCCAGAAGCCATTGTGAGGAAGCGGTGCCATAGTTAAAAGTCAGGTGGCATGCAGGAACCCCCCCCCCCCCCAGAAAGGCTAGGGCCAACCAGTGGTAAAACACAACACATCCACCGTGCAGAGCAGGCCTGTGTGTAGGCCCGAAACTGGCACACTCATTTTTTAGTGGAAACAGTAGATCAAGACCACCCCACACTCAAGCATAACAAAGGGAACAGTACAGAAAGCAAGCACAACAATCAATACTGACCCCCCCAACCCCCCAAAAATGTCCTCTTGCCCAACTAGAAAATGTCCCTCCTAGCCCAAGCCATAAAGACCAAACTTAAGCATATGCTAGCAGATTGCCACAGCAGCAGGAATAAATTCAAAAAACAAATTTGAAAAAAAACCCTACCAGTCCTCCTCTCCAGATGTCCAGCAGCAATGTTGATCCTCCACACACGCAGAGGTCTCCAAGCCGATGTCCTCCAAGTGCAGTGCAGTCCAGTCCGGAAGAGGTCCACGAATGGTCAGCAACCTGTTTGTGAAGCATGCTTGTGAGTGCCAGGCCAGCCAGCAAACAGGCACCACAGCCAGAGCAGCAGGCCTATGTGTGGGCCGGAGGCTGGCACACTTGTTTGAGAGCCTGGTGGGAAGCATTGGAGGAAGGGGACCAGAAACAGCAAAGCAAGACACACCAATCCAGTTTGGGAAGCCTGCTTGTGAGTGCCAGGCCAGCCAGCAAACAGGCACCACAGCCAGAGCAGCAGGCCTATGTGTGGGCCAGAGGCTGGCACACTTGTTTGAGAGCCTGGTGGGAAGCATTGGAGGAAGGGGACCAGAAACAGCAAAGCAAGACACACCAATCCAGTTTGGGAAGCCTGCTTGTGAGTGCCAGGCCAGCCAGCAAACAGGCACCACAGCCAGAGCAGCAGGCCTATGTGTGGGCCAGAGGCTGGCACACTTGTTTGAGAGCCTGGTGGGAAGCATTGGAGGAAGGGGACCAGATACAGCAAAGCAAGACACACCAATCCAGTTTGGGAAGCCTGCTTGTGAGTGCTAGGCCAGCCAGCAAACAGGCACCACAGCCAGAGCAGCAGGCCTATGTGTGGGCCGGAGGCTGGCACACTTGTTTGAGAGCCGGGTGGGAAGCATTGGAGGAAGGGGACCAGAAACAGCAAAGCAAGACACACCAATCCAGTTTGGGAAGCCTGCTTGTGAGTGCCAGGCCAGCCAGCAAACAGGCACCAAAGCCAGAGCAGCAGGCCTATGTGTGGGCCAGAGGCTGGCACACTTGTTTGAGAGCCTGGTGGGAAGCATTGGAGGAAGGGGACCAGAAACAGCAAAGCAAGACACACCAATCCAGGCCATGCCAAGACAGACTAAGAAGCATATTTTTGCAGAGGCAGGCCACAGCAGCACATTGCCCAGCCAACATCAAAAAATTTATAAATTTTTTTAAAAAAAGGCCTACCAGGTCTCCTCTCAGGATGTCCAGACCAGCACAGTTGATCCTCCAGGCAGATGTCCTCCAGGTGCAGCCTCTCTCCTCTCTCAGTCAGCACGCAGCAACAGAACTGTTCCAGACCACTCTTGCCCCAAATTTAAATCCCCTTCCCCTGCTGCAGCCTCAGCCAAAGTTTTGAATCTATTGGCTGGCAGAAGGATGCAGCAGTGGGATTGGTGACTCCTAAAGTCCCCCCTCCCTTGCCTTACCCCCCAACCTCCAACAGTCACCCTCCTCCTGCTCCCCCTCCCCTACCTGTTAATTTTGGTGGGAATCTCAGAATGCTGGCATTGCTTTGCAAATGCAAAGTGCAATGCACCTTGCATTTGCAAGGCAAATCAAAGATTCCCTTCCCTCCTTTGCAAGAGGGGTGGGGGTGACAGAAGGAGTGAGTGACTCACTCCTTTCCCCCTCCCCTCTTCTAAAAGCCTGCAGTAAGCTAAGCTTCCTGCGGGCTTTTGCTAGGCGCTTGCCAAAGCAAGCGCCTAGCAAAATGGCACCCTGAATCGCCCCGAATCGCCCCGAATCGATTCAGGGCATGGCGATTTGGGATTCCCGAATCGATTCGGGATTCCCCGAATCACCCCGAATCAGGGTGATTTGGGATTTTTTCGGGATTCGGATTCCCGAACTGCACACCCCTAGTTGCCACTTCTCCTTTTCCTTCCTAACATGTTGTTTACAGCATAGTGTGCCACTTTTATTTCTTCCCTAATGGCGGAATCCTTTCTATTGTACTGCTTCTTGCTTAACTGCATAATCCAGTTTTATTGCATTGTGTAAGTATTATATGGGTCTTCCTTTATTGTTGATGCTCAACAATGCACGTTGGTGCTCAACAAGAAAACAGACTTGTGCATATGAGTTCGTTTCATTTCTTGTGTTTTTATTATTAATTCCCAAAAGGAATTTCATTATTGATTTGTTTTGTACGGCTTTGTTTAGTTATTGTTTCTTTCATCATTGTTGTTTTGTTTTCATAATTCTATTTTGTTATTATTTCCCATTGGTTTCAATGGAAGTCCCCCCCGGCCCTTGGGTCTGTACTTTCCTGTTTTTTTATCTGAATTTGACAAAACTCAAGGAGATTTCAGCACTCCACTAAGACATCTACACTACCAAATATAGAATAATTAGAATAAAGAGGTCCCCCTTTTGAGGAAATTAAAGGTGTCCATATTTAACATTAAAGTATATGGGAGGATTGATACGAAACCGTAACACATAAAGCCTCTTGAGGAATGGCACTGCAGCCACTTAGCTTGAAGAACAGTACTTGAGCTTGCAGGGGGGGGGGGCTGCAAGTGCTAGATAGACTATTATTGTTGGGTGCTGCAGCTTTTTCCAGAATCACCCCTTCCTCTCCCTCTGCCAGATCTGCCCTCACCATGCTATATTTCTTCCCACCAGACCCAGAAGATTCCTTGCCAGTCATGATGTGTTGTGTTTGTGAACAGATGTCACATAAGGTACTGCAATGTGTATATGAAATATATGTAAATTTTATTAGTGAACTGTGTGTGATAAAATAAATAAAAAAGTGTTGTGCTTGGCTTATACTTTGGACACCCAGACATACAATAAAGACTGTACAATACATACAGACATACAATACATAAGGCAGACAAAAATTTCCAAAGAACCACGGCAGTTTTTTGGGTGGGGACACAATTAAATCTCAAAAGATTCAGTAGGACAAGAATACACAGACAACACAGCCAGTCATACACTGAAATATCTTAATAAAGAACTAATGAAGCAAATAAGACTGAGGGGTGATTAAATTAAAAAATGCCCAAATTAGCCCACTGTGAAGTGCGGGACTGCTCCCGGGCCTCGCACAATGATGTCACATCCCAGAAATGACATCATCATTCAGATCCAGGAGTCAATGTGTGCAAAAAGGAACAGTAAAGTGACCCTAATGTACAAATATACAAGAAAGGATGATAAATAAATAAAATGCTGTTTATTCAGAAGTTGGGAGTGTGGCATGTTTTATAAATCATGGATCAGGAAGAATCATCAAATATCTGATCCAGCCCCATAGCTAGCAACTTTTTGCTCAGAGGGCCAATTTTTTGCTTTGGGGCCAGCCGTTACATATTTGTACCAAGCTGCCACAACATGTTCATACTTCTAAATAATAATAAATAAATAAAAGCCCTGACCTGGATAGCCCAGGCAAGTCTGATCTTGTCAGATCTCAGAAGATAAGTAGGGTTGGCCTTGGTTAGAAATTGGATGGGACACCTCCAACAAATACCAGGGTTGGAGGTTGCAATGGCAAACCACCTCTGTTAGTCTCTTGCCATGAAAACCCCATCAGAGGTCACCATAAATGACTTGAGGACTTTCTTCACCTCCACCAAATAAATAATAAAAACAAGTGGTTTATTGCAAAAAAAAGTTTCAGGTTATTATAAAGTCATAGCCTATTGAACAATTACAGCTGAAGTTGACATGATTGGGAACAAAATTTTTGTAGGAATGCATCCATGTCAATATTTTTTGTTAGTGATTACTAATAATGAAACAACACTCTATTGGTTTTCCAAAGATGGGATATTGTCAGCCTCTGTGGTCATAAAACATGATGAGTAAAGCAAAAGAATGCTGACTCGCGTGTAGCAGTAGAAGCTCTAAAACTCACAGCAGCTGCAAGGACTCTGGATACATTGGGGAATGCAGCTTTATAGGACTGTAGTATAGCAACAGCATTATGGATACTGTTGTCTTCTTTCAATTGTAGATTTGTTGATGTTATAATGTTCCTTTTAATGAGATCTGCTTCTTGAGCAAAGGATAGATTTTACTATTTCCACCTCTAAAATGGATTTTGAATTTGATATCAGGGAGTCCAAAGCAGATAGTCCACATTGCAACTAGAAAACTGAGTTTCAGCCTCTGAAATGGAATAGTCATAGACTTCAACAAAAACCTGTTTTAGGTGCATATGAGAAGGTAAGTTCTGGCTGGTTCTGGCACTTCTTTCTACAACGAAATCCTGCAAAAGTTTCTCCTTTCTTTTTCTTTCGACTCCCCTTTCCTCTGTGTCAACTATTTCGTTCTGTTCATATATTGCTGCTGTTTTCCCCATAAGCTCTTCAAAGAGAATGTCTGCTTTACTTCTACTCTTTTTTAAGGACAGAAATGCAGGTACTCACCACTTTTGCAGTTTTCCCTAAGTTCATGTCTTTGTCTTGCACTGCTGCATTATCTTGCCCAAATATAGACAACACCTCTTTCATTAGGAGTGCTAAGAAAGCAAATCACATTTGCACATGTAGACCTATTGCCTCCAATCACAATTCTGTGCAAGGATCTGCAAAGTTACGGAGCATTACCAGTGCCACCTCTGAAGTTATCACTTCAGTACTCTCTGAAGTTGTCACCTAGGGGCTATGTCCGACTGTGTTGCAGCTAAATAAACACACCAGACACTTGCGTGGGTTAGAAATGGCCACACCACCAGGACACACCGTTGTAATCCCACAAGAAGGTGTCCTAGACCCGTAGGTCTGCTTTCAGGTGCTTCGTTATCCTAATGTGGTGCTGCGGCACTGACATCCCGGCCGTTGCTCTGGCCAGCCGGGCGCAGAATGGCCTCCCTGGGGCCACAACCCTGCAGGCGAAGTTCAGGCTACCAAGGAGGGACTGTACCTCCCGCAGCGTTTTCTTCCTGGCTCTGAGCGCCAACCTGATCTTATCTTGCAGGACTTTCAACTTCTCAGGGGGCAGCCTGCAGGTTCCAAGCACCGAGTCTATTTCTATCCCTAAGAATGACAGGCAGGTAGTGGGGCCTTCGGTCTTCTCTTGGGCTAGTGGAACGCCTAATTCCCTGGCCTGCCCCTGAAACAGCCCTAGGAGCCTCTGGGGAGCGTGCCAGGTCTTTCAGCGCCCACTCGAGGAATGTGCTGAAGGTCTCAAACGCCGCGCAGGCCACCACACAGCCCATAGGCATGGCCTTGTCCATATACCATTTGCCTTGGAATTTTAACCCCAGGAGGGACCAGTCCTCAGGGTGGACCGGCAGCAGCCGAAAGGCAGATTGTATATCGCACTTGGCCATCAGCGCGCCATCAGCGCGTCCCGGCCGCAAGCCCGCACCAGGTTCACGGCATGGTCGAACGATGCTTAGCACACTGTGCAGAGCTCTGGTGGTATCACCTCATTCACTGATGCTCCTTTCAGGCATGACAGATGGTGAATCAGCCGGAATTCGCCCGGTGTCTTCTTCGGGACCACCCCCAGCGGGGACACTCTCAGATTGTTCATGGGGGGTAAGTCGAATGGGCCAGCCATGCGCCCTGCCTGCACTTCCTTTTTGATCTTGGCCGCCACCACGCCCGGCAGGTCCCGTGCGGACTTGAGGTTGGGTGCATCAGTGGTGACCCGAGGACCCCTGTACAGGATCCTGAAACCCTCAGTGAAACCCTTCCAGAGCAAGCCGAAAGGCAGATTGTATATCGCACTTGGCCATCAGCCCTGTCAGTGTAGCGCTGCAGCCATGGCGAGAGTACGCCAGTCTCCCGCGCCAACCTTCTCACTTCTTTCCGGGGCCCAAGGTGGCACCCTGCCCCCCCACTGTTGGTGTCCTGGCTCCGTCATCCCCTTTGGCTCCGCTCCCACCAGCGTCTCCCTGAAAGGGCCGCTGAGATCCCGAGCCTCTGGGGCAGTCCCGCCGTGGGTGGCGGCCCTGGCAATCCTCACACACGTCATTGAAGCGGCACCTTGCCTTGCGGCAACCCCCGCATTGAACTCCCAGCAGTGGCATTTCGCGACGTGGTGTCTATACCCTGAAGCCTCAGCCCTGGCATGCTCCCCCATGCCTCTGTTGTTGACTGCCCTCAGCCATCCCATGCTGTCTGGCTGGTCCCAACGCGTGAGCTCGTTGCTGAATGCCTTCTTCCGGAAGTTCTCATCATACTTCAAGGCCGCCCTTTCGCCGGATGTGGCTTTGATATGTGCAACCCCTCTCATGTGCATGGTGAGGTGCCAGGCCCGCTCGGGGTATACCGCCTGCACCATTCCTGCATACTCGCAGTACCCCAGAACCCAATTAGTGAATGTGCGCTCAGCAGGCCTCTCCCTGTCCTGACACCTGCACTTTCTTGGGGACCTGCTGTCCCCCACTGGCTCCTCAGCTTGCAGCAGGGTGAACACGTCCACATAGTACCCATTCAGGATCCGCTCCCTCACCTGGGCTGGCAAGTGGTATCCGATGGGGGCCTCCCCAGGCCCCACTGGTGGTGGAGACTTCCCCCTCCATGCTGACCAGGAGCGCTCCCACGCCACACGTACCCCTGTAGCGGCCCCGCCTCGGTGCCTGCATCGCCGAGCCCACTCGGCCAGCCCCGGGACATAGGCAGCCGCCTTCCAGTAGTCCCTCGCCTTCCGTTCCCAATCTTCATCCCCAGACGATTCACCTCTTGATTCCCTGGACGATGTTGTGCTGTGGCTCCTGCTCCTACGATGGGATCTGCGCGACAGTCGGACCGACACCCTGGGCCAACCCCTGCTCTGTCCTTGTTCGGGCTCACTCTCCCACTCGCCTTCGGGGCTTGCCTTCTCTGCCTCCTGTTCCATCTCAATCGCATCTCTGACTTCCAGCAACGGGCTCCTAGGCATAAGGCGCCTGGCCTACTTCCACCCTGACCCCCAGGAGATGCACAGCCCCTCCCCCGCTTGCCTGCTGCCCCCTGAGGGGGGCTCTGGAGAGCCGGGATGGGAGGGGGGCTTGTGGCGGCTACCCTGCCTGAGCCGGCCCGGGGGCTTGCAGCGGACGCCCCACCCCCGCCGAACACGGCAGAGAGTATGGCCATGCTCTCTTGCATGCTTTGCCAAGATGCCTGGATGTCAACCCCTTGCATGGGGGGGATGCCTGGTGTGCCCCCGCATTCCCAGGGGGCAAGGGCGCCCCCCTCTGGTCGCCTTGCCCGGGTCACCAGCCCTACAGGGCCATCTAGCCTAGGAAGGATTTAGCCTGGGAAGAAATGCAAGGCGGCCTCCCATCACACCGGAGCCAGAGGGGTCTGACATAGCCCAGTGCCGGGCCGGCCTGCTAGCCGGGTCTGTGACGGCCCACCAAACGAGGCTCCCCCCCCGGGGTGGCAGACCTGTGCCATTTGCAGCAGGCCGAGCCGCCCAGACATTGGCCAGGGCAGCCCCCCTCGCTGCCGCAGAACCACGCCCCCCCGGAAGGCCCATGGGGGCCCGACGCCATGGCGCCGGCTGCCCAGAGAAGGCCCGCTGCAGTACAAGCTCCGGCGCCAACCACTCATGGTGGAGCCAGGGAAGGACCCCCTTGGGCCGAAGGCCACGGTGCGGGATGGCCACGGCGGTGGCTGAGCAACATGCCCCAGTGCTGCCGCCGAAGAAGGCCCCTGCGGTGCCAAAGGCCTCGTCGCAGGCCGGCTGCGGCTACGGCGGCCCGCCTAGGTGACGGCCGGGCAGCCCACCTGGTGCCACCGCCAACAAAGGCCCCCATGAAGCCGAAAGCAGCGTCGCTGGCCGGCCGCGGCGGCGGCAGCCCACCCAGGCGGCGGCCGGGTAACCTGCCACGCTCTGTCACTTAGGAAGGCCCCTGTGGGGCCAAAGGCCATGTTGCGGGCTGGCCGTGGCCACGGCGGCCCGCCCAGGCGGTGGCCGGGCAGCCCTCCCGGCGCCGCCTCCAGAAGAGGTCCTGCTGTCTCCAAGGGCGGCCTCACCCGGGCCGGAGGCCGTGGCGCCGGCGGCCGCAGCCGCAGGCTCCACTTGAGCCCCCCTGGGATAGGGGGGGTAAAGCCCACACCCAGGGCCCGCATGGGGGCCGGGTCTGCTGTGAGGCAGGCATGGGGGGGAGGGGCGATGCCCCCCCACCCCCAACGCCCCCCACCTGAAAGCGAAAGGGGGCCCTCTCTTGAACCGGGGCCTGGGGGAAACCACGGGCATGACCCCACCCCCCCGGGCCATGGGATGCTGAGGGCCCTCCCACCTGAGCATCTGGCTACCTTCCTGCAAGTTTATCCTGCAGATGCTCGGGTAGATATGGCGCTCACAGCGCAGCTGGACCCTCACGAGATGGATGCTCCACCTCCACTCTACGTCACGCCTCCACTCCGTCTGTCCCCAGGTGCCAACCCAGCTTGCTGGTGAGTCAGCTGCTTCCTTTTATCACTTATGACTCTCACTGTTGCCAAATGTCCAGTCCACCTGTGTTCTAAGAGTCTCTTGAGCTGAGGACCACAATACAATTGGTTCACTTGATGCTTTCTAGTGAAGTTGTATGAACTGTTACATGTGTCAAAAAACTGCTTCACAGGTAATATTTTTAAGCAGTCATTAATGATCATGAGATGCAATTTGTGATTCTAGCATGCATGGCACAGTTTTACCAAGCTGCTCTTGTATTTTTTAAACTCTACTAGACCTGCCAGACATAACACTAGTCCCATTATAGAACTGTGCTATTAGCTGTTTTGGATTAAACCCATAATTAGGAGGAACTTTAAGCAGGAGATCAGATACATAGTCTGCCATTAATTGTGAAAGTTCATACAAACCCAGATAATGTTCATCTGGTCTGCCATCTTTTACAAATCTGATGACAACTGATAAGTTTTCAACACTATTTGCATCATGAATTTCATCAGCTTTTACACAGAAGAAATCCACTTCATTGGTTCTGTAAAGGGAAGCAATTTGTTCTACCACCATTGATGCAAGGATAGAGATGACTTCATTTTAAATCTCTGGGGATGTAGAAAAAGCATTGGTGGGTATACTTGGAATGATTGCTTTGAGTTTTCCATCTTTCTTTATAGTATAAAGAAAGAAGGCCATGAACAGTCCATCAGGGCTGGTTTCCTTCTGTTTGGCTTTCTCACTAATTGACCCATGGCCCTCACTACCACGGAAAGACAGTTCATTTACAGCAAGGAATTTGATAGTTTCTGCAATGCTCTTGACATAATAAGTATTCTTCTTTTTTTGTACTAGTCCCTACAGAGTATGAATTTCTTTTCCTCATTCTGACCAATCTTTCATTCTTCCTATTGTGACATGCCAGTATGTGGGTTTTAGATGCACAATATCTATTGAGTCCTTTCTTGGACTCTAAAAGTCTTCCAGTTATTGAAACTAGAAAGTATAAATGCAGCATCTCCTTCACCTTCTGTGGTAAACTTTCTGCAGGGGAAGCAGAAAGCTTTGTCAGTTGAGACAGAGTATTCCAGCCAAGGATGGTCATTGTACCATATGCTACTAAAATACCACTCTTTGCTCCCAAATTTTGTTTTAGGGAAATTTGGTAGCTGAGGCTGCAAATGATTTTCTGCACCTAGATCTGGAGGACAGGTTGGCTCTCCTCTGTGAGGATGGCTGGGGTCCAGAAGACAGCTGGGGTCCAGAAGACAACAAAATACAAGTGTCAGGCTATGGATGACAGGCTATGGCAGATAGACCCTGTACCATCACAGCAAGAATCCAGGCTCTTAAAAGGTTTTATTCAGGAATCAGATCATTTCCATAGATATGTCCATAGAATTACTCAGAAGCAAGGTAAGCAGCTAAGCAGTAAGAACAGGTTGACAGGAATGGCAGCATGTGGGAAAACCATTCCTCTTAAAGAACACAATTGCTTCTTTCCCCCCTCCCATCTATAAAACACAGCTTTTGGCACAAACCCATCCTGAGAACGTCTCACATATTTTGACTATCAAGTCTAGACACTGGGAGAGCAGGCGATTAAAGCTGAAACATAGTAATTCATGGGAGCGAGCAGTGTACAAGGTCAGAAACACTGAGAGCTCCCAAAGCCATTAGATAAGACACCTGCAGCTTCAGTAAGCCTGTGAAAGCAAAGCAGTTATAGCACTGTCAATATGACATCAAGGTATAGCATGAAACACTGGTCAGCATCAAATAATTGCATGAATGGGACACAGACATGACATTTCTGCCCCCCAAAGAGGGCCCCTCCTCTCAAGGGCCAGGTTTATTAGGATAACTCTTGTGGAATTTTGAAAAGTGTAGGAGCATTCATATGGGATTGTTCCACCCATTCTTTGTAAGATTCATCAAAGTCTTTCCACCTGACTAGATAGAAAAGTTTGTTGTGCTTCACTTTAGAGTTTAATATTTCTTCTACTTCATAATGAATTTATCCATCTACCAGAATTGGATGTGGGGCCCCCCTTTCTGGGTGCCACTGGTCAGGTGGGGGAGCCCTTTTCAGAAGGCTGAAGTGAAATATTGGGTGGATTTGTCTTAGATTCTTTGGGAGCTCTACTTCCACAGTTACTTCATTGATCAATTTCTTTACAGGAACAGGCCCTAAATATCTCCACCCTAATTTTTTGCTAGGTTGCTCCACTTTAATATTTTTGGTGGAAATATATACAAAGTCTCCTGGTTGTAATTTCCACTGTTCAGAGTGTTTTCTGTCAGCAAATTTCTAATAGTCCTCTTTTGCTTTGTCCAAAGTCTTTTGTATGATTCCCCAATGGGAAGTTAGGGTTAGTCCATCATTCTTCTAGATCTCCTGGCTGTTGGGATCCAGGGATTGTAGCAAAAGGCAAGGCATTTCCTTCATATCCATGTACTATTTTAAAAGGAGTAGCTCCTGTAGAGCTGTTTATTGAGTTGTTATACACATATTTGGCAAAATCAAGAAAATCAATCCAATCTTCCTGTTGATAGTTAATGTAGCATCTTAAAACCTGTTCCAGCACTTGATTTGTGTGTTCTGATTGCCCGTCGCTCTCAGGATAGTAGACCGAGCTAAGTCCTTGTTCAATTCTAGTAATTTTGAGAAGCTCCCGCCAGAAATTGGCAACGAATTTTGAACCTCTGTTGGATATTACCTTATTAGGAAAAGAGTGCAGTTTGACCACATGTTTTAGAACAGGCCGGCTAGTTTCTTAGATGTAGGGATTGTAGTACATGGAATAAAATGAGCCTGTTTTGAAAACAAATCCACCACAACTAAAATGACTGTATATCCTTTCGAGGGAGGAAGATCTGTGATAAAGTCCATTAAAATCACAGCCCATGGTCTAGGAGGGGTTTCTAATGGTTGCAACAGTCCAGGTGGTTTTCCCCTCCTAGATTTTCCTATTATACACACTGGGCATGAAGCTACATATTGAGAAACATCTTTTCTCATAGCTGGCCACCAAAACTGTCTTTGTACCAAGTGTAGGGTTTTAAGATACTCAAAACGTCCAGCAGTTCAGGAGTTGTTATAAAATTTCTTTTCTTAAGCTGGCCGGAATGTACAATTTGCCCATTCTGTACCACTGGCCATCTCTCAGATCGGCTTTGGGCACATTTCCCCCCTCCTTTTCTGTTTCAGCTTTTATCTTCTCTCCCCATTGTAAGAGATCAGGTTTTGTGCTGCTTTGTGTTTTTGCAGCTTGGCTGCATGTCATCACCGCCCCTCCCAGTTGAGCTGGTGAGAAAACTGTATCAATTATCTCATCCTTCTGGCTGTCATGTTGGGGCATGTGTGAAAGTTCATCCACTAGGAAATTTGATCGGCCAGGGAAGTACTTCAATATGAAGCTGAACTTGGAAAAGAATTCCACTCACCTTAATTGTTTGCCACTCAGCTTACAGGGTGTGTGTAATGCTTCTAAGTTTTTATGATCAGTCCACACTTCAAAAGGAATTTTCTTCTAACCAATGTCGCCAGGTGGTAAGTGCAAAAGCTTCCTTCTCCCAAACACTGCCTCAGAAAATTTCTTAGAAATATATGCACAGGGGTACAATCTCCATTCTTTATTTACTTGCAACGAAACGCCCCCCCCCATGGCAGTATTGCTCGCATTTACCTGGCCCACAAACTTTTGGTTCTCATCTGGATGCTGTAGAACTGGTTCTGAAATAAACAACTTTTTCAACATCAAAAGCCTCCTGGCATTCCATAGTCCAATTCAACTTAGCACTAGGATTTTTCCTTGCAATCCCCTCCCCTTTGTTTTTAGCAAGTCCATTAAGGGGAGAGCAATTTGAGCAAAGTTCTTTATGAAGGGTTGGTAAAAGTTAGTGAACCCTAGAAACGACTGCAACTACCTTCTCGTTTTGGGGGGTCCCCACCACATTACAGCTTGGACTTTTGCTGGATCCATTTTTAGTCCTTGATGTGATACCCGGCATCCTAAAAAATTCAGTTCCTCTTTATGGAACTCATTTTTAGACAATTTCACTGGCAGTGTGTGATGCTTTAAAGTGGTCAGCACCTTTCTGACCAATTCCACATGGGATTCTTTATCAGGAGAATAAATCAAGACATCATCTAGGTAAACAATCACACCTTTGTACAGGTACTCATGCAGCATTTTATTAATTAAATTCATAAACACACCCGATGCCAGCATCACAAGATATTTGAACTGCTCCAGGGGGAGTATTGAAGGCAGTTTCCCATTCATCCCCCTCCCTTATTCTTACTCAGAAGTAAGCATCTTTCAAGTCCAATTTTGAAAAGATTTTTTCCTTGTGCCACCACACTGAGCAAATCTCTGATCAAAGGGAGGGGGTAAGCATTTGACATGGACACAGCATTTATTCCACAGTAATCAGTACAAAGCCTCAGGCCCCCCTCTTTCTTTTTGCGAAATAATACAGGTGCAGGATGGGGGGAGCTGGCAGGGTGGATGAATCCTTGTGCCAGGATTTTATCAATGAAGTCTCTTAGTTCCTTTCTCTCTGCCGGGCTCAGGGACTTCTGGTCTGGGAAAGATGGTGAACTGATGTCGCCTGGAGTGCTGGGCAATCTAGAGCTACTGTTTGGGCAGGCAGGCACTTAGATTTGCCAGCTGCCACCCCATCCCAGGAAGGGAAAGGGCAAGAACACTACAAGACCCCAAGAGTGTGTGATCTTGGCACCAGAAGAGGTTCTGAATCAAGGATTTCTCCTGGCACCTTGAGGGCCCCTCGGAGAAGGTCGAGCTAAAATCTCTACAGAGCTCTATGAGTCAAACTGACATAAGGACACCAGAAACCAGGCTTCTACAAAAGATTTTGAGCAAGTTTGAAATTCAGAAGCAGTGTGAACAACCCTAAGAGACAGAAAGAAGGTAAAGATTGTTATCTACTTTAACGGATTGTTTTAAAAGGAAACGCCAGCCAGAAAGTGGGACTGAGTTAATAAAAAGGTTGCAGGAAGATAATCTTGGGACATTTAAAGTGAAAACAGAAGGATTTGGTGGGACTTGAAGCCATAAAAAGAAGAAAAACTATATTCTTTATACATACATGTGGTTTTGGAATCAAAAGCAACACTGGGAAAAGGGGAGGAGAGGCTTGAATAAACGGAGGAATGATTGTGAGACTGGCATTGATATAGAGAGTGACTCGGCATTGATAGAGAGGAATCAACAACGAAGGTAAAAGGCGGAAGTGCAAAGGCCATAGAAGACATGGAAGTGAAACAAGGATAACAACGCGAGAGGACAAAGGTGAAAAACAAAAGGACATGCTTGGACACCATTTTGAGAAGGCGGAGGGAAGAACCATAGAGAAATTGCGCCCAACATTTTAGTAAGGTCAAATTTAAAGAATCTTTAAAAAGACAGGAACAAACAAACAGATAATAAGGAAATTAAACAGTGATTGGAATTGGGACTATTTGGAGGGGCATGAATGGACTTATAATAAGAATTGGAGCACTTTTATAAAAATGGAGTTAAGAAAAAGAGCAGATACGTGGGGGGGGGAGCGAAAGCCAGCCCATCCATGAAGAAAGTGGAGAAAGAGAAATTGGAGTGGCAAAATGCCTTGGAAATATTAGAAAAGAAAGTGCTGGAAAGCATAAAAGAAATATCCCAATCTATTCAAAAGATGGAAGAAAATCTGACTAAAAGTGTGAAAGACTTAATAAAGGCAGAGGTGGCAGAATTAACTAAGAGCCTAGAGGAGATGAAGGATGAAATGCAAACAACAAAACAAGCAGTCCAGGGGGTGGGGCAGAAAACTAAAGAAGAGTGTCAAAGACTTCAAGATAGAGTAGCAATGATGGAATGTAAGGTGGCCGAGAACCAGCTGAGATTTCGAGGTGTGCCTGAATCTGAATGACAGGATGTACAACAACAGATGATACCTATATTGGCGGAATGCTTAGGTAAGCAACCAGAAGAAATTGAAATGAGTATTGATTTGATGTATAGAGTAAACTCCACCTATGCAAGACAGAAGAAACTACCAAGAGATGTGATGGTAATTTTCACAGCAAGAAGAATCAAAGAAGAAATCTTGAGAGAGCACTTTAAAAATCCACTGGTGCTTGAGGAGAGCAGAGTTCGAATTATGAAAGAAATACCAAGAAAAATACTCCAAGAGAGAAGGAAATACAAGGAATTAACGGAAAAAATAAGAGAAAACGAAATCAAGTATAGGTGGGAAATACCTGAAGGATTAACTTTTCAATTTCAAGTGCAGAAAGTTACCATCAAGTCAAGACATGAAATGATGATGTTCTTACTTCAAAATCAAAAAGACTTTCCCAGAACTCAACAAGAATAAAATGATGGATTATAAATTGATTTCCTGGAATGTTAATGGATTAAATCCACCACAGAAACGTAAACAGGTTTTCCATTGGCTAAAAAAACAAAAATGTAATATAATTGGCTTACAAGAAACGGATATTAGAGAAAAAGATCTTAAATTTCTGAAAAATGAATTGTTGGGGAAAGAATTTTGGGCATCAAGTAAGCAAAAGAAAAAAGGAATTGTGTTATATGCAAAGACAGAATTGGATCCCAAGCTAATTTCAAAAGATAAAGATGAAAGATATTTGGCTATAGAAGTAATGCTGAATGGGAAAAGGACTCTAATTTTAGGAGTATATGCCCCAAATGGAGCAAAAGATGACTATTTCCAGAAGTTAACACAAGAATTGGACCAATATGTGTCTGAACAATTTATAATGGTAGGGGACTTTAATGGTGTTGTTAATCCAGAGATGGACAAACAAACTAAGATAAGACAGAGTAAAACAGGGAAGCTAGTAAAATCCTTTTTTGACCTGATAAAGCAAGAGAATCTAGAGGATGTATGGAGAAAATACAACCCAGATGTTAAAGACTTTACATATTATTCAGCTAGATATCAATCTCTCTCCAGAATTGATATGATATGGGCAACAAAGGAAGTTACTTTGTTGACAAAGAGAACTGAGTTGTTACCGAGAATAAGTTCAGATCATAGCCCAATAATGTGGGAAGCCTCAATGGGAAGGAAAAAATTTAGCTGAGGATCTCCTCCAGGATCAGGAAAATTTGGAATTTTTACAAAGATAAATGAAATTCTTTTTCCAATCGAATCTGGAAAAGGAAGTGCCAATAGGTATAGTTTGGGATGCATTTAAAGCAGTGATGAGAGGGAACCTGATTACTTTGAATAGCAAAGAAAAGAAAAGAAAAGAAGGAAAGATGCGAAAAATTCAAAATAAAATAAAACAGAAGGAGCAGGAATTTAAAAAGAAACCAGGAAAGAAAAAATTGTTACGAGAAATAAAGATACTACAGAAACCGTTGAAGGCTTTTATAAATAAAGAATTGGAATGGAATCTAAAAAGTTTGCAGCAAAAGCATTTTGAAGGAACCAACAAGCCAGGAAAGTATTTAGCATGGCAACTGAAGAAGAAAAGGGAGAAAAAATCAATTGTTAAAATAGTGGAACAGGGAAAAGAAATAATATACCACAGAGGTATAAAGAGAGCATTTTATAAATATTATGCTACATTGTTCCAAAAGAAGGCAATAGAAACAAAAGCAATAGAAGAATACCTATGGAAAATAAAGTTACCTAAAATTTCAGACACAATGAAAAATACTTTAAACACTTCAATTACAGAAAAGGAAATTATAGATGCTATTGAATCAATGAAAGTGGAGAAAGCGCCAGGTCCGGATGGAATATCGGCAAAATTTTATAAAATATTTAAAAAGGACCTGGTGCAAATACTACTAAAGTTGATGAATGAGATATTGGAGTGCAAAACAATGCCAAAAACGTGGAATGAAGGAACTACAAGACTTAACAGACGTTAAAAATCATAGGCCTATATCTCTGTTGAATAATGACTATAAAATTTTTGCCAAAATTTTGGCGGAAAGGTTGAAGGGATTTTTGATGGAGTTTATAGGTGAAGAACAAGCAGGATTTTTGCCCAACAGACAAATTAGGGACAATTTGAGAACGATGTTAGATGCCATTTAATACTATGATAAACGAATTGACAAGGGGGTAGGGTTTTTCTTTGCGGATGCAGAGAAAGCCTTTGACAATTTGAACTGGGATTTTATGTTTCAAATAATGGAAAAAATGGAATTAGGCCAAGGATTTATAAATGCTATTAAAGCAATATACAATGACCAGAAAGCGGCACTGTGTATAAACAATGATTTGACAAAGAACTTGGAAGTGAGAAAAGGAACAAGACAAGGATGTCCGCTCTCACCTTTATTGTTCATTATGGTACTGGAAATACTGTTAAGACAAATAAGAGAAGATGAGAACATCAGAGGTATAAAGCTTAGAGGTTTTTCCTTCAAATTTAGAGCATTTGCAGACGATGTGGTGTTTATAGTGGAAGACCCAATTCAAACGTTGCCAATTTTATTAGGGAAAATTAAAGAATTTGGAGAATTGGCAGGTTTTTTATATTAATAAATCAAAGTCTGCCGGGCTCAGAGTACAATTTTCCTTTAGACAACTTCTTCCCTGGAATTAATTCAATAGCACAGTCCCTATGAGGGGGAAGATCGTCAGCTTCTTTTTCATCAAACACTTGTTTTAAATCCCGATATTTGAGGGGAATGGCTTTTTCTTCCTCAGTGGTTAATAACACACTTTCTAAAGGGACGGACGCTTCACAGCCCCAGTTCTGAGTCCACACGTTTTGCACAATGATCCCCTTTGAAAATCACTTTCCCAGTGGACCATTTGATGTACGGGTCATGGTCCCAAAGCCAACGGCTCCCCAGCACACATTACTGACCGCATACGTTCTATTCGCCCAGTGATTCCCTATGCCCGTCAAGGTGGGTTCAGTTCTATAAGGGTCTGGAGTCATTCTAGATCCATCCATTTGTTCAAACACTATAGGGTCTTTAAATTCTATCACCTCTAGTCCTAATCCCGTGACCAGGGCTGGTGAAATTAAGTCCCGAGTGCATCCAGAGTCTATTAGAGCCTGCACTTGTACATGGGTTCCCTTTTTTGGGTTAAGTAAAGTTACTGCCAGAAACAGTAGGGCCACTTTTTCTCTCGCCTCTGCTGGCTTGGGCACTTTTGGGACCTGCTGTCAGGACATTTTTATGGCAGGTCTGTCTCGCTTCCTGATGGTGGGGTAAAGCTCTCCTCTGTTTCTTTCTGTGTGGGTTCCTTGACCTCTCCGGGACTCTCACTGGCATCCAAGCCAGTCTCAGGCCTCCCACATTTTGGAGGCAATCTTCGGCCAGGCAGTTTAGGAGGGGCAGTTTAGCGCGCGTTTATTCCCGGCGAGGGCTGGAGGGCTGGTGATGTCCCCTCTCTTTCCATCGTTTTCTACTTGCAATTCTCCCACTATATACCATTTTCTCACTGTTAACAGACATTCTCTAAGGTGTGCACATACATTCTAGTGTATTATTCATTCTACTTATACGTTTTGTAATGTTCATCTCTTTCTCTGTTTTTGATTTTCAGTCCTTTTCTCCATGGATGCGTCGTGTCCTGTTTGATTCTTTATCTATTTGTTGCATTCACATTCTGTTTCTAGATCTAGAACAGTTGATATCTGTGTGCCCCTTTCTATCTGTTTCTCTGTATCTCCCTCTCACTGTCTATTCGCAACTTTCTCTCTCTCTCTGTTTCTTCCTATGTGTTTCCACCAGTACCTATCTGAATCTATATCTTTCTATATATATCTGCCTCTTCCTATTTCTTTCTATTTGGAGGGGGAGCTGCAAGATTCCCCAGCAACCGCAGGTCCTCACATGAGGGTCCCACTGAGGAACAATACGGCGGCAGCCAGCAGCACTCACCTTCCTGCCTTGCCAGAAATGATGGGAGGGAGAGGACATGCCATTTGGAGGGATAGTGGCAAGAACTCTCAGCAGCCGTGGGTCCTCACCCGAGGATCCCACTGAGGAACAATACAGTGGCAGCCAACAGCACCCACCTTCCTGTCTTGCTGGAAAAGGATGGGAAGGAGAGGACATGTCATTTGGGGCAGGAGGGGCAAGATCCCCCAGCAGCCATGGGTCCTCAGCCAAGGGTCCCACTGAGGAACAACACGGTGGCAGCCAACAGTACCCAACTTCATGCCTTGCTGGAAAAATATGGGAGGGAGAGGACATGTCATGTGGAGGGGGAGTGGGAAGATCCCCCTGCAACCGCCTGGCCTCATAGGAGCGCACGTTTATTCCCAGAGAGGGCTGGAGGGCGGGTGATGTCCCCTCTCTATTTCAATCTCTATCGTTTTCTACATACAATTCTCCAACCGTATACCATTCTCTCACTGTTAACAGACATTCTCTAAGGTGTGCACATACATTCTAGTGTATTGTTCATTCTACATATACATTCTGTAATGTTTGTCTCTTTCTCTGTTTTTGATTTTCAATCCTTTTCTCCATGGAAGTGTCGTGTTCTGTTCGATTCTATCTTTTTGTTGCATTCACATTCTGTTTCTAATTCTAGAACAGTTGACATCTCTGTGACCCTTTCTATCTGTTTCTCTGTATCTCCCTCTCACTGTCTATTCACAACTTTCTCTCTCTCTCTTTTTCGTCCTATGTGATTCCACCACTATTTATCGGAATCTCTCTTTTTCTACGTATATCTGCTCTTCATTATTTCTTTCCATCTCTAGCTGTCTTTTTTTCTCTTTCTATGACTATATCATTTTCTACATTCCTTTCTCTATCTTGATCTATATGTATGCTCGTGTGTCAATCTTTTCCCCATGTTTTTGTTTTTGTTTTTCAATACATCTTTCTATCTGTCTCTCTATCTTGTTCTGTCTGACATGTGGAGGGGGAACGGCAACACCCCCCAGCAACCGTGGGTCCTCACCCGAGGGTCCCACTGAGGAATAATGTGGCAGCAGGCAACAGCACCCACCTTCCTGCCTTGCCGGAAAGGATGGGAGACAGAGGACACATCATGTGGAGGGGGAGTGGGAAGATCCCACTGCAACCACCTGGCCTCACAGAAGCACACATTTATTCCCAGTGAGGGCCAGAGGGCAGGTGATGTCCCCTCTCTTTCTATTTCTATCTCTATCGTTTTCTACATACAATTCTCCCAATATATACCATTCTCTCACTGTTAACAGACATTCTCTAAGGTGTGCACGTACATTCTGGTGTATTTTTCATTCTACTTATACATTCTGTAACATTTGTCTCTTTCTCTGCTTTTGATTTGCAATCCTTTTATTGAAAGGTAAGTGGCAAGATCCCCCAGAAGTGGCAAGTGGCAAGATCCCTCAGAAGCGGCAAGATCACCCAGAAACAGCAGGGCCTCACCTGAGGGTCCCCCTGAGGATTTCTCTGGCACCTCCCACCTTCCTGCCTTGATGGAACCTTCCTCTGGCACCACCCACCTTCCTGCCTTGATGGAAAGGACGGGAGTTGTGGGACACATTCCCACTCAGCTGAAAGGGGTCCTGTCAGTCCCGTTGACAGGGGAGCTGCCATGCTGTGCAATCGACTTTATCTGTATATGATACAATCAGCCGTGCAATCGCAGCCAAGCTGTCCCTTATGACCAAGGAGGGAGCAGCAGCAGGATAGTCCCTCATGAAGTGGGGGCTGACAGGATGACCTGAAGTCCTGCCTTTGCAGAAAGAAGGGGATGGGCAGGACACAAGACATTGCTTGGATGGGTCAGAGTGGTTCCTGAGAGGGGGAGACAGAAATGGGACAGCAGCAGCAGCAGCTGACATGGGCCACCTTCCTGCCTTTGCAGGAAGGACATGAGTCGAGGGACCCATTCCCCCCTGCTCAGAGGGCTCAGCGTTTGCAATGGATAGGGCCACCGTGCAGCTCAACTATATGTGAAACAGCTCCTGAGCTGTTGTGCAAGTGCCCAAAGGAGGTTGCCGCCAGCATCACCCACTTTCCTGCCTTCACAGAAATGAGGTGTCATGATGATCTGGCTGTGCCAGGAAGGCCTATCAAGGTCTCAGAAGCCTGTTAGCAGTGGGAGTGGGCCTGGCTAAATCTGACCCAACATGCCAGCCCTCATTTGAGATACCCACAGGACTTGAAGGGCAAGGGTGCGTGGCGACGGCATGGCGAACCAAGGGGTGAAATGTTTTAGTAGCCTGCGGAAGTCCACGCACTCCACGCTGGATAGGGGCAAGCCATGTAGGGCAATCGTCTCTGCCAAGACATGAAGGCTTGCCTCCTGAGCCATCAAGCTCGAAGTTCTAAGCGGCACTGTCCCAGACTCTAAGGGGGCAACCTCCATTAGCGTGGTCTGCCGGAGCGCTTTGCTCCCACCAGCGTCACTCTCAGGGTAAAGTGACCCTCCCACTGATCCCTGCTCAGAAGAGCTGGTCACCCCCTTTCTCCCCCCAACGGATGTTTCACTGGGTGAGGAGGGAAACAGGCTCAGGTGGTATGTCTTCAGGTGCCAATTCAGGGCTGCCGAAGACAGGTGCTTCGGGTTTTTGCTCCTGCACACCAGGACATCACAGGCATGGCACCGCACCACACAGGGGTCATAGGAAGGGCCTGAAAGTGCCTCCATACTAGAATTAAGGAGGACAGAAAAGGAGATGACTCTGTGTGCCCTCTGCCGCAGTGCCCACTGAGCTTGGCCCCAGGGCCTGGCAGTAGCCCTGGAACCACAGGCTGAGGCTAGAGCCCTAGTCCAGCACACCAAGATGCTTGACCACCCGATCAGGCACTGGTAATAATACGAGCCCTCAGCCGAGGTGTGTACTGAGCTTGACCCCAGGGCCTGGCAGCAGCCCTGGAACCTGAGGAGATAGATCCCAATCCCCAAAATCCAAGCTCAATTATACTCTGTCTCTCTCTCCAAAGGCTAGCAAGTAGCAAGCAGCAGCTCTGTCACACTCCAATGCTCTCTGAAAGTGTAACCCAGTCTGGGAGCCCACTGCTATTTATAAGCACAGGTACCATTGAGCAACGCAGGAGGTCTGTGGATGGCCATCAGATCAGCCTATCAGGGTTTGCAGGGATGAGATTGGAGTGCCCATGGCTACAGAACACCCCCTCCCCCTCCCTCCCCCGGGAGTCTTCTCCCAGGTTGTAACCACTTTGCAGCTCTATGGTTGGAAGGAAGATCTGCCGATCAAGCTGGGCTTCCATTCGGGTTTCCAGGGCGACAGAAGGAGTGCAGACAGAGTTCAAGCATTCCCCCAGCATTCCGTTTCCAAGGGAATTGATTGATGGTGCCTGACTGTCTGGCTTCACGAACCACGGAAGAACTCACCAAACCATGCCTCTAACAGATGCTGGTTCGTTGGCCGTGGATGATCACGAACTGCTGGATCAAGAATGGAAAATCAGGCTGTTTGTGGGTTCTTTATGTTCGTAATGCGGTGTGTGCCCATGTCTAGTCAGGGCCTCATAGTTTCTGCTAAAATGCTTCCCTTATCATGTGTTATTTGACATTTTTGTTCTTACATACCTGGGCAGTCAGTTACGTAATTTACTTAGGAGCGTTTTCATATGAACAAAATATTTTGCAAGGCATTCTCTGTCAAGACCGAACAATAACACTTTTAAAAAATTGAAAATCAGTTATGTTACAATTTCTTGTAAGAATAACCTTGTGTATAAAAGTTCATTTACGAGCTGTACCCAAATCATATTTCAGGATGAAATATTTATAAAATATACATTTATAAAATATTTATAAAATTTGCCAGCCCCCTCTACCTTTAAAGTGGGGGACAGGTTATTGCTAGGCAGATGGGGAGCCCAATGTGGCTGTCTTGTGCACTAGGCCGGGGGTGAGCCTGAACCAGCTGCTTTGTGTGTTTTTGCTATGTTTTGGGCTGATTTGGCCCTATCAAGACCTCATTGCTTCCAGCTTTCCAGCGGAAGTGGCATCATCAGGGCTTCCAGAGTTCATGCATGCCATTTTGCTGCATGGTCCAGTGGCTCCTAGCTTGCCTCCCCACTCCTTCCATCCCAGCCAGGTGAGTGAGCACTAGGGGTGAAAAGTCCCTCTGCCTCCAGTGGGGAGCTGGCAACCATAGGGAAGAAATCAACCTTGATATATTGAATGATGTGCAAAGGGGGGTGTTCCAGCAGGTATTCCTACAGCCCACATTCAGTGATGTACCTGATCACATTTAAGGACTGGTAGGGAGCAAAGAGAAGCATAAGTAGGTGCCTTCTGGATCCTGCAACTGGAAAGGGTGTGATCACAGAATATAGGAGACTTCCAAGTCTCTGAGATCCATGGTCTTCCTGCTTTATCCTGATGGTGGGTGGAGGCTCGCAAGTGTGCATGATTGGGATTCAGCAGCTCCTACCAGCTTGTGTGCTTCAGTACATACAGAAATCCTAGATGTTGCCTCCATGTATACTCTATGGGAACTGGCTAATCCCCAGGGCAATTTTAAAAGGGAGAAGCAGCTGCATTTGAAAGAAGAAAAGTACTTCAGATTTAATGGTATAATTTTAATAATCCTCATGGAACATATTGCATGCATATACAGAAATTCACCTGCAACTACAGTTACCATGAATATATGAATAGATTTATGATTATACGGAGAAGTATTTCAAAAGAAAGCAGGAATTTTTCAACACACATATAAACCAAGATAAAGCTGAGAATACCTGTTATGATAATATGTGATTCAGATGGAAACGATACTGTACAAGGATTTCTGCAAGTGTTATCTCTTCTCTCTCTTTGTAAATAGCAGTAAGTAGTTACATTTGCTTGACTTTCCACTTTCTTTCTTTGTGATCACCACTCACGCAAGCCAAATCAACCTAGAAGTGTTGATGCAGAAGGAATACGTCTTTCCAGTCATTCACCTGGGAGAGCTAAATCAAAATTCCAAGTTGAGGAGCCTAGGTGGGTTTTTTTGGGGTGGGGGTGGGGGTGGCGTGCACCCAAATGGCCTGAATTTAATTTGCTTTCAAGCGACTCTGGCATATCTTTACTCAAATCTGCCCACCTATGAGGAATTTTTTAATTGAATTTAAGAACTTTGAAAAGTTTCAGATGGTTCTCAGAGAAGAGAAATAAGATGGAATGGTTCCACATGGCAATTCTTCCCTTCCTTCCTATTCTTGCTATGTAAAGGTAGATTACCACATGCACATGAGCACCTCATAGCTGGCCACAGGTCTGCAAAATGAGGGTTTAATCAGCAGAGCCTGGATGTATACCATACTTCAAAAGTGCACACCCCTCCCCAGTCTTGAGCGGCCAATCAAGACAAAGCAAACAAAGTTATTCACAGATTCTTGGCCTCAAGGAACAGAGAATTGAGAAGACAAAGGTGGGCAGATTTTTTCATAGGTGGGCAGATTTCTAATGCTATATATTCCATTTTTTAAAGCTCTGGTTTTATTTGTTTTAATGAAGTGTTGCAATTATTGTTGTTGATTAAAACTAATGGTTTTAAAATGTGATTTTTATTATGTGTGTTTTAATTTGTTAACAACCTTGGTGGCCCTTATGAGGGCAGAAAGGTGGGATATAAATTTTGTTAAATAAAAAAATTAAAAATTGTAAACTTTTCTGTGAGAGCTTGTCTGTATGCCTCTGAGAATGTATAGAATGTCTTTTATCCACCATTTAATAAAAAGTGTCATGCTCCTGTCTTCACCTTCTCTGAAAGGACAAAGTGACTAAAGGAATGTACTACTCTCTGTGTATGTGTTATGTGTTGTCAAGTCACATCCAACCTATGGTGAACCTATGAATGGAAGACCTCCAAAACATCCATCATTAACAGACTTGCTCAGATCCTGCAAATTGAAGGATGTGGCGTCTTATATTGAATCAAGCCATCTCCTTTTGAGTCTTCCTCTTTTCCTACTGTCTTCAGCTTTTCCTGGTATTATTGACTTTTCTGGTGAGTCTTGTCTTTTCATGATCTGATCAAAGTAGAATAGCCTCAGTTTTGTCATTTTAGCTTCTGAAGAGAACCCAGGCTTGATGTGATCCAGAACTCACTTATTTGTCTTTTTGGCTGTCCATGGTATCAGCAAAACTCTCCTCTGGCACCACATTTGAAATGAATCCATCTTCCAGTCAGCTTTCTTCACTGTCCAACTTTCACATCCATACATAGTAATGGGGAACACTATAGTCTGGATTATCTTGATCTTGGTCCTCACAGAGACATGCATATCTTTAAGAATCTTTTCTAGTTCCCTCACGGCTGCTCTTCCAAGTCTAAATCTGATTTCTTGGTTGCAGTCTTCCTTTGTCTTTGCAAGCAAGTCACTGAAAAGCTGCATTTAGATTTCTAACTCTATTTATGTTGCATTTTGCTTTTGTTTCTTGTCTGTCTTTAGCAATTTTAAGAGTTTCCTCAGTCTTCTATTTAGGCTTCTCTTTTCTTTGGCTACAGGAACAGTATTTGCACATTCTTCCTTGACAATATCTCTGGTTTCAGCTCATTGTTCTTCTGGTTCATGATCAATTAAATTTAGTATTGCAAATTTAGCCCATTTACATTCCAAGGTATGATTTTACACTCCATGATCAAATTTTAGCTCCTTTTGGTAAGTCTTTTTCATTGTCCCTGATAAACCTTTCCATCTCCTGACCAGATCTGATGATTTTCCTTACACCACCAAATTCGAAAGCCAGTCCTTCAGGTATTTCCCATCTGTATCTGATTTTCATGTCTTTTAACATCTGGACCAGCTCTCTATACTTCTTCCTCTCCAACAACACTGATCTGGGCAGTTCTTTCATGATTCTCACCACTTTCCCATCAACCTCTAATGGGTCCTGAAATTGTTTACTCACAATTGACTCTCTTGTCTTTCTAGTTGTAAATTGCACAATCATATCTCTTGGTAACTTACTTTGAGCTGCAAATTTTGAATTAATTCTGTATGCCACGTCCAGAAGCGCTGCAATCTCCTCTTCTTCTTTTCCCAGGTATGCCGCCAAAATTTCTGTAATCTGCTCTTGGACTGTTTTTTCCAAAACTTCCGGGATTCCACGAAATCTCACTTGTCTTTCCATTTGTTTACATTCAGCTACGGCCATTCTTCCCTTCACACCTGTCAGCTCCATTCTCTGCACATCTGCCAAGGTATCAGCCACCTTTTCTACTGCGTTAACTCTCTGCTGTGTAACTTGCATTTCTTTTTGAACCTGATCCATATTCTTCGCTAATTCTGCCATCTCTGATTTAAGTGTCTCTTTAAAGTCTTTCAAATTTTTCGCCATCTCTTGCATCATATCTTTAAGCTCTTTATTCCTTTCCGAAACTTTTTTGTCTAGGTTTTCCAGCGCCATTTGCCATTCCTTCTTTGACATCGTGGGGCTAGCTCTACTTCGCTCCCACGAGTCTGCTCTTTTCCTTAGCTCCGTGGCGTGATTTTATTATTTTCCTTTATTTTTAAAAGTCAAAGTTTAGGTTATTTTTGTAAAAACTGATATTTACGCGGTCCAAAATGTTGGGCGTCTTTTCTCTATGGTTTTATTCTGAGGCAACCGCCCTTACCCTTGTCTAAGATGGCCTACTTCCATTTTTCTTGAAACCGCAGCTTTGCCCTCTTCAAAAATGGTGATATTCCACTTCCGCTGCTTACAAGCCGCTTCTCGCCAAGCTCTTTATGATTCTGACACACTTCCTGTTCCTCTCCATTTCACAGCAGTTCTCGCGATGTTGAAAGTTTCTCACAGTCCACTATCTCTCTCTAGCCGCAGGTATGTAAACAATAATCGTTTTTCCACTCTAACTTTTCTTTACAATGTCACTTTTTAATAATTTATTTGCTGGAGTTTTCTCAGTTATATATCAAGTCTTTTGCAGTTTTCTAGATCTCTTTGTCACTTTATTTCTTATTGTAATCAGTCCCGTAATGAGAGATAGCAATCTTTACCTTCTTAGATGTTTCTCTTGGGTTGTAATCGCTGCTTCAATTATCCAATCAATTCAGGTTCCCTTCTTAGTTTGCTGAAGCTTGGGCATGTAGGTCTTATGCCAAAATTTGACTCCAAAATCGCTGCAGAGATCTCAGCAACCTCTCTTCGGGTGGGACCTCAAGGGTTGATGGGGGCTCGTTATGTAGAACCCCCCTCACACCTGAGATCAACGTGCCCTCAAGGTCTTGAGCGTACTTGCCTGTTCTCCACCTGAGAACAGGGGGCTGCGGGCAGTTTGCACCCCTCCAGCCCTACAAACAGCGACTCGGACAGCCCAGCTCCCTGAGCTGCGTTAGACCTCCATGAATCTCAAGCCGGAAGAAGGTAAATTCACCTTTTAAACGTAAGACTATTTTCCACTGGCTTTTAAAACAAAAATGTAATATAGTGTGTTTGCAGGAGACACATATTAAAAAACAGGATGTGAAATATTTGAAACTTGCAAAACTTGGAAATGAATTTGTAGCAGCTTCCAAAAAGAAAAAGAGAGGAGTTGTATTATATATAAAGGAGGAGCTACAGCCAAAACTGGTTCTAAGTGATACAGATGCTAGATATATTGCAGTGGAAATAATTTGGAACTCTAAGAAGATTTTGGTGATTGGAATTTATGCACCCAATGGGGCAAAAGAAAATTTTTTCAAGGACTTACAGGAACAATTAGATGAATTGACTTATGATCAAATAATTTTGGCAGGTGACTTCAATGGAGTTACAAATTTGGAAGAAGACAAGAAATCTAAAAGTGCACAGAAAAAGAGAGACTCTTGCCAAAATCGTGTTTTGTGATTAAGGAACAAGAAAGTCTGGAAGATGTGTGGAGGAGACAAAATCCGAAAAATAGACAATATACATTTTACTCTGCAAGACATTTTACACTATCAAGAACTGACATGATCTGGGCCTCCAAAGAACTGGTGGTATGGACTAGAGATGTGGAGATAATGCCCAAGGTAGGCTCAGATCACAATCCAGTTACGTGGAGATTTGGGAAAAATAAAAAGAAAAGAGGATGGAGGATAAATGAAGACTTGCTGCAAATGGAAGAAAATATGGCGTTGTTACGAAGAGAGACCAAATTTTTTATACAATGCAATTTGAATAAGGATGTACCAACTAACAAGGTATGGGACACATATAAAGCTGTTATTAGAGGAACGCTAATGGATCTGAATGCAAGAGCTAGGAGGAGTAGGGAAGAAAAGAGACTTGAAATTATGGAAAAAATTAAAGCCAAAGAGATACAACTTAAAAAAAGACCAGGAAAAAAAGAAAATATTTCAGGATATGAAAATCCTGCAGGAACAATTGACGGCAATGAATAATAGGGAATTGGAGTGGAATTTTAAAAAAATGAAACAGAAGTTGTTTGAAGGTGCAAATAAGCCTGGGAAATATTTAGCGTGGCAATTTTTAAAAAAAAGGAGAAGAAAATCATAACTAAGATTTGAGAGGAAGATAAAACATTAACAGTTAAATCAGCCATTAGTAGGGCCTTTTTTAAATTTTATGCAAAGCTGTACCAAAAGAAAGAGGTGAACAGAGATTCAATTGCGCAATATTTGGAGAAAGTGAAGCTTTCAGTAATTTCAGAGGAATGGAAAGAGAAGTTAAATAGGGAAGTGACAGAGGAAGAAATAAAAGAAGCTATACAATCAACAAAATTAGGGAAAGCACCAGGACCAGATGGAATAACAGCAAAGTTCTATAGAATGATGGCCAATGAGCTGACACCGTTTCTAAGTGAGGTAATTAACGGAATATTACAAGGCCAAAAGATTCCTGATTCATGGAATGAAGCTAATATATCATTGATCCCGAAAGATGGACAGGATGCGACCAACGTTAAGAATTATCGGCCAATTTCGTTGCTGAATAATGACTATAAAATATTTGTGAAAATTATGGCGGAAAGATTAAAGGGATGGATGTCGGAATCTATTGCAGAAGAACAAGCTGGATTCCTACCCAATAGACAAATTAAGGACAATTTAAGGACAGTAATAAACGCTATTGAATATTACGATAAGCACTGTGATAGGGAAGTTGGTTTCTTTTTTGTAGACGCGGAAAAAGCATTTGACAATTTGAACTGGGATTTTATGTTTGCCACTATGGAAAAGCTGCAAATGGGAAAAAAGTTCACACAAGCAGTTAAAGGAATTTACAAAGACCAGTATGCAGCGATTGTGGTTAATGATGATTTTACTAAAAAATTGAAAATAGGTAAAGGTACAAGACAAGGTTGCCCATTATCTCCATTGTTGTTCGTTTTGATTTTGGAAATTTTGCTGATTCAAATTCGAGAGGACGATACAATCCGTGGCATAAAAATAAAGGAATTTTCCTACAAAGTCAGGGCATTTGCGGATGATGTAATGTTGATAGTGGAAGATCTAATAGACAATATGCCAAAAATAATGGATAAAATAAAGGAATTTGGTGATTTGGCGGGATTTCATGTGAACAAAAAGAAGTCGAAGATATTGTGTAAGAACATGACGCAGCAAAAACAGCAAGAATTAATGGATATAACGGATTGTGAGGTAGCTAATAAAGTGAAATATTTAGGAATTGACTGCAAAAAATATAGATTTATTTAAAAATAATTATGAGAAACTATGGCAACAAATAGAAAGAGATTTGATAAAATGGAATAAATTAAATTTGTCATGGTTGGGAAGAATTAAGCAGAACAAGGGGAAAAGCCTGTATAGTGAAAGGTGCAAACAACGAGTCCGGGAATATACAATAAATGCTAATTCCTTTTTATGTAAACATTTCAATGGTGCAAACGTGCGAAGTGCAAAGTGCAAATAAATAATATGCAATGATTACAATAAATATAATTTATACAATTCAGTTGTCCGAGTCGTTATGTAATTGTCCGAAACAAGCCCACAATGGGGAACATACTAAAGAGAGAGTCACAATACAGTCCTAAGGAGGTGGCTCCAGTCCAAATAGATGTAAAATCCACAGGTGCCGACGGGATTATGCGGGCATCTTATACAATTCCCGTTTCATATGAAACATACTTCTTCTTGGGCACAGATGTTCCTGGAAGCTCACCAATCCACTCCAATGTGACTGCTCACAGCCTATTCCATTTCTCAATGGTCCGTCTATTCATGTCTGTTATTCATTGAGAAATGGAATAGGCTGTGAGCAGTCACATTGGAGTGGATTGGTGAGCTTCCAGGAACATCTGTGCCCAAGAAGAAATATGTTTCATACGAAATGGGAATTGTATAAGATGCCCGCATAATCCCGTCGGCACCTGTGGATTTTACATCTATTTGGACTGGAGCCACCTCCTTAGGACTGTATTGTGACTCTCTCTTTAGTATGTTCCCCATTGTGGGCTTGTTTTGGACAATTACATAACGACTCAGACAACTGAATTGTATAAATTATATTTATTGTAATCATTGCATATTATTTATTTGCACTTTGCACTTTGCACGTTTGCACCATTGAAATGTTTACATAAAAAGGAATTAGCATTTATTGTATATTCCCGGACTCGTTGTTTGCACCTTGCATGGTTGGGAAGAATAGAAGCAGTGAAGATGAATGTGCTACCACGTGTGATGTTTTTGCTGCAAACTATTCCAATTATCCGAGACTTCAAACAATTTGACAAATGGCAAAGAAAAATTTCAGACTTTGTGTGGGCAGGCAGGAAACCCCAAGTGAAAATGAAGGTATTACAAGATTCGAAAGAAAGAGGGGGGCTGCAACTGCCAAACATAAGATTATATTACGAAGCAATTTGTCTGACATGGTTAAAAGATTGGATAACGTTAAAAGACCATAAACTGCTGACTTTGGAGGGACACAAAAAGTTGTTTGGATGGCATGCCTATTTGTGGTATGATAAACTTAAAGCGGACTCTATGTTTTTGCATCACTATATCAGAAGAAGCCTTTTCACAATCTGGAAGAAATATAAGAATTACATGGAAAGTGGTATCCCTTCATGGGTGGTACCATATGAAGTAATAGATCCGAGAACTGTTTATAATGAACAACAATGTTTAACTTATAAAGAGATAATGTCGATAGAACATAGAATACCAAAAATAAAGACACAAGAAGAGTTATCTCCTCACTATGGACGGTTTCAATATAGGCAAATTTGGGATCTTTACAACTCGGACTGTCTAAAGGGAGGAATAAGACTAAAAAACTCGGAGTTAGAAGAAGTGATTCTACAAGAAGGCAAAAAAGATATTTCGAAAATATACAAAATACTTTTAAAATGGTATACGGAAGAAGAGACAGTCAAAGTCCAGATGGTGAAATGGGCAATAAACCTTCATAAAGAAATAACAATGGAATCATGGGAATACTTGTGGAAAAATACTTTGAAGATTTCAACTTGTACCAACATTAAAGAGAATGTATACAAAATGATGTATAGGTGGTATTTAATGCCTAAGAAGATCGCACATGGAAATGCAAATATGTCAGATAAATGCTGGAAATGTAAAAAGCATGAAGGATCATTTTATCATATGTGGTGGACTTGTGAGGCAGCTAAGCAATACTGGGGAGATATAATAGAAATAATTAATGAGGTTTTGCAAACCCAAATAAATAAGAACCCAGAGTTGTTGCTACTGAACTTGGGAATGGAAGAAGTTCCAAGGCAGTACAGAACATTGCTATTTTACATGACTACAGCAGCAAGACTTTTGTATGCACAGAAATGGAAAGTGCAAGAAATACCAACTATAGAAGATTGGATTTACAAATTGCTGTACATGGCTGAGATGGACAAAATGACAAGAAAACTTAAAGATCTTGATCCAGGAGAATATATTGCAGACTGGGAGAAATTGAAACAATATCTAGAAAAAAATGGGATGTGAAAGGAGGATTGTGGCAGTTTGAGAATTATTAATATGTTACTTTATAAAGGGGAGAGAGAAGTAACTTTACCATTAATGGGGAAACTTAGCTATTAATTAATCTAAGCTAATATTAGTAATAAGGAGATTGTATTAAAATAGATAGTTTAAACAGTGAAATGTAGATTGATATATTAGAAAATTGGAGATACAGAAGAATTTGAACATGCTTAGAATAAGTGATATAACATATATAGGATTTAGAAAAATTATGGTTAAGAGTAATTTGAGTAATAAGAGGGGTTTGGGGTTGGAAAGCTGTTGGAAGTCAGTAAGGAGGGGTGGAAAGGGTGGGGGCTGATATAATTTAGATAAGACGGGGAATTTGTGTATTGAATAACATTGTATGTACTCACCAATAAAAATTAAAAAAAAATAGTATTGCAAATTTGTTCTTTACTTGGTCTTTAAATTCTTCAAGAATATTAATTAGGTTATATTTTGGCATAATGATTCTTTTAGTGTTTCTCTTCAGTTTTATTCTAATTTTTGATATTAACAACTCATGATCTGTACCACAATCAGTTCCTTGTCTTGTTTTAGCAGAGACAATAGAGCTTTTCCATCTTCTATTTGGTTCCTGTATTAGCTGCCCATGATTTCCACACATACAATCATGTGTTAGTAATAAACAGGTTGTTGGCTTCACAAAATTCTTTGAGTCACTCTTCTGCTTCATTTCATGATCCTTGTTCACATTTTCCAACAATGTTTGATTCTGCTTTGTTTTCTACTTTTGTGTTCCTGTCACTTATGATTATCAGCATATCTTGTTTAGGTGTGTGATCAATTTCTCGGACACTTGCATAAAAGTTTTCAATTTCTTCCTCCTCAGTATTTTTAGTTGTTGTGATATAAACTTGAATTATGGTTATATAATGAAGTTTAATAGGCCTTCCATTAAGTCTAATTGATATTACTCTGTCAGACTTTGTGTTATAGCTCTTGATTTATCATGCTATGTCTCATCTCACTATTAGAGCAATTCTAAATTCTTTTGAATTTGTCATTTCTGCAGTAAAATTTTTTGTAGTTTTCCAGTGGAAAACTTCATACTTTTTACGTTCCATGTTCCTATTACATGTGTTGCATAGTTTGGGACATTCCTTTTACATCTATTCTCATCACCAACTGGACATCCTTTCGCTTTTAATTCCGTCCCATCGTTAAGAATAGTGCTATTCATACTTGTCTTCAGCTCTTCCCCAGGACCCAATTGAGTGCCATCTGACCTGAGGGTCCTGTCTCCCAGCACTATATCTTCTTTCATTTTGGATTGTCTCATCATAGGGTTTTCAAGATAAGAGATTAGCAGAAGTGGGTTACCATTGCCTTCTTCTGCACAGTACTAACCAGGATTAGCTGAAGTGACACTGCTGTTGTCTGTGAAAGATCCTCCACAAGTGTCACCTTCAAATACTGCTTATGCCCAGTAGTTAAACTTCAAGAATTCCTTCACTCCCATCACCATTGGAACAGTCAGTTTTCTTCTGCTGATGTGACTGTTGATTCCTGAACGGAGTGGATGCATGTTAATCTGGTATCTCAGCTTTTACCATTCCACCTTGAGTGACTCTTCCAGGCGTTCAGACTCTTGATCAAGCCTGTGCTCCTGACCGTATTGCTTTCAGCTTCACGGACACACTCAAACACCCTCACCATGTTAAAGTGTGTGTCCAAGAGGGAGGTACTACTCAGACAGGTTTAAATTTTAGAATCCCTCTTTCCTGGAAAAGAATTACTTCCATGCAGAAGGCCAATGTACTGAGAGGACATAATAGTCAAAAAATCTCTCACTATGGCAAAATAAGGTTTTGGGGAGGATCCAAATAAATTTGAGCCAGGATTGCCTCCTGTCCTGAATTCTAAGACTGCAAACACTCTGTAAGGGTGCAGAGGAGTTTCCCCTCACAACATAGTAATCACACACATATACTGGGCTGGAATGAGTGATTTGCAAGTAGAAGTAACTCCGGAACTTTACATATCACTGATCAATTTCATGTCCCCTGCCCCCAACACATTTTTGAATCTTGCTCCCCAGATTAGAGCCACCATGGTGTAATAGTTGACTAGGATCTGCAAGATCCAGGTTCAAATCCCTACTCTGCCATGGAAATTTGCTGGGTGACCTTGGGCCAGTGACACTCTTTCAGCCTAACCTACCTCACAAGGTTGTTGTGAACATAAAATGGGAGAATTATGTTACCCACCTTGGATCCCCATTGGGGAGAAAGGTTGTATATAAATGAAGTATATGTGTTTATACTCTGCAACATTTCTTGAGAGAAGAATATTGATACAGTCAACAAAGAACTCACAGTATGATTATAATCGAATTATTTTCCCATTGAGAGCAGATGATACATCATATTATGGGAATAACTCCCTCCCCCTTCCTAATATTCTATAAGCACAAGGCACTGCTTCACCCAAGGCAGAATGGATGACAACCAGACAGGAGCCTGGAAAATTACCAGGAGTGAGTCATAGTGGCTGGCTGAACAATGCCCATACCCCGAAGATGCATAACTTAGAACAATGAGGCTCCCAGGAAGCTCCTCCTGACTCATCCCATCAACACCCAGCCTTGCTTCCCTTCACTTATCTATCCTAATCAAGTAACACCCAAACTATTCAGCAAACATGGTAGCTTTTCTCACCCTGTGCTAAAAGGGTCAAGTGCTTTTCACACCTATAGTCTCCCTTAGGAAACCTCTTCCACCTCCATTGTCCACCTCTGGAGACAGCTATTAAGCCATTGTTTTAGGGGAAGAGATGTCAGCTTGCCCTAGAGAGCGTTTCACCCTATAACTGGGTTTCCTAGACATGTGCTGTGTTTGTTGGGATCCGCCATACATGCCCAAATCCACTTGGGTTCCTTCTCTTCTCCTTATGAAGTGCTGGTCATTTTGCTGCCACCTCTGTGAACCTCTGTCTTCAAGACTGGTAACTATCGCCTTCCCAAAACTGCTTTCTCCCTCTTTCCTTTCTGATTTTCTTAGCCTTGTACGTGTGCTGTTTGTGGTTCTCTGTACATTTGCCTTTTTATTTCTCTTTAATAATAATAATAATAAAAACTTTACATTTGAACATTTGCCTGAATTATTTGAGGGTTCTCTAAGGAAATAATCCCCATAAACATAGATAGAGACTCCCAGTTACCCTCTCTCGCATGCCTCCTTAAAGCTAATTTCCCCAACTAATTAAGGAGTATTTGGGTAGCACTTCAAATTGCTCATCTTTTCAAAGCACATGATTGTGACTACACATATTCTGAGATATACTGTGACACAAGACCTAGTGGTATGTAGACATACACTAAATGAAGCTATGCCATAACATGAGGTCCAATTCCATGATATCACTGGACCCCCACACAGGACATTGTCAGACACCATCCAGTGTCTAATCTATCATAGCAGGATGCTGATCAATGAGCGGCCAACTCAAATATGTACGAGGAGGAGAGAGCAGTAACTACACTTCCTCTTACTTGTGGGGAGAGGCTGCATGGAGGAGGAAGGACAAGGAGGTGATGCCTGGCAACGAATGAAGGCAGACCAGCATGGTTTTAGTAAAAAAAAAAAGGAAAACTTGGTATTATCTTGAGAAATTTAGCAGTATCTTTCAGTTGACTAAACTTGGTTTATAGGCTATTTGTTGCTAACTCTTTTATCTATGGGTCATTCTCTTAAGAAAAAAAAGCTTTCAGGGTGAAACAGTAGAAGTTTTTTTGCTATCAGTAAATCATAGTGATTCTTCATTTTATGTCACTCTATAAAGTTAAATATTATTAAAGATATGTGGCGTATCAGTAATCATTATATTGAAACTGCAAAAAATCTAATCAGTGATGTTATTTAAGCATGGAATTAAATTAACTCCAGGAAATACATTCCTTTTTGGAACTACTTGAAATTTAGCATGGTAAATTAGGGCTAAATGGTCTGGAGTCATTGCAGACCCTGAATAAAATCTCAGAAGTAGCTCAAAATAAGGATCGAAAGCCACTGATGCCAGAGGACTTAAAGGCATCCAATAGTTTTCCTTACATTACTGGACCATTGGTAAAAAGTTTCCTGAATCAAGACATCCAAGTAACTCTTGCTAGGATATCTTGACATTTAGATTAAGTTGGATAAAACTAGGAGACTGGGGCAGTGGGAGGAGGGCAGGGTCTTTCTTTTCATTAAATGTTTTGATCACTTTTGCTGATCACTGATCTGTTGATTACACACTGTCTTTTGGCAATCACTTCCTTGAAACTCAGGGCTGTATATGGAATCAGCCTGGGTCAGTATTTAATGTTTCACTCACTGCTGTCTGAAGTCATTAGAAGCTACTAGTTCTAGCCATCTCATTTAAACAAAGCAAAGATAAAAGTGCTTTCTTGAGGGACTTTAAACTCAAGCAGTGATTTTTGTGCATGCCATGCAGCTGTGTTGCACTTGTACAGCCCATTTAAACTAGATCTTGGGAAATTCAAAGGTTCACAGGAAAGTGTGTTTGCCTCACAAGTGATATGTTTTACTAAAACCTGGCCTCCAAGTTATGACATTGAGGTCAGGATGTTGGAAAAGATCAGCCCATCTTAAACGGAGGGATCATTTTGGATCATTTTGGTCTAGTTACCTTAATGGATATTAATAGGATTTTGGCATCTGTGAAGGTCATTACTTGTTCATTGGATCCTTGACCATCATGGGTATCATCTAAAGATCTTGACACCTATTATAAATCAGTCACTAACTCAAGGCACTTTCCTTCATGACTTAAAGATGCGGTTATCCACCCACTACTTAAAAAATCATCCCTAGACACAAATTATGTAGACATTTACTGCCCAGTCTCTAATCTGTCCTTCCTAGTGATTGAGAAAGCAGTAGCAGACTATTTCCAGGTCTTCCTGGATAATATTGGTGCTCTGGAGTCTCTGGACCCTTTTCAGTCTTGTTTCAGACAAGGCTGAGGATGTAGATGGTTCTGGTAGCTTTAATTGATGACCTCCGCCACAATACAGACAAAAGTTATTCTTCTCTGTCACTCTTCCTGGATCTATCTGCACCTTTCATACAGTAGTTCATGCCATCCTGCTGAGACATATGCAGGCAAAAGTAGGTACTGGGGGAACTTAGACTGGTTTAAATTATTCCTCATGGAACAGATTCAAAGGATTGCTGTTGGAAACCAGCTATCTTCAGTGTGGGAATTATCTTGTGGGGTTCTACTGAGCACAATCTTATCCCTCATGTTATTGAACCTTTATGTAAAGACTTTAGGAGAAATCATCTGTACTTATGGAACTGGATGTCACGATATGCAGATGATACCTGGCTCTGTATCTCAATATCCAAATACCATGATGATGCAGTAGATGGTTTATGTCATTGCCTGATAGCTGTAGTCAAATGGCTGAAAAAGAACAAATTGAAACTGAACAGAGACAAGATGGAAATCTTGTCTCTGTTCAGGGAGGTGTCAGGGAGGTGGTGAGCTCCCCCTCACTGGCAGTTTTCAAGAAGAGGCTGGATGAATATTTGTCAGAGATGTTTTAGGCTGATCCTGCACTGGGCAGGGGGTTGGACTAGATGGTCTGTATGGCCCCTTCCAACTCTATGATTCTATGATGCTGGTTGAGGAAGTAGAGATCTAGAAGGACATTGTGCTCCCTCCTTTCGATGGGGTTCAGTTGACTCTTGCAAACTTGGTTAAGAGTCTAGAGAAGTAAGTTAATGCAGCTGCAAAAATGCTCTCTTCCAACTCAGTCCAGCCCAGAAGACACCCCCTGTCTTGACATGGCCAATCTGGCCATTTGAATCCATGCCATGGTAACATCAAGGGTAGACTACTCTAATACACTCTATATAGGTATCCTCTTGAAGACAATGTAGAGGATCCATTTGATGTAGAACTCTGCAGCTCGATTATTATCAGGAGCTAGATGGAGCATGCAGTTTACTCCCATTCTGTAGTCACCCCATAGGCTACCCATCAGTTATAAAGCTCAACTAAATATTTTAGTTATCACATACAAACCCCTTCATCGCCTTGGCCTCTCATATCTATGGAACCACATCTCTTCCTATGTTCCTCCACAGTACCTTTGCTCATCTGAACAGGGCCTTCTGCAGGTGTGTAATATGCCTTGAGTCTCAGTGAGAAAGGCAGACTATAAATAAGTACATAATTGCATGCATAAGAAGCCCAATTATGACTGACATCAATGTTTCCCTTTTCTATCTCCTTCCTCCATCGTCTATCCTCCATTATATATATATATATATATATATATATATATATATATATATATATATATATATATATATATATATATATATATATATATATATATATATATATATATATATATATATTAAAAAGCTGACAATAAAAGAAAGCAGAAGAGCTGGAAGGAATTTAATCCACGTTTGCATTATAGTTCCTGGCCAAACTGACCTTGGAGCAGTGAATTTTTATTATTTTTTTCACAGTCAAGATAGCATTCAAGTTTATAAATATGTGGATAGGGATAAAAAACGAAAATCAATCAGGGGCCTGCATTCTCAGGGATGCAGCCTTATGAGGGATTATTACAGCCACATATGACAGAATGCTGAAGGCTATCTGAACAGAGACTGTAAACAAAACTGAGGGAAAAGAGTGTATAAACACCTATATTTTATGGGGCAATGCAACATTGGTCCTACCATTATGCAGAATGAAATGGCCTACTTCAGGCAGCAGAGTTTGGGGTATCATTAAAGTGTATCAAATTGTCAATCATTGAGTTTATTATTTTACTTTTATTGCTGTGATAGCATTATGTGGATTTTCTGCCTATGGCACTAAAACATTTTGATCCACCACTGTGATGGTGTTCCACAATTCAAACAGGAGATATTCTGTTTATAGTATTATTATCTCAATAGCTAGAATTATGATTAAGAGAATGGAATATTATGGGACACATTGATTTTGAACAGAACAAACTATTGCAAGTCGGCATTATGAAACTGCTTGTCAGTGGAAAAAATGCAACTCCTGACATGCCTCCATCAATTTGCCAGCAGAGGGCATTCATATAGCACAGATGTTGCTGCAAATATGCTATTAACATTGATAATGGGCTTAGAATTCATCACGTTAGGGAAAAAATATTCACAGTTCTAGTGATCTTTATTGCATAGGAGAACAAAAAGATGTTTGGTAATACTACATACTTAGAGTTGTGCGCTGGGATGTATATTAAATATCATTCATTCTATTGTTTTCAACAATGCAATAGTGATTGTTAATACTATGTACATAATAACCTCAAATTGAATTAGAACAATGTTCTGTGACTTTAGAAAGTATTCAAAATATTACGGATGAGGAGTACAGTTTACAGTTTACACAAATGGAGCATTTCATAGAGACATGGCTTTCCTAGGGTTGCCAGTTCCCATGGAGCCCAAACCAGGGGATGGGGGCGGGGGTAGCAAACATCAGGGGAACTCATCAATTCAGCCCCACACAGGGGCCTTCACTTCTTTGTCAAGCCAGGAATGACATTATACCTGGCACAACAAGGAAGTGCTCAGGAGTGTGTGGGAGCACACTCTGGAGCTCCTGGGCCCATTCCCTGTGCTTTACCCCCTGCTGGCTAGGTGAGAGATGGTGGGGGGTGGAGGTTGGGAGCAGGGATCCCCCACTTCCGCCAGGTGACTGGTAACCCTAGGCTTTCCCCTTACCTCCTATGTATTAATATGAGCATATGCACAGACAGCATGATGGAATATAAGGGAGTTCTTCATACACCTTCCATGTTCCAATCTAGCCTTCCCTGTGAGTCCAATACAAGTTGCTTATACTCAGAATATGAATATTTTGCAAGGCAGAGAGAGGGAGGATTGGAGAGGGATATAGGAAGTGTGTGCAGGCCCTGATAAAACCCCACCATCCCATCGTACAGACAGCACACTCAGTATATACATTCCTGTGCACATAATAGACATAGCGTTGTACTCTGTCAGGGTCTTCTTGGGATCCTTCATCTGATGGCTGTTAGGAGTCCTCCTGGTGCTTTTACAAAGATATGAGAATCCTATGGATTCCAATATTTATATCTTATTGAGCATTCCATGGGGTCTTGTGTTGAAGATGTGTTTATCCTCATATAAAATGGGAGGGCTTTGCAATTAATGTTTCACTGAGGAAGTATATTACGAAACAGGAGTATATCCAGATGCCTGTCTTCTTTGTCCTTCATGCAAGACCTTGCTCTGCTTTTGCCCTTTATGACAAATTTTCTCTCTGTGTAAAAGATTTGGCTCTTTGTTCGTTATGCAAGATGTTCATTCTACCTTTGTCCTTCATGCAAGACTGGTGTTCTGTGTATGAAACTTCTTGTTTGTTTCTATGCATGTTTTTCAGGCAGTAAATTTTGTTTTGTATATAAAAGTTTTGCATTGAATTGTTAAGTGTTGGCTGAAATTTGCATTATATTTGCAGTGTTTCATTCCAGTGTGTGCTCAGGCTCTTTTTATTTTGGTTTATTGTATTGGGATTCTTCCTGTGTATTAGTATCAGCTGCAAAACATAGCAGAGATCCAGTGACACCTTGCAGGCTGACCCGCCCCCCCCCCATTGGTTCCCACACCTTTCCCACCGACACACTCTGCCGACTGCTGCTCGCTTGGAAAACGGGCTGGTGGGTGGCGTGAGAGTGTGTGTGGCTGCTCTGGCATGAAGAGGGCAGTGGTCTCTGGGTCCCACATGCCCCCACCCTGCTGGCATCTGATAAGCTATGCAGCGTGGCAGTGCAGAACCCAGGGTGGATGCCGGGGAGTTTCTGCCATGGGTGAAGTGCAGAGGAGTTGTGGAATGGCATCCTTGTCAAAATGATGGATCTCTAAGGCAGCCCATCAGCTGGGCCATCCTGTTTCCCATTTTTCACTTTGTGGGGGCAAAATGTCTGCCTGCCAGTGACCTCTCCCTATGAGTGCATCAGACTAGGCATCCAGACCATTCAATCCCAGTGCCTTTCCACTGTATCATGACTTTCTGTGCAGTGGTCTCTGCCTGACCTCATGTGATTGCTGCTGATGTCAGAGGTGCAGTGGAGTGTGTAATGCACAATGGCATCTCTCTTTTGAACCTAACCTCTTGGCTCAGCAGTTAGAACATTGGTCATGGGTGTGGGGGCTGCAGGTTTGATCCTGGCCTCTTTTTTGTCTTTTATTTCTTACTGTTTTAAGGGAAGGAGATTGAGGCTTGGAGTAGGGATGTTTGCATGTAGGCAGCACTTTGCTGCCACTTAGGCCCTTGAGGGAAGGGGTTAGGCAGAAGGGCATCCTGTCAGCTGCACAGGTGCTTGTCCCCTGTGGGCTGGGGAGGGAGCCTCTCAGGCCACCTGCCTTTCTAGGGCTTGCACTATTGCTGGGTCATTCCTCCCTGTCTGATGTCTCTCTGTGGGGGTGGGAGTGGTGCTGAGGGGCAGGGGTTAGATCAGTAGCTGGTGACTGCCTGCAGCTGCATGTGCCACTCACGGGTGTGTGTGTGTGTGTCATTGGCTGCAGTTGCCTGATAGGTGGGAGTTGTTGGTGTTGCTATGGATGCCAATGTGCTTGCTATGCTGTCTGTGCCTTGTGCACAGAATGTCTATAGGGAACCAGCTAGCACTGCTGCTTTTGCATTGGCAGTTGACTGCCATCACCACAGCAGCCCTCAGGATTGTGCTTCCAGTATGGGATGTAGATCTGTGACCTAACCAGGACTGAGAATAACAAAGTAGACTGCTACACATGAAAGGAGTACCAAACTGTCTATGATGCCTTTGACTGCGTAACTATTTACCTTGTGGCTAATTAGCGTACCTACAAAGAATACATGGTGTATATTGGTGGACTTAACCACCCCAGAGGAGGTCTACGGACAAAACAACAGGCAGCATTTGCCGGCCCTGGTTGTCGGGCGGAAGTAGGGACGCCTTTGGTGTGCGTCCCTACTTTCTACACGTTCATCTGCAAGGAAAAACATTGTATTATTGAAATTTTTCATAGACAGTTTGGTACTTGCCTGAAGACTTACCTGATGGATGTTCTTTAGGGACTTCAATGTACTACATCATTCTTTTCATAAGGACTTTCTTCATTAACAAATAACAGCGGCTTGAGTTTGCATTGTTTGCTGTTGACTTTCTTTTGACTTATTGATGCTCATTTTTTGGTTGGTACAACTTCTATTCAGTAAACTTAACTGTCCGTACTGTTCATACTATCGTACTATTTTCGTTCCCTTCACGTGTAGCAGTCTACTTTGTTATTCATTGTTTGTGTAGTGGAGGTGCCTCTTATTTACTGTATCTAACCTGGACTGTGTCAGTTTCAGAATCTTGTTTAGGTGCTACAGAAGCCAAGAGTTCCTAACATTATAAGGTGGCTTGCCATGATCACCGTATATGTTTTTGCCCGGTATAATGCTGCTCCTGCGTAGCATTTTATGTAGTATCAGTGATGTGTACTAGAAAGGGTTTTCTTAAATTCAGATTTCCATGTTTCTTATCTTTTTGCATGGCATCACATTGTGATGACAGCTCATGAAGCTGGCAAGGAGAAGTCAGGGTTAGCAGTGTAACCTCCTGCTGCCTAAATAAGTACTGTCAGTTCCAATCTGTTCTCTCTCTTGTAGGGTTAGCCACAATCATGACACTGGTCTGTGCCTTTAATTCCTTCTCCCTGCAACAGCTGTCAGAAGAAATATAATGCCACAGCACAGCTAATAAAACCCAAATTCTCATTCCTTATTAATTTGCTTGAAATCCTTGACCTTATTAGTGATGCCAGAAATTGAACCAAAGTCTCTTGAGCAGTGTTAATGGTGTAAACGATGTGCCCAGCAATCACCAAAATCTCACAGGTTTTTAATCCGGATCATTTGTTTGTTTCTAACTAGCAGGCACAAGTATTTCTCCGAAAAAGCAAGGAACAGGAACATTAAGTGGTGTTGATGTTAACATGAACCACATGATTCAAAACTTGCATTTTACAGTGCTTCAGCTAACAGTCTGTCTGAGAGGATATATCTTGGCACAGGGGCTCATTTTATTGTTGCAAGCATTAGTATGAGAGCCTGCAAACTGTGTATATAAAATAAACATTAACTGAACGATGCTCTTAAATGCTTATCTAATTTTTGATAAAAGCCCCTATTACATTTACTGTTACCATTACATGTATTACTCCACAGAAACCAAGAAAAGTGACAGGGATAATAAAAGATACATAGCTAAGATTTTACTTGAGTAAACTTTACATGGTTCCTTCCACTTTTTTTTCCTTTAGTAATCTTTCCATAATAGAGAGTGTTGCCAGTAAGCAGCTTTGACTTTAAAGTTCTATCCAAAGCTAAGGGTTTTGCCCATAGTAGGCCATGCCTTTTGAGATAAAGCAGACATGATCTGGAGGTGTGGTTCCTAACTCTGCCTTCCAAAGCTGCCATTTCCTCCAGAAGAACAGATCTCTGTAGTGTGATGATCAGTTATCGTTCCAGGAGCATTCCAGGTCCAAACTGAAGGTTGGTAATCCTACCTGGAGGATCTGTGATCAGGATTGACTTCTAACAAAAAAGGCAAAAAGCTGCAACAAGGTGCTCGAGGAGTCTGATTCAGATTGAGGTTGGAAGATGCCAGGTACCCAGTGCAGGTTGCCATGCCTCTATTGAGAGCTGCTTTTTTTTCTCTTGGAAGAAAAATATATACATAAGCCCCTGGGTCATATCTAGTTTGGGTTCCTGGTTCACTGATGAAGTTTAGTGCTGATATTGAGGTAACACAAAGGCCCAGTGCGTTGAGTAATCCAAGTTCACATATCTCCTCTGCATCTAATCTTGCAATGTTTTAAAACAGGAAATAGATGACTCATCTCTATGGTTTGAGGATAAGCAAGACAGAAATTATACAGGATTTTAGATGTAAATGAATGATCATCTTGCTGCCCTTTGCTCATCATTTATCATTTGCATAGCATATTTGATTTGCAGAATACTTCAATATCTTTGTACTATTTGTACTTACAACAATAGTTGATTATAATATTAGTTTTCCATTAACTGAAACAGAGATATAGAGGCATGCACAAGGCCATTCAATAACTCTGTAGCTGTATGCAAACAATTTACAATGTGGGAATGCTGGGAATAGGGGTGAGTGATTCAACCAAATATACACCCCCAAAAGACCAGTCTGGCTATAGCTGGTTTATTCGGGTGTATTTGGATATGCCAGTATTTACATTCCAAAATAATCCAAATACATTTGAGAATATCTGGGAATCATTTTAAAGGTTGTAGCAGCTTGTTTCCCCCTTTTACAGGCCTCCCAGACAACAGGAGAAGGGGGAAGGAGGTAGCATTACTGTACATGTGTCTCTGTCAGTACTGTTTTCTTGCCATATGGCATTGCTAGGTCTGGCTGCTGCATTGGTATTACTCTCTCTCCTGCTTTTAGGTTTGCATTAGTATTACTGACTTGTTAGGTTGGATGCTGGGATTCTTTGGTTTGATATTCATACTGTTGGGCTTGCATTGGCCCTGAGTTCTGCCTGCATCTTTCAGTGATTCTGGTTTTGTTGGGCTTGTAACAGTGTCCATTGCTTCATTTTGGCTCTGCTGGGATACTCTAGTTGGACATTGGTTCTGTTGGGCTTTGTTGGTTCTGTATGCTTTGGGAGTCTTTTGGTCATTAGTTGGTGTTGTGGCTAAGGGTTCCTGTGTCCTAGAGGAAGCCTTGGATCCCCCCCCCCATGAAACAATGGAGAGTGGCTGAGAACAGCTTGTTCAGGGGCCTGTAGAACTGGACTCTTTGGTTCAATTCACTTACAAATTGGGTGGAATTTAGTGGACAGGCATGACTAGGTTTCCTGCAATTTTGGTGCAGTTTTCTAGGAAAACGGCCCCTTTTGCTTCTTGGAAAGATTCCCCCATAGAGAATAATGGAAATAAATATATTCAGAATTCGAAATAAACCTGAATCCAAATCCTATACAAGTATTTCTGGACTCAAATATCAGGACTACCAAATATATATGGTATTCCGGATACCCAAATCGAAATAATACCGTTTTTTTAGTGCACACCCCAAGTTGGGAAGCTTGCTTGTTTCTGAAATGTGGCTGCAATACAGACAGTGCCTGGTTTTGTAATGTTCCACAATTGTTGTTATTCTACTGCTAGTTACTGATTCCTTCTGTTGTTGCATAATGAAAATGTTAGTTTTCCCTATCCCTCCCTACATTGTCATGACTTTCTGGGCATAAAATTGAATATGGTTGTGCAAGAGGTTAAAAAAAATATTTATTGTAGGTAATCTAAATTACCCTTGTGCATTCTGTATGTATATTCGGCACTGCTTTTTTAAAAAATGGTGACTTCATTGTAGGCACTTCTTCTTTTTTTTAGCACTGATAAATTTATAATTTATTCCTGGGAAGATGTAGTCCCTAACTAAATTAATCAACTCAGCTCTGGGAGATTCATTAACAAACTGCCCCTTTTGTGATGCAGCAGGAGAGATTTTGCATTCCCTTTGTCACACCCCGACAGCATCAATCTAAGAGTAATCAAACCTTTGTTATTCCCAGGGTCTTTGTTCTGCTGGCTGAGGTAGGCACTTCTACCCGTGCATACCACCACCATAAATTGAAAAAGTTATGGGAAACAAATCTCCCAAAATGTTCACATATTAAAATATACATATGCATATCCCACCCCACCTCATGGTATATGGCATTTTACAGTGCCATCCTAAGCAGAGTTACACTCTTTTAAGTCCATAGAAGTCTGGCACTGTAAATCTTTCAAGGCACCTAAACAACTCTTTGTAATCTGAAATCGACAACCCATTTTTAAGCCCCTGCGCAAGCATCCAGGGAAGTGGCCCAGGATGGGGCACGAGTAAGTCAGCTCCATAAGCCTTTTTAGGCATTGGCATGCCCCCAACAGTGGCAGAAAGTTATGCTGTGAAAATAGTGGTGTAGTCCATAGGTGCCCATCATTTGGGAAAACTAGGCCACTCCCCCTGCTTGCCCTGCCCAAGTGGCCCGGTACAGCATAGGATGCTGACTGCCATGAGGACCAATCTACTCGCACCCCTGTAGTGGCTGAGCCCCTTCCCCAGTAGCCAATCAGTCCCCCTCCCACACTACATAACCTTAAGCTGGGACAGCCATTGCCCTGGTAAGAAGGGACATGACTGGAGGCTCTGCCCAAGAGACCTCTACCATGGGAACTTAGAGCACAAGGTGAGAGTGTGTGTACACAGTGGTGGGGCAAGAGTGCACAGGGGGAACTCAGCAAAATTTGGGATATGCCATCAGGGAGGCCAAGGAGCATGGCTTTCGCAGCCCCCAGTGATCCTCCTCGACTGCCATTCAAGCTCAGCCCAGAGAGCAGTTCTCCAGGCAGCCCACATCTCAACCTGTGAGGGCAGCATGAGAAACAGATCTTGCAACTCTCACTGCTATACAAACAGGCTCTCATCCCTTTGTGGCTGAGTGTCATTGGCAAGCTGTGTGTCCAGACATCCTCTTCACTTTTCACAATTCAATAAAATCTGTGTTGAACAACAACTCCTTCTCTGTCTGTTTGCTTGCCTATGGATGACAGTAGTTCCCCCCTACACCTCCCCATAGAGCTGCCATTTCACACGTCTCAGCAAATGATTTCTGGCTCCAGGCTGGGACAGATGGGGTGGCTCCAAAGAGGCTCCGGATTCCTCTGTGATTTGGCATTGCTCTACTGCTAGAAGTAGCTGATGTTCAGTGGCACCTTGGAAGATCTGGGCCCATCTAGCTTCCTTTCCCTCTCTCCTCCCTCAATTTAACTGCAGGCAGTGAGGTGGCACTTGTAGTGTGTCTGGCGGGATGGGGAGTGTCACTGAGGATACTCATTTTCTGACAAACAGCTGCTGGCATCTGATAAGCCAGGCAGAAGACTGCTACATGCAGGGTTGAGGTTGTTGCAAGGAGGGTATGTGTGGGGCAATGTCCTGGGATCTCTCTCACTCCTCCCCCACAAGGTCCTTTTGTTGTTTGTAGAGCCAAAGTTGGACTTTGGGAATCTGGTGCAGGAGGTGGGATAATGCCCCCCAGAAGCAGTTTCTCTGGTCCTACAGGCCGTCATTCCACTTTGGGGGCATCATCCCTGGACAGGAGCATGGCTCTTGAGGTCTACCCCGTTGTCTCCTTGCATGCCTGGGCAATTGCTGAGCATTTTTTCCTGGCTGTGCTTTGCAAGGCTTGGCCAGCTGGTGCAGCTCTCCTGGGAAAGTCCTTAGGGAATGAACTGGCACTGCTACAGTTTATTTATTTATTTGATTTGATTTACATTCTGCTCACCCCTCAAGCAGGCTCAGAGCAGATCACAAGAATAAAATCAAAAGGGTAGCATATAAATATAAAAATATCAGTAACAATTCCTTAAAAAAGCAAAACACATATATTGCACAACCCTCTGGTATTAACAAATCTGTGGGGCAGGGTGGCCTGTTAATAAGCAGCAGAACCAGGGACATATGTCCTCCATGGCAGGAGGCCAGTTGGATGGCTCACCTGCCTTAAACAACATATGCCTGGCAGAACATCTTACAGATCTGCTGGAAAGATAGCAAATCCTGCTGGGCCCAGGTTTCCTCAGACAGAGAGTTCTTGTCAGGTAAATCCCCAAGCACTTCACTGCATCACTCAGGTGTATGAGTTAAAGTTACTTTATTGAAGAGAAATACCAGCATCAAGATAGTCAGACAGGATCATAGGCTGAAGAGATGCAATGTAGCAAAGCAAGGTTAATTATAGGGCACAGTCCCCGCCCCCCAATGGGAAAGAATGTCGGTTAGAATTTTGGCACACTGAGTCAAGGATCCAGGAGAGAGGGGAGGAGGGAAAGGATGAGCTCTGCTCAGTCTCTTAGGAGATTGGTGCAGTCTCGGCTGTAACTTCAAGGCCATGTTCTCAGACTGGCCAGGAAATGGTAACCAAAACACCTGCAAGATAAGCAGCTAGCAACTAGATAGCTAAACAGGTCCCCTCTATATGTTCTCAGAGGTACACTACACACTGCAGCAAGAAATTCATAACACATGGCAGATATGCTGGAGGCGTATCTGACAGTTCTACCAGGTTGGTGCCAGGACCAAGAAAGCCCTGGTCCACGTTAAGGCAAGGGGAACTTTCTTGGGGACAGGAATCACCAGTAGATGTCTATTTGCTGAGTGGAGCACCCTCTGGGGAATATATGGTGATCCCTGGCCACCTTCATGGGCTTCAGGATTACACTGTTAGAGAGGGTTTGGGGAGTGAAAAACTTTATGGTGCCTCCAAGTCTTAGGTTACAGAAGTGACTGCAAGAGAGTCAGAGAGATAGAGATGTCAAGGGTCTGTGCATTCTTCTTTCCTGCTATCCTTGATCTATCCCTTTGAAATGTAGATTGCAACTCTTAGGGACTTCCTTCCTTCTATCTTCACCTTCTCTCTGCTCACTCTCTTTTCCATCTTCAGCCATGCTTGCAGGATATATTTCCCGCATCACTCAGTATCCTAACTTAGATATTGAGAAAAAAATGCTCTCTCTACTCCTTTCCTATCCCAAATACAGTTTCTTAAATAAAGGACTCGTATTTCTTTGCTAAAGGTAAAGTCAGCCTCCATGTGAGTATTTATTCCTCAGCATTCATGGACATGATTTGCTTTGCTGCTCTTGCTAAGCCATTCTGTACATCATTTTCCATAACCACGCATGCCATAATGCTTTAATTCTTAGAAAGGCTATGCCTAGAGGAGAGGAGCCCAGATGTTTCACTTTCAGCAGTAGTTTTAATGCATCTGATTAAAGATGGGATTTTTCACAAATACAGGGGGAAATATACATGCTTTGAATCTACTGAACAAGTTGGCTATTTTTAGCATTATGGTTTGCAACCAGATTTATGTTTTGTATATTGAAAAATGTATTTTCCAACAGCATTTGAGAAGTTCTTTAAACATTCACTATAGAAAAATTAAACAGAAAGGAGACAAAGAAACCATGTCTGGCTGCTGGGAGAGTGTATTGCTAGAGAAGAATTTAGACAGTGTGCATGAGTCATGTTGCTCCTATGAAAAATGTAAATAAGATTAGCATCACCATTGCCTGCCGAGTTGGAAATTTTCTTTCCAAAAGCTGCACACACCTTTTTAGTAAAGCAGCATCTTTGTTCCTGGTGGCTGTTAGCCTGTATCCATCTGTCGCATTTAAACCCTGAACCTTGTGATAATCTCTGCTCGTTGTGCTCAGCCATGACAAATAGCCTAGTGTTTTCCCCCATGTTCTACTAGTCCATAGTCTAATCTTTTTTGCCAATGAACCTGCACTCTCCCAGCATGAGCTTTCTTTTGTTTGTGTGCATGCAACATAGCAGACAAATTGGAATGTAAAGGATAAATAAAATGTACCCATTGAACAGTGCAGTCAGTTGTGAAAGAAAAGTCATATATGGCTAGTTGGTGAGCTAGTCTTGCTGCTCTTCCATAAAACAGATGACAGAAAATAGAAATGGAAAACAGCATCAGAGCTGTTAAGGAGAAACAGGAGCTGGGATGTTGAAGCTGGTAAAGCTTGTAGTCAGATGCACTTTCTCTCCATTTTTTAAAGTGCCCTGAAAGCAAACAAAAGTTGTTTAAATCTGTTGTGATTTCCAGTTGGGATTACATCGATATGCTCTCCATGGGAGTATAATTGGCAAGAAAGCTTAGAAGCTTCAGAACAGTTAGAAAAATTAGACAAAATGGGTAGGGTAGGATTATGTCTCTGCTCTGACAAACACAGTTTGTAAGCCATTATGGAAATTTTCAGGTTCTTTATGGATATTTTATTTCAAGCCTTTCCCCTCTTGAACTCTATCAGCAACTGACCACTCTGCAAGATATGGATGGGGAACACTCTCCTTGTATTAGTCTGAATTTACCCATTACCCATTAATGCTTTATAAAAAATAATGTTAGGTAACATTATTAGCATATGTTCTGTTATTATCTGTCTATCTAGTATATTTTTATCTCACCCTCCCTCCAAGATCAAAGTGACATACATTTATCTGCAAGGGAGATGGTAAGACTAACATTAGAGGGAGACATATGGTCTAAAGCTTATTTTAAGGAGGACTCTGTGGTGCTGATGGTTGCAAAGAAGCAATACTTTCCCAACGCCATTGTGTCTGCATAGTATAGGCCCGTGGACTGTTCTAGGTAATCAAAAGTGTATTGGGATCTTGCCTGCAGGTGTGACCAATCTGAGATTAGCCAGGTGGCAAACTAGAAGAGGATCTTTTAGGTCATTGCACCTAAACTCTGGAACTCTCTCCCCAGAGAGATTCACCTGCCCCCTTCTGTTGCCGTTCTGTCTTCATCCAGGGTGGTGAATACTTTTTTGTTTTGTCTGATATTCTCTCTGTGATTCTGCCTTCCTGTCCTATGTTTCCATTTTTGTTATGTTTTTGCATAACATAACAACATTATCTTGATTTTAATTGTTTTAATGATGTGTTTTGGTTTGGTTTTAATGTTTTATGCTTATGTTTTTGTGATGATTTCCAAAGGCCTCAAAACTAGGGTACTGGGTGGTAATGTCAGATCTCTCTGACATTCATCAAAGACCTAAGCTGCCTGGTGTTCCCCCTTCCAAGTCACATAGTGTTGCCACTGAATGGAGTCCTTCTGAGTGACCATGTGCTTCCTTATCAGGCCCCCTCCTGATTCATGGGGCTGCAGCCAGAATGCAAAGAGGCCCCTCCCTTGCTGGCCCATCCTAGGGATCCCATCCAGAGACAGGGCCAGCTGTGCTGCCTCAAGCTCCTCAGACAGCTCCCCCTCCAGGCCTGCAGCCACTAGGTTTCCTCCTGGGCCCTGGGCCCATGGCACCATGTTCCTCATGTCCCAACCATTGCTGCAGGGAATGCTCCTGCTTTTGCTTCTCCTTCCCATTTCTGCCAGCATCTCCCCTTTTTAAAGTGATGCCACTCAGGCCCAACAGACTCGCCACTGGAAGCTATGAGGTTGGGAACTGCACTGGTCAGGACCATCCTGCCGCAATCTGCTCCCTTGTGAGCCACATAATTATGAGCTCCCCCGGGGGGGGGGCACACCATCATGAGCTGCACTGCTGAGAGTCCCTTTGGCAGGAGCTGCACTGTTGGGAGTGGCTGTACCTTGATCCATGTGGCTGTGAGTCCCCACAGTGAGGCCCACAGTTTTTAATCTGTTAGCTTCCTTGGTAGCCCTAATGAGATAACAAAGTTGCAGTATAAATTTTGTAAATTTGATGAATTCATTTTTCCTCAGCACTTCACAAATTAATGGCTAGTCCTCAATGATCTGTTAGTTCTTTGTTTGTGCATGTTGTATGTTTTGATTCTGTCCCTTCAGAGTGTATGTTGGGATCACACACATGCACACACACATGTACACATGCACAAACATGGTATCTCCATGATGTTTGTTAGGAGTGCAACCTGAAAATTGGATACCAGGAAGAAGTGATCTGGTCTATCTTTCTTGACATCTAGCTTTCTATGTGGCAAAATCTTTTAAAATATCATTCCCTTATACAAGCCTCCTCACTTGTTAAATTGAGAACTAGGCCTCATTTGACATTGCCATTAAAGTGCCTTATCTGTGAGAGATATTATCAGCAGAGATGCCGTTTGGGGCATGTAACTATAGCTTTATCGAGTCAGATTGCAATATTGAAACAATCACGAACCTAAAGCAAATTTGAGTGATCCGTAGTGGTCCATCTGACCCAGATCAAAAAATTCATACCTCTCAGGAGGTATGTAAACAATGAAGAATATTAACGTACAAGCAGAATAATCCCTTTCACTTGCACAATCTGTGTCACATTTGGTTAATTTCTCTAATTTATTAAAAACTAATACAGGCTGAAAGCCAGCATGTTTACTTATTGTGTTTGAGACTATGTGTTTAAAATTAATTTTAATTACTGTCGCATTCTCCACCAGATGGCAGAACAAACAAAGGTTATGTGAATTTCACTTCTTTGAAGACTGGATTTTTTGTCCTTGGTTATGGCTACATTTTGCACAATAATCTGTAATGTGGAGAGCATCTTGATTTTGAAAGTCCTACATTATTATATTCTTGTGGTCTTAACTATGATGGAGAGATCTTGTGAAAATGGCATTGTTTGTTTCTGCAGAATCAATGCAATTCCATTCTCTAGTGCAGTATAAAATTCACATAAGCCTCTCATTGCATGTAAATGAATTTGTGATGATCACATCCAAGTAACCTTTTCCAAAGCATCTCAAATGTAGTGGAACTTTAATGGGTATTGGTCGGATCAAGCCACTTGAGTGTGTGGAAGCTGGCCAATTTCTTTTAAGCTCTCCTTTTAAAAGCCTCAGAATATGATTACTGGAAATTCCTCCTTCAAGTGAATAAATGTGATCCTAGCAACCATTTCTAGTGAAATAGCCTTGTTATACTCAGTAAAATACAACGTACTATATTAGGTAGCATAGGTTTAGGCTAACTTTGATCCCTTTCATATGGGCTGTTTATCTCGCTTTAGCTTCTAAAGGCAAACTTTTTAAGGATTCACACACTTTATAGATAAAATGCTGCCTTTCCACAGTTTATTTATTTAGTTAATGAAGACTTAGTCCAAGTTTTCAAAAGCTTGTTCTGATCTGATTTTTTTGTTGTGCTTTATCCTAATGGTGTATGAAATCTTTAAAAAATCCATTTTCCTAAAGAGTCCATATAAAAGGGACCTTAGAAAGTGGAGGAATGTGTAGAATATTTGGAACAAGGTACTGTGGTTTATTAGAGAAGAATCCCGCAATAGCAAATGTCAGCTGGATTTTATCAGATGCTATATTCACATTTTCAGATTTGTCATAAAAAGTATATGCAATTAAAGAGGGTTAAATCCATATGATGTTAGTTTAGAGTCAATTCTGCCTTCAACTAGGGCCAGGGCCTTTTCTGCCCTGGCCCTGGCCTGGTGGAATGCTCTCCCAATGGAGATCCGGGCCTGGAGTTTTGCAGGGCCTGCAAGACAGAGCTGTTATGCCAGTTCTTTGACTGGAGCCAGCATTTTGTCCCTTCTTCTGACCATCGCATCCTCCTTTTGCAGCCACCCTGGAGTTACATCATGGTGGTGCCCGTGGTTACGGTGACTCTGTAGTGGCCTGATTTGTTTGGTGGTTCCTGGATTTTTATGCTGTTTGTATTAATGTGTATTAATATTCGATTTTATGCTATTTGCAATAATGTTTTATTGTATTTTAACAATATATTTTGTTGGAAGCCACCTTGAGCCCATCATGGGAAGAGTGGGCTATAAGTCAAAATAAATAAATAAATAAATAAATAAATAAACAAACAAACAAACAAACAAATAAATAAATATTCTACTGTTGTGTATCCTGCCATCGGTATAAATAGCTAGTGTCAAAATTTTTATTTTATTTATTTATTTATTTTTCAATTTATATACCGCCCATCCCCAGGGGCTCTGGGCGGTGAACAGTTAAAATCGATAAAAACAAAAACTAAAATCAATATACAAATAATAAAACAAATTAACAAGGTGCAGTGGTGGGGAGAACCCTCCCCCACCGCAAAGGTGGGAGGCCGACATGGCACTGCCCCCTTCAATCACCGAACGCCTGGCGGAACAGCTCTGTCTTACAGGCCCGGTGGAACGATAATATGTCCCGCTGGGCCTGGGTTTCCATTGACAGAGCGTTCCACCAGGCTGGGGCCAGGACTGAAAAGGCCCTGGCCCTGGTTGAAGTGAGGCGGGCTTCCTTAGGGCCGGGGACCACAAGTGAATATTTATTCGCTGATCGAAGCAATCTCTGGGGAACGTACAGGGAGAGGCGGTCCCGAAGATATGCCGGTCCCAACCCACTCAGGGCTTTAAAGGTAAGAACTAACACTTTGAACCTGATTCGGAATTCAACCGGAAGCCAGTGCAGCTGGCGCAGGACAGGTGTGATGTGTGACTAGTAAGGTATACCAGTCAGGACCCATGCCGCCGCATTCTGGACCAGTTGTAGTTTCCGGATCAGGCCCAGGGGTAGCCCAGCGTAGAGTGAGTTACAGTAATCTAGCCTGGAGGTGACCGTTGCATGGATCACTGTAGCCAGGTCCTGGGACGTCAGGTAGGGGGCAAGTTGCCTGATCTGACGAAGATGGAAAAATGCAGACTTGGCAACCGCCGTGACCTGGGCCTCCATCGATAGGGAGGCATCCAAGAGCACACCCAGACTCTTTACCACTGGCAAAGTTGCCAGTGGTGTCCCATCCAGGACAGGGAGCTGGATCCCAACATCTGGCAGCCCCCGTCCCAGCTGCAGGACCTCCGTCTTCACTGGGTTCAATTTCAGCCTGCTCTGTTTCAACCATGCCATCACAGCCTCCAAAGCTCTGGCCAGATTGTCTGGGGCCGTGTCTGGCCGGCCAGCCATCAACAGAAAAAGTTGGGTGTCATCCGCGTATTGATGACAACCCAGCCCAAACCTCCTCACCAACTGGGTGAGGGGGCGCATATAGATGTTAAATAACATCAGGGAGAGTATCGCCCCTTGGGGAACCCCGCACACCAAAGGGTGACGGGGCGATAGATCTCCCCCGAGCGCCACCCTCTGTCCCTGACCCTGGAGAAAGGAGACTAGCCACTGTAAGGCTGTCCCCCTAATCCCCACGTCGGCAAGGCAGCTGGCCAACAAATCATAGTCAACCGTGTCAAACGTTGCTGTGAGATCAAGTAACACAAGCAGCGCTGACCCGCCTCAATCCAGATGCCTGCGAAGGTCGTCTGTGAGGGCAACCAAGGCTGTCTCCGTCCCATGGCCAGGACGGAAGCCAGACTGGAATGGGTCCAGGACTAGAGCATCATTCAGGAATTCCTGCAGTTGTACCGCCACCGCCTGCTCAATCACCTTGCCCAGGAACGGGAGGTTCAACACTGGGCGGTAACTGGAGGGGTTGGTGGGGTCCAAAGATGTTTTTTTCAGGAGGGGCCGCACTACCGCCTCCTTTAACACTCCTGGAAAAACCCCAGAGCTCAGGGAGATGTTAACAATGGCCTCCAAATGGTCCCGTAGCCCCTCTGAGCTGGCCTTCACCAGCCAGGATGGGCAGGGGTCCAGAGGACAGGTGGTTGGCCTCATCCCCTGCAGGATCCTGTCAACATCGTCCTGAGAGAGCAGCCTGAAATGGTCTAATACGGACCCAGAAGATGGCCAAGGGGTCTCCAGTTCCCTTACTGTATCAACAGTGGGTGGCAGGCCACGGCGAAGGGACAAGATTTTACCCGCAAAATAGCTTGCAAAAGCCTCGCAGCCAATAGTTGAATTAAGAATTTGGTGGTCTCCCTGAGAGAGGGAGACCAAGGACCGAACTGTTTGAAATAATTGAGCTGGGCGTGAGCTAGCGGATGCAATGGAAGCAGCAAAGAAATCCCTCTTTGCTGCTTTCACTGCCACCTCATAGGCTTTCATAAACATCCTATAAGATGTTCTTGCCTCTTCGTCGCGCCCCCGCCTCCACACTCACTCTAGTCGTCTCAGAGACTGCTTCATCTGGCGAAGCTCCTCGGTAAACCAAGGAGCTACCCGTTTGCGGGCTCGGAGAGGACGGCAGGGGGCAATAGTGTTGATGGCTTCGGAAAGACGGTCATGCCAATCATCCACCAGCTCATCTAACGTACTGCCAGGGGGCATCGGATCCCGCAGAGCCGCCTGGAAACCAATTGGATCCATAAGCCTCCGCGGGTGAGCGTAAATCCGCTCACCGCCCACCCTGGAAAGGAGCGGCATGCTCAGATGAGCCTTCAGAACAAAGTGATCTGACCATGGCACTGCATCATAGGCATCCAGGACCACCATCATCCCTGCCCCAAAAATCAAATCCAGCGTGTGACCTGCTTGATGCGTGGGAGCCTAAACAAACTGGGAGAGTCCTAGGGCCACCATGGAGGACACCAGGTCAATGGCCTGCATGGAGGTATCGTCGTCAGCATGGACGTTGAAATCCCCAAGAACCAAAAGTTTCGGGAATTCCAAGGCCCAGCTGGCCACTGCCTCCAAGAGACCAAGACAGGGAAGATGCAGGTGCAGTAGGCGGTCGGTACACCACACATATTGCCAACCTCTCCTCGGCGTCCAACGCTAGGCCCACACAATCAATGCCAGTAATTTTTGGGGTGGGGAGTGGTCTGAAGGAGAAAGACTCCCAAATGAGCAAAGCCACGCCTCCCCCCTGACCACTTGTCTGGGACTGGTGGAGGGCCGTATAACCTGGGGGGGCTAGTTCTTTCAAAGCGACCGTCTCACCCTCCCTCACCCATGTCTCGGTCACGCAAGCCAGGTCCACATTCAATGCTGCAAGATAATCTTGCAGCGTTTTGGTCTTATTATTTATGGACCTGGCATTGCACAGCGCCAGTGTCAGAGAGTGGTTTAATATCCTAGCCCCACAACAGGTATATCTTGGGATGGGACGCAGATTGGAAGGGCATCGAGCCCTACCATGTCTCAATGCCCTTCCCTTCCATAATCTGCTCCCACCACCATACCTCCCGCGTCCCCGGATCACTGGGATCCCCGACCCCAAGCCGGCCTCCTCACCAATGATCATAGTGCTAACCCACCACCCTCACAAAATCAACAGCCCACCAACTATCACAGACTAAGCTAACAAACATACACAAAACCCCAATATCCTACCAAATTAACAACATAGACTACAATAACTAACACACATAGTATAAAAACAATAAACAGTAACAAGGCGAGCAGTCCCCTAGCAGCAGTCTTATAGGCTGGAGCAACAAGGGGCAGGGCCGGGCAGATGGAAAGCCCAGCCCTTGATGGAAGCAGCTCCCTTGGCGGCGGCAGCAGCAGCAGCAGTGCAGGCTACAACAATCTTTGTAGGCTGGAGCAACAAGGGGCGGGGCCAGGCAGATGGAAAGCCCAGCCCTTGATGGAAGCAGCTCCCTTGGCAGCGGCAACAGCAGCAGTGCAGGCTACAACAACCTTTGTAGGCTGGAGCAACAAGGGGCTGGGCCGGGCAGATGGAAAGCCCAGCCCTTGATGGAAGCAGCTCCCTTGGCAGCAGCAGCAGCAGCAGCAGTGCAGGCTACAACAATCTTTGTAGGCTGGAGCAACAAGGGGCGGGGCCAGGCAGATGGAAAGCCCAGCCCTTGATGGAAGCAGCTCCCTTGGCAGTGGCAACAGCAGCAGTGCAGGCTACAACAACCTTTGTAGGCTGGAGCAGCAAGAGGCGGGGCCGAGCAGATGGAAAGCCCAGCCCTTGATGGAAGCAGCTCCCTTGGCAGCGGCAACAGCAGCAGTGCAGGCTACAACAACCTTTGTAGGCTGGAGCAGCAAGGGGCGGGGCCGGGCAGATGGAAAGCCCAGCCCTTGATGGAAGCAACTCCCTTGGCAGCAGCAGCTGAAAGCCAAATGAAGTGGCTTTCATAGGGTCAATACAAAATAAGTGGGTTCTGCTGGCACAGGTATAGTGAGAGCTTTGAGGAGCAGACTGCACAGCATCTTGGATAATGGTTGTTCTTTCATGTGCTTCTCTTCCTTTTTGCATATCTTTAGTTTCCTTGGGCAGTCTTTGATTGCTTGTTCTCTATTTGCCATTTCAGAAGCTGATTCTTGCCAAGATCACAGAAAGCAAGAACTTAGTCTGTAACAGGATTCCTTTTCAGTTCATTGATTATGGTTTGTATAAGCCACATATGCATGTGATTTTACTAGCATGGGTTTTCTTTTTCCATAAAGCATCTGCTATGAGGACATTACCATATGCATTTATTTCCCTTTCTAATCCTGCCCACTGCAAGGAAATAAGGAGAGTAACTACACAAAAAAACCAAGCAATAAAAAGAGTATGTAAAATACCTATGAAAATATAAGAGTTATAAACAGATAACATTATCAACAGAGAAAATGAAAGCTCTAGAGAAGCTTTTTAAAATGCTTGCATTGATTCTGAGTTCCCTCTTCCTTCCCCATTACACCATTTTCCTATCCCACTTTTATCTATCAGTTTAGCAACAAACTGAAGAACAACATCAATTGAGCTAACAGGTTGTACGGTAATGCCAATTACTACATCTGTTTTTTCCCCTTTGCGTGTTTATGACTTACATATATTTGCCCATTTGATTTGTTTTTTCTCTGCCACCTGTTTGCAAAAGTGGTCATTTCATTTTAAAAATAAATAAATAAATGATGTGCCACAACTGTACATGACAAGGTCAAATAATCAAATAAAGTGTGGAAGATATATCGTTGTTGCTATGCACACGGTGTAGAAAAGTGTTTCCCCTGATCAGGTCTAGAAAGGTACATGGGATATTAGAATTAACAGCATTCCTTCTTTTCACAACTTAAGTATACCTGTTGGAATGGATATTCATTATATATGAGAAGCTCAATTTTATATTAATCCATCCCATCTCTGCTTGTAGTATTTTTTATTTGTTCTGAGGCTGGTCAGGTCTATTCTATGTAACAGATCAACAGTGAGTAGCAATTTATCAATGACCACTGAAGAACGCTTTAGAGGACAAAACACGTACGAGCTGTTGATTAAAGAGTTTGTTCTGGCTATTTGAAAGTTACTTATTAGATATGCTTATGTTTGTCATTATCCTGTTTTAAAAAAATTCAACATAAGGGGAAGATACTGTAATGAGGTGCTATGTATTGTTTTAATTCTTAGATCTTATTGCTCTATACTTCATTAAAATTTCTTAGTATTTTGTTCATTTTGGTTTGAAACCATTCCATATTCTGAGTAAATTTCTAGGACAGTATGGGTTTAAGTCAATATCAGGTAATTTGCCACACCAATCGGAATGAAGAGGCAGATGCCAGGCTTGGATCTAAGGGCCACTTTATTAATTTATTACAACTAACAACCTTTACAAACAACTGCAGCAAGGGCCTACTAGCGGTACAGGTCAAGCCACATGGTCACTCCCTGGACCTCCGCCTTGACCTGTCTGGGAGAGCTCCGAAGCCCCAGGTGTGGGCCATCATGTAGATGGCTGCAACCTGGCCAGCCAGGCAAATTGGATCCCCCTTTTCAAGCTCCTATGCCTCAGCTGTACAGCAGTGAGGTAAGGACTTGCACATGGGGTTCCCCATGGCAGTCTGCCCATGTAGCATGGCAGCCATCACAAGCAGTACCACCCACTCCCGGCAGACCCCTCTTCCCCAAGAAGGGAGAAGTGCCAAGGGTTCTCACTGGCCCGCTCCCTATTCCTCAACTCTATCCTGCCATCACCAGGGCCAAGCCTCTCCTTAGACCCTGGCACCCCACAGGTGGCTTAAAGCCAACTGGAGCCCTTGCTGCAAATCCTCCAAGAAAATTTCATTGCTCATTACTGACAGGTGCATTCCATCACCACGGTAGAGGTCAGCAAATTCAGCCCTGATCCATGGGTAAGGTAAATAAATACCCAATCCATCCCTCAGGGCCTTCTGAATAGACCTATTGGCCTCCATTTGAGCTCTTTCAATAGCCTAACGGTCCTCTGCCTCTCGTCACACCCTATGAGGTATCATGGTGGACCACATGATGAGTACCCCAGGCCAACGCTAGCCAATCACCTGCAGGTCCCGCTTAGTCTGCAAAAACAAGGCCTTGCATTGTATCAATCCCAGATCATTCCCACCCAGGTGAATGACCACCACATGGGGCAGGGGGTCACTCCTGCCCTGGAACAATAGTGGTAACAAACCAGGCCACCGAAGACCATGGTGGCCCTGCCACTCAACCAACGCCCATTCACTCAAACCAAGCTGGGACCCGATCCGTGTCCTTCTCACTTGATGGGCCGCCCAAAATACCATGCTGTGCCCGCAGAGCAAGACACTTCGCTTCTCGCTGCAGGACACAGCACCTAAAGAAAAGCCAATTAGTAAAAGCTTTAAAATGTAGGCCCAATAAGCAGTTGACCACCAAGTGCCTACCCGCTGAATGGTATGCACTGGATAACCCATGGCAGCTACCATTGAGGCAGCCCCAATCCGAAATGAATTAGTGCCAAATTTGACACCACTTAAACCTAGCCTACCAAGAGCCCACTGAGTCACAGCCCAGAACTGATACCATGTTAAGGGCTGACCATCCCTGTGACTAAACAGGAGACCTTGCTCCTCACCCCTCACATGGAGGAACTGTCTGAGAGCTCACACAGAGCATAACTCTGCCTCTGCGCAAGACCCCAATCTGATCTCTGCCCCTCTCTGCCACTGATCCATTTTGGACCTGCGAATCTTGAGGGTAATGCCATCCCTGTCCAAATTCATGTCCCTGGCCATAAGGGCACGCCCTGACTGATCTGCACTGCTAATGCTGATCTGCTAATGCAGAGGGCCCCAAAGAAGGCTGTCAGAGCAGCCGCGTAAAACAACTGAGCCTCATAGATGGAACTACAAATGTCGTCCCAGGCTGCAGAAAGCCCTTTAAGCACCAAAGGAGATACGGGCTGTCTTGTATTGACCTGAGCCCCGACTTCACGCAACCACCCCTCCAACATTTTCCGGACACAGAATTCCCCCGTGGCCTTAGAGAATCCCCAAGCCTTACTCACAAATGCTAAAGCAGCTAGCTGTCCCCTTATGGACTTGACTGCAAGACTCCGGCTCTTCTGATGCACCCAAAATTGCATCAAATGAGCTACTGGGCTGGGCCAAGACTGCTGCAGGCCAACATCTGTCCTAAACCCAGCAAACTGTTCTACTGCTCTGTCGTAGGCTCTCCGTGTGCTGGGGGCAACTGCAAGCCATATTGCCCTGATTGCTTCAGCTTCCCAAGTTGCCATAACTCCAGGGGCATCTGCGCTTGATGGACATCTGCCTCTGGGGCAAGCTGCCAGAACTGCTCCATTTGTAGGCAAGACAAAGCATCTGCCACCTGATTATCAACCCCTGGAATGTGCTTGGCCTTAAATAAGATGTTCCACCAGAACCAAAGCAGGGTGAAGCCTCTAACAAGCCTCATAACCCTGGGCGATCTAGAAGTCAAAGAATTAACCACCTGCAGCACAGCCTGCTTGTCACACCAGAAAAGGACAGTGTGGTTAGCAAATTCCCTACCCCACAAGTTTACAGCTACCAAAATTGAAAAAAAATACAAGAATGTGAGGTCCCTAACTAAACCAGACCTATGCCAATCCTGAGGCCACTGGCCCAAGCACCAATGCCTTCAGAAATATACTCCGAAGCCCATGGAACCTGAAGCATCTGACATGACCTGAAGCTCAGCTTCGAGCAACAACTCATCCCGCCAAAATGTAACCCCATTAAAGGCAGTGAGGAAGTTGGACCACACATCCAACTCTTCCTGCATACCCTTGCTAAGCCGCAGGTGATGGTGTGGGACCTGCAGTGACGACACTGCATCACAAAGTTGCCGCAAAAAGGCCCTGCTGGGGGCCACGACCTTGCAGGTGAAATTTAGGTATCCAACCAGCTGCTGAAGCTTCATCAGGGAAACTTTATGCTTCCCCCTAAACTCCTGGAGCCTGATCCTGAGGTCCTGAACCTTCCCCAGGGGGAGCCTGAAACACTGCTGAACCGTATCCAGCTCAATCCCCAGGAACATAAGCACCTGGGAAGGCCCCTCCATTTTATCATGTGCCAAGGGGACCCCCGGCTCCTCTGCCAGCTTAATGAAGGTGTCCAGCAGATGGGCACACTGCCCAGATCCTGCTGGCCCAGAAAACAAAAAATCGTCCAAATAGTGCACCGTGTCGTGGCAATGTGACCAGTGCTGTAACTCCCATTCCAAAAGGAGCTGAAGGTCTCAAAATAGGCACAAGAAATGGAGCAGCCCATCGGGAGGGCCTGGTCCATGTAAAACTTACCCTCGAAAGAAAACCCCAGAAGTTCAAAATCCTCAAGGTGTACGGGAAGCAGTCGAAATGCAGACACATTTCGCCAACTCGGCTCCCATCCCACACCTGCTCACAACCTTGACTACCTGGTCAAATGAAGTGTACCTAACTGAGCATAGTTGCTCTGGGATAGCATCATTAACTGAGTTCCCTCTAGGGAACGACAGGTGACAAATCAGGCAGAACTCCCCCGCCGTCTTCTTGGGGACCACCCTCAATGGGGACACTCTCAAATTAGGAACAGGCAGAGAGCTGAAGGGGCCCAAAACTCTCCCCTCATCACACTCCTTCTTAATCTTCAGCCACACAATGTCCTCCCTGCCTACAATGGAACATAAATTATCAGAAAGTTAAGGGGAGCGAGGCCCCTGAACCGGAATATGAAAAGCAAAAGTAAAACAAAAAGTGGGCATCTCTAACATTAGGGTAAGCCTGCAGCAGGCGTTTAAGGACCCTCAGCCTTACCGGGCTGGGCCCCTTCAACAACAGCCTGCTGGCCCCTGCCTCCTGACCCACTAAACTTCCTACCACCCCCACCTTGTCGTGCCTTGGGGCAGGCGCTGTAGGAGTGCAACCCTGTACAGGAGGGGCATTCATGCTGAAACCTACAGAGCTTTCAGCCACAGATGCCCTTGAAGGCAAACTCCCAGCACAGCAGCCGGGGTTGAACCTGCTGCCCCACTGCACTGTGGGTATTTGTGGCTGGGGACGAATGCTGGACAATGTGACTGCTATCTGATCACCCATGCTGGGCTTAGCAGGGGACATTACTTGCAGCCACAGCTGCTGGTGAATACGATCCCAAGGGAGGTTCGTATTCATGGCCGTCCAAATCCAGAACTCCTCATCATACTGCAGCCAAACAGCACCAGAGAAGCCTGTGTATTCTTTATAAATAATATCCAGGTATTGAAATAAAGGCAATGCCCGATGTGGCTGTGCCCGTGCTAACACTCCAGCATAAATCAGGAACCCAGGCAGCCAGTAGCCCAGGTCCAGTCCACCTTTCTGTGATTAAGGCACTCTTTGTCTCGTTCATCAAGATCGTCTTTATCCTTCTCCAGGTCTCTGAAGAGAAGGGAAAAAATGCCCACATATTCCCCTTTTAAGATCTTATCACAGGTGGCCTGAGTCTGATCCCCCAAGGGGAGGGCGACATCGCCAAATGGCAAAGCACTAAAGGAGACATTGCCATATGCCAAAGATGGGTAAAACTCCCATGGACCCACCAAAATACCAGGCCACCCGGCAGACTACCCAGCAAAGGCTGAGTTTGAAGACATCGCAGAAGGGGGCAAAGAAGGTGCTCCAAAACCCTGACCTGCACAAGACGGCTGCCCAACTTCAGGCCACATAGAGGGGCATTGCGAGGGGAGACCTAAACCAGCTCCCTGTGCCTCACTTATCATTCCTTGACCCCAAAGCCCCCATGGTCAGGGGTACCCCACCTGTGGAGAGCCCTCCTTACCTCCAGGATCACCCAGTTCAACTGCTAAGGCCACAGGAGCTGTTTCAGCAGGCTCACCCTGCTCCAGATCCACCACCGTCATGTCAACTTCCTGATTGGAAGACATCTGGGTGCTGCTGGCCTCTCCTCCTGCAGCACCTTCCAAAACAGACAGATACATTAGTATATCCTTGTTAACTGCATCCCTGGAAGCCATTCGAGTAGACCGCTTCCTGCCCCTGCTCCCCAAGGCCGGCACGGAAACTCCTTTGGCTTTTTCTAGAGCCACTAAATGCTGCAGGTTGTCCTGCTGGCCAAAGTCATCCCCCTCCTCCTCCGATGAAGAAATCACCGGAGGGGGCCTCTGGGGGAGGGGGTGCTTAGCACGTTGCTTGCCCTTTGAAAGACCACCTCCTTTTTTAGGTGGCATGGCCAACTAATGGAACTCCAGGCAAAAATACCTATGAAGCAAACAATTATGAGATAGTCAGAAGAGCCTCCAACTGCACACAGTCCTAGGCAAAAACAAAGTCCCCACTGAAAAGGAGAAAAAGGGGGGGGCAAACGAGACAACACAAAATGGCTGCCTCCTAAAATGGCTGCCAGCCCAACCCTTCCAAACTGGCCTAACTCAAGGCCCACGGGCTACCCAGCCTCACTGCCCTCAGCTTACTCCAAGGGCTGCGTGGGTAGGGAGATGAAAATGGTGGTAGCTAGGGTGGCGGGGGATAGCCCAAGTGGCTAAAATGGGCCCAGGAAAGTAAATGGGGGGGGCGAGGAACAACCTGCACCCGAGAGAGCACTGAGGCCCCAAACAACCCAACCCCCAATAGGGGAAGGCCCGTGCCCCTAATGCCCCCCCAAGCCCCACAATGCATTTAAGCTAAGCCTCAAACGCGAGGCCAAAAAGAATGAACCACTGTAGCGCAGCACATCCACAAACCCACAAAAGCACCGCTGCGCCGTAAACTGGGCCAAAGGAAGCTACAGAGGAGCGGCACTCTGACACAGCCGCCCCTCCGATGCAACCCAAGTCCCAGTCGTGCTCCCACAGGACGGGAAGCACAGCGAAAGGCAACACTCCACGTGAGGTGAAGCCGAAGCACTCACATCACATTTAGGTCTTTGAAACTATGGAACGATTGTCCCCCTCTCCCAAAAGTTAATTAATTCTGCAGTTGCACTAGACCTTGTTGCTTGGATTCAAACCCTGGAATTTGTTCCATGTAGACTTCTTCCTCTAAGTCTGCATGCAGGAAGGCAGTTTCAATGTCAAAATGAAAGACAGACAAACCCTCTGTACTTGCTTTACAAAGGGCTTCTCTAAAGGTCTCCCCCCTCATGGTGGGAGAAAACACTAGATCATAGTCCTGCCCTGGTATTTGAGAGTATCCCTTAGCCACAAGGTGAGCCTTGCACTTAAACTCTCCATTTGGATTGTACTTTACTTTATACAGCCATTTGTAACCCACCGGGCTTTTCCCCTCTGGCAACTCAGTCAGAGTAAACACCTGATGATTTGTGAGAGACTCATACTCTTGTTGCATGGCAGCAAACCAAGCCTCTCGCTCAGACCCATCAAGGCGCAAAACCTCCTGAAAGTCGGCTGGTTCTGGTACCCATACAAAATTAACCTGCGGCTGATTTGGCTCAAAGCCATATCTTACAGGAGGCACTCCTTTCGTGGAGCATTCTGACACCCTTGGAATTTGAACACCAGGATTTTGTTACTGGGCTCCAGGAGACATTATCTCCTCTTTGACTTCTTGTTTAGAAACCATACTTTGTGGCTGACTCGTGCCATTTTGAGCCTCTTTGTGCTCTGTTAGAGGCAATAATACTTGTGACTGCTCCTCCAACCCATGGAGTCTTGCCCAACTGCTATTCTCATTAAAATTGGCAGATCTGCTAAAGCTTATATTTCGGTCATGTGTGACAAACCTGTAGGACTTCATGCCAGACTGATAACCCACAAAAATATGCTGAACCGCTCTAGCAGACCCCTTCCTCCTTCACTTGAGAGGAATGTTAACCCATGCTTTGACTCCAAACACTTTTAGAAACCCGAGCTTTGGATCTTTATTGTACAGTACTTTGTAGGGAATATTGTTTATTGCCCTACTCCAAACCCTGTTACTTACATAACAGGCTGCCCCCAAAGCTTCAGCCCAATAAGACACTGGCAAGTTTGCATCCATCAGCATGGCTTTCATTATCGTTTGAACTTTGCCTCCACTGCGTTCCACCACGTGATTTTCACTTGGGACCCCCTGGTTTGCCACTCTATGAATAATAGCTTTTTTGTTTAACCACTTGGAGAATTCATTCGTTTGGAACTTACCACCCATATCAGTTTGAATGGCACATACTTTTTCACCCAGCTGTAACTCATCTCTTTTACACCAGTATTTCACTGCTTGGAAAGTTTCCGACTTGTGCATCAGCACATATGCCCAGAGAAAGCGACTCTTATCATCACAGATAAGTAAAAGTTTTCCCGAATGACTCTGAGGATATGGCCCTATCAGATCCATATGGACCAGCTGTAAGGGCCTTTTTGACATCCAGCTACTAGACTTAGCCACAGGATATGCATGACTTTTCACCTGCTTACATACCTGACAGTCTAAAAAGTGATTACATGGTTTCACACTCTCCCCTGGTAGCAGAGCCAATGTTTTTCTCAAAGCATCAAACCCAATGTGACCAAGCTGGCGATGTAAGATATGCACCCCCCCCATGGTCACACCTGTTGGACACAATTTCTGCTCCTGCCTGGATATTCTCAACTGAATACACATTGTTATGCAATTTACCTTGCAACAGAGGCTTTCCCTCTTTAGAGATTGTACACCCGTTCTGAGAAAAAGAAACGTCAAACCCTGCTTTTGTTAGAGTACACACACTTAACAGATTGCTTTCTAACGAAGGAACACAGAACATCTCTGAAGGTATAACCTAGGGAAGAAAAAGTTAGCTGCCCCTGGCAAGTCACCTTGGCACACCTCCCGTCAGCTAGCCTGACATGAGGCAATGACAACTCTTGGACTTCCTCCAACTCAGATTCCTTTCAGCAGATGGTTTGTGACGCCCCCGAGTCAAGGACCCAGGACTCCCCGGCTACAGCAGACACCACAAGCCTTGCATCACTGCTCCTGGCTTCACTCCGGCTGCTGCTGGATACTGTCTTCCTTCCTTTCTTGCGATGTGGGCATTCTCTACGAAGATAAGACTCACTCCCACAGGTCCAGCACCATCTGGCTGCCAACACAACTGGAGACGACTGTACAGTATGCCTGTAGTCTGTCTGAAGTCTGCTGCGTTCCTCCGGCTGGACGTTTCTTTGGACGCCGGCCCCTTCAGAACACACTGAAGACTTGGCTGCATTCCCGGACTTGGCTGCACGCCCAGACACAAATAATAGTGTTTCTTTTTGCCTTCTCTCTGTGTCGAACAATTTTGCCACAACAAAGTTCCAAGTAAAGTCATCTGAATCTACCATCTCTAGTGTAGTTAGAAGGACTTTGTATTGTGGCGCAAGGCTAGAGAGCAAAATATACACATGGTCTGGTTCAGAGAAAACCTTCCCTCATAGCTCCAGATCCCTGAAGCTCTGCGTCATTGCGTCTATGTGGTTTCTCACCGGTTCTCCAGGCTGCTGAACCCTCCGATACAGGGCTCTTGTCAAGGCTATCAGTACTCCTGCCGAATCTCACAGACACACGGCCTTGAGTGCCTTCCAAGCCGCTTGAGCTGTGTTTTTGTGTGCAATGTGGTTTAGCTGGCAGTCGGCTACACTCAAAACGATCGCTGCCTGCGCTCGCTCATCTCTTGTCTCCTCTGCTGGCGTGGGGACATTTGGAGGGTTGTTGACACAGACCCAAAGACCTTCCCTCTTCAAATAGTGTTGCATACGGAGGGACCACACCTGGTAATTTTCACCCGTGAGTTTCTCCACCGGCAGGGCTGTTTGGATCTGAGCCATCTCCGATATCCGGGCCAGGAGAACGTCTTCCTTCTCCTCCTCCTCCACACTGCTTTCCTGTGAGGACAGTTTGCCAGGTGCTCCTCCTCACCACCGCAGAACAGTCACTCCTGGACTCCACTGCCCGTAGCCTCCAGCTCCAAGCCACACAGGACTTCATGGCTCACAGCTCCTTGAACCTGCAACACCCGCCCAGAGGGTCTGGGTCCATAACCCTGTTGGAAAGCAAGTTCAGAACTGTGGCTGAGCTAAGAATGAGGCTCCCACACCAGATAGCACTTAGGTGCAATTATTGTTTATTTACAGTGACTATTTACAGAGTTTTGTTCCCAGCTTCAAAGTGCTTCGCCTAGCACCTGATGGAACAAAGCCCAACGCAGCATAAGACACTGCTGGCTTATATGCCCCAACAGCACCTCCCAGTGTCCAGTCTCAGCATAGCTTCTTTGTCAGGTGATGTTCTTGCATCATCCAGGCCCTGTTCTTGCATCATCCAGGACCTGTCAAATAGATCTTTTACATCTCTAGTAACATGACATGACAGATGCAAACAGCAAGACACAAACATGCTTCTTGACTCACTATCTCAACATGAGCAACAGGATAGTTAAAAAACTGAAATTTTCTACTTCCTCAATCAATTTCTAATTTCTTTGAAATAAAGGAATATATCTTATTCTATTTAACCTTATGGCAAAGCATCAAAAACCCGTAAAAGAAAATATAAGCATCAATTAAAACGGTATAAAAAAGATTTGGAACACAGTTTCCATCCTCTCAAAATCTGAATGAAAATCTTTGTCCTCCTTTCATTGTGTCAAAGAACCAAAGGTTAGTACTCACCTTAGTATCTGAGGGAAATACAAGTTCAAAAACACCTCTAGTAAATTTGTAGTAAAGATCTCTGGGTTTTCCCTGTGCAGTATAGTACAATCCATCAATTCCACTCTTACAGTGAGGAATAAAAGATTCAGTTGGAAAGATAATGAAAATCCTTTACTTCAGTAGAATTGCAAGGTCAAAACTAGAACTGAAAGGGAACTAGCACATTTGTTTTATTCAAATATAGATCAAAACAGAAAGTATATTAGTGGCCAAAATTGTGGAAACCTTTTGGAAAAAAGTGCATTTTTGAGGTTCGATGGCTCGTAACACCAGTTTTTTTGGGAGTAATGCACATATGCTTAATGAAATCTATCTTCTCTGTGGAATTAAATTAAATTAAAATGTAAATTAAAATGGTAATCAACTATTCAGCCAAACAAACAGAAGGGAGCCTGAGTTGCAATAGGGAAGCTGCTGATTTGGGGACAAGGATTGGGGTAGGGTGTGTGGTTCTTCAGAGCATACATTTATTTTTAAAAGTAGAACTCTTATCTGGATTTTATGGGCTGTTATTATTATCAAATATACTGCACTACTGGAAAGCTGTAACTCCACTACATATAGAAACTTGGACAGAAGAACTATTAGATCTTGCAGTAAAGGTAAAAATAGCATTCAATTGATGGGACACAGGCATGAATTTTGGGCTGAATTTTTAGAGCTCTATGAAACTTCATACACAAGTTTCTTATTCCCGGGGCAATGGAGCCAGGGGATTGCCTGAGCTGTGTTTGCCCTCCTTCTGTCACCCTGGAAACCTGAATGGAAGCCCAGCTTTCCTTGATTAGCAGGGCTTCCTTCCAACCACGGAGCAGCAACACACTCACCAGCTGGGAGAAGAGACCCAGGGGAGGGAGGGGGAAGGGGGTGTTCTGTAGCCATGGGCACTCCAAACGTTTTTTGCTTTTTTAAAAAACGGGGCTTTGTAGGAGGAATGGCTGTTTTTCTGTCTGTCACTCTCTGTTTTTAACCTACTTTTAAAACACTGTATTTTGTGGGAAAACCTCATTCACAGCTCTGTGTGTGTGTTTAAAATATGCTTTTGGAAGACTGGCTGCTTGCTTTTAAAATTGGGTGGGAAGGAATGGAGGATTCTGTCCCTGCTTTTTTTAAAAAGCTGGCTGAAACATGTTGACGGGGTGTCTCTCTCTATTTGGAGAGGCAGGGACAGGTTAAAAACTCTCCCCCTCTGCTCTAAGTGCGTGTGTGTGTGTGTGAATGTCCCCTGCCTGAGGGGAGGCGGCTCGTCGCCGGGTTAAAAACTTTTCCTCCCCTCTGCTCTAAGTGTGTGTGTGTGAACGTCCCCTCCCTGTGCCCACCGGGCCCGGCGGTCGCCGCCACCACCCACCTTCCCACATAGCTGGGAACAACGAGGCGCCCCTCCGCTTTGGCCTTCCCGATCCATGGATCGGAAACAGGAGATGATTGGTGTGGATCGGTGATTTGGGGTCGTTACTAGCGCCTATCCCCGATCAGCTTGATCAGTAATTTTTTTTGGATCGTGCCCACCTCTAGTCAAGATCTTACACATTGTCTACTACTTAACCATTTTAACTGGAAACTCTGGGAATTGAACGTGGTAACTTCAGCATATAAAGTAGAGGAGCCACTGAACCACTCCATTTATGTTTACTAGACCAAGAATGAAAAGTGGAGAACCATAACTATTGACAAAAATATAAATATTATTAAAATAATATTAAAAGAAACAGGGAACATTCACTAAATCTACAACCACTCATATCCCCAAAACAAGGGAATTGTAAGTTAAGCTATCATCTTCACTTTAACCCCTTGTGAGAAGTATAGATGTACAGGCTGATATTTTGTCCTTCTGTGCAACATTGGTACCATGAAAGGTCATGGTTTAGCCTCTGTTCAACTTTGCAGGGTGGGATCACAAACAATTAACATGGAGTTAGTTCTATATCACTGTTTAATAAGAACAATGTGAAATGCCTATTGGAAGGAGGGAATGAAACAATAATGCCTCTTTATGGGGGGACGGGGGGGGGGGTCTAAAACAAGGGATAGTGTAGCTTTAAGTAGTCTAAACTGTAAGCCAGGACAAAATGTCAGATGATTCCCTATCTGCACTATTCAAATGGGGGCAGAAATTGTGGTGACAACCTTGATTTACTGATCCCAAGGTTCAGGAAGTAATCAAATTTATATGTTTTAGATTAAAGTGAATGTGATAGAATATTTAAGGCTTTACTTTGGCTCTCAAGAAGAGCAGAGATGGTGTAGTGTTCTGACATTGTTAACAGTAGGCTAAATATGATAATGAGGAAGAATGATAATGAGCAGAAAGGAACTGGAAGATACAAGGAAATTCTTGCATAGACTTTTCTAAGACTATAGTTTTCTTGTTGAAAGACTGTGGTCTGCCATGTAGTATATAAATTATGGTTTCTACCACAATGTCTGTGCTGGTAATCTTCCTCGTGGAATACTGTATATCTGTGCCTCTACTGTTACCTGAATTGATCTCCTTGCAAGTAAGAGAGTGAGGGGGAATTAGCGGCAAGGAAGATGGCTATACAAGAGGGGTAACTGCGGGATAAACTCCACCAATGTTTATGGGGACCTTTCCTCAAGGTAGCAGACAAGACTGGTGCTTTTAGGTTCAAAGAGTAATGTTTTATTAAAAGAGGAAAATGCACTCTCACATGCAGGAGCAATAATAAAACAGTTACACACACACACAGTGTCCTAGGAAGCTAGGCAGAAAGTGGAATAGAGTGAGGGGAGGGGAAGTATATTTACTGATCAGAAGAGCAGCGTGGTCCATGGAGGAAGAGAGTAGCTTCAAACGCTCCACGTTTTTGGTCAGGAGAGAGAGATTTAGGGAAGTGAACTCAAGGGCACAACACTCAGATTAGAAGATGCAGCATGCACAATTTGAATGGGGCAAGAGCCCTGGTTCTTATAGGGCAAAATGTGTCCTGTGGCTGGGGAGCCCTCACAGCTGTTGGAACAAAGACTGTAAAGGTCAGTCTCTGGGAATTACAAATGACCTTGATTGTTTGCTGCTGGGGTGTGTAAAGCTAAATTCACCGGAGCTAAGTTGATGAATTTAGATATGAGACATATAGGTTCCCACAGAAAAATAAACTTTTCAGCGCTGGTTGATTGATTCTCGATTTTAGGGTGGGGATTTCATCACAGAAGGAGGGTCTCAGAATGTGCTAAGTGGGGTGACTCAACAAGACCCTGTCTTATCACAGCTCACACCCATAGCTGGGAAGGCAGTAAATCAAATCACCCCAGTCCTCTGCATTCAGCATGAACATTCCTTTCATGCCTCAATTCCTGGGTGGGTCTTAGCAACTCTCTTTGCCCAGCCAGCTGGAATTCCCCCGCTGCAGATCAAGCTGCATTTAAACCAGGGGCCCTATGATTTTATCATAGGCCTGTATATTAAATATGGTGGAGGCTGGAGCCGATTGCTTACACTACTATGTACAATTGTGTAATGTATATACTCAAGTAATAGGCAGCTAGGATCATGCTTTAAGAAGACTGACTTTGTAGAATAGAATACGAGGAACAAGAAAGAGATATTTATTTGAAATTATGAAATGTAAATGTATTTTCCTCTTTTTCTCTAAATATCATGATGACCAAGAAGCTGCATAGCTTGATTGCCTGTGAAATTCTAGGTTTTCTTTTGAGGAAAAAGCAGAACAACCCAAATCTGAACTCCAATCACTTCTAAAAATAGCTTGCTAGCTAAAATAAATAGCAGTTTTATAGATTCAGTATTCTAATCAGAATGCAGTTTATTTCACAGCATAAATAGTCTGCTAAGGAGGAAACTGAGTGGCTTGTAAGAAAAGCTGTACATCTTCAAAACCACTTTTGCTTTCCACTCCTGTTATTGAAAGTACACGTTCTGGATTCATAAGCAAAATATCGAACCAGAAAATAATTACACTGATACAGTTGTAAAGGTTCTGACATTGTTTTCCTTAGAAGATGCCTTTCAAGATGGAAAGATGTCATGCATTATGCAAATTCCTGCCAGAAGTTGCCCTGTGTTGCTTTATTAATGTAAAGTAGTATGGGTAATCTCAACTTCTGGAGTCTGATGTTTTTGCTGATGATTGTCCCAGGTGTACATATGGCATGTTATGTGAAACAGCAAGCCCATTCTACCCACTGAGAAAATAATCTACTATCCTCAAAATTATTTTCATTGTTTTATTATTTACCACAAGTAATACTTTGTTTGGCTTTCTATAGAACCTTTCAGCATAGATCCCCCAAAGTCCTACATTCATATAACAAGCTTCTCAACACCTGAAGCCAACAGTTAAAAATATACGTATTTCACAAATGACTAAATCAGGGGACCAACCACAAAACTTATTTTCCAAAGGCTGCATGACAGCTCGGGAACAGAATTCTGGAGCCAAGGTTGTCCAAACATTGCAGTAAAGTGAGGACAGCATGTTTTTCTTAAAGGCAGCACATGTGAATACTCATGGGTTGAAGTTATTTCTTTAACACTTCATCTTGGTTTATTTTTATGAATAGGATGCCTCATCTAAGGAAAAAAAATGAAGAGATATTTCTAATTCATGGTCAAATTAATTTAGGTTGGATGTTCAGCAAAGACTGTACAACTTAGCAGTGACCTGAAAGGGCAGGGGTCCCTATTAAGGACACTCCCAACACTTAATATTTCAGCTGATGTTCTTTTCATCAGGTACAAACAGGGAGTGGATTTTCAGTAGATGGCTCATCAACTCATTTGCAGTTGTTTGGCAGGCATTTCATCTTACTCCTCCCTAACAGCACAGTACAGTACAACTGGCTTTTTATGGACGTATGTTCTGATTGAGTTCTACTCCCCACAGCCTTGCTGTGCCCCTGCTTTGCTCAGCAGGCAACTGTTTAAATGGGCAGTTAAATCACTCACAAAACATAAAGCAATCATAAATAAATACTGTGTTTAAAAAGATTCTACTATTTTGTGCTTATGTAAGTTGTCCTTATGCAATGTTAATGGCTGCTGATCTATTTGGACTGGCAGCATTTTTGCACATTTGTAAATTTGGAGGGGGGGGGGTGATGCAAACCTAAACAAGATCCAGAGATCATCTCATGTGTGATCATTACACACATCACAACAAGATAAATTAAAATCCATTTTCACAATATTCACACCATCACTAGTCCCTATGGTCAGGCCTGGACTAAAGTTTCCACAGGCTCAAGGATTTCTGCCACAGATTACAATTTTTCCACCTCTTCCTTCCTGCATTAGCCTGAAATGCTCCCCCAATCCTGCCTCTGTTCCTAGTGTATAAGTAGGATTGGGGGGGGTGCATTTTGGGATGCTGCTGAGGGGAGGCAGTAAAACGTTCTTCTCAGTAAGAGTTGTACAACAATGTTGGAAGCACAAAGTAGTAAGATTAGCATCATGCATGTGGGTAGCTGACTAGTCAGCAGTGCTCAGCATAGACTGCATTGGCCAAGGCCACCACAGTAATCAGTTTCCTCACATCTATTTTACCCTCAAAATAACCACATAAAGTAGGTTAGTGTGAGAGAGACTGACCCAAGGTCACCCAGCAAGCTTCATGACAGAGGAAGGTTTGAACCTGGGTCTTCCAAATCCTAATACAACAATGTAGTCACTAAATCACACTGGCATTTTCAAAAACATTATTTGAATGTTGTTGTGGGTAAAGAATGCCCTGAACATTTTTTTAAAAAATGAACAACAGAAAGTTGCGGTAAAATTTGCCATTGGAAGAGCCCTTTGAGGTAATAAGGTACCCGTGACTTCTACTGAATGGCTGCTTTTTAGAGTACACAAAGAGGGAAGAGCAGAGAACTGAGTGCTTCTTACAATAAAGGAATGGACAAAAAGCAAGTCATCACGTCTGGGTGGCTACAAAGAACAGGAGAAGAAAACAAGGCTGATTGGGGCTTTTGTGGGCCCTGGTGTTAACTGTGTCTGCTTACCTGGAAGTGTGGTATATTGGAGGATGAACAATGATAGATGATTGGATTCTGTGGGACACTAACTTGGATGAGGGGGGGGCGGGAGAGAGAGCACTTCCAGGAGAGAGGCCGTACAGTTGTTGCTTATTCTAGCAAAGAGGGCAGGAGATCTCTGCCGGAGTCCTAGTTTTCTATGGAGGTGATATTAACTTCAAGAATCACCTTAAAGTGTCCTCCTATGTAGAATTACATCCCTCTAAGTTCATTGAAGTGTACAACATATGAAGGTTAACTCTACTTAGGACTGCACTGTCAGTAAACTAAGTGTGCTCCCATGTTGCTTTGCATTCTTGCACTATTTTTTCCTGATCACACAGTAGTTATGTTAAAGCCTTTAATGTGGCTTCTACAATGGGGGAGGGGGTCTTGTTGTTTGTTTCCATTCCTAAGACCAATTAAAATGTGAATAATAAAAGTGATTTGACTGAATCCTTTATATATGCCCAAGTAACATTATTGCTCCATTAATTTATATTTTAATTTGGCTTGGATATTATGATGCATGGGCATAAGGCAGCAGCTCCAAATTAAGCCCTATGAGAAGCATTCAAAAATAGAAAGTATGAGATGTTTTTGTATTGATAATGAGATTTACTTTCCCCCTCTTTTCTTCTTTCCCCCTATGGGCCACCAGAAGTGAACTATCCTATTAGCTATTTTGAGTTGGTAATGGTGGATAGTAAGCCTCAATTAACAGCATTTATCATCAACAAGAAAAACAATTCATAATTTGGTCATTACAAGAAGATTACCATGTAGTTTGGGGATGCAAATTGCATCTATCTCTGTTTACAATCTGATTGTATTTGTGCTTCCCATTTCAGGTTTCCTTTTACTTCCAGAAATGTTAAGCCTACACCCTCATGAGTGACAACATTTCTCTGGGGTATAGATGGACCAAGCAAGATACTTTCTCTTGCAGCATTTAGAATTTAACAGAAGGTGATCATGGTCTTTGCATTGATCATTTCTGTGGTCTGTTCCCATCCTTGCAAACATGACTTGCATGGTAAGCATTGGAACAGAAGACTAATAATTGTTGATGTCCCAGAGAAGTGGATGTGGATACCATGGAACAACGGTATGATGGGATGATTTATGCTGGCATCATAGAGCTGAATCCAATGTTCCACTTAAGGATGCTTCCAAAATTCTCCAGCGTGTCTCCCCCTCCACCCATAATTACCCGGTCTTGTTTCCAATGTCTAACCGTGGTGTTCAGGTTTCTGTATTACAGGATCCCTTTTTATTTTCCAGTTTTGTTAAGCAGACTTCACAAAATGCACATACAGTTTGCTATAGCCTTAATTTCCTTCATGTCTTTACTTCTGCTGTATTATCCACATGCATGTATATGTAGAAAAAACAGTACAACTTTAATGTGATTTTCTATGATTGCATCACAAATCTATTTGTACAGTGGTTTACATTGACATTTGTGTGCATTAATGTGTGTGATGTGCCATCAAGTCTCAGCTGACTTATGGTAACCCCAAACAGTATTCAAGGCAAGAAAAGAACAGATCAGGCTAGCCTGGGCTATCCAGGTCATAGTGCAGTAACAGTGTTCTACAAAGAAACAATACAGAGTGATGGCATGTATAGTTGTATCTATATTCTTTCTGTGTAGTCTTTGATCAAGACTTTATGTATCCATAAAACATTGCACTAAAACAATCTTGATATAAGCCAATCCAATGTAAAATCAAAAATGCTTTTTTTGCAATGCTTTATCAATGCACATCAGTGACAAGGTAAACTGAAGGAATCAAATGCTGCAGAAAATGGTATATTCCAATTCTGGAATTAATTTTAGACAATTCTCTAGACAAAATGTAATTCTCAAAGACTGCAATGCGGTCACAGTAAGATTATGGAAAGATAAATAGAAGTAAATGGAAGCAATCCCTAGGGAAGCAATCCCTAGTTCTACAACCATCAGCAAAGGTTAACAGCAGAAATCCAGATGCAAAAACAGTACTATAAACAGTAGAAGTACTATAAGTACACAGAAATTTTGTATATTTTTGAAAAATTGTACAGATATTTGAAAGAAATGAATGGTTATAAATGAATTACTTTGGGGGCGGGGGTACTATGATAATTTTTCCCTTCCAGATGTGGTGTGAGATCAGGGGAAGATCTCTGGATTGTGTACATTTTCCACATAGTTGCACACATACCTGAAGTGGGAATGTCCTGTATTTATATGAATATCTCCCCTTATTCTGCAGCATCATGTTTGAGTAGTTTCTATAATGTTGTAGGTTCAATACTGTTGTTTAAATAAGGACTTCCCAGTTTGTATGGCCCATTTTCCATTTGGGGGATTGCTTTCTACATACACCGTGTCTTTGAATGAAGCAGAAGCTTACTAACTCCAGATGAACTAACATTCTCAACAGACTTGGGTAATAGAGACTGTTCTGTAGTATCGTTTTATTTATTTATTATTTTTAATACAATGAGTGTGTTTGTGGCTTCAGGCTGGTAGCACATGATTAAGGTAACAGCTGTAATTTTAAGTGTTCTTTTGATGCAGATCCTATGAAACCAGCGGAACTCACTTCTGAGTAGTAAATGTGATTTAGGTCACTCCATAAATCTCCCCCCCACCCCAAATGATATAATGAAAAGTATGATATCCTTTCATCTGTAGGGAAATATTCTTCATAGACGGAGTCTGGCCAAGGAAACATTCCAATTCAAATGTTCCTCAAAAGAAAATAACAGATGGGCTAGGATTTAAAAAGCTGCACAAATATTCCCGTGTATCTAAGAGGCCCTCAGACTGGTGGTTCTTGAACAAAATCTTCTATGCTAATGTCACATAGCATGAACCACATTTGAAACTGAGGTGATTTTCAAAAAATTGCTTGTGAACTGATTGGGTTAGGGGAGGTTGCTGTGAAAAAAAAGTCCCACTGGTTCTGTCCAAGTGCCTAAAGCAGTTCTTTGGATCTCTACCATTGTTTGCAGTGTATGCTTATGCCTGAGTGTTTACTTATCTTATAAAACTGACATGTTGATTAATAAGTAACTTTTTGCCAAGAATAAGAACATTTAAATACATGCTGATTACTGAAACTTCTGCCTTTGATTTGACATGGCATCTGCTGGAACCATGTGCTTTCCTAGACAGTGAAGAAAGCCCATGGGCTAACACACAGCTTTGACAGCTTCCCTCTACATTTTTGTAAACATACACAATGTCCATGCTGACTTTTCCACCTGTTCTGTGGATGTGAAGGTTTTGTTAATAGGATTCTAATACTAATCAAGATATCATTACGAATACAACAAGGTAATAAATCTGCTGCCCACTGTATTTGTATATAGAATAATACATATTGTATGCAGTTGGAAATAAAGCAGAATTTTGCAGATATTGAAAATTGGAATTGATTGCTATTCAATTTCCCTCTCATATTCATTCATTCATTCATTCATTCATTCATTCATTCATTCATTCATTCCTCCTCTTTCTCTGGGCTCAAGACAAATAATATTTTTCAAAGTTGACAAATGCAGCTGCCCAGAGAAAGGGAGATTGGTTTTATTTTTTCCTAATGTTAACCAATGAGATAAGTGACAAAAAGTAGATTTTTAGTCCATTTAGTAAAAACTAGTGGACCCACAGCTGATTGGTAGAGCTCCACAGAATGTCTCAGAGGCTGAATATTTTTCTTTCTCCTGCTGTAGATATTTTTAACCTGGGTGGCCAAGGTTCTGTCAGCAAGAGAAGAAAGTAATGGAAGATGTCTAGTAGCTTGAATCATCTAGGCTGAGTGTTTTTTTTCTCCTGCTGCAGATATTTATAGTCTGGGTGTCACAAGGAATGTAAGCCCCTCAGCACAAGCCTAAAGGCAACAGATTATGGGCTCTTGGCCCTTCGCCATATAAATTAACCTGGTGGACACCAACCCAGAATGTTTTGCCAACTTTTTCTCATTTTTTTATTTTTATTTTATGTAAATTTGTATACAAGTGTATTTTTGTAAAGGGTCTCTATTGGGGAGAAAAATATGATAAATAAATAAATAATCCATGCCATTTTCTGCTGAAAGAGCTCAGAGAGCAGAGCTGAAAAAGATCTCTGCCAGAGTAAACAATTACCTAAGACAGCTTTATATGTAACTTAAGATGTGATGTCTATTTTGAATAAGATGATTAAGCAATAAATATTATCTCCATTCATGTCCAGGATGTTACTTAAATTATTGTTCAGGAGATTAACAGTGAAATCCTAAACAGATTTACTCCAGTCTAAACCCATTGATTTCAATGGGCTTAGACTGGAGTAACTCTGCTTAGGATTTCACTGTAAGTATCACAGATAACAAATTCACATGCTAAAGTTATATGTTCCTCCATGTTTTTAATAGTTATTGGGTTGCTGCACAATTAAAAAGAGTCCTGTGCCAGAGAAGACCTCACTACAAGCTATCAGACCAAGTGGTCTGTTTCGAGTTTCTCTTTGTTCTGGCTTGGGGAGGTGAGATGAAAGTCACTCCCACTGGATTTTCCCCTATGTTATTAATTGGTATGTGGTTCCTATGCATTTAAAAGTAGCCAAAGGGTTCTTTTGAGTGCAACTCAAAGAGTAAGAGCACAAGGGCTTTTGTCCTGTAGCTCTTTGCCAGGAGCACAGCCACTTCACATGAGTGGAAAGAGGTCTGCCTCTATGGGAGAGAAAGAATGACACCAATTGCATACCTGTAAACCACGAGCAGCACTGACATCGATGTTAGTTAGCACAGCCTCAGCACACCAAGACTGTAGCTTGGGACTACTACATGGCTTCTCTGTGAATACAAATGTGTGGGGTGTGGGGGTTTATTAGGGGGCTGTGGGCAGTCTTTACCTGAGCAGGATGTTTCATTAATGTACTTTTTCAGTGTAGATGGGAGCTGGCCAGTATTTGGCAAGGATGCTTGCAGCATATCTAACCTCTTGTAGCATTCTGAGAGTCAACGATGCAAGGGATCCTATTTCACTAATGCTGTACAATACCATATCAGTGAGGCACAAAACTGCATACTTCTCTGGGATATTACAGAAAGAGAAGAATGACCTAGCTGGCATAACAGAGATGTGGTTGGAAGATAATGATATGGTGTGTCCATCCCAACTAACTCTGGCTGGTTATGCAGTCTTCCACCATACTTCATAGGTGGCTGGGTTGTCCGGGTTCTCCATGAGTACTTCAGCTTCTGCAGACTCACAGTGCAAACTACCACTGAAACTGATTGTATGCTCCTTACATTAAGAAGTTGTCAGAGATACTCATTAATGGCAGAGGACACCTCCCTAGGGCCAGTCAAGGATTTTATAGCTTCTTTAATTGCCTTGGACCTCTCTAAAATACAACATTACAAATATACTCTGATCTGGATGCCTAATATATCACCTGCTTAGGAATATAGACTATTTTGACCCAGTTTCTATGATGGATGTTGACAGGATCCTGGAATCTCTGAAGGCCACTACTTGCATCCTGGACTCTTGTCCATTCTGGCAGTTAAAATTGTGTAAAGAGCATATCAACAAGTCCCTAGGATCTATCATAAATCAGCAACTAAATCAGAGCACTTTCTCTCAGCCATTCAAAGAGGCAGTTACCAATCCAGTACTTTAAAAAACCCTCCCTACACAAAAATGATGTGACCAATTATTATCACCCAGTCTCTAATCTGCCTAGGCAAATTGACTGAAAGAGCACTAGCAGACCAGCTTCTAGTCTTCTTGGATAACTCCTCTGCTCTGGACAGTTTTAAGTCTGGCTTAAGGCCAGGCTATGCGATGGAGATGACCCTGGTGATTTCAATGGTTGAACTGCATCCCATGCCTTTGTTGCTGCTACAAGCAACTTTGTTCCTCCTATCTACACCTTTGATACAGTAGACCATGAAATCCTGTTGAGGCATTTGGAAGCAGAAGTAGGTATCAGGGGATGTTTGGTGGAACTTGTTCATTCCTCACAAACTGGCCTCAATGGGTTACCACTGGAGACCAAATGTCATCAGTGTGAGATTTATTTTGTGGGGTTCCATAGGGTGCAATCCTATTCCTCACACTTTTCTATCTCTGTGTAGAGCATTTAGAACAAATCAGTCATAGCTTTGAGGATGACTATTGTCAATAAACTTATGATGCCCAGCTCTATATTTCCTTATCAAAATCTCCTGGTGATGAGGTAGAGGTCCTGAATTACAGCCTATCAGTTGTGGCTACATGGCTAATAAAACTAATTCCCGACAAGACAGAAGTAATGTTGGTTGGGAGTACAAAGATCTTGAAGGACATTGTGGTGAGGTGAAGCTGACATTTGCTGACTTGGTTAAGAGTAGACATGGGCACAAACTGAAAAAAAATACTGACCCAGCGGATCGTAGTTTGGTGCGGACGACAATCCTGAATTAGCGAACCGCAATGACCATCCCCCATTGCCAAACCAGATCGTTGTTCATGGTTCGGGGAGAGCACGAGGTGGCGTGTTGCTATTCCTAGTGATACAGAAACAGTGGCTAATGCCTGTGGCCACCAGTCCCGACGGGCACGAGGAGATGGCGAGGGGTCTGGCTGCTCACCAGTGGCACCCCCATGTGCCCGCTCGCCAGGCCAAAGTGGAGCGCACTGGTATTCCCAGTGAGAAAGGAACAGTGGGTACTGCCGGTGGCCGCTGGGCCTGGTGGACATGGGGAGATGGCGACGAGCTGCCTCCCATCAGGGGGCGGGGTGTCTGGCCGCTTGCCGGCAGCACCCCCTATGTGCCCGCCCACCAGGCCAAACTGGAGCGCGCTGGTATTTCCTGCAATAAAGGAATGGTGGGTAGTGCTGGTGGCTGCCAGGCCTGGTGGGCATGGGGAGGCAGTGGAAAGCCACCTCTCCTCAGGGGGCGGGGGGTCTGGCTGCTTGCCAGCGGCACCCCCCATGTGCCCGCCCGCCAGGCCAAAAAGGAGCACACTTGTATTCCCAGCAAGGGTAGGAATGTGGATACTGCTGGCAGCCGCTGTTCAAGCCGCCTCCCCTCAGGGGGTGGGGGGTCCAGCTGTTCACTGGCGGCACCCCCTATGTGCCCGCCCACCAGGCCGAAAAAGAGTGCACTGTTATTCCCGATGAGGGTGGGAGCGGACATAACATTCGAATGGGGGACTGATCCCCCAGCCACCATGGGTCCTCACCCGAGGGTCCCACCGAGGAGCAGTGCGGCCGTGGCAGCTGACAGTACACACCTTCCTGCCTTTGCAGGAAGGACATCATTCGAGTAACCCATTTCCCCCTGCTCAGAGGGCTCTGCATTTGTGATGGATGGGGGCACCGTGCGGCTGAACTATATGTGCAACAGTTCCTGAACTGCTGTGCAAGTGCCCAAAGGAAGCTGCCATCAGCAGCATCACCCACCTTCCTGCCTTGCCAGAAAGGATGGCAGGGAGAGGATCTGTCATGTGGGGGGGGAGTGGGAAGATCCCCCCACAACCGCCAGGCCAAAAAGGAGCATGCTGGTATTCCCAGTGTGGGAGGGAGAGGACGTGTCATTCGGACCGGGGGTCTGATCTCCCAGCCACCGCTGGTCCTCACCCAAGGGTCCCACTGAGGAACAGTGTGGTGGCAGCCACCTCCTGAGCCATCAGCCTGGAGGTTGTAAGTGGCACTGTCTCAGACCCCGAGGGGACAACCTTGTCCAGTACGGCCTGCCAGAGCGCTGTGCTCTCACCAGCATCACGCTCAGGGCAAAGTCATCCTCCCACTGACCCCTGCTCAGAAGAGCAGGTGGCTCCCTTTCTTCCCCCAATGGATGTTTCACTGGGTGAGGAGGGAGACAGGCTCGGGTGGTGCCTCTTCAGGTGCCGAATCAGGGCTGTTGAAGACAGGTGCTTTGGGTTTTTGCCCCTGCACACCAGGACATCCCAGGCACGGCACCACACCACACGGGGGTCATCAGGAAGGGCCTGAAAGTGCCTCCATACGGAGGCCTTGTAATGCCAACCGCCAACTGTCCCAGGGGAAGGAGGACGAACAGTTACAAGCTGCGCTGCGAGGCTGGACACGGATGACGGGGTGAAGGGTGGACTATGGGAGGGGACACCACCGAGAGTTTGGGATGGGGATGGGAGGGATCTTTTATAACACACAAACCATTCCTCCAGGGATCCATCGCCCACCCACCCCTCCTCAAAATGTTGAGAGAGTTTCTCTCCCTTCTGTGTAAAGACCTCTTGGGCCTCCACAGCCCACACAGGTGAATTGGGGGGAGTGGCAGGACTCCCTGCAGCCCCCGAGCCACACCCAAAACTGCTTTCCACAACTGAACCAGGAGGACTGCCATCGCACTTCATCCCACAACCACCCTTGGCAGCCAACATAGGAAGACTCATTGTGCCACCAAACTAGAATTAAGGAGGACAGGAAAAGAGATGACTCTCTGTGCTCTCCGCTGTGGTGCCCACTGAGCTCGGCCCCAGGGCCTGGCAGCAGCCCTGGCACCAGAGGGAGGGAGGGAGGGACTAGAGCCCTAGCCCACCACTCCCACAGACCTGAACAGATCATGCACTGATTATTAATAATGTGAGCCCTCAGCCGAGGTACCCACCGAGCTTGGCCCCAGGGCCTGGCAGCAGCCCTGGCACCAAAGGGAGGGAGGGACTAGAGCCCTAGCCCACCACTCCCACAGATCTGAACAGAACAGGCACTACTAACACTGTGTGAGCCCTCAGTTGAGGTGCCCACTGAGCTTGGCCCCAGGGCCTGGCAGCAGCACAGGCACCAGAGGCTGGGGCTACAGCCATAGCCCAGCACACCAAGATGCCTGGGCAGAACAGGTACAGTGACTAAGAATAATAATAGTAATAATAAGATTCATAATTAAAATGATTAGGATTGTGATAATACGAATCATTTGGTGAGCCCTCAGCCCAGGTGCCCACCTAGCTAGGCCCCAGGGCCTGGCAGCAGCCCTGGCACCAGAGGGAGGGAGGGACTAGAGCCCTAGCCCACCACTCCCACAGAGCTGACCAGATCAGACACTGATTAATAATAATGTGAGCCCTCAGCCGAGGTACCCACCGAGCTTGCCCCCAGGGCCTGGCAGCAGCCCTGGCACCAGAGGGAGGGAGGGACAAGAGCCCTAGGCCACTGCTCCCACAGACCTGAACAGATCAGGCACTGATTCATAATAATGTGAGCCCTCAGCTGAGGTACCCACCGACCTTCGCCCCAGGTCCTGCAGCAGCCCTGGCACCAGAGAGAGGGAGGGACTATAGCCCTAGCCCACCACTCCCACAGACCTGACCAGATCAGGCACTGATTAATGATAATGTGAGACCTCAGCCGAGGTACCCACCGACCTTCGCCCCAGGTCCTGGCAGCAGCCCTGGCACCAGAGGGAAGGAGGGACTAGAGCCCTAGCCCACCACTTCCACAGACCCGAACAGATCAGGCACTGATTAATAATCAATGTGAGCTCTAAGCCAAGTTGCCCACCGAGCTTGGCCCCAGGGCCTGGCAGCAGCCCTGGCACCAGAGGGAGGGAGGGACTAGAGCCCTAGCCTACCATGCCAACAGACCTGACCCGATCAGGCTCTGATCAATAATCAATGTGAGCCCTCAGCCGAGGTGCCCACTGAGCTTGGCCCCAGAGCCAGGCAGTAGCCCTGGAACCAGAGCAGATAGATCCCTATCCCCCCAAGCCAAGCTCAATTGTATTCTCAGTCTCTCTCCCCAAAGGCTTGCAAGTGGCAAGCAAGAGCTCTGTCCCACTCCACTGTTCACAGAAAGTGAAACCCAGCCTGGGAGACCACGGCTATTTATAAGCATGGGTCCCATTCAGCAACACAGGAGGTCTGTGTTTGGCTGTCAGAGTTTCCTATCAGAGTTTGCAGGGATGAGATTGGAGTGCCCGTGGCTACAGAACACCCCCTCCCCCCTCCCTCCCCTGGGTGTCTTCTCCCATCTTGTAACCGCTTTGCAGCTCCATGGTTGGAAGGAAGCCCTGCTGATCAAGGAAAGCTGGGCTTCCATTTGGGTTTCCAGGGTGACAGAAGGAGGGCAGACAGAACTCAGGCATTCCCCTGGCTCCGTTGCCAGGGGAATAGATTGCTGGCGCCTGAGTGTCTGGCTTCCCGAACTGAGCCCGAACACCCTGAACCAGGCCTCTCCCGACTGCTGGATCATTGGTTGTGTCCAACCACGATCCACCGGGTCACGATCGCGTGATCGCCATTTTTGTGGGTTTTTACAGTTCGTAATGCAGTTTTTGCCCATCTCTAGTTAAGAGCCTAGAGGTGATACTAGATTCATTATTACTGCTGGAGAAACAAGTTGATGCAGCTGTAAAAAAAAAAATGCTTTCTTCCAGCTCTCTTTAGCCTGGAAAATGCTCCCTTACCTTGACTCAGCAAATCTAGCTGACTGGATCCACATCACAGTAACATTGAGACTAGACTACTGCGGATTCGGTTTCTTTTTCCCGGCCATGTCGGATGCTCCTCTCCGCAGGTCCGGGAGGAAACGTCCGAGCAGCCTGACCGGGCAGTTGACCTGCGAGGGTTAACCCCCAGGACTCCCAGTGAGGGGGCCAGGGTCTGGAGCGCAGCGGGAAGAACCCCCTGAAAGCAATGCAGGGGGTAAATTGCCCATTTACTCCAACGGAGGCTGGCAGACTTGCGCAGCACATCGCATGCTGCCGGGCCATGGAGAACGGCAATAAGCAGATTTAAGGTGAAAACCTGTAAGTAAGCAAATCCCTTCTGATTTCTAAGCATATGCGAAGGATTGGTGGGAGTTGAAGCTAAGAAGGCTCGGATGTCTTCCCCTTCACGGAGTTTTGGAACTTAGCTGGCGCCCCCCACCCTAAGATGGCGACGAAAAAGCAGAGCCCTGCGATGAGTAAATCGGTGATGGCGATGTTACAGGGGAAGGGGGAAACCTTGGAAGAGGTGGTCAGACGAGCGGTCTTGGAAGCTATGCAGCCCTTTGTAGCGAAGTTAAATGAAATGGGGCAAAAGGTTGATTCAGTGGAAAGCGAAGTGAAAACCATTAAAGAAACTGCGTCTGGAGCAGAGCAGTCTGCACGCGAAAACGTAGTACTCATGAAAGCAACAAGTAAAGAAGTAAAGCTCTTGGAGAATCAAATAATAGGATTACAAGTGGACCATGCCCAAACGGTACTGCGTCTTCAGAATGTAAAAGAGGAGCAAAGTGAAAATTTAAAAGATTTGGTGTCGGAACTTTTGGCGTCATTTGCAAAGGCAACTAAAGAAGAGTTAAAAAGCAATATTCTGGAAGTCCGTCGGACATCTTCAAAATATGCAATGAAGCGTCAGCTGCCTCGCGAGATTATTATTGACTTTTCATCTAAGAAGACTCGGGACACCATCTTATATAATTCGTATAATGTGAACTTGGACTATCTGGGCAATAAGGTTAAGATATTGAAGGATGTTCCATTTTTGGCTCGTAAAAGAAGATTTAAATATAAAAGACTTGCGGCTTTCCTGAGGAAATGTGAAGTAAAATATAAATGGTTGTTTCCGGAAGGCATCTGGTTCAGATACAAGGATCAAACCTACAAGATAACATCGGAAGTACAGCTGAGGGACTTTTTGTTTAACCATCAGGAGTTTCAGCAAGAAGAAAGTCCAAAGTCTGAAGGGGAGAGTGGGGGGGAGGAGGGAACGAGTGCAGCTATTGTAGCGGTGCAGAGAGAACTGAGACCGAGACGCAGGGGGGGGGAGGAGACCTGATCCTGAATGTAGTCTGTATTTTATAAGATCTACCAATCTGATAGCATATTAGAAAGTTAACTTTAAAGAAAAATTGCAGTATGAAGGGAATACAAGACATGTAGATGTAGTGTGTGTCTTCTGTTTATATGTTGCTCTTCCCTTTTCCCCAGTCCCCTTTTTTCCTTTATATTTTTGTAGTTTTTTGTAGTTTTCTATGTTAGAAATTAAAATAATTTTTTTTTTTAAAAAAAAGAGAGAGACTAGACTACTGCAATGTGCTCTACATAGGTCTCCTCTTGAAGTCAACTTGCAGACTCTGGTTGGTGCAGAATGCAGCAATTTGATTATTATCAGGAGCTAGACAGTTAATGATGAGCAGCCAGTCAGTCCACTGGCTGCTCATCAGTAACCAGGTTCAATTCAAGGTACCGTCTATCATATACAAATCCCTTCATGGCTTCAGTCCCTCATATTTCTAGGACTGCCTCTTCATCAAAACAACTTCACTTATCTGAGCAGGGCCTTCTGCAGGTATCCCCACTTAAGATGGGAAAAATCAACATCTGCCTATACACATGAATTTTTCTGTTCTGGGCCCCACTCTATGGCATGACTTGCCTAATAATGTCAGAAAGGCTCCCGCTCTCCTGGCATTCTGCAAATTCTGCAAACTTTAATTATTTAGGAAAGTATTTTTACACAGGTAATAGGGCTGTATGGAAACAAAATGGTTCAGGAAAATGCTTTGGTAAAGGGATAGCACCTGTAGACTATACTACTGCATACAATATGTACTGGATGTAGCAATATGTGGTGGTGATAGGGAGTGCTGTCCAGTCACAGCTGACTTATGGCAACCCCTGGCAGGGAGGTGTCCTATCCAATTACTAACCAAAACCAACACTGTTTAGCTTTCGAGATCTGATGAGAGCAGGCTGGCCTGGGCAGCAGTATGTATGATCTTACTATATAATTTCTGCATTGCTTGTGCCTTGCTTTCAGCTCTGATTCAAATTTCTGCAATACAAATCTTATTGCATTGCTTCTTTGATGTGCCATCCTGTTGATTGCTTTGACTTACACTGTGGATGTTTCCACACATCCTAAAAAGAGTGCCCCACTCACTGAACACTGGCAGATTTTTTGTGGGATTTCTGATGTCTCCGTTTCCAAAACGGATGCAGGCAGTTTTTGTGGTGCCCCAAAAATCGAAGCAAAACTGCCCGCATCTGTTTTGGAAGCGGAGCCATCAGAAATCCCATGAAAAACCCACCAGTGTTCGGTGAGTGGGGCACTCTTTTCAGGACATGTGGAAATGGGCTGTGTGATCCACCTTCAGTCTCTGTTAAGAAAGGCTGACCATAAATAATGTAAATAAATAAATACAAAAACAAATAAACCTTTTTTGTTTGGAAATTATGTAGATTAAAGGGGGAAATAGGATTTTATTAGCATATACACAGCTATTTTGTAGGCATCTGACATCAGCCTAAGTAATAGTAGATTTTAATGCATGAATTTAATATCTTTTAGTGTTTTTTTCATTTTTTAATTTTTAACTTACCTTGGTAGGTTCCTGGAGAGGCAGCACCAAAAATTCTAAATAAATATGAAAATAAATAAATCTACTGAAACTTGTTACTGACATGATTTATGGTGTTGAGTTACATCAATCTCAACTGGTTCATTGGACCTTTAATGATATTAGGATAAGCAATCTTGGATTTTATTCCTACTATCATCTGCAGTAGTGATCCTTTCCTTTACAGCAGAAGTGACCCATGATCCATTCATAATATTGTAAATTGGCTCAGGGTGACAGCATGAGTCACATGTATAGGTTGGGGAATGGAACTGTATGGTCCTACAGCAGAGCCAGCCAAATTTCAATCATCTTGGGGGCTACTCCCTTCTTCATATAACAGTGTAGGTCAAGTAGTGTTTTATAAGATAACCAACCTCAGTCCAAGCCCAAGCCCTATATAAAAAGTTGATACCACTCAGAAGTAATGAATCTACAGACAGCATTCGTGCATGGCTAGTTTCTTACATACAGACGGAAAGCATGATATAATATCAGTATGTAGAAACTCTGTCACACAAAATCTGAACTAGAATTAAAATTATTACCAAATTGGATAGAGCTGAATGTTGTCCATGTCCCATTCCTGTTTTCAAGGATTTAAATTCAGATAATGTTTCAACCACTGGCCCATTGGATGTCCTCTAAAACTCAACATTTCTTAACACTTCTCTGTAGGAATCTCTATGTCAAAGGCATTTATCTATGAGTCTCTCTACACAAGACACCTAACACAGGGACTTTCGAGTGAAAGATCTTACACCTGTTCTCCCATTGTGGGAGACAATTTGAATATAAGACCACACAGAAAGTAAGTCATTTGAGTGTCTCTGTGTAAGATATCTTGTCTAGAGATACTCTATGACATAGGCATGTCAAAGTGAAAACAGTGTGCATATTAACAGTATAGTCCAAATGGGAAGTAAGCTCCACTGCAATGAATGGGAACTACTTTTGAGTAGATCGGGCCACTCTATAAAAGGAAAAACTGCCATTTTCATTAATGTAGCACCAATTGCACACTTAATGAAATGTGCATTAATTGGACTGGTGATTTAAATATCAGGACATATAATCAGTAAAAAAATACTTTTTGAAAAATTATTTTCAACATGTTACACATTGTTCAGCACTTAACCATTATTTCATGTAGATGGCACAAATTAAAATTCAGTATATATACCATAATTTTAAATCTGTGATCAAAACATTAATCGATTCATCTTCCAATTATTCCCATACATGCTTCCTGCTTTAACTCCAAGTGTTGTGCTATGCAAAGAAATGTCTTCTATAAAATTAGATTAAACCCCAAGGTAGAGCATAAATGCTGAACAGACTGAATATGAAAAGAGAGAATCTCTTGTGGTTTCACACTTATTAAGATATTGTCTAAGTATATTAATCTTACTCCTAAACTCCTAGCAAAGACACTAATGGTCTCAGTAACATTGTAAATGTTCTTGGAACTAGAGAGAGAGAGAGAGAGAGAGAGAGAGAGAGAGAGAGAGAGAGAGAGAGAGAGAGAAGAAATCGTGGCCTTCCATTGGTGGGGTTGGTTTTCCCCAGTGAACCTTTATTTTCTGTAGAGTCGATTCACTGAGACACTTTGAAGCATTTCTTTTTAAATCTAGTTTTGCTGGATAGTATCCCTCCAGAAAAGTGATCAGTAAATCTATCAGGCCTCCTGCTTTAAATTACATTGAATTCTGATTTTCTCCTTTTAAGTCCTTCTTCACAAGATCCACTTCCTTAGCAGAGTTTGACCTCATCCACCCTCCATCTGGAGAAGCTGTGGCTCAGTGAAAGAGCACTTGCTTTACAAGCAGAAGGTCCCATATTCATTCCCCAATCAAGGACCTGTTGTAGCAGGTGCTACCAAAGACCTCTATTTGCTTGAGACTGTGCAGAGCCACTGTCATTCAGGTGAGCTAGATAAACAAATGGGCTTACCTAGTATGAAGCAATTTAACATGTTCCTATACTATCTGTCCGTCCTCATTTCAAATTGCCTGCAACTGCACTCCCTCAACTAGATTCCCCTTTCCTTCCAGTTCTCTAATTCTAAGGCTCTATCCAGATGTACATGCCCCAATGCTTTCCAAACATTTGTTTTTCTAAGTGCTATAGCACTGTTTGCACAATGCTTTAAAAGCTTTTGGGCTGCATTCTGACCTTCTGAGCCTTTACAATCTGTTGTTCCATCCTGCAGCTGTTGCCCGTTGTCACCTCATTTTTCAAGCCTCCTACACTTCTCCCAAAAGTCAGAGCAACAGATTTTAATGCACAGAAGCTGTTTTTGTCTTATTCATGTTCCCTCCTTTCAGAAGAAGAAAGTGGAGCATTGGCAACTGCTAGGATACAGCAATAGCAATTGAAAGTTTCAAACAGTACAGTTCTTCTGCAATTAAAGTTCTAACTTGGAGAAAACCTAGATTACCCCCTCCTTAAAATGCACATTGAACATGCTTGCATGGGGAAAGGCTTTTGGTTCCCTCACAACAATACTTTCATGCTATTGTAACTCCTGCACCACTGCTTTTCAGAAATGATCCTTGTAGCCCAATGAATATACTTGATTAAGTTGTTATGTTACCATGTACATGATGTATTGGCCCCAGCACTATCAATATAATGGATGATCACATCATATTTATTACACAGGAAACCATTCTGTCCTAGTTGTTGGGATGCTGTATCTATAATGCTTGATTTTTTTTTGTACCTGATTCTTTATGTAAAAATACTGGCTTCAACTAATGATGTGATGGACAGCGTTTTCACCTGTCCAAGTGACAGTATGGAGCCTCTTCATAAAATATTCTAAACTGTTTAGCTTCTGACTTTCCTTCAGATGACGTACTATTGACTTCTTTCTTTATACAAATATTTGCCATTTTTTTCAAAGATCTGTTTTAACTAAAATTAAATTTCAAAGGAGAGATGTCTTTTGAGATGTCAACCTTCTATATTCTCTTGGAATATAGGGTGTATTTGATAATCATTCTTCTAACAATGTTAACATCTCAATTGGCAGTTTATCACACTTAAAAGTTTCTGTGTTCTACAGGGCAGTGATTAAATTATTGTAATCTATAGGAAGTGGTGCTTTTCATATTTTATAGTAATTCCTACAACCACTTTGTAAAGCAGACCAGTATTATTAGCCCTATAATACCAAACTGGGGGAGAAAGTGAAGCTCAAAAAAAGTGATTCGCTGAAGCTCCGCAGGTAGCTGAGTAAAAGTCTCAACTACAGACTTTGTCCTCCTGTGCTGCAAGGGGTTGCCTACTGAGGCTGCTTCCATATATTGTTAGATATTGCAACATCAATGCACTGTAGCAGTGATTGTAGCACACAGAAAAATCCAGATGCAAATGATTTCTATAATGCAATGATAATGTAATAGCTAACAGTGAGCACTGGTAGGGAGCCCAGGTGGTTGTAGTCTCCCTCCCATCAAAAACACCGCTTGTGCTCAAGCCCACCTTTTGACCCCCCCAGCTGCCCCCAGAGCTGCCAGTTGCATGTGGCTGAGCATCAACAGTGTTTGAGCAAGGACGGCATTTCTGGTGCAACAGCCCTCAAGATCAATTGGTGGGGAAGCGGGTAGGGAATTGCCAGGAAGTGAGTAGACATGGGCATGAACAGCATTACGAACAGAAAAAACCCACGAACAGCCCAATCACGAGCAAGCTGTTTGTGAGGCTCCATCCTAAATGAACAGGTGGTCATTAAAAGCCTTGTTCGTTGCCGTTAAGCAAGCCAAACAGTCTGGAGCCTGCTGCAATCAATCCCCTTGGCAACCGGAGAGGGAGGGACTGAACTCTGTCTGAACTCCTTCTGGCTTTCCTTCTGGCTTTAATCCTTCAAAGTATTTCCAGCAGAGAGTCCTGTTTTAGCCACTATGAAGAGAAAATGACAACAAAGGGAGAGAGCCATGCATCATGCCTTTCCTGGGGTGCAATTTCTCTGAAACTTGGGGGGGGGGTCTTCAGAGGACAGTGAGGACTATGTCCCCTGCAAATTTGCTGGGTATTGGATATTGGGAAGGTCAGTTTGTAACCCCTCAAAGTAGCTGCCTTCTAACAGGCAGTTCCATTTTTGCCACTGTGGACAGAAAATGACAGCAAAGGGAGAGAGCCACGGCTCATGCTTTTCTGGGGTGCAATCTCTCTGGAACTGGGGGGTATTCAGAGGACAGTGAGGACTAAGGGGGGAGAGCCATGGATCATGTCTTTCTCAGGGTGCAATCTCTCTGAAACTTGGTGGGGGGGTCTTCAGAAGACAGTGAGGAATAAAGGGGGAGAGCCATGGATCATGCCTTTCCTGGGGTGCAATCTCTCTAAAACTGGAGGGGGGGGTCTTCAGAGGACAGTGGGGACTATATCCCCTGCAAATTTGGTGGGAAGATTCTCCTGGGTGCGAGAGGGACGGGGAGAATCTCCCCACCTCTCTCACACTGGGCAGGCAGCTTGTCTGTGCTACTGCTATCCCAGCCCTTTAAACTATCAGCTGGCAGTTGGCAGGGGGAATTGCCCCCTGCCACCTGCCAGCTGATAGTTTAAAGGGATCTTTAAAGGGCCAGGTAAGTGCGTTTGAGGTGAGGGGGCTAAGTGGGGAGGGTTGTGGGTGGGGATGGTTCTGGCCCCCACAAACAATGAACATGTCCAAGAACAGTTCATGTTTGTCCGTGTTCATTGTTCGTTGTTTGTGGATGGGACTGAACAACTAACAGGGTGTTCGGGTTTTTTTCCCATTTGGCCCATGTCTAGAAGAGAGTACTAAAGGCTAGTAGCATCTGGGCTGGGGGAGAGCCTGCATTTTCCTGGGATTCTTGCCAGCCCAAATACCATTATTACTCAGTGCCTGCCTCCTCCAGCCCTTTCCATCTCCACCCTTGATGATACATCTTGTGGGTTGCTAAGCAACTCGCAAGATAGTGGATGAAATCTCATGAGGTACCAATGCAAATACCAATGTGAGATTTAGTTTTTTTCTTTAAGTCTGAGTCTGTTTAAATCTCTCCTGCATTTTTTAATTTTTCATTTCGCCCCCTGCAAACCTGGAGGTTTCCCTGGGATTGTAGACACATCATCCCTCTCTGTACAAATCCCTATAATGCTGATTTTTGGATTTGCACTCTAGGGGCAGTAGTCAGAATTAGAACTATTAATTTTGCATTAGATTTTATGATTTTATGTTTGGTTGTGCAGGAATCAGTCTGAGCTATATACAGAGACAGAAAGAAAGAATCCAGAATTCATTTTCTATTTCCTCCACAGATTTGTTATGCCGCTTTGGGTAAGTCTCTCTCAGTTTCTGGTTCCCATTTATTAAATATAAAGAAAAAGGTAACTACTTCACAGTATCGCTGAGAGAGAAAAGCCACATGAGAAGAAAACAACAACCAATATTTAAAAGACTGAAAAGTAAGAGCTTTCTGAACAGTAATGTGTTTTACCCCTCTGATCGGATATTATTCTCATACACTTTCACACTGAATAAGATGTGGCACTTATATAATGGCTGATCTTTTCCTCCTCTTTTTTTTTTGGAGGATAAATAACTTTGATATCATCAAGGTCAAAGAATGTGTCCTTATATGATGTGATGTTCTCTCATTCCCTTTCATACCAAGCTGTTCCACACACCACCTAATTGATGTATTGCACCATAATAACTACTCAATGTAAGAAAATTAGGTCTGGGAATCCAGTGCTGATATACTTTGAGGCCAAGATTTTAACATGGGAAAGTATTCCAATAGCAAACCCTCCAAAACTGTTGGATAATGCCAAAATTTTACACTGTAATTTCAGAGCAGGACAAAAGAGGAAAGGTGACAAAAAATTGACAAAAGAGAAAAGGTTACAAAAATCTGAAGAAAATACCACAATTTATTTTAATTGGCCCCATAGTTAATTGGCCCCATAGCTTGTGGTACATCAGATACTCATTAGTATTTTCTACATATTCCCTAGCATTTTTTTTCTATACAAACCTAATACAGCAAAGCAGAATTTCTGCAGTCCAATAGCTTTAATTAACTTTTAAAAAAAGAACTATTTGGTAATTGATGCATGACTCTCCTAAAAATTAGGTTTGCTTTAAGGATACATGATGGTCCCTTTATTCTTGTGTATTACATCTCCCATTTTCACCTACTTACAGTCTGTTTGTCAGTGTAAGACCTTCCTTTTCTTTACTAGTCTCATCTAACCAACATGAAAGAATGTGAGATTTTGGTAAATGGGAACATGAGCCATGGAGTTCACAGGCAGATGGCTGGAGGACTTTCCAATCCTTTGTCTGCCAGAGTCTGTTCCTGAGCAGTGACAAGCTTAAGCAGGAAAGGAATCCCCTTTTGGAGTATTGTATAATTATGTCATAGTGTTAGTGTCAGTGACACATCGAAAATTTTAAGATATTTTGCCTTAATAAAACTCTTGCTTTGACAAATTATGTGGTGAATCCAAAGAACTGTTAGGGCATTTCTCCTTGCAAGACTGATCTTTGCCACATTTTCTACCTTCTGCATATTTGTGTGCCACCCATAAAGCTGCTTCTGAATATCAGTTGACCTTTGGAAACAGTGGAAGGAGGCTTGAAATTTTAGGGAGAAATCAAATAGAAATTATGGGCACAACCCACCACTAACACATGAGTGAAAGTGCTATCTTCTGCCACAAGAACAACTTTGGATCCAGCCCTACCATTTTCCAACTATGCAATCCTAAGCATATTTATGTGGAAATAATTGTCATTAAACTCCATTTTTACAATCAGGCTGTGAGTCTAGAATTCTCTAAGATATAAAAATCCTAATTATGTAATAAAACGTACTGTGAAAAATAACAGAATGTAAAAATAATTTTCTTTCAGAAGATAAGATGGACTAATTTTTATTTCTTTTAGTTGCTCTTTTCTGCTTTGACTGTGCTAACAAGATTTTTCTTTTTTGCCAGGACTAGTACCAACATTTTTAATATCTTGAAAATCTTCAGTAATCTTGATCAAGACTAATAATAACACATACATGAGTATCATAACATTTGAATGGTAAGCGTTCAGTTTCTTCAACAACACCACAAAAGTATGTACTTGAACTGCAGAATAATAAACAATTACCTCCAAGAGTAAAAGAGCTTCCAGCCTCCAAGAGACCAGCTAGTCAGACTAAGAAGATCATACAAATAGATTGGTTTGGGACAGATATAAACCAATTTTGTAAACTGAATTCCTTGGTCAGAACTCAAGTTAATATCCCTCTAATTATAGCTTGAATCTTTAATATCTGTAGTTGATGGTGGCTTTTATTTTATATTGTATTTGCATAATGATAGTTGTAGAATTTCAAGGCTTTATATCATTCTGGATATTCTCCCACTTATTATTTTGGAAGAAACTAGCTAGAATTTTGCTGGAGTTAAAAGAGGCCACAGCTTTATTGATATACAACTTATGGAGCATTGGAATCTCATAGGGTATAAATCCAAGCATTGGCTGACCCGCCTGCCAGCTGATGATCCCCCCACAACCTTAGCCTGCCAGCAGAGGGGGGGGGGCACAGGATGACAGTTAGTGAGATACCATGAGGGCATACTCCTCTGTGTGGATCCCCTGCCACCTGGGAGTGAGGCAGCCCCCACGGCCCCCAAGCTGGGCATGTACTTGCCATGCCTCCCTTCCAAGGTCCTTAAGAGAACTCCCCAAAATGGGCTCAGAGGCCCCACTTCCCCTGAAAAGAATCCAAGCCTAATGCCAAAACTGCCACAAGAGCCACAAAATGTCTTCCACCAAATGTCTTAAAACTGCAACCTACAATGCAGATGGGGTGGACAGGTACACCCCATCAAGATGGAACAACGCCTCTAGTCTGAAAGATATTTCCACATGGGAAATCACTGTACCCCCTGCTGCCCCCATAAAATGTCCCACTGCTTTGGTTAACTTCTTCCAGCCCAAATTGACCCTGTCTGTGCCAGCAGCCCATTGTCAGGAGTGCCGTTCCAACAAGTCTGACCATAAGAGGTGCATTCCAGGAAAGCATCCACAGAGTCGTCTCAGGTCAGCTATGATAGAATGCCTGAAGTCCAAGCCTTGACACTTGCCCAAGTTGTTCTCCCTCAGTTGGACAATCACGGCATCAGGAAAGCCATTGAAGTCTAGCTTGACAAAGGCCCATTGCCACGAGAGCATCCCATAATGCCAATGGTTCCCTCCAGTCCCAGTTGCTGACCTGCAGATCCAGACTGATTTGTGCTGACCTCGGGAGGTTACCAAGAGAATGTCTGTTAATGAGGAGGAGGCGAACCTTGGATTGATGTAGGTCCTGTACACCCCAGACCTCCATATCCTGATGGCTTGGATGTGGAAAGCTGAGAGGCTGAGGTCTGTAGCCACAGTGGTGGACCCAATCTTGAAGGAATGGGTCCCAAACTCCAATGACAGAAGGCCAGCAGCCACAAGGCAAGACCTGAGGATGCAGGCAAACTGGAAGCTTCATTCACTTGGATGAAGAAGGGGCTCAGGCACTGGAGAAGAATAGCAAGGTAGGCCCTGGTGGCCTGAACTGGACATAGTGTGGCATCGACTGCAGCCCCCAGGGGGATGTGTTCCCCCCCCACTTTTGATCAGTCTTGGAACTCTGGAGGAATATGGAAATCTCTAATGTGGCCACAGAAACATCCTAGAATCCAAGGACCTCCCAGAAATGTCTCAAAGGGAGTTGAAAACCAGCTCCTCCACCCAGAAAGCCCCCTAAAAGACTAGCAGAAAGGATGTCTTAAACAGCTGGGCTTCAAAAGTCAATCGACAAATACCCGAAAGATGAAGAAGGACATCTGAGAGTTTGGGTGATGGTTATGGGCCGATAGGGGTTGGGCGAGGGGTGCAATCCTTTTCCAGAACCTAACCCTGAGCAGCTCCTGCCATGCAATTACCACCACCAATGTTACCCTAAATTTAGGGGGGTCTTGTGAGTTGGGGGAAATTAGCATTCAAAGAGATGCAATGAGAGGGGGTAACCAGCATATCTCCACCAATGTATACCAGGATTGTTCCCTTAGAGAACTCTGTGAAAGAATCAGGTGGGTGTTCAACAGGAATAGTTTTTATCAAGGGAGCAGTAAAGGCAAACACACACGAAATCATGCACAACATATGCAGAGCTGAAAGTAAAGAGGAAAAGAGAGAGATTCAGGGTTGGGTGATATTTACTAGTATAGGAGATAGAGGATGTCTGTAGAATAGCAGCTTGAGCCACCAGCACTTCACAGCAAGAAGAAGGCTCAGACATGCATCTGAGAGTGTGCGTTGGATCCCAGGATACACACATGGCATAGGTCAGGGGGCAGCCTAATTATAGTGTAAAATGTACCCTGGGGTCAAAATTATGTCTTCTGCCCCTGAAACAATAGCTTGATGGCTCGTCCAAAGGTGTAACAATAAATTGGGAAAGGTTTGATCAATCATATATGGGAGAAACTATAGGTGAAAAAGGGTGTTTGATGACCTGCGAGGTCAGGATAGTAGGGGCTATAGCCCAGATGAGAAAGGAGGGATGAAGAAGATACAGAAGGACATTATGAGATAAGTAGGAACTCCCAGAAGACCTCTTTTGTTTTACTTAAGTGCTTCTCTGGGGTATGGAGAGGTAGCTATTCAGCCTGACACACCTTCTGCTAATTTTCCAACTCCAGCCAAGGTTGGCATTTGTTCTGCCTAGCCAGGCAGTGTTTCTGTGCTTAAAGCACATGAGGAAGGGGCTTATAATATTTCATATTCATAAGCTGACCTTGCAAAAAGGAAAAGAGGTAAGACTTCTAACACCATGATTGGGAACAGTTATAATAAAATGAAGTCCTCAAGATGTTAGACTCATTTCAGGCAGTGGGCAACATCTGGGCACACCAGCACCTCCCTATGTAAACACCTGCCTGTGGTGTCAAAATGAACCTGCAAGTCAAGCCTGAACTCCCACATATCCTGCCACAGTGAAACCCCATTGAAATTAGAAAGGTAAGCCAAACCCTGTGGTCTTCCTTGATGACTTTATTGAGGCGGATGTGATGGTGACAGCCCCAACTGTGGCCCTGGCCAAATGAGAAGACTCCTTGAGGGTGATTTTTTGGTTGCAAAGTGCTTGATTAATGAGCTCCTGCAGGTTCTGTAGCTTGTCCTGGAGGAGACCAAACTGTCCCAGAATAGAATCAAGCTCTATCTTGAGGTAGATGAGCTGAGTGGCTGGCCCCTCCATTTTTTCCTATGCATAGGGACCCCCAAGTCCTGGGACAGAGCCTGGAAAATCTCCAGTGCAGGCTGTGCCACCCAGGAGATCCACAAACAAAAAATCATCAAGGTAATGAGTGACATGTGGGCTCCTCATCCGCTCCTTCACAGCCCATTCTAAAAATGTGCTGTCTCAGAGTCTCAAAGGTTGCACATGCTACCAAGCACCCCATTGGCATGGCCTTGTCTATGTACAATAATCTATTAAATTTAAAGCCAAACAAACAGAAATCATCAGGGTGTACTGGTAATAGCCACAAGACTGACTGGACATCACATTTCATCCGAACCCGTGGACTGCAGAACTGGACATGCCATACTGCGTGATCAAAGGAGACATATTTAACAACAAAATTCGGTTGGGATGGTCTGATTAACGGAGAAGCTGCAGGGGTATGAAAGGTGGTAGATTAGGTGGTATTCCCCCAGAGCCTTCTTCAGGAACACCCCTAGTGGGGAAACTCTCAGATAGGGCAGAGGAGGGGTAGTGAAGGGGCCTGCGACCTGGCCCATGGCCATCTCCTTGATAATCTGGGCCACCACAATGTCTTGCAACTTCCTGGCAGCATTAAGGTTGCCAGATACTGTGGGAACATGAAGGTCAGTAAAAGGAATGTGGAAGCTACTGGAGAACGCCTCCCAAAGGGAGGGGACTTGTTGGGCAGACTTGGACTTGCAGAAGACTTGTTGAGAAAACAGAGAAGTAGCAGAGGGCCTCGAGCTTGAGGGGAGTGTGCCATCTCCAAACTCTGGGTAGCCCTACTGCCTTTCTTCTCTGGGGGGCTGCGCAGCAGAGCTGCTGGACTCTCCCTCTTTACGGGAGCTGCCGGTGGAGGGCTGGGTGGCTCAAAAGGGCAGGGCATTGGCAGGAAGACCTGAGATGGGAGACAAAACAACTGTCACAAACGTGATCAAATCTGCAGCATAGATGCTGGCATTTGCTCTGGTTGTATTCCCAGCAAAGGCCCCTGACCCAGTCACGCCTACTGAACACCTACCTCCTTGGGGCCTCTGTTTTGCTCTTGATGTGGGGCCCCACTAGCCAAACCCACAACTTGTCTCACCTGGCCCTTAAGTTATGAAAGGCCCTCTTCCAAAAGGCCTCATCATACTCAAATGCGGCAGCATTCCCAGCCAGTGCACAGGCCCATAAGATATTACCCAGGTGGTTGATCAGGTGCCAGGCCCTATCTCTTCAAGAGGTGCCTGCAGGCAAAGCTGCAAGGGCTCAAATAGACGGCTGTCAGACCACAAAAGACCTGCTTCCTCCTCAGGCCTCGGTGCTATCCCAACTGAGGAGGTCCCCACTGGCATAACTCTCCCCCCCGCCCGAATAGGGAAGAGAAGTCAACTGACAAGGAGCTCCCTCTTAAGTACCTGGTGGTTGACCTCTTAAGTCCATCACCAGTCCCACCCCCTGCTAAACCAGCCAACCAACCCTGATTGGCTGGCTGGATTTTGAATAGGGTAGCATGTGCTTCCTGGCAGAAGATCCCTGGGAACCACTGGGCCCCCAAAGAGAAGATGGCAGCTGCCATGCTGCACTCCCCTCACCCCACAGGCTGCAACTAGCTTCCCCAGATGAGTCTGGGGCCTTTTTCTTTGAAAACAAATGCTGTTCAATTTTTTACAGTTTATAAAAGATAATACAAGGTAGTATGCCTTCAAGAAATTCAAGATTCCCTGTTTACAACAAATTACTCTTTGACATTAAATGTGAAATACAGTTTCATCAGAAACATCATGTCAAAGTAATTTACGTTTGACTTGCTGACGTATGACTGAAATCTGCATTTTGAAAAATAAATTGCTTCTTATATAAATACAAAATCAGCATACAAAATGAATGAAGCAAAAAAACCTGGATGGAGCATGAGCTCAAATTGGACTGAATTATCAAGCTCTACTAAACTTTCACTTCTTTTAAACCTCTGGCTTCTTTCATGTCAAGTGAATTTATTTGGAAGAGGATTGAGCACTGTTGCCAAGTTTCTAAGAATAAAGTCTGTGCGTAATACCACTTTACAGATGTGTGTGTTCATACTGGTAATTTTAGCTATAAATAAGAATAGCTTAGCAGTGTAATACTGACATTATTTTCTAAAGAAAATGACATTCATTTATGGGGATGGAAAATAAACCATCAGTTTCATCAATTCAATTCAAAACTTGTTCGAAGGCATTTTTTAAACCCATGCTGAAGAAAACACTCACAACAGGCCACTAAGCATTCTACCTCTTCCTTCAGGAGGGATTCGAACAGGCCTCTGACCACTCAGAGCAGCACTGCTGGCCTACACTGAGTAGATGCAAGGGTAGCAGAAAAATGTTGTTTCTTTGTAGCCATCACAGCCATGGAATATGCTTTAAATAAGCTTTTGCCCACGTCTTATCAGATCCATCATGAGACAGCCTGCCATATCACTCTAGTCATCTACATTTCGTCCCCCCCCCATTTCCTCAGGCCCACAGTAAATCAAGGGGCAACCTGGGCTCCAACACTTGAGAGAGGATGCTTGGGAGCAAATGAGTCAACAAATGAGAATTCTATCTTCTTGGGTGTTTGCTACTCCTCCCAATTTGGTATCATCAGCAAATTTAATGAGCAGCCCTTCCACTCCTTCATCCACATCATCATTCCAGAAGTCCTCCAGGGTGTTGTCAGGAATGCCAACATATCAACAGGAAAAAACCCCTAGAGCCATCAGAAAACCATACAGATTCATCTGGCTCTGGGAACAGATCATTTTAATTGATTGTCCATACCTGCAGAGAATTGTTATCCCTGTAAGTCTAAACCTGAGCAAATAGTTATCTGTCCAAGGGAAAAGTCATCAGTCCCTCTAATCCTCAGTCTTCTTGCTCAGAAAAGAATACCAGATCAAGAATGTGACCTGCACAATGTGTAGAACTGGGGTCCACAACGTGGTGCCCATGGGCACAATTCTGCCTGCTCACTCCTTTTCTGATGCTTGCCACATGTTTTTAGAAAGTGTATGGGGCCAGGTGGGGCTTTTGCAAAGAATGGCTTCTGATCGGCCATTGGAGTACTGATTGGTTGTGCAGGCTTTTAAAAACATTGCTTTGGCAGAAACTGCTTCCACAGCACAAGGATCTTCACTGTGTGACTGAAAATAAGCTGTAGCAGCTGTTTTCTGGCTGGCTCCATCTCCTGCAGCAGCCAATTTGTGGCAGCCATATTGTTGCTGTGCCTACCACACTGTACCAGAATTCCAAATGGGCCCACAGGCTCAAAAAGGTTGGGAGACACTTGATGTAGAACCAGTTATTATTTTTAAAAAGACGGTTGATTTCTAACAGTGGCCGTTTTCACACTGTCTATAAATCGTGCGAGACTCACAGAAGGCTGCCGGCTTTCTCGCGTGATTTTTGATGCCGTCTGTTTACAAAATGCCACAAACAGTGATTTACGGCGTTTTGTAATCAGATGGTGTTAAAAATCATGTGAGGAAGCCGGCAGCCTTCCGTGAGTCTTGCGTGATTTATAGACAGTGTGAAAACGGCCAGTGTGTAAAACAAAAGAAACAAGCTGGAAATACACCCAGAAATCACTGTTTTGTTTAGTTAGTTACAGCAGCTTCCAGAATGTTGAACCAAATCTAGGAAACCAAGTTATAACTGGTATGCCTCTCTCACCATCAAGGCACTTGGATAGTTGGTTGCTGTAAGAAAAAGTGCTGTTTCGGGGGGTGCAAATGGTCTGTTCAATCAATCAAACTTGATAGAAGTGCTGGAAGATTTCAACCATAGGCTGCACTTCTAAAAACACTTTCCTGTGATTAAGCACAAAGAAACATGGTACCAAAGGTAATAATTTATTGGCTCTATAGAAAAAGATAAAGCAAATATAAAGCAGGATTGTTTTTAATGCTGCCACCTCTGCCACGCTACCCCTTTGCCAGCCAGTTTCTTGTCATGGTGTGCACTTGCTGATGCTCGTCTTCTTCAAGGTTCATTATTGTGTTCATTATTGTGTTAAGCAACTGAGGAAAAACTCAGTGTATCAATGATTTAGAGGGAGGGTGAGTTCTGTGCAATTTTGGAATTGTTGAGTGCAAAAACTGCTGCCCTAAAGAGCCTGTAAGCCCTTATTGCAAATAATGAGTTCAAAACTCCTGATAATAATTAAAAAACAAACAGATCTGAGCTGGCAATGCCCCCCCCCAAAAAAAACAAAACGGTAATGGTACATACTGGATCAGCTCCAGTTGTCCTGGAGCATGCTTTTGAAGCTGTGGCTGGATGGTTGAGGCAAAGTCAGCTGAAATTGAACCCAGCGAAGACAGAGATCCTGCACTTGAGCCGTGGAAATGTGGACTCAAGACCCTGGCTTCCTACACTCAATGGGGTGGTGCTTAAAGTAGCTCCGAGAGTTAGGAGCCTGGGGGTGATCCTGGATTTTTCCTTGACAATGGAGGATCAGGTCACTGCAACTGCCAAGTCTTGTTTCTGTTATCTTCGACCAGGCAGCTTGCCCCTTATCTCTTGTCCCGGGACTTGACTACAGTGGTCCAAGCAATGGTCACCTCTAGGCTGGACTACTGTAACGCACTCTACGCTGGGCTTCCCCTGAACCTGATCTGGTGGTTACAGCTGGTACAGAATGCAGTGGCATGGGTCATCACCGGGACGCCGATGCGTGCGCATATAATGCCAGTATTGTGTCAGCTGCACTGGTTGCCGGTGGAGTACCGAATCAGGTTCAAGGTTTTGGAACTAACCTATAAAGCCCTATACGGACTGGGACTGGCATATCTGCAGGACTGCCTCTCCCCATATGAACCCCAGTGGACGCTTCACTCTAGCGATAAGCATCTATTAAAGATTCCTGGCCCTAGGGAGGTCCACCTGGCATCGACAAGGGCCAGGACTTTTTCAGTCCTGGCCCCAGCCTGGTGGAATGCTCTGTCCAATGAGACCAGGGCCCTTTGAGATTTATTAGCATTTTGCTGGGCCTGTAAGACAGAGCTGTTCCGCCAGGCATATGGCTGATGCCAGGTGGTGCCCCTTAGCCGGGGGAGCACAGTATATGCCCTCCCTACTAGTGACACCTCCATCTCTCATACATCCCTGACAAAATACTCTGGAGATGGCTAAATAGGGGGTCGTCTGGATTATGTGCTGCTGTGTTTATGTACATACATACACATATGTGTATGTATGTGTGAATATGTTTACGTGTATTTTAATCTATGTATTGGGATGTTTTATGATTTTAAACTGTATATATGATGAAATACGTTTTTAAACTTGGTTGTGATCTGCCCTGAGCCTGTTGATGTGGGGAGGGCGTAATATAAATTAAATATAAATAAATAAATAAATAAATAAATACTTGGTTTGGAAACCGTAGATCCAAAACTGAAACAAATTTTTCAGGACACACCCCTATTGATTTTGTCAGAGTGTCAGTTTGCTAGTCAGTTCTCAATCCATAGCTACGCCATGGTCTCGTGTTATAATCTGTAGCTGTTTAGTTCTCTCCCTCCAGGCCCAGGTGCTGGTCAGGCTACATATATCCATGGGAGCGAAGAATTCTTATCAATCCGCTCTGGCCGACCTTGACATCCTCGCCTTTCCAGGCCTTTTAGACAGGACTAAGGGGGGAGGCTGGGAATGGGTGGTTGAAGTGTTGTTACTTTCATTTTGTGTGTCATTCTCAGCAAAGCTTTCATTCAGCCAAGGCTTTCCTAGTCCTTGGAATATGGCTACTTGTATCCTGAGTAGGGGTGTGCAGTTCGGGTTACTTAAACCCGAAAAAATCCCGAATCACCCTGATTCGGGGTGATTCGGGGAATCCCGAATCGATTCAGGTTTCCCGAATCGATTCGGGAAACCCAAATCGGCATGCCCTGAATCAATTTGGGGCGATTAGGTGTGATTTGGGGCAATTCGGGGCGCCATTTTGCTAGGCGCTTGCTTTGCTTCCTGCAGGCTCTTAGAAGAGGGGAGGGGGGGAAGGAGTGAGTCACTCACTCCTTCTGTCACCCCCACCCCTCTTGCAAAGGAGGGAAGGGAATCCTTTGCTTTGCCTTGCAAGCCTTTAGTGAGGAGGAGGCGGATAGCCTGCCACCGCACCGGAACATGGACTGTGCTATTGAATTAATCCCAGGAGAAAAGCTCCCCAAAGGAAAGTTATATTCCATGAGTCCAGCGGAGAGGCAAGAACTCAGGAAATTCATAGACAAGAATTTGGAGAGAGGATTCATTCGCCCGGCTAGCTCCCCGCATGCCGCCCCTGTGTTGTTTGTGAAGAAGAAGGATGGGGGACTCAGACTTTGTACAGACTTTCGAGGCATCAATGCTGTGTCTATGACCAACACTTACCCGATTCTGTTAATCTGAGACCTGCTAAGTGTAGTGGTGCAGGGTAAGATCTTTTCGAAATTGGATCTCAAAGATGCATATTTTCATGTTAGAATAAGGGAGGGGGATGAATGGAAAACTGCGTTCAATACCCCCCTAGGCCAATTCGAATACTTGGTCATGCCATTTGGCTTATCTGGGGCCCCTTCGGTTTACATGTCAATGATAAATGAGGCCCTACATGAATTTTTGTACAAAGGGGTTGTTGTTTACCTTGATGACATGCTTATTTATTCAGAAAATAAAGAGGCACATGCAAAATTAGTCCGGAAAGTCCTGTCCACCCTGATACGCCACAAACTTCTGATCAAGCTATCCAAATGTGAGTTTCACAAAGAGGAGTTGGACTATTTAGGCTACCATATTTCAGGGCACAGACTAAAAATGGACCCGGCCAAGATCAAAGCAGTGCAAGAGTGGCAGCCGCCCACCACACGCAAACAATTACAGTCATTCCTGGGCTTTGCTAATTTTTACAGACAGTTCATTGAAGGCTTTGCCCAGATAGCCCTCCCCCTAACAGAATTGCTTAAGACAAAAGGGAAAGGAGAGCAAGCCGCCAAACCTACGGCCCAACTCCGGTGGAGCCCAAGCTGTCAGCTAGCGTTCGAAATACTGAAGGATCGGTTTACTACTGAACCAGTCCTACAACACCCCAATGAGAACAAAGCCTTCATAGTACAAGTGGATGCCAGTGACTCAGCTATTGGGGGCATCCTCATGCAGAAAGGGGAAGATGGGCAGGTGCGGCCCTGTGCATATTTGTCCAGAAAATTTACAGAAGCGCAACGGAACTGGAGTGTGTGGGAAAAGGAAACGTTTGCTGTAAAAGTTGCTCTTGACTCCTGGTGCCACTGGTTGGACGGAGCACGTCATCCATTTCAAGTCTGGACTGATCACAAAAACTTAGAAGCGCTCCGAACGCCCTGGCACCTTAATGCCAAAACAACTCCGTTGGGCGGAATACTTTTCTAAATTTAATTTCACTCTGAATTTTTTACCAGGAGAATCTAATTTCCTGGCGGATGCCCTTTCACGCATGCCCCAACATCAGAGCAGGAGGGAGGAGACTATTGACACAGTGTTTTCCCCCATTCAATTGGGGGGAGTGGTTACTACTCGTAGCCAGGCAACCAAGCAGCCAGATAGCCAAAAGGGGTGGAGAGCTAAAGTGAAAAGCGAAGTGGAGAAAGAGGGGGAGCAAGCGCCCACTGGAAAAATGACACAAACGGCGGCTGGAGAATGGTTTAAAGGAAACCAACTGTACATCCCTATTACTCTGAGATGGGTGGTGCTTCAACTGTGTCATGATGCCCAGACCACTGGCCATTTCGGATCCCTGAAAACCTTACATTTAATCAAAGACAGTTTGGGTGGCCCAGTATCCGAAGGGATGTGTCTCAATATGTAGCTTCCTGCCCCATGTGTGTTATGGTGAAACCCAGGAGGGGGAAGCCCCCAGGACTACTACAACCCTTAGAAACTCCCAACAGGCCCTGGGAAGTGGTTTCCCTGGACTTTATTACTGATCTTCCCCCATCTAAGGGTTGCACCTGTATTCTAGTGGTGGTGGATGTGTTCTCCAAACAAGCCTACTTCATCCCATGCTCCAGTATTCTTTCAGCGAAAAAGTTGGCCAGTATGTTCATGAAACATATTGTAAGATTGCATTCTTTTCCTTCCAAGGTAATATCAGATTGGGGAGTTCAGTTTGTTGCCAACTTCTGGCAGGAGCTTTTACAAGTGGTGGGCATTGAACAAGGAATAAGCTCCGTCCATCATCCCCAGAGCGACGGACAGTCCGAAAGAACTAATCAAGTGTTAGAGCAATTCCTCCGATTCTATATTAATTTCCAGCAGGATAATTGGACCCAGCTCTTGCATCTTGCCGAGTACGCTTACAACAACGCGGTACACAGCTCCACAGGAGAGACTCCCTTTAAAATGGTCCATGGATTTGAGGGGGTAGCGTTCCCCTTTGAAGTGCAACCACCCAGCACTCGTTCAGGGACTTGGGCGAATGGAGGACTGCCCTGGCAAAGCAGTGGGCGGAAATCCAAAAAACTTTGAATAAAGCCAGAGCTGACTACAAAAAGTATGCAGATCGCCATCGTGTGGCACAATAGAAATTACACCCTGTAGATAAAGTGTATGTCTCCACCAAAAACTTCAGAACAGAACAGCCTAGTAAAAAGGTGGGCCTGAAATACGTGGGACCCTTCCCAATAAAGAAAGTAATCAATGATGTGACTGTATAACTGGAATTACCAAAGAATCTACGTCAGGTCCACCCAACTTTCCACATCAGCCTGCTCAAGAAGGCACCCCCCCCCCAGATGAGTGGCATCCCAGCAGATTCCCAGCAGATTGGTGCCACACCCAACCATGATAGAAGATCAGATTCACTATGAAATTGAAGAAGTCTTGGATTCCAAACGCAGACACAATAAGCTTTTTTACCTAGTTAGGTGGAAGGACTTTGAGGAGGGGTTTCGTGAGTAGGTAGAAGCTTCTCATGTAAATGCTCCTAGACTGATTGCTAAATTCAATAGACAGTACCCAGAGAAAGCAGGGGCAGAAGGGTGAGGGGAGAGGTCTTAACGGGGGCAGAATGTCAGAGTGTCAGTTTGCTAGTCAGTTCTCAAGCCATAGCTACGCCATGTTCTCGTGTTATAATCTGTAGCTGTTTAGTTCTCTCCCTCCAGGCCCAGGTGCTGGCCAGGCCGCATATATCCATGGGAGCAAAGAATTCTTATCAATCCGTTCCAGCCGACCTTGACATCCTCGCCTTCCCAGGCCTTCTAGACAGGACTAAGGGGGGAGGCTGGGAATGGGTGTTTGAAGTGTTGTTACTTTCATTTTGTGTGTCATTCTCAACAAAGCTTTCATTCAGCCAAGGTTTTCCTAGTCCTTGGAATATGGCTACTTGTATCCTGAGCATTGTCTTTCAATAAACCTTTTGGAATCAAGAAACTTTGTGCTTCTTGCAGAAGTGGGGAGATGAACTCTAGATAACTGGGATTCCATAGTCTGACAGATTTCTTTAAAACGAAAAAGCTAGCTTTTAAAAAAAGAAATGCTAGCATTCATTTTGGGCAGAAAGAAAAGGCTCTTTGTATGCGAGAATGACATTCCCCTGAAATCCATTAGAAAATAGAAGAGAGGAAAGTTTCAGGTAGTTAGGTCTGCAGTAGAATGGCAGGATTTGAGTCCAGTGGCACCTTAGAGACCAACAATATTTTCATATTATAACCTTAGAGAGTCAAAACTCCCTTCTTCAGATAACAGAGGAGAGGAAGTATCCTTTTTTACTCCATAGTTTAGCACAGAGAGGGGAATCAAACTGTACAGGATAGTGCCAGTTTATTAATCACACGTCACTGGGAAGTAGAAAGGCCCTTAAGAATTTTAACTTCACATTATAAAATGTTTTGATTGGTATAAAAGATATCTGAAAACCAAACAGCTTTTTAAGAAGCAAAAATCAAACATCATAGTAGCATGAAATAATTATTCAAATTTGAATTTGCGAAGGGGGGGGAATCAAAGGGAGGGTGAGCATCCTTTCTTTGGTTGTTGATTGTGAATTAAAATATGAATGTACAAGATTTTTACTATCAATAACCAACCAACTACTCAAACAGGGAACAGAAATCTGGAAATGTTCTGGTTATCATAACACCTTGCTGAACATATTTTTGAATACTCAGGGTTAAGTCAGACTGTCAAACATCTTCTTGATGTAGTATGTCTCCAAGACTTTTAAAAAATGCTAATATGTAAGGACATCACAGCTTCCTGACATTGTTTCCATTATCAGCACATTTATTCTAAAACTCATGATCATGTGTGTCATGATCATGTACCTATAGTTTAGCACCATGGCAGATCCATGCAGATTCTCCAACAGATCCCTCTTCCCACTGCCTGCCCCCACTTTGCTAGCTATGCAGTTCCAGAAGGTCTGTTGACCCTCTAATGCATAATCAAGGGGAGGGCACTCAGTGAACTGTAGCAAGAAAGGGAAGTTAGAAAGTCCTTCTGTTAGAAGTCTGTGTGTGTTTGGCTATATGCCACTATGTTCTTCAAGTATACCAGGAATTATTCAAAATTTGTACCTCTCTTGTTTATAATGCCCATTTCTCATCAATTCTACCTCTTTACACAATTATATAAATAATTTGCTCATGATTCAAAATTATCAGTATTTTAACTAGTTTTGCATTTGTGCAGTAGTGGCATTCAGCATGACAGTTGGCTAGTTAGCTGCTTTCAGACATGTAGAGATGTTGGTCAGTAGTAGAAGAGCAAAGGTCCAATAGCATCTTAAAGACCAACTAGATTTCCTGGGTAAGAGCTTTGGAGAGTCAGAGCTCCCTTCATCAGATAAGTAGCTGCTGTTAAAGCACACTTACAGATACTGGCATGCTTGGATTGTGTATGCCACAAAGTCATCAAGGGTGAGTCATACATAGTTAAATTACACTGAATGTGCTGTATTTGTAAGTGCATAGCTAACTGTATTAATCATGTTGCGCATGCTTGGAATTCGGTGGCTTGAACTACTGTTTCTGTTCAGCAGTGCAGAGACCTATCAGCTCTGTTATGTATATGTGGTACTTCTACGTTTGCAATAATAGTGACATTAATCAGCATTCACCTACAGGCTGGTACGTGCTCAGAACTTGCTGGATGAAACTACAGTTCCCAAGCTGCAGTGTGACAAAATGTAAATCCAAAAGCAAACAAATGAAAACAATCATGATTGGCTTCAAAAATCAGGCTGGAACACTTCAGAGACAAGCCACATCTGGCCAGATCAAGACAATTCAGAAAAAACACCTCTTTGGTGTATGAATTTTTTCATTTGCATCTGGTGAGCAATGAAAGAAGGGACAGGTAAGCAGAATAAGAATGGTGGTGGTGGAAAGTGACATGAAGTCATAGCTGACCTACCGTGGACCCTCCTGGAGGTTTCAATGCAAGAGACTGACAGAGGTGGTTTGCTATTGCCTGTCTTTGTATAGTGACCCTTGCCTTCCTTGGAGGTGTCCCATCCAATTATTAACCAAGGCCAATTCTGCTTATATCCCAAGAATTAATGAGACTGGGCTTACTTGGGCTATCCAGGTCAGGTCAGAATAGGAATACACATGCTTAAAGTATTTTTGACTCAGACATAAATGTAATGCCAGCCAGGCACATTTGCCTGGCTGGCAGAATCTAAATAATAGGAAGTCTAGATAATAGAAAAGCCATGAAGCTTCCCTCCCATGCAAAACTGGAACATCTCTTATTGATCACTTAATACAAAAAGATCAATAAGGGAAGGGGATGGAGAAAGCAGTGTGAGAATGCATATACTCCAGGCATTTACATTCCAATTGTGAATGTGTGAAAACAGATGAAGGATATTGAAGGATGCTGTTCATAATGCACAATCAACTTGTGATCAGGCATCCCTGATGCAAAGAATTCCCAGTAGATAGCTATAGCACATCACATGAAGGACATTTTTGCATATCTGAGGCTCTGCATTTATCCAGGAAAGATCTCTGTTGAAAAAGGGAAGTTACTTTTGGGTAGACATACTTAGGAGTACACAGTTTACTCAACCATATAGATTTTAGTAATCTTGATCCCTGATCCGCTAAAATTCTGCAATTCTACTGGGTTCTTCAAAGTGCTTTTACATCAGCTTTACGCATATGTGGTAGAATGTTAGGTACAGTGTCGTGGATCCTCTGAAGCATGAGCAGAGTTGCACTGCATAAATGGATATTTTTCCATCTTTCCCTTCCAGTTTTCTAGGATCCCAAAATTGTACCCCCATGGAGAGAGGTACAGTCAAAGGAAGGAATCAGTGAAAAGCAGAAAAAAGATGTTAGGAGGACCAACCACTATTTCCTTAAATGATTGCTGTATTGTGTGATATATGACAGCTATAGTGCAACTATATGCATTGCAGAGACATTACTAAATTTCTGAAGCATACTATTTCAATTCAATAACTCAAGTTTTAAATATAGATTTTCCCTTCTTGGAATAAAACTCCAGTTGTCTTTTTCCTCCCAACCACATTAAAAAATGTAATAAATCTTTTGGTGCTACACCTCTGAAGATGCCAGTCACAGCTGCTGGTGAAACATCAGGAACTACAATGCTAAGACCACGGCTATACAGCCCGGAAAATCCACAACAACCATGTTAATAAAAGTTGTTAAAATAATTACTGTTATTAGAATTATTACTGTTATTAGAATTACTGTTATTAGAATTATTACTCTTACATCATGTAACATATCAATAGCTTATGCCAACAATGCATTGTTACCAAGCTAAGGGCTGGTATTCGCATATGTGGTGGCAATGTGATAGAGGGCAGATGTTTTGGAAGAAAGTATTAGATAGGATAAAAAATAAGATAGGGGTATCAATACCAATAGTGACATTGGGCATCTTAAAGACTGAGAAAATAGAAAGTAAATATCAAGAGGTTCTCAAGGCTATGATATTAGCTGGGAAAGCCGTGATAGTATTGGGATGGAAAAATGAGAGCAAATGGACTATGAAGATTTGGAATAGTTATCTTTTTTAATTTATACAATCAGACATTGTGGCTTTACTTACCGAAGAGAAGACCTGGGAGGAAAAGAAGAGTTTGATTACAAAGAAATGGTCACCTTATTTTGATTGGATTATGGAGGAAGAAGCCAAGAAGGATATTAATTGGAAGCTTTGGACCTTGTGCCCGTGGCTGAAGCAATGATAGAAGAAGATTAAGGGAGGGAAGGGAGGGAGGGGAGGATAAGGAAAAGGAAACCTGTATAACATTACTGGGGAGTTTATCTTGTAAAAATTGTTGGTTAAAATAAAAGGAACAGGTAAAAAAAAATATCAATAGCTTTTAAATGCCACATTAATATCATAAAAAAGGAATCCATAACACCAGTGAGAATAATAAGCAAAGTGACAGGCAACAATGTGAAGAGAAAAATTAAAAAGGGGATATTAATGTGCACATTATTAAATACACACATGTGCATCATGCATATATTTTCCCATAAGGCTTCTCTCTTACTCTTTTAATATGGCTGGATTCTGTCTAGAAAAAAAATATTCTTTTGGAAAAAAAATTATTCACTTCAGATTTTTTTTTTTTTACCCTCAGGAGGAATAATATTCTCACACTAGCTTGGAATAATACCCTTAGTGCTGATTATCTTTGATTCTCCAATATAACTTACAATGAAAACTCTATCTAATAATGAATCTCTTGTTTTTTTTAAAAACCCTTCTGTTCTTCCTTTGTACTAAAATCAAAATCATAAACCATTTACTGCCAGCAGTAAACCTGAGCACATTTTTCTTTCCCTAATTCTCCAGACTGTTTTTATATGGTTCCTTCTAACCTCATGCCTTCCAAATATACTGTTCTTTTACTCATTTCATTTGGGAGAACTTTCCTCTCTCAATATCCGGCTAGGCTTTTAATCAGACAGTCTAACCAGCAGTTCATTTATTTCATTTCTTGAGCATGCCTGCACTTTAGTTACCTAAACAAATTCTGTACATTTGTATAAAAATCCTCTTCTTTGACTGAATCTTAAAACTTTGAAAAGGTGTCAAGAGAGAAAAGAAGAATTCAGAATTGGAAGGGAAGTTTGGTGTGTTATAGTTGTATGTTTAAAAATATGTTTAGTAAACAAACCCATTTCTGTGAGGCAAAGAATCCTTGTTCTCATTTAATCTCTTCCCCCTAATCGAATTCTCTCCGTTATCCATGACCACTTCAAAACACAAACCTTGACCTTTTCTAAAATGGAATGTCCTTGTGTGCTTTAGACACTATCCACACTGAATCATCATTAAATCATGACTGGATATTAAAACTAGACCATCCTGGCTAAATGCAGTATGAAAGGCATTACTTCATTCAATATTCATTTTAAAGTTTTTTTTATCTGTGTGAGCATGCTAGATGTACTGAGTAAACCTTCTATGGAGGCCTCATGCCTCTGAAGCATCAGAGAATAATGATTTTCAATTCCTAGAACTATAATAGCATTCAAAATCAAACCCACCAATGTCTCTGTAACATGCATGTCCTTTAACATCAGGGGAGGAGTCTCTTTAGTCCCTTCCATGTGGTGAAATCTGAAGGAGAGGTAATGAGGCTTGACCATTGTAGCTAAGGTTGCCATTCCCCTGCTGGGGACGGGGGATCGCCCCACTCCCATCCTCCACCTCCACCCCCACTTACCTAGCTGGCAGGGGAGGCATGGACTCTAAGGTGGTGCAGTGCACTCCCGCAGGTCTGAAACACCCCAGATCAGGACAAAAACAGCCGGGATTGGGACGTTGTCAAGTGGAGGAGTGCTTCTCCATGTTGCAGCAGCCCGTTTCACACTAATTTGGGCCCAATCTGGGCTGTTTCGGGCCTAATTTAGCCCAATTTGGGCCTGAAATGGCCTGGATTGGGCCACTGCCAGGCAGGGGAGCAGCCCATTTCAGGCTGATTTGGGCCTTATTCTGCTCAATTTGGGCTTGAAATGGCCCAGATTGGGCCACTGCCGAGGGGATGCTCCCCCCACATCACAGAGGCCCGTTCCAGGCTGATTCAGACCTGATCTTGGCTGAATTCAGCCCGAATCAGGCCCCCTGTGTAGCATGGGAGTGCTCCCACGGCAGCCATGGCCGGAGGGATGACATCACTTCTCTGTGTGCTGCTGTTTGTTTGTTGCTGCTGCTTGGGAGGAACTCCTGAAGCCTTTCTGAAGCCGATTGGCTGCTGTTTGGGAACAAATGTAGTTGTCCAGGAAACAAAAAAAAAGCCTCACCTTTCTCCTTCTCCTCTAATAGAATCATTCCAAAGCTGATTGGCTGCTGGCTGGGAGCAAATGCAGTTGCTTGGGAAGTGGAGCAAAAAAGTCTTACTTTCTGTCTTTCCCTCCAACAGAGTTCAATTGAGCAGACAAGGGGGACAGGGGAACATTTACACTTGCTAGTTGTGAATGTGATCACACACCATGCTCATTCCTCTTCCTGGCCTCTATACCTTTCTGCCACACTGATACTGCCACCCTGCCTGCCTATGCACTGCATGGCAAGAACCAAACCAAAATGAAAGACATGCTCTTTTTTGTGGGGGTAAGTTATTACAGTTTTGGATTTCTGATTTTGTTCTGCAGTTTCAGAAGCAGCTATAATGAATCAAACCAGTGATTTTTTTAAATCACATTTTCCCCATTATGCACACCTCTAATAGATACTATATGTTGAGACCTAGGTGCAGAGAGCATGTGAGAATGGCAGGGATATCTTACTTCACAGGTACCTAAGAATAGATGCTCAGAGGGCAGTGAAGGGGTAACGAAGAGGGCTGCATTTATTTCTTGAATATGACAGTTGAGTGTTAGCCTCCCGAGAGTGGTGACTATACTGTCACCTCACATCAGTATCTGGAATCCAATCCAGCATCTACAGTCTGGTGGTGGTGGTGGTGGTGGTGATGTGAAGTCTAAATCCTAATAAAGTCATTCTACACCACCTTCGGACCTTACAATGGTAAATACGGACAGGACAGAATGCTGTCCCCTGTAGGAAGAGCTTAGTGAAGCTTTTCAAATGAGTGGTTGTTGTGGGTTTTCCGGGCTGTATTGCCGTGGTCTTGGCATTGTAGTTCCTGACATTTCACCAGCAGCTGTGGCTGGCATCTTCAGAGGTGTAGCACCAAAAGACAGAGATCTCTCAGTGTCACAAAACCTCTTCCTGAAAAAAAAAATCTGTATTTTATTCCAAATTCCTGCACTTTCACCAGCATGAGCTCACATTTAACTCTGAATCTGTACTGATTTCCTGGACAATTTCTTCCTTCCAATCAGACTGTTGCAAAGGAGGAACAAAAAGGACTCCCAGCCAATCCCAAACTGCAAAGAGATGCCATTCTCCTTCCCTCCCTTCTTCCCTTTTTACCTCTCCTCATGGGCTGGAGAGAGACTTCATTCCTGTCAAAGTAGAAAAGCTTTGGTTTGTTCAGAGGCACATAGAATCCAAATGCTTTGCCCAATCTGCTTGAAACTTGGGGGCTTTTTGAATGACAGGCAGAAGATACTCTGCTGAAATTGTGGTGACATTTGGTTGAAAAACAATTACTGGGGGGAGTCTTTAAAACAGTCCTTTCCATTTTGTTCAATCAGTTTGAAACTTAGTGGTCTTTAGATTAGAGGAATGTCTGTTTTCTATGTGTTTTTAATGCTGTAAAGAGCAAAAATGCCTGCCCAGAGCCTCCAATTGATTCTCTCTCCCCTTCTTCATTGAAAATAATGGCCACAAAAATCACAAGAATGAAAAAAACAACTAACAAATTTTGACCATAAATGCCCAACTGAAAAATTCCCAGTCCCATTGAATATTTCACTCAATGGCCTGAAACTACAGTTTTAGGCCAATGAATCTGAAACTACAATGAAAATTTTCTAGATACATGCCCCTGTTATCCACTATGTCCTTCCTGAAACATATCAAAACCATTTAAAGAGACATAGGGACATGTTTTCTGTACCAAAATTAACACTTCACAAAGTCTGGCCTGAGTGCATGTGATATGTAAAACAAACGAAAACAAAATATAAAAATGGAACAAGGTGAGGATTGTTAAGAATAGTTTACGCTTATTTACAAGCCATTTTGCTCCTGGAATGTGTTTTGTCAGAATTTTAGGAGTTACTAATAAAACTGTTGCCTATAAAACAACAGAGAATACAGTTCTGAAATAGAGCAGAGGCACAATGTTGACTGCTAGCATGTAAACCAGCTATTATGATTATTGCTACTCTCTGGGCAGTATGCTTCATTGGTTGCCTGTGTGCACCAAGACAGAATCATCAAAATTTAAGAGACTAAACAAGGATGAAGCCATCTGAAAGATTCTGCCTCTACCACTCTCCTTGCAAACATCTCTTCATCTTATCATCTAAATAAAAATACCATTGTATATAAAAATACAAGTACTTCTTTCTCTAAGGGAAAACAATGGTTCTGTTTAAAAATTGGCTCAGGGCTGGTTCATTGTCCTAATGAGCCAAGAAGCTGTCAGGCACCAAATCAGAAAAGGGCAGTGATGTTGGAGAACTTAAGGGTTGTGGCTTTAGTCTGTTGTCACTTCCTAACCTCCCTAGATCACTATTTCTCAGTGTGCGGCACAGACAGAGGGTTCTTATGGCAGACTTAGTGGAAGTGATCTTGTGATCAGAGTATTTATTTCAATTTAATCACAATTTCTTACAATTAAAATGTAAGTCAAGTTAGTTTGGTGCCACATGAACAAGAAGAGTATTTAATTAGCATTTGTTAAGCTATGATTCTACAAAGAATTATCCGGAAATAGAAGCAACATGTGGTAGGTATAAAAGTACATGTGAATAGAGACAAAAGATGTGTAATTTGCATTCAGAAATATTTGGAAGCACTGAATAATGCTGTACTCAGAATGTGTGTTCTGTTTATATTCAGAATGTTCTGTCAAGTTGCTTCTGATTTATGGTGACCCTATGAATTAATGTTTCACATGGGCAGCAATGTTTGTCTGCTGTAGAAGAGCATGATTCAAGTCCAGTCGCTCCTTAAAGATCAACAGGATTTTCAGGGTTTAAGCTTTCAAGAGCAGACATGGGCACAGAACAAAAAAAAAATGAACCAGAAACCACAGAACTGGATGAGTTACGAACCAGTTCGTGGTTCGTGGGGTTTAAATGCCCCTTTCTGGACTTAACAGCGGCATGGGAAGGGGCATTTAACAGTTTAAACGGCCCTTTCCTGCCTTGCAAGTGGCAGGTCCCTTTAAACTGCCCAAACCCCAGCCACCCTACCTCCTCCCCCCCCCCCGCTCCAGCCCCAGCCCCACACTTATCTTATCCTGAAGATCAGACCTTCCTTTCCTCCCAGGAGGGATGGGAAGGCTGTTTTCGGCCTTTTCCGCCGTCCTGAGGGTCTGCAGGACGATGGAGCCTTCCTGCCCTTCAAATGGCTGTGGCAGTGGCCATTTGAGGGGCAGGGAAACCAAAAATGGCCGCAGCAGCCATTTGAGGGGTAAGAAGGCCATTTTTGGCTTCCCTGCCCCACAAACCCTGAACCAGCCTGGTTCGTGAGTTTTTTTAGGTCGTATTTAGGTTCGTGCCCATCTCTATTCAAGAGTCAAGATCATTTTGTCAGAATCAAATAGGAGTTAATGAATTAATCACCTCCAAAACATCCCATCATTAACAGCCTTGCTGAGATATTGCAAACTGAAGGCCGTGGCTTCCTTTATTGAGTCAATCCATCTCCAGTTGCATCTTCCTTTTTCCCTACTGCCTTCCATCTTTCCTAGTTTTATTGTCTTTTCCAGTGAGTCTTGTCTTCTCATGAAGTGATCTAAGTATGAAGGCCTCCGTTTAGTAATTTTAGCTTCTAGGGAGAATTCAAGCTTGATTTGATCTGCAATCCACTTATTTGTCTTTTTGGCAGTCCATGGTATCCATAAAACTCTCCTCCAACATCACATTTCAAATAAATCAGTTTTCTTCCTGTCAGTTTGCTTCATTGTTAAACTTTCAGATCCATACATAGTAATGGGGAATACCACAGAATGATTTATCTTGATCTTGGTCTCAAGCTGTATTTTCTTATACTTAAACATATTTTCTAGTTCCTTTATGGCTACACCTAAATCTCCTTCTGATTTCTTGGATGTAGTATTTCTTTTACTTGATGAATGAGCCAGGGAATAGAGCATTTTTAACAATTTAAATTTCTTCATTATAAAGTTGTGTAATTCCGCAGTACTAAATACTTCATAATTCCACTGCAGTCCACTGACCAGTTGTTCTGCATGCTGAAATAGTCTTCTCTATGTCCCTTTCTAAGCATTTTAACCTACATTTGATTTCCTCTTTACCCTTTAGTGTATATTAGGAATAAAACAGACTAACTAGATTGTAAACTAATATTGTAGACTATTTTAAATCTAGACCCTTGGGAGTATATCTGGCATAAGGATAAGAGACAGATATAAATAGATTTACATTAGATTTAGTTAATAGATTTTGGCTCTTTCTCTCTGTGATTTTCATGGGGGTGGGAAAAGTCTGTATTCTGCAAGGAGTCTGCCAGCAGTATGAAATATGGAAATGGTAGAAGAAGTTGGCAGATGGGGAAGATTTCAGGAACATTGCTGGGCTTCCATGGGGTGTCCTTTGAATAAGAGGGAATGTCAGATGCCAGTCCACATTACTGGATATGCCATGGTTAAGTCTGCTGCCTCCTCTAGCTTTCCTTTTGCTTCTATCTCCTACCCCAAAACTGTACTCATTCAATCAAATGTTCTGCGCCCAAAGCTGTTTTAGTAGTTTCTACCACCATGGGTCAAGTGGCCATTAATCTCACTGGGACAATTCTCTGTGGGCCTCTGCCCTGGGGGTGGTAAGGCTAAAAGGTCATCAGTAGAGGTGGGCATGGACCGGAAAAACCCCACGGACCACCAGCCCATGGTCCATCAATTTTCACGGACCACAGACCATGAACTTTTCACAGACCAGCCCCATTCATGGACTGGTTTATTGGTCTGTGGTCTGTTATTTCTGGTAACTCTGGCTCTGCCCCCTTCACACCCAGAGAGCCCAAACTCACAGAGAATCTTCAGCCGCCTCTCCTCTAGCAACCCTCCAAGATTGGTCAAGATTGCATTTCGAATGTCTGTGGTAGAGACCCCCAAATTGGCCTCCCCAAGGAAACTTCTAGTAGATACTAGGAGTCACAAATGCCAATTGTCTTGCATTGGCTAGCAGCACCAAAAAGTTGAAATGAGGCAAAACAAAACAGAAAAGGGTGGGGGAAGAGCCCCCTCACTCACCACACAGACACCTTCCCAGCTGTTGAACTAGGGACTTAATGCTTGCTCCTTGCTCGCATAGAGAAGAATTGGAGCTCTCTGCTTGGAAGACAGAGCTGCCAATCAAGGTTTTGAGTGCTAAGATTAGCTGCAGAAAGTACACCTCCTCCATTGCAGAATGGGAGCTCTCTGCTTGGAAGGCAGAGCTGCATATCAAGGTTTTGAGGGCAAAGATTGGCTGCAGAACATCCATCCCTCCGTTGCCTAGGGAATTAATTCTTGCTTCTTGCTTCTTACTCCGTAGAGCAGAATGGGAGCTCTCTGCTTCACAGGCAGAGCTACCCATCAAGTTTTTAAGGGCTGTAAATGTCTGCGGACGCCTCCACCTAGGGAATTGATAGATTGGTGCCAGGATGTCTAGACTCACGGATAGGGGTGTGCAATTCGGTTATCAGATAACCAAAAAAATACCGAAACAAACCTGTTTCAGTTTGTTTCTGTATTACCGAAATGTTTCCTGATTACCAAAATGTTTTGGTAATACCGATTACCGAAACATTTCGATATGTTTCAGTAATCGTTTCGGTAAACCGAGAATCGCCATTTTGCTAGCCGTTTGCATTTGCAAGCGACTAGCAAAATCCTGCAGGAAGCTACAGCTTCCTGCAGGCTCTTTGAAGAGGGGAGGGGGGAGAAGGAGTGAGTGACTCACTACCTCCTCTTCATCCCTCACCCCTCTTGCTAGGAAAGGAGGGAATCCTTGCTTTGCAAGGTGCTTGCTTGCTAGCATTGCACTTTGCAATGCAATGCAAAGCAAGCAGCAAAAGATTCCCGCCAAAATTCCCAGGTAAGGGAGGGGGGAGCAGGAAGGAGTGATAGAGTAGGACTCCAAGGGGGATGTGGGGGGTCAAGGGAGGGGGGACTTAGGAGTGTCCAATCCCACTGCTGCATCCTTCTTCCAGCCAATAGATTCAAATCTTTAGCAGAAGCTGCAGCAGGGGATTTAAATTTGAGGCTGGACTGGGACAACCTTTGTTGCTGCTGAGAGAGTGAGAGAGACTGCTCCTTTGCTGCCTTGGAGTTCTGGACTACACCGGGTGGACTTCTGCCTGTGGAGTGGACTTCTGCCTGTGGAGGATAAACTCAGGGGGCTGGACATTCATCAGGAGAGGACTGGTAGGATATATTCTTCTTCTTTTTTTTTAGGCTAGAGATGGGAGGAAGGGAAGGCACAGACTTTGTTTAAATTGATGCTGGGCCAATTTGCTGGCCTCTGCTAAAAAATGTTTCACTGTGACACTGGCTTTGCATTGCAGGGTGGGCCTTGGTTTTCTTATGGCTTGGATTATTGTTTTAGGTTGAGACGGAGGATTATTTTTACTTGGGGGGAGGGGAGTTTCACCACTGCTTGCTTGCGTGTTTCCTGCCTTTTAACTCTGGCCTGGCTCTACGCTGTGGCCTGTGGGCCTGCACTGCAGAGTGGGCCTTGGTTTTCTTATGGCTTGGATGACTGTTTCAGGTTGAGACAGAGGATTATTTTAACTGGGGGGGGGTGTTCACCACTGCTTGCTTGCATGTTTCCTGCCTTTTAACTCTCTGGCTTGGCTCTGCACTGTGGCTGTGGCCTCTGGGCCTGGCCAGGCTGGAACCAGGCCTTGCTCTGCACTGCGGGGTAGGCTTTGCCTTTCTCATGGCTTGGATCATTGTTCCCTAGGTCATCTTTTAGGGCCAGCCATGGAACCAAGCTGGGAGCATGTTTACCTGGGGGGGGGGGGTGGCACCACTGCTTGCATGTCTCCTGCCTTTTAACTCTCTGGCCTGGCTCTCCACTGTGGATGTGGGCCTGGCCTGGCCCAAAACAGACCTGGGCCTTGACTTTTGGGGGTTGTGCAGTTTATGAATCTCTGTTAACATCCCACCTTTTTGTTCCCAGCCTCGAGGAGGAGAGGACTTGCTGCATGCCTGTCTGCCTGAACATCACTGGACTGCAGGACTGGTAAGTGAGTCTGTGGGTTTACATTTGGCTGGGCATAGGGGTGGGTTTTTGCTTGCCTGGGAAGGGGGAGGTACATTTTCAAAACACCGTATCCACACCCCACACACAGACACACCACAGAAAAGTTTTTCCTGTTAAATAGTGTCTTGGGAAGGTAGGCCAGTTTGTAGGCGTTCAGTGGCTAATTGCCCTCAACTTAATCAATAGGGAACCAAGCACAGCTTGTTTAAAACAGTAAATAGGGATCAGCAGGACAAGCAATAGTTAGAGTTAGGTTATATATGATTTCTATTCATATATATATACATATTGGTATAGCTGTTAATAGGTGTCCCGTTAATGCCCACATAACTAGGGTTCCACTGCCCATCTCTGGCACCCGTGGTGGAGCCAGGCCAGCCCGGGCATACTAGTCTTGAATGTGTCTAAGGCTTTCACTTGTTATTGGGGTTTAGGGCCAGCTCAATTCCAGAGGAATTCAGCTGTTTGGCAGGCTCAGGTACCCCAACATAAATAGGGTTGTTTAAGAAGACAATAGATTGACCATCTTCAAGACAAGTTACAGAGCCACAAGAAGAACAGATTTAGAAGTAGGTAGATAGGTCTTGAAAACAAAGTTCACCTTTGTTTTCCCTTGATTATGGAATAGTCAGATTAGCTTCAGCAAGGGGAAAGCATGGTAGAAAGGAAAGCAGAGAGGGGCCCCGGGGGTAAGGCCAGAGAGAAATCTAGATGGGAGGAGGGGAGGGAGAGGGGGACTGCTGCGGCAGCCCCTCCATCTGAGCGGAGGAGGCCCTCCCTTGCGCTGCTGCCGTTCACCAGCCTGGCTTTTGGTGACAGAAAGAGGGCTCGCAAGGCTCTCTTTCCTGAGGCAGCTGCTGGAGGGCCACCCCCAACCCAGGTGTCTCAGGCAGGGGCTGGCACTGGGCAGGGGCCTGCTGCTGAGGCTCCTCCTCCTCCAGTGGTTGTGAGCCAGCTGCTGGAGGAGAGACAGCATGTGGTGTCTCCTGGGATGGACGTGGGGCATGTGACTTTTCCATCCCTCACGATCACCCCAGGAACCCGGATGATGTTGGAGGAACTGCCAGTGAGACCCCCTGTGGGGCAGTCCACCCCACTTTCCTCTGAGGCCAGCAGAAGGCCTCTTGTGGCTGTGCAGGAGGAGAGGGTGCAGGAGGAAGAGGAAGAGACTGTGGTGGAAGAGCCCACATCTCTGCCCCTTCAGCCTCGTCCATCCCCAACTGCCCGGCCGAGAGTGGGACACAGTGTGTCTCACCAGAGCACCTCACAGGAGGTGTCTCATGGTGGGCCCATGAGCGCTACTCTTGTGAAGCATGGGCAACCCTTCAGCTCTGAACTCTGGAATCACTTCCAAAGAACGGAGGACCCCCGAGTTGCCCAATGCCTACATTGTAGGCAGCGTGTCAGCCGTGGCAGAGATGTGAACCATCTCTCCATGTCTGGGATGAGGAGCCACATGAAGAGGCACCACCAGGCAGTGGTCCTTCGGGGGGAGAGTTTGAGTGGCACCACATGACTGCCAGCTAGCCAGAAGGAGGCAGGCTCCTCTGGCGCTCTCCCCCCAAGGGTTCCTGTAGGGCAGGGATGCCAAGCCTCTCACCTGGAGATGCTTGGTAAGCAGCTCCCTAGTGTGCCCAGAGAGGGGATCCAGAGGGTGAGCCGGTGCCTCACATGCCACATCGTCAATATGGTAGCGGTGGATGGAAGACCGTCCTCCATAGTTGAAGACTTCGATTTCTCAGGGCTGCTCCATGATTTCTTTCCCTGGTACGCCATCCCTGCTCATACGACATTGAGCAGATCTGTGGTGCCCTTGTTTTACAGGGCTGCCAGGGACCATGTGAAGGCACAGCTGTCCCGGGTTGCAGGGAGAACTGTGCACTTCACATCCGACATCTGGACCTGCCCAAGTGTGCAGCAAGCATTCCTATCATTTATTGCTTACTGGTGGGAAAGCGAGGAGGTTCTGGGTGGGGGAGGGGTGTCTGCAGCTAGCCAGGGACGGATGGGAGACTGCCAGGCCAGCTACCGCAAGGCCTTGCTCCAGGCCAAGGATCTCGACATGTTGCACATGGCGGAGAACATTGCTGCCACCCTAAGGAGACAGTTGGATGAGTGGATAGGCCAGGGACCCACCACCGTGGGATGCATGGTGATGGATGGTGGCAGCAACATGAGGGCAGCAGCACAACTAGTGAGCCAAGAGCGCATTTACTGTGTGGCCCACAAGCTACACCTAGTGGTGAGAGATGCGCTTGGGGCGGGCTCCTCAAAGGAATCCCGTGATCCCCAGACTCGTGACTTCCAGTTACTGCTCCAGAAATGTCGGAGGCTCATGAGTCACTTCTCGCACAGCGTGACAGCCACTCACGAACTGCACCTGAAGCAGGTCAGGACAGGTGTGCCAGAGCACATACTGTTCGCTGACATCAGCACTCGCTGGAACTCCACCTGTGCCATGCTTGAGCGCTTGGTGGAGCAGCAGGCTGTACTCCATGCATGGTTTGGGATCCATGGAGTTCTAAAGCAGCTCTAAGAGCTGAGCTGTCCGTGCCGCTGTTTGTGGAGGCTGGAGGGGCACAGATTGCCCGCGGCCCCCTGTTCTCAGGCGGAGAACAGGCAAGTACGCACTGTACCTGAGGGCGCGTTGATCTCGGGTGGTGGGGGGCTCTAAGCAACGAGCTCTCTCCCGCCCTTGAGGTCCCACCCGAAGACAGGTTTGCTAAGATCTCTGCAGCGGCTCAGGAGTCAACTTTACTGGCATAAGACATACATGCCCAAGCTTCGATAAGCAGTAAGGGAAACGGATTTGTTTGATTAAAAGAAGCAGCGATTACAACCCAAGAAAAGATGTTTAAGAAGGTAAAGATTGCTATCTCTCAAATCGGGACAGATTTAAGCAAGCAATAAAGTTTAAAACTGGATTTAAAAACTGCGACAGACTGATTAAGTGAAGGGGAAGATTCCGGCAAGGGAAAATTTAAAAAGTGACATTTTAAACTGTAGTTAAGGTGGAAAATCGGATATTGTTTACATACCTGCAGTGGGAAGAGATACTGGACTGTGGGAAAGCTTGAATATCGCGAGAACTGCTGCAGACATTAAAGTAACAGGAAGTACGTCAGGACCATAAAGAGACTGGCAAGAGGCGGTCTGTGTTAATACCAGAAGTGGAAGTTCGCCATTTCAGAGAAGGGCAAAGTTTTGGCTTCAATGAAACAGGAAGTAGGACATCTTGGAAGAAGGTAACGACGTTTGCTTCAAGTTAAAACCATAGAGAAAAAACGCCCGACATTTTGGACTGAGCAAAATAACTTTTAACAAAAACCGAGCAAATTGGGACTTTTTAAAGCAATTGGAAGCAATAAATCAGCGTCACGGATTTAAGGAAAAGGGCAGACTCATGGGAGCGTGGTAAATCTAGCCCCACGATGTCGAAGAAGGAGTGGCAAGCTGCTATGGAGAATCTTGATAAAAAAGTATCTGAAGTTACAGAAGGCAATAAAGAGCTCAAAGGTATGATACAGGAGATGGCAAAAGATTTTAGAGACTTTAAAGAGACACTTAAATCGGAAATGGCAGAACTGGTAAAAGACGTATCAGACACGCAGCAGAGAGTTAAGGTAGTAGAAAATACAATGGATTTGCAGAAGACAGAGATGAGAGGATTGAAAGCAAGAGTGACCATCGCGGAAAGTAAACAAATGGAAAAACAACTAAGATTTCGTTCGATCCCGGAAACAGAGGAAAAGACCGCCCAAGAGCAGATTACAGAAATTTTGGCAGAGTACCTGGGAAAGGAGGAAGAGGAAATTGCAGCTCTCCTAGATGTGGTGTACAGAATCAACTCAAAATTTGCATCTCAGAGGAAGCTACCAAGGGACATGATTGTGCAATTTACGACAAGAAATACAAGGGAATTAATTGTGACCAAACAGTTTCAGGATCCACTAGAAGTTGATGGAAAGGCGGTGAGAATCATGAAGGAACTGCCCAGATCGGTGTTGTTGGAAAGAAAGAAATACAGGGAGCTAGTTCAGATGTTAAAAGAAATGAAAGTAAAATACTGATGGGAAATACCAGAGGGACTGACATTTGAATTTGGCGGAGCAAGAAAGAGCATCAGATCTGGTCAGGAAATGGAGGATTTTATTAGTAAAAATGAAAAGGACTTACCAAAACCCACAAAGGCTTGATCATGGAGTGTAAAGTTCTATCTTGGAATGTAAATGGACTAAACTCACCCTGTAAACGTAAGGTTATTTTCCACTGGCTTGTAAAACAGAAATGTAAAATTGTATGCCTACAAGAGACACATATTAGAAAGCAAGATGTAAAATATTTGAAAATGGCAAAGCTGGGAAAAGAGTTTGTAGCTGCCTCCAAACACAAAAAGAGGGGTGTTGTATTGTATATAAAGGAGGGACTACAGCCTAAAGTGGTGTTAAGTGACGCAGAAGCTCAATATTTGGCGGTGGAAATAATTTGGAATTCAAAAAAGACATTGGTGATTGGAATTTATGCGCCTAATGGTGCAAAAGAAAAGTTTTTTATGGACTTACAAAAACAGTTAGATGAATTGTCTTATGATCAAATAATACTGGCAGGCGATTTTAACGGAGTTACGAACTTGGAGGAGGACAAGAAATCTAAGACTACACAAAAGAAAAGAGGACTACTACCAAAGTCATTTTTTGCAATCACGAAACAGGAAAGTTTAGAGGATGTATGGAGGAGACAGTACCCCAAGAGTAGACAATATACATATTATTCTGCAAGACATTTTACACTATCAAGAATTGACATGATCTGGGCCTCCAAAGAACTGTTGCTTTGGACTAAAGAGGTAGAAATAATGCCAAAGGTAGGCTCAGATCATAATCCAATTGTGTGGAAATTTGGTAAGAATAGTAAAAGAAGAGGATGGAGAATAAATGAGGACCTGTTACAAATGGAAGAGAATATTGCGTTACTGCGAAGGGAGACCAAGTTCTTTTTGCAATGCAACTTGAATAAAGAAGTATCGACAAACAAGGTTTGGGATACATATAAGGCCGTGATTAGAGGGATACTAATGGACTTGAATGCAAGAGATAGGAGGGAAAAGGAGGAAAAAAGACAAGAAATCATGGAAAAAATTAAAGCCAAAGAGATTCAACTCAAAAAGAGACCAGGCAAAAAGAAAATATATCAGGACATTAAAATACTGCAGGAACAGTTATCAGCAATGAACAATAAAGAATTGGAGTGGAATTTAAAGAGGATGAACCAGAGGTCATTTGAGGGTGCAAATAAGCCTGGGAAATATTTGGCATGGCAACTAAAAAAGAGGAAAGAGAAGAAAACTATTAGCACGATACGAGAAGATGATAAGTTACTAAGTGATCAAGTCGCCATTAGTAAAGCCTTTTTTAAATTTTACGCAAAATTATACCAAAAAAAAGAGGTGAACAAAGATTCAATAGCGGATTATTTAGATAAGATGAAACTTCCGACAATCTCAGAAGGATGGAAAGAAAAATTGAATAAGGAGGTGACAGAAGAAGAAATAAAAGAAGCTATTCAATCAATGAAGCTGGGGAAGGCCCCAGGTCCAGACGGATTAACGGCAAAATTTTATAAAACAATGGGCCAAGAACTGGTGCCTCTCCTGAAGGAGGTAATGAATGGTGCTATGCAAGACCAAGAGATTCCTGACACTTGGAAGGAGGCCAACATATCATTGATTCCAAAAGAAGGACAAGATTTGACTAATGTTAAAAATTATAGACCAATTTCATTGTTGAATAATGACTATAAAATATTTGCAAAGGTATTGGCGGAAAGAATTAAAGGATGGATGTCGGAATTCATTGCAGAAGAACAAGCGGGATTTTTACCTAATAGACAAATTAAGGACAATCTGAGAACAGTAATAAATGCTATTGAATATTATGATAAGCATTGCGATAGAGAGGTTGGTTTCTTTTTCGTAGACGCAGAGAAAGCATTTGACAATCTGAACTGGGACTTTATGTTTGCCACTATGGAAAAGCTGCAAATGGGAGAAAAGTTCATACAAGCAGTTAAAGGAATTTATAAAGACCAAAGTGCAGCGATTGTAATGAATGACGATCTGACAAAAAAACTAAAAATAAACAAAGGTACAAGGCAGGGCTGCCCATTGTCTCCATTGTTGTTTATATTGATCTTGGAAATACTGATGATCCAGATATGAGAGGATGATACAATTCAAGGTATAAAGATAAGAAAGTTTACCTACAAGGTCAGAGCATTTGCAGATGACATAATGTTGATTGTAGAGGATCCAATCGACAATATGCCAAAGGTAATAAAGAAGATAAAGGAATTTGGAGACTTGGCCGGTTTTTTCGTAAACAAAAAGAAGTCGAAGATACTATGTAAAAATATGACTAAACAGAAACAACAAGAATTGATGGAATTAATGGACTGCGAGGTAACAAACAAAGTAAAATATTTGGGAATTGAATTAACTGCAAAAAATATAGACTTATTTAAGAACAACTATGAGAAGCTGTGGATACAAATAGAGAGAGACTTGATAAAATGGAACAAGTTGAATCTATCATGGTTGGGCAGAATTGCGACAATAAAAATGAATGTGTTACCTCGTGTGATGTTTCTGTTACAAACGATTCCGATTATCCGAGACTCTAAAGAATTTGAAAAATGGCAAAGAAAAATTTCGAACTTTGTGTGGGCAGGCAAGAAACCACGTGTTCAAATGAAAGTGTTACAGGATGCGAAAGAAAGAGGTGGCTTGCAACTGCCCAACCTAAGACTGTATTATGAAGCAATTTGTTTGACATGGATAAAGGATTGGATAATGTTGAAAAATCGCAAACTTCTGGCATTGGAAGGCTATAAGAAAATATTTGGATGGCATGCATACCTATGGTACGATAAAATAAAAGCGGACTCTCTGTTTCTGCATCATTATATCAGAAGAAGCCTCTTCACAATCTGGAAGAAATATAAGATGTGTCTGGAAGATCAAATTCCCTCTTGGGTGGTCCCGTATGAAGTAATAGACCCGAGAACTGTCGATAATGAACAGCGATGTTTAACTTACAAGGAGATAACACAAATACAACAGTTAACGTTAAAAATAAAATCAGAAGGACTTCTGGTTTGGGATTTATGGAGGTCTGACGCAGCTCCACTCGCGGAGCTGACCGGACTGCCGTTTTAAGCGGCTAGCGGGGGCAATTTAGCCCGCGGCCGACTGCTCTCAGGCGGAGAGCAGGCAAAGAACGCTCAAGACCTCAGGGCACGTTGATCTCGGGCGAGGGGGGGCTCTGCGCAACGGGCCCGCTCTCGACCCTTGAGGTCCCACCCTGTGACAGGTCAGCTACGATCTCTGCGGCAGTTTCGGGGCCAATGCGGTTGGCATAAGACCTATGTACCCAAGCTTCAACAGGGGAAAGAAGAGTAGAGGAGAAATTAAGATTGAAACAGTGATTGCAACCCAAGGAAAGTGAATGAGAAGGTAAAGATCACTATCTTCTGATATGGGACAGATTGTTAAAAATAAAGAAGAATAAAAGTAGATTTTCAAACTGCAACAGGCTAACTATAAGGAGGGGAAGACTCGGCAAGAGTTGTATTAGAAAAAAGACTAAGTTTAAAGAAGTTATTAAAGAAATTGGACTATTGTTTTGAATACTTGCGGTTATGGAGCTGTGAGAAAATTTTACCATCGCGAGAGCTACTGTGGGAAGTCGGGAAACAGGAAGTACGTAATAACAATAGAGTTGCTGGAGAGAAGCGGCCCCTGCCGGAGGGCAGGAAGAAGGGAATCGCCATCTTTGAAAGGGGAAGAGTCGCGGCTTCAGCAGAAAAGGAAGTAAGCCATTTTGGATTACAAAAATCATAGAAAAACCATAGAGAAAAGACGCCCGACATTTTGGATTTTCTAAAAGTTTTTTTCTGCAAGAAGACCGGGACATTTAAATTAAAAGGACATTAAATCTTACGCCACGGAGCTAAGGAAGAGAGCGGACTCGTGGGAGTGGCAATCGGCAATAGAAAATCTGGACAAAAAACTCTTAGAAGTGATTAAAGAACTTAAGGATATGAAACCGGAGCTGATTAAAGAGGTTAAACAGACAGTGAAAAGTGAGCTGTCAGAAGTGAAGAAAGGTATGGAAACAATGCAAAACGAACTGCAAGGAACACAGCAGAGAGTTAAAGTAGTGGAAGGCGCGGTGGAGAATTTAGCTGACACGCAACAAACAGAGATGAGATTGATGAGGGGAAGAATGGCGGTTGCGGAAAGTAAACATATGGAGAAGCAGCTGAGATTTCGCGGCTTGCTGGAAGTGGAAGGAAAGACAGCGCAAGAACAGATTACTGAGGTGTTAGCTGAATACCTGGGAAAGGAGGAGGAGGAAGTTGTGGCTATCCTGGATGTGGTATATCGCGTAAATTCAAGAATTGCGACCCAGAGGAAATTACCAAGAGATGTGATTGTGCAGTTCACGACTCGAAATATGAAAGAGAAGATTGTGACCAAACAGTTTCAAGATCCATTGGAGATTAATGGCAAGACGATTATCATTATGAAAGAACTACCCAGATCAGTGTTACTAGATCGGAAAAAATATAAAGCGCTAATTCAGATTCTGAAGGACATGAAAATCAGGTATAGATGGGAATTACCGGAAGGAGTGTCCTTTGAATTTGGAGGGGCCAAAAAGCGTATCAGATCTGAACGAGAGATGGAGCGTTTTTTAAGGGACAATGAAAAGGACTTACCAGCAACAAGATTATGATCATGGAGTGTAAAGTTTTATCTTGGAATGTAAATGGACTTAATTCACCGAATAAGAGAAAAAGCATTTTCCACTGGCTATTAAAACAAAAATGTGATATTGTATGTTTGCAAGAGACCCATATCTGAAAACAGGACGTAAAATATTTAAAATTGAAAAAATTGGGTAATGATTTTGCAGCTGCCTCCAGTAAGAAAAAAAGAGGAGTGGTGTTGTATATAAAAGAGGACCTGCAGCCAAAGTTTGTAATGAAGGATGTGGAAGCCAGATTTATAGCAGTGGAATGTATATGGAATTTAAAGAGAGTGCTGGTAGTTGGAATTTATGCACCTAATGGAGCAAAAGAAAGCTTCTTTGAGGACTTGAGGAAGCAACTAGATGAGCTTTCATATGACCAGATAATTCTTGCTGGAGATTTCAATGGAGTGACAAATTTGGAATTAGATAAAAAATCACCAACTGCACAAAAGAAAAGAGGATTGTTACCAAAGCTGTTTTTTCAACTGACACAACAGGAAACCTTAGAAGATGTATGGAGAAGACAAAACCCTAAAAATAGACAATTTACGTTCTTCTCCGCAAGACATTCTACACTATTGAGAATTGACATGATCTGGGCCTCAAAAGACTTAGCGTTATGGACTAAGGAGGTGGAAATAATGCCGATGGTAGGCTCAGATCACAATCCAATTATGTGGAAATTGGGGAGAAGGAGCAAAAGGAAAGGATGGAGAATAAATGAGGATTTGTTACAAGAGGGAGAGAACATGGAGATGTTGAGAAGAGAGACAAAGTTCTTTATACAATACAACATGAATAAAGAAGTACCGACCAACAAGGTTTGGGACACCTACAAGGCAGTAATTAGGGGCATACTAATGGACTTAAATGGAAGAGCTAGAAAAAAGAAAGAGGAGAAGAGACAGGAGATTACGGAGAAAATAAAAGCCAAAGAAATACAGTTAAAGAAGAGACCAGGGAAAAAGAAAATTTATCAGGACATTAAAATACTTCAAGAACAGTTGACAGCAATGAATAACAAAGAATTGGAGTGGAATCTTAAAAGATTGAACCAAAAAGCGTTTGAAGGTGCAAACAAACCTGGGAAATATCTGGCATGGCAACTGAAAAAGAGAAAGGAAAAGAAAACAATAAATAAAATTTGTGAAGATAATAAAACGTATTTGGAACAGACAGCCATTAGTAGAGCCTTCTATAAATTTTATGCTAAATTGTATAATAAGAAAGAGGTGAACAAAGAATCAATAGCGACATCTTTGGAGAAAATGAAGCTCCCAGTAATTTCGGAAGCTTGGAGAGACAAATTGAACAATGAAGTAACGTAGGAAGAAATAAGAAAGGCAATACAGTCAACAAATTTGGGAAAGGCGCCAGGACCAGATGGACTTACAGCCAAATTTTACAAGGTAATGGTTAATGAGCTGGCACCATTCCTAAAAGAGGTGATCAATGGAGTCTTAAAGGATCAACGGATTCCAGACACCTGGAACGAAGCCAACATAACATTGATCCCCAAAGAGGGCCAAGATCTGACTAATGTGAAAAATTACAGACCTATATCGTTACTTAATAATGATTATAAAATCTTTGCGAAGATACTGGCGGAAAGAGTGAAGGGATGGCTTTCAGAAGTTATTGAGGAGCAACAAGCAGGCTTTTTGCCAGATAGACAAATCAGAGATAACCTAAGGACAGTAATCAATGCTATTGAATACTATGATAAGCGTTGTGATAAAGAGGTTGGTTTCTTCTTTGTTGATGCTGAAAAAGCGTTTGACAACCTGAACTGGGACTTTATGTTTGCCACTATAGAAAAGCTACAAATGGGAGAAAGATTGATAAGAGCAATTAAAGAAATCTATAGAGACCAGAATGCAGCAATTGTGGTGAATGACGAGGCTACTAAGAAACTGACTATAAGTAAAGGAACAAGACAAGGTTGCCCGTGGTCTCCGCTGTTATTTATTCTGGTACTGGAGATTCTGATGATACAAATACGACAAGATGAAGAAATCCGTGGAATAAAAATAAAGGATTTTTCTTATAAAGTCAGAGCATTTGCGGATGATATAATGTTAATTGTAGAAGACCCAACGGAGAACATGTCAAAAGTGATAGAGAAGATTAAGGAGTTTGGAGACTTGGCAGGGTTTTATATTAACAAAAAGAAGTCAAAGATACTATGTAAAAATATGACTAAGCAAAAACAACAATTGTTAATGGAAATAACAGACTGTGAAGTAACAAGTAAGGTGAAATATTTGGGAATTGAACTGACTGCAAAGAATATAGACTTATTCAAAAATAATTATGAAAAATTATGGACTCAGATAGAGCAAGATCTGAATAAATGGAATAGACTGAATTTGTCATGGTTGGGGAGGATTGCAGCAGTTAAGATGAATGTGTTACCAAGAGTAATGTTTTTGCTACAGACAATACCAATTATCCGAGACTCCAAGCAGTTTGAAAAATGGCAGAGGAAAATATCAGATTTTGTTTGGGCAGGCAAGAAGCCTCGAGTGAAAATGAAAGTTTTACAAGATGTAAAAGAAAGAGGCGGAATGCAACTGCCCAATCTAAGACTTTATTACGATGCAATCTGCCTAGTGTGGTTGAAAGATTGGATGATCCTGAGGAACAAGAAATTATTGGCCCTAGAGGGATATAAAAAAATATTTGGATGGCATGCATACCTATGGTATGATAAAGTAAAAGCTGACTCTATGTTCTTGCATCATTACATACGGAGAAGCCTATATGCAACTTGGAAGAAGTATAGAGACTATTTACAAGAAGGAACCCCCTTATGGGTGGTCCCATACGAGGTAATAGATCCGAGAGCTGTGGATACTGAGCAACAGTGTTTAACGTATAAGGAGATAACCCGAATAGAATCTTCTAAACTTAAAATAAAGACACAGGACGAGTTATCACCAAATTATGATTGGTTCCAGTACAGACAGATCAGAGATCTTTACAATTCGGACTATGCAAAGGGAGGCATAAGAACAGAGAACTCGGAACTAGAGCAGACACTTCTGAAAGAGGATAAGAAGGAAATTTCCAAGGTATACCAAATATTGCTGAAATGGTATACTGAAGATGAAATAGTTAAAGTACAAATGGTGAAGTGGGCCATAAATTTCAACAAAGAAATAACAATGGAGGCATGGGAATACTTGTGGAAGAACACAATGAAGATCACGACGTGTACTAACATTAAAGAGAACATTTACAAAATGATTTATCGTTGGTACATGACACCAAAGAAGATTGCGCTAGGAAATCTGAACACTTCTAACAAATGCTGGAAATGTAAAAAACATGAGGGTTCCCTGTATCATATGTGGTGGGTGTGTGAGGTAGCTAGACAGTACTGGGGGGAAATAATAAGAGTAATAAGTGAGATTTTACAATTTCAAATTAATAAGTAGCCAGAACTTCTGCTACTGAACTTGGGAATGGAGGATATTCCAGCTCAACACAGGACATTGCTATTTTACATGACAGCAGCGGCTAGACTTTTGTATGAGCAAAAATGGAAAGTACAAGAAGTGCCAACTATTGAGGATTGGATTTACAAATTGCTGTATATGGCGGAAATGGACAAGATGACAAGAAAACTGAGAAACCTTGACCCAGGACAGTTTAACACAGACTGGGAGAAGCTGAAACAATATCTGGTGAAGAAATGGGAGGTGGGAGGAGAACTGTGGCAGTTCGAGAACTATTGAAACATAATAAAATGCAGAGGGGGGTGACTTTACCGGGGGGTGGAGAGGTAAATGAGAATTTCTAAGCAGTTACCTTGTTAGATTATTATATATATTATATATAGAATAATATATAGAATATTAATAGAAAATAACTAATTATAAGGATTGACTAACTAATATTACTTTAGGTAAAAATTGTAAAATGTACTAAATTGAATAAGTCTACCTGAAGATATATATGGGGCAAATTGATTGTTAACTTTTGATGATAGTTATATAGATGTATAATCAAAGTAGATTAAAAATGATAATATAATTAAATATAACTAAAGCAGAATGAAGATAAGATATGTAGAAAAAGTAACATATAGAGTATAAGTTAAATTGGTTGACTTATATGAATGTATGGTTTATATGGTTTAGGGTTTATAGAAATATTTGAAATTATGAAAAATGGGACAAATTGTTTGTCTAATATGGAAGAAGGGATTTAAAGATAAGGTACAGAGTATTAAAAATAGTTAAAGAATTATTGCTTAGAATAAAGGGAAAGTATATGTTTGTTAGATAGATGAATCTAAAATGAGTAAGGGAAAAGGGACAAAGGGTTGGAAAACTGTTGGAAGTCTACAAAAAGGGGGGGAAAGGGAGGGAGTTAGAAATTGGGAAATGGGGGAATTGATTGTAATGTGAAAATAAATGATTCTAATCCAATAAAATTTTATTTAAAAAAAATAAATAAAATCAGAAGAAGAATTGTCTCCTTTGTCAGGTTCAGAATGCTGTATTGTACTGCTTTGCTTAACCGACTCCATTTTTAATCCTTTCAGTGTTTAAGTGCTCTCTTCACAGGTGCCAAGGTTCCCAGGCAGCTATCTCACAGAAGAGGCATTGTTTTGGCTACCGACGTTCCACCAAGAACCGGCCTTGGGAAACTTTCGCTATCCTGACTTCAAAGGGGTTGTTTTGAGAACTATGGGGGGAGGTTGGGCCTACTGTGATCTGTTACTTTGTACCTCATGCTTTGCCAGTCATTGGTAACAATGCATATGTACCATCCTGAATATTGCATTCAGGCTAGTGGACTATAATGAACTATTTTCCAGTAAAAGCCTTTTGGAAACAATGGACTGTTGTCTGATTGCAGGAGGTAGTCTGGAGTAAGGACATTATCTAGCCACAGTTCTGACATTTTGTTACCAATCACTTTTTCCAATGCCTAAGCTGGATCAAACGGACTCCAAAGCTGTCCCAGTCAGGGATCCTTTGTTTGACCCGTATGCCTCTCCCGGCTCTCAAGGTGTGGAAGCCCAAGAACCTGTACCGCGAGGAGACGGCTCCTCGGTTACAACGATTTATACCCTCGCTCCCAGCAGCGCTGATACTTGGCCTAGAGCTACAGCCGCACCACTCTTCTCCTTGCCCATGCCGACGCAGTGGGGTGCAAGACCAAGGGAAACGAGGGACCGGAGGGCCAGCACGATGTTCACGCAGCTGCAGCTGGATAGTCGACGCAGTTTGGAATCCATACCCGAACAAACCGGTGGCCGACCGTGGCTGTTCTGGAACTGGACGACCGAACAAACGGAATGGGAAACATCCCGCCGTGGCGCCCTGAGTTGGGATTATGCGGAAGTCACCGCGTGGTCGGGGCAACAAGATGTAAGTGAGCACCAATGGGTGCAGCTCCAGAGCCGAACGATTGCCATCGATTCAGGAATATCAGCAATCACTGGCCTGACAAAAGGAGTTTTAGCAGCGAGATCTCAAGAGGAACAAGGGGTAGAAACACCCTTGCCGTGGCAGCAGACGCTAACCACGGGACCGCCGCCCGAAACTATGCCGACCTCGCAGACTGCTGGAGCTGGTGAGTACATGGAACTACGGGAGGAGGAAACTACAGATAGAGTGCAGCTGTTGGAGAACAGACTCGTAAATATGGAAGAAAGTTTGGCCAATGCCGTCCACCAGCTTTCAGTGCTAGTGGCGGGGGACAGAGGCCGTGATCCGCCAGCTGGTTTACCTGACATTAGCCAAAGTTTGGCTAACCTGCAAAATCAACTGTGGCCGCAACAGCCACCAGAGACGGGAGACGAGGATTCTGTCACCGGGGAAGGACCCTGCCCAGAAGATCCATGTCCAGATGAACCCCGTCCCGAGCAACCGGTTATACCAGGAGACGACGGCGCCGGCAGGGGAGGTGGAGAACCGTGTCCGGAAGACCCTCGTCCCGATCGCCCTATTACTCCGGCTGGCAGTGGGACTGGAGGAGGAGGGGGAGAACCAGGGCGACCGCTAGAGCCAGCTTCCCTGATAGTCCCACCACCCATGACACAAGCGAGCCAGCCCCCAAGCCTACCGGGAGGAACCACACCACCGGTCGTCCCAGGAGCGGGTAGGCCTCTACTGACACCGGGGCTGAGAGGGGATACGGTTCCTCTCCAACCCATCTATCCTCACCCGCCTCCGTTGCGGCCGGCTCCCACTCCCCTTCAACCAGTGCCAGGAGGCCTACCGCAGGGGCGGCCGACACCTTTCCGGCCAGCACCAGTGCATCCGGCACCGAGGGGACCTCCCCAGCCGATTCCGGGAGCGCCTTTACCGCACCAACCTCAACCCTACCCTCAGCAACCTCCGCCACAGCTACCGCCAACGCCGCGACAGCCTCCATTACAACTCGCTCCGCTCGATGTCTACCCAATGCCAGCACCAGCCCCCAGACAAGATCTTCCCATGGGATGGGTCAAACTGGACGCTACGTTTGATGGAGACCCTTCCAAATTGGGATTCTTCCTGGTACAAGTAGTACAATTTTTTAATCGATGGGGGCATCTTTTTGGAAGTGAGGCCAGTCAAATAGAGCATCTGGGATCACGTCTTCAAGGTAAAGCAGCAGACTGGTATGTGGGACTTTATAACGTGGGGGCCCCTGAGTTAGATACACTCCAAGGGCTAGTAGATGCAATTCGAGCCCAATATGAAGACCCCCTAGAAGAAACTAGGGCCCGAACGGAATTGCAGGCTATTAGGCAAGGCAGCATGTCGGCTAGAGACTATGCCACAAAATTCCTACAACTCGCTGCTAAATGCCCAAGGTGCGAAGAGTCCACCAAGATCATTTTATACAAACAGGGCTTAAACCCTAAATTGTTGGACAGAGCCCTCATGCAGGACAACCCTCCTACGCTGTTAGGGTGGATACAATTAACCTGCGAAGTAGAAAACCGCCTGCTAGAAGTTCGTTTAGTGGAACAGCACCAACAACCTCCGGGCCAAAGACGCTCCTCCACTCCTATCCGAGGGAGCAGGGGGGCTGGATATGCTACTCGTGGAGCAAGAGATGCTAGATGGCAACAAGGGCTGTGTTTGCAGTGTGGCCAAGGTGGTCATTTTGCGGCGCAATGCCCTTATCGGCCTGTGCAAAGACCTCTGCTCCAGCTAAGACACCCATCCCCCGCAGCCTACCCAGCGCCACCGCACCCTACCCTAGCCCCGAGAACCGCAAGAGGTAGGGGAGCGTCGAGGAGGAACCCCCCCGAAAGAGGACTAGAATTGGAAGAAGTTATGGAATACAATCTGACAGCCCTAACGGGGGGAGAGAATCCAGAGAGCCCCGCCTTGGGAAACGAAATGGATCTGTCGTAAAAGGACCCAAACGGCAGATCAAACCTCAGTCAGTTCCGGTTCTGAACCGACCTCCTGGGTCCATTCTCTTCATACCAGTAACTTTGGTGAATCCTGACAAGAAAATGCACATCCGCATACAAGCCCTAATTGACTCGGGCTGCTCCAGAGACATTATCGCACCAGCTCTAGTAAACGGACTAGTGCTTCCTGTGAAAGATCTGGAAATACCCGTAATTTTAGAGCAAATGGATGGCACTAACATGAATCCAGTTACTATCGAAACCACTCCGGTCATAACCGGCATGGGGCAACATTGGGAAGTAAGATCATTCGTCATTAGTGCCACGGCAAAATACCCCTTGATCCTGGGGAGCCGGTGGTTGTGCGATCATAACCCTTATATCAACTGGGCAGAGGGAAGCATCACATTCACCCATGAATCGTGCAAAAATCATCGTTGGAACCAAAACTGGGGTATTAACCCTACTATAACTGAACCTGCTCTCCTCACCCAGGAAGAAATTAACCAAATACCCAAGCAATACAGAGCATACACCCAAGCCTTCACAGAGGAAGAAGCTAATACTTTACCTCCTCACAGGAGAACGGACTGTGCCGTGGAAATATTACCAGGCGCCTCGCTGCCCAAGGGCCGTATATATCCCATGAGCCCTAACGAAAGAGAGGAGCTCCGCAAGTTCATAGACCTCAACCTTCAAAGAGGATTCATTCGCCCGGTGAACAGCCCCCACGCAGCTCCAGTGCTTTTCGTCAAAAAGAAAGACGGGGGCCTAAGACTGTGCACGGACTTTAGGGGACTCAACGCGGTCTCCTCCAGCAACGCCTACCCCATCCCGCTCATCAGAGATCTACTCAACGTCGTGGCTCAAGGTAAGGTCTTTACGAAATTGGACTTAAAAGACGCTTACTTCCATGTCCGTATCCGAGAGGGGGATGAATGGAAAACCGCTTTTTATGAAAATGTCGGCTAGCTTTCTAGCAGAGGGAATTGTGGTGCAAGGTATAAAATGAGCTTCCTTGGAGAACAAATCAACCACGACTAAAATACAGGTGTGCCCCTTTGAGGGGGGTAAGTCAGTGATAAAGTCCATAGAGATTATTTCCCACGGTCTACTTGGCGTTTCTAAAGGTTGTAAGAGTCCTGGAGGTTTGCCTTTTCGGGATTTGGCGCTGAGACAAATGGGGCAAGACGCTACATATTGGGAGATGTCTTTGCGCATGCCCGGCCACCAAAATTGGCGTTGCACTAAGTGAAGCATCTTCAAGTACCCATAGTGCCCTGCCGTGGGAGCATCATGACAACGTTGCAAGACTTCTTTTCTTAAACTCTTGGGTACATAGAAACGATCTCCCCAAAGCCATTCCCCTTGATCGGAACGTTGCAGTCTATCTTTGGGCACATCCTCCCCCTCCTTCTCCACTTCAGCTTTCAGTTTTTGTCTCCACCCTTGATCGGGTTGAGGGGATAGGGTTGTGCGACTGCGTGTGGTCACCACGCCCCCCAATTGCGTAGGCGAAAAGACTGTGTCAATTGTCTCCTCCCTTTTGCTCTTGTGTTGGGGCATGCGTGATAGAGCGTCGGCCAAGAAGTTGGTTTTGCCGGGGAGAAAATTTAAAGTGAAATCAAACTTGGAGAAGTATTCTGCCCGTCTCAATTGCTTGGCGTTTAACCTGCGAGGGCTGCATAGGGCCTCTAAATTTTTATGGTCCGTCCAGACCTCGAGCGGATGACAGGCTCCTTCTAACCAATGCCTCCAGGTGGTGAGAGCCGCTTTTACAGCAAAGGCTTCTTTTTCCCAAACATTCCAATTCCTTTCCGCCTCTGAAAACTTTCTGGAGAGGAAGGCGCAGCTGATGATGATGTCTCACAGATGTTTCCAGGTAGATGCTGAGGCTGGTGGAGGGGGGGGAACCTCTGCAACACTGCTCCGGAAATGCCACTATGTAGTGCCCGTGGCAGTGCCCCGTCCAGCTTTGTGTGGCTGAACTGAAAGCATAGCTGCAGGAAATGACAATGGTTCTGCTGGACCTTGTTGCAATGGTTTCCCCCTATTGAGTTTGGTTTGGGAGGGATGGGAGATGGCCTCACGTGCCAAGAAATAAAGAGATTTTGGAAAAAAAAAATGTGTGTGGCTGGTTTTTGTTATTCTGTCTTTGTTTTCTGAAATGGAGGATGTGTTAACTAGAGGGGTTAAGCAAATAAGTTGTTTTTTCAGGAATTGTGTTGTGCTTACTTGATGTGAAGTGAATTGTGTTATTTTTTGGCTAGGATAATGCTGGCATGCCCTTTGGTGTGCCCTACTACTGTGTAACCTAAACCTGTTCAAGAAATAAAGTGTTTTTGACAGGAATTGTGTTTTTGGTGATTCTCTGATCTGAAGTCAGTTGTGTTACTTTTGTGTGGTGAACTGCTTTCGTGCCCTATTGTGCCCTCCCGCTGTGTAACCCACATCTTTTCCAGAAATAAAGTGTTTATAATGGTTATTGTGTTTTTGGTGATTCTCTGATATGAATTGAGTCATGTTATTTTTGTGTAATGAGCTGCTATCATGCCCTATTGTGCCCTACTGCTGTGTAAATTAAAGCTGTTCAAGAAATAAAATGTTTTTGAAAGGTCTTGTGTTTTTGATGATTCTCTGATTTGAAGTTAGTTGTATTAATTTTGTCTAGTGGACTGCTTTTTTCATGCCCTGTTGTGCCCTCCTACTGTGTAACCTAAAGCTGTTCAAAAAATTAAATGTTAAATTAAATGTTTACAAATTTTTTTTGGAGATTCTTTGATGTGAAGTGAATTGAGTTACTCTTTTGTGTGGGGGACTGCTAGTGTGATGTGCCATGGTGCTTTGCCCAATTGTACTTTGAAAGTGAGAAAATAAATTTTTTAAAACTTGATTCAGTGTGTGTTTGCAGTTCATTCTTTGTTGTGAGGTTGGTTCCCATCATAGGGAACAATGGGACAGGCTGGCCATTCATCTCTGAGGGTGGTAGAGGTATCAGGGGCTCTTTCACAGGGACAAGCTGGCACTCAGGAGTGTGCCCACCATTATGGCACCCCTGGGCTGTGCAGAATTGCCCTGGGAAAGAGAGTTTAAAAGTTCCCAGCATAGGGAACAATGGGGAATGGCTGGCCAGCCTGCTCCTGGGGTTCTGGTGGATGTGGGGCTACTGGGGGTGGATTTGGGTAATATGTTCATGACTGGAGTTCTGGGAGACAAATTAATTAAGATCTCAAATTCCTTAGAGCCATCCTCTCTTCCCTCCGTAAGTTGTTATGGGTACTACCCTCACGGGCTTCTATACTGCCAATTTCTTTCAATAACATTTTTTCAAAAGTCTGTACATAAGGATTAATGACGATGGGATTAAAGGAGGAGCGTATGTGTATGCCGGTTTCCTTTCTTGCAAGCGCAGTACCGCCGAAAAAACTCTCAGTTTGATTTGTCTCACCAACTTGAAGACGTCTATCCTGGTTTGAAAATCATTGTACCTGGGGGTCGGCACGAAGCCTAGTCCTTTGTTCAAAGCCGCTTTTTCTATCTCTGACAGGGTTCTATTCGAGAGATTGACCACTAAGTCAGTCTCCCCTGTTGGTGTCAGGTCCGCCTCCCCCTGTTGTGCCGGCCCCCTCATAAAAAACGACCCCTGTCTTCATAGTTGCGTGTCCTATTTCCCAGGCGCACCGACATAGATCTCGTAGACACCCCTTTTTCCAATGAAGTGTCAGTCTCTTCTCCCTCCGTAGTTTCCATGTCAGAAGAATGAGTAAGGGGATTGGACCAGGAGACCTTCTTCCTCTTGGTATTATCTCTAATCCTTCTTCCTCTTGGTATTATCTCTAATCTTGGGGAAGAGAGGATGGCTCTAAGGAATTTGAGATCTGATGGCTCTATTATAATAAAAGAGGCTGATAAAGGGGGTGCAATCGTGGTGATGGATAAGGAGGACTACATGAAGGAAATAAATAGACAGCTAAATAATGAAATGGATTATAAACACATCCCGTATGATCCTGTAAAGAAGATCAGTCTATTGATAAAGGTGACAGTAGATGAAGCATTAGCCCTGGGATATATCTCGGAATTGGAACACAAGGGCTTAATTAATTTGTCTCCCAGAACTCCAGTCATGTACATATTACCAAAGATTCATAAGGAGGGCTTCCCCCCCCCCCCAGGACGCCCAATAATATCGGGAAGTAATTCGGTCTTGGAACCGTTATCTAGATATTTGGACTTCTTTTTGCAGGGCTTTGTAAGAAAATTACCTACCTTTTTGCTAGATACAGGGGATTTTGTGAGGAAGTTTGAAGGCTATAAACTACCAGCAGGGGCAATACTGGCAACACTTGATGTTGCTTCATTATATACCAACATCCCACATGAAGAGGCACGCCTAGTGGTAATGAATACCTTAGATCAGAGGGAGTCTCTATATCCACCCACCTTCTTTCTGATATCATTGTTAGAAATAATATTAGAAAATAATTATTTCAGAGTGGAGGACAATTTTTATGTCCAGCTTCGAGGAGTTGCGATGGGATGCTCTGCAGCACCTTGTATAGCAAATCTCTTTATGGGATGGCTGGAAAAAGATTTTTTTTGCAACCCTGTAATTAATCCATTTTGGAAGGACATTATCATATTTGTCCGTTTTATAGACGACCTTTTCCTAGTGATCAATGAGAACGTTGATATTCAGAATTTGGGGGACTGGATGAATGGAATACACCCCAACATCAAGTTCACTTGGAATACTAGTAGGGAGTCCGTGGACTATCTGGACGTGACAGTATACAAGAAGGAGGATGGAACTTTGGCAGTAAAACCCTTTAAGAAGAAAACAGATAAGAACTCACTACTTCATTATGGATCGTTTCATCCAGGACACCTAAGGGCCAATTTACCGTTTGGTCAGTTTCTGCGACTCAAAAGAAATTCCACCAGGGAGGCTGATTATATTGCCCAAAGTAACATCTTACAGGAACACCTCAAACAACGGGGATATCCTGATAGGGTTTTATATAAAGCCAGACGACGTGCTGATGAAACGGCTAGAAAAGATTTAATTACACCGAAGGAACGAACAACAGGGGAACGTATTGTGGGGGTCTTTGATTATAGCAATAAAGCCAATGCTATTAGAAGGGCAATCTTGAAATATTGGCCGCTTGTCAACGACATCCCGGGCTGCGGGACCCCCCCTTTAGTAGCCTTTAGACGGACACGGAACATCAAAGATGAGATCATACATTCAGATTTGAATTATGACGATAACCCAAGGGATACAGGACTACCAAGAGGTCTGTACAGATGTGGTAGATGTAAACAATGTTCCCTAATAATGACCACAGACGATTTGAACCAACTAGGAATTGAAATCACACATGAATTTGTTAACTGTGGCACGGAAGGAGTGGTATATGCCCTTAGATGTCCATGTGGATTATTATATGTAGGAAGTACTGCACGTTCCATTAGAACAAGACTTAGTGAACATCAGTCTAGGATTAAGAATAATGTAGTAGAGGCTCCCTTGGTCCAACACTATCTAGATAAAAAACATAGCGAAAGGGAAATGTTGTTCACCGTTTTATTTAAAACTCGGAAGAAAGAACACAGCAGCAAATAGGGAGTTGCGTCAAAAGGAGACATTCTGGATATACAAACTCAACACTCTCATGCCGAATGGCCTAAATATAGCCAACGATTACACCTGCTTTCTGGGATAATAACAATGTTACTTTAAGGACGGATACTGCGTGATTAGGGCGTGGATGGCTCTTTGTAGATAACACGGCTGCTAGTCAATAGGACACAAATGGAAGCAATTGACAAATCGGAGAGGGATATGGAAGGATAACTATGATGAATTTTTGAGTGAGTATATTGAAGTATAAATATATTATTGTATGTTCTAAATATTGAGGATGCATTATATTGTTATGTGTAGTTTCCAGCATCTGTGCTCTTTGAAAAAGAAGCTTGGAAACGGACCTTATGAGGATCTGGACCGTCCGTTAGAGAACGCAGTCACAGAACCAACTACGTGCACCTATGATTATAGGTCTTCTTGAGATCTGTGACATTCACAGTGTCTGGAATTACCATTGTACTGTACCTGTATTGTACCTGTATGCAAGGCGAATTGAGTAATATATGAAAAATAGTGTCATAGGATGCCATAAAGCAATTGCACTTTAATAACAACAATGATAGCACTTTGAGCACGGGACACTTTAATGAATTGTTTTTAGAACGCATAGGATGCCTGTATAATTGAGGTCGAGGGAGGTTGCAATATATGGTGTAGTACTTGGTTGTGTTAAGAGAAACAAAAAGAATTCATTACATCCCTTATTCTGTATAAATAAATAAATTTGTGAAGTAATACTTGATTAATATATCCTTTAAAATAATTGTGGAGACATCAGTATCACACGGGAGATTCTTTGTTTTGACATTCCAGGTAGGGCCTGGAGATCTCTCAGAATGACAACTGATCTCCAGACCCCATAGACCAGTTCCTCAGGAGAAATGGCTGCTTTGAAGGGTGGACTCTAGCATTATACCCATTGAGGTCCCTCGCTTATCCAAACACTGCTTTTCCCAGAGGCTACACCCAAATCTCCAGAAATTTCCAACAAGAAGCTGGCAACCCAACTACATTTCTCAGCAGTCCTAGAAAAAGACCCAAAGTAGGCTTTCCTACTAGATCCAGGTAGGTGCTTTTGATTCTAGCAGCAGTGAGGAGATGTCATGTCTTGTGCTGGTTAAATTGCCTGAGCTGGCTGAAAGTAAATGGACACAGTTTGATGGGAGGTGGAGGGAGAGGTCTTTAGCCACACAGAAGCAAAGCTCTCGAGGTGGTAATGTCTTACAACAAACTCCTAAAAAGGACTCATAATTGTACATTTTTCAAGTGCCATCAGTCTCTGTTGAAGTATCACAAAATTTGTAATAATTTCAGAGAAGTAGTTGTTAGTCTGTTGCAGCAAAATAAACATACATGTGGCTTTTTAAAAATGACCAAGTTTTTATTCTGTCATAAGCTTCCATTAACTAGATAGAGACCATTTTGTATCAAAAACTTCTATCCTGAAACAAAGGGATTCTGATATCTGATTATTGCATCATAGGAGGAATCTTCACTTGAAGTCATAATTCTTATAACGACTACAACAACAACAACCGTGTACTTATATACTGCCCTTCTGGATAGATTAGTGCCACACTCAGAGAGGAGAACAAAGTCAGTGTTATTATCCCCCACAATGGAGCTGGGGAGGAGAGGCTTACCCAATGCTGCCTGCAGAATTCACCATGGCAGTAATGGGAGTTGCACTAGCAGAGTGCTGATTCACAGCTCAACCACTTAACCACCATGCCACAGCAGCCAGCTATAATAGACAGTACAGAGAGTCACCCAATACCTCAGGGACCAATTTCTCTATTGTGCAGCTATTTTGTAAGTACATTCATCTTTTAAAGATATCCTACTAGAGCCAGAAGTCATTGATATGCAGTAGAATCTTTTCCCAGTAAAAATCCTCTTATGTTTCAGCATCAAAGCTGCACTGATGGTCTCTCCATGGAAACTTGGGACACTTTTTACATATCTCATTGTTAATCGATATATCCATATATTTCTTAGAGCAGTTTTATTATTTCAGTATTCAAGGGTGAAAATATGAAAAACTTGGTTAGTATATTTGGAATGTAGAAACACACCCACTCTAAATTATGGGGGGAAATGTGGAAAATATCTGTCGGTGCTTACAGAGGACAATGTGATTATAATTTTCAAAATATATTAAAATAACTTCAGACTTGGATTAAACTACATGCATGCTAAAATTCCAGATGAGTTATTTGCTCTTAAAAAGCAGCCATGAGGAAGAGAAGGGCCATATGGATTGTGACCAAGGTGGATCCCAAAACATATGCACACGATTATAGGGAAAGAATGTAAACAAGAGAATTTAAAAAGAACCATTAAATGTGACTTGTTTATTCTGTGATTATTTCTATGTAAAACTTAAATATAATCCCTAATTATTTCTCTCACTATGTGCTTATCTTAGTTATGTTTGTGTCTTAAACGGAAATCTCAAAGCCTTACGTTTCATGGTCCTTTGCAAAGTAGCCATTTCTCATTGCACCACATTCAGAGTAGGTAACTTTAGGCACACCATTCTCTCTTAGTTCCCATCTGAAATATTGGCAGGCAGTGATGTAGTGGTTAGAGTATTGGGCTAAGACATGGGTAATAGGGGGCAAATCTCTTTTCAGCCAATAAGTTTCCTTCATGACTTTTAGCCATTTGCACTCTCTTTTTCTTTTTTCTCAGCTTCACCTAGCCCATGAGGTTAGTGTGAGGACAAAATGAGGGAAGGTGAGTGCAGTTATATGCTCTCATGATCTCCTCAAAGACAAAGTAAGATAAAAAAAACTAGCCATAGATGCCATATCCCCCCTCCTGCCCCATTTCTTTTGCTACTGGCCTCCTTTTAGTTTAGTTTTAGTTCTGTGCCCTTTGACCTATTAGGCTTTGCTCTTAAACCTGACCAGAAGCATATGGGGGGGCACTAGGTTTGCCAGCTTTAGTTTAGGAAATTCCTGGAGATTTTGTGTGTGTGTGTGGGGGGGTGAAACCTGGGCAGGGCAGGGTTTTGGAGGGAATGGAACTCAGCTGGGTATAATTCCACAAAGTCCATCCTCCAAAGCAGCCATTTTCTCCAGGGGAACTGATCTCTGTGGCCTGGAGATCAGCTGTAATTCAAGGAGATCTTCAGCCATCACCTGGGGGCTGGCAACCGTAGGGGGGACACACTGAAGCTTTTCCCCTCCAGCACCATTTTTGCTTCCCAATCTGCCTTTACCACCTATCCACCACTATTGTCTGCTGCTCTACACTGCTTGCCAGTGTTGCCTACTCTGCAGCACGAGCTGTCCTCTGGTAGTATTTGCACTGTTCAGGGTTCATGCTCTGATTGCAGTCATTTCTTAATTCCTGGTGCTGCTTCCTGGCAAGAATGGCACTTTATTTATATTTATTTATTTAGAACATTTTTATGCCAGCTTTCCATCAGAATAGACTCCCCAGGCAGCAACCATGAAAACATTTGCAAATTAAAACATCATTTAAAACAATATATACAATAATTCAGTAAAAACATATAAACATATAAGCACACTTGCCACATCTCAACTCTTTAGGGTTGGCATAGGCATCGGGAGAGGGTCAGAAGGCTGAGAGAAACCTTGTAAAAAGTGATTTCCCTGTTTATGTGAGTTTAAAATAGGAAATGGCTATTTATATTGACTTTAATGGTATTCCAGATATTCAGAAAATTCAGATTATCTAAATTCTGAATCCAAAAGGTCCTAATTTCAAATCTGAATTTTGAATCTATATCTTGGTGTTAGTGCTCATCCCTACAAGATAATTTAGGTAAAAAGGTAAAGGTCCCCTGTGCAAGCACCGAGTCATTACTGACCCATGGGGGACGTCGCATCATGATATTTTCTTGGCAGACTTTTTGTTACCGGGTGGTTGCCATTTCCTTCCCCAGCCATCTACACTTTACCCCCAGGAAACTGAGTACCTGAACTGAGTTTCCTGAGTACCAGGAAACTTGAACCCAGCTTCTGCCAGGATCGAACTCAGATTGTGAGCAGAGCTTGGGCTGCAGTAGTGCAGTTTACCACTCTGCGCCACTATGCTGAAATCTTAATCTAGGTCTTCAGAAGATTGTAATAAAGATTTACATTTTTTAGTCAATCTGTGAAACTAAGATTTGTTTATGAAGTCTGAATGCAGCCACTATCTTGCAGCCACTGATGGGCATCAACCTGCTTACGAGCTGAGCTCAAACACTCTTTCCCTCCTCCATTGATTTGCACTTGGAGACAGAATATAGAACTCTTCAATTAACTTTGATTAGTGGTGACATCCAAGTGCAGACACCTGGCCTAACTGGAATTTCTTTCCCAGTAATTAGGATTCTTAATTAAGAGTCAGCCATACTTAAGAATCCTGGTTATTGGAAAGGAACTTATCCCATTTAGTCCAAGCACTCACATTTGGGAATCATGACCAACTGGAAGCATCTGAAGGCTTCTATTCTTCACTCTCCATGTGCTATGAGGATGGACAAGGGAAGAAAAAGTATTCATTAGGATTGTTCAGTATGCTCCCTTCAAGAGAACCAGAGCAGACTGTGCCCTTGTACAGTTCAGTTCCAGCAATCCTCTCCTCACCTTTTTCATAGAAAAGTTGATGGAACTGGGGAAAGGAAGATGGACCAATTAGAGGCTCTGGGACGCTATTTATGTGCTTTACAGACTAAAAACACACATGACCCAATTCTCCATCTAATCTAACCTCCCCTCTTCTTAGTTTCAAGCATATTGAACAAAGTGGGGGGATGCAATTTTAAAGACCCCCCTTCCCAAAGTAGGACCATCTCTACTCAGCTACATTAAGTTCTCTCTACAAATTCCTAAAATAGTTGTCAAGCAGCAGCCTACCAGCAGGGAAGCTTCAGCCAGCCACTAACATTTTAAAAACAAAGCCCTCTCTGCATTGATTTCATTTCCCTACTCTTACCGTGACTGACAATTTATATATTTTTACCTTTCCACTGAAAACTTTGCATTTACCTACCTTCCTTCATGTGGTTTGTTGGGTTTTTTTTTCCTTTCAGAAAGTGAAGAAAGTTTCCATTGCAGCCCCCATCCCACTCCCAGCCATCATTGCACTTCCATTAATCCCTATGGGGAATGGGGGGGGGGGGGGAAGAGTCATTGTTTTTTAGGACAATGTCACCAAAATTGTAGGAGAGCATATTCTGCCTATCAAAGAACCCTCAAATTTCAAGCTAATTGTGCAATGCTTTTGTATTCTACAAGCCCCTGAACACACACACCCCTGCCCTCCAGCCATCATTGTACTTCTGTTGTTTCCTATGGGAGAGTTTGGAATGGCAGGAATTGTTGTCTTTCAACCAAATGTCACCAGAATTGCAGTTTTTTGTCTTCTGCCTATCCTTCAAAGAACCCCCAAGTTTCAAGAAAATTGGATAAAGCATTTGAATTCTATGAGCCCCTGAACAAGCCAAAGGTTTTCTATTTTCACAAGAAACAATGTGAGTCCACAAGTGGGGTAAAGGGGAAAGGAGGAGGGAAGCAGGAAGGAGAATGACAGCTCCCTGCAGCTTGGGATTGGCTGGGAGTGCTCTTTGCTTCTCCTTTGCAATGATATAATTGGAAGGAAGAAATTATTCAGGAAATTAGTATAGATTCAAAGTTAAATGTGAGCTCGTGCGTCATTGCTGGTCAGTGCCAGAAAATAGAAAAAACAGATTTATTCAGGGAAAGGGTTTTATGATTTCTAAGCAGCCTTGATTAGTGTTACCATTCAGAAGCATCACAAGTAAGACCTGGAACAGGTTGTTTCATGATTTTTATGGCTTGTGGTTTTCATTATATACAATCTTAGTGCAAACCACCCTCCGCAGACTGGCCAGGACTTATTCCTGTCACAAGACACCTTCCAGTTTCCCAGGAAACCTGCTAAGGGCAGGAGGGAACCGGCCTAGGGTCCTTAAATTGCTGATCTTGGATATTCCTAAATGTTTCTGGAAATGTACAGGACTCAGCTATGGGTATTCCCTAGGAATCCCAAATACTGTTCCCAATACTCAAGTATACCCCAAAATACCAATATATATTTGGATCCGATATATCTGAGCAGCATCCATAATTCTGATCAAAGTTGTATTCAGACTTACAGTGCAGTCCTAACAAGAGTTACCCTCTTCTTCATCCTCTGAAGTCAATGGGCTTTGAAGGATGTAACTGCTTAGTTAAGCAGCGAAGTGCTATATATCTGTAAGAAACATTCAGACAATGTGAGACAACTTCCGTAATTGGAATGTGACAACAGTTTCCATTTTTAACTATTTTCGCACAAGAAATGAAAAGCCTTTTATTTGGCAGGAACAATAATGACTTTGTTTTGAAGTAGTGAATGCTTAGCTGAAGAAAATATTTGTTTGAAGGTGCTTGCCTTGTAGAAAGGTGGAATATGGCCAGATTTTGAAACAGAAAAATGTGCATTGCCAAGAAAGGTGAAGTTTTGCTATAGACACAGTTCATTAATTTTTATACAAACAGGCAAAAAAAAGTCAGGCTTCATTTTAAAAAATCACAATAATGTGCTGTTTTTTAGAAAAGCAGTGGCAAGTCTGAATATAATGCTTCTAATGAGGTGTTTCTGCAGGTGAAGATTTTATTTTACAAACTGGTTTTGAGTGAATTATTGGAAGGGTGCCCACTTTTCAGTTACCTTTCAACACTTTTAATGCACTAGTTAGGAGAAAAGTTAGGAGAAAGTCTCACAAACTTTGTATCTCTCTGTCAGTGAACAAAATTAAGATTCTATTCAAAAGAACAGGTCATGTAGCCTGCTTCTTTGATGATCATCAACAAGAGTAATGTTACTATTTGTCATGTTCTTTGGCTGGTAAATTATGCAGTAATCTTTATTCAATAATTCACAATACTTTATTAACATTATTAAACAGAGGACTCCATCTGCAGAGAAAATTTCTACTTGTTTTCCTGAGGCTCCTTTGCCTGATAAATACACCCCTCCCTTAGTCTGTGTTTGGTTGTTCTTCCACGTACATCTAATAAAGGAACCTTATCCTCATATTGTCCTCTTGATTGACTAGATTAGATGCCATTTGTTCACCAGAGGTCTAGCTGTTCAGCACATGAAGGACCAAGAAAAAAAATCTCCCAGTTCAAAAACGGCTGTTTGCTTGCTTGCTTTTATCTTATCTTGCTTAATCTTGCTTGAATGAGTCTCTTGGACAGTAGCAGTGTGTATTGCAAAATTCTTAAGCTGAAAATATACACAAGAACCACTGTTTCAGGTCATTACTGTGATTTTCCAGAATTGTAACACAAATCTGGAATTCTTAGGCACTATAAAACTTCTTCCCTGAAAAAGGCAGGGATTTTAAAAAAATATTATTCTACAGATATCCCAGGTGGTGGCATTTCTCCCTTCCAACTAGAGATGGGCATGAACAGGAAAAAAAAACTTAACACGATGTTCGTTGTTCGTTGCCATCCACGAACAGGGATTCACAAACATCGACGGACATAACATGTTCACGAACAGGTTCGTAGTTGGAGGTTCATGGCAGCCAGAATGGCCCCCTTGGGACTTAACTGAATTTGAGCTGGGGAAAGGAGTCCATGGGTCTCCCTCTTTCATGTCATTTTCTCTTCACAGTGGCAAAAACTGGACTGTCTACTGAAAGCTAATTGAGGAGTTTCAAACTGATCTTCCCAAAGTCCAATACCCACCAAATTTGCAGGGAAAATAGTCCTCACTGTCCTCTGAAGACCGCCCAAGTTTCACAGAGATTGAACCCTGGGAAAGCCATGATCCATGGGTCTCCCCCTTTCATGTCATGTTCTTTTCACAGTGGCAAAAACTGGATTGTCTGCTGGAAGCTACTTTGAGGGGTTACAAACTGATCTTCCCAATGTCCAATACCCACCAAATTTGCAGGGGACATAGTCCTCACAGTCCTCCGAAGACCCCCCAAGTTTCAGAGATATTGCCCCCCGGGAAAGGCACGATCCATGGGTCTCCCCCTTTCATGTCATTTTCTGTTTACAGCGGCAAAAACCAGACTGTCTACTGGAAGCTACTTTGAGGTTACAAGCGAGAAGGAAAGCCAGAAAGAGTTCAGACAGTGTTCAGACAGTCCATGTCTATGTTGCCAGGGAAATTGATTGAAAGGTGGTAGACTGTTTGGCTTTACGAACGGCTGACAAACGCCATGAAGAGGGATTGGAACGAACACATGTTCACCAGGAAACAGGGTCTTAAGAATAGCTTGCTAGCGAACAGTAGATTGGGCTGTTCATGGCTTTTTTTTGTTTGTATTGCTGTTCGTGCCCGTCTCTACTTCCAACTGGATTCTTGCAAGGGATGAACACAGAACACTCCCAACCTATCACCTTTGGAAACATGCCCCAGAGAGGGATTTTTAAGGCAACTGGCACAGTCAGAGTGGTTCTTATTGCTGCAAACTGGTGAGTATTCCTCTTAGTTAGAGTACTGTTCCCAGAACTTCCCATTCCTTCCACCTACACTCAGATATTAGTTAGGTAATATGATACATATATTTGAGGCATGAAATGCTTAACAATATCACAATGCTTTTTTAAAAACTATTTTAGCTGCTATTCTATTCCTGCTGGCATCCTGATCAGGAAAACCCAACCATGGCAGATTATTCTAGTTGACAGGTAAGTTTTGGAGGACTGAACCATGCAGGGCTGCTCTCTTCTCATCAAACTACTTGCAATGAGAGGTTCATGTGATGCAAAAAATCTAGCAGCCAACCTGTGGGACAGGCTGGATGCAACATTTTGATACCCTTCTCACATTGATCGCCACTGTTCCAGAACTCCCCATTCCTTCTACTATACCCAGAGATTAGCTATTTAATATGATATATATGTTTGAGGCACCTGAGTCTCAGTGAAAAAGGCAGATTATAAATAACTTTAAAAAGACATGACCAGTGATTTCCCATCCAGCGAGGAGGTAGGCAAAGGTATGCATGAATCTACTGCTTGAAAAAGCAAGAAGGGAGTAGGCAAACAAACTATATTAGGTGACGGTAAACAAGCAATGCAGGCTTCAGAATAACAATGTAAGGTTTGTTTCAAAGGTGGGTTGGAAAGCGGCAACAGCCATTCCAGAAGATGTGGTTATTGATGCAATAACAATTTTTCAACCTGGTTCTTTCAAATAGAACTATTGGCTTGCAGTGTTTTCCAGCAACAGGGAGAATTACACAGCCTTAAGTTTCACAGAAGCAGAACAGTTGGGAAGTGTGCTAAATGACAGCAACAGCAAACATTCTTCCTGGAGGAGGAACAAAGAGGCAGTCACTCACCTTCATATCATCAAGTATGCTACACACAGAATATTACACCAAGGGGATCAAAAATCATTACAAGGCGTATACACAGCAGAACTAGTTTATATAGCACTTTATAGTTCATTCAAAAGTGCAAAGTGACTTATGCTCTAATAAATAGTAATAAATATTTAAAAGTTAATACAAAGTCATTACAAAAGTCAATCTACGTTCCATAAATGCAAGACATATATCAATCAACAATTCAAACATGCATTTCAGATTCTCAGGAATGGCTGAGTCTGTATGATGGGACACTATGCAACAGATTGTAAATGCTCAAGTCCAACAAGATTATTTCTCACTTTTTTATATTTCCAGGTGGCTATGCTGAAGAAGGATGCTCCATTGAAGACCCTTGATGCGGCATCTCCACTGAGTGTTTTGAGTCTTGTATCAGAGGATCCTCTTTTGTTTGTGTTTACACACAGAGTATTGGCAGCTACTCACATATCTTTGTTGGTTTTGAATTTGAAGGATGTTTGAAGGATGTTTGGCTCAACAAAACTTGCAAACAGATGCAGATGTAATGCGCCTAGTGACTGCTGGGGATGGCCTCAGCCTATGAAGATGGTACTGTGGTGCAAAAGGAAGAAGAAGCATTTTCTGTAGCAAACACACTAGTGTCCGCAGTGTTGACAAAAGCCTGTTTGAATTTGAAGTAGCTGAGTATACCTTCCTCCATCCAGACAGTGAGGTGTCAATGGGTGGAGATGGAGGAGGTGTACACAGGATCTCTCTGGAAGTGGGGATCATTGCCCAGAAGCAGGACTCAATGGAGGGGGTACTGTTGCTTTTGTTGCTGGGTCCTCCTTTTTGGTGATGTGAAATGCGAATGAGAAATTCAGTTATACTATTGGAAATTACTGTGACGTGCTAAAACGCTCCCAAAGTTGACTGTGCACATTGTATACGGTACCACTCATTCATTAGCCTTTGAAAACCCCTTCTTAGAATGATGTAAAGGTGGAAAGAGGATAAGAATGGACTAGATGGATCTATGGAGGTGATATTTAGGTTGAAAAGAACAGAGCAAAACAAAGGCAGCAGCATTTAGAATCAGTTATAAAACTGTAATTAATTTATGGCAACCTCTAGAAACAAGACCAAATTTGGTGAATGGAAATAGATTGGTGGAGGAAAGGCCTGCCTGGCCCATAATCAAATCTGTGTGTCATGCAATGGTCCAACATGGCATCCCCATCTTCCCCCACATCCAGAATTTTTTCAAGGTTCTTGCAGGAATAACCTAAACCAAGCCTGACATGCATTTACATTGGACTAGAAGACAAGGAAGGCACTGTACTTAACTGGTTTGGGGGTGGAGTGATTTTTAATATCAGATTTATGTCCATTTCTTCTTTCATGTGGGAACTGACCAGGTTGACCAATGTAGAGAGTCAAAGGGCATTGTTGACATGATAGCATATGTAACACTGACAGAGATGAACAAGTGAATAAACCTGTGATGGTATGACTGGTGTTGTAAGTCCAGTGAGTGTGCTATCAGAGTGAATATGGGGACAGAGTTGGCATCTTAGTTTACTGCAGGCCCTGATCCCAGAGTCTGTGTTAGGAAGTACATTATTGTTAGTGAGAAGTTGTTTAAACTTAAGGGAGGCTGTCTGTGAACAAGAAAAGATTTTCCACACAATGCTTGTGAGAGAAGAATATCATTGTCCAGCAAAGGTTGCAACTAGGGGTGTGCAAGGAAAAAACTTTCGGCTTTCTTGTTTCGGGATTACCCGAAACAAGATTCTCTACCGTTAAAGCCGAAAGCCGAAACAAGAATCTCTTTCGGGATTTGGGATTAGGGATTCTTTCGGCATTCTTTCGGCATTCTTTCGGGTTTTTTTGGGGGGGAAATGCCTCCGTCTTTCAGGACGCCTGGAGGAGGCATTTTCCCACCAAATAAGCCCAAAATTGGTGGGGACCTTCCTCTAACCCTTCTCTAACAACCACCCAAGTTTCAGACAGATTGGACTTTGGGGGGCCATGTTATGGCCCCCCAAAGCAAGTCCCCCCATCCTCCCCATAAGAAAGCAAAGGAGCAGCATATTGTTAGCATGCTGCTGCTCATCTTTCTTCATTATTTCCTATGGGGAAAAAATGAAGAGGCAGGCTTCCTTTGCCAGGGGTGGCATTTTGCATGCAAAATGCCCCCCAGCCCTCAGGGGCCCTTCTCCCACCCCTCCTCCTACCCCCCACCAAGGCTCAGCCTGCTCCCACTTGGGGGGGCCATTTCATGGCCTCCCCAAGTAGGTGCTCTAATCTCTACCACTGACAGCTGGGGGAGGCTTGTGTTGCCAGGGGTGGCATTTTGCATGCAAAATGCCCCCCGACCCTCTGGGGCCCTTCTCCCACCCCTCCTCCCACCCCCCACCAAGGCTCAGCCTGCTCCCACTTGGGGGGGGCATTTCATGGCCTCCCCAAGTAGGTCCTCTCAGCCCCTAAAGTCCACCCCTCACAGCCCCACACAAACCCAATTCCCCCCCAGCTGCCACACACAGACCCAAATCCCCCCAGTAGCCCCTCACAGACCCAAATCAACCCCCACCTGCCCCACACCCACCATAACCCCAGGAACAGGCTGGCCTGCCCTCCCCTTTTGGGAACCCCTAAACTCTCTTTCCCAGGGCAGTTCTGCACAGACAAGGGGTGCCACAATGGTGGCAGTGCCAAATCGTCCCTGGGAAAGAGCACCTGCCCTGGCACACAGACAACCACCCCCCTGACCCCCCCACCACCCGCAGAGAAGGCTGGCCAGCCTGCCCCATTGTTCCCTATGCTGGGAACCAACCTCCCATCAAAGAAGGGAACACAGACACACAATCATTAAGTTTAAAAAACCTTTATTTTCTCATTTTCAAATTACAAGTGGTCAACAAATCACAACATATTACACTTTTTTTTTTTTTTTTTTTTTAAATTTTTTATTATACAACTACTACATACATACATACCCTACAAAACAGTAACTACAAAAGACTACAATAACACAAGGGATAGGAAAGAGGAGAGAAAAAAGAGAGGGAGGGAGGGGTGGAAAAAAGGGGAAGGTACCCTACAAACACTAAACACTAAACACTAAATTTCTGTTTTCCCTTCATACTGCCATTATTCAAAAGTTAAAGCTTTATATTATATTGATGGAGTGGTTGACCTTACTAAATGCAAATTACAATTTAATTTCAAGTTAAATTTTTCTTCCCCTCCTGGGTCCCGGACGGAGTTCTCTCTGCGCAACTGCAGCCGCATTGCTCGTTTCCTCCCCCTCCCCCTCAGACTTCTCCTTTTCGTCTTGCTTGGTGCACTGGAATTCTGGGTTCCTGTCCTCAAAATCCCTTAGTTGATCTTCTGATAATATCTTAAAGGCTTGATCTTTATGGGTGAACCAGATTCCTTCCGGAAATAACCATTTGTACTTTATTCCACGTTCTCTCAGAAGAGCTGCGAACTTTTTATACTTAAAACGTCTTTTCCGGACTAGAAATGGGACGTCTTTCAATATCTTAATTTTATTGCCCAAGAAGTCCAAATCCACATTGTATGAATTGTATAGGATAGTGTCCCGGATCCTCTTAGATGAAAAATCGATGATGATCTCGCGCGGCAACTGACGCTTCATTGCATACTTTGAAGTAGCCCGACGGGCTTCCAAAATGGCGCTTTTAACTTCTTCTTTAGTTGCCCTCGCGGGTGTCGCCAATAGTTCCGAGACAAGACCCCGTAAGTCCTCGTTTTCCTCCTCTTTCACATTCTGGAGGCGCAAAATTGTCTGTGTTCGTTCCACTTGTAGCCCGATCAACTGATTCTCCACCAATTTAAGCTCTTTATTCGTAGCCTTCACGAGTGACGCACTTTCCCGAGCAGACTTCTCTGCCCCCCCCGCTGCTTCCTTGATGGTTTTCACTTCGCTCTCAATTAAGCCGACCCTTTGATCTGTTTCATTCAGCTTGTCAACAAAGGGTTTTATAGCTTCACCAACCGCCCTCCGTACAATTTCCTCCAACGATTCTCCCTTTAAGGCAGCCGAAACTGACTTGCCAAGGGCAGGACTTTGTTTCTTTGTTGCCATTTTGGGGGGGGGGGCGCCAACCAAATTTTGAGACTCAGCAAAGGGGAAGAGTGAGCCCTCTTGGCTTCAGATCTCACCTCTCCTTCACGTACGCTTGTAATAACAGAAGGAATTCGCTTACTTGTAGGCTCTCGCCTAATTCTGCTCTTTGCCGTTTCTCATGGCCCGGCAGCACTCGAGGCGCCGCGCACGTCCGCCGGCCTCCGTAGGGACAAACGGGCAATTAACCCCCCGCATTGATTCCAGGGGGCTCTTCCCGCAGCGTCCCGGACCCAGCCTCCCTCACTGGGAGTTTTGGGGGCTAATCTTCGCAGATCAGCCGCCCGGACAGGGTGCTCGGCCGCTTCCTCTCGAGCCAGCGAAGAGGAGCGTCCGACATGGCGGAGAAAACGAAACCGAATCCACAACATATTACACTTATTGTCCCTCACAGCACAACACAACGCAATTAACTACACATCAGAGAATCTTAAAAACAATTTTTCTTTTGAAATGGACAAACAGTAAAGTTTTGAACATTACAACAGGTTACATAGTAAGCGGGCACAACAGGGCATGGAAACAGAAGCCCACACTAGATGATCATAATAACTACCAGCCTAATACAACTCTCCCTCCATAACATGACTTAATGGGGGGGAACCACTGCAACAAAATCCCCCCCAACCCTCTGGGGCCCTTCTCCCACCCTTCCTCCCACCCCCCCACCAAGGCTCAGCCTGCTCCCACTTGGGGGGGGCCATTTCATGGCCTCCCCAAGTGGGTGCTCTGCTCTCATCTCTACCACTGACAGCTGGGAGAGGCTTGTCTTGCCAGGGGTGGCATTTTGCATGCCAAATGTCACCCTTACCCTCAGGGGCCCTTCTCCCACCCTTCCCCCCACCCCCCACCACATGCATTCCTTGACAATCAAGAAATCTGGAGTTAAATATAATGTGCATGTAAGTCCCTCAAAGACAGAAGCAATATGGAGGTAATGACCCATTTGATTTCCACAACCTCAGACACAATTAGGGATCCGTTTCCCCTTGGTGGGGGATCCCCCACTCTCACCTATCACCCCGAAGGGGGAAAGTCAGTGAATGAGCCTTCAAGGTACGCTCCAGGGGCTGCTGCCGTGATGTCACTGATGTCATCTGGCTGCCCTGAGAGTATGCCTGTGCTTTGCAGTGGGCTGATTTGGGCCCTACAGGCCAAAGCAGGATCCCTTGTGGCCCAAATCTGCCTGCTGTGAATTGTGCGTGCTCCCCAGCCTTGTGTGATGATCACATCACTTCCTAGAACAGACATCATCATGCCAGAGCATTGCCATTAAATGATCATGCGTGTGTGAACAGACCCTAAGTATCCTGTAGGCTTCAGTGATGGTATAGTAATGTTTTCACTCACATTATAGAGAGAGAGAGAGACAGAGAAGGGGGGGAGGCACTGAACCTAGATTATTTCTTCTATTTTACTGTCCCCTTCCAAAGCCAGGGTGGCATTGGCACAATGCCCCCCTCCCCCCGGCCAGAGCCTTAGTACCAGTATGCATTGACAGGCCCATGCATCATAGTCCTTTTTGAGACCCAGCCAAGTTGTGTGCCTTTTGGAGAAAAATGTTCAAGTTGCTGGTGGGGGTATGAACAATTTTTAGATATCCACTGTAGTGCAATGGCTAGAGAGTTGGTCTAGAATCTGGCAGACTCTGATTCTGTGCCTTGTAGGCTTGATGGATGTTCTTGGCTCAGCCTAAGTAAACAATTGTGTTGTGTTTTCCAGAGGCAGTCTAGGTGATTTTGGGGCCCTGGACAAATGTTCTGGACGGGGCCCCAGAACCAGTGCCGCCCCACCACTGGCTCCTTGCCAAGGCCAAGCAATTTGGTCACCTAGGCCCCAGATAGAGTGGGCAGGAGTGCGTTGTTTCCTTCCTCCCCCCCCTCCACCCCCTCATACAACTAAGAAGGCCATCGGTGGAGTCACTCCAATGTGAGGCATGGAGCAGCTGTCTATTGTTAGCCTGGTTGTGATGAGGGTGAAACAAATCAAGGGAGAACAGCAATGTGTAAACCACTCTAGGTTCCCATGGGGGAGAAAACCGGGGCATAAGATAAACCTTTAATTTGGTGGGGAGGGGGTATATACATTTTATGTGTATGTGTCTGTATGTTTTATGCATTCAAATCACTTGTGGTGTACTTTAGAATTATATTGAGCTCCACAGTATCCCAAAAACCTTGTCCATGTATTGCAAACCGAAGTCAATCTACCACATCTAGGGTATTCTTCTTTTCCCTACTGCCTTCAATTTTTCTTAGCATTATTGTCTTTTCTAGTGAACCTTGTCTTCTCATGATGTGACATAAGCACTATCATCAATTGATATCTTCAAGGGAGAAAGCAGGCCTGATTTGGTCTGGATGCCACTTACATGTCTTTTTCGGAGTCCATGGTACATGTAAATTAAAACTTTCTTCCCACTTCACAGTGTGAATGCTTTTTCCTCCTATGAGCTTTGTCTAAATTTTACTGTACTGATACTGCTCATTTGGCCAAAAGTCCTGCCCTTGATCAATGCCACATTAAATACTTCATAATAAAAATATGTTTTTAGAACCATTTAAAAGTGTCCTTAAGTGCCATACGCTGATTTAAAAAAACATAAGCTAAATGTTTGGGAACACAACCAGATATGTGAATGACTGAAATGCAGCCCAATCCCACTGCTACTTAAAATCCATTTTTGATGGAGGTCTGGATTGTCTTACAGTGGTGTAATTGGGCTTGGAATCAGAAACCTGGAAGTGTTCCATGGGGGCTACAACTTTCATGCCAAGGCTAAGAGGGTGGGAACGGGATCTCTCTGGGGTGGCAAACTCTGGCCTTGGAAGTTACTGGCAATTTGGGGGTGGGACTTGTGGAAAGGAAAATCTGAGTAGGGATCTCCCCCAGAATCCATGGTCCGCATTTGCCCTCTAATGAGATTGCCCCTGGAAGCAGCCAGTTTCTCTGTAGGGAACTACTCTCTCTAACCTGAACTCAAGCCCAACCAGGAGTTTGGCAGCCCTAGGAAAATTTCAGAAAAAGATGGCAAAGGAGGGCCAGCAACTGATAGAGGCATGGAAGCCCACACCAGGACAGTAGCAGGGGCCTACTTGGGCACAAGGGACGACCAGTGCTCTCATCCCCCATAGTCCACTCCTTACAGCCCCACACAAACCCAGTTCCCCCACCCCAGCTGCCACACACAGACCCAAATCCTCCACTCAGCCCCTCTCAGAACCAAAACCACCCTCAGCTGCCCCACACCGAGTACCCCAGGAACAGGCTGGCCAGCCTGCCCCATTGTTCCCTATGCTGGGAACCAACCTCCCATCAAAGAAGGGAACACAGACACACAATCATTAAGTTTAAAAAACCTTTATTTTCTCATTTTCAAATTACAAGTGGTCAACAAATCACAACATATTACACTTATTGTCCCTCATAGCACAACACAACACAATTAACTACACATCAGAGAATCTTAAACACAATTTTTCTTTTGAAATGGACAAACAGTAAAGTTTTGAACATTACAACAGGTTACATAGTGAGTGGGCACAACAGGGCATGGAAACAGAAGATGATCATAACTACCAGCCTAATACAACTCTCCCTCCATAAAAAGACTTAATGGGGGGGAACCACTGCAACAGGGTCCAGCAGAACCTATGTCATTTCCTGTGGCTGTGCTTTCAGTTCAGACACACAAAGCTGAACTGGGCACTTCCAAGGCACTGGACAATGGTATTTCTGGAGCAGTTCTGCAGAGGTCTCCCCCCACCCCCACACCAGCCTCAGAATTTACCTGGGAACATCTGTGAGAGATCATCATTGGCCGGTGCCCATCCACCACTCTTCCCGCATCCCCCAACCATGCAAACCCAACATTAACATCAATTTTTTTTTTTAAACATGAACATTCAATCAACTTTTAAAAAACATAATCACAACATTTTTTGGGTTTTTTTTTTTTTAAACATGAACATTCAATCAACTTTTAAAAAACATAATCACAACATTTTTTGGGGGTTTTTTTCCTTTTTTTAAACATGAACATTCAATCAACTTTTAAAAAACATAATCACAACATTTTTGGGGTTTTTTTTTTTTTTACATGAACATTCAATCAACTTTTAAAAAACATAATCACAACATTTTTTTTTGGTTTTTTTCCCTTTTTTTTACATGAACAGAACATCAACTTTCAAAAAACAGTACAACAATTCTTCTTCAATTTTTTTTTACAAGGATTTCATCTGATAAAAACACCTAAGCAATCCCTATCTAACCTGCTTCTCCCTCCAGTAGCAATCCATGTTTCTGGGGCATTATTTTTCATAATAAATTTGGTCCCACAGGGTATGTCTCAGTGATGGGAGATGTTTTGAATACCCTGGGGGGGGGCTTTCAAATTGCTGGGTGTTTTCCCTTTGCCACTGGTTCCTAACCACCCTCCCTCTACTGGCCGGTTTTAACTGTATATACAGGGTTTTATACAGGGGAGAGCGCGATTCCAAAGGATTGGACTCATAGAGGATGCAGGCCACAAGTTGGGCTCACCTCAGTCACTCTGGAAGTCCAGTCCTGAGAAATCGAAGAGGCGAGAGTTGACCTTCAGGAAGGTCAACTGCTCGACTCTCCATGGGAGAAGGCGAGTGCGATGTGGGCCGACAATGTCGCCCGCATGTGAAAAGACGCGCTCGCTCTCCACGCTCGTTGGAGGGCATGAGAGCAGCCACTGCGCCTCGAGGGAGAGGTCCGGCCAGACCGACTCCTTCCTGGCCCAGTAGCTGAGCGGATCGGTGGAGAGCGACTCGCAGGGCTCCGCGAGGTAGTCCCTGACCATCGCCTCCGCCGGATCCTCTCTCACGGTCCTCACGACCCCAGAGGGGACGAGGGCCCACCGGAGCATCTCCATCTCCATCGGCACTCCGGTGGTGGCCTCGGGGGGGGCCTGCGCAGAGGGGGCGTCAGAGGGACCCGCACGGCAGGGCCCCTCTTGCGTCCCCCCTGTCGACAGGCGTCCCCTCTTGGCCTGCCTGCGCCTCACCCAAGAGCAGAGGCCGTCTATGGCTTGGGTGAGGTTCCCGTCCCGCTCGGCGAAAGTGCCCTTTATGCGCGGGTCACACATGGTCGCCAACATGTATGACTCTTCCTTAGTGAGAGGAGTTAGCCTGGCAGCTATGCCCTGCTGCAGCCTTCTCACTAATGCGTGCACCGCTGGAACAAGGTCAGCACGGGGCGCGACCCGGTCTGCAAGGGTGGCCAGATTCCTCTGGAGCGTGTGCACCAGGGGAATGACCAGACCGAGGGTCGCCGTGTCTGACGAGACCGCCACAGTGAAGTCCTTGAAGGGCTTCAGGACCTCCACTGTCTGGGTGATGGTGAGCCAATCCTCCCGGCTGAACTCACCCACCTGACTCGCACCGTGGTTCTCGGAGAGCCACGCGTGGAGTGCGGCCTTCTGCTCCACCAAGCGCTCAAGCATGGCGCAGGTGGAGTTCCAGCGAGTGCTGACGTCAGTGATCAGAGCGTGCTCTGGCACACCTGTCCTGACCTGTGTCTGGCGCAGTTCGTGCGTGGCCTTCACGCTGCGCGAGAAGTGACCCGTGAGCCTCCGACATTTCTGGACAAGTAACTGGAGTTCACGGGTCCGGATATCCACGGGTTCCTTCGAGGAGCCCAACCCCAGCGCATCTCTCACCACTAGGTGAAGCTTGTGAGCGGCACAGTAGACGCTCTCTCGGCTCACTAGATGCGCCGCTGCCCTCATGTTCTTGCCACCGTCCGTCACCATGCATCCCACGGTGGCGGGTCCCTGGCCTATCCACTCGTCCAACTGTCTCCTTAAGGTGGCAGCGATGTTCTCCGCCGTGTGGGACACGTCGAGCACCTCGGCGTGAAGCAAGGCCTTGCAGTAGCCGGCCTGGCGGTCTCGCATCCTTCCCTGTCTAGCTGTGCTAGGCACCTCCCCCCGGCCCCCACCCAGAACCGACTCGGGTTCCCACCAGTGAGCAGTAAGCGAGAGGTACGCTTGCTGCACACTTGGGCAGGTCCAGATGTCCGATGTGAAGTGCACAGTTCTCCCGGCAACCCGGGACAGCTGTGCCTTCACATGATCCCTGGCAGCCCTGTAAAACGAGCGCACCACCGATCTGCTCAACGACGTGCTAGCAGGGACGGCGTACCAGGGAAAGCAATCTTGGAGCAGCCCTGAGAAGCCGAAGTCTTCAACTACGGAATACGGTTGCCCATCCACTGCTATCATGTTGACGATGTGGCGCGTGATGCGCCTGCTCGCCCTCCGGATCCCCTCTCTGGGCACAGTAGCGCCCTGCATACCAAGCATCTCCGGGAGAGAGGCTTGGCGTCCCTTTCCTGCAGGTACCCTTGGGGGGAGAGCACCAGAGGAGCCTGCCTCCTTCTGGCTAGCTGGCGGCCGTGCGGCGCCACTCGAACCCTCCTCCCGAAGAAGCACCGCCTGGTGGTGCCTCTTCATATGGTACCTCATCCCAGACGTGGAGAGATGCCACACATCTTTGCCACGGCTGACGCGCTGCCTACAATGCAGGCACAGGGCTGCTCGGGGATCCTCCGCTGCCTGGAAGTGCTTCCAGATTTTGGAGGAAAAGGGCATCCCACGCTTCCCAGGAGAAGCGCTTTCGGGACCACCCTGCGGCACCTCCTGTGAGGTGCTCTGGCCGGACACACCGTGTCCCACTCTCGGCCGGGCAGGTGGGGATGGACGAGGCTGAAGGGGCAGAGATGTGGGCTCTTCCACCACAGTCTCTGCCTCTTCCTCCCGCGTCCTCTCCTCCTGCACAGCCGCGAGAGGCCTGCTGCTGGCCTCAGAGGAAACTGGGGTGGACCGCCCCAGGGGGGGTCTCACGGGCAGTTCCTCCAACATCCTCCGGGTTCCTGGGGTGAGCGGGAGCGCAGGGAAAGTCATGTGCTCCGCGCCCATCCCAGGAGACACCACATGCTGCCCCTCCTCCAGCAGCTGGCTCGCAACCACTGGAGGAGGAGGAGCCTCAGCAGCAGGCCCCCGCCCAGTGCCAGCCCCTGCCTCACGCACCCGGGTTGGGGGTGGCCCTCCAGCAGCTGCCTCAGGAAAGAGAGTCTTGCGAACCCTCTTCCTGTCACCAGAAGCCAGGCTGGTGAACGGCAGCAGCGCAGGGGAGGGCCTCCTCCGCTCAGATGGAGGGGCTGCCGCAGCAGTCCCCCTCCCCCTCCCCTCCCCCCCTCTAGATTTCTCCCTAGCCTTTCCCCCGGGGCCTCTCTCTGCTTTCCTCTCCGACATACTTTCCCCTCCCAAATTCAACCCTAACTATTCAGAAAAGATTTAGAAAACAAAGGTCAACTTTGTTTTCAAGACCTAACTAACCTGCTCTAAATCTGTGCTTCTAGTGGCTCTGTGACTTGGAGATGAACAATCAAGTGCCTTTTTAAGCAACCCTATTTATGTCAGGGAACCTGAGCCTGCCAATCAGCTGAATTCCTCTGGAATTGAGCTGGCCCTAAACCCCAATAACAGGTGACAAAGCCTTAAACACTCACACACTAGTATGCCCGGGCCGGCCTGGCACCACCACAGGTGCCAGAGATGGGCAGTGGAACCCTAGTTATGGGGGCACTAATGGGAAGCCTATTGACAGCTATTACAAATTTTTATATATATATATATATATATAGAATTCAAACCTAACACTCACTCACTAATGCTTTCCCTGCTGAGTCCCTATTTAGTTTTTAAAAAAAAACTAGGCTCGGTTTCCCTAATAATTATGTTGAGGGCAATTATCCACTGATCACCTACCAACTGGCCTACCTACCTAAGAGACACTATTTAGCGGGACCGATGTATCTGTGGTATGTCGGTGTGGGGTGTGGATGTGGTGTTTTGAAGATGAGCCTCCCCCCTCCCAAGCTAGCAAGAACCCACCCCCAAGGCCACCCAAATGTGAACCCGGACTCGCTCACAGTAACACCAGTCCTGCAGTCCAGCGATGTTCAGGCGGTCTTGCAGCTGGTCCTCCTCTCCTCCACGATGCTGTCAAGAAAATTGGAAATGTTAGCAGAGTCAACACCACACGCCGCACACGCAACCCCCAAAATTCAAGGCCCCGTTGCACAAGCCAAGTCAGCCCCCCCCCCTTAAAGGCTAGGGCCAACCAGCAGCAAAACAAAACACATCCACCCAGCAGAGCTTCTGGCCTGTGCAGGCCAAAAGCTGGCACACTCATTTTTTAGTCCTGTGAAACAGTAGTTCATGCCCACCCCACACTCAAACTTGAAAAATGAAACATGAAAGAAAGCAGGCACTGCGATCAATGCTGGCCCCCCTAACCCCCAAACAATATCCTCTTGCCCAACCAGAAAATGCCCCCCCCCAGCCCAAGCCATAAAGACAGAGCCAAAGCATATGCTCGCAGGTAGGCACAGCAGCAGACATAAGCTCAAAAACCAAATTTAACAACAACCCTACCAGTCCACCAGTGCAGATGTCCAGCAATGTTGATCCTCCACGCAGAGATCTGCAGGCCGATGTCCACCAAGTGCAGTCCAGTCCAGAAGAGGTCCACCAACGATAAACAACCTGAATGTGAAGCAAAACAGTGAGTGCCAGGCCAGCAAACGGGAAGGGTTACCAAAGCCGGAGCAGCAGGCCTGTGTGTGGGCCGAAGGCTGGCACAGTTTATCAGGACGGAGCCTGTTGGGAATCCTTGCAAGCAGGGGACCAGACACAGAAAAGCAAGCCACACCATTCCAGATTGTGGAGCACAACTGTGAGTGCCAGGCCAGCAACCAAAAAGGGTTACCTTGGCCAAAGCAGCATACCTGTGTGTGGCCCACAGGCTGGCACAGTTGATCAGGACGGAGCCTGTTGGGAATCCTTGCAAGCAGGGGACCAGACACAGAAAAGCAAGCCACACCATTCCAGATTGTGAAGCACAACTGTGAGAGCCAGCCAGAAGAAAGGCTTCTGGCCTGTGTAGGCCCAAAGCTGGCACACTCTTGTTTTAATCTTAAAACAGTGGATCAAGCTTAAAGAAGGCAAGCACAACAACCAATGCTGAACCCCCCCCCCCCCACCATCAAACATTGTCCGCCCAACCTGTCCCCCAGGCCATACCTGTGTGTGGCCCACAGGCTGGCACAGTTGATCAGGACGGAGCCTGTTGGGAATCCTTGCAAGCAGGGGACCAGACACAGAAAAGCAAGCCACACCATTCCAGATTGTGAAGCACAACTGTGAGAGCCAGCCAGAAGAAAGGCTTCTGGCCTGTGTAGGCCCAAAGCTGGCACACTCTTGTTTTAATCTTAAAACAGTGGATCAAGCTTAAAGAAGGCAAGCACAACAACCAATGCTGAACCCCCCCCCACCATCAAACATTGTCCGCCCAACCTGTCCCCCAGGCCATACCTGTGTGTGGCCCACAGGCTGGCACAGTTGATCAGGACGGAGCCTGTTGGGAATCCTTGCAAGCAGGGGACCAGACACAGAAAAGCAAGCCACACCATTCCAGATTGTGAAGCACAACTGTGAGAGCCAGCCAGAAGAAAGGCTTCTGGCCTGTGTAGGCCCAAAGCTGGCACACTCTTGTTTTAATCTTAAAACAGTGGATCAAGCTTAAAGAAGGCAAGCACAACAACCAATGCTGAACCCCCCCCCCACCATCAAACATTGTCCGCCCAACCTGTCCCCCAGGCCATACCTGTGTGTGGCCCACAGGCTGGCACAGTTGATCAGGACGGAGCCTGTTGGGAATCCTTGCAAGCAGGGGACCAGACACAGAAAAGCAAGCCACACCATTCCAGATTGTGAAGCACAACTGTGAGAGCCAGCCAGAAGAAAGGCTTCTGGCCTGTGTAGGCCCAAAGCTGGCACACTCTTGTTTTAATCTTAAAACAGTGGATCAAGCTTAAAGAAGGCAAGCACAACAACCAATTCTGAACCCCCCCCCCCCCCACCATCAAACATTGTCCGCCCAACCTGTCCCCCAGGCCATACCTGTGTGTGGCCCACAGGCTGGCACAGTTGATCAGGACGGAGCCTGTTGGGAATCCTTGCAAGCAGGGGACCAGACACAGAAAAGCAAGCCACACCATTCCAGATTGTGAAGCACAACTGTGAGAGCCAGCCAGAAGAAAGGCTTCTGGCCTGTGTAGGCCCAAAGCTGGCACACTCTTGTTTTAATCTTAAAACAGTGGATCAAGCTTAAAGAAGGCAAGCACAACAACCAATGCTGAACCCCCCCCCCCCATCAAACATTGTCTGCCCAACCTGTCCCCCAGGCCATACCTGTGTGTGGCCCACAGGCTGGCACAGTTGATCAGGACGGAGCCTGTTGGGAATCCTTGCAAGCAGGGGACCAGACACAGAAAAGCAAGCCACACCATTCCAGATTGTGGAGCACAACTGTGAGTGCCAGGCCTGCAACCGAAAAGGGTTACCTTGGCCAAAGCAGCATACCTGTGTGTGGCCCACAGGCTGGCACAGTTGATCAGGACGGAGCCTGTTGGGAATCCTTGCAAGCAGGGGACCAGACACAGAAAAGCAAGCCACACCATTCCAGATTGTGAAGCACAACTGTGAGAGCCAGCCAGAAGAAAGGCTTCTGGCCTGTGTAGGCCCAAAGCTGGCACACTCTTGTTTTAATCTTAAAACAGTGGATCAAGCTTAAAGAAGGCAAGCACAACAACCAATGCTGAACCCCCCCCCACCATCAAACATTGTCCGCCCAACCTGTGCCCCAGGCCATACCTGTGTGTGGCCCACAGGCTGGCACAGTTGATCAGGACGGAGCCTGTTGGGAATCCTTGCAAGCAGGGGACCAGACACAGAAAAGCAAGCCACACCATTCCAGATTGTGAAGCACAACTGTGAGAGCCAGCCAGAAGAAAGGCTTCTGGCCTGTGTAGGCCCAAAGCTGGCACACTCTTGTTTTAATCTTAAAACAGTGGATCAAGCTTAAAGAAGGCAAGCACAACAACCAATGCTGAACCCCCCCCCCCCACCATCAAACATTGTCCGCCCAACCTGTCCCCCAGGCCATACCTGTGTGTGGCCCACAGGCTGGCACAGTTGATCAGGACGGAGCCTGTTGGGAATCCTTGCAAGCAGGGGACCAGACACAGAAAAGCAAGCCACACCATTCCAGATTGTGGAGCACAACTGTGAGTGCCAGGCCTGCAACCAAAAAGGGTTACCTTGGCCAAAGCAGCATACCTGTGTGTGGCCCACAGGCTGGCACAGTTGATCAGGACGGAGCCTGTTGGGAATCCTTGCAAGCAGGGGACCAGACACAGAAAAGCAAGCCACACCATTCCAGATTGTGAAGCACAACTGTGAGAGCCAGCCAGAAGAAAGGCTTCTGGCCTGTGTAGGCCCAAAGCTGGCACACTCTTGTTTTAATCTTAAAACAGTGGATCAAGCTTAAAGAAGGCAAGCACAACAACCAATGCTGAAACCCCCACCCCACCATCAAACATTGTCTGCCCAACCTGTCCCCCAGGCCATGCCAAGAATAAACTGCAACACCTTTTTGCAGAGGCAGGCCACAGCAGCACATTGCCCAGCATCAAAAAAATTTACAAAAATTTAAAAAAGGCCTACCAGGTGTCCTCTCAGGATGTCCAGCACAGTTGATCCTCCAGGCAGATGTCCTCCAGGCTCCAGGTGCAGTCTCTCTTCTTCTCCTCTCTCGGTCACAGCTCAGCAGCAGCAGCAACAGAAGTGTTCCAGACAGTCTTGCTCCAAATTTAAATCCCCTGCTGCAGCCTCAGCCAAAGATTTAAATCTATTGGCTGGCATGAGAATGCAGCAGTGGGATTGGTGACTCCTAAAGTCCCCCCTCCCCTGCCTTTCCCCACCCACACTCCAAGAGCCACCCTCCTCCTGCTCCCCCTCCCCTACCTGTTAGTTTTGGCGGGAATCTCTGCTGCTTTGCAAATGCAAAGTGCAATGCAATGCTTGCACCTTGCATTTGCAAGGCAAAGCAGGATTCCCTATCCTCCTTTGCAAGAGGGGTGGGGGGTGACAGAAGGAGTGAGTGATTCACTCCTTCTCCCCCCCTCCCCTCTTCTAAGAGCCTGCAGGAAGCCTTTGCTTCCAGCAGGATTTTGCTAGCCGCTTGCTAAGGCAAACGGCTAGCAAAAACAAAATGGCGATTCTCTAATGCCGAAAGAATGCCGAAAGAATCCCGAAACGTTTCGGGTTTTTTTTTCGGCAATCCCGAAACGTTTTGGCATTCCCCGAAACGTTTCGGGATTCCTGAAGAATGCCGAAACACTTTTGTTTCGGCATTCTTTCGGCATTCTGAATGCCGAAACGCACATCCCTAGTTGCAACTCATCAATGATGCTTTGAACTGGTTTAAGCTGACAGCTGTATGTGACCACCAATGGCATTCTGTTGTTGTTTTGTTTAGGCCTATCTTGTAGCAGGTTGTCCCTTGGTATCATTCTGGCTTTTTTGACTTGTTGCCTTACTACATCAGGTGGATATCGTATTTCCAAAAATATAGGTTCCACAGAAGGACTGGAAGAGATACAGCTGTAACACAGAGCTTTGGACAAACAGTTCAGTTCCTACTCAAAAGAATAAATGGACATAAATCTGGCATTAAAAAGCACAACACTCCAAAACCAGTGGCGAACATTCTGATCTCCCAGGACATTCTGTTGCTGACCTAAAAGTGGTTGTCCTCAAACAAAGAAGCTTCAAGGGCAGAATACATGAGATTGATGAACTTGAGTTCATTCACAAGTTCAAAACAATGGAACTTCCAAAGCTGAATAGAGACACAGGATTTTTTATCTCAGGCCATTTTCACACTACTAACCTGCTTCCGTAACGTTGTGAAATGTCGCACAAAAAACAATCGTCTTTCTGGCTGATGCTACCCAATCAGATTCCTTGGACCGGTCTGTCACTCAAAGGTCTCTGTGAGGAATTATCCCTTAACAGTCCTTCAGCAGTTTGTACAGCATGTACAGGCTTTTAAAAAGTGCAGTCCACCACACAGCCATATAGATCTTTTTCAGCACATAGCCCATAAAACAAAGCTCTCTATATTTGTTAAAATGTTTTCTGAACATTTTCTAACATTATTTTTAATGACAAGTCATACATTGTCAATAATCATGGAAACAGAGAGCTTACAGGATGTTATTATTTGGCTGTGGTTATTGGCTAATTTTCAGACCATTTGATATAGAAAAAATACTTCCTTATACTTGGGCATCCTATTTTAATAATTCAATTATTCCTTTTTAAAACTTGTCTTTTTAAATGTAATCTAGCCTAAGTTATTCAAAGTGCTTTTTGATGTGGGTTTTGTATTATGCATAGTCCATACATTTAGGAAGTTGTCAAGAAATCTCTTTTAAAACGATCTTTTAAAAAACCCCTCAGAAAACATATTATTGACTTTCTTCAATCAAGTACGGGAAAGAATCTTTAAATGCTTATTCAAAAAGGAGATGCATTATTGAGGACTGATATGAAAACTGCACAGGAGTTGTTTGTTTAAAGGTCATTTTCATCTTGTTTTCCCTGTGGCTATCAGAATATAGAACACTTTACATCTCAGAAATAATTACAAAGGAAGACAAAGCGCACTTAAGTTCTTGATGCTGGGAATGGGGCCTTCAGAGATTTACTTCCTTCACTATGGTAATTCATGAGAGGTATTTCATATGATAAGAACCAGCTGTAAAAGCTTTCCATAAAAGATATGTTTAACTCTTTAAAACGTGGCTTTTATTATAAAGAACTATGAATTTAGCCCAGGGCCGGCACCAGAGTTTCTGGTGCCTGAGGCCAGAGGGGGCAGCTTCAGGACTGCTCCTGCCCCCTTGCACGCTTGCAGAGCACATGCACGTTCCCAGACTGTGGGGCGGCGGGCAGCTGGCCGGGAGGGCTGAGAGGTTGCCAGCCTAGCCAGGCATGGTGGGTGGCTGGAGATGTGCACGTGTCATTCCAGCCCTCCCACTCCATTGCTCCATGTGCTGCCCTGGATGCCGCGCCTGGCCTGTGGCTGCTGCTCCCAGCCTAGGGAGCATGTTGGCAGCAGCAGCAGCACAGGAGAGCTGGGAGGCTGCAGTAGCTGCGGGCCAGGTATGGCGGGCAGCCGGGACGGCACATGAGCAGCTTCCCATCCCTCCCAGTCAGCTGCCTGCATGCTGCTGCTGCCAACTCCACGGCGCGTGCCCCCACCATGGCACCCCCTCTGGTGCCTCAGTGCTGGAGGCAATCGCCAGGCTTGCCTCAATGGAGGTGCCGGCCCTGATTCAGCCAGATTTTTCACTTAATTTCTCCCCATTCCCCGCCCTTCTACTGCCTTTGTTCCATATTATTTATTTTATTTATGAAACAAATTTTATTTCCTGCCCTTCTCCCTTCATAAGGGCCACCAAGGTGGCTAACAAGTTAAAATATATATAATAAAATCACATTTAAAATTATTAAAACCAACCAACCAAAACAACAACACATTATTAAAACAATTAAACCAGAGCTAAAAACATGCAAAGACATAAAAACATTCCAGGTACCTGGAATCCGTTGATCCTTTAAAACTCCGTTGATCACCTCTTTTAGGAATGGTGCCAGTTCATTGGCCATTGTCTTGTAGAATTTAGCCGTAAGTCCATCTGGCCCTGGCGCCTTTCCCAAATTTACAGATTGTATTGCCTTACTTATTTCCTCATCCGTTACTTCATTATTCAGTCTATTTCTCCAAGCTTCCGAAATTACTGGGAGTTTCATTTTCTCCAAATATGTCGCTATTGATTCTTTATTCACCTCTTTCTTATTATATAACTTAGCGTAAAATTTGTAAAAGGCTCTACTAATGGTAGTCTGTTCCAGATACGTTTTATTGTCCTCACATATTTTGTTTATTATTTTCTTTTCCCTTCTCTTTTTTAGTTGCCATGCCAAATACTTTCCAGGTTTATTTGCTCCTTCAAACACTTTCTGATTCAGTCTTTTAAGGTTCCACTCCAATTCTTTATTATTCATTGCTGTCAGCTGTTCTTGAAGTATTTTAATTTCCTGGTATAATTTCTTTTTCCCTGGTCTCTTTTTTAACTGTATTTCTTTGGCTTTTATTTTCTCCTCAATCTCTTGTCTCTTCTCCTCTTTCTTTTTTCTCACTCTGCCATTTAAGTCCATTAGTATGCCCCTTATTACCGCCTTGTAGGCATAAAAACAACAATTAAAAACATTAAAGCAATTTAAAACACTGGGCATGAAGAAGGGATCATTGAGGGAACAGCAAACAAAACAAAGTCTTTACCCACTTGTGGACAATGGCAACAGAAGGGGACAGATGCATCCTCCTGGGTAGAGAGTTCCAGAATTTTGTATGATTGAATCATTAAAGCCCCATGATCCCAGCATTCCTCTTTTTGGTGGCCTTTTTTACCAGCAAAAAAAGTTGGTTTGATCCAACCGTATTTTATTCACATGCTTATGACGATAAAATACTTCATCTTGTTTGCAAAGAGTTTTGAAATTTTCAGGTAGGTAGCTGTGTTGGTCTGTAGTAGAGCAGCAGGATTTGAGTCTAGCGGTGCCTTAGAGACCAACAAGATTTTCAGTGCATAAGCTTTTGAAAGTCAGAGCTCCCTTCTTCAGAGGTGCCTAAAGAAGGGAGCTCTGACTCTTGAAAGCTTTCAATGTTACAAAGCAACTTGATTATAGCAGAAATTAGCATCCATAGTGAGGCCGCTTTCACACTACTAACCTGCTTCCGTAACGTTGCGAAACATCACGCAAAAACCGTGGAAGATAGTGTCTTGTCATGAGAGTTTTGCGCAATGTCACGCAAAACTCTCACGATGCCGTGCAAAACTCTCACAAGAAGATGCTATCTTCTGCTTTTTTTGTGCGACGTTTCGCAATGTTATAGAAGCAGGTTAGTAGCGTGAAAATGGCCTGAGATAAAAATCCTGTGTCTCTATTCAGCCTTGGGGAAAAGTTGGCATGGAAGTTTGGAAAGTAGGTGCAGACTCCCATGCTGGTTAAAGAAAGGGGATATATCTTCAATCAGGGAGGTAGCTCTGAAGAGTGAAGAGATCCCTGTTCGGGCATGGTTGGAAACTGCCTTTTGGAGAACTTAAGATTCAGTTAAAAACTGAAGGAAAGCACTGGTGTTTGAAGAGAAGGGATTTGGGATTCTAGAAACTGTGTACCAGCATCCTTAAACTCAAAAGAGGAAGAGAATCCTAAATGAAAGTGAACTAGAGTGTATGAGGAAAACACAGGAACAAAAGCCTCTAAACATAAGACTTTAAGTATCTGTGAAGAGCAAAAGAACTAAAGTCTATGCATGTACTGATTTTAGCTCAGAGATTTCTCTGTTGAATTACCTCAGAAATTTTCAATCCTGATTTCACCTGACTTCTCCTCTCCAAAATAAATAAAATAGTTATTTTTGAATTTTAAAAATGCCTATGGTGCCATTTCTGCTGTTTAAGCACAAAAAGAGAGGAAAAGAGGAAGAAGGAATGTGGGTAGCTGCAATCTGATTCATTTTATTTAAAACTCGATGTGACAGCTTCATCTTTCTATATAAGTAGCTTGGACAATTGAATGAATGGAGCTCATACTTTATTGGCATAATTGCTTCTGGTGCTACTACAAAACGACAAGTGAAGGTGTCCCACTGGTGGCCAACAAATATTATAAATAAGTGTGGAAAAATAATTACAACAGAGTTGAACTGCACATTGCAATAGGGTGGATTCTAATCACAGATGGCTGCTATCTATGAGGCTTCTTAATGGTAAAATAGCATATCTCATCTCTTGAAATGAATTCACAATATTTGTACTGACAGAATATCTCTGTCCACTTAACTTATAGGGAGGCATGCATGTGATATCCAGTGAAAGAAGATCCTGTGCTTCTGCTTCAACAATGAACTAGTGACTGCTGTCCTCTATAAAGGGAAATTGACTGTAGAAATCCATTATGAAGTCACCTCCTATGTGAAGCATTGCTTTTCCCTAATGTCATAAATGTTCTAAGATATTCCCCTCTCATTTTTGGCCAATGCCCAATGAATTCCCAGCTGATCAGCACTCTTTGCTAAATGCATAGACTTAAGCCTAAGGAATATGAACTGCAATGTGACTTTCTTGTATGGTTTTAATTGGGATTCTCCCCTGAACTGGAGATAGGAAAGGCCTGGCTTTTCTTCTTGCCTGAAAATGATCTTTGCAATACATTGTGACTCTTTTAATGTTGTACTTCAACTAGAAATCAAAACAGAGGTTACCAGCTGCTGTTATATCAAGAGTAGCCATACAAATAAGTTTCCAAATGACTCCACAGACAATGATTGCATTAAAATAGATCATAATGATGTCAGATTAGCTTTCGCCTCTAGCATATTTGGTCCATCTTTTTCTCTCTCTGTAACTAAACAGAGTGCCATGGTAATCAGCTGTCATTCAGTTAGAAAAATTTGGCCGAATGAACGGAACATCACAGAACTCCTTCCTGCATTTGGCTCTTTAAATTTGGTCTCCTGGTTTACACACATTGTCAAGGAGACACATTTTATATTTCTTAGCTTTAGGATTTTGAGTGACAGTTGGATGTTGGTGGTTTCTTTACTTCCTTGTTGTTAAAGAGGGTCAAGAAAGGGGGAACAAAAACCAGATCCGCTTAGTATGAGGACTGTTGAGGTTGCAGGTATTTCTGACTTTGCTAGTTGTGCCTTGAAGCTGCCGACTTGTTGGTTATTTGCAAAATTTGCAAGAGCCCTTTCAACATATGTTCAGAAGAGAGTCTTTGATGCCTGTGAACTAGCTAGTAAATGTTCAGCTATCTGTACAGGCAGGTGCAGCAGAACATCTATCTTTAAATAAGCACCTGAAGGCTTAAGAACATTTTCCACCCAACACTCTCAGCTGAAATAACCTTTGCTTGAAGACCCAAGACTTTGTTATATAAAATCCACTTTTTCTCCAAATAAATAACTGTACTGTCTGTGCAGCTAGGACCAATGCCAGGTCTTTCTCAAAGCTTTTCTGTATTATCCTATAACTCCGACTCCAACCACACAATTCTGAATGTGAATATTAAAACAAAATTATGCTTAGTGGTTTTTTGAAAGCTTCACCTCTAGACAGGTAGTTCACTTTCTGTCTTTTTTTCCTGGCACTTCAGAAAGAATAAACAGCCCTCTTGATTTTTATATTTTTATTTAACAGAACAAACATACCAAAAACAAAATTTATGCAGGCAGAGGAATAAGATAATATAATTTACATAATAATCTTAAAAATATAAAACAAACTGAATTATATAACATAAAAAGCTATTTATATCTAGATTATACCACAATTTAAAAATCAATAAAAGGATTATAACAAACATTTTTCATTGCTTTCTACGTCCCTGAATGTGTGGGCTTTCTTATTGCTTGGTGATAGAGTATCTGCTTTGCCTGCAGAAGATCTCAGGTTCAATTTCAGACATTTCCAGTTAAAAGAAGCAGGTAGTAAGTGATGCACAAGACCTTTACTTGAGACCCTGGAGAGCTGCTGCCAGTCAATGCAGACAATACTAATCTTGACAGACTAATGGTCTGACTCAGTTTAATGCAGCTTTATGTGTTCAAGAATTCAGTAAGAATGGACATCCCTGCTATTTTCAAATCATTCTCATTTATTCTATGTAAAGGGGAGCTTTAAAAGAGTGCTGTTTAGAAACTACTGAAATCATTGCTTGTACTAAAATCATTGCCTGTATGAGATGGCAATTGTTCCTAATAATTGAAGGCAAATCTGTTATTAAAGCACCTTCTATTAAAAACATTGAATATGTTTTCTATGACTAGATGCAGGCATGGAAAGTGCCATCAAATCATAGCTGACTTACGGTGACCATTTGGTTTGCCATTGCCTGCTTCTGCATAACAACCCAGGTCTTTTTTGGAGGTCTCCCATTCAATTACTAACCAAAGCCCACCCTGCTTAGCTTCCAAGATCTGACAAGATGAGGCTCACCTGGTCTACCCAGGTCAGGGCTAGGACCAAATACAATGTTCAAATTCTATGTATCTTTGCCATATCTATTCTTGTATTGATTGTGCAGCCCAGATAGGTTGACCAACAAAGACAACGTCCCCGTATAACAAACTACGAAGTATTTTTAACCATACTTCAAACAATTCAACAACAGTTTGTTAAGACCTTCACAATCTGTATGCTGTGTATGTAGCTCCTTACAGAGAACTGGAGCTTACAAGCAGAAATTATATAAATAAATACACAGCTCCTCACTGGGAACTGAAGCTTTCAAGCCAAGAAGTATGTAATGTGCTCCTTACAATCTGCTGGAGCTACATGTGCTCCTTACAATCTACTGGAGCTACAACTTATATGCTGACAAACAGTTTAACAAACTGTTGTTGAATTGTTTAAAGTATGGTTAAAAACACTTCATAGTTTGTTATACGGGGACATTGTCTTTGTTTGTTACCTTACCCATATCAGCCCTTTGTTGTTTTGCAGATAGGTTGACCAGCAGTATTCAAGACTGTTTCATTTAACTTGGGGAACTGATGACCCCAGACAGCTCAGTGGAGATTGCTTTAAAGAGAGCTGGACCCCTGCATGATAAGACCTGTGCATGATAAGATAGTTCTGTGGCATCTCCAGGAGCCAACTGAGTTCCAGGATTTCAGAGCAGTTGAGAAACTAGCCAAAAGTTTTTTTTGATATTTCATCAAAAATGCTTACTTTTTGAGAGAGGGGGTGTTAGCTGGAGCTGGACAAGGATAAATTATTTCAATAATGAAATTGTACTTGTAACAATTTGCACAAACAAGACAACCTTCTACCACAGATCAAGTTTGGGTAAGACTGTTCTGGCTGTAGCAGAACCTAAACTTGCCTAATATGGATTGCCTACTGCTTTCTCAGAACACAGCTGTACTGATTGGCTGATTGCTACATCAGTTTTTTTAAAAAAACACCCTACTCATTTCTTGCAGCAGCACTGGAAGTGTTGAAAAGCTGTGTATGAAACTTAAAAAAAAATTAAGCCTCAGATAAATAGCTGACTGTGTAAACATGCAAAGCCCTGAAAAACAACCCAAAGTGTATAACTCACTTGCAAAGGAACTTTAGAATAGTACTGTTGGAAACTACCAAAATCTTTGCATGGGGGAAGGAGCAATCAGGATTCAGGCCAAATATTTCCTTGATACTTCCTTTTATTTTTATATGCTGTCGTTATATGGACTTTTTCATTTCACTAGTTTGTTTTACATCATTTTTACATACCATTTTGCAGTATTTATATGCAATTGACACAAAACAAGCATCAATTTTATTGAATTTTGTTAATATGGTTAGGGGAAGAAAGATGACTGCCGTTTTGTTGCAAGCAAAAGGGATCCATATCAGAAACTAATTTTTGAATGAAACCCAAAGTTCATGGAATCCAGAAACTATTTGTATGTCATTGCAGGAGCAGGGGGCCCTGTTACTAAAAAGTCTACACTCGTTCCTGTTTCTAAGTCCATTTTGGCTTTGGGGCTTTCAACTTCTCCCTCTAAATTTGGGATTGAATCCAAGAACTCCCTTCTACTAACTCTTATTCCTCCAAAGAATGAAAGCTTCCTGTATAGCCCTCATTAGCAGAAGAGTGTCTTTTGTTCTGACAGGAGAGATGGAGATCTGTCACTTCCCCTTATTGATTTCCTTGTGCTGGCATAAAATTCTTGTGTGCTTCCAGTGGTGGGGGGCAGAAGCTGGGAGAGGGCGCTCCCCACCCCTTCCAGGGGGCCACTAGAAAGAAGTACACAATAGCTTCAAATGCAAATTATAACGCTCCATGGAATGATATAGTGCATGAGATAGTCAACAGGACACAGTTCAAGGAAGTGCCAGAGCTTGCTCCTGTTTAGTGGCTTTGGACTCAGTCTGAAAGAGAAGCCAAGACAATGGGAAGTGCAGTCCTTTGGGGAAGGTGTCCTCAGAGATCTGGTCTACTGATACACTGGCATATCTCTTGGAGAACCCTGCCAGATAACTGCCTTCACAACTATCTGCACTGGTGAGGAAGGGGGAAGCCTGAGTCATGGCAGGAGTTAGTTGGATTTCTAAGCCACCCAGCCTGGGAACAGCCCTCCAAACTGGTGTAAAGTTAAGCTAGCTAAGACAACAGCATAGGGACTAATGCAATAGAAAAGGCAAACACTCCCATACAGGTGTAGTCCCACCCAGAAGCCCCAGCATAGCACAGGATGCCAACTATGGCCACCAATCACAGCCCCAACCCCAGCACTACATATTAAACCTGGCCAGCATGCCCCATAGTTCAGATGTTAGGGTTGTGGGAAATGTACAAAGAGGAATTTAAACACCACAGAGTGTGTGCAAGGAGGGATTGTGAAGGGGAGTCCCAGCCATAATGTTGGATGCCCAACTTGTGGGACACCCTGTTCCCCCTTTTGTGGCTTGTATGGGCAAAATGTCAGGTTTAGAACTTTTGCCTGCCTCTGGCCTCTCCCCCTGTGGGGATCAAACCAAGAACCCTGGCTATGCTATCCTAGTGCTTTCCCACTAAGCCACATGTGTCTTTGTAATGTTCTCTGCCTGGCCCCATATGGCTGGTGGTAATATTAGGACAGCAATGGACTGCCTAATGCCTGATGGCATGCCTCCGTAAATTCTGGCAAATCATAGAGCAGCCCACCTGATATAACATCTCTTCTGGTTTTCACCAGAATCAACTTCCCTTAGAATTTACTTCCATTTTTCTCCCACCAGCCTTTTAGTTGCTGGTTGGTAACAACAAGGTCTGCTGGGAAGTCTCCTGCCATTGACGGACACCTGGCAAGAATATTGGGTAAGTGTGTGTGTCATTCACATACACATTTAATAATACTGGTTTTGTTGTATTTGCCTTGTTTCTAATAAATAATATTTTGTAAAAATATAAGAATACAGCTTAACATTAGCATTGACTCTGAGAGAGAGGAAAATTTATTCCTTCTCCTGACATATCTAAATGTATTACATGAACATGGCTTAGAAGGTTAGGCCATTTTTCATTCTGCCCAAGAGATGAAATTTAAGATGTTAATAGTTTGGAAAACATCATTTTAAGACCTTTAATCACTTATAGTCTTGACGTGAACATATGGAATTTAAAATGAAAAACTTGTCTGTTTTCTTCTGACAGATTTTATTTTCAGTTTTGCTCCCTCCCCCTCACCCATAATCAGTTATATAGGAAATCACATTTGTGCTTAAGTTCTGGATCTTCTGATTTATTTGTGCCATTTTCTAAATTTGTAGAAGTGGGTCATCAATACTCATCTTCCTCAGCTGTCATGCTCTTTCTAAAAAATATCTAATGGTTAACTATTTACTTCCTTACCAGACCTTTTTAGCTCCACAGTGTCTTGGATAGTTCAAAAGAGAGGAAAAGATCATACTTTCTAAAATATTTATAATATTAACTGAAATCTTGCTAGTAGAAAATCATTATACTATCTAAAATTAACCCATGTGTGTAACACTGACTCCCTATCTGTATCAAGTTAGGGGATTTCAGCATAGAAACTAGCATAAACTAGCCTGTAGTGGCATTTCAGAATAAGTAAGTTGGATACCATGTTAGCTACAGCCCTTCCGGCTAAACCAGCATTAATATGCAAGAGAGGGATCTTGCATATTTTGCACTGAGAAAATTTCCCCAAATGAAGAGAGTAAAAGATGCAACACAAGTCAGGTCATAAATGTAGTAAATTTATCAACCTGCATAGGTTACAGAGAAAACTTCAGAAATCATATTGCAAGAGTTTTAGCAACCAAATTGTAACATAGTATAGAAACAAAGGCAACATAAGAATACAATGAAGCATGATGAGTAGAGATGGGCATGGTCCGCATAATGGACCTAATTTCGTCACGAACTTACCCAGTTCGTCCTTCGCGAACACGCGGGCCATGGGTGCATGTTTTTCTCACGAAACCGCCGAACATTGGGGCTTTCTGTCCGTGTGTCCGTTGGCCCGTCATGCCAGGATTCCCGCTCAAACAATTTCCTCGGCAGCAGTGTGGAGCCACCTTCCCCATTTGGAACACACCAATCTTAGCCCAGGAAACCTTGATTGGCAGCTCTGTCAGCCAAACAGAGATCACCAGCCTTTCTGCATAAAAGACAAAGTGCGCGAAGCTCCGCTCCATTTTGCTGGTGCGGGGACGCGAGTTAGCTTAGCAACTGCTTGCTGTGGGGAAGGGTTTTTTTTTGTGAGAGCGCGGCTTGTGCCTTGGGGCTTTGGGGCTTCAGTTGCAAGAGAGCTTACTCTTTTCTCCATTCCTGTTTAATTTTTTTCTCCTCCTTCTATTCTAGTTTTCTTGAGAGCACTTTTAAAAAAATCCTTTTACTGCACTATCGGGTTACTCTGTTTTCTTTCTGCGTTTTTCAAGTCCTTGGGTTCTTCTCGGGCTTAATCCCCCCTCCCCCCCAAATCTCTTCCTTTTTTCTGGGTTGCTGGTGGGTTCTATTGTGCTCTGACGCCACCCACTCACAGACCCACAGTGGGTGCAAGGCAGCTTTGGGCGTTGTCTGCCTGAGTTCTTGCCTTCTTTCCCCCATGTTCTTTCTTGGCTGCTGATGAGATGCAAGCAGAGGGAGAGTGCTATTAGGCTCTGTGAAACACCCACTCTCTGATGACCAGCAGCAGGTTTTGGGGGGCTCTGTCTGCTTTACTTCTTTCTAAGCCTTTTTCACTCCCTAAATAGTGGGTGACTTTGGGGGATACTTCCAGCCTGGCTTTTGAGGTGCAGGGGGAAGACTGCTACTGGCCTCTGTGAAACACCCACCCTAGAACCACTGGCAGCAGGTTTTGGGGGGCTCTGTCTGCTTCACTTCTTTCTAAGCCTTTTCCACTTCCTAAATAGTGGATTTGTATTTGTATATCGACAAAATAGTGTAAGGCACATGATGACTGAGCTTTACAAACATATATTATCCTCCTCCCGACGACAAGCCCTGTCCCTGGCACCTTCTAAGTACCTCTTCTTTTTCTTGATATGATTTGTATGCTGACAAAACAGTCTAAGGCACATGATGAGCTTCCTTGATGGACTGCATCATGTTCGGTGAAGTGGGTTTCGTCGTACGGTGAAGTGGGATTTTTATTAGGGAAAATGAAAAGGACTTACCAAAAACTATAAGAAAGTGATCATGGAGTGTAAAGTTATATCTTGGAATGTTAATGGACTAAATTCACCTTGTAAACGCAAAGCTACTTTCCACTGGCTATCAAAACAAAAATGCAATATAGTTTGTCTGCAAGAGACACATATTAGAAAGCAAGACGAAAAATATTTGAAATTTGTTACATTGGGAAAAGAATTAGTTGCTGCCTCTAAAAAGAAAAAGAGGGTAGTTGTATTGTACATAAAAGAGGAATTGCAGCCCAGACTAGTTTTAAAAGATGCAGAAGCCAGATATTTAGCAGTGGAAATTATTTGGAATTCTAAGAAAATACTGATGATTGGGATTTACGCACCTAACGGTGCAAAAGAATTTTTTTTTAAGGACTTAGAGAAACAACTTGATGAATTGACCTATGATCACATAATTTTGGCGGGTGACTTCAATGGAGTTACAAACCTGGAAGACGATAAGCAGTCTAAAGCTGCTCACAAAAAAGAGGACTATTACCAAAGGCGTTTTTTATGCTTAAGGAACAAGAAAGTTTAGAAGACATGTGGAGGAGACAATACCCTAAAAATAGACAATATACATTTTACTCTTCAAGACATTTCACATTATCAAGAATAGATATGATCTGGGCCTCTAAAGAACTGACACTATGGACTAGAGAGGTGGAGATAATGCCAAAGGTAGGCTCAGATCATAATCCAATTATGTGGAGATTTGGGAAAAACAATAAAAGAAAAGGATGGAGAATAAATGAGGACTTGTTACTGTCAGGGTTAGAGTGTATGTATGTACCAAAGAGACTCCATATTAATTCTTTCAGTATTCTAAGTGCTTTGTTCACAGGTGCCAAGATGTTCCACGCAGCTATCTCACAGAAGAGGATTGTTTTGGCTATCGCTTTTCCAGCCTTGGGAAACTTTCGCTTTCTCAGCTTCAAAGGGATTGTTTTGAGAACTATGGGGGGAGGTTGGGTCTGCTGGGATCTGATACTTTGTACCTCATGCTTTGCCTGTCATTCGTAACAATACACGTGTACCAGCCTGGATATTGTATCTAGGCCAGTGGACTATAATGAATACTTTCTTCAGTAAACTTTTTGAAAACAACGGACTCTTGTCTGATTGCAGAAGGTAGTCTGAAGTATAGACATTATCTAGCCACAGATCTGACATTTTGTTACAAATCAAACTTTTCCACTGCCTAAGCCGGAGCAGACGGATGCCAAAGCCGTTCCCAACAGGGACCCTTTGTTTGATCCATATGCCTCCCCTGGCTCTCAAGGACTGGAACCTCAAGGACCCGTTCCAAGGGGGATGGGGTCCTCCGTTACTACAATTTATACTCTCGCACCCAGTAGAACAGATACCCGGCCCATCGCCGCAGCAGATCCGTTGATATCCTTACCGACTCCGACGCAGTGGGGTTCGAGGCCAAGGGACGCGAGAGAGAGAAGGGCAAGTACAGTGTTCATGCAACCCCCGATGGACGGCCGACGGAGTTTAGAAGTAATTGCAGAGCATACCAGTAGCCAACCGTGGTATTACTGGAACAGAGAAGCCGACCAGTCGGAGTGGGAAACGTCCCGCCGCGATGTATTAAGTTGGGACTATGCAGAAGTTACCCCGTGGATGGGGCAACAAGACCTGAGTGAACACACGTGGATACAATTACAAAGCCGAATCGTGGCAATTGACGCTGGAATTTCAGCGGTTACAGGATTAGCGAAAGGGATCTTGGCAGGGAGATCTCAAGAAGAGCAAGGTGCAGGGGCCCAAGGCATGGGGGAAATAAGACCTTGGCCCGGGGCAGCCTGTGCGGAATCATATGCTGAATACGTGGAGACCTCGCAAGCCACCGAGGAACCACCTTATAAGTATGCCGATACCAAAGCCACTGAAAGGAATTCGGGTCGTGTACAAATTTTAGAGGAAAGGCTGACGAGCATGGAAGAGAGTCTGGCCCATGCAGTCCACATTCTGTCTGTACTCGTGGTTGGGGGTTTGGAAGAAAACTGGGAATTACCAGCAGGTCTGCACAACATCAGTCAAAGCCTGTCTAACTTGCAAAAGTATATCCCAAGGACTGAGGTTGGGGCACCAGGTCAACCACTTCCAGTAGAGGATATACCACAGCAACCCGATGAACCACCGGACCCCACTCCAGAGATAAGTAAGGATACCTGTGCTGACCCAGATGTAGAAGATGAGGTGGAAGAGGATGGAGACGATGGGGGAGTGCCTTTAGAAGAACCTCCGACAACCCCGAGGGGTACACCAGAACGTCCTCCAGGAGAAGCTCCCGCCATCACACCACCAATTATTCCGCCAACAACGTCCCGGGGGGGGGGACAACCCTTTCTACCGAGACTAATGGCGCTGTTGCAAAGAGGTACCACTCCGCGTCTTACTCCGCTGCCAGGACCGATTGGAAGGGGAACTACTCCTCAGCCGCTACAAACGCCTGGGCCAAGAGGAACCCCCACCCCAAGGCAACCGATCCCAAGAGGCACTCCTCCCCCATTACAGCCCGTGCCGCTGCAACCAGTACCACTGCTGCCCGCACCACGAGGGACGCCCCCAGTACCGCTACAACCAGCGCCGCTGTTACCCGCACCAAGAGGGATGCCCCCAGCACCGCTGCAACCAGTACCACTATTGCCCGCACCACGAGGTACTCCCCCCGTCCAACCACTACCGATACAACCGGCACCGTTACAACCAGCGCCGATGTTGCCTGCACCAAGAGGACCCCCTCCACTGCTACAACCAATTCCGGGGGGGCCTCCTCCGTGGCTTCCACAACCAAGGCCCCAACAACCTCCGTTTCAACCACCGCCGCAACCGGTACCTATCAATTACTATCCGGCACCAGTGCCAGCAGCCAGGCCACAAGAATTACCGATGGGCTGGGTGAAGTTGGAAGCCACATTTGATGGAGATCCTTCTAAATTAGGATTTTTTCTCGTGCAAGCCTTACAATTCTTTAATCGGTGGGGACATTTATTTGGAGATGAAGCCAGCCAAATCGAACACTTGGGATCCCGTCTTCAAGGAAAAGCTGCAGATTGGTATGTAGCTCTTTATGATATAGGCGCCCCCGAGTTAAATACGCTTCAAGGGCTAGTGGACGCACTACGAGCCCAATACGAAGATCCCTTAGAGGAGACAAGAGCTAGGACGGAATTGCAGCCCATTAGGCAAGGCAACATGTCGGCTAGAGACTATGTTACAAAATTCCGACAGCTTGCCGCCAAATGCCCAAGGTGTGAGGAGTCCACCAAAATCATCCTATTCAAACAAGGCATGAATCCCAAGTTATTGGATAGAGCCCTTATGCAAGATAATCCCCCCACCCTATTGAGGTGGATTCAGTTAACTTGTGAAGTAGAAAACCGCATGCAAGAAGTGCACTTAGTTGAGCAACAGCAACACGCTGGGCAAAGGCGCTCTTCCGTTCTAGTAAGAGGAGGCAGAGTTGCTGGATATGCTACCAGAGGAGCGAGAGATGCTAGATGGCAACAAGGATTGTGCCTGCAGTGTGGCCAAAGTGGTCACTTTGCGGCGCAATGTCCGTACCGGCCTGTGCAAAGAACTCTGCTCCAACTAAGACATCCAGCCCCTGCCGCTCCACCTGCGCCACCCCGCCCGACGCCAGCTCCTAGATCAACAAGAGGCAGAGGGGCTTCTCGTAGAAATCCTCCCGAGAGAGGGTTAGAGTTAGAAGAAATTATGGACTATGATTCAACAGCTCTAACCGGAGAGGAAAATCCAGAGAGTCCTGCCTCGGGAAACGAAATGGATCTGTCATAAAAGGACCCAAACGGCAGATCAAATATCAGTCAGTTCCTACTTTGAACAGACCTCATGGGTCCATACTCTTCATACCAGAAACATTGGTGAATCCAGATAGAAAAATGCATGTCCGCGTTCAAGCTCTCATAGACTCGGGCTGCTCTAGAGACATTATTGCACCGTCCCTAGTGAATGGATTAGTACTCCCCATTAAAGAGCTGGAAACTCCAGTCATTTTTGAACAAATGGATGGCACTAACATGAATCCTGTCACTAATGAAATCGCGCCGGTCGTCACAGGCATGGGACAACATTGGGAGACAAGATGGTTCGTAATTAGTGCCACCGCCAAATATCTGTTGATTCTGGGAAGCAGATGGTTGTGGGATCACAACCCCTACATAGCCTGGGCAGTTGGAAGTATCACTTTTTTCCATGATACTTGTAAAAATCACCGTTGGAATCAAAATTGGGGTAGCAACCCTACCCTCAGTGAGCAAGCCCTTCTAACTCAAGAAGAAATCAACCAAATACCCAAACAGTACCGGGCTTACACCCAAGCTTTCACTGAAGAAGAAGCCAACTCTTTACCTCCCCACAGGAGGATGGACTGTGCCGTGGAGATATTACCGGGTGCATCTTTGCCCAAAGGCAGACTGTATCCCATGAGCCCTAACGAAAGGGAAGAACTCCGTAAATTCATTGACACCAATCTTCAAAGAGGATTTATCCGACCTGCTAACAGTCCGCATGCTGCTCCAGTACTTTTCGTTAAGAAGAAGGATGGGGGACTAAGACTTTGCACAGTATCCTCCAGCAACGCTTACCCCATCCCACTCATCCGAGATTTACTCAACGTCGTGGCACAAGGTAAGATATTCACAAAATTGGATTTAAAAGATGCTTACTTCCACATTCGTATCAGGGCAGACGATGAATGGAAAACCGCTTTTAATACACCCCTCGGCCAGTATGAATATTTGGTTATGCCGTTCGGCCTGGCCGGGGGCCCCTTCGGTTTTCATGTCCATGATCAATGAAGTATTCCATGAATTCTTATACAAAGGAGTGGTAGTGTACCTAGATGACGTTTTAATTTATTCAGAATCAGAAGAAGAACATGTAGAGCTCGTGAAAAAAGTTCTGACTACTCTAATGTGCAACAAATTACCCATTAAACTGTCTAAATGTGAGTTTCACAAAACAGAACTCACTTATCTGGGATACTGTATCTCTAAAGATGGTCTGAAAATGGACCCGGGCAAAGTACAAGCCATACAAAATTGGCAAACACCCTCTACCCGCAAAGAATTGCAATCTTTCTTGGGCTTTGCCAACTTCTACAGAGATTTTATAGCGAACTTTGCTCAAATAACACTTCCCCTAACCGAACTGTTAAAAACCAAAGACAAGGGGGACCAAGCCAAAAAATCAAGTGCCAAATTGTCCTGGACGCCGGAGTGCCAAGCGGCGTTCAATCACCTTAAAACTCAGTTCGTTTCTGAACCCGTCCTACAACACCCCGATGAAAATCACCCCATTGTAGTACAGGTTGATGCCAGCGACACTGCGATTGGAGGCGTCCTCTTGCAGAGGGGGGCGGGCGGTAAACTTAAGCCCTGTGCCTTTCTATCTCAGAAATTTTCTGAAGCTGAAAGAAATTGGAATGTTTGGGAGAAGGAGGCTTTCGCTCTAAAAGCAGCACTCGCCACCTGGAGGCACTGGCTGGAAGGAGCCCATCGTCCTTTTGAAGTGTGGACAGACCACAAAAATTTAGAAGCCTTACGCAGTCCCAGAAGACTAAATGCTAAACAACTGCGTTGGGCGGAATATTTCTCTAAATTCAATTTCATTTTAAATTTTTTGCCTGGCAAAACTAACTTTCTTGCCGATGCCCTATCGCACATGCCCCATCATAAAAGCAAAAGGGAGGAGACGATAGACACCGTCTTTTCGCCTACGCAATTAGGGGGAGTGGTGACAACGCACAGCCGCACAACCCAACCTCCCCAACCCGATCAAGGGTAGAGACTAAAACTGAAAGCTGAAGTAGAAAAGGAGGGGGGGAACGTACCCAAAGAAAAATTGCAACAATCTGAACAAGGAGAATGGCTTTGGGGAGACCGCTTCTATGTACCCAGTAGTTTTTGAAAAACAAACTTTTTGAAAACAACGGACTCTTGTCTGATTGCAGAAGGTAGTCTGGAGTAAAGACATTATCTAGCCACAGATCTGACAGTTACAAATAGAAGAAAATATTGTGTTGCTGCGAAGGGAGACCAAATTTTTCATACAATATAACCTGAACAAAGAAGTACCGACAAACAAAGTATGGGATACATATAAAGCGGTGATAAGAGGCATACTAATAGACTTGAACGCAAGAACTAGGAGGAAAAAAGAGGAAAAGAGATCTGAAATTTTGGATAAAATAAAAGCCAAAGAGATACAACTTAAGAAAAGACCGGGGGGGGGAGATATACCAGGATATTAAAATCCTGCAGGAACAATTGACAGCAATGGATAACAAAGAATTAGAGCGGAATTTAAAGAGGATGAATCAGAGGTTGTTTGAAGGTGCAAATAAACCTGAGAAATATTTGGCGTGGCAACTAAAAAAAAGGAAGGAGAAGAAAATCATAAGTAAAATTCTAGAAGATGATAAGGTGCTTATGGACCAAGCGGCTATTAGTAGAGCCTTTTTTAAGTTTTATGCAAAATTGTACCAAAAAAAAGAAGTGAGCAAAGATTCCTAGAGAAGTGAGCAGAATACCTAGAGAAGATGAAAATTCCGACAATTCCTGAAAAATGGAAAGAGAAATTAAATAAGGAAGTGACGGAAGAAGAAATAAAGGAAGCTATACAATCAACGAAAATAGGAAAGGCGCCAGGACCAGATGGACTATCGGCAATTTTTTATAAAGTGATGGCTAACGAACTGGTGCCCTTCCTGAAAGAGGCAATGAATGGAGTGATGCAAGATCAAAGGATTCCTGATTCATGGAATGAAGCCAATATATCGCTGATTCTGAAGGAAGGTCAAGATTTGACCAATGTTAAAAATTACAGACCAATCTCGTTGAATAATGACTATAAAATATTTGCAAAGGTGTTGGCAGAGAGGTTGAAAGGATGGATGTCGGAATTCATTGCTGAAGAACAGGCGGGATTTTTACCTAACAGACAAATTAAAGACAATTTGAGGACAGTAATAAACGCTATTGAATACTATGACAAGCACTGTGACAGAGAGGTTGGTTTTTTCTTCGTAGACGCGGAAAAAGCATTTGACAATCTGAACTGGGACTTTATGTTTGCTACTATGGAAAAGCTGCAAATGGGAGAAAAGTTCATACAAGCGGTCAAGGATATTTATAGAGACCAAAGTGCAGCAATCATAGTGAATGAGGATTTGACAAAAAAATTGAAAATCAGCAAAGGAACTAGACAGGGATGCCCGTTGTCTCCATTGTTGTTTATTTTGATTTTGGAAATATTGATGATTCAAAAACGTGAAGATGACACAATCCGAGGTATGAAAATAAAAGAGTTTTCTTACAAGGTCAGAGCTTTTGTGGATGACATAATGTTAATAGTAGAGGACCCAATTGAAAATATGCCAAAGGTAATAGAGAAAATAAAAGAGTTTGGAGATTTGGCTGGATTTTACGTGAACAAAAAGAAGTCAAAGATTTTATGTAAGAATATGACTAAACAAGCAGCAAGAGCTAATGGAGATAACAGACTGTGAGGTGACTAATAAAGTAAAATATCTTGGTATTGAACTGACTGTGAAAAATATAGATTTGTTCAAAAACAATTATGAGAAACTGTGGATACAAATAGAGAGAGACTTAATAAAATGGAACAAACTGAATTTATCATGGCTGGGAAGAATTGCAGCAGTAAAAATGAACGTCTTACCACGTGTGATGTTCTTGTTGCAAACTATACCAATTATCCGAGACTCCAAACAATTTGATAAATGGCAAAGGAAAATCTCAGATTTTGTGTGGGCAGGCAAGAAACCACGAGTGAAAATGAAGGTGTTACAAGATGCGAAGGAAAGAGGTGGCTTGCAACTGCCCAACATAAGACTGTATCATGAGGCAGTATGTCTTGTATGGTTGAAAGACTGGATAACGTTAAAAACCCGTAAGTTGCTGGCCCTGGAGGGACACAAAAAATATTTGGATGACATGCATACATGTGGTATGACAAAGTAAAAGCGGACTCTATGTTTTTGCATCACTATATTCAGAGAAGCCTCTTGGTCTAGAAGAAATACAAGTTGTATATGGAAGATGGAATTCCTTCATGGGTGGTTCCGTATGAAGTAATAGATCCGAGAACTGTCGATAATGAACAGCAATGTCTAACTTACAAGGAGATTACACAAATACAATATTCAAAGCTGAGAATAAAGACAGAAGAAGAATTGTCTCCTTGTTATGGATGGTTCCAGTACAGACAGATCAGAGACCTTTATAATGCGGACTGCCAGAGAGGAGGAATAAGATTGGAAAATTCGGAGTTAGAGGAAGTGATACTACAAGAAGGCAAGAAAGAAATATCCAAAATTTACAAATTACTTTTAAAATGATTTATGGTGGATGAAACAGTAAAAGTCCAGATGGTGAAGTGGGCAATAAACTTTCATAAAGAAATAACAATGGAGGCATGGGAGTACCTATGGAAAAATACAGTGAAAATTTCAACTTGTACGAACATTAAAGAGAATGTGTACAAAATGATTTACAGATGGTATTTAACACCAAAGAAAATTGCGCTAGGAAATACTAACATGTCAGACAAATGCTGGAAATGTAAAAAGCATGAAGGATCATGATATCATATGTGGTGGACATGTGAAGTAGCTAAACAGTACTGGGGAGGAATAATTGAAGCAATAAATGAGATTTTACAAATACAAATAAATAAGAACCCAGAATTGTTGCTACTGAACTTGGGTATGGAGGCAGTTCCAATGCAGCATAGAACATTGTTATTCTATATGACAGCAGCGGCAAGACTTTTGTATGCGCAGAAATGGAAGACACAAGAAATACCAACTGTAGAAGACTGGATTTACAAATTGCTGTACATGGCAGAAATGGACAAAATGACAAGGAAACTTAAAGATCTTGACCTAGGACAATATATTGTTGATTGGGGAAAATTGAAACAATTTTTGGAAAAAAAGTGGGATGTAAAAGGAGAACTGTGGCAGTTTGAAAATTTTTAAAGAACAATGTTGCAATGAGAAGAGAGAAGGGATCTTACCATTTAGGGGGAATATAATTATAATCTAGGCTAATATAATATTTAAGGGAATTTTACATTGAATACATGGGATAATGAGAAGGGGTAAACAGACATCTCAATGAGGTATACTATATATGATATATAACATAAAATAACGGGTTAGTGGATCAGACTTTACATTATAACATATTATGTGGTTGTGCTATATGGTGTTGTGTGCTGTGCTACATTGGTGGCATAGCATACAATATATATATAATATATTACTATAATATATACTATATTGATAGTGTATTTGATGGAGTATATGCTTAAAAGAAAAGAAATAGAATAAGTTTAAAGTAAGAGATAGTGCGATCCCTGCTATATATTATACTATATTGTTATGTTATATTGATATGAGATATACTATATTGATAGTATGTTTGATAGAGTTTCTGTAAAAGACTAAGAATGTGCTTAGAGTAAGAGATATTATGATTCAAAGTTGGTAGGAAAATATAAATGAAATAGATTTAAGTTATAAGAAGGGTTAAGGGTTGGAAAGCTGTTGGAAGTCAATAGGGAGGGGGGAGGAAAAGGGTGGGGGACAGAGTAAGGGGAAAAATGGGATTATATGTGTTAAATTTGGAAAATTTTCTTTTGTTTTTCCACTCACCAATAAAATTTTATTAAAAAAATAAATGGAGAGTTGGTCTCCCCGCCCCCGGGGAGGGCATCTCTTGTTGATGCAGCCCCATGTAGGTGGGTTTTGTGGGCAGCCACCTCTCCTGGACAGGAGCACAAGTCTCTCTCCTTCCCCCAAGGGTGGGTAAGGGTCAGACAGAATAGGGGAGGGGAAGTTGTTGTTTGTCTCTTTGGAAAAGTGATAATCGAGGAGCGTTACATGAGAACCTTTGGTGGGGAAAGTCGACTGAAGTGAAAATATGTGGGAAAACCAAGGCCTTTTCTGACTCGAACTGGTTATCGAACCGGTTCTCGAACCGGGCCTGGTCCGTTAAAAGTTCATGGACCGTGGTCCGGGGAAGCCCACGAACCCCGAACCGGCGGTCCGTAGGCAAATGCCGGTCCATGCCCATCTCTAATGATGTGTTATCTTACCAATCCTGAAGATGCCTCGAGAGGTCTGTATTGGTGAGGAGAGAGAGGGCTTCACCTTGCTTCTGGGTCCTGAAAAGGAAAGGGAGAGACAGGGGGAGTCCACGCATGTGCTAATTACGAGAAGATGTGCCTCTGACCTGCTCCACCAAGTTAAAGATTTATGGCCCTAAAGGGATATTAAAAGGTAATAAGTCGCTTGGGAGAGTTAAAAGGGTGCCTCTGATAAAGAGGAGACAAGAAAGAAAGCTGGAATGCTAAAGGGAAAGGAAAAATAACTCAGAGAAAACAGCTGCGGGGCGTGCGACCAGAGTTTCCTGCTGTAAGCTAATTATAGCTAAATACAGACTAAGCAACCAAATCATGGCTCGAAATATTCGAGAACTGTCGGAACAGTTAATTAAATTTGAAGACAGAGTGACATAAGACCTAGAAACTTTGAAAAAAGACGCTAAATGGATAGCACAGGAGATGGGCGCAGTGAAAGAGATGGCTGAAGAGGCAAGGAAAAAAGCTGACATTAATGAGAGAAGGATTAACGAGCTGGCAAAGAACTTGGCAAGACAGTCAGACCGTCAAGGACGGAGAAACATGATTATATCTGGTATCAGTGAAGAGATAATGCCGAGGCAATTAGAAGAGGTACTTTGTCAGTGGTTCAAAGAAAATGGCATCCAGGTGGAGCGGGAGGAGATTGAAAGAGTGCACAGGCTGTTTAGGAAACAAAGAGGAGGAGAACCCAGACAGGTGATAATTACGTTTGCAAGAGAAAAATTAAAAGAGGAAGTTTTTCAAGCCCTTAGGGGGGTTAAGGATTTGAAGTTCGAAGGAAATAAAGCCTTTGTGAGCCACGACTTCAGTCAGGATACACTGCAGGAAAAAAGGTTGCTGAAGCCTTTTGCACAAAGACTTTATAAAGAAGGAATGGACTTTACTTGGGGTTACCCAGTAACTCTAATTGTGTTCCGAGACGGCAAGAGATACAGAGCCAGGGATCCAACAGAGGCGATTAAAATGCTTAACGAGCTGGGACTGGACGCCAGCAATTTGGGAAAGGAAGATATGGACCAGGAGTGTAACGTAGATGCTGAAGATGGATTACTAAGGTCAAACAGCTCTAAGTGGTCAAGAGCTAACTCCCGAGACGAAAGAAGTTAAAGGGAAGGAAATACCCTATTTGGGCCAAAAAGCTAATTATGTTATAGAAGAATGAGGTGGGGGAGGAGGGAGGATGCGGGATCTCCAGAGCGTGGAGAGAAGGGGTGGGGAACCTCAGAAGTATTTCTCTTTCACAAGGGAGGGGGGTGGGGTTGGGGAAATAATGGAGTAATGGTCAAGAAACTTCGGCTACGGGGGCGGGGTATGAAGTCATCCCAAGATTATGGCTAGACCAATTAAAATACTTTCATTGAATGTGAATGACTTATCCTCAAACCTTAAGCGATATAGGTTAGGCAAGATGGCAAAAGAAGAAGCTATTAACCCAATGTGTATCCAGGAAACACACAAAGCTAAAAGGGACTCTAAATTACTTCTTAATAATCCAGGGTGGATAACCCTTGCTGAGTCTAGAGGGACAAATAAAGCAAGGGGGGTGGCAATATTAGCTACTAAAATTTGAATGTAGAGGTAATAGATAAGTTAGAAGATAAAGAGGGTAGATATGTATTGGTTAGAGGTAAAATAGATAAATCATATTTTACAATCCTAAACCTATATGCACCCAATAGAGGCCAAAAGGGTTTTTTGAATAAAGTAATAAAAAGGCAAAATTTTTTGCTCAAGAAGATTTAATAGTGACAGGAGATTTTAACATGGATATTACAAGATATGGGAAAAGTACCGTAGGTAAATGGGGATTAAAGGAAGTATATGATGTATGTGGTCAAAAACCCACTCCTACTTTTTTATCAAATAGGCATAGAACCTATTCTTGTATAGACTTTGTCCTAGCTAAGGAATCAAGAACACTTTCTGTTGAAGCGGTTTGGACTTATCCAATTTGGATTTCGGACCATGCTCCAATAAGGGTGGAGGTGGATTTGAAGATAGATTGGAGAATGAGACCTTGGAGATATAATAATTTAGTAATGGCAAAAAAAGAGGATAAGGATTACATAGAAAAACAGATAAAATTATATTTTAAGGAAAAGCGAAATACAGTAACTATCAATACCCTATGGGATGCAGCGAAACCAGTAGTAAGAGGTTATTGTATAAGGAAAGAAACAGATGTCAAAAGGGAGTGGTACCAAAACAAACAAAGGAAGGTTCAAGAATTGAAAACACTTCAACAACAACAAATGAGGAGGTATAACCCACAGGTGCAGATCCAAATTAAAGAACTACAAAAGGAATTAGATAAGCTTGATGCCATAACATTATGGAAAAAGGAAATATTAATTAAAAATGAATATTGGAGAAGTAACATAAAATCAGCTCAAAGATTAGTCAAATATTTAAGGAATAAAAAAGAGAAGCAATGTGTGAAGAATATAAGAGAAGGATCTAACATACTGAGGGACCTGAAAGAAATTAGGGAGGCTTTTGCAAGATTTTATCAAAATTTATATGCAGGAAATAGAATGGCAAAGTTTGAGGAAAAAATACAGTCTACAGTTACACAGGAAGATAGACTAAAGTTAGAAAAGGATATAACAGTACAGAAAATAGTTGAGGTAATTAAAGAACTAAAAAAGGGGAAGTCTCCGGGGCAAGAGTTATATAAGGAAATGGTAGGAGTATTAGCACCTGAACTCCAGATACTATTTAATGCTATAATGAAGGGGGAACAAGCCCCAAACTCGTGGAGAAAGGTGGAAATAGTGGTGATCCCTAAGCCTCAAAAAGATCTAGAAGTAATCACCTCATATAGGCCAATTAGCCTATTGAATCAGGACTACAAGATTTTTGTTAAAATTCTAGCAAATAGGTTAAAAGAGGTGATATCAAAAATAGTGAAGGGAGATCAATATGGGTTTATTAAGGGAAGGAATATAGGCCATCCAATTAGGAACATTCTTAATATAATAGAACATGGCCAGAGAAAAAAGTTTGGCCTTCTTAAACTAGATGTGTATAAGGCCTATGATACACTCTCACATGAATATATTTGGAAGATTATGGACGAATACGGGATAGGTGAAAACTTTAAGCATGTTATACAAGAAGTATATAAAGGAGGGAAGGCAGTAGTAAGAGTGAATGGGGAGCTTTCGAGGGAGTTTAGTATACAGAGAGGAGTAAGGCAGGGATGCCCCCTCTCCCCATATCTCTTTATAATGGGTATGGAGATACTAGCGGATAGAATAGAAATAATGGTAGAATAGATGGATATCACATTGGAAAGGAGGAGTTAAAGATTAATCTGTTCGCCGATGACATAATGGTAACATTGACAAATCCTAAAGAGGGAATTAGAGAAATAAGAACTATATTGGAAATTTTGAAGCATACTCAGGACTGAAGGTGAATATGGACAAGTCTGAAATTATGTATTTCAATGTTGATAAGGCAGAGAGGAAAGAAATAGCAAGGATGACAGGAATGGGACTAGGCGCAAAGAAAAGAAAATATTTAGGGATCGAGATTTGGAAAGACTTGAGTAGAACAGGAGAAGAGAATCTCAAAAAAGCTTGGAAGAAGATCAGTAAGGACATGATAAGATGGGCCAATAAGAATCTGAGTATCTCAAATAAAATTAGAGTGGTTAAGACATTTTTAATCTCGAAAATGATGTACCTACTTCAAATGCTCCCAGTACAGTTGAATACAAAACAGCTAGCAAAATGGAATGGGGCAATTAGAGAGTGGATTTTTGGAAATAAAAAATCTAAAGTTCAACATAAGTTCATATATAACTCGCAGAATGTAATGGGGTGGGGTATACCTAACATAATAAACTATTATGAAGCCTTCAATATTAAATCACTTATAGATATAGAACAGGACGTAGACCAGAAATGGGTTAGACTGGAAAATGAGTTAAACCAGGGAGCAGGGAGGTTTGGTATGTTTACAAGAGAGGTGAATAAGGAATATGTCAAGGCAAGGGGGCCTAGGAAAATGGCACTGAAGGTTTGGAAGAAGTGGCAACCAATTTGGTTAAGTGAACTTTCCGATTGGGCGCCAATAGAAAGTATATATGAGGAAGCTAACGACCCGCACTGGTGAGAAGTACTTAAAGAAAAAGGCTTTACCAGGGTAAGGGACATGTATGACGAAGAAGGTCAACTTAAACCCTTACAAACGATGATAGAAATGATAGGAAAACAATATTGGTTGAAACTGATGAGATTATATAGTGTAATACGAAAGCAACAGCCAATGGGGGAAAGGGGTTTGGAGGAAAATGTAGATGTATTGTATAAAGAGAAGAGGAAGACAAGTAAAGGGCTAGCTGGTAAGATATATAAAATAATGACCACCAACGAGGACTCAATAATTAAAAGTCTCCAGGAGAAATGGCATAGAGAAGGGCTGACCTCAGAAATAACCTTAAAAAAATTAATGGCAGGGGTGAAAAAGATTAAACTGGATAAATTTAGAGAAATGGAGTTGAAATGCTTTACGAAATGGTATAGGACACCAGCTCAACTAGCCAATATGTTACAGGGGATGAGTTCGAATTGTTGGCATTGTAATCAGGCTAAAGGCTGGTATTCGCATATGTGGTGGCAATGTGATAGAGTGCAGATGTTTTGGAAGAAAGTATTAGATAGGATAAAAGATAAGATAGGGGTATCAATACCAATAGATATCAACCTAGTGACATTGGGCATCTTAAAGACTGAGAAAATAGAAAGTAAATATCAAGAGGTTCTCAAGGCTATGATATTAGCTGGGAAAGCCGTGATAGTATTGGGATGGAAAAATGAGAGCAAATGGACTATGAAGAATTGGAATAGTTATCTTTTTGAATTTATACAATCAGACATTGTGGCTTTACTTACCGAAGAGGAGACCTGGGAGGAAAAGAAGAGTTTGATTACAAAGAAATGGTCACCTTATTTTGACTGGATTATGGAGGAAGAAGCCAAGAAGGATATTAATTGGAAGCTTTGGACCTTGTGCCCGTGGCTGAAGCAATGACAGAAGAAGATTAAGGGAGGGAGGGGAGGGTAAGGAAAAGGAAACCTGTATAACATTACTGGGGAGTTTATCTTGTAAAAATTGTTGGTTAAAATAAAAGGAACGGGGAAAAAAGGAAAGGGAGAGACAGGAAGGACAGTGTTTCCTTCCTTCTCTCTTCTCATTGATTCTGCCATCTTCAAAGCTCATTTTTATATGTTTCTTTGAGTAATTTCTCCCCTCTCCTCCACCAATGAGATCTCTCAAAGTCATCTCTGGCAAGGAAACCACCTAAAAATCATAAAGTCTACAAGACAGCTGGGTCACCTTGATTCCCCAATATTTACTATCATTGCTCAAATTATGACAACATGTATCAACAAAAATCCCCTGGGTTATTCTGACCCCTTCCAACCATGCTCATTACGCCACATAATTGTTCAAAGGTTCATTTAGACTCCATTTTGTTTGGTTCAGTATATCCTAAGTTCCTTATAACTATGTGATTATAGCTATATGTGATGTGTAATTGCTGAATTATCCTGTGTTAATTGCCCTTAATAGCTTATATGAGTATATATATGTGTATACTATGTATTGTTTAGCAAAAGCAATTGTGTAATAAGCAGGCAGCAAGGCAATAGTGTATAATATGACTTGAGACAGACCTAGTTGCATTATAGATAGGCAGAGATATGTTTTTCAGAGAGAGATTGGGTTTCAGAATTGTTTCACAGAGAAAGATGGGCTTTTCGGGGAGAGAGATCAAGAAAAGGAACTTTAGGGAGCTTCATCTTATTTCCTCTTAACTGCAAGTGTATGTGTAAGTCTCTCTGTATAAGAAGCAGATAATTTGGTATACTAATCACTAATTTTAGTGGTTTGAATCTTAAGAGTTTAGCAGAAAAAAACTTTTTAACTCGTGGCTTGATTTTCTCCAGCCCCTCCTTTCGCTGATTGTTGTAATATGTCCTGGACCGTTGTCAAAACACTGACCTCTCACATTATTGATTTGTCTCTGCCCACACGCCATAATTAAACAGGCTATAAGCAAACAGGCTATAAGCAAACAAGTTCACTGTTTTTTGACCAAAGGGCACAGCATTCTGGATCATTGGAGGAGAACACAATTTGTGTCTGAAATATAGCTTTTTGGCAAAATGGCTTCAGGATTGACAGGCTAGGCTTCATTATACAGGGATACAACAACCAGAGCTAGTTGCTGCTTCTACCAAATCTACAAACCTGATTATGGCCAATATCTATCCTGTCACAGGGGCAAACAAACGATGTGCCTTAGGAATTCCTTCTTTTATCATATACATGGCCTATTAATATAATATTGTATTTTTAACCTGTTTTACTTGCTTTTAAGTGTAAGCAAGAAACTGTGAGATGCAAAGCAGCAAAGCTGAGTGGAATATGGCTCAAGTTTCCAACCTAAAGTGCTTTGTGTTTCTTCATGTATATCAGACAAAATTTAAAATGTAAATGACATGGAAAAATCTCAGTGGCTTAGGTCCATCAAGATGGAATTTTTCTGCCTTTCCTTTTCTGCTACAGCCCACAGAGCTCATCAAAATATTCAGTCTGGGACAGTGAGTCGGCAATAGTAGAAGAATTGGCAAAAACTGCCCCTCTTCCATGAATGATTAAAATTCCCTTTGAATCTTCTATATGAATTGTGATGAACTCTAATCAACACAGAGTTGGATTATTAAAATATTTATAAACCTGCCTTTCTTGCCAATATAGAAACACAATCTAAAAAATAAGTCTATGATGAAAGAAATGTCAAAGTAAGGTATGATAGATCATTTCATGATCATTCCACAAAGATTATATTATCCACAAAAGGATGAAATAAAAACTATATAGATTTATTCCTTCCTCTGTGGAATGCAAGTAACTTTATGTTACAGAGATTTAAAAGCTTTCCAGTTAGACTTCAGCTTTTTCCTGAGAAGGATTGTTCACAGAGATAGACCCGGTTTCCCAGAGGTGGTACCAACATATTCCAGTCATTCCAAAAATCACTTCATATTGCACCGTCTATGTATTTTAAAAAATTCTATGTTGCCTGCCAAAGCATCTTGCTTGAGGCAGGTTACAAAATACAACATGCTAAAATATCAAATCACTACAAGTTTTTTTTAAAAAAAAAACATAAAAACCCCTGCATAAAACTGATTTAGGACACAACAGCAGAAAAAATTAATCAACTTTAAAAAGGTTTCTTTAAAAAGTGCTTAGGCTAGAAGCAGACTATTAAAATATTGTTTAAAAGACCAACCTCTTAATTAGAAATCAGTTTTCAGAGAGATCAAGGTAAAATTTACTCACAACGGAATTTAAAAATTTAGGCGTTTACTTTTACTATCTTCTGGAAGTGACATCATCACGCTTGGTGGCAGGCATACTCCTGCCCTTGGGCCTCTCTGATGCATAAGGTCATGCCCACCTCCAGGCATCATGATGTCACTTAAGGAAGTGATGTTGTTGTGGCTGGCAGGAGAATGCCCTTTGCATGCTGGCTAGGGAGTTTTCCCCCCCTCCCAGGCCTGTTCCTCGAGTCTTTACCCCTGCCAGCCAGGAGAGTGGAGGTGGGGGGCAGAGGCTGGGAGCAGGGGATCCCCCCCACCCCCAACAGTGGACCTGGCAGCCCTAGTGGAATTCTAAACTAGATGTGACAGCATCCTTATGGACACCACAAGGATGATGAAACCATTTTAAAGACATTTAAAAATGCCACAAGAACCCAATCCAGATTAGGTCAGCAGTGTGGTGCTCATGTCCCCCCCCCCCCATGCCTTTCAAGCACAAAAAAAGCAATTTGCTGGTAGGAGGGGATGTTTAGTCATTTCAGCACTTGATGAGGTGTGGGAGGCGAAAGCACTTCAGCCTGCCATGCTGCAGGCCTGATCAGGATCAAGACCTTTTGGCATTTTTAAATAACTTTAAAAAGGCATTGGCATCCTCATGGCAGCCACAAGAATGCTCTCACATGTAATTTGGCCCTACATCTGCACATAAAGACACAGTTGGGGACAGAGGGTGGCACTTGGGGAGAAATTGTCACCCCGTCACCCATTGGTGTGTGGGGTCCCACAGGGGGCAATACTCTCCCCTTTACTGTTTAACATCTATATGCGCCCCCTTGCCCAGCTGGTGCGGAGTTTTGGGCTTGGGTGCCATCAATATGCAGATGACACCCAGCTATATCTGATGATGGACAGCCAGCCTGGCTCAGCCCCAGATGTCCTGGAACATGCATTTGCAGCCATGACTGATTGGTTGAAACAGAGTCGACTGAAACTGAACCCAACAAAGACGGAGGTCCTATACTTGAGCCATGGGGGACTAGATTCGGGACTCCGGCTCCCGACCCTCGATGGGGCACAGCTTGTGCCTGTTTCAAGGGTTAAAAGCCTGGGGGTGATCCTAGATGCCTCCCTGAAAATGGAGGCACAGGTCACAGCGGTTGTCAGGTCTTCTTTTTTCCACCTGCGGCAGACCAGACAACTTGTCCCTTACCTGTCTACCTGTGACTTAACTACAGTGATCCAGGCAACGGTCATCTCTAGGTTGGATTACTGTAACTCGCTCTACGTGGGCCTACCCTTGTGCCTGACCTGAAGATTACAGCTGGTGCAAAATGCAGCGGCGTGCATCATTATGAAAGCACCAAATAGGGCGCATATTACACCAGTATTGCGCGAGCTGCATTGGTTGCCAGTGGAGTATCGGATCAGGTTCAAGGTTTTGGTATTGACCTAAAAGGCCCTGTGCGGACTGGGGCCAGCGTACCTGAGGGACCGTCTCTCCCCGTATATTCCCCAGAGGACTCTCTGATCAGAAAATTGCTATCAGTCCCTGGCTCTAAGGAAGCCTGCCTGGCCTCGAATAGAGCAAGAGCTTTCTCAGTCCTGGCTCCTACCTGGTGGAACACTCTGTCTACCCAGACCAGGGCCCGGCAGGATCTACTATCTTTCCGCTGGGCCTGTAAGCCAGAGTTGTTCCACCAGGCTTATGGCTGAGGCTGGGCCTCCACTGGCTGGAGGATATAACATCTACTCCCCTCCCTATGAGAGCTGCCCACCACTGTTCTGAAGCTGCTGCCATGTTCAATTGCACTGTTGCACTTTCTGTAATCAACGATATTGCCGCCACCAAGAAAAGAGTGCTGCTATTTTTAATATCTTTATACAATGTTTTTAATGTTTTATGTTTAATGTTTAATGAAATGTTTTAAATGTTTTAATGTTGTTATCCGCCCTGAGCTTGCTTGCGGGGAGGGCGGAATATAAATACGATAAAATAAATAAATAAATAGTTTTTCCTGGATTGCTACACAAAGCATAAAGGTCTGAATGAAAGACTGATTTCCCCCAAATGGGCCGATTTTCCCTAGCCAGAGACTGTAGCAAGTAACAAGAGTGTTATTTATCATGTTCACTTTTTATTCATTTATTTTATTTATTTATATCATATTTGTATTCCTCCCACAAGCAGGCTCAGGGCGGATAACAACCTTAAAATTATCATTATGACTTTGCATGTTTGGGAATTTGAGGGGGCAGCTTGAACTCTTACACACCAAAGGTCTAACTTATTTTTTTAATCACTTACTGATAAACATCCAAAACACTAAACTATGGGGTATTCCATACAGTCAGATTACATCGGTTCAAAGTTCAAATTGCTTCCCTTACTCTTCCTAGTTCTCCGCAGTAAAAGGCTGCATCTGCTTCGGAATTGTTTTCCTCCACCTTTTATTTCCTATGCACATACTTTGATGATTTTTAAAGCAGAGTTAAGATTTTTTTTTTAACTTGGAGAATATTTTCTTCAGGCAAGCCCTGGCCCTGGCCTTTCACCCTCCCTTTTAGTCCTTTGCACTCTGATTGGTTGAACACTGGCTTACTGTTTATGATTTTGGTCATGAAAATAGTAATTAAGAAGAAGATGGGCTGAACACCAATGTCCAGCCACTCCCTCCCTTCCCCCTTCTCCCCTCAATCTTCCCCTTCAATTTATTGGGAAAAAATATCAATATATACTATATATGCATGCTAAATTCTGATCATCCTGGTCGCTCTCCTCTGCACCTGTTCCAATTTGTCCACATCCTTTTTGAAGTGAGGCCTCCAGAACTTCACACAATACTCCAATACTGACCAATACAGTATATAGTGAGATAATAACATCCTGTGTTTTGGATGTTAAGCCTTTGTTAATACGCCCTGAAATTGGGTTCACCTTTTTTGCTGCTCATGTTTAGCTTCCTATCCACCTGTATCCCAAGATCTTGTTTACACACATCCATATCCCAAGATCTTGTTTAAACACACTGCTTCCCAGAAGTATATGCCTCATACAATATGTGTGTTTTGCATTTTTTTTACCCAGGTGGAAAACCTGGCACTTACCCATGTTAAATTGCTTCTTATTCAAATCTTACCACTTTTCCAGTGTATTCAGATTTTGTTGCATTCTATCCCTGTCTTCAAGGGTATTTGCTACTCCTCCCAGTTTAGTGTCATCTGCAAATTTAATGAGAAATCCCTTCACATCCTTGTTCAGATCATTTTTTTAAAAAAACATTGAAAAGTACTGGGTCCAGACTAGAGATGGTCACAAAGAGAAAAAACAAACAAACACGATGTTAGTTGTTCGTTGCCATCCACGAACAGGAACTCATGAACAACCATGAACATGGCCCTGTTCACAAACATGTTCGTGGTTGGCTGTTCGTGGGGGCCAGCAGGCTTTCCTCCAGCCATCATCCAAGTCAAGATCCCTACTGCACCACTCCCAGAAACCTGACCTGAGCAGGCACCAGGAAAAGTACCAATAATAAAAAAATAGCTTGGCCCAGAGCCTGGCAGCAGCCCTGGAACTTGAAGGGGTAGATCCCTACCGCACCACTCCCAGAAACCTTTCCTGAGCAGGCAGCAGGAACGGTACAAATGATAAATAATAGCTTGGCCCAGAGCCTGGCAGCAGCCCAGGAACTTAAAGGGGTAGATCCCTATCCCACCACACACAAAGAAAATTGAAGCTCCAATGCACTCTTTCTATAAAAATACCAACAGCAACTGTCTCTCTCCCTCTCCACTGTCTGCAAAGTCAGAGCTGGGAGACCCCCTCCCCCCTGCTCTTTGCTCCCTTGTAACAAATTTGCAGCTCCACACTTGAAAGGAAGACTGGCCTATCAAGCTAAATTGGGCTTAGATTGGGGTTTCCAGGGCAACAGCAGGAGTTCAGACAGAGTTCAGACAATCCCTGCCTAAGTTGCCAAGGGAATTGATTGCAGGTGCCAGACTGTCTGGCTTGACAAACAGCAACAAACAGCAACAAACAAGGCTTGCAACAACCACTTGTTTGTTTAGAATGGGGCCTCACAAACAGCTTGTTCGTGAACAGCAGATTGGGCTGTTCATGGCTTTTCTTGTTCGTATTGCTGTTTGTGCCCATCTCTAGTCCAGAACCAAGCCCTGTGGTATTCCACTGGACATCTTCCTCCAATTAGATGTGATGCCATTGACAACTACACTTTGGGTGCAGTTATCCAGCCTGTTCCCTATCCATCTAACCATCCTAGAGTCCAGTCTGCAGTCCACCAGTTTATCCATCAGAACATAAGAAACCTTGTCAAAAGCTTTACTGAAATCTAGATAAACTACATCGACAGCATTCCCACAATCCAGTAAGCCTGTCACTTAATCATAGAAGGAATTGAGGTTTGTTTGGCAGGAGCTGTTAGGGACAAATCCATGCTGACTTCCCTGTATCACAATGTTGTTTAGCAGATGCTTGCAGATTAACACCTATAATATCTGTTCCAGTATTTTTCGTGGGACAGAGGTCAGGCTGACTGGCCTGTAGTTCCCAGGATAATCCTTTTTCCCTTCCTTGAGGATTGAGATGACATGTGCCCTCCTCAAGTCTTCTGGCACATCATCTGTCCTCCAAGATGCCTGGAAGATGATCAAAAAAGGATCTGCAAGCTCTTTTGAAAGTTCTTTAAGCGTTCTCAGGTGCAACCCATCTGGCTCAGGGGATTTATACACATCCAGTGCAGCAAGGTGCATCTCCACAACTTCTCTGCCTATGTCAACCAGCAGCCCCAAATCCATGCTTTGCCTACTAACATCTCTAAGTAGGCCTATTCTCTCCTTCAGGAAGAAAACTGAGGCAAAGTAGGCATTGAGCCTTCTCTCTGTCCTCTGTCAGAGTTCCTCCATTTTCACCCAGCAGTTGGGGTATCACCTCCTTCACTTTCCATTTGCTCCTCATGCATCTGAAGAATGTCTTTTTGTTGTGGCGGGCCCCTGTGGCCCATCTCAGCTGATTCTGAGCTTTAACCTCTCTGGCAGCTGCCCTACAGTGCCTAGTTACCCCTAGATACTCTTTTTTGTTTGAATTTCCTTCCCTCAATTTCTTTAACATCTCCTTTTTCCTTCTTAGCTTATCACAGAGCTCTCAATGCACATTGGCTTCTTAGATCCTCTACTGCATTTCTGTCCTGCTGGAATGATGATAGCTTGAACCTGCAACAGCTCTTCTTTTATGAGAACCCACCCTTCACTCTCTCCTTTCCCTTCCAGCATTCTTGTCCATGGAAGAGTTCTCATCAAATCTCTCAGTTTATTAAAGTTTGCCCTACTAAAATCTAACCTGCACATTTGGCTACAAATTTCCTTGGTATCCCACAGCAAAAGGAATTCTAGGAGGACGTGGTAACTTCTTCCTGAGGTCCTTATCACCTTTACCCTGTCAACCAACTCTCTCTTGTTGGTTAATATCAAATCAAGTATGCCTGAGCCCCTCATCGCTTCCTTTGCCAGTTGAGAAAGAAAGTAGTCCGTCAGGCAGGTCAGTGACCCTGGACACATAGCAGAGTTGGTCTCCCAGCACACATCAATGAAGGTGAAGTCTCCCATAACTACATCATGTTTCTTGGCTACCCTATTAAGCTGGTCATGGAGGGCAGAATCCACATCATCTCCTTGGTCAGGCAGTCTATAACAAACCCCAACCACAATAGTGCTTGTCCTCCCCCCTTATCTTCACCCAGACACTTTCTTCTGGGTTGTCACTCTCCTCCTCCAGTATTTTCTGACAATCAAGCCCTTTCCTCACATACAGCACCAGTCTACCTCCTCTACGCCACTTCTTATTCTTCTTGTATAACTCCTACCCAACCAATACTGTATTCCAGTCATGGGAATCATCCCACCTAGTCTCTGTAATGCCTATTAAGTCATATCAATCCATCTGCATTAGTAGATCAAGTTTCTCTTTCTTATTGTCCATGCTTTGGGCATTGGTATACAGGCATCAGAAACCTTGTAACTTTCCCCTTCCTTGATCTGGCCTTTCTAGGTAGGCCTCTTGTGTTTGCTCTCATTCTTCTCTGAAATTCCTTTACCAGGTGACTCCATTCCCCTGTGGTGTCAGTTTAAAGCCTTCCCAAGGAATCTCTCCAGGTCCCTTCCAAACACATTCTTCCCTGTACTCAAAAGGTGGAGTCCATCACATGCAAGCAGGCCATCTTCTGCTTTCAAGATAATGTATCATTTGACCCCTCTTTCCCCTTCCTTTCTGCATTTTATATCTTTTAAAAACTTTTGAGGAGCTATCTCCTTGGGAGGTTCCTGAAATGACAGGAGGAAATGATAAAGTAATTTGCTTTGGGTTTTATTCCTGTAAATATATATCTTGATTAGCACTGGAATAATGAGGTCTTAATTAATATTATTTTTACTCAAATGGTCCAATAATTATCTATAGTTTTCATCTCCTTTGTTAGTGATTGTTATAGTATTTGTAGTTTTGGGTCCAGTCAGCTTTTCACCAGTGAAAAAGAAGGATGTGTCCACCCAATGATGTTATGGTGAGAATCATGGCTGGGTCCTGGATGTACAAAAGCCATGTGGAGGAGGAGCTGTAGTATGGTGGGGGAACTGAGTGAGACTGAGTGACAAAATTGGCTGGAGCCAACCTTTTCCCAACCCCTTTCCAAAAGGGTTCAAAATTAAAACAAATCCAGGTTTTAAACAACTTTATAGAAGGTTGCTCCTTAACTGACATTTTTTCTATATTAAAAAGATGTGATTCTTTCCCACATATTGGGTTTTTTTTTTATAAAAAATCCATCTAAGGACCAAGAGTACTATTATTTAAAAAAGGAACAGTCAGAAATGGATTGAATAGTGACAGTGTTCAAGAGACCAAATTCAATCAGAAATGCTTTTTCCTTGCTGTTAGTTCTTTAATTTCCTTGATCAGAAGCCAGTATGTAGGAAGCAATTCCCAGGTCAATTAACTGGAACACAGAGAGCATCTCCAAATGTAGTTGTTGCTAAAAGGGCCCTGCAAGGGACTTACAAAAAGTGGCAGCACAGAGACTCTTATGTGGATGAAAATATCAAAGTGAGTCTATTTTCACTGTTTTGGTAAGGAAATTAGCAAGTTGAAGAAAACTTCTTTTTAGTATGTAATTTAATTACTGTCAGATCTGCAAAAATATTATATAATATTCCAAATTTTAAGTAAGGGATAGTTCATTGTTTATTAGTTTTCCTTCAAGGGGATAATCACAGAGTTTATATTTGACATTTATTTCTGCATTGGCAAAACTGAAGGCACTAAACATCTGGTCAGGCAGTGTGCTTAGTACAGATTCATTCACAGGTTATTGTGTTAATGAAGGAACACATGTAAGCACACCTTCTGCCACCTCTATTAACCTATTCAGAGACAGAGACTGCTGCCTTCTAACAATGATTGTTCAAGGCAATGCCACTTTTTCTTCCATCATTTGCATACCCTTTACTATGCACTCCCAGCAAGGAGAGGTCCCTTCATGATGGTACACAGCAGAATCACAATAGACATGTCTGTGGCATCTGAGGTGAGGTAGGGTGCAACCAACTGCAGGGCTTTTTCAGTAGTGGTACTTTTCCTATGGAATACATTTACCCATGAAGCTCACCTGCCACCTACTCTCTTTTAAGCACCAGGCCAAAATGTTTGGTGTAGTCATTAAGAGCACGGGACTCTAATCTGGAGAGCCGGATTTGATTCCCCACTCCTCCACGAAGCCAGCTGGGTGACCTTGGGCAAGTCACAGTTCTCTGGAGCTCTCTCAGCCCCACCCACCTCACAGGGTGATTGTTGTGGGGTAATAATAACACTTTGTAAACCACTCTGAGTGGGCATTAAGTTGTCCTGAAGGGCAGTATATAAATTGAATGTTATTATTATTATTATGTTATTTACCCAGACTTTTAAGTAAAGAGATGATCTCTCAACATTAGAGATGGGCAGGAACTGAAATACGAACCAAAATTTGGCACGAACCAGGCCGGTTCATGGTTCACAAACTGGCGGTTCGTCAGAGCTCATTTCTGACAAACCGCCATGAACTTTAGGCTGGTTTGTTTGGTTCATTTTTTGGTTTATCATTGCAGACAGCCTGGCGCCGATCTATCAGTTTCCTAGGTAACAGGGATGGACTTCCTGCAGACCTTCTGCTGACCTAGAAGTGGCCTTCTGCTGGCCCGGAAGTGACCTTCTGCTGGCCCATAAGTGACGATTTGCTGACCTGGATGTGACGTTTTTACAAACCAAATGAACTGATTTGCAAACCGGGGCAGGTTTGTGAAAGTTCGTGTTTGTGTCTCTTGAAATGCGACAAACCACGAGCTGCATGGTTCATTTTTTTTCTGGTTTGTGCCCATCTCTACTCAACACCATTTTTATAGCATGCTGCCTAAAAACCATTAGATTCATTTTGAGCTATACAATTGTTTGTTTTCAGGTGCAGAATGGATTTTTAATGCTGGATTTTAACTAACAAACTTTTAACATTTATTTTTTTGTTATATTTAATTTGTAAGCTACCTCAGGCAGGTTCCTTGAAGAGGTGGCATATTTTTTTCCTAGATACATAGATAAACTTTAATTCAGAATAATGGCTCCAGAGTTTGGATGAAAATATCCACATAACAGAGCTGTGAGCTCATAGGGAAGATTTTTTTACAAGCCTGAAGGAACTCTAGATTTGCAGATAAATATGAAATGTAAAAAACATAAAGTGGGTGTTTAAAACCCCCATAAATTTGGGGTTTAAACATCCCAAAAAGCAATGTCTGGTTCTTTAAAAAAATAATGCCACCACAGTCTTGCAAGACTTTGCTGTGAGAGCTTGACCACTTTTGGGCAGGTTTGCTAGTCAAATCCAACCAATATTTTTGAGTTTTCCAAAACTTGTTTAGTGTCACTGCAGGGGAAGGGGAAGAGGGGCAGACTTAAAAAAGGTAAAATATGAGGGAAGGAAACAAGGAGGGAGGGGAAGTAAAGGGGGAAAGAGAAAGATGAAGATGGGAGAGTAGAACAGAAAAAGAAAGAATGAGAGACAGATGAACTTTGCCAGGGGGAGAGACAGAAAAACGTAGTTCGGTAGCTGGGTGGGAAAGAAGAAAGGGAGAGGGGTTCAGTCATACTATGATTTTCTGGAACAAAAACACAAATCCACAAATTCTTTGGCATTATGAAAAACAACACTAGAAAAATCTGTGTTGTTTTCTGTGTTTGGGTGCACTGCAGCAGGCATCTTGTTTTTCTTTGATTCTCTGAATTTCCCAGTCAGTAACATTTCTTCCATCCAATTGGATCAGGAGTAGGGCTGTGTATCAAAAAAAAATCTAAAAAAATTGCATGTTCCAGATCTAGGTTTCATGAATACCAAAAAGAAAAAAAAGAAAAACCAGTATCCTTGGAATCCCTGAATTTATCCAGCTGTGGAATAATGGGGAAATTTAACCAGTAGGGGACTGGGGTGTGTGTGTGTCATTTTTTCAAGCAAACTGCACCAAATTTGTAGGGAACCTACTCCTCCCACTCTACTAATGGTCCTCTGAGTTTACAACGGATTGAACTCTTGGGTCCAATTCTACGCCCCCCTAAATAAGCTGCATCCCACCACTCTTCTTTGTTTCCTATGGGGAAATATTTCCAAGGCAAATGGAAACCTTAAGCAAAGGCCAAAAGTTAGTCCCAAATGCAAGTCCCACTCCCATGCAAGCTGAACCAACAAAGCCCAACAGAACTAAACTGAAGCAAGGGAACCAATGTCTAACCAGAGAATCCCAAAGTCCAACCAGAGAATCCTACAGTCCAACCAGAGGACCCCCCCCCCCAGTGTCAAACCAGAGAATCCTACCAAATTGAAACAAAGAGGGGAAAGGCTCACTGGACCTGTGGAGTTTCAAAGGCAGCCAGCAGTAGCTTGAATGGCTTTTTTTGGAGCTCAGCTTGTCTCCCACCAGCTTCATGCTGCTCTCCTCCTGCCTGCTAGCCTTGTGCCACTCTTCTCCTGCTTGCCAGCTCTCCTACCCACCAGCCTTGTGCTGCTCTCCTCCTGCTCACCAATGTGCCACCCTCCTCCTGCCTACTGCCGTCTCACTTACTAGTGCTGCTTCAACTCTGCTGTGGTTGTCTTTAAGGCAGAATAATCTGACCCATCATAGTCTGGATTCCCAGATCCAATCCAGGATTCTCCAATGTGATCCAGCATAGTCAGATTATGCTGAATAGGCATAAATCTGGCTATTTAGCTGGATCACAAATCCTGGATCACACACACCTAATCAGAAGGTGAGTGCCCCCAGCTACTCACAGACTAGCCCTGGAGAAGGAATTTCCATGGATGAGTCTGTCCTGAGTTGTGAGTGCTTAGACTACTCCACATACTGCTCCAAATGTAAATGTAAATAACTTCCCACTATAGTTCTTTAGAATCAAGAAAAAAGTGAGGGGGAGGCAGCAAGATCTCTCTCTACCACCTGTACACCCCTAATCTGTAAAATCCACTTATATGCCTTTTAAAAAAACATTTTTGGAGCTGACTTTAACTATGATCAAAGTGGTGAACCTGGTCACAGCTCATAAACAAACATGTAGTTTAGCCCTTGGACTCCCCCATACAACACCCCCCTGCTACCACTTCTTCTTCTTCCAGGTACTCTTTAAACAGTAGTAGTACTAATTACTGATTAAAGTACCCCTACAGTGTATGGCCATGAAGACATGAGTCTCATAGCAATTGAATGACACAGTCTATTTTTTCAAAACAAAAATTGAAAATTTTTCAAAGATTGGACAGATGGGGTTGGGTTTCCTTCAAAGAAAGCCTTCTTTATTTTGTGAAATGGAATAACAACCCAAAACAAAGAAGGATGGAAAATAGAGATTTCAAATAAAAGTTAAAAAAAAAGACTATCAGTCACTGTAAGATGACATTAAAAATTGGATACAGAGAGATTTTTTTTTAAATGCTCACAGTCGGTGCCATCCTCCCATAAGAATCAGTGGAGACAATTATCTCTGCATCAGAAGGCACTTGCTTTAGAGGTCTGTAAAATCAAACTCCTTTGTCCGTTCTTCTTGAAACTTAGGAGGTCTTTATATGAGAGAGAGGATTTTGTTCTGTGCAAATTTGGTGCCTTTGTTTGTTTGTTTTTTTTAAAGCTGCCCCAGACCCTCAATTTGATTACCCATTGAAAGCAATCATCCCAAAATTCCAGGACCTGAAAAAAACCACATGTATTTGAATCCCAAACTGGTAATGTTCTACCCCAAACCCAGTAAAGGTTTACTGGATCCAAAAACCCTGAAACCTGGATCCAAAATTATAATGAAATTTTTCTTGGAGCACGCCCCTAATGCCCAGTGTTCAAATATGTCATGCTTTCAATGCCTGTATACCAATGCCTAAAGCTTGGACAATAAGAAGGAGAAACTTGATCTACTAATGCAGACGGAATGATATAACTTAGTAGGCATTACAGAGACTAGGTGCGATGATTCCCGTGACTGGAATACAGTAGTGGTTGTGTAGGAGTTTTGAATTCTCACTCTGACATGCAAGCTTAGGGCATTCATACTCTGTTAACCAAACCTACCTCACATGATTGTTGTGAGGATGAAATGGATGAGAGGAGAATGATGTAAGCTGCTTTGGGTCCCTATTGGAGAGAAAAGGTGGGAAGGAAGGAAGGAAGGAAGGAAGGAGAGAGGGTGAAATCTTCAGCTTGGAGGATGGATCATCCTTGGTGAAGACATCACTGTCTCATTCTACCTGTAAATTAACTAGACAGGATCTGACAATGTTGTAGCATAACCTAGTGAGGAAGACTGGCTGCTGCATCCATGACTGCCTAAACAAATGCTGCCTTCAAACATACTCTCTGCAATAGAGATGGGCATGAACTTAAATTTTAAACTAAAATTTGGCACGAACCAGGCCAGATCGTGGGTTGGGAACCAGTGGTTTATCAGAGCCCATTTTTGACAAATTGCACCACAATTTAGGCTGGTTTGTTTGGTTCGTTTTTTGGTTCATCACTGCAGACAGCCTGGCACTGATCAGTCAGTTTCCTAGGCAACAGGGGATGTATTTTCTGCAGGCCTTCTGCTGACCCAGAAGTGGCCTTCTGCTGGACCAGAAATGACCTTCTGCTGACCCAGAAGTGACGATTTGCTGATCAGGATGTGATGTTTTGATGAACCAAATGAATCAGTTCACGAACCAGGGGAGGTTCGTGAAAGTTCATGGTTCGTGGTTCATGAAATGCGACAAACCACGAACCACATGGTTTGGTTTTTTCCAGTTCATGCCCATCTCTACTCTGCAACCTAGGTAGCAAATAGTTTAGTGTCAGTTTGCTATCACCTTCTGTGCCAGACAGATTTCTGGACCAAAACAGAAGGAGAAAAGGGTAAGAAGGCACAAGGATAAACCAGCCCACATTTAGCAGCACTTAAGATGCAGCTGTATTGACCCTATAAAGCCCTTCAAAATCCAATGTTCACATGTCAGATAGCTTTTCTCACCATGATCATCTTTAACAGTCCTATCCCAGGGTCCCTTTGTTCAGCACATTAGATGATCTGTGATAAGCTCAGCAGTTACCCCAATCTTGCAATTCAAGCATTTATGCAAGGCCCATTTTCTTACAGATTTTTGACAGGTCAAAATCAGGGTTTCAATGGGGCCACCATAGAAGAAAGATGGTAAATTTAGGTTACAATCTCAAGAACATTTAGTAGGGAGAAGGGGTGTGTGCTTCGGATTTCCTGTTCAGGTTATTAACCCAAATAGGGCCTGATTTGTATAGATTCGGGGGTTCCCAAATCAGCCCCAGCATTGCTGAGCTGATTAGGGAAGCCCAAAGCAAAGCTTTCCAAAGCATTCGGAACACTTCGGAAAGCTTTGTGTAGAGCAGCAGCAGCACTTTCCTTGCCCTTTGCAAATGCAAGAAAAGTGCTGCTGCTTTCAAAGCTCCCGACATCTTTTTCACCCGATGGGAGGGGAGGAAAGGGAGTTTCCTCTTCCTCCCTCCCATTGGATGAAAAAGCCAGCCTGGAAGTTTTAAAAGCTCAAATCAGCTCTTTGCAGGGCTGCTTTGAGCTTTCAAAACTCCAAGCAGGCTTTTTCACCAGGTGGGAGGGGGTTGTCTATCTCTGTCACCTGCTGACTAGGGATGTATCTGGGGAAGCAGAATGGGGACAGAGATGGTGCCATGATCAATAGGGTGCTGGTAGGGGGAGATAGAGTGGCGGGAGAAGAACACACCGGATGAGGGGAAGGGACAGAAAACATTTGCATGCTGTTGACCCTTCCAGCCAGGGTGATGCTGGTGACTATAACAACATCTCACTGGGCTATAATACTTGTTTTTAATGCCAGGTTGGCTAGATGCAAAAGAGCACATCCAGGATTTAATTCTAAATTAGAAAGCTGACCTGGCATGTGTCACTGAGACCTGGCTGGGGGGAGGGGTACTCAGTGATGCATCAGTATTGGCCTTGTGGGCAGGGAGGTGGTGTCACTGTATCCTATCAGGATTATATCCCCTGGTCCAATGCCCTATCCAGGACTCTGACAGTTTTGAATGTGTATGTGGGAGTATGAGACAGGATTCGGATTCGATTGGTGTACTGCCCACCCGTCAGCACAATAGTGTCCCTGCCTGGGCTGATAGAAGTGGCCTCAGTGTTGCTGTTGAAGACTCTTGGTTGGTTGCCTTGGGGGACTTCAACAACCATGCTGAGACTAGCTTGTCAAGGGAGCCTCAGGATTTCATGGTCTCCATGACAACCCTGTCTCAAGTAATAAGAGGCCCCCTGTACTGTACAGGGCACACTCTTGATCTGGTGTTTTGTTCTGATAGGAGGAAGGTGATCTGAAGGTGGAGGGATTGAAGTCACCCCCCTTGTCATGGTCAGATTACTAGTTGATGAAATTACAAGTTGCTGAGAAACCAAGACTCTGCAGGGTAGGGGCTCCATTAAGATGATCCACCTTCATAGCTTGATGGATCAGATAAGTTTTCCGATGGCACTGTTGATATGGTCATTGCTCCTGTCAATGACCTGGTTGACCTCTGGAATGAGGAAATGACCCAGGTAATTGAAGTAATTGACAATGGCACACAGTTGCCTTCTCTCAGGCCAAAGTGCCCCTTGGTTTACTGAGGGGCTGCAGATGATGAAAAGACAAGAAAGACAGCTAGAGAGACAGTAGGGAAAGACTCTGGATGACTCCAACAAGGCACTGGCTAGAGCTCATTTTAAAGCCTAATCCATGATGGTGGTGGTGGTGGTGGTGGCAAAGAAACAATATTTTTCTGCAACCATTGCATCTACACGGTACAGATCTGTAGAACTCTTCCAAGTGGTCAGGGGACTATTGGGTTCCAGTCTACAGAAAGAGGTGGACTACTGTACAGACTGGGTTACTTGAGACAGTAAATGCCTCCTTGAGAGAGGGAGCCTTGAAGCAGGCTATGGTGTGTCCACTCCTAAAGAAACCTACTATGGACCCAGGAGATTTGAATAACTCCCATCCAGTCTCAAATGCACCATTCTTCAGCAAGGTGATTGAATGAGTGGTGGTTGGCCAGCTTAAGGAATTCCTGAATGAAGCTGATTGTTTGGATCCATTCCAGTTTGGTTTTGGGCCTGGTCATGCAACTGCAATAGCCTTGATCTCCCTTGTGGATTGTATGTGCTGGGAGATGGACCAGGAGAGTGCCACCCTGTTAATTCCCTGGACCTCTCAGTGGCTTTTGTTACCATCAATTATAGTATCCTTATGACCACCTTTTGGGATTGGGACAGGAAGACACCATCCTGCAGTGGTTCCAGTCATACCTAGAGGGCCGTTTTGTGCTGCTGAGGAATTGCTGCTCAGCCCCTAGGCTTCTTGCCTACAGGGTGCCTCAAGGTTCCATCTTGTCCCTCATACTTTTCAACATCTATGTAAAGCTGCTGGAAGAGGTTATCTGGAGATTTGGGCTGAATTGTCACCAATATGTGACAGCGCTATCTTGCATTGCCAGCAGATCCCAGGGAGGCTGTTGGAACTGCAAACATGCATCTGGAGGCAGTTTTGGGGTAGATGAATGCTAATGGGCTGAAACTTAATCCCAATAAGACAGAAGTACTACTGGGGGGGAAGCCTGACCCAGGAAATGGATATCTCCTGTTCCAGATGGGATTGCACTTCCTCTAATAGAGCATGTTTGTAGCTTGGGGGTGCTTCTGGACCCCGGTATCTTTTTGCATAAGCAGGTGGCAGCAGTTGCCAAGGATGCCTTTCACCAGTTTCAGCTAGCAAGCCTGCTGTAGCCCTTTCTGGGCAGGAAAGGTCTTGCCATTGTGGTTCATGCCCTGGTACTGCAATGTGCTCTACAAGGGGCTGCCCTTGAAGACTATCTGGAAGCTTTGGTTGGTACAGAATGCAGCAACCAGAATGCTGACTGGAATGGGTCATAGGAAACATATCACTCCAGGATTGTTTTATCTGCACTGGTTTCAAAATTGCTTCTGGTTCCAATTCAAGGTGTTGGTATTAACTGTAGCGGGGCTCCTGGATGCCGAGGTGGCATGGGGCCATCGTTTGCCCATGCAGGCAAGAGGGGAGTGTGGGAGAGGCTAGAGCATGATCAGACCTCCAGTCCATGAGTCATGCATAAGAATTCAAATTGCAGTCCAAAGTGGTCTGGGGTCACAGATGCAAGGCAGAGTCGGGACCAGTGGTGGTTGGGTGGTCGTCACTGGGTCAGGTCTGAGTTGTAGTCCAAGGCAGTCTGAGGCTGCAGGAGCTGGGCAGAGGCAGAATCAGTGGTGGTGGGATCAAGGATGAATCAACTCATTGCTTCCACTACTGGTCTCACCCTCTCTCTGCCTTTTAACTCCAAGCCACTCATTGCTTTGCTGGGCTGCACCTGGCTCGGGATGTACTTTCTTTATCCCCATGGCTCCAAGTGCCTCTGGGCTGCTAATTGTGCACTTGGCCTCTTCTCCTGTAGTTCACACCAGACCATCCTATGCCTCTGCTTCTGCCACTTGGGCAACAGAAGAGGCGAAGTGGGCAGTGGGTTGGAAACACGGAAGGCAAGGTAGGTAACAGGATGCTGGTTGGAGATGGGGGAAGTGAGGTGGGTAGTTGGGAGCTGATGGGAGCATCCTGGACTGAGACTAATGGGGGTCCACTATCAGGTGGTGGCCCCTCACTGGGCAGGGTACCTACCTACAGGCTCTAGCAGCAGGCTGTCCATAGAGGCTGGTAGGTGTGGCCCTGCTGTGGACCATCCTTCCTCTTCCACTGAGCTGACTGCTTTGTCAGAACTGGCCAGGCTGGGCTCATACACAACATTGACCTTTAAATCCCTATATGGCTCTGGAACTCTTTCCTCAGAGAGCTCCATCTGTCCTCCTCAATTACAGACTTCTGCCAAGAGGTGAAGATTTCCCCCCTGTTTCTGGCCCTCCTCCCTGTTTTTTGTGTGTTTATGGAATTGTTTTATACTATTTTAAAGTTGTTTTTAGTGTTCAAATGTTCACCGCTTTGGAAACCCTATTTTGAGTAGAAAGGTGCCATTGAAACGTTTAAAATAAATTAAATATAAAATAAATGTTCATATATTCACATATTTACCATTTTTTCCCAGTGTTGAGGGAACAGAAGAACGTCCCCATCTGCACCAAGGATGGAGACATATACGTAGTTCATAAGGACAAATGTGTAGTATTATATTCATAGTAAACAAGAAGCTTTTTTGCAATATGTTATTTTATGTCAACTGTTCATGCCTTCCTTTCTTCATTGTACAAGCAGGCTTGACAAGCATGCACAAAATAGCCCAAGGACTTGCAGCATAAGCACATTTTTGTTATTAAGGATGAAGTACATCCAGTCACTTGCAAACAACTCTCATAATTGTTATGCTGAACATTGAAACACTAGAGAAAATACATAGATAAGGGTTCACTTGCAACAATTGGCCAGTTATTGAACTGTATTTTAACTTTACTATCACATGTTCTCTGCTCTAATCTGAATTGCCCCCCCCCCGCCCATTGGAAGAATTAGACAGACACAAGGCTTTGGAATTAAGGGTCACTTTATTAAACACAACATCAACTATAAACTGCAGCAAAGGCTAATTGGCAGTACAGATCAAGCCACAGGGTCACACCCTGACTTCCACCTTGACCCGTCTGGGTGAGCCCCACTGCACCAGGCTAGAGCCATTCCTAGAATGGCCTGGACCCGGCCAGCCAGGCAAAGGGTTCCCCCCTTCAAGCTCCTAAAGCCTCAGCCATACAGCATGAGGGAAGGACTTGCACCTGGGGTTCCCTGGAGGCAGTCTGCACAGGTGGTGGTAGCCATGAAGCATACCCTCCCTCCTGACAGACCCCATTTCCCCACCTATAGGGAATTGCCAAAGGGGTGCTCACTGGCCCGCTCCCTATTCCCCAACTTTCTCCTGCCACTGCAAAAGGCCAAGCCTCTGCTTAGGCCCTCACACCCCACAGGTGACCTAGGGCCAACCTGAGCCCTTGCCGCAGGTCATCTAAAAAGGAATTGTTGACAGCAACTGACAGGTGAACCCCATCATCCCTATGGGGAATGGCAAAAGCAGCCCTGATACTAGGGTGAGGCAGGTAAGTTCCTATTCCCCCCAAAACTTTTGAATGGGCCTAGGTCCTACATCCAGCCCAAGCCATGCCCCTAGTGTTTACTGTGGGACACTAATGCCAATGCCAGGTCATTGCAAAGTCAGGGTTCCTGGGCCCCAACCAATGTACACTGCATGGCCCTATAGGGGGATGCAACCATTTGCGGAGAAGGACTGTTCCTTCCACTAACCATGCATGGGGGAAAACCATTCCTCCCCCAATTAACATACATAGGAGAGGACTGTTCCTTCCCCCAAACCAAGCAGCCAGCTGGGGAGGACCTTTCCTTCCCCATTAATGTATGGGGGGATGACCCTTCCTTCCCTGAAAACAGGTGAGGGAGGATCATTCCTTCCTCAAAAACAGAGGCAACAACGGCTGCAGCCCATCCACCCAGCCCGAGCTGGGACATGCCGTCCTGCTGGCATGGCGGGCCGATCAAACTGCCCTGCTGTGCCCCCAGTGGAACCATCACTGCTTTGGAAATCTGCCTTGGTGACCCAAAAAACCTAGGAAAAACTCAATTAGCATGACGTTCAAAGGGAAGCAGGGGGACAGATAAACTCTTCGTTTTATTTAATTATTTACCTTCTTCTTATTAGTATTACTATCATCATCTTTGAAAATGAAACCCAGCACTCAACAATAACCAGGAAACTTAACCTCTAAACAGAGATGAGCAAAAGTTAACGCTCAGACAAAAACTGGCAGCCTGCTACTGTTCCAACCTCAGACGCACGAGTGGCTAAACTTGTTAAAGGGCAGTGAATCAAATGGCCACTATCCGACTTGTCTCCTGAGTTTGGCTTTGCAGGAGACTTCACCTGTAGCCACAGCTGCTGGTGAATTTGGTCCCAGGGAAGCTGCAGGTTAAGAGCAGCTCTCATCCTGAATTCTTCATCATACTGCAGCCATGAAGCACTAACGAAGTCAGTATAACCCCTGTAAATGATATTAAGATATTGGCATAGGGACACTGCCCGTAAAGGCTGGGCCCTACCCAAAACTCCAGCATATATCAAAAAGCCCGGGAGCCAATTGTGCCAATTGCGGTCCACCTTTCTCCTCTTAATTTTTTTCTTGTCCCTCTCATCTAGATCGTCCTTGTCCTTCTTTTCCAGTTCCCAGAATAGAAGGGTGAAAACATATATGTACTCCCCTTTAACTATCTTAGCTCTGGTAGCCTGAGTAAGATGGTCTCCGAGGGGCAGTGCTGTGTCGCCAAAGGGGAGCGCCCTGTAAGGGACCTGACCATAAGCACTGTAAGGCATAAAGCTCCATGGTAGATACGTTCTATACTGCCAGCCCAAAGAAGGTACGGCAAAAGCCTGACTATTGGCAACTGCCCGATGTTGTTGAGGCCTCCCTACTGCTGGCTGGGCACTAGCTGCACCAAAAGCTGGACCAAATAACCCCATTTGCCCAGGCATCTGCCAAGATGAAGTGTTGATGGAAGCAGAAGGTGTTGAGGGATCAAGGGAGTCGGAGGCAGCAGCCTGACCGCAGGGTCCCTATGACCAGGTGCACACCTGCTGTGGCAGGGTAGACTTACCCTCCGGCACACTAGGCTCGACAGCCACAGCAACTGGACCCTCTGCTTGTCCCTCTGGTTCCATTTCACAAACCATGTCTTCCTCTGCCTCACGTGTCTCACAACTCGCACTGGGTCCAACATCTAATGAACCTGCAGCGGACTCAAGGGCAGACAGATGTTTCAGAATCTCCATATGAAAAGTTGACTTGGGTGCTGCTCTAACCAGCCTACTATGCTTGCTCATGTCCCCAGCCTGAGCTGTGGCCCCCCTTTTCTTTTCCAAAGCATCCAAAATGCTTTAGTAGTTCCAAACTGAGACTACTGTCCCCCTCATCCTCAGAAAAGGAGAGTGCTTGGGGGGGGGGGCTCTCTTAGGAGGTTGCTTCTTAGCGGGCTGTTTACCCTTGGACTGACCCTTGCCTTTTCTGGATGCCACCCCCACAATGCACAATACACATAATCCAATTAGCTGTCCTACTACACCTCTCTCCTACTCTTTATTTATGTATTGATTATGTGTTTTACAATAAAATTTATCTCCCAACAGAGAGGTTAGTGAAAACCAATATCCCACAATTAGCAGAGCTAAAGCAGCAAGAGCACTGCAATGGCTTGTCACTTAACAAAATATTAATATTACATGGAGAATAGCTGCCTATATGACCACCACCTTACCAGCCTGCGCAATCAGCTAGCTGCTCACTAAAATAGCCACTCCTCACAAAATGGCACCAAAATGTAAAGTATAAGCCTAAAATGGCTGGCCCCAGAAATGGTGCCCCCTAAGGCTACGCTGAGGTCTGGAAGCACAAGGCCCGCTTACTGCGAGGGCCTCGCCACCCAAAACTGGCCTCCACGCCAAATTGACACTAAACAGGCTAAGAAACCACAGCAGGGGGAGGGGAGGATAAGTGGATCCCTCCCTGTACACACCAGCAGAAAAACCCCGCTGAGAAACCCAATTGGCACTACTGTGCCAAGCAAACCATTCCACCAGCAGGGGATTGCAGCCAGAGGCACTCCTCTGCGCTGCCCCGAAACACTGCCGGGCGCTGAACTGGCACGAAACGCCCTGTCACCACAAAAACCACCGCCACCAAGAGGAGGAGTGCAAAGCCGGAGATTCAAGCACAAGGCACCACAGAACTATGCCTGCCACTGCCAATGTCTCACTCGCCCAGGGGTTCCTCCATGTGAAGATACGAGCAGGAGCTCCAAAATGCGCCTCCTGCTCCGTCTGATCACACGGAGCAACTGCGCCATCAGGGGTGGAGATGCCTTCACTGGCTCTGTCTCCGCTCCCAAGGCAAGGACCCAGATGCCTGGGATGAGCATCTGCCTCATCCTCCTTCCAGGGAGGCAAACTTCAGCCCCATGGCTGAAGCCGCTGCACAGCTGCCGTGTGTAGCCGCTTTGTTAATAAACAGTTTAGAAGTGCACTTACATATTTTAATTTTTTTCTGAAGAAAATATTATTTTAATTGAAGCTATTATACGAGCAGTAACATACAACTGATGGGTAATTTTTACTTTGTGCCACCCTTTCATTTCAATCCTGGATCTAATTAGACATTTATGCATGAAGACTGATCTTTTGTCTTAGTAGTGTTCTCTACCATGCAGAGAAGTGCAACTATGAAAGATATCCTATCGTTTTTTAGTAACACGTTTCTATTTATAACGCCAATGAAAAGTTGATCACAGTGCCACTTTTTATTGGCATGGAATACAGAAGTGTAATGAATACCATGCAAGGAGAAAATAAAAATCTGTGATGCATAGCTGGAAGACCTGGCCATAGTTAGCCATGCTTTAATCACATGCCTGGTGAGGCTATTGCAACACACCATAGATGGCCCTGTCTATGAGAAGACTGTTCAGAAACGGTAGTTGATCCAGAATGTAGTGGAAAGATTACTAACTGGTTATTGAGAGTAGACTTGTACATTTCTTTCATTATTAATTACAATAGTTATGAAAATGGGATGTTTTGTAATTTATCTTAATTAACATGAAAACAAAACATACTCCCCATCTAAACAGCCTATGATGAAAAAACCTATGATTTTATTTCATTTTGTTCTGTTTCTTTCATTATTGCTGTCTTGCCCCTCACTAACTCAACTGGTTTCATTTGACAAGACAGCCAATTCCTTGGGGGAGCGGGGAGAGAGAGTATCCAGGCTTTCTTCATTGATTACAAATTGCAGCCACTAAGATTACATACACATGTAAGGTATTCCTCTCTCCCCATAATGTCTGCTCTTTGGTTCCAAATTCCCCCATTCAGTCTGCATTTCCGCTTGCTGTTGAGATCTTATCCCTCATCTAACAAATCTGCCTCAAAGAGTCAGACTACATGAGACACCTGAAGTGCTCTTCATGTCGGGCCCTGCAAGGTTCCCTGGGTAGTGTAGTCTTATAAAGAACAGCCACTCCCTGCAATTCTCTGTTAGAGGAAGAGTGCGTGGAGGGATTGTCTCTCTAAAAAATCTAATTCAAAACTGAGAACTGTTGCCCTTTGATAGTCATTGGTAGTTACTGAAGTCCAAATAGTGAAAAGAAATCTCTTACATTTAAATTAAGTATTACAAGCTCAGCAGTGTGTTAAGAAATCATCCATATTATAGATAGGTTGGAATCACCACCATCCTTTCCTTCCCTAACCACCAAAAAAAATAGCATAGAAATAACTCTTTGTGAAGGTCTTTTTTGGTTCAACAACAATTTCCCCCCATTAGCTCACAGTTCAGACTGAATTTGTTTTGGCTACTTAAAGCAAGCCTGAATTTCCACTGGTACAAATTGAATTGTAAAGAGTTAAGTTCCAAGACATCTGCCTCGGATTAATTCTCCCCTGCAGAAATATAGAAAGATTTATTGTCCACATGATAGTATAGTACTTCAAACTGTTTTGGCCTCTCCTGATGTTTACACAATTTGTTTAATTTTCTCTGTTCCATCTTTCACTGCAGTAGTTAAGTAGTCAGTAAAAAACCCTATTTCTCAAATCTGTAATTCAGTATTCTGCTCTGTCACATGCAAGGCCATGGGAGAATGACACTGACATTTTCAGAAGGGAAAAATAAATAAGGCCATGAGTTACAGTAGATGGGTGGATATTTTCCTTTCAAGTACAATATAGTAAAAAAGAGAGATTCAACTGTTACTTTCAAGATACTTGAAGACAAGCAATCTAAGGATTTTGGTCACCATGCAACTTATTTGGGGGCATATGATGCCCTGATGGTTAGGAAGAGGGGAGTTACATGCTAATGTAACCTGTGGGGGGAAATCAATACAGAAGAACATTAAAATATTTTCATTGCAGAAATTCTTCATGCTTGCCTGTAAAAAGGAAAACTGGTCAATCTTTCTGAAAGCCAGACTGTAATATTTTACATTTAAATTGTTTAGATTTTATTTCTGCTTGGTAATGTGGGTTTTTTAAAGTTGTTGCTGTTAGAGGCAGGCCTCTGAGGGAAGGAGGGGGGGTTGGATGGATGAATGGAGTGAAATCTGATTGGACAGTAGCAGTACCCTGGGGGTGGAATGAACTGGAGTTTTGAGAGAGTGTGCCGAGAGAAAGTATTTATCCCGGTCCAGACAGGTGAGCTGCGTGCACCCTGAGAGTGTGCACTTCTTGTGGTAGTCTGGTAAAAACAAACAAGCTGTGTGCAACCTGAGAGTGTCTGTGTGTTTCTGAGAGAAAATATTCATTCTTGGTGTAACCCTTGATCCACTAGAGGGAGTTAAAGAGTTTGGGTATTCCGTATAAGGGGGGGAAAGTGCAATTTTCCCTGAGAGACTGAAGGGCCTGAAACCACAGGGAGAAGCACACTCACCTCAGAAGCACTCTTTTCTATGAACACTCTCTATTAATGTATTAGGTATAAGAATTTCTTATACTAATTACTGGAGAGGAGGATTGCGTTTATATTAATTGGTTGTTAGTTTGTATTTTGATTATTGTTGGGACTCTTTGAAATGAATGTTATATATATATATATATATATATATATATATATATATATATATATATATATATATAAACAGCAGGAACGCAGTGGAACGGAGTTCCGGAACCTCTTGAAAATGGTCACATGGCCAGTGGCCCCACCCCCTGATCTCCAGACAGAGGGGAGTTTAGATTGCCCTCTGTCTGGAGATCAGGGGGCGGGGCCACCAGCCATGTGACCATATATATATATATATATATATATATATATATATATATATATATATATATATATATATATATATATATATATATATATATATATATATATATATATATATATATATATATATATATATATATATATATATGATGTTGCTCCTTGAACTAAACAAGTTGCATGGGCAAACTGTGTGTAGCCTGTGAGAGAGTCTGTATCTGTGTGGTGTTCTAAGAAACTCTGATGGCCAAGCTAGAAGTGACGAATTACACTTGAATGGCAAGTGAACAGACTCACATGTATTCCTCCCTGTTCACTTGCGCTCCACTTGTGCTCCACTTGTGCTTCATGCACACTTGCCATTCAAGTGTAATCTGTCACTTCTAGCTTGGCCCTAAGTCAGGCAAACCGTGTGCATGCCTAAGAGAAAGTCTATGTATATCTGGGTGAAAGAGTGATCTAACTAAGTCAGGCAAGGTATGTGGAATCTAAGTTTGTGTGGAGTTTATTCTGTTAGTGAAGACCTGTGAGAAAAATTATTTTGTCTGACTCAATCTCTGAAAATACCTTAAGAAGAGATAACTCTGAAATTGCCAAGCTAAAGAAGTATTCTGAAACCAATACATTTATCAAAACTCTACAACCACCAAGTGTATGTACCTATAAACAAACTCTTGCTTAAGAAAAATAAAATCCTTTTTTACCTCAAAACCACCCTTGCGTGCTGACCATTCTGTCAAGCTACTGTCTATAACAAGCCTTCCTACATTACAAATTACAACAAGGAGATCTAAGGCAAAAGTCTTTGGTGGCAGTAAAAACCTTTTAAGGGAGTCAGGGAGGCAGCAATATAGAGGTCACACAAATACAGAAAGGAAGGTGTTGTGGTAACTGCTTGGGTAGAGTAGAGGACACCAAAGCTCTGTGTGAGTTGAAATATAAGGAATGTTTATTAGTATCAGGGGTCTCCTGAGGTATAAGTTCAAGATAATATAAGGAGGAGCTGAATTTAAGGTCCAAATCCAAAGATTCAAGGAAAATGGTTAATAGCAGCATTTCTTAAGTGTCTAGTATACCTTCATGTATTGTTCCCAGGACCTGGGACCATGATTTTACATCTATCTTTACAAAGGCTCCTAGATTTGGGTATGAATGGGTCCCAGGTGAGCCCCCCCTCCAGTTTGAGTTATGGCACCTGGTTCTTCCAGAAACAGTAGCCTCCTTAATTAAGCAAATGGAATCAGGCAAGGCCCCCGGACCTGACTTGATACCAATTGAGCTTTTGAAAATAAATTTGCTATGGTGGAGTAATCTTCTGGCCCCTCACTTTACCAAAATTAATGCCACAGGAATTATCCACACAGCTTGGAAACATGCATATATACAAAAAAGGGCCAAGAACAACCCTACAAACTATCAGCTTATTAGCTTGCCATCAACAATAGGAGCCTGTTTGTATGCCAAGCTACTGAACCGGGTAGACTCAGAATCTATATTGTACCCTGAACAAGCAGGATTTAGGAGGGGTGTCTCAGTCCTTGATCATTGTCTTGCACTGTATAATTTAGCTGATAAATATTCCTCTTTCCCAGGAGGCCATTTACATGCAGCTTTTATGGATCTCAAGGTTGCTTTTGTTTCATTCCCAACATGCCATCTTTGGGCTAAATTGGCTAAAACCGTAATAGATAAAAGGCTCTTATGATTAATCTTTAAATTGTATGAGAATCCAACAGTACAAATTTGTTGTGCACCAGAGGGCCATCTGACAGGTCCTATCTAGAGATGAGCACGAACTTGAATACAAACCAAAAAAACCCACGAACCAGCCCGGTTCGTGGTTTGTGAACTAGTGGTTCGTGGAAGCTCATTTCTACGAACTTCCATGAATTGGTTTACTGGTTCATTTGGTTAATATTAAAGGGCAGTTTAAATAGCCATTTTCCCGGGGAAATGGCCATTTAAACTTCTTGCCACTTGCAAGAGGTAGGACCCTTTAAGCTATCAGCTGGCAGGAGGCAGGGGAATCCCCTCCTCGCCACCTGCCAGCTGATAGTTTAAAGGGACCTGCTGCTTGCAAGCGGCAGGGCCTTTTAAATGCCCAAATCCCACAAACCCCTCTGCTGCCACACAGGCCCACAGGGCAACAAAGGAGGCCAAAAACAGACTTCTTGGCCTCAAATGGCCACTGTGGCAGCCATTTGAGGGGCGAGAAAGCTGTTTTTGGCCTCCTCTGCCACTTTGAAGGCCCACACAGTGGCGGAGGAGGCCAAAAACGGCCTTCTCATCCCTCGCGGGAGGAAGGGAAGGAGGCCACGGCCACAGACAAGACAAAGTAAGTGCGGGGCTGAGGGACTGGGGCTGGAATTTGTGGGGTTTGGGCCATTTAAAGGACCCTGCCGCTTGGAAGTGGCAGGAAAAGGCCCTTTAAACAGTTAAATGCCCCTTTCCCTGCTGCTAAGCAGTCAGAACGGGGCATTTAAACCCCACAAATCGGTTTGGGAACTTGCCCCAGTTTGTGGGAGTTCCTGGTTCCTGGTTCATGGAAACCCACTAACCACAGACTGCATGGTTCAGGTTTTTTGTGGTTCGTGCCCATCTCTAGTCCTATCTCTCTGTTTGGAACTGTCAAACAAGGCTGTCTTTTAGCCCCCGTACTATTTAATCTTTATGTAAAAGATATGATTTATTATCTCCAAAAGTTAGCACTTTATGCACCTATATTGGCTGGCTGTGAAACCCCTGTGCTGCTTTATGTAGATGATATGATGCTACTATCCAGATCAGAAGCTGGTCTTCATAAGGCATTAAATGAATTTATTGATTATTGTATTCAGGAGGGGCTATTTGTAAATTATGACAAATCTAAAACAATGATCTTTTCAAAAAGGCCTCATTTCAGACATAGGATTTAGACTGTCAAGGGAGGGGAAACTGAGCAGGTAGCCCATTTTAAATACCTGGAAGTTTAGCCATAATCTAACCTGGAAAGCCCAAGTTCGCTCAGGAACAGAAATAGCTAAGACTAACAGAAATGCTCTCCTAATTTTTTCTGTTTAAACGGAGGTCAGTACCTACAGCCATTAAAGCCTTTAACACTAAAATAATTCCTCAGGTCTTGTTTGGGGCAGCCATTTGGATAAATGGAGTCTCTTTCTTTGAATTATACACTTCTTCCGGTCCAGCAGCAGATGGCAGGAAAGCTCATTTGTGTTGCAGGAACTGCACTCAGACCAGAGTTCATTCAAGTCTAGGGCTTGGATTGCTGCCTTTACACGGAGATTGAAGGTCCTTTTTTCTGTACATAATGCCCAAGGGGGGCTTCTGCACCTTTTAAAGGAAGACAATTTTAGAAGTGCTTAGGAGAGGGGTGTAGATGAGAGGCTTGAGTTCCTTGGCCTCTCTCCTGTAATGTTTGGGAACATGGATTACCAAGAAGCATTAAAGCTGATCAGGATGAGGGTGCTGTTAGCACATTAAACCAGGCAAAGTGGGTGTGCTCTATTTTTGCACTAGGGATCCCTCCCCCTAAGAACCTCCCCTCATATTTTAAACTTCTTACAATTGCTAGTTATAGGCATGCTTTCATGCTTGCCAGATTAAATATTCTTCTGACAGCAGAACTAAGATGGTGTTTTGCTAAAATCTCATTCTCAGACTGCTTCTTTGACTGAGGCAGTTGCCCATCTTTTGAAGTACTGTGATCACTGGACTGTCCTTTGGATTGCTCCCATTTTGTCTGAATATCAGCTTCCTCTTGAGTCCTGGGGGGGGGTATCTTTATTGTTAACAGACTTTGATCCAGAAATAACTCGATCTGCTGCAAAATATTTGGCTGTTGTGAACTCCTTAAAATGTTGCTAAAATGAGCTTATTCTGCTGTCTATCTGAGAAATTTTATAGGTTTATTTATTTTTATCTAATGTATTTTAACTTTGAGATACATCTATTTCACTGTTCTCCATCTGCTTTTGCTTGTATTGTCATGTTTTGTAATGTTGTTTTATCTTCTTGTGATATATTGGTTTTATGCTTAAGACCTTTTGACATATGAGTTGAACAGTAAAGGAAAGGTACAAGATTTAAAATGTTTAAAAACAAGCAAACAATTACAAGGTGGTATGAATAAATGAAGATGTTACACAGACTCTCAGTAATTCTGCTTCTTAAATTTCATGCATAAGGAGCTGGTTGTACTTACTGAGTGACAAAAGTAAGGTATTCTGTACATGACAGAGGTATCTTCTCAAGTCAGCTTGAAGGTATAGAGAAAGAGCTGTCTATCTCTAGAGACCTGCTTGAAGTACGATATTAAAGAGTGGATAGCCTGTATTGGGAGGCTTCTCTCTCCTTGGTTCCTACATAAATCCCAAATCTTCCCTCTGTAGTTTTCTAGAAAGAACAAATATTTGTTTCTGTACTGCAAAAGCTCCTCTGCCCACCACTTCTTCCTTTCCTGTTTGCTTCTTCCATTGATTCATCAAAGTCAACTTCTTGTCTAATCACAGTAAAGGACATGATCTGTCATTCACCAAACAAGAAGTTGTAAAATATTTATTATGTGGAGAGTGTTTCCATTTTCTTCCTTATGAGATGGGAAAGGAAGCATTGTGCACATAATGATGTATTTTGCAATTCAAACCCTATCTCAGGCATTCAGGATTGAATGGTAATAAAAAAAATACATTTCAGTGCATGTAACTGGTGTATTAACTCGAATTTTTAAATATAGGGGGATTCCGCATGATCAATTTTGATCGGACTTTCTGAGCAGTCATGCCGTGGTGGAGTCCTATGAATCCACTTCTCCCCGATTCCACATTAGGCTTTTGTTTCGCACATTTCATCAGCTCAAAGTCCATCATGCGGAATTTTTGACAGGATACAAATCAATTCCTCATCGCTTTTTCCGGGGGAAGTGTCGAATGATGCACATCTTCATTTTTTTTTAATTCCCCCCCCCCACAACAAACGTTGCTACACATAAATGTTGCATCAAACCAACACATTAGAAAAAAAATTCTCACAAAAAAACGTTGCTACACATAAATGTTGCATCAAATAAACATACTGGATAGGCCAGAGTACTTCCCGCCGATATTGTGGAAGAGTATTGGCTATTGATATTTAGAGGGAAAATTGTTACCAATGACCCTGCGTCTATCTTTCCCGCTTTCTTCGTGAGCAGTGTGGTATAGTGATAGGTGTTGTGTTGAGGACAGTCTCTTTCTCCCTCCATGAAATGCCTAGACCACTAGTTGAACGCTGAAGTCCCTTCATCACACTTTCACTCCACCTCAGAAGCTGTCAGCTGTCAGCGAGCAACAAGTAACAAATTTGGTGTGTTGTAAAATGGACCCGTTATTGGTCAGCTGTTGTCATATGACACAGGATATGTTTCTGCATAGATTTGTAGAAACGTTGCAATGTTTTTTTACATTTTTTTTTTAAAAAGAGGGGAAGGGAAAGGGTAGTGGGTGTAGCTTAGAAAACATGATTGGCCAATCAAATTAAGTTGATTCGAAGGGCGAGAGAAAAGGGCAAGGGTGGGGAGAACATCGGATAAAGAATTCCGCATGATTAAAATCCCTAATCTGCTGCGCAGGGACAAATAAGTTGGGGGAAAGCAGGATGGAAAAAAAACAGACAAAACATGCAGTGACTTCGAATCTGCTGCTAGGATTGCCTTCCCACGTGGGGAAACACAAGAAAAAATTGAGGTCATTTAGAAGCTGAAGCAGGGAAAACCATTTGTGCGGAATCACCCATAGTTGCAGTCAGCTGCATGTTGCGAATGTTCAGAATATCCACATGAATGCTCCCTCCCCATAACTGGAGACCCTGCTTTTCTTTCTTTCTGTCTGTCTGTCTATCTGTCTGTCTGTCAAGAATTTAAAATGTACATTACAAAGACTATTCAAAATGTAATAAACATATAACATGAGTTTCAAATATACAGCATATTCATAATATTCAGGAATATTTTCTCTCTCAATCCTAATGAAACCTCCCATTAGATCAACAGACATTTAATAAATTACCCCATCAGGGGTCACCATAAGTCAACTATGACTTGAGGGCAGGATTTCATTCATTTCATAAACAAGTTAGCTTGAAATCACATTATTATTTAACATTAACTATCAGATATTGAATATTTGAAGCAATGCATTTTAAAGATTTTTCAAAAAGATATAATAATAAGCTAAACCTACATCTGAAATTATTAACATCTGAAGAAAATCAGCATTTCAATGACTTCATACAGATCAAAACCTATAGAAGTAGTCTGTGTCTTATTATCTCCAATCTTTATCTATAATAGGTGTAATTGGTTTCCCATTTCCTTTCACATTCTTTGACCACTCTTTTGCTTATGTTATTTGTTAATTTGGTCATTAACTTTAACTTTAATTGAATTTTTATACCGCCCATCTCCCGAGGGACTCAGGGCGGTGCACAGCAAAAATAAAACATACAAATATAAAACAATAAGAATATAAAATATAAACATATTGAATAATTTAACTCAGAACAGGACAACTCAATTAACTCAATCAACTCAATTACAGCATATTCTGCCATTTTATCTTTCCAGGGAGACCCTACTTTCTGAATGGAGAGGGAGAGTAAATGCAGATACTTTGCATGTGGGTGGCTTACAAGCTGGTGATCATATACAGGTAGGGGGTGGGGCCAGCAAGCTTGTGCCTACTCTCTCTCTCTCTACATGGAGTTGTGTGTAGAGGACAGCTGAGAGTGAGTTGAGGGAAGAGATGGCTATTGAGTGGATTTCGTGTAAACATTATATAGAGGATTGGCCAAGAATCAATAGTAGAAAATTCCCTGAATGCAGAAGATCACCTGTTCAGTTCTTGGTATCTTAGGGCCAAGCTACACATGACGAATGACACTTGAACGGCAAGTGGATTGAGTGGAGGGCAAGTGAACAGGGGGAAATACACTTGCTGTTCAAGTGTCATTCGTCATGTGTAGCTTGGCCCTTAGTTAAAGAGTTTTCAGTAACGGATGTTGAGGAAGACCTTTCTCTGAGGCTTAGGAGAGCCACCACTAGTTGGAGTGGCAGGGTTTGAGTCCAGGTAGGAGTGCCACCAGACTCAAACCCTGCTGTTCTACTGAGATGAACATGGCTACCTACCTGAAACAATTAGTTAGAGTAGACATTACTGAGGTAGACAGACCCATGATCAGGCTTCAGATAGGGCAGCTTTATACAGGCTATTTGAATCTATATTTCTTGCTTCTAAACCTATTAGGATGTTACAATTTGGGCTTAAGCACATAAAAAACCTATACAGGCTTATGTTTCCTAGCAAAAGCAACAAATATCACACACAAACACATAATATTAATTATTTAAAGTGAAAAGTGGTTTGCAGTCCATTCTTAACAGCAATTAATATACGAAACAGAAATACATAAATTTCCTAAATAGTAGAAATTTCACACAGTTGCTTCAGCTTTCTCCCAAGTGTAAATATCTTAAAATGTAAAAATATATATCTTGCACAGATAGACAGAAGAAAGTGTGATATTATATAGATATCTCCTATGGGATGGTGATTTTTTTCATAGATGTTCATTTTCAAGCCTTCTGTTGCTCTTAGGATTAAAGGTGGCATTTCATGGCGGTCCAATACTCTAAACTGGAGTAATTCTGCACAAGATCGTATTATATTGTTTATTGTCTCCATAGGACTGTCAGGTATAAGAAAAATGGTTCCTGAACTCTACCACAGCAGCTATCAAAGGAAAAATAAAGTCTATGTTAGTTCTGCTTCAGAACAACTTGGGCACACATGAATATTTTTTTTCTTTTGCGCTTAAATAAATTGCATTTCACCATATGAGTCATGTCACAGAGTTCATTCTTATAATAAATTGGGAAATATAGAACTATTCCACATTGTGCTTTCATAATCCATAATATATTTTTCTTTGTTTTCTATCGGTCTCACCACATGAGACAAAATACACTCGAATTACACGGGTAATTCAAGTGTATTTTGTAATGCAAGTGTATTTGAGTGTAATTCAAGTGTAATTCAAGTTTATTTTGTCTCGTGTGGTTTGACCCTATGTCTGTCTTGAACTGAGATAGGACTTCAGGTCAGGTATCCTCGAGCAGGTAGAAGTGAGGATTTGTGGAGGATTGCAAAATGGTGACTGACTGGTAGCACACAGGCTTGTGTGCGCCCATGCTGGCTGTTTCCGTGAAGGCAGGTTTATGAAAATAAACCCCAAGCCCGTCTCCTAATGATAGAAGACATGTGTGCAAGAGGAATATCAGAGGATTGTTGAGCCCTTTTAATTAGGGGCTTAACGATCTTCTGTCTCCTCCAATGTGGTGGCAATGATGTGGCAACATCAAGCAGGAAACAGATTCAGACCAGTGAATGCTGAGTAAGTCTGTCTTGCAAATATCTCTTTCTTTTCTGGACCTTGAACTCAATTAAGAATTGGTTGAATCTCCTCTCTCTACAAGAAACTAAAGCTCAGCTATGTTTTCTCCTTATCTCATCTTACTTTGTTGAATGAAGACAGTTAATAAATTTGGACGTGTACAAAACAAATGAGATATCTCAAGGATTAAATCAAATAATTCAAGAATCAAGGAAACAACTGAAGAAATCTACTGACTTGGAAAATGGAAGTGTACTTTTACTTTTACTACAAGTAGGCCCTGAATTCAAAAGATACAACTCAGACTTTCATGGAGACTACGTGAAGATCCAAAGGGGACTTTGATCCAGGGGGGCTTTTTCTTTGAGACCAAGAGGATTATAGATGTGAAGAAGATATTGAGGATTTGTTTTTTGTTATACTGTCTATGGTAAAATGGCTTATAAAACTGCTCTCAAATTATTTTACACACAATAATAAAATACTTTGATTGGAAGGCATTATGAATATCCTAAAATGTAATCTTGAAGATTTAGTATTTATCAAAAAATAATGTTAAAATCAAAATATTGGAGTCTTTCTTAAGATGTTTTTTAGTATCCTATTAAAGTTTAATAGGATGGGGCAGAAAATTGAGATCTATATAGTTTTCAAAGTAATTGTCAATTTTCTTTGATTTAGGCAGACCTTCCTACTGAGATTTTAAAGATTATAGATTCAAAGAAGATATAGAGGATATTGCTACATCCATTTATGGTCAATTGGCTCACAAAACTTTTACCAATTTAAAACACAATAAAGTTAATCTTACTTGGAAGGCATAATGAATATTTTAAAATGCAATCTTGAAGATTGATATTTATAATAGACTAAGAAGTAAAATAAATTAGTAATACTAATGTTAAAATTTAAACACTGGGCAGTCTTTTTGAAGTTCAAATATTAAGAATAAATTTTAATATTCTGTTAAGATTTGAAGGAGAAAATCTATATTTATATAGTTCTTCAAAGTAATGGTTTATCTTCCCTCCTTTTCTTTTCTTTTCTTTTCTTCCTTCTCTTTTGGAATATCATCTGGTATATTACATGTATACGGATTAACATACAATATATCTGGAGTTTAATTTAGCTATTTAGGATTAGATTAATTTTAGTTTACTAATCTAATATAGACAACTGATGTCCAAGATTTATGATGACTGTGACCCAGTAGGATTTGAGATTTCAAGAATTATTGATATTAAAGAAAATTCTGAGGATTCATATTATGTTAATTGCAGGCAAGATGAACAAGACCCCAGTTATTGTGGATGGAGGGGAGAAATCTCATTTTGTATTTGGTTATTAATAGCAATTGTTAAGTTCCTTATCTTTTCTTTCTCTTTGAAATAATATTTTTGTTTACTGTATTTTTACTGCTGCATAATATGTGTTTATTATTTCTTATTACCCTTGTGCTTTATAGTCTTATCCTTCTGGGCTTGTTAATAATAGATGAAAAACATAATTAACAATATTTTAGATTTTTGGTTTGGAATAGGGGGAGTGGGGTAATAGTAACTATTATATACCTAGTAATTACTTTATTCTATTATTATTATTATTATCTAATTTACTGTATTTTGAATAATCTCTCAGATCTATTCAATAATCTCTACAAGATTCTATTTATTCTTAACTGTTTCTCTCTGTTTTTAGTTCTTAATAAATTTAAAAAAATTAAAAGTGAGGATTTGTCTGGAAGTCAGATATATGTTGCTTTAATGTAAATTAAAGCAATATATCCTAAATGTTTAATATTGCAATAATATTAGATTATCAGAAATTCTTTTTGAAATTAAAAAACCCTAAACTAGTTCACAATACCCACTTTGCATTGAATCGAACATTTCATATAATCACCGCAACTATTTGCTTGTGACACAAAATGAACAACAATTTCAGATAGTTTGGGGCACACTGAACACATTCAGCATTATGAATAGTAAAGTAGCTGCTGTTGATCCATGCTTGTACTGTTTTCCCCTTAGATGGATTAAATAAGCACTAGGGTTATCACTGGGCAGGTGATATTTTAAATTGTTTAAATCCATATGTGTTAGAGTGGACTATTGGGAACCTGCTAGGATTTGTGGGGGGGGGGATCTCATTTTCTCTCCCCCACTTTTTCCTCTTTTCCTTCCCTGAATGCCCCTATAGCCTCTCCCTTTTTCCTGCCTCTTTCTCTCCTTCCCACCCTCCAGCTAACTCACCTTTATCACTCCCCCATCTTCAGTTTTCCCTCTTCTCTATCCATGACACTCTCTACTTGGGAAAACTATGGCCCAGTTGTATTCTGCTACTTACCAGGCAGAGAAGGGCTCAGTTGCACAGTGGGGAACCTACAAGGACTTGTAAGGGGCATCTCATTTCCCCCTGTATCACCTTTCCTACACTTTTTTCTTATTCCTGGCAACCCACACATCACTTTTTCCTGCTTTCTTCTCTCCTTCCCAGTCACTCGCCAATCCTCTTTTATCTCCCCACCCACAACATTTGGCTGTATTCATTATTTATATGCTTCAACCTTGGACCCCACCGATCTGTTCACTTACCATCCAGTCTCAAACCTCCCGTTTCTGGGTAAGATGATGGAGTGAGTGGTGGTGGAGCAGCTTCAGGATTTCCTGGAAGATGCATCAGTCCTGGACCCATTCCAGTCCAGTTTCCGGGGTCATGGGCCTGAGACAGTGTTGGTTGCCCTCACAGACAATCTCCATAGGCATCTCAATCAAGGCAGGTCAGCACTGCTGGTGTTGCTAGAACTCACAGCAGCATTCAACATAGTTGACCATGAATTGTTGACCCACTGCCTTGCCGATGTGGGGATCTGACTGCCTTGCAGTGGCTAGTTTTTTTTTCTCCATGGTTGGGGACAGAGACTGGCACTAGGGGAGAGGTTATCAGTGTGCCAATCCTTGGTATGCAGTGTCCTGCAGGGGGAGTTACTCTCCCCATTGTTGTTTAACCTCTACATGCGCCCTCTCGCCCAGCTGGCACGGCATTTCAGACTGGGCTGCCATCAATATGCTGATGACACCCATTGTCAGACTATGGATGACAGGATATGAGAGACAGGTCCCTGTACTATTGTAACAAAAAGTCCAAGCTCTTGGTTAAATGGTTTTATTCAGAAATCCAATCTTTTCCATAGATATTTCCATAGAGTTACTCAGAGGCAAGAAAGTGTCTCAGCAGTACATACTACCTTGATAGGAATAGAGACTTGAGGAAAGTACAACTCTAAATACCCACTTATTTCCCCCCTCTCAGCTAGACCACAGGTTTGCATGGGAAAGGGTCTGAGAATGCATGAAAGTAAACATTAACATTTCAGACAGTCCAAGGTCACTTCTGTGAGCTTCAAAGAAATCAGATAAAACATCTGGGTTCTCAGGCTGTTAGAAAAATGAAAGTGTTGGTTAGAGCATTAGCAAAATGCAAACATGGTACAGCATTAGCAGCATTACAGCATTAGCAATGGTTCACCAAGGTACAGTATTAGCAATGGTTCAACACGTAGAACAATGTTATGGATCTAGGGGTACAGACATGACATTACTGCTGCCCCCAAAATTTACCTCTCCCTCAGGGGCCCAGTTTGTCAGGATAACGTTTGTGAAATTTTAGAATTAGTCTTGGAGCATTTACATGAGAATGCTCTACCCATTCGATTGATTGATTGATTGATTGATTGATTGATTGATTGATTGATTGATTGATTGATTGATTTTTAATCCACCCTCCCTGCAAGCGGGCTCAGGGCGAGGTACAACATTGATTAAAATACAACTTAAAATCAATTATAAAAACAGATAAAATACTGTGCCACTTTTGGGGCAACCAGCAGGACTGGACTCTCCATACTCCTTGTAGAGGGAGACCGGTGGAAGGCTTGGCAATGATGGGCTAAAATTAGCCTCCACCATATGCCTGGCAGAACATCTCTGTCTTACAGGCCCACCTAAATGAAACAAGATCCTGGCAGGCCCAAGTATCCTCAGACAGAGAGTTCCACCAGGTTGGGGCCAGGACCGAAAAGGCCCTGGCCCTGATAGAAGCCAGCCAAGCCCCCCTAGGGCCAGGGACCACCAGTAGATGTTTTCCAGTTGAATGAAGTGCTCTCTGGGGCACATACAGGGAGAGATGGTCCCTTAGGTATGCTGGTCCCAGTCCATTTAGGGCTTTATAGGTCAAAACCAACACCTTGAACAGGATCCGGAATTCTACTGGGAGCCAGTGAAGCTGCTGCAAGATAGGCATAATGTGTGTCCTACATGAAGTTCCAGTTAGGACACACGCAGCAGCATTCTGGACCCATTGAAGTTTCCGGATCAAGCCCAAGGGCAGCCCTGCATAGAGCGAGTTACAGTAGTCTAACCTGGAAGTGACTGTTGCATGGATCACTGTTGTTAGATCCTGGGCCACCAGTTGCCAGGCCTGCTGAAAGTGGAAAAAGGCTGCCCAAGCCACAGCCGCAATCTAGCCCTCCATAGACAAGGAGGAATCCAAAATCACACCCTTGTCAGGGCTTGCCGCGGCTGCCGCTGGACATGGCACTGGGCGGTCTGCTCCTGACATCACAGGGGGGCCAGGGACTCTGCAGGACCCTGCTCTGTGGAAGGAGGGGCGGTATACCTCACCCAGACTCCCTCTCAGTCCACTCGCTGGCCTGCTCAACCTGGCCTGCTTACCCTCTGCGTCCTCCTTCATCTCCTCCTTCCAGAACTCTCCTCCAAGCCTCCACCCTTGGGATACATCCCTTTGACTGGCGCCTGCATCGGAACGACTTTCCCCGTACAGGCCACCAACTTGTCAGGGCTTGCCGCGGCTGCCACTCCTCCAAGCCTCCACCCTTGCATCCTACTGCTCTCACTCCACATCATCACTCCTCACTCACACCCACCACCTCAGAGCTCTTCCTAGCCACCTTATATAGGGCTTCCTTTCCCCACCCCGCCCTCCTTCTAGGCTTGTGCCCTCTCCTGACTTGGCCCAGCTGTGCCTTCCCTCAGGTGTTTCCCTCCTACCACTAATCCCTTCTTGGCTTCCTTGCGTTGCTGGCAGGGTGGGATTGAATGCGAGCCATCCCCAGCTGAGGTCTCCTTGGCCTTGCTCACAAGGAGCTGTCCCAGCCGGCTTCTGTGCTGCTGAGCCTGCCTGGCCTTGCTCACGAGGAGCTGCCCCAGCCGGCTTCTGTGCTGCTGAGCCTGCCTGGCCTTGCTCACAAGGAGCTGCCCTGGCCAGCTTCTGTGCTGCCTGTTCATTGATGCCGGGTGAGGCTACCCATCTCCTCCCCCAGAATGCCTGTGGCAGCTCTACCTGGAGGGGCTTGGCTCCTAGCACCTCCTAAGCCAGGCTGCTGTCCTCTAGCCAGGGTGTGGCTCTGGGCTGTAGTGGCTGCTTCTCCTCCTTGGAAGGTAAGGGCTCTGTTTGGGCTGTTGCTGTGTCCCTATTCCCCCTGCCTTGGCCCTTTTCCTCTAGCCTGCTTAGCCCCCTCTCTTCCCCCTGAGGGTGGGACTAGCTGGCTTCTCCCTGCTCCCTCCAGCCTTCTGAGGCTTTGGCCTTTCGCCCCTTCCCCCTGGAGTAGGCAGGTTCTGGCTCTGTTTGCCAGACAGAGCGGTTGAACTGCTGTCTCCAGGCTGCCCCCTGCTGCTGCCTGTCAGCAAGTCTGGGGGCTGGGCTGCTGACCCTGGACAACCCAAACTCCTAACTGATGGTACAGGCACAGGTGGTGCCCCCCCCCCCAAAGGTCAGGAGAAGGATCCCTACCTCCAACAGTCCACGACCCAAGTACAGGACCTCCGTCTTCGCGGGATTCAACTTCAGCCTGCTCTGTTTTACCCACCCAGACACGGCCAACAGAGCTCTCAACAGGGTGTCAGGGGCAGAGTCAGGTCAGCTACCCATCAACAGATACAACTGTGTGTCATCTGCATATTGATATAACCAAACCAGAGAGTTTAACGAAGAATAGCAATAACCAAAGAAATTTCTTGAAGGCTAACTAACAACACCAATAAAGAATACCTCTTTGTACTGATTAATTCATTGTACTGCTAATTGAAGCTGCCAGGGTGCAGTTTGTTGTGTGTGTGTTGGAATTGGTTCTACTGAGTATTACTGATTAATTACACTTTGAGACTTTGTAGCAATGATGACAACCCAGTCCGAAACTCAGCATCAACTGGGCGAGGGGGCACATATAAAGATTGAACAACAGGGGAGAGGGTATTGCCCCGTGGGACGCTGCGCTCCAATGGTTGCTGTGAGGACAGTCTCTCCCCCAGCATCACCCTGTGTCACCAACTGTGGAGAAAAGAGACAAGCCACTGCAAGGTGATCCCATGAATCTCCACATCGGTGAGGCAGTGGGCCAACAACTCAGGGTCGACCGTGTTGAATGCTGCTGAAAGGTCTAACAAGATGAGCAGTGCCACCCCGCCCCGATCCAGGTGCCTATGGAGATCGTCCGTGAGGGCAACCAACACTGTCTCCACCCCATGCCATGTACGGAACCCAGACAGGTATGGGTCCAGGACAGAGGTCTCTTCCAGGAACACCTGTAGCTGATCCCGCCCGCTCAATCGCCTTTCCCAAAAATGGGAGGTTTGATACCGGGCAGTAACTGGATGGGTCAGTGGGGTCCAAAGATGGTTTTTTCAAAAGAGGCTTCACTATGGCTTCCTTTAGCATCCTGGGAAAAAAACCCGGAGCTCAATGATGTATTAATAATGACCTCCAATTGGGCCCCCAACCGATCGGCACTGGCTTTCACCAGTCATGATGGGCAGGGGTCCATGGAGCACATATTGGGCCTCACCAGCCGCAGGATCCTGTCCACCTCCTCCCAGGAGACCAGACTGCAGTGATCCAAAAATGGGCCAGAAGATGGCCAAGGGGCCTCCAGTTCCCTTATTGTATCAATCATGGCCAGTAGATCATGATGGAGGGGCTAGATTTTATCTGCAAAAAAGCTCCCAAAAGCCTCACAGCTAATAGCTGAATTTCCAATTTGACGGTCTCCCTGCGATAGGGAAACAAAGGACCGAACTACCTGGAACAATTTTGCCAGGCATGAGCTTGCAGATGCTATGGAGGTGGCAAAGTATTCCTTCTTTGTTGCCTTCATAGCCACCTTATAGGTTTTCATAAACGCTCTATAAGATGTTCTCGCCTTTTCGCCCTGATTCTGCCACCACACTCACTCTAGTCATCTCAGTTCCCACTTCATCAGACGTAGCTCCTCTGTATACCAAGGAGACAGTCTGACGCAGGGACAGAGAGGGCGACGGGGAGCAATTTCATTGATGGCTTTCGAGAGACGGTCATGCCAGTCCCCCACCAGCTCATCCCATGAACCAAAAGGGGGCATCAAATCCTGCAGGACCTTCTGGAAGCCAATTGGATCCATAAGTCTCCACGGGCAAGCATAAATCTGCTCACCGTCCATGCAGGAGGGGGCCAGCACACCCAGACAAGCCTGGTGGTCTGACCATGGTGGTCCACATCTAGGTCCACCTGAATCCCTGCCCCAAAGATCAAATCCAGTGTGTGGCCCGAATGATGCATAGGAGCTGAAACAAATTGGGAGAGTCCCAGTGCTGCCATGGAAGACACCAGGTCCAAAGCCTGAGAAGGGGTGGCATCATCAACATGGACATTGAAATCACCCAGGACCAACAATCTAGGATGATCCAATGTCCACCCCAACACCACCTCTAACAAGTTCAACAAGGTAGCTACTGGTGCGCTAGGCGGTCGGTACACCAAGTAGATAGCCAAACTCTCCTCAGCATCCCATGCCATGCCAACAGAATCAATACTGGGGATCTTTGGAGCAGGGAGAGTCCTGAAGGAGAAAGCACCATTGTAACAAAAAGTCCAAGCTCTTGGTTAAATGGTTTTATTCAGAAATCCAATCTTTTCCATAGATATTTCCATAGAGTTACTCAGAGGCAAGAAAGTGTCTCAGCAGTAAATACTTCCTTGATAGGAATACAGACTTGAGGAAAGTACAACTCTAAATACCCACTTATTTCCCCCCTCCAAGCTAGACCACAGGTTTGCACGAGAAAGGGTCTGGGAATGCATGAAAGTAAACATTAACATTTCAGACAGTGCAAGGTCACTTCTATGAGCTTCAAAGAAATGAGATAACACAGCTGGGTTCTCAGGCTGTTAGAGAAACTAGTGTTGGTTAGAGCATTTGCAAAATGCAAACAAGGTACAGCATTAGGAGCATTACAGCATTAGCGATGGTTCACCAAGGTACAGTATTAGCAATGGTTCAACACATAGAACAAGTTTATGGATGTAGGGGTACAGGCATGACACCCTGTTATACCTGTTGATGGACGGCCAGCCTGGCTCTTCTCCCGAGGCCCTAATTAGAGCATTGGGGGCTGTGTCTGGATGGGTGAAGCAGAGCAGACTGAAGTTGAACCCCACGTACCTGGGCCATGGGGGGGGTAGATATGGGGATTCAGCTCCTAGCCTTTGAGAGGGCACCACTTGTGCCCATTTCATTGGTCATGAGCCTTGGTGTGACGCTGGATTCCTCCATGTCAATGGAGGCCCAGGTCAATGCAGCTGCCAAAACTGCCTTTTTCCATCTGTGGCAGGTCAGGCAGCTTGCCTCCTATCTCTCAACCCGTGACCTAATGACAGTGATCCATGCAACAGTCACCTCCAGATTAGATTACTGTAACTTGCTCTATGCAGGGCTTCCCTTGGGCCTGACCCAGAAACTGCAGCGGGTCCAAAATGCTGCTGCTCGTGTCCTGACAGGAATTTCATTCAGGGCACATGTGACTCCAACTCTGCAGCAGCTGCATTGGCTCCCCGTGGAATTCCAGATCAGGTTCAAGGTTCTGGTTCTGACCTATAAAGCCCTAAACGGACTGGGACCAGCATACCTGAGGGACTGTGTCTCTCCGTATATACCTCAGAGGTCTCTTAGATCTGCAGGTAAACATCTACTGATGGTCCCTGGCCCCAGGAAGGCTCGGCTGGCCTCAACCAAGGCCAGGGCGTTTCCACCTAACCTGGTGGAACTCTCTATCAGAAAACACTTGGGCCTGCCAAGATCTTGTATCTTTTCAGCGGGTCTGTAAGACGGAGATGTTCCTCCAGGCATATGGTTGAGGACAGCACTGGATCCATCTAATTAGCCTCCCTGCTGGTCTCCTCCCAAGCATATGGAAACATATGGTCCATCTGCCTCCTCATGCTTGAGGAGTTAGAGTTCCACCAACCCACACCACCACCCTTCTCTTCCCTTGTGTATGGTGGGCAGGGAAAGGGGGAAGGGTGCACCATCTGGAATGCTGAAATCCATGTTGGTACTGAGATGTATTTTATTGGTTTTATGTATTATAATTTATTTAAGATTGTAACTCGTCCTGAGCCTGCTTGCGGGGAGGGAGGGCTAAAAATCTAATCAATCAATCAATCAATCATGGGTGTGGGTCTAAGGCCTTTAAGGGCTTTGTGGATGATACTGAGAACCTTGAAGTGAACCCAATGACTGGTTGGTAACCAAGGGAGAGGCTACAGAATAAGTGTGATATCCATGCTCTGCCTAGCACCCAATTGTAACCAGGCTTTAGCATTCTGTACCAATTAGAGCTTCCCTGTTGACTTTAAGGACAAACCCATGTAAATAGACAATAGTCTACCCTGAAGATAACTATAGCATGGATCCAAGTGGCCTGATGAACTAGTCTAGATAGTGGGGTATCTTTCAGGTTCATGAAGATGGGATAATGCATTTTTGCAGCTGCATTAACTTGCTTCCAGCAATAATGCTGGATCCAGAATAATGTCTAAGCTTTTCATTTCAGCAGATGTCAGCTGGACCCCATCAGTAGTGAGAAGCACAATGGTATTCAGGACTTCAGACTTCCCAGCCAGCGTTAATCCCATCTTGTCAGTATTCAGTTCCAACTTGTTCACCCTTAGACATTTAACCACAGTAGGAGTACACTGTCTCAGGACTTCTATGGCATTATTGGGTGATGGGATAAAGAAATATAGAGCTGGGTGTCATCAGCATATTGATACCAGCCTACTCCTGAACCAAGAATGATTTATCCTAGGGACTTTACATAAAGATTGAATAGCTTGGGGGATAAGCCATAGCAAAATATTTGTGACACAGTCCTGATGAAAAACGAGTCAGCCTAGCAAAATGGACATGTCTGGTCCACCTCAAAATAGTATTTAAACATGTCCTTATTTAAAATGCATTTGTAACATATAACAAGATAGAGAACAAAGATGGAAGAAACTGTATAAGAGAACACACATGGAAAACATTTTCCTGAGGTCTGATGATCCTGCTCACAATTTGTGAACAAGTTATGATCCTAACAGTGAGATGACTGAGCATCTTTGTAGGTGACTAGAAAATCCCAGACTCAATCCAATACCTTCTTTCCTTCTCCATCAGCTTTAGTTTTTTGAATGGGCAGGACCATCAACATAGAGGGACACATAAAATAGGCATAACTACTATATCTCTGCGTAATGTTGCATATCTCTGCAAATAAGGAAGACAAAGAGAAAATACAAATGTTTTATTGGGTCAAAATGAAAGCAGGTAATTTGGTTTCACCCTGAACAAACACACCATGAAACTTGCTTGAAATGGAAAGTAGAAGAAAACTTGACAACAAGCTGCTGTTTCATCAGAGAAGTGACACTCCATTCCATTGTTTTAAAGAGTCTATCACAGTAATTACCAATAGGCTATGCTGGGAAAACCATTGCAGTTTTCTCCTAGAACAAGATATGGGATGTGATAATGCATCCATATGAATTGTAGTGATTAACACAGAGATACTTTTTTCATTAATGCAGCAATGTGCTGTAGGGTATTTGGAAGAGACACTTTATTAAATTGCATCTCCTTTCCCTGTGAACTTCTATTTAGTATGTCAGCGCTTGTTTGCTGGAAGGGAAAATTGCCCTGTGATTTTTAATATAACCTAGAATTAGGGATGTATATATGCCATTTTTAAAACTTAATCGAGGACTTGGTTTACCTCACTGATATGTGATTCACAATTATATATTATATTAGAGGTACTTATATGTATATATGAGGTCTGTCCTGGCTTGTCACATTACTTTTTTAAAATTATGCTTATTTTCCTTTGATTAGTTTGGAATTAGAGTAGATATGGAGTTATTGCATCATCTAATAACTTGTATGAATATATTCATTTCATATTGCTGTGTCTGTTGTGTTGATCTTTCCCAATAAAAGGGAGGATAAATCACAGTTGAGAATAATCATATTTATTTCACCCGACTGATGCTTTCTGCAAATCACTGCTGTGCATGTGGCTTGGAAGTTCTTCAAAGTAATAGGAATACAAGGCTAAGGAACAGATTGTGAGGCTGTAAATACAATACAGGGCTCTCTACAGGATGCTATGAACGATGTGTTAATGGGACAGCATATTTAGATTCCCAAGTAATTAAATAAAATAATGGTTTGAAGGCATAGTTTCTTTTCTATTTCTTCCCTTTAAAACTGCAATTTCGTACATGTTCCCTGCATGCTTACGTATAACTGTATGATCTTCTATATTTCTATATTTTACATTCCTCAGGTTTGTAGAAGTCTTGATTAATTTTTACTCCTTTCTTAAGGGTACCGTGTTGGCCACTGGGATGAGGATTTTTTTTTAATGTTTAAATTGGCACAAATTGAATCTAACAAATTGGATATCTGTTTAATGTATCTGTTTTTGAAGTGACATGCATGCTAACATTCTATATGATGAATCAATGTTACTAAAAAAATGAAAAATACATACGAGAGTACTACCCTTAGCTGCTCAGACAGAGATGGGGATATGACAAATAGATATCACAACACTACAACTATACTAACTTCAACACATCACGACTGTAGCCTAGAGTCCACCGCTTGTACACGGGACAAAAGACAATTGGTGGCTCCCATTGTGTCGAATGGGAGTTTCCTGGGGGCGTCGTATTTGGGAATGTATAACTCCAAGATCCATATTGCAATCTTGACCAAACTTGGGTAATGGCTGGAGGGGAGCCTGCTGAATACTCCCTGTGAATATGGGCTCTCTAAGTCTAACGGGGGCTGTTCTGGCCCTGATGAACTCCGAACAACAAACATGTTCGTAAACGGGATATGTTTGTTACTGTTGGTCTGTTTGTGTTTGTCGGTGACAACAGACAACAAACAGCATGTTTGTTTGTTTTTCCATTCGTGCCCATGTCTACCCCTCACCACCAACACCCCCTGAGCCAGCTGAGCATAGAAGCGCTGAGAGTGTTATCAGCCTGAGATGAATGAGTGCCTCGCTGATTCTCCAGCATTAGTTCCTGACACAGAGATGCTGTAGGGATCAGAGTGAGAAGTAACACCTGTGCCTCGGGAAGAAGCTGGCCAATTAACTCATTAGAGGGATAAAAGGAACATTTCACTTGCTACTCCTTCCTGGAGCTGATTCAAACCTGTGGTTACCTCTTAGCTATGGAAAAGAGACCTGCCTCCCCAGCCTTGGACCTTGCCCTCTGGTCTCCCAGTTCCCCACTGCCCCATGGATGGAATCCCAGATCCTTGACTCTGGATTGGTTTGTGGACTTTGCTCTTGCCTTTGCCCTCTGGACTGGTTTGTGGACTCTGCTCCTGTCTTTGCCCTCCTGCCTGTGAGTATATCAGTTCCTCCCAGCTAGAGCAAAAGTGCAGGCTCTGTCCTGAGTGTGACAGTTGTCCTCCTTTGGAAATGTTCCAGTTTGTCAACATCCTTCTTAAACTATGGTGCTCACACAGCTCACAGGAAATTTCACTGTGTCCTCACTTCGCAAGTGTAAAGCAAAGTTTCCCAGTTGATACCTCCAATCAACTGAGTCAGCTTCTAACCCACCCATCCCACAACTTTCCTGTGTCTCAGCAAGTTTAGACACAGACTTTTCATGTCAAACAAGCATGAAAAGGTCACATAATTTTAACAGCCGGTTCTTAACAGCAATCTAATCACCACTGGTGAACAGGAAGTGAGCTAAACCAGTATGCATGCCTATAATTAATCAATACTTGCACAAATAATTCACTACAGGGGAAAACAAAGGCCCCAAAGACTCTGGGAACTAGTTCCACAAGAAAGTCCCACAAGGGAAAGTAGTTTCTCATAAGCTGGCCTTTTGTATAGACTTTGTAATAAAAAAAGGAAAAAAAAGAATAATTATTCATGGGTTTAAAAAAAACTATTTGATCATGTAAACTTTCTCTGAATAGCTGACCTCAATGTCACAACTTGTGTTTTAGTTTCAAGAGTAGTTATTTTTACACAGTGTACAACATATTCAATAGGATATCTGATTTGGAAACATCAGATAAGATAATAATTTTTTTACAAAGAAGGTGTAGAAAGATTACACAGAAAGTGCCACAAGTTATTCAAAACAATAGAATGCATGTTGCCTCATATTCACAACTTAACTCTCTGTAAAACAGATATATAGAACTTTTGATGTAGAATTTTATTAGTATTCATTTTGTAATGGAATTTGCAGTACATGTTCAGGCATGCATAGGGAAGGAAGTTTGTTTATGGAAGTCATAATAATGTTCTGAAGGTTAGTATAGTGTGATGAATGAAACCACTGTAATCATAATAATAATGAGATCAATTTCTAAATAGATGTTAGGGAATAATGCTTGGAAAGGCTAATAGCAAAGATACAAATAATTTTCTTTAATTGACTCTCAGAGTGTTCTGTATCTGCTGTCTTTTTTATCAGTGATCATGAAACATGGTAAATTATAAGGCTCTGATGCTTGATTTTGTCCTCATGTAGGAAAAGATATTACAAATTCAAGGTTATTAATTTTGTTCATACTGCCTACAATTTATTAGGGTAATTTTAAACAACTCACTTTTGAGATGACACAAAATATATTATCTCCATTGAAAATTCAGAATATGTATGCAGTTACATGGGACTATTGGGCTAAATTAAGGAATGCCCTCATCCTGTTTACAGTCGTTTGGAGTCGTTTGCTTTCAGTGATCTTCGTAACAAACTACATCTTACTAATCCTTGTGAACACAGCTCCAATATTCAGATAGACCATTAAAACTACTAAAACAGGAACAGATGCTCCGAATACAATTAATATCCTCTGTCATAATCTTTTATTTCTCACTTTTGTCTGAGTTCTTTTCCCTAACTATATTTTAATAGTATTGTAAGCATTTCCTTTTCTAATTTTCCCCTTTAATGCTTCCTCTTTCTCATATCTCAACCACCCTTCCTCCTATCTTTTCCCCCCTATTCAAGGCTTCATTTCTGAGATATTTGTTTTCTTACCCAGATTTTTTTGGCAGGGGGAGTGGAGACCTGGGCTTCATTCCTACCTACTCTGCTAATGTGTATTTAGAAGAATAAGCAATTGTGTTGTATAGTTAAGCATCTGAGTCAAACTCTCCATGTGTCTGTCTTGAAAACATATGCAAGACTATGGTTCTCTGTATCTGTTTCCATTGGTCATTGCCAGAGACAGCCATATGAAATGGCATTTTTCCAACTATAGTGCCATCTGTTAGTTATAACTGTAAAGAAAATTCTCCTTATCATGCTCCAGAGAACAGTATTGAGAAGCATTTGAAATACAGCCTGAAAGATGATCTGGCAAACCTTCTGTAGAAAAACACAGTGAATAGGCATGTAAACCATTTATATTTCATGCATTCCAAATAGCACAAGGAATATACTACCTTACACTGCCTCAATTTTTTTTCTCATTTACCACACCAGATACAACTATGCCTCTGCTATTTATTTTACACTATGAAGTAAGGCTATGAGTTCTACTATATTTTTAAAGAATATGTAGTGCAGGAAAATAAAAAGGTGAGGAGTTGATTTCCCTTCCCTTTACAGCTGGGTAGGAACAGCCTGTTGAGGATTAAGGTGGGAACAGGCACCTCTGCTGACTCTGTGCTTATACGACAAGCCCACAGTCCCTAAAGTATCTCCTAATGTGGACTGGATCCTCACTACCCCACTTCCTGGAGAAGCACCCCAACTTATGTCTGTTAGAGCAGAGGCAGACTCCAGATACAGAGTATAAAAGGTTTGACAATAATTTCTTATGTTGTTTTTTTTAAAAAAATCATATAGTATTCAAAACTTTTAACTCTTACTCACTTTAGCAAGGGTTTGAGGGTTTGAACCAGGAATGCAAAGCATCTTGTGGGTAGTATCTCCCAGAAGATATGGCCCCAGCCTTTTAAGCCACATAGAACACTCTTTCCCTGGTGTGCAGGCACTCTCATAATGATCCTGATGAGCCATTTAGATGTGTGGTAGTGTTGTGAGTACTGGTGTCTGCATCTCAGAGCCTCAAAATGCCTGGGTTCTGTTCAGAATTCCCTTTCGGGGTGTGGTGGGGGGTAACTCAAACTACAGTCTCTCTTCTTTTTCTCACAGCAGAACCAGACTGGCTGGCAGACCTGCTTCTCTTTACTCCCTTCCTCCAGTTTTTCAGTGAACAAATGGTCAGTCATCAGTGACAGCTTTCCGAGCCCATTTGTGCTCTCCTTTTTAAAATAGAAGCCATTCCCTGGAGTTGCTGTGTGACTGCATGGAGCACAGGTTGGCTCCATGGAGAACTCATAAAAGAAGCAAGGTGTAAAGTGATCCCCAAACAAAGTGAAAGTAGAGAACTCAGAATGAGCCTCCTGACCCAATTCCAGATTTTCCAATTATTATCAGATGAAAAATATTGGCGTTGGGAAACTATTGGGAAGTTGTTATCCAAATAGGAGATCTCCTTAATTAGTTGGGGGAATTAGTATTAAAGGAGACAGTGAGGGGGGGTAAATGAGATTCTTTCCCTGTGTATTTGGGAATTGTTCCCTTAGAGAACACTCACATAAATCAGGCAGATGTTCAAAAGCAAAGGTTTTTTTTATATTAAAAGAGAAACATAAAGGGCAATAACACACATGCACACAGCACACATGCAAGGCTAACTAAGAAAATCTGGGAGAAAAATGGGAGAAAGTAATTTGGGATAGAGTTATAATTGCCAGTCCTGAAGAAGGAGGGGTCTGTGGAAGCAGCAGTGAAATGACCAGTGTTTCACGGGGAGAAGGAGAGGGCTCAAGCAAACTTGAGGGAGAATGTATGGATCCAGAATACATGCACACAGAGCACATGGCTGGTAAGCCCAATTATAGGCAGAACATACCCTTGGGCAAAACTGACATCTTGCTCCCAAAAGCAGTACCTTAATGGTTTGTCTAAAGGTATGACAAAAACTTGGGGAAAGTTTGATATGACTATCTAGGATGGACTATAGATAAAAATATTGCTTGATGACCTGGTAAGTACTGGATGGGAAGTCTATCAGGTGTGTTGAATAGCTTTGATTAGGTAAATGTCAGAGGTGAGGTAGATGAGGACGTTGATGAGATTATGCAGGGAGTTTTCTCAGGAAGCCTCATTATCTCTGCTTCTATCCAGGGTCTGAGGGCTGTCAATCAGATATCCCCTATGACTCATGGCTTGGTAACTTTCCAGTGTTCAAGTTTGCTGGCATCCATTCTGCCTTGGGCCAGGCAGTGCTTAAGACTTATGACAAGTGGTTTATGATATTCCATATCTATAAACTGTCCTTGCAGTGTGAGGTGGGGATCTGACTGCTAACAGTAGCTGTGTCAGATATCGCTGGCCCAATCCAATCTACCAAGTCAGTAATATTTGACTACACACCTCTAGATCAGAGGATAAATGGGAGAGGGAAGCTGGAAGCAATAACAATAAACAAATACACGAGCTCCAATATTCAGCTATACTAGCAGAAGACAGGTACATGCTACTCTTCATTTTATGCATTTATGTCACCTTTTCTCTAAGATCTCAGTGTACATAAATGGTGCTCTCTGTACCCCCTTTTATGTCCACAACAATTGTCTGTGAAGCAGGGAAGACTGAGAAGTAATTACCCAAATTGTTCTAGTGACTAAGTAGAGCTTTGAGCCTAGTTTATATCTTATCCAACACTCTAATTGCTACATTACACTGACTCATGCATTTTAACATATTATTGTCTACTGGGAAGAGTGGGGGGTAGCTATAGCTCAGGAGCAGAACATTTGTTTTGCATGCAGAAGGTCCCAGGTTAAATCCCCTACATCTCCAGTAAAAATCAGGTTGTAAGTAATGTGGAAATCCTGTGCCTGAGATCCTGGAGAGTTGCTGCCTGTCTGAATAGACAGTGCTGACCGTGACAGACCAAGGGTATGATTCAGTATAACACCGCTTCATGTGTGTTATGCCACAGTTTTTTAAAAAAAAGCTGGAGCCTGTTTAATCCCAACTGTCACGAGTTCATGAGTTTATTTCCTCCCACTGCAAAAATCTATTATCATAAGCCTGTGAGGTATCAAGGGCTTGCCCCCTTCTCTTTTCTTGTATTGCTTGATTTAAAATCATGGAAAAGTAGTTGGCTTAGTCAGTGTTTAGCTTTCTGTGAATATCCAGTCTCATTTTAAAGGGCTGCCTTATTGCTTTATTACTATAGAGTCATGTCACATTACCAGTTCCTACTTCCCAAATTAAACTAGATCTTGCGCAATACAACCCATCGACTTCTGACAAGGCCCCAAAGCAGTATGATTTATATTCCAGGCCAGCATTTTGAAGCACCTACTGCTCAGGTATTAAGACATTTATTCTTGGCCACAGAGGTCATAGCCTAAGGAGCCTCGTCTATAGAAACAGTTTTTCAACTGTCTTTTTTTCAAAAAAGAAATTTATAGCTTTGCTTATTGTCAGGAAGTAAGAAAACTGTGGGGGAAATCGGTACTAAACCTACAATAAAATGGAAAGCACTGCAGAGTGCTGAACTGCTGATACATAAAATGTTCCTGAAAGATGGATTTTTTAAAAAAAATTTTTTTGCATCTCTCTATTGAGATTGGTAAGGTCAGTGAACATGGAGCTGGTTGTTTTGTTTAGCTTGCTTTCATTGCCTAAATCAGTATCTTTTATACTTCCAGCAGATTTTGGCTTTAATTGTCTCTAGCATAAATGCTAATAAACTTCAAAATGAGTATAGCCAAATAGGGGCTGCCATCACAGAAACTGAAGCTTTCCCCTATTTTATTTTGCTGCGTGACTATTACATTCTGTTTAATCCTACATCCAAAGACTTGGAAAAGGATAATATATTTAATTATATTAAAATGCTATTTTAAATAACCAGCAGCAACTCATTGCTTCTTTAATGGTCAATCCATAACCCCACTGTAACATATTGAGAGAGACACTGGATAGAGTAGTTCTACAGTTTCCCACCATTGCCAGACCTATGAAGCTGTTCCTATGGCATGTAGCCCTGCTTCAGTTTAAAAAATATTCTTGTACTGCATTTCCTCAAATCCTGCTGCTGCTACTATAGCCCAGGAGATAAGACCTGCTCCCAGAACAAGAAGGGGCAAGTGGATGCTGCTATTGTATAATAGAACATGAGACAGAGGGAACAATTAGTGACCAAATGTACTAATTTGGGCTAGAGAGGAGTGTTTCTTTCTGTGCTTTTTAAAAGTTGTCCAATGCCAATCTATGTGTCATTTTAGAAATAAACACTCATAGGAACTCTACCGTTGCTGTGTCTGACAACATCTGGCTGCTGAATGCAAACCCATTTGAGGGGTAGGGTCCTCTGTGTCTGACATAGCCTAAAGAAACAACAGCCAAAACAACATTACTGGATAATGACAAGGATTTTGTAAGGTCAGGCCAAAGAGGGTAAAAATATTTAAACTAAATCAGTAAAAAATAAATGCATTATCAAAAAAAAAGTTGCATTTTTTTAGTTAGCAAATTATTTGCATTGCAGTGATTGAGATTCAAAGAAGAGAATAAATTTATCTACCAATCTAGAAGAGAGGTGAATTATCATACTTATTTATCAAAAGTACATGTCTTCCTCACATGCACTCCTAGCTACTGAGGTTGAAGAATAGGCTACACACTAGGAGTGTGCTCGTAGAAAAAATACTGTTATAATTTCAGATCCAATATTCTTCCCATTGTTTCCTATGGGAAGAAGTGGCAGTAGACCAGCAGGAGAGTGTCAACCACAGGTTTTTTTTTTTTTTTAGATTCCTGACTGCATCCAGTTTTTTATATAGTCTTAAAGTGACTGACTGACAATAGTTTTTTTTTCAAACCTTTCTACTGAGAACTCTTACTTGTGGTCCATTGTCTCACAAAGTAAGGGAAGCTTCCTTTGCAGGAAACATCCCCACCCTGTCACTTCAATCTTTGAAAACAGATTTTTTTAAAAAACAAAAATTACAGCATGTGTTTGTGTGATTGTATGTGATGAATCATGAGAAACAGGATTTTACAATGACAATTCACTTCAGGTGTAGCTTCATTATTTACTACAACTATTTAAAGAGGTCCTGGTGGTTGGGGTCTCTCATTACTATGAAAATGTTGTCTGGCCTGTGTGCCTTAAAAATTCCTTCTTGGGGCCAATCCCCAATGGTGATCGTCTAGGAGTGCCTTGATCCCTAGCAAAGACCCAGTTGGAAGGGAGAAATACCATTGCCTGGGAAATCAGGAAAATCAAAGAAAAATAAGACTTCTACGGCTGCTGATGACAGTAAACACTTGAATACAAAAAACAACATGGTTTTTTATTTTTTTATTTTAATTATTAACATCAAAACTACAAAACTACAAACTACAAACAGAAAAAGGAAAAAAGAAACAAGGGGGGAAGGAAAAAACAACATAAGAACACCAACTACAACTACAAGTATTGAATTCCCTTCATAATACAATTATTTAAAGTTAAACTTTCTAATATGCTATTAGATTGGTAGATCTTATAAGATACAAACTACAGTCAGGATCAGGTCTTCTCCCCCCCACCCCGAGTCTTGGTCTCAGTTCTCTTTGAACAGCTACAATAGCTGAGCTCACTCCCTCCTCTCCACTCCCCCCTTCAGATTCTGGATCTTCTTCTTGCTCGAACTCTTGATGATTAAGCACAAAATCCCTCAGCCGTACTTCCGATATTATCTTGTAGGCTTGGTCTTTATATCTAAACCAGATACCTTCCGGAAATAACCATTTGTATTTTATATCACGCTTTCTCAGAAGAGCTGCAAACCTTTTGTATTTGAATCTTCTTTTCTGAGCTAGAAATGGAACATGGTTGATGTGTGTATGCATTTTGTAATGCTTAAGAATCCCAGATATGCATTTACCATGCTAGAAATCACAGTGACAACCCAAAACAGTGATTTTCATGTATAGTTCTTGTTTGGGGATTTCAGGATGCACATTCCTCCTATACACAGCATGTCTGTTGACAGTCCACATATCCTCCAATAGAGTGATTCATCCCATTGCCCTCTAAATGTGTTCAGTACCAACACTTGCAAGGCTTGTGTGGAAGATAGCCAGGTAGAAGATGGGGGAGGCGGCTAGGGGTGTTAAGTAGGGACGTGCAATTTCAATTTAGCTGTTCTATAATCGGATCCGGGGTTTCAGAATGAAGTCAGTGCTGTTATTTACTTTCGGTGGTCCCAATGCCATTTTGGATTCTGTCAGTTCTCCATTACCATTATATCATGATATATTCATGATATATTACATCATGAATTTCAGCTGCGGCAACTCATGTGTTTTTCCTGACTTACCTTGCTGGGAGGGAAGAGAGAGAAATGACACTCTGGCACAACCGGCTTTGCTCAGAATGGCCAGCAAATGGCATCTTTCCTTTTCCTTTTATTCCCATAGAAGCTCATTGATTTATAAATCTTGAACAATGGAAAATACTTATTCCTTATCTTTTTTGGATGCAAGGGCTAAAAGGACTGAGACATATTTTGCAATTGCTAAAGTAAATTTAGGATCCTTATCATTAAGCAAAAGAGCCAGGATTTCTGGAGTATAAGGGGACAGTTGGTTAATTAAAGGCTTAATGTAATAATCCCTTTTATTTTCGAAGAACCTACATTCAAGAAGGGCATGAAAGAATGTATCAATCCTATTAAAGCCGCAAGGACAAATTCTATCAGAATAGGGCCTATTCAAAAATCTCCCCTGTAAAACCATTGTGGGTATAATATTCAATCTTGTAAACAAGAAAGCTTTGCAGTATTGAGGGATGGTAAGATAGTACATACATGTGGTAGCACTTAGCATGGTGCATGAAAGAGTACACAATATGTGCCAGCTTCTTTGGAGTAAGTCCCTTCCTTTATTTGCTGTTGTGAAGTAGGTTGGGAAACCTACTTTATTGTCCTCTCTGGGTGCTGACACCCTCCCCTCCCCAGGCATCAGGCTGGAAGGAGTAGAATGACAGTTCTTCTCTGAGTTTCCATTGACTGCTGTTGCCTGGGAAGCGGCCAAAAAAGAAAAAAAGTTTGCCTTGCCCCCTCTCTTTCAATTGGCTCATTTCCACTCCCTCCACAACGATGCTGGCCTGCCTGCTGCCCAGCCCACTGGTAAGAACTGAGCTAAAACACACAAAAACATATGAAGAGAAAGGGGAGGGTGGTTTCCTTACAATTCAGTCCCCCAAATTTGATTCAGCGTTCCAGAATCCACTATAATGAGCCAAACCAGCAAAATTAGTTTGTAATTTCAGCTTGTTTTTCCCATTATGCACACCTCTAGTAGGCAGTCAGATATTGCCAACCCTGTAAGTTATATAATTTATTCTGTATTGGATCAGATTTGCTACATCCAAGGAAGTCAAAGCCTTCCCAGAATGACTCCTGGATCTTTTAACATTGTGAATTGTTGGGAACGTAATGGAGTCTGCTGCCCCTTTTTTATGTTTCACCCCATTCCCTGGGAAACTGACACTTAGCCCTGACTGATCAGGTTTGTTGCCTCGGCCAATCAGTTTTTCTTGGAAAAGAGAAACTTTTTACCTTGACCATGTAGAAGCATGTGTATTATATGTGTGTGTGCTGTGCCTGTTGCTCCTTGCATCTTGGGAGTGATGCCTTGTTTGGCCAGATGGATTCTGCCTGGTGTGCTATACTCTTCTCAACATACTGGTATTATTTGTTTTGATTATTATTCTATTACTGCTAACTAGCCAGTCTTTCCTTTGTCCTTTTCCCCTTGGGGAGGGTTAGTAAAGGGGGAGCAACATTTGGTCGCAGGGGGAAATATGGGAGATGTACTATTTTCATTGGTTTTTTTGGAGGGGGGTTCTGTATAGTTTAATATTTGTTTTTGATCTTCGGACTTTCCTTTTTTTGTGCTTCTGAAGAGTTTATTTCTTGTTTTTCATTGTGGGTTGCCCCCTCCCCCTTGGTTGTTGGCTTTTTTGGTTGCCTTCAGTTATCAGGTTATCTCTTTCCCCCCCTTTTGCAGATTAATTATTACATGTCATGTTAGTTGGTAGGATGAGTCAGGTGGATCCACAGCATGAGAGGGGGCCTGATGAAAGCTAGAAGGAAGGAGAAGAGTAGGAGAGGGATGATTTTCATCCCCCCCCCCGCCCACACACACACACACATCCAAGCAGGATACCTGGCTCAATCAAGCCCAATCTCATCAGATCTTGGAAGCAAAGCAGGGTTAGCCTTGGTTAGTAATCAGATGGAATTCCTCCAGTGAAGACCAGGGTTGCAGAGGCAGGCAATGGCAAACCATCCCTATTAGTCTTTTGCCTAGAAAATCTCAGCAGGAACCATTTCCTGTGCAGCCCAACTACTTCATCTAGTGGTGAAAGATGCACCCAGGTTGGGTTCTGCAGGGAACCCCAAGAGGGATGCTGTGACCTATGAATTTGCCCTATACCTGCTAAAGTATCACAGTCTACTTCACACACAATGTGAAGGGCAGCCTTCTAGTGCAGGAAAAGCTGGTGCTGGTTAGTGTAGCATAGCACCACCTGTTCAAAGATGTTACCACTTGCTGAAATTCCATGCTTGAGTGTCTGGTGAAGCAGAAGAGTGCCCTGAAAAAGGTGGACTTGGAGGCTGGCTGGCTGGGTGGTGGTGGTAGGGTGCTAAACAAACATCAATGGCTGATTTCACCCCCCCCCCCCTTAAGCCCTTTAAGAACTTCACTGAGGCACTCTGCTGCATACATGAACCCTGGGCCAAGTAATTTTCTTGTGCGTGTGCTCTAGAGGAAGATGGACTCCACTGTTGATTCAGGGAAAGGTGATGCACAGATTATTTCATGCCTGTATGATGGATTGCAAATTTCAATAAGCCTGGAATGGCTGTACACACAAAGCTGCAGAACTATTAAGGGTTAATTCCTCACAGAATTAGAGTTTCGTGTGACAGGCTACACCAAGGGCAACATGAACTGGAAGGAGGAGGGTCTGTTTTCAGTCCTAGCTGAGTGAGATCCAGTGTGAAAGAGTTGGGAGACAGAGTCCTAATGGAGAGCAGTTTTTAAACCAGCAGGAGATTTGGGGGAAATTGACAAGGAAGTTTGGGAAGTAGGTGCAGACTGCTGAATGGGCCACACAAAAGGGATAGATTTAACTAGTAGAGATTTTCCCTACTCAGTCAAACTGTGTGGTAGTTCTGGAGACTGAAGAGATCCCTGGTCAGGTGTGGTTGGAAACTGTCTGTGGAGACTTTCAGAGTCAGTTAACAACTGAAGGAAAGCACTGGCATTTTAAGAGAATATGACTCACCCCGCGGCTGCTTGCAGCTTGAGCAGGGAGTCATTCTTTGCAGCCCTGCCGGAGGAAGGAGGCAGGCTCCCCTCCTCCCGGGCATACGGGGCTTTGGCCGGGGGGCGGAGCCAGGAGCCATTTTCTGGCGGCTCTGCTTTTCCCCGGCCGCAGTTGGGACACGTTCTGGAGGCAGCAGCAGCATTTTTACTGCTCTGTTCCTCCAGCGCGTCTTTGGAATCGGGCCCGGTGGCATCGTGCTGCTTTGGGGCAGCGCTTTCTTGGAGCGGCGTCTTCTGGCCGCTTTTGATGGCATTGGACAGGCCAGGCATTTGGACGGCCGCATTCACGTGGCCGTGTGAGACGGCCGCTGCCCGGCGCTGGAGCGGCCGCTTTGGAGGGCTGCAATTAACGTGGCCGTCTGTGCAGGCGGCCACTTTTCTGCCGGGTTTCTCTGTGCCTGTGGTAGAGGCACAGTTGTTTTAAGCAAGACACAAACACGTCATCCCCCCCTTGCTAGCTAGAGGGTTCAGGAGGCTGCAGTTCCCCCCCTTTTTACCGCCCCCCGCCCCTTTTGCCAGGTAGGCCCTTGCCAGTTGGCATAGTGGCCATAGTACTCGGGTGGCCTGGGGGCAGTGTGGGATAATTAAGGGCTGGTTACGTGTCACCTTCCCCCTATAAATCCCCATGTTGCTAAACGGCCACATAAGGCCCCGCCTGGCCCCCTCTGAGTGGCCATTTTAGATTGGTTTTGTGGTGGCCGCGTTTCCATATTGGCGCCTCCTAGTTGCTGCTCTGTGGCTTTGTGGGGTTACTGGGAGATAGGAGCCACCTGGTGGCTTGCCAGGGCTGCTGCAGGACCTCAATCCTTGCTAATGGAAGTAAGCGCCCCCTGGTGGCTACCCGGGACTGCTACAGCAGTGCCCGGTGGTGAGGAGTGGTAAGCTGCAGTACTGCAGTCTTAAGCTTTGCTCGCGTTAGCTAATAGAGTTGTTGCGTTAGGATGCCAACTATGAAGGGTGGCGGTCCATCCAAAGGGAAGCAGCCGGCTAAACGGCGTGCACCTAAGAGGCCAACCCCAGTGATTTCGTCCTCAGATGATGAGGACAGTGGTCCTACCAGACGGGAGCTCATGGAGCGTTTAGATGCATTAGAGAAGGAACAGGGGGCCACTTCAGGGGCAGCCCCGGCATGCTCAGGCCGGGCGGCTATGAAGGTGCCTAGGGAGGTTTTCTATAATGAGTTCTTGTCTCGTTTGTCTGCTCTCGAGGGACCATCTCGAGATGTGACGGGTTCTGGTGGCGGCACCGGGCAACCTTTTACACCTCTGACAGACGTGGGAGTCGAGCCAGAGGGCACGGCAGAGGAGGGGCAGCTGGCCGTAGCGGTGGAGCCACCTTTTGACGATGGTAAGTCCCTCCTGCACCAGCAGGAAGGTTCTTGGCCGTGGGGGCCTATTGGTCACCAGGAAGCCTCAGGTGTTGCCGTCCAACTGCCAGTTCATCCCTCTGTGGGGCAGGGCTAGCCTTCCTATCCTTCCACCTCAGCGGGTTGGCCTGTATCGGGCCTGCCGGTATTGCCGGCATGCGCATGGCCGCAGGGCCCCCCCCACGTTAGGGGGTGGATTGCTGCTTGCGGCTGCGGGCTGGCCATACGGGTATGGCTCCCAGTTGGGGCCTTTTCCATTGGGGTATGGCACTGGTCCTGCTTATGGCACTGTTCTGTATAGTGCCTTGCCCCTGGGGGATACGGCATTGCCCTTGGGGGATCATTTGACGCAAGCTACCCGAGAAAAAATTATCCATGGCAAGTATGTGGACGTCTTTACCCTTCTCTTCAGGGAACTGGAGAAGAAGGATAAGGATGATCTGGACGACAGGGATAAGGAAAAAATCCGTAGGCGGCAGATCGATAGGTCCTGGGCTCACTGGCTGCCCAGTTTTCTGGTCTATGCTGGGGTTTTGGCCAGGGCCCAACCACATAGGGCTCTCCCCCTATTTCAGTATATGAATATCATATACAGTATATGAATATACATATACAGATTTTGAGGGGGTCGCCTGGCTGCACTATGATGAGGAGTTCCGCATGCGTGCGGCCTTGACCCCGAGTCTTCCCTGGGACCAGATCTTAATTCAGCTTTGGGTGCAGGTCATGGGTCCCGCCAAGTCCTCTGCCGGGGATAGGACCGATAGCGGTCACATGATTATTCGGCCTGCCCCAGGTTTTGGTTCCCGCACCTCTGAGGGGCAGCAGGTTCAATCACGGCTGCTCTGCTGGGACTTTGCGTCCAAAAGGGTGTGCAACAGGAAGTTTTGTAAGTTTAGGCACGAATGCCCAGTGTGCGCAGGACCCCACGCACATACAGCTTGCCCCAGGGGAAGACAAGGTGGAAAACGCTTTGGGGGTGGCGGCGGTCAGCAGGGCCCTGGAAAAGGGGCCCAGCCCAGTAAGGCTGAGGGTACTTGAGCGGTTGCTGCAAGTATACCCAAGGCGCAGGGATGCTGACTATTTACTTTTAGGTTTTAAGTTTGGTTTTCGAATCCCTTTTCAGGGCCCCAGGGCACCTTTCATGGCAGCCAACCTTAGGTCAGTGGCTGGCATGGAAGATGTAGTCCGCCAAAAATTTTTGAAGGAGTGTGCTGAGGGCAGGGTATTAGGGCCTTTTGATGCCCCACCTGTCCCGCCCCTGAGGGTCTCTCCTTTGGGGGTGGTGCCAAAAAAGGCGCCGGGGGAGTTTCGCCTCATTCACCACTTGTCTTTCCCCAAAGAGAGATCGGTGAATGATGGCATCCCCGATGAACTCTGCTCGGTGCACTACACTTCCTTTGACCAAGCGGTCAAGGTCGTGCGCCGGTGTGGGGTGGGAGCTGAGATGGCAAAGTGCGATATCAAGTCTGCCTTTCACCTGCTCCCTGTTCACCCGGAAGACTTTGATCTTCTGGGTTTTGCATTTGAGGGCAAGTTTTATATGGACAGGGCCCTTCCTATGGGGTGTTCCATATCTTGCTCTGCTTTTGAGCGCTTCAGTTCCTTTCTGGAATGGGAGTTGCGTCGTCGCTGTGCCTGCCCAGACACCGTTCATTATTTAGATGACTTTATGGTATCTGGGCCTGCTGGCACTGGGCAGTGTGCCAGGCTACTGGCACGGTTCATGGAGCTCGCGGAGGAACTACAAGTTCCCTTAGCTCATGAGAAAACTGAGGGACCAGCTGTTGTCCTGACGTTTTTAGGCATTGAACTGGACACAGTTCAACAGACCTTGAGGTTGCCACTGGAGAAAGTGGTAGACCTTAGAGCTAGGTTGGAAGACTGCTTGAGTAGAGACAAGGTATCTCTCCTTGAGTTACAGCAATTGGTTGGCCATTTAAACTTTGCCTGTAAGGCAGTGGAGCCTGGGAGGGCTTTCCTCAGGCGGCTGTGCGATGCTATGGGGAACTTGCAGTTGCCCCATCATTGCTTGTGAATTAACAAAGGGATGAGGGAGGATTTATTAGTGTGGAAGGAATTCCTTGCCACCTTTAATGGGGTGACCTTCTGGAGGGAGGATTTGCTGTTAGAAGCAGAACTCCAGGTCACCTCTGATGCCTCCGGGTCCACAGGCTTTGGAGTCTTTTTTAGGGGGCATTGGTGTGCTGACCAATGGCCTGCAGATTGGGTAGCCCGGGGATTGTCCAAGGACCTTACATTTTTGGAGTTCTTTCCCTTGTTAGTGGCTGTGTGGCTATGGAGATCACAATTGGCGAACCAAGCTGTCCACTTTTGGTGTGGCAATTTGGCTGTAGTGCATGTGGTCAACACCATGGCATCTAGATCCCCCAGGGTGATGAGGCTGGTAAGAGCCTTTACATTGAAATGTTTGCAGATGAACATTTTGTTTAGGGCCAGACATGTTCCTGGGGTTAACAATGGTGTGGCAGATGCTTTGTCTCGCCAACAGATGGAACGATTCTGGCAGCTTGCCCCCTGGGCCGACAGGCAGCCAGCGAGGATGCCCCAGGAGCTGTGGGAGCTTGGACGGCAGAAGTAAATAGAGCAATCCAGCTGTCCATTGCCCCCAGTGCACGCCGGGCCTACGACCGTGCGGTAGGGCAGCTTTACCGGTTCAGGGCATCAGCGGGCCTTCAGCAGTCGTGGCCCATCCCATCTGGGCACCTGCTGCACTTTTGCATTGTGCAGCGGGGCTGGGGCCTTACCGTGAAGTCTATCAGAGGACAGCTGGCAGCTTTAGCCTTTGCCAGCAAAGCACATGGCTTTCCTGAATTCACGGGTGACTTCAGGATTAAGAAGATGCTGGAAGGATCGGCTAGGGAGATAAAGACACCAAGTGACCCGAGGCAGCCCATCTCCCTATCAATGCTGAAGGGGCTAGGAATCGCATGGGTGGCAGTCTGTGCATCCGTTTTTGAGCAGAAGCTTTTTCATGCTGCTGCATTGACGGCATTTTTGGGGGCCCTGCATGTCAGTGAGCTGGTGGTGTCATCACCAGCTGATGCATCTGGCCGGGCCTTGAGTGCCCAGGACATTAAATTTGTCGGGGACAAAGTTAGCATTGGAATTAGAAGGTCCAAAACAGACCAGCGGCAGCGGGGGGGGCACCTTGCTTTTAGCCCCCTGCGCTGAGAAGGAGCTATGCCCGGTTAAGGCCCTCAGGGAATATGTCATGCTTCGTGGGGACGCCCAAGGGGTCTTATTCCGCCACGAAGATCAAGCCCCTTTGACTAAATATCAATTTTGGGCTGTGACTGAGAGGATTCTTAAGAAGATGGGCTTGTCAGGGGTCAAATTCGGAACCCACTCCTTCCAGATTGGGGCGGCCTTCACAGCAGCTGCTTTGGGATACCCTCAGCAGGCGATCCAGAGAGTGGGCAGGTAGCGGTCAAGGGCATTTCGGTCCTATATCCGGCCCCTGCAACAGTTTTAAATGGCGAACTAATTGCTCTTTCCTCAGGTGCCGTGTTGGGTCATGCGAGGAAGAGGATATTGATTTGTGGCCACAGCATGGTGTTCTGGGCAGCTTACCAGGCCAGGAGAACGCCGCATGGATCCCAGCTTGGTTTGAGCGCTGTGGCCACAGTGGAGTGGCAGGGCCGACGGGGCCTCAGATGGCCTGGCCTGCTGCCCCTCTTGTTCCAGGACCGAAAGGGTCCTCCACCGCACATTGTGGTCATTCACCTGGGTGGGAATGACCTTGGTTTGATACAGGGCAAAGCCCTGTCGTTGCAGGTAGCTGAGGACCTGAAATTTATAAGCAGCCGATGGCCGGGCGTGCTTATAATGTGGTCAGAGACGCTACAGAGACGGGTGTGGCGGGAAGCCTTAGATCCCAGGGCGATAGAGAGAGCCCGACATAAGGCTAACCACGCCGTTAAGAGGTCTTTGGGGCAAGGCTTGGGCATTTACCTGCCACACCCCAAGATTAGGGCCGAATTTGCCCACCTCTATAGAGGAGATGGCGTACATATGTCGCCGGAGGGCAATGAATTATTCATAGACGACCTACGGCAAGGGCTCCGGTTGGCTTTAGGCCACCTGTGGGGCGCGAGGGTCTAAGCCGAGGCTTGGCCCTTGCGTTGGCAGGAGATTTTGGGAATAGGGTGTGGGATGGTGAGCTCCCAGTGGCGTTTCCCCAAGTGTGGGGAACAGGGTCTGCCATTTATTGCGGTATGCTTGTTGACGGCTACCGTACCACTGGCAGAATCCTGCGGGGATCCCCAAATACAAGGCCTCCCCTCATGCGAGATGGCTGCGGCGTTAGGTGCTTGCTGGGGGGATCCATTGCCTGGCTGGCCGGGTTGCAGCCATTCATGGAATGGCCTATACCCGGGGCAATGGGGCTCGCCCAGGCAGGTCAAGGCAGAAGTCCAGGTGTTGACCCCAGGGCTTGACCTGTACTGCTTAGTTGGCCCTTGCCTTGTTAAGTTATGGTCTTGTTAATAAACGGCCCTTTAATCCAAGCCTGTGTCTGCCTCTTCATTCCGGTTGGGGTTGCAATATGACTCACCCCGCGGCTGCTTGCAGCTTGAGCGGGGAGTCATTCTTTGCAGCCCTGCCAGAGGAAGGAGGCAGGCTCCCCTCCTCCCGGGCATATGGGGCTTTGGCCAGGGGGCGGAGCCAGGAGCCGTTTTCTGGCGGCTCCGCTTTTCCCCGGCCGCAGTTGGGACGCGTTCTGCCCACCCACCTCTCCCTGTTTTAGTGCAGGATTAGCTGGCTGCTGTTTCAGAGCCAGGTAGGAATTTTTTGCCCATTTTTCCCTGATTGGCTTTGGGAAAAGGGTTTTTTTCGCCTACCTTGCACTAATGGCTGGGTTGAGGAATTTATGAGGTGGTTCCGTAGTTGGTCACTGGCAGGAGATTTTGGGAATAGGGTGCGGGATGGTGAGCTCCCAGTGGCGTTTCCCCAAGTGTGGGGACCAGGGTCTGCCATTTATTGTGGTATGCTTGTTGACAGCTACCGTACCACTGGCAGAATCCTGCGGGGATCCCCAAATACAAGGCCTCCCCTCATGCCGGACGGCTGCGGCGTTAGGTGCTTGCTGGGGGGATCCATTGCCTGGCTGGCCGGGTTGCAGCCATTCATGGAATGGCCTATACCCGGGGCGATGGGGCTCACCCAGGCAGGTCAAGGTGGAGGTCCAGGTGTTGACCCCAGGGCTTGACCTGTACCGCTTAGTTGGCCCTTGCCTTGTTAAGTTATGGTCTTGTTAATAAAAGGCCCTTTAATCCAAGCCTGTGTCTGCCTCTTCATTCCGGTTGGGGTTGCAAAGGGATTTGGGGTACTAGAAAGTAAGCATTCCTAATTCAAGAAGAAGAAAATACTAAAAGAAAGTATACTAGACTGTATGTTTTGTGTAGTGGTTAAGAGCGTGGGACTCTAATCTAGAGAGCCGGGTTTGATTCCCCACTCCTCCACTTGAAGCCAGCTGGGTGACCTTGAGCTAGTCACAGTTCTCTGGAGCACTCTAAAACACCTCACAGGGTGTTTTGTTGTGGAGATAATAACATACTTTGTAAACCGCTCTGAGTAGGCATTAAGTTGTCCTGAAAGGTGGTATATAAATCAAACGTTGTTGTTATTTATCATCATCATCATCATTACTGTTTTTGGAAAATGAAGGGAACAAAAGCCTCAAAACATAAGCATTTAAGTATCTGTGAAGAGCAAAAGAATGAAAGTCTGTGCAGTAGAAGAGAGCAAGAATCCAGTAACACCTATAAATCTAACAAATTTTGTGATAGGGTATGTGCTTTCACAAGTTACAGCTCACTTCTTCGGGCTGGTGTTAGTTTCTTACAGTGGCATTCTAAAATGAGTTATACCCTTCTAAGTCCAACAAAACTGTTTATCAGTTAAACCTGGGATAATGAAGAATCTATTATTGCAGCCCCAGCCAGAATGAAGAGACAGACACAGGCTTGGAATTAAAGGGCTGTTTATTAACATGACCATTAAACATAAACCATGGCAAGGGCCAACTAAGCGGTACAGGTCAAGCCACAGACCTCGGTCTTGACCTGTCTGGGCGAGCCCCAAAGCCTCGGGTGTAGGCGATCCCTAGAATGGCTGCAACCCGGCCAGCCAGGCAATGGATTCCCCCATCAAGCACCTAACACCTCAGCTGTACAGGGAAGGCCTTGTTCCTGGGGATCCCCGCAGGCATCTGCCTGTGCTATGGTAGCTGTCAACAAGCATACCACACTGTTGACAGACCCTGTTCTCCACCCAGGGGGAAGTGCCACTGGGTGCTCACCGGCCTGCGCCCTATTCCCAAAACTTTCCTGCCAGTGACTTAACCAAACAGCACCACCTATCCAATACCTCAAAAACCACTCCCAATAGTGCAAGGTAGGTGAAAAAATCTCTTCCCAAAAGCCAATCAGGGAAAGGGGTAAAAAATTCCTACCTGGCTCTGGAAACAGCAGCCAGCTAATCCTGCACTGAAACAGGGTGAGGCGGGTGGGCCGAGTGAGCAAAGCAACTGAATGCCGGGGGAAGCAGAGCCACCTGCAAATGGCCCTTGGCTCCACCCCTGGCCAAAGCCCTGGATGCCCGGGAAGGGAGCCTGTCTCTCCCTCCGGGAGGGGCTGCAAAAGGACGGCTCCCAGTATGACAGCTATGCTGCTGCTGGGTAAGCCAACTTGCAGCCCCAGCTGGAATGAAGAGACAGACACAGGCTTGGAATTAAAGGGCTCTTTATTAACATGACCATTAAACATAAACCATGGCAAGGGCCAACTAAGCGGTACAGGTCAAGTCACAGGGTAATTCCCAGACCTCCGCCTTGACCTGTTTGGGCGGCTCCACAGACCTGGGTGTAGACCATCCCTAGAATGGCTGCAACCCAGCCAGCCAGGCAAATGGATTCCCCCATCAAGCACCTAACACCCCAGCCATACAGCATGAGGGAAGGCCTTGTTCCTGGGGATCCCTGCACTCATCTGCCTGTGCTATGGTTGCCGTCAACAAGCATACTGCACTGTGGGCTGACCCTGTTCCCCACCCATGGAGAAGCGCCACTGGGTGCTCACCGGCCCACACCCTATTCCCAAAACTCTCTTGCCACCGCAAGGGTCAAGCCCCTGCTTAGACCCTAGTACCCCACAGGTGGCTTAAGGCCAACCAAAGCTCTTGCTACAGGTCATCGAGAAATATCTCATTGCCCTCTGTTGACTGGTGTACATTGTGACTCGGTAGAGGTGGGCAAATTCAGCCCTAATTCTGGGGTGTGGTAAATAAATGCCCAAGCCATCCCCCAAGGTTTCTTGATGGCATGATTAGCTTTACGTTGGGCCCCCTCGATTGCCCTAGGACAGTGACAGCGAACCTTTTTGAGCCCGAGTGCCCAAACTGCAACACAAAACTAACTTATTTATTTCAAAGTGCCAGCACTGCAATTAAACCTGAATACTGAGGTTTTAGTTAAGAAAAAACAACTCATACAGTTGTCCAAACTAATTAACATCTCTCTCTCTCTCACTCAGGAGCCACGAATGAAAGTAAAGCAAGTTAAATCAAAGCAGTTTGCCCTTCTTTAGACCAGCAGCCCTGCTTGCAGGCATTCTTTCTTTCTCTCTCTTGCTCAAGAGCCACGACTGAAAGTAAAGCAATTTAAATCAAAGCAGCTTACTCTTCTTTAGAAAGCCAGCCCCAGCAGCCTGGCTGCTGCCTCCGCTTCCTGTTGCTAAAGAGACGGGCAGCAGGGAGGCAGCCTTGAAGAAAAGGAATCATGTGGGCAGGGCCAAAACCCATGTGATCTCTGCTCAGAGCTACTGGAACACAGTTGCAGGCATTCCCCCTCCAAATGAGACCTGGACCTAGCAATCGGCTACTTGGCTCATGTGCCCACAGAGAGGGCTCTGCATGACAGCTGTGGCACATGTGCCATAGGTTCGCCATTGCTGCCCTAGGATCTAAGGCTTCCTGCCAAACCCGTCTTTGTAGCATCTTAGACCAAAATATAAGCACGCCCAGCCATCGGCTGCTTATAACCCGGAGGTCTTCAGCTACCAGCATTGACAGGGCCTTACCCTGCAGTAACCCTAGGTCATTACCACCGTGGTGGATGACCACAAGTTGTGGGGGAGGACCTGTCCTTCCCTGAAACAAGAGTGGCAGTAGGCCCAGCCATCCAAGGCCTTGCCATTCCTGCCACTCAACAGTGGCCACAGCACTCAAACCCCACTGTGATCCAATCAGCATTCTCCTGGCTTGATGGGCCACCCAGAACACCATGTTGTGGCCACAAATCAGGATCCTCTTCTTCCCTTGACCTGACATGGCATCTAAGGAAAGAGCAATTAGTATAACATTTTAAAACTGAGGCAAGGGGCAGATATCGCTCCAAAAAGACCCCGACCACCACCTGCCCATGCACTGTATTGCCCGGTGAGGGTACCCCATAGCTGCTGCTGTAGAGGCAGCCCCAATCCTAAAGGAATGGGTGCCAAATTTGACCCCCAACAAACCAATACTCTTAAGAGCCCTCTCAGTCACCGCCCCAAACTGATACCTAGTTAAGGGTTCTGATCTTCATGGCAGAATAAGATACCCTGGCCCTCCCCACGAAGTTCCACATACTGCCTGAGGGCCCTAACAGGGCAAAGCTCCTGTTCCACACAGGAGCCTAAGAGAAAAGCACTATTTTGCTGCTGCTGATCTGTCTTGGACTGCCGAATACAAATGGAGTCCTTATCCCCAATAAATTTAATATCCTGGGCTGACAAGACCTGGCCAGAAGTGTCCTTACAAGATAGGGATACCAATTCACTGACCCGCAGGACCCCAAAGAATGCTGTTAAGGAAGCAGCATGAAAGTGCTTCCTTTCATACACAGAGGAGCATACCTCCCCACAGGCAGCCCCTAACCCCCTCAATACTGATGGGGAGATGGGTTGCCTGGGGTCCCCAGGCGCCCTAACTTCCCTAGACCAGCCCTCTAACATTTTACGAATCCTGAAAACTCCTGTAAATTCAGGAAAGCTGCGTGCCTTACTTGCGAAGGCTAACTCGGCCAGCTGTCCCCAAATGAACTTTACAGAAAGACCCCTCCCACGCTGCACCAAACAAGTGCATCAGGTGTTCAGGCAGGATGAGCCATAACTGCTTGAGCCTGACCATTGCCCTAAACTCATAGGGCTGCCCTACCGCACGGTCAAAGTCTCTGTGCATGCTGGGGGCAATGGACAGTTGGATTGCTTTGTTCGCTTCCTCCGTCCAAGCTGCCAAAGCTCTTGGGGCATCCTTGCTGGTTGCCTGTCGGCCCAAGGGACAAGTTGCCAGAATCATTCCATCTGTTGGTGAGACAAAGTGTCTGCCACAACATTATTAATTCCTGGAATGTGTCTGGCCCTAAATAAAATGTTTAATTGTAAACATTTCAAGGTGAGGGCCCTAACAAGCCTCATTACCCTGGGAGATTTAAAAGACAGAATGTTGACCACATGCACAACTGCCAAGTTGTCACACCAAAAGTGCTTGGTTAGCTAACTGTGGTCCCCAAATCCAAACTGCCACTAACAAAGGAAAGAACTCCAAAAACATAAGGTCTTTGGACAATCCCTGTGCTACTCAATCTGCTGGCTATTGGATGGCGCACCAATGGCCTCCCCAAAATACTCCGAAGCCCATAGACCCAGAGGTGTCAGAGGTGACTTGGAGCTTGGCTTCTAACAGCAAATCCTCCCTCCAAAAAGTCACCCCATTAAAGGAATCCAAGAATTCCTGCCAAACCAGTAAATCTTCCTGCATACCTTTACTAATTCGTAGTTAATGATGGGGCAACAGCAAGGTCCCCATAGCATCGCACAGCAGCCTGAGGAAAAGCTCTCCCCGGAGCAGCCGCCTTACAGGCAAAATTTAAATGGCCAACTAATTGCTGCAACTCAAGAAGAGTTACCTTGTCTTTACTCAAACAGTCATCCACCCGTTCCCTGAGATCTACCACTTTCTCTAAGGGCAACCTCAAAGTCTGTTGTACTGTGTCTAATTCTATACCCCAAAATGTTAGAACAACAGACAGTCCCTCAGATTTCTCATGAGCTAAAGGAACTCCCAGTTCCTCAGCCTGCTCCATGAACCCAGCCAGTAGCCTGGCACACTGCCCAGTGTCAGCCGGCCCAGCCATCGTAATGTTGTCTAAATAATGAGTATCAGGGCAAGCACAGCGGTGTCACAACTCCCATTCCAAAAAGGAACTGAAGCGCTCAAATGATGAACAAGATATGGAACACCCCATCAGAAAGTCCCTGTCCATATAAAACTTGCCCTCAAATGAAAACTCCCAGGAGCTCAAAGTCTTCCGGGTGAGGGAGCAGGTGAAAGGCAGACTTAATATCGCACTTCGCCATCTCAGCACCCACATCGGTGCACAACCTTGACCGCTTGGTCAAAGGAAGTGTAGTGCACCGTGCAGAGTTCATTGGGAATACCATCATTCACCGATCCCCCTTTGGGAAAAGACAAGTGGTGGATAAGGCGAAATTCTCCATCTGCCTTTTTTGGCACCACCCCCAAATGGGACACCCTCAGCAAAGGAACAGGAGGGGCATCAAACGGCCCCAAGACCCGGCCCTCAACACATTCCTTTAAAGTTTTGTTCCAGACCACCTCTTCCATGCCAGCCACCAATCTAAGGTTGGCTACCATGAAAGATGTCCAGGGGCCATGAAAGGGGATCCTAAACCCAAATTTGAAACCAGAAAGCAAATAGTCAGCATCCCTGCGCCTTGGGTAAACTTGAAGCAATTGCTCATGTACCCTCAGCTTTAATGGACTGGGCCCCTTTTCCAGAAGCTTGCTGGCCACCCCACCTCCAGAGTGTTTATTGCCTTGCCTGGCCTTGGGACAAGCTGCAAATGGGTGGACCCTGGCGCAAGATGGGCACTCATGCTTGTATTTACAAGCCTTCCTGTTGCATACCCCTTTGGACGTAAAGACCCAACAAAGCAGACAGAATTGAACCTGCTGCCCCACAGTGGTGCGAGTACCAGAAGCTGAAACCTGAGATGGCCTAAAAATCAAGTGTCCACTATCAGATCTACCCCCCAGATTAGATTTTGCTGGGGTCATTACCTGCAGCCATAACTGCAGGAGAATTTGGTTCCATGGAAGGCTCAGATTCAAGGCCGCATGCATGCAAAATTCCTCATCATACTGCAGCCAAGCCACCCCCTCAAAATCAGTCTATCCCTTGTATATAATACTCATATATTGGAAGAGGGGAAAAGCCCTCCATGGGTGTGCCCTGGCCAACACCCCAGCATACATCAAAAACCCAGGTAACCAATGTAACCAAGTGTGGTCAATCCACCTACGCCTGATCTTTTCCTTGTCCCTATCATCCAAGTCATCTTTATCCTTCTTCTCCAGTTCCCTGAAGAGAAGGGTAAAGACATCTACATACTCCCCCCCTTATAATCTTATCTCAAGTAGCCTGCGTCAAGTGGTCACCTAGGGGCAAAGCAGTGTCCACAAACAGCAATGCCCTATATGGGACCTTTCCAGATGTGGGAAACTCATATGGGGGAGGGGCCCATTGAGGGGTGTAACCAGAAGGGCCATAACTAAAAGGCCACCTAGACACAGGCTGGTGAGGGGCCTGATAATCCCCGCTGCTCCAACCTGCTTGGGCAGGGGCAATCTGTGCCTGTTGTTGATTAAATGACCCACTTGAGTACCCATTGTCCACCAGCCATTCCTGCTCCATATTCAGCACTCCGTCACTGGAAGTGGCTAGCGCTTGGGCACTGCTGCATTCTCCCGCTGCCATACCAGAGGAACCCTCCAAAGCAGAAATGCGAGATAATATATCTTTAAACAACGCCATTTTAGAAACCTTTTTAGAGGGCCAACACACCCTGGTAGCCACCCCAGATGATGCAGAACCAACTCTAGCCCTTTCCAGCACAGAGAGACGATTCAAAATCTCCTGCATACTTGATCCAGCATCCTTCTCATCAGAGGAAGAAAGGGCTGGATCTTTCTAGGAGACGGCCACTAAGCAGGTTGCTTGCCCTTAGATGGGCTGTCCCCCTTCTTAGGTGGCATAATAACTGCCCTCCTATATAACCCTCCTATATAACCAAGGACAGCAGATGGGCTGATTACAGCCACACCACTTAACCACTTCGATATGGCAGCTCAGCGCAGTGTATCACCCAAAAGTAGTTCAAGAAGCTGGCAGTTCCCTGCAAGCTCCCAAAGTTGGCCACAGTACCGAGCCACACAAATAGCTGCCAACAAAGCTGGCCCTGAAATTTAAAATGGCCACTCAGAATATCAGCAAGGCCAAAACAGATTAGGCCTAGATACCCCACCTCTTCAGCCAAATACCCCAAGGAAGGCAGTAATGTGTGTGTGTGGAGGGGGGGTATGTGTACAACGGAGCCATCTGAGCCGAGGGAACCCTACTATCCAGGCCTACAGGTTCCTCTCCCCTGTCCACGCAAGCACCTGCAATATGGGCCCAGGCCAAACACCCTACTTGGGCCAAGCACAGCTGCTGCTGGGGAAATGCAGACCAAAAGTGGGGACCACCGCAGCAGTCCTAAACCCCCCCACTCAGGCTCCATGCCACCGCCGCAAGGGAACCAGAAAGGTGAAGCATTGCCCATCTAAATCAACACCACCTGGTACCCCAAAAGAACAAGCTGCCACCACTGCTGCCGAATTGCCCACCAAGCCGCCCATCAGGACCGCCACCACTGCAGAGAGCCTGACAGCGCAACTATGGCCCTTGCTGCAGCCGACGCAGTCAACTTTGCTACTTGGAAGAGGGAGAAAACAGCTTTTGCCTCCCCAAGCGAGCAAAGCAACTGAATGCCGGGGGAAGCGGAGCCACCTGCAAATGGCCCTTGGCTCCGGCCCTGGTCAAAGCCCCAAATTCCTGGGAAGGGAGCCTGTCTGTCCCTCCAGGCAGGGCTGCAAAAGGACAGCTCCCAGCGTGACAGCTACGCTGCTACCGGGTGAGCTGACTTGTTATTAGTTTTTGTGCTCAAACATATAACTACTGGCAGAATTTGTGTGTGTGTATGTGTAGGCTATTGTTTGCTAAACACTGGTATTTAAGTGAATATTTCTTAATTCTGTCACTGTTTTGTTAGAGTAATGGGAAAAGAAATAGTACAACATCTGCTTTATCTAAATAACACATTATAAGGAAAATTAGTTGAGAATGAAATTTATTTTTCTTGGAACAGATTACAAAGGGTTATTGCCTTGAAGTATATTGCTTTATTTAAAACTTATTGCTTAATGAGTCTCTTGAATTGATAAAGTAACATAGACAGAGAAAAACAAAGCAGGAAAATTGTTGGCATGGGTTGGTATAGAAATACATACTTTTAAAAGTTTTTCATTAGGAAGAACTTTTATGTGTACAAAAGACTGCTTACCTGAGATACTTTTGTGTCTTGTGATGATTTACTGACAATGGGAATTAAAAGTGACTTCATTATTCTCTACCCACATACCAATTCATCTGCAAAATGAGCCTAACTACAATGTGACTGTATCATTGTGGTTTATCATGTTGTAACAGTACAAAAGTCTATACCCTTTATGTGACTATATGATGATGGAACAGAAAGTAATGGTGACCAGTTGAGATTGTATCGTTCCATGGGAAAATCACTGAAATATGCTTTCATATTGCACAGGAGGTGTTATATTTGAAAGCCCTGCATTACAAGAACAGGCCAGTCATATGCAGCATCTCCAGAACAGCACTGATTATCATGCAATCCATCCTTGCTAGTAGCTGGCATCAGTCTGGAGATATTACATGGAAACTGAACCAGTAAAATACAACGTGAATAAAGAAGTACCAACCAGTAAAGTTTGGGATGCGTACAAGGCGGTTGTAAGGGGCATACTAATGGACTTAAATGGCAGAGCAAGGAAAAAGAAAGAGGAGAAAAGACAAGAGATTGAGGAGAAAATAAAGGCCAAAGAAATACAGTTAAAAAAGAGACCAGGGAAAAAGAAAATACATCAGGAAATTAAAATTCTTCAAGAACAGTTAACAGCAATGAGTAATAAAGAATTGGAGTGGAACCTTAAAAGATTGAATCAAAAAGCTTTTGAGGGTGCTAATAAACCTGGGAAATATTTGGCATGGCAATTGAAGAAGAAAAGGGAAAAGAAAATAATAAATAAAATTTGTGAAGAAAATAAAACGTACCTGGAGCAGACTACCATTAGTAGAGCCTTTTATAAATTTTATGCTAAGCTGTATAATAAAAAAGAAGTAACCAAAGAATCAATAGCATCATATTTGGAGAAAACCAAACTTCCAGAGATCTCGGAAGCTTGGAGAAATAAGTTGAATAGTGAAGTAACTGATGAGGAAATAAGTAAGGCAATACAATCCGCAAATCTAGGAAAGGCGCCAGGGCCAGATGGACTTACGGCTAAATTTTATAAGACAATGGCCAACGAACTGGCACCATTCCTAAAAGAGGTGATGAACGGAGTTTTTAGGGATCAAAGAATTCCAGATACCTGGAGCGAAGCGAATATATCATTGATCCCAAAAGAGGGCCAAGATCTGACTAACGTGAAAAATTACAGATCTATATCACTACTTAACAATGATTATAAAATTTTTACGAAGATATTGGCGGAGAGACTGAAGGGGTGGCTCTCGGAAGTCATAGAGGAGGAACAAGCAGGTTTTTTGCCAGACAGACAAATAAGAGACAATTTAAGGACAGTGATCAATGCTATTGAATATTATGACAAGCGTTGTGACAAAGAGGTTGGTTTCTTCTTTGTAGACGCTGAAAAAGCGTTTGACAATTTAAACTGGGATTTTTTGTTTGCCACTATGGAAAAGCTACAATTGGGAGAAAGATTCATCAGAGCAATTAAAGAAATTTATAGAGACCAGACTGCAGCAATTGTAGTGAATGAGGAACTGACCAAGAAATTGACGATTAGTAAAGGAACGAGACAAGGTTGCCCGTTATCTCCATTGTTGTTCATTTTAGTATTGGAGATTCTGATGATACAAATACGACAAGACGAGGAAATACGAGGAATAAAAATAAAGGACTATTCATACAAGGTTAGAGCATTTGCAGATGACATAATGTTAATTGTAGAAGATCCATTGGAGAACATGCCAAAAGTGATAGACAAGATCAAGGAGTTTGGTGACTTGGCAGGTTTCTTCATTAACAAAAAGAAGTCAAAGATATTATGTAAAAACATGACTAAGCAGAAACAACAATTGGTTGTTGGGGGTTTTCCGGGCTGTATTGCCGTGGTCTTGGCCAAGACCACGGCAATACAGCCCGGAAAACCCCCAACAACCATCGTTCTCCGGCCGTGAAAGCCTTCGACAATACAAGAAACAACAATTGTTAATGGAAACAACGGACTGTGAAGTAACTAGTAAGGTGAAATATTTGGGAGTTGAGCTGACTGCAAAAAATATAGATTTGTTCAAGAATAATTATGAAAAATTATGGACTCAGATAGAGAGAGACTTGATCAAATGGAATAGACTGAATTTGTCATGGTTGGGCAGGATTGCAGCAGTTAAGATGAATGTGTTACCAAGAGTAATGTTTTTGCTACAGACAATACCAATCATCAGAGACTCTAAACAATTTGAAAAATGGCAGAGGAAAATATCAGATTTTGTTTGGGCAGGCAAGAAGCCTCGAGTGAAAGTAAAAGTACTACAAGATGCAAAGGAAAGAGGCGGAATGCAACTGCCCAACCTGAGACTTTACCATGATGCAATCTGCCTAGTTTGGTTAAAAGAGTGGATGACATTAAAGAATAAGAAACTATTAGCCCTAGAGGGATATAAAAAAATTTTTGGATGGCACGCATACCTATGGCATGACAAAGTAAAGGTCAACTCGATGTTCCTGCATCATTTTGTAAGGAGAAGTTTATATACAATCTGGAAGAAGTACAGAATTTACCTACAAGAAGGAACCCCTTTGTGGGTGGTTCCATACGAGGTGATAGATCCGAGAGCTGTTGATAATGAACAACAATGTTTAACGTACAAAGAAATAACTAAAACTGAAGTGTCTAAACTTAGAATAAAGACGCAAGAGGAACTATCACCGAACTACGATTGGTTCCAGTATAGACAGATCAGAGATTTGTATAACTCGGACTCTGTAAAGGGAGGTATACGAACAGAGAATTCGGAACTAGAGCAGACCCTTTTTAAAGAGGATAAGAAAAGAGTATCCAAGGTATACCAAGTACTGTTGAAATGGTATACCGAGGATGAGACAGTTAAAACACAAATGGTGAAATGGGCTATAAATTTTAATAAAGAAATAACAATGGAGGCATGGGAATACTTGTGGAAAACTACAATGAAGACAACGACATGTATTAATATTAAAGAGAACATTTTCAAAATGATCTATCGTTGGTACATGACACCAAAGAAGATTGCGCTAGGAAACTTGAACACTTCTAATAAATGCTGGAAATGTAGAAAGCATGAGGGCTCCCTCTATCATATGTGGTGGTCGTGTGAGGTAGCTAGGCAGTTCTGGGGGGAAATAATAAGAGAAATGAGTGAAATTTTACAGTTTCAAATAAATAAGAACCCAGAACTCCTGCTGCTAAACTTGGGAATGGAGGGAATCCCAGCCCACCATAGGACGTTGATATTTTATATGACTGCAGCAGCTAGACTTTTGTATGCGCAGAAATGGAAAGTACAAGAAGTGCCAACTATTGAAGATTGGATCTACAAATTGCTGTATATGGCTGAAATGGACAAGATGACAAGAAAACTGAGAGATCTGGACTCAGGGCAGTTTAACACAGACTGGGAGAAGCTGAAACAATATCTGGAGAAGAAGTGGGAGGTGGGAGGAAAACTGTGGCAGTTTGAGAACTACTGAAGTACAATAAAAGTATAAAAGAGAGGGGTGACTTTACCGGGGGAGGAAAAGAAATGTGAATTTATAAGCAGTTAGATTAATTAATTGATTGAGATATATATGGATATGTAAAGGTTAATTGATAGAATATTGATAGAGAATAATTAACGGTTTAAACATGAGGATTGAGTAATTAACAATATTTTTTTTTTACTTGATAAGACTTATATGCACCAAACTGAATGTATAGAAGAGTTAAAATGACTGACTATGTGATGAGTTATATAGAAATACTATAAAAAGAAGAAATGATTAATATATAGAGAACAAATCAAATTGTTTGATTTAAATGTGGGAAATTTTTATGGTTTATGACATACAGAAATATTCAAAACTGGAAAATGGGATAAATTGTTTATCTAAAGAAGTATAGTTTGGATGTATAGTAAGTAAAAGAGTTAAAGATGTACTGCTTAATATAATGGAGAATATATATTTGTTTTAGATAGAGGAAATTAATAGAAGTAAGGGAAAAGGGACAGAGGGTGGGAAAGCTGTTGGAAGTCAACAAAAGGGGGGGAAAGGGAGGGGGTTAGAAACGAAAAATTAGGGGATAATTGAATGCAATGTAATGTAAAAATATTAATGTTCTAACCCAATAAAAATTTTACAAAAAAAAAAAAAGAAAGAAACTGAACCAGTAAAGATGCATTAGCTGAGCAAACAGAAGCCCTTCTCCATCTCCTTCACTTGGGTCTGTAAGAGTGATCTATAAATTTAATAATCTAGGTGAATAAATAGTGATAGTTATTATGCAAGTCCTTCAAGTATCTTGATATGACTAGTAAGGACATGCGTATTTTGGTCACATTTGGTCACACAGTTTTTGCTGGAGTTGCTGGTGTGATTTGCATAATTATTTCTGTAACTTTTGAAAGGTAAACAAATTGTTCCAATAGTGTAATTGGTACAGATTCAATTTCTAAAACAGACACTAGGAACATCATTCTCATTATAAATGGATTGTAATGAACAGTAGCAAAAGATGTTTTTCCCATGTACTCAAACTGGTCACTATGATACCATCTGTGAAATTTTGCTTAATTTACTAATGCCCAGAAATACACAACAAATTAAACAAAGCATAAGCCAAATAGGGATTTTAAAACCTTGTGTCCAGCTTTAATCTTTTGTAAATGACCAATGATGGTGTAAGGTTATGTGTTTCATGTTTCCGATTCAGGTTTTTAACCTGAATTGGCCTGATTTGGAAAGATTTGGGATTCCCAAATCGGCCCCAGCATTGCTGACCCGATTTGGGAATCCCGAAGCAGTTTCCCAAAGCAATTTGTATTGTTGGGCAAAGAGCAACACTTTTCTTGCTGCTTGCAAGCGGCAAGGAAAGTATTGCTTTCAAACACCCACCACTTTTCAGCTCATGGAAGGGGATCCCCCCTCAGCTAAAAAAAAAGCTGCCAGTGTTTGAAAGCAGCAACACTTTTCTTCCATGGCAAGAAAAGTGTTGCTGCTTTCAAACGCTGGCAGCTTTTTTCAGCTGAGGGGGGATCCCCCTCCCATCAGCTGTAAAGCAGTGGGGTTTGATAGAAACACTTTTCTTGTCATTTGCAAATGGCAAAAAATGTGCTGCTTTGTGCTTCGGTGTGCTCTGTAAAGATTTGGGAATCTTTACAGCACATACTGAAGCATTTAAACACCCGAATCCCAAAGCAGCTTGCTGCTGCTGGATTCAGGTTATCCCAAATTGTTTTCCCACTTCAGGTGGGAAATACGCTTCAAGCAGAAAACCCAAATATTTTTTGGGTGCACACCTCTGTGATGGTGTCAGTTAATGTGACTTGCAGTGCTTTAATGCTGAAATGTTCCATGTACAGACAGTGAAAATTTCTGTATACAAATGTAATTGTTGTGAGGGGGGGAACAATTCAATTCTTCATGCCCTTTCCAACCCTCTCTCTCTTATTTAATTATCAGAAAATGGGATCTATGTATACCACACTGAAAAGCTGCTCCTACTTGGTTTGGAAAACATACTTTTAAAAAATCATTCAAGGCTAAAAGGCTAGAACTGTACAGTGATGCTTGAATAAATTCTTTCTTAAAACTGTTTGGATATACATTGCTTCATTAAATGTGAACCTTTGAATCAATGTGTTCTGTTTTTATTACAGTCAGTTTTTGCAGTACAATGTTTCAAAAGGTCTGTCAGCTTTAAGTATTAGTATGATGTAATCCCACTTAAGGCTACTGGTTATAATGAAGGGAAAGGAAACACCACAATTTTAGACACTTGAAGAAATAAAAGATAATAAACAAATACAACCAGCTAGTTGGGCTTCTAACAAGATAGATTCATGTGACTTTGCTAACTTCTGAATATCTACTTGCTGTATGTTAAATACATTAGCTCCCAGATATATTTAGTTGTTACTTAAGTCCTATTTAAATTAGGCATAGCAAATTTCGGACATTAGTTTTAATGGATGGGCAGCTAAATTCTATATTCTTGTGGCATCACCAGAGAGGCTCTGGAGTAGCTAGCTTTCTCAGCAGAGACCTAGCTGCGAACACCCACCAATTATGGAGCAGTATGCCTGCAATGCTTCCTATGTTACCCCATATAAAGAAGCAACCACCAATGCAGACTGATAACAGGAAACACAGTTACCCCCCAACACACAGTACTCTTCACAGAAGAGTGAACTGTGGTGTGTGCAATAGGAATCTGTTACTACCACTGTAGTTTTTTGGCTGAGACAAAGGGACACAAACCCTGTTATCCAGTTCATATGCCATAAGAAAGGCCATGGCATTGCCCAAGCTTCAGCTCTCATTGGAGAGGGAGAATAATATAACTTTTGCAAAGCAAAGGGGACTCACTAGCACAGGAAAAAGAGAACATGCAACTATACATTCACATAAGGCAGCATTGTCATCTTCCCAGCAGCAGACTGGGGAAAAACACTCAAGTGGGAAACAGGAAGGATTTGAATCCCAACAAAGGCTCAACTGAGAATAAGGCAAAGTTAACTTTCTAATTGTGGAATGGCACTTTAACCTCAAAAGCACAGAGTCTGAGGTAATGATTCTTGTAGTTAGAGCAACATGAGGGAATCTTCTATATACCTAACTGTGAATAGAATATCAAAATATCTACACAATAAGGCCAGGTAAAAAGGGGGAAATATTCTTACAAATCTGAGAATACCCAGCTTTGCATAAATATCTTTCATTTTTTTTTTAAAAAAAGGAAGGGGTAATTTTTTTTTAAAAAAGCCAAAATCTCAGATTACCATGATACCTTAGCAATCAGTCTGGGTTGCCTAGGCAACTACAGTCTGTGATTGCCTATTGCCTATGTAATCCAAAATGGATGGTACAATTCCACCTGAGGAGAATTGTGAAGGGAAAGAAGCAATCAACAGGCAAGAAAGAGAACTTGGAAAGTGGGGGTATGTAACAAAGCTTAAGCGGAGATAGAGTGAAAATAAAAATGAAGTAAACAGTTGAGAGAACAGGGCTGGAGGGAAGGACTGGATCAAGAAAAGAAAAGCTGAAAGGGAGAGGGAAGGGACAAGGAAGGAAAAGCTGAGGGGAAAGTGGTAGATGAGAGGAAAAGAGAAAGGTAACTGAGGGGGGGGAAGCAAGCAGGGGCAGGATAGAACCTGCTGGAGCTCTGAGAAGAAGGGAAGGAGCGAAAGTGAAAATCCCCTTTTTACCTGGCCTTATTGCATAGGTATTTTCATATTCCATTCAGAATTAGGGAGGAGGACCGGTAGAGGGATAACCCCCCCCCCCCCAACTCACAGTTTCATTGAACTTGGCAGAATAAATACTTTTTCTCAGAAACACACATCAAGCCCCACACAGCTTGTCTGACTTAACTAGAATGATCTCTCTTAAAGAGTCTCTCTACATGAGATGCTGGGGCGCATGTCAGTCAAGTGCTGGGAGATGCAATGTTAGCTGGCTAGCATAGTTTTGAAATACAGAGCAGGTGGGAATCGCTCCAGAGGGGATGGATTCTCAAAGCGACAGTTGCCTCGTGAGATCATTATTGACTTTTCATCTAAAAAGATCCGGGACACCATCCTATATAACTCATACAATGCGGATTTGGACTTTATGGGTTTGAAAGTCAAGATTTTGAAGGACGTTCCATTTCTAGTCCGGAAACGGCGTTTTAAATATAAAAAGTTTGCAGCACTTCTGAGGGACCATGGAATAAAGTACAAATGGTTATTCCCGGAAGGAATATGGTTCAGATATAAAGATCAGGCCTATAAGATATTATCAGAAGATCAACTAAAGGATTTTGAGAATAAAAACCCAGAACTCTGCTGCACCAAGAACGAAGAAAAGGAGGAGCCGGAGGGGGGGGAGGAGGAGGAGAGCACCGCAACAGCGGTTGCACAGAGAGAATTGCGTCCGGGACCTAGAAGGGGGAGGAAAGTTTAATCAGAATTTGAAATGTTTATTCTCTGTATGATTAACCACTCCATCATTATTTTATGGAGCTATTTTTGTATTATGACAGTATGAAGGGAAACATTGAAGTGTAGTGTTTAGTGTTTGTAGTTCATTCCCCCCCTTTTCTTTTTCCACCCCCCCTTTGTCCCTTCCCTCTCCCCTTTCCTTGTGATAGTTTTGTGTAGTGTTTTGTAGCTATGAAAAATAAAAAATAATAAAAAAAAAACAGAGGGGATGGATTCTTTCACAGCTCTTCACCCTTCTAGAGCTTTTACCCTGCTGTTGTTGCTGCTTAAAACTTTGAATTAACTGAGCCTCAGCAGGGCAAAGGCTCCAGAAGGGGACACATCAGAGGTGACAGAGGGCTGTGAGAGAATCCATCCCCTCTGGAGCAATCTCTGCTGTCTCTGTCATTTAAAATTATGCTTCCCAGCTAACATTGCGTCTCCTGACATGTGACTAATACATGTCAAAAGTATTGTATAGAGAGATTCTCTGATATACAAAGGGTAACTGACAAACTTTCCCTCAGCAATCAGACTAAAAACTGCAGTTCACTCCTCCCCCTAGGATGCAGCTACATTCCAATCAGATCACAGTCCACTAACCCCTCTATCTGCCCTCCTTTTTTCCTCAGAGGCCTACATTTAAACTCACAGTAACAATAAAAAAAAACCATATTAGCAAGCTGATATAAAACTAGGGATCCCAGTCTGCAAATGGGGTCAGGGGAATCCCCCACTCCCCAGGGCTTGATCTGTACCACTAGTTAGGCCCTTGCCATGTTGACAGATAAGTTGTTGTAATTGTTAATAAAGTGGCCTTTTAGTTCCCAGCACTTATGTCTGCCTCTTCATTGTGATTGGGGGGGGGGGAGGGGGAGGAGCAAAAGTTGTTCTTCAGATAAATGCCCAATACAAAAGGGTCTTATTGCATCTCTACTTCTATCTATTTCATCTAATAACAATGCCAACAAGCCTATCTAATATCTAAATATCTATTTACCCTGCATATGCTGTCACAGTGTTGGTGAAGAGAAGGATTAAAACTGCATAAAAAGACAATAAATCTTGACAGCTTTGAAAACAAGTCATTACAAACTGCCAAGCCAGAATTGGAAAAAAGAAAGATCAATATAAAGTATTATATAAGGTATAACTCTCTCCAGAATAACAATTATAATATTGATGGTTGTTGGGGGTTTTCCGGGCTGTATTGCCGTGGTCTTGGCATTGTATAATATAATATAATTATAATTATAATATTATAATATAATATATATATTATTATAATTATAATATAATATAATTATAATATTCTTCTGTGCATATATCTAGAGTTCATGATTTGTTATACAAGAAGTCACAGTGTGGCTAAGCTGCAAGATCACAGGAAAACAGCTTAGCAGAGACAGGGGAAAAGAGAGAGAACTGAATATGTATTTCGAGAGAGAGGGTAAGTGATATTTTGATTTGATATATTAGTATCTTCATATTACCCCAGAGCTAATAAAGAGGTTCTAGAAATTAAGGAAAAATTGTCCTTAAAATTAAGCTGTCAAGCTCTCCCCTCCCTTTATAATAATGGCTCCCTTGAACAATTCTGGCTCCTTCCAGATCAACATAAAGTTGTATAGCTTGTGTAAAATATTTTCAATCACAGTGGGGATTGGTGAGAAATATCAAAGCAGAATTAATAGAGCATGAGCCAATCAAAGTTAAAGTCATTAAACTTTCTGAATTCAGTAGAAGACTTAACCATATGCTTATAATCCAACAGAAATGTGTGTTGAAATTGGGGGTGCTCAAAGACTTGTTAGGCTCACCATTTGTTTGTTGGTCAGAACAGCTAATTCTAACTATCTCTTACTATACATTCATATATTCTTCATCTATATGCAGATGTTTCCTTCTTTCTCCTTTTCTTATTTGTTCTTGCTTGCTGAATGGTAAAATTAACAATGATATCTACTTCCTCAGTAATGGCTTTCTCTATAAAGTATGCTGACTAATTAAATTATTCAAATTAATTTGACCATAATTACAAGAAGTCTACATTTTTAAATACCACACAAATGGAAAAAAACACTAAAGCAGAATAATTCTATCTCTAAATTAGAATTATCAAAGCAAGGAAATACTATTTATAACCAGTACCCACTTGTTCTGTTGCAATGGAGGAATGATAGTGTGTTCAGGAGTCATGAGTGCTGAACTGCTACATAATTCTCATATAGGGAAAGGCAATTTCAAAAATTGGCACAGAACAATAGTATTTTTGTACATTAATTTCAACAGAACTTCCTGTTACAAAAATTAGCAAGCCAAGTAAGCATTATATAATCCGATGGCATCATCACTACCACCATTTATATAGTGCCTTCTGAGTATTCCAAAAGGCATGTATACATTTTTGTAGTTCTCCATGTAAATATGCAAAGGAGTCAAGCCAAATAGTTTGAAGTTATTGATATGCTCCCAGGGGTGAGGTAAGAGCATATAGAGAGACAGCAGTAACCATGTCTTATAAGTTGCTTTCAGTACCTTGACTCAGCTCCAGAACATGAGATGCCATCATAATGCAGAAAATAATGCTTTTGTGCATGTCTTATACTGTTGAATAATCATAACCTGCTCATATGCAGTGTGAGATTGGCAAAAGGTCTTTTAGTTCAGGCATGAACTTTGGTACTATTCGTTTTAGAAAGTAAACATAACAGATTAGTCATCATTTTCTTCCTTTTCTCTGCTGCAGACTCCACTTAAAGTGTTTTTAAAAAAACAGATTTGAATCCTAATACTAGTGCAAAGAAGATTAATAAGCAAGACCATTTCCCTCTTTTCATCTTAAGAATATGCCAGTCCCCCTCCTCCATCCTATCTTTTTTCCAACCTCTTCAAGTAGTTCACAGGAAATAAATGTTCAAAGTACAGACATTAATAAAATTCTTGGCACTAAATCATTGTGCAGCACTTTGAACATTTTCCTCCCATCATTCTCTAATGATTGTTTAGGACCTTCAATATTTAATATTTATGGTAGTGGTTACATCTTAGCCCTCCTCCAGAAGTGCTTGAATCAGTGTCCCCTGGACCAAAGGTAAAAACTGGCTAGTTTAATTGGAGTTTTGTTTGTTATTTTAAAGCTACATTTCTTAAACACATATCCAGAAGAGACATGTTGAAGGTGTACAGTTTAATACACCTGATAAGGGCATGTCAGGAATGCTCCATCTGCCCGTAACTATTTCTCCTGCCATATGTTTGCTCAACATCATTGTCCCAAATTGACTATGGTGAAATGTATTGGTCCCATAGCTTTTCTTTCAGTTTTGGCAAAGTAGGCTGGAATGAAGAGGTTAATCAGTCTTATCCCTACATACTGATGCTACTTTACTCCTGGCAAACAGCCTCTGATACTGATTTTTTTTTTTTTAGGGAGACCAGCACTGCAATCCAATGCAGACTCATTCCAGTCCATTGAAATGAATGGGCATAGGCTGGAGGAACTCTGCATAAGATTGCACAGTAATGCTTGATTACTTATATCCTGCATGCTGTTTATTTTGGGACCAGTCTACATTGAATATTTACAAAAATACTTTCATATGATGACCTGTCTTTGTGTCTTTTGGAAGCTGATGGTTCTGGTACAGGATTCCACAGGTGATGAGGAAGCAAGAGACACACATGAAGAATCTTTTCTGGTCTTAGCCTGTGCCCCCTCTGCAAAAATGAAGTGACAGGGATAAAACTTTTTTCAATGGTTGCATGTCACCAGTAGAATGCTCTAACCCAGCGTTTTTCAACCACTGTGCCGTGGCACACTAGTGTGCCGTTAGACATTGTCTGGTGTGCCGTGGGAAAAATTCCAATTTCATCCGTAACATGCGGCTTCGGCTCACAAATAGACCAATCATTAGATTCAAATAGACAGGAGGAGACATCGCAGTAGATTGCCGATGCGCAGAAGAGCGCCAATGGATCTGGACTCTGGAGGATTATCGCGGATGCAGCACAGAAGAGCGCTGAGTGATGGATCTGGAGGAGACATGAGCAGAAGAGCGCTGACTGATGGATCTGGAGGAGACATGAGCAGAAGAGCGCTGAGTGTGACGGACAGCGGCTATCTGGAGGAGACAAGCGCAGTAAGTACTGAGTGACAGTGAGACAGGAGCAGGTACTGCAGTGATGGACAAGTTTTTGAAAAGGAAAGAACTGGACTCTGAACAAAATTCGGAGCAAGATGAGAGCCCAAGTATGAGTGGGGATCAAAAGAAAGCAAAGATGGTTAGCTCAAGCAAATTCTCTGGCACAAGGCAATATAGCGAAAGCTATATTTCATTTGGATTTACTTTCACCGGAGATGCAAAGAAACCAACTCCACGGTGCGTGGTGTGTGGTGAAAAGCTATCTAACAGTGCTATGGTCCCAAGTAAACTTAAACGCCATCTCCAAACGAAACACCCTTCGCTTCAAAACAAGAATGCGGACTTTTTTGTTCGCCTGCGTGAAAACACGGAGAAACAGGCAACTTTCATGAGAAAAACCACAAAGGTAAATGAAAGAGCTCTTAAAGCTAGCTATCAAGTTGCTGAACTTATAGCCAAGTCAAAAAAGTCGCACATTGTGGCAGAGAAATTAATACTTCCCGCCTGCAAAGCTATTGTAGAGGAGATGCTCGGACCTGAAGCAGCTAAGGAAATAGCCAAAGTCCCTCTCTCAGACAACACAATTTCCAGACGTATTGATGACATGTCTGCAGACATCGAAAGTGTGGTTTTGGAAAAGATCCGTATCAGTGAGAAATTTGCATTGCAACTTGACGCGTCTACTGATATCAGTGGACATGCTCAACTCTTGGCCAATGTGCGTTTTGTGGATGGTGATGCAATTAGAGAAAACTTCTTTTTTTGCAAGGCATTGCCAGAAAAAACAACAGGAGAAGAAATTTTTCGGGTCACATCAGAATACCTTGAACAAGGAGGACTTAAGTGGGTAAACTGCACAAGTGTCTGCACCGATGGAGCTGCAGCCATGGTCGGGCGCACCAAAGGCTTTGTGAGCAGAGTGAAGGAAAGAAATCCAGATGTGATTGTTACGCATTGTTTTTTACACCGTGAGGCCCTTGTAGCCAAGACTTTACCAGCAGACCTAGTTCCTGTGTTGGATGATGTTGTGCGCATGGTAAACTTTGTAAAGTCACGACCCGTGAAAAGTCGCATGTTTGCAGCTTTGTGTGAGGAGATGGGAGCGAAGCATAAAACCTTGCTGTTTCATACGGAGGTCCGGTGGTTGTTGCGTGGCAAGGTCTTGGTTCGTGTGTATGAGCTGCAGGAGGAAGTTAAAGTGTTTCTGACAAATGAGAGGTCAGATTACGCAAAGCTGCTTGCAAGTGATGAGTGGTGTGCAAGGCTGGCATACCTGGCAGATATTTTTCATCATCTGAATGAACTGAACACACGAATGCAAGGCCGAAATGAAAACCTGCTTACAAGTACAGCTAAAATAAATGGATTCTGTTCAAAGGTGCAACTCTGGCATCAACACGTGGAAAGTGGCAATCTTGAAATGTTCACACTCACCAAGCAATGGCAAGGTGTTCACACTGCTGCACTGTGTGAGATAATAGTTAAACATTTAAAAACTCTCGAGGAGAAGTTGTCATTTTATTTCTCTTCAGTCTCCACTGAATGCCTTGACTGGGTTAGGGACCCCTATAGCTCAGCATCAGTTGGTGGAAAGGACATGACTTTAAGGAGCAGGAGGAACTAACTGAACTGAGACAAAATCGTGGTTTCAAGCTAAGATTTGCTGATCTACCTTTGGACAGTTTTTGGTTGGATACTGCCAAGGAGTTCCCCGTTCTGGCAAACAAAGCTATTTTGACATTGCTCCCATTTTCCACTACATATCTGTGTGAGATGAGCTTTTCAAGCCTGATTGCTATGAAAACTAAAGACAGAGAGAGACTGAGAGCTGTCGACGAAGAGCTACGTGTGTGTCTTTCTTCGATTCCTGCCAGAATATCATCTTTGTGTTCAGCCAAACAGGCCCAGGTTTCGCACTGAATAAGTAATCAGAAAATTTCTTTGTGTTTGATTTCTTTTGTGTTCATTTTGATAATAAGTAAACAGAAATATGAACAATTATAAAATAAAGTATTATTATTTCATAATAAAGTAATTATAAAATAATTTCTTTGTGTTTATTTGATTCCTATTCAAGAGAATTACTTTATATATAGTCAATATAGGCACAGAGTTAAATTTTTTAACATTTTCTAATGGTGGTGTGCCTCATGATTTTTTACATGAAAAAAGTGTGCCTTTGCACAAAAAAGGTTGAAAAACACTGCTCTAACCCTTGAGGCTTGCCTAGTGACAACTGAGTGTCAACTCAGTGCCAACTGAGGGGGCTAAACAGTCCCCTTTAACCAGGCTTCTAACTAGAAGGTGATCTTTCACATTGTTTTACAGTCTGTTCCAGCCTGTTTTATGATCATTATACATGACCATTAAGCCATTATACATTTTATGCTGTGCTTATATTCTGGCTTTGGGGAAGATGATTGAGCTGGCGGCAGAGAAGCAACTGCAGAATTTCCTGAAGGAGACCTCGGCCCTAGACCCCTTCCAGTCTGGTTTCCGTCCAGGACATGGGGTCGAGACATTGCTGGTCGCCCTCACAGACGATCTCCGCAGACATCTGGATCAGGGCGGATCAGCACTGCTGATTTTGCTGGATCTGTCAGCAGCGTTTGATACGGTCGATCATGAGCTTTTGACCCACCGCCTTGCCAATGTGGGGATTCAGGGGACAGCACTGCAGTGGCTGGTCTCCTTTCTCCATGATCAAGGACAGAGGGTGGTGCTTGGGGAGAGAGTGTCATCTCGTAGGCCACTGGTATGTGGTGTGCCACAGGGAGCGATACTCTCTCCATTATTATTTAATATCTATATGTTCCCCCTCGCCCGGCTGGTGCGGAGTTTCGGGCTTGGGTGTCACCAATATGCGGATGACACCCAGCTTTATCTGTTGTTGGATGAGCAGCCTGGATCAGCTCCTGATGCCCTGGAGTGTGCTTTTGAGGCTGTGGCTGGTTGGTTGAGACAAAGTCGGCTGAAATTGAATCCCACGAAGACGGAGGTCCTGTATGTGGGTCGTGGGGAGATGGCTTTGGGACCCCAGCTTCCTACACTTGATGGGGCAGCACTTACACTGGCCCCGAGAGTTAGGAGCCTGGGGGTGATTCTGGATTCCTCCCTGAAGATGGAGGACCAGATCACTGCAGTTGCCAGGTCTTCCTTTAATATCTTCGGCAGGGCAGGCAGCTTGGCCCTTATTTGTCTCCCCGTGACTTGACTACAGTGGTCCAAGCAATGGTCACCTCTAGGTTGGATTACTGTAACGCGCTCTACGCTGGGCTTCCCATGGGCCTGATCCGGCGGTTACAGCTGGTACAGAATGCAGCAGCGCGAGTCATTGCTGGAGCACCGGTGTGGGAGCATATTACACTGGTGCTACACCAGCTGCATTGGCTACCAGTGGAGTACCGAATCAGGTTCAAGGTTTTGGTGTTAACCTACAAAGCCCTACGCGGACTGGGACCGACATATCTGAGGGACCGTCTCTCACCATATGAGCCCTGGAGGACTCTCCGCTCTGGTGGAAAACATCTTTTAAGTGTCCCTGGCCCTAGGGAGGCCCGCCTGGCGTCGACCAGGGCCAGGGCCTTTTCGGTCCTGGCCCCGACCTGGTGGAATGCTCTGTCTTGCGAGACAAGGGCCCGGCAAGATTTGCTTGCATTTTGCCGGGCCTGTAAGACAGTGCTATTCCGCCAGGCATATGGCTGACGCTGGGCAGTGCCCACCTCCCTGTGAAGGGGGGGTTAAACCATCGCCCCTATGCGAACACAGAGGCATGTATGAACCACTATGCAGCATGAATTGTAATATTTAATGTTTTTAAATGTTTTTAAATGTACTATTTAATGTTTTTAAATGTTTTTAATGATGTTTGTATTTGTTATCCGCCCTGAGCCTGCGAAAGCGGGGAGGGCGGAATATAAATATAATAAATTAAATTAAATTATGGTTGTTGTGGGTTTTCCGGGCTGTATTGCCGTGGTCTTGGCATTGTAGTTCCTGACGTTTCGCCAGCAGCTGTGGCTGGCATCTTCAGAGGTGTAGCACCAAAAGACAGAGATGAAAACATCTCTGTCTTTTGGTGCTACACCTCTGAAGGTGCCAGCCACAGCTGCTGGCGAAACGTCAGGAACTACAATGCCAAGACCACGGCAATACAGCCCGGAAAACCCACAACAACCATCGTTCTCCGGCCGTGAAAGCCTTCGACAATACATTAAATTAAATTAAATTGGTGTTTTAATGTAGTGTTAATAGTTTGTTAATTTTTAATTCATTTTATCATATTTTACTTGTAAGTCACCTCAGACAGGTTTCCTAAAAAGATGGCATAAAAATGTTCTAACAAAATATTTCTTGCAGCAGCATCCAACAATACTACACATTCAACAAAGACAAGTGATCACATGGAAGTATTTCTGCAAGGTGTCTAATCTGTGAACTGGGCCTTAGCCTCTTTCATGGGGTGTGAGGATAGCTTTGAGAGCTTTGCCAGAGTTCTTGAATTGCCACTTTTGTTTTATAGATACTCTGAAAATATATTTGCTGAGATTTTCTAAGCAAATATACTTAGATACTATGAATATATATTTGGTGAGATTTTTCAAAAACAATTAATGGGAAATACCTGGCTACAAAGTAGTGTTCAGCAACTAATTAGGAGGGAGGTGAAAAATGCCTTGTTTAGCAGACTCATTGTGCCATGATCCACTGACCTATGGCATCATAGCAGATTGATCATAGATGGCTTTCCTGTTGTCTCTTTGAAGACGCCAGCACCTGGTACGTTTTGTACTTTTGGAAAAAATCAGTTATACTCAACCTTGTTTCCAGAATCGCATCTTTAAAAAATTTTCTCACTCCATAAGATGAGCTGTTTGATTTTGTCTTTTTATTAACTCAAGTGTCCCTTTTTCCCCCCTTTGAATCATGAGAAATCATGAGAAACAGAGCTGATTTAATAAAGTAATTAGCAGTGACTTAGGAACTCTGATTTTTTCCCCCATATTAACAGAACAATTTAGCCAGTTGACAGATGTCCTATATTAACCTGATTAGACATACTGGCTTTGTATGTCATGTAAATTTGTCTATATGGTCTTTGGGGCATTAAGCTACTTTATAAAGGAGAATAAAATAGGAGATAAAGAGTACCCAGGTAATGATAGCCATTTTTGATCTTTTAAAGAGCTGTGAGGAAAAGAAGCTTGCCAGTCTGAGAAGTGCACATAGCAATATTTAAGCTTTTACTGCCTTCTTTTTAAAAGAAAATAATTAGGTTTTTCTTACATAATGACACTATTTAATATAATCATGATCTTTCCTAGTAATTATATAAAAGAAAAAAGAAGTATGATAAAACTAGTATTGATTTCTGCTTCATTACATGACAGTTTCTCTGGCAAACTGCAGTACTCTGGTGAATCAATGTCTAAGTTCATCAACATAAACCCTAAAAGTTGCTTTGAAGAGTTTGGGGAGAAAGGAGAACTCAAGAAGCATGGATAGTATTAAAAGCTGGTTAAGGATGAATATCACTTCCTTTGATGATGATGGCTAGAGATTGGTCTAACATATGAAGAGTGCTAAGATTCTACTTGTTTAGGGCATTTGTGCTATTCTCATTTTTATTTATTTATTCATTTCTGTTATTTATATTCCACCTTTCTCACTGAGACTCAAGGGAGATTACACAGCGTAAGTCCACATGATTATCGACTGAGACCTTAAATAACAATACAATAGGTTAAGGATAACAGAAATTTAGGGGGAAAGCAGGAATCCAATACATCGCTGGAAAAATACAGGAAAAATGATATTTTAAAACACAACATTTGGTGTTTCGTTTGTTATTTTAGGCCTCACCTCCTAAAATAGCAAAGAAATGTTGATCCTTGGAAGGATCTAATATCTTATATACTAAGAGAAAACTGGCTGTGATCCGTGGATACTTAAATCTAGAGATTGGAACCATGACTAAACAACACTGATCTTCCTGAAAAATGTCCAGGTTTGCAGAAAAATCTGAAATCTAAAAAAAATAAAACTCTATATAATAAAAGGAGTGCCTATAGCTTTAACAAGATGCCCTCGGTGGCTGTTACTAGACAACCATAACAGTTTAGCCAGTATTCTAAGCTTTATTTCTGTCAGGAAAAGGCAAGGTGAGATGGCAAAGCCCTTCCAGGGCTGTTTTAGCCTTTGAGGGAAGACTCATTGGGACCAGGCTTGGAAGAAACTACCAGATGACTTAATACCATGCAAGTTCCATAACTAACACAGTCCCAGCTACTTGCTACTGTTCAACAACAATCATTCCCCCCACCAAGGCCAGTGTAGTCTAATGGCTAGAGTTTCAGAAAAGGATCTAGGATATTGAGCTTTGAATCACCACTCTGCTGTGGAAGCTCACTGAATGCCTTTGATTCACTCACACACTTTCAGCCTAACTGCTCTCTTAGGGTTGTTGTGAGGAAAATATGGAGACAAGGAAAATGATGTAAGCTGCTTTTGGTTCCCATTGTGGAGAAAAGCTGTGTATAAATGAAGTAAATTAAGAAATATAGGCAAATCTGGGGAGACAGGAAAAAAGTAAGTTGTTTAGTTAGTTTGAAGGAGAGAAAGATGTAGGGTGGTGAGTGAGAAGGAGAGAAGGAAACAAGAAAGAGGGAGAGGCTATGTGGACTTTCAAGGAAGGGGAAGAAGAAATAATAGGAGAGGGAAAATGAGAAACCCCCCCCCCCCAATCCTTGTCAACTTATATACTAATAACAAGTGGCCTTGATCTGAGGATACTTAAATCTGGAGACTGGAGCCGTGAACAGACAAGATAGACCTTCCTACACACCTGAAAAATGCCCCAGGTTTGCAGAAAAATCTGAAATCTAACAAACATGGGGGGGGGGGTGAACAAAACCCCAAATGACAAAAAAAAAAAGTCTGTAGCTTTAACCTGGTGCCCTCAGTGTCCTTACTAGGCAACCATTAGCCAGTATTTCGGCTTGGTTTCTGTCAGGAAAAGGCAGGGGGAGGGGGCAGACCCTTTCCAGTGCAGTTTTAGCCTTTGAGGGAGGACTTGTTGAGGCCAAGCTCAGAAGCAAGCACCAGACAACTTGATACTATGTGATTTCCATGACTCACTCAGGCCCAGCTGCTTGCTACTGTTCAACAGCGTGAGCACATGTGCACACGCGTGCGCACCCCCCCCCCCCAAAGCCAGTGTAGTGCAGGAGTTTCAGAGTAGGATCTGGGAGACCTCTCAGGGTTGTTGTGAGGAAAATATGGAGACAAGGAAAATGATGCAAGCTGCTGTGGGTCTCCATTGTGGAGAAAAGCAGTATACAAATAAAACAAATTAAGAAATATAGATGAAGATAGGGGACACATAAAAGGTAAGTCATTTAGTGGGTTTGAAGGAGAAAAGGATGTAGGGAATAGTGAGCATATGAAGGCTGCCAGGAGGATGGAAAGAGGAACTGGTGTATGGAAGTGGATATAGGGGAAATGGAAGTACTCCCGGCAAGTCCTTGTGGGTTCCCCACCATATAACTATGGCTGCTTCCACACACATTGGATAACGCACTTTCAACGCTCTTTAGTGATAATTTGGAACTGGATTTTCATGTGTGAAACAAAAGATCCACTTCCAAAGGATCGCTAAAGTGCATTGAAAGTGTATTATCCAACATGTGTGGAAACGGCCTATGCCTGGCTCACCACTGGACTATAGGATAGAGGTTGTTGTCAGGGCTTGCCGCGGCTGCCGCTGGGTGTGGCACTAGGCGGTCTGCTCCTGACATCACAGGGGGGCCAGGGACTCTGCAGGACCCTGCTCTGTGGAAGGAGGGGCAGTATACCTCACCCAGACTCCCTCTCAGTCCACTCGCTGGCCTGCTCAACCTGGCCTGCTTACCCTCTGCGTCCTCCATCTCCTCCTTCCAGAACTCTCCTCCAAGCCTCCACCCTTGCATCCTACTGCTCTCACTCCACATCATCACTCACACCCACCACCTCAGAGCTCTTCCTAGCCACCTTATATAGGGCTTCCTTTCCCCGCCCCGCCCTCCTTCTAGGCTTGTGCCCTCTCCTGACTTGGCCCAGCTGTGCCTTCCCTCAGGTGTTTCCCTCCTACCACTAATCCCTTCTTGGCTTCCTTGCCTTGCTGGCAGGGTGGGATTGAATGTGAGCCATCCCCAGCTGAGGTCTCCTTGGCCTTGCTCACAAGGAGCTGCCCCAGCTGGCTTCTGTGCTGCTGAGCCTGCCTGGCCTTGCTCACGAGGAGCTGCCCCAGCCGGCTTCTGTGCTGCTGAGCCTGCCTGGCCTTGCTTGCGAGGAGCTGCCCTGGCCAGCTTCTGTGCTGCCTGTTCATTGATGCCGGGTGAGGCTACCCATCTCCTCCCCCAGAATGCCTGTGGCAGCTCTACCTGGAGGGGCTTGGCTCCTAGCACCTCCTGAGCCAGGCTGCTGTCTTCTAGCCAGGGTGTGGCTCTGGGCTGTAGGGGCTGCTTCTCCTCCTTGGAAGGTAAGGGCTCTGTTTGGGCTGTTGCTGTGTCCCTATTCCCCCTGCCTTGGCCCTTTTCCTCTAGCCTGCTTAGCCCCCTCTCTTCCTCCTGGGGGGTGGGACTAGCTGGCTTCTCCCTGCTCCCTCCAGCCTTCTGAGGCTTTGGCCTTTCACCCCTTCCCCCTGGAGTAGGCAGGTTCTGGCTCTGTTTGCCAGACAGAGCGGTTGAACTGCTATCTCCCGGCTGCCTGTCAGCAAGTCCGGGGGCTGGGCTGCTGACCCCAGACAGTTGTTGGGAGGAAGAGGGAAATGTATAGACAGGGAGCAGGGGAACTGGGAGTGGGAAGGAAAGAAGGAAGCAGGAAAAGGGAGACAGGCTATGGGGGACAGGGAAAGGAAAGAAGACATAGAGGGGGAGAGAAAATGAGACACTCTCCCACAAGTCCTAGCAGATCCCCCATGTACCAATATGTTTAATTCTCAACATTGATTGATCTGTGGATACTTGAATCTGGAGACTGCAGCCATGAACAGGCAAGGCTGACCTTTCCATAAACTTGAATCAAGCCCCAAATTTGCAGAAAAATCTGAAATCTTTTAAAAAGGGGGGATTAATGCCCCCCTCATAACAAAAGCAGAGCTTGTAGCTTTAAGAAACAAATGCTTGCCAGTGGCTATTGTGGTAATTGCTAGACATCCACAACAGCATTGCCAGCATTCATACCTTTGTTTCTGTTGGTGTAAGAGCCCTTTTCAGAGCTATTTTGGCTTTTGAGGAAGGACTAATTGGGGCCTGACCTGGCAGCAACCAGTGAGTGACTTGATATCAGATAACTTGCATGATTCACCCTAGCCTTGCTGCTTGCCACTGTTCAACAGCAGCCACCTGACAAATGCCAATGTGTTGTAGTGGTTAGAATTTCTGATAAGGATCCCAGGTTTGAATCTCCACTATACCATGGAAGCTCACTGGATGATCTTGGGCCGCTCACACACTTTCAAACTAACCTACCTCACAAGGTTTTTATGAGGATAAAATGGAGGAGAGTATAAGTTCCCATTGGGGGAAAAGGTGGGGCATAAAATAATTAAATAAATATATTGCCTTCTTCCACACACATTGGATAATCCACTTTCAATACTCTTTAGTGAACATTTGGAACAGCTTTTCCATGTGTGGAACAAAAAAATCCACTTCTAAAGGATTGCTAAAGTGCATTGAAAGTGCATTATTCAACGTGTGTGGAAATGGCCATAATGTAGCTGAATACGGGTGGCAGATGGGTAGGAATAAGGTTGCTTGTTGGGTGGGTAGGAGAAATGGAAGCAGATAAGAAGGGAAAGAGGAAATGGTGTGAGGAAGGAGAATATGGAATAAGGTGCAGTGCCTCACACAAGTCCTGGCATGTTCCCCACAGTACAAATGGGACCAGACAGGTTGCCAGTCCTACAAAACTGGGGCACTATTTAGCTGAAACTGGCCCAGCTCAGTGGCCAGAACTGCACAGAGTTTTCCCAGGGAGAAACTGCCAGGGGAGCAAAGGAGAGAAAACTGAAGACGGAGCTGATAAAGGCAGGTCAACCGGTGGGTAGGAAGGAGAGAAGAAAGCAGGAAAAGGGGGAAATCTTTTGGGGCTTTCATAGAAGGAAGGAGAAAATAGAAGGGGAAAGGAAAATGATATCTCCTCACAAATTCTAGCCTCTGATTTGTTCTGAACAATCCTGATATTGTTACATGCCATATATTCTTGCAATAAAATGAACTTCTCTCTTTTTTTCTTCCAATAAGGATGAGGAACTGGGTGATGTTTTGCTTTGAGATTTCTGTTTTGTGTGGTCTTCACAGGCCTTTATGAAAGCTGTAGTAGTAACAAATAGGGACATTGTTGCTATGTATTTCATGGGCCTTGATAACATCCCCATGGTAACTACCAAACTATTCACATTTTAAAAATGCTTTAGGGAGATACACAGGTATTCTCTAGCTCTAGGACTTGTTGACTCTGCATAGTCATAGAAGAATGAAGCTAGAAGGTCATCCTGCAGAAGAGAGGGCTCATCATGAATTAACATTAACATTAGAGTGAAACAATATTATACATTTGGTAAGAAGCAATTAGGAATAACTTTGTTACCTCACTTTATATTTTAGAAGTATAAATCTTTAGAAGACTTTGGAAAGGTCATTTTTTCGGATTTTCACCACATCTTTAACAGTTAGCAGTACTCAGTTTATACCAGATTAGCACTTGTTCTTAATCTTACAATCTGTATATATAAAGTCAAGTGTCCTGACTGACTCATCAGAGCCCAGCCCAAACCCCTGGACCTAGAATTGTGAGATTTGGGGAGAATGTTCCTTTTGTGACGTAAAGGCTCACTAAGAAGGGATTTTAAGAAATTGGCCCCCTAAGGGGGTAAAAAGGAGTAAAATGTGTTTTCCCATAGGGATACAGTTTCCCTGTGTGGCTGGGAGGCTGCTCCTCCCCCCCCCCCCAACTCAGCCATTCTTCACTGAGGTCATTTGCATATGCGGCCTGATTGGTCATCTCCCCAACATTCTAAACAGTATACAGTTGCTATTGGGAGTCACTGAATGTGTCCTGAGGTAAAAATAAACCTTCCATTCTTCCCCTCTAGGGCTTCCAGTCTCCCTGTGGGGCCTGGCTTTCCTGTGTGGCTGGGAGGCTGATGGGTCAGCTGTGGAACTCTGTGTTCTGAGGTAAAAATCAGGTCAAGGAAACTGCAGACAGTTGAAGAAAGACAGTACAAGACTCGTGAAAAGGGATTTTATATAAAAGTCAGTATGGCAACTGAGTTTTTAAATGTTCATGGGGAGATGGTGCATGCCCTTTATAGGGGCCATTTCTGTGCAAACCTCTCACATTAATCTGCCCAACACACCACCCCTCTCTCAGTCCAACTCCACCTCACACCTCTTGCAGCCATCACCTCTTACTTCCCCTAAGAAGCCTCCTGGCAGAAGTTGTGCAAGATATACTGATGCTAAAAGGAGGAAGCAACTTAGAGATGTGGCAAAGAATTATGCACATCATACTCCTGTGGAGCACTGAGCAGCAGTGGCCAAATACCAGCAAGTCCCAAGGGAAAGGTGACCATCCCTGCAGACCTGGGCACAGTAGTGATGACCCTAGCAGACCTAACAGCCAAGAAATACCCTGATATCGCCACTATCACAGAGAAGTCCATGGACTGGCTGTACAAGTGTGCCATTCTGATCCCCAAGAATGACAAGGATGCCATCGTTAATGAACACAACTTAACTCCCTTGAATGGGCAGAAATGGAGTACAGATCTGTGGACTCAGTGATGCAAATAGATGACATGGTCCACTACCCCATGGAGTTCCTCAGCATGCTCAACCCTCCTGGCTTCCCAGCCCACAAGCTTCTCCTCAAAGTGGGGGCTCCAGTGATGCTGCTCCAGAACCTCAACCCACACAAACTCTGCAATGACACCAGACTATGAGTGAAAGCCCTCCACAGGAACGTCATTGAGGCCACATTGTTCACCGGCAGTGTTCGGGGGGGGGCAGTGTACATACCACTCATACCATCAGAGAACCCCTTCGAATTCAAGAGACTGCAGTTCCCCCTCAAGGCCTGCTTTGCTATGACAATCAAAAAGTCCCAGGGCCAGACACTGAAGGTGGCAGGAATTGACTTGAGGGAGGATTGTTTCTCACATGGGTAGTTCTTCGTGGCCTGCTCCAGAGTGAGCTCACCGCAGCCTGGTAATCCTAGCACCTAAGGAGAAAGCCACCAATGGCCTGGTGATCCTAACACCTAAGGGGAAAGCCTCTACAAAGAGGTCCTTCAGTAGAAAAGAAACCAGTTGTACGTATTTTTCACTTTATTTTTTGCACTACAATCTTTTCTTTTTAAAATCTCTTCAATAAATGTTACATTTCAAAATTCACTTCATCATTTTTTGGTATCAACATGCTTTGCTTTATTCAAACACTTTTGTGAAGCTCGGGAACGATGCCATTATACTACAAAACCAACTCAAACCCACCCACCCCCAACCAAAAAATGTTACATACCCATAAATATTATAACTGGATTTAAAGTAATTAAATACTATAGCGAAGCACGGGCATCAAGCTAGTATAATATAATCTACATCAATCTTCCACCTTTTGATACCATTTCAGCCACATAACAATAAGTTGTTAAAATATCCTCTTCTAATTTTTTTCTTCAACAATGAAAAACCACTGCCTGTAACTACATATTTAAATGACAGTAAGCCTTTTGCTGAGTTTTCTTAGTTGCAAGAAATACCTACATAGCTGGAATTTGGAAAATTGTTTTATTTTGTGACCTTGCTTTTAAAAACCATTGCTACAGTTTCTCCATCTGTCAAATTATCTAATAATATTTACCAAGAGGAGGTGGCCTGATATTTAATTAGCATTAGCATTTAATTAGTAAATATTTTTAAAAGCTTTGAACCACTGGGCATTATTATATTGCTATTGTTGGCTTCTATGCCTGATAAACGAATAAGGGTAGAAAGATATCCTGTTCACTGCAATCTATTAAAAAGAAATGCTATTCTTCCACCCTCATGCATGAAGATTCTTTTGCTGTTTTGCTGCAAAGTAACTTCTTGCCTTTTTGTTGACTGTTTACTTTAGAATCCTTTTTCCACTTCTCCTGCTTCTGACCTAAAATAGAACTCACTCCAGGGACTTTGAAATTAGTTCTATAGCATGATTCCACTTTGTGGGGGAAACCCCACTCTGGTATTGGGAAAGACTCTTGCCTATTTCCTGATACCTGCATATTGCATCAATAATAGAAAGTGATCTACTTTGTGTCTGTTGGTTATTATTTGTGTTACTGGAAGTGAAAATCTGGTCAGCATTATGAGGTATGCAATACAGTGTTACAAAAAACATGACAAAAATATAGGCATTGAATAACTTTCAATGATGTATCAACCAGATGGCATTGCAGTTGAAGGCTAAAGTAACTATTTATGAAAGAAAATGTACTGCAAATGTGACACTCACATATATAAAAAAGCAACCTGTAAAATGTCTGAAGGGTAAAAAAGGTGGCATATTCAGGGTTTGAATATTTCATCAAGCAGTCTATATATGTGAAATAATTCAACAGCACAAAAATGTTTAAAAACATATTAAAGACCTGCCCTTTTGTCCCTATACGCTGGTGAAAATGTTCTGTGCCCAATGCTGGGAAAAAGAAACATTTCTGTTATGACTGCAGAGTGCATGGTAAAGACTGAGGGAATATACGTTGGTGGCTCTAATGTGTTTTGCTGAACTGGCCTGTACTGTAATTTCTTTGATCTTTCCCAATTCCTCTTGCCATCCTTTCATTCTGTAGTCTAAATCATCCTCCTTTGAAAAAGGAGGCAGAAATGTATGCTTCAGCTTTTGAGTGGATTGAAAGAATCAGCTGGGGAGTTGTCCTGATTAGACATGGGCACAAACAGCATTACAAACGGAAAAAACTCACAGACAGCTCATTTGTCTGTTCACGAACAAGCCGTTCATGAGGCTCCATTCTAAACGAACAAGTGGTCGTTGCAAGCCTCATTCGTTCCCTTCGTCAGCCGTTCATCAAGCCAGACAGTCTGGGACCTTTCAATCAATTCCCCTGGTGACGTTTTTGCCAATGTGAAGAGAAAATGACAACAAAGGGGGAGACCCTGCATCATGCCTTTCCTGATGTGCAATCTCTCTGAAACTTGGGGGGGGGGGGTCCTTCGGAGGACAGTGAGGACTATGTCCCCTGCAAATTTGGTGGGTATTGGACATTGGGAAGGTCAGTTTGTAACCCCTCAAAGTAGTTTCCACCAGAGAGTCCCGTTTTTGTCTCTGTAAAGAGAAAATGACAACAAAGGGAAGGACCCATTGATCATGCCTTTCCCGGGGTGCAATCTCTCTGAAACTTGGGGGGTCTTCGGAGGACAGTGAGGAAAATTTGTTGGGTATTGGACATTGGGAAGATCAGTTTGTGGGGTGTTTAAAGGGCCCAGCCCTTTGCGTGTGGCAGGAAAGGGCCCTTTAAGTTATCAGCTGGCAGGTGGCAGGGGGGAATAGTTCAAAGGGATCTTTAAGGGGCCACCAACAATGAACATGTTTGTGAACAGGGTCATGTTCATTACTGTTCGTTGTTTGTGGATGGCAACGAACAATGAACAGCTTGTTCAGGTTTTTTTTTCCGTTCGTGCCCAGGTCTAGTCCTGACTAGGGTTGTGCAACTCGGTATTCTAATTAGGTTAAAGGTACCAAAACAGGGCTGTTTTGGTTTTTTCTGGTATTACTGAAACTTTTTCTGAATACTGAAACTTTTTCTGAATACTGAAAAATTTCGGTAATACTGAAACAGAGATTGCCGAATAGATTCGGCCATTGTTTTCATGTTATGCCCCCCCCCAAACAAGGTGCCCCCATCCTCCTACACTCTCCATGGTTCTCTATGGGGAAAAACAAGTTATCTTTCTAGGTGGCTTGGGGTGGCATTTTGAGAGCAAAATGCACCCAACTTTCAGGGGACCTGCTGCCACCTGTCCTCCCACCCTCCGCCAAGTTTCAGGCAGATTCCACTTTGGGGGGACATTTTATGGCCTCCCAAAGAAGGTACCTCATCCACCTCCACTCCACTATTCCCTATAGGGGAAATAAGAGAGGCTTGTCTGGCTAGGGGTGGCATTTTGCATGCAAAATGCCCCCAACATTCAGGGACCCATCTCCCACCTCTCCTCCCACCCTTCACAATTGCTGTCAAAAACAGTGAAGTGAGTTGTGTTATTTTGTGTAGTAGACTGTTTTCATGCCCTGTTGTGCCCTCCTACTGTGTAAGCTAAAGCAGTTAAAGAAATAAAGTGTTTTTGACAGGAATTGTGTTTTGGGTGATTCTCTAATGTGAAGTGAGTTGTGGTTTTTTGTGTGTAAGATACTGCTTGCATGCCCTTTGTTGTGCCCCCCTGCTATGTAACTTAAAGCTGTTCAAGAAATAAAGTGTTTTTGACAGGAATTGTGTTTTTGTGATTCTTTAATGTGAAGTGAGTTGTGTTATTTTTGTGTAGGGGAATGCTGGAATGCCCTTTGGTGAGCCCCCCTGCTGTGTAACCTACAGCTGTTAAAGAAATAAAGTGTTTTTGACAGGAATTGTGTTTTTGTGATTCTCTGATGTTAAGTGAGTTGTTATTTTTCTGTGTGGGGGACTGCTGGTGTAATGTGTCACAATGCTTTGCCTACTTGTACTTCGAAAGTGAGAAAATATTTAAAAAAAAAACTTTATTCAGTGTGTGTTTCTGTTTTATTCTTTGTTGTGCAGTTGGTTCCCATCATAGGGAACAATGGGGCTGGCTGGCCAGCCATCTCTGTAGGTGGTGGGGGAATTTGGGGGAGGGTGTGTGTGGTTCAGGTGCTCTTTCACAGGGACAAGCTCACACTCAGGAGTGTGCCCACCATTGTGGTACCCCTGGGCTGTGCATAATTGTCTTGGGAAAGAGAGTTTAAAAGTTCCCATCACAGGGAACAATGGGGGACGGCTGGCAAGCCTGCTCCTGGGGTAGTGGCTGGTGTAGGAATGTTGGGGAGGGTGTCTTTGGGTCAGTGTGGGGCTGTGGGGGTGGATTTAAAAGGGGGACTGTTCCTGTGGCCATAGATGCCACATTCCATGGGTTCCTGCTGTGGGAGATTTTCCCATAACAGGAATCAATAGAAAGTGGCTGGCCACAGGACAGGAGAGGTTAGGTTTTGGGGAGGGTGTGTGTGATATTTGGATGTTTGGGTGCAGGTGGACTGTGACTGTGGGCATTGGCAGCTCCAATCCCATGTGTTTCTGTGGTGTGGAAGTCTTCCCCACAGTAGAAAGACAAAGTGGTGTGGCAGGAGAACCACATTTGGGGGGGGGCATTTTATGCCCCCCCAAAGTGGGATCTGGTTGGGCCTTGGTAGAGGGTGGGAGGACAGGTGGGAGATGGGCCCCTGAAGTTTGGGGGCATTTTGCATGCAAAATGCCACCCCTAGCCAGACAAGCCTCTCTTATTTCCCCCATAGGAAATAATGGAGAAAGGGGGGGCTAAGAGCAGCAGCTTTGGGAGGCCATAAAATGCCCCCCAAAGTCGAATCTGCCTGAAACTTGGTGGAGGGTGGGAGGAGAGGTGGGAGATGGGCCCCTGAAAGTTGGGGGCATTTTGCATGCAAAATGCCACCCCTAGCCAGACAAGCCTCTCTTATTTCCCCCATAGGGAATAATGGAGTGGAGGTGGATGAGGTACCTTCTTTGGGAGGCCATAAAATGTCCCCCCAAAGTGGAATCTGCCTGAAACTTGGTGGAGGGTGGGAAGACAGGTGGCAGCAGGTCCCCTGAAAGTTGGGTGCATTTTGCTTTCAAAATGCCACCCCAAGCCACCTAGAAAGATAACTTGTTTTTCCCCATAGAGAACCATGGAGAGTGTAGGAGGATGGGGGCACCTTGTTTGGGGGGGCATAACATGCCCCCCCAAGTCCAATCTTTCTGAAACTTGGGGGGTAGTTAGAGGAGAGTTAGGAGAAGGTCTCGACCATGTTTGGTATGATTTGGACAGAAAATGCCCCCCCAGACACCCGGAAATCTGGGAGAAGGTTTTCTCATTGAAAACAATGGCCGAATCAATCCGAAACGTGAATACCGAAAGGGCTTGCCGATTCAGTATTCCCTGAATACCGAAATGGTTTCCTGATTCAGTTAAAATAGGCAGGTCTTGCACACCCTAGTACAGACCAAGATAAAGAATAGTATTTTAGTTAGTAGCCACACTGCCAGTTATAAACTGGCTGACACTGAGAAAGAAGGAAGAACACGCACAAAAGTCCACATGCACACATGCTGTTTGCATTCTGGAATATGTACTTTCTAAGCATGTACTTCCTAATTGTCACAAACACAAACATAAACACACAGTTCTAGCATAAGAACCAGTGAAGATTTTTTCTATCAAAAAAGCTGCCATGGGTTTTACTGCAAAGCTTTAACTTTCCACAGGAATCTGTCCTTCCTAGGAAAACTGTATATGACTGATGGGACTGACATAACATTAGAGATAAATATTAAGCAGATTGATGCACAAATCTACTAAGTGAGAAACTGGATGGCCCTTCATTTTTTCTACAACTTGGTTAGATAAAGGTGACATATAAGTGGTTATTAACTACTAGAAACAATGCCCCTTGTGTGAACAAATACAACGGGCTCTAGAAATCAGCGGGGCCCCTCCCGGCATCAAGTGGCCTCTTCCCATTGTACATCCTGGCCAAATAAAATAGATGTGCAGCACCTTGCACATTTGCTGACTGTACATTCGGAGGGGGGGATGGCAAGGGTTATTGCTGGGAGGTAGAGACGGGGAGAGCTGGGGAAGCATCTGCAGTTAAGTGCAGCTGTCCAGAGGGAGGGAGGGGGTCTATCTGGGGCCAGAGACCTTTATGGGAAATCCATTCAGCATTTTCTTTGCAACTTGTTTTGTATCACCTGTATTTTCTTTGCAACTTCCTGCTGCCACACTGGGCCTTTCTGTGCCTGTGGAGGCTCCGAGGAGGCAGTGTTGAGGCAAACCATTTTGCCACCACTCACTTCTTATCCCTGTGTACTGCACATGTGCTGCATACTGTGTATGTGCGGGGATAAAAAGTAAGTCATTGGCAACACAGTTTGGTTTTTATATATTAGAGATAATGTTTGAATTCAAACTATGTGTGACTTTTACACCCAGTTTATAAATAGATCCTGGATGTAGATGTTATAGGCTTTGCTCCTCCAAACAAAGATTCCCCCATTTTTCTTCAAACCACAGATCCAAACTAATCATTATATGAAAATAAATCCCATGATTTCTCCCGCTCTGTGTGCCCCCAGGGTGGAGAGGACACATGGAATTTTGTCTCACAGCCCTCCCTGCAGCAGTCTTGCTTAGGCTTGTATCCTCATCAATGCCATACATAGGACATAGGTAAATGAGAGGCGTATATCTGTAAACAGATATGGATTACATAGCTTTCCTACATATGCCCTTTTTCACACTGGTAAATCTACATGCTGAAGCATAGTTACCGGAAAACTGGCAAATCAATGGAATACAGACTAAAGAAATTCCCACTGATAAAACATTAGCATGAATTTACACTGAACACAAGAATGTAGCACAAAACAGATTTGTATCTTAAACAAGTATGAGTTTACCGAGTGAACATTTTCATCCAAATAGTATGTCATCAGTAAGAATTAAAGATGAGGTATCAAATACAAAGGATGGCATATTTACATACATGCCATCAAGTTGCAACCAACTTATGGCAACCCCTGCAAGAGTCTTTCTAGGTAAATGCAGTGGTTTGCCATTGCCTTCCTCTGCAGAGTCTTCCTTGGTGGTCCTCCATATAACTACCAAAGATGTTTAGCTTCCAAGGTGGAATACAGATGATCAAAAGAATAGCAGCTGTAGTGACCTACCCTCAAATAATTTCGTGTACAAGCATGGCCAAGATATTTACACTGCTGATTTAGGATTACAAAACCACTGCCAAATGCAAAAGTCCAGCTTGAAGATCAAAAGCAGATTTTTTTTAAAGTATGTTAATAGTAAAGATATAGATTTGGGAGAAGCAAGGACCTGATGATCAGTATTGTCACAGAAAATTTAGACCATTATGAAGAGCCACCAGTACTGAACTATATTACAAATCCACAGGTAAGAGGCAACAGTACATCTGAAATAAATGCCATTTATATTTTGTGACAAATATGAACATTGTCTTATTTTATTTACTTCTTCTAGATGAAAGAATGAAAAGGTAACTTATTGCCTCTAGGAAGATTGTTTTAACTTTTCAGAGAACATAACTTATACAATTTATATTTACAAGCATTAATTTGGCAAGGTTTGAAAAGGCTAACAATATAAATCTTTTTAAAGTATTTATTACTGAAGTATTTATTATTGAAAGACAATTTTAATTTATAATATTGTCCTTTGAAGAGCTTTACAGTGCAATCCTAAGAAGAGTTACTCTAGTCTAAGGCCTTTGATTTCAATGGGCTTAGACTGGAGTAACTCTTCTTAGGATTGCACTGTTCGTCATTAGAGGTGGGCATGGTCTGGAAAACAACCTAATTTTACCAGTTTTGGGCTGTTCAGTGTTCGTGAAGAGGCAAGTCGTGTGCACATGTTTTTTCATGAATATGACAAACTTTGGGGTGTTTTGTACGTCTGTCCATTGGCCCGTTATGCCAGGAATCCCACTGGCACCGCTCAATCAATTTCCTAGGCAACGGCATGGAGTCACCTTCCCCATTTGGAACACACCAATCTCAGCCCAGGAAACCTTGAGTGGCAGCTCTGTCAGCCAAACAGAGCTCCTATTATTCTGTGCCTTCCATTCCTGCAAGGGGCCTTTGAATTACTACATGGTCTCCTGTCACTGAGTTTTATTTCACTTGAGCACGTCCAGTCATTCCCCATCATGGGGATTTGGTCTCCCTGACCCCAGGGAGGGCATCTGTTGCTGATGCAGCCACATCTGGTAGGTGGGTTTTGTTGGCAGCTGCCTCTCCTCAACAGAAGGAGCATGAGTCTCCCTCCTTCCACCAAGGGTGGGTAAGGGTCAGTCAGAATAGGGGAGGGGAAGTTGTTGTTTGTCTGTCTTTGGAAAAGTGCTAATTGAACAGTGTTACATGAAAAGCTTTGAAAAAAAGTCTACTGAAAAGTGTTGAATGAAAAGAGTTGAAAAAAAGAAGTCTTTGGAAAAGTGTTAAATAAAATGTGTTAAATTAAATGTGTTTTGAAAAGGAAGTCTCCCAACACCCAGGTCACAAGGGAGGTGTTGCAGGCCCACTGGAGCAGGAACCCATTGCCACCAGGGCAAAGGCCCGTACTGTAAGTTTCCTTGGAGCGGCCACTGTGAGAGCCTGTAATTTGGGCTTTGGAAATGCAATCTTAACCCTATTTGGATGGTAGCTGGAGGTGAGGCTGCTGAAGAATCTTTGTGAGGTTGGGCTGCCTGAGTGCAAAGGGGGCAGAGCAGGGGCCACGGGAAGGGGCAGGACACAGACCGCAAACCGGTTCGCGAACCGGTGCCGGTCTGTTAAAAGTTTGTGGTCCATGAAATCAGCGGACTGTGAACCAGCAGTCAGTGGCCTTTTCCCGATCTATGCCCACCTCTATTATTCATATAAGTCTGTTCTAACAAACTCATTGAAGAACCTTGTAGCACATTGAAGACTAATGAATTTACTGGTGCTTAAATTTCGATAGATTAAAGTCCATTTAATCAATGTTGTCTTCAGTTGGCAGGTATTACACACTTTCTCACATACACACATTCACGTATAGATGTGAATACTGAAGCACAAATATGCATGTAATAGGTAGAGAGAGAAAAATGAACTTATTTAGATCTAAAGGCCATGGAATGAATAATAACATAATAATAATATTTGATTTATATACTGCCCTTCAGGATGACTTAACACCCACTCAGAGCAGTTCACAAAGTATGTTATTATTATCCCCACAACACCAATCACCCTGTGAGGTGGATGGGGCTGAGAGAGCTCCTAGAAGCTGTGAGTGACCCAAGGTCACCCAACTCGCTTCAAGTGAAGGAATGGGGAATCAAACCTGGTTCTCCAGATTAGAGTCCCATGCTCCTAACCTCTACACCAAACTGGCTCTGAAAGGATAGCAATAGAAGCAGTAGATGCATGACCTTCTATGCTAATTCTATGCAAAGCCAAATATATACATGATAAAAAGAGAATGGCCCATTCAAAATTAGTGATAATGAAATGTTCTCCTACTGGCTTCACTTTTTGATGTCAGGTTTCAGGATACATAAATACAGGGCTTTTTTTCAGGGGGAACGTGGGGGAACGGAGTTCCAGCACCTCTTGAAAATACTTGGCAACAGTGCTTGAAAATAATATGATTTCAGAGAATCCTGTGTGTTTCTTCCTCATTTCCCTCTTGAGAGTTCCACCACCTTTTTCCCAGAAAAAAACCCTGCATAAATATATATCTTAACTATATGATATATGCAAGTTGGATGAAAACTGTGAATAAAACACAGCCAATGTGCACATTCACCAAACATAACATCCATATCATATTACATAAATGTGAGTATTAAACACTCTGAACTCTGAATGTGGACAATCTTTCAGCAAACAATATGTATGCTGCATTGCAATATGTATGCTGCATATGAAATTCGCAACTGATGATCCAGTGTTCTGCATATTCTCCAAATTAATATAATTGAAATATTATTCACTAGTAGTCTGAAAGATCCATGGCAGTGCTGTTTACACTCTTTACATTTTAAAACCTCCCAACTCCTTGAATCTCAGTTAGAGAGAACCTTCTTGGAAAAGGAGAAGGAAGCTATTAATGACCCTATTACTTCCAGTGACCAGAAGGCCTTGGCACCTTCTAATTGGAATGCTAGAAAAAATGCTATAAAAGAACTTCTATAGTAGGCTCTCTGTCTTTGGATTCTGATGATACCATGGAATCTGAGTTCACCACTTGCCTTATGCCTTTGCTCATGCCATGCTACAAGATTACTCACAATTACACTTCCCAGGAACAGTGATAACAGTGAACCCAGATTGAAATCACCATTAACGATAAAGTGGTCCGTTAGCAGTCTGCACCAAATTACACTCCAAACAAGCTAGACAAGATCTGACCAAGTGCTTATATGATCCACTGATGTAGATCTCCCAAGGTCTTCAGTTGTTGCCTGGATATCACTGGTTCAATATTGCTTCTTAGGTCATTATTACTTTGTGACTAGCTCTACTGTTGTTTCAGTAGTTGGGAGCTGGGTTCAGGCTTTAAGTCCCCTTTTTATAAATAATACACAAATATTAAAGACATCATATAAAAGATGGAAAAGGATAATAAGCTGAAGACGGGCAGACAAAGGTGAGGGGGAAGGAGAGAAGAAAGCAAGACAAGGAGGAGAGGCTATGGGGGGCAGCAAAGGGAAAGAGGACATGGTAAAAGAGGGGAAAATGAAATACCTCCCCCCTCACAAGTCCTTGCAAGTCCCCCACTTGTACATTACCTAATTCTCAGGACTGACTTGATCTTTATAATAATATGCAGAATTCAGAAATAGTCCAGGTTATAATTTCAGAGTATACTTATTCCAATTTTTTTTTAAAAAAAACTAAATGCATGGGATGACATAATATTTCCTGATAATCACCTCTTCTGAATATCAAAGAAAATAATTTAAACATCAAAGGAAGGAAACAGCATTTTCAGCAGATGAAGAATTTCTACTGATGATGCGCAATTTTCCCACCTCCCCCCTTCAGCAGCAGACTGAAATGCCCCCTGAAATCCTGTTCCTGGTGGACAGAAGAGCCCCAGAAACAGGATTTTGAGGCTTTTTACTCAAACTATGTGAGAGGGTGGAGGTAGAAAAATCATGCTCCACAGGTAGAAATTCTTTGTGCCTGCAGAAACATTACTCTGAGTGAGAGCCGATATTGTATACTAATTCATAGTAATTTCAATTTAATACTCAGTCTTCTATCATTGTTGATTTATATACATAATATTGCAATGTAAATTAATTTTTCCCCTTCTCCAACATGTTTCAGCAAGACAGCTAAGAATCTGATGATTTGGTATTCTCTGGATATTTGATAAACATGTAGGAATGCCTGCTAATGGCTCACAAGTAGACATGGGCACGAATGGGGAAAAAATTCCAAACACCCTGTTCGTTGTTCATTGCCATCCACGAACAACGAACAATGAACAGAACAGAACATGTCCCCTTAACGAACATGTTCAGCGTTCATGTTCGTGGCCCTTTAAAGATCCCTTTAAACTATCAGCTGGTTGGTGGCAGGGGGGATTCCCCCTTGCCACCTGCCAGCTGATAGTTTAAAGGGCCCTTTCCTGCCACGTGCAAGGGGCAGGGCCATTTAAAGACCCCACAACCCCCAGCCCCCACCCCCCTTCTCCACCCCAATGCCGCCGGATTGCTGCTGCCAAGTGCGAGCAGAGCAGAGCCAGCGCCGCGAGCCACTTCTGCCCACTGTCAGAGGGACGAGGAGGCTTGCCTCATCCCTCTGACAGTGGGCAGAGCTGGTGCCACTGCAGGGCTGCTTCTGCCCGCTGTCAGAGGGATGAGGAGAGACTCCCCTGTTCCCTCTGACAGCAGGCAGAGCCGCCGCCACCACGGGGTCACTTCTGCCCACTATCAGAGAGATGAGGAGAATCTTATCCCTCTGACAGTGGACAGAGTTGGTGCCATGGGGCCGGTCCTTCCTTCTGTGAGAGGGATGAGGAGAATCTCCTCATCTCTCTGATAGCAGCCAGAGCCGGCACCGCAACAGGGCCCCTTCTGCCCACTGTCAGAGGATCTTTAAAGGGCCCTTCTGTCCACTGACAGCGGGCAGAGCCAGTGCCGTGGGGCTGCTCCTTCCTGGTGCCAGCGGGATGGAGAGAATCTCTCCATCCCTCTCACACTTGGAGAGCCAGTGCTGCCCCCTTGCTGTCATTTTCTCTTCACAGTGGCAAAACCTGTATTGCCTGTTGGAAGCTACTTTGAGGGGTTACAAAACTGATCTTCCCAAGATCCAATACCCACCAAATTTGCAGGGGACATAGTCCTCACTGTCCTCTGAAGACACCCCCCCCCCCAAGTTTCGGAGAGATTGCAGCCTGGGGAAGGTATGATCCATGGGTCCTCCCCCCACTTTGCTGTCTATTTCTCTTCTGAGTGGCCAAAACTGGACTGTCTGCTGGAAGCTGAAGGGTGAAAGCCAGAAGGAAAGCCAGAAGGAGTTCAGACAGAGTTCAGTCCTTGCCATTGCCAGGGGAATTGATTGAAGGCACCTGAGTGTCTGGTTTCCTGAACAGTGGCCAAACGCAATGAACAATGCTTGCAATGACCACCTGTTCATTTGGAATGGGGACTCATGAATGGCCTGTTCACGAATAGATGAACGGGCTATTCGTGGTTGTTTTTCATTCGTATTGCTGTTCATGCCCATGTCTACTCACAAGTACTGGTTATCCTGTTTGTCAAGATTTAGGTCAATCACATTGAGTTACAAGACAAGCCTTTAGGCAAGAGGTTACATGATTTCCTCATAATTTTATTCAGGGTCCAACCTTTTTTTTTTCAGGCCCAGGCAAAACTTATAATAGGGCCTCCCATTCAACACTGACACTACAATGAATCATCCCATTAGGGCTGGGAGGTTCCCAGTGAGCCCTTCCTGCCGCTACTCAGTTGGGCACCAGAAGAAAAATAAGAGATAGATGGGGGGGGCAACAAGCAGCACCCCAATAAGCTGTTGTTACTCCTCATGCAACCAGAAGTTTTCAGGTAGATTGATGGAATCTGAACCCGTCCCTGAACAGCTCACAGTCTGATTGTGATTGGTTAACAGGGTAAATTTCAACTGCCCTACAGGGTTGCTGAGAAATTTGCAGCATCCTTACTACTTATGGTAGACCTGGACAACCCAAAGACTTTTAATGGGCAGTTAAACCTATAATCAGGCTTGTCATTGTAGGATAAATTGACAGCCTCTTCTTTCTTCTGCTACTTAAGATAATTGCCTATGCTCAACAGCTCCCATGGGTTCCCGTGTTGATGAGAGCCTGATAACGTAGTGTGATAATGTGGCATTCTGCACTCAGCTAACACTGACCACAATATAATATACGAATACATATTAAAGGGAAATGAAAGTAATGAACTAAGGTGTTTGTGCATTACACAACTTTGATTATAGTAGACAGAAAAAGATATTTTAACACAGACATAACAGGATTTTTTTAATGCTTAAGAATGTAGAATCCATATTGACTTTTCTATACAACTAGAATCATGTATATCACCATAATGCGGTTCTGACATGTATTTTAATTACAAAAGCAAAAGCTTGTAGAAGGATAGATGCTAATGGTATCATTAGTGACACGAACACATCTTTCAAGGAATCTTTGATAAAAAGATAGTATCTCATTAAAGCCAGTGGCGAAAAATCACTTTTAACACATCATGACTACTAATAATTCCTTTTTATTCATCCAGCATCCATCATTATCAAGTTATGAAAATGCCTTCCAGAAACTGTTTTAGGATGTTTTTGTCCTTTTTTAACCTCTACTTGCTCTACAACATTAGATTACTATTGTGTTGTAAACTATAATCAATCTAGATGAGTAGTCATGTATGTCTACCACAAATTGTGTTAGTTTTATAGGTGCTACTAGACTCTTGCTATTTTCTATAATGAATCTGAATAACATGAAAACACTGATATTATGTAGCTATTAGAGTGTTTTACTAGGACTTGGCAGATGATGGTCCAAATCTCCACTCAACTGAGAATCTCACTGAAAGATCTTAGGGCAATCAGTCTAGCTCAGCCTAACCTACCTCATACGGTTGTTGTGAAGATAAAACAAAGGATACCACATGAGGTCCTAGCAGCAAAGGTGCAATAGGATTGTGATAGATAAATGAGTTAAACTGATAAAAGAATATGAGACTAATAATCCTAGCTTCTTTTCCAATGCTGTTGTAGAAAATGTTACGGTAATATATTAATCACTTATAAAAAGTGCTACATAAATATAACTATTAGTATATATAACAATCATAATATTTTCTAAAATATTGAACAGGACATTCTTGAAACACTCAATCTTATTTTTTATTCTTTTTATCCCAACTTCATTCCATCCACTTCCAATACAGTCTTCCACCTAGGCTTTACCAAAACTCATACCTCTATAGTTTTTGCATAGTTGGTGTATCACATGCCTTCAGACCTGGAAACCTCATATTGGTACAGTTCTACACATCTTGAGAAATATTTTCCCCTGGGAACTGCTGCATCTTTTGTAGAAATGGAGAATTAATGCTGCTGAGTAGGTCACTCTCAGCCATGTGAAGTGAGAAGTGCTTTCATGTTCCCACTCCAAGCCTGGATTGCAAGGATGGGAAGCAGTGAAAGTGTGATGCAAACCTTGAAGTTAGAGCTCTCCTGAAAGAATTTGGAAACCATAACAATGCTATCCAATTTAGTTCTACTATCCCTCTGTGTTTCTATTTCTATTTTTAGAATACATTATAGAAAGTTAAGTGGACCTTTTCTCAAAGACATCAGAAGTGTAATCCTATATAGAGTTACTCCTGTCTAGCTCATTTAAATCGATGAGCTTAGAGAGGAGTAACTTTGCATAGGTTTATCCTTCAGGTATATTAAGTATGTTATTTATGGCACTTAGAAAACAGGACACTGAAATTCCTTCACCTGTATATAATGAAGGTGCTATGTGTTTTAATATATATTTTATGTATTTTCAGTATATAGTGTTATCGTTTATTGCTCTGTTCATGTTTTTCTTGTGTTTTAATTGGTCAATTATAATGGCCTTTGGCCTCACATAATAAACATTTTCTGAGTATAAAAGGAATCAAGGCACAAAACTGATAAGTGAATTAAGCTCCTAAAGGAAAGCAATGAGCATTTCATATGCTGACCAATTTATTACATGTAGATAAAAATACTTTGTTTGCTACATTTGATGTGACCTCCCAATACACCAGCATTCCTCAAACAGAAGCAATAACAACCACAAAGAAGATATTGAATAGAAGAGACAACTACTCCCTCTTCTTTCTTAAAAGTCTTATCAGAAATTGTGCTCAAGAAAAATTACTTTAAGTTCAATGACAAGTTCTGTTGGCAGGTCCAAGATATTGCTATGAAATCTCCAATGGCTCCAGAGATGGCAAATTTATATAAAAGTGATTTTGAAGACAGGAACATATAATCTTCAAATAATCCTTTTCTGAGATATATTATACAATGGTGGTGTTGTATTGATGGCATCTTTGTGTTATGGAAGGGAACCTTACACCAATTACATACATTTCACAATTGGCTTGATAATAGAGACATAAATCTAAAATCTGAAAGTAAAAAAATAAACGTTTTGGATAGCATGGTTTTCAGGGACAACCACCAAATATTTACAAACCTGTACAGAAAACCATCTGATAAAAATTCCCTCCTCAGATTATGACAGCCACCACCTACTACATGTGAGAAACAATTTACCTTTTGGTCAATTTCTCAGAATTAGGAGAAATAATTTGGCAGATAAAGTATACCCACGACAAGTGCTACAATCATCTCTAACCAAGGCCATTGCTAAAGCTAGAAGTGAGCTATTAAGGGGTAAGAAAAAAGTGACCTTGAAAGGCTTGTATATAGTTTAACTTATAATTCTGTAAGTGCAGCTTTTAAAAAAGAGCATTTTTAAGAACTGGAACATACTGGGTGATATTCCTATGTGTAATTAAAAAAAACAATTATTGCTTATAAAACAACACCTAGCTTGAAAGATTTCTTAGTACGTAGTAACACTCATCAAAAAAAAAATCTACAATCTGTTTTTCCAGGATCCAGCCCTCCATTAGGTCACATTTCCTGTTGGCATTGCTGCTTTTGCAAAAATACAAAATCTATAAAATATTTATTAATCCTACAGACAATAAACAATATTATCTTTAAAAATTCACAACATGTAATAGTGATCATGTGGTTTATGCAATATCATGTGGATGTGGAAAAATTTATAAAGGCAAGACAAGCAGGCCTCTTAAATTAAAACTCTCTGAACACAAAAGCAATACATCACTTAAAAGAATTGGTGCTCCTCTGGTGGAACATTTCTTAGAGCACAGTCATAAACCCACAGACTTTTTGTTTTGGGTTATATTTAAATGTGACAGGTAGGATGATAAGAATTCTGTTGCAGAAAGAAGCTGAGTGGAATTTTAAAACTAAAAATTCTGCACCCTAATGGATTAAATGAGAATATCTTCAGTAAAGGCTTAATAAGGCATCTTCCGTAAAGGCTTAATAAGGCATCAAAAGGTATGTCCACAGTTATGGCAAAGAATGGGTAAATGTGCAGAGATCCATAAGCATGGTTAGGAATGGGAATGTGCAGCAAAACATAGGCAATGTAACCATGGAGCACCAAAGATCTGAGATTCTCTATCTCAGGGTGGGAAACAGACCTGGACTGAATGATACCTGTCTTGGAAGCCTTATGGAATTGAGCCAAGCCACATGATCTACTTTGGAGTAATATATGGGATAACTGTTGCAGGTCAGACCAAATCTCTAAGTTTTATTCTTTTTCTGGGTCTCAGTATTGGATGATAAATTGTGTTCCTATTCAACTTTCCAGGGATCTTTGAACCATCTTCAGGTGGTATGACAGATCCCAGTGTTTTTCACATGGAAATAGGATTGCATGACATAGGAGAAGTTCCATCTCAAAGTAAACTATACACTAACATCAAGATACGTACGTCCTTGCCTTACCAGAAACACCGTCCAGCTCCAGTCAATGACACAGACTTCTATTTAAGCCAAGATGAGAGTGAAGTTCATTTGATGAAAAATCTCACTGGAACAGAACACGTGGTAATCAGTTTTGATTACCTGAAGGTTGCAAACCATAACATTAATGTCTTCACTTCCAGTGTTAAAGAAGGAAGCATGCTCTGACTTTGATTTGGCAAATCTGACAGGCAAATCTTTTTTTTTTATTTAAATGTTTTATTGGATGAGGCAATATACAATAATTAATTAATACATTAATCTTATCCTAATTAACCCTTCAACTTAGATATATACCCCACCCCTCCCCTCCCCCTTTTCTTTGTTGACTTCCAACAACACTTGAACCCCCCTTTTATTCATAGATATTATTATTACTTTGTATTGCTATTACTCTTACCCTGATAAAGATCTTAATATATTTTTTCTTTCGCTAAAGTCTTTTTATATAAAATTTAAAATCCCTTCAAAGACCACAATTGTGCTTTAACATCACATTTCTTTTCTAAATATTCCTTAAGCTTCTTCCAATCTTCCAAAAAAGTATCTGGATCTTGCTCATTCAAATTTCTCGTTATTTTATCCATTTCGGCCATGTACAACAGTTTCCTTGTCCATTCTTCAACATTTGGTATTTCTTCTTTTTTCCAATATTGAGCATATAAAATTCTTGCTGCTACTAACATATAATATAACAATGTCTTATCATTTCTATTGATCTCTTCTAAGTGTAAAGATAGTAATAGCATTTCAGGATTTTTAGCAACATTATATTGTAATATCAAAGACATTTCGGCACATATTTTAGACCAGAAGTCTCTAGCCTTTTGGCAAGTCCACCACATACAAAATAGAGAACCTTCATGCTCCTTACATTTCCAACATTTGTTTTATAACTGTTTGTTAGCTATGGCTAATTTTTTCGGTGTTAAGTACCATCTATACATCATTTTATATCCATTCTCTTTAATGCTGGCACAAGTTGATATTTTAAGGTATTTTTCCATAATTGTTCCCATGCTTCCATGGCTATTTCCTTGTTACAGTTTATAGCCCACTTTACCATTTGAACCTTAACTGTTTCGTCTTCTGTGAACCACTTCAATAGCAACTTATACATTTTGGATATTACCTTAGTATTATCTCCCAATAATATCTCTTCCAAATCTGAATTTTTGGTTCTAAAACCTACCTTTCTTTTCTCCATACATCTTCTAAATGTTCTTGTTGAACTAATTCAAAAAAAGTTTTTGGTAATTTCCCTGATTTTTTGATAATTGCTTTTGGTTTTTTTTGTCTAATTGTAAGTCCACCACACCATTAAAATCTCCGGCCAATATCATCTGATCAAATGCATCCTGATCTAATTTGTTCAATAAATCCTTGAAAAAATCGTCTTTTGCTCCATTTGGCGCATATAGGGCTATTATCAAAATTTTCCTTGCATTTACGTTTATTTCCACAGCCACATATCTTCCATCATTATCCTGAAAAATTAACTTTGATTCTACAGTTTCATTTATATAAATCACTACTCCTTTCTTCTTTTGCTTGGACGATGATATATATTCTTTTCCCAGTTGCTTATTTTTTAAATATTTTACATCTTTATCTTTGATATGTGTCTCTTGTAAACATATTACATTAGGATTTTGCTTTCTTAACCAATGAAAAATTGTTTTTCTTTTTTGAGGTGAGTTTAGACCAATCACATTCCAAGATATTAATTTGTACTCCATGTTATTACATTTTTAATAGTCCAGGAAAGTCCTCCACATGTTCCTGTAAAAATCTTTTCATCTGCTCCTTGGTTTTAATAACAATTCTCAAAGCTTTGAAGTTGAAGCTTAATCCTTCTGGAATTTCCCATCTATATCTGATGTCTTTATCTCTTAGTTTCTGGGTCAGTTCTCTATATTTTTTCCTCTCTTGGAGAATCCGTTTTGGTACTTCTTTCATAATCTTGATTCTACTCCCTTCCTTTATTAATGGTTTTTCAAAGTGTCTTTTAAGAATCTCTTCCTTCATTCTCTTTGTCACTACTTGCACAATAATATCGCTTGGTAACTTCCTCTGCTGTGCAAAAGCCAAATTGATACTATATGCCAGGTCCATGTTTGCTGTTATTTCATCCTTCCCTTTCCCTAAAAATTCTGCCAATATCTCTGTCATCTGCTCTTGTGTGGTTTGTGTCTCAGATTCCTGGATACTGTGAAATCTTAACTGCCTTTCTGTCGCCTTGCACGCCATCACTGCCACTCTTGTCTGAATCACTTGATTTTCATGTTCCATTTCTATTCTTATATCGTTTGTCTTTTGCTCTACTTGTTCCACTTTTTTAGTTGTTACTTGCAAATCCTCCTTTACTCCATCTAGATTCTTTGCCAAGGCAGCTACATCGGCTTGAATAGCATCTCTCATCTCTTTAAAATCCTTTGCCAGCATTTCTTGCACCTTCTGTATCAATTCTTTATGATTCTCTGCCACTTTTTTCTCCAGTCCTTCGATCGCTGCCTCTACTGAAGTTTGCCATTCCTTGTCTGCTCCTCTTTCTCCTGCCATTGTGGAACTTGGTTTCGAGCCTCCCCACGGGTCTGCCCTTTTTCTTAACTCCATGTTGAATTGTTAAAGCTTACCTTCTTTTAGTGTTCTTTCCAAAATATAAAAGTGTAAATAATTGTAAAAAAAGTCCTTTTAAAATCCAAAATGTCGGGCGTTTTTTCTCTATTGTTATTTTACAGCGTCTCTATGGTTTCTGGCTTAGCTTGGTACCTTACTTAAAATGGCGCACTTCCTGTTCCTGTTGTTTTCAGGGCTCCTCCAGTAGTATACTTGTTTTGCTTATGAGTGCAACCTTTCATGTTGCTCCTTTTCCCTTTCAATTTACTGTCCTTGCTAGGAATCTAGTTGTCTGCTCCGCTGTTAACTTCCCTTCTCGCAATGTTTCTCTAATCCCCCTCCGCTTTCTCATGCTGGTTATCTCGATTCTAACCGCAGTAAGTATAAACAAAATTTCTTTTCATATTTTTAGTCCTTATTTACTTCTCCAGCATCTCCAATTTTAACTCAGTCTTATTGCTGGGCACTTATTGTTTTATATTCTGTCCATTAATTTATTTTCCCTTGGTCTTTTTGCTGCTGTTCCATTTTTTTAAAAAGTCCAATAACCATCTTTACCTTTGTCAATTCTGCGGGTTGTCTGTGTTGTTTCCTTTGCCAATTCTTTGGTAAAAGTTGTTGCTGAAGCTTGGTTATGGGGATCTTATGCCAGTTTAATGACTCCTGAGGCACTGCAGAGATAGTAGCTTGCCCTTCTCCAAGGGAACCTCAAGGTGATGGTGGGAGTCCTTGATTCAGAACCCCCTCCTTCACCAAGATCTCACTCTCTCGGGGGTGCGTAGCGTTCAAGCCCCACTTCTCCCTGAAGTTGGGGTGGAAACAGGCATTGGAGCAGCCCACTTTCCAGTAAAAACAGTGGCTCAGACAGCCCAGGTTGTAGGCTGCGTCAGATCTCCATTAATCCAAACCGGAAGTCCGGCAAATCTGACAGGCAAATCTTGATGTGAACCCTAGAAGTTATGCCCCAAGATACTAAAACAAAGTCAAGTGGAAAGTGAGCATACATTTATCTAGGAATTTATCTATCATATGCATTTTGTCCAATATTCTACATGTCATACCTTTTATATATGTAGTTCAAACCTAAGGTGTAAACTAAAATCCTGTAGAATCCCTACTGACTTTTGATTCAGATTTTTTAAATAGGATAAATTGCATGCTTGAACAGATTTTGATAAAAACAAATACAAGTTATTTGGTTATGCTTTAGAGACAGATAGCAGTGTCAGATTTAGATGTAATCAAAGAGGAAGGTCCTCTGGAGAAGGACATTTTATTCCAATAAATTAATGCTCTTAGGTACCTTTTAAAATGATATTTTGAACAGGCAAAGTGATAGCTGTTAATCACTGTGGTTTGCATAAAGTAAGTGCTTCAAACTCTTAAATCACATTCTAGCTTCTCTACAGTCATGAGCAGAGATGGCTGAATAGTAAAGCAAAATGACAGTAAAATAAGATATTCAAATATTTATACATATAAAAGCATCATATGTATTTATATATAAATTTGTAGAAGATTATTTATATGTGAATATTTGTTCAGCTAATACATTTTTTAAAGTACTCACACAGCTCTTTAAAATGACAACACCATTAATGACTGGTGGTTTATCAAAAATCATGCCAAAGGTTTACATTTTCCAGTTTCCAAGAACAGAATCATTCGCTGGAACGAGAAAGGAAGGGGAACAAGTGCCTGAAGCAGTGTGTGGCTAGAGGAATATATTTTCACATTGTATTGATAGGAATCCATCATTTCCTTCTAAAAGGATAAAGATTGGGGGCGGAGAGAACTTCATTTTCTGTATTTATTAAGATATGAAACAACTTCTGCAAGAAATACTTGAATGAACCTGACCTGAATCTGAATGTTTCAATGTAATGACTACAACAAGTTACAGAGAATTATTTGTCTGCATACTTACTTAACCTTTATTATAAGCAAACACTGGAAGGAAATCAAACGTAATTCATAAGTATTAGCTAAGTTTAGCACTATCTTGGGCACTGTTCGCTGGGCTCCAATGCACACACAAAACTACACATGACTAAAAAAAAAAATTGACTCAATAACCCAGTACAGACAACAGCCACACACATAGAGTGAACACACGAAGAGGGAGAAATGGTGAGAGTCTGCTGGGTCCACCTCCTGACTCCATGCCCCTTCATGATCAGCAACATTCAAAAAGTAGTGTTGATGATCACAGGGACAGGATGTTTGCATGGCCACTTCCTCTGTGTTTGCACCCAGCAGATGATCAAGCTGAGGCAGGGAGGCAGGACAGTGCACTTGTGCTTGCTCCTCCATGCCTTTATGGAACATGTAGGACTGCCCTCTGTACTAGGCTAATGAGGTCATCCTAAGGACAGGGGATATGCAAGAAAGGACCTGACTTTTAGTTGCAGTCTAAGTCCTAAGATCCACAATGGCAGCTGTGTTTCTTAAATACTTATTCCTGTCTTTCTATCCCAAGGGACCCAGAGATGGTTTCCAACAACAGAAAAATACAAATTAAATAAAACAAACATAAAATAACCAGATATACTTTGGGCTATATCATGGACCAGGCCTGGTTCCAATAGCCTTCCCCATCCAACCCCAGAGGGCACAAGCCTCAGGTTTATAGCTAAATATCAAGAATCCTTTGAACTTTTGCCCTTTTGCTGATGCCTCTGGCAATATCAAGCGTTCTATTTGTAAACTGGAAGGGATAACAAAAATACATCTCAGATGCTAAATCTGGCAGAAATGTTCTTCCCAAACGAAAAAGAAAATCATAATAAAATCCTAAAACCCAGTAGCATCCAATTGAATATCAATTTGTTACATAAGCTGCTGTGGGCTAGAGATCATGTTGTCTGATACGGCAAAGTGGATTTTAGCATAGAGTTAGTTAAAATTTAAGAAGGGGGGATATGGAAGCTATGGCTTTAAAAAGGGGGGGATATTGTTAGGTACAAAGTCTACCTGTTTGCAGAGCTACAGTTAGCTGCATAGATGAACAGGGGAGAAAAAACTAACACAAATGATCTTTGCTTCATAAATGAGTTACTTGTTTAGTTTAGTTTAGCGTAACTTCCCTGGGATCATTTTGTTTATTATACACTTAGTCATTTTCATTTGGCTGCAAATATCATAAGCCATTTGTCCTTTGAGTTGCAAATTTTAATGGCAACATTGCATGTGACAAAAATATATAACTATTACACTGCAAATAGAAAATTATTATCTATGGAATTGCTATATGTGCAATCCAAATTACAATCTATGCAACACTGCAGTTACTATTTCAAATTTTAAAGAAGTCTTTTGCCCACATATTCGGAAAGAAGAGACGGACACAAGGCTTGGGTGAAACAGGGCCTTTTATTGACCAATTCAACATGAACACTTGAACTAGGACTCAACTAATGGCAAGGGTGAAACTAGCGGTACAGTTCGAGCAAGGGGGTCACTGTGACCAGCTCCTCGTACTGCATGGGCGAGCACCCCCTGCCCTAGGCGCAAGCCATCCACTGCATGGCTATAACCCAGCCGACCAGGCTAATGGTTCCCCCCTTTAAAGCGCCATAAACCCCAGCCGTAAGGCCCGAGGTAATGCCTTTTCCGGGGGGTCCCAAGGGCAGTCTGCCCTCTCAGCTGGCAACCGTAAGGCCCGCCAGCCGATCCGAGAAAGAGCCCCATTCCCCACCAATGGGGATGTGCCACCGGGTGCTCACCAGCCCACTCTGCCTACCCCAGCTAACCTGCCACCGTTAGGGCCAAGCCTCTGCTTAGGCCCTAACGCCCCACATCTCCTGCAGGGCCAACCTCAACCCTTGCTGCAAATCCGTAAGAAAGATCTCATTACCTTTAAAGGACAGGTGAACACCGTCCCCCCTAAAGAGGTCGGCGTACGTGTCCCTAATTTGAGGATGGGGCAAATAAACCCCCAGGCCCTCACCCAAAGCCTTAAACATGGCCTTATTGGCCTTACGCCTAGTCCGTTCAACAGCATCATGATCCAAAGCCGCCTTCCATACCTGCCGGGGGAGGATGGCCGAATAGATAATAAGAACGCCCGGCCACCGGCTCAAAATAAACCGAAGGTCAGCTTGCGCTTGCAGCGTAAGAGCCTTCCTCTTGACCCAACCTAAGTCATTACCCCCTAAATGTATAACTAAAAAATGAGGCGGAGGGGCAGACCTTCCCTCAAACAGGAGAGGCAACAGGCCCGGCCAACGTAGGCCCCGACGGCCCTGCCACTCGATCTGGGCCCAACGGCTGAGGCCAAGCTGGGATCCGAGGTGGGTCCTCTTGGCCTGATGGGCGGCCCAGAAGACCATGCTGTGCCCGCAGATGAGGATCCAACACCTCCCACGGCGAACCACAGCACCTAAAAGAAAGAACAGTCAAACACAGCTCACTTCGGGGCGGGCAGAGGGCGGACATACCCCCGATAAGCCGCCGAACGCCACCGCCCCACCCTGCGAATAGCCGCATCAGTGGCGGTAGAAGCTGCCCCAATTCTGAAAGAATGGGTACCAAAATTGAAGCCCTCCAGGCCCAACTTAGCCAAGTCCCGCCCAGTGACAGACCAGAACTGATACCTAGTGAGAGGGGACTCATCGCAATGGCGAAAGAGAAGACCCTCGCCATCTCCCCTCTTCTCGAGATACGCCCGCAAGCCCCTAACCGGGCACAACTCGGCGTCAGCGCAAGAGCCCAACCAAACAGTCGACCCTTTACGATGCTGGTCAGTCTTGGACGACCGGATCCTTAAGGAGACTTTCTCTCCCACAAACCGTACATCCTGAAGTAGCAGCGCCCGCTGAGAAAGGTCCAAACGAGACTGAGCCACCAACTCACCAACCCTGAGAGCCCCAAAGAAGGCCGTAAGCGCCGCCGCGTGGAAGAGCACCGCTTCATAGCCGGATAGGCAAACCGACTGCCAGGCGCCCACCAAGCCTTTCAGTATGGCTGGCGAAATAGGTTGCCTGGCATCCTGCCGCGCGCCAGCCTCCCGGGACCAACCCTCAAGCATCTTACGAATCCTGAAGTCGCCGGTCATCTCCGGAACTCCCCTAGCCTTGCTAATAAAGGCCAAGGCAGCCAAGAGCCCCCGAATGGACTTAACGGATAGGCCGCCAGCCCTTCTCGCAACACAGAATTGCATAAGGTGCTCAGCCGGAATGGGCCAGCACTGCTCCAAACCAGCCTCAATACGGAAGCTCATGAACTGACGCACAGCGCGATCATACGCTCTCCTCGTGCTGGGTGCGATGGCTAGACGGATGGCTCTGTGCACTTCGTCCCTCCAAGACTCCACAACTCCACAGGCATCAGAGATGGCGAGGGGTCTGCGCCGGGTGCAAGCAGGCGAAAGCGCAGACAGAGCGTCTGGCGAGACAGAGCGTCCGCCACCCCATTGTCGATACCAGGGACGTGCCTAGCCCTGAACAAAATGTTCAGGCGAAGGCAGCGGAGAGTAAACGGCCTGACCAACCCCATGACCCTGGGAGATCTGGCAGAGAGGGAATTGATCACGTGCACCACTGCCATGTTGTTGCACCAAAAGTGGACAACATGGTTGGCGAACTCATCCCCCCACAACCAAAGCGCAACCAGGATTGGAAAAAATTCCAAAAACGTGAGATCCCTAGTGACGCCTGTAGTGCGCCAACCAGCTGGCCAAGGCTCCGCGCACCAGTGTCCCCTAAAAAAGACACCGAAGCCCAAGCCCCGGAAGCGTCCGAAACCACCCGCAATTCAGCCTCCAGGAGCAATTCCTCCCGCCATAAAGTCACTCCATTGAATGAGGCAAGAAAGTCCTCCCACACCCGAAGGTCCTCCCTAACACCTAGAGACAACCTAACCTTATGATGGGGCAAACGCAAACCTGCCATAACCTCGCACAGGCGTCGCAAAAAGGCGCGCCCGGGGGCCACAGCCTTACAAGCGAAATTCAGGTGACCCACGAGCTGTTGCAGCTCACGCAGCGTCACCTTGTGTTTACCACGCATGGCAATCAACCGCTCACGCAAATCAGCCACTTTGACTGCTGGGAGACGAAATGTCTGCGCCACGGTATCAATCTCGATCCCTAGGTAAGTCAACACCTGCGCGGGCCCCTCGGTCTTCTCATGCGCCAGCGGAACACCGAGTTCCTCCGCCAACGCCATAAATCCCGCCAACAGACGGGCACATTGTCCAGACCCCCGGGGACCACAAAAAATAAAATCATCAAGGTAGTGGGCGGAGTCACGGCTTCGCAGCCTCTGACGCAAGGCCCACTCCAAAAAGGAACTAAACTTCTCAAAGGCCACACAGGACACCGAGCAACCCATTGGGAGCGCCCTGTCCATGTAAATCTGGCCATCAAAGGAGAACCCCAACAACTCAAAGTCCCCCGGGTGCACAGGGAGAAGGCGAAATGCTGACTTTATGTCGCATTTCGCCATTTCCGCACCCCAACCATTCCTCTTAACCATACTAACCGCCTCGTCAAATGACGTATACCTGACGGAACACAAATGCTCCGGAATGGCGTCATTAACTGAATCCCCCTTGGGGAAAGACAAGTGATGTATCTGCCGATACTCACCCGCTGCCTTCTTAGGCACAACACCCAGGGGGGAAACCCTCAAATTGGGCACCGGAGGGGCGGCAAATGGGCCCAAGACGCGCCCTTCAGCACATTCCTTGTCTATCTTACGCCTAACTACGTCCTCCAAACCCTTAACTGAACGCAAATTTTGGGACATGAAAGGGGCCCGAGGGCCCTGAAACGGAATTTTAAAACCATAAGTGAAGCCGTCTAACAAAAACCGTGCAGAAACTCGGTCAGGATAATACCGCAAGGCCTCAGCCAGAACCCTCAGCTTTATGGGAGAAGGACCCTTTGTCAGGAGCAACTTGCCCGGAGCCGCCTCCTGGGCGCCTATAGCCGCCACCCCGAGGCTTGGGGCGGGGGCAGGCCGGAAATGAATGGGGGCTCCTACATCGTGGGCACTCATGCTTAAACCCGCACCCTTTTCTGGAACACACGCCCTGATAGGCAAAGTCCCAACAAAGCAGCCGGGGCTGAACCGACTGCCCCGCTGAGGCGCGGGTACCAGAGGTGGAGGCAGGCCTATGCAACAAATGCCCACTATCAGCTCTATCGCCCAAATTGGGCTTGGCCGGGGCCATCAACTGCAGCCAAAGCTGCTGATGTATACGGTCCCACGGCAAGGTAGGATCAGAAGCTGCACGCATACGGAACTCTTCGTCGTACTGCATCCAAGCAGCACCAACGAAATCCGTATATCCCCTGTATATAATATCAATATATTGAAACAGGGGGGCAGCCCTTTGAGGCTGCACGCGGGCAATGACCCTGGCATAGATCAACATACCCGGCAGCCAATTGGACCAGGAACGGTCCACCTTACGCCTCTTCATCCTCTCCTTATCGCGTTCATCCATGTCCTCTTTATCCTTCTTTTCCAGTTCCCGGAAAAGAAGAGTAAAGACGTCGACGAACTCACCACGTAATATCTTGTCCCTGGTGGCAGGGGTCAGGTGGTCTCCCAAAGGGAGGGCCGCGTCACCAAATGGCATGGCCCGGTAGGGCAACGACCCCAAGGCGGTGGGCTGATAATAAAGACCCCCTAGATAGGGAGGCCAGAAAGCTGCCGGTTGCCCAAACGGTTGTGAGCTACCCCCCGCAGCGGCTGAAGAAGCAGGCGCGACGGGTACAGAAACAGGCGTAACAGGGACCGGACTAAGTCCCCCCAGCCCTTGCTGAGCCGGGACAGGCGCCTGACCCCAAGACTGCCATGGCCCAACACCTACCGGTTGCATCTGCCCGGGAATACCTGGCCAAGCTGGATGACCTCGGGCTCCACCTGATCCACGGCCACCGCTACAGGAGGAACCTCCGACACCTCGGCTGTGTCATCCTCTGCCCGTGCCGAAGGCCCAGCTCGGTCCAGATCTTCCTGAAGCACGCCCGCACCACTCATCTCACCACCTGTAGAACTTTCCAGAACAGAAAGACGCGTGAGGACATCGCGCTGAAAAGTGGCCCGGGAAACCTTCTTAGAAGCCCTACCGGCCCTGCCAGGAACTACCTGACCGGAAGAAACCCCCTTTGCCCATTCCAATAAGGCTAACTTGGCCAAAATCTCCTGCTGGAGCGACCCTGAATCCTCCTCATCAGAGGACGAAGCAGGGGGAGGCCCACTGACTCTGGGGCGCTTAGCAGGCTGCTTGCCTTTGTTGTTGCCTACCCCTTTTCTTGGAGGCATAATGACAAGGGGGGGCAGATGCCCACCGACACACCAGGCACTAGGCCCTCACCAACAGCACCAATAATACCAGGGCCAGTAATGCAAATCGTGCCCTAAAGTCACGGCCGGAAAATTTTCCCAGCTTATGCGACTAGATACAGCCGATTAAACCTCCTCCCAACCTAGTCTCTCCCCCACACTCTCTCCCCCCTCTCAGTCTCTCTCTCTCTCTCTCTCTCTCTCTCTCTCTCTCTCTCTTTTTAAAATCTATATTTGAGAGAAGAAAAGGCAAAGGCCACCCTAGGGCCACCAGAGAGAAAAGAGGGGGGTGGGGCAAGAGGTAGGGTGCTAACAAGACCCCCACAAAGGGCGGCTACCCTATAGGGCGAGTAGCCGCTGGTCCCAACTGCAGCGGCGCGGCAAGAAGGGCGGCGGGACCGGCCCTTCCCTGCCGGACCACAAAAACAGGCCCTGAGGGCAAACGGCGATGAAAAACGGAACCCGGTAAGGGGGGGCGAACAACCACCCCCACCGCCCCCAACCTGCCCAGAACCCGGAGCCCTGGGAGGAAAAAGGGGGGAGGGGGCTGGAGCAACGAACGCTCAGGCCCCGAGACCAGATGCACAGCCGACAGCCCTCTTCCTCAACCAGGAAAGCCGCGGCAAAGCCTCGTCGGCTGAAGTCCGTCCCGGCGTGCGGCCTCAGCACAGAGCAGCAGACGCGGCCGCACGTCCTCTCCCTTTACGAGCCAGCCAGCAACTGCACGGAGGGGGAAGGCGGGCAGAGCCAATAACGGCTCTAAAGCCCCGCCCACGTCAGGCTCCCGGATGCCCGGGAAAGCCAGTCGCTCTCCCTCCATGCATGAGGGCAAAGCTAGGCACCCGGGTAAGCGCGCGCGCGCACGCGCACCGGGAGTGCCTATTTCTTGAAAACATTCATACAAACTCAGGTTGTCTGCTATAGGACCCAGTTCACACTGTAACATTATTTTACCACTAATAACAAAGCCCGTTGTCGGAAAAAGTATGATAGCCTCTAGAAAGGGGAGGGCAGGTGGGTGGGCGGGCATTGCCACCTGCTCTGTGACTGATCCTGGCCAGGTGAAGGCAGGGGTGGGGGTTGGCATTGCCACCTGCTCCGCTTCTGATCCTGGCCCAGTGAAGAGGGTGGGTGGGCATTGCCACTGGCTCCGCTACTGATCCCAGCTGGGTGAAGGGGGGTGGGAAATGCCTTCAGTTCCGTGCCTGATTCCAGCTGAGTGAAGGAGGGCAGGCATTGCCGCGTGCTCTATGCCTAATCCCGGCTGGATGAAGGGGAGGCAGACATTGCAACCAGTTCTGCACCTGATTCCAACAGGCATTGTCACCTGCTCTGATCCTGGGCAGATGAATGGAGGGAAGGCATTGCTGCCTGCTCCACACCTGATACCAGCCTGATGAAGGGGGTGGGCACTGCCTCCTCCTCTGCACCTGATTCTGGCTGGGTGAAGGTGGGGGAGGGCATTGCTGCTTGCTCCACGTTTGATCCCAGCTGGGTGAAGGCGGGGGTAGGCATTGCCACCTGCTCCTCATCTGATCCTGGCCTGGGCTTCCCTGGAGGGATGAGCTACCTCACCTGAGCTTCCCTCCGCTGTAGCACCCTCTGGAGGTGCACCAGGGTAGGAAGTGTGTTATCTAGAACACGGCTAGCCTTTTATATATTAACAGTTTGACATATAAAATACATTCTTTCATGACAAATTAAAGGTAATGAAACAAAACTTACCGTGCCAGAACAAAATATTTATGATTTCTCCTGTGTTATAATACCTGCTGTCATCATGAAATGGTTACACTGATACCTACATCCACTAGGCATGTGCATAGGACATTAAGAAATAGAAACCCAGATTAAGAACACTTCTTTCTTTCATACTGTTGTTATAACTAATTCAAATGGATGCTTTAAAAACAATCAGTAATATTATGAGATGTTCAGTTCTGATTGTTATTCTTACAACTGGTTATCTGGCATAATTCAAGAGGAAAGAGTAAGGAAAGGCTGACAGCTGACTTAACATATAGATTGTCCCACCTAATGGCCCAACTGATCAGTATGTATTTTCAAAGACTTGTTTACAATAATCACATTGGCGGCTTCTTTACTTGGGGGAGATGGCCTATATTATTTGAACCCACTTTCTTTCCTGGGCTGTCAAGTATCTGCTTCAACCTATTCTGTAATTGGGAAGTTTAATTACCCATAGAAGAGGCATGTATCTGCTTGAATTTAGCAAGGATAATCCCTTGTCATAAGTACTGTCAACTACAATCCCTGATAATTTCATCCCATTTGCAATGAAAGAAAGTTACAGCTGGCAATGTGTTTACCTTAACAATGGAAATGAGTAATGGTGAAAACAGACCTGTGGAACAAAGATCCTAAAGAAAAAGCTTTAAAATTGTAAAGGATTAAACAAAAATGGAAAGATACACATCCCTAATATTTGCTACATATAACTAATATGCAAAGCTACCTTGTAGTGCCTTTATTACATCAAAAAGTATCCAGGGAATCAGCCCCAGAATATGGAAGACATAATGTGATCTTCCCCCTGCATGCTCTGTAAATAAGCGCTTCTAGATTTTCAAGCTTCTGAGTTGGCAGTCTGCATAAGTAATTAACTGTTTCCAATGTCATAGCTAAGAAAAGTTAATCTAATAGTAAGGCCTTCTGATTTGCCTACTGCCAAAGGCACTCCAAACTCATTTGAAAGGTCAGAAAAGAGTTGCATGAGCCAGGCGCACTGCCCAGACCCTGCAGGAACTACAAAGAGAAAATAATCTAAATAGTGGGCAGTGGAATCCAACTGTGTCCTTGTTCCAAGTGCTCCAACTCAAGCAGTGTGCTGAATTTTCAAAGTGCCTCACAATAGCATCACATCAAGAGAATCATGTCAACATAGATCTTGCCCGGAAAAGTAACACTCAACATGTCAAAGTGTGAGAGGTGGACCAGCAGTAGCCTAAATGCAGATTTAATACTGTTTGCCCAACAGGGCATTCTTGATTAGCTCCCCACCATCCATATGGTGTTCTCGGAGGACGTGTAGCTGACAGAGTTCTGGAGATTTTGCAGTATTCATAAATATGCTTTGGGGCTTTAAAAGATGATTATCAAGTGATATTCCAAGTCTTTGGGGGCACTATACTCTAAAGCAATATGCATAGATTTTATATGGATGACACCACTGGTAGACAACCTCTTTCATCTCCTTATCAATTTCAATCAATTTATTTCAATACTGAATCATCTCCAGAGAGTAAAATAAAAATAGAATAAAAACAATAAAAATAAGGAAAGAGAGGGCACATATAGTGCAATGAGCACAGAACTGTGGGCACAGATTGTAGGGGGGACAGAGAGATGATACCTTCCTCTGACAAGGAAGTAAGTTATTGAGGCTCAGAGCCTCGCTACAAGTGACATCTTTCACGCGAAGGGCACTTGATCATTTTCGCAAGTCTTTCTGGGTACTGAAGTCTCTCCCACACCCCTTTTCCTTCTGTTCCTTCCCCTCTCTGTTAGCACGGCTGCCTGAAGAGACGGAGAAAGCCTACGACAGCAGCTTTTGCAAATCGTCTTGCTGGGGGATGGGGAATGCTCCAGAGAAAGCTGACATGTCGGTGAAGTCCTCCCCTCTCTGTTAGAATTGTTAGGATCGCTGCCTTAAAAGTCAGAGAAAGCCTGCGTTTGCAAATCGTTTCTCCAGTCGCAAGCCTGCTGTCAATGATCTTTGGGGGCGGGCAGCTGCAACTTTCTTAGCTTTCTCTAGAGTATCCCCCCCCCTCCCCGAGCAAGACGATTATGCAATGAAGCGGCAGCTGCCTCGCGAGATTTTTATTGAGTTTGCATCCAGGAAGGTCCGAGACACTATCCTATTTAACTCATATAATGCGGACTTGGACTTTCTGGGAAATAAAGTCAAGATACTGAAGGACGTTCCATTTCTAGTTCGGAAAAGAAGATTTAAGTACAAAAAGTACAAAATGGCGCTTTTCACCTCTTCCTTCCAAAAAGCTCGCAGCTCTCCTGAGGGAACGAGGGACAAAGTATAAATGGCTATTTCCAGAAGGATTTTGGTTTAATTATAAAGATCAAGCCTACAAGATAAACTCAGAGGATCAGCTAAGGGATTTTGTGGACAAAAATCAAGAATTCGGGCAAGATACCATGCAAAATGAAGAAGACTCGAAGCCTGAAGGGAGGGGGGAGGCAGTGAGCGCAGTGGCTGTAGCTGCTCAGAGAGAACTGCGTCCGAGGCCCAGGGGGGGGGGAAGAAAATTTAATATGGGTTGTATTTTGTATTTTGCAAGGTCAACCACTCCATCATTACTTTATGAAGGCTTAAATTTTTAACCATGGCAGTATGAAGGGAAAACATTGTAGTGTAGTGTTTATTGTTTGTATGTAACCCCCCCTTTTTCCAGCCCTCCTTCCCCTTTTCTTTCTTCTTTCCCTTTTCCCCTTTCCTAGTACTTTTGTAGTTTTTTTTGTAGATTTCTGTTTTAGATATTAAAAATAAAAAAAAATTCAAAAAAAAAAGGAAATGCCGAATCAAAGCTTCCCCAAGTTATTTAGGTCACGTTGGGAAGCTTCAGAGCTTTCAAACTCTGGCTGGCTCCAGCTGATCTGTGGAGGATCCCCGCAGGCCAGTTGAAGTTTAAAGGGCCCTTTCTGTCCTTCAGCTGACCCATGGGGAGACAAGATCTCCTTGTGAGTCAGCTGGCATTTAAAGGGCCCTTTCCCTGCCATGGAAACAGCAGGGAAAGGGCCCTTTCAGCTCAAGCAGCAAGGAAAGGACCCTTTCCGGGTTTCCCTGTGTGGCAGGGAAAGGGCCCTTTAAACTTCAGCTGGCTGGTGGGGGAATCCCCCCCGCCGGCCAGCTGAAGTAGGGAAAGTACTGCTGTAGCTTATTTCACCTGATAGGAGGGGGAGGAAGAACCCCCTCCTTCCTCTCCCATCAGGTGAAATAAGCGGCAGGGTGGAAAGTTTCAATGTGCTCCGAATCTTTACAGAGCATACCGAAGCAGGGCCATAAGTGGTTTCCAATGCAGCTTGCCACTTCAGAAATCACTTGTTTCCAATTCTTTTTCCCACTTCGGAAATTCCAAAGCAGGAAAACCGAATCTTTCCGTCCCTGCACACCTCTAGTCTGTACAGACCTATTCCACTACCTGAAGAGACCCTTTTTAAAGATTTATATCTAGGTTTCCCACGACAGCTGCATAGATTGACTAAAAACAAAGGAGTTCCTGATTGAGCTGGGAACTACTATGTGGAGGAGAAGGGGCCCTTGCCTCCCTGAAACATATTTTTTGAGGGGGTATTTCTCCCTTTTAGCTGCTTCATGTGCAGTGTTCTATGCAAACTGAGCAGCCAAAACTGAGGAAATATGTTTTCACAGTGCTGTCTCTGGTAGAAAAAGGCAAAGAGGGGAAAGCAAGAGCCTCTTCTTTCCCCACATCATTGTTCCCAACTCAGCTCAGTTGAACTTTCTTTTATTTTAAATAGACAGCCCCCTTAGCTGCTGTGGGGCTGCAGGCAGAGCCAGTTGAATTCAAGGAACCTAGACTTGTCTTTAAAAACTGTAATATCTAGTTTGGCTCTTTGTTCTGCTACATAACTGAGAATAGAGTGAGATACTTGAGCTTAATTCTCTTTCCTGACTGGAAAGGTAACATTGCTTCTTACATCTACTTACATCTAAGGCACTTAAATATGGATACTTTGATAACTCTCCAGGTAGAAGACAGGAAGTGGTGGAGATGATAAAAGTAAAAGCAATAAGCATGGAGGGGGGAGGCTCACCTGACAGTCTAGGTGCCTGGAAAACATATACTGATGCTTCTTCTGTTTTGCCTGTTTCCAGTCTTAGCAACATTTTAATGACATCCCTAACAAATAACCTTATTTTCAATCAGCTCCATTTCAGGTACATAGACACAGCCCAATAAAAAGACCCTTCTTTAGTTCCTTGGGGTCTTCCTTAGAATTTATTGTTTTCTGTAATTCTGTGTCATCTGTTAATAAGAACTCATAAAAGGTAAGCTAAAACTTTTGAAATATATTATGATCATTGGAGAAGGGGGAGCCAATCCTTGTTTATAACTAAGCCGTAATTAATTTTAATTAAACACCCTAAAGAACCTACTAGATAAAGTACAATATTTCCTGTGCTCTATGGCACTCATTGTAGGTTGTTTAGGATGATCTTGTTTTCTGTAGAAGTGCTCTACCGTGCCTAGGCTTTTTACTAACATATTGCATTATTAATGGATGAAATGCAATGAATCAGATCTGAGGATGGCAAGCAAATCTAAAGTAAAGAATTCAGATGGTAATCATCCCCCATCCAATTTTTCATGTCCTTCCCATCTGTTCAATACCTTCCTTTATATAACAATGATGTCTGCCATCAGCAGCACACTTCCTCCTCTTTTTTAGGCATTAATTGAAATTAACTGGGTACAAGTGTAGCATAGAACTATATCTCTGTGTTAAGAGACCCACTTTAAAAGCACTGGTGTGTCTCTTGCTTTTTAGTTATTTTAATAGCAACATTTTCTAGACATGTAATTATTTAGTTTGCATGTGATACATGCAGTAGTAGCACACCTGGATTCCTTTCTGAATCAGTTGTGAGATGAGCACAGATTTTGTTCAATCCTATAAACATCTGGTGCATTGAATTCTCAAGAGCCATGGTCTATTTTAGTTTATTTTGGTTTTCAATGGTGCAGTGGCTAAATGTTAATTTTTGGGTGCTCTCACCACAAAGTAACAGGCACCCTCATGCCAGATATTAAAAATAGAATACAGATTAAAACAGCATGACTAGTTTTATGTAGATGGAGAAAATCAGAGAAAGCAGAAATGTGTGCATGAATTCTGGTATTAAAAGACCACCTAATAACCTCAACTTTTTAAATTTCTGCAGCTGCCTAAAAAGTGACATGTGCAGTGCTGTTCAGATTGATTTACCCTTTCTCTCACCTTATCATAGAGACTATTCCCAATAATCTGTGATTTCATGCTGCTAATGTTTTTATGTAAGCTCTGCTATTTAGGGAATATTGAACTGATGCAGTTCCAGCTTCAATAATTACGGGCCATGAGTGTGCTTTATCCTCTCAGCTGCCGCTGACAGCAAAAGAGGGGAAAGGCAGTTTATGGATTCCATACTCCCCTGTCTTATAAAAGTAAAATAATGTATTCCTTTTATTACTTCATTAAGCTTCTTGTTTAGAGTACATTATTCCAAGGTATCCATTCCCCACAAAGGGAAAAAATGGAACTATCACCGCATTACCAATCTGGAATGGGGCTTTTATATTATTAAATTAATAGCATTTCTCCAGTACCTCTGCAATCATGTACTTATATAGTGGACTGCAGAGATACAAGAGAGGGTATCATAAAATAACTTATGCTTCAACAGGTGTAATGTGACAATTATTTTGTTAGCTGATTAAAGCAGAATGTCTTTGGCGGGGGGGGGGAATCCATTACAGTTAGAAATGTATGTATTGGCTCTTTTCAGGGCTCTTTTGAGTTTGTATGCTGCTCTGAGCCTTTTCATTGTGAACATTTTTTGCTTCTGTCCCCAATTTGTTTTTCTTTTATATCATTTGTATGCCATTTCTATACTATTTATATATTATATGCCATTTATGTATCACTTACAGAGTTACATCCTTAAGCAGAGTTATGCCCTTCTAAGCTTACTGACTTGAATGGATTTAGGATATAACTCTACTTAGAATGGCACTTTTTTACTCTACATCTAGGAGGAAAAAGAAATTACACCCATTAACACACATACACACAAATCCCAAACCAATTCAATTTACACAAGAGAGAAGTAAAACTGCAAAATGCATTTTTAAATCAAAGCAGCAGAGATGAGAAATTTAACTGCATTCATGATAATTCCTCAGTTATTAAATACAGTTAAAAAGTATCCTCAGAGTTAGTTCATCTGTTAGCAGTAGAATTGGTATGGCTACCTCTATACTTCTTCCTGCAAGAACTGACTCAAGCAAATCATATGGGAAAGGGAGACATTGTGATCATCATCCTACGAACTGCAGCTGAGCAATGTTTTTGTGTGTGGAAAGTAACTATGCTGACAGGTCTACCCAGAAATGTTACTGAGAATGGAGCGGAGCAGTCACATGCAGCTGTTCTCACATTACAGCCAGGGCTAGCGCCAGGGTTTCTGGCACCTGAGTCCGGGGGGAGCTTCAGGTCTTCTCCTGTCCCTGGACTGTGGGGCGGCAAGCAGCTGGGCGGTAGGGCTGCCTGCTCAGACTGCCCCACGTGTGTGCGTCCTCCCGGCCCTCCTGCTCTGTTTCTCCACCCAGATGCCTGCCACATGGCTGCTGCTCCCAGCTGGTGGTGGCAGTAGCACATGAGGGCTAGGAGGCTGCAGTAGCTGAGCGCCAGGCATGGCAGGTGGCCGGAGCAGCATGCGGACAGCTTCCCATCCCTCCCGCTCAGCCACCCACATGCTGCTGCCAGCTCTGCGGTGTGTGCCCTTGCCCCCCAGCACCCCCTCCGGCGCCTCAGCACTGGAGGCAGCTGCTGAACCTGCTTCAATGGAGGCACCGGTTCTGATTACAGCTGGTAAGATATGAACTACCCTTAAGTTTAAGAGCTCAACTAGACATGATGTCATCCCTGTGAATGTCGTGGAGATGCCTCTACTATTTTAAGGCTGGAATTTTCTTCTTTCAAAAATGCTGCAGGGGCCTGATCCTGAAAGCCAATCTGATGGTGCTTCAGTTGGACAGAGACGCAGAGGAGTTAGCCGTGTTAGTCTGTAGTAGCAAAATCAAAAAGAGTCCAGTAGCACCTTTAAGACTAACCAACTTTATTGTAGCATAAGCTTTCGAGAATCACAGTTCTCTTCATCAGATGCATGGAGGGCAAGAAGAAACTGGTCAGATATATAGGTGGAGAGGGGAGGGAGGAGTAGATGCAAACAGTAGCTTCTGATATGGAAGTTGGACAGAGATTCAGGAGGGAGTGGTATTTTCTGGACAATGTAAATACCCTTGTCTTCACCCCCAGCTGTTCTTTCATCATCCATTAAGTATCACCCATCACCTCCACTGCCACCAGGGGTCCCATATTCCCCTGCCATACTTTCAAGCTGCCTCACCTGGAGAAAACCACCTGGATCCAGCCTTAGCTCCGTCAGGTTGGCTTTGAGAACTGGGCCCCCATGGCATCATTGAAAAAAGAAAATCCCAGAATAAAATGGCAGCAGCAACCCTATAGTGGTTATAGGAATGCCATTGCATCTAGTTGAGCCCTAAAAAGACAACTACAATTCAGACTCAAAGTGATGTTCCATGTGGCTCAGTATTTATTTTCCTTCAGATGGGACCAGAAATAATTAGAGTAATATTAGAGAAGCAATGTCGGATCAAAACAATGGTCCATCGAATCCAGCATCTTTTTTCACACAATAGTCAAGCAGGTGACTTGGAAGGCCTACAAACAAGGCCCATCTCTGTCATTTCCTCCAGCACTGTGATTCAGAATGCTATCAACTCTGAACATGGAGTTAACCATTATGGTCATTTTTCGGGGACCTTGCTCCTATTGCCCCCGTCATCTGAGACCAGATGGATGACAACTTGAGACTGCTTTCTTATTTGTGGTGCCAGAATTGTAGAATTATCTCCCAGGGAGGTTTTTCTGTTCCCTTCTATGATTATTTTCCATCAGTGTGGATGAAGACTTTTTTTGGTTTGGTTTGGTGTTCTCTTATTGACAGTCCTTTCTTGTTTTTTATTTGTCAGTTTATTTTATTTATACCCTACCTTTCTCCCTAATGGGGACTCAACATGGCTTACATCGTTTGCCTCTTCTCCACTTTGTCTTCACAATATCCTTGTTCAGTAGGTTAGGCTGATAGAGTGTGACTGGCCCAAAGTTACCCTGCAAGTTTCCATGTAAGAACTGAACCACCTTGAGGACACTAACTGGGTGGAGAGGTGTATCTAAAAGTTAAACAAATGAACAAAAATATTCTCCATGAATAACTAACTAAACTCAATCAGCAGTCATCATTATATGCTGTGGCACTGAATTCCACAATTTAATTACTCGCTGAGTGAAGAAATACCTATTTTGGTCTGTCATACACTTGGACACTCATGGAACTGCCTTAAACTGAATCACACCACCAGTTCATCAAGGTCAGTATTGCCATCTTAGACTAGCAATGGCTTTACAGGGTTTCAGGCAGAGGTCTCTGACCACTTACTACCTGGTCCTTTTTAACTGGAAATCCCATTGACTGAATTTTGGAGTCTTCTGTGTACAAAGAAAAGCTCTTCCACTGAGGCACAGACCCAGAATCTGTCCTGAATCTACTGCACATGGCTGGATATTTTGTTTTCTTAATTATCCCTCACACTGATGTTGTCCTTTCACTGATGCTATTCACTGGGTCAACATTTTCATTGAGCTATCCAGTACAACCTCAAGATCTCTTTCCCAAAGCTTTCTTGCAAGCAAAGCAAGAAAATACACAAAGACAGCAGGATGTTTTTTAACTGTTGCTAATTTTCTGTTCATTACAGTTCAATTATGCTGTCTCTGATCATGGTGAACTCATTTCTTGTTATTTAATCTTTTGCTTTAAAAAGCCAGCGGCTATTATTGTGAGTAAATGAATTACATAGGTGATGTGTATTATGTGAAATACTTATTTTTCTGATAATGCTGTGCTTTATCTCAATTTTAGTAAATGGTTTATACTTTGAAGAACTTGTACTTACCCAATGCTCCATTATCATTTACTATTTTGTAAACTTGTTATGCCTTCCCACATGATATTTTTCCCTAATGATCCCAGCTCTTTAAGCCTTTCTTCATAGAAAATTATTCTGCCAGATATTCTGGATTATATCATTATACTATGATGATTGATACACTATTTTCAATCTTTGCAAGCTCATTCAACAACGCCTTATAGAGTGCTGGATATATTTTCCCATAACAATCTTCAATAAACTTAGGGACCTTCAAAGGAAACTGAGCTGAGTACTACGTGCAGCCAACCTATAGGCAAGATAGGGAAAGCTATATCATTGTTTACCACCTCCAGGATGCTGGTGTTGGAGCAGCTTTGTTGAAACAGCTGTCCATCCAGCCACCATCAGGAATCATGTAGGACTAGATATTTACCTATGTGGCTGAATGTATTTATGAATTTATTTACAAAATCTATATGCCACTGTTCTGCCCAATGAGGGCTAATAATTCAACAAAACATTATAAAAAAATATAAAAAGAATGAATAAAAACAAAACAAAAGCGAAACATTAAAGTCACATAAAATAATAATTAAAACATAGAGCTTGAAGGAGGAATCATTGAGAGGCTTCCAGACAACAAAAAAGTCTTCACCTTGGTGTGGAAGACAGTGACAGAGGGGGACAGATGAATATCCCTGGGGAGAGAGTTTCATAGTCTTGGTGCCATGGGCAAAAAGGCCCTCTCTTGGGGTGGTTCCTGCCAAACTTCAGAAAGTGAGACCACAGATGCAGGGCCTTGGAAGATTACTTTAGCAGTCAAGTAGGTTTATATTGGGGGTAGGTGTTCCTTCAGGAATCCATATAGTACCTTGATTTGATCTCAGAAAGAAATTTGGGGCCAGTATAGATGGGTCGAGAGACTAGAGCAATATGGTTCCTTATGAGCCCCTTGTAAACCTCTTGGCTGGAGAATAGGGTTTCCAGTTCTCTGGTGGAGGTGGGGATCCTTTGCTCCCAGCCTCTGCCCCCCCCCACTCACAGCACATTGCATTAATGTACTCTAGATATGGCTGTGTCAAGGACGTCTTCCTTGGTGTGGACAGCAATGCCGGGTTGCAGGAAACTGCTGCTATAGAAGCACACACACACACACACACACACACTATGAAAAGTGTATGAAATTTATTTACAGTGACTATAATACAAGCACTCACAAGACTGACTGACATAAGGCTCTGCCAGACTTGTGTAACCAACAGAGGGCGCCACATAACAGTATTGCACCCATTAAGTACACATTGCTTAATCACAGGAGATTATACAAATTACACCAATTAAACAATTAAGGAATAGTTGCTGACTCACCATGACTGAGTCTAATTATCCCTGTGTATCACATGACATGCAGTCATGTGACTTACTTCCTGTCAGGCTAGATCATTCTGATCTAGCCAGCTGTCACTGACAGTAAACAGTCTCAACAGGCTGCTATTTCTTGGTGGGGCCTAAATCAACTCTCAGGGTACAGGGGGCATGCACAACCATTTGCTGGGGCTGCTTGCTGGTGGTGATTGACCACCGGGTGGCTTTCCTCCTCCACCGATTACCAGCAATTGCCAGGCAGAGGGGAAAACCAGCAGGAGTTTGCTCACCACTGGTGGGTACCTAGTAACTGCAGACCTCCTTGAATTACAACTGATATCCAGACTACAGAGATCAGTTACTCTTGAAAAAACAGAAAACCAACAGGAGAAACCTCCACAGGACATTGCAACATTTACTCAATATATGATTTATAATTTTTATATAAACAAAGTGCAAGTGCAACATGTGCAAATTACAATATATGTGCAAATCTATATAACATGTTCATAGTATAAACTATTTTTAACAACCAACTATTAACAGACCATATTGAAGGTAAGCATTGCCATCTTCACAATATTTTCTCCATGATTTTTTCTTTTTACAGATTCCAAAAACCAGCTCCTGACAAAATATCCCATGTCAAGCGTAGACTGTGGGCCAAAAAGAAAAAATGTTGAATGTAAGCGTTACTTAACAATATAGTCCAAGTAGTTAAATCAGTTCTCTTTTTTCTCTTTTTTGCAGGCATAAAGATACAGCAATGGAATATCCCACATCAAGATGCTGTCTTATGGGCGTTTTGTGCGATGTTCCAGCGGCAGGTAAGATGTGTGAAAACGGCCAATGATCCAAAAGGAAAAATGGCCAACAGGCCTGCCAGCTATTTGTTCAGCCTGTTTCGGGGTTCTTCTTCATGGGCTGTATAATATGCTTGAAAATCTGCCCATTCCTAAAATACATAATGTTCATGCAATTGTACATGCCTGATGCCAATAAAACCAAATAAATAATAAAATATATCAAAAACCATCTATTCACACTATTGTCCATACAAACATTCCTGCATCACGTTGGTTGAAGGCTATCGGTCCGGAGCCTCAACATGTGACTGTTAATTACACTCTTGAAAGGGAACGCTGCTTCAGTACATAAACATAAGATATTAAAGGTATCAACTTCTTGGACAAAGATGTTAAAGGGACCATCTTGTTATGCTCTTTAGCTCCTTATTACCTGGAGTGTTTGGTTACTTCATATGATTAGGGGGACATCATGTTAATAAAAAAACAAGTAAAATCCATTTCATTATTTAGTCTCTTAGGAGCAAGACAATCTAATCTAAAAATCCATGGTGCCTCTAAACATCATAAATCCCATTGGATGTTATTTGTGAAGCTGGATTTTACCGCCCGTAGAACTGAAAAATGAAGTTCCCATTCACTAAAGTGTTGCGTTAAAGGGGCCTCCAAGTTTTTCTTTCTTATTCTGGATAGGTGTTCTTGAATCCTTACTCTTATCACACATGTGGTACTGACTATGTATAACAATGGGCAGGGGCATTCTATAATGTAGATTACACTTGATGTGTTACATATAGAGAAGGATTGAGGGAACAGAGGGGAGCGCATTGTAAGGTTTTTAAAGGTATTAACATTAGCTGATAAAGGGCATATATTGCAATGCCCACAGACAAAGTGACCTGTTGGGCATTGTTGGGCTTGCTGTGGTTCCAAAATATCAGAATGAACTAAGATGTCTCTGAGACTTCTAGTTCTCCTATAGCAGGCATTGTTTCACATCCTGTTATACTACTAAAATGATGCCAATTTTTTTCGCACAGCTTTTTAAAGATGCCCCCTGCCAGTAGAGGATAATCCATAGCCCATTTTATACCTCCAATTTCTGGTCTAGTTCTAGGTGTTAATAAAGAGCTGTGTGTCACCTTCCTAGCATTGTTGACTGCATCTAAAATTACTTTTTCTGGATATCCTCGTTTTAAAAAGGACTGCCCCAAAGTTCAACATAATCTAAAACTGTTGATGAATTTCATATTAACCTTAAGTATTGCCCATACTTAATCTTAAGTATTGCTGTGACATCATAGTTCATTCTGATTTTTTGGACCCTGTAAAAAGGAAAAAAATCATGTAGAAAATATTGTGAAGATGGCAATACACTTTGTTTATATAAAATCTATAAATCATATATTAAGTAATTGTTGCAGTCTCCACTGGAGGTTTCTCCTATTTATCTTCTTAATACTACAGAGATAGCCTTATTTGTGGTTTGTGTACCCTTGAGAAAGCAGCAGCTTCCAGGCATGGACTATATGGCATCACATCCCTGCTGAATGTTCTCCCCTCTCCACACCTGGCAACTGCCAGGATGATTTGAGGTGCAGACAAGAGACAGTGATGTGCATTACTATATCACCTCTGGGGAGAAATCTGGAAGAGATATACAGTAGTGTTAGGAATTGCCAGAAACTCTATGGTAAAAATATAAATGATTCCTAGAGCTACCTCATGCAGTGATGTAGTAATGTAGACCCACCATTGCCAACTGCTATCAGGAGGCCTCCCACCATAGCAGAAGTCTAGCAGTTATACTCCCCAAGCACTACCCATAAATCTCCAAGAATTTCCAAAGCTGGAGTTGGCAACCCTCAGTCTAGATGCAACCAGAGCATAGACCACAGTAGCCAGATCTTTTCTTACCAGAAAAGGCTGCAGCTGGCTACCCAGTCAAAGTTGGCAAAAAAACACTTCTATCTGCAACTACCACCTGTTGGTCCAGCAATAGACCCTGAAGATTGACTTTGGAGAGTCATCTTTTTATACCTACTCACTCTAGCCTGAGTGTGGAGTTCTAATAATTAGGCCTAGTTAGGCTGTAAATAGGAATGGCAGCCTACTTCAGTTTGCTAGTGTATAAGCGGAGCTTATTGGCGAGTACTTTAAGTCATCTAATGGTGAAGGGAGTTCATGGGCTCATTGAGGAGGAGATTGGTGAGGACCCTTTAGTTTCATGTGGCGAGGGGGGGTCAGCACAGTTTTTTGTGATGGCTTAGCAGAGCCGGATGCAGGCGCATGGGCGCCCAGGGTAAACCTTGCCCGGGTGCTATGCGCACGCGCAGTGTGCACGCTCCTGGCGCTGCGTGATGACATCACTTTTGTGATGTCGTCATGCAGGGCGGGAGCCATGCGCAGCAAGCCAGCCGCCACAGCGCCCGGTGAGCCATGGAACTGGTGGCGGTGCGGGCGTGCGCTGGGGCGGCTGGCTGGCTTGCCGCACGCGCAGGACCTCCCAGCCCTGCGCTCAGCCACCCTGCGTGGCAAGCCAGCTGCCCCAGTGCATGCTCTCGCTGCCGACAGCTTCACGGCTCACCAGGTGCTGGGGCGGCCAGCTTGCCACGCAGCCAGCTGAGCGCAGGGCTAGGAGGCCCTCCATGCAGTTAGTGTGCACCACTGCCCTGTGCCGCCTGCGCAGCAAGCCGGCTGCCCCAGCCCACAGTGAGCTGCGGAGCTGGCGGCAGTGAGGGCATGCGCTGGGGCAGCTGGCTTGCCACGTGGGTGACTGAGCGCAGGGCTGGGAGGTCCTGCGTGCATGGCAAGCCAGCCAGCCGCCCCATCAGCGGGGCTGGCGAGGGTCTCCCAACCCTGCACTCAGCCTCCTGGGCAGCTGGCAGCCACGCCCGGCGCCCCCTCTTTGGAGGCGCTGGGGGCAGGCTACCCCCCTGCCCCCCCTCGATCCGGCCCTGTGGCTTAGATAAACAAAGCTGGGGGTTGCATTGGCTGAATCTGGGACCAGTACAGAGTTGGATAAAAATGCTGCCAGTCAGAGGTGGTTGCTTCTTAGGAGTAATTTAAATTATGGTGAATGTATATGATACAGCTCAAACAAAATAAATGTAGTTTAACCTGTTTTTGTGTCTTGTATCTTCATTGCCAGTTATGGAGGTAATCATCGATCTGAATCTTAAAAATTAAAATTAAATGCATTTTTTAAAAGTGACAATATTTTATGCTAATAAAGATTTTAACATGTAAACAATTGCATAATGTGTCATTAATCAGAAGATTCCAGGAACCATACTTCATTAATTAGGATATCAGGTAGGGAATACAGGTCAGGTGAGAGAGAAGAGAGGCACTGGTCTGCTATTGATCTTTCAGCTCAAAACTCCTTTCTTTCCTTGAACAAACTAATGTTCACATTCAGTGCAACTATTTATGGTTCAGCTGATATATCTCTGATACAAGTGATATAAAAGCTTAACAGCAGTTTCTTTATTCACCAGAAATAATAAATGTCTTTACATTGGAAAAATATTTTTTTTAAGAATGGCTGCTAAAGACTGGGTTCTTTCAATTGAATGAAAGAAATAAAGTCACTGCAAAGAGGGAAAGAGCTAAATTACCAATATTCTATTTGTACTGCATTCTTATTCTTTTTTTAAAAAAATAGAAAATGCTTTCTAAGCCAGTTACATCAACTTCTCTGCGATAAAAGGATCATACAATGTTAATGACTTGTCTTGTCTACAATTACCCTCCACAGCAAAAGAGAGCAAGAAAATTATACATCTAAACTATACCATATATTTAATCTGTGTGTACTTTCCATTATTTTTACATTATTTTCTTTGAGACAGTAAATTTCATTTTATCACTGTTTACACAAGTAGCAGAAAAAAATGCCTGGCTATAATAGCTGGAAAATAGAAAGGCAAAAACTCAAACTAAACATTCTCATCAAAATCTATTTTTAGTGTGGTACAGGTAGACAACTAATGAGGAACAGTGCTGAACATAGGGTAGATATAAATAAAATAACTGGTTTATAATGCAACATGTCCAGACTGCCCACCCCTAAGAAGACACAAGACAATCTTGGATTACATAAATGGCTAATTTACATTAAAACATAAAATGAACATATGTACTATATTCTATGCCCCATGCAAGTAGGCGGCATTGCAGCAACTGCAACCTGGCCAGCTACAATTTGGTTCCAAAGCTAGCCAGTAGCTGCACTGACCTTGTTTATCTTTGCTTCTGTGTGAACTGTACTAAGCCGTTCTTTGTTGCCAACTTGCCATAGAGACAACAAAAATCTTGGTAGATGCTGCTCAACAACAAGGAGTAGAAAAAAATCATGAACTGTAACAGTATGATGCTTTAGGAATTGGATGCTTTCCAATTTGCCCTGCCTATATTGAACAACCAACCAGCCTAACCAGTCTACAAAACCACCCCTAAAAGCAACATGATGCAGCAAAAACAATCTCTTATAAGCATCAATTAGTGAAGACCCCCAAATTTCTGCTTCTCCATAATGTTGGATGGCTAATCCTAGTTGCCCCCCAGAAAGAAGGGTGGATTAGCAACACATGGTAAATGCCTGCATGGGGAAGTCTGAGCACTCTTCTTAGGACTGTCAGGGCTTGCCGCGGGCACTACTGGGCGGGGCGCCGGCATGCCTGGCCCTGATGTCAAAGGGGTGTCAGGGATACTGCAGGACCCTGCTCTGTGGAAGGAGGGGCAGTATACCTCACCCAGACTCACTCTCAGTCCACTCACTGGCCTGCTCAACCTGTTCCCATCATCCCCTTTGATCTTCTCCTCCTCCATCAGTGTTCCTCCTCTCACTCGGCTCCATCACTCCTACACAACCCACCATAGCCTGTGGGTGGACTTTCCTTATATCCTTTCCCTCATTCCTGACCCCACCTGCCAGCCACACCCCTCTTTGGCCCTCTAGCATTGGCCTTGGCTGCCTCAAGCAATTGCAGCTGGAGGTAGCTAGTTTGGCTGCTTTGGACAGCCCCCAAGTAGTTGCACCTGTGGTAGCTCATTGGGCTGTGTCAGACGGCTACAGGTGTGGTCTCTTGTCTGGCTGCCAAGCCTCCTCTGCTCAGAGCTTCTAACAGCCCCAGCTGGTCTCTATTATCTCCCTCCTCCCTGTTTGCAGCTTGGGGCGTGGCTCTGTGCTGCTTCTGCTGCCCCACTGGTAAGGTAGCTGTGTGCTGCTTCTGCTGTCCTGCCGGTAAGGTAGCTGTCTGGCTGGCAGAGGGCTCGCTGTCCCTACCTCTTGTGCCTCCTCCCTCTGCCCTGGCCCTCTCCTGGCTGTTCTTCCTGCCCCTGGTACGGCTCTTAGTCTCCCACTGGAGGATGGGCCTGGCTGGCTTCCACCTGCTCTTTCTGACCTTCTGGGGCTTGGGAGCTGCTCCACCTCCCTGTGGCTGGGTGGCCTCTTTCTCCCCTTCTCTTGGTGGTCCATGCTGGCCCAGGGTGGCCGTTGGGGTGGCTGGGTAGTGGTTCACTAACTGCCTCCCACCCCCACTTCCTGATAAGTCCAGAGGATGAGCCTCAGACTCCAGACAAGGACTTTCTATATATCAATATATATAGGAATTCTCAATATGGGCCAATTTATGGACACTTAAATCTGCAGATTAGGACCATATGGATTTTTCTACAAATTTTGAGGACCCCCCCCCACCCAATTACAGAAAAATATGAACAGTTTTTTTAAAAAGGAGGGGGGTATTAAATATCCCCAAACAGATGATGACGACAGGGTAGGCAGTTGGGTGGGGAGGGTGGTACACAGGCATATTGAAAAGCAGAGCAGTGGGCAGGTGGTGGTTGGACAGGTAGGAAAAATGCCTAGGAGGGCAATAGGTGGTCAGGCAGAAGAATGGAGAGAGGAATGAGAGAACAGAGAGGCAGAGTACCAGGAACTGTTGTGTGTAGACAACTGGGCAACGTGCAGGGGAGGGCAACAAGAGGGTAGGCAGAGTAGCAGAAGGCAGAGCAGCAGAGAGGCAGGAGGACAGGCAAAGCTTGGAAAGGGGTAGGCAAGTGAGACTCTTTACCACATGGATTCCTTACTCCTCCTTCCACTACTGAAAGGATGAGCACAATACTCCACTGCAGGCTGGCAAATGGCAAAGCAAGTGAAAGGGAGAAAGGACCATTGCTCATTATCTTGGAAACCTAGGTTGTTCATTAGGGTCAATTTATTTAGAGATGAGGCTCCAAAGTCCTTGGGGAGAATAGCCCTCTGGTTTAGTCAGCCTGAGGTGTACTTGAGGGAAGAGCAAGTCTCCATTCCATTGGTGCTTAACAACTCACTACCTTGTCCTTGGCATGACTTGCTGCTGCATAACAAGCCACTGCTGTTAGCTTAACTTCAGCAGGATGCAGACTCCATTTTTTAGCACTAAACCCATGTTAGATCTGAAGTATAGGATCAGAGTAGGCGTGCCCATGAGATGGGTTTTTGGGGGGGGGGGCTACACTACCTCTTCAGAGTCCTGATTGAGGTAGCTTACAATTAAAAACAAGACTTAAAACAAACACAAACCATTTTTAAGAAGTGTTTGGTGACTTCCAGATATGACCATTGTAAATGTGCTCTTGGTGAGGCTGCCCTTGAAGACTGTGCAGAGATTTAAATTGGATTGAAATGCTATTGTCCATCTTTTTAAACTAAACAAGAGAACAGAGCATTGCAAGGATATTTTAAAAACCGAGGTGTCATTAAATCCTGTAGGGTCTTCCACTAATGGGCATACTTTCCTCTGAAAACAGCATTCCTTTAGTAGAAGTTTTAGATGAGTAGTCATGCTGATCTGCAGCAGAACAGTAGGATTTTGAGTCCAGTGGTACCTTAGAGACCAACAAGATTTTCAGTGTGTAACCTTTCAAAAGTCAGAGCTTCAGGCACCAAGGGAAGAAGGTAGCTCTACCCCCCTTAGTAGAAGAGTCTTTTCTATCAGTGGGAAGTTCCTTTCACCGGAGGAAAAGATTCATAGGATCAAATCCTAATACAATGTAGACAATTCACATAGCTTAACCAGGTTTCAAAACATGCTTTCTATAAATATACTTAACAGGAAACTTCACTAAAGCATACATCAACTTCTTGCATGTTGTTTCGTCTTTACTGCCTACATCTTATGGCGTCATAGGGTCATGAAGAGATCTTGGACTCCCTGTTCATTATGTTTTTTCTTTCTCCTCTGCTAACATTAAAACATATTTTCAACCTCTGCAGATCATTCTCATCTATCTCCAGTGCCTGTTCCCACTCCAGCTAAAGCCATTTTCATGTCACCACTCTGATAGCTTTTCCTTTTTGTTTGAACTTAACTGCCACTCCAAAGGTAGATTCTTCAGCCAAAATTCAGTTTGCCTGCTTTTGCTGAGCAGCCCCAAGTATTATGTTAATCTTTGTGGTTTGAAAGGCTGTTTGTCCCACCCTGACAGTCAGGAATAGCTATAGGTGTTCTTGAAGAATACCTCTCTCCTGGATTCCTTCCAGTCCAGTTTCCGCCCTGGTCATGGGATGGAGATGGCACTGTTCACCCTCACAGATGACCTCCATAGACAGCTGGATCAGGGCGGATTGGTGCTGCCGGTGTTGTTAGATCTTTTGGTAGCATTCGATACAGTTGACTACGACCTACTGATTCACCATCTCACTGACGTGGGGATTCATGGGGCAGCTGTAAAGTGGCCGGGGACAGAAGGTTGCATTGGGGGAGCAGTTATTGCTCCACCACCCCTTAGTGTGTGGTGTTCCCCAGGGTGCAATGCTCTCCCTGATGTTATTTAACATCTATATGTGCCCCCTCACCCAGCTGGTATGGAGCTTTGGGTTCAGTTGTCATCAATATGCTGATGACATCCAGCTCTATCTGTTGATGGACGGCCAGCTGGACTCCATCCCGGATGCTTTAACCAGAGCTTTAGAGGCTGTGACTGGTTCGTTAAAACACAGCCAACTGAAATTGAATCCCATGAAGATGAAGGTCTTGCATCTGAGGCATGGGTTGACAGATTCTGGGATCCACCTCCCTACCCTGGATGGAGCACCATTGGTGCCTGCTCCAGTGGTGAGGGGTTTGGGTGTGGTCCTGGATGCCTCCTTGACAATGGAGGCTCAGGTCACAGCAGTTGTCAGGTCTGCAGTTTTTAATCTTTGCCTGGCCAGGCAACTTGATCCCTATCTCTCGACCAGTGACCTAACTGTGTGATCCATGCAATGGTCACCTCCAAATTGGACTACTGTAACTCGCTCTATGCTGGGCTGCCCTTGAGACTGCTCTGGAAATGGCAAATGGTTCAGAATGCAGCAGCGTGCCTCCTGACTGAAACTCCATTCCAGTCACATATAACACCAGTTTTGCGCTAACTGCACTGGCTATGAGTTGAATTCCAGATCAGGTTCAAGGTGTTGGTTCTAACCTTTAAAGCCCTTAGCAAACTGGGACCAGCATACCTGTGGGACTGCCTCTCACCACATGTTCCCCAGAGGCTGCTTCATTCAGCAGATAAACACCTACTGGTGGTCCCCGGCCACAGGGAGGTTCGCGTTGCGTCGACCAGGCCAGGGCTTACTCGGCCCTGGCCCCAACCTGGTGGAACTCTCTGTCTGTGTCAATGCGGGCCCATTCGGATATGTTATCCTTCTGTCGGGCCTGCAAGACAGAGATCTTCCGCCAGGCATTTGGTGGTTGAGGTGGGCAGACCATCTAAGATATCATGTTGGCCTCCTGCCATGGGGAGGAGTATATGCCTCCCTCAGACTCTGTAAACATTTATGACTGGCCACCCACCCCACAAGTTATTTAGTCTGAGGGGGTAGGGCAAAATGTGCGTGGCTGTTTATAACTGATGATTTAATGTTTATATTGCAGCTAAATTTTATTCTATTTATTATATATTTTTAAATGTTGTGATCCACTCTGAGCCCACTTGTGGGCAGAGTGGAATAGAAATAAAATAAATAAATAAATAAATATAATTTTGGTTTTTTAACCCAGCCTAGGAACTTGATTGGGAGAAGTAGGAGACCTGTTAGATTTTGTTGGAAATGGCACTGGAGACTCTATAATATTCAAAAGGAAATAATAACTTTATTTAACAGCCATGGAATGAATAAGAGTAGTCAGGGAAGGAAAATGCTGAGGTAAAATTTTGTAGGTAGTACAGAATAAACTTATAATATCAAGCAAAATAGTTTCCTTGAAGCTTAGTTTCTTACTAGTAACAAAACTCAATGTGGGAAAAATACAATGGGCTCTAGAAAGGGGAGGGCAGGCGGGTGGGCAGGCATTGCCACCTGCTCTGCTCCTGATCCCAGCCAGGTGAAGATGGGTGGCAAGCATTGCCACCCGCTCCATGCCTGATCCCAGATGGGTGAAAGGGGGGGACTGTCTCCTGCTCTGCATCTGATTCCATCTGGGTGAAGAAGGGGTGGGCATTGCCACCTGATCCACGCCTGATCATGGCTGGGTGAAGGCGGGGAGGGCATTGCCACCTGCTCCTCTCCTGATCCCAGCTTGGTTCAGGCATGGGAAGGGCATTGCCATTTGCTTTGCTCCTGATCCCAGCTATGTGAAGTTGGGGGGCAAGCATTGCCACCTGCTCCACTCCTGATCCTGGCCAGTTGAAGAGTGGTTGGACATTGCCTCCTGCTCCATGCCTGATCCCAGCTGGGTGAAGGCAGGGGGTGGGCATTGCCACCTGCTCTGCACCTGATTGTGGCTGGATGAAGGGGGTGGGTGTTGCTTCCTGCTCTGCACTTGATTCTGTCTGAGTGAAAGGGGGGCAGGCACTGCTGCCTGCTCTGCATCTGATCCCAGCTGGGTGAAGGGGGCAGGCATTGCAGCCTGCTCCACACCTGATTCCAGCTGAGTGAAGGTGTGTGGGGGGGTAGGCATTGCCTCCTGCTCTGTGCTTGATCCCAGCCTGGGCTTCATGCTGCGGTGCGCTCTCAGAGGGACGAGCTGCTCTTCTGACATGGCAGCACCCTCTGGAGGTGCACCAGGGTAGGAAGTGAGTTGTCTGGAACACACTTAGACTTTTATATAGTAGGATATTCTTGGTTCTTAGCAGTGAGAGGTGTTTAACTTAATACTTTAGTTACAAGCAACAATGTTTCTTCACAGTTTCCTACGATCGCTCAGGTTTCCTGAAGTAAATTTAAAACTGTTTTCCCTTCACAATAGACCCAGGGTCCTCTTCAAAGCCAACTTCCCTTTAGAAACTGGGCAGGAATTAATCTTCTTCTTCTAAGGAGATATAACCCTTCCTCTTGAAAGGAGTCTCAACCTACTACCCAATCACTTTTGCCAAAACACACTCTATGGTAGCTGAGTCAAGTGAACTTCCACTTCTGCTGACATTTATACTTCGGATTCTTAAATAGACTTCTTCTTCAGGACAGTGATGTTACAGTAAAGGCACAATTTTCCTCTTTCCTCACTCCAGAGGGGGACCTGTCTGTCAGACTCACTCACAAACTCTCTCTCTGATCAATCCTGTCAGAAACCATCAGCCCTTCAGCTGGGTTCTAACTGACCAATCAGAGAGAAGGGATCAGCCTGTCACTCAAGATCTCTATTTCAAGCAAGAGTTAACTCTTTCCCTCCCAGTTCTCTGATTGCTGCACCTAGAAAACTTGCTTTCAAGTGCACTCCATCACAAGTGCATCTCTCCATAGTTGAGAAATAGAAATGTCAAGGGGTGGTGGTGATGGTCAGTGTTTCCTTGGTTTCAGAAATGAAGTGAAGTTAAACATGAACAGCAGCCTGATAACTGAGTCTATTTATCCATTAAATGTCGTAACAATGTATTTAAATAAATAAATAAACTGGAATAGGTTTCACTTCGTGAGGAAGGAGCCCATACGAAGTGACATTCCACTACAGAATTCATGATACTGTACTGTGTAACCTAGTTAGGGTTAAAATCATGCTGTTTATCTTTCATTTCTCATTTAAATAACATCAAATTCTAGTGCCTCTGTACTTCAATTATACTCAAGTGTGCAATTTATCATGCTCATTACATAAAGCATTAATGGTCTTTTGGAAAAATCATGGCACTTATATTCCCATAAAGTGACAGATATAAATAAAATATTTTGAAGGGCTTACTCATGTAGTGTATGTATGTCTCCATACATTTGATCATCTAATCCCAAGTTTATGGAGAAGGTGAGAAATATTTACCAGCCAAATATATAATCAGCAAAACAGGTAAAAGAATATTATTTTATCACTGTTCAATCTGTTTGTGTTTGTTTGGCATGTTACTTCACTGTATTCCTTAACTATACAATTCAGCACAATTGGCCTTTTGCATGTGCACATTCTTGCATAATCCAGTGAAGTTCTGTCACAGGCAGCCTATCCTTGCTGCATATCTGCTCCTTTGAGCAGTCAATTCTTTATATAGACAATTAAATCAGTCACAAATCTTATAAATCAGTCATTACAAATTACTACGTTTTAATAAAATTCTATTCTTACCCTTTAGTGTTCCTCTGTGTAGTCACTAATGAAACTAATCAGTATATTTGTACAATTTTGCAAGAACCTGGTGCAAATTTGTTTGGTGAGTATGCACAGCTGTTTGACATGAACCAAACAAGTTGGATGATCAGCTCACATCTAACCAACACCTTCAGGCATGTTAAGTTCAATTGTTAAACCCCTGTTTGGTTTTATCTCCAAACAACAGTATTTCCATGTTGTCTGAATTAAACTTCAGTTGTATCACCCACATCCAGTCCATCACTACTTCCAGGTACTGATGTATGGTTTCCGCGGACTCCACTGATTTAAACATAACGTAGATAAAGAGTTATGTATCATTAGCATACTGATGTCACTGTACCCCAAATCTCAATAACCATAACATTAAAAAAAAAACCTTAGCTCCCTTTCCAGAGAAATATTCTACTCAATACAGCATATAGTAAAATCAATAACATTCAATAAAACAGTAACATCAATCAATAAAAAGTTTGTATAGCTACCTGTTTTATAGCTACCTGTTTAAATGCTATCCACTAGTAGAGTTTAACATTACCAGGAATCCTTAATCATAGAGAATGTATGACTGTAAGGATTTTTTAATCTATGCATTCTATATCCCATAATATTTATTCAATGGAACTTAAGCTACTATTGAGCAGTATTATTTAGAGTTTCCTTGTCTCATACATCATGGCAAAAGATGAAATTGGAGTGATTGCCTGTTAGAGTAGGATGGAGTTTTCCATAGAATTTGAGATGCACTTTCAGTTTATTTCACATTTTGGGTCAGATAATTCTTTGTGGAAGTGTAACTAGTTTTCTCCTCATTAGCACTATAAGCAATCACTACAATTCTGTCCCATGACCTGATGCAGGAGAAAAGGAAACTCGAGAAGAACCCAAACATCATCTTAACACTGCAGCACCAGCAATGTCTAACTCAGGCAGAGTGTAATTTCTTCTGTGCCAGTTTGGCAGTTTGCCAAAAGACAATGCTGCTTACTTGCTCTCTGCAGGGAATAATGGCCCCCAATACTGCAGGATATAAGCCAGTAGTATAGCTACATCTCCACAGCTGTCCAGTGACACAAAGGTCCAGTCCTAGAGAACCTCAGACTTTCTTAGCCTAGCAACCTGCTGAAGTGTCAAGAACAAGCTACTCTAAGATTGCTCATCGGTTTGCCTGTGTATTCACCTGCCTGTTCAGATATTCATTTGCCTCCAGATTTCAAGTCCCCCATGAAGTTTTTGATAAAGCATAAACAAGGAGTTTGAACTGTGTACCTTTGTTAGAATAAAAATGCTTGGACATTTATCTCTCTCTTTCTCAAGAGATCTATCCTTTAGCTGCCTCACTGCATATCTCATTCAGAGCCATACACATGAAGATACCTTATATAGACTGTGAAAGTCAGTATGGTCTACTTTACCTGGCAGCAGCTCTGCCAGTTAACCTAGGTAGATGCTTAGGGTTGCCAGTTGCCCACTAGTGGCCAGTAAACTCCTGGCTAGAGGCGGGGATGGACCAGGAAAAAAACACGGACCATCAATCTATGGTCCATCGCATTTCATGGACCACAGACTTTTCACGGAACCACCCCTGTTCACAGACTGGTTCGTTGGTCCATGGTCTGTCACTTTCAGGGGCCCTACGACTACCTATTGGGGTGGTTCATGATGCACTGGCCTCAGTGGCAGGTTCAAGAGAAAGAAACGACACACCAAGCTATAGTTCCAATGGTGTATTGTACAATATTTACAGGTGGATAAATATACAAGAAATATTATGCTGACTGACAAACTGCTCCGCCAGACAACCTGCAGAGCTAGAGCCCCAAAAGCAAAAGACTCTATTCTCTTATATAGTGTATGCTAGCCTATCACAGCCATAGTGCTGACTCACTGCGCCAGCCCAAATGTCCTGGCTAAAGTCATGTGATCGCTAACTGTCATCTTGCTACAACTCTAGATGACTTTAATCTGTCACTGCTAGCTGCCTCATTATGCATGCATACCTCAACACTCCTCCAAGCAGCTTGAGTGACATTAAGCTTATCTCTTAATTGTATAAATTGTTCAGTGCACAATCATTTGGTAAACAGATCCGCAATGTTACAATCAGTGGAACACCTTTGCAGCTTAACAAATCCTCTGCTCACTCTGTTCTTCACATTCTGATAATGAATCAGGATGTGTTTACTCCATGACTTTGCTCTAAAGTCCTCAGCTAAATATTGAGCAGCTGTATTGTCGCAAAAAATGGAAATGGGGACATCACAGCTGATCTTCATATCCTGTAAGAGTTGTAAAACCCATTCCAATTGTATAACACATTCGCTTATAGCAGCATATTCGGATTCACAGGTACTGGTAGCTACAAGAGATTGTTTAACAGACTTATGTATTACCAGTGCATCATTTAAGAAGACCATCAGACCTGTAGTTGACTTCCCATCCGGGCGGTCTGCCCAGCTTGCTTCACAATATGCTTGCACCTGTAATTCTCCAGACACTTTGAGTACAAGCTTGAAGTTTATTGTTCCCTTGAGATAAAGAAGGATATGTTTGGCAGCTGTCAAATCTCTTTTATAGGGACAGGACCCTCTTTGACATAGTAAATGAACCGCATAACTAATGTCAGGTCTTGCCCAACAGGACAGATACAACAGAGAACCTATTAGAGATCGATACTTTTGCACATCTTCCCATTTTTCATCATTTGGTTCTTTTATGTAACCTGTGACCATGGGTGTAGCCACGCTCTTGGCCTCTGTCAACCCATATTCATGTAACAGTTCAGAGATTTTACTTCATTGGCTTAGTTCAAAATACCCCTCAGGATTCTGTGTAACCTCTACCCCGAGGTAACTACTTACTGGCCACCCCCCTAAATTAAATACGACTGCAGTGCCAGTTCTGCTTTATGCAGATGATGCGGTTATCCTTTCCTTTACAAGAATTGGCCTTATTCGTCTCTTATCCGAGTTTAATGCATATTGCTCTCGGAACTTTCTTTCCATTAATTTTGACAAGACAAAAATTTTGGTTTTCTCTAAATCTTGGAAACGCAACCGCTGGCTAATAGCGAAAAAAGAAATACAGCAGGTAAAATCTTTCCGCTACTTAGGAGTGCTATTCCATTACAATCTGAGTTGGTGCCCACATAGACAGCACTCTCTAAGTTTAGCCAAGAACAAGTCTGCAGCCTTGATTCGTTTCTTTTTTCAAAAGGGCAATCAATTTGTCCCAGCAGTGCTTAAGATTTTTCAAGCAACAGTTATTTCCCGACTGTTGTACGGAATCCCTATTTGGATACAGGCCTTTACTAAAAGAATTGAGCGTATCTACTCTGAGCAGAACCACAAGTGACAAAAGGCACAGATTGGACACTTGTCAGCTTCCCTCAAGTTTTGATGGGAAATGTAGGCAACTTGGTGGAATGTTGGACAAGTGACAGTTGAAAAGTCCATTGGACAGCAGTCAGAGAGCGAAGCTGCGAGACCAGGATGCCTACATTTCCCATCAAAACTTGAGGGAAGCTGACAAGTGTCCAATCTGTGCCTTTTGTCACTTGTGGTTCTGCTCAGTCTTCCTGCGTAGGATCCTTGGTTTATCCAATTCAGTGTCATTGTTTACCCTCTGTAAGGAATTGGATCTGCACCTGATAGAATCTCGGGCCTGGATCACTACTATTAAATTCTGGCTCCGTCTTCATTTTCGATCCTCCCCTACTAGCCTAATGGCTCAACTTCTAACTGATCCCTTTATCTCAGATTGGTCACAGGCTGTAGTGGAAAAGATTGGTTCCTTAGGAATCGACTTGGAGCCTTTATATAATAGTGGTGAGGTGGCAATTCTGCAGGTGGTTAAGAGGAGAATTTGGGATATTGAGGCGCAGACTATTAATGCCGGCAGCTCCGGAGTCTGCTCCCCTCATTCACTGTCCCTCTATTCCTCGCACACCACCATGGCGGCGTATATTGCTGATCTGATAAACCCTGTGTTTAGGAGGGCTTTTATGTTAGCGAGGTTCAATCTCTTTCCCTCAGCAGTGGTCACAGGCAGATACGGGGGTATTCCGTATAGGGATAGGCTGTGTGACTGTACTCTGAGGGAACCCGATTCAATCTCATATATTCTTTTTCACTGCCCCAAATATTCTGTTATGCGCAGTTTATTGATTCGTCCTCTTTTTCCTGTGCAGAGGGATTTTTTGGATAAGGATATAAAATGTTTCTTAGCTGACAAGAGTCCAGCAATAACCCTATCCGTTGCTGAATTCCTGGCTTATGTGTGGAAGTCAAGGGTAACATTTTATAAAGCCCCCTATGACTGTGCTGTATCCTGAGATAATTTTGCTGTCTGGGGACATGATTGTGCTGCCCTATGAATTTATTTCACAACATTTCTCCTGTTTGGTCTGTATTATTTATGCCAATAAAGGTTGCTGTGGCTGTGAAACTACTTACTGGCCCTAGGTGTTTAATCCTGAACAACCTCTCAGCCATTGGTTGAAACCATTGCAGTTGTGAGTTATGATCATACACATATAGCATGTCATCCACAAATACCAGAACTTGAGTTTCAGTTGCACCCACTACCTTGGAGAAAATGCAAGGATTGGCTATGCCTTGGGTGAATCCTGCCTCTCTCAAGGCTGGTGTAAGATGTAAGAACCACATGCGTGCACTTTGACGTAATCCGTAAAGTGCCTTATTTACCTTAAGGACAAGACTCTTGTTTGAGTGTTCAAAACTTGGAACTTGGTGCATATAAAGCTCCTCCTCAAGAGGTGCATGCAAATATGCAGTCGTGAAATCATAATGGTTCATTCTTTTTCCTTGAACCCCTGCCTTGCACAAAGCGATCTTCAGAGATTCAGATTTTACCGTGGGTGAAAATACTTGATCATAGTCACTGCCATAGACTTGTGAGAAACCTCTCGCAACCAGTCTAGCCTTCCTATGCACCTCACCAGTTGGCGAAGTCTTAAGGTTAAAAAGCCATCTGCATCCGATTACGTTGGTTTTTGCAGGTACCTCTGACAGTGTAAAGACCTTGTTTTGTGTCGGTGAATCATATTCAGTTTGCATAGCTTGCAGCCAAGATTGCTTCTCTTCACCCTCGAGAGCAAGTACTTCCTGATAACTGTTTGGCTCTTTAGCAAAAACATAATTAACAGTTGGTTCAAAACCATATCGTATCGGTGGGATTGCTTTCGTACTTCTATGGTATACACGTATCTCTTGACCAGAACCTTGTGCATCCCCTGAGGCTTGCCTACTTGGCGTAGAAGCCTCCTGCTTGATTACCTCAGACTCTCGGTCTGCACCTTCAACACCATCAGATAAAGGCAACAGAACCTGTTGTTTGTTTTCATACCCATGCAGCCTTTGCCAGTTAGCATTCCCACAGATACTAGCTGACCGACTGAAACTTAGCTTCTTGTTTTCATTTGAGAAGCAATAAGATTTCATATTGTTTTGGTAACCCAAGAATGTTAGTTTGGTTGTCTTAGCTCCGCCTTTCCTCCTGTGCTTCAGAGGAATATGAACCCAGGCTTGCATACCAAAAACTCTTAGGAAGCTCGAACTTGGATCCCGTTTGTAGAGCATTCTGTACGGGATATCATCTATAGCTCTAGACCACAACTGGTTAGAAACAAAGCATGCTGCTGACAGAGCTTCAGCTCAATAAGACATTGGCAAGCCAGCATCTGCCAGCATAGCATAAAGCCTTGTTGGCAGAACTCCTCCCTTTCTCTCTGCTAGGCCATGCTCTTGTGGAATGCAGGTATTTGTCAACCTCTGGATAACACCATTACGCTGCAGCCACTGGCTGAACCTGGTTGATACAAATTCCCCACCTTGGTCAGTTTGGATAGCCTTAAGATCTACCCCCAGTTGTTTCTGCACACGTCTCACCCAGTATCTGAAACTGTCAAACATCTCAGATGTATGATTAAGCAGATAAACCCAGGAGAAACGCAAAAAATCATCCGTTATGATTATGGCAAAATGGTTATTTGAATGGCTCTTCGGGTAAGGGCCTATGACATCTAAACGTACTAGTGCCAAGGGCCTCTGAGATACCCAACTACTCTCTTTGGCAACTGGGAAGGCATTCGTTTTCACCTGTTTACACACAGTACAATCAAGGAACTCATCACAGTGAGAAACTTCCTCATTCATCAATAATGCTAATGTTTTGTAGATTGTTTTAAAGCTAGCATGACCCAAGCGACGATGCAACAAATGTATACAATTCAAATGGCGATTCTTATTAGTGACTACTACTGCCTTAGCTGGAGCATTGTTTACCACATACGCATTATTTTGGAGCAACCTTTGTACCAGCACTTGGCCATCTTTAGATATAGAACACACTTCCTCGGCAAAAGCGACTGTAAACTCAGCCTTTGTTAAGGCACTCATGCTTAGCAAGTTGTTTTCTAGTGCAGGAACACAAAGAACCCCTGTGAAAACAAACTCTAGGGATGGAAAATGTAGCTTCCCTTCACACTTTAAATTAGCAGCGCTACCATCTGCCAAGGATACATGCTGCAGGCTAGACTGCTTCGCCTCGACCAGCAAAGCCTCTGACTTGCAGAAATGTTGGGAGGCACCCGAGTCGAGCAACCAGTGTTGACTCTCTCCAGCAACCTCCGTGGTGACGAGCTTCGCCTGCTCGCCTTTCCTTGGACCCTGTGGTGCTTGTCGCCTCCTCCTCAGCTCCAGACATCTGCGTCGCAGGTGCCCCTGGGACCCACATTGGTAGCACCTCCGGACTCTGGAAATAGTTGGCTGGCTTGCTTCAGGCAATTGGCTGTCGTCTCTCGCAGAATCCCTCAGGCTGGCCCCACTGCTCGACTCAGTCTTGGCTCAGCTTCCAGCAAAGGCTCTGCTGGATGCTGTAACCTGACACTGCTCCTCCAATAAACAGCCACACACGTAAGATAAAGTAAGTTGTGCTGTGTCCAAAGACTCAAGGGTGGTGATTAATGCATTGTAATCCTCCAATAAGGAACTGAGCAAAATATAAACTTTGTCAAGCTCTTCCAAGGTTTTTCCTCTTCCTTCTAACTGCTGAAAGCATTCGGTTAAAGCATTAATGTGTCCCTGCATAGAGTCTGCCGACTTCATAACTAGGTGGTACATTCGTCTCGTCAAAGCTATGAGTGAGCCAGCAGAAACTCTAGCATAAAGAGCTTTCAAGGCATCCCAAGCTTGCTTGGCTGTTGTTTTTCCCGCACATAAAACAATTGGTCATCTGCCAGGTTTAAAACAATGTGTGCTAGGGCTTTCTCATCATCAGCTGTCTCGGCAGCCGTGGGAGCGCCCGGAGGGTTGTGCACATACCTCCACAGCGTCTCCTTTTTAAGAAAATGTTCCATTTTCAGGGACCACATCGAGTAGTTACTTGCTGTGAGCTTATCAACCAGAACCGCCATGGACTGTGCCATCTCACCCACCTCAGCAGACACTGGAAGCTCAGCTACATCGTTCTCCTCGTCCTCTGTGAAGCTCTCACTGTCAGACTTGGACATCCACCTCCGGCCCCAGACTCTCTTGGTTCTTCTCTCACATTAGAACCTCAACAGCCTAGTGCAGCCTCACGCTGGGCCCATAACCCTATTGGGGTGGTTTATGATGCACTGGCCTCAGTGGCAGGTTCAAGATAATGACACGACACACCAAGCTATAGTTCCAATGGTGTATTGTACAATATTTACAGGTGGATAAATGTACAAGAAATATTATGCTGACTGACAAACGGCTCTGCCAGACAAACTGCAGAGCTAGAGCTCCAAAAGCAAAAGACTCTATTCTCTTATATAGTGTATGCTAGCCTATCACAGCCATAGTGCTGACTCACTGCGCCAATGTCCTTGCATACAGAGATAAAATCATCACCTGGCTAAAGTCATGTGATAGCTAATTGTCATCTTGCTACAACTCTAGATGACATTAATCTGTCACTGCTAAATGCCTCACTATGCATGTATACCTCAACACTGCCCCCTTTGCACTCAGAGATGCTCAACTCACAGAAAGTCTTCAATGGGCTTCCTCCAGACACTCTCCAAGTTTGGCCAAGATTGCATTTTGGATGTCTGAGTTACAGACCACCAAAGCAGCCACCCCAGGAAACTTCCAGTAGAAAGAATAGGAGCCACAAACCCCAATTGACTTGCATTGGCTTGCAGCAATTGGCAGAGCCCTAGGCTAGCCCAGTACCCCACAATAAAATAAGAATTGACAGTGGGGGAAAATGAGACAGGAGGATGAGCCCTCGCAGAGCCCAATAAGCTTGTTCCCAGAGCCTGACTGAAGCCCTGAGACTAAGTTGGGGCAAAGCCCTAGCCCACCACCCCACAATCAAATAAGAACTGAAAGAAAAAAAATGAAACAGCAGTGTGAGCCCTCAAGGATCCCAATAAGCTTACACCCAGAGCCTTACTGGAGCTCTGAGACTGGGTTGGGGAAGAGCCCTAGGCTAGCCCTCCACTCCACAAGCAAATAAGAATTGAAATTAAAAAATATTAAACAGAAGAGTGAGTCCTCAGCCAACGAGACCGCCCAGAGCCCCTGGGATGGGCGGTATATAAATTGAATAAATAAATAAATAAAACGAGACCCAATAAGCTTGCTCCCACCCAGAGCCTTGCTGCAGCACAAGTCCCAAGCCTCCTTCTCACACATTCCAAAAAAAAACTCTCGCAACAAGCAGTTCCTCCAAGCCAGTAATCAGCTGCAAAGTGAAACCGCGACTCAGCACTAGGTGTTATCTATACTGTTTGCTCTTGTAGACAATAATGGGAGCTCTCTGGTTGGTAGCCAGAGCTGCCTATCAAAGTTTTCAGGGCTAAGATTAGTGTGTTCCAAAGGCAGCACAAGGTCTGCAGGCAACTCCCATACGTTGTCTAGGGAATTGATTGCTTGGTGCTGGGATATCTGGCTTCATGGACCAATGGATTGATGGACCAGCCCAAAAGTTGCCATGTCCATGAAAAACGACCTGCCTGTTCATGAACGCCAAACCAGGCCGGTCTGAGTGAAATTTTGATCCTTTTTTCGGTCCATGCTCACCTCTACTACTGGCAGTTTGCTCCCCTGAAGTAGCAGGAGGGAAATCACTGAGTGATTATCTGCCACTGGCAAGCATCCCAGGCAAACAGGCACACACCATGATGGTGTTAGTTCCCAAAGTTATTATGTCTTTATGTGGGGGGCAGAAGCACATGCACACTTTGCTCCAGGGTTAAGAATCATCCCAAACACAGTTTCACTTCCGGAAGTGACATTGTCTTGGTGAGCATTACCAAGGTAAGTACTGCACCCCTCATGACCTCCACCCTCACAATCTTCCATCAGTTGCTAGGGAGATGTGGCAAACGTGTAGCTGCCGTACAACTGAGCCATAGCTCTTCCCAGTAACAGAAGAAGAGGACCTTCAGGAGGGTGGAAGGATTTAGTGTTTCTTATACACATATGCTCCTTGTGGTACTCTCTGGCTGCTAAATTATGCAGGAATTGTTATTCTATAATTAATAGTACTTTATTAAAATTATAAACCAGAAGTCTCAATTTATAGAGAACCTTTCTGCTTGCTCTCCTAAAGCTGTTTTTTTAGGGGGCAGTTGTATCACTAGATGTAAAACAACACACACAGCCAAACTTGGCCTATGGCCTTCTTTTTCTATCACACACACAAATATAGCATGCATGTATTCAGTCATAACACCATGTGAAAATCTGCACATCTGACATTTTTTACATGGGAAGTTGCATATATTTAAGGAGTAAGAGGTACTAATGCATACTCTTTTGTATGACATTTTTATGAGTGGTTTGCAGATCACATGCACATACACAAGTAAATAAAATGAAGCATACTGTAGTGCTCATCTTTTGACTAGACTCCTTAAAATTACTTTTCAGAGCATCAGAATATTGGTAGATGCCCTGTTGCCCTCTCCTCTTGCTCTTTAGGACTCTTATTATTTTGTTTCATTTGCTACTTTATTGCTCTCTTCATTAAAACACGGAATTTAAAATGAAGATTAAAATTAAAAATGGAGATGGGTCATTTTTAATTATAGTGTGGCAAAATTATTGTTTAACTTATTATTCCCTTTTAAATCCCTTTGGAATCCTTATATATTCCATATTGGGAAAGCACACTGTCCTAAATACATGTTCACCTTTGAACTGTGCAACAAATTAGCAAGCAAATAGTCTATGCATATTCTTTTTCTCTAGTGCTTACAAATACTGTTTAGGTGCTCTTGTGGATATGTGTCAGGCTATGGATGACAGACTATGGCAGACCCCTGTACCATTACAGCAAGAATACAGGTTCTTGGTTAAAAGATTTTATTCAGGAATCAGATCACTTCCACAGATATGTACATAGGATTACTCCCAGTTCCACATACATTGGGAGGGTTCCTGCAGCTCCAAGTCCCCTCATCTCCTCTATGTTAGAGTTTATTAGATAATCAAGTCTCATTTGAGTCACAGGCATCAGCTCTCTAGAATGTCCTCCAGGAGTTGCACCTGGTCCCCGTCGCAAGTCTGGGTTGCTAGTTGGGTCCTCTGGCTCTATAGTCCCCAGGTCTGGCTCTGACAATGTGAAGCTGGTAGCCATTCTCCAAAGGTTACAGGTACAGAGGGAATAAGAAGGGATTCCTGCCAAAATGTCAGGCTATGGATGACAGGCTATGGCAGATAGACCCCTGTACCATTACAGCAAGAATCCAGGTTCTTGGTTAAAAGGTTTTATTCAGGAATCAGATCATTTCTACAAATATATCCATAGGATTACTCAGAAGCAGGGTAAGCAACTAAGCAGTAATAGCAGGTTGACAATACTCAAGACAGGTGAAAATCATTCTATCATAGAGCACAATTACACTTTCCCCCTCCCAACAGTAAACATAACTTTTGGCGTGAGACTGCCCTGGGAGCTTCTCACATACTTTACATATCAAGTCTAGACACTAGGAAAGTACAAGATTAAAGTTGAAACACAGTAAGACATGAGAATGAACGGTTACAAGGTCAGAAGCCTTGAGAGCTCCAAAGGAATGAGATAAGGCACCTTTTCTTTTCCCCTCCTATCTCTGTTCCGCAATCCACTCCTGCAGGCCACTTCTCACTGATTGGTCTCTTTTTCCATATTTCAGCTTCTCCCTCCCCCTCTTTCCCTCATCCTTCCCCTTATCCCTCTCCTTTCTCAAGATGCACATTGTTTTTGAAGAAAACTTAATGATATTATAACACCATAATGTTGTTGTGATTGATTTGCATCAGTTTGCCACCAGTGCCTGACCCTGCCTCCCAATTCTGGGTCAACCTAGGCAGGGGTCTCTGCCTCTGGACAAAACAAAAATGTCTGTTTGCAAGTAGGCATGGGCACTAACCAAAAAAATTTAATGAACCCGTGGTTCGTGGTTTGGTGCTGCCGCCAATCCCAAGGTCACGAACCACAACAAACATTTTCCGTTCCCGAACCGGTTCGTGGTTCATGGGGTGCGGAACGGCCCCCGTGGCACTTAGAGAGCCCATATTCCCGGGGTGTCTTTTGCAGTCTCTCCTACAGCCATCACCCAAATTTGGACAAGATTGCAAAAGGGATCTTGGAGTTATACTGTCTCCAATCCAAGGCCCCCAGGAAACTCCCACAAAAATCCAAGCTCAATTATACTCTGTCTCTCTCCCCAAAGGCTAGTAAGTGGCAAGCAAGAGCTCTGTCCCACTCCACTGCTCGCTGAAAGTGAAACCCAGCCTGGGAGCCCACAGCTATTTATAAGCACACGTCCCATTGAGCAACGCAGGAGGTCTGTGTTTGGCCATCAGAGCTGCCTATCAGGGTTTGCAGGGATGAAATTGGACTGCCCATGGCTACAGGACATCCCCTTCCGCCTCCCTCCCCTGGGTGTCTTCTCCCAACTTGTAACTGCTTTGCAGCTCCATGATTGGAAGGAAGACCTGCCGATCAAGGTAAGCTGGGCTTCCATTCGGGTTTCCAGGGCGACAGAAGGAGCACAGACAGAGTTCAGGCATTCCTCCAGCTCCATTGCCAGGGGAATTGATTGCTGGCGCCTGAGTGTCTGGCTTCCCGAACCATGGCCAAACACACCAAACCAGGCCTCTCCTGAACGCTGGTTCATTGGCCGTGGACGAGCACAAACCGCCGGATCGCGATTGCCAGTTTCGTGGGTTTTTGAAGTTCATAATGCGGTTCATGCCCATCTCTACTTGCAAGGCTGTCATGTATTTTTTTAAACAAAGCATAATGATGACATTATAATGTCATAACAAGGTTACTTTGTTTTGTGGTTACGTAGATCTTTTCTAGGTTTTCAAAGATTAGTTATCGCTGCTTTTGGGGTAAAAAAATGTGTTTGGAGTTGCTCTGCATCAACACTGGGTTTCCTTTTGTTTTTGTTTCTCTTTTATTTTTTGTTCTTTCCCCCTTACTGCTAATGCTTCAGTGCTGGGTACCTCTGGTTATCATAACATCATGATTGAATAAAGCAATTGGGCATATGTGATTTTTTTCAAAAAAGGGGGTGGTTGGGATGTGATATCACCAGTGATGCTGGCATTTATTTCATCATGGCATGGGCAAAAAGACAGCACCCACAGTGGGATTAAAAGTGGCATGTGAAAAAATAGGCGGCCAAAATAAATCCAATCCCTAAGGAGCAAACACTCAAAAAGAGAAGCCCATGTAAAAAAGCCTTATGATACTGATGCCTTATCAAATGAGGGTCATCTTTAAAATAACTTCTATTTAGTATTCTGTTTTCTCAAGAGTTCTTTGCAATTAATGCCTACAAATTCCAAACAGAGTAAGGTCTTTGGCCTTAAATAATAATGAAGACTATTATGTAATGGTTGTTGTGGGTTTTCCGGGCTGTATTGCCGTGGTCTTGGCATTGTAGTTCCTGACGTTTCGCCAGCAGCTGTGGCTGGCATCTTCAGAGGTGTAGCACCAAAAGACAGAGATCTCTCAGTGTCACAGTGTGGAAAAGATGTAGGTCATTTGTATCTACTCAGGAGGGGTGGGGTTGAGCTGAGTCATCCTGTAAGAGTTTCCCAGGGTGTGGAATGCTAATGGCGGGAGGCTTCACTGTATCCTGAGAAGGTTCTTTTGCATATGGATTGGTACTTGATGTGCTAATCTTCTCTGCAGGGCTATTGTCAAGGATAGACTGTTTTGTTAGCCTGGTGTTTTTCAGAACTGGCAACCATGCTCGGTTCATTCTTAAGGTTTCTTCTTTCCTGTTGAAGTTTTGCTTATGCTTGTGAATTTCAATGGCTTCCCTGTGCAGTCTGACAAAGTAGTTGGAAGTGTTGTCCAGTATTTTGGTGTCCTGGAATAAGATACTGTGCCCTGTTTGAGTTAGGCTATGTTCAGCCACTGCTGATTTTTCAGGTTGTCCAAGTCTGCAGTGTCTTTCATGTTCTTTTATTCTTGTCTGGATGCTACGCTTTGTGGTCCCGATGTAAACTTGTCCACAGCTGCAGGGTATGCGGTATACTCCTGCAGAGGTTAGGGGGTCTCTACTGTCTTTTGCTGATCGTAGCATCTGTTGTATTTTTCGGGTGGGTCTGAATACTGCTTGAAGGTTATGCTTTTTCATAAGCTTTCCCATCTAGCCTCTAGCTTGAAAGCATTTTTCGGGTGGGTCTGAATACTGCTTGAAGGTTATGCTTTCAAGCTAGAGGCTAGATGGGAAAGCTTATGAAATTCACAAGCATAAGCAAAACTTCAACAGGAAAGAAGAAACCTTAAGAATGAACCGAGCATGGTTGCCAGTTCTGAAAAACACCAGGCTAACAAAACAGTCTATCCTTGACAATAGCCCTGCAGAGAAGATTAGCACATCAAGTACCAATCCATATGCAAAAGAACCTTCTCAGGATACAGTGAAGCCTCCCGCCATTAGCATTCCACACCCTGGGAAACTCTTACAGGATGACTCAGCTCAACCCCACCCCTCCTGAGTAGATACAAATGACCTACATCTTTTCCACACTGTGACACTGAGAGATCTCTGTCTTTTGGTGCTACACCTCTGAAGATGCCAGCCACAGCTGCTGGCGAAACGTCAGGAACTACAATGCCAAGACCACGGCAATACAGCCCGGAAAACCCACAACAACCATCGTTCTCCGGCCGTGAAAGCCTTCGACAATACAACTATTATGTAAGTTGTCAAGTTCTGAAAAAGTTATATTTAGCCACTTGTAACCCAACCAAATACTAATAGAGGAAAAATAATTTTCTTACAATTTCATGTGTGAGGTAAAGAAAAAATATTTTTTTGGTCTGCAAGAAATAGAGATACTCCGGGGGAGTTGTATGCCACTTTTGTATAAAATGTTAAATTACGTCTAGCATTTTCCAGCAGGGATGCTTAATCACCTAGTAGTTCAAGCTAGAGGCCTGCTTGCAAGTTATAATCATCAAACTCTGTCCTGCTCAAGGCTGGGCTTCAGTAGCCAGAAGCAATAGAACACAGATGTTGTTCTATGAAAGTCTGGGGGTGAACTGAGGCCTTAAAGATGCTTGCAAAAGGTGGAATTGCAAGGCCCACCTCTCCAAGGGCAAGCTACTAGTTCTTAAACATGCCACACCTGGTTACCACAGCAAGTACATCAACAGGGTTGGGAATAATAATAATAAAAATAATAACAACAACATTCAATTTATATACAGTCCTTCAGCACAACTTAACACCCACTCAGAACTGTTCACAAAGTATGTCATTATTATCCTCACAACAATCACCCTGTGTGGTGGGTGGGGATGAGAGAGCTGTAAAAGAGCTGTGACTGACACAAGGTCACCCAGCTGGCTTCAAGCAGAAAAGTGGGGAATCAAACCCAGTTCTCCATTTTGGAGTCCCACCACTTTTAACTACTACACTAAATTTGGCATTGTGGTCCTTGAGGTATCAGTTGTGAAAGACCTCAGGTGCTGCAGTGGGCTCTGAGTCAGAAGACAGGGCTGTATCTCAGGGTGTTCATTCAGATTCCTGAGAGTTCTGTTGTATATCAAAGGGGGTTCCTTGAACTGTCTTAACTGCCTCGTTCTAAAATAGTGTTAGGTGCTTCCAATTCCCAGAATACATTGGAGGAAGGATGTAGAAGAATGTCAGTTGCTTGAAAGATTGGAGATGCTGTGGGTATGAGGAGACATATGATTAATACTAGAGAGCTCTTAAAGGAGAAAGTGAAGAGATGAAGAGTTCTGATGTGTTCTGATATGGTTCTGATATGTAAAAGAGGACAGCCAGCTCTAACCTCAAGTTATTTAGTAACAGTGTGACTATTTTAGTAGGTAGGTGGTTTTTCATGAGATGGCAGATTAATAAATGACCCAGAGCTAAAGTACCTTTATGGCGATGAGCAATTTCTCAGATAAGTCTGCACACCCAGTGCCTAATTGCAGGGGTGTATTTGAGCCCACAAGTGAATCAAGGTCCTGAAAATTTGCCTTGAAGTCTAGTGCTGATAGCACCACTCACTGTCCAGGTATTGCAAAACTATAGTTGGGAACTTTAGCTTATTTATAGCCTGCCTTTCTCACTGAGACTCAAGGTGTATTACAGAGTACAAAAAGAGAAAAAATGTAATCATACAGAATAGAACATCAAATGAACAATGCAATAGAACTAAGAGTACAGAACTGAATAACAATTCAAGCAAGAATGTAAACCTATAGTACTTAATATCCAATGAATAATACAAATGAACAATGCAATAGAAATAGGACTATAAAGCTGAATGCCAATACTAATGTACTAGGATTATGAATAAAAAATTAAAAGACAATGTGAACAGCAAACGATTCAGGCCAGCATAGTGCAAACAATGCAGAGTCTGGGATTACAATGGTATGACATGGTGTAATATTTACTCTCCACTCCCATATAAAGGGTGAGCCTCCCAAAATCCCTTGGCTGAAAAGATACACAAAAATGGCTGTTTGGGGTCATTACTGTAATTTCCAGAGCAATAAACACGGATCTGGGTTAGGCATTATGAAACATGAAAAAATCTGTGTGTGTGTGGGGGGGGAATTGTGTGTTTGTTCAAGTGCTTACCATCACCAGCCACTCACATCTTTCTTTAATTCTCCTGGTTTCTGGGCAATGGATTTTTCCTCTTCCAACTGGATTCTTGCAAGGGATCAGGAATGCTCCCAGCCAATCACAGTCGGACACAAGCCCCAAAGAAGGGATTTTAAAGCCCACAGCTGCTGCTGTGAGCTAGGTAAAGTTTTCTTGGGAATGAAAGACCCCAGCCACTAGTAACTCTTTAAAGTATCCTTAAAGTGGAGGGTCAGCCTGAAAACATGTCTCATAGCAAATAGATAATTATAATATCAAAACTAATTTTGAAAATAAGAGCTTTGCATAATGATTGAATGACATGGGGGGTGGTTAAACGGAGGCTTGTGGATTCCCACAAGCAAGTGGCCCATTATTGATTGATAGATTGATTCAATTTATAGCCTGCCCTCCCTGCAAATGGGCTCCAGGCAGGTTACAATAAAATGCTCAATAGGCATTAAAAGATATAAATACAGTTAAAAACCAAAAGGATCATAAATACAAGCATTTCGGATGGCGGCCCCCCTCCAATTTTCCAATCATTTTATAAAACAGCAGAACAAAAAGGGGTGAGGCGGGGACACACGTTATAATAATCTGGTGACTGCACTTATAGGGAGGCAGACGATAGCATTGCCCTGCTGGTGGGAGACCAGTAGGGAGGCTCCTAATTGATCAAAGACTGACCTCAAACGTATGCCTGGCAGAACATCTTTGTCTTACAGGCCCACCAAAAGGATATAAAATCTTGGTGGGCCCAGGTATCCTGCGACAGAGAGTTCTCCAGGTTGGGGCCAGGACTGAAAATGCTCTGGCCCTGGTCGAGGCCATCCAGGCCTCCCTGAGGCCAGGGACCACCAGTAGGTTCTTATTTGCCAATCTTAATGCTCTCTGGGGTACATACAGGGAGACGGTCCCACAGGTATGCTGATCCCAGTCTGTTTAGGGCTTTAAAGGTTAAAACCAAAACCTTGAACCTAATCCAGAATTCAACGGGGAGCCAGTGCAGCTGCTGCAGGATGGGAATGATATGTCCCCTATATACTGTGCCCATCAGGACATGTGCAGCAGCATTCTGGACCTGCTGTAATTTCTGGGTTAGACCCAAGGGAAGCCCTGTGTAGAGCGAGTTACAGTAGTCAGTTCTGGAGGTGACCGTTACATGGATCATTGTAGTTAGGTCGCAGGTTGACAGATATGGTGCAAGTTGCCTGCCTGCTGAAGATGGAAGAATGCAGACTGGGCAGCTGCCATGACCTGGCCCTCCATCGATAAGGAGGAACCAAGGATCACTCCAAGACTCCAGACCGATGAGACAGGAGCTAATGGTGCCCCATCAAAGGTCGGGAGCTGGATTCCCAAATCTGGCAACCCGTGGTCCAAGTATGGGATCTCTGTCTTTACCAGGTTCAACTTCAGTGAGCTCTGCTTTACCCATCCAGCTCCAAAGCTTTTACCAGGACATTAGGGGCAGAGTCAGGCCACCTGCCCATCAACAGATACAACTGGGTGTCATCCGTATATTGGTGACAACCCAGTCCAAAACTTCGCACCAACTGGACAAGGGGGTGCATGTACAGGTTGAATAACAAGGGGACAAGTATCTCCCCTCGTGGAACACCACACACCAGAGGCTGGCATGCAGATAAGCTCTCCCTGAGTGCCACCCTGCAAAGCTTGCCCATGAGGACGACCAGTACTGTCTCCGTTCCATGTCCTGGCCGGAAACTGGACTGGAATTGATCCAGAAGAATCCTTCAGGAAAATATGCAGCTATTCTGCCACCACCCACTCAATCATCTTCCCCAGAAATGGGAGGCTCAAGACTGGTCGGTAACTGGACAGATCAGTGGGGTCCAAAGGTTTTTTTTCAGGAGAGGCCTCACCACAGCTTTCTTCAGTGCTCCAGGGAAAACCCCAGAGTTCAATGATTGATTAATAATAGCCTCCAATTGGGCCCCTAACACATCCATACTGGCCTTCATCAGCCATGAAGGGCAGGGGTCCAAGGAGAATGTAGTGGGCTTCACGCGCTGCAGGATCCTGTCAACTTTCTCCCAGTACACCAGACTAAAGTGAACTAAATAAGGGCGGGAAGATGGCCAAGAGGCCTCCAGTTCCCTTACTGTATCAACTGTGGCCAGCAGATCATGGCAGAGAGACAAGATTTTATCTGCAAAGATACTCTCAAAAGCCTCCCAGCTAACAGCCAGATTTTTAATTTGGCAGCCTCCCTGAACAAGGGAGACTAAAGACTGAACCACTTGAAATAATTTTGCTGGGTGTGAGCTTGCAGACGCTATGCAGGCAGCACAGAAATCCTTCATTGCCACCTTCACAGCCACCTCATAGGGTTTCATAAACACTCTATGAGGAGATCTTGTCTCTTTGCTCCGATTCCGCTGCCACACTCACCCAAGCTGTCTCAGTTCCTGCTTCATCTGACGTAGCTCCTCTGTATACCAGGGAGCCAGTTTAGCATGGGAACAGAGAGGGCAACGGGGAGCGATTTCATCGATGGCTTCTGAGAGACAGTCATACCAGTCCCCAGTGATAGCTGGTCTCCAAAAGCAACTCTGATTCCTGCCTCTATGGTTTGATTTAAACCAATCCAAGGCATGTACCTTAATTCCAACTTCAGTTCTAAGTGCCTCAATAAGATGGCATGAGCCACCATATCAAAGACAGCTGACAGATCCAATAATAGCAACAGAGAGCAACAATTTTGTCTGCGATCAAATAGTGATCATCAGCTACAGCTACCAATGTCATCTCTATTTCATTGCCTGGTCTGAAGCCAGACTGAAGGGGCTGTATGGCAGATAAGTTATCCAGGAAGGCCTGGAGTTGTCCTGCTACTGTACCTCTCTCTCAATCATCTTGTCCAGGAAGGATAGATTGGAAACTGGGCAATAATTGAACACATTATTCTTTTCCAGTTATTTTTTTTATGTAGGTGGGAAATGACTGGCTTTTTAAATGACCTGGGGAATGATCCCTAGGTCAATGACTAATTTGTGATGTATTTCAGGGGTTTATTGATGTAGCAGCTTGAAGTCTTTCATTACACACTATGAAGGAAAAAATGGTGGGGGCGTAATATAATCGTTACTAACAGATTGAGAGATGGGAGATATTTTGAGAAAGAATCTCTTTTGAAAAGAAAGATTAAAACTGGATGATTTGAGGGAGAATCTCTTTTGAAAAGAAATATTAAAACTGGATGATATCCAAGAGCAGCTGATGTTTATATTTTGCATTAATGACAATAAAGTTACAACCTTGGTTTCCTAGCCTACATGTACTCATTCTTTTGTGCCAGCACACTCTCATTTTCAAAGCTATGAGCAGTTGATGAGCACGTAAGTGCTGAAGAACAACGTGACCAGTACTAGTCACATAGAGGGCTCTCTGTAGTACACGAAGTACAGTACAAATACGCACACACTCTAGCAAGGATAATTCAATGAGGCACCTTTACAAAGCCCAGACATGCCCTACTGTTTGAAAAATACATTTTAGGGAATGGTCTCCCATTGAGATGTTTATTTTATTCACAGGGTCCTTAATACCTCAGTAACTGACATGCTACTGTTAGCATCCTATTTAGCTTTGAATCCTTTCTTGGTACCAGGATAGATCATACAATATTTTTTACTCCATATGAAAACATATGTGCACGCACGTGCACACACTCTCCTACCATTCTCTTAGTCTACTTCATGCATCTAATTAAATAGGCAATTTTCTATTAAAGCATCTACTAATTCATTAAAAGACTAGTTCTCCTGATATGGCCGCCACTTAAAATTTCTTGCTCATAGAAGCAGTTCCACACAGCTTTTCTTCAAGTACTCTGCAACGACAAATTTCCAATTATCTTATTGTCTCATCATGCAGGCCAGTGTTTCCATGGCAATTCCACAAGGGAAATGCTCCAGATGTAACAAATTTTAGCACCAAGTGTGCAGGGGAGGTACTGGCACTCACTAGCTAGAGGATTTTGTGTGCACAATGTGATTAATGTTCACTAATGTTCTCTAGATCTTCAAGAGGATGTGACCTTACTAATAGTTAGAGCCACTAAATCTGCCATAGGTTTGCAGAAAACATTCTCATGATCTGTGATATTAAGCATACCTTGAATAGCTTTCTGTAGGCTTTGTTTATTGCTTTATAATGTTTATTGGTTTATAATCTTTTAATCTCACCACAGGATCCAGTCTGCTGGACAACAGTTAAGTCTAGGTATCAATTCTATTGTAAAGATTTCTGCCCTTTGAGAGAATCCTAAGTATCTTTTTATATCTATGTTTATTTGTGCAAGGTAGAGGAAGTATTTACACCCCTTCAGAGAATCAGAGAATCTTATAACTTTCCTCCTGACCTCCTCAACTGGCTGAATAACACTTCCAAGAAAAAGGAACAAAACTTCTCCTGTGGATTGGTTTCAAGAGAAGCGCCACACATACTTTCTTCTTCTGCATCACAAAGGCAAATTCTTCACATTGCCTTATGCATGTCAACTGCCCACCTCCCTTCCTTCCCGCAGAGACCATGGGCTCCCGGGGTTGGGGGTGGTCTGCAACACCCCCCTGCTGCCTAGGGGTGGCCACCTTGATGACGTGGGTTATGATGGTGGCCAGCCCCTCCTTGTGGGCCCGGAAGGCAGTCAACTGCCTACCTCCCTTCCTTCCCCTGGGGACAACAGTCTCCTGGGGGTGAAGTGTGGCCTGCAACACCTCCTTGGTGCCAAAATCCCACTATCCCTTGGAAAGAGCAGATGTCTAAGTGTCAATGCCCAAAATCCACCTCACTGACGGGGTGACCGTGCTGGTCTTGCAGGAGCAGAGGAGATCAGTGGTGTCCTGAAATGGCTTTAGGACATGGACAATTTGGGAGAGGGCTAGCCAGTCCATGGAGCTGATGCTGAGCTCCTTTTGCCCCTGCAAAATGGGTCCCTGCACCACATTTTATTGCTCCAGCAGATGGAGTTTTATTGCTCTGCGTAGGGGGCGTTTCAATGGGTAGCCATGTCCTAGAAGTGCTGATGCTGGGGATCCCCCCTCCCCCTCCCTCTCATGCAGCTGGCAGGAAGACTTAATCCTGTGGGGAAAGTGGGTAGCCAGACACTGGCAGCTGTCCAACAAGTTGTGCATGTCCAACATTCCACAGACCCAGGTGGGCTTGATGTGCTACCCAGCCCAAGAGCATCCCTCATGACCAGGTGCATCTTGTGTGCCAGGCAGACAGTACCCTCAAAGGATGCATTATTCAGGGCTGTCAACATGTTTCTACCTGCGTCTGTGATCACGTAGCCTCGGACAACATCACTTGCGAGCACCAACTCCGTCAGTCCAGCCTTGATTGTGGCAGCAATGTTCTTCCCTATATGATCCTCATCCATCCCTGCACCTAGAGCCGAACCACTCTGTAGCTCGGGCTATAACCCTTGTCCGGAGGCCCTGATTTTTCCATGGTGCTCCGGAGGTCCTCTGGTGGCCACCAGTGAGCAGTGAGGGCAAGGTAGCCATGCTGATGGCTGCTCCACAGATCCTCTGTGAAGTGTACAGTCCAACCTTCCACACTCAACAGTTCTTTCCTGACCAGCTCTGCCACACAGTGGTAGATGGCAGGAAAGACTTGCCAGCCAATGATCTGCTGTGAGGGCATTGTAAACAAGGAAATGATGCAGCATCTGGCAAAAGCCCACACCCTACACAATAGACAAAGGTAGTCCATCCAGGATAATCATCGCAGCCACCACACAAGTGCTCACCTCTTGAGCCCTCCCCCTGTTTCTTTTGCTTGGCACAGGCAACCCCAAGGGAACAACTTCCTGTAGGGTAACCTGCCTGGACATTCCACTCCCACCCACAGCACCCTTGGTGAAAATCTTCTTCCTCAGGGTGGTCTCCCATTCCCTTCCCCCTTCTTCCTGCTCAGAAGCCCTCTTTATCCTCCCACTGAATGGTTCTCATTCCTCCAGAGGCAACAGACTCAGATGGTGACTCAGCAGATGCCTATGGAGGGTGGTGGACAACAGGTGCTTGGGGTCCGAGCCCCTACACAGCAGGGCATTGCAGGCCTGGCAATGTGCCACACAGGAGTTGTTGGGGAGGGTTAGGGAAAGCTGTCAAAATGTGGGCCTGAAATGTGGACTGGGGGTTGGTGGGTCAGGAGGATGGAGGCTTAACAGCTGAGGTGTGGGGCTCAGCCATGAGGATGGAGTGAGGGGTCGACTGCAGGCTAAGAGCTGGGTGTTATATAATCCTTGCTCTCTTAGAGCAGAATGGGAGCTCTCTGGTTGGCAGCCAGAGATGCCAATCAAGCTTTGGAAGGCTGCCTGGGACTGCAGAAGGTCTGCAGATGTCCATCCCCTCCATTGCCTAGGGAATAGATTAATTGGTGCCAGGTTGACTGGAATTACAAACCGAATAATGAACTGAATGAACTGGCCTAAAAGTCACAGTTTGTCAAAAACATGCTCCGATATATCACAAAAATTCAGCAATAACTTTCAAGAAGGTGAAACTATTATTGGAGGAGATCTTAACTATATTATTAATTACAAATTGGACAAATCATGTTACAAACAGCATAGCTCCAAGAAAAATCATGATACTGAATTACTAAAAAGACTAGGAAAATTTCAGCTAGTTGACATTTGGCATACAATGCACACACAAGAAAAAGATTACACATATTATTCTTCAAGACATAAAACAAACACTAGAACTGACTATATATTTCTTACTGATAATATAAAAAACAAAGAAATTAACTCACAAATAGGAAACATTAACTGTTCAGATCATGCATGGACATCTATTTACGCTAAATTTGCAAAACAACTCTGAAAAGCATTGGAGTTTTAATAAAAATCTACTCCAAAGTGAGAATATCACTAAAATGATTGAACAAGCAATATTAAATTATTTTAAAGATAACAGTTCTTTAGACACACCTCATTTTAGATGGGATGCTCTTAAGGCAGTGCTAAGGGGACAACTAATTTCAATTTCTGCTCATGGAAATAAAACAAATTTGACACAAAACAATCAGTTTTGGAGAATATTAAATCATTAGAAAAACAACACAAAAACACAGGAAGCAACAAAATTTATTGGAAACTATTGCATGAACACAAATTATTAGAAAATATAGAAACTAATCAGATTTTTAAAAATCTATTATATTTGAAACAGAAGTATTGGTTTCATTCACTGAAGCAACTAAAATTATTAGCATGGAAAATAAAGAAAAAAGAGTGTCCAACAGTATAAATGCAATTCAAGACTCAAAAGGAAAAATACTACATAAGCCATTAAATATTATTCAAAGTTTTAGTGAATTCTATTGCAATTTGTATAGTTCGACAAATCCCCCCATTGACAAAATTCAAAAATTTCTATCTACTTCAAATCAAATTAAACAATTAAAGATGAGCATCACCAATTGTTAAACAACCCAATCACAAACAAAGAAACTCAGGAAGCAATAAAAAGACTGAAAAATAATAAGGCAGTGGGACCTGATGGATTTCCATCAGAATTTTACAAGAAATTTGTCACAATCATAACTCAACCCTTAATAGGCGCTTGTAATAATCTTTTAAATACAGGCAAACAACTTCCCACATGGAGTGAAGCAAATATAATTGTCATACCAAAACCAGGTAAGAACCATCTCAACCCTGCTTCATATCACCCTATCTCTCTCTTAAATCAAGACTATAAAATATTTACTTCCATCATAACGCAAAGGTTAAACACAATAATAAAACATCACATTCATCAGGATCAATCTAGTTTCATACCGGGGAGGGATATAACTGATAAATATCCTTGCTGCTTGTAAATACCAAAAATCAGAAATGTTACTGTTATTGTTGGATATTGAAAATGCTTTCAACTCCCTTGAAACATTATACCTTCACTCTTTGTTGCAACATATTAATTTTGGAGCTCAATTTTGTCAAGTTTTACACACCATCTATTCACAGACTAAAGATAAAATCAAAATAAATAAGATGTCATCAAAGGAAATAAAACCATTTAGAGGAACTAGGCAAGGATGCCCTCTCTCACCTCTACTCTTTGCTTTGGCCTTAGAACCCCTAGCCAATGTAATATGCAATAATACACAAATCCATTATATAAACATTGCCTCTAAAACATATAAACTTAGCATGTTTGCAGATGACACGCTTCTATATCTCACCAAACCATTGGTGAGAAACCATTACATTGACACAACTGCAAACCATTACATTGCCACAACTGCAAAAGACTCTCGATTCATTTGCTCAAATATCAGGTTTAAAAGTTAATGTTCAGAAATCTTTAATATTGTCTATCAACCTCTCACAAACATACAAAAATAAAATTTCCTCAAACTAGAAGTTTCAATGGTCTAATAAATATCTCCCATACTTGGGCGTCAATATTCCAATCAATCTAAATCATATCTTAATATACAACCATATACAAACAAGCAAAGAAATAAAGGAAAATATCTTAAAATGGTATAAACAACAGCAGGATTGGTATGCTAGATATTACTTAATCAAAGCTTTTCTGCTCCCTACATTAATATTTCTTTTTTGCACTATACCTCTTTTGATACCACACAAATTAATAAAACAATGGCAATCCATGTTTAACAATTTTTTATGGAACTACAAAAAACCTAGAATTTTATTTCACATATTACGTCAAAATTCTCAAAATGAAGGTTTTAAATACCCAGATATAGCAATATATGTACACTCACCTCTCTTTAAAAACCCAAATTTTAAGAAATACAGAAGAATCAGCATGGTCCTACATTCTAGAATGATTTTGCTCTCCAACGTCATTACAGGAAACTTTATGGCGTAAACGCAATCTCAGATCATCTCAAATTGAAAATAACATATTTTGGTCCAATCTACTAAAGATATGGGACCAATATGAAGCTAAATTGATCCCAACAATATCATGATACTCAACAATCCTTTCTCAAGATTGGTTCCCACCAGGATACAATATACTCAATCGCAAACAATAGAAATTTCTGGACAATATAAGATTACCTGATATAACATCACACAAAGGTATCTTAGCAAAAAATGACTTAGAAAAACAAATAAATTCTACTATCCCCAGGTTTACCTACCTTCAACTGGTACATATGGCAAATAAAATACAATTAACAGAAATAATTTCGAAACCTAAGATGCAGTTTGAAGAACTATTAGAAACAAATACTCAACATAGGAAAGGGATAATCTCTATAAATTTATCATACAACTCAACAAACCAAAGCATTATAACTAGGGGTGTGCTAGGGGGGCACACTGTTTCAGGATTCTCGTTTCGGGTATACCCGAAATGAGAATCTGTTTCGGTAATAGCTAAATCCGAAACGGCAAGCCGTTTCGGGATTCTCGATTCGGGTATCGTTTTGGGTTTTTCGGCTTGTTTCGGAATGCTTCTAAATGGGAAAATGCCTCCGTCTTCCTGGACGCCTGGGGGAGGCATTTTCCCACTAAATCAAGCCAAAATTGGTGGGGACCTTCCTCTAACTCCTCTCTAACACCCCCCAAGTTTCAGACCGATTGGACTTTGGGGGGCCATGTTATGGCCCCCCAAACCAGGTCCCCCTATCTTCGCCTAAAAAAGAGAAACGTCTTTTTAGCTTGCTGCTGCTGATCTTCATTATTTCCTATGGGGAAAAAATAAGAGGCAGGCTTGTCTTGCCAGGGCCCCAACACTCAGGGGCCCTTCTCCCACCTTTCTTCCCACCCCCCCCCCCACCAAGGCTCAGCCTGCTCCCACTGGGGGGGGGCATTTCATGGCCTCCCCAAGTAGGTGCTCTTTTCTCTACTACTTACAGCTGGGGGAGGCTTGTCTTGCCAGGGGTAGCATTTTGCATGCAAAATGCCCCCCAACCCTCAGGGGCCCTTCTCCCACCTTTTCTCCCACCCCCACCAAGGCTCAGCCAGCTCCCACTTGGGGGGGGCATTTCATGGCCTCCCCAAGTAGGTGCTCTCAGCCCCCAAAGTCCACCCCCTACAGCCCCGCACAAACCCAATTCCCCCCCAGCTGCCACACACAGACCCAAATCCCCACATTAGCCCCTCACAGACCTAAATCCACCCCCAGCAGCCCTACACCCATAACCCCAGGAACAGGCTGGCTAGCCCTCCCCCTTTGGGAACTTCTAAACTCTCTTTCCCAGGGCAAATCCGCACAGCCCAGGGGTGCCACAATGGGAACACTCCTGAGTGCCAACTTGTCCCTGGGAAAGAGCACCTGACCTGACACACAGACAACCACCCTCTGACACCCCCACCACCTACAGAGAAGGCTGGCCAGCCTGCCCCATTGTTCCCAATGCTGGGAACCAACCTCACATCAAAGAAGGGAACACACACACAATGATTCAAGTTTTAAAAAACTTTATTTCTCACTTTCAAAGTACAATAGGTCAACAAATCACATCAAATCACACTAATTGTCCCCCACACAAAAGGACAACACAATTCACTACACATCAAAGAATCTTTTTTAATTTTTTTTTTAAGAAACTCTAAATTTTTGAACAGATTTAGGTTACATAGTAGGAGGGCACAACAGGGTATGGAAAAAGAAGTCCACTAGACAAAATTAACATAACTAGCTTCAAATAAGAGATACAATGAAACCACAAGACCTTTCAAAAACACCTCATGAACAGCTTAAATTTACACAGCAGTAGGGCACAAAAGGGCATGATAACAGCATGCTTGCAGTGAGTCACACTACTCAAACATAACACAACTCAATAAATATCAGACAATCACCAAAGCTTCAAAACATCTGTACAAGATGTGTGTTACACAGCGGGAGGGCAAAATGGGTCAAAAACACTTTCTTTCTTGAACAGATGTAGGTTACACAGTAGCAGGGCACACTCACAGGTAGGTCAGCATTGTCTTAGTCAGAAAACAACACAACTATCATGAAATAAAAAACTTATTTGCTTAACCCCTCAACACCTCCGCCATAACAACAAAAAAACACACAAAGACATTTTCTCTTTCAAAATTTCTTTATCTCTATGTGCGTGAGCCCATCTCCCAACCATCCCTCCATAACCAAACTTAATGGGGGGAAACCACTGCAACAAGGTCCAGCAGAACCAATGTCATTTCCTGCGGCTATGCTTTCATTTCAGACACACAAAACTGGACCGGGCACTGCCCAGGCACTGCACAGTGGTATTTCTGGAGCAGTGTTGCAGAAGTTTCCCCCCACCCCCACACCAGCCTCAGCATTTACCTGGAAACATCTGTGAGACATCATCATTGGCTGGTGCCCATCCCCAACTCTTCTCGCATCCCCCCCACCGAGCAAACCAAACAGTACCTTTTCAACCTTTTTTGGGTTTTTTTTTAAATAAATAAACATTTCAACTTTGAAAAAACATTATTACAACTTTTTTTTAAAGAAAATGTCAACTCTTAAAAAACATTTCAACTCTTTTTGAGTTTTTTTTAAACAAAGATTTCAACTCTGAAAAACATTTTAAACATTCCAAACAGAAGGATCTGACATTTTCCCATTCCCTAATCCCCACCTAAGCAATCCCTATCTAACCTATTTCTCCCTCCAGTGGCAATCCATGTTTCTGGGGCATTATTTTTCAGAATAAATTTGGTCCCACAGGGTCTGTCTCAGTGCTGGGAGATGTTTTGAATTCCCTTGGGGGGGGGGGCTTTCAAATTGCTGGGTGGATTCCCTTTGCCACTGGTTCCTAACCACCCTCCCTCTACTGGCCGGTTTTAAATGCGTCTACAGGGTTTTATGCAGGGGAGAGCACGATTCCAAAGGATTGGACTCGCAGAGGATGCAGGCCACAAGTTGGGCTCACCTCAGTCACTCTGGAAGTCCAGTCCTGAGAAATCGAAGAGGCGAGAGTTGACCTTCAGGAAGGTCAACTGCTCGACTCTCCATGGGAGAAGGCAAGTGTGATGTGGGCTGACAATGTCGCCCACATGAGAAAACACGTGCTCACTCTCCATGCTCATCGGAGGGCATGAGAGCAGCTGCTGCGCCTCGAGGGAGAGGTCCGGCCAGACTGACTCCTTCTTGGCCCAGTAGCTGAGCGGATTGGTGGAGAGCGACTCGCAGGGCTCCGCGAGGTACTCCCTTACCATTGCCTCTGCCAAATCCTCTCTCACATTCCTCATGACCCCTGAGGGGACGAGGGCCCACTGGAGCATCTCCATCTTCATCGGCACTCCGGTGGTGGCCATGGGGGAGGGGGCTGCACAGAGGGGGTGTCAGAGGGACCCACACAGCAGGGCCCCTGTCGCGTCCCCCCTGTCGACAGGTGTCCCCTCTCAGCCTGCCTGCGCCTCACCCAAGAGCAGAGCCCATCTCTGGCTTGAGTGAGGTTCCTGTCCCGCTCGGTGAAATTGCCCTTGATGCGCGGGTCACACATGGTCGTCAACATGTATGACTCGATCTGAGTGAGAGGAGTTAGCCTGGCAACTATGCCATGCTGCAGCCTTCTCACCAGTGCACGCACCACTGGAACGAGGTCAGCACAAGGCGTGACCTGGTCTGCAAGGGTGGCCATATTCCTCTGGAGCGTGTGCACCAAGGGAATGACCAGACCAAGGGTCGCCGTGTCTGATGAGACCGCCACAATGAAATCCTTGAAGGGCTTCAGGACCTCCACTGTCTGGGTGATGGTGAGCCAATCCTCCCGGCTGAACTCACCCACCTGACTTGCACCACGGTTCTCGGAGAGCCACACGTGGAGTGCGGCCTGCTGCTCCACCAAGCGCTCAAGCATGGCACAGGTGGAGTTCCAGCGAGTGCTTACGTCAGTGATCAGAGCGTGCTCTGGCACACCTGTCCTGACCTGCCTCTGGCGCAGTTCGTGCGTGGCTGTCATGCTGCACGAGAAGTGACTCATGAGCCTCTGACATTTCTGGATCAGGAACTGGAGTTCACGAGTCCGGGTATCAAGGGGTTCCTTTGAGGAGCCCAACCCCAGTGCATCTCTCACCACTAGGTGAAGTTTGTGAGCGGCACAGTAAATTCTCTCTTCACTCACTAGATGCGCCACTGCCCTCATGTTCTTGCCACTGTCCGTCACCATGCACCCCACGGTGGTGGGTCCCTGTCCTACCCACTCTTCCAACTGTCTCCTCAGGGTGGCAGCGATGTTCTCTGCCGTGTGGGACATGTCGAGCACCTTGGTGTGAAGCAAGGCTTTGCAGTAGCAGGCCTGGTGGTCTCCCATCCTTCCTTGGCTAGCTGTACTAGGCACCTCCCCTTGGTCCCCACCCAGAACCGCCTCAGGTTCCCACCAGTGAGCAGTAAGCAAGAGGTACGCTTGCTGCACACTTGCACAGTTCCAGATGTCGGATGTGAAGTGCACAGTTCTCCCGGCAAACCGGGACAGCTGTCCCTTCACATGGTCCCTGGCAGCCCTGTAAAATGAGGGCACCACTGATCTGCACAACGTCATGCGAGCAGGAACGGCGTACCAGGGAAAGAAATCATGGAGCAGCCCTGAGAAGCCGAAGTCTTCCACTATGGAGAACGGTCTCCCATCCACCGCTACCATATTGACGATGTGGCATGTGAGGCGCCGGCTCGCCCTCCGGATCCTCTCTCTGGGCACACTAGGGCCCTGCATATCAAACATCTCCGGGAGAGAGGCTTGGCGCCCCTTCCCTACAGGAATCCTTGGGGGTAGAGCAACAGAGGAGCCTGCCTCCTTCTGGCTAGCTGGCGGCCGTTGGAGGCCACTTGAACTCTCCCCCCGAAGAAGCACCGCCTGGTGGTGCCTCTTCATGTGGGCCTCATCCCAGACGTGGAGAGATAGTGCACATCTCTGCCACGGCTGACGCGCTGCCTACAGTGCAGGCACTGGGCTGCTCGGGGATCCTCCGTTGTCTGGAAGTGCTTCCAGATTTTGGAGTAACAGGACGGCCCACGCTTCACAGGAGAAGTGCTTTTGGGCCCACCCTGAGGCACCTCCTGTGAGGTGCGTTGGCCGGACACACCGTGTCCCACTCTCGGCCAGGCAGGTGGGGATGGACGAGGCTGAAGGGGCAGAGATGTGGGCTCCTCCACCACAGTCTCTGCCTCTTCCTCCTGCATCCTCTCCTCCTGCACAGCCGCGAGAGGCCTGCTGCTGGCCTCAGAGGAAACTGGGGTGGACCGCCCCACAGGGGGTCTCACAGGCAGTTCCTTCAACATCCTCCGGGTTCCTGGGGTGATCATGAGGGATGGGAAAGTCACATGCCCCGCGTCCATCCCAGGAGACACCACATGCTGCCCCTCCTCCAGCAGCTGGCTCTCAACCACTGGAGGAGGAGGAGCCTCAGCAGCAGGCCCCTGCCCAGTGCCAGCCCCTGCTTCACGCACCCGGCTTGGTGGTGGCCCCCCAGCAGCTGCCTCAGGAAAGAGAGCCTTGCGAACCCTCTTCCTGTCACCAGAAGCCAGGCTGGTGAACAGCAGCAGCGCAAGGGAGAGCCTCCTCTGCTCAAATGGGGGGGTTGCTGCAGCAGTCCCCCTCTCCCTCCCCTCCTCCCATCTAGATTTCTCCCTAACCTTTCCCCTGGGGCCCCTCTCTGCTTTCCTCTCTGCCATCCGTTCCCCTCATGGAAGCTACACTAGCTACTCAGAAACCAAGGGAAAACAAAGGGGCACTTTGTTTACAGGACCTATCTACCTGCTTCTAAATCTGTTCTTCTTGTGGCTCTGTAACTTGTCTTGGAGATGGTCACTCAAATCTCTTTTTAAACAACCCTATTTATGTTGGGGGACCTGAGCCTGCCAAACAGCTGAATTCCTCCGGAATTGAGCTGGCCCTATACCCCAATAACAACAAGTGAAAGCCTTATACACTAACAACTCTAATATGCCCGGGCCGGCCTGGCTCCACCACGGGTGCCAGAGATGGGCAGTGGAACCCTAGTTAGGGGGTCAGTAATGGGAAGCCTATTAACAGCTATTCAAAATTTGTATGTAGAAATCAAATATAACCTAACTCTCACTCACTAATGCTTTTCCTGCTGAATCCCTATTTAATTTTTAAAAAAAAACTAATCTTGGTTCCCTGATCAATTAGGTTGAGGGCAATTAGCCACTGAATGCCTACTAACTGGCCTACCTACCTAAGACACTATTTAGCAGGAACAATGTTTCTGTGGTGTGTCTGTGTGGGGTGTGGATGTGGTGTCCTGAAAATGTACCTCCCCCCTCCTAAGCTAGCAAAAACCCACCCCTAAGCCCACCCTGCTGTAAACCCACAGACCCACTCACCAGTCCTGCAGTCCAGCGAAGTTCAGGCAGTCGTGCAGCTGGTCCTCCTCTCCTCCGCAATGCTGTTAAGAAAGTTGGAATGTTAACAGAGTCACACACACTGCACACACAACCCCTGAAAGTCAAGGCCCAGATCTGCTTTGGGCCTAGACAGTCATGAAGCCACTGTGAGGAAGCTGTGCCAGAGTTAAAAGTCAGGTGGCATGCAAGAATCCACCCCCCCCCACCCCAGAAAGGCTAGGCCCAGCCAGTGGAAAAACACAACATACCCACCCTGCAGAGCAGGCCTGTGTGGGCTAGAAACTGGCACACTCATTTTTTAAGCCTGGGAAGCATTAAATCAAGCCCACAGTCAAGCATAACACAGGAAACATTAAATCAAGCAAGCACAACAAGCAGTACTGAACCCCCCTCCCACCCCCAAACATTGTCCTCTTGCCCAACCAGAAAATGTCCCCCTAGCCCAAGCCATAAAGACCAAACTGAAACATATGCTAGCAGATTGGCCCAGCAGCAGCAAGAAATTTAAAAAAAAAATTTTTTTTAAATCTCTACCAGTCCTCTTCTCCGTATGTCCAGCAGCAAAGTTGATCCTCCACACTCAGAGGTCTCCAGGCCAATGACCTCCAGGTGCAGTCCAGTCCAGAAGAAGTCCACGAAGGCAGTCTCTCAGCAACAGCTACCTGTTTATCAAGCATAATTGTAAGTGCCAGCCAGCAGAAAGACACCAGAGCCACCCATCAGAGCTGCAGGCTTGTGTGTAGTCCAGAAGCTGGTACACTTGTTTAAGAGCCTGGGAAGCATTCGATCAAGGGGACCAGAAACAGCAAAGCAAGAAGCTACCAATCCTGTTTGTAAAGCATAATTGTGAGTGCCAGGCCAGCCAGCAGGAAAACACCGGAGCCACCCAGCAGAGCTGCAGGCCTGTGTGTAGTACAGAAGCTGGCACACTTTTTTAAGAGCCTGGGAAGCATTAGATCAAGGGAACCAGAAACAGCAAAGCAAGAAGCTACCAATCCTGTTTGTGAAGCATAATTGTGAGTGCCAGGCCAGCCAGCAGGAAAACACTGGAACCACACAGCAGAGCTGCAGGGGGGCCTGTGTGTAGTCCAGAAGCCGGCACACTTGTTTAAGAGCCTGGGAAGCATTAGATCAAGGGGACCAGAAACAGAAAAGCAAGCTACCAATCCTGTTTGTGAAGCATAATTGTGATTGTGAGTGCCAGGCCAGCCAGCAGAAAGACACCAAAGCCACCCAGCAGAGCTTCTGGCCTGTGTAGGCCAGAAGCTGGCACAAAGGTTTTTTAGGCCTGGGAAACATTAGATCAAGCCCACACTCAAGCATAACAAAGGAAACAATAAATCTAGCAAGCACAACAAGCATCATTGAACCCCCCCACCCCCAAACATTGTCCTCTTGCCCAACCTGAAAATGTCCCCCCAGGCCATGCCAAGACTAAACTGAAACATCTTTTTGCAGAGGCAGGCCACAGCAGCACATTGGCCAAGCATCAATAAATTTACAAAAATTTTTAAAAAAAGATTCCTACCAGGCCTCCTCTCCGGATGTCCAGCACAGTTGATCCTCCAGGCAGATGTCCTCCAGGTGCAGTCTCTCTCCTCTCTCAGTCCTCTCTCAGTCAGCAACAGTCAACAACAGAGCTGTCCCAGTCTTGCCACAAATTTAAATCCCTTGCTGCAGCCACAGCCACAGATTTGAATCTATTGGCTGGCAGAAGGATGCAGCAGTGGGATTGGTGACTCCTAAAGTCCCCCCTCCCTTGCATGACCTCCCACACACTCCTACAGTCACCCTCCCTCTTGCTCCCCCTCCCCTACCTGGTCATTTTGGCGGGAATCTCTGCATGCTGTCATTGCTTTGCAAATGCAAAGTGCAATGCTATCAATGCACCTTGCATTTGTCAAGCAAAGGATTCCCTCCTATGCAAGAGGGGTGAGGGGTGAAAGAAGGAGTGAGTCACTCACTCCTTCTCCCCCCCCTCTTCTAAGAGCCTGCAGGAAGCTTTAGCTTCCAGTAGGATTTTGCTAGACGCTGGCAAACGCAAACGCCTAGCAAAAGCAAAATGGCGATTCTCGGTATCCGAAACGATACCCAAAACAACCCGAAACGTTTCGGGTATCGTTGTTTCGGAAAATCCAAAATGTTTCGGAAAACCCAAAACGTTTCGGAAAACCCAAAACAGGTTTGTTTCGGGATTTTTTCAGATATCTGAAACCCGAATTGCACACCCCTAATTATAACAATCAAAAAAGCTGGCAGCAAGATTGCAACATACTTATCTCACAAAATCAATGGAAGGGAATTTGGTCATCATGTACACTTAACTCACAAGCAATAAACATAAAGCTTCAATCATTTAAGATCTTGACTCATTGGTACCTAACACCTAAGAAACTATCTATTATCACATCATGGAATTCGCCTGGAAAAATTGGAAAAAATGTGGCGATATAGGAACATTTGCTCATGTATGGTGGCAATGCCCTAAAATTAAAGTATTTTGGGAAGAGATATTGCAACATATAAAACAAATAAGTTATGAAGTGCCACTCAAACCTCAAATAATATTCTTAAATTTATGGCAGGATACAACTATACCACCATTAAGACGAGATTTAATCAATAGCTTGTTAGCAGTAGCAAAATAATTAATAGCATCATTTTGGATAAACAAATGTCCCCTACACCGAATCACTGGCTCTGTAAAGAGTGGGATCAACTCATCATTGAAAAAATAACAGAGAATTTACACCAGCATTCTACTTCTACACCCTCAACACATTTCTATGAAAAATTGTGGCCTTTTTTGGACTATATTGATAGATAGAACTACATCCTCCAAATCGTATGTATCAAAATATTCTTAATATATAAGACTTGTAACGAGATCTAGAGCTTATCTTACTTTACATACTTTTTAAGCTGACAATACTTCAACTGTTGATACCTATCTGTTTAAGTATAATTGTGAACATAATTGTTATCTATTTGTTTTAGTATTCTTTGTTTTATTACTTATTGATCATTGATGTTTATAAATTTTTCAATAAAAATTTATAAAAAATGCTCCGATGAACTGTTTTAAAAAATGCTCCAATGAAATGTCAGTTCGCGAACTACGAACTGGCCCAGTTCGCGCCAATCTTTGGTTCATATTTCAGTTTGTGCCTACCTCTAATTGCTATCACCTCTGTGGCTGGTGCAGTTCCTTCCAAGATGCATCTCTCCATTTCTCCTGCCTCCATTATCTTCTCCTCCTGGAACTGATCACATTCCTTTTTCCTAGAGCTCCATCTTGACCCCCCTGCCCCAGTATTATTATAAACCCCCGTTCTCTGTAACACTATGTTTATGACTTCACTATATAAATAATATCCCTGGAGTACATTGTTTTTGATAACAAGAAAGTAGCAGGGATGTTATTTACTGCACACAGGATGCTGGAATTTCTCACCAAAACAATTTACAACAATTTACAATCTATTAAGTACCAATATTTTTCCTGCCACCTTTGGTTCTGTAAACCTTCTAGATTGTTTCTCTTGTAACAGACCTAGTTATTAATTTATTTTATTAACAAAATTTATACCCTGCCTTTCTGTCATCATCACTGCTACCAAGGCAGCTAAAATAGGTAAATAGTGTGGAAAAAACAGCCTAAAATCTTATATGGGTAGGTTGCCATGTTCCTGCTTCCCCTATTTGAGCACCCAACCACTGTTTCCACTTAGTATGCAGACAGGGGATAAAATAATACAAAAATTGCTCACACTAGCACATTTCGGGTTTGCCCCAGATTGGATGTCATGCTGTCAGCGCAATGGCATTATCCCATATTGCTGTCCCTGTAGTCTCCCACTGGGTGCCAGTCACTGGTAGGCAACTCTATGTAGAGATTTATCAAATGTATAAATAATAGTTCTGTATAGAACTGGCAATGCTGATCAATAAAAATTGGTAAAATTATGAGGTAAAAATGACTTTAGGGATGTATGAGGCTACAAATTTGTAGACCTGTGGCAGCCTGTCAAACAGTTGAGCTGCTTTAGTTACTGTAACTAAAGAAACAGTTCTCTTTCTCTGAGGTTATTGTCAGGGTTGAAGTGTATGTTTGTAACTAAAGAGACTCCATATTAATTCTTTCAGTATTCTAAGTGCTTTGTTCACAGGTGCCAAGATGTTCCCAGCAGCTATCTCACGGAAGAGGATTGTTTTGGCTATCGCTTCTCCAGCCTTGGGAAACTTTCGCTTTCTCAGCTTCAAAGGGATTGTTTTGAGAACTACGGGGGGAGGTTGGGCCTGCTGGGTTCTGATACTTTGTACCTCATGCTTTGCCTGTCATTCGTAACAATACACGTGTACCAGCCTGGATATTGTATCTGGGCCCGTGGACTATAATGAATTCTTTCTTCAGTAAACTTTTGAAAACAACGGGCTTTTGTCTGATTGCAGAAGGTAGTCTGGAGTAAGGACATTATCTAGCCACAGTTCTGACATTTATCAGCACTTATGTCATAATTATATAAGGCAGACAAATCCAAATGTATAACTTACAGTTGACCAAATTTAAGACTGATCAGTTAGATAATTTATCTGTTCTCTTTAGCTAAATACCAGGAAGCAGTGGCATGAGACATATATCAGTGGTTTCAAGAAAGGGCTAGCCAGACTGAATAAAAGATCAGACAGAGTCTGGTTGCATAGGTAGTTTGGGTTGGTTTCTGGCAGTGACACCCCCCAAAAAATGCTGGAGAAGACATTAGGAGACGACAGCAAGCAGCAGCAACAGCAGGGCTGTTTAAAGAAAGAAGCCTGAGGGCTGTAGGGGACTGAGAGGAAAACATAGGCTAATGGAAGAAGAGTCAGAGGGTTAGTTGAGGGAGGAGAGGAAGCACAGGAGTCTTTATTTCTAGAATTGTCCGTGACCAGGGCCATTTTCACATGTCTTTAAAATAGCACAAGACTCACTAAATGCTGGCGGCTTTGTCGCTCTATTTCTGATGTCACCCCATCATGATGCCATTTTGGTGGCAGCCTCGCAACTGCCTGCATCTGAGTGACATCAGAAATGGCTCTACGAAACCTCCAGAGTGTGGTGAGCCTTGCGCTATTTTAAAGATGTGTGAAAACGGCATGAGCTTCAGAAGTAATGCCATTGTCTTCCGTATCCAGAACAGTCAAAGACTAGCCTGATTAGAAAGAAGACTTCAGAACAAAGCAACAAAAGCTCTGTAAATGCTTACTTGGGATTGGCTCTACAGTAAGGGAAACTGGCTATCTGAATTTAATTGGGAAAGATTGCTGGGACAGGGATTGCCATCTCTCTTAGTTAAAGAAGAAAAAGAATGTGTCATGAAGTTGCAACCAATGCATGGTGACTCCAACCACAGGGTGTTCAAGGCAAGAGATAAGCAGAGGTGGTTTGCCATTGCCTTCCTTCACATAGCAACCTTAGTCTTTCTTGGTAGCCTCCCATCCAAGTACTGACCGCAACTGACCTTGCTTAGCTCCCAAACCCTGATGAGCTGGAGTGGGAATTGCCATCTACCAATCCAATAACATTAAAGACATTGTATTAGATCCTGTGGTAAATCTCCACTGATGGTTTTAATCAGCAGGTGGAATCTCATCATCTACTTCTGCCTGCTGCACACACACACACACACCACACCCCTGATATGCTCTTTCTTGATGTAGAGCACCTTCCAGGAACATCCTGAGGGGAGCTTAAGGATCTACACCAGGAGGAGTCTATTACATGGATTTTTTGTGTGTGGTCTCAACACATCAGTAGTGTACTCACATTATAAATGCCCATTAAATAACCATATTATACTTCTAATAATTCCTTAATAATTATTAAAGAGTCCAGTAGCGCCTTTAAGACTAACCAACTTTATTGTAGCATAAACTTTCGAGAACTGCCAAACAGAGTTGTGGTTCTCGAAACGTTATGCTACAATAAAGTTGTTTAGTCTTAAAGGTGCTACTGGACTCTTTACTATTTTGCTACTACAGACTAACATGGCTAACTCCTCTGGATGAATAATTATTATCACTGGTTCTTGTGATTGCTTAGTCTCAGAGCCTCTCTATCCTATGCCTAATCAATGTCAAGATGCCAGGAAATAAAAATAGTGTTTTACTTTAAAGTGTACATTTTGGCAGTGTTAAACAATAAAAAGTTTAATATATAACCCCCTACAGCCTTCACTTATTGGTAACAATACATTATGATACTATACAACACCTACTCTATCCATCACAGATAGAGACAGAAAGAGACTTTATTTATTTTATTTATTTATTTTATCGTATTTATATTCTGTCCTCCCCGCAAACAGGCTCAGGGCGGATAACAACAGACTGTACTTAGTTGTACTTTGATCCAGAACTTTTTTATATGATTGTTTTTAAAAGTGATGATTTAATCCTGCCTGAGAGTGTCTCCTTTCTTGCTTGTTTCCTATTTGGGACCTTTTAAGACTGCTGAGTAGACATTTGTCACTAGAAGAAGATACAGAGGTTCAAATTTCTTGTTACTAAATTGTCTGAGTAAGCGGGACAGTTATGGCTCTTCAAGGAAAGACAAATCAGTACTTTTTTCTTACTTAGGTTGAAGGAGTTGAGTCTTCATATTTCATGAGTAATTAGGAAGAACAGCACAAAAGATGAAAGGATGGGGAAATGGTTTCATTTGTCAAATGCATATATAGGTAGGTGGTTGCTTCTGAGAGATCTGATAGTGCAATGTATGTATTTTTAAAAACCATCCTTAGAGGGTTTTGTTCTGTTTTGAAAGATAAACACACTTCAGTCACCACAAAATCAATTTCTGGAGATGAAGCAGGTGCTGGGAAATTCATAAATAGAAAATATTAAAAGTGATATAATATTCAAAAGAGAAAGAGTTTAAAATGTTGTTCATGTTTTATTCACTAAGATAACAAAAAAAGCAAGAGCACAGAATATATCTTATACCCACCAACTTCTGGTTTTATTGAATATTTACACAAATATAGATTCACCAGCATTGAGGTTATCTAAAAAGAGGCAGCTGTGGCAAAATGGACAACATACAAGTTAATAATGCATAAGCAAAATCATTAACCCTAGTTTAGATAAGACAGGTCTTATTGATGCTGATTGAAGTTTTGGGATTCAGCCTATTCTGAAGCAAGTTGCATTTTCCCTGAAGGAGCTGGTTTGCAGCTTGCGGGTGCTTTAGATCAAAGTAATCCCCAGATATCATCTGATGTGAAGTGCCTTTGGCTGGTTCTCAACCTCCTCAAAAAGCAAGGTCTGGCCATTTTTAAAAATATGAAACTAGTATTTTTTAAACAACATTTTTTAAACTCTTGGTAAGATAGATGAGGTGGCTCGAGATAAGAAAGTAGAATGCAGCTACAGCAAAGTATACGCACAAGTACAATTGCTTTTTCACACTTGAATATGTTTGAGCTCTTTGGACACAAGTGGGTAGTGCATTGAAGGTATGTCTTCAGTGATCACAGCTTGCAAGAAAATTGTGAGCTAGACCAGCAGATGACCACACATCTTTGGTTTCTTAGTTGACCTGTAAAGCCTTAAATGGCCAGGATTCTTTAAGACCTAGCTACTCCCATATGAACACACCTGATCTTTTAAGTATTGGGAATATATATTTAGTTTGCTTTAGTTTAGTAACTTAGCAGAGTAACATTGCAGAGTAACAGCAGAGTTATTTAGTCAGAAGCGTTTAAACTCTTAAAAAGTGCATTAATTAATTAATCTTCAGACAAAATCATAGAAAGATAGAACTTACAGTTTATTGTAGCAGATTTCTTCCATAGCAATATCTTCTGGTAATAAGAAAGGAAAGATCCTAATCTAAAGAGTTACATTCCCTATTCTAATGCTACGGCCTGAAAATATAGGCAGCGAGGCTGGAGGTGGGTCTAAGGACAAAAAGAAGGGCCCCATAAGGAGCATGGTGGATTTACATCCTTCCTCTTGGAAGATCATGTGGAGAGGGAGAGATTTCCCTAGAGGCACAGAGGCAAGAGAGGAGGAGTCAGTAGGCATTCCCACCTTAGACAAGAGAGTGGCAGATTGCTAGACTTATACATTACATTCAAAGAGACATGCAGCGCCCCCCCCCCCCAGTGTCCAAAGGCAGGCTGAGTCACCTATTCCAACATTAAGACCTTCTTAGATGAACTTAGGAGAAGGCCTGCTGGATCAGACCAATGGCCCATATAGTGCAGCAGTCTGTTTCCCAAAGAGGCTGGCCAGACGTCCCAAAGACCCACAGCAAGGAGGTCCCCCAGAAATTTGCCTTCAAGTATGGACCTTTGGACATGGAGATCTCATTTAACCATCATGAGCAACAGACAATGATAGACTTATCCACAATGAATTTGTCTAACTCCTTTTTAAAGTCATCTAAGCTAGCAGCCATCACCTCATCCTTAAATTAATTATGCCTTAGTGAGAAGTACTTTCTTTTGTCTGTCCTCAGTGTGACCCTGAATAATCTTGAATTGCCTGCCCTGCTTCATGTTTCCCCCCAGCTTTTGAAAGTCATATGGATGGCCACAAAGAACAAGATTTTGTTGTTGTTTTGTTTTGCTCTGCTGTGGTACCTCATTTTAGAAGCACACATCACCTGAATCTTTGCCTGGCACCAGACTTGATAATTTTACAGACAAGAAAAACATTTCATTCTCCCAGGCATTTTAAAAGATGGCTTTTAAAACACTTTCCATGGATTATGTATTTTCTATTGGTATACTACTGGTTTTATGTTTCTCATTTCATTTCATTTATTTTATTGTTTGTCCACTCTCCCCATGGCGGGTTTAGAGTACAGTAACAACCAGGTTAAAACACATTAAAACATACATAAAAGACATAAAATCATACAATAAAACTCAAGATATGCCCCGCCCCATTAACACTCAAGGGGTGTGAAGTAGAGAGAGCAGCAAGTCTGATGGAAAGCTCACACAATACCTCACCCCTGAACAGGAGGATAGCAGGGAGGCACCCTACACCCCAGCCTCAACAATATGCCTGGCAGAACAACTCTGTCTTACATGCCTGACGAAAGGATGATCTGTTTGGTTGGGCCCAAGTTTCCACAGACAGAGTGTTCCACCAGGTTGGTGACAGGACCTAAAAGGCCCTGGCTCTGGTCATGGACAGGCCAGCCTCCCAGGAGCTGGGGATCACCAGCAGTTTTTTTCAAGCTGATTGAAGCACCCTCCAGGGCATATATGGTAAAAGGCGGTCCCATAGATATGCTGGTCCCAGCCCACTAAGGGCATTATAAGACCAATACCTTGAACCTGATTCAGAATTCTATGGGGAGCCAGTGCAGCTGTTGTAAGACGAGTTATATGTGCCCTAAACGGAATACCTGCAAGGACATGTGCAGCTGCATTCTGGACCCGCTGTAATTTCTGGACCAGACTCAAGGGAAGCCCCAGGTAGAGAGAGTTACAGTAATCTAGTCTGGAAGTGACCATTGCTTGGATCACTGTCTTTAGGTCATGGACTGACCGGGGGAGGGGGGGCAAGTTGCCTGGCTTGTCATACGTGGAAGAAGGCAGACCTGGCAATTGCTATGATCTGAGCCTCCAGTGTTAAGGGGGCATCTAGTATCACTCTCAAACTCCTAACCATCGAAGCAGGCACAAGAAGTGCCCCATCAAGGGTTGGGAGCTGGATCCCAGCACCCAACGACCTATTACCCAGATACAGGACCTCCATCTTTGTGGGATTCCATTTCAGTTTCTAATCTTTTAATGTTGTTCTGCCACGTGTTTTTTGAAATGTTTGTATTTGATCATACTGCTTTCATAGTGCTGCTTCATTGTGTTGTTAGTCAGTTGTATTTTTTCTGTGTTTATATTTTGGAATATACCTCAGTCAATTTTAATTGCAGAGCACAGCACAGAGAAGGTCATTATATCAAAAATGAGTATAGACATGTGAATTAACTTCCCATAGTGGAAGTTTTGGGTAATGTTATTATAATTTACTTGAATGCATCAAGCTGCTCTGTCAGTCCACTTAGTCAAACCATTAGTCCTTCTAGCTCCTTGCTGTTTAGTCTGACAGGAAGAGCCAGTCCTGGTCTCAGAAAAATATGCTTTCTACAGTTCCTACCTGACATCCTTTAACTGGCAACCTCAGGGATTGAACTTACAGCCTTATCTATGCAGGGTATGTGCTGTAACCGGAAGTCATGATGAACACTCCCTAATTATCATGCCTTCAGTGTGCTGACTGTTTCCTATATTGGATATTTTAAATAAAAAAAAAAACATTGGGAAGGACCATGGCTCAGTAAGAGAGCAACTGCTTAGCTTGCAGAAGTTCCCAGGTTTGATGCTTGGAATTCCAGTTAAAATGATCAGGTAATAGGTAATGTGAAAGATCTCTACCAAAGACCCTGTCAGTATGAGCAGACAATACTGACCTTGTTGGACCAGTGGTCTGATTCAGTATAAGGCGGCTTCATGTGTTCAACATAAGTAGGCTGTGAACTAGAAAATACTCAATTGTGTATAAAAGGGGCTGTGTGTATTTGATAAAGGCCATGAAATAATAGGAAATAGCATATTTGTGTTCATTCCAGAAAAGGGGTCAGATGAGTAGCTTGCATTTCACACAGTTGGGTGGAAATGTTTTAAACTGCTGTAGGTATGTTCCTTTCAAGTCCATGTTGCAAAATGATACTGTCAAGCAGATGGCCCATGCTTCTCTTCATTTCATGTTGGGATCAAAATCACTGGACCATCCCCTAGATTCACATAATTGACTGATTTTTAAAAAGCATCAGTAAAGTACATGTTTAAAAGGTTTTTAGTCAATCCTGTTTTCTTTGAAAAAAAGCATTTGGTAGTGCTAGAGTTATGGAGGCTGGTCAGTCAGTAGCATGCAGGCACATGGCTGCTGCTTGGGCTTCTTACATTGCATTTTTCATTCATGCCAGGAGTTGATACCCATTCAGCTAGACTAGAGAGGATGGAGACATACTCAAATGGTGTCCCATGAAGCTGTAATATCACTTCTAGCCATATAACCCGAAGTGATGTCACCACATCACAGGTTGGTCTAGCATTTCTAGGGGGGGGGGGGAAGGGGAGAATATACTTCCTCAAAAGCACTAGTAAACAACAAGGAGAAAGGAAGTATGCCAAAAAGTGTCTCAGTACAACTATATTATCTGTACCACACTAAGAGTAAATCAATATATCTACAATGAATCTACAATATCTACAGCGAGTCCAATATACATGCAGGGAGAGAGAATTAAGTCCCAATACAGTAGAATTCTCTCAGACTTTGCTCGTGACGCCAGAAGGTAAACGGTGCCAAATGGATCCAGAATATAGCTGGTTGGTGGCATCCAAGGTTGCAAGAACAGGTGGCAACGAGCTACACCGGTCTCATTCCTTTCGGCTCATTTCAGAGACGGTCCTTCGTCAGGCCACCAATATCCTACAATTCATGTTACAAAATATCAATACCAGTCCATTTAGGGTCATCCCAGTAATCCCATTTATCCATCCACACTTACTATTAGTCAGGCGAATTCGTATCAGAAATCGATTATCAATCAGTTTCAAATTCTAAAGTCAGCTACCATATGAGGTGAGAGGGGCACGCATATCATCAGTTAAATACAGAATCTCATGGCTAATTACCAATTAACACATAATTACTTCATTTAAAGGAACATGACTAATAAATACATTGCACTTCTCCCTATTGCATTCCTATATTCAGTTTGCACACACAGTACCAATATGAATTGTATATCAAAGGGGTTCTAACACCAGTGGAGGAACGGGGGGCAGTTAACTTGCCATTTATATTGCCAATCAACACATTATCACTTCATTTAAAGGAATATGTCTAATAAATACATTGCACTTTTCCCTATTGCACTCCTATATTCAATTTGCACAATCATTACCAATATAAATTATATCAAGAGGATTCTAATACCAGTGGGGGAACGGTGGGCAGAGCGGGAAGGGAAAGGGGCAGAGAAAAGAGGACAGGAACAAAAAGGATGGAGGGAGGGGGAGGAGAGATAAGGGGGGGAGGGAAAGGGGGGTAAGGAGGGGGAGGAGAGATAAAAGGGGGGGAGGGAAAGGGGAGGGGAAAAAGGGGAGGGGAAAAAAGGGGAAAAGGGGGAAGGAAGGGGGGGGAAGAAATAGAAAGGGGGAGGAGGAGGGAAAGGAATTACAGGACCAGGAACGAGATTGATTCAATCCCAACCAGAGGGAAAAAAATTTAAGAAGGTATCTTTCAAAAAGCAGAATAATAAATTTAAAGAAACGCCGAGTAGTCAATGTCGTTATTCAGACCCTCTGGTAACATAGTGTGTAATCTAAAAATCCACCTGATCTCAGCCTGTAGAAGGAGGCGCTTATTAAGACCAGGTCTCTTTATCACCTCCAAGACCGAGTATCTAAAGGTTCTATCGCTTCCGTGTTTGTTCCAAAGGTGTTGATAGAGGGGTGTATCTTCACAGTGATTTTTGACCCTTGATATATGTTCCTGCATGCGTAAGCGCACTGCGCGGGTGGTACAGCCCACGTATGACAAAGGACAACTGCATTGTAAGAGATACACTACATTGCTAGTATTGCGTGTGGAGAAATCCCTGGGTGTTAAAGGGTATCGTAATTTTGGGAACTTCATCTTCCTGAGGTCTATACAGAGGGCACATACACTACAGTGACCGCAAGGGTAGTGTCCGAGCGGTAAGTTGGTTTGCTTAATTGGACTCATAAAATCCGAGTGTACTAGAAGATCTTTTAGGCTTTTAGTTTGTCGGTATCCTATTTGGGGCGGAGCCGCGCAACCTGGAATATCTAAAAGGACACGCCAGTATTTTCTGATGATTCTCACTATTGGCTCGGCCAAGGGGGATTGATCAATGGCCCAGGAGATACCCGTTCTTTCTACCTCACGTTGTCTATAAGATAGCAGTTGTGAGCGGGAAGAACGATCTGCTCTCTGCTTGGCCCGGCAGATCACCCAAGCTGGGTATCCGCGCGCCTTAAAGTCATTTGCCATCCTCCTGGCTTCTTCCTGGTAGTGACATTGGAAAGAAGCGTTCCTTTTAATGCGCAGAAATTGTCATACCGGGATGTTCTTTTTAAGCATCGTCCGATGGTAGGAGTTGTACTGCAGGTAGGCTGCCCTATCTGTGGGTTTTCTAAAGGGTCTCACGCCCAAAGACGTAGCTGACCTCTTAAAGACCACCACATCCAGGAAGGGGATGCTATCCCCACTGCCCTGGTGTGTAAACCGTATATTTTCATCTAATTTGTTCAAACCACTCCACAAAAGTCTCCACTGCTAAAGGAGTGCGCATTATACAAAAAATATCATCTATATATCTTCTTATGCAAATTATCTGTTCAAAAAACGGATTAGTTTCAGGGTCATACAGATATTTGTTTTCCAAGAACGCCATAAACAAAATTGCAATGCTCGGGGCCGGGGGACACCCCATCGCGACCCCTTTAATTTGGTAAAAGTATTGGGTCTCAAATCTAAAGTAGTTCTTTTCCATAATGAGGTCCAAAAGATCCAAAAGAAAACTGGTCGGGGGAAAAAGAATGGACCTCGTATTCAATGTCCCTTCAATAACTGCCCGGGCCTCGCTATGGGGGATTGAGGTGTAAAGTGACTGAACATCCAATGTTAGCAAATAAGCCCCTGGGGGAACTTCCATATCCTCTCTAATCTTATGAAGTCAGTAGTGTCCTTTATAAAGGACTTGACCATCATCACAAAGGGTTGCAAAAAACTGTCTAAATAGATCGCTAGCGGTTCCAAGATCGAGTTGCACGCGAAACTCTCCTTTAGCAGTGGAGAGTTTTGTGGAGTGGTTGAACAAACTAGATGAAAATATACGGTTTACACACCAGGGCAGCGGGGATAGCATCCCCTTCCTGGATGTGGTGGTCTTTAAGAGGTCAGCTACGTCTTTGGGCGTGAGACCCTTTAGAAAACCCACAGATAGGGCAGCCTACCTGCAGTACAACTCCTACCATCGGACGGTGCTTAAAAAGAACATCCCGGTAGGACAATTTCTGCGCATTAAAAGGAACGCTTCTTTCCAATGTCACTACCAGGAAGAAGCCAGGAGGATGGCAAATGACTTTAAGGCGCGCGGATACCCAGCTTGGGTGATCTGCCGGGCCAAGCAGAGAGCAGATCGTTCTTCCCGCTCACAACTGCTATCTTATAGACAACGTGAGGTAGAAAGAACGGGTATCTCCTGGGCCATTGATCAATCCCCCTTGGCCGAGCCAATAGTGAGAATCATCAGAAAATACTGGCGTGTCCTTTTAGATATTCCGGGTTGCGCGGCTCCGCCCCAAATAGGATACCGACGAACTAAAAGCCTAAAAGATCTTCTAGTACACTCGGATTTTATGAGTCCAATTAAGCAAACCAACTTACTGCTCGGACACTACCCTTGCGGTCACTGTAGTGTATGTGCCCTCTGTATAGACCTCAGGAAGATGAAGTTCCCAAAATTACGATACCCTTTAACACCCAGGGATTTCTCCACACGCAATACTAGCAATGTAGTGTATCTCTTACAATGCAGTTGTCCTTTGTCATACGTGGGCTGTACCACCCGCGCAGTGCGCTTACGCATGCAGGAACATATATCAAGGGTCAAAAATCACTGTGAAGATACACCCCTCTATCAACACCTTTGGAACAAACACGGAAGTGATAGAACCTTTAGATACTCGGTCTTGGAGGTGATAAAGAGACCTGGTCTTAATAAGCGCCTCCTTCTACAGGCTGAGATCAGGTGGATTTTTAGATTACACACTATGTTACCAGAGGGTCTGAATAACGACATTGACTACTCGGCGTTTCTTTAAATTTATTATTCGGGTTTTTGAAAGATACCTTCTTAAATTTTTTTCCCTCTGGTTGGGATTGAATCAATCTCGTTCCTGGTCCTGTAATTCCTTTCCCTCCTCCTCCCCCTTTCTATTTCTTCCCCCCCCTTCCTTCCCCCTTTTCCCCTTTTTCCCCCTCCCCTTTTTTCCCTCCCCTTTCCCTCCCCCTTTTTATCTCTCCTCCCCCTCCTTACCCCCTTTCCCTCCCCCCCTTATCTCTCCTCCCCCTCCCTCCATCCTTTTTGTTCCTGTCCTCTTTTCTCTGCCCCTTTCCCTTCCCGCTCTGCCCACCATTCCCCCACTGGTATTAGAATCCTCTTGATATAATTTATATTGGTAATGATTGTGCAAATTGAATATAGGAGTGCAATAGGGAAAAGTGCAATGTATTTATTAGACATATTCCTTTAAATGAAGTGATAATGTGTTGACTGGCAATATAATTGGCAAGTTAACTGCCCCCCGTTCCTCCACTGGTGTTAGAACCCCTTTGATATACAATTCATATTGGTACTGTGTGTGCAAACTGAATATAGGAATGCAATAGGGAGAAGTGCAATGTATTTATTAGTCATGTTCCTTTAAATGAAGTAATTATGTGTTAATTGGTAATTAGCCATGAGATTCTGTATTTAACTGATGATATGCGTGCCCCTCTCACCTCATATGGTAGCTGACTTTAGAATTTGAAACTGATTGATAATCGATTTCTGATACGAATTCGCCTGACTAATAGTAAGTATGGATGGATAAATGGGATTACCGGGATGACCCTAAATGGACTGGTATTGATATTTTGTAACATGAATTGTAGGATATTGGTGGCCTGACGAAGGACCGTCTCTGAAATGAGCCGAAAGGAATGAGACCGGTGTAGCTCGTTGCCACCTGTTCTTGCAACCTTGGATGCCACCAACCAGCTATATTCTGGATCCATTTGGCACCGGTTACCTTCTGGCATCACGAGCAAAGTCTGAGAGAATTCTACTGTATTGGGACTTAATTCTCTCTCCCTGCATGTATATTGGACTCGCTGTAGATATTGTAGATTCATTGTAGATATATTGATTTACTCTTAGTGTGGTACAGATAATATAGTTGTACTGAGACACTTTTTGGCATACTTCCTTTCTCCTTGTTGTTTACTGGTCTAGCATTTCCCCAAAACTCTGTAACAAAATTCAGTGACATCACTTCCAGTTATGCATCTGGAAGTGACATTGTGGCCTCACAGGATGCTGTTTCCCCCTCCATTTTCTCTCCCCCTCCCAGGAGTGGTGGTTGGAGACCAAGATCAAGGCCAGCAGGTTGCCCACTGAAGAAAGCAAATCGGCCTCCCTACCACTCAGCAGTCATACTCCTGGACAGTAGCAGTCCAGTGCCTCTGCTGCTGCTTCAAAGCCCACTCTAGGATTCAGAGAGGGATTCAGTTTCCTGTTCTCTATGCAGAGATGCTAAGTATCAGAAGCTGGTAAACATCTGGCAAAGTGTTGTACTTGCTGTCAAAGTTAGATGGTCTTTTAGTTTTTTAAAGTTCTAGGCATCTAAACCCATCAAATGCATAACTAGTTTTGCAGTATACTATACTTCCACGCATTTTTTTCCCATGTGCCATGCACCCTGGAGGATATTCTCAAGGCAATTTAATATAATGAATCACCCTAAACTAGGTTTTCTCTTAGAAGTAGCGCTTTTAATGCCTTCATTCTGTATTTCTCACTATACGTGGCTGTTGTTGTTTTTTAATGCACCTAGGAATGCTGAATTAAAAGTGCAAGAGTAATAGGATTGTTTATGTACCTGCAAATCTCAGGTGGCTTTGCTATAACAGAGTAGCACCACAATTCAGACAGATGCAATATTTTTAGCTTTTATGCTAATAGAATGCACATGCTTGTCATTCTTAGTAGACATGGTTGCATTTAAATGCACTGACAAGAACAAAGTTATTCAGATGAGAAAATTCTTGTTGACTAAGTACTGGGTAATATGCATACAGCTTTAAGATACTCTTGGCCAGGTCCTAAGCAGCTTACTGTACAAACTCTCTCATACTCAACTCCTGCTGGTTCAAATACTTGATGATTCATCTCATTTTAGGAAACCCCAGTCTTCAGCCTTCCCTCAGATAAATGCAGCGTGAGCCTGATATTCAGAATGCGGTTGTTCTTAATAAGAGACTTAGAAGGCATATAGGACAGGAAATATCATGTGGGAATTGAGCAGGATTGAGGCAGTGCTGAGTTTGCTTTAAAATTTGATCCTATTTAAACATGTTTATATCCTAGAGCTCTAGAAATATGTGGATGCAATATAAGAAGAATTCAATAAAAGAAAAGAACTCAGTGGCCTTAGGATGAGGAGACTCTTAATTAAAAAGGGAATTCATCAGGGCTCAGCATAAAGCCAGTTTGTCTCCACCACATTAATAGATATGCTGACTGTCAATTATATAACTTACAGTGCAATCCTATGGAGAGTTACTCCAGTCTAAGCCCATTGACTTCAATTGGCTTAGACTGGAGTAACTCTCCATAGGATTGCACTGTTAGAAACGAAGTATATTATTTGTAGATTATATTTTATTTTAACTAGAGCAATTCCACATCATTATTAGGGTTTCATGCTGAGTCATAAAGGACATGTGCCATATTAGGCTTCCTACCATGTCTAGTACTTATGGAACCATGCAAATGAACTGGATGAAACAATAAACAGAGTAGAACCCTACTGAAATTGTAGCCCTTCATACAAGGTACTTTCTTAGGTATTTTCTGTTTGGCAAAACATGCCCATTTCCACATGCTCTGTTTATAGCATAATAAATGCATTATCCTCATTTGCCCCCCTATTTGGAATGAAGAGACAGACACAGCTTGGATGAAAAACAGGGCCATTTATTGACCATCCGTAACTTAAGAATGGCAAGGGGTATAACTAGCAGTACAGGTCGAGCCAAGGGGTCTACTGGACCTCCTCCTTGACCTGCCTGGGCAAGCACCCCCTGCCCCAGGCACGAGCCATCCAAGTGCATGGGTGTAACCAGGACGGCCAGGCAAATGGTTCCCCCCTTAAAGCTCCATACACCCCCAGCCATGAAGCCCGAGGGAAGGACTTGTACAGTTGGGCCCACGGGCAGTCTGCCCTCTCAGCTGGCAGCTGTACAGCCTGCCAGCTGATCCCAGGCAGACCCCCATTCTTCACCAATGGGGAGGCACCACTGGGTGCTCACCAGCCCGCTCTGCCTACCCAAACTAACCTGCCAATGCAAGGGCCAAGCCTCTGCTTAGGCTCTCACACCCCCTCCCCTCCACCCCCATACAATTCAAAATCCGGTATTTACAATGCAGTACTAAACAGATTGACACTCTTCCATTACAGACTAATATAACTACCACCATGACTACCAAGCTGGAATTATCTACATGCAAAATGGGAGCTCTATAGGCCTTCCCCTAAAGCAGTCGGCTTAGAATGTTAGACATTTTAAAAATGGAATTCTTCAGACTGAACACTCAGTGCTGTTGTGATTGCTGTGTTGAATGTAGTTGGTTGCCCTGACAGGAAAATCCAGGAGGTGAATCATTTTGATAGCTCAATATGCAATACTGCATGGATCTGACACTAATTTGGAATGCAAATTAATTTTTTGGGTATCTTCTATATATTCCCTTCCCAAGTCCTATTGTCCACCCCAACCACCTCACATGGCACATCTGTTCACTGCAGTAACTGAAGAAGGAAGTGGATAACAGAACCACAGAAGGAATGAAAAAAGGCACTATAGAGGAACAACTGCTTTACTTCCTCCCCACATACACACAACTCGAACCAGGGAAGCTGCAAACTTCAAAATAAATATTATCTGTATTCAAACTTACTGTGATCAAACCATCCATTTACACTTGAGTCAAGTCTGAACTGCCTCAACATTTTTGTTGAAAGTTCTGATCAAATGCCATATTTTCATACCTACATGGAAGCTGCTTCTGTGGGCTTTTCTGCATAAGTTGCTTTGTATGCTATGGCCGATTAAAGCAACTCCCTGTAAAGATACAGTATGAAAGTTTGTGCTGGAATAAGGAATGCTATGAATACATAAATCAGTGCCTGAATGCACACATTATTCACAATCTGAACAGTTCATTTACCTTTCTTATTAACAAATATTGAATATTGCAGGCACGACAGGCCTAGCCCACAGAGGCAAAACAAGTCACACAACCCTGAAATACTTTTTTAGTTAGTCAGGTTTTAACAACAAAAGAGTGGATGTTGTTCAGGATGCTATAATTCCCATCAGCCAGTGCAAGGATTCATATGTTTAAATGGATCACAATTTTGACAGTTCAGCTGCCTTAATGATCACAGTGTCAAGGGACAATGATAAAGGAAGGCACCTTGCAAGTGTACACTGCAATTTATGTACATTTGGGCCACTTAAAGAATATGGTAATGGAAGATAGAGCCCTATGCAAATGACCCATCTGGTGTTCACTTGCTATGCAGGGAGGTAAAACAAGTGTGAACATGCAGATCTTGCCCCCACTTCTGATTGATTACCGAATGATCTGCACAGAGTGAAAACACAGAGGAAGTGCCCATGAAGATGCCTCCTCCCTGTGATCAATGATGCTACTTTTGGACTATTGCTGATCAAGAGGAGGGTGTGCGTTCAGCACTTTCTCCATGTTGTTTGCCCCTGTGCAGATCACTCTGCAAGTGCATGGAGGTAAGGGTCGGGCCAGCATGCTTGTGCCTACTCTACCTCTCCACATGGTGGGTGAACATGTGTATAAGTCATCTACATAGGGCTAGTGATGGTAATAGAGAAGGAGAGGGATGGGGAAAGTTGTCAGAAAGCAGTAGTTGCACATACACAATCATCCTTTTTTGCACAAGGAAATATACACACAAAAAGGTTGTTAAAGTTGATTGTGCTAAGGAACTGTGAACAGACAATGAACTAAGCCAATGGACAATCAAGCATTCTTGACTTTAGCCAGACATTTAAAGGACATTATCTGATGTTTGCAATATGAAGTACTCATGTAGAATCTAGTAGATTCTGAAAAATGAGATGTGCTTGGGCACAAACTCACCTGTAAACAACCATACTCCCACTTCACAAGTATGAATGATTAGTCCTCACAAAGGTATAAAGAAAGTCTATGTATACTCAGAGGCATGCTTTGTTAATATTTTACTACAGATGCAGGGCTACCGAAAACAGATTCCAGGGCTACCCTTAGGATTGTCAGGCCCCCTCAATCTCCCAGCGGGGGATCGGGGCCTGGCTCTTACCTCTGTTCTGAGGGGGGTGCGCTTCCGGGAAGTGATGTCATCATGCTGCACATGCCCCCCCAGCACTCCCACGCTCCGCAGGGGCTCACGTTGGGGGCTGCTGTGGAGCGCAGGGACGCTCCTGCTCTCTACAGCGCCTCAAAATGGCCCCATTTTGGCCCAGATTGGGCCTATTTTGAGCCACTGTGGAGCGTGGGAGCACTCCTGTATGCTGAAGCATCCCCAAACAAGCCAGATCCATGCCAAAATGGGCCCAATCCGCGCCAAAACAGACCCAATCCATGGCCATTTTGGCACGGATTGGGCCCATTTTGGGGGGCTGCGGCGTGCAGGAGCACTCTGCAGCACCTCAAAATGGGTCCGATCCGCGGGAGCGCACAGTTCCACAGGGGAGTGCACACAGAGGGTGCACGCCCCCTCCCCGCTGGCAAGGTAAGTGGGGGCGGGGTGTGGGGGTGAGGGCAGGGGATCCCCCGTCCCCACTGGGAGTCTGGCACCTCTAGCTACCCTTCCTAATTCACATTTTACCCTGGTGGAATTTCAGAGATGCATAGATTTGATGCTGTATATCTGAACCATTAGACATATTTGTTGGACAAGGGGATCACTACAAAATTTTTATTTCATGGGAAACCTGTAGGCCTTACAGTTAAAACTATGACTCACAATTCAATTTATCCATTTTCAGAATGCTTCATTTTTTCAAACAAAAAGCTATGGACTGGAATCAGCAACAATTCCTATACTTCCCCCTCCTCGCTTCCTTTTTTGACACTTGGCATAATGTTTCAGTAGGCAGGTAAATGTAGTCCCCTTTGCAAGCACCGTGTCATTACTGACCTATGGGGGGACGTCGCATCACAACGTTTTCTTGGCAGACTCTTATGGGGTGGTTTGCCATTGCCTTCCCCAGTCATCTACACTTTACCCCCAGGAAACTAGGTACCCATTTTACGGACCTCGGAAAGATGGAAGGCTGAGTCAACCTTGAGGTGGCTACCTGAAACCAGCTTCTGCCAGGATCGAACTCAGGTCGTGGGCAGAGTTTGGGCTGCAGTACTGCCACTTACCACTCTGTGCTACAGGGTTCTTAATGTTTCAGTATCTACTATATAAACTGGAATACTCAAATACCGTGTCCACCTGGAAAGCAGATTTTTTCACTAAATGTATGACCCTTCTACACAACATTCTAAATTAGAATGGTGTTGTTTTACAAGCCCAAAGTGATTCCTTCAAATTTGAAATAAGAATTAATCTGTGTAACATAACAGATGTGTGTGTTATGGACAAGGAATGCAAAATAAATGCCTATTTTAACAAAAAATAAATGAAAGACAATATATTGCAGGCTCAGGTTAAATGGCAGAGGGATCCTAATCTTTCAGTCCCTTACAAGGACGTCTTTATCACCACTGCCAGGGCTGCTACCACCCATTATGGGCTGCATCCACATTCAAATCCTCTGACTATATTTATATAATAGCTAAGTGGTTTTGAATAACCAGGGACAAAACATATATAAATAATGTTAAAGTAGGTGGCAAAAGATTGAAAGAAAACACATGTAGAAAACAAAGTATTAGTTTTTCTGCATGTCTAGCAATTTTTTAATGTTCCCTCACCATGATCCAGCTGTTTGGTTTGAGTGTGATGGTGGCACAGAGTACAGAATGGGCATGGAATGCCTGCATCCTCTTATGCATTTGAGGGCGAAGCTACAAGTGACGAATGACACTTGAACGGCAAGTGTATTTCTCCCTGTTCACTTGCGCTCCACTCAATCCACTTGCCGTTCAAGTGTCATTCGTCACTTGTAGCTTGGCCCTGAGTGTCCACCTTTCTGTCCCCATGTGGACCTTCCACATTCATTAAAATGAATGGTATGGGAACTCTCTGTGCTCAGCAAACTATCCATAGAATCTAGATCAGGTTTTTTTTTACTTTGACTGAAATAGACAGTACTGTGACATCCAATGTTGTAGGGTGCACACAGTGTTAATATAAGTCATATAAGCTCTATTCTCTCAAAGATGATATGCAAAATAAGAATCATTTGTAAAGCAAACTGAGTATAGGTTCAGTTATCAGAAGATATAAAGATGTTCTCAGTCTTGGTATCTTTTATGTTTTATGCCATTTTTTAAAAAAAATGTTTATATAATTTTTACACTAGAGTCCATTTTATACCCCAGTTAACAAAAAGCACCAATATTTCCACAGTTTTAAAATATGACCTTGAAAAAAATCAACTTTAGATTTGAACCAGTTGTGGAGGAAAGAACTTTTAAATTACAAAATTTGGTAATATTCCTAGATACATTTCACCTACTTTCTTGAATTGTGAACAAATAGCTGAACTTTTGCTTTCACAATCTGTGTCTGCTTTGCTGTTTTGGCAGAGAATAAAACACTGGCATAAAGTCAAGCTGTAGAATGCATTTACTTGAAAAGAGGAGCTAGGAATAAGCATAACCTTAACTTGTTAAAAAAATTAGTTATTTGAGTTCTTTTTGCAGATCATATTCAGGCACATTTTGTAAGCTTTTAAGTCACATGGTATTTTTCCTTTTCTTTGATTGATGCACAGAATCTTTTAAAAACAAGAGACTGAAGCATTACAAATGTTATACATTAAGTTGGATTCTGAGGCACTCCGACTGGCAAAGAAGGGAGCAATTTTGCTCATTTCCCCTCCCACTTCATCTTTACCCCCACACTGAGAGTCTCTCTACACAAGACATCTGACACATGAAGAACACGTGTCAGGAGATGCACTGTTAGCCAAGAAGGATAGTTTTAAAAGACAGAGCCAGTGGCAGGGCAAAGGCTTTGCTATACACTGGAGCTCTGTGAAGGGGCTGTGAAATGCCAGAAGGGAAACTTCAGCCCATTATAACCTCTCCAGGCCCAAGCCCAGCTCTGGAATGCAGCTCCAGCCAATTTCCATTCCTCGCTGCTCTCTAGTTGCGATCCCATACAGTTTTAGACTGGAGAGGTAAAACTGACATAGCCTTCAGGGAGGCAAAGATGAATTCTCTGAGGAGTAATCTCTGCCATCTCTGGCTTTATAAACTAAGCTTCCTGGCTAACATTGTGTCTCCCTACACTTGACAAACATGTGCTGAGGCATCTTGTGTAGAGGGTCTCATGTAGTGAAGTCATTGAAATCTACCTGGCAGAACCTGACAGCACCACACTATCTTGTCAGAGTCCTGCTTGATCCTCTGATTTGTGTGATTGTGTGTGTGTTTTGCTTAAAATATACAGACTTGGATCTTGTATCGTTCCACTTGCACTTCTATTGGTATTGCACTTGGTATTGTTCCTCTTGCACTTCTATAATTATATAAGCAGATATATAAGCAGAACTTTAATTTTGAAATCTTGCAAGTGCTTATGAGAATTCATTTTATTTATTTAACACATTTTTATGCTGCCTTTCCTCCCATTAAAAACAAAACAAAAAGATACATAAAATGTTTAAAGAATTAGGCAAAGCATAGCACAAACACATAAAAATATAAACACACAAAAACCAGGAAGATGGCTAATAAGAGTGAGTGAGGAAAAGCCAAGCCAAGCCAAACAAGGTTGTTCTATTTCATAGTCAACTGCAAAAGTGGAAGCACTGCCCTTGAACCAACCTTGAGGGCAATTTGTTCAGTTCTCCCTATCATGTGACTGAAACAGTAGGTGATATAATTTTTTTTTTTAAAAAAAGGGGTGCCTTGAAAACACCTTGAATTGGGTTAGGTACACTGAGGTAAGTCATAAATGGTTCAGTGAGGTTCATAAATGTTCAGTGGTTTAGCTCATAGATCGCATTAGTGGTTTGGGTTACTTGCCTGATCCTTTATTCAAGGCCGAAACCACACTTCCTTTTTGTTTCCACGCCTTTTTCGCAACTGTGGCACTGTTCAAGCAGATACTCACACGCTTTCCCATTCCACGTGTTCCCCGCCATCAACGCGCCACAATTGCGCCTCCTTTCTGTACCACATGATAATGGCGGAAATCTGTTTTTGCCCAGCTTTCATAGCACATTTGCACAATAAAGAAAGGTTGGTATACCACAAAACCTACTTTAGTGAGCAGCAGTTTGCTCAGGAAAAGAAACAGATGATGGTCCTTTATCTTACCATCAGTTACTTCCCGCTCTTGGCTTTGAATGGAACCTGGTTCCCCCCTATAAATACTCTGGCTTTTCCCTGGCTCTGCCTACATAAGAGTCGGAATATCGGTATAGCGCAAAATTAACTTTTTTTTTTATAAAGGGAAGCAACGTGCGCCATCAACGCTGACGGTGGAGGAGGGAACTGCCAACTATAACACTTTACTCAGTAGCGTGTGGAGAACTGATTGTGCCATGAAGACGCACTGGGAGGGTGAATGTGATGATGCACAGCATGGTAGCAGAATGAACCCAACTGCCATGACTGTGCAAGATAAGCGGATGGTGAGTGCGTGTGGATTTGGCCCGATTCTAATTATAGTACAACTTTTTTAAAAAAATGAAGGTAGACTAAAATGCAGGGGTAGGGTTATCTTTGAATTTGTTCCTTTCTGAAACGTCCAGTGATAGAACATTAATGCTTGCACAAACAATATTGTTGTCAAGAGTGCTTCCCTGTTGTGCAACAGTGAAGTTTATGAGCTTAACTGTGATTAGCTCATAAAATGGGCCACATATGTTATAAAGGATTAAAGCATAGTTTTCGGATCGGGCTGCTGTGGAGTGGGGGAGTACTCCCGCGCTTGGCAGCAGCCCATTGCAGGCAGTTTATGGCTTGATCCAGCTGTTTTGGCCCCAATCCAAGCCATTTCGGGCCTGATTCGGCCTGGATCAGGCTGCTGCATTTTGGCTCCAATTCAGCCTAGATCGGACCTCTGCAGAGTGGGAGAGTGTTCCCTGCTTGGCAGCAGCCTGTTCCAAGCCATTTCAGTCCCAATCCAGGCCATTTTGGTCCCAATATGGGCTGTTTTGGGCCTGATTTGGCCTGGATCAGGCTGCTGCAAAGTGGGGGAGTGTTCCCCCACGCGACAGCAGCCCATTCCAATCTGTTTCAGGCCCAATCTGGGCCGTTTCAGGCCTGATTTAGCCTGGATCAGGCCAGAGTAGCCCCCCCCCGAGCATGAGAGTGCTCCCATCCTGTGCAATGATGTCACTTCTCAGAAGACCAGATAGGTGCCAGGCCTCCAGTCTCCCACTAGGGAGGTTGGGGGACCTGGCAACCCTACATCTATTGAAAGTTGGTTTGATGAAGGGCACATTCTCATATGTGATTGTATGGTCTAGAGTGATGCCTTCTTGGGCTATTTTTGATTTAAAAGAAGCCAGGAAGGGTGGCATTGGTCTATCATTTGGGCACTTACTGGTCCCTCATCCAGCTCTGCCTTTAAAAGGGCTTCCACCTCCTTTTCTGTATATCATCTCATTTGTGGTATCTTTTTCAGAGTTTGTGTGCATGCATATGTGCCATAAAGTTGAAACCAAGTTATGGAAACCCAGCAAGGGGTTTCAAAGCAAGTGAGAAGCAAAGGTGGTTTTACCATTGCCTTCTTCTGTAGAATCTTCCTTGGTAGTCACTCATCCAAGTACTGACCCTACTTAGCTTCCAAGATCTGATGATATCAGGATATGCCATGCTGTCTTCTCCCTTTCAGAGTTTAGACTTGGAGAAATAAGGTCTCCTAGAAACGGTACACAGTGGAGATACCGTGCATATGCTGTCAACATTCTGAAAGGAGTGTTTACTGAACAGTACACAATCACTAGTTTTAGGAAACTCATTGTAGCATAGTGGTTAGAGTATTTGATTAAGACTAGGTAGACACGGACTTCCAGTTTGGGATCCATGGAGGTCTAACGCAGCTCTAAGAGCTGAGCTGACCGGGCTGCCGTTTTAACGGCCGGCGGGGCAAAATAAGCTCGCGGCCAACTGTTCTCAGGTGGAGAACAGGCATAGAATGCTTAAGAACCTCAGGGCGCGTTGATCTTGGGCGAGGGGGGGTCCTGCACAATGGACTCTCTCCCATCTCTTGAGGTCCCACCCGAAGACAGGTCGGCTAAAATCTCTGCGGCAGTCCTGGAGACAATGCGGTTGGCATAAGACCTACATGCCCAAGCTTCAACAGGGGCAAGAAGAACTTATGGGAATTTGAGATTGAAACAGCGATTACAACCCGCAGAAAGTGCTGGAGAAGGTAAAGATCACTATCTCTTGAAACGGGATAGATTACTTAAAGCAATGAAGCACTAAAGCAGACTTTTAAACTGCAACAGATTGATTAGAAGGAGGGGAGGATCCGGCAAGAACTATATTAGAAAAAGGACTAAGTTAAACGGAGTTATTAAAGAAATTGGACTATTGTTTTACATACCTGTGGTCACAAGGAGATATCAGGCTGTGAGAAAGCTTTACCATCGCGAGAACTGCTGTGGGAAGTCGGGAAACAGGAAGTACGTAACAGTGACCGAGTTGCTGGAGAGGAACGGCCCTTGCCGGAGGACAGGAAGAAGGGAATCGCCATCTTTGAAAGGGGAAGAGCTGCAACTTCAGCGGAAGAGGAAGTAAGCCATATTGGATTACAAAAACCATAGAGTAACCATAGAGAAAAGACGCCCGACATTTTGGACTCTTTAAACGACTTTTTTGCAAAAAGACCGGGACATTCAAAACAAAAGGACACTAAGTCAAGCGCCACGGAGTTAAGGAAGCGAGCGGACTCGTGGGAGCGAGGTAAAGCAAGCCCCACGATGTCGAAAAAAGAGTGGCAAACGGCTATAGAGAATTTGGATAAAAAACTTTCAGAAGCGATTAAAGAACTTAAGGATATGAAACCTGAGTTGGTGAAAGAGGTTAAAGAGACAGTAAAGAATGAACTGGCAGAAGTGAAGAAGGGAATGGAAACAATACAAAATGACCTGCAGGCGACACAGCAAAGAGTCAATGTAGTGGAAAATGCAGTGGAGAACCTTGCAGACACGCAACGAACAGAGATGAGGGTGATGAGGGGAAGAATGGCAGTTGCGGAGAGCAAGCATATGGAGAAGCAGCTGAGGTTTCGCGGCTTGCCGGAGGTAGAAGGAAAGAGGGCCCAAGAACAGATTACCGAGGTGTTAGCTGAATACCTGGGAAAGGAGGAGGAGGAAACTGTGGCTATCCTAGATGTGGTGTATCGAATAAATTCAAGATTTGCGACCCAAAGGAAATTACCAAGAGACGTGATTGTGCAATTTATAACTAGAAATATAAGAGAAATGATTGTGAGTAAACAATTTCAAGAACCATTGGAGGTTGATGGCAAGACGGTTATTATTATGAAGGAGTTACCCAGATCGGTGTTGCTAGATCGGAAAAAATACAAAGCCTTAGTCCAGACTCTGAAGGACATGAAAATAAGGTACAGATGGGAATTACCGGAAGGAAAGTCCTTTGAATTTGGAGGAGTGAAAAAGCGCATCAGATCTGAACTAGAAATGGAAAAGTTTTTGAGGGACAATGAAAAGGACTTACCAACAACAAGGTTATGAATATGGAGTGTAAAGTGTTATCTTGGAATGTAAATGGACTTAATTCACCGAATAAGAGAAAAAGTATTTTCCACTGGCTATTAAAACAAAAATGTGATATTGTGTGTTTGCAAGAGATTCATATTAGAAAGCAGGATGTAAAATATCTTAAACTGAACAAATTGGGCAATGACTTTGTAGCGGCCTCAAAAAAGAAAAAAAAGGGGAGTGGTATTGTATATAAAAGAGGAGCTACAGCCAAAATTAGTGATGAGAGATGTGGAAGCCAGATTTTTAGCAGTGGAATGTACATGGAATTTAAAGACAGTGTTGGTGATTGGAATTTATGCACCTAATGGAGCAAAAGAAAGCTTCTTTGAGGATTTGAGGAAGCAATTAGATGAACTTTCTTACAACCAGATAATTCTTGCAGGAGACTTCAATGGAGTTACGAACTTGGAACAGGACAAAAAATCACCAACTGTACAAAAGAAAAGAGAATTACTACCAAAGACTTTTTTTGTATTAATGCAACAGGAAACTTTGGAAGATGTATGGAGAAGACAGAATCCTAAAGGCAGACAATATACGTTTTATTCTGCGAGACACTCTACGTTATCACGAATTGATATGATCTGGGCCTCAAAAGACTTAGCGCTCTGGACTAAGGATGTAGAAATAATGCCCATGGTAGGCTCAGATCATAATCCAATTATGTGGAAGTTCGGAAAAAGAACCAAAAGGAAAGGATGGAGAATAAATGAGGACTTGTTACAAGAGGGAGAAAATATGGAGATGTTGAGAAGGGAAACTAAGTTCTTCATACAACACAACATTAATAGAGAAGTACCAACCAATAAGGTATGGGATACCTATAAGGCAGTAATTAGAGGTATACTAATGGACTTAAATGGAAGAGCCAGTAAAAAAAGAGAGGAGAAGAGACAGGAGATTATGGAGAAAATAAAAGCCAAAGAAATACAACTAAAGAAAAGACCAGGGAAAAAGAAAATATACCAGGATATTAAAATCCTTCAAGAGCAGTTGACGGCAATGAATAATAAAGAACTGGAATGGAATCTTAAGAGAATGAACCAAAAGTCGTTTGAAGGTGCAAATAAACCTGGGAAATATTTGGCGTGGCAATTGAAGAAGAGAAAGGAGAAGAAGACAATAAATAAAATATGTGAGGACAATAAAGTATATCTGGAACAGACGGCTATTAGCAGAGCCTTTTACAAATTTTATGCTAAACTGTACAACAAAAAAGAAGTGAATAAAGACTCAATAGCGACGTATTTGGGGAAAATGAAGCTCCCAGTAATTTCGGAAGGATGGAGAGATAAACTGAACAGTGAAGTAATGGAGGAAGAGATAAGGAAGGCAATACAGTCAACAAATCTGGGAAAGGCGCCAGGACCTGATGGACTTACAGCCAAATTTTACAAGGTAATGGTCAATGAACTGGTGCCATTCCTAAAAGAAGTCATCAATGGTGTTTTGAGGGATCAAAGCATTCCAGATACTTGGAGTGAAGCTAACATATCATTGATCCCCAAAGAAGGACAGGACTTGACTAACGTCAAAAATTACAGACCCATTTCGCTACTTAATAATGACTATAAAATCTTTGCGAAGATATTGGCGGAAAGAGTAAAGGGATGGCTTTCCGAAGTTATTGAGGAGGAACAAGCTGGTTTTTTACCAAACAGACAAATCAAAGACAATTTAAGGACAGTTATAAATGCTATTGAATACTATGATAAGCGTTGTGACAAGGAGGTTGGCTTCTTCTTTGTGGACGCTGAAAAAGCATTTGATAATTTGAACTGGGATTTTATGTTTGCCACTATGGAACAGCTACAAATGGGGGAAAGATTCATAAGAGCAGTGAAAGAAATCTACAGAGACCAGAGTGCAGCAATTGTGGTGAATGACGAGGTGACTAAGAAACTGACTATAGGTAAAGGTACAAGACAAGGTTGCCCGTTGTCTCCACTGTTGTTTATTTTGGTTTTGGAAATATTGATGATACAGATTCGAGAAGATAATGCAATCCATGGAATAAAAATAAAAGACTTTTCCTACAAGGTCAGAGCATTTGCGGATGACATAATGGTAATTGTGGAAGATCCAATTGAGAATATGCCAAAGGTAATAGAGAAAATTAAGGAATTTGGAGATTTGGCAGGATTCTATGTAAATAAAAAGAAGTCTAAGATATTATGCAAAAATATGACCAAACAAAAACAACAGTTATTAACGGAAATAACAGATTGTGAAGTAACAAGTAAGGTGAAATATTTGGGAATTGAACTGACTGCAAAGAATATAGATCTATTCAAGAATAATTATGAGAAACTGTGGACTCAGATAGAGCAAGATTTGATTAAATGGAATAGATTGAATTTGTCATGGTTGGGAAGAATTGCAGTAGTTAAGATGAATGTGCTGCCAAGAGTGATGTTTTTGCTACAAACAATACCAATTATTCGGGACTCTAAGCAGTTTGAAAAATGGCAGAGGAAAATATCGGACTTTGTTTGGGCAGGCAAGAAGCCTCGAGTGAAAATGAAAGTATTACAGGACGCAAAAGAGAGAGGGGGAATGCAACTGCCCAATCTAAGACTCTACTACGATGCAATCTGTTTGGTGTGGTTGAAAGACTGGATGATGCTCAAAAACCGCAAACTACTGGCCTTAGAAGGATATAAAAAAATATTTGGATGGCATGCATATCTGTGGTATGACAAAGTAAAAGCAGACTCTATGTTTTTACACCATTACATTCGGAGAAGCCTCTTCACAATTTGGAAGAAGTATAGAGATTACCTACAGGAAGGAATTCCCTCCTGGGTGGTTCCTTATGAAGTAATAGATCCGAGAATTGTTGATAATGAACAACAGTGCTTAACGTACAAGGAGATAACACGAATAGAATTTTCTAAACTAAGAATAAAAACACAAGACGAGTTGTCTCCAAGTTATGATTGGTTTCAATATAGACAGATTAGAGATCTTTATAACTCGGACTGTGTGAAAGGAGGGGTAAGAATGGAGAATTCGGAATTAGAGGAGGCAATTTTACAAGAGGATAAAAAGGAAATCTCTAAGACTTATAAAGTGTTGTTAAAATGGTACACAGAAGATGAGACAGTTAAAGTGCAAATGGTGAAGTGGGCTATAAACTTTAATAAAGAAATAACAATGGAGGCGTGGGAATACTTGTGGAAAAATACACTGAAGATCACGACATGCACTAATATTAAAGAGAACGTCTACAAAATGATTTATCGTTGGTATTTGACACCAAAGAAAATTGCGTTAGGGAATTTCAACATGTCTAATAAATGCTGGAAATGTAAAAAGCATGAAGGATCTTTGTACCACATGTGGTGGACTTGTGAGGTAGCTAGGCAGTACTGGGGGGAAATAATAAGAGTGATAAGTGAGATTTTACAATTTCAAGTTAATAGGAACCCAGAACTCCTGCTACTGAACTTGGGAATGGAGGATATTCCGGCACAATACAGGACATTGTTATTTTACATGACAGCAGCAGCTAGACTTTTGTATGCGCAAAAGTGGAAAGTACAAGAAGTGCCAACTATCGAGGACTGGATTTACAAATTGCTGTACATGGCGGAAATGGACAACATGACAAGGAAACTGAGAGACCTTGATCCAGGACAGTTCAACATGGATTGGGAAAAGTTGAAGCAATATTTGGTGAAAAAATGGGAGGTGGGAGGAGAACTGTGGCAGTTTGAAAATTACTGAAATACAACAAAAGAAGAGGGAAGTGACTTTACCGAGGGGAGGAGAGTTAAATGAGAAATTCTAAGCAAATATTTTATTTGACTACTATACATAGTATTAAGTAATAGAGTATTATTATAAGAATTATAATTACAGAAATTAACTAATTTTATTTCTGGCAGATAATTGTATAATGGAGAAATTATATAACTAAAATAGAATGAATATAATATAGAAGGAAGTAAAGAGTAACATATAGAGTACAAGTTAAATTGATTGACTTATAGTGAATGTATACAATGCCTATAGAAGTACTTAAAGTTATGTAAAATAAGGGACAAATAGTTTGCCCCATATTGACGAGACAAGAATGAAATAAGATAGAATATGGAGTACAAAAATTAGACAAATGACTGTTATTATTAAAGAATATATGCCAGGAATGTAATATTTAGTTGATAAGTTAAGTGGGAAAGGGAATAGAGATAGCACTGTGTTATAATAGAGAAGCTTAGAAGAGAGTGAAAGTATATGTTTAATAGAATAAAATAAGTTTGAAATGAGTAGGGGGAAAAACAGATAAGGGGTTGGAAAACTGTTGGAAGTCAACAAAAGGGGGGGAAGGGAGGGGGTTAGAACTGGAATATTTAAAGGAAATTGATTGTAATGGATATTACAGTGATTTCTAATCCAATAAAAAAAAATTTAAAAAAAAGACTAGGTAGACACCGATTCAAATCCGCACAGTGTCATGAAGCTCACTGGATGACTTTGGTCTAGTCAATTTCATTCTGCCTAAACTTCCTCACAGAGTTGTTGTAAGGATAAAATGGTAGAGCGAAGAACTATATACAACTCCCTGAGTTTCTTAGAATAAGGATGAGATGAAAATGCAATTGAGATATGTTGCTGTTTTTAACATTATCTTTCATGGACTGTCCTAGGGATAAAGCCTTGCAAAATAATCCTCTATAGTATATGAAGGGGAAACAGTGCTGCCACCCTTCTTTCATCTTTCTGCTCCAGATGAACGTTTGAGGAAAAGCTAATTCTTTAAGAGAGGGTCTCTAAGGAGAATTCTTAGAACCTTGAAAAATTCTATTTACTCAAAATTCTTTAAGGAAGCTATGTTGATTGAAGTGGTATAAAGCCAGTGGAACAGAATACAAGTGGCAGAATATTCATCTTGTTCTGTAGTTATCTACAGATGCATGAGATTCTGAGGAAAGCAACAAGAGACCTGAGAGCCCAAGGGCAAGAAATATTGTACTGAGGTTAAATTTTTCACACAGGCAGAAGCTGGTTGTAAAGAAGAAAACAAGGCTCAATGTATCTCCTGAAAACTCTAACTTAGCGGTTTAAAATATTTAGCTTCCCTGAAGGGGCAAGTGTTGATCTTAAACTATTGCCTCCATGTTTCTGGCATTTGTCCTGGCCCCACTCCAGTGAATGGTCACAGGCTGTGAGGTTGCTGGCTGCACATGGAGGATATTTTGGTGAGTTACTTTTCCTTGGATCTTTGAGGCATATTTGTTATCTGCAAGCTCTTTATTTGGAAAGCGGGCCATCCTTTGTATCTGCCTCCGTGCCTGGAGAGTTAGTATAGGAAGGCTACAATCCTAAACTCACTTACTAGGGAGAAAACCAGTTGAGTTTCTTGGGACTTACTTCAGAATAAATGTTTTTTATGATTTTGTTGTTTATTACTAACATTGTGGGGGAAGTTATGAGACAAGATTGGTACTCATTTTAAGGACAACAAAGAACAGGGAGTTAAAAGGGGAATTCTGGGTCTGAAATCGTTAAAAATGACTGGTCTAAGCCCTACACTGCAGTAATCCCTACAAATGATAATTGATGTTACCTTTCTGTTACCATCACAGCAAGAGATTATGGAACTATATGTTAAGTTTGTTGTAATTTTGTAACACTCATTTTATAACACAAATATACAAGTATAGAACATTCACCTTCCAGAAGATATGTCACAAGATTTTGCCCACACCATGTTTATGCCTGTAATATATAACTAGGTTTTTATTGGCAAATATTTTCTGTTTCCAGTTATGAGAAATATATTGCTGTAAAAGAGGTTTTGTTTCCTATAACTTCAGTGTTGCTATTCTTAGCAAACAAAGAATCAAGCTATAATACCAGTCTGTTTGGCCTTCTGGGTGCACTTAGTTGTGTGATTATTTAAAGATACTCAGTTTATACAGATAGCATACAGTGCTTTAGGGTAGACCAGATTTGCAGGAGGCCTAAGAAGATAAGGGAGCAAAGGGGTACAGAAAGTAATGAGAATATGAGGGAAGTGTTAAGCATAGACTAAACAGAACACAGTCAGTCCCTTGACAGTCAGTCAAGGGAAAGGGAAGGCCAAATATATAGGGAGCTGAGAGAAATCAAGGAAATGAATCTAGTACATTATTATTTTGATGATGTTTGTGCTACAGATAAGTATCACATTTCAGCCAACAACACTTCTCTACATGGTCATAGATCTACATCCCACTTCCTCTCTGGATGATGGGTTGAATATTTTATTTGCCATATTCCTACCTTGCCCTTTCTTCAGGGAGTTCATGTGAGTTTTGCATACAACAATCTTGTGAGGTGTATCAAGCTATAAAGTATGATGTCTAAGGGCCAAGCTACAAGTGACAAATGACACTTGAATGGCAAGTGTATTTCTCCCTGTTCACTTGCCCTCCACTCAATCCACTTGCCAGGCAAATGTCTTTCGTCATGTGTAGCTTGTCCCTAAGACTTCCTTGTAACCTTCATAGCTGACCAGGGAACTGAGCCCAAGCACCTGCTATATCACATCAGCTCTTACTGTATGACAGAGTTGCAGTTTGGTTGTGTATATGTTAATGGCAAGAGGCAGATGTGGTGTTTTATCAGCAGCATTTTAGCACCTGCTAAAAATGATCATGTGAAATTACAAAATACCCTTAACAGTAAGGAAATGTCATCTTTTGATATTTGTTGTTGACCGCAAGAATGCAGTGATTTATTACCCCTTGTGATTACATTCTGGGTTTAGCTATTATGTCACTCTTCAAGGGTCTGACAGAGAAACAAGCAATTGCTTTTATTTTGCAGGTAGAGGCAATATGTGCTCTTCAAAGCAACACCTGAAAAGAAAAAAGATTATCAACACTTTTTTTTATCAAGTCATCAGGATCTCTCAACTAATTCACTTGAAACTATTATATTATGCATTCATTATCACTGCATGTGGAGTCTTTAAAGCCTTATTAGGAAGCTGAAACTAGATTACCTTGTGATTAATCTGATTGTTGTTCAGTTATTGGCCCTCAAACTCTGTGTTGTTTAAGATTTAGATTTATAACTTCATTTTGTGTGGTGTAATAGGATGAGACCACTGTCATTTAGAACTAATCTGACTTGGCCACTTCACAGAATCACACAGAATCACCACATAAGCCTGTTTATTTCTGTGAGTAAATAACAATCACTTGAAATTATGTCATGAACAAAAACAAACAAACAGATTTTAGGAACCCCCTTCTAGTTGTGAAAATCCACATTTTTCAAGACTAGGGTTGGAAGCATTACCCAGAAATAAAACAAAAGCCACTGAAGCATATGAGTCAACCTACAGTTTAGACTTGAACAATTAAATAGTTTGTCAGACCAGAAAACACCTATAAAAAGAAGCATGTATTTATTAGAGTGACCAAGCTTTTAGTTCAACAGAAGGATTTTTAGATAAATCTATACCAGGAACCAGGACTCCTGCCTTTGACTTTTCTCCTCGTTTTGCCCCAGGTTGTGTATCATCCTTCACATTGACAAGATTCCATCCCATGTATCACATTGAAGACAGGAGAGTGCCAATTGCTGGCATCCCTTACTATTGGGGTGGGGAGAGGATCTGCTTATTTCCTTAACAGATTGGTGCAAAGTGACATCTTTCATATCTCCAGGCTAGATGCATACTACAATTCTTTCCAAAATATCATCCAAGTAAAGGTGTTTGTTTTATTTCTCAAAGCTATTCTTTTTTAGTTGCGGCTTTCTTTGCTCCTTGTCTTTTCTCTTCTTTGCTGGACATGTGTGGTAAAACTATTGTTCCACTCTACCATGAAATACAGCTCTGCGGCTCATGCCTGTAGCTCAGCTCTGTACACAAAGAGAATTTGCAGATTAATTAGCTATTTGTATGCCCACCCAGTCCCCAGGGAACCAGAGATCAGAAGGTTTTCTAGCACTTGTTTTCTTCAGACTGCCCATCTAGCTATGTTACTCGTTTTCCTTGCTGAGTTTTCCACTTAAGTTTCCTCTGTATTGATAGCATTTTCAATATGTGCAACTTGAAGACTTGCTCATTTGACAGTTATTTTCATTTCACTTCTGTCCACTGTTATGTATTCATCTATTCAGATCTTGCACACATCCTAAGCAGAATTACACCTTTGTAAGCCCACCAACTTCAGTGCACTTAAAAGAAAATAACTCTGCTTAGAATGGCACTGTAATAGTTCTTGCCTATGAAGACAAATAAAAGTCACCATAGTGTTGAATATTGAGTCCAATTATTATCTTACTCGTGATCAGCCATGAAAATTTCAGTCTTTTCCTGGCCAGTAAGCACATAAGAGGAACATTGTTATAGCCATATTCCACTAATATCTACCTGCTTCTTATAGAATTCCAAACGCATCTACATTTCTAATAATATAATTATTTATATTTATAAGATGTATAATAAATTGTTTTGTAAGGATTTCTTGTTCTTTTGATATCTTCTTGTTGAGTAATTTTTATGACAGCTGTTAGAAGCAGTTTGATGGCTAATAATGCGAGGTGGTATGTCTAAAGAGCAGTAGAAGCTCACTCTGCTATTAAGATCCATTGTGACTATAGTAACCAATAGACATGGGCATGAACAGCATTACGAACGGAAAAAATCCACGAACAGCCCGTTCATCTGTTCGTGAACAAGCCGTTCATGAGGCCCCATTCTAAAGTGGTCATTGCAAGCCTCATTGCCTTTGTCAGCCATTCATCAAGCCAGACAATCTGGCACCTGCAATCAATCCCCTTGGCAACTGGAGGCAGGGACTGAACTCTGTCTGAACTCCTTCTGGCTTTCCTTCTGGCTTTAACCCTTGAAAGTACTTCCACCAGAGAGTCCTGTTTTTGCCACTGTGAAGAGAAAATGACAGCAAAGGGACCCATGGACCCAAGACCCAAAGGGACCCAAAGGGACCCATGGATCATGACTTTCCCGGGGTGCAATCTCTTTGAAACTTGGGGGGTCTTCGGAGGACAGTGAGGACTATGTCCCCTGCACATTTGGTGGGTATTGGACATTGGGAAGGTCAGTTTGCATTGGGAAGGTCAGGGTGCAATCTCTCTTAAACTTGGGAGGTCTTTGGAGGACAGTGAGGACTATGTCTCCTGCAAATTTGGTAGGTATTGGACATTGGGAAGGTCAGTTTGTAACCTCTCAAAGTAACTTCCAGCAGAGAGTCCCATTTTCGCCACTGTAAAGAGAAAATGACAACAAGGGGGGACCCATGGATCATGTCTTTCTTGGGGTGCAATCTTTCTGAAGCTTGGGAGCTTTTTGGAGGACAGCAAGGACTATGTCTCCTGCAAATTTGGTGGGTATTGGACATTGGGAAGGTCAGTTTGTAACCCCTCAAAGTAGCTGCCTTCCAACAGGCAGTCCCGTTTTTGCCACCATGCAGAGAAAATGACAACAAAAGGGGAGACCCATACATCATGCCTTTCCCAGGGTGCAATCTCTCTTAAACTTGGGAGGTCTTTGGAGGACAGTGAGGACTATGTCTCCTGCAAATTTGGTGGGTATTGGACATTGGGAAGGTCAGTTTGTAACCCCTCAAAGTAGCTGCCTTCCAACAGGCAGTCACGTTTTTGCCACTGTGAAGAGAAAATGACAGCAAAGGGGGGACCCATGGATCCTGCCTTTCCCAGGGTGCAATCTCTCTGAAACTTGGGTGGGGGGTCTTTGGAGGACAGTGAGGACTATGTCCCCTGCAAAGTTGGTGGGTATAGGACATTGGGAAGGTCAGTTTGTGGTATGTTTAAAGGGCCCTGCTCCTTGCATGTGGCAGGGGAATCCCACCTGCCAGCTGACAGTTTAAAGGGATCTTTAAAGGGCCACGGACAACGAACAATGAACATGTTTGTGAACAGGGTCATGTTCATTACTGTTCATTGTTCATGGATGGCAACGAACAACGAACAGCTTGTTCAGGTTTTTTTTTCGTTCAGACCCATGTCTAGTAACAAACATACAACATTTTTGAACTATTTTAATGACAGCTCAAAGTAACATGCTTGCTGAGTTAAAAATAGGCCCACTGTGGTCTTCTTAAGGCATCATTATGAAGTAGGTAGCTACATGGTTACTTTCTGCTACAAAGGAAGTAAAAACCCTCAGTCCCTCAGAAGCTCTTCTACAGTTACAGGGCTGAAGAGACCAGTGAGTTAGCACAAGGAATAAAAAGATATGATCATCCAATAAAGTGGAGGAACAAGTCCTCATAAAAATAAATTGTTGCAATGAGCACTCATAGGAAGAGTTAAAACATTGTACAAATAGTCAATGTTATTAATACTTTAGAAAAGGAGGGAAATTATGGATATCAAAAATATAGAGAATATCCTTCTTTGGCTATCCCAACAGGATAATTCTAGTCATGTTTGATCACAGGCCAGTGTGGGTCACAACGTGCTTGACAATCACAAGCATGAATGGAATTGTTCAGTGAGCTTCTCAGATGTAATAGAAGGGAATGTGTAAGTTGTAGGATAACAGTGTTTTCTCACATGCTTTCTCAAAGCTGCCCCGTTTGCCCCTTATCTGCCCTCACCATACCAATTTTCAAAAGACACATAGTAAAAAGGTACAACACCCTAGCTCTGTAGTGCAAGTGGCTGCTGTGTGGACGTAAAGCTGCTTGGAATGGTGCTGTGCTCACATGAACTTCGCCAGGGAACATTGAGATGATTGGATGTAAGGAGCATCTTGCATGTAATTAAGGGAATTTGAGCAAGGTAAATTCTGGTGATTGTGTTTGTGTCAAAGTTCTCAGCATGCCTAACTGATGCTGAGAAGAATCACTGGGTTAAAAAAGATCAAACATCTACATTATACAGCTACATTAAAAGGTAATAAAATGGGATGGACAGGGTCAGAAACTGAAAATAATTGAGAAAGAAATGCCAGTGATATATAAATGGAATTTATCTCATTAAGAACTCCATATACTAAGAAAAAGATAGTCATTCTGTCCAGGTGCCAATATAAAGGTTCAATATTTGATCATATCTAGTGCTATTAGAATAAAATGAAGTATGAGCTTTCAGGTTTTCAGATATCTTTCTATAGGACTGCCTATTCTAGTATGTGGTACCTCCATGACTCCAAGGTTTGTTCACCAATCTCCCTGCATTAGTTTCATGTCTGTAAAATGGAACAATTTTTGCAAGAGGCAATAGGATTTTGACCAATTTAAGACTGAATTTGAGATAGTTTTATGTACAATTGATGAACATGTTATTGCCAAAATGTATAAACTCGTGTTGAAATTTGAGACAGCGGAAGAACAAGTGAATGAATGTACGATTAAATGAGCTAAAAACTTTGGATATGATATATAAATGGAACAATGGGAAAATATGTAGTTAAAAGGGTTGAAATTTATATTAAGTTCCACTCAGGAGAATTTTTACAAGATGCTGTACTGCCGGTATATGCCCCCTGAAAAATTGGTTAGAATGTATAAGAGTCTGTTGAACTTATGGTGGAAATGTGCTCAACATGAAGGAACATTTTTTCATATGTGGCGAACATGTGGTGGAGAGTGCCCTCAAGTCATAGCTGACTTATGGCAACCACTTTTGGGATTTTCATGGAAAAAGACTAACAGAGGTGGTTTGTCATTGCAAAAACCTCATGGACACAAATACAATTATTAATTCAGAAGTTTTTAAACATTAAAATACAATTGAAACCATAGATCTTTTTATTGGGAATGATGGATACTCAAGCGGAAAGAATTTATGGAGCTCTGTTTTTATATATGACTACAGCAGCAAGACTATTATATGCAAAAATTGGAAGACTCCAACGGTGCCTGTAATGGAAGATTGGTTGATAAAAGTGTTGGAATTGGCAATGATGGCAAAACTTACTTCATGGATTAGAAAGAAGACAATAAGTTATTTTGTTGTGAATGGAAACCCTTAATAAATTTTTTGCATTAAATAGACAATAATGATTTGATGATTTAAGGACTATGGAACTTGGACATCAGAGAGCTTTTATCTTGAATTAGAGTAAGAGAAAATTTGAAAATACCTATATTTATCATGGAGAAAATGGGAAGCCTTCTTTTAGTTTGTATACTTTTCCCCGTTTCTTCTTTGTTCTGTCTGTATGTTTTGTTATTTTTGTTTGTTGGTTTGTTTGGCTAGGTCTTGTGTAACTGTTTGTTTCATGTATTTTTTTTTGTTATATAAAACTCCTTTAAAAGGTAAAATGGAAAAATTGTACACTCCTCTCACTGGGTGGCTGTGAGAGTAAACACAATAAACTGCAAAGTATACTAATGTAAATAATAGTAATGGGAAGGTGCAGCACATGCTTTGTATTTGGAAGGTCCCAGGTTTATCTCTATCATTCTTAGTTAAAAGCATCTCAAGCAGCAAGGCTGGAAAATTCTGTTCCAAGTGCCCAAAACTGAATTGGTTTTACTCAGTATTAGTTAATGACAGATTTCAAAACCTGCCAGTAAGTAATTTATAGGTGTAAATTACCTGTAATATAAATTAAGATATATTGAAACATTAAAGTCTCTTCTCTGATGTCAGCTAAAGAAAGCTTTATTGTACTATTAACAAGGAACTCTAGTCATGGCATTATGAATACAAAGTGTCACAGACATGGCCAAGTATATAGGGAAACAGTTGCTGGTCTTGATTGAAAAGATCATGGAGGATGTTTCTGCATACAAGAAAAAGGGCTGGCTTAATCTCAGCTAAACTTGCCAGAAAGGGAATCTGGAGATCAAAATAGAATAGCCTTGGAGAGGCAAAAGAATAACACAATAATATGGCCCTTTTGTAGATTAGAAACTGTCTGCCTAATCTCATCACATCTCTGAAGCTAAGTAGGGATAGTACTGGTTAGTACGTAGAAGGGAGACAACAGTGTTACAGTCAGACTCCCTACCCACACTAAAAGGACACTTTATGGATATGGAATATCATAAACTCCTTGCAATGAGTCCTAGACACTGCCTGCCCTCAGGCAGAGTGGACGCCAGCTGACCTGGAGACTGGAAAGTTACCAAGCCATGTGTCATAGGGGGAGTAATGACTGACTGCCCCATAGAGCAGCAGGGATAATGAGGCTTCCTGAGAAATCAGTTTTACCCTCAGTTACGTTTAGCCCTGTGACTGGGCTGCCCAGCCATGTGCTCAGTGTGTGTGTGTGTTCTGGTACCCATTCATGCAACTCCAACTTGTTTGAGCCTCTTCTTTCCATGAAACACTAGTCATTTTCCTGCTCTTCCACAGACCTTCTTCTCTCCAAGACCAGTAATTATCACCCTTCCCCAAAACTGCTTTCCTATTTCCTCACTATCTTCTTAGTGAACTCTGTGTGTGTTTTCTACATGCTTCCCTTTCATTTCTCTTTTAATAAAAAACTCTTCCTGTTGAACGTTTGCTAGTTTATTTGAGAATTCTCTCAGGGAACAATCCCCATATACTTAGATGGAGAATCCCAGTCACCCCCTCTTGCTATGTCTTCTTTAATGCTAATTCCCCCAACCAATTAAGGAGATTTCTTATTTGTTTTTTTTAATTACAATTTTTTTATTGGTGAGTATATAGTTAATACATACACTTCCCATCATACCTAATTTATTTCAACCCCCACCCTTTCCCTCCCCACTCCTTATAGACTTCCAACAGCTTTCCAACCCTTAACCTATCTTATTACTTAACTTATTTTCAATTATATTCTTCTAAATCATATATGTATTATATCTCTTACTCTAAGCATATTCAAATTCTCTTATATATACTATATAAAATTCACTAATAATATCCATTCTCTACATCACTATTTAAACTGTATATTTTTGATAAAGTCTCTTAATAGTAATACTAGCTTAGGTTAATTAATAGCTAAATTTTCCCATTAATGGTAAAGTTGCTTCTATCTTCTATTTAAGAAATCACAAATTAATAGTTCTCAAACTGCCACAGTCCTCCTTTCACATCCCATTTTTTTTCTAAATATTGTTTCAATTTCCCCCAATCTGCAATATATTCTCCTGGATCAAGATCTTTGAGTTTTCTTGTCATTTTGTCCATCTCAGCCATGTACAGCAATTTGTAAATCCAATCTTCTGTAGTTGGTATTTCTTGTACTTTCCATTTCTGCGCATATAAAAGTCTTGCTGCTGTAATCATGTAAAATAACAATGTTCTGTACTGCATTGGAACATCTTCCATTCCTAAGTTCAGTAGCAGCAATTCTGGGTTCTTATTTATTTGGATTTGCAAAACCTCATTAATTACTTCAATTATGTCTCCCCAGTATTGCTTAGCTACCTCACAAGTCCACCACATGTGGTATAATGATCCTTCATGCTTTTTACATTTCCAGCATCTGTCTGACATATTAGTATTTCCTAGAGCAATTTTCTTTGGTGTTAGATACCACCTAGACATCATTTTATATACATTCTCTTTAATATTCGTACAAGTTGAAATCTTCAATGTATTTTTCCACAAATGCTCCCAAACTTCCATTGTTATTTCTTTATGAAAATTTATTGCCCATTTCACCATCTGGACTTTAACTGTTTCATCTTCCGTGTGCTATTTTAGAAGTATTTTATAAATTTTCGAGAGTAGATCTCTTATTTGGTTAACAACCAAGGAAGAGCAGGGTGCGGAGGAATGAACTAGCAAACTACCTCTGTTAGTATTTTACCTTGAGAACTTCAGCAGGGGGTCACTATACATTGGCTACAACTTGATAGCACTTTACACACATGCACACACAAACACACAACTGATATCAATGGATACTATGTGTTGAGGCCCAGGTGCAAAAGCATCCGAGAATGGCAAGAATGTCTAACGTCATAGAAACAAAGAAATAATTAAAAAGATGGAGGGTGTTGGTTCATGGCCAACATAGTCACATGCATGAAAAAATTGTAATTGCTATTTTTAAATAGACTAGCAAGAATCAACTAAAAGTTTCCATATATTTTAAGCAGATATTAAAGGTATACATAACTTTGTATGGTGTCTGAAGTTACAAGATAAACATTTAGTCAAGAATCCGACTATATAAAAGGCAAGTTGTATTGGCAATGATTCAGTTTTTATCCTTACACAGGCACATTGCCAATAACTCTGGCCTCGAAGCCACTGCGAAGCACCTGCTTGCTGCCAGGAGGGGGCATGCCAAATCAATGGCCTAAGCACTCCTCCCCATGCCTCCCCTTAGTGCCCTCTCACTCTGGCCTCCAGCCTGCTGCAAAGTGCCTGCTTGCCACTGGGAGGGGGCCTGCTGAATCAGTTTGCTAGAGCCTATTGTATTTTTCACACAACGGGCATTGTTGCTAGTATATTAATAACTAGGGACTCTAGAAATGACATGATAAATACAAGTGGGAATCAAGTGGGACAGATCAAGCTATTGTTAGGAGATGTTTTAAAAGTATAAATATGGGAAGGTGAACTGATTGGGGACTGCTTCTTAGAAGAGGACCTTGGTTGAGACCTACTTATCTTTGGGTATGATATTTTAGGGGCTCACATAATGGCTCTTCTTCAATTACTATGCTATGTAGCAGTAATGGTTAGTATGATTTTCTTTTTACTTACTCAACTTTGAAGATGCATATAGTTATATGGTAATAATGGATAAAATGGAAGTAAAGAATTTCTATTAGTATTATTTGTGTGCTATACCTATACCCGTAATGAACCAGAAACATTGTTAAGATATACCTCTTGCCAGGAATTAAATGATCTGATACTGGAAAGCTAATTGGATGCCTTGGCTTTCTTAAGTACATGTCTATGGGCCAAGCTACAAGTGATGAATGACACTTGAATGGCAAGTGTATTTCTCCCTGTTCACTTGCCCTCCACTTGCCCTCCACTCGATTCACTTGCCGTTCAAATGTCATTTGTCACTTGTAGCTTGGCCCTATGCCTGAGCTGGGTCTGACCAGAGTAATCTAAAACTAAAGATATCAGGTTACATTATGATTTGAAACTGTGGGCAGGAGAAAGGAGGATCAATATTTGGTGAGAATACATTCCACAATGGGAAGTGAGAGGTGCGGTAGGAGAAGTTGCTTAAATAGAGACAAGTTGTTTAAAGGGTTGTAAGGAAATCATGATGAAGAAAGCAGTATAGAATGGTCAGAAGGAAATGGAATAAATGGCATTTGAAAAAGAATTACTGCCACAATGGGGAAATTGGAGAAGCTTATTGTGGGGTGAGATCAAGAGAGGAGGCAGGGCAACAAAACACAGAGGAATCAGTTGGAGACCAAAGACCACAACCTTATTGGTTACAGCAATAAGGAGCATTGGCCCAGCATAGGGCATGGATCCAAGCCTCAGCAGATGTGTCCCTGCTATGCCTTGCCCCAAGATCCCTTAAGGGGATCTCCAACTATGGAGAACCAGGGCACACAATCCACATTTCCCCCCAAAGGATCCATATCCAATACCAAAACTGTCACAAGTGTCTCAAAATGGCTCCCGCCAAAGCTCCTAGAGTTGCAACCAACCCCTCAGTCCATCCTGGATGTTTTGCAGTCAAATATCCTGTTCCCAGCGGGACAGGAGAGCCCTATCAGGATAGAACAATGCCTCCAATGGAAAAGAGATATCTGGGTGATGGATAACATGCCCCCCTGCTGCTTCCACAAAGCATCCCACAGTCTTTTCCACTTTCTTTCTTGCCAAAAGCAGTGCTCCAGTAAGCCTGACCACAGGATACTCACAACTGGAAACCAGCTCAACAGTGACTCCGAATCTGCCAGGATTACCCATGTTGGGTCCAGTCCCAGCCACTTGCCCAAGTCATTCTCCCGCAGCTGGATTATCAAGGCATCAAAGGGCCCTCACGTTGTTGTGAGCAGAAGAAAAGTAGGAAGCAAGACATTCTATCATTTCCCCCTTCTGCTCATCCATCATACAGAGACTGTTTCCTAAAGTCCCTGGTCTAGTCCCCAACTGGAGCCCTCTGTGTAGCACAGCACCCAGTGCACAATGCTGTGCCCAAAGATCCATAACCACTTGCACCACCCTGGAGAAACTAAAAACAAGAAGAATCAATAGGGAGGCCACCCAACTTCCACCTACCAATGGCCTGGATTTGGGCAGGGGGGAGGCCCATCTCTGTCACTGCTATTGCAGCATTAATTCAGAAAGAATAATTGGTGGACAGGCCAATAACCACCAGGAAGAACTAGAATATGCTAACAAATTGAAAGCATATGAGAGGGGAGCCATCTTCATGTACCAAACGGGCCCCTCCTCAAGTGGGTGGATCCACAGGTATTCTGATAATGCATGGACTGTGCATGGAGGAGGCCTGGTAGCCTTTAGGGTGATGCAAGCCCATTGCCCCCTTAAGTCAGTCCTGGAACTTTAGAGGATGAGGTCAAACCTGGAGCCCTGCATAGAGATGTCTCCAAGCTCCAGGGCTTGCCTGGATCTGTCCTGGCAGGCGATGGTCACCAATTCTCCCACCCTGAAACCCCAAAGAAAGCTAGGGGGGATATAGCCTCAAGCAGCTGTGTCTTGAAGGCCATCTGGCAGGTGCTGGAAATCTGCCCTATGAGATGGGAAAGGATTGGCCAGGTGATGGGCCTGCAAAGATCTTCCAAGGATGGAATGGCCCTCTTCCAGCCCTCACTGGCTTGCCTTGTAGCAAAGGAATTGCATAGCTCTGGAAAACCTAGAGCCCTGCTGAAAAATGAGATGGCTGCGAGATGGCTACTCGTGGTCCTCACACTTGTGTAGGAAGGCAAGATGTCACAGGATGATGTTCCCTGAAGCAGGTATGGAAGCTCCCTACACACACACACACACACCACATGCAGAGAAGGCCAAAAAGCTCGCTAACACCCCCTGGTAAGATCTCCCTGGATTATCATGTGTTTCAAAGCTCCCACAGTAAATCTGGGAATGGGTCTGCATCCTGATGGGCCTCTGGTACTATAGTGAAGAACATCTCCATCTGGAAGTGAGATAACGTGTCCATGATGCTGTTATCTGTACCTGTTACATGCTGCGTAGAGAATTAGATGTTAGCAGACAAGCAGGCCAGGATGAACCCCTGCATGAGGTGCATGACTCACTCAGAGCATGAGAACTGCCTATTCAAGACCTTGACCACTGCTTGGTCGTCACACCAGGAGATTCGTTTGTCCCTAACCTGCTCCTGCCAGATAATGGCCAGAAGAATTGGGGAGAATTCGAGGAACATGAGGTCATGCAAGAGGTTAGAGTCAGACCAGTGTTCCTGTCACCTCTGCGAGCACCATTGGCCATGCAGGTAGCCCTCACTGCTAGCAGCATCAGAGTGCATCTGCAGTTCCACTCCAGTATCCCAAAAGTTCTGTCGAAAGGTCATGCCATTATACTCATCCAGGAACGATGCTGAGACCCTAAGATCTTTTCTCATGTCCTTGGTGACCCTGATGTAATGGTGAAGGAAGGCTGCCCAGCAGAGGCCCTGGCCAGGTAGCTGCTAAAAGCCCCCCCTAGCAAAAACCCCTAGCAAGTGAAATTAAAATTGCCGATCAAAATCTCAAGTTCCTTGAGCATGCATTTTGGACAGGACAAGGTGCAACAGATGAGCTCCCAGAAGGGTCAGTTTGTCACGGGGGAGGCCAGAGCACCTCACCACAGTCCGGCTCAATGCTCAATTAAGTCAGACAGGTGGCTGGGCCTTCGGTTTTTTTACCAGGCAAAAAGGCCATCCAGCTCGCCTGCCAAGGTCTGAAAACCTGCCAGAAGGTCAGTGCATGCTGAGCCACCTGCTGGCCCTCAATGAGAAAGTCATCCAAGTAATGCATAATATTCAGGCACCCATTGGGACCCTTTGCTGCCCATTCTAAGAATGTGGTGAATGCCTCAATGCCTGTGCAGGCCACAGAGCAGCCCATGGGCATGGCCTTGTCAATGTACCAATGGTCATCAATTTTAAAACCCAGCAGGAAAAAATAATCAGGGTGCATCAGAAGCAGCTGGAAGGCTGACTGCACATCACACTTGACCATAAGGCCCCCTGTGCTGCAGGACCTAACGAGGAGGACAGCATGATCGAAGAATGCATACTGGATGAAGCAGAGTTCAGGGGGAATGGCATCATTTATTCATGAGCCCCATGGGTAGGAGAGATGGTGTTTGAGGTGGTACTACCTAAAGGCCTTCTTTGGAACCACCCACAGAGGGTGGGACAGGACAGGATGTGATAGATGAGGGTGGTCCTCATCATCTCCATAGGTGGCTGCTTCCTTCTTGCTCTATCTCTAGGCCACCCCAGCCTGTAGGCCAGGAATATATGCAGCCTCTCCCATATTCCTCTGTGGAGGACTCACCTGACATTCCCTCATTGTCAGAGTCATTCTCATGATGGGTGGATTTGTGTGGCTTTTTGGTCTTGTGACTCTTTCTCCAATCTGGGCTCTTGGAACTGCTGCTGGAGGGGGACCTGGCCCGTCTCCTTCCTTTCGAGGACCAAGCTTCCCTGGTGGCCTTACTGACCACCTGGGGTCAGGCCCCTGATGTGCCTTGGGACTGCAAGTTCCACTTTCACCCTAAGCCTGGAGGCACCCAACTACTCAACCCTCTCCATTAGGCACTCTAAGGCCCTGGATATGCCCTGCAGAGTGCAACCATGTTTACCCATGATGAATGGCCCCATCATGTTGGCCTGGATGGCCAGCTGCTTTCTTGCCTACCCCAGGCTGAAGTCCACTTTCAGGGCTGAGTAGTTCCACCTCCTGAGGGGAAGGACTCCTGCTCCGGCAGCTTACCCAGTATTGTTAACCCCCCACCAAGAAGCAGATGTGACAATCTTCTTGAGTGGCATGACTGGCATCCCAACTGCCCAAGGCTATCACTCATAGGGTGTTTAATTTCCCTGCTCCCTTCCGTACTAAATGGGGGGGGGGTGTGCATGGTGCATGTACTATGTGCTGGGGGGAGCTGGTGACCAACTACTTCTGAGGCAGCATCCCACCACAAAAGCAAGGGGGGAGAGGGACTTCCAGTCTGGAATAATAGCAACCTGACGTCGTTCATGGAGCTGAGCGATCAAGAGCTTCTGTTTGGGCAGGTCAGGTACACTGGATACCTGCTGCCACTTCTCTTCAGGCAGAAGAGGAGCTGGGATGCTACAAGACCCTGAGAATGTGTGATCTCGGTGCTGGGGCGAGTCCTGAATAAAGGATTTCTCCCAACACCTTGAGGTCCCCTCTGAGACGGGTGAGCTATGATCTCTGCAGAGCTCTTTTTGAGCCAAAATTTGGCATAAGGCTGCCAGAATCCAGGCTTCAGTATCTGATTTTGATCAACTCTGAACGCAAGAAGCAGCACGAAGAACCCAAAGGGAACAAAAAAGGTAGAGATGGTTATCTATTTTTGGGACTAAAGATAGAAGGAAAAATACATTAAAAAGTGAAATTAATTTACCAAGCTGGTTGTAGAAAAGCGGAAGAAGGAAACGAAGAGAAATTTAAGAGAAATTGGCAAAAATTTGAGGCATTAAAGGAGGAAAAACAAGATTGTTTATGCATACCTGCGGTTTCTGTGTTGATAAAGATGGCAAGGAAAGGGAGGGGGTATGGAAGGAAAAGCGGAGCAAGCATCACAATATTAAGAAAGATATAGAGGACTGTGAACATCGGCCTAGAGAGGAGTCAGCACCAGATGTTGTTAAGGAACTGGTAAGACCCCAGAACAGGAAGTGGAGAAACATCGTGAGACTGTGGAGGTGAGAGGAGAACAGGAAGTGATTGGCCGCCACATTGGGAAGGGAAATAGAGAAGAAGGAAGTTTACCATAGAGAAACTGCTCCTGACATCTTGGTAAGGTCAAATTTTAAAAATCTAAAAATAAGAAATAATAAAAAGAAAATAAGAAGGCTAGACAAACAATTGAGCTGAGGAGATATAGATTGGCTGAATAAAGGAAGATATCACAACCAATTTTAAAGACGGAGCTTAGGAATAGAGCCGCGACTTGGAGCGGTACCAAAGTCAGTCCAAGGATGACAACAAAAAAACCAGAGAAGGAGAAACAAGAGTGGCAGAACACGATGGATGCATTAGAGAAGAAAATGCTGGAAGGGAATAAAGAAATATGCCAAAAGATGGAAGAAAGCTTTGAAAAATCGAATGAAAAACTGACTAAAAATATGAAGGAGCTAATAAAGGAAGAGGTGCAAGAGTTATCCAAGAATATAGAAGAAATTAAAAAGGAACTGCAATCAACAACACAAACAGTACAAGAGGTGACTAGAAAATTGAAAGACCAAAATTCAAATGAATTTTTAAAAGATTGGGAGAAATTTAAAGAATATCTGGAAAATAAGTGGGATGTGAAGGGGCAGTTATGGTCTATGGATAATTACTGATGTCTATATGATAGTGGAATTAAAGTTTATTTTTTATTTTTTAATATTTTTTTATTGGATGTTTAACATACACATAATATTACTACATTTTACTTATTCCCCAATTACCTACTATATGCTTCCCACCCCCTCCCCTCCCCCTTTCTTTTGCTGACTTCCAACAGCACTACAACCCCCCATTTCTTATCACTAATTCTGCCTCCTAGTTGTCATTTTAATGTTATTGGTAGAGATTTAAATTATACCTTATCTTATTTAATAACTTTCAAAAGACCATAATTGTCCTTTAACATCCCATCTTTTCTCTAGATATTTTCTCAATTTCCCCCAGTCCTCAAAAAATTCCTTTGGATCTTGCACTCTCAATTTTCTTGTTAATTTGTCCATTTCCGCCATGTACAACAATTTTTGTATCCATTCTTCAATCTCTGGTATTTCTTCTTTCTTCCAATATTGTTCATACAAAGTTTTTGCCACTGTTATCATATAGTACAATAATACTCTGTCTTTTCTATTAATGTCCTCTAAGTGCAGAGACAACAATAACATTTCTGGATTCTTAACAACATTATTTTGGAGTATTAAAGACATTTCAGCACACATTTTAGACCAGAAGTCTCTAGCCTTACCGCAAGTCCACCACATATGAAATAGAGAACCTTCATGCTCCTTACATTTCCAACACTTGTTGGATAGCTGTTTGTTAGCATTGGCTAGCTTTTTCGGTGTTAAATACCATCTATATATCATTTTATAGCCATTCTCTTTAATACTGGTACATGTTGAAATTTTTATGGTATTTTTCCACAATTGGTCCCATGCTTCCATCGTTATCTCATTATTACAATTTATCGCCCATTTTACCATTTGAACTTTAACTGTCTCGTTTTCTGTATACCATTTTAACAATAACTTGTACATTTTGGAAATTATTTTATTATTGTCCCCCAGTAAAAGTTCTTCTAACTCTGAATTTTTATTCCTAAAGCCTGTCTTCCTTTGATCTGATTCAAATAAGTCTTTGATTTGTTGGTATTGTAAGCAGCCATACTTAAATGGTATTTCCTTGTCCAGTTTAAGTTTAAGTTCATTATTTTCAGTTTTTATTAATTTTTTGTAGGTCAACCATTCTTCTCCCTTATATTCCAAATTCGGATTAATCACCTCCGCTGGAACAATCCACATTGGTTTCTCTTGATCTATAAACTTTTTATATTTTAGCCAGGTTAGAAATAAATTTCTTCTCAAATAATGGTGCTGGAACATTGCGTCCATTTTGTGTTTGTCATACCATAGATATGCATGCCATCCAAAAAGTTTATTATAACCTTCCAGCGTTAACAGTTTGTAATTAGATAAAGACACCCATTCTTTTAGCCATACTAGACATATTGCTTCATGATACAAACGGAGATCAGGTAATTGCATACCTCCTCTTTCTTTAGCATCACAGAGCACTTTCATTCTGACTCTGGGTTTTTTTCCTGCCCACGCAAATTCCGATATCTTCCTCCGCCATTTTCCAAATTGTTTTTTGTCTTTAACATTTGGTATCGTTTGCATCAAGAACATAACTCTGGGCAATACATTCATTTTGATTGTGGCAATTCGACCTAACCATGATAAATTCAATTTGTTCCATTTTAACATATCTCTTTCAATTTGTATCCAGAGCTTTTCATAATTGTTCTTAAGTGGAATTAAAGTTTAGGTTGGAATTTTACCTTTAAGAAATGGGAATATTAGAAATATTAGAACAGATAAAATATGAAGAGAACTAAAAAAGTTTTAGTGCTGTTGGAGGTCAAGAGAGAAAGTGGGAGGGAGGGTGGGGAATATATGTTTTAATTAATTAATATATGGTATAAAAGTTGTAGAGTGTTATAGGAAACTGATGTATATATTAGATATATGTGTATATTAACATACCTAATAAAAATTCTTCTACTATTAAAAGCAAGGGGGGAGGCTCAGCTGTGGTGCCACTGCCACCTCAGGTAGGCCGCCAATAAGGGCCGGCCCCTTCTCTGCTGCAACTGTAGAGGCCACTGTTGAGGACTAAACCTCCTTGCTGCTGCTGCTGTGGCACCCGCTGTTGCAGAGGCTGCTGACAAGGGCAATAACTTGGCCCTTCATGAGCTGTTGCCCTGTGTTGCCTCTACTTTTAAGGGAGCTGCTGCCACTTCTAAAGGAGCTGCTGCTACTGCCAATCATCCACAAAGGCCCACAGCCACCAAATCTGCTTGAGCACTGCTCATCATGTTCTTGACACTGGTCAGAGCCAACTTCTGGCGAATATATGCCCATCCAGCAGACCTGATTGAAGCCTGCACTTCTGAGATCTGCTAGAAGCACCCACACACCAAGCCCCAGTCAAACCACTGCTGATTGGCTGGCTGGGGAAATTCAAACTTGAGGCTTCCCAGGTGCCCCCATTGGAGCATTGGGAACTGGCAGAGCAGAGGAGGAGGATGGCCATCCAGCTCTGCACCCCATACTTGTGCCGCCTGCAAACTGAGGCCCCTGGTAAGTTCTGGGGTCAGGGCAACTATATGATAACAAAAGTAATATAAAATATATCAGACAAGAAATATTAAAAGTAGCAGCAATAAAACAATCCAAAAATTAATATATAAAATAGTAACTGCTGGGAGGGGGAGGAATTAAGGCTCAAATAAATAAAACCGACTTTGCCTAGTATCTGAAAAATGACAAAAAACAACAACAACAACGTTTGATTTATATACTGCCCTTCAGGACAACTTAACACCCACTCAGAGCGGTTTACAAAGTATGTTATTATTATCCCCACAACAATTACCCTGTGAGGTGGGTGGGGCTGAGGGAGCTCTGGAAGAGCTGTGATTGACCCAAGGTCACCCAGCTGTCTTCAAGTGGAGGAGTGGGGAATCAAACCCAGTTCTCCAGATTAGAGTCCCACTGCTCTTAACCACTACACCAAACTGGCTATCAGTGCCATATGACAATCCTTTAGGATAAAGTTGCAGAGGCAGCAGAGATCTTTCTGCCTCCAGTAGACACCCTCTAGTTTCCAAATGTGAGAATTCTTAACAAAAACCCTCTGATATCACACACTTTTATAGAAGGTAGACTAGTCAGACTCTTAGATCAGTTAAAACCTTGAAGGTCAACATGAGAACTTGAAGAAGCAAAAGTGACTAAATTAGATTGCTATTGTGGGAGAGAGTTTGGAAAGAACCTTTGAAATACATTCTAAATATTAATTCAGTGTAGACCGAAAAGCTAACTGTTCCATGTTCTGTACACATGGATTTTTCATTGTATGTGCATTGATTAGTTCTCAGGTTACACTCAATACATATACAGCAGAACATGTAATTTAAACATTATATTTATTCAAATGCTGGTTTTCTTTTTAAAGTGAATATGCACTGGCTCTTTCTTATAAATAAATATATGCACAGAAACAAGAAATGTGCACACATTCACTGCAACATGTGGACAAGATTACAACCAGACTAAAATAAGATCAACCCAAAATTCACTGCAGGAGCACCAGCTCTTTAGCCACACAATTTTATGCATCCCATATGGATTACAAGAAGCTACAAAAGTATGCTTTGTGTTTTAAGGACATGAGCAATTATTACCTTACAGAAGAAAATTCGTATGACCTAACAGAGTCAGGCACAAAATAATAAAGGAATAAAACATTTTTTATGTGGAGTGTTCTACTAGAATAATGCTGGAGGCATTGATCATATTTCATATAATGTTTTGGCAACGGTCATTTAAAATTCACAACTGCTGTCTTAAAACAAATGAAGGAATCAATGCTGAACTCTGCAGGAGGGAAGATGGCTGAAGCCTCTTAAATGTGGGAGGTGCCCTCATCAAGATGACAAGATGCAAAGCAAATTTCTTAAAAATATTCTTCATTACCACAATGGCTCAGTCCCTGGAGGGCAGATGCTTAATAGATTGCAGTTAAACCTAAAATCCCCTCCCCCACCCACTCACTGGTCTTCCTTATCCTGACTCATTGTTGGACCAGTAAATGACAAAGTGTTTCTGGAAAGAAAGAAAAAAGCTAGAACTGATATTTACCAGGAACCAACCCTGTCCACTTTGCTTATTTGTCTTTCTTAATTTAGCTCTTTAAGATGAGCAATTCCTCCCAACAATAAATCAAGTCCCTTTTAAAATCATTCTGATCATTTAAAAGCAGAATTAGTAAACATTATATTCACTGCCAACTACATTCCTTGTGAATGGTGCTGGGTTCTTGTGTAGGAGCACCGACTACAATCCAGGTGCTAACATATTGCTTCTAGAGCAATCCTAAACAGAGTTATACTGTTCCAAGCCTATGGGATTTAAAAAGGTGGAACCCTACTTAAGTTTGCTCTGCTAATCACCACATTCAACTATACCACAAAGTTCATTGCATCCTGTATTCCCCAGACAGATTTTTCCTTAGTGTCTTCTCATCTTATTTTGAATCCACCTGATTCAGAAGATATGCTATTTTTTCAGATAGGCTTACATTAATGCTACATTCAGCAATATGTTTAACCCTGAAAACCATACTGGTTTTTTTGCCATGATACATTAAGACTTCTCTTTGCAGCTTTGAGAACTTGAAAGTGACCTAGGAAGTAAGGAAACAGAGGCAGGATTTCCAATTAAGATCATATGAACTGAATGTAAGCCTGTACTGGAAAAAAGGGTTTGGGGCCTTGGACCTAGGCCTGATTAATAGACTGCAGATAAATAGATAGACCAGACTAGCAGATAACTGAGCTGTACCTAGGGTTGTTTATTTTGCATGTTTAGCAAAGGCCCATGGGGCATGTATATAAAAAAAGAGGTCACCAAGAATATGAAGGGTGGTATAATACAGGACTAGGCTAGCTGGAAAGACTGGAGGGAGGGAGAGAAGAGAGCTGAAGCTGCTGCTTTTTGGAAGGCAAAGCTTGTTTCCAGGCTTTGGAGCTAAGAAGATCATAGAGCTGAATCTGCTAGCTGGAAGAGCTGAACCCTTCTCCTTGGGAGAACTGCAGTAACTGACAAGAGCTGAAGAAGCAAGGGAGAGCAAAGAACAGGAATTGCTGGCAGCTGAGCTCGTTGACTCTTTGAGACCAGCACCCAAGTACAGAGTTGCCCCACTTCATCTTGCTAGGAGAAAAGGGGAACTACTCTTAGGGCAACAAGCAAGCTCCAGGATTCAGACAGCATCTTCACAAACAGAATCCTGCATGGCAAGGCCTTTTGGATATTTTGGACACTGTTCCAGGCCTAGCCTCTGGCCAAATCCACAGAACTGTCTGCGTACTTTACCAAGGGATTGTGAGTAGGACTTTGTGCTGGGGTCACTGGTTACTGATCCAGTATTGATAACTTTGGGAATGTTTCATACTTGTGTTTAAATAATATTTTGATTTGGTAAACATTGAACCTGGTCCTGACTCTGGGGGTTACATATATATAGAAAGCCCTGTGTTATCACCACTGCTGATAATAGTTTTGAAGAAAGTAACAAGAGCAAATGTATGCCCTTTTTCATTTTTCCCCCCATCTATCTTCTAAATGCTCCCTACAATGGAAGTTGAGAACTGAGCAGAATTGGAGAATGGACTAGGGTTAAATATAGGGATACAGCTCTCTCACATTGCTAGTGTTATACCTAGTCCACAGACTAAGGCCACAAGTTCACAGTTTTAAACTAATTGAACATGACAGGAATTTAATGAGCTTTAAGATCAGCTTTAAGGAGAATTTAATAAGCTTCAAGGAGAATATCATTTTGAACTAATGCAAGCTCTCTGGTCTTTCATTTCATTATTTATTAAGAAAACTAAGATATATTGTCGAAGGCTTTCACGGCCGGAGAACGAGGGCTGTTGTGGGTTTTCTGGGCTGTATTGCCGTGGTCTTGGCATTGTATTTCCTGACTGTAGTTCCTGTAGTTCAGGAACTACAATGCCAAGACCACGGCAATACAGCCCGGAAAACCCACAACAGCCAAAACTAAGATACATTTAATATTGTCAAAATTTTGTGTTGTTTCTCAGGACATTTACAACCTAACTTTTATTTGGTTGCTGAGTCTCATTTATCACTCTTAGTTGTACAAGCATAAACCCTAACCATCCATGGTAAATAAGGCTTCCATGAAACAAGATTCATTAACTTTTTATTTTAACTAAATAAATAGAGTGTGAGCCCTGTACAAATTTGTGTGTTATCATGAATCTTCCACGTATGCTGAATTTTAACATATATCACACAAGTCTCAGAAGACTGTGTGCATCCAAGTTATTAATTTTACATATTTTAAAATGATCTCTTAGGAAACCCTCAAAAGAGCTATTGTAATGATGGATCAGAAGTAATCAGGCTTGTAGAAGGAGTGAAAATGTCTAACTGACAAGGAACAAACAACATACAAGCAATTGTACACATACTGCTTAGGGAGCCTTGATGCCTCGTGGGGCACAGATCAAAGCATCGGCTGAGCCACCTGCCAGCTGATGACCCCCCTTGCCCCCTCAGCCTGCCTGCTGAGGTGGGGGGACCCCAGCATGACATTAGGTGGGACTCCATATGGGTATAAACCTCTGTGTAGATCCCATGCCATCTCAGAGCAAGCATGCCCTGACAGCCATTGAGCTGGGCTTGTCCCTGCCATGCATGACCGCAGGATTCCTTAACGGGATCCCCAGCTATGGGAAAATGAAGCATGCAGGCCATGATTTTCCCCAAAAGGATCTGTGCTTAAAGCCAAAACTGCCACAAAAGGCAGGCAGCACCCCACCCAGCTCTCACCAAAACTCCTAAAGCTGCAACCATCTTTGAAGACCTTCTTGCACATCCTGCAGCCAAATGTTCTGTTCCCGGCTGGAGAGATGCACCTCATCAGAACAGAACAATGCCTGTAGCCTGAAAGAAATGCCCAGTTGGTAAATGACGCAGCCCCTTGCTGCTTTGACAAAATGCCCCAGAATCTTGGTCAATTGCCATCAGGCTGTATCAATCCTTCGCAGGCAAACAGCTCTGTGCCATGAGCACCTAACACCTAACAAGCTCTGTGCCATGAGCACCATGAGCACCTAACAAGTTCAACTAAACTAGAGAAAATGTCCCAAAGAGATCCCCAAATCTGTTAGGGTTGCCTGCACTGAGTCCAAGCCCAGTCAAGAGCCCGGGTCATTCTCCCCTAGTTGAATGACCAATGTGTCTGGAGGTCTACTGAGCCACATGGTGAAAAACTGTTGGCACCAAGGAGTCCCAAAGCATCCTTCTCATGCATGTCCACTTGACAAACACAGCTCCTTCCAGTCCCAGCTGCCTTCTCCATCCAGATTCAGCTGCATAATGTCCCACTCAGTGCATGATACAGATACACAATGACTTGCACTGCCTTGTAAGGACTACAAACATGAAGGGTTAATGGAGAGTCTGGGAAGTATATAAGATTTATACACAGTCAACCTTCATCTACACATGGCTTGAATTCACCTGCTGGCAAGCCTACTGCATCCAGAGAGGACCTGAACATGCTGATGAACTGAAAAAGCATGAGGGAGGGCCCATCAGCATGGACCAAGAGGGGGAATTGCATCAGTGGGCAGGCGAATAGGCTGACAGTATGTGGACTGGGCATGGGGGAGAGCTGGCAGACTCCAAGGAGATGTGACTCATCTGCCCACTCTGGTCAGTCTTAGGTCTCTTCAGGATGATGTAAACCCAGGGACCATACATAGACACATCCCAAAACTCAAGGAGACTACTCAGAGGTGTCATGGCAGGAGCTGGCCAGCAACTCCCCTACCCTAAAGGCCTCAAAGAAAGCAAATATAAAGGTGGCTTGGTGGCTTCAAACAACAGGGCCTTGAAAGCTGATCAGCAGGTGTTTGGGAGCTGCCCAAAAACCAGAGCCTGGTGAGGGAGGGCCAGGTGATGCTCCTCTTCCAGCCCTCAATGGCCTGGCATGTGGTAAAGGAATTACAAGGGGCTGGGAAGCCATGGGCACTGCTGAAAAGGGAGACAGCAGCCTAATGGCTGCTTATGGTCTTGGGAGCAAAGGTCTGCTTTCTTAAGGATGCCAGATACTGCAAGACCATGATTCCTGACACAGGAAAGGAGGCCCAACTACCTCCCACCCCCCTGGAGTTGGCTATGAAATTCAGGAAGCTTAATAAAGCAGCTCAGTAAGCTCAAAGGGTGGAAGAGGAGACTGAAGTGAATACCCCCTACATTATAGTGCATTCCCAAGTTCTACAGGTCCTCTGGCAATGGGTCCAGGTCTGGCATGCATCTGGAGCAAGAGCAAGGAACCTCTCAGTCAGGAAGCAAGACAAGGCATCTGTGATGCTCTTATCAGTGCCTGCTACATACTGGGCTGAAAAGGAGATGTTAGCAGAAAGCAGACCAGAACAAACTTGCAAAGGAGTACACAATCAACTCAGAGCATGAGGACTGTCTGTTCAGGACCCAAACCACTCCTTGGTTGTCGCAGCGGAAGTGGGCCTGCTTATCCCTGAGCTGTTCCCACCTGATGAAAACTGCCACAAGGATCAAAAAGAGCTTAAGAAAGGAAAGGTCATGCCAGAGGTCAGACCCAAACCAATAATCTGGCCACCTTTGGGCTCAACATCGCCCCTGCAGGTAAACCTTGAAGCCCACACAACCAATGGTGTCAGAATGTACCTGCAGCTCAGAACCCAGGTTCCATGTGTCCAGCCAGAGGGAGACCTTTTGTCTCATCCAAGAATGAAAGTGTCATGATCCAGCCAGCCACCTCCACCTCTGAGGATGAGGAAATGGAAGACTCAAACACTGCACTGGAGGGATCCCCACCTGAGGCACTGGATTCTGAAGCTGGGGCAGCAAGAGATACATCAGGAAATGAGGGCTACTCATTCTGGTAGGACACAAAAGAAAAGGAGCAGGGACCAATGTGTCAGTTGCTGCCAGCCTCCCCCAAACCAGATGAACACAGAAGGCACCTGGAATGCCTGACAGCTCAGGAGAGATGAAGAAGCATCTGGCTGTGTGCACAACAGCAGTTGATGCTAGCTACAGAAACTAAGAGCAGGAATGACAAGCCAGGCCTCAGGGATGACTCAGCTAATTAGGCAGATAAAAGGAACATGTTGAGCAGGGCTTGCTGTGGAAGGAACTTTGCTCACCAACCCCTTTGTGAACTGGTACTCTCAGCAAACAGAGGCTTACCTTGTTTATTGCCTTGCATTTTTGTTCTGCTAACCTGTGCTTGCTTTTCAGTTAGAACCCGGCCCCTGCCTCCTGTCTTGCTCCTCAGCCTTGGACTCTGAACTCCAGACCTTCCTGCCCCTTGCTTTTCAGATGGAACCCTCAGCTTCCTGACTTTGTACTAGTTTGTTGGTTTTACTCTTGTCTATTGTTTTGCTTGATTGTGTTTATATCAGTGAATCCCAGGACTCCCGTGCAGAGTTAAAAGCGCCAGGCTCAGCCCTGGGCATGACATTTTTTTGACTCCTTATCATTAGATTGTGCATTCTGGAGGCTCAACTCGCCCTTAAGCATGACAGAGATCCAGACCCTGAGGTCTTCTGTCATGACCCTGGTGATCCAAATGTGATGGTGGAAGGTGGTAGCCCCAGCTGTTGCCTTGGCCAGGCAGGTGCAGATGACAAGCCCCAGGGAAATCATTCTACAAGCAAAGTTAAGGTGTTCAACCAAGACTTGTAGCTCCTTGAGCATGCATTTGGGACAGGACAGGATGAGATGGATGAGTTTCCTAAGAGTTTTCTTGTAAGCAGGAAGACAGAAGCACTCTGACACTGAGTCCAGCTCAGTGCCCAGGTAAGTCAGACAGGTGGCCGGGTCTTCGGTCTTTTCCTACTAAGCAGGATGTCTAGTTGGCCTGGCAGGGATTGAAAGGTGGTTGGCAGTCAGCACAGACAGTGCTGCCTGCAGGACCCACTATTAGAAAGTTGACCTGGTAATATGTGATATGTTGGTAGCCCATGCTATATTTTGCTGCCCATTCTAGGAATATGCTGCACAGGCATGGACTTGTCAATGAATCAGCAACCATCAAATTTGAAACCCAGCAAGCAAAAGTCATCAGGGTGCACTGGGAGCAGCCAGAAAGCTGACTGCTTGTCAATTGGTGTAGTGGTTAAGAGCAGCGGGACTCTAATCTGGAGAACCGGATTCAATTCCCCACTCCTCTGCTTGAAGCCAGCTGGGTGTCCTAGGGTCAGTCACAGCTCTCTCAGAGCTCTCTCAGTCCCACCCACCTCACAGGGTGATTGTTGTGGGGATAATAATAACACACTTTGTAAACCACTCTGAGTGGGTGTTAAGTTGTCCTGAAGGGCAGCATATAAATCGAGGATTGTTGTTGTTGTACTTGGCCATAAGGGCCCCCATTCTGGAAAACCTGATGAGTCAAACATCCTGATTGAGGGATACATACTTGACAGAACAATACTCTGGAGGCATGGCCTTATTTTAAAAAGAGCCCTGAGGGTAAGAAAGATGATGAATTAAGTCACACCTGCCCAGGATCTTCTTTGGAACCACCCCCAAAGGGGAAACCCTCAAATTTAGGAAAAGCGGGATTTGAAAAGGGCCTGCAATGCAACTGATGGCAAGTTCCTTGAAAGGGATGTGGAACCTGCTACGGAACCTGGCCCATAATTAGTCAGCTGCAGACCTATTTGGATAACGGTCTAAGAGGGGGTAAAGGGCCAGCCCCAACTCCAAGGTTGGATTACTATTGACCAGTGATGGGGAGGGGGACTGGGCAATGATACAAGTATACCCTTTCTCCTTAGGGGAGGCATTGGAACAGAAACCAGGCAGCCTGAAAATCTGCTAGCCACTATGGGACTGGGGACAGGGTAGCTAAGGGTGAGAACCAAAACAACTCTTACAGCTGTGGTCAAATTGCACCTGGGCTGCTGGCAATTCCTTTGAATGTAGTACAACAAAATTCCCTTGGTTGCTCTCCTGCTTGCTGCCCCATTTTCCTGTCTTGGAATGTTCAGCCTTGCTCTTAATATGGGATCTAATAGTAACAGCCAAATTTGTGATCGATGAGGTTCCATCTCATTCTTGTGTGGTAACTAGACACAGGCGTGAACAGAAAAAAAACTCTGAACATGGTGTTTGTTGTTCATTGCCATCCACAAACAACGAACACTGACGAACATGATCCTGTCACGAACATGTCCGTTGTTTGTAGGGGCCAGCAGGTTCTCCTCCAGCCATCAAGATCCCTTCTGCACCACTCCCAGAAACCCTCCTGAGCAGGCATCAGGAAATTTACCAATAATAAATAATAGCTTGGCCTCAGAGCCTGGCAGAAGCCCTGGAACCTGAAGGGGTAGATCCCTATCCCAACACACAAAGAAAATTCAAGCTCCAATGCACACGCTTTGTCTCTCTAACAGCAACTGTCTCTCCCTGAAAGCCAGAGCTGGGAGCCCCCTCCCCCCTAGTCTTTTCCTCTTGTAACAAATTTGGCGCTCCAGTCCACACTTGGAAGACCTGCCTGTCATGCAAATTGGGCTTAGATTGGGGTTTTCAGGGCAACAACAGGAGTTGAGACAGAATTCAGACAATCCCTGCCGAGTTGCCATGGGAATTGATTGCAGGTGCCAGACTGTCTGGCTTGACGAACAGCAATGAACGAGGCTTGCAATGACCACTTGTTCATTTAGAATGGGGCCTCACAAACAACTTGTTCACGAATAGCAGATTGGACTGTTTGTGTTTTTTTTTTTTTTGTTCGTATTGCTGTTTGTGCCCATCTGTAGTGATAACAAGTGCACTTATGGGTGGCCTCATCATACTCAATAGCAGTGCTATCCCCCATGAGGGCTTGAACTGGCAAAACACTGACCAGGTGATCGGTAGATGCCCACCTCTCTCAGAGTAGGCTGCCTGGACTACCCCCATGGATACAGTGTAGCCCTGCAGTCAATTGTTAAAAGTGTGATTGATCTTCTCCCCCTTGATCCCCCTTTGTCTCTTTTCATAGGAGGGGTGCTCCTCCCATTCTCAGCTTCTCGATGTAACATGGAAATGATATTAATGTAATACTCATCTAAGATCCTGTTCTGGAGGTTTGGGGCAAGATGAAGACCCAGTGGGTCTTCATCATCACCAAATGTGGAATGGTGGAAGGAGAGTCCCTTGCTGTCCAACTGCCCAAGGTGTCCCAGGACCTGAACCATTTATCTTATTTCTGGCCACATGGCAGTCTGGTAGGCTGGAAATGTGCGGCAGAAGAGTGGTTCTGGGTGGCTGCTTGGCCAAAGTGTTTGCTTACATTAAGTCGGAGACTAACATGAAGTTATCTGGGATATCCCTCCACGGAGCTTCTGTACTCATGGTGCTTCACTTGCATCCAAGAAACTGATATGAATATACAACTTCCTTGACAAAGAAGACCAAAACAGGATCAAACCTAGCGACCTGTCGGAGCACATGTACCCCAATTTTTTCCCCTGTGGGGTGTGGACATTGAAGCAAGATCAATATAGAAGTTTGGACCCCCAGAATGATGATATATCTGCAAAATATCTGTAAAAACCTGGCCAGTTTATTGGCTGGCTGGGCAGTATGAAATTTACTAGCTCTTGTGCAGCAGCAAGGGGAGCCACCTGAGCCAGAGGAAATGGCACCCCACAACCAATGGTCCACAAATAGGGAGCCGTTTCCACACAGCTTACCTTATTCTGCAGAATAATGAAATCTCACAAGAAGATGCTGTTATCACATCTTCTCGCACGATAACAGTCTTCTCACGAGATTTCGCTATTTTGCAGAATAAGGTAAGCCGTGTGGAAATGGCCGGGGCCACAGGTAATTGAAGTCTCTCCAATTTCTCTTGGAAAAGAAATCAGTGCACCCTTTTGTAACTGCAGCACTTGTGTTTGTTTTAAATTATACACCACAGAGTGGTGGTCTAATAGGAGGACAGGAAGGTTTGGGAAAACAATCCTTGCCGCTGAGCATCTGCAGAGTAAAAGTCTGAATTTTTCATAACCTCCCTTCCTTTCTCTGTTAGAATTTGTCTTTGATCAAAACAGAATTGATTAGAAACAGACTCCAAATGCCAAACGGAGGAAAGAAATTAATTGTTGGATTTCAAGGAGAAACTAAGTAAACAGAAGCTAAGAAAATTACTCAACTATAATTCTTTGGAGTATCAGGAATAGTTGGCCAAATTTTGCTAGCTATCTGTAGCACAAGAAGATATTATGGGTGGTTAGATCACACTGTTGGAGAGAAATAATTTGAAGAGCTGGCATTCCAGATCAGAAAGATTAGGACAGTGTCCTAAAAATATTTAATGGCTTCAAAGGAGACTGAACCATCCACAATCTGGGATCAGGTATTATTTTTTATGTGGTTTAAATCCTGCAACTGTGACAGTCAGCCTAAATAAACTGTCAGTCTGAGGAACCAAAGTTTACAAATTTATCAAGTGGATTAAGGGGTGGGGAAAAGTAATGTCATTTTTATCCTCTGGGACTGTGTGCCCTTGACTGTTGATGTTGTCTAGTGAGTCAGGGCAAGTTGCTATCTTAGAGTTTGCTCTGCTTGCTGCTCTAACCCATCATATCACTTAATAAACTGTCAGCTGTGACCTGTTTAAACTCACTTGATAATCCTAGTCTTCCTTCCAACTGCTTGCAAAAAGTATATATGTTTGATACGCATAATGTATCAATCATCTATCTGATTTTATTTTATCTCTTCAAACAAATAATCAACATTCTGTTTGAGGGAATAATATACTTGTTGAACCTAGACCTTTGTTTTCCAAAGCCTCTTTATGAAGCAGCTATTAATCTTCAAAAACATACAATGTTGTTACTAGTTTTGTAAGCAAAAATGTTATTAATTTTCAAATATTCCTAGCACACACTTAGGATTTGATCTTGAAAATATTTATTCTCAAAAGCTCTTTATCCTAGCATAGTGCCAGTCACTCTATTAGAAAATAACGGTAGGAACTAGAATAGTTTTCAAAACAAGTATGTGGTTCTGCACTATCTCTCTCTTGGTAATCCATTATACAAAGTCATTTCATGTCAGTTTCCCACAAACAAATAATATTAAGATGTACTTCAGACATAATGAGAAACCTTGGTTTCTTTAACTATGGTCAGTTTGTGAACCAGCAAAGATGTTTTGAGTTCTCATGTCTATAGATTTGCCAGGTTTTTACAATAGTTTCCAGTAACTCCTAGACCTACTTTTTTCACTTCCAGGTTGTATCCTGATGTAGTGAACTAAGCAATGTCACATGAATGCCCTGTTGTCCCCACACCGTGTCTCTCACTAGTTGCCAGGCTCAGCCTGGCAACCCTGTATGTCATACAGAAGTGTAATTAAGACTAACTGGAGCCTGGAGCCTTTCAATCAATTCCCCTGGCAATAGCAGGGACTGAATTTTGTCTGAACTCCTTCTGGTTTTCCTTCTGGCTTTTACCCTTCAAAGTAATTCCAGCAGAGAGTCCCATTTTTGCCACTGTGAAGAGAAAATGACAACAAAAGGGAGGTCCCATGGATCATGCCTTTCCCGGGATGCAATCTCTCTGAAACTTGGGGGGTCTTTGGAGGACAGCGAGGACTATATCCACTGCAAATTTGGTGGGTATTGGACATTGGGAAGGTCAGTTTGTAACCCCTCAAAGTAGCTTCCACCAGAGAGTCCTGTTTTTGCCACTGTGAAGAGAAAATGACAACAAAGGGAATGACCCATGGATCATGCCTTTCCTGGGGTCCAATCTCTCTGAATCTTGGGGGGGGGGGGGTCTTTGGAGGACAGCGAAGACTATATCCACTGCAAATTTGGTGGGTATTGGACATTGGGAAGGTCAGTTTGTAACCCCTCAAAGTAGCTTCCACCAGAGAGTCCTGGTTTTGCCACTGTGAAGAGAAAATGACAAGAAAGGGAATGATCCATGGATCATGCCTTTCTCGGGGTGCAACCTCTCTGAATCTTGGGGGGGGGGGGTCTTTGGAGGACAGTTAGGACTATGTCCTCTGCAAATTTGGTGGGTATTGGACATTGGGAAGGTCAGTTTGTAACCTCTCAAAGTAGCTGCCATCCAACAGGCAGTCCTGTTTTTGCCACTGTGAAGAGAAAGTGACAGCAAAGGGGGGGGGGATGGATTATGTCTTTCCCGGGGTGCAATCTCTCTGAAACTTGGGGGGGTCTTCAGAGGACAGTGGTGGGTATTGGACATTGGGAAGTTCAGGTTGTGGGGTGTTTAAAGGGCTCTGCCCCTTGCACTTTGTAGGAAAGGGCCATTTAAACTATCAGCTGGCAGGCAGCACGGGTGAATTCCCCCTGCCACCTGCCAGCTGATAGTTTAAAGGGATCTTTAAAGGGCCACGGACAATGAACAACGAACATGTTTGTGAACAGGTCATGTTTGTTACTGTTCGTTGTTCATTGTTCATGGATGGCAACGAACAATGAACAGCTTGTTCAGGTTTTTTTTCCGTTCGTGCCCATGTCTACTCTTTACTATTTTGATACTAACCACAGTTTGGTTGTTGTGGGTTTTACGGGCTGTATTGCTGTGGTCTTGGCATTGTAGTTCCTGACATTTCACCAGCAGCTGTGGCTGGCATCTTCAGAGGTGTAGCACCAAAAGACAGAGATCTCTCAGTGCTGGCGAAACGTCAGGAACTACAATGCCAAGACCACGGCAATACAGCTCGGAAAACCCACAACAACCATCGTTCTCCGGCCGTGAAAGCTTTCAACAATACAATTAACCACAGTTCGTTTAATTAAACCATGGGTTTGTGACTTATCCAAACTGATCCTATATATTCTTTACATCTTTTTGCACTCCTCTTCATAATAATCTCTTCCATAATAAACAGTTTTTAAAGCAATAAAAAATTAGTTACATATAACAATAACTTTTCAGAGGCAAGGATGTGGTATTGCAGAGCTGTCATTGCCTGTGAAACTCATATGTGTCTCTGGTCATATTAGGTTTGGTCAGTACAAGCTGCATGCTGAGCAAATTACAACCTTGTAGCAATGCCACAAAGCAACAGATAAACTTGTGGATTGGTCTGACTGTTCCTAGTTCCTACTGAATAGTGCAGGAGATGAAAGCATAGGAAGGAACTATGTAGTCTTTAAACGGAGCGGAGCAAGGCTATCTATTCCTCTACAATAGCATTCAGCAATTTTTGAAAATCCATTTTTCATTGAACAATGCAGCACTTCCTATCCAAAGCCTGATCAAATGTTACCTTGTGGGGTTTTTTAATCAAGTGAGCCAGCTTTTTCCTTTGCAGCAATACCGTTTACTCAACCCAATACAAGGCTTCATCCTATATTATGCTGGTACAGTTCTGAAGTACTGATACATGCTAAGGCTGAGAGTTGAGTTACTGTAGCAATAAGAAGGAAGTTGCTCTGGTTGCACCAGAGAAATAATACTGCAATAACATGGCAACAAAACCAAAAATAAGTAAGTTAGACCAATAGACGTCTCGAAATGTCCTCTTAATGTGGGTACACAAAGTCCATTGCAGCAGTCAGTAAGATACTATTCATGATTACTTGCATAGATTAAATTTCAAATTATCCAAATTTAAACTGGAATGAGATCTTATAATAGCACCTATAAAGGCCACTATTATTTTTTCCTCCTTTGGCCACTGATATATATTTTTACATTGTCACCTGTTGCTGCTAGTATGCAGAAAACTTCAGTGCAATAATGTTCTAAATAGGACCATAAATTACCCTTCTCTATCGGATAAAATCTGCAACATTTCAAGTTGTGGCTTAGCCAACTTTTTTAGGGTGCCAAAGAGTGGGCTGGGCATAATGATGGCAATATCAGTTCCAAGGCTTTAAAAGTTGTCCATCCATTTGAGTTTCTCATTCAAGCACATATTCAAGCTTATAGTCATGATAGATAGAAGGTGTATTCCTGATCCTCAACACCTAAATTTCTTTTTCTAAAGTGGACGCTGCCATTATACAGATTCTTAGGTTGAGTCTGGACAAGATGGTGTACCCAATGCCCCCAAACTGATTCTTTTCTATAAATGTTTGTCACCAGGATTGTGGCTTCGTAACTGGCCATAGAAGGGTAGGGAATGGTTGCCAGTCCACGATTCACTGGCCTTCCAATAAAGGACACATTAACCAGGCAGCTTCAGCAAACAGTTTCTCTTTATTCAGCTCTAAATACAACTGAAAACGGGGTTTCCACTTCCAGGAGTAGTTTCCTCCCTCCTCCAGCCTTTTCCTGACAGTATAAACATGTACCTCCAAGCTGTTTCAGGGTTGCCCCTTATGCCTGCTGAAAATCCTTGTACATTCCCAGGGAATTCCCTTCCTTACCTGGTGTTATGTTCCTGGTGGTATGTTCCAGGACAGCCATCCACCTCCACCCTAGTCTAATGGTACATGGCAATATTCTGCTTTTCAGATTGCTATGATGCTGCTGGGCTCCAGCTCCAGTCTCAGCCTTCTGTCCTTTTGCTACCCTACTTCAATCTTAGGTAGATTTCAAGCTGCCTCTGCCATTAGATGCCAACTTAACCAGGATCTACACTATTAATCACTTCATTCCTTTCAGATCTTAGTTATTATCTTGTTTATGTTTAATAATAATCTGATATTTCTTTCCCCCTAGTTGCCCACTTTTTACTTTTCAAAAACTAAAAAATTGAACCTCCTAATCCTAAACCTTTTTGCTGGAATTCTATAGCAAACATCATATTTGTTCTAATTGATGTTTCATTTATTATGATTTAGAAAATCCTCAGGGAGCATGGTTAATCCTCTCCTCAAATCCCAGGCTAGCCTTTTTGACTTTCAAGTGGTTTGCACACCACATGGTGCTGTTCTCAGCCAAGCCATTTTAAATGTATATGTTCAAATAGATTTCTGTTAAACAGTATACAAAGCCCATCTGTCATATGAGTAAGAAATAGCACCAACTTTGTCTATTATGGTTTGTGGTAGCACATTGCATTATATTGATATGCAGTGCCATGTATTTATCACTACATTCTACAAGGCATTTATGAAGATTTTCTCCAAATGTTAGGTTCATCAAGAAGGTTGTCAAGGACATCTGCTAGATTTCTTTTTCATCATATATGCTAGTTACCTTACAACTTCTTTAATCTTCCTGAAGCAGAGCTCCATGGTCCTTAAAGTGTTCTGGTTGTGTGACCTTCCTTCCTTCCTTCGAAGCACTGAAGATAGCTCTGTATCACTGGCTCACTTTACATGCTGGAAAAATATTGTTTATAGCTTTCCTATGCTACAGATGCTGGGTTTATTTTGGTTACTTGTTTATTACATTTTATCCAGTGGAAGGCCTAAAATCAACAGAAATACAACTGGAGCCCCATACGATTGCCAAACTGCAGCTGGCAACCCAAGAGAGCCTTTTGAGGGCAGAGATGGGTGTGTCAAATACCAGAAGTCATAGATCCAGAGGAGTTAGCCATGTTAGTCTGTAGTAGCAAAATACCAGAAGTGACACCACGAAGTTGGGGGTACTCTAGGATTTGCAAAAAACTCTATGGTTTTACCCACATTTTTCATCAATTGCCCCCATCAGCACTTCAGTCACTGCCAGGGAATGGAGTGGTATGAAGATCTCTTGCTACCTGATCGGAAGCTGGTAACCCTAAGGCCCCGTATCTTATATGTGCTGCACATGCAAAACTCAAGGTCCACTGCCCAGCAAATCTAGCTAAAGGATCTTAGGCAGAAAAGTTCAGAGACAAAATGAACTGCTACTAGTCAGATGAGTTTAGTCAGATGGGCTTGGGCAACTTGTACTCTGACTCAGGCTCAACCAGGCTGCTAACTCCAGTTTAGGAAATTTCTAGAGATTTGAAGGTAGTGTCTGGGAAAGGTGGAGTTTGGTGAAGAGAGAACTCCACAGGAAAATGATGGAGTCTACTCTCTGAAGCTATCATTTCTTGCAAGGGAACTCATCTCTGTAGTTTGAAGATCAGTTGCAATTCTGGAAGCTCTAGGGTCAACTTTGAGGACGGTAACCCTGGGCTCAACTTGCATGTGATATTTAGTTGTGTGATTCATTCTCCTGGATGTTTTTAAAATACAAAATGGTCTCAGAAGCTGCAATTGAGAGCAGGAAAACTGATGGACAAAGGGACTGCTTAGCAGTTTTGCTTCCTGCTGTTGGTCTACAAACACACAAAAATCTTACTGGGCTGCTTTGTCAGGTATCAACATCTTTTTTGGAGGGGGGCATGTGCACATAACATTGAGTAATTAGATGGTCCATACTGAAATAGTCTATTTCCTTCATATTACTTACTGTTTGTGATATACAAACATAAACGAGATATGATGTACAAGGATAACATACATCATGACACAACCATAAAAGAAGAAAATAAATATAGTTCAAAGGATGTCAACACAGAAAACATATTAAAGGAGCTTCTTCTAAAACAAGCACAACAGAGGGCAAATTTTTAAAAAAGCTCTCTGTGCTACAAAAACATGGAATGCACCAGAGATACCTGTCTTTGAAATATAGTAAAGATTCTATAATCCTTGTCCACATTGAATAATCTGACATTTCTCAAGTGCATTGAAATTGCTGCTGAGTACGAAATATTTGTTTTTATAGTTAATACACAGCATTCAGTAGATGAACAAACACATCCTACCTAAATTAGACAGAATAGTCAATGGATTTATTTCTGCTAAGCAGGATTTATTATGATAGACTGCTGAATTATAAATTATTTCAGACATCCAGGTATATTAAAATATTACAAGAGCAGTCCAGGTTCAACTGATCCAGGCTGATTACTAGGATGGTCTACCAATTTGCTCAGCATTAGGTAGTTAAGCACAGCTGTTATTCATATTGAAATACTGTAATGGATCATATATATCTATTTAAAAGAGCCATGGAATCAAGAGAGTAAGATTTGTTTCTCACCGGGGTGTCTTGTTCTGTGATGGTAAATAGTGCCAGATTTCATTAAGGCAGAAGTTATTCACTAGGATGATCTCTTTAGTAAATAAGGTAAATTAATAGGTAACTTGGACTGTCTTTAAAGTCATGGAAGTGAGGTAGGGTTGCTAATCTCCAGGTGAGGCCTGCAGTTCTCCCAGAATTCCATCTGATTACAGATATCAGTTCCCCTGGAGAAAATTTCAGCTTCGGAGGGTGGACTGTATGGTATCATACCCTTACCAAACTCTGCCCTGTCCAGGCACCATCCCAAATCTCCAGTAATTTCCCAAACCACTGTTGGCAAATCTATAGTGACGCTTTTGAGTATTGCATCTTTGCCTATAAATAGTCAGCAGAGTTTATTTGTTGACAAGAGGCACAGAAATGCCCTTAGTGCAGACAGAATCTCTGGAAAATAGCTTGAGAGCTTGATAGACCCTTGTGTGACAAAGTGTCTCCTCTCCTGAGGAAGTTTCCTGTAGACTAATATATGACCATTTAATTAGATGATATCCCTCAAGTAGCCAGTCTCTACAAGGGAACTAGCACTGCCATCTTAAGCCCATTGACGTAGAGCAATTCTAAGCAGGTCTACTCATAAGTAAGCCCCATGCCATTCAATGGGACTTACTTCCAGGAAAATGCCCTCAGGATTGCAGCCTTAGTCTTAGAAGGGCGTAACTCTGCTTGCGAGATCCTGCATGACTATATGTAATGAACAGGCAAACCCTCTGGGCCTCGTTCTGGTGCTGATAACAGCCACACAGTACCCCAGAAGCTCTCCTAGAGTAGTATGCCCCACCCGTTTCTACCAGACTCACTGGTTTAGGGTTCTTAGCTGGAGACCCTTGTGCACAGCAGACAGACACTCAAGACACAGAAAAGATAATTATTTATTAGCTCAAGAGAATAGTCAAAATAACAATACTCACTCTTGAGGCAAAGCAATGGCAATAATAAAAAAAAGAGTTTGACCTAATCTTAGCTAAAACAAATCCCACTAGACAATAGGTACTCAACCTGCATGCTCCTGTGATGCAGCTTCCTTTTTCTTTCCATTCACCTAGCCTTTTTTTTTAAGCCTGGGGAAGGAGCCACCTAATCAAGGACAACCACCTGGTGCACTTAATTAGCTACTTATCCACTGTTCTAGACACTATACAAGCTTCTGCAACAGGGGAGTTAAACTTCATACTGGGTATAGAGGGATCCTCTGTTTCAGTGTGATGGATTTTAGCTGTTTACTTTTATCTTATGGGAGCTTGTGATAGTCATTTTATTTAGTATTGTTATATCTTAAAATATGAAACATCCTTAGCTTCCAGGAATGGGAAGAAAAGCTCCTTCATTTCCAGCACCCCCAGCCATACAAAGATCATCTGCTCCCTCAAATTACTTTGTCTCATGCCCTTTATCTCTTGCTGTTCCTTATGCCGACACCGGTGTGATCTCTCTTTGTCACTTCCTTCAAAGACCATTTTTTATCATGCAGCTTTTACCTTCATGCCTTCATCACCCTCTTAAAATATGCCCAAATGCAAAATAAATAAATAAATGTTTTAAAAGTATCACTTATTTTTGAGTTATGTATACATAACTTCTATGAATATTGTATGTACCCAGAAATGAATTTTTATTATTTGAATAATGAAACTTTTTTCACAAGTTCTATTAAATTATTCTGGTTCTATTAAATTATACTCAGCTTATTTATAAAAAAAATGGGCTGTTTCAAATTTACAGTTTACAACACAGCTGGATTTCTGACAATTAAGTAGACCCTAAAAGAGCAGACACAGCCTGTAGCCATCAGATTGCCCAATAGCAAATCTGAATAGATGTGTATTTTGAAAACTTGGTCTTACTTCATGCCACTGTAAGAGAGCATTAAAAACAGATTGACTCTTCAATGAAATAGTTTGGAGGTTTCTCTCTCCCTTTTGTTGCTACTATAATGGTTTTAATTGGGATCTGAAAGGAGTACTGGCTGCTTGCCAGTGTTATATACAATCATCCAGCTGTTCAGACAGTTAAAGACCTTAAGATGTAATAGCACAGGTGCTGGCAACCATTCTGCCTGCTAGATATGAGTGAATAATCTTGCAAACTCTTTAAGACTTTATTTAATATAGGAATCATTAACAAGAAAAAAGGTGAGGAAACAGAAACAAGAAATTAATTAATGAGAAACTTGCAATAGCCCAATCCAATGAGGGACATGCAGATTTTTCCACAAACACATTCTCTTCTGAATCAGAAACCATGTGTGGAACTGCAAAGACTGAAGTGAAGATTCATATAAAATGCTGTTAAGGAACAGCCCTTGACAATAATCTCATAACACTTTTACTGTGGTCTCTTAAGGGCCAATGCTGCTGGTATAGACTGGAAGATTTACTAGGCTAGTTTCTTTGTTCCCTCTGTTGCATTTCTAAAGTACATGATGATATTGAGCCTGTAGGCTGTCAGGCAAAGTGGTGAAAAGGGGTATTTTCAGCAGGAGTTTTATGGACGGTCAGTGACTCCAGTACTGCACATAAAGGGATGTTCCCTGATCTGGCTGGTGGGATCAAAAAACAGCAACTTCATGAGCTCCCAAGTCTGTAGTCAACACAGGAATAATTGAACCCATTCCTATAATTTTATCGTTCATGAGACATCAAATAAACTGGAACTCTGAGATTAATGCTGAGATTGGCAGCAGCTTATTAAGAAGCACAAACCTGAAGGAAGGAAGAAAAGAAGCCTGAGGGAAATAAGGTAGAGGCCAGGAATTTAAGACAGATGTTCTACAGAAACATTCATTTTCTATACGTGGGTTGGAATTGAAATTGTGATAGCACATCCCAATTTTTAAAATTTCATCAGAATGTGGACATAGTGACCTATGTGTGTAGATCCCAGCTGTACATATATCTTATTTTCTAGTGTATGGTTGATGTGGATGAAGCCTAAATTTGTTGGGCATCATGCATGCATTCTGACCATTAAGTAGATGCTAGATGCATGTGAGAGCTTTCTGCTGACTTGCAGAGTCCTCCCTTCCCAACTAAAATCAACATCCTCATGAGGTCAAAGAGGTTCTGGCATGCAAGAAGTGGTGCACGGCAGCAGGTGCTGATTCAAATGAACTACACATACTTTTGACCACAGGCATCTAGTGATGTTCCAGCCATAAAAGCATGAGATCTTGCATTATATAACAGCCCATTTCTGATTCTGGTTATATCCAGGCAGCGCTAGATCTCCAGTTATTTGCACGTGAATATACAGTTCCTTATTCTCAAGATGCTGCACCAGCATTAAAGCACAATTACTATGAAAAAAAATATTTTTTCTAATGCTGACAGAGGAGAAAAAATGTTGCATTTGCTTCATCAGCAGGAAACAGAAAATCAGATTATCATCACTGGGGCACATAAAGCTATTTTAGAGCTGATATATTTTCTTTGGAATGATATATAATTTATATTATGATTTTAGCATTGTACATCTGAAGACCACATCGGAATCAGGTTTATGACTAAGAACTAGCCAAACACAAGCAAATATACAAAGGAATATAAATCACTTGACAACAGTTACAAGTCCCCCAGTCTGATTATATCTTATCTTCACAGGAAAGAGCTCAATGCTATTAATGTGAGCTTGTCTATATAGCTGGTCAGCATGGTATAGGGGCTAGAGTACTGAACCAAGACTGGGATAACTGAGTTCAAATCCTCGTTCTGCCATGAAGTTCACTGGATTAGCTTGGGCCACTCACTCACTCACTCACTCACTCACTCACTCACTCACTCACTCACTCACTCACTCACTCACTCACTCACTCACATCCCACTTTTCTCCCCAATAGGGATCCTTTCTTATTTCACAGAGTTGCTTACAGAATAAAATGGAGATGACCTATGAATTTTACCCTGAGTTCATAAGAAGAACACTAGTAATGTAATAAAGTAAGATTTAGGGGTTGTTGTCATCTTAGGCCTATCTTCTTCTTTTTTAATCACATAATTCAGTTTTCCTTGGATACCTCCATTTCAGATTACAGTCAGAATATTTCTTTGTTGAATGCTTTCACATATCCTAATTTTCTATCCTCTTTGTAAAATTCATAGAGAAGAGTTATTCTAAGAATAAATGGACACAAATCTGACATTAGAAATGGAAACGTCCAGAAACCAGTGGGAGAACACTTCAATCTACCAGGACATTCCACCAAAGACTTAAAGGTCGCTGTGGTTCAACAGAAACCTTTCAAAAACAAAATCCAACGGGAGGCTGCTGAATTGGAATTCATATGCAAATTTGACTCTGTCAAGATGGGACTGAATAGAGACTATGAATGGTTATCACATTATCACAGGTAACAGATTTCCTTTACAGAGGCGTGGTCTGGGGGAGCCCAGTGTCGCTTGGTGTGGGCTTTCGGGGACCACAGTTCTCTTTGTCAGATGCATCTGGCAGCGAGAGCTGTGGTTATCGAAGGCTTATACTACATAGGAATTGGATACTTTCCAAACAAACACGGCAAACTGACTCCACACCAAAAGGAGATGTTTACATTTACTAGCAAAGGAATGTTTGGGTTGCCTCCACGCTAATTGCATCCTGTCCCCTTGTGATATATGTCCCCTTCTTTCCCTCTCTCCCCTCCTCTTCTGTATGTGGCCAGTTTGGATCAGGCATCTGACAAAGAGAACTTGATTCTCGAAAGCTTATGCTACAATAAAATTGGTTAGTCTTAAAGGTGCTACTGGACTCTTTTTGATTTTGCTACTACAGACTAACACGGCTAACTCCTCTGGATCTAAGACCTGGGGATATTTGTTATTTGAACAAGCATGTTCAATTATCCTACAAGCCAATCAGCATATCATAGTGACCACAAGGACATCACAATAGTTCATACCCAATTAGATTTGGCTAGGAAATAATCTTAATGAGGGCAAATGAAGCCTTCCCATTGCCCAGGTCTGAAGGGAAGGGGAGAACAAAATTTCCCAGACAACTGTGCAAATTCTACTTGACTTGACATGCTGTTCTGGCAGTTTCATTGCCTGCCAATGCTATGCAGTAAAATTTATATCCTCATCGAGATTTAGTCACATGTAGCTACTGGTTAGGGCAGAATCTGGATGGTTATGTGCATCCCATTGAAAGTAAAGCATTATTACACATACAGTCAATTTGCTTGTCGTTACTTTGTATATTAGGATGTACATCTAAGTGAATGTTTCCATCCAGATTCAGTCCCAGTTTATCAACTAACTAGAAATGGATTAGGGCAAAGGATTATCAGCCCATTTACTCTGACAATAAGGATGCATTCCTTCTTCCACCTCATAACCAATTTTAAGCCTTTTTAAAAAGGGGTGCAAAAAAACCCCAAAAGGAATGCAAAGTTTACTTTTTATTATGTTTACATTGTTTATTTATTGAAAATATTTGTCAATGACTTACTCCAAACAATGTAATCGAGGTGGTTCACAATCATAAAACAAACAGCAATAGCTGAAAAACTAAAAAAAATTAACTTGGCAGTAAAAACAGAGAAAGCAGCATGGAAAAATCTCTACTAAGATAGCTCTGGCTATGTGTAATCAGAGGGCTAGAGATGTAGAGTATTTACTCAAATGCAAGTTTAGTGCTGCTTTCACACATATTGGATAATCACTTTCATTGCACTTTAGCTATCATTCGCAAGTGGATTTTCCTGTGTTTTATACTGAAAGTGTGTTATCCGATGTGTGAGAAAGCAGTCTAGTTTTTTTCACAGGTAAGCCATACAAAGTTCATCTTATATTTGCATACAATTTACAGTTAGGTTCTTGAGTAAATATGGTATGATAAGGCATGTAAACCATAATCCTTGATTGTCCCAAAGAAAGAAGGTTTGCCAACAAAACTCACAATTTCTAAAGTGTTTCTAAAGTGTTTCTAAAGTCTAAAGTGCTGTTTCTAAAGTGAAAAATTAAGAGAGGAAACGAAAAGGTGCAGGAAGAACTTCTTGGAATGTTCTTCTCACTCACAGCCAACTACGGTGTATATGCAGAACTGAGTGGTGTCAGTCATGTTGTGATCTTCAAAATGAAAGCTGCATGGAAAGCATTTTTTTAATTCAAAAACATTAGCATTGTCCCCCTCCCCCATTAAACCAAAACAGAGAGAGAGGGGGGGATTTGAAAATAGAATGCATGAGTGAAATCTTTCCTTTTCTTTAGAGTAAAGCATTGCTAGCCATTTGATGTGCTGCTGTTAATACACTCAAGGTGAAAAGCAGGCTGAATTCATGAATATAAAATCCTGTCTCTCTTGCTGTAATAACAAATCTTCATTTCAATGATTAGATCATTCATTAGCCTACCCACAATATGTTAAGAAGCATTGTCTGCTCAAATTTCAAAAACAACCAGTCATTGAAAATCTGTCAATGAGGTATCGAGAAAAAGCTGCACACTTATTAGACTTCTTCATTGTCTTGTACCAGGTGTCAAGATGCTATTAATCTCCAAGGCAATGTTTTATTACAATAACATTTCCAATAGGACATTTTAAGGAGTTAGAATAGAGAAGAAGTCCGTGGTGAAGGATTTTCCCCATAATAATGATTGAGAAGGCGTAGCTACATGGAGCTCTTTCAAAGGATCGTTCATTTTTAGATAATACTTTAGATAATACTTTAGATAATAGATGCAGTAACTACTCAGAGTCAAGCTAATTGTGCAGGTTTTTAAAGAGATGGGTCCAAGTTCCCCAGACCCAAATATAGTTTATGCAGCCATTCTGGAGTTAAAAAGTAAATGGCTATTTAAAAATAAAGGAGAGCCCAAATGGCCCAGGAATCCCTCTGTGGGTGGAGGAGGGGCTCCTCCTTCCCCCAAGCCGTTTTGTAAAATAGCAACCAGGGAGGGGGGTGTCTCTGTTTTTGCTGCTCCCCATGGAGTATTCTGTGCTATTTTGACAAGACTTAGCTTGTGGGGAAAGGAATTCATGGTGGAATTCTGAGGCCATTTGGGCTCTCCTTTATTTTTTAATAGCCATTCCCACAGCTGCTGTGTGGCTTGATAGGGTGGGGAACTTGGACCCAGCTCTTTAAAAACCAGCCCATATAGCTTGAGCCTCAATCAGACCAGATTCACTGGAATTGTTTTAAGGCTGCTTGGGGAAAATTAAGCTCGAATTCACTGTAGGCTAGCTCAATTAGGATGGCATATGTTACTTTTGAGTAGAGTACTGCATAGAACATGTTTTCCCCCTAAGATAAAGAAAGGTGTTCAATGCAGCCCCCAAAGTTGGCATCAATGTAGCACAATGGCCTGCAGTTAGTTCATGGTTAACATTTTATTATTGCTACTTATTCACTACTATTTGATATTTATATGAGGTATTTATAAAATTTTCAAGGCAGCTTACGATATGGATTAAAAAAAACATCATAAAATAACCATTGATTTTAAAAACACCAACAACTGAAACAATACCATCCACAGAGTGACCAGTCTACCAAGTTGCAGGCTATCAGACCATTTAAAATAAGTGTCAGTCAAATGGACATGTGCAGGGAGTTCTACAAGTGAGGTGCCATTACTGAAACAGCCGTATGGAGAGGTTTATATCAGAGCAAGCAGATCATCATATATCCAGGTCCCTGAGTAAACAAATGTAGGCATCATAGGTTTGTAAACAAATGGATAACCAGTGAAGTACTGGTGTTAACAGGTTTGTACTTGTTAACAGTGTCTCAGTTATATAGTGAATCTGCTGAAGTCTCTGGTCAGTCTTTAAGGTAACTCAAAGTCCAGTATACTACAGCAATCAAACCTAAACGTTAGCAATGTATGCGTAATTCTGGCCAGGTCATGTTTTTCCAGGTCACAGTTCATGTACCAAGAATGGCTAGTTCAAGGTAGTTAATGCCACAAAGCATACATCCTTCTGTCGGATAAATCTAATAGCACTCACAAGCTGAGAACTGATTTGATAGACAGAATGACCCCATCCAGGAAAAAGTAAATCTCATTTCCTTTATCAGCAATATAATCAATGGACAGTATCTTGGTCTTGTTTGGACTAAGTCGTGCAGTCTACTACCAACTCCAGATACTGGTTCAGGACATTTATAGTGAAAAAGAATTTAGCTGGGATAATACTCCATAGGTGATCTCTCTCTATGGTGTCATGCAAACGTTAAATACCACAGGAGAGAAGATGGAATTCTGCAGAACACCAAAACATAAATGCTATGGAGCTTAGAAGCAGTCAGTACAATCTTTTGGAATCTATCTGCCTGGAGGAATAAAACTGGTAGAGCGTGGGCCCAAAGCATTCTCTAACATATCCTAGTGAATTGTACTGCTAAAAGGTTCAAGAGAATAACATATATCTTTATCTCTTGTAGTACATGTCAGTAGGGGCAGCCAAGGTTGTTTCAGTACCAAAGCCAGTTTGGAACCTAGATTGAAATGGCTCCAACTAATGGGTCCAGAGTTCAGGAATCAATACTATACTAAATGCTGTTAAAAAACGATACGTCACATTTCCTGTTTGAAGTCCAGGATAAGTAGCCCTTTTGAATCCAAACACCCCCACCCCTACTTTTTCTGTACTAAACCTTTTTTCATAAAGATTTTCTTTGCCTCAGTAATACAATATAGGGAGGGAAGGTAGCATGGTATAGCTCAACCCCTACATGACACATTGCACAGGTGCAATATAGTTGCTAGATGTTTTGCAGGTTACTTCACTATTGTTCTAGTACTGTGCTGGAATGGCACCTTTTCAGTGGTTCAGTCCAGATGTTCTGAGGAGGTACCTGAGTGGTAGCAAGCATTATCAGGATGCCTTCTAGGGTACCCTTGGAGATTCCCAGCTAAGAAAGTCACCATTCCCCTCTCTCTACCAGGATAAGAACATGCCCCAATAGAGCATGCCTGACATAGCATTAAAAATAATGTAAGTCTTATAAGTGGTTCCTGTCTGAGCCTTAACACCCCCCTTCTTCCTGTGTCATACCCTATTTCTGCTCAGTCCTGTCCTATGATCCTGTTTTATTCTTGTTTTTGAAGTATATCTGGATGTGAGTCCAGTAGAATTCAAGAGACAAACAAGATTTTCACTGTACCCTGAAAATCTTCTTGGTCTCTAAGGTGCCACTGGACAAAAATCCTGCTGTTCTACTGCAGACCAACACAGCTACTTACTTGGAGCTATATCTGGTTTTTATAATGCCCCAGTCATTGTTTCCCTGTATGTCTATTTGTATCTTATGTGCTTATAATAAAAGCTGTCAGTTCACATGTTCATTTAGTATTGTACTAATATGATCATATTTTTCCTAGCAAATGGAAAATATCTATTTAATCAAAATGTTATGAAGAGATGATATTATCACACACACTCACTATGCAGGTTAATGGGCTTATATTATCAGTACTTAACCTTCCTTGCCAAGTCCAATTTTATTCTAAAACCACTTAATGTTCTTTGTGGAACTGAGATTATTCCTAATTAGTTACCTGTAAGATTTACAAAAACTCTTATGTCCTCAACTTCTTCTCATAACTCAACCCTATGAAATGCCTGCATTATTAACCACTTTCTGTTCTCCACTCTCCCTTGTTAGCTCCAATTGACATTACTCCTTAATCAACCCACTAAGGAAAATTTAATTTAAGTGCCTTAAAACAGTGGATGATTTGCAGCACATTTTGATACAAGTATGCAACTAATTGCTGTGGACATGGGTTTAGATTAGAGTAACTCTGCACAGAATTGCACTATAAGTCGTGCTATACAAAGACCTCTCTGGAAAGAATGGACTTCCATTCATCCCTATGCCTAAAATCTTACACCAATGAAGCACGCACTGAACTCTTCTATTCAAATGAAATAAATATCACTTCCTAGACATAGAGCTGTGTGTCAGCTGTACTAATCTGTATTTTAGTTTTATTTATTTAGTTTAGAATTGTACACATATTACTCTTGTCCTGTTTCAACATTGGCCAAAACAAAAAATCGTGACGACCTAACTAACAAGTAATTACTAACAATAATAATTACTCCCACAAACCAATTATTACAATATTTCAGCATGCATTTTATAAACAGTATTCAAGATAACCAATTGCACACACATACATAAAAACCTTGCCACGGCAGCTGCTAAATGCAGTACAATAAGTTGAGTTCATACAGGGGTTTTTTGACATAAAGTGCTAGTGCCAGTTCCACACGCACTTTATTATGAATTCCTTGTGAGGGTGATGAGCTGACGTGAATGGTAAATAGTCATCCTATTATAAGCAGAGTAAGGATTGCGTCAGCTTTTGTTTGACAACCTGCCATCTTTGAAAAAGATCCGAAACGGTCCTATGCCCTGGAACCGGTCCAACCATCAGATGGCACGCCCTTGATTGGACTTCTTCTTCCCCTCCACTTATATCCACGAGCTGTCTGCTTGCAGAATTTCTATGCAACGTTATGACTGTGGGGTGGCACATTGTGCTCTATGAATCATAATCATTGTAGCATTTGCACTTTAATGATGCAATGAGTGTTGTATAAACATTGGAATTGGCACTAGCACTTTGTTATAAAACCCCTGTATGAACTCAGCTTATTGTACTACATTTTGCAGCTGCCATGGCAAGGTTTTTGTGTGTGTGTGTGCAATTGGTTATCTTGAATACTGTTTATAAAATGCAAGCTGAAATATTGTAATAATTGGTTTGTGGGAGTAATTATTATTGTACTTGTTAGTTAGGCCGTCACAATTTTTTGTTTTGGCTACTGTTTCTCTCGTGACTCTCTCCTTTGCTGGGCTGTTTCAACATTGGGCACAGGAGATGGGTTTGGCCAGAAATTCAAGAACTGTAGCTTTCCCCAGCCCAACACTTGCTACTTATATAACAAATTAAATGTTGCCTGAAACGCAGCGTTTCTCCACAGCAACAACTTTAGTGAATATCCAAGCAGAAATTCTACAGGTGCACCTTTTCCAGTATAAGGGTTCTTTCCACACATCATAGTCTTATAATAAGTGATTAGACTTTTAAAGACACTCTAAAGAACCACTCACGGATTACCAGCATCATGTCTGAGAGAAACCAAAGGCATCATGGGGAGTTCTTGCCAGTTTTTTACATGTACGTTGCATAAGCACAGATTCAAATACTTTGCTGCAGTATCTACAGAAATCTTATGAGACTAATTTGTAGTAGTACTTATGTTCTAACAAAGTGTGCACCATCTGGCATTGAAGCCATACCTATGGCTTATTTAAATGAACTTAAATGTTCAACACAGTATATATTTATGTACATTCTTTAGTTCCAACTTAACAGTCTTTTGTATCAAGCTAGCTACTATACAATTTCTCTTCCCTGATCTATAGAATAAATGGGATTTTGGCTTGCAGTTAGGGAACACTTCTGGGAGGTAGTACAATAAGTTGGGGGAGGGGTGTATACAATCCTAACAAACTGCCTGAAATTAATCAGAATGTCAGTGAAATCAGCAACACTGACTGGAACTAATGTTAGAACAAGAAGATCACTGCTCTGCAAGCATACTGAAATGGCTGCCATAGCCTCTTCAAATTTCAGTTTCAAAGAATGCATTTCTGGAAGAGTAAAATATCATAGCTGAGAGATCACATCTGAGGTCAACCAGTGCTGGATGATGCAACTTGAAATTTCCCAAGGAATGTAATATAAAGATGACAACACAAATGGAAAAAGAACTTTTAAAATCCCAGGACCTGCCCAGTTTTCTCACAGGCTTCCAATCTATGACATGACATCATAAAGAGGGACAAAAGTCTTAATGGTGTGAGGATGTTTGCAAAATCCTAATCTGTTCACAGCCCTACAAAAAGAACAAAACTAGCATATTAAACTAATGTGGCCCATATCACAAGCTCAGGTACTTGATCCAGGGCCCTAGTGTCATACAGCCTCAAAAAGGTTGACACTAAAACCATTTACAATACACCAGCTCTGCTTTTGTGGGTGCTTACAACATTCCAGGCAACAGCTACTGTTCATCTGTGGAGATACATTATGAAAATGGGTTCTTCTTAACTTCTGGGTATTGCTTGAATGATTTGTCTTTCATTCAGGGCTCATTTTGATAGGGAATGTGCAGGAACGCAGGTCCAGTAGTTCTGCCAAGTGGTCACGTGTCAGGTGGCCCTGCCCTCCTAATTTTTGGCCATTTTGGGACCTGTTTTGGCCTGGATTGGGGCCGAAACGGCCCGAATTGGGGCCGTAACGGCTGGGATCGGGTTGGTGCCAGGCAGGGGAATACTCCCCCATTTGACAGCAGCTGAATCTCGGCCATTTCAGGCCCGATCAAATCAATTATGCTAATGACAAACTTCCGGTGATGTCAAGGGGTTGGCATATGCCAATGAGTGATGCTAATGAGTTCCTGCAGCTCTTTTTCTATGAAATGACACCTGCCTTCATTCAATACAAAATTAAAATAGTGACTTTTGAAGTCTCCAACTTTATTAATATGAATTAGTTTTAATGGAAACAGCAAAGCCATGATGGTAGGAACTGAAACTGGAAAGCAGAGGCATTCAAGGGATTTTATCCTTATGCAAATAAAACATCACAAACAGAGTTTAGTTCAAAGAAATAATTAAATAGCTGCAACTTGGCCATTTTCCCACAGATGTCTGAAATGTGACCAGATCACACCTTTCTCCGTGTAGACCATGCCAAATACCAGAGGAACTGGGAAGATTGCCTGGATTGCATGAACAACAGAATTTCCAGACATTGTAATGGTGGAATGAAGTTTTTGCTCCATGGCTTACTTTATGGAGCAGCTATCCATGCTGTGCATCACTGTAAGTCAATGAATAGATTTTTCTCAGTTACTATGCTCTCCATTCAGAATATATGGTGGGAGAATCACTTAGAAGTTAAATAATTATCACTTTGTTGTTTTAATCTTCCATTTTCCATTTGTGTACTAATAATATGAATACTACATCTTCTGCTTCCTTGTGAAACTTCTAAATAGTTGTTGTAGAAATCATGGCCCCAGCCCTCATGCACCACTTTCCAATTTGGATTAAGTGCCTTCCCTTGGCCTCAGAAGCTGACACTTGTCAGCTTCCCTCAAGTTTTGATGGGAAATGTAGGCATCCTAGTCTTGCAGCTTGACTCTCTGACTGCTGTCCAATGGACTTTTCAACTGTCACTTGTCCAACATTCCGCCAAGCTGCCTACATTTCCCATCAAAACTTGAGGGAAGCTGACAAGTGTCCAACCTGTGCCTTTTGTCACTTGTAGTTCTGCTCTCAGACTGAGACCGGTGAGGGGCTGGATACCACACTAGTCCCCTCCCCCTCTCAATAGCTTTCTTGTACCCAGAACCCTTCGGTGGATATGGGACCTAAGGTGGATATATGCCTCCTGAGCAATTTCTGCCTTGTTACTTCTCTTCCCCACCCTCAGGGTACAGCTTCTCAACAGCTGGTTGTCAGACACTTAACTGTTAAAGGGCCAGCTGTCAGTGGCTGCTTTATCCTTAAAGGGCCAACTGCCATTGATCAGCTGACTGGTTTGCTACAGTTTATAAGGTGCCTCAGCCAAATCACTTGGGCAGGTGGCTGCTGTGCTTGAACCTGTGGGGAGCTGAGCAGGAGTGTTGTCTCTACTGCCCCCTGACAATTATCATACTCTTTGTTGTTCAGCCTCAGCTCTGAATGAGATATGCAAAATAAACACAGCTGAAATCCTTGAGTAAAGCTGCAAAAAAGAGAGAGAAAGAGTAAAAGAAAAGAGGAAATGAATCTTGCTCTTTCACTATAGCTTGCAATAACTCAAGAAATATTTTTCTTGCAGCAGAAGGTATGAGAACTCTGAACAAAGGGTCTCACCTCATGAGACAAAATACACTCAAATTACACGGGTAATTCAAGTGTATTTTGTAATTCGAGTGTATTTGACTGTAATTCGAGTGTAATTCAAGTATATTTTGTCTCGTGTGGTTTGACCCAAAGTTTCACTATTTAAGGTTTCTGGTTCTTTTGACTGAACTTTTCCATAGTATGGCCATGTGGGTGGATATTGAGAACAGGCTTTGAGCTAGTTTGGGATCCCTGAGACTGATTTCCACAGACCCATATCCATAGAGGTACTCCCTGTCTTGTAGTCACAATCCAAGATATTTGAAGCTTTGGAAACAGCAGCTGTTGAGAGAATTATGCTGATGGAACTAGTCAAACCACATTGGTTTCCTTGAAGCAAAGTGCAAGTTATCAGAATGTTTGAACTCTAATAACATACTAAGATTCTCATGCCTTTTATATATGCAGATTACATACATACTCAAGTCATTTACAGTGCAATCCTCAGCACAATAACACCCTTCTAAGCCCTTTTGACTTCACTGGATTTAGAAAGGATGGCACTCTTACTGGTGTCCAAGTAAGCCCTTCAATATCAGCTCTCTGTGTATTGTAGGCCTGTATCAAGTCTTGAAATAGAAGGTCTTATTTTCCCTTTCTGAACTTTGATATGTTTGAATTGGCACACTTAATATGAATTAACAAAAGTTTCTGTCTCACTTTTATCAGACAATTAAGAGGATTCCTTGCAGCAACAATCCTCATTGAGCCACAAAGGACAGAAAACAATAAATCTGTTTTTAATTATTTCACTAATACTTCAAGAGCAAGCAAAATGAGACATTAATATTTTAAAAACTTTTAAAATGCATTTCATTTCTCAGACAAAATATCAAATTAATTTTATTCTCTATGTGCTCCTTCATCTTAATTGAGGTGTGTTCATTTTCCCTTATGGACTTTGTAGGCATAGATCATATCTTAGAACTATAAAATGCCTTTCAGGTCACACAGTAGCTTTTTCTAGAAAGCACAGCTCACTGGCAGTCTCAGTCCCCTTCCAAGTGTCCATTCCACTCGATTTGCCTGGTAGATACAGACTTTTCCTATACAAACCCCATTGAAACAATTGTAACTCATGAAGAAGCCTGGGGGTAATACCTTGCCAAAAGGCTAGAGACTTCTGGTCTAGAATATGTGCTGAGATGTCTTTGATATTACAGTATAATGTTGCTAAAAATCCAGCAATGTTATTACTATCTTTACATTTAGAAGATGTTAATATAAATGGTAAGATATTGTTGTATTATATGATAGTAGCAGCAAGAATTTTATATGCTCAATACTGGAAAAAAGAAGAAGTACCGAATATTGAAGAATGGACAAGGAAGCTGTTGTACATGGCCGAAATGGACAGATTAACTAGAAATCTGAAAGAGCAAGATCCAGAAATTTTTCTGGAAGACTGGAAGAAGTTTAAGAAATATTTGGAAAAGAAATGCGATGTTAAAGGACAACTGTGGTCTTTGGAGGGATTTTAAATTTTATTAAGTAAGATTTTAACGAAGGGAATATATATAAGATCTCTACCATGGGTAACATAATATAATTGTATTATAGTGAAATAATAATCTTTATGAATAAACGGGGGGTTTGAGTGTTGTTGGAAGTCAATAGAGAAAAGGGGGAGGGGGAGGCGGTGTGGTTATATATTTAGAAAGGTTTAATTTGGATAAGTTGTATGTTTTAACCAACTATTTTATATCACCTCATCCAATAAAATCTATTTTTAAAAAAAGAAGCCTGGGGGTAATATGATGTGAATTTTCCTGCAACACACTTATTCCTATGATGCATGTGTAAAATTGACCTCACTGAACCATGTAGGGTATATATTTACTTATCTATTTATTTAGAGAATCTCTTGGCCATTTCACCACACAATAGACCAAGGTGGCTTACTGTAGCATGTGCCCAACAATGCAGTTCTATCCAGTTAATGGCTTTCAAGTCTTCAAAAGAAGGGCTGATTGCAGCCAATTCTCCCGACCCCCCTGCAAACCTCCCCTTTGCCACCTGCACTGTTCTCAAGGGCCTGCTGCTCCACATAACAGAATTTCAGAATGGGAACTCGGCTGAAGCAGGAGGGGAAAATGGGGAAGTCCTGTTTCATAAAGTCCATGGATAGTTGGATGCACATCAGTAGAAATCAGCTAAAGACTGATAAAATCCATAAAACAACAAAACAGCAGCTAATAAACAGCTCAATCCTATGGGAGAGGAGTTGCCTGTAGACTCTCTCATCTGCACTCCTCCCTCCTTGGGCAGAGGAAACAGCATAGCCATGGGTCATAGGTCAAGGTGACTGAGTGCTAGCACTTATAACGCCCCTTTTTCTGCAGCCATGCAACTCTCAGACTCTTTCTTTCATAGGATCAGAGCTGACTGCAACTGTGGCAGCAGCAGCAGCCAAACAGTCCTGAACATTCAAGAAGAATTTTGCCACCAGGGATGGCATTCATGGTACGGACCCCCTCCCCAGACCGTAAACACTGCCCCAAGGTGCAGAAGACCAGGCTGTGGCTTGTGCAAGGCCAAGCTCCTCATCCTCGCCACACATTTCTGTTTTCCTTTCAGGCAGACTGCTATCCATCACCAAGGCCTGGGAGCATGGCTGTTTCTGTCCCTGATAATCCTTCATGACTGCCTTTCCAGCCCAGCTCAAGGAATGAGTCCCTGGTTGGCCCATGATTCAACCTTGCTTCCAAGAAAGCAACTCAAGGAATGGCTCTCCTGGCAACAAGAACAGTGTGCTCAGGTACAGTCACCTCCCCACAAGAGGGGAGCTGGCAACCTGTGTCCAGTCATCCTCACTTTCAGCAGCTCAATAAACTCTGTGCTGAGCAACGACTCTCTCCCTGTCTGTTTGTCTGTCTGCAGGTGATAGTGGTTCCATGTCCCTCCCCAGCCCAAACCCTCCTCCTATCTTTCACTTCTCCATTGGGCTGCCCATTTGCACCTCCCAGAGGATTTTTTCTGGCTCCAGGCTGGTAAAGATAGGTTGGACCCAAAGATATTCTGCTGCAGAAAAGAGTAGCGGCCAAGCTTCCCAACCCCACTTCTTCCCACTCAGACACACTGCTGTGAGTGGGGTGGGGTTTAGAGTGCTGTCCATTTGTGTCTGCTGGGGGTCTCCATGGAAGTCTCACACTCTCCCACAGCACTGCTGATATCTGATAAGCCAAGCAGATGGGTGATGCACGGGGGGGGGGGGGGGGGTTGAAGACACAAGAATGTGGGGGGGGGGGAGAATTTGGAGCAATGTGCTGGCCAAACCAATGGATCTCAGGGATGTCTTGTCAGCAAGGCTAGCCCACTTTCCCTTTTGCCATTTGTGGAAGGGGGAGTTGGAGCTGGGGCATTGGCCTGCCCCTCCCCCCATTGGGGTTCACACAACAATCACCAGGCATGCCATCCTGGCACCTCTCTACTGAGTCATGCTGATCAGCGAGATATTCTCTATCTGCCCCCGAGTTGCTGTAGTCGAGGTCAGAGCCAAGGAAGGCTCTCTATTCTTCCAGCCTTGTTTGTAGGGTGCCGCCTCAGCAAGCTCCAAGACTTGGGGGGCACATCCTGAGTGCCAGGACTGAGGGTCCAACCCTGGCCGAGTTCTTCTTGGACCCACTGCCTTTCTGAATTTACTTTCCTGAAAGAGGGGTGTGCATGCCTGGGGTAGCAGTGGCAGCAGGGAGCATTTGTCAGTGGGTGGTGCTTCGGCTGCCAGCCTGGCCGTTACAAGAAATGGGGGCTAGGAAGATGCCCTTATTGCATCTGGGGTTTACATCTGCCCACAACCAGGGCAGGGATCCTCTTCAGCAGGGTGCCTCTGTTGGGGTGCCCCATGTGCCTGCTCTCTGGAGGGGAGAGGATTAGCATTGAGGTGATTGTGGTGGATTGGCTGTGCCTTTCCTTGCCATTCACAGGATGTCAACAGCGGCTTCCTAGAAATTGGTGGCTGCTGCTGGGGTTGCCAGGGGAACTAGGGAGTGTGCTCTCCTGGCTGAGACTCACCACACCTTGCTGCGCCATTACTGCCTTGTAGCTCCCTTGCAAAAGTCCTTAGGGAGAGAGTGAGCCGTGTGAAAAATCCACAGGCAGGTGAACAACAGCAGTGAGCAGAGGCTTAGGATTGCACTGCCTATCAATAACTCTGCAAGATTTAAAGTATCAACAGAAGGTGATAGAAGATGATGACTAAGAAAAACATAATGTGCAATAAGGGGTATAAAATTACAATAAAATAGATCCAACAACAAATTAGGAAATGGACAATACCATAAAACAGCTTCAGCAGTAAAACAGCTTCTACAGGCAATTCAGCACCATAAAATTAAAAGGCATGGGCAAATAAAAGTATCTTCACTTATTGTTTAAATGATAACAGGCTAGGTGCCAGGTCGGTTCTAGGCCTGCTTGTGGGGAGAGCGGATTATAAATAAAATAAAATAAATAATTAAGGAAGATTAGCTAAAGAAGTGGTTTTTATTACGATGATATTGCATCTATCAAGCAAAAAAGTCTGTTTTGTATGGCTAACATATATACTGTATCTATTAGAGCCACAGGCACTTTGTCTGAAGGTCAAAGCAAATTACAATGTGGTTGCCCAATGTCATACAGAAGAATCCTATGCATGTTGATTTGAAAGCAAGTCTCATCAAGTTCAAGTAAGGGTGCTTTGGGCTGCAGCTTTGATCCCTGTTACCATTTTTAAGAAAGTTAGCAATCATGTGACCTAATTCTATTAAAGTGCCATTTTGGGAATTTTTTTGGAATTAGGATTCCTACTTAACAAAAAAAGTCAGATTTCTTTAAATACAAATGATATATACAAATGATATACAAAAAAATGATGCTGTTCATATCTGGACTTTCGGAAACGTTTAAAAAACAAAGAAGCCCAGATTCCTTACTGAATCTGGAGAATTGTCTTCCACGGATTCATCACAGACAAAACTCCAAATTATCCAATGATATGGAATAAATCTGGGTTCTTCCTGGATCCCAAATCTGTTTAGTGTTGTTTGAAATTTCTGCAGGCAGTACAGTAAGAGCAGCACAGCCTTTCATCTACAAATAACATCTCAAGAAGAGGCTGCCTTGTAATCAGAATGGACCTCGCTACTCACTACCCTCACTTTGTTATGATCATTGGTAGGATAGTTCTGAGGGTGTGGTGACTGTAGCAAAAGTAGATGCCCCCTTCCCCAGCTGCTTCACTTTCATGCTAAATCTGGGGAAAGCTGGACTTGTCTCTGGATTAATTTTCTGGATATCACTATAAAAGAAAATGAATATGCTTAGTTCAGATTATTTGAGGGAGAGATATTGAGGAGTGTGCCCTTCTCATAACTATGTTTGAGCTATTTACTTTGTTTTTGTTTGCTTTGAGATTATATGTGCATCTATTTCAAGATAGAACATATACTAAGATTTAGAAAATGGGGAAATGACAACACTAGTATGGATAGCTGTTGCAACAAGCATCTTACAACATACTCCCCTTCTCCATTTTATTATAACAACAAGCCTGTGAGGTAGGTTAGGCTGAGATTAGATGAATGGTCCAAGGTCATTCAGCAAGCTTCCATGGCAGAGTGGCGATTCAAATCTGGGACTCCCAGATCCTAGTCCAGCATTCTAAGTTGTGGAAAGGATATTTGGCATTGTACTTTGCAATATACTTGTGGCATGATTTCAAGGATTTTGAAACACCCTAACATGGAAACTGGATTTTATGTTGGGCCTGGCTAAAGTCTGGAACTCTCTGCAAAAAGAAACAAGCAGAACCAAAGCTACTGCATTTTTCTACTTTCTTACGTAAGCTTGCTTGGATGAAACAAACCAGGTTACCACTGGGTCTAATTGCCATGACGACCCTCCCAGCACAGGTGTAACAGAACAGAGGTGGAAGTGAGTTGCAACACTTGAGAAATGTCTCACAAACATAATAGCATTGCTCATGTTGCCAGCTTTTGTAACATTGGGTACTAGCGGTTAATTTTCACCTTCTGTGTACCAAACAGACTTGTTAAAAATACAGTTTTAAAAAAAAAAGGAAGACAAGAAGCAACTGCAGATGAAAAAGAAAATTGAATATTTTATAACTTTATTGCATGATTTAAAAATAAAAATATGAACATGAGTAATTAGCAGGTGTTAGAAATATATTATTAGTGATTGTTTTATTCCCCCCCCCCCCCAAGAGTTGGGAACTAAATGGCTGATTTATTAAGTTGCAACAACATAACTGTCAACATGGCAAAGGCCTAACTAGTCATACAGGTCAGGCCCTGGGGTCACCCCTGGACCCTTCACCCTAACCTGTCCAGATGAGCCCTGCTGCCCCAGGTCCAAGCCATCCATGTGCATGGTTGGGGCCCAGCCAGCCAGGTGAAGTGGTTCCCTCCTTTAAAGCTCCACCACCCTGCCATGAAGCTGGGGGAGAACTGGGCCACGAAGCAGCCAGCTGCTCCTGACAGACCCCAATTCCCCACCAATGGGAAAGTGCCAAGGGTGCTCATTATCCCCAACTTCTTACCTGCCACTGCCAAGGCAATGCCTCTGCTTAGGCTTTCATGCCCCACAGGTGGCTTAAAGCCAACCTAAACCCTTGCTGCATATCATTCAAAAAATTGTTGTTCCCCTTCACCAATAGGTGAATTCCATTCCATCTGTAGAGGTCAGCAAATTCAACCCTGATTTGCACATGAGGCAGATAGATCCCCAACCCATCCACCAATGCTTTGAAGAGGGCTCTATTGACCTTATGCCCAGCCCTCTCTATATTTTTTTGGTCCCAAGCTTTCTGCCAGATGGGACACAGAAGCATTGTGGACCAGTAAATCAGCACAACAGGATTCCAAGCTTCTTTTGCACACCAGCTGGGAAGACTTGGGCTTGGGCCCAAAACAAAACCCAAATCCAAGCTTCTTCCCCAGTGGGGAAGCCTTGGGCCCAAAACAAAACAAGATTCCAAACTTCTTGTACACACCCAGCATGGAAGCCTTGGAGTTGGTATCACACAGGGATCCCAAGCTTCTTGCACACACCTGGAGAGGGAGCATTGGACTGAAGGAAAGCCACACTTCATTCCTAACTTCTTGCCACACTCGTAAATGGCAGCCACTGCTTGCCTTAGGCTGCAAGTTGATGTAGACCTGCAACTACAGGAAATAACTGGACAAAAGATCATTAACTCCCGGTGAATGACCTGACATCAAGCCCAGCCTCCACTTGGCTTGATGGGATGTAGATCCTACTGTGACCATAGATGAAATTCCTCAGCATCCCACAGCAAGGCACCACACATAAGAAAAACATAACCAGTAACTGTCTTCCACCATAAGGCAATAGGGCATACTTGCGTTGAGGTTGATTTCCCACTAACCCAAACAAACATGCCCTTGTAAGTGACCAACCCAAGGAATCAGAAGCAACTGCCATGGAATTTGTTCCACTGCTAGAGAAGGGCAAAACATGACACCTGCCTAAAACGTGGACAGGTAAACATGACCAGGTGTTCATGTAGGAATAGAAGCATACCAATAGCTTAACAAGAAAGGAGGCTATGCCTCTTACACCCCAGCTGGTATGCCACACTAGACGTGGACAGGGTACCTTCAATATCACGGACTGGCCAGACCCATTCAGTCTTAGGACTGGGCCCTTTGCCAGACTGTTGCTGGGCAACACCAGCCCCACCCCCTCTATGCCATCTGCCCTGTCTTTGACACATACATGCCATGAAGTCGTGAGGATTAAAACAAATTGGGCATGCATGGTGGAATTTACAAGCTTCTTTGGAGCATACCCTTCCTCCAACAAACATTCTTGGCTGGACCAACGGCTTCGCTGGAGGGCAGGTGCCAGGAGCCACATGCCACTGAACAAGGTGACCCCTGTCAGAGTGGTAACTCAAGTTAGGTCTTGTCGGGGTCATTAGCTGCAGCCAAAGCTGTTGGTGAACCTAGTCCCAAGGTAAAGAAGAGTTAAGGCCGGCCCTCATTCTGAATTCTTCATCGTATTGCAGCCATACTGCCCTGGTGATGTCAGAATACCCTCTATAAACTGTATCCACATATTGAAATAAGGGGGCTGAGCATGGGCAATGAGTCCTGTGTAGATTAGAAAACCTGGCAGCCAATTAGCTCAGGTGTGATCCATCCTGTCGCTCTTAAGTCACTCCTTATCCTACTTATCCAAGTCTTCCTTATCATGCTTCTCCAGCTCCCTGAAAAGAAGGATGAAGACATCCAGATATTCACCTGTTAAAATCTTATCCCTAATACCTTGTGTCAGGTGGTTTCTTAGGGGCATGGCTGTGTTCCCAAACAACAATACCCTGAAAGACACAGAACCATAAGGAGTCCAGGGGGAGCCAAAATAGGCTCCCCATGGCACCACCAACCCCATCCCTACCTGACTATGTATTTGAGTGGGCAGCCATCCAGCCACCCCAGTCAACTATCCCATAAAGGATGGCTGACCCCATTGTGGCAACATAGCTGATGTGTTGGGCATTGTAGAGGTGCCTGCTTGAGTATACATGGACAGCAGCATGCCTGGGGGCACGGAGGCACTGGCCTGACCCTAGGCCCCTACAGCCACGTATGCCTCTGCTGGGACCAAGTCAACATACCCTTGACCAGGGCTTTTTTTGAGGGGGAATGCTCCAGAACGACATTCTAGCAGCTCTAGAATCTGCCTATGTGATTCCTTCGGCCCTGCAGGCTCTGTGGAGGAGGTTAAGCTACTTTGAGTCCATTCGGCTTTCATGAGTGACTGAGTGAGTGAGTGAGCGAGCGAGCGAGCAAGCGAGCACAAGCAGATGCTGCTCGGGCCTGGTGCGGGCTCTGCAGAGGAGGTTTAGCTGCTTTGAGTTCATTCTGCTGAATTCCATTCCTCAGTGAGAGAGAGAGAGAGAGAGAGAGAGAGAGAGAGATGGGGCCCAGCATGGGCTCTGCAGAGGAGGTTTAGCTGCTTTGAATTCATTCTGTTTTATTTTCATTGTGGAAGTGGATGGGGGGGCTGTGTGCTGATTTGAGTTCATTCTGCTTTCTTTTCAGGGGGTGGGGCTGTGTGTGTGTGTGTTGCTTTGAGTTCATTCTGCTTTCATTTCATTCAGGGGTTTCTGTACATGTGTGTGCTGCTTTGAGTTCATTCTGTTTTATTTTCATTTGGGGGTGGATTGGTGGGTCTGTGTGTGTATGTGTGCTGCTTTAAGTTCATTCTGCTTTCTTTTCATGGAGGGTGGGAGTTGTGTGTGTGTGCTGCTTTGAGTTCATTCTGCTTTCTTTTCATGGGGGTGGGTGGGGCTGTGCATGTGTGTTTGCTGCTTTCATTCTTTTGTTGATTGAAGTTGACATTGTTATGGTTCCCACAGCTTTTGAATGCAGATTGGTTCTGTGTTAGTTAAATATATCAGTTATGGTTATTTGTATTAGTTAAAATATCAGTTATGGTTATTCCAGTTTTATACTAGGAATGGATAGCTGTGTCCAAGTCACAGAAGGCTTTCATCAATATATTAATCTGCATATAGGTGTTCTTATGTCTTAATAGCTGTAATTCAAATGGTTCTCCCCACCCTCAGCTGATTAACATCACTGAAATTGCAGTGGACATATGGGTGTTAAGGAAGTTTTTATAAATATTGTTTGTCTGGGACATTGGAATCTTTATGAACATTTCACAATGTCACAACAGCCTAGCCATTGGTAAGGTACAGTTGGCAGGCAACAAAAAAAGCCATTTTAAACTAAGTATAAATCTAATGCTGCTAAAGTTGTGTATCTAATTTTGAATTGCTCCAGTAAAGCAAAACCGTCCCTGAAAATTCAGTATTTATGAGATTAGGAATTTCAGTCTCTGTGGAAATTTGAGAAAGAATTTTGGAATTTTTTTTCTATGCTGGCAGAGGGAATCTGTTAGAATGTAGATTTGTGAGAAAGGGTTTTGAATTTTTAAAGGCTCTCTCCTTGCATATTTTAAAATATGATTCCAAAGAAATGAAATGTTTGGGAAAGGGAATGAAAGATTTTACTTTTTGTAGACGATACAGAAAGGGAAAAAAAACCCTTTCTCATAATAGTGTGATCTTCCAAGCTTAGTAACATTTATCTCGTCACAATGCATTGTGCTTGGTTCTGGGAAGTAGCATCACTCCCGGGAAGCAGTGTCACTTTCAGGAGTGATGTCACTTCCAGAAGTGATGTCATCACACATTTCCGGGAGCACACATGTGCTTTCTGTGTGCACATGTGATAATAGAGAGTTCCACCACTTCTTTTCCCAGAAAAAAAGCCCTGCTCTTGATCTTGGTTGGTTGGACCACCACAGCAATGGCTCCAGTGTTGACCACCATCCACCATCTGCTAGCTCCACCTCTGGTTGAGAGGTGGAGCCCAAGTTCTACAGGCTAAGGCCAAGTTCTCCTAGCTAAGGCCAACCCCCTTGCCTCCAATTACTGCGGCCAGGCAGGAACACAAGGCTATGCAACTGCCTGCTCTGAGCCAGGCTGGGCAAGTCCCAAATGCCAGTAGAAACCCTGCATGGATGGCCAGAAAAGGCCCACTCCAGCAGTCACTACAGCCCCACAAAGCTGCCAGGCAGTCTGGTGCCATGAAGGGCCCTTTGCTGGCACTGCTGCAATTGCCGTGAGAGTGCTCCTCTTCCTCTGCTCAAGGCAGTAATCAGCTGCTGGAATGCAGCACAGCCCTCACAGCGAGCAATTTGCATCATGTAGTGAATGGTGCTATCGCCATTGCTGGGCTGCACCCAGTAAGGCTGTGAGCCAATGGAGCCTTTTGCCCTCTGAGATCAGCAGGAGAAGGAGCATAAAAACACAACCCTCTCTTGCTGAGCATGAGGCGCAACTGAGCCACTGTGGGGGCAGGGTGGCCTTATAAGGCCTCTGGCTCTGCCCTCTCCAGCATTCCCAGATGTCCAGGAAAGCGCCACTAACTACTCCTCCTCTGAAGAACCAAAGTGTGGTCCCCAACCAAAGCAGCTGGTGCTGCTGGCCAGGAATTCCATATTCTGTATGTCTGTCATTACACATACAGTTGCTTAGATGACACAGGGTACAAATATTTGCATTATTACTAATTATTTTGTTTCCATTTTGAAATTGGTTTAATGTAAGCAAAATAATGAAATACACACGATATAAAATATTAATCATTTGAAGACTACAACTACACACTATATTACCATCTTGCGTTATTCTGTGAAAAAGGTATTCCCATAGGAGAATCTGTTGTTATTATTTAGCTCAACTGGCAAGCCCCTCAGATCTCTTTGGCAACTGTTTATAGACAGTGGAAGAAAGCATATGCACTTCAAAATAGTCAAATAACTTCACAGATATGCCATGTTGCTCTTAAAGTAAGTGTCCTGAATTGAACGTTTACTTAGATGGATTAGATGTCTATTTGGTTCCTTCAGTCTCTATCACAGACATGCAAAACACAAGTTCTTTTTGAGAAGTTCTGTCAGCATTCAACTTGGTTGTTGTATGCTGTGGCTGGATTTTATAAGGGTTTTACTGTGTTCTGTAATTAATTTTAATGCTGTTTTTATAATTTTATTGTATTAGTTTACTCTGAGAGATGCCTCGTTTGCTGCTGAGAGAGGCAGCAAATACATTTTTTGAATAAATAAATTAGCTATTATCCAACCATCTTCAGAAAAAATAAGACCTTTTGTGGATTTCAAGCAATTCCTTTAGATATTAGTAAACTAGACATTTTTTAAAAATATCTAGTTTAAAAAAAATGTTAAGCATTGTGAAGAGGAGGCCACATGGAATGTTCATAACTAGACATGGGCATGAACTGCATTACGAACTTCAAAAACCCACGAAATTGGTGATCACACGATCACGATCTGGCAGTTCGTGATTGTCCACGGCAAATGAACCAGCGTTCGGAAGAAGCCTGGTTTGGTGCGTTTGGCCGTGGTTCGGGAAACCAGACAGTCAGGCGCCATCAATCAATTCCCCTGGAAATGGAGCCGGAGGAATGCCTGAACTCTGTCGGCGCTCCTTTTGTCGCCCTGGAAACCCGAATCGAAGCCCAGCTTACCTTGATTGGCAGGTCTTCCTTCCAACCATGGAGCTGCAAAGTGGTTACAAATTGGGAGAAGACAATGTGTTCTGTAGCCACTGGCACTCCAATCTCATCCCTGCAAACCCTGATAGGCAGCTCTGATGGCCAAACACAGACCTCCTGTGTTGCTCTATGGGACCTCAACTTATAAAAAGTACTGCACTCCTAGGCTGGCTTTCACTTTCAGTGAGCAGTGGAGTGTGAGAGCTGTTGCTTGCTACTTGCTAGCCTTTGGGGAGAGACAGAGAGACTATACTTGAGCTTGTATTTTTGTGAATTTCCTGGGGGCCTCGGATTGGAGAGGGTATAACTCCAAGATCCCTATTGCAATCTTGACCAAACTTGGGTGCTGGCTGAAGGAGAGTCTGCTACACACTTCCTGTGAATATGGGCTCTCTAAGTGCAATGGGGGCCGTTCTGAGCACCACAAACTGTGAACCGGTTCGGAAATGGGAAATGTCTGTTGTGGTTCACAACTTCGGGATCGTCATTGGCACTGAACCACGAACCGCGGATTTGTTAAATTTTTTTGGTTCGTTCCCATGTCTATTCATAACCAATAGTTAAATTTCTTGGAATCAGAAAGTTATCACAAAAGGAAGTCAGGAACTGATCTTGCTGCAAGCAAAGGCTAAATAGATACTGAAAGTGAAACTACTCTTATAAAGAAGCTGAATTCCAGCATTTTCTAGGAGAACAAGCCTGGAGGCCAATACTACCTAGGAAATTCATCCAGAGTCATCCCATATGGAAAGTAATCCCAACATTTCTACATAAACTGTGTGTTCACATGACTCTTTTACGGGGGATACGTGTACATTTATAATCCTCTCAGGCACTGAATGAAACTGTAGGTTAACAGCAGAAACTAGAAACTTCTGAAAAATTACAGCAAAGCCTATACACACCACGGTACTGGCTTGCAAATCCTATACCAAAGTTAACCAAATGTCAATCAAGATTTTTTTTTTGATCCCATCTAGAATTTCCTTGAGCATAATGGAGGGAGGGGGGCATTTTCATATAATCATAGAACCATAGAGTTGGAAGGGGCCATACAGACCATCTAGTCCAACCCCCTGCCCAGTGCAGGATCAGCCTAAAGCATCTAAAGCATTTTGCTGATTCCCACCTTCCATGGCTGCCCCCAAATGTCCCCCAAATGTTGTTCATGGGGGAATAGCATTTGGGGGAATAGCTTGAAAGGAATCAGAAATGGGAGAGGGGAATTGGTGGAAATTGCTCCCTTTTTTTGCACATGCGGAAATTCTAGGTGATATCTAAGCAATTATCAGGACAGAATCACAAAATCCGATTTGATCCCCTAATATCCTTATCAGAGTAAATACACATTTGGAATGCTACTGGGAGCCAGGGAGTCAGCTTTGGGTATGATTTTTCATTAAGGGCCAATAAAGAAATATGCAAGCATCCCCCTTTCATCATATAATTCCTGCAATCAAAATCACTGCCTGCTGTGTCTGTTAGATGTAAAGCAACAACTAACTGCTCATGAAAGCAGGTGATCTTGCTGACTGACAGTGCCACAAAACTATTGAGAAGCTGCCATAAAACGCATTACGAGAAATGCAGCCAGATACAATATTAACAGCTTCTTTGGAGGTTTAACACTAGTTCAGGTATTTTCTATGCCACTGGACTATGTAAAAAATACAAATTCAAAGGCTGTAGCATACTGCTGTTTTCACTCAGCATTCAAAGAATTTCTCTAACAAAATCCTGAATTACTTGTGCAGATGCAGCCGAGCAAAATATTGTAAAAACTGTGGTTCCTACCATGAAGAAAACTTCACTATGATCTTTCACTGAAGATTATCTAAAACTTCATATCAGTCACCACCTCAAGCATGTTACTCAGCCTTACCAACAAATTTATCCTTCAAAATAGACTTTTATTAATATTTGGGATGTGTATGTGATAAGTATCTCCAAATACTGAAGACCATACAAAATTGCATCCTGTTATTTTTTAGCTGGAATCTAGTAAATCCCTGTAAATTAAGGAAGTAAAATCTAATCTGACATTTTTCAGGATACAGAGGCAACGTTTTTACCATGCTATCCATGTCCATGATGGGAAAATGTGCCAATGTGTTCCTGCAAACTGCAAATAAGAAGAGTATATCTGCCGAGTCATTGGAGAAGACAGGAATTTCTTCCTCAAGCAACTGAATGCCCACGAATGGCTAGGCCATTCAGGACATGGAGTTGTCTGGTCTTCTGTGGTGGCAGAGAACCCCCTGCCTCCAGCCATTGCCCCTTGGGGAAAGGTATCAGGAAAGAGGGAGACATCAGACAGGCATGCAAGGAAAGTGGGCACACACATCCCACATCCCCCAGCAATTACGTCATTTCCAGTACAAACAAAAAGAAACTGGTCATGTCAGGACCAATTCAGTAAAACGTAGCCCTAAACAGCATTTTCGCTATATTTGGGATCAATTTTTAAAATTTTGACTTGGGAGTGCCTGGCAACCAGCTGGGGCAAATGGGGGGAGACAGAGCTGTCAGTTTGAGGTGACAAAGGATCCTCTTGGGGCTAGGTAGCCTGTTTTATTGTCTTTGGTATGTGTGTGTATGCACGATAAGGATGCCATTCCCGTGCTTCCACCTTCCCACCCCGCTCCCACTTGCCTGGCAAATGGGGGGCATGCTCTCCAGGGCACCTCCCTTGGGCAGCATGGTGCACCTCCATTTCAGGCCACAGCAGGCCCGTTTGGGGCTGAATCGTACCCCGTGGCAGGGCGATTCAGCCACTTGAGGCACCCAGGTCACCCTTTGACCCACGTGATGACATCACACCCAGAAGTCAGACTGTGGCTTGCTAAAAGTTGCAACTCAGCCCACCCCTTGCAATAAGACTAAAGTCCATTGATTTCAAAAGGCTTTACTGAAGATAGTCAACCAATAGAACACACATTCTAAGACACATTGATCTTAGCTGAACTGTAGAATTGTTACGAATGGCAAGCAAAGGATTAGGTACAGAATAAGCAGTTCCCCTCAGGCCCCATCCTCCCCCATAGTTCTCAAAACAAACGGCCCGAGGGTGAGAAAAGAAAAGTTTCTCAAGGGCGGCAGGAAGCCGGAGGTATGTAGACGATAACAATTCCTCTCTCTCTGCTAGGCTCCCAGCAGCAGTCTTCCCACCTGCAAGAAGCACACTTGATATACTGACAAAGTTAAAATGGAGTCTCTTTGGCTTAAACACAACCAGCACCTGACATTCTGCCCCGTCTAAGATGTCCCTCCCCCAGGTTTCTGAGGATATTGAGTGTGGAAAACTTTCAGCAATCTGGGGGCACGAATATGGATGGCTTCTACCCATTCATTATGGCCAGGTTCAAAGTCTTTCTATCTGATAAGGTAATACAACTTGTTGTGTCGGATCTTGGAATCCAGAATTTCTTCCACTTCATAATGAATTTGTTCATCAATCAGGGTAGGAATCGGTGGAGTAGTGGAATGCCATTGATTTGGAGGGGGAGCCCTTTTTTTTTTTGTAATATTTTTTATTTTTCAATATCTAACATACAAAACTACTACATACATACGTGACCTACAAAACAGTAACTACAAAAGACTACAATAGCACAAGGGATGGGAAGGAAGGGAGAAAAAAGAGAAAGGGAAGGTAAAAGAGAAAGGGAAGGGGGGGTGGGAAAAAAAGGGGAAGGTAACCTACAAACACTAAACACTACGTTTCAATGCTTTCCCTTCATACTGCCACAATAAAAAAATAGCTTAATAAAATAGTGACGGAGTGGTTGATCATACAAATTACAAATTACAGTTCAAATTAAATCTTTTCCCCTCCCCTGGGCCTCGGGCGCAATTCCCTCTGCGCAGCTACCGCTGGAGCGCTCACTGCCTCCCCCTGTCATGGTCCAGCCTGGGCTCAGTGAGAGTGAGGACTCCTCCTCAGGAGGAGAGGGGCTTCGTGTAGCCAGCCAGGACTCCTCAGGAGAAGAGGAGCTCCATGCAGCCAGCCCTGACTCAGCAGAGGCTGGTAATCAGGAGCCACAGCTGTTGGCTAATCAGAGCCTACAGCCAGCAGCTGAAGCAGAGCCATCAGTACTCTCCAGCCCCAGCACCACAGGGGAAGTGCAGCCAGGGACTTCCACAGGGGAAGCTCAGTCAGGGACTGCCAGCACCACAGGGGAAGCCCAGCCAGAGGCTTCCACCCCCCCAGGTTCACCCACACCCAGAGAACGCCGCAGACAGCGCCAGAGACTGGAGCTGCAGGAGAGACGGCGCAGTGCTCGTCTCCTGAGCCAACGCCAGCTGCTGGAGGGTGATGATGAGTAGCTTCAGGATGGAGCCCCAGCAGCTGGCTGAAAACCATGCCTGGCTATAAAAGCCAGTCAGGAGCAACAGCCAGGCGTGGAAGCAACGTCTCTACTGTCTACAACCACTCCGTGCTCCGTGAACCTTGCCCGTGCCTACTGTTGGACCTGACACTACCAGTAACTGACCTTGGACTGTGCCTGACCTTGCTCTTGGACTCTGGACTCAACTCTGGCATTAGCTTGTGCTCTGACCACTGCTTTGACTTGGCTTTTGGCTCCTGAAACTCCCTCTGGACTTGGTATCAAGGTTTGGACCTGCACCACCCTGCTTGGGCTGGCCCAGCCCGTGACAGATTGCTTCCACCTCACTTCCCGGCATGGACGCAGTGATGCCCACCCCGGGAAGCCTGGCAATGCTGCAGGACCAGGTGCTGCAATTAACCCAAGCACTGGTGACTTTGCAGCAGCAGATTGCTACTCTTCTTGTTGCCCCTGCTGCACCTCTGCCTGCAAAATGCCCAGTGAGGCCTCCTGACAGTTTTGAGGGCAATGTGGAAGAATTCCCAGCGTTTCTTGCCCAGTGCCAGTTGTACATGGAACTCCGGGCCAGAGACTTTCCCACGGATAAAGTCAAAGTTGGCTTCATCCTCAGCCTGTTAAAGGGGCAGGCAGCAAGATGGGCCACACCCTTGCTACTGGCTAAATCCCCTCTGCTGGGGGACTTTCCAAACTTCGTGGCTCACATTACCGCCGTCTTTGCCAACCCTCTGAAAGCCATCAAAGCAAACCAGAAAATCCGTGCCCTCACCCAGGGAAATGGGACTGTGGCTCAGTATACCACAGAATTCCAGCTACTGGCTCAGGACCTGAACTGGAACGAGGCAGCCCTAGTGGATCAGTACCTGGAAGGGCTGTCCGACGAAGTTCTTGATGAAGTGGCTCGATCGGAACGGCCGGTGGATCTGCAGGCTCTTATTCTCCTATGCCTACGAATCGAGGGGAGACTGGAGAGCAGGAAAACAGCCCATGCATTGCGCCATTGGCCTCCGTCCAGAGCCTCACCGGAAGACAGGGGTAAGCCTGTGCAATTAGGGGGGCCTCGCCCCCCCTTGCCCCCAGAGGAAAAGGAGCGACGCCAGGCCCACCACCTCTGTTGGTACTGCGGTGAGGCAGGCCACTATGCCAACAGCTGCCCTGCAAAGAAGAAAATCTCCGCTACAGGGCGAGAGCAGCCTCTTGTAAAGCAACTGGTTGGGGTGGCCAATGCCTCCGACGACCATCCTGAACCTTTCTTGGTGCCAGTGAAGCTTTGCTTACCCAACAGCCGGGTCCTGTTTGTGTATGCCATGATAGATTCGGGAGCCTCCCACTGTTTCATAGATGCTCACTTCGCAGCCCAGCACAAAATTCCTCTTCAGTCCAAGGAGGCACCCACCATAGTTGAAGCCATTGACGGGCGCCCGCTATGCTCTGGCCCAGTGGTCAAAGAGACCCAGCCACTCACGCTACGAATCCAGCAGCATCAGGAGAAGCTCTGCTTCGACGTTGCGAGTACACCTCGGTTCCCCCTCATCTTGGGACTTTCCTGGCTCAGCCTCCACGACCCCATCATCAGGTGGGGCCAACTGGACCTCCAATTTCGGGACCCATGTCCGCACCTGACCCAGCCTACGGTCCTGGCCACGGTCACAGCTGCACCAACCTCGTCCACCCTGCCCAAACTGTATATGGACTTCCAGGATGTGTTTGAGGAGAAGGGAGCGGACCAACTTCCCCCCCACCGGCCATATGACTGCGCCATTGACCTGCTTCCAGGCTCACCCCTGCCGGTGGGACGCCTGTATTCACTGACAGAGCCTGAGCTGGCTGCACTCAGGGATTTTCTTGCCAAAAACCTGCAGCGGGGGTTCATCCGCCCGTCCACCTCGCCCACCTCCGCTCCTGTATTATTCGTCAAAAAGAAAAGTGGGGAACTCCGGTTATGCAACGATTACCGGGCCCTGAATAAAATCACTGTCCGAGACAGGTACCCACTTCCCCTGATCGCCGACCTGCTAGAGCAATTGAAGGGAGCCCAGATCTATACCAAACTTGATCTTCGGGGGGCATATAACCTAGTGCGTATCCGGAAAGGCGATGAGTGGAAGACAGCTTTCAGCACTCGATATGGACAGTATGAGTACCTTGTAATGCCGTTCGGGCTGACAAATGCACCAGCTGTGTTCCAGAGGTTCATGAACGACATCTTTCGCAACCTCCTGGATCAGTTTGTCATAATTTATTTGGATGACATCTTGATTTATTCCCGGGATCCGGCAGACCACCCACAGCATGTACGAACCGTGCTTCAGCGACTACGGCAATATGGTCTGTTTGCCAAGTTGGAAAAGTGTGCCTTCCACCTCCGGACGGTGGAATTCCTTGGCCATGTAATTTCACCCCAGGGGATTCAGATGGACCCCAGGAAGGTTGAGGCCGTACAGACTTGGCAAGCCCCCCGTTCCCGAAAGGATGTGCAGCGTTTTCTGGGCTTCGCCAATTATTATCGCCAGTTTATCCCCGGCTTTGCCGAGACCACTGTACCACTGACGCAGCTACTGCGGCCCCGGGTGCCATTCCAATGGACTCCTGAAGCAGACCAAGCTTTCCAAGCCCTGAAGGGCTGCTTCACTGCTGGACCGGTCTTGCGATACCCAGACCCCCAGCTGCCATTCACTGTGGAAGCGGACGCTTCTAGCACTGCGATTGGGGCTGTACTGTCCCAGCGAGAGACATCCTCAAGCCCTCTGCGACCCTGCGCCTATTACTCCCGCCAGCTCACCCCAGCAGAGAAAAACTATACCATCTGGGAGAGGGAATTGCTCGCCATCAAGGCAGCCTTTGAGGTTTGGCGGCACCACCTTGAGGGGGCACGACACCCGGTCCAGGTACTCACAGACCACCGAAATCTGGAACACCTCCAGACAGCTCGTCGCCTGAACCAGAGACAGATCCGGTGGTCCTTATTCTTTTCCCGGTTCAACTTTAAAATCACCTATGTGCCCAGCTCCCAGAATAAACGAGCTGATGCCCTCTCGAGAAAGCCGGAGTACGCTTCACCGGCTGGAGAGGAACATCCCCTGACCACCATATTACCTCCAGAAGCTCTTGCAGCCGTCCAAACCACCCCGGGACTCTCTGCCAGAATTCGCATGCAACAATTTCAGGACTCATTCGCCCAGAAGCAGCTCCAGGACCTCCACATGTCCTCACACCCAAATGCATCTGGATTTGGGGAAGAACATGGCCTGCTCACCCAGCGGGGTCGGGTTTATATTCCCCCAGGCCCATTGCGCACCGAAGTACTACAACTGGCACATGATGCCAAGCCTGCTGGACATTTCGGCCGTCACAAAACCACCCACCTACTGACCCGGGAGTTTTGGTGGCCCCGGATTCAATCTGACGTGGCCCGATATGTGAGCACCTGTGATACCTGCAGACGGGCCAAGGACCACCCTGAGAAACCATCTGGACTCTTATTGCCCCTGCCTACACCTCCGGGGCCCTGGAAATTTATCTCCATGGACTTTATCACTGACCTGCCCTGCTCCAAAGGTCACACCTGTATCCTGGTGGTGGTGGACCTGTTCACTAAGATGGCTCATTTTGTTCCCTGTCCCGGACTTCCTACAGCCCCGGCTACTGCACAGCTCTACTTACAACACGTCTTCAGGTTCCATGGTATACCAGACCAACTGATCACAGACCGGGGAGCCCAATTCACCTCCCGGTTCTGGCGTGCCCTGCATACCCTCCTCGGCACCCAGGTCCACTTGTCCTCTGCGCACCACCCCCAATCCGATGGGCAAACTGAACGCACTAATGCAACCCTGGAACAGTACCTGAGGTGCTATACGAACTACCAGCTAGATAACTGGGTTGCCCTACTCCCCCTGGCCGAGTTCGCCTACAACAATGCGGTGCACACGTCCACCCAACAAACACCCTTCATGGCAAACTATGGATATCACCCTCGGTTCTTCCCCAGCACTACCCCCTCCACTGGTGTTCCTGCTGCCAATGACTACCTCCAAGAACTCCAGTCTCTACACCAACTCTTGAACGAGCAGTTGCAACAGGCCAAGGAGGCATACAAAAAGGCTGCAGACCGGAAGCGCCAACCCGGTGAACCCTTGAAGGTGGGAGATCAGGTCTGGCTCTCAACCCACCACATACGGACCCAGAGACCATCCCGAAAACTGGATGCCCGATTTATCGGCCCATTCACCATCACGGACCAGGTCAACTCTGTGGCTTTTCGACTGCACTTGCCTCCTACGCTCCCGATCCACCCGGTCTTCCATCGATCTCTCCTCATTCCTGCCTTGCCCCTGGACCCACAGAGACCCAAGCCACTTCCTCCCCCACCAGTGCTTATTGATGGGCAAGAAGAATATGAAGTTGCCCAGATCCTGGACTCCCGCCGCCGCCGGGGACAGCTGCAATATCTAGTCGACTGGAAGGGTTATGGCCCGGAAGACCGATCCTGGGAGCCTGCCAGTAATCTCCATGCTCCGGACATCATCTGCCAGTTCCACAGGGCCTACCCCCGGAAACCCGGTCCGCGGAATGGAGGGGGGCCTGAGGGAGGGGATGGTGTCATGGTCCAGCCTGGGCTCAGTGAGAGTGAGGACTCCTCCTCAGGAGGAGAGGGGCTTCGTGTAGCCAGCCAGGACTCCTCAGGAGAAGAGGAGCTCCATGCAGCCAGCCCTGACTCAGCAGAGGCTGGTAATCAGGAGCCACAGCTGTTGGCTAATCAGAGCCTACAGCCAGCAGCTGAAGCGGAGCCATCAGTACTCTCCAGCCCCAGCACCACAGGGGAAGTGCAGCCAGGGACTTCCACAGGGGAAGCTCAGTCAGGGACTGCCAGCACCACAGGGGAAGCCCAGCCAGAGGCTTCCACCCCCCCAGGTTCACCCACACCCAGAGAACGCCGCAGACAGCGCCAGAGACTGGAGCTGCAGGAGAGACGGCGCAGTGCTCGTCTCCTGAGCCAACGCCAGCTGCTGGAGGGTGATGATGAGTAGCTTCAGGATGGAGCCCCAGCAGCTGGCTGAAAACCATGCCTGGCTATAAAAGCCAGTCAGGAGCAACAGCCAGGCGTGGAAGCAACGTCTCTACTGTCTACAACCACTCCGTGCTCCGTGAACCTTGCCCGTGCCTACTGTTGGACCTGACACTACCAGTAACTGACCTTGGACTGTGCCTGACCTTGCTCTTGGACTCTGGACTCAACTCTGGCATTAGCTTGTGCTCTGACCACTGCTTTGACTTGGCTTTTGGCTCCTGAAACTCCCTCTGGACTTGGTATCAAGGTTTGGACCTTCACCACCCTGCTTGGGCTGGCCCAGCCCGTGACACCCCCCTCCCTTCAGGCTCCGGATCCTCTTCTTTTTGCTTGGTGTCTGGTCCAAATTCTGGATTTTTATCCACAAAATCCCTTAGCTGATCTTCAGAATTAATCTTGTAAGCTTTATCTTTATAACTAAACCCGATTCCTTCCGGGAGTAGCCATTTGTACTTTATGTCCCGTTCCCTCAAAAGAGCTGCGAACATCTTGTACTTAAATCTTTTCTTCCGCACTAAAAATGGAACGTCCTTCAATATCTTGACTTTATTTCCCAGAAAGTCCAATTCCGCATTATATGAATTATATAGGATACTGTCCCGGACCCTCCTAGATGAAAACTCGATAACAATCTCGCGAGGCAGCTGCCGCTTCATTGCATATTTTGAAGATGCCCGACGGACTCCCAAAATGGCGCTTTTCACTTCTTCTTTAGTTGCCTTCGCGGGTGTCGCTAAAAGTTCCGAGGCAAGATCCCATAAATCCTCTTTTTCCTCCTCTTTAACATTCTGGAGATGCAAAACGGTTTGTGTTCGCTCCACTTGCAGTCCGATCAGCTGGTTTTCCACCAACTTTAATTCCCTGTTCGTTGCTCTCATAAGTGACGCACTTTCCCGGGCAGACTTCTCTGCCCCCCCCCCCCCCCGCTGATTCTTTAATGGCTTTCACATCGCTTTCAATTAAGCCCACCCTTTGATCTGTTTCATTCAGCTTGTCAACAAAGGGTTTTATGGCTTCCATAACCGCTCTTTTAACCAGTTCTTCAAGCCCCTCTGCAAGGCCGCCGTAACTGACTTGCCAAGAGAAGGACTCTGCTTTCTCGCTGCCATTTTAGGGGGGGGGGGGGACCGCCAATCTTCCGAGACTCTATGAGGGGGGAAAAATCCGAGTCTTCTAACCTTCAGACCCCACCACTCCTCACAACGCTTGTAGTAACAGAAGGGATTCGCTTACTTACAGGCTTTCGCCTAATCTTGCTCCTTGCCATTTTCTATAGCCCGGCAGCACACTAGGTGCCGCGCTCGTCTGCTGGCCTCCATAGGGACAAACGGGCGATTTACCCCCTGCCTCGATCTGTCAGAGGGCTCTTCCCGCCGCGTCCCGGACTCAGACTCCCTGCCTGAGAGTCTGGGGGCTAACCTTTGCAGATCAGCCGCCCGGCCAGGCGGCTCGGCCGCTTCCTCTCGGACCTGCCGAGAGGAGCGTCCGACATGGCTGCGAAAACGAAAACGAATCGAGGGGGGGAGCCCTTTTTAATAGGCTGACATGGAATGTTGGATGGACATGACGTAAGTTCTTTGGCAAATCAAGTTCTACGGTCACTTTATTAATCACTTTACGAACAGGAAAAGGTCCCACAAATTTGAGAGCCAGTTTACGACTGGTTTGATCAATCCTTAAGTTTTTGGTGGAAAGGTAAACAAGATCTCCTGGATGTGATTCCCATTCGGCCACAATGGCGATCTGCGTATTTCTTATAGTCCCGTTTGGCCTTATCCAGATTTGACTGAATTAGAGTCCCCACCACCACTCTGCTACATCTTTGGACGCTGTTTGAGTGGGGAGGGTGTCAAACGGGAATGGTTTAAAGTTGTAGCCATATATTACTTTAAAGGGTGTTTCTCCTGTGGATCCATGTACACTGTTATTGTAGGAAAATTCTGCTAAGTGCAAAAGATCGATCCAGTTATCTTGCTGAAAATTAATATAGCAACATAGGAACTGTTCTAATATTTGATTTGTTTTTTCCGATTGTCCGTCGGTTTGCGGATGGTGGGCGGAGCCAATACCTTGTTCCACTCCCATAAGCTGCAGAAGCTCTGCCAGAAGTTGGCAACAAATTGCCCGCCATGGTCAGAAATTACCTTTGATGGAAAAGAGTGTAATTTTACAATATGTTTCATGAAAATGTCCACTAATTTCTTTGCTGAAGGCACTGTGGTGCAAGGGATGAAATGAGCTTGTTTTGAAAATAAATCCATCACAACAGTATGCACGTATGGTTTTTGGAGGGAGGAAGATCTGTAATAAAGTCCATTGAAATAACTTCCCAAGGTCTGCTTGGGGTTTCAAGGGGCTGTAATAGTCCCGGAGGCTTCCCTTTTCTAGTTTTGGCTCTTAAGCAAATTGGACAGGAAGCCACATATTGAGAAACGTCTTTGCGTAGACCTGGCCACCAAAACTGTCTTTGTATCAAGTGAAGTGTTTTTAAATAACCATAGTGGCCAGCAGTTGGAGCATCATGGCAACGTTGTAGTACCTCTTTTCTCATGCTAACTGGGACATAGAAGCGATCATTCCATAGCCATTCCCCTTGCTCGGATTGAGATAGCTTTTCTTTGGGTATATCCTCCCCCTCCTTTTCCACCTCACTTTTCAGTTTTTGCCTCCACCCCTTTTCTTCCTGAGTATGCTGTGCCGCACGGCTATGCGTCGTAACCACGCCCCCGAGTTGCGTTGGCGAAAATACTGTGTCTATTGTCTCCTCCCGCTTGCTTTTTAGTTGGGGCATGGGCGAAAGAGCATCAGCTAAAAAGTTCGTTTTACCGGGTAAAAACTTTAAGGTGAAATTGAATTTGGAGAAGAATTCTGCCAATCTCAGTTGCTTAGCGTTTAGTCTTCTGGGGCTATGCAACGCTTCTAAGTTTTTGTGGTCTGTCCACACTTCAAAGGGGTGACGCGCCCCTTCCAGCCAGTGCCTCCAAGAGGAAAGTGCTGCTTTAACTGCAAACACTTCCTTTCCCCAGACATTCCAATTTCGTTCTGATTCTGAAAACTGTTGTGAAAGATAGGCACAAGGTTTAAGGCTATTGTCCTCCCCTTTTTGTAGAAGCACCCCTCCTATCGCTGTATCGCTGGCGTCTACCTGTACAATGAATGGCCGAATTTCGTCAGGATGTTGCAATATGGGTTCTGAAACAAATTGCCGTTTTAAAAGGTTAAAAGCAATTTGGCATTCTGGGGTCCACATCAATTTGGATGTGGGTTTTTTAGCTTGCTCCCCTTTATTTTTGGTTTTCAGTAATTCTGTGAGGGGAAGTGTTACTTGGGCAAAGTTTTCTATGAATTCTTGATAGAAATTGGCGAAACCCAGAAAAGATTGTAGTTCTTTACATGTAGTGGGGGGTTAACAGCATTGTACTGCTTGAATTTTGGCTGGATCCATTTTTAACCCTTCCTTGGAGATGCAGTATCCTAAATAATTCAGTTCTGTTTTGTGAAATTCACATTTGGACAGTTTAATGGGTAGTTTGTTGTACATGAGGGTGGTTAATACTTGTTGTACTAATTTCACATGTTCTTCTTCTGTTTCTGAATAAATTAACATATCATCTAGATAAACGACTACCCCTTTATATAAGAAATCATGTAAAACTTCATTGATCATGGACATGAAAACCGAAGCTGCTCCAGACAGGCCAAATGGCATAACTAAGTATTCATACTGTCCGAGAGGTGTATTGAACACGGTTTTCCATTCATCCCCTTCTTTTATACGAACATTGATGTAAGCATCTTTTAAGTCCAATTTTTGTAAAGATCATACCTTGGGCCACGACATTGAGAAGATCTCTGATGAGTGGAATTGGATATGCATTTGTGGAAGACATTGCATTGAGGCCTCTAAAATCAGTACTGTCATAGTACAGCCTGAGCTTGACGAATCCTCAGAGGAGGAGGAGCTGGAACAGCTGACGCTTGCTGACAGCCTTGCTCCTCCTGAGGAGGAGCAGCCTGTCTCCCAGCAGCCGACCACAGCTGAACAGTCAGATGCTGAATCCCAGCCAGAAGCTCCCCTTCCCCACCCAGAGCCACCAGCCCAGACGCAGCCAGCTTCCTTATCCCCTCCAACATCTCCAGACTATCGAGAGCAACGTCGGCGTAGCAGGGACAGAAGAGACTTACAGACCTGACTTCAATCTGCACGCCTCCGGGCTCTGAACAGGCCAGCCTTCTCAGAGGAAGGAGGGGCTTCAGAGGAGGAGACTTGAAGCAGCTGTGCGAGCTGACTGAATGCTCTCAGAGTATAAAAGCCAGAGGGAGGGCTCCTTTCAGCATGGCTTCAACGAGTTCTCTGAGCTGCTACTGTGCTGCCTGCGTTTGCTCCTTGGAACTGTCTCTCTGCCCTCCGACCCAGCTTGTCCTTGACTACTCCCTTGATTTACAGACTTTGCACATTCCTCGCCTGGCCAGCAGGACCTTGTTACCTGTCAGCAGCACTCTGCAGACCCAGCAGCTGCTTGAAGCAGGACAAGTACACAGTTTTAGTTCTCCATCTTTCTTTTTCACAAAAAGTACAGGCGCTGCGTGAGGACTGTTAGCTGGCCTGATAAATCCTCTTTCCAAGTTGGTGTCAATAAATTTGCGTAGCTCCTCTCTTTCTAAGGGACTCATTGGATATAATCTCCCTTTGGGTAATGTGGCTCCTGGAAGGATTTCTACTGCACAGTCTGTCCTCCTATGGGGAGGTAAGGTGTTTGCCTCTTCTTCAGTGAAAGCTTGCATAAATGCTCGATATTCCTTTGGTATTTGGTTAATTTCTTCTTTGGATAACAGGGCTTCCTCCATCCGAGGAGGGTTTTTACCACAATTTTGGTTCCATTGGTGGTTTCTGCAGCCTTCTTGCCAAAATGTGATGCTCCCAACCGCCCAGTCAATGTCTGGGTTGTGATCCCACAACCATCGGCTGCCCAGGATTAAAGGGTATTTGGCGGTGGGGCTAATTACAAACGATCTCATCTCCCAATGTTGCCCTAGTCCAGTGATTATGGGTTCAGTTGCAGTGGTTACTGGGTTCATGTTAGAGCCATCCATTTGTTCAAAGATGACGGGTACTTCTAGGTCTTTTACTCGGAGTGCTAGTCCATTAACTAGAGCGGGTGCAATGATATCTCTGGAGCATCCAGAATCAATGAGCGCTTGTACACGAATATGTGTTTTTCTATCTGAATTGACTAATGTAACAGGCATGAATAAAATGGACCCTCTTGCTCTTTCCACCACTGGGATGGAAGGGTTTTTGATCTGCTGTTTGGGTCCTTTTATGACAGATCCATCTCGTTTCCCGAATTCGGGCTCGCTGGTTCTTCCTCTCCTATTAAAGTTGACGAGTCTAAGTCCATGACTTTTAACTCCAATCCTTTTTCTAGAGGGTTTCTGCATGCTGCGCCTCTACCTCTAGAAGTTCTGGGAGCGGGCGTTGGGCGATACGGTGGGGGAAGGGCGGCCGAGGTTGTACGTGGAGGTGGGAATGGAGCTCGTTGCACAGGCTTGAGTGGGCATTGTGCTGCATAATGGCTGCTTTGACCACAATGCAAGCACAATCCTTGTCGTCATATAGATTCTCTCGCTCCTCTGTCTGCGGATCCTACTCCTCTCCCCCCTCGAACGATAACCAATGTTCTTCGGTGCCCAGTCACCTGCTGTTGCTCTACAAGACGTACTTCCTGCATACGGTTTTCCACCTCGCAGGCCAATTGTATCCAACCCAATAAGGTCGGGGGATTATCTTGCATGAGTGCCCAGTCCAGCAATTTAGGATTCATGCCTTGCTTAAACAGAATTATTTTAGTTGATTCTTCACATCTGGGGCATTTAGTCACTAATTGCCAGAATTTGGTAACATAGTCTCTGGCAGACAGATTGCCTTGCCTTATGGTTTGTAATTCCATATGGGCTCTATCTTCTTCTAACGGGTCCTCATATTGTGCTCTAAGAGCCACCACCAAGCCTTGCAAGGTGTCTAATTCCGGGGCCCCCAACTCATATAAAGTTACATACCATTCCGCCGCTTTTCCTTGCAATCTGGATCCCAGGTGTTCGATTTGACTCGCTTCGTCCTCGAACAAATGTCCCCAACGGTTGAAAAATTGTAGAGCTTGTACTAAGAAAAACCCTAGCTTTGCAGGATCTCCGTCAAACATAGCTTCCAACTTCACCCACCCCATCGGTATCTCCTGTTGTCGAGTGACTGGGGTTGGAGCTGGTAAAGGGTAATACTGTAAGGGTACTTGCCTCGGTCTTGGCTGTGGATCTGGGCACCTCGGGATAGGTTGTGCGGGTGGTACTCACTGGGGCCTCGGCTGGGGAGGATGTAGCAGGCCTGGAGGTACTTGATAGGGTCGGAATGGCTGCGGTGCCGGACCTCTTGGGGGGGGATGACAAGGCGGTTGCTCCTGCAGTGGCAGGAGCCTTGGAGGTTGTTCTTGCGGTTGAGGTTGCAAGGGAGGTGGCTGCTCTCATGGTTGAAGTAACGGTCGAGGCAGTTCCCGAGGTCTCTCTTGGCCCCTTTCCTCCGGGGGTCCCGCTGGTTGACGATTGTCGTCTTGAGGAGGCGGAGGAGGTCCTTGCGGGAGGTTGTCTGGTAACACATCAGGTGGCCCTTGTGGAGGGTCGGGTGGTGGCGTCACTGGCCGTTGTTGATCATCATCTGGCGCTATCGGTAGTTCTATGAGTCGAGGAGGGACCTGACCCTGGGCTGGCGTCAAAATGGGGGAGCCCCTCTGAACAGGCACCGATCGTTATTCCACGAGCTGCTGTAGGGCTGCTACCCCTTGGCTCACCGAAGCTCCAGGATGCTCACCAGCCAATTGCTGAGGTCCCTCACCTCTTCTTTCCATGACTAGCACCGACAGCAGATGCACTGCATGGGCCAGACTTTCCTCCATTGTCCCAATTCTATCCTCCAGTCTCTGGACATGAATTGGCACTGATGTATCAACATCTTCATATTGTAATTCCTGGGGCATCTCACCCAAAAACTGTACTGTATCCACATATTCCTCGGATGAGGTGGTAGCTCCTGTAGCACCTGCTGCTGCTGCTTCCTCCAATATTCCAGCAAGGATTCCTTTAGCTAGTCCCGTTACCGCTGAAATTCCCGCATTTATAGCTTGAGTACGGCCCTGTAATTGCTGCCAATTTTGATCAGCCGTCTCCCGCTGCCCCATCTGTGGCATGTTCCACATAGCCACTTCGGTATAGTCCCAACTCATTAAATCGCGTTGAGTGGTCTCCCAGTCCTGGGTATTGTTGGCCCCTCTGGGGTCCCACTCCTCCAGTTGATCAGACTCTTTATTCCACACAAACCAGGGTTGATTGCTGGCCCGCGCCTCGATCGGTGTTCTGGACTGTTTGGGCAGCTCCCAAATGATGCTTGGTCCTTCTTCCATTGACAAACCGACTGTCCGTCTCACGTCGATGAGCGACCGGGAGAACATCGTACTTGCTCTCCTCTCCCTCATTTCCCTAGGCCTGGAGCCCCACTGCCTTGGTGTAGGCAGGGATATCAGGGGTTCCGCCGCTGCCCGCGGTCGAGCTCCCAACTCCCTCTGGACGTCATGAGTGCCAGCTCTCACGGCTACAAGGGGATACACTGTAGCAGGACCAGACTCCGTTCCCCACGGAATGGGTTGACTTGTTGTAGCAGGTTCCACGCCTCCCGGGCTGGAGACATATGGATCAAACAAAGGGTCCCTGTTGGGCATGGCCTTGGTATCCGTCTCCTCCAGCCAAGGCATTGGAACAGAGGTGATTCGTAACAAAATGTCAGACTGTGGCTTGCTAAAAGTTGCAACTCAGCCCACCTCTTACAATAAGACTAAAGTCCATTGATTTCAAAAGGCTTTACTGAAGATAGTCAACCAATAGAGCACACATTCTAAGACACATTGATCTTAGCTGAACTGTAGAATTGTTACAAATGCCAAGCAAAGGATTAGGTACAGAATAAGCAGTTCCCCTCAGGCCCCATCCTCCCCCATAGTTCTCAGAACAAATGGCCCGAGGGTGAGAAAAGGAAAGTTTCTCAAGGGCGGCAGGAAGCCGGAGGTATGTAGACGATAACAATCCCTCTCTCTCTGCTAGGCTCCCAGCAGCAGTTTTCCCACCTGCAAGAAGCACTTGATATACTGACAAAGTTAAAATGGAGTCTCTTTGGCTTAAACACAACCAGAACCTGACAGCCGGGTGTGTGTGTGTGCAGAGCACATGTGGAGGAGGAAACACCATGCAAGAGCCAGGTAGGAATCAGCATCCCAGTCTCCCGCCAGGGGAGCAAAGGGACCTGGCACAGGAGGGGCCAGGAGGGGGAGGAGGGGGGGAGGAGGAGGCCTGAGGGGAACTGCTTATTCTGTACCTAATCCTTTGGTGGCACAGGTCCCTTTGCACAACTGTGACAATGATGCACTTACCTATCAGTTTCCAGGCTGGAGTTTATGTGCAGAAGCTGTAAGTTCCTCTTAGCTACTAACCATTCTTTGCTTCTTTGTTTTCCTTAGTCTTTACTTTAATATTATACCTGTATTACCAGAGAGTTGAGTTGTGCTTTTGTAGTAATAAAGTTATTTTACTTCAGGAGCATTGCCTCTGTTCCTCTTGCATGCTCCAACTGCTGTTCAATGCTACTATGTACCCCTTGGGAGCAGCTGTACCCCTCAGCAGTGGCTCAGCCACAAGGGGAGATCCCTAGATAGAGAGGCAAATATCCAGGGGTGGTGGAGAGTGACTCAAAGAGTCCCCAGCATCTTACCTTGCAGGGGGGTAGAATGGGGAAAGAGCAAGCACTTCCAATCTTCCAGTCAGGGCTGCACTGTGATGAGAGAGAGAGTCTTGCAGGATGGAGAGGAATCTATTCAAGTCTCTTTGTAATATAGCCTGCCTCTCCAGTTCATTTGTTTTCTTAAGTGCAGCATAATGGAAAAAGTTCCCCAGTGAGGAACAAAAAGAATTGATTAGGCACCAGTTATGCTGAAATAGTGCACACAGGGGAAAGTATTCTTGTGTGCACTCTTCCTTAACCTTGAAAAATCATTCAATGGATATGAAAAATCAGAAATGAATCTTATAATTTCTCTGTGATATCTCTACAATGAACTTTATGGGAAAGACACTTTTACATACATACCTACATATATGGTAAGATGGAACTGTGCAAGAGGGAACTTTATATACATGCATACATAATTATACAGTGTGTGTGTGTATGCATTCATGTTTAAAGTCTATGGGACCACACACACAGGAGAATCACTTATATTTACCATTCCATCTTTTCTTTCTTCAAAGCAAAAGCTCATGGACAAGGGATTTGATAATATATGTTAATATTAATAGGATAGGATCTAGCTAAAAGCTTAACTCTGCAGGTAACTGAAAAATTTCACTAACAAAGAATGACTTCCAGCTGTGCTTTTCTTTTAGTTTTGTTTTAAGGAAGTATTAAAAAAAACTTTTTAAAGCTTCAACATTCACTTCGTTCATTATTCTTCCATTTAAACATAATTATTTAAATTATTTTAGTCATTCTGACTAATCAAAACAATGTAACATTCACTTCAACTGTCTTCACAATAGACATTGACAATGATTAAAAGATCCTTAATGAAATGTTATTGTAATTGTAGTTGCATTACTAGACATTATTTCCAGAACAATCAAGTCTTGTTTTATCTGATGGACACAGACATAATTCAAGGCAGAATCTAACTCTACTAAGAGATTTTTTAAAAAGAATTATTTTTTTGTGTGGGGGACTTTGATATGTTTTCATGAATACACAGCAAATCTTAACCTATCCCAGTGAGTACAACAAACTTCCACTTTGATGGATTCAGAACTGGTCTATACATGAACACAGCAGCAGCAGAAAAATCTTTGGAACTTACTTCAGTTGGAGATAATAATGGTCAGCTGTACAACTTTTAAAAATTTATCTGTGGAAGATAGGCCTCTATATTGTATTTTACTTGCTGCAATGAAACCTGTAGTAGCGGTTAGCGAACTGCTATAAAAAAAAGTTCTCCCCAGTATTCTATCTGCTTTGAAAAGTAGCAGCAGAAGAAGGCTTGCAGCCAAGATGAAGTTGTCTGGGGTTATCGACTCAGTTCCCCCCAAAGAAGGGAGCATAGGAACAGCGCAGCTGAAGGAAAGGACCAAATAAGAAAGAAGAACTGAAGAGTAAGGGAAGAAAAAGCAGGAAAACAAGATGTAAGGAAGGCATGGGAAAAGAAAAACAATCCCCTCCAGGGCAAGATGGTTCCTCAATTGTTAAGCTCTTCTCCTGAAGAAGCCAGTTTATAGCTTGGGGATGTTGCTGGATCCTGGGTCAGATCTCCTGTGTTTTTTCAGTTTTGGCCGGCATGGCAGCTGTACCTTGGAACGTATGGTATGGCCATGGTGATCCATGTCCTGATTGCATGGGGCTTCCTCAATAAATTGTTCAGAAACTTTAATTGGCCGCAAATATGGCTTCTAGACTCGATGCAATGGCTGGGCCACCACTGCACTAAAAGACATTTTTTGGCATTAGGCACAATCACAGCTTGTTATCTTGTCCTAGTTTGTGGGGACAAACAAGCTCCTTGCAAAACCTCACCTGCATTTGGACAACTGTACACACTGTAATTTCTTTCTACCCCTCACTTTGGTCAGAATGGGTACTCCAAATGAGTGCTCTTTGCATGCACCAAGGAGATACCTCCTGGGTTTTTTTCAAGCACCTGCTCCTTAAGTTGTGGGAAAGACAGAGCCCATTCTTGTTTTGGAGAAGAGATACTAACGGGGGAAACAAACTAACACCCTTAGCCAGTTTAAGGTTTCTGCACTTTACTAATAGACTGAGAAACAACTCAAGGCATTTAAACTTGGTGATCATGGAAGTAAAAGAGTTACTTAGCAATAAGCCTTTATGCAGTCAGTTTGGTAACTGAATGCATACAGTAAACCACCAGCACGTGTATTTTTTACCTTTCAGTCAACATAGAAAAATGTATACAGTTTATAAGATCTCATACTGTTCTGGAAACAAACAGCCAGTTCTTACAAACAAAGAAGTCAACGTACATGATCTTCTGAACAGTATGGATTGACACATCATAGCCAACAATTGAAGGAACACAGTAAGAATAACATTCTTGGATGGCATCATTCATTTCAAAACATCATTGAGAAAGGATACCTGAGGGCAAAACTGAATATGCTCAGATATAAACAATACTTAACCTTCAGTATATAGTGGAAGCAAACTCACTGTGCCTTTTTCATGGCCTCCATGTTATAATGTGTCCAACACAAAGACTCATGCTGGACTCAACTGGGTCACCTCCCCCAACCCCGCATGAGCTACAGCGGCTGCCAGATTCAAAGGGCAGTCAGGGGCTACAGGAGATGTCAGTGGGCAACAAGTGGGAAGCAAAGGAGGTGGAGACACCTAGATGACCACTGGGAAAGAAGGCAACCAGAGAGAACAGCAAGGTCCTCAGGAGCACTGCCGGATCAGTGACAGAGAACGCCAGATGAGAGAATGGCCATCCTCAGAATGGCAGCAGCAGGGGCCAGCCTAAAGTCACTACTACCACAACTGACAAAGCCATTCTCCATGGGCCCAGCCGAGCCATGGCTAGGAAGCACGGTGGCACCAGGAGAGGGGCAAGCGGCACCGGGCTGATGCTGGATGACCTGGGCTGGACTGGAGGATGGTGCTGGCAACCCAGAGACATCCATCAGGGAAGAAAACCCAATGGAGAGGGAGGAGCAAGCCCGGGCTGCCAGTAGTCAGGAGCCCATCAGAGGCTGAGAGCAGGGCAGACAGACAGTCCTTAGGGGTGATTGGTGGAGATGGGGAAAAGGGAAGCCCCAAGGGGGTATAAAGGAACCCATCCCTGTGCAGCCAGGGATGAATAGCATGGCTGTGACCTAGGAAATGGAGAGGCATGCACCATGGGGTAGGAACCAACCCCCTCCCCTGCCCAAACTCTAAGGCTGATGGAGGACTCCACCCCTTGGAGGAAGGCAGCACAGCACAGCTGAGCCACAGACCAATGAGGCGGGCCCAGCAGAGGCTGACAAAATGTTATAATAACAATTGCGGGAACAGAAATGCAAAACATAGCATGTTAGAAGGATTTTCTTACAGGCTTTGGACAGCCCAGGTCAATGAGTTTTGAATTGGAAATCAGGAGGCTACCCCCAAATTTACTATCAGATACTTTTGGGGAAGAAGAAAGTGGTTTCCAAGCAATGCACTTTTGTGTGCCATAGTGCCCATGGTTGCTAGTATCTATTAGTTGAAGTAATCTTCTCCCTTCTTTTCCTAAGCAAGACAATGAGACAGAGAGAGAGAGTAAGATCCTGCAAAAAAAGACTGAGATAACATAAGAAACAATAGAGAGTGGAGGTTCTTTTGACTAGCAGAAGACACACAGCTGCATTTTTGGTGAAATTTGTTGGAAAACAATCACTCCATCCCCCTCCCCCCCCCACTGCCAGGTTCCCCATAGGGAATATAGAAATGCAACAGTGGTGATGGTTGAAGCTTTACTCACTTTCTGAAAGCCCAAAAAAAAAAAACACACACACAGCAAAGAAGGGAGAACAACACAATTTTCTGTGGAAGGAATGTTTTTATTGTTAGTGCAGACAGGGCTTTTTTAAAAAAAACTGCTAGTGGTCAGCTGGAGCTCTCTTGCTGGCTGCTGCTTGATGGCCATTTTAGGAATTAGCAGAGAGAACTTAGTGCAGCTGTGCAGAGAGGGACCTACTTTGATTAGAACCACCAGCTAACATGTCCACCTTCACACTGTCAGTAGAAGTCAAGTAGCCACATTCTCCTTTAAACTGGGCCCCTCTATTCACTCAGTGGCTTCGCTGTATTCCATATACTGTACATTTCTCTTCTCTATAGACTGTTAAGAGATGCTTTCAATGACAAAATGCTTCAGTCCTTTGCTCCTTTCATTAAATTATTCACAAAAGGTCTGGGAAAGACTTTTGAAATACTGCTGAAAGTTAGAGCAGACATTACTGGAGTAGATGTTCAATGGTCTGATTCTGATAAGGCAGTTTCACATGAACACAGTTGTGCACTTTTAACTGCAATTCAAAATAGTCATTTTGCAAAAACTATGTGTTGCCTTATACCAAAAAGTTTTCTTAGAGTGCCACATTCTTCACAAGTTCTTCTAAGACTTTTGCCTTTTATATCTTGTATTTTGATGTTATGTTCTGCTTTGTATTTTGGTAAAGCCTTTATCCCAATCATTGTTAGGATTTTCAGTCAGCTTCTGTATCTCTATCTTTCTCAGCAGCTTGATTTGTGGACTTTAAAAGCTTTCCCTGATAATTGCTGTAGCTAAGGTTGCTGTTAAAGACACAATATGCTGCACCTGGTGAAATTTTCATTTGACTGCAAATTTTCTAGATATGGGAGACTTCTTAGAAGATGGACCAGGTAGCCCTAATTCAGTATGAGGATGCATCTATCTATCTATCTATCTATCTATCTATCTATCTATCTATCTATCTATCTATCTATCTATCTATCTATCTATCTATCTATCTATCTATCTATCTATCTATCTATCTATCTATCTATCTATCTATCTATCTATCTATCAGGGCCGGATCTAGGGTTCCCAGCGCCTAGGACAACCCAAGTCTGGCTGCCCTTGTGCGTGCACGCAGCACGTGCATGCTCCCGGCGCTGCGTGATGACATCACTTTGTGATGTCATCACGCAGGGCAGGTGTGCCACCAGCTGAGCAGTGGCAGCGCCGGCGGCTGGGAGGCCGCCCGCGCCACCCGCCTGCCCCGCTGAGGGGGTGGCCGGCTTGCCACGCGCTCCCTGTCCTGCAGGGCAGGTGAATGGCACGGGCAGCCTCCCAGCCCTCCCTCAGCCGGGCAGCCGGATAGAATGGAGGGCTGGGAGGCTGTCCACACCATTCACCTGTCCCGCAGGACAGGGAGCATGCGGCAAGCCAGCCACCCCCTTAGCGGGGCAGGTGAGTGGCGCAGGTGGCCTTCCAGCACTCCATGCCATTCACCTGCCTGGTTGAGGGGGCGGCCAGCTGGCCGAGCGCACCCTGTCAAAGCAAGATGATACCCACAGTAATCATTGCAGTAGACTATAATCCAGTTCCATTGTAAAGGCATCTTCTGATCCACGGTGCTACAGTTCCAAACACTTTATAAAAATGTCCTCCTGAATATTTCTGTTTTGCATTTTCTGTGCAGTGATAAAAGTGTAGAAGCCTTCCTGACCTTGTGACATTGTTAGTTTCTGTTTTTTTTAAAAAAAGCAGTCATTGAATGTACTAGCTTTTGATCATATTGACTTGCACTCTGTAATCCCCATTGAATCTCAGTGAGAAAGGTGGAATATAAATAAAGTCTAACACACACACCCAGAAGAATGCAGCAAAGTAGTTTTTAAAAGACTTTTAAAAAATTGGTTGTCTAGTACTGTGTAGCTAGAAGATTGCAGTTAGTATGGTGAAACACAAGTTATGCAAGTTTGTTCTACAGCATTGTAACTAATATTGACTTTATTATCCGCCTATCCTGTCCACCCCAATTCCCGTATGTTTCCATAACTTCTCTTCACCCCAGATGCATCAAAGGTTTCCCAGTGTCTTTACCTTATTTCTTGCCTAATCTCCCACAAACATGTTTATTCTTTTCTACTATTTAATTACTCCAGCTGAACAATCCTCCTAGGATGATTTGTGAACATTTTTCCAAGCCTCTCCCATCCTGATGAACCTCCATCAGTTCCTCCTACAGCATTTTGGCCTTGAAACTTTTGTTCTTATCAGGCACATAAAATATTAGAGAAATGTATTGAGAGTGCTTTTGTAGACATAAACTGCAAAACTCTTTCAGATTTCCTTCTCATCTGGCATCTTCTTTTCCCTTTACAGGAGATACTCTATTCAACTGCATGACCGGCAAAATCCAGCAGTTTTCCATGTGTAGAGATGCACTGGAATGCCTAGTTGTAGATGTAGTTAACATTACACCTCAAGCACTACCACTGATGTGTATTTTGCTTTTGCATATGAGGCATGAGTGAGGTAACATCACGCAGACAGAGTTTAAATATTGTGCTATAGCTCCACAGCTGTGTTTGTTTGAAAGATGATTACCCACACAGTTGTAAGTATGGCTGTGTGAAAGAATTGGATCAAATCAACAGAATGTTTACATGTTATGTATTATCAACCTGGTTTTATTAATTAATTTATTTACTTTATACCCCAGCTATCTTCCCAGTGGGGACTGACAGCAGCTTGCATCATTCTCCACTCCTCCATTATATCTTCTCAACTTATCATGTGAGGTAGGCTGAGCTTGTATGACTGTTGCAAGATTGCCCAGCATTCTTCCATGGCAGAGTGGGGATTAGGGTTGCAAACCTCCACGTGAGATGTGGAGATATCCTAGAATTACAGCTGAGCTCCAAACCAGAGAAATTAGTTTCCCTAGAGAGAATGGCTGCTTTAGAAGGCTCTGTGGTCTTATATCCCACTGAAGTCCCTCCCAGGAGTCACCCCGAAATCTCCAGGAATTTCCTAAACCAGAGTTGACAGTCCTAGTGGGGATTCTAATCGGACCTAGTTCAACTGCAGCACCACACTGGCTCTCCCAACTAGGGTTGCCATGTACCCACAAGGGATGGGTACCCACCCTCAGCAGGCCTAGCTTGTTGCCACTCTAGCGGTCAGCAGAAGAAAAAATTAAAAATATCACCATCAACAATGTTGTGATGTCACTTTCAGTAAAATGGGTATGTGTTCTCACACCTTTCTAGGAATCACCTAGAGAGCAATTCCTGGAGAGGACTAATGCGGGAACCCAGAAGTGATATCAGTCCTCTCTAGGAATCACTGAAAACTCTATATTTTTACCATAGAGTTTCCATTGATTCCTGCAGCTGTGGGATAGTACTTCCCAGTTTTCCTAGAAGTGATGTTACGCTGTTGCTGAGGGCCACGCCCCCCCCATATACCACACCATCTGGTATATGGTGTGGTATATACTGACATGGCCTACTGGTGGCCATGTCAAGTCTGGCAAATGTAATCCTTAATTTATTATTGTTGCTTTCTGAGACAAAGTAGAAGAAAATTGAACTCATGGTTTCCCCCCTTAGGAACAGGAGTTGTATTTATATGATGTCTCACCAACTACCAACTATATATCATCCAATGATGTAGCCTGTATACAGTAAGGCTGGTCAATTGCCACAGTCCCTTAGGGCCAGTCCCAAGTTTTGCTATCTAAGTCAATTGTTTGTTAGTGTAAACACATCTCTGTGACTGGAGCAGCAGCTGCTTAGTAATAAATCCGCATCCATGACCCATTATAATTGTTCTGAAGCACTGGGTGCTTTGATTGAAGAGCAGATGGAAGACTTTGATGGATGTAGTCCTTCATTGCAAGGAACTGACACTCCATGTGGCCTAGTTGCTACCCCAAAAGCAGACACATCAAGGCTTCAGAAATTAGGCTACACAGTCTGATTCAGTCAGCAATTTGCAATAAAGGCCTATGATCTATTCAGGATCCTAGACTGTAGTCAGGTTGGTAAGGATTACAGGAGGGACGCAGGTGCCTACCAGAAGAATAAGGGTTTTTGTTTCATTCAGTGCATGGCAATAAATGTATTTGTGCAAGTCTTTAGATACCTTGACAGACAAAAGATTAGACTGACTATGCTCCAAGTTAACAATTGATACAATTTTTAAAAAGTTATCTCCTTTGCACACATGCAAAAGGAAGCATGCCTTGCCTCAGGACCCCAAAATCCTAGCTCTGCTCCTATAGACATCTGATCCATACAGTTCACCTATCTTGCAGTAAGTCTTTGGACTTGAGGCCTTGTCCCGCTCTGTCAAGTGAGTTCCATTGAAGAAAGTAAGCAGGACTTGCATCTGGAATGTCATACTCATGTTGCATATACTTCAGCTCCAGCTCCTCCTCAATGTGAGAATAATATGTCCTGGTAATATACATTAATGTAGGAAGCTTGTAAGAGACAATAAAACATATTCCTCTAAAAAAAAAAGAGGCTTGGATCCACTAGGAGGGTCTACGAATAAAAGGGATTTCTGTCAGTGGATAAGGACTTCCTTGCTTCTGTACTCCCATTACAACCGACAGCACAAGAAGGGGGTTGGAATTTTACCATGGGAGGAGAACATATGCAAAAAATGATCCCCTTCTGAAAGCAAAAATCCTTCAGTGAATGCAAGCCTGAATTTTTCTGTCATGCCATTGTGTCTTGAGTTGCTGAAATGTCAAAAATGTTCCACTATTGGTTTAATACAATCAAGTAACTATTAAAGCAAGGTTCAGGACCACCCACATTTCTGCAATAGCTGCTATTGCTATTTTGACATTCTGGATGTTGATAGTATGCAGCTGTTTCTAAAATGCAATAGATACATTCATTTTTGTGACCTCAGTTCATCTTTCCCTTGAAGACATAGTTGCAGGATCCTCGTCAAGATGATTTTAAAGACTATATATGTGTTGAATAGCCCTACTAGCTGAAGCAGAAATAGAAATTGTTATTATACTATACTCTGTAAAATATTACATATCTGTTAAGTGATGATATTTAATTATTTGTATCTTGGAGGAGGGAAAAATAATGGTGGTTTGATCAGCTTGGTGGATATTCTTTTTGCCTGCAAGACATAAGTCCCACTGAGGTCAACAAGATTTGCTCCTAAAGATGGTATGTGATTAGAATCATGCAACACGTTTAGTTGATTTTCCAAAAAATACATGGTATTATAATCCTCATCCCAGCTTCACCATACTGTGAGGCCAAATCATGGACTGGTATAGTCAAATTTGAAGCAGCATTTCTAGCTGTATGTTGAACAGAAGTTTGATCGGCTGCAATTACAACTGATAACCTTTAGCTACATGCCATGAAAAGCTTCACCAGTTGCTTTCTTCATCTCAAAACATTATTAAAGGGGTCAGGGCGTGTTCTGTGTGTGTGTGTGTGTGTGTGTGTGTGTGTGTGTACGCATGCACGCACGCACACACATGCCTACATCTCTTTGTCTATCTGTTAACTGTATAACAACAACAACATTTGATTTATATACCTCCCTTCAGGATGACTTAACACCCACTCAGAGAAGTTTACAAAGTATGTTATTATTATCCTCACAACAAAACACCCTGTGAGGTAGGTGGGGCTGAGAGAGCTCCTAGCAGCTGTGACTGACCCAAGGTCACCCAGCTGGCTTCAAGTGGAGGAGTGGGGAATCAAACCCGGTTTTCTAGATTAGAGTTCCGTGCTCTTAACAACTACACCAAACTGGCTCTGAAGTCGTACATATTCATGGAAAACAGTGGAAGACTTGTGTTTGGTAACTCATGGCTCATAATTCCATTGTGCATAGTTAAAAAAAAATACTTATTTCAAATATTTCTATTTGGCCTTATCTTCTTGGACAGTGAACAATGTATCAACCAAGTTACAAAAACATAAAGAATAGTCAAATTAATAAAATTAAAATACATAATTTACAAGTATTCAGATTTAAAATACACAGGACCCACAAACTTAACTAGAAAAATTCCCCCTCCACCAAATGATCTTTGGCACAAAACTGCCTATCATCGTGTGACTGTGTAGAATTATCTAAAGGCAGATGACAGTGCAGGGAGCCATTCTGATCTATTTTAAAAAAATCTAAAGTGGTATAGTGCTTTTTTATCTGTACCGTTTAAAACCTCATAAAGAACTGAGCAAGCCCTCACATTAACCAATTCCCAGCCTTGCACACCCTTGTGGCATTGTGACAGCAATGTCACAATGTAGGCCAAACTTTTGCACACTCAAAGGTGTGTAGAAGTTCTAGCTGCATACAAATGTATGTACATAGGCACCTCTGTGTGACTGGGAATGCTGAAGAAGCATACACTTGAATGCACAGATAACTTGCACACACCTTCAAGTGAATGTGTGTGAATAGGGCTTGTGACACTGTGGCCACTCCTAAAGTGTCACATGGTAATGAGCAAAAGTTCATGTTTACTGGAGTTCTTTAGGCTGAATGCCTAGAATCCCCCCCCCCTTTAGAGTAAGGAGTCGCGGCAAAAAAACAAAGCGGCAAAAACGGGAGAGAGAGGCTAATTGCTTCTGTTTGGAAGGGTTTGGTGCACAGCCCTCTTGAGTATAGCTGGAAGGGCTTAGATTGGTGCTTAAACCGGGCTCGGCTCCTCAAGCGGGCGCACCTTCCTCCCTCCCCGCGGCTTAGAGCTTTTAAGTGGGGGCTGCTAAATCATTCATGCTCCCGATTTCTTCTCTGGGCAATTTGCTCTCTAATTGCTCCTGTTTGCATTGATCGGAGGAGAGAGGGGTGGGCCGGAACGGAAGGAGAGGCTCCCAAGTTGGCAACTGATTTATTGAGAGCTTCGGTTCTCCTCCTTCCCTTTCACCTTGCTCGGGGAGCCTCTTTCTAGCGCTATTTTCAGGCAGATGCACGCAGCTCGACACCTGTTCTCTCTGATCCGGAGAGCAGCTTTGACAGCTCTCCTGTCAACGTGATCTGCTGCTTGCTTAGGTGGAGAGTTCTTCGCCTTCGCCCCCTTCCTTTCGCTCCACGCTGTGCGCTTAAGAGGGAGCGGCGCTGAGCTGATTCCTTCTCCTCCCACCCCTGCTTGGCTCGAAGAAAGAAGAAACCTCTCCTTTTAAACTTTGTGCGCCTCTGTCTGCTGTTCTGCCATGTCAGAGGCTCCCCATGCAGGACCAGAGCTGAGCGAGTAGTGCTTTCTTCTCGGCGCCTCTTAGGATTTGCGGTTTGTTCTGTGGGCTATGGCTGAACCAGGACACCCCGAGGAAGAGACTGCTGTGGACGAGTTCAATGATATTATCAAGAGCAGATCTGGTAGGGTGACCTCTTTGGCTGTTTTTACAGATGTGGAATTTAAAGGGGGGGGGAGCTCTGACTTTTCTGTTGTTTGGGAGTGACTTCTTTGCACAGGCGAAAGGCTGGTTCCGTTGGGAAACTTTTTTCTCATAGGCAGCAGCGCGAATTACTTCTGCCAAGTTGGAATGTACTAGTGCAGTATGTGCAATATCGTGTGGAAAGCTACGTGTATATTCAGTTCCCAGCCACCTCAAAGAGCATTTGTCATTTACACTATTTTTGTTTACGCTTCTTGCAGACATATAAAGGGTGACCTATGAGAACAGGGAATGTCTGGGGCAAATTAGTTTGTTCATTAGTTTTTATAGAAAGAGAACTGATTACTGTTTGTGGAAAGAAAAAACAGCACCTCCGATAGTAGAAGGAGATTGTGTTGACATTCTGAAACTTTTTGGTAAATTACAGTAGTCTGTCCCGAATTATTGACTTTGTGTAGAGGGGTTAAGAGTTTGGCCTGTGGCAAGTATAATTTTCTGTCCTGCTTTGTGTACCCCAACAGCCCCTGGTTTTAATACACTCATTAGATTCTGGTGCCGTTTGTATAACAGGGCAAGGCCATTAAAGCTGTAAATGGAAGCAGCTGGAATGTTTCTCCACAGGATAAAGTTTCAATTGCTTGGGCTGTCTCTCTGACTTTAGCCTTGGAAAAGAACCAATTCCTGGGTGATGCGGGTATTTATAGTTCATTCAGAATTCATATTTTTGCAAGGAGAAATACACACAAGAGTACTGAGGTACTTAATTATTTTTGAAAGTTATCCACTTGACAAGATGAACAGAAAGGAGATTAATGATGCTGTCATTTCTCCTCTCCTAGGCATATGCCTGAGTTTTACTGTGGGAGTAGTTTGTCTGATTTCAAAACTCAAAATCAGAGGAATGAAATTAAACAAGGTTATAAGTATTCAGGATTGATTAAACTAAGGAGATAAAGAGGAGTGTGCATGTTTCCAATACTGACGCTGGATGTGGTAAAAAACCATCCTCTTTCCTATGTAGCTTTCCTTACCAGTAGCATTTCATTTACACTGGACAACTCACCTACGTATCCAGTGTTGTGATACCAAGGAGCCAGAGCCTGGGCAGGCTCCATGTTGGCATGCTAATGCTGCAAGAGTATTTATTAAGAGTTCAGGGCAGCATCTTTATTTTATCTTCATAACAACCCTTTTGAAATAGTTTGGACTGAGAAAGAGTCTCGCTCTCCCATGGCTACCCAGTAAGCTTCATAGACAACTGGGGATTTGAACCCACGTCTTCCTCACTGGCATGCATACTAAACGAGGACCCAATTCGTGCATGAAGCAAGCTACATGAAACACTGTGTAGATAGACTCTTCTCTCCTCCCTTTTTACGTACCTGGAATCATGTTTAAATTACACAGTATCTTGGAAGCCTTTTTACTGACAACTAGAAACTTCCCATAGTTTGTTGCTAAATTCTGAGGTTAGTGAAGTCTAGTTTTAATGGACTTCTGCTACACTGAATTCACGTAATGGCACTTTTATCTATCTTGTGCCTCACATCTTCATTGTACATGCCACTTTACATATACATTTTAGGGCTCATTGCTACACTCTTAAATTGGTGGTTACCTTGAGGGGTTTTAATTAACAATAATCTATTGGTGTCTAAGTTCACTGCACATCTCAGGTTGCTGTTCACAGGTTGCTGTGTTTTGCTAGGGAATCGTAACACTTCTAATAAAAATGATAACCTTGTTATTGTTTACAGCATATGATTTTATCCTGGGATGGGAGAGATGAGTTAGGAGCCCCAGAACTTCATGCACTACTGACCCTCAGCTCAAGCTTTCTATTCCTTCACTAAGTGTAAGCAAATGTTTTCAGGGGTTCAACAAATTCTGGAAAGACAAATGAAATAACTCCTGTCCTCAGAGGAAATATTGCCGTGAAGAGGTGGGGCAGTGGCAGGCCAAGGCTTGTGGGCTTTCCTGCAGGCTTCTCAGAAACATGTAGTTGGCCACTTTGGGAAACAAGATGCTGGAGCAGTGGTTCCTTGGTGTGAAACAGCAGGGACCATCTTAAGTACAGTGGCTACAGCTTCTACTGCTTGTTACTCCCTTTCTACCTCTTTTTAGCCATTGACTGTAAGGAGCAAGACTCTAGATGTTTCACAGCAGATGGGAAAGGGGTGGACAAAGATGGGGGGGGAGTGAATATGAGAAGGTTCTGGTAACTACTGAGCCTCCCCTATGATTAGATTGTTTGCATATATCTCCAGTTTATAACCTGGCAAATCTTTTCCTATCGATGTAGTATTAGCAGCCAGACCCTTTTTCCCGCTGAAGGGCACTTGTGACAAAATGCACTTTAAAGAAGGTTTCCTAAGTGCAGCGGTCAGAGAACTGGAAGGGGAGGAGTTAATAATTTCCAGGGATGAGAGCTTGATTGACAGGCTGTTCTCTCCTCTCTGATTGGCCAGTCAGAACCACCCTTCAGGATAACAGTTGGTTACTGACAGAATTTGGAGTGTGTGTGAGTCTGACAGGGAAGGTCAGACAGATTCTCTACTGGTGTGAGAGAAAAGAGAGCTGAAACCCATTTACACAACAATAAAAAATCTGAGGGTGTGTTTTTGGCAAAGAGTGAGTGGGTAGTAACTGGAGACTCTCATTCAAGCCAAGTGTAGAAGGGTTAATTCTTCTTAGGAGAAGACGATTAATTCCTGCCTGGTGTCTAAAGGGGGGTTGGCTCTGACCCCAGGTCTGTTGTAAAGGGAAAACAATTTTGAACAAATATCAGGAAACCTGAGTTGTAAAAGGGAACTCTGTGAAGAAGCCTTGTTGCTGTAACCAAAGTAGTAAACAAAATACCTCTCACTGTTAAGACCTAAGAATATAGAAACTAAGCTTAAAGGAATCTGTTTTGTCTGTGGCTTAAAACGTATTCTTTTCTACCAGTAAATCTTATCTCAGCTGTTTCATTCCCTGACTGCCCTTATTCCATCTCTTCCAGTTCAAGTCATTTATTTTGAATGTTATACAATCTCCAGTGCCAACAAAGAGGAAGAGGGCTCCTGCTCCCCCCCACCCCATCAATTTTCTGGGCTGGGCTAAAAAGCCAAAATCGTAACTGCTTATCAGGGTGGGACACAAACTTTTATGGTATGAGAAGCTGTGTGAAAAGTTGAACAAGAAGAGAAACATTGATTTGTTCTACAACATATCTTTCTGGTCCAAAATTGCATTGCATTCCCAAGCTGCCACTGAGGATACTTGATTTTGAAGAATGAAACATATTTCTGTGGCTATTGAATAAAAAGGTTACAAAGAAACCTATTAAAAACTACTGTAGTAACATGGATATATGCATCAGAGAAAATATTAGTTTACAGTAGGGTGAAAGTATTGAGAAAGCTCTTTACAGGCCATGTGAGACTGACAGATGGTTTGGAGGTCCATTTGCACTACACCAGTGTGATGTAGTGGGTACAGTATTGGTCTAGGAACTGGGAGACCCAGGTTCAAATTCCTACTCTGATGTGACCTAGGGCCAGCCATATGTTCTCAGCCTAAACTATGCAGTAAGGCATACAGTAAGTGTTACTGGGTGTGTGTGGGAGGGGTAACTCTGAATTTTCTGCATTGTGCAAGGGGTTGGACTAGATGACCCTAGATGTACTTTCCAACCCTATGATTCTATGAATCTATCTCACAGAGTGAATGTGATAATAAAAGAGAAAAAAGAATATGCTACCCCGAGTTCCTTGGATAAAAATACAACCAGTATTTTTTGGATAAAAAATAATGTGCTATTGAAGGAGAGACTCAATCCCCCCTCCAAATGTTTTAACCTTACTTATGATTGCTTCCATAAGTATTTTTCTCTTTATTACCCCTTAATAGCTAAATGCCATCAAAGCAGAGTATCAGGAAAGGAATTAAGGGAGGTAAGTAGCCCTTGAAAACCAATCCCATTGAGTTCATTGATATTTATTCTAATGTAAACACGTGTAACCAAAGGGCCTTTAGTCTGTTTTCAGAGACTAGCAACCTTGGGGAGAGATCTTTTCACCTGAGCTATGTAACTTATTTCAATTTCAGAAACTGTTTGGTGCTTTAGTGACTGAAAAAAAGATGTTGTAGTCAAAATCAAAGAGCTCTCAGTTGTATGTTGCATTTACTCATTTAAGTAGGCAATTTCTGAAAGGCACAGTAGCCAAAAGCAACTTGTGAACCCAGTCTATTTATTTGTCATGCTTAGCTAGCCTTAGGTCACCAGATGAAATAATTGGGTAGGACGTAACATTTAATACAAAAAGACTCCTTCTGGATCGGGCAAGGAGACTATCCGGTTTTTAATACTCATCACTGTCAGATACTTTCAGGAAGCCTGCACAAAGGACATGAAAGGAACACCCTCCTGTTTTTTTCGGGCCTGTTGGCAACTAATACTAATAGCTATCAAAGAGCTATCTATCCTAATAGCCATTGATAGATACACTCATGGAGAATAAGTTTAAGCTCCATGTAAACTTGACAGCTGCTGCAACATTAGTGGTTAAGTGGCTGAGTTGCAAATCAGCACTCTGCTAGTTTGACTCCCACTACTGCCATGAACTCTACAGGTGGCCTTGAGTAAGCCACTCCTCTCAGCCCCAGCTGAATTGTGGCAATAATGATAACTTAGTGCTCTAAGTGGACACTAATCAGTCCACAAGGGCAGTATATAAGCATACTGTTGTTGTTTGTTATTAAAACAAGGCTGTTGCCCTATTCTGTTGCACTGAATTAGACAAGCTAATTATGTTATGTGGGTAACAACTATCCTTCATCTATAATTTTCCCCCAAAAATGTCAATTTGTTCCATGTTGGGCAGAAAACCACTGTTGTGCCCCCTCCATTTTTTGATTTGTGCTAAAAGCTCCAGTAGATTAGCTAGAGTTGCCAGGTCCCCTTACCCTCCTGGTGGAGGGAGACCCAGCATTCACCTTTTGAGCATCCTTGTGTGTGCGCAAAGTGTGCACTTCTGGTGCAGTGGTATTAGGCCTGCCAATCCCCCGCCTGGAGCGGGGGATCCCCTGTTCCCACCTCCTCCCCCAACCCCACTTACCTGTCCAGTGGGGGGGCGCCCCCATGCCCCACAATGGGCCTGTTTGGGGCCGAATTGGGCCTGCAGGGGGGCGGGATTCAGACCTTCAGCAAGTGCAGGAGCACACGCCAGGCCACCCTTTGACCCGTGTGATGACATCACTTCCTGGAAGGTCTCCGCTGCCACTGAGACACCTTGTGCATTGAGTGGTCTTTCTTTCTCTCCCATTAGATATGAGAATGTTGTCTATTATGTGCCTAGCTGAGCTTGCCTGCATAATAGGCTCATTTCTAAATGGTGTAACAACCATGTTCAGTCTGACTTCTTGGAGAAGGGAATTAGTGTGTTTCAAATTAGAATACATTTAGTTATAAACTGGCTCTTTCATGCTTTTTTAAACAAGTGGTTGCTTTAGTGCCCATTGGAGAGAAGCAGAATGGGTTGGGTTTCTGCCTGAAAAAACATCCCAGTCCCCTTCAAGTGCTGTGCTCCTGTAGACACTGAAGTGTGCTTATACTAGTCAAGTAATTTCTGACTTGAAAGGGACTGGAAATCTTTATGAATGATGGAGAAAATTATTATAATTGTTAGTGTTTAAAGAATCTTTTTGGCAAGCATTCACTTATATAAGGGCTTTGGGATATTTCTGACCCTCTCCTCTCTGTTTTGGGTTAGAACCTACCAGAGATTTCACTGACACAAGAGGAAGTAAGGACAATCTTGCCTGATCTATATCTTTGCTGCTGCTCCATCCTTCCTTTTGGCTACACAAGTCCCTCTTACACCAGTAGAAAAGTTGGTAGGGTTTAACCCATGCACATTTTTTGTAACATCTTATGCATTTTGTTATTGGGACAATGTTCAGGTGAGCCCTATTTGCCCCATTCCAACAGCTTGTTGTGCCATGCTGATGGGACTCTAACTGGTTAGTGTGTGTGGAACTGGTGGATAATGCTGATGTCTGCATTTCTGTTTTCTCTGAAAGCCTTTCTCCATGCTAGAGCAGATGGAAGCAGAAACGGTCATTGTATGATACTGCAGGCAAATAAAAAGAACCTAACAGTACATAAGTCATCTTTACACTTTCCCCTTGTGTATTTGTTCAGACTATAAGCATAATATTAGCATTTATTTGAAGTCAAAGAGGCTGGAAAAAAGTGTTTAGATATTGCCGTTGCATCTGGAATTCCTCAGCTGAGGTCTTGCTGAGTGGTCAAGGATAAGCATTTGACACTTGTCTAAACATAACTTGGCTGGTAGTTGTTTCACTTGCAAACACTCCTTTCCCCCTTAAACATGCCCCCCCAATCCAAACCATACAGATTCAGAAGCCAGCCCTGTTAAGTCCAAAGGGGCTTGATTTCAATTATGTATCCTTAGGATTGCCATCATGGCAAGCTCACTAGCAGCACTCTCTGTAGCACTCTCTTGCTCTATGGCATGGAAAATTAGTGCTTGCTTTATTTATTGACTTCATTTTTAGTTCGCCTTTCTCATCCAGACTCAAGGTTGAATACTTTAAATCCCTTAAACACTGCAAATTCTTAGTTTTGTTCAGAAACATCATCATCTCCTGCTTGAGAAAATCATGCTTTTGATGAAAAGTAGGAGCTTCCAGGTTCATACATGTGAAATATGTGTGGTAAGATTTCATAGTTCTTGTGAGTGTGAGTGAACAAATTGAAACAACTAAGTTATTCTCAGTTTCCTAATTTAATTGTGTTTCTGTTTTTGTTTTCAAACCATGAGTATTCAGAGCTATGACAAGAAATTGAGTTTGGTGTCTAATAGATATTCTAATCTTTGCAGGCTTATTTCTGTTTTATGGACTGTAGTTCCTATTATCAGCTGCACAAGAAGTGCTAAATTAAGTGTATTTTTAGAAAGAAATTAATAGAATAATTTGTGTATGCCGAATGAATTTGTTACTGGTCCAAACCCCCAGGCTTGTTTTTTTTCCCTTTCATATCACTGCATAACACAGTCGTCTTCTTGTATTGCATTTTGTCAGTCTGCTGTTAAGCAGTGCTGTTCCTGGACCTTGTATTTTAGTACACTGATGAATAAGTGGGCATTAGGTTGCTGGCTAGCAATAGGACATAAAGAGGAAAGTCTTAGTGTGCTCCCAAGTTAGCTTCAGTCATACATATCCCACACACTCATCCATCTCTCCTTACAAAGAATTTAGATGCAATTAAAAAAATGCCACTGCCAACCAATGCATTCCTTGCTGCTACCAAATTTTGACTTTGGTCAAGTGTGTGTGTGTGTTTGTGAGTTCAGCGAATATAATTTTGGCTGCTCTGTTACTTAGCTTGTCATTTCCAATTGTGGTATAAGTATGAATGCATATATGATTGAAAACATTGTAGAGATGAACTAAAATGGCCCATTACACTGCATCTCATAAAGACCAAAGAAACCTGGGAGTGGTATACAGTGGAGTACAAAGTATCAGTTTGGTATTTGCTTTCCCTTTGGGACATAAATTAGTCAAACCTGTTTACAAAAACAGGTGCCTAATGACAGCATATGTTCATACTACAAGCTACAATGGTCAACAAATGAGAGCCATGTAGTACTGTATGTGTCACTGGCTAGGCATGCTGGGTTTTTTTAAAAAGCTGTTTATCTCAATTTACACTTGGTGGATGCCCCTGAAATTGGCAGTTTTCCCCAAGCAAGGGGAAAGTCCTGCTGTAATCAGAGCCTGAACAAAGGCATCCCAGTAAGCTAGTACAGAATGTACGTTACTCTTTGGGACATGAGCTATCTCTGACAGTATATCCAAAGCATTGGCATCTTACTTTGAAGAGGTATTTAACTTGTATTTCTTGTCATTTGCAAATGAAGTCAGTCACAATACTGCACTCCTAAAGGAATGCTGCTGCATATGAAATCTGGATAACCTTCAAAAATTAGTTCCACAAATAGGAAGAAGCATGCCTTTTGCTCCAGTGAATCAAGATTAGAATTCTGTAAGAAAAAAACCTTTGGACAATAAATTTTTCCAAAATGTAATTTTGGGGACAAGAAAGGAGAGAGGGTTTTTTGGGGGGGCGGGCGGGTGGGGAGGTGGCGTTTGTAATTGCCTACGTCAAGTTACAACAACTTCGAGATCAGCATTCTGGGGGCTTGGTACGTGGCTTAGAATTTTATCTAAATCAATTCCACCTTACATCAAGGGTACATTCCCTCCCAGCTCCTTATGTGGAAGATATGAGATATGCCACAAAGTGGATTTCTTCCTTTGTCCTACTAGAGGCTCTTTAACAGCTGTATGAGCCCAAAAGCAACAGCTGCATGTAGATCTAGAGTCAGCTGTAATTTTCTGCCTAATAGACACATCCAGCCACAAAAGGAGGTTAAAGAAGAGAATGCAATAACCAACTTCACTGGCAGAGTGTTGGCTGTAATGACTTGTCTATCAGTAAAGAGTTCATCATAGAACCAAGTAGATCTTGTCTACATTCAAACCCTCTCCCTCCCAATATATATGAACCCACAGACTTGAACCTAAATGGGCAGAAGGGAATAGGACGTTTCTTGTCTTATATAGAGGAGAGTTCATATTAGAAGTTGAGAAGACTGTTTCTGTTCCACAAGAACCTTCTCTGATTCTCTAGAGCTTCTTGAAGCACTTGGCTAGTGTGAGCACGAGGACTAAAGTTTTTTAAGGCAAAATTCCTAAGTCTCTTTAGCCAAGACTGAAAACTGTTACCAAAGTAATTTATGAATGAGATTCTGCTACCTTTTTTCAAAGTAAAACTGAGGATTCACAAGACTGGCTCTATTTTGCAAAGGTTAGCTGTGATACTGATGGGAAGCCACTAACTGAAAATGTTGGATTTTGTTCATTTTAATATGTATTTGTTTTCTTTCTTTTGAGGGAAAGGGCAGACTAACTAAAATAGCTAGAGGTAAACTTACTACTAAGAAGAAAGATAGTGTGCTGCTTAAACCATCTCAGATTCTGTGCACCATTTCTTCTAGATGATGTTTCCTTGACAACGTACTTAGGGTCCTGAAAGTTTCCTGTTTTTCATATAGAAATCAAATGATGTTATAGTGCATGTTTTAAAATAAACTTGAATACAATCTGACAGTGGTCAAACCCTGCCATTTTCTACTGAGTTACCTACAGAATACTCATCTTGCAGATGACTTAACATTTAATTGCACAAAAGCTGATGTGTTAACTCTCAAGCAGACTGCACACACAGCAACAATGGAAGGTTCCAGTCCTATGTACTTGGAATTTCTCTTATAACCTACAGCTCATACTGTAGAGAAATGCCCTACCCCCCAAATGCCCTACATGTCAAAATTATAATAATTAGGTCAGTATGCTTTACACACTCAAAATCCTTTCTATATGTTACATCTGTCAATGGGAAAGCAACAGAGGAATGAGTCAGATTCTCAGGCATAGGCATGGGCCTATTCAGTCCCATTGGTATGTAGATGGCTGTGGCAGGTGACCCAGGAACAGTTATGAGCTGTTGCCAAATTTTGTAGACAAGAGCCCAATGTATGCTCTGTTACTCTGGATCTTGATGTGCTTCACCTGTTCTTCATGAGTATCTGTTGGACAGTGATGTTTGCACAGGGACCAATGGGCATAATGTGTATACCAGCAAAGTGGACTGTATCAATTGTTTGGTTTGCTTGGTTATTGAAAGAATTAAGATTCTGATTATTCTACCATACAGAAGTTCTGTGTATACCTTGGTTCCTACCTTTCCTTGCATCTAATTTATGAGACACAATTCTATATACAAACCACCATCCGTGCCTTGCCCAAAGAATTATTCTCTGGGCCCCTCTCACATCACCTGGTCCCATCATAAACTGCATACGAAAACAAGTAAAATGACTTTCTGTTGCATTTCTGATGTGCAGGGTGTTCTTTACCATTTCACATGTGTAAATTACAATGTTCACTAGAGTATCATCCCAACATGTGCCCTGGGTCTCTTTCGTAGCTATGTTCAGAGAAATATTTTTTAAAACATTTCTTCTGTAGATAACTTACAGGAAGTATCGTAGTAAGTGTGTTGTTATCAGGAAAAGAGGTGATAAGAGATTTGATTAAAAGCAGTGTCACTTTACCTATGCCTAGTGGAAAGCTAAAATCTATTGAACGGCACAGTGTAAGAGAGCAGCAGCTATTAGGATACAGTGCTATAATGCAAAAGAAAAGGTATTGTTTTGTCCTATGTTCCTTCTAGCACTTCTTTCCTTTCCTATCCCATCTTTCACCTCTTCTTTTGAGTGTCAACATCTTGGCATCACCTCTTCTTTCCTAAGGGGATGCCTTCTTTTAATAAATAGCTCTCAGAATGTAACATTTTAACCTGCTGAACATAGGTGCTCAAACTCCAAGTATATTCTCATTGCTAGTACTTTTAAGTACATAAGACTAATATAGTAAAGAAGACTTTTCTCTCCCTTTTGCTGTGTAAATATGGTTCCTGTTCCATGTATTTCAAGACTAAGAACATAAAATGAGACTGCTGGATCAGTCCAGCATCTTGTTTCACACAGCAATCAATAGGGCTGCCAGCTCCAGGTTGGAAAATTCCTGGAGAATTCAGGAATGGAGCTTGGGGAGGGATCTGAGCAGGGTGTAATGCCATACAGTCCATCATCCAAAAAGCCATTTTCTCCAGGGGAACTGATCTCTGTTGCTTGGAGGTCAGTTCTAATTCTGGGAGATCTCCAGCCATGACCTGGATGTTGGTAACCCTAGCGACCAACCAGTTGCCCTGGCTGGTGAACAGGGCATAGAGGCTGAGAACCCTCCCCTACTGCTGCCTTCCAGCACTGGTGTTGAGAGGCTTGCTGCCGCTGGATATAGAAGCACCTTTCGGACACCATGGCTAGTGTCCATTGAGGAACTTCTTGATGAATCTAATGCCCTTTTTAAAAGATATCTAAGCTCATAATGACATTTTAACATTCAGTTTATCTACTGCCCTTAAGGACAACTTAACACCCACTCAGAGCAGTCTACAAAGTATGTTATTATTATCCCTACAACAATCACCTTGTGAGGTGGGTGGGGCTGAGAGAATCCCTGAGAGATTCAAGCAGCCAGTGGAGACAGAGTATTACAATACTTGGATCTCAATCTAAGAAAATATCTAATAAAACTGTATCTAAGAAAATATCAGGGGAAAAATCAGTTTTCAAAGAAAGGCAGAGGAGAGAGAGACTTGTAACAAAGCCCAATATACTCTTACATGCTAATCTCAAAAGACAATTCTGTATAAATGTATTGAGTGACATAAACTAAACTGTGATTAACACAACAAATTGCATCTGTGGGTTACATCCATAATGCAGTGGATCACCCCATCTCCCCCTTTCTAGTTAGGGAAAGGAAATGATTTTTTTTCTCCAAAGAGAGGGTTCCTATTGCACCATGCAAAATGAATTACCTGTGAAAGGTGGTACATAAAATATGGTAATTGCTGTGTTTCGAGGGTTACATTTATGATCTGTAATTCACTTTAGCTAAAAGCCATACTCCATTAGGTTGATTTCACAAGGGGAGGAAACAATATGTGGGTGAAAATGTTATCAGGTTTCAGCATCATGGAAATGCTATGACCCCCCCCCCCTTTTCTCATGTTCTAACTATACAACCTACTTTGCCTAGATGGTAAGTCCACTTAATATTAAATAAAATAGCAGGCAGAGAACTTATGTCTAAGTGTGGGGTCACACTGAAGGCATTTTTCAATTTACTCTGTCATTCAGAGAACAAGAAGATTTCTCATAAATGTGATTTTCTCTCTTCTTTAATTGACAGACTGCATGGAAACTGGTCATTGGATAAAAGACTTCTTGTGAAACAGCATGCAAGATCAAAGCCAACTTGAAAGTACATGGGGACTTAAGTCTTTGGGTGACTCTCAAGCTCTTCCCTAGACATCAAAACATTGTTCTATCTAGGCAAGAGACCATTCTCATTATTTATTTAACTTTTCCCCATCTCTGAGGAATTCAGAATGGCTTGTGTGTGGTAGTTTCCCATCCACACAGCTTGCAGGGACAGAGTTGCTTAACTATAGCAATAGATACATGATGTATACCTTCCTAGGAGTCCATTCTCATTTGTTTTGGACTTGGCATGTGCTCTGAAGTCTAGCTGGGCAGGGTACAAGAAGTATTATCTGTGCCAAGGAGGATATGCCTCTCTTTCACATTCTTTTGTTTTATGCTATAGGAAACCTTTTTCTAAAATATATCCATCCATACAAGGGACCCTTGAAGACAGGTGGTGAGGCATCTCATTTTTCCTTCTCTATTTCTTCTTTCCCTTCCCTTACATCCTCTGTAGCTTCCCCTTTTTCCTGCTTCTCTCTCTTTCCTACCCCCCAGCCAATTTACCTTATCTGCCCCACTGTCTTCAGCTTTCCCTCCTTCCTTCCCCCTTGCAGACTCCTCCCAAGAATACTCTGGTCCAGTTGTGCGGTGTCAGCTGACCCATGTCCAGTTGCACAGGAGGGAAACTGCAAAGATTTGCAGGGGGTATTTCACCTTCCCCTGTATCTGTTCTTTACTACTTTCTCTTTCCCTCCTCCTGGCAACTCCCAAAACCCATTTCTCTACTTTCTTCTCTAAGTCCCATTCACCCACGAATGCATTTTTATCAGCCCCTCCTCACTTTCTAGCTATATTTATCATTCATTTATATGCCTTTCTTCATAATGGGGATCCAAAGCAGTTTACATCATTCTCCTCTTCAATTTATCCTCACAATAACCTATGAGGTTGGTTAAGCTGAGAATATGCAACTCGCCCAAGGTCATTGAGTAGGAATTCAGACCTGGGTCTTCCAGATCCTGTTCTGTACCTCTAACTACTATATCACAGTGGTTTTCATGGGTTGGCTGCTGTTGAACAATAGCAGGCAGTTAAGACTGGATGAGTCATGTAAGTTGTATAGTATCAGGTTGCTTGTGGCTGCTGCCAGGCCTGGTCCCAATGAGTCCTCCCTCAAAGGCTAAAACAGCCCTGGAAAGGGTCTTCCCTTCCACTGACTTTTACGGATATAAAGCAAGTCTTGAAGGCTGGCAATACTGTTGTGGTTACCTAGCAAGAGTCACCGAGGGCATTCATTTCTTAATGCCACAGTTGATGTATTTTTTAGAGATTTCAGATTATTCTGCAAATTTAAATTTTTCTCAGATTTTTATTAAAATCTGTCTTGTCTGTCCATGGCCCCAATCTTCAGATTTAAGTAGCCACAGATGAGCCCACACTGAGTATTAGATATACTGATTTATGGGGTTTGCTGCCTTCTTCAAATAAAAATTACATTCCAAAAATTGTTCTAATTTATCAGTAGTGAAATAGTTGTGCCTCTCAAATCTGTATATACCTCTTTTTCATAAAAAGCCTTTACTGTAGAACAAGAGTGGTTGGCTTTGCAATTTAAAAGGGTGTTTTTTGTTTGTTTGTTTTTTTGCTGGCTTGGCTGGCTGCTCCTCCTGTGCTTGCTTGCTTTTGGCAGTGTTCATTGATGGTCTATGGGCTCAAAACCCCACCTGACATTCTACAGGTTTGTATTCTGCTATTGACTGACACTAGATTGCCAGCATGCTTGTGCCACAACACTAAATGGGCATACTTGGTATCATTGGGTAAATCTCCATCTTTAAAATCTCCACCTTCTGGAAGACATCTTTCTGCTTCCTGTATTGACCATTTCCCTCCAACTGAAATTGCTGACTGCCAACACCACAGAATTTAGCTTTCTTGTCAACAGAAGTCAAGTAGCAATTATTTTTTACCTCTGCCAGGTCTTTATGCTTGGTGTGTAATTTTGCCTAGGAGTGAGCATGAATTTGTACAGGAGTGCAGTTTGTGCAAAGTCTTCAAATCAATCATGGATTCTAAACTTGGGTTTTACCATTTGTGTGAGAGAAAATTATATGCTGATGAAGTGCACATGTAGTTTGTCAATTTTAAGATATGCTTGCTAGGCAGATGTTTACATCAGAATTTTAAACAAAACTAAGATGGTACATATCATTGATGGTATCAGTCTGTATCATGATCTGTTTTCTGTGCACTGACAAGGCATATTTCTTGCTCCACATGACTGAGACCTAGTTTATAATTTTTAAAATCTTCATGTGAAGTGGCTCCATTGCTACAGCAGTGTAAAGGAAGTAAGGTATCTTTGTCCAATGAGGAGGCATTGCCCATGTGAATTCTACCCCCTCCCATTTTATGGGAGGAAAAAATCACAACAGCAGACCTTCTGAAGGATCAGGCATGATGTGGATACTTAGAGAAGTTACTTAACTTTCACCACTTTGCTGTGATGATAGAACCACTTTATACTGAGCAAAGAACAATGATCTGCTTCATAAGTTATTTTTTTCTTCAAATGAATGAGACGGTTCAGAGCATTCATCTTAAGTAAATGTTGAATAAAAATTTCACCTATGCAGGATTGTGTGCATATTCCTGGCCTTTAAATGTGGATCCTTGGTGCCTATATGTATAACTAGCTTGATGCCCATGCTTCGTTACAGCATTTAACTACTTTAAATCCAGTTATAATATTTATGAGTATGTAAAAAAAAATTTGGTTTGGGGGAGGTTGAGTTGTTTTTGTAATATAATAGCATAGTTCCCGAGCTTCACAAAAGTGTTTGAATAAAGCGAAGCATGTTGATACCGAAAACAGATGAAGTGAATTTTGAAATGTAACATTTTTTGAACAGATTTTTGAAAGGAAAAGATTGTAGTGCAAGAAAAAAAGTGAAAAATACATGATACAACCTTTTTTTTTTCCTACTGAAGGACCTCTTTGTAGACCACATTGGTGGTTTCCCCCTCAAGTGCTAGGATCACCAGGCTGCTGGGTGAGTTCATTTTGGAGCAGGCCCATGTGAGAAGCAATCCTCCCTCAAGTCAATTCCTTCCACCTTCATTGTCTGCTCCTGGGACTTGTTGATTGTCATAGCAAAGCAGGCCTTGAGGGGGAACTGTAGTCTCTTAAATTCAAAGGCGTTCTCTGATGGAATGAGTGGTATGCATGGTATGAATCCCACCCCCACCCCCGATCACTGCCAGTGAACAATGTGGCCTCAATGACCTTCTTGTGGAGGGCTTTCACTCGCAGTCTGGTGCCATTGCAGAGTTTGGATGGGTTGCAGTTCTGCAGCAGTATCACTGGAGCCCCCACTTTGAGGAGAAGCTTGTGGGCTGGGAAGCAGGGAGGATTGAGCATGTTGAGGAACTCCATGGGGTAGTGGGACCACGTCATTCATTTGAACTGAGGTAGAGGAGGTGTGGTGGGCAGGTTCATGTGAGAGGTTTGCACTGAAATGGCCCCTAGAAAGGTCATGCACCATCTCCCCATGAACATTTAAAAACTCAGTTGCCATACTGACTTTTATATAAAATCCCTTTTCAGGAGTCTTGTACTGTCTTTCTTCAACTGTCTGCAGTTTCCTTGACCTGACTTTTATCTCAGAACATAGAGTTCCACAACTGACCCATCAGCCTCCTAGCCACACAGGAAAGCCAGGCTCCACAGGGAGATTGACAACCCTAGAGAGGAAGACTGGGAGGTATATTTTTACCTCAGGACACATTCAGTGACGCCCAACAGCAACTACATACTTTAGATTGTTGGGGTGATGACCAATCAGGCCACATATGCAAATGACCTCAGGGAAGAGTGGCTGAGCTGGCAGTTGACGGGGGTGGGGAGGAGAAGCCTGTCAACCACACAGGGAAGAAGCTGTATCCCTATGGGAAAACACATTTTACCCCCTTAAGGGGCAAATTTCTTAAAATCCCTTCTTAGTGAGCCTCTATATCACAAAAAGAACATTTTCCCCAAATTTCACATTTCTAGGCCCAGTGGTTTGGGCTGGGCATTGATGAGTCAGTCAGGACACTTGCCTTTATATATAGATATACACATTCAAGGGTTCTGCAGCTAAGGCAGATATGCTAGTATATTGCTAACTTTGTGCATCAAGCAAATGAGATGATAGGCAGGTCCAAATTATCTTTGCTCAGTACCATAATTTGACATTTGACCTCATATGTTGGATGAAAATACAAGCTACTACCACAGCTCTTGCTCCTGGTGCTACAGTGCAAATCATCAATAGAAAGAAAAATATATTGGCTTATTTAATGGAAGGTGCAGTGTTTATGTATTTTCTCTGCAGAATCCACATGTGAGGAGGACTGGAACTGAGAGGTAGCCTGGACTACACAGAGTCAGAAATGCTTTCCCAGATAATTTCACATGTTTTCCCTGAGATTCAAATGAGTCAAACCATGAGTCTTTGGGTATAAGTATGGAAATATGGCAACACTACTTCTTACTGTTTTTCTAAGTGAAGTAGCCTCTCTAGTTAATTGGAACTAACCTGGTGCATTTCAGTATTCATGTCATGAACAGCAGAAGATTTGGATGTTTAAATTATAAGCTTTCTAGTGCATAAACTTTAAAATGAGCTTTCAGAATGTTGCCATTCTATGTGGCCTAGTAGGAAAAAAGTAGTATTAGATTTGATGTCATAGAATGAATCAAATGGAACTGTTGCATGTTCCATACACTTTATAGTTATTTAAGAAGAAAGCCTTCCTGTAGTGTGCTAAAACAACTCTTTTGAGATAGTATTTGAGCCAACAGTCAGCTGGTTCTAAACCATTTAGCCATGATCTTATGATTCTCTGGCATTAAGTTAAGTCAGATGATAGCCTCTGTGGTGTTTTTCATTTTCTTCAATACTGAGGATTTATTTTATTTTGTTCATTTAGTTATCAGATTTATTATAAGTGGTTCTGTATCACATGAATTCAGTGCATATTTATGCCAAAATTCCTTTTTGTGTACTCCAGAAATCAGTGGAAAGAGAAAGGTGATGATATGTTTCATTTCTCTTGTTACAAAACGATGTACTTAGATTGCCGGGTCTATAAAAGTGCATCCACCTGCAAAGCTTGCTTAAAAGTGTACTGTAGTTTCTCTTTTGATTCATACTTAAAGAGCAAAATTCTGAAGTTTATGTATCCCTGTAAAATATAAATTTGAACCATTTCCAAAAACAAATGAGAGATCTCATCAACACTTTCAATAATTCCAGGGGCGGCACAAGGGTTTGCTGCGCTCGCGGCCGGCCAGGTGCCCCCCCCCCGGCACATGCGCAAACGTGTGCACCCTGGCCTGCGTGATGATGTCATGTGTGACATCATCAGGCGAGTGCGCGTGCATGCCACCGCCGGCCCAATCGCTGTGGCGGACGGCCTCCGAGCTCTCCCACTCATTTGCCTGTGCTGCTGCAGATGCCTGCCCACGGCAGTTGCACCCGGCTGGGGGCTTGTGCTGGCGGCGGCGGCGGCACAGGGTGGGAGGGATAGGAAGCTGCTGCTTTGTGGCACGTGTTTCCACCCCCCGTGCCTCCTCTGGCGCTCCCACCGGCACCCCGCGCCCGAGGCCACCGCCTACCTGGCCTCAATGGGCTCGCTGGCCCTGAATAATTCCAACAATTTTTTTCATTTATTACTTCAACTAATTATGCTAAACTATAAGGGTTTGCATTATCTTCAAGTGAAATGTTCCAGTCAGTGATAGCACCAACTGATCACTGAAAATTGTGTTACCTACTAATAGAAACTTTTTTTTTATTTGCTTAGGGAAATAGAATGTGAAGCACTTAAATAAATCTCTCCTTATCTTCAGTTAGAAAAGCATCTTCTAGTTTACAAGTACCCTAAATACAAATAGCTCCCTCTTGCTTAAATGTATTCTTGTGAGCAAAGGCTGTTTCCAAATTAGGCATGTGGCATCTGACCCATTTTGTGTCAGGAGATGGGAACTTGCCCACCCCCTGACTGGCAGCTTATCTGATCCAGAGAGGAGGTCACCACAGAGCAAGAGGCTTATTTATCCTCTGGGCTGCTCCAGCTCCTTGACTAGAGTGGCACTCTTGGCTTCAGGAATGGCAACAAGGGCCTTTGTTCATATAAGATGTTGGAGATCTTATGGGGCCTGCATTAAGAGAGGGGAAAGAGACTGGCTAATGAGGAGGCTTGACTGGGAGGAGGAGTTAATGATGTATACTTCTTCTGAACTGAGACCACAAGGCCAGGATGGAGGGGGCAGGAACACCAGCAGCAGTTCCCAAGTATTTTGATGTCATGGTGCCATAAGATCTTGAAGATGTGTCCAGCTATGACAGCACATGCTTGCCAACTCTGGGTTGGGAAATTCCTGGAGATTTGAGGGTGGATCCTGGGAGGGCAGTGGTGGGAGTGGAAGGGATCTTTACTGGGCATAGTGCCACAGAATCCACTCTCCTATGCAGCGAGTGCGTGAGAGGTAAGGAAGGAAGAAGTGACAAGCAAGTGAAGGCAGCAGCAAAGAAAGGAGGATGTGAGCAAACTAAGAGGAAAGAGGTGGTGCTAATGAAAGGGATAGTGGGAAGGAAGGACGGAGGAGAAGTAGGGTTGCCAGCCTCCAGGTAGTGGGTGGAGATCTCCCGGAATTACAACTTGTCTCCAGGCCACAGAGATCAGTTCACCTGGAGAAAATGGCTACTTTTGGGGGTGGAGTCTATGGAATTTTGGCATGCCAAGGTCCTTTCCCTCTCCAAGCCGCACTTTCTCCTGGTTTCTCCAGGTTTCACCCCCCAGATCTCCAGGAATTTCCCAACTTGGAGCTGGCAACCCTAAGGAGAAGGGTAGAGGGAGCAGAAATAAGTGGGGACTGGTAGATGTTAGTGGGTTTTCTCCTCCCTGTGGGTTCATTGTGGGTCTCTGCTTGTAGTGAATCAAATGCAGTACAAGCAACTTGGTGGGTATCATATTGCAATGGTCTGTTTGCATTCCTGTAGTAATTCAGCTGTTTATATTTTTCTTCTGTAAACCTAGTAATAAAGAATGTCAAGACATATTTATGGGTGCATTGTATATTTACAACACCTAACATTTATGAAGAGGGCTACGGGGTGCAATGGATTTCCCTGATATGTTAACAAATATAAATAATTTGTGAGATGATAAAAGACTTGTCAGAACATGGTGGGAAACAACTGTTTCTACATAGTTTCTAGTGATGAAGCCAGAGCAAAAATAGATGCAAACCTAATGCAGGCATCTGGAAGTTCAGTCATCAATATCATATTGCCAAGTAGTTAGGACAAATTGCCACCCATTGGGTCCAGATGTGTGGCAAAATGGTTGACCACTTTGAGTTCAGTATTTGTGTTAAACTGCATGTTTCTAACAGCACTTAGGCAATTTTTATCTTATACGGAATAATCAATTTTTTGGAGTACTCGGTATGAGAGAAATGACATCGAAGGAGATTATGCAGGGAATAAAGCTACCCTAGTGCCTCAAGGTAGAAATGCAGATGAGGTGACGAGTGAGGAGCAACTCACTCCAGCTGCTCAACTGGGTGTCAGCTCCTGATTCTTGCCCTCCCCCCAAAAAACTTTGCTGGATATAAAGAAAAATCTCCCCAGAAAAAGACCATTCCCAGATGATCTCTCATGAGCTGTAAGTTGTTTTCTGACAGCTGCAAGCAGTCAGTTCCTGCAAATATGCACAATAATGGCTGCCTGGCTCCACTGGCAAGATGGATGAGCTGAACTGGTAGGTGTGGGAGTGTCATTATGGATGTGGTCTTATCTAACTTTCAAGCATGGAGGGAGGGGGAAACATATACCTCAATGGGACCCTGAGATCTGCAAGGTTAACCAGGCCGCAACCCTGTTATTATAAACATAACAATTTAAATAAAACTATGGATCCTACTTGAAGATATTTATGGAAACTTACTTCCTTTTCTATGTAGGCTTGGTGAAGCATGTGGCAGTTGGGCTCTTGTCCTGCTTACCAGTGGCAGGCAGGACGCTGATGGTGTGAGCTGTTTGCAAGTGTCTGTTTCACATGATTAAAGTGAACAAATATAGTTCTTTTTCCTAACAGTCCCCTCCCATCCCCTCCCACTTATCTGTGACTATCTCCAATTTTAAAAATTGTTTAAAAAATATCTAATTTGAATTGAGATTTACTACTTGGGTGTCTCTGGGTCTGAGCTCAGGTGATATTCCTGGTGTCAAGGGTGTGATACCACTAATTGGCACATTTTTAAAGAAAAAAATATCAAGGTGTGTTCTTCCCAGATGTTAATAAAGTGGAGAAGCCAATAGGTCATCAAACAATGTTTCTGCTTCTGTATCTGCTTGCTAAGATCATGGATCTGCTTTCCCCTCTGATTACCAATTTAAGTGTAGGTATTCTTCCATAATTTTTTTCAGGTTGAACTGATTAATTCTGTTACACCATGACAGAAAGTATATTTCCTAATGGTAGACAGAGTGTAATAGTGTAACAGTATCAAAATAATGGAATTGCTTCCCCAGGGACATTTATCTATCCCCCTTGATCATTGTCTTCTGCTACTGGGTGAAGACTTGTGTTCCTTCCTGTGTATTCTTACTGACACTCCTTTTTTATTTCTGGTTTACACATACAAACACAAGTACGCACATGTACTATCTTTAAAAGTTGGTTTTTAAAATCTCTATTTGTTCACTTTCTTGAAGGCCAAAAATGGGCAGAAAAGTTAGCCCAAATATACTTTAAACAAATAATAAAGTAAATATGTTTTAAAAGCCTGTAGCAAGCAGTTCACAAGGTGACAACCGGAACCAATAATAACCAAAGTCAATAAAAGCTTAAGTAGGAAAAAGTATAACTTGTGAGGTCAATGAAAATGGTTCAATCATTTTATATAGTCTATAAGCTTATTTGTTTAATAAAATGAATGTTTTTCTTCAGTAGTAAATATATCTCTGTTATATAATTATATTGAAAATATTTTCACAAAATGCAAGGGAGGTATGGTGATGGAGCTGGGTATTATAAAGGAATGAAGTGGAGATATAGTTTTCCTTGGCTCCCTTCCAATCTTTGCCCCATCCTGAGACATGTTGGTAGTGGGGCTAGGAAAATGTGCCTTTCTCCATCACCTATGCTATGCAATACCTGGTCTGTTAATAATAAGACCTCCATGCTGCAAGGTTATTTTGCAGCAGATAAAGTGTACCTGATATGCATGACCAAGACCAGGGTGGGGAGGGATCACCCACTCCTACCAGGGGACTGGTAACCCTATTCTATTGAAAGCAAATAGTTCAGAATAGATATTTGGTTTTTTCCCTGAATACCTGATACCAATGTATTGGAGTTTGTGGTTTTATTTGGTCCTCAAACTGCATCTGCAAGTATCCTAGTGACATAATTTAACCTGCAGTTCTTGGCCAACAGTAACTCCAATGAGGTGTGGAAGAATAATCAAATGGGTAATAGAGAAAAAACAATGTTACAACATAGTAGTACAAATATTTTGGTTTTAATAGCACTTTTTGGCAAACACTTTAAAAATAAAGAAAAATCTATAGGTCTAGAAAGTTTTCTGCTGAGTATTTTCACAATCTATTTAAATATTTAATGTGAATCTAAAAAGCTTTCTGACTCCAAAGATCAGCTTCATTAAATACCTATTTTAAATAAGCTAAGATGACAGAAGGAAACTTGCTTTAAAAGCATGAAATTATCATAGCAAGCAGATAATAGATACCTAAGGTTTTCCTAGAGGTAATGGATTTATAGTCTACTTGGCCTCTGCCAAAAGAGCTTTTAGGTTTCTTCACTACCTCACTAATTCTTCAAACAATTACAATACTTCCCTTGAAAAGGGACTACTTTACAATTCAGGGGGAAAAAAACTTTTTGTAGTACCAGCAGTTTCTAATGATGTCAGCAGTGGCTTACTTAAAATGTAAGGTTATTTTCTCCTCTTGTTCCATTTTCAATATACGTACCTGTTCCTGTATTCTCACCTTTTGAAAATCTGTCTGTAGACCATGGCTGAATCCACATTACCTCGGCACATCCCGGTGTTGCACTAAATGTTCGCTAAACACCCGGAAGTATAGCGTCTTTCTAGCGCAATTCAGAAATCGCGCTTGAAAGACACTATACTTCCAGGTGTTTAACGAACATTTAGTGCAACACCAGGATGCACCGAGGTAATGTGGATTCAGCCCATGTAGATTTGGCAAGAAGCTTTGGGGTAAGGTTGAAACTGTTCTTGAACTGGAAATACCCACTGGCACGTTTAGCTATGCTTAAAAACAAACTTGACCAGCAGGTGGTCCTGTATTGTGACCTCCTTTAGCCTTTTTAATTCTGTGTTGGGATCATGGTTGCAGGTTCCATTCTATGCATTTCTAATAGGCATTGTATTGTAAATAAATCCTGTACATGTGCTGTCTGGAATCCTGGAAAACACAAACTTCCCTAGACTTGGATGTTTCTGTCATCATTAATTACAATAGTTATGAAAACAGGGTGTTTTTTAATTATCATAATTGATATGAGAATGAAACAAATTTCTCATCTAAACACACTATAATGAAAAAACCCATGATTTTCTTTCACTTGCTTCTGTTTCTTTTGTTATCGCAGTCTTGCCCATCACTGACTCAACTGGTTTCACTTTGATAAGGCGGCCAGCATTTTCCTAATAAGGGCATAAGCTGTGTTCCTTAGGAGGAGTGGGGGGAGAGGCTCTGGGCCTTCTTCAGTGACTGCAAAGTGTAGCCACTAAGATTACATACACGTGTGAGCTATTCCAGTCTTCAAGGATATGATGCGGCACTTTGCCTTCCTCTCTCTTCCCAATGCCTGCCCTTCTATGCAGAATTTCCTTTTCAGTCTGTGTGCCTCTTCTTGTTCTATGATCTCCAAACATTATCCCTCATGCAAGCGAATCTTCCTCAAGGTCTTTCTTCTGCTGCCTGCCTGTTCAGATGACTTGCTCACCTTGTACTACGAAACGGCCTTGCCTTGTCAGTCTGCCTCTTCCTCATACTACTGTCCTTCTACTTAAGCAGCTGCAGTCCCAAATGCCTTTTCTGCATGCTGCTGTTTGTGTTACTGTGTGTTTGGAATCTTTCCTATCAATTTTTCCATAACAATTAATGTTAAATATTGGTGCCCTTCATTGCCTCCAAAATGAGCCCCTTTATTCTGTCAGAAATTTGGGACAATGCGTGTCCTAGGAGAATGCTATAATCCTCCAGAGGTATGGCCAGTCTGGATGGAAAACTATGAAAGTACAGTCTCAAAGAGGCAGTCTTCCATTGAAACTAATAGCAAATAACAAAATAGAATTATGAAGTTAAAACAATAGTAACATAAGAGACAGTAATTAAAAAAAAGTATGAAACTAGAGATGGGCACGAACAGCAATACAACAACAATAAAAAAGCCACGGACAGCCTAATCTGCTGTTTGCGAAAAAGCTGTTTGTGAGGCCCCATTCTAAATGAACAGGTGGTTGTTACAAGCCTCGTTCATTGCTGTTCATCAAGCCAGACAGTCTGGCACCTGCAATCAATCCTCTTGGCAACTTAGGCAGGGATTGTTTGAACTCTGTCTGAACTCCTGCTGTTGCCCTGGAAACCCTAATCTAAGCCCAATTTAGGTTGATAGGCAGGTCTTCCTTTCATGTGTGGAGCTCCAAATTTGTTACAAGGGAGCAAAGAGCAGGGGGGAGGGGGGCTCCCAGCTCTGGCTTAGTTTGCAGATAGTGAAAAGGTAGAGACAGTTGCTGTTGGCATTTTGATAGAGAGAGTGCATTGGAGCTTGACTTTTCTTTGTGTGTGGTGGGATCTACCCCTTCAAGTTTCAGGGCTGCTGCCAGGCTCTGGGCCAAGCTTCTATTTATTATTGGTACCTTTCCTGATGCCTGCTCAGGTAAGGTTTCTGGGAGTGGTGCGGTAGGGATCTACCCCTTCAAGTTCCAGGGCTGCTACCAGGCTCTGGGCCAAGCTATTATTTATTATTGGTACCTTTCCTGCTGCCTGCTCAGGTAAGGTTTCTGGGACTGGTGCAGTAGGGCTCTTGACCAAACTTGGATGATGGCTGGAGGAGAGCCTGCTGGCCCCCGTGAACAGCCAACCACGAACATGTTCATGAACAGGGCCATGTTCGTGGTTGTTCATGAATCCCTGTTCGTGGAGGGCAACAAACAAACATCATTGTATTGTCGAAGGCTTTCACGGCCGGAGAACGATGGTTGTTGTGGGTTTTCCGGGCTGTATTGCCGTGGTCTTGGCATTGTAGTTCCTGACGTTTCGCCAGCAGCTGTGGCTGGCATCTTCAGACCTTAAGGTCTCCTGAGTAGATACAAATGACCTACATCTCTTCTCTTTTCCACACTGTGACACTGAGAGATCTCTGTCTTTTGGTGCTACACCTCTGAAGATGCCAGCCACAGCTGCTGGCGAAACGTCAGGAACTACAATGCCAAGACCACGGCAATACAGCCCGGAAAACCCACAACAACCATCAAACAAACATCATGTTTGTTTTTTTTCTGTTCGTGCCCATCTCTATATGAAACAACTCAATAACAAAACAGTCCCTTTGGGAATGAATAATCAAATGAAATAAATGAAAAAATCCCATGCACAAGTCTAACCTCTGTGAAGAGAAGGTTATTACATACTGAATGTGTATAATGTAATGTTGGTGCAGAACCATGTCAGACATACATATATGAAATTACAACTTATCTACCATTATCCATACTACAAAGATCAGTTACCCAAAGAAAATAGCAGCTCTGGATGGTGGATTCTATCTTATCACAGCCAGCTGAACTTCCTCCCCAAACTCCACTGACGGTAGGCTGTACCCCCAGATCTCCAAGAATTTCCAAATGGAGTTGACAACACTACATGTATTTGCAGTGCTACCAATAGCTTAAATTTCCTCTGTACAGGCAGAGCAGCTAGGATTGGGCCAAAATGCTCTGCTAAACATCATTCTGTTGTTTGCACATAGTCATTCCTTTCAATGATTTAATGTGAAGGAGGCTTCAAAAGGGTACAAATATTTGCGTCAATGATTTGTGCTTCTGTTCTTTAATCAAAAATGCCAGAGCAGAGGCTGGAAGTCTTTTCCTGTTTAGTTTCATAACATGATGCGGCTTATTAGGTTTGGCTACGTGACTATACCTGAAGCCAGAATTAGATAAAGACAACTCTTCCTGTTCTCATTGGCATTTTGGGTTAAAAACAGAGGGGGGAAAGGAAGTCTAACAGTGGTAGCAAACATGATCTTGATACCAGTGACACTTTCAAAACGCCCCTCCCCACACTGGCCACCTATTTCTCATGGAAATGTTTATTTCTGAACTCATGGCTTAACCCCTGAAGTAACCTGTTCAAATTAGCAATGTTTGGAGTTGTTTTGCCTCAGTGGAAAAGCTAACTAATATACAAGTTGATTATGAAACCACCCAGACCACCAATGTTTTCTTGAGAATACATCAGTCTCTCTGTGTATGTGTGTTCCTCCTTCCCTTTTGATGAGCATATATCATCCAATTTTAAGACAAAGCTGCAGTATGGAGAAATGTTAGTTTTATAATATATTACTGACATATCAAGTACTTAATATGCAATGGTTGAGCTTCGAGCTTCATTACCACATTTTACAGTGCCTCTTATGGTGCAGTAGTTGTGCATATTCATTCTGTTTGTGAGCATGGGAAGAAGGGAAAATGCTTATTCTGTGACATTTTCACAGGCCAGCATAAATACGTTCTAGCTTTATTCCTACAACAATACTCTTCAGATTTTATGGCCTGTTAAAACTACAGTGAAGTACTGTAGATCAGAACTATATTGCTTTTTACAACAGTGCTTTTTAGCTCTACTAGGTTTTTTCTAGATGCCATTAGTGGCATTTTTTAGATTGTAGGATAAGATCTTTAAAATTTAAGCATATTGCAAACATCATAGAGGATATCATATTCTTTCCAATAGATGTTGAAGTCTGTCCTTACAAAAGCTATTTCAATATGTTTCTTCACACTATTCCTGTCCTTTAGTTTTCCTTTTCCTCTGTAAAAACGCACCTCCCCCCATGAGACAACTGTATTAGCTTCTAGTAGTTATAATTGATTCCACTTTGTATTCTGAGAAGCTTGTGTAAAGTTTCTTAGTAGATTACAATTGAGGAGAGGTACACTGGCAACCAAACTTGTGGATGCTACTAGATTACTTTTTAGTATGAATTTTAAATAGTTAATAGGGCCAAGTATAATAACTGTTGTTATAATTTTTAAACACAAATTAATTCAACTCCAGTTCACAATGTCACCTGTTAATTGATGATCATCAAGCATTCTTTACAACCATTCGATCAATCTTTCTGTAGCTGGCACCCTCTTGCCAACTTTTAATGTCTCCAACTTACTTTGTCCTTATTCCTACTCCCTCAGGTCCAGCTGCTTCTTCCAATCTAACTCTCACCAACTAACTTCTTCAACCTTGCTGACTTTTCATTTGCTCTGCATTCATGATCTCTTCTACATTTTTGTGCCTTTCTTCATAGGAACTCAGTAGCTTACATCATTCATCCTCATTTCTAACCTTACAGCAACCCTGTGAGCTAGGTTATGCTGAGAGAGGGTACTGGCTCAAGGTGACCCAGTGAGCTTCCATGGCAGAGTTGGGAATTGTTTTAATTTTACCTATCCTTTTTTTCACTGGAAAGCTGGTACATTATTCTGATTTTAGAATCAAGATCTCAACCCTCTTTGTATGACCCCCTTTTGAATAAGATGCTAACCACTTCTGCTGATGATCCTTGCCTACTTCAGAACTCTTTTCAGTTTACTCTTGCATTCAGTATGCCAGAAAGCATCAGAAACACTAAGCAGCAGGAGTTTCAAGAGGCTGCCAAATCACTAAATGTCAAACTGTTTAAAGGCCCACATAGCTGAGGAAGTGAGGATTTCCCCGGTAAGTCACAGTAGCAACACTGCTACTTATTGTGATTTCCACATTGGCATATGTCTTGGCTACCAGCTGCTTGGTAATGATTTTCCAAGCTGCCATGCTGCTAATAGGAAAGATTCTGAGCTGTATCTTCAGGTTTATATTGCAACTAGTTATGTGTTTAATTTCAACTAGTCAGATTCATATCTTCATTTTATGATGGTTAGGTTTTTCTTAAATATATATCATCAGTATATATAATTCTCTATGTAGCCCCATCTATGTAACCCCATCTATGTATACCCCATTCTCTATGTAGGGGCATGCACTGAGAAGATTTTTGTTATAGTTTCTGGTCTGGACTTCAAGGGGAATGTTTACCATTATTGTTAATTTCTGGGTAGGATATTTCTAGTTAAGAAGTAAAATCTGTGTTTTTTTCCCCTTCGGGACCATTATTTTAAATGGGAAATCTATTCAAGGGTTTGGGGCAGCTGTTTATAAAAATAATGGCACCACATTTTCACAGAACACAGTTCTCCCTCTAATCTAAATACTTCCTAAATTTCAAGCAGATTGAATAAAGGAGGACGATTGTACAGACCCCCAAAGTAGGGCCCTCCATGCAGCTGCACTTTTACAAGAAAAAAAAATTGCTCTTTAACCCATAACGTAGCGGGGAGGACAATGGCATCTCTCTGCAGTTTGGATTGGCTAGAGTGCTCTTTGCTCCTCACTTGCAAGAGTTTGATTGGAAGGGAGAGATGCCATTCTCAGAAAATCAGTACAGGGAACACAGAGTGCCCAGGTCGCATGGCAGGTAAACATTGGAACTTGCAGGAAAAACAACAGATTTTTTTTTGAGGGCGGGAGAGGGTTTCATTATTACAGGTAACTTGGATTTGCATTACCATTCCAGTTAATCAAATTAAGGATACAAAATGGCAATTTTTGTGTATATCTTTGGCTCAAGTGTTTCGTTATGCACTCCCCTACTGTGGATACTTAAATCTGGAGATGGACAGATAAGACAGGTCTTTCTATAAACCTTAGGAAAGCTCCACATTTGCAGAAAACTAAAAATAAAAGGGTTACCTCCCACCCCCAATAATAGAAGAAGCATCTATAACTTTAGGAAAAGAATGCCCTCAGTGGCTGTTGCTAAGCAACCCTGAAACAGTATTACTAGCCTTCAATTCTTGGTTTCTGTCAGTAAAATACAGGGGTGGGCCAGGTTTATTGCCATGCTTATTTTGGCATTTGAGGGAGGACTTATTGAGGCCAGGTCCAACAGCAGCCACTGGGCAACTTGATACTTCACAACTTGCATGACTTACATAGGCTCAGTTGCTACTGTTCCACAGCAGCCTCCCCTAGAAATCCAGTATGGTGTAGTCGTTAAAGTATGGAACTAGAATCTGGGAGACACTGGTGTCACGGATATAGCTTGAACTATGGGATAACCGTTGCTGGTATGACCAAGAAAGACATTCAAGATATCTTTGTGAACAGAGACAGGGCTAGCCCAGCCCCATAACTAGACAGGCCACAAAGGCCTTGATAAGAACAGCCTTGGAGAGAAGCATAAAACAAAAGAGTTACACAGTTGTATTGTCAAGTATAGATTAGAAGAGCCATCTAACTCATATCAATGAGTACCAAGGCCTAGATGCAGATCTAGATCAATGTACCAAGTATCAATGTACCAAAGCCTAGATACAGGGAGTATCTGAGAAAAGCAGGATTGTCTAACTTCATAGAAGCTGGCAATATTATTCAAAGATAAACATATTGGTGGAGAGCCAAAACATATTTAGATGTATGAGAAGCTTGTAATCACAAAAAATAGCAAGATAAAGTAGATAAAAAGTAGATAAAGTAGATTAAAAAGTAGCAAGAATTAAGTAACTATTGTTATGTTTTAAGTCCAGAGGAGTTAGCCATGTTAGCCTGTAGATGCAAAATAGTAAAGAGTCCAGTAGCACCTTTAAGACTAACCACCTTTATTGTAGCATAAGCTTTCAAGAACCACAGCTCTCTTTGTCAGATATATCTGATGAAGAGAATTGAGGTTCTCAAAAACTTATGCTACAATAAAGGTGGTTAGTCTTAAAGGTGCTACTGGACTCTTTTCTATATGTTTTAAGAAGATGTTTCAAATATGGATAACTTTGTTTGGTATATGAAATCATAGGATAATAGGTTAGACAAGAATTTGAGTCATTGAAGCAGGATAGTCAGCTATTGTTAAGAGAAGGTGCTGAAACCCTATAAATATAACCAGCTAAACTGATAGAGAGCTTCTTCTTGGAAGAGGCTCCTTGCCTGTGAGCTTCTTATCTTTGGGTAAGATATTTTGGGGACTCATGTAATTGCTTGCCTTCACTGATCTATATAGTTATAATTGATGGTATGATTTACTGTTGATTAAGTTGATAATAAGAATGGTGAATAATTATTTTGTAATAATAAAGGCTTAAAATGGAAGCAGAGACTCCATAATTGGTGCCACTTATGTACAATACCTAGAAACAAACTTAAAATGATATGTGTGGGGTACCTCTTGCCAGGAGTTAAATTATTTGATATAGGAAAGTTAACTAGACACTCAGAGCTTCTTAAGTGCATGGCTATGTTTAAATTAGGCCTGGCCAGAGTTATCCAGAACACAAGTTAGAATTCCTATTCTGCCATGGAAGTTCACTGGGTGACCTTTGCCTAGCCTAAAATACCTCACAGGGTTGTTGGGATGATAAAATGGAGGAGAAAAAAATGCCGTAAGCTGCTTTGAGTCCCCGTTGCGGGGGGAAAGTGTGATATAAATGAAGTAAATAATAAATATAGCTGAAGGTGGAGGGTAGGAAGGAAAAGGAGAAGAAGAAGAAGCATGGAAATATGAATATACAGGGATTGCCAGGAGGAGGAAAATAAGAAACAATGTGGGGAGGGTGACACAGGGGAAAGTTAGGTGCCACTCAAAAGTTAAGGTTGACCAATTCTCAAGGTTTGGGGAAGGAGTCTGGGAAGGATTTAGGAAGGAGAAGGACATCTGTGGGGTATAATGCTATACAGTCCATCTTCCAAAGAAGCCATTTTCTTGAGGCATACCTATCTCCGTAAACAGCAGTTGTAATTCTGGGAGGCCCCAGCTGCAAATTAGCAACACTAGTGCAAGTCCTTGCAGGTTTGCTGCCCTGCAACCAGGCCAGCACTTGGAACCATACAGAGTTTTTCCCACAAAGAGGCTGCCAGGGAGAGGAAATGAAGGAAAATTGAAGACAGGAATAGATAGTGGTAGGTTGGTTGATGGATAGGATGGACAGAAGGAACTGGAGAAAAGCTATAGGAGGTTTCAAGGAAGGGAAATAGTGGGGTAGGGGACAATGAAATTCTCCTCCTGCAACTCCTTGTTGGTTTCCTACTTATCAGTTCCCTGTTTGTTATTAATTCTCAACATGGCCCTATTTCTAGATACTTAAACTTGGATATTGAGGCAGCCTTTCTACAAACCTGAGAAAATCTCAGGTTTGCAAATAAATCTGAAAAGTTAAAAAAAAATGGGGTTAACCCCTCCTCCCAATAGAAGCACATGTTTAGCTTTAAGAAACAAATGCCCTCAGTGGTGATTGCTAAGCAACTACTACAGTAATGCCAGCCGTGAAGTCTTGGTTTCTGTCAGTAAATGGCACAGTGGACGGGAAGGGCTGTTTTAGGCCTTTGAGGGAGAATCCATTGGGTCCAGGCTCAGCAGCAATCACAGGCAACTTGTTACCATGATTCACCCAGACCCAGCTGCTTGCTGCTGATCAATGGCAACCACCTAACAAAAGCCAGTGTGCTGGTGTAGTTAGAGTTTCAGTTGAGGATTCAGGAGACTCAGATTTAAATTTCCATTCTGCAATGGTCGCTGTGTGAACTTGGACAGTCATTCTCAGCCTAACCTACCTCACAGCGTTGTTGTGAGGATACAGGGGAGGACATTAGAATACTGTAAGCTGCTTTGAGTCGCCATTGTGGAGAAAGGGTGGTATATATAAAATGAATAATACTGGGAGTAGATAAAAGGTTAGTGGATGGGTGGAAAGGAGAAAAAGAGATGGGTAAAGGGGGCTGCAAGGAGAATAGAAAGAGTAAATGGTATAAGAAGGGGGTTTCAGGGGAAAGTGAAATATCCCTTCAAGTGCTTGCAGGTTCATCACCATGCAACCAGGCTAAGGATAAGGATGGAGGGGTACATAAAGGTAGATTGGCTAGCAGGTGGGAAGAGGAGAGAAGGAATCAAGAGCAGTGGGAGAGTCTATGGGGGAATTCAGGAAAGATGAAGAAAAAATAACTCGGGAGAAGAAAATGAGATGTTTGCAAGCCCTTGTGAGGTTCCATTTGTGTGTGTTCATTTGTATGTTGAAAAGGCCTTATATCGATAAAATTGATCCTGAATCTTTAACTAGTTTGAGGTGGAGCTTGAGCTCACTCTTTTATGCTTTTCTTGGAAAGCATTTGGAGAAGGTGCACACAAATTTTTGCCTTGCTTGCTGGCCCTGCAACCTGTCTTTAGCAGCTTCTGAGTAGAGGTGGGCACGGACAGGAAAAAAAACCCGAACATGATGTTCATTGTTCGTTGCCATCCATGAACAGGGATTCACAAACATCGACGGACATAACATGTTCACGAACATGTTCGTAGTTGGAGGTTTGTGGGAACCAGAATGGCCCCCTTGGGACTTAGCTGAACTTGAGCTGGGAAAGGCATGATCCATGGGTCCCCCTTTAATGTCCTCCTTTAATGTCACTTTCTCTTCACAGTGGCAAAAACTAGACTGTCTGCTGGAAGTTACTTTAAGGAATTATAAACTGACCTTCCCAATGTCCAATACCCACCAAAGGTGCAGGGGACATAGTCCTCACTGTCCTCTGAAGACCACCCCCCCCCAAGTTTCAGAGAAATTGCACCCCGGGAAAGGCATGATCTATGGGTACTTCCCTTTCCTGTCTTTTCTCTTCACAGTGGCAAAAACTGGACTGTTTTCTGGAAGCTACTTTGAGGGGTTACAAGCCAGAAGGAGTTCAGAGAGAGTTCAGACAGTCCATGCCTATGTTGCCAGGGGAATTGATTGAAAGGCACAAGACTGTCTGGCTTTATGAAGGGCTGACGAACGCCACGAAGAGGGCTTGGAACGAACACATTTTCACCCGGAACAGGGCCTCACGAATAGCTTGCTCACAAACAGCTGATTGGGATGTTCATGTTTTTTTTGTTCGTATTGCTGGTCATACCCACCGCTACTTCTGAGCCATTACTGTAAAATGGACCTCAAACTATGACAGCTGGCCTCTCCTTGGCGTTAAGGAAAGTTGATGCTGAATCTCCTAAACTGGGAGTTATGTGCACAGTGCTCCCACTTAAAAAAAAAATCACATGTTGTACTTGTTTGGATCAGGACCACAATATGGAGAGGTTGGGTTAATATTGCAGGGTTGCAACTTGTTTAATTCAAGCAAACACTCCTGTTTCTACAATGGGAAGATTTTAGCCCCACTTGGGTTGTTTTGAATCAGGAAAATGGCATGAGGAAAGGACTTAGCTGCCCTGCTCCCACATCAATATAAATCAGAATCTTATATGCTGGTTATTTAAGAGGAACATAGAATCATAGAATCACAGAGTTGGAAGGGACCATACAGACCTTCTAGTTCAACCCCCTGCCCAATGCAGGATGAGCCTAAAGCATCTCTGACAAATATTCATCCAGCCTCTTCCTGAAAACTGCCAGCGAAGGGGAGCTCACCACCTCCCTAGGCAACACAGAACTCCCCAGTGATTGGGTTCTAAAGCTATTATGGTCCAGCTTCATTTAGGAACAATAAATGGTATAGAATTATAAATGAATGGAAACAAACATTTCCATAACATTAAAGAGTTCAGTAGCACTTTTAACACTAACCAATTTATTGTAGCATAAGCTTTCGAGAACCACAGTTCTCTTCGTCAGATGCATGACAAAGAGAACTCTGGTTCTCAAAAGCTTATGCTACAAAAAGTTGGTTAGTCTTAAAGGTGCTACTGGATTCTTTACTATTTTGCAACTACAGTCAAACACGGCTAACTCCTCTGGATCTATGAAACATTCCCATGAAATATTTTGTGATTTGAATCTGTTCCTCCAACTCCCCATGCTTATTTGGGCATATTTGGTGTCCTTTTTCCCTCCAGTGACTGTTAAAAAAAGGAGTGACTAATTATCCCCAATTTAAGGGGCTTTATTAAGGGGTGTGAAATGATATGGTATAGTCAGACATGAGAAGCTAAGCAGGGTTGGTACTTGGATGGGGGAACACCAAAGAAGACTATTCTTATGCAGAGTTGAACTATTTTGGAGCTCAAGAAGCAAAATGATATGCAGGTCCTTCAATCAAGAGTAATTTCCCAATTTGTGATTTATGGTTATACCTCATTCTCAAAAAAAAAAAAAAAGGAAGTTGATGGGCATGAGATGGTATAGGACTAAAGATCAATTTGGACCAGTACCCAGCTCCTTGTGGTTAACCGAGGATCTGTGGCTGTAGGACAGGTCAGCTCTGATTCTATCATGTGCAAATTTAGTCTTGGACAAATGATTAATTTCTGTGTCCTTGGTTTTCCATCTATAGTACTGGATTAATAATGACGTACTTCACTGAAGTTGTTTTGAGGTAATGATTTTAAAACTGTTCAGAAATTGCTTCATAAATTATCATGCCTTATATTTCTCTCAATGAGATGCTTTCTTATCATCATTTCCAGAGAAAAGACATTTCTTGCCACTGAATAGAAGTTGATTGACAAAGATGGAACAATTTGCTTGCCTCCTTCGTTCCATATCTGCTGTCACAGCTTCTTAAAATAAGGTGATCCGGGCAGCCTAACAAGCTTGTATAGTGATGGAACCTTTTCAATTTGGCCATTATATCAAGACTGCCACAACAGATATTATATCGGAGAAGGAGCTTGGGGAGTATAACGATGCAATGGATGAAGGTCATAGCAGTAATGTCACTCTAGTTGCCACAGAATCAGAGCAGTGAAAGAACAGACAAGAGAGTAAGGTGCAAGGATATTCCATGTAATTTACTTGTCATCAACATCACTATAGACTGGTTTCTTTTAAGGGGATAGGTCAATATCAATAGTATAATTCCCTGTTGATTTTTGCTACAATTTGTTTATTTACTAGATTTATAGTTTGCCTTGCTTACTAAAATTCAAGGCAGATTACTAAGTAGGGTTGCCAGGTCTCCTCAATCTCCCAGGAGGGGATTGGGGCCTGACACTTACCTGTTTTGGTGGGGGGTGAGCACCCCCCCCCGCAAGAATGATGATGTCACTTATGGGAAGTGATGTCATCATGCAGGGGCCCCAAACATGCCCATTTTGGCCAAGTTCGAGCTCATTTTGGGCCCATTTTGGTGCAGATTGGGCCAGTTTTGAGCCACTGCAGAGCTTGGGAGCGCTCCTGCGCTCCACAGCGGCCTGAAATGGGCCCGATCCAGGCAAAAATGGGCATGTTTTTGGCCGCTGTGGAGTGCAGGAGTGCTCTCACACTCTGTAGCAGCTCAAAATGGGCCCTATCCATGCCAAAATGGGCCTGAAACAAGCCCAATCTGGGCTGAAGTGGGCGTATTTTGGGCCCCTGTGGAGGGCAGGAGTGCTCCTGCACTCTGCAGTGGCCCCAATCCAGGCCAAAATGGGTCCGATCTGGGTGGCAGCAGGGCACTTGAGTGCACAGCACCACAGGGGAGTGCTCACAGAAGGCATGCTCCCCTGGCTGTCCAGGTAAGCAGGGGCGGGATGTGGGGGGGCGGGGATCCTGGCCCCCAGCGGGGGTCTGGCATCCCTATTACTAAGTGTAAATTGACATGATCAACAGTACCAGACATCTAATAAGCAATGGCGTACAGAAATCTGAAACAAGCATAGAGTGATAGACATGGTATAGAATTCAGATACAATGCAGAAAAATGGTATTACATCAGTAGAAAATAATACCATGACAGCAGAATAATACAATTTATACCCTGTGAATAAATAGTCTACAATTCCTTCCTGAACCCATTCTGTTCTATTACAGTCCTATTACCTTTATAGAAATGCCCTCCTAAATAATTCTGTTTTGCATAGTTTGCAGAATGATAGAAGTATGAGTGCCTTCCTGATCTTCTCAGACAGGCTCTTCCACAAGGGGGCCAAGGTGGGGGCCTTTAAGTGCAGCAAGCCGATTCGGGTATAGCGATTCGGGTATCGATTTGGCTTGATTCGGGGGTTCGGGTAAGCTTTTCAATGGGAAAAAGGCATTAATGGGAGGCATCAAGCCAAAATTGGTGGGGGCCTTCCTCTAACTCCCCTCTAACAACCCCCCAAGTTTCAGACCGATTGGACTTTGGGGGGCCATGTTATGGCCCCCCAAACCAGATCCCCCTATCCTCGCCTAAAAAAGGGCATAGCTTTAGGTTGCTGCTGCTGATGATTCTTCATTCATTTTTTCCTATGGGGGAAAAATGAAGAGACAGGCTTCCTTTGCCAGGGGTGGCATTTTGCATGCAAAATGCCCCCCAACCCTCAGGGGCCCTTCTCCCACCTTTCCTCCCACCCCCACCAAGGCTCAGCCTGCTCCCACTTGGGGCGGCCATTTCATGGCCTACCCAAGTAGATGCTCTCAGCCCCCAAAGTCCACCCCCTACTGCCCCACACAAACCCAATCCCCCCCAGCTGCCACACACAGACCCAAATCCCCACATTAGCCCCTCACAGACCCAAATTTCCCCCCAGCAGCCCCACACCCACCATAACCCCAGGAACAGGCTGGCCAGCCCTCCCCCTTTGGGAACTTCTAAACTCTCTTTCCCAGGGCAATTCCACACAGCCCAGGGGTGCCACAATGGTGGGCAAACTTCTGAGTGCCAACTTGTCCCTGGGAAAGAGTGCCTGACCTGACACACAGACAACCACCCCCTGACACCCCCACCACCTACAGAGAAGGCTGGCCAGCCTGCCCCATTGTTCCCAATGCTGGGAACCAACCTCACATCAAAGAAGGGAACACACACACAATGATTCAAGTTTAAAAAAACTTTATTTTCTCACTTTCAAAGTACAATAGGTCAACAAATCACATCAAATCACACTAATTGTCCCCCACACAAAAGGACTACACAATTCACTACACATCAGAGAATCATTAAAACATATTTGTTTTAACAAACTCTAAAATTTTTGAACAGAATTGGGTTACACAGTAGGAGGGCACAACAGGGCATGAAAAAAGAAGTCCCCTAGACAAAATCAACACAACTAACTTCAAATCAGAGATTCAACAAAATCATAACAAGACCTTTCAAAAACACTTTATTTCATGAACAGCTTAAATTTACACAGCAGTAGGGCACAAAAGGGCATGATAACAGCATGCTTGTGGTGAGTCACGCTACACAAACATAACACAACTCAATATCAGACAATCAGCAAAACTTGAAAACAGCAGTACAAGATGTGGGTTGCACAGCAAAATAGGTCAAAAACACTTTCTGTCTTGGACAGATGTAGGCAACACGGCAGCAGGGCACACCCACAGGCAGGACAGCATTGTCTTAGTCAGAAAATAACACAACTATCATGAAATAAAATACTCATTTGCTTATCCCCTCGACACCTCCTCCATAACAACAAAAAACCACACAAAGACTTCTTCTCTTTCGCTGAACCCCCCACCCCCACCCCGAAACATTGTCCTCTTGCCCAACCTGAAAATGTCCCCCCCAGGCCATGCCAAGACAGACTAAACTGAAGCATCTTTTTGCAGAGGCAGGCCACAGAAGCACATTGCCCAGCATCAATACATTTACAAAATTAAAAAAAGGCCCACCAGGTCTCCCCTCAGGATGTCCAGCACAGTTGATCCTCCAGGCATATGTCCTCCAGGTGCAGTCTCTCTCCTCTCTCGGTCAGCAGCAGCAACAGAACTGTCCCAGACCAGTCTTGCCCCAAATTTAAATCCCCTGCTGCAGCCTCAGCCAAAGATTTGAATCTATTGGCTGGCAGAAGGATGCAGCAGTGGGATTGGTGACTCTTAAAGTCCCCCCTCCCTTGCCTTACCCCCCCCCCCACACTCCAACAGTCACCCTCCTCCTGCTCCCCCTCCCCTACCTGTTAATTTTGGCAGGAATCTCAGATTGCTGGCATTGCTTTGCAAATGCAAAGTGCAATGCTAGCAATTAGCAAAGCAATGCACCTTGCATTTGCAAGGCAAAGCAAAGGATTCCCTTCCCTCCTTTGCAAGAGGGGTGGGGGGTGACAGAAGGAGTGAGTGACTCACTCCTTTCCCCCCTCCCCTCTTCTAAGAGGGGAGCAAAAGCAAGCGCCTAGCAAAATGCTGCCCTGAATCGCCCCGAATCGATTCGGGGCATGCCGGTTTGGGTTTCCCCAAATCGATTTGGGTTTCCCCGAATCACCCCAAATCAGGGTGATTCGGGTTTTTTCAGGTTTAATTAACCCGAACTGCACACCCCTATTCTTGACATATTTTTCTTAATGAAAATAAAAAGGCTGGGTTAGATGCTGCATGATCCAGAGGACAGGGCAATATCTGGATTGGCAAAATACCCATGCTTCTTGATGGTACGGCATTGCTGCCTCTGCTATTTTCTCACCATATAGCATCATTATTCTGAACTTTTTTCCTGATATAAAAATGATGTTGAAATGTCTGTCACAGTGGGGTTGATATTTTCTGCTTCTCTCATTCCTTAGTACTTACAAATGTGTAGACCAAACCCATGGTTATGTCAATGCAATGTCTTCAAAGGGGAGGCACAGACACTGCAGTACGCAGTGAAAAAGAACAAGGCAGCGTTGTACATGGCACTTCTATATAAATTTCTTCTGTCAGTCTGGGATCCCCACTAATCATTCTAAGGCCCTCAATAGGAAGTCTGCTGCTTTTGAAACTCGCTTGGCCTTCAAGCTAGAATTGAATAAGATCCTAAACATCTTGCTTGTGTTGTTGGCACCCTATAATCAGTCTGTCTTTTCAAGATCAGGGAGAATAAGGTAAATTTCTGTATTAGACTCCTTGAAGCTTGCTTTGTCTATATGATGCTCTGCTTCTGAAGCACAGTGTTAATGGCTTTAAAAATAGTTTGCTCCATTTCACAGTCCCTCTCCAGACAGTCAACAAAAGTTTTGTGTTTTATGAAAAGGTAAGTTATGGACTGTGTGGGTATAACCATGGGTGCATATGCACACCAATTTCAGCTTAGCTATGTTTAATGAGTTCAGTTTAATGATGATATTTTTGAAGAGGTCAGACAAACAAATAATTGGTGATTTTTCTGTACTTTATAAATATATTTACTTAATCTGCTTTTCTCATTGAGACTGAAGATGGATTACAAATTTTAAAAAACAATGCAGCAAAGACCACTATATGTGTGAGAGGGCAAGTAGGGGAATCTGTTCGTGGCCATGGGGAAGACGGAGCACTCCGTGCCCAGGGACCCCTGGAACCAGCCTTGATTACAAGTTTCTCATAGAAATAAATATCTTCTAGTCCTCTATAATTTTCTATTCCTCTATCTATTTAAATGTATCTTCATTTCTGTGGAACTGGAAATTCTTCAAACACTTCTGCACCTGGGCCTCAAGGCACAATATCCATTGATACTGGTTAAGTGGTTTCTAAAACATCATATTATTGCATTCCTCCTTTGTTTCTTGCCTGTCTCCAAGGCTATTCTATTTTGAGCTTTGCTGAGACAGTGGGCCAGCTCTGTTTCTGGTGTGCAGAAAATTTTTCTATGATCTTTTTGGTCAAGATCAGCAACTGTTCCCCCTATATTCCAGGCCATATCCATGACAAAACTGTCTTAGTGGAGCATATAAAGAAAAAGAGTCCTGCAGATATGTGAGTTCTCAGCTACGAAAGGCTTTGTAGGTATTTCTCATTGTAATGGCATTTCTGTGCCTATGCCATACTTATATCCTGTTTTTCATGCCATCATTGGTAGTTAGAGGTATTGTACGGAAAAGGATGCATTTAACCTATATGAATCTTCTAGAATGTTACTGTACGACAATTAGAATGAATACAATCACCAATAATTATCCTGATTTCAATTATTTATGCATTGGTGTTATGGCAATGGGAGTTTCTTTTTCTTTCAGTTCTCTTAGAAATCAGTGCAGCCTTTTGGAAGTTACATTACATGCTACTAGGTGGTGGTCTTAGCAGGAGAATAGGAAGGTTTGGAAAGGCATTGCATGCCTCTGACCATCTACAGAGTCAAATTTTGAATTTGAGCAGTAACTCCCTTCCTGCCCCTCCTGTCTTCAGAATTCTCTTTGATCAGAATGACATTGATTAGAAACTAAAAAGAGAAAACCAAGTGGATTTTTGGATTTCAGGGAGAAATTGATAAAGAGTAATTAAGAGAATTTCTCTTAACAATATTAATTTATACAGATGCTGAGAACTTTCCCCTTAACATGTCTGGTAGGCAAAGATACCATTGTTGACAACTGCAATTATACAAAAGGCAAGCTTCTCATCTTCAAACCTCACCACCATCTAACTCAACACATCCTTGTAGCTGCGCAGTTGTGATGGCTTCTTTATGAGTGTACAACAGATTTTGTACCCAGATCAACAGGGTTCTTGCTTTTAAATGTGTTTGTGCCAGGGTGTGCGTGTGCATGGTGCAATCAACTTTTAAATATTAGTGTCTTTAAAAACCCTTCTAAAGATGTGATGAAGGGATATAAACTATCACTTCCCTAAGGCTTGGCAGAAATAAGCATGTGCAAGACACTGCTGAGAGTCCTGAACTGTTCTGTTTGAATATGCTGGAAAATGAACCCACCCAATAGGCTCAAGATGCCCCCAAATAACTGAACAGCGTATTAGGCAACTGCCTGCTTGCTCAAGGCCAGTGAGCGGAACAACTGCCATTTTGCCAGATCTGTAAGTTATTGGGGATGCTTGAAGTCTCAAATTAAATTCTTCTGTTTCAAGAAAACAAACAAAAAATTATAGCAACTAGACATGGGCATGAACCAGAAAAAAAATGAACCACATGATTCGTGGTTCGTCTCATTTCCACGGACCAGGAACCAGGAACTTCCACGAACTCTTCCCAGTTCATGAATCAGTTCATGGTTTGGGGAATTTCAAACGCCTGGTGCTGGCTGCTGAAACCGGTGTGGGGCATTTGAAGCAGAAAGCCCCCTTCTCCTGCTGCTTGTGGTGGCAGGAGAATGGGGCTGTCACTATCACACACCCCAAGCTGGCTTCAGCCCATTGGCTGAAACCAGCGTGGGGTCTGTGAAACAGACAGCCTCGTTCTTCTTCTGCCCAGGTGGCAGGAGAAGGGAGCTGTCAGCTTCACTCGCCCCACATGGGCTGAACCCGTCACAGGATGGCAGGAGAACTGGTTTGACTCAGTCTGTGTGGGAGTCATCCCATCGGCTGAACCCAGTGCAGGGTCAGTGAAACTGACAGCCCTGTTCTCCTGCCACATGGACTGTCAGCTTCACTCGCCCTACATGGGCTTCAGCCCATGGGCTGAACACAGCACAGGGTCTGTGAAACTGACACCCTTGTTCTCCTGCTGCTGGGGTGGCAGGAGAAGGGGGCTGTCAACTTCACTCGCCCCACACGGGCTTCAGCCTGACAGCCCCCATTCTCCTTCCACCCTGGGCAGCAGGAGAACGGAGCTGTCAGCTTCACCCACCCCGCACCAGCTTCAGCCCATGGGCTGAACCCGGCGCAGGGTCTGTCAAACTGACAGCCCCCATTTTCCTTCCACCCTGGGTGGCAGGAGAACAGGGCTGTCTGGCTTTACAAACCGCTGATGACTCTCCCAAACCGGGCCCCAAAAGTTGTGGGATTCGTGGAAAACGTCATTCCACGAACCATGTTTTCACGAACCATGAACCAACCTGGTTTGTGTGATTTTTAACTTCCTATTGTGATTCATGCCCACCTCTAATAGCATCTTTTTTAAAAAAATTAATAAATTTTTATTGGATGGGTCAATATATAGTCAAATTAAAACACAAATAGAATCCATTTCAATTCCCACAAGTATATTTCCCCACTCCCTCCCCTCCCCCTTTTCGATGTTGACTTCCAACAGCACTCGAACCCCCCGCTATTAATATCACATTATTTCTATATTATAGTTGTTCTTATCTTATTATTAGTAAAGATCTTAACTATATCTTAACTTACTTAGTATCATTAAAACCCTTCAAAACACCATAATTGTCCCTTAACATCCTATTTCTTTTCCATATATTTTTTCAACTTTTTCCAATCTTCCAAGAATATTTTTGGTTCTTGTTCCTTCAAGTTCCTTGTTAGTTTGTCCATTTCAGCCATGTACAACAATTTGTTTGTCCGTTCTTCAATTTCAGTTATTTCTTCTTTCTTCCAGTATTGAGCATATAATATTCTTGCTGCTGTTATATAATATAGCAATGTCTTGTCATTTCTATTAACATCTTCTAAGTGCAAAGATAATAACAACATTAGTGGATTTTTAACAACATTATACTGGAGTATCAAAGACATCTCAGCACATATTTTAGCCCAAAAGTCTCTAGCCTTACAGCAAGTCTACCACATATGAAACAGAGAACCTTCATACTCCTTACATTTCCAAAACTTATTGGATAGCTGCTTATTAGCTATGGCTAATTTTTTCGGTGTTAAATACCATCTATATAACATTTTATAGCCATTCTCTCTAATACTGGTACATGTTGATATTTTTAACATATTTTTCCACAATTGTTCCCATGCTTCCATCATTATTTCATTGTTACAGTTTATTGCCCACTTTACCATTTGTACCTCGACTGTTTCATCTTCTGAGAACCATTTCAATAACAATTTATACATTTTAGAAATTGCTTTATTACTATCTCCTAACAAAAGTTCCTCAAATTCTGAATTCTTAGTTCTGAAACCTGTCTTCCTTTGATCTGTATCAAATAGGTCTTTAATTTGTCTATATTGTAACCAACCATATTTAAATGACAACTCCTCATTTGGTTTGAGTTTTACCTCCTTATCTACTACTTCTGTTAAGTCCTTGAGGGTAAGCCATTCTTTTCCTTTATATTCTAGGTTTGGGTTGATCACCTCAGCTGGTATAATCCACAGTGGTTTCTTCTGATCTATAATTTTTTTTATATTTTAGCCAAGTCAACAATAAATTTCTTCTTAGATAGTGGTGCTGAAACATTGCATCCATTTTGTACTTATCGTACCACATATACGCATGCCATCCAAAAAGTTTGTTATAGCCTTCCAAAGTTAACAATTTATGATTGGCTAAAGACACCCATTCTTTTAACCAGACTAGACATATCGCTTCATGGTAAAGTCAAAGATCAAGTAATTGCATTCCACCTCTTTCCTTAGCATCACAAAGTACTTTCATCTTTACTGTTGATTTCTTCCCTGCCCACACAAATTCCGATATTTTTTCTGCCATTTTTCAAATTGTTTTTTGTCTTTTATGATTGGTATGCATTAGAAACATAATTCTAGGCAACACATTCATTTTAACTGTGGCAATCCGACCAAACCACGACAAATTTAATCTATTCCATTTTATCATATCTCTTTCAATTTGTGTCCAGGGCTTTTCATAATTAGTCTTGAATAGATCAATATTTTTAGCTGTCAGCTCTATTCCCAAATATTTAGTCTTGTGTACCACTTCACAATTTGTTAATTCACTCAGTTCCTGTTGCTTCTTCTTGGTCATATTCTTGGTTATTATTTTTGACTTCTGTTTATTTATAAAAAAGCCTGCCAAATCTCCAAATTCCTTAATTTTATGCAGTAGTCTTGGCAAAGTTTGTAGTGGATCTTCTGCTATAAACATCACATCATCTGCAAAAGCTCTCAACTTATATGAAGATCCCTTTATTTTTATTCCTTTTATGTTGTCATCTTCTCTAATCTGCTTTAGTAATTTTTCTAAGACCATAACAAATAACAATGGTGATAGTGGACATCCTTGTCTTGTACCTTTCCTTATTTCAAACTTCTCTGTCAGGTCGTCATTGACACAGATTGTCGCTCTTTGTTCCTTGTATATTGTTTTTACTGCTTCTATAAATTCTTTACCTAAGTCCATCTTTTCCATTGATGCGAACATAAAGTCCCAGTTCAAGTTGTCAAAGGCCTTCTCTACATCTGCAAAGAAAAAGCCAACTTCTTTATCTGGTCGCTTGTCAAAATATTCAATGGCATTTATAACCACTCTCATGTTGTCTTTTAGTTGTCTGTTTGGTAGGAATCCAGCCTGGTCCTCTCCTATAAAGTCCATTAGCCATATTTTAAGTCTGTCTGCTAATATTCTTGCCAATATTTTATAGTCATTATTTATAAGCGAAATTGGTCTATAATTTTTCACATCTGTCAAATCTTGTGATTCTTTCGGGATCAGAGCAATGCTCGCTTCATTCCATGTATCTGGAAGCCCTTTTCCTTGAAGTATATCATTCATTATATTTTTTAATATCGGTACAAGGTCTTCTTTCATTACTTTATAAAATTTAGCTGTGATCTCTAATAGCATCTTTATGTATTTGAATTTTCTACAAGGTAAATTGTACAATAAAAATGCTAGGTGATGTTTTTGTATGTTAATGGTGATGTAGTTCATTATGTTCATCTTGTACTAGTTTATAAAAAGAGAATAGAAGAGGTGGGGCAGTAAACAGAATTAAATTATATTCACTAGATAAACTGTGAGCTGCTTCTAATTCTCAACTGATCCCCCCCCCGAAAACTTTATGCAAACTCTAATAGCTATTCACCAGAGATAACAGAAGGTTATACCTCTTGGTATTGCTTTGTTTCCTTTCTCAGCTGTATTGCCTTCAGTTCTAGGCTTTTTATTCTGGGCCCTTGAGGATTTAATGCTTTCCTTTGGTCTATCATTTATTTGGCATTTTTACAGTCTCTTTTCCTAGCATAGTTGTTTAAGCTCAGCAGACTGTTGCCTTTTCTTCTCCTTTATTTTCTTAACTTTTCTGATTTTTTTCTTGGAGATGAATTTATTCCAAGAACACAATCCAGAAGCATAGTTTCATCTCCTTAATGTTAAGCTTTTAACAATGTCAATTTTAACAATTTCAATTTCCTTTCTGTAACCTTTGAAATGTCTTTGACTGTACTGATTCTCACTGTGTAGTCTACCTTGAATCTCAGTGAGAAAGGTGGACTATAAATAATGTAAGTAAATAAAATAGTGACTATGAAAGAAAAAATATAAATTTGTTCTGCAAAAGTTCGGTATTCTCATTTAGGACAAGCATTCTGCTTATCTACATCTATTTTGTTTTTCCAGGCTTGGATTTTGCAAGGCATGATAGGCAGTTGTCAGCAATAATTTAATGCTTAGTCCACATGATTTTAAGCCTATCACCAATATTCATATTCAGAACTGAGTGATCGGTCTGATCCTGGAATTCCAAAATTCCATTAAAGTTGATAGAATATAGTTATCTCCCAATTCAAAAACAAGAAAACCCTTTTAAAAAGGCAACCCCCTTAAAATGATTTCTCTCAACCTTCTGGCTATTTCCCAGTTCCTGTATCAACAAAAGCTGAACTTATGAGGCAAGTGCCGAACAAACAGCCAATTGCAAGGCAGCAATGCCTAGGCAATGAAGGCAATCTGGACGATGGATGCAGATGGTGGTTATTACAGTCTTACTCACACTCCAGCCTATTCTACACCCATATTTCTTATTTCTAGCAGAGCACAGTCCCTGAAAAAACAACAATATTTGCTTCACCAGAACACAGGAAAAAATGAAAATCTCCTTGTCTGAATTAATCTGACAAAGAAGTCCTTGTGTCTTTTACCACAAGAGGGGCAAAAATGAATTGTAAAATGTCTCTCTGAATCTATTGATTCTAAATCTTATTCTTAAATACTAAGTAAATATATACACTATAAGGTAGAGCTGGAGTTAAACGTGGGATGAGTTGCTTGGAAAAGAACACAGTCAGGGAAGACTTTGGCATGAAGAGCATTAATCAACAGCAGATGGTCAGAGGACAGTGGGGGAATTATAAAGCAGTTATGTCTGCCTCTTTTTAGAAAGGATGAGCACGAAAGTGCTTTCTGATCGCTGTACCTGTTTAGGGATTCCCCAAGTACAGGAAGATGTCAGTCACAAGGCTTCCTGTTCCTTAGATTGTTTCAATTAGGTAGCCATGTTGGTCTGCAGTAGAAGAGCAAGGGGCCAGTAGCACCTTAAAAATCAACTAGATTTCAGGCAGCTGAATGTGGTGCCTTCCATGAAGATAGTTTCAGATGGGTCTTTAATATGCTACTAGACTTGAATCTTGCTCTGTTTCTTAGAGTCACCCTCCTAAGGGGACATGCAGATTCCTGATTTCACCATGCTTAGCTTCAAGCCGTCCAGTGAACATGTTTCACTTTCAATTCTCAGGCAGCCCAGCCTGCTTCCTTTAATAATCAGTGAGATTCCATATATGTAAATTATTCCAATTCTCCAGCATTATTTGGTGAACTCCAAATATTTTGGAATCTTAATTTATATGATCAGGAAAAAACATGATAGTCCAATATTACACGGTCAGTCACCTTCACAGTTAATGGAGCAGAAAGTGGCCAACTGTTGAAAAGGCTGAACTTATCCCAGTTGTTGTTCAGAAACTGGGAAGTTGTTCTTAGCAAAAAATGTTATTGAAGTAAATGACGAGCATTTGATAAAGCTGGGAATATTTGAAACAGTTCTTGCTTGGAAATACTGCTAGTTTTATCAGAATTGGGGAATGGCATAGAAATTTCTTGGCTGTCTCAAGCACGAACTTCAGAGACAGCTCATCCCACTAACTTTGTGAAGAAATAGTTATGTCCAGTCACAGAAGTCTTGGTACATATCAAGGAGACTAAAAACACAAAAGTTATCTTACTCTTCTGTTTAAGCAGTGTGTGTTGTGTAAAGCTTATGTGTGACATTGCTAATTTTTGTAGCCCCATTGTCTCTTATGGCAGAGTCCTGATAAGCACCTCTTAATTAAATACTAATGCTAGTGAATGCTTTGAATGTCTTCTGATATGCCTGTGAATTTGTTGCTCAAGATATTTTGTCAGCCCTAAAGCACTGGGAGATGGTGCTAATTAGTTTTGTGCACAGTTCAGTTTAGCAGTTAAAATAAGCATGGAGGAAGACGTGTGTTAATCAAGATGATGGATGCAGGCAATACTATAGAATAGGGTCTGGAACTGTGGAAGGGAGTGTGTGGCTAATGTGTTTCAGCTTCATTTTAAATTCGGCATACTATTATTCCTCATCTTGTTAGAAGATTAAAAACATGCACAAATGATGATGATTATGCAAAAGTCAGACCTCCACTTACAGTGTGAGCAAATACACTTGCCAAAATGTCAATCATTCGTATTACTCCAAGTGTCAGTCACAGACAAGAGACAGTTTAATGGCTTGTGGCTTGAAGGGCAAAAGTAATACTACCAAACCAGGTTTTATGCTTGAAATGAAATTGCTGTAGTGTAATGGTGCTGTAAACCATCAGCCAAGCATCACTCCCTAGTGAAAGATGTTGACTTATTCAATCATGACTGTGCAGTGAGTGGTTTATCTTGTGGCATGTGGGAAAATACGTGAAACGGTTTAAACAGACTTGTCCCAATGAGGCACATTGCACATGTAAGAAGTATGATCATTTTAACCAGCCCTTAAAAAAAAACAGAATGCAATGATATTTGCAAACTGTATTAATGAATTATGCCCAATCTTTGATCACAAGCTTTAAGACTTGATTGTATTGGATCTTACCATAGCCTGTTGTTGAACTCAGTGCATGTTTGGTGGGGAATCAGGAACATTTCCAACCTTCAATAACTCTGAGATTTTCTTTCTTTATTATTGATCCAGGATAATGGAACACTGTATGTAATTTTAAGCTAGTTTAGAGACCTAGTCATGAATTTTAAAGTTCCAAATTTCTGACTTATACCCACTTATCTTCAGCAATACTGCTGTCCAGTACCATAATTATTTATTTTATGTACAGCTACTACTAAAAGGTTCATGTTTACATTGATAGGGTTGCTTGCCATTGCTAAAATCCTAGCCAGGTAAGAGGGGTCCTCCGAGTGTAGAACACTCCAAAACAAATTACAAACCTCAAAGGTTATATGTTAAATATATTTTGTAAATTTTTATATTTTTAATTTTTACAAAGATGCAAGTGCTCAAATGTGATAAATATACTACAATAAATATACAGCTAATAAACCTTCATGAATAATCCTAAATATTCATCAAACATCCAATCCTTCCAGTCCACTTTGAAAAATCAGAGTTGTAAACTGTATATTCTTAGTTCTTGTTCTGTTTCAAAGCTGTTAATATTTGTTTGAAGTTTCAGAACTGTTCATATCTGTATGTAATATCTTCATACAACAACATAGCCTAGTGGTTATAGCTGAGACCATCCAAAAATGGACTGTAAGAGCCTGACGTGTGTCGCCAGCCTGCTTTCCCATTTTGACAATGTCTTTTTCAAAGGCTCAAATCAACATACACTGTAATCAAACCATATGATGTTGCATTAAATATTACACTATTACAACCTCCCTTAATCAAACCATATGTATGCCTGTTACTTACAATCACTCCAACACCACCACACTCATTTTCTGGAAGATGAAAGAGCCGACGGACCATTGCCGTAGGGTTCTAATACTCATGATGTCATATAAATACACTTCTGCAGCCATAAATTACAAATTTAAAGGTACAGTGTTGTATTAAACAGATGCATAATTATATCACAAATAGCAAGAGTTCCATCTCATTATTTAACCCATATGGAAACAATGTTTTTAATTTGAATATCCATTCTGACTCCCTTTGCAATAACTTTTGTTGGACGTCATACTTCAAGGAGGGCTTCATTACTGTTAAAACTGAAACTTTAAAATCTTTCTCCCCATGATTGTTTTCAATGAAATGGGACAGTAAAGGGGCATCTGTAACTTTATTCTTTATTCTAGATATGTGTTCTTGAATCCTTACTCTCAAAGGTCAAGTGGTACTCCCAATGTATAATTTTTTACAGAAACATTGTAACACATAAACTACATAAGGTGTTTCACAGTAAGAAAAGTCTCTATTACTGAGCTGTTTCATACTTACAGGATTCTCTGTCTCCTTCAAATTAACTGCCATGTTGCAAATCGTGCAATTCCCACAAGGGAAATGTCCCCCTGGGTGTATGGATGGTGATTGATGATTCTCAAAGGCAGAGTGTATGAGAATACACTGGTTACTGGTGGAGTACCGGGTCCAGTTCAAGGTTCTGGTGCTGACCTATAAAGCCCTATGTGGACTGGGCCCAGCATACCTTCGGGACCACCTCTCCCCATATGTTCCCCAGAGGTCACTTCGATCAGCCACTAAGCACTTGCTGATGGTCCCTGGTCCCAGGGAGGTCTGCCTGGCCTTTACCAGAGCCAGGGCCTTTTTGGTCCTGGCTCTGACCTGGTGGAACTCTGTCTGAGGAAACTAGGGCCCGGCAGGATTTGTTATCTTTCTGCCAGGCCTGCAAGATGGAGATGTTCCACCAGGCATTTGGTGGGGGCTAGGCTGTCCTCTCGCCGGCCATGCCACTGAAGACCTTCCACCACCCATGCAGGAAAATGCTGTATTTTAATATTTTAATTGTTTATGATATAATGTTTTAATGTTTTTATAATGGTATTTATTGTTTTTAAACTGTTGTTAAACCACCCTGAGCCTGTCTGACAGGGAGGGCGGTCTAGAAATGTGATAAAATAAAATAAATAAATAATAAATAAATAAATAATATCCTTCAGGCTCCTGGTTTTTCGATAACCAATTAATGGTTTCTCCTTGCTCCCCTCTATATCTTTTAGAACCAGTGTTTCTGTATAACTTTTGCTATTCTCATAGAAAAGGGTGTGTAATCCAATGCCCATTTTATTTGGTTCTTAACTGCTTGGTTTCTGGGGGTAAATCTGCTGTCTCTAGCCGTCTGATCTGCTTTTCTTTGTGCCCAAACCATTTTTCCCTTCCTGGTCAGTCATGCAGTGGTAGGGAACAAGGCCTAGTCTGATAGTGACCCCTCTAGTATAAACTTACCATATAGATATAATGGAAGAAAGTATCATATTTCATAGTTCAAGATTAGATGAAAGTAAAGAAGTAATGTCTTTAAAGGGATTTCTAAACTTATCTTGTAAGCAAATCACTGCCATTTTCTTCAATGAGGAAAAAAATGAACATTATGCTTAAGGACACCATTGCCCTAGGACAATCTGCCCCTTACAGCGAGTGACCCAGCCTCTGTTAACATGGGCCTTCTGGAGTCAGCCTACAGTGTTTTATGATCAATGAACCTAGAGATGTATTGAGTAGTTCATATGGGTAGCAGTATTCTCCAGCCAACTTACCAGGGTTGTCAATAGGCTCGGAGAAAAATCTTCTGTTCATATAATTAGAGATGGACATGAACAGGAAAAAAAATGAACATGATGTTCATTGTTCGTTGCCATCTATGAACAGGGACTGACAAACAACCACGAGCTTGGCCCTGTTCACAAACATATTCATGTTCAGCTGTTCATGGGGGCCAGCAGGCTCTCCTCCAGCCATCATCCAAGTTTGGTCAAGATCCCTACTGCACTCCCAAAAACCTGACCTGAGCAGGCACCAGGAAATGTACCAATAATAAATAATAGCTTGGCCCCAGAGGCTGGCAGCAGCCCTGGAACTTGAAGGGGTAGATCCCTACCGCACCACTCCCAGAAACCTTACCTGAGCAGGAAGCAGGAAAGGTACCAATAATAAATAATAGCTTGGCCCAGAGCCTGGGAGCAGCCCTGGAACTTGAAGGGATAGATTCCTATCCCACCACACACAAAGAAAAGTCAAGCTCCAAAGCAGTCTCTCTATCAAAATGCCAACAGCAACTGTCTCTCCCTCTCCACTGTCTGCAAACTAAGCCAGAGCTTGGAGCCCCCCTCCCCCCTGCTCTTTGCTCCCTTGTAGCAAATTTGGAGCTCCACACTTGAAAGGAAGACCTGCCTATCAAGCTAAATTGGGCTTAGATTGGGGTTCCAGGGTTTAGATTGGGGTTTCCAGGGCAACAGCAGGAGTTTCCAGGGCAACAGCATGAGTTCAAACAGAGTTCAGACAATCCCTGGAATTGATTGCAGGTGCCAGACTGTCTGGTTTGACGAACAGCAATGAACGAGGCTTGTAACGGCCACCTGTTCGTTTAGAATGGGTCCTCATGAACAGCTTGTTTGCGAACAGCACATTAGGCTGTTCATGGCTTTTTTTGTTCATATTGCTGTTTGTGCCCATCTCTACCTATAATAGAGGCTTATTGTATGGAAATGGGCAGCTGCAGCTTTTCATGGCACGGAGTTAAACAGCATCCCATTAAGCCTCTAATAAAGGGCCAAGACTTTTTTTTACCAGGCAGTTGGCAATAGTGATGGGCATTGGTTATGGCTGATGTTAAATATGAAAGCCACACAGAAGATGCATAACCACCAAGAACTTTTATTTTAACCACAACGGTATATCAGGAGGACATACAGTTACCAGCCTCCAGGTAGGGCTTGACATTCTCCCAGAATTACAACTGGTCTCTAGTTTCTCTAGAAGAAATTGTAGTTTCAGGGGGCAGACTGACATCATATCCGTGTTCAATTCCCTCCCCAAACTCTAAGATTGTTAAGAGAACTCTTCTTTATTCCTCTTTGCTCAGTTTCTCCTGAAATCCAAGAATCCTTTTCTTTTCCTCTTTTTAACAATTTGGAGTAAGTTTCTAATAAATTCTATTTTCATTAAAGAGAAATTTGAAGACAGGAGAGGCAGGAAGGGAGGTTCTGTCAAATTTCATGATTTCACTTTGTAGATGCTCGGAGGCATACATTGTCTCCCCAAGCCTCCCTGTCTTCCTGCTAGTGCACCCCCCCCCCCGAGGTGTACAACATAAAACAATTGCAATGCTTGGCATTAAAAAAAGGCACCTTAATTTCTCTTCAAAGAGAAATCCTGCTCTTCAAAGAAAAAAACAATAAGAGGAATCAACAGCTATATCTAAAATTGTGAATTTTGGAAAAAGAAATCCCCAACCCTGTGACAACCCTACCAAACTTCACCCTCCCTAGGCACTCCTCCCCCCCCACCCCCACCCTCCGCAGATCTCCAGGAGTCTTCCAAGACAGGGTTAGCCACACACCTTGAACTGAATTGGTTGGTAGCAAGAGCCAGATTAAACTGAAGAGGAATGTGAACCTGTTCTTGCAAAGATGCTAAATGCTTGCTCATGCTAGTAGGGCAATGGGAGTAGGGCCACAGGGGCTGTCCACTATAGCTAGAAAATTTGGTCTAGCTTTACCTGCTGCTGTAAAAACAGTTATGACCAACATAAGGGCCAAAGTGGCGGTTCTTGCCATGGAAGTTACATGGTCATAATTTCTTAAAGCACTTTCAGAATTATCGTCAATAAACTATGACTGCTAACTAAAAGTATTTTCTGGGTGAGTGAATTTTTGATGTTAAAATGCTATTTCAGATGTGCACACTTTGACAGCAACTATGTAGTAGTTGGAAATTGGTGAAGTTACTAAAAAAGTTCATTTAAACTAATTTGGTGTAGTGGTTAAGAATGTGGGACTCTAATCTGGAGAACCGAGTTTGATTCCTCGCTCATCCACTTGAAGCCAGCTGGGTGACCTTGGGTGGTCACAGCTTCTAGGAGCTCTCTCAGCTCCACACACCTCACAGGGTGTTTTGTTGTGGGGATAACAATGGCATACTTTGTAAACCACTCTGAGTAGGCATTAAGTTGTCCTGAAGTGCGGTATATAAATCTAATATTATTATTATTATAATTTGGAAGCATTTTCTGAAAAAAATACAGCTATTTTTGCTACATTATATGACACCAGCTTCTACTGGTGACCATCCTGGACCTGCCTCGGTACCTGTTCTTCCTGAGCAGAACTCTTGTTCCAAGTAATGGCTTTTCCTAGAAATGCCAACAGCTACTGCTTCCCTAATCACCCCATTGGTCTTGATCCCAGCCTAATAAACATAAGGCTGACAAATGCTACCTAAGCAGAGCTGTTGTGAGTCAATGTATTGTAGGGCTGCTCCCTCAGTAGCTATGTTTGTGGTATCTATGCTATTTACATTAATGGCTTCAAATGTGTGCTGATACTCGACCAATCAAGTTAGCAGGCATTTCTTTGTTTTCCAGGAAGGTTTTAAAATAGAGATGCCTCCCTTAAATTATGCCAACTGGCTCTCACAATAACAGGATGCAAATATGCACATTATTGATAATTTGACTTACCTTGTTACTTGTATCCAAGCAACTGGGCCTGAAACAAGATACCAGAGATGCTCCTGAGAAATGAAGTGACTTATAGTAAACTTAATTTATTATGATGTGAGTCTTTTAAAAAAGGCATGTTTGCATTTCCCCAAACATGGTTCACAAAATGTATCAAATTGTAACATAGTTCTCTTAATTTCATAGGGCAGTTTGATCTCAGTTTAATCCCTGTCTTCCCCACTCCCACTGAGCCCTTCCTTAGAAAGGGCCCCATTTTCCTATCTGGCATGAAGATATACCTGCCCAGCCTCAATGTACTATACCAAGAAATAGAAAGATGGTAGTAAAATGGCTTTCACGTAGTGATTCTCTGTGAAGTTTCCCTAGGTTTGGGAACCACAGAGATTAGGGAAGTCAACATAGAGTATTATCAGCAGTGGCATCACATCCTCCCCAGGCACTGCTTCAGTGTTTGCTGAAGCAGTGTTGGAAATCCTATTCTTTAGCCTTGTTTAACAATCACATTTTTATTCCATCCTTCCTTCAAGCAGCTCAAGAAAATGTTCACAGAGTTTCTTTCCCCAGTGTATTCTTATTACAACCCTGAGAGGATTCCCTTAGAAGAAAACGTTAGGTCAGAAATGGTCCATAAAACTTATACAAGGTGGTGACATAGCATTTGTTTGTGAGAGGGTGCATTAACCTATCTGCTCTTTGCACTGCATATGTGAGTTTTAGCTATATAGACTAGTTATAACAGAATGCATCTACACAGAATGGTTCTTCAGCATTGCAGTCCCATGTCCTGTTATGAGAGAATCTCATTTACTTTATCAGGACCCCAGTGTGTTCAAGTATTAGCACTTTAAAGACTTCATCAGAATTAATGCTTGGTTCCAATGTGCTTCTCATGGACTAAGGATAACTCCTGGATCTCACAGTCCATTCCCTGCAGCCTGCATTTTCCCAGAGCATAAATCCCCTCCATAATTGAAATATGCTGTAGCTTCATGAGAAGTTTTTTTCCTCTTTGGTTTTTAGAAAATAGGTACACCAAGGAATCCTGATGTTGTACATTGCACAGTTGTACAAAAAACATTCTGACTGTAAAACTTAAGAGTAAAAATTGAAGTTGCTGGTGGTTGGTTTCTAATAGGAGTTCAGGAGAAGGAAAACTAAAGAAAGAAGATACACTGATACAGATATTGAAATTGTATTAAACCTGTGACCTATCCTTATATTGCCAATAAAACTCTGTGTCCACTTAATTAAAATGATCTGATCTTCTTATACATGAAAGCACAAATGGTTTAATTTTGAATAGAAAACATATGATTTATGGTTTGCGGACAGTCTAATGCCGAGCAGATATTTTGCTGTTTTTAAAGCTGGATTAATTTAAAACAAATTACGAGTCTGTAAAGTTAACAGGAAACTGAAAAAAAATCCTTTAATTTGCCAACTCTGAAACAAGATATATTAAACTGTCTAGGAGACTTCATTTAATGCTTTCATATAAAACAATAGCTTTTGAAACAACCTTCTCTAGGTGTATTGTTTTCAGGCTATCTACACTGTTGTCTTTTAGATGCTAGTAAAACAGTTTAAAAAAATATAAAATATTTAGTGCTGTTTCAGGTGAGATAAAATATCTATGTATCTAATTACTTCATCTGTCACATTTAAGACTCAAGTCTGGTTACAGAATAAAATCACTGCACTCTCTAGAGAGCATAAGACATCCAATGAACAGTGCAATAGTATAGAATTTTTTAAAAATATAAAGAAAAAACTGCTTAAGGTGAAATATGCTATAAACAATGTAGCAAGTTGAATTACAAAGGCAGAAGACAATGCCAGGCCCCCTCAACCTCCTGGTGGGGGATAGGAGCCTGGCACTTATCTTGGGGGAGAGGGGGGTGCATGTGTGCAAAGCATGCATGTGCACACATGCGCCCCCCTACAAGTGTGATGTCACTTGGGGAGTGACATCATCACGCGGCTCCTGGAAGCACACCTAGGCTCCGCAGGGGCTCAAAATGGGCCCGATCCACATGAAAATGGGCCCATTTTGAGGCTCTGTGGAGCGTAGGAGCACTCCTGCCCCCCACAGCACCTGAAAATGGGCTATTTTGGTGCAGACCGGGCCCGTTTTGAGGCACTGTGGAGCTCAGGAGCATTCCTGCACTCCACAGTGCCTCAAAACAGGCCCGATCCGGGCCCATTTTGAGGCACTCCACAATGCCTCAAAACAGACCCGATCCGGGCCCATTTTGTGGCACTGTGGAGCACAGGAGCACTCCTATGCTCCACAGCACCCAAAAACAGGACTGTTTTGCCACAGATCAGGCCCGTTTTGAGGAACCGCGGAGTACAGGAGTGCTCCCACACTCACAGCGGCCTCGATCCAGGCCAAAATGGGCCTGATCCCAGTGGCTGCTGCGCATGGGAACATGCTGCACCACAGAAGAGCATGCAGGGAAGGTGAGTGGCCCCCCACTTGTTAGGTAAGTGGGGGTGGGGTGTGGCGAGTGGGTGCGAGGGATCCCCCACCGGGGGTCTGGCATCCCTACTCGTTGCTGTGTTTTGCCTTTGGCTTATTAATTTTGTTCTATGTACAGTTTTAATAGTTGTAATTCTCTTCACAGTCCTTGGGAAGGGGCTGGCAGGGGAGAGTATTTTAAGTATGCTTTTTGGCACAAGGGGATATAGAATTCCAGTTCTGACTGATTTATGTATACATTGCTTTCAGATTTATTTGTTCAGCTGTATGTCATAACAATAAACATAACAATAAGAATTTCAAGAATATAAACTACAACATTCAGTAATCATCAAATAAATGCCCACATGTGTAGCTGAAAAAAAAATCAGTAGATTTGCTGCTGTGAAAGCAAAAGAAGCCACTCCTTCATTCTCTTATGATTGGTAAAGAGGTATTCAAGTTCTGGAGTTGGTAAGATATAATGTGCACTGAGAGAGACCACTCCACCTTCATTTCGATATTGTCAGGAAACCTCTGTACTTTACAATATTTATTTATTTATTTGATTTATATTCCTCCCTCCCCACACCAGCAGGCTCAGGCTCAGGGTGGATTACAACCATGTACAATTAAAACACGTTAAATAATTGATACCAGTTACAACCATAAAACAGTCAAAGTTACACAGTTAAAAGTACATATATATACATAATCATAATGACACAGTTGTCAAGTATGTGCTGACAGCAAACATGGCCTATGCTTTTTACGAAAATGCTGTATTTTCTCTGTTGAGGTTGGATGAATCTACCAGCCCGTTTGGTTCTGTTGGCAGTGGTATATTTCACCTGCAGAAGAGCCTTTTGCATTGGCAGAAAGCCCCTTATTTCTGAGAAGATGCTCGCACCAACAAAACAGACCATCCTTTAGGGCCAAACTGGATAAGATCATCAGGAGCTATGAAGCTGGCTGTCACCAATATACGGATGACTCCTAGTTTTATACCTTATGCCTCTAGAGGCAGCTGTGAAGGTCCCGGGCCAGTGTCTTTAGACTGTGTTTAAGTGGCTGAGATAAACAAATTAAAGCTTAATCCAGGCAAAACGGGACTGATGCTGGTTGCAAAGGAAGTGTTTGGCAGTTAATCTAGGGGTTAATATTTCTTTACAGATTAAGTAAAAACTTGAGGGTGCTATTTGGTCCAGCCTTGTTGATGGTGATGTTGCTAGGACCACCTCTGTTCAGTGATGTCTAACTTATAAACTGGCGTTAATTTAGAATATGCCAACCTTGCTATGCTGGACCACTAGGGTTATCAATCTCCTGGAATTACAACTGATCTCCAGATGATAGAGATCTGTTCCCCTAGATACAATGGCTGCTTTGGAGAGTGGACTCTCTGGCATCATACCTTGCTGAGGTCCCTCCCCACCCCAAACATCACTCTAGAAATTTCTCAACCCGGAGTAAGCAATCCTTTGGTTCACAGAAGTTACTATAGTCTCTAGACAGGACTGCAGTAATGTGCTAAATATGAGGCTGTCTTTGAAGACATTTCAGAAACTCAAATTATTATAAAATGGGGCAACAGAACACCTTTTGAAAGCCAGCTGCTTGTAACATATAGCTCTCATACTGTATGGTTATATGTTTGCTTCTGGGCCCAATTCAAAAACCTGGTTATTTTCTTTAATAACAGCCCATTAAATATGTATGGATGTGAAAGTTGGACAGTGAAGAAAGCTGACAGGAAGAAAATTGATCCATTTGAAATCAATGGTGCTGAAGGAGAGTTTTGCAGATACCATGGATGACTAAAAAGACAAATAAGTAGGTTCTAGACGAAATCAAACTTGAATCTTTCCTAGAAGCTAAAATGACAAAACTGTGCCTATCATACTTCTGTCACATCATATTTTTATTTATTTATTTTATTTAGATTTTTATTCTGTGCTCCCTGCAAGTGGGCTCAGGGCAGATTACAACAAGCTAAAAATACATCACATAATTTATATATAATATAAAACAGTATAACATTTTTAAAACATAACATACAAGCACAATATACCTAGATGGCAGCAGTCAATATATGCTAATTTAGAAGCAAGATGGTGGACAACCCTAATAGGGAGGGCTTGATCTTCCATTTTTCCTCTTATCGGTCAGAGGAGGTGCAATATTGGTGTTATATGCACTCCACTTGGCACTCCCATAATAACACACGCAGCTACATTTTGAACCAGTTGCAATCTCCGGATCAGACTCAGGGGAAGACCTGTGTAGAGTGAGTTACAGTAATCTAGCCTGGAGGTGACCATTACCTGCATCACTGTAGTTAGGTTGCAGGTTGAAAGGTAAGGGGATAGCTGCTTGGCCCGTCATAGGTGGAAAAAAAGAGGACCTGGCAACCGCTGCAGCATGTGCCTCCATTTTCAAGGAGGCATCCAGGATTACCCCAAGCTCCTAACCATCGGAACTAGTGCAAATGGTGCCCGATCGAGGGTTGAGATCCTGAGTCTGGTACCTAAGCACCCATGACCTAAGTGCAGGGACTCCGTCTTTGTAGGGTTTAATTTCAGTCGATTCTGCTTCAGCCAACCAGTCACGGCTTCAAAAGCATTCTCTTGGACATCCAGGGCCAAGTCAGGCCAGCCGTCCATCATCAGATATAATTGGGTGTCATCTACATATTGATGACACCCAAGTCCGAAACTTTGCACCATCTGGGCAAGGGGGCACATGTATATTTTAAACAGTAATGGAGAGAGGATTGCCCCTTGCTGAACACTGCACACCTAAGGGTGGTGGGATGACAATTTCTCCCTAAGCACCACCCTTTCTCCCCGACCATGGAGAAAAGAGACAAGCCACTGCATCATATCCCCGCATCGGTGAGACTATGGGTTAAAAGATCATAATTGACTGTGTTGAATTCCGCTGAAAGATCCGATAATATCAGCAGGACCGATCTGCCTTGATCCAGGTGCCTGCGAAGGTCATCCATGAGGGTGACCAGCAATGTCTCTGTCCCGTGCTCCAGGCAGAAACTGGACTGGAAGGGGTCTAGGGCTGAGGTTTCCTTCAGGAACCCCTCCTCATGATCTGTTCCACCACCGCCTTCTCAATCACCTTACCCAGATGGTGGTGCAGGCATGAGTCTCGGTGAGCTCTGCCGTGTAATCATTAAATCATAAGGACACACAGAGGACCTCATACTTACCATGTTTCTGAGTACTAGCTACATGTAGATAGCCTTTCTCTTATAAGTGTTTTATGCATGAAGCTAGTAAATTAGTATTCGATCCATTTGAAATGGAGTCAGCATGGCTCTCCTGCATTCTGCACTGTCAGAAGCAGCTTCAAGTTGGAGTCTGGGTGTAATTTTACACATATCGAATACCTTGTTTGAATGAATCGATGTACTGGCATGTTTTCCGGGGGGGTTGGTTTTTTAAAAAATTTGCAATTACGTAGTTTCATTGCTACTCTACTTCCGCAGACCCTTCCTCATGATCTGCAGTTGTGTACTAGTGGCGGTGGCAGCAGCAGCAAATTTCTTTTGGGGGACTGTGGAAGGGAAGGGGATGGAATATTGACAGAAGAAAGCAAAGGGGAAGGGGAAAGTGGGAAGAATCTAGAGAAACAGCTGCACTTCAAGGTTTGCACTTTGAATGAGCTGCTGAAGACGCAAATCCTTCTTCCAGGCACAAGCCCCCCTCCCCACCCCTAACTCGAAGGTATCCTGGGAGAGAGCAGCAGCAGCTCACCCTGGAATGATCTTTGGGCGCCCTTGCATCCAGCAGGCTTGTGCCTGGAAGAAGGATTGTGTCTTCAGCAGCTCGTTCAAAGTGCACACCCAGAGGCACAGCTGTTTCTCCGGGTCCTTCCCACTTTTTCCTTTCCCTTCCCCTTTGCTTTCTTCTGTCATTATTCCGTCCCATCCCCCCCAGTCCCCCAAAGAACTTATCACTTTTCCTCTGCTACTTTCCAGTATGTGTTACCACCCTTTTGTATTCCTGCCGCATAGCCTTGGTTTTTGTGCGGCATTCAAAAGCCGTCCTCCTGTGCCCCCTGACCAACATCTCCCATGCAATCTTCTCAAAGGTGTCGATGTTCCAGTGACTCACTGCCAAAGCCTCCTGCGGCTTCTCCTCCCCCAATATATCAAGGAAATCAAGCATCTCCCGCTCTCTCCAAGATACCCCTCTGCCTCCAGGGGCTCTAATAGCAGCCATATCCATGAACCTGTTATGAGGAGAATGACACTAAACAGCAGAGTGAGGGGGAAATGCTTTTGGAGCCAAGAGGACAATTTACCTAACAGGATCGAAATCTACATCACAGAAACGTTACCTCATTATTAGATTAAAAAGGCAGGGGTGAAGAGCTGCCATTGCAAGAGGAACACTAAACTTATTCTATGTTAGATGTTTTATGCTTCATGGCATTTTCAGTGCTGTAACTTCAAACACTGACAATCACTTTTCTGAGGAAAATCATGCATTACAAATGTATTATGTTTCACAGCAGCGTTACCACAGTACCGCTGACTCCCCCCCACCACAAAAAAAACAGACGAAATTGTTTACATATCACAGCAGTGTTGCTACTTCTTTGCCAAACGAAAAAGAGTGGTCATATCATAGCAGCATTACTGTGTTTCTGCTAATAAAAAAAATTGGTTCTCACATCACAGCAGCGTTACTGCGGTATCACTAATAAAAAAATGGCGGAAAAAGCAATGAGAGCTGAGGATGATAGACCAATCAGCTCCCAAGAAAAAGGGGGGGGGCTCAAAAGCAGAACTGGAGAATTTGATTCTGCACTGACAGAACCCAAAATGCTCGTGGCATGCCATTGGCTTTTTAAAAAATTTGGAGAATGAGCGCAGGTGGAAAAAATGGTTAAAACCGGTCAAACTACGTTTCTGCTTCCTATGACCCACCCACCCAACACATGCAGAACTCTGGAGAACATGGGAAGCAGAACTGATTCAGAGATGGTATAAAGTGACCGTGCATAAAACACTATAGTGTCCTCTTTTAGGTTTGTCCATGTAGAAACAGGTTATGAACTTCTGTGGTGGGACCAGTCCTTTGGAATGGCCTGCCAGAATGGATATGGAGGACAACTTCACTTACTATGTTTAGGAAGGCATGTAAAAAAGTTCTTCAGAGGGCATTTAATGGGAAATGAATTATTTTGGCATTTTTGGCTCTATTTTTAGTGATTTTAATCTTATTAATGGACTGATAGGTTGCTTTTGTGTCCTTGAAACTTATTGCACTGTTAGGTACCTGAAGGTGATAAAAGTGGAATATAAATATTTTAGTAAAAATGGCAGATCTGTGATCTCCTTTTCCTTACATTTCTTTTTTTTAAACAGTTGCAACAATGAGAGGCAACTTGGATGCTCATCCTTGAGGCACCAGGATTCCTTCCTAATGATAGGAAACCTATTAAAGGATACATGCAATCAATATCCCCCTTTCAGAATGAAGATATGCCTTTTACATGCTTTTGCTGCTGTCTTGTATACATTAATTTTGTTCAAATAAGCTTTCAAATTACATTTTTTTTTGTGAATTAGCAGGAAACCATGAGTCAACTAGCAGAATAGTGCTTAGAAAACACATATAATCAGCATGGCTGTACAATAATAAGTACATATTCCTGTGTTGACAATGGCATTCTTTTTTACTTGTGGACTCCCTTCCTACAGCTTTAATTAATTTACTACAGGAATATACAGTTCCTGTAAAATACAATGTCATATTCTTTTCTACAATATGATCACAATTGGTTCAGAGCACTAGAGTTGTCAGTACAACTAGAATACTAGCTTTAGGAAAATAATAATCCTGTAAAAATAAGAATTCATATAGAAATGGACACCTGGAGGAAGGATTGAGGTCATGAATAGACTACGAATGTCCTAGTGCTCAATCTCCATCCAAATGTCTTCAAATGTTCTGTCAGTACAGAGCCTATGAAAAATTTAAATAAATCAGTGGGAGGGGCAGCTGCATCCAAATGTCATTCTGAAATGAATGGGGACTGGGGTGAGCCATAGGGGCCTCTCCACATTTAAGTACTTGATAAACCTAAGAAAGAATAATATTGGTAAGCAAATAGTAGACTTTGGTTAAATAGAAGTAGGACCTTATAGTTTCACCCTTCTTTAAGCCTTTGCTTAAAGATTTATGTTAGTTTTAGGTCAGCCTTATTAATGTCAGTCTAGGGAATTATCCTATAATACCACATGTACAATAAATATATAACAGAATTATACTAATCCAGATCAATGGCCCTTGTGATGTTCATCTCTAAAATACTCGCCTGATTAATGTAAAACACGAGCCTTTTAGGTAGTGGCTGGGTTACTTCCCTATAAAACAGATCACCTCACTCTGTCTGATAGGCTACCTTGAGATCATATTCTTGTCTCTTCTGTTCTAAATGCAACCCTAATCAGAATTACACCCTTCAAAGTCCACTGACTTCAAAGCTCAGAAGGGTGTGACTCTGATTAGGATTGTATGTATAGTGAACTTAAAACAATCCACTTCAGTTCTTTTCCCCCGACAAAGCAAAATAAAGCCCTTGGAGAAGGGGGTGACAGAGATTTTTTTATGAAAAGAAAATTCAGTTTCTGATGAAAGAATTGTGGAGGAGGATAGTATTCAGAGCTGTGGACCCACTGAGATGTTCCATCAGCAAAAACCTGTGTTTGGGTATTTTAAAACATTAAGCTCTAGCAAGACCTAGCTGCTAATTTTACTAGTCCAAACTTATTTTCTACATGACTGAATCCAGAGATTAAGTTTCAGCCTATTACTTTAAAATAAGATTGGGTCTGAAGAACATGCAGAGAGTTGGGGACAAGATTTCACCTTTATCAAAGTGAGCACCTCTATAGTGAACATTGTGACTTGGACTGGAATAATGTAGAATGTGCTGCTGTGTATGCCAATGGGTTTCTCTATTTAACTTTATATTCTCTGACAGAGCGAGTTATAAAACACTGTATTTACTGGAAATCTATTCTGTAAAAGCACATACAGTTTTATTTTTTTTTTAAAATAACTAAATAATAGCAGTTCGTCTAAGTTTTTTATCTGTGTCTTGGCTGGTGTGACATTTTACACATACATCCATTTTTTATGGATAAATAAATTGCCTGGTCTATTAAGTGAACTGCAGAAGAAAGTAAAAACAACACTAACTCTGTTATAACATGGGGGCTTCATGGAGGGGTGTTTGAGAATTATTATTTTTTGTATTTTCTGTGTGTGATCTATTACCTTTTGAAATGCAATATACAAGAAGCACTGCTCTTTTGATGTGTTAGAAGCTATAAAACTCTTCCTGCTTTATATAGAGAAGAAAGGATTCACCCTGTTTCTGTAAATGTATATTCATCAAAACAATTAAATCAAATTAGCTCTTCTCATGTCACATTGCCAAAGCGCTTGTACTTAAAATTCTTTGCAACCATTTACAGCTACTTTTCTGAAGTAGCCTATTTTGTCATAATTATGCAACATGAACACGTTTGTGGGTACACTGTTTTGGATAATTGACCTTTTCTTTCTTCTATAAAAGTACTGCTGTTTCTGTGCTTTGAGACTTAAGAAGGGCTTCTGAAGCAGATTTGAATTCAAGCGCCATTCTTTTCTCAATGTTAAATACTACCTGCAAAAAAGACTGATACATGGTCTGATTTTAATGGCCTTCATATTTACAGGCTTTATATGGGCACAGCCTTGGAAGTAGCTATACCTTGACTGCCTGTTAATGCTTCTTTGTGTGTGTGTGGGGGGGGGGGCATTCAGACATCAGTAGCCACTAGAGGTGGGCATGAACTGAAATAAGAACCAAAGTTCATCATGAACTGAGCCAGTTCATGGTTTGCAAACCGGCGATCCGTGGGAGCTCATTTCTCACAAACTGTGATAGATTTTAGCCCAGTTCATTTGGTTCATATTTCAGTTTGTCACTGCAGACAGCCTGGCACCGATCAATCAGTTTCCTAGGCAACAGGGAGATGGGTTCTCTGCAGACCTTCTGCTGACCCGGAAGTGATGTTTTCATGAACCAAACAAACTGGTTTGCGAACCAGGGCAAGTTTGTGAAAGTTCGTGGTTCATGAAACACTACAAACCATGAACCACATGGTTTGGAATTTTCCTGGTTTGTGCCCATCTCTAGTAGCCACCATCTCTTCCAAATTCTCTCACACTTGTTCATTGTTGCATTTTCATAGCACATAATCTACCCTTATTCTATAAGAAGGAAAGCGTTTCAATTTCCCAATGATTCGGGAAGGTATTTCAAGCCGCCAACAACAGCTTGCTCTAGGCCATACCTGAAGCTACATAATGATGATTTGAATTTTCGTTAGCCACATCTAAACCTAGTACTATAAACCATGGCACCACACTCTAGATACTTTCACTAGTCCAATGTTCTGTGTCTTCACCCTAATCTTTTTGCATGTGTTAGCTGTGATAGTCTGCAGCAAAAAAAAAAAAATCCTTTAAAGCCTTGGGAAATTTTTTTTGGGTATTTCCCCTCCATATGCATCCATACTTAATGAACTAAGTGATGAAACCATCTGTTTATCTACTTCATGGAATCTTAACATTTTTCATGATCCATGATGCAGGAAACACAGATTAAAGGTAATTCTGCCACAATTAAAGAAATCTTAGTTGCTGAGTTATAATTAACTATCAAATTTACATATAAGTAAAAATGGTTCTGAAAAGTGTTGCCAATTCCAGGTTGGGAAAGTCATGGTGATTTGGTGGGGGGGGGGAGCTTGGGGGGCAGGGTTTGATAGGGAAAGAACCTCCGTGGAATATAATGCCATAAAGTCTTCTCTCCAAAGTTACGTTTCCTCCAGAGGAACTGATCACTGTAGTCCGAAGATCAGTTGTAGTTCTAGGTGATCACTTGACCTCCTCTGGAGATAGGCAACCCTAAGTCATGTTGATTATGACGTGTACATGAGATCCATTGAGCATCATTTTATGTTTCTTCCTGTGTGAGAAGAGGGAGAATTTCTTCTTTTAAGGTTTCTGAATATGCATAACCTATTGCATACTTCTTCCATGTACCTCAGGACAGTAAACACTATCCTCACTTTATCCTTGCAGCAACTCTGTGAGGTAGGGTGTGCTGAAAGAAAGTGACTGGCCCAAGGTTGCCTAGTGAGCTTCATGGCTGACCAGGAATTTGAACCCATGTTTCCCAGATTCAAGATCAGTCCACTCACCACTACAAGTACAACACCCTGACAATGGGTTGAATTTAATCAGGGGTGGCGTGTCAATGGAGGCAAGTCATGTAACTGCCTTGGGTGCAGAGGTGCCGGAGGGGGCACTGGGGTGAGTGCGCACATGCTGCAGAGCAACGGAGTGGGAGGGCTGGGAGGATGCACGCACATCAAGCATTCCCCCCTATCTTCTGCCTGTCGCCTCACAAACTGGAAAGGAGCAGAGGAAAAGTGATAAGTTTCTTTGGGGGGACTGAGGGGGGAGGATGAGACAGAATAATGACAGAAAGAAAGCAAAGGGGAAGGGAAAGGAGAAAGCAGGAAGGACCTAGAGAATCAGCGGGAACATTTCTCTTTCTGCCATTTCCCCCTCCTCCTCCTCCCCCCCTCTCTTTCTCTCTCAATTTAAGCCTTAGGTGAAGCTTCCACATGGGGCAAGGGAAGAGAGACTCTAGCTGGCTGGGGAGCAGTGAGCTCCCACCTGACCTTTTCTCGCCCTTGCTCCCTCCTTTCTTTTTTGCTTCCCCCCCGCCGTATACTAAAAGGAATGACAGGAGGATTGCCCATTGGAAATAATAGGAGAGGCTTGAAGGTCCATTGGAGATAATGGGAGCCAGGGATGCCAATTTACTTGCCTGGGCTCCATTGAAATGCATCACAAGACAAAAAAAAGTTGCAAAGAAAATATGGAATGTATTTTCCATAAAAGTCTCTGGGACCAGATAGAATACTCTGGGGGTGCAATGACAGCCCCCAGAGTGCAATGATGGTCCCTAGCTAAAGTTTGTGCTCTGGGACCAGAAGAACAGATTTCAGAGTGGAATGACAGTCCATTGAATAGGCTCAGTGCTCTGGGACTGGAAGGACAGCCCCCAGAGTGCAGTGCAATGACAGCCCCTGGGAGTAGAAGAAGCATTCTGGGAATGGAATGACAACTCCCAGACTTCAATGTCAGCCCCTCAGAGCAGAATCTGTGCTCTGGGAAGGAATGACAGGTTGCACAGTGGAATGACAGTGGTAGTAGTAGAAGCATTCTTGGAGTGGAATTACAGGCATCACAATGGAATGATAGCCCCTGGGAGTAGCAGAAGTGTTCTCGGACTAGAATGACAGCCCCATAGTGGAATGACAGCCAATAGGAACAGAACCTGTGCTCAGAGACAGGAATGACAGGTCAAAAAGTGGAACGACTGTTTCTGGGAATAGGGTCAGGGCTCTGGGACTGGAATTACACCCCCTGTCATTCCACACCCACTGCCATTCAAGTCCCAGACCACTGATTCTTCTCCCAGGGACTGTCATTCCACTCTGGGGCCTGTGTTGATAGATCAAGATGGGTAGCTGTGTTTATCTGTAGCAGTAGAAAAAAGCAAGAGTCCGGTAGCGCCTATAAGACTAACAAAATTTGTGGTAGGGTATGAGCTTTCATGAGCCATAGCTCACTTCTTCACTACTGGACTCTTGCTCTTTTTTTGTGTTGTAATGCATTTCAATGGAGCCCATGCAAGTAAATTGGCATTCTTGGCTCCCATTTTCTCCAATGGGCCTTCAAGCCTCTCTCATAATTTCCAGTGAGCAATCTTGTCATTCCTTTTAGTACATCCTTTTCCCCCTCCCTGGCTGGCATCAATTCTACTTCTCACCTTTCCTCAGGCTTTTTTTGGGGTGGGGGATGCTGCTTTTGGTATAAAGAGTGTCTGGTTGTGCATGCACCACCGCAGAGGAAGGAGGAAGTAAGGTGAGATGCACGCAATTCCCTTTCAGTCCCTGAGCAACAGGTAGGAGCAAATCACAGTTGTTGGGTATAAAGTTGTTGTTTTAAATTCTATTACTTTCCTCCCCCCTTCTCCCTTTCATTCTCCCTCCCCCGTCCTCTTCTCTGATCTCAATGCTGCTCCCCCTTCATTCCAGCAGAGCAGTGCCCCGCACTGCACCCCTTCTTTAACACCTCCCTTCTCTCATCCCTTAGTTTCCATGCATCACCCCTACCTTTCCCCTTTCCAGGGCCGGCGCGCCCATAGAGGCCAGGTAGGTGGTGGCCTCAGGCACGCGGGCATTGGTGGGGCACCGGAGGGGCTGCCGCCACCGCCACATGCCCCAGCCGAGCGCAGAAGCTGCGAGCCACTGCTGGGGTGGCGCGCGGAGGCTGCTCCGTGCACCACCCCAGCAACAGCTCACGGCTTCGGCAACCAGCTGGGGTGGAGGCGCATGCAGCAAAGCTGGCATGACTGGGCTGCAGCTACTGCGGCAGCGAACCAGCCAGCTCTGTGCTGCCGCCGCCGCCGCCGCCACACACCCCAGCCGGGCGCAGCATCCGGGCGCCACCCCAGCAGCGGCTCGTGGCTTGTGCGCCCAGCTGGGATGCATGGTAGTGACGGCACAGAGCTGGCTGGCTGGCTGCTGCAGCAGCAGCAGCTGGCCACGCCAGCTCCGCTGCATGCTCCTCCACCCCAGCCGGTCGCTGAAGCCGTGAGCTGTTGCTGGGGTGGTGCACGGAGCAGCCTCTGCGTGCCGCCCCAGCAGTGGCTCGCAGCTTCTGCGCTCGGCTGGGGCATGTGGCAGCGGCAGCACGGGGCTGGCTGGCTGGCTGCAGCTGCTGCTGCAGCCAGCCAGCCAGCCCCGTGCCGTCACTGCCATGCACCCCAGCTGGGCGCCGCCCCAGCAGCGGCTCGTGGCTTGTGCGCCCAGCTGGGGTGCATGGCAGTGACGGCACGGAGCTGGCTGGCTGGCTGGCTGCAGCAGCAGCAGCTGGCCACGCCAGCTCCGCTGCATGCTCCTCCACCCCAGCTGGTCGCTGAAGCCGTGAGCTGTTGCTGCGGTGGTGCACGGAGCAGCCTCTGCGTGCCACCCCAGCAGTGGCTCGCAGCTTCTGCGCTCGGCTGGGGCATGTGGCAGCGGCAGCACGGGGCTGGCTGGCTGGCTGCAGCTGCTGCTGCAGCCAGCCAGCCAGCCCCGTGCCGTCACTGCCATGCACCCCAGCTGGGCGCCGCCCCAGCAGCGGCTCGTGGCTTGTGCGCCCAGCTGGGGTGCATGGCAGTGACGGCACGGAGCTGGCTGGCTGGCTGGCTGCAGCAGCAGCAGCAGCTGGCCATGCCAGCTCCGCTGCGCGCTCCTCTGCCCCAGCCAGGCCCAGAAGCTGTGAGCTGTTGTTGGGATGGTGCACGGAGCAGCCTCCGCGCGCTGCCCCAGCAGCAGCTTGAAGCTTCTGTGCTTGGGGCTCCGCGAGCTGCCCAGCCCCCCTGTGGTGCGTGATGACCTCTGTGATGATGTCATCACGCAGTCCGTGGCGTGCGCGCATGCGCAGAGCGCGCGCATACCGCCTCGGATGCCAGAACCTCTGGCACCGGCCCTGCCCCTTTCCCCAATAGTTTTTTTCAATATTTATACACCATATGCTTAGCTGTCAGCTGCTGCTCACATTAAACCCAAGGGTGGAGGGGGAAGGGTGAGCATGGAGGGTAGTTCCCAAAAGGGATCTCTGACAAAGGTGATCAAGCAGGCCCTGTAAAAGAAGCCCTCCTTTTACAGCCAAGAGTCGCTGGGTTCTGAGAGAGGTGGGAAAAGAGAGGGAAACTTTTTTACACACACACATACACAAGGAGGTGTGCTCAAAACTTTAATGAAATTTGCTGTTTCTGCTCACAAAAGAGATTTTTGGCTCACAATAAGAAAAATAAAGGCTGTTGTTATTTATTCTCGCACTTAATTTAAATTTTAAATTTTAATTTTTTTTAATAAGAGATAAAAATTAAATTAAAAATGTAAAAAGTTTCAAGTTTTGTGCTTTTCATACATTTCTTCTGTTTTTTTTAAAATGGTTAGCAGTGGGGGGGGGCACAAGTAGGTATCTCACCTCAGGCGCCAGAAACCTTGGCACCGGCCCTGGATTTGATGCAGCACCAACATAAGAGGATGGCAGAAACAGATTTTTCCTGTATTCTCCAGCATCAGTTTTCAAATGTTAAAGTGCTGATGCTGAGGAGAGGAAAGCAAGTGAAATTGCCCCTCATGCACAAGAATGTGCACATTTTAAGAGGCACATTAGGCTTGACTACAAATATAAATACTTCGTTTATTCACAAAAAGGACAAGCAGAATCAAAGTAAAGGTATTTGGATCAACACGGAATGCATCAATAGCATCTTTCCTTCTTAACTGATTGACTCCAATTTTTTTTCTCTAGTTCACAACAGAACTTGAAAATACTTGTACAAAGATTGGCTTATTCTATGTGTGTGAGAAAAAGTGTGAGAATATATCTGTGTACTATGTGATTTTTCTTCCCATACCTTTGTGATTATTTCTTAGGTACACCTACTTGCTACTACTTGTAAATGTTCTTACATTAGATTATAACTTTCTCAGGGGAGACCAATTGCTCTCAGCATGTACACAGAGGGAACTCTGCTACATTATAATTCAAGTATCAATAACAATTATGTACTTTAGTGGAAGAAATACTTCTTTGAAATGTATGCCACAGAATTGTACATAGTTAAGACAAGAAAAAAACCTTGAAAACTGCACATCTTTAGATTTCCAGTAATAAATAAACTTTAGAGCCACTTGGTTTCTGTTGGATGACTCTCCTTTGGTATGGCACTTGAGTTAATGAATGTTTGTGTCCCATTGTTATATTCACAGCAAAGAATAAGTTATTCATACTATCAAAGAAATGACTTTTATTAATAATAATAATATGTTTGTTGCTTTTCCGGCCAAAGCCGTAAGCCATACAAACACCAACAAAATATGAACTGTACACTTGAACATACCCAATTCACATAGACATAACTCGTCATTATCACTTTAAACTATCTAAACTCATGAAAATCTTGTTTCTTTATCACCATGGCTAAAAAGGAAGCCACTATAGCAGAGGTTTGATTGTCAGGAAAGTTATCAGACAATAACACTGAGATTGCCCAAGGAAGGAAGGGAAGCTTTTCTTTTAACATAATAGGAATAATAAATCTCTCTCTTTCCTTACTCCACTTAGGGCAAAAAACTATTATATGATCCAAGGTCTCTAACTTTCCTTGTCCACAGTCACAAACTCGTTCAGAATAAGGGAGTCCGGAGAAACGACCAGAAAGCACTTTAGAGGGGAAGGAGTTAAGTCTAGCCAATGTGAAGGCTCTGCGTTGAGCTGGAATCTTTAAAGAATAGCAATAAGATGGAATAGCCTCTGGGGGTGAAAGTCCCAGGGATAAGCCCGAACATGTACGTCTGGCTCTCTGGAGAGTACTGCTGTAATCAAGATCCTTTAGTTTTAATTTTATAACTCTTAGGGCCTCATTTGTCTGTAAAGATGTTATATCAATATCCAGAATTTTTAGTTTCTGGTTAATTAAATTAGTTCGGCTACTCTTATAGGTATCCTGCGAGATCAAATGTGCAAAACCTACTTTCCCTGAATTGTCCTTGTAAATTTCCTTGTTCAAGAACAACTTAAAGGCTGTAATCCATGCTCTCTTCTCAATTGAGGGTTGGGCGAATTCCACCCTAAGTACAGTACCTGCTACGCATCTCGGGACTGCCGCTATCTCCCTCAAAAATGTGTGTAGAGGGGTGTCAAGGTTGTCGGATACACCTTCAATCCACACTCCACACCCATAAAGTATCTGAGGGATGACCTTAGCATTAAAAATCCTAATGGCTGCTGGTATATGTTTTGCTCCTTTGGAGTAAAAGAATTTTTTAATTGCCATTGATGAAATGTTTGCGGCCTTCAGAGCAGCCTGAATATGTGGTTTCCATGATAGATTGTATTTGTCTCTGACCCATGCTAGTTTCAATGACATAATAGGGTCTTGTATAGGGTGTTTATGTGATGAAAGTCTAGGTGAATACGGCTTGCTTGTTTTGAGAGTTGAATACTTCTATAGATCTTTCTATAGATTACTGACAGTAATCTATGCTGTAATATGAGTTAGTTTAGTTGAGCAGTTTGCAATGTTTTTGGTGTGTCTGAAATAAATGGGTTTTAAATTTAAGCAGCTTGTGATCTGTTAGTAGCATTAGCTGCTAGTAGAAGCCAACCTAAGTTATTGAAATGCTGTCATATGATCAGTTATTAAGATTACATTATCAGGATTTATAGTACAGAACAATTCATCCTTGTTTTGACACATGCATTCAGTGTATTATGAGGCGGGTCTTGTCTTTCTTACCATACTATTGTATTTTAGTTAGTTATGAGTAAAAGTTTAACCAGCAGCAGTCTTGTGTGAAATAATTGTTTCCTATTTATTTGATATGGTACTGAAAAATTAAATTAGTAGGATAGTTTAAAATAAAAAGCAAGAAAACCATGACCCTTGAAAAGAAATACGGTTTGAAGTTCAAACAAGTGAAATTGCTTAAGAGTTGATATTAAAAATCAAAGTTAATATATAATGTAGAGAAATAACAAAGAAACTAAATATTAATTTCTATGATGGGAACCTAAATATACACATTAAAAGGTATCTTATAAACTAATAGCCAATTGACTATGGTCTTGAACTGGATAGCCAAGCAAAGCAGTGTTGGCCTTGTTTAGTAGTTGGATGGGAGACCTCTAATGAAAACCAAGGTTGCAGAGACAGGCAATGGCATACCATCTATGTTAGTCTTTTACCTTGAAAACCCCATCAGAGGTCGCCTAAGTCATCTAAATCTGAAGATTGGAACCATGAATGGCTGAAAAATGCCCCAGATTGTCAGAAAATCTGAAATCTAAATACACACACCTATCAAGGGGTTTAAAAAAGCCCTTTCTAGGTCTTTGACCTTTGAGGGAAGACTCATTGGGGCAGGCCCAGAAGCAAACACTGGGCGACTTGATATCACATGCCTTCTATGACTCCCTCAAGGTTAGATGATTGCTACTACTCAACAGCAACCTCTCCCCAAGTCAGTGTAGTGTAGTAGTTAAAGTTTCAGAGTAGGATCCAGGAAACTCAGGTTTGAATCATCACTATCCTGTAAAAGCTCAACAGGTGACCTTGAGCCAACCACACACTCTCAGCCTAACCTACCTCTCAGGATTGTTATGAGGATAATAGGTAGGTAAGGAGAATGATGTAACCTGCTTTCAGTCCCTAGTGTGGAGAAAGGCAGTATATAAACAAAGTAAATAAATAATAAATTGGGGTTAGATAAAAGGTAACTTGTTCAGTGACTAAAGTAGAGAAGGAAATACAGGAAAGTGAGCATATGGGGGCTGCTGAGGGGAGGGAAACTGGAAATAGTGTGGTGAGGGGGATACAGCGTAAAGTGAAGTACTCCTGGGAAATCCTTGCAGGTTCTCCAGAATGCAAGTGGGCCCAGCTCAGCCAGCAGCATTCAGGGAGGAGGGAAAGCTAAGGATGGGGAGCAGATAAATGTGAGTGAGAAGGAGAGAAGGAAGCAGGAAAGAGGAAGCAGCTACAGTACTGTCAGGAGACAGTACTCAATAGCATAGCATATGATCCATCTCCCTACCAAAACATCTATCTGAGCTATTTCTTATGACATGGTCTTGTAATCTGGGATCTGGCCTGAATTGACCTAGCCTGGAACGGGTTGCTGTGGAGAGTAGGAGTGCTCCTGCATCTTGCAGCTGCTTGTTTCAGGCTAATCTGGTCCCAATCCTGGCCAATTTGGGTCCAAATCATCCTGGATCAGGCCACTGCAGAGCACGGGAGCACTCCACTGCTCCACAACAGCCCATTCCAGGCTGATTTGGGCCCGATCTGGGCCTGGATCGGCCTAGATCAGGCAGCTGCCAAGCACGTGAGCGCTTCCATGTGCCACAGCAGCCCATTCCAGGCAGATGTGGGCCTGATTCAGGTCCAAATCGGCCCAGGGCCGATTCCAGATGACTAACCTTGAGGCGTTTCATGCCGCCCTCTTCCGGATCGCGACTGGGAAAATGCGAAATATCGCGTTTCCTCGTGTGAGTTTTGCGCGTCGTCGCGCAAAACTCGTGCGAGGAAACGTGATATTTTGCATTTTACCTGTCGCAATCCGGAAGAGGGCGGCATGAAACGCCTTAAGGTTAGTCATCTGGAATCGGCCCAGATTGGGCTGCTGCAGAGTACATGAGTGCTCCCACACTCCACAGTGGCCTGTTTCAGGCCGATCTGGGCCCAAATCACCCCGGATCAGACCACTGCAGAGCATGGAAGTGCTCCTGCACTTTGCAGTGGCCCAATCCAGCCCTATTCAGGTCCGAATCCAGCCTGATTCGATCCCCTGCGGAGCATGTTGAGTGATATGCTTGCTCTGTCTAGTTCCTGAGAGCAAATGAGCTGTAGCATTCTGCACAAGCTCGAGTCTCCAAGTCAACTTTGAGGGGAGACCTATGTAGAGTGTTTTACAGTAGTTTCATCTCAATATTACTATGCCTTGCATCCAGCTGGCCAAATCAGCTTCAGGTAGTGTTGGTAATAGTGGATCTCAGAATGTACAGTGCAATCCTTACACTCTTCTATGTCCATTGAAGTCAAGAAATTTAGAAGAGTGTAACTCAGTTTAGGATTGTACTGTAGATACTGCCAGGAAAATGCACCAGAATCATTGAGGGTTGCCAGAAACCATGGAAATTGTAGAAACCAGTCTAAACAACTGGATCAAAACATAAGAACAGTGATATTTGAGCAGATAATAGGCCATAGATTGGAATCAGCTAATCATATATGTCATAACCATTTTTAAAGGGTCATATCAGAGAAGTAAGAATTTAACTCTACAGCCCTCTTTTTTTGTCTTTCTTTTCTGGCGGGGGGGAGGTGTCCACAGGATCTGGAAGTAACATATGGATGCTAGGGCACAAGAGAATTGTGTGGGGCTATGTGTTCAGCTAGAATTTGCATAGGGATCTAGGAGCTAGCCTGCTCTCTATGATCTTATTACCTAAGCTTCCAGATTTTGAAGTAACGTTGGACATTTCATCAAATAATCACAAGTCACTAGTATTCCATTGAAATTTTGGTGGTCCAGCATGGCATCCCTCTGCTCAAGGCCCATTAATGTTCATCTAGCTTTATTTGACAACACTTTAAAACAGTTAAAAATACAAACAATATAATCATATAGTTACACCTGTAATTGAGAACTGTGTGTGGGATTAAATGCCACAAGAATACGGTGCAGGTGTTGCCTAACAAGCATCATAATTCCTGACGTGTCAAATTTTATTGAGACTTGATAATTGTTTCAAATGTTGCCATGTGAGGGAGGGGGAGAGGAGAGGTTTTTTTTTTAATTTTTAGAATTTTATTTGAAAGGGAGAGGAGAGTTGACCGATCCCAAACTTCAGGCTTCTGCTCTTTTGTGCCTTTGTGGTTTGCAGACATCAGTCCTCAGGTCTGCTGCTACTGAGCTCATCCTTTTGTACATAGAATCATAGGGTTGGAAGGGACCTCTAGGGTCATCAACCCCTTGCACAATGTTGGAAATTCACAACTACTCCCTCTGCTCCATGCCCAGAAGATAGCAACATGAAAGGACACTTTATTCACTAAGTGATCCCCAAACAGCTATATTAGAAGGGACACTATGGTGTAACTGAGCCAATTGGTTTTGAGCTGTGTAATGATTTCACAGGTGGTATTCAAAGCCTTTGCTTTGCTCTCATTCTGCAAAGGGAGGAGAAAATGCACCCCCATGGCTCACACCGCTGAGCTGCCATGATGCTGCTGTGCTGCACTTGTCTTCATTGGCTGCCAGTGCTCGAGTCAGATTCTCACATCCACTGAGTTCTAATGAAGAACAGCTGGGCATGATTAATTGATATGGGATGTGGCTGGGTATGGGTATCTGAATGCACAGTCTACTTAATGTAATGAGAGCATCCACAGATGTTTCAAGACAGCATATTCTCAAGTAGAGATGGGCACGAACAGCAATACAAACTAAAAAAAGCCAAGAACAGCCCAATCAGCTGTTTGCAAACAAGTTGTTTGTGAGACCCCATTCTAAACAAACAGGTGGTTGTTGCAAGCCTTGTTCCTTGCAGTTCGTTGCTGTTCGTCAAGCCAGACAATCTGGCACCTGCAATCAATCCCTTTGGCAACCGGGGGCAGGGACTGCCTGAACTCTCTCTGAACTCCTGCTGTTGCCCTGGAAACCCCACTCTAAGCCCAATTTCGCTTGATAGGCAGGTCTTCCTTTCAAGTGTGGAGCTCCAAATTTGTTACAAGGAAGCAAAGAGCAGTGGGGAGGGGGGCTCCCAGCTCTGGTTTTGCAGACAGTGAGGGAGAGACTGTTGCTGTTGACATTTTGAGAGAGAGACAGGGAGAGTGCATTGGAGCTCGAATTTTCTTTGTGTGTGGTGGGATAGGAATCTACCTCTTCAAGTTCCAGGGCTGCTGCCAGGCTCAGGGCCAAGCTGTTATTTATTACTGGTACCTTTCCTGCTGCCTGCTCAGGTAGGGTTTCTGCGAGTGGTGCGGTAGGGATCTTGATGGCTGGAGAAGAGCCTGCTGGCCCCCACGAACAACGAACAACGAACATATTCGTGAACAGGTCATGTTCATCAGTGTTCATTGTTCGTTGTTCATGGATGGCACGAACATCTTTCTGTTCATGCCCATGTCTATTCTCAAGTGGGCAGCTGGAAAGGATAACACTGGTGCTTTCTAGGAGACATTGAGAAAGTATTAAGTTGAGCTAAGCAACACATACATGGTGTTTGAAATTTCCATCAATACCATCCCCAGAACTGGCTTCACTGTCGAAGTGGTGGTATTAATTTCTTGCTACAGCTTCCAGATATGAATTGGTGGAATGAATATAGCCAGTGCTTCATTTGACAGTTTTTTAAACGGGCTGCTCTCTGTCAGCCTAACCTACTTCAAAGGGTGGCTGTTTTTAGGATATAATAGAAGAGGGAGAGAATGCTGTAAGCTGCTTTGGGTCCCCTTTGAGGAGAAATGTGGGGTATAAATAGACATAGACCGTGTAAACACAGCAACATCTATCCATATTAATGGCAAGCAGCATTAGTTCATAAGTTTCAAGAGTATGTTGGTATGTAACAAAACTCTAAAATGCATAAAAATAAATGTAACAACATGAGTGCCCACACAAAACAACTAATGACTTCCAAAATAAATAGCTAGCATAAATACATTTTATATGAGGTTTTCCAAGAGTTAGACCCTTGTTTTAATGTTTCTAAAACATGTGATGTACACATTTCTCTCTGATAAAATTAGGTTAATGAAGGCTGTCAACTACCCAGGTACCACATATTTTGTGATTTTCCACAATTCTCTGTGATCTAGAGATTTGCTAAATGGAGTGTTGAAGGGGTGGGGTGGGAAATATGTGATGGATACATAGTCTGTTCCCCAAAGAGAAATTATATGATCAAACTCTGTGTATTGATTCATTACTGGGCAAATGACTGACTGGAAATTATTTACGATTACTTGAGTAGCTATTTTTGTACCTCAAAATATTGTATAATAGCTACATTATGATGCGGGGAGGGCGGAATATAAATGTAATAAATTAAATTAAATTTTATTAGGGTATACAATATGGCTGTCTAATATATGTGTGTATTTAATGGACTAAAAGCTATTCTACAGCAAATGTACAAAGCTGTAAAAAGTAGAAACCTGTAAATGGAATGGGTTTCTGCTGACCTCCCCAAGAGTTATAGCTGGCCAATAGTCATAACAATATAAAATCCTTTGTGTACGTCTCTGGATCCTTTCAGTGAAGTATAGTAAAACAGGACACAAAGTTTAATTGAGTAAAATTCACAACATATATCTGGGGGCTAACCATTTGTTGCTATGTTTCTAGTGGTTAAATCAAAACTACAGAGAGGTTAAGTGGCTTATTCTAGTTCAGAGTACTGTAAATGAGTTCTCTAATCTTGGGAATAGAATGTATAAAAGAAAAAAAAATATTTGTAGTGTAGCACTCCAGTCACTTCAAACTATTCTTCTATATGTGTCCCTTTTATGCTTTGTCAACATTTGAGCAGCCAAAAAATGTTTACAAAGCCTACATCAGTATCCCTATAAATTAATATTAGGTGGAATTGGAGAGTACCTAGCTAAAATGAAATATTCATATATTTAGAAATACTTTTAAATTACCTGAATATTTTCTTCAAATAAGTGTTAATTGTTCACAGACTAATATTGGCAACCTCAAGATGGAGCCTGGAGATCTCTTGGAATTACAACTGATCTCCAGATGATAGAGATCAGTTCGTATGGGGAAAGTAGCTTATTTGGAGGGTGGATTCTATGGCATTATTGCCTGCTGAAATCCAACCCCTCCCCCAAACCTATCCTTCCCAGTCTCCACCCTCAGACTCTCGTTATTTCCCAACCCAGGTTTGGCAACTATATTAATAGTTTTCAAATACACTTTACTTGACTGAATTTGGTTGCTTAACTACTAAACTAGTCAGTCCTAGGTGGTTGTTAATATCCTGTCAACACCATTCAGGGACATGGATTCAAAACTATCCATACAAATTTAATGAGGCAGTGCTTTAGATATATATACTCTCTGATCTGTACCAGGTATGGGATACACATTGGGTTGAATTGAATCTAAAAGATTTTATCAGGGAAAAAAGAAAAATAGTCATTACAAGTGGCCTTTTTACTATTTTGAATCTTCATCCTGAAGTCATTGAAATCCAAATTATCACAAATAATTTAATTAATTAAAACAATGTAGTGGTAATGGAGAAGACACTACCATATTGCTTCTATCACCACCATCTCATAGGCCTTCAAATGGGCTTTATGGTATGATCTGTCAGATTTAGAGCAAACCTGCCAGCACCTATGCTCCCAGCTTCCTGGTAAACTAGGACCCCTTTTGTGTTATTATTTTAGGTCTTCATCCTGGAGTTGTCCTGGGCCCCAAACAACACCTGGGACAGACCCATTGCGACAATGTAGTCCTGAGCTTGACTTGACTTTTACATTTTTTTAATTTTAAAAATTAAAATAAATCTCATACAAGATAGAAATAAAAATATTACAACAATAGTGGCAGATCCAGACATAAGCATCTAGAAAAGGTTTCCAAATATCTAAAAATAAGTCCTTGTGAAATTGTTGTCTATATGCCATATGTTTAAATATTGATAAGGTTGTAAGGTTCTCAATCCACTGAATTATGGAAGGAGGGCATTTATCTCCCCAGTATTGTAATAGAAGTCTTTTGGCTACAGTAAGGGCATGGAGGGTCCATTTTTGTTGACCATCAGTTAGCATTCAAGAAACCAGCTAATAGTTTAAAAGTACATAAACATCCTCCAAAATCAACAGATATTCTAACACAAAGCTGTTATGACTTCCACCCAAAGAGACTGAATAATTGGAGCTTGACTTGACAAGACAGTCTCAGTATTCCTGTTGAAATCCCCAAGTACAATACATCCTGGTGATCTTAACATCAGGATGGAGATTGCCTCTGTCAGGTCTCAAGGAGGTACTGTGAGCCAAACTGCCTCAAAGATGGGGAATTAATAGGCAATTGGCGTGTATTAAGAGATCATAACTTGTGTTAACCAGAGTCAGAGTTTCTGGTGCACGCATAATAAGGGAGGAGACTAATACTTCAATGAATCAAGGTTTTTACTTAATAACATTTGAGCATACACAGAGTCAAAGAATCACACACACATTCAGTACAAGACTAGGAAACAAAGATGAGGAAAATATAGAGACAGTTGAATTAGTAGGAAAATCATTGGTGGGCGATATGCACCTGTCCGAAGAGAAGCAGAGATTCAGCAGCGAGGAGCAGAGTGCCTAGTATAATGGCCTGCACTACACTAGGTGGGATGGGGTAGGAGCATGCGCCCGAGAGGTTCAAGCATCTCCCTTAAATAGCCAATTTCTGTCCTTGGGCAAGACCCAGGGTGGGTTTCATGCCCTGTCAAATGGGTCTCAGGAAATTTAACAAAAGTAAATAATGCGCCACTTTAGTGGGACAAAGGAAATCAGGGGTGGACACTTTGAGAATCTAATGTTTGTATTTGTGACACCTCAAGAATAACAAAAGGTCATAGAGCAAGAGTGGATGGGGAGTGATTGGGTTTTATGGTGGTCCATGGTGACACTTCAAGAGGGATGAAAGGACAGAGAGGAAGAGCAGATGGAGAGTGATTGATTTTTATGATAGTCCCAGGCTTGATGGGAGATTATCTTGAAGTGGGATTAACAGAGTCCAGAGGCGCCTTACTTCAAGGTCTTTGTCTCTGGCATCTGCCTATCAAGAGGCACATCTGGGAAGCAGTTTGTAATAAGATTGCTGGCATGTCATGGCTTCCCCAGGAAAATAGTTGTCCCTTTAAACTGCTTCTGGAACATGGCTTCTCTCTCTCTCTCTCACTACAGGTCTTGGTTCCTATAGGGATCTCAACAGTGGCTGGCATCTTGGCAAGCAGGCACGTTGATCTTGCTACCCCAGAATGGTCCGGGGAAGAATTGCTTGTGGGCTCTGTCTGGGGGGGGAGTGCCCTACTAGTCCCATGAAGTTCCTTCCCTTGCAGGGGATTGGCCTCAGTGCCAAGTTCTGCACAGTTCATATATAAAGTCCATATCCAGGTTCTGGGAGTAGGTTCCAGGCAACAATACAGCAGCAAAAGACCTAAACTATCCCTAGACGTCTACAGAGAGGTTTGAAGTAGGAGGTACCTCTGATAACTTAATCCATGTATCTCTAGCAGGGATAGAGAATAGACACTCAGTGATTCCCAGCACATCTGTCCAGCTGTCTTCCAAAACTAACACTTGTCCAACCACTATGCCTTCCAAGCTCATACACCATTGGCATTATGACCCATTCCAAGGGCCAACCTAATGATGTTCCAAAAAAAAGAAAAAAATCCAAATCCACCACTCCCCCCACCCAGTAGGGCCCACTCCCAGATACCTCTTGAGGATTCCCATAGAGATCAGACTCAAAGAAATATAGTCTACAATCGGATGAGCAGCACAACAACCTGAAGCTAGAGTTCCAAGCTGCAGAGAGGTCAGAGCCTCTGGTGTTGCCAACTGGTGCTACCAAAGGGCACTGCCTCAGCAGCAAAACATTTAAAAAAGAACTGGGCAGTTTTAGTCAATTCTTTTTTCTGGTCCTGAGTTGGAAAAGCAACAGGTACAAGCAATTTTTCTTTCTTTCTGTCTTTCTGTCTTTCTGTCTTTCTGTCTTTCTTCAATTTTTATCCCTCCCTCCCCAAGAACGGGCTCAGGGCAGGGTACAATAATATGCTTAATACACATTTAAAACATTTAAATACATTTAAAATCCAAAAACAATACAGGTAGCCAAACCGATTTAATTATTCCCTCTCTTCATATGTTGCTGGATCAAGAATGGAACTTTCTAGAAAATACCAGGAAAGTAATCAGTTATAATATAACCATTTTGAGTTAATGGTGGATGTTACTTACAGTGAAAACTATAATGTTACCCTCTCCCCCATAACAACAACTGAAATTTAAAAGACCTATTAATGACAAATTATAAAATCAGACTGCTGCTTTCAGCAACGCATATCACTATTCAGAGTAGTCTGAGAGCGGGACCACAAGTGACGCCTGACACAGGTTGGACACTAGTCAGCTTCCCTCAAGTTTTGATGGGAAATGTAGGCATCCTGGTCTTGCAGCTTGACTCTCCGACTGCTGTCCAATGGACTTTTCAACTGTCACTTGCCCAACATTCCGCCAAGTTGCCTACATTTCCCATCAAAACTTGAGGGAAGCTGACAAGTGTCCAACCTGTGTCAGGCGTCACTTGTGGTCCCGCTCTGAGTGCATGTGATGGATTGTGGCCACTGGAAATCTTATGTAGGAACATCCCTATGGAAATGAATGCAAGTTTTATAATCTGAGAATTGTGTGATTGGAACTTCTTTATCAAAACAATAGCTGACAGGAAAGTATTGTACTATCGGCAAGAGAGATGTGATGAATGGGGAGCTCTCTTACAAGCTAATTACTGCTCATGATCATGTCGAATTACCAAAAAGTCTGATGCGTTGGGAAACCAATGTGACATTGCCTTGGGCTTTTTTCTCTTTAGTAATACCTTGATAAAAGTGTAATACTGTTCACTGAAGCACATGGGGTTATTTTGTGCTATATAAGATTTTCAAAATTTTGTGTGTGAACGTATTTTTGCAGTCATTCAAATGCAAGAGTAGTGGTATGCAAAGAGAGAACAAAGTGTGGTGAATTAAACTGCTATGAAAGCTACGAAATGTGAAGATTAACTATTAGAGAGTTTTACTGTAACAGATAAAGCTGTGTAACTTGGAAATGACACTCACATGATGCTTGTTTAACCAATTTCCTTGTGGGTCAAACACATATTGACTGTAGCATCAAATGAAGAGATACATGTGTAATTGCTGATTAATCACCACGGAAAGCACTTGGTACTTGGTATGAGTCCCTAAGTCATGAAAGAAAGTAGCACAGAAAGTGAAATAATATAAAAAACAGGCAATAGGGTGCTTTTTCAAGCAATTAAACTTGAGTTCAATTATGGCTTCTCTGTACACCAGTAGAACAGAGACTGTTCACAAGATCATTATTTGAGTCTGGCAGGTGAGCCTGAGAAATTCTTTTGCATCCTTGGTTTATAGTGCAATCGTAAGAAGAATTACTTCAATCTAAGCCCATTGAAAGCAATGGGCTTAGACTGGAGTAATTCTTTTTAGGATTGCACTGTTACTCTCTTTGATTTTGAAGATCCAATTACTCTTTAATTCCCCTATATTCTCTCACAAATATTAACATATGGGCATTACATACAGAATATACCAGAGCTGATAATTTTCTGGAACAAAGACAGCTAGATATTTGCCCACCCAGTCAGAATAAAGAGGCAGACATAAGACTTGGGTAATAAAGGTCCATTTTTATTTTATGGCAACAACATGAACTGCAACAACTAAAACCTGGCAAGGGCCTAAGCAGCGGTACAGGTCAAGCCCTGGGGTCACTCCCCAGGACCCCACCTTGACCAGTCTGGGCGAGACCTGCTGCCCCGGATGCGAGCCATCCAAGTGCATGGCTCGGATCCAGCTGGCCTGATGGATGGTTTCCCCCTTAAATCTCCAAGCACCCCCACCATGGTGCATGAGGGAAGGACTTGTCCAGAGGATCCCACCAGGCAGCCTGCCCTCTCAACTAGCTGCTTTAAAGAATCTCAGCCTATCCTGACAGGCCCCTAATATCCTCACCAATGGGGATTTGCCAAGGGTACTCACCATCCCGCTAACATCCCCCCAACTAAATCCTACCAACGCTAAGGCCGAGCCTCTGCTCAGACCTTCGCACCCCACAGGTGACTGAATGTCAGATGCAGCCCTTGCCTCAGGTCATCTAAAAATATGTTGTTGTCTGCCACCAAAAGGTGGACCCCATCACCTCTATAGAGGCTGGCCAAATGGGCCTTAATCCTGGAACAGGGAAGATAAATGCCCACCCCGTTCCCAAAAGCTAACTGAAGGGCCCAATTGGCCCTGCGCCTAGCACCTTCTATCCCTTTGGGGTACAAAGCATCACGCCACACCCGGCGCTGAAGTATCTCTGACCAAATGAGTAAGATGCCAGGCCACTGCTTTCTAATCCATTGCAAGTCAGCCTGCATCTGCAAAGTAAGGGCCTTACCCTTTGTAAGCCCAAGGTCATTACCTCCCAGGTGAATGACCAATATGTCAGGTGGAGGACCACTCCTCCCCTAAAACAGCAAAGGCAGCAGCCCTGGCCAGGTAAGGCCCCAGCGGCCTTGTGGCCCTCTCTCTTAACCCAAGCTGGGACCCGATGGCCATCCTCTTGGTTCCATGGGCTGCCCAAAAAACCATGCTGTGTCCACATATAAGCATCTGCAGCCTTCCACAGTGAAACACAGCACCTAAAGAAAAAACAAGTCAGTTGAGGTTCCCAGTGCCCAGAGGGCGAATGTACGACGGATAAGCCTTCGACCTCCACTGGCCCACCCGCTGGATAACCTGACTAGGGTAGCCCATGACTGCAGCTGTTGAGGCTTCCCCAATCCTAAAGGAATGGGTGCCAAATTTAACATTCTGTAGACCCAATTTTGTCAGAGCCCGTCCAGTAACTGTTCAGAACTGGTATTTCATTAAGGGGGCTCTGTCAGTGTGACAATACAATAACCCCCCATCATCCCCACGAAGTGTAATATATTGCTTCAGAGCAGAGACCGGGCATAACTATGTCTGCACAAGGACCCAGCTGAATAACAAACCCCCAAAAACTTTAGGTCCGAGGCCATTAAGGCCCACCCAGACTCATCCTTAATGGAGTGGCCCACAAACTCACTTATTCTAAGAGCCCCAAAAAAGGCTGTCAGCACAGCTGCATGAAATAGAGCCGCCTCATAACTAGAGCAGCACACTGATCCCCATACCCCACTAAGGCCACATCTGGAGTCATAGGCTCCCTATCATTCCTTGGTCTGGCTGCCTCCCAGGACCAACCCTCTAGCATCTTCCTAAGGCGGACGTTCCCAGTGGTTTCTGCGAACCCCTGGGCTTTGCTGGTGAATGCTAATGCCACCAGCTGTCCCCTAACTGACTTTACCATTAAGCCCCTAGCCCTCAGTTGAATGCAAAACTGCATAAGGTGATCAACCAGGAGTGGCCATACCTGTTGTAGACCGTGCTAATTCCTAAACCCTGAAAACTGCCTCACCACACAATCATAGGACCTCTGTGTGCTGGGAGCAATGGCTAGCTGGATGGCTGTGTAGGCTTCAACCTTCCAAGCTGCCATAGTTCCTGTGGCATCAGGTTGGCCTCTGGGGCAAGCTGATGAAATCTTTCCATCTGTAGGCGAGACAAAGTGTCTGCCACCCCATTATCCAACCCTGGGACATGCTTGGCCATGAACACAATGTTTAATTTCAAGCTGCGGAGTGAAAGCTTTAACTAGCCTCATGACTAGAGGTAAGGGAGTTCATGATGTGAACTACCAGCAGATTGTCACACCAGAAATGCACGGTGTGATTGGCAAGGTCCTGGCCCCACAGGAATATTGCAACTAGGATAGGAAAAAATTAAAGGAAAGTGAGGTCCTGGCTGAGGCCCAGCTCAACCCAATCTGCTGGCCACTGCTCAGCACACCAGTGCCCTCAAAAAAACACCTCAAATCCCAGAGAGCCAGAGGTGTCAGAGTGCACCTGCAACTCCGCTTCCAGCAAAAGGTTGTCCCTTCAAAAGAAGATGCCATTAAATGCCCGCAAAAATTCATCCCAAACCACAAGGTCCTCTCTGATCCCAGCATCTATCCTGAGCCTGTGATCAGGAAGCCTTAGTTTTCCCATAGTGTCACAGAGACACCTTAAGAAAGCCCGACCAGGAGCCACCACTCTACAAGCAAAGTTTAAGTGGCCTACAAGCTTCTGTAACTCAGTCAGAGATACTCTATGCTGCTCTTTAAATTAGGCAAGTTTTTCCAGTGGCAGCTTAGAAGTTTGATGGACAGTGTCCAGTTCGATGCCCAGGAAAGTGAGGGTAGTGGACGAGCCCTCAGTTTTTGTCATGTTCAAATGTACCCATTTGCCCATGCCAGTATTAAGTGCGTGATCCAGAGATGCTTTAGTGTGATCCAGTGTGATCCAGAGATGCTTTAGTGTTATAATGTATGTTATGTAGTAACTGATAAGAACATTCCTTAGCTGGCAATAACTATTTTCACTTTCTCAGCCTCGCAGCTGTGGACAATCTGCTCTTTTGATATTGTTGAGACTGGTCTTGGATGTTGCATTACTCGGTGTCCTGTCTGCTTGGTATGGGAACTCCAGAAATATTTCCCAGACTGTTTCTGTACTTGTGATCTAGGGGGGAGGAGGTTAGGTGATTATATTTTCTTGCAATAGCCTGAAGCTTTATTCCTTTCAATGAGAAGTTAACAGGCAACTGCTTTTTACTTCATGTACTCCTATGGGCCTGTGTATGTGTACAAGAGTGAATTCCTGAATAAAGATAGTTTGGCTAAGGACCTGTGTCATGCTGAAGTGATCTAGGGATCTACGTGCCACAACCTGACATCCATAGTCTGACATTTTTTTCATGAGCCAATGGGACCCCCAATTGTGCTGCTAGATTAACGAAGCACTCCAAGAGCCAGGCACATTGGCTAGTTCCAGTAGGCTCCACCAAAAGGAAATCATCCAGATAATGAATAGCATCCCAAGTCGGTGACGCAATGCCCATTCAAGGAAGGAGCTGAAGTGTTGAAAGACCGCACAGGAAATCGAGCACCCCATCGGTAATGCTCTGTCCAGGTAGAAACGGCCTTCAAAAGAGAAACCCAACAGCTCAAAATCCTCTGGATGAACTGGGAGGAGGCGAAAGGCCAACTTAATGAACCGGGAGGAGGTGAAATGCATTTGGCCACCTCAGTGCTCTGTCTACAACGCCTGAAAACCTTGACTGCCTGATCAAAGGATGTGTACCTCACCAAGCAAAGGTGGTCAGGGATAGCATCGTTAACTGATCCACCCCTGGGGTAAGAAAGGTTGTGTATCAGCTGGAACTCACCCGCTGACTTTTTTGGCACCACACCTAAGGGGGAGACCCACAAATGTGGGACTGGTGGGGCCACAAAGGGGCCCAACACCCGCCCCTTGGCACATTCCCTGGCAATTTTTTCCCTAACGATCCTTTCCATGCCGGCCACTGATTGAAGATTGGCTGCCATGAAAGGGGTCCTGGGGCCCTGAAAAGGGATCCTAAAACTGAACATAAATCCATTGAACAAAAACAATGCATCCTCCCGCTTAGGGTAACTATCCAGGAGGGCCTTAAGTTCCTTCAGCTTTATTGGGCTGGGACCCTTTACCAGCTTGCTGCTGGGAGTTACCTCTGGCCCCACCCACCCTGTTTGCCCCAGCCTCCTCTATATTGCCTAGGGCAGAAGTTAAAGGAGTGGGAGCCCCCACACATTGGGCATTCATACTTGAACCTGCATGGTTTCCTTGTGCATGTTCCCTGATAAGCAAAGTCCCAGCACAACAGCCGTGCTTGAACTGGCTGACCCGCGAACCCGCAGGTACTGGAAATAGCGGTGGACAGCTTGGCTAAATGGCCGCTGTCCGTGCGGTCAGTAAAATTAGCCTTTGCAGGGGCCATCACCTGCAGCCAAAGCTGCTGGAGAATCTTATCCCACAGCAAAGTAGGGTTCATTGCCACCCTCATACGGAATTCTTCATCGTACTGCATCCACGCAGCACAGATGAAGCCTGTGTAACCTTTGTATATTATGTCAGGGTACTGGAAAAGAGATGCAGCCCTCCATGGTTGTGCCCTAACAATTACTCCTGCGTAAATCAGAAACCCAGGGAGCCAATGGGCCCAGGTACAATCGACCCAGCGCCGTTTCAGCCGCTCCTTGTCCCTATCATCAAGGTCCTCTTTGTCTTTCTTCTCCAGTTCCCTGTAGAGAAGGGAGAAGATGTCGACAAACTCTCATTTCAAAATCTTGTCCCTAGTAGCTTGAGTAAGATGATCACCCAAGGGTAGGGCAGTGTCCCCAAATGGAAGGGCTCAATAAGGAACCAAGCCATAAGAGTTCATTCCTGAAAAGGGGAAACCCCAAGGGGAAGCATACCTGGGCCAAGTAGAAGAAGAGCCAGGCAGACGGGCCATCAAAACCCTGCCAAGAGGCAGTACCCACATTTGTCAATGCACCCAGTTCACCTCACAACTGATTGTTCCAAGCAGGCCCAGCCCTGTAGGCACTTTGACTTTGCATGATGTTCTGCTGCATACCTGCGAGATTTGTCATAGCTGAGGGCGCTGGTGCAGTGGCCTGACCCCAGGGCCCCCAGGGCCATCCACCGCCCTGTTTACACAAAGGAGACTTACCATCCACCACTGGGTCCACAGCCACAGCCACCAGCTCAACATCAATCATCCAGCCAGGATCGACTCCAGAAGGCTAACCACTGCCAGACGTACCTTCCATGGTTTGGCTCCTTGTTGCATCTGCACCTGCTGATGTAGAAAGCCCCTCAAGGGCAGAAAGTCTATTAAACACTTCAGCTTGAAAAGCCGCTGCCAATGTCAACCTAACGGACCTACTGTGCTTTGCACCCCCTGTCCCTACTACACCTCTAGCTTGCTCAAGGGCCACTATATGGCTCAAAATGGCCTGATGACCAGAGGCTTCCTCTTTATCGGAAGATGACAACATTGGAGGGGGCCTCTTAGGAGGCGGCTTCTTGACCAGTTTCTTCCCCTTAGAGGGGCCTGACCCTTTTTTGGGTGGCATGGTTAAGCGGTAACTCTTTATTAATAAAACTAACAACTGTTGTTGTTGTTGTTATTATTATTATTAATAATAATAATAATAATAAATGTCATGATGATCAAACCAATAAAGCCTCACAACAGGCCTGAGGGGCTGTAATTCAAACTTGTCAGGCCCCAAACTGAGCCAAAGCTTTCTTTCCTTTTCTAAAATGGCCACCACCTATGCCTGCAGGGAAGAGCTCAAGCCCCCCAAATGGCCACCGGCAATGCTTTGTCTTGATGCAGCAAGCACCCTAAAATGGCCACCCTCTCCCTAAGGAGATTGAGAGCCAAACTAACAGCCCCCTATAGGGCAAAACTCAACCCAGCAACAAGGAAGGAAAATGTGGGGTGGTGGGGATCCACAACAGGTGCCCCCAATAATTAATCAAAGTATTAAATACCCCAGAAAGGAATGTGAGGGAGGTGAGCTAAAGCCCCCTTATAAGCCTGCAGAATATGCCCATCAAGCCCTTTAAGAGTTGCGGGAGGGGGGGTCAGAACAACTCCCCCGAACACCTTCCCTGGGCAGCAGAAGGCACCTACACAGCCCATCTCTGAACACAGAAAAGTCAGTATAAGGTGGGATAAACAGAAGGTGCAAACAGCATAAAGGGGTGAAACCAGAGGCTCCAACAGCTCTACTCCCCATCACTCCACTTTTGTTGTCTCCCCGACGCTGGTCCAAAAAGCAAGCAGAACGGAGCTGGAAGCCCCGAAGCGGCGCTCCTCATTGCACTGCCCCTTACCGCTTATCAGCAGCTCCACAGAGTCGCGGCTGTGCAAACAGCTTGGCTCTGCTCCTCTCGCCACCCAGCAAGGCAAGCAACGTGGAGCTGAAGGCTTTGAAGCTGCACTCTTCTCCGCCCTGCCACTTGCTGCCTAACAGTTGATCTGCGAGCCACGGCTGTGCAAACAGCTCAGCTCTGCTCAGCTCTAGCCCGAAAGCCTCCCAGTGCTTGGGAAGAGGAACAAATATTCCACTTCAACCGAGCATGAGGCAGCAAGTGCCACTACAGGGGCAGGGCAGCCTCTTAAGGCACCAAGCCCCACCCCACACATGACCCTACAAGGCCAGAGGAATGCTGCCGCTCATCCTCCGCAGTGGCAAATGCGCCCCCCGGCCTCAAGCCTTTGGCTGCCAGCCTGGTGAGGGCTGTATTCTCCAAGTGGCCAGGAGAAGTAACCTTAGGGAATTATTTCTTCCTGTTACCGAATTAAATCCAACATGTAAATTGAAGGTCATCATGAAATGGGAAAAGGGAACTCTTTAGAAGGAATTCTTTAGAAGTCCATAAGCAGATCTCAAATTGTAATATAAAGTTTTGGCCTGTTCTCAGTATTGCAACCCCAGCTGGAATGAAGAGACAGACAAAGGCTTGGAACTAAAGGGCTGTTTATTAACATGACCATTAAACATAAACCATGGCAAGGGCCAACTAAGCGGTACAGGTCAAGCCACAGGGTCAACCCAGGACCTCTGCCTTGACCTGCCTGGGCGAGCCCCAAAGCCCCAGGTGTAGGCCATCCCTAGAATGGCTGCAACCCAGCCAGCCAGGTAATGGATCCCCCACCAAGCACCTAACGCCCCAGCCGTACAGCACGAGGGAAGGCCTTGTCCCTGGGGATTCTCTCAGGCATCTGCCTGTGCTATAGTAGCCATCACAAGCATACTGCACTGATGGCAGACCCTGTTCCCCACCCATGGGGAAGTGCCACTGGGTGTTTGCCAGCCTGCAACCTATTCCCAAAAACACTCCTGCCAGTGACATGACTAAAACAGCACCACCCAACCAATGCCGCAAAACACTGCAATTAGTGCAAGGTAGGTGAAAAAAAAACCCTTTCCCAAAAGCCAATCAGGGAAAAAGGTAAAAAATTCCTACCTGGCTGTGGACACAGCAGCCAGCTAATCCTGCACTAGAACAGGGTGAGGTGGGTGGGCCAAGCGCGCTCAGCAACTGCAGCTGGGGGAAAATGGAACCATCTGCAAAAGGCCCAAAGTTCCGCCCCAAAGCCCCAGATGCCCGGGAATGGAGCCTGTTTCCTTTCAACCAGGCGGGGCTGCAAATGCTGGCTCCCAGTTTGAGCAGCGACACTGCTGATGGGAGAGCCAAATTGTAGTTACAGTGATCCAGAACAGCTTCATTCTGGACCTAATATAAAGAAACTAACTGTCCGTCTTAGCACACATATGTGTCATAAGCAGACTGCTACCTAGATACTGCAAGTCTCTAGGACTGCCACCTTTAAAGCAAACTTACTTTACAAAGGCTGTTCCAAACTTCTACGAAAATGGCATGAAAAATTAAGACCTCCTGTTCTACAAATCTTGGAGTATATGCTGGAAAATGTCATATTTCAATATAATTTTGGTATTGCTTATGTTGTACTTCAGTTTTATAAGTAGGATTTATTCCACTGCTCAGTAAGAATTACAAAGTACAATTAATGACATGCAAAATATTCAATATAACACAGAATTAACTGTACAGTACATCAAAATTAATTGTCCAATGAAATATTTAGTACTTGATAACTACAAATGGAATAATTAAAACAGTTTTTGGATTTTGGATATATTGTATTCTATATTGTATGCAATGTCTGAGTGAAAACTTTTTTATTACTTTACAGTATTAAAAAACTGTAATATTATACAAATGAATTGTCGATTTAGTTATATAAAAACTGTTTTCTCTAATGAGTGAGTAATTAATAGCTAGTATCCAAAAAAAAAAAAAACCCCAAACCCACATGTGGCATAAAACTGATGGGAAGAGACTGTCATCTCCTTATCCTGTTGCTGTCCACTGAGTTTTCTGAACTTAGCATAAGCTTTCGAGAATCACAGTTGTCTTCGTCAGATGCATGGAGGGTATGAAGAAACTGGCCATATATATATATATATAGAGAGAGAGAGAGAGAAGGACAGAGAGAGAGGGGGGGTGAGGAGAGGGGGGAGTAGATGCAAATCAGTTGCAAAAGTTGCAAAAGAGGTGCACCTCTTTCATGACTTTTGCAACTGATTTGCTGCTGAGCAGAAGACAACAGATACTTCAGCAAAAGAGATCTGATGCATTGCTTATTTATATCCTCTTCCCCATTTTAGTGTTCATCCGGGACCTGTTAAATTATGAAAATGAATGTAAATGGGTATACACATCTGTATTTAAGGCTATGCACTCTTATGAGACTACAGTTAGATTAGGGCCCAGATATTTCATTCATTAGGGCCAAGATATTTAATCCAAAAGATCCGAGAAATCTAAGGGAAATTCAAACCACGGCTTGGGATGCTGAAAAATCAATATGGAAATACAGTATCTGATCAGGACAAAATAAAAGGAAAGATTGAAGCAATACACTGAGGAACAATGCGAAAGAGATGGACGGATGACAGTTTCGAAGAAGAATCTTTTGAGGAAGAACCAGAAATCCTAGAAAGTAAGGTAAAAGCTGCACTCAAAGCAATTGAGATAAACAAAGCACCTGGAGTAGATGGAATACCAATAGAGCTATTTCAAGCCACAGAAATGGAGTCCGTCAGAATCTTAACAAGAATATGCCAACAAATGCCAGATGTTCAAGCTGGATTCAGAAAAGGAAGAGGCACCAGAGATCACATTGCAAATTCATGATGGCTAATGGAACATACTAGGGAATTTCAGAAGAAAATCAGCCTGTGTTTTATATATTACAGCAAAGCTTTTGACTGTGTAGATCATGAAAAGCTATGGAGAGTCTTAAAAGAAATGGGGGTTCCACAACATCTGATTGCTTTGATGTGCAATCTGTACTGTGAACAAGAGACTACTGTCAGGACAGAATATGGGGAAACAGAATGGTTTCCAATTGGCAAGGGTGTCAGACAAGGATGCATATTATCTCCCTACCTGTTCAACCTCTATGCAGAGTATATCATAAGGAAAGCTGGATTAGCTCTAGAAGAAGGAGAAGTCAAAATTGGTGGGAGGAACATTAACAACCTGAGATATGCAGATGACACTACATTACTAGCAGAATAGTGAAGACTTGAAATGACTACTGAAAGTTAAAGGAGAAAGCGCCAAAGCAGGATTACAACTGAACATTAAGAAGACAAAAGTAATGACTACTGAGGAACTACTCAATTTTAAAGTTGACAATGAGGAAATTGATGTTGTTCAAGATTTTCTATTCCTTGGCTCAATCATCAACTGACAGGGAGACTGCAATGAAGAAATCAGAAGAAGATTGAGACTTGGAAGAGCAGCTTTGAGGGAGCTAGATAAGATCCTTAAAGATAAAGATGTCTCTCTAGGAACCAAGATCAAGATAATCCAAACTATGGTATTCCCCATTGCCATGTATGGATGTGAAAGTTGGACGGTAAAGAAAGCTGACAGGAAAAAAAATTATTCATTTGAAATGTGGTGCTGGAGGAGAGTTTTGCGGATACCATGAACAGCCAAAAAGACAAATAAGTGGGTATTAGATCAAATCAAGCCTGAATTCTCCTTAGAAGCTAAAATGACAAGACTAAAGCTATTGTACTTTGGTCACATCATGAGAAGACAAGATTCTCTGGAAAAGTCAATAATGCTAGGGAAAGTGGAAGGCAGCAGGAAAAGAGGAAGACCCAGGGGTGATTTCGTAGAAAAAGAGCTGGAGGAACTCATTAGCATAACTCATTAGCATATGCCACACCCCTTGACATCACCAGAAGTGTGTCATTAGCATGACTGATTTGCATATGCCACACCCCCTGACATCACCTATCCTGGCTGTTTTGGACCATTCAGGGCTGAAATTGGGTTCAAAATGGCAAAAGAGGGCCCTAATTGACCGGAAGTGGCCATTTTGGGCCCTTTGGGGCCTGGTTTGGAGCTGAAACGGCGCAGATCGGGTCAGTGCTGGGCAGGGTAGGGTTCCCCCGCCCAGCACCATTCCAATCCAGGCTGTTTCAGCCCCAATCCAGGCCGAAACGGGCCCAAAATGGCTGAAAGTCAGGTGGGCGGGGCCACCTGACGTGACTTCTTTGGAGAACTGCCGGAACTGCATTCCTGCGCATTCCCCCTCGAAATGAGCCCTGGGAAGACCTAAAACAAGATGGCTTGACTCAATAAAAGAAGCCACATCCTCCAGTTTGCAGGATCTGTGCAGGTCTATTAGAGATAGAATGTGTTGGAGGTCTTTTCTTCATGGAGTCGCACATTTCATCCACATGGAATGATGACATGTACAGCTCTGGATAATAGTGGGATTTGGGGGATGGAAGATGTTTGTGGGATCTTGCTATATTCTATTAATGGTACCCTCTAATAGGGCCGAATTTGGACCCTGTTTATATCAGTTGGTTCAACTTTTAGTTTGCCATTCTGAATTTTAAGTTTCAGAAGCTTTTTTTAAAAAAATCTGTAATAAAGATCCTAATATTACTTTAGCTGGAGCTACATTTTTCTCAATACTTTCATCCTTTAAGTCAGTTATTTTTGCTAGTCAAGAACATTGTCTTATAGAGTTTAGATAAGGGAGAGGAAATTTATGGTTTATTTTTTAACATTAGAAATTCAGGTTATTTTGGTATTGAAAGGCCCAAGAAAGGTCAATTTTCTTAAAACTTAACTGTGCTGAAGAAAGAAATAGACCAAGGGAATTTGATACAAAATATTTAAAACTGTTACTGGTTAAATCCATGTTTATACAGCATCTTCCTAAAACTTATATTACAAGCAACATTTACAAACCTTAAGTATAGTCACTTCTCAGTTCTGATAGTTGAGAGAAAACCCATGTAACTGAAATTCTTTATCATTTTTAGTCATACTCCATATTCCTGAGAGTGAAGGCCATTTCATGGCTTAAATAAGGTCTTATATTGAAGATGATTTCCCTTCATCAGTCAGCTCTTGGATAGCTAAACCAATGTCTTGTTATTTCCTGTTACAAAAGAACAGTGCATGCTCACCTGTCTTGTATTTTTAGCGTACGTGATCTTTACATGAGGCTGTACGATAATCCCTGGACTGAGTGAATAATTCTGCAATATCTTTAACAATTGTTTCAGTTAGTATTGGTTATTCTGTACTTTTTTTCCTCGTGCAACATTTTTTTCTCTCTCAAATCACAGAGTTCTAGTGTACAACAACAGTCATTTTCACTGATAGAAAGATCAATGGTAAGGCTTCAATTGGATTTTTTTTTACTTATCAAGCAGCTTTCCTCAGTTAGCATTTTGCTCAGGTCCAAGCATTCTTTTTTGCCAAATACTGTTTGTGTGAATTGCATGTTTTTTATAGTTTCTTGATGCCCAGTGAACTTTATATCTCTCTTTCTTGCAATAAGTACAGTAATACTTAGTGTCCCAAGAGTCTATCAAATTAGAACATTTTCTTTTATTAGCTCTTTGTGTTTGCAGTAATATTTTGCTAAAACATAGGTTGAGAGTAGAGTGAGCTTACGTGCTAACTTTCTTGCTTTTCACTAGGGATGAGGGAGAGTTCTGTCTATCCCAAATTACAAATTTTGACTGAGTATGGAAGAATTTTTGATTGGTTACATATTAAGGAAGAGGTATGCCAGCTGCCATCCCCTGCCACTGCTCACCTGGACAGAGTGATGGGTTTTTGTGTGTGTGTGTGGCTGGCTGAAGTCTGCAGTGAAATGGTGCATGTACACTCTTCACGTCCCAATCCTGATGATGATGGAGAGCAATGTGGTCTTAGTTTCCAGTTTAAACTCGAAGCACCTCTACCCCCTCCCCACTAGGAGCTCGTTCCAGGGGACCTGGCAACCTGGGGAAAATCTCTTCATTCCATAAAAATCCTCCATGAGATCCTGCCCCATAGTTTTAATTTGTAATGTTTTGGGCAGCTGTTCAAAAATGCTGTTTTATATTGCAGGATAAAACTATACAGTTCAGGAGGACTATACCACATTTTTTTTCCTGCTGGAAACATAGATCAGCTCTTACTTTGTTAATAAGAGGCGAAGTTGCAATGCATATAACATCTTGATATCTGCAGTTATCAGAAAAAGGCAACAAGTTTCTACTATTACGGTGAGCTTCCAATATATATTTCATCATTCTTTATCATTGTGACATTTAGGCTGACTTTCTTTCCAATTTTTATAAATAATTACTACATCTAAAACCAGCTTTAAGCAGAATACTAATATATCAAATTCTTGCCCTTAGGTCTATGCCCCCTTCTATTTCATAATCACTTTTTCCCTTGTTTGTTTTGTGCAACAAACATTGAAGCCTGTGGAAACAGCTGCTCCAGTTGTTTTTAAGGGAATCAGTATTGCTGAAACTTCAGTTGCCTCAGGTTTAATCTTGACATTCATATTGACAGCCCAGCTGCTCAAGTCTGATTCTCATAAGAGCGTTGCCCTGCCAAGCATTTAGCTTGCTGGGTGTTTTAGTAAGATGTAACCTTCAAAGTTCTGTATAGATTACAGAACGGGGAGTGGGGGTGGGGGAGGAGAAATTCTATTCATTAGCAAAGTGTGAAAATGTAGTTTGTTGTAATGAAAGGATTACCTGAAGCCATGTATTGATTAAAATAAAGGCCATCCCTTTTTTTTTAAAGATCATGCAACTCCAGCATAGGCGTATTTAAAACCATGGGAGGGATTCCATGTGCAAATTCATTTTCAAAGTCTAAAGCACCTGCTTGTTATAGAAAATCCATCTGTTTGTTTGATCACACCTGGAAGAAATATTCATTCATTCACTCACTCACATCATTTATATTGCTCTTTTCTCCTTGATGTGGACCCGAAATGGCTTATAGCAGTCTCCACTTTATCTTCACAACAACCCTGGGAGGTATGTTAGTTAGGCTGTATGTGTGTGTGACTGGCCCACAGGATCAACTATTAAGCTTCCATGGAAAACTGGGGATTTGAACCTAGGTCTGCCAGATCTTGTCTGTCTAGAGCATTGATTTAGGGATTTCCAAGATATGTTAATACTAGAAGTGAAAAATACAAATCCCTCTCTTACACACATGTACAGACACATGCACACACACTCTAAAATAGAGTAAAATGTTGGAGTCCTCTTCATAGTCCAGATTAAGTCTTCCCCCCATTAAGTCATGATTAGACATGGGCATGAACCAAAAAAAAATTACAGAACCAGATGATCGTGGTTCAGTGCAGACCACGATCCTGAATTCCCGAACAGCACCGAATATGTCCCGTTCCTGAACCTGGATCGTGGATCGTGGATTGTGAAACCTAGCCTGGGAGCCCATGGCTATTTATAAGCATAGGTCCCATTCAGCAACACAGGAGGTCTGTGTTTGGCCGTCAGAGCTGCCTATCAGGGTTTGCAGGGATGAGCCCATGGCTACAGAACACCCCCTTCCCCCTCCCTCCCCTGGGTGTCTTCTCCCAACTTGTGACTGCTTTGCTGCTCCGTGGGTGGAAGGAAGCCCTGCTGATCAAGGAAAACTGGGCTTCCATTTGGGTTTCCAGGGCGATAGAAGGAGGGCAAACAGAGCTCATGCATTCCCCTGGCTCCGTTGCCAGGGGAATAGATTGCTGGTGCCTGAGTGTCTGGATCCCCGAATCGAGCCCAAACGCCATGATCCAGGCCTCTCCCGACCACTGGATCGTTGGCCATGGACGATCACGATCCGCCAGGTCACAATCGCGCGATCACCATTTTCATGGGGTTTTTACGTTTGTAATGCAGATCGTGCCCATCTCTAGTCATGATTAGAACTAAAGAAAGAGAAGGCATTAAGTTATTTACTTCCTTTATACCCCACTTTTCTCTCCAACGGGGATCCAAAGCAGCTTATATCCTTCTTTTGCCCTCCACTGAATTCACACAACAACCCTGTGAGGTTAGTCTTGTTGGTAGAGTGCCAAAACAGCAGCCATAATACTGAGCTGATTAATAGCAACAAAAAGTTTATTATTAGAAAAGAGAAAAAATAGAACTAGCTGCCTTGGGGAAAGTTTATGGAGAAGAAAGGGTTAAGAATAACATTCTGCAAACAGAAAAAAGCCAAGAGTCTGGTAGCACCTATAAGATTAACATGATTTATGGTAAGGTATGAGCTTTCATGAGTCACAGCGCACTTCTTCAGATAGGTATCTAATGGACTCTTCAGCTCACTTCTTCAGATAGGTGCTACTGGACTCTTGGCTCTTTTCTGTTTGCAGAATGTTATTCTTAACCCTTTCTTCTCCATAAACTTTTCCCAAGGCAGCTAGTTCTATCTTTTCTGTTTTCTAATAGAGAACAGTAGCAAGCAATCAGGCCTGAATGAATGCCATTCTCATGCTATCATTTATCAGTCTGCCTGGTGTTTGCAGCCTGACCTGGACCCAGGTGAGTCCTCCTTCAAAGGCCAAAACAGGGCAGGAAAGGGCCCCATTCCCTCCCTCTGACTATTATTGGCAAAAGTAAGGATTGGAAGCAGGCAGTATTATTGTGGTTATCTAGCAGACCTACAATGGCTATTGAGAGGGGGTTTAACCTCCTCAATTTTTTTAATATAATTTCAGGATTTTTTCCTGCAAACCTGGGGCTTTTTTCAGGCTCTCAAAATGAACTGTTTTGTCTGTTCATGGCTCCTCTCTCTGGATTTGTGTTTCCACTGTTTCAGCTGTGTTCAAAGTGAGATCTGTGATTTTTGCATTTCAGTATTCAGTAAAATAAATGGTCAGAAAAGAATTAGCACCATTCTGCTAATGGAAAAGATCTTTCCTGCTTTCCGGTATTTCCCAAAATCTGGTATCTGAACATTATGAAACTGTTGGGAGTTTTAATGGGTTTGCTGTATGAAGGAGGTTAGTGACAATCACCCCATTTGCATGAGTACAGCTGGCAGAAGAGGAATCCAACTCACAATTTTTGAGGTGGCTCACAACACTATAAAATTGAAAGTAAAATCAAATCTGTGAACAACTAAATTCAGGTTAAGATTGCAAGTAAGAAAGCTCCAGATGCAGAGAAAATATTAAAACCAGCAGTTGCCAAAGGCTTGGGAAGATATACCTATATTTTCACTTAAAATTTGAATATCTAGGATCTAGGTGAAGAGATACAGGAAAATAGTACTGCAAATGCATTGGCACAAATATGTTGCCAGTTTCTCAGGAGACTGGAACACACAAAACCACACCTCTGCTAGTTAGACAGGTTCAGGTCTAGGGTTATGAGCAACCTGGGAAGCCTATTAAGAACTGAACTATTAGTCCTCCAAATACCTTTATATAGTTGGGCTATTAGTGTGTACGGGAAGACAGCAGAGAGGTGATAAGCTGAAAACTACCATTCATTGTAGCAATTTAATGTGTAGGTTTCAGAGTATGGAGGAAGAAGAGCATACAATACAACAATTTTCTGAAGCTAATCATATCTTCAGTCCTTGCCTGGTCAGACAATCTCCTGGAAACCTCATGTATACTATCAGTTCCATGGGATTTTTTTAAACAGATAACAATGACAAAGAATACGTGTTTTGCTTCCCCCCACCCCTTTCCCAGTAATGCTATTTATCTGACAGAATTTAAAGGAAAACTTCATATTCTTCTCAGTCTACATAATTTGCCTGGTACATAGAAAAGAGAGACTCTAACTGGAAAAGTTAGAAAGAACATCAACAAGAGAGATATGTACTTGTCCAGCAACTGAAAATGGAAGACCTGAATATATCTACTATGCATTTTTTATAGCTGCAACCTGTCAGCAGTGAAGCAAAGGTTTTTCACTAGGGTGAAAAAGCCTAATAAACCTTCACTGGAAAATGCTGCGGCATTACAGATACAGTGTCATGCTTTGAGTAGAGAACCATCTATACCTTTAAAAGCAGACCATGAAACCTTTTAATGATTGCTTTTCCATCTGTTGAATTTTGCCAGCCAGATATTAAACAATACAGGAGCACAGCCAGAAAACAAAAAAAAAATAAAGCTACCATGTAGTCAGATCATTGTTCCACTTAGCTTAATACTGTCTCTCCAAGCCTTCTCTTGGAGCAGCACCCAGCGTTATGTTATTGGTAAACTGAATGGAAGTCTATAAATATTGAAAATCATGCCAGATTATCTTCCATCTTTGAAAAGGACTCTGGAAACGGAACCCCAACCGGTCATCCCGTCAGATGGTTGTTTTCATCTGCATGCTACTGGACCTATCTTGAATCCACAACCATATGACCAACAAACTATATTGTGGAGTTGTACTGAATAGTATTGGTTGTGGACATTGTTTACATCTTTGCATTGCACAAGCATTTTATGGGTCTGTGAGAAGAGGACTGTATAAAATAATATATGTATTTAAATAGAAACTACAATTAATTGAGTGGCAATTGATACGATAAAATACGTTTGAAGTGGTGATTTCGTTAGACGGTCTTGTAATCTTTCCTTGTAGGTGCCTCATTATGGCAGGCAGTTTCTTGGCAATTAAGGCCTCTGCCTGCCAGTCCAGCATATGGGCAGAGCACAGGGTGTCCCAATTGCTAACACACAAGAGACTCCATATGTGTCAGTTGATGCAGGGTGGACTTTATGAATAGTCCCTGATGAAGCTGGTCCAATGAAACAAGACACATTAGCCAGCCCTTGTTGGGATTGTGGAATTTGTTTCCTGTGATTCTGGTTCCATCTGCAGTAAAAAGAAAAAGAAAAAAATAATAATTAATAGGAATATGTAAGATTGATGACCATCCAGGACACTTAACCTGTAGAAATTTTTGTTCCTTTTGGGATCCCTTTTTTCTGTTGCACCTAGAGAAGGAGAGAAAAAATCAACTGCAAACTCCCTGTTGGATGCCAGTTTCATATTACTCTCTATGGACTTTATTGTACCTTTAGAGGGGAGGAGAGAAAGAATGAACTGCAAACTCTCTGTTGAATGTTAGTTTCATATTACAATCTATGGACTTAGCTGGCTGTAATATTGTATTTATTGGATTGTGGATATTTTGTATGTCTTTTAGATATTGATTGTAAATGTATTTATACTGTATTTATATGTACTTAACACATAGCATTTTGCACTTATTTAATTATAAAAAACAATTTTGAGAATTGTTATATCCACTCCCAGCTGTGGTTTCCACTATTTGTTTTTGGTCAGTCCAGCAGACTGGCAGGCAGAAGTAGGCTAACTGGTGGGGAGGATTGTTTATCCCTGCTCAATTACATCACTTCTAGTGAGTTGAGCCAGAAGTGATGTCATTACACAATTTCCCCCTGCCACCCTCTACCACTGGCTGCCAGGGGGGACTTGGCAACCATATGGCTATACTACTGTTCTGCTAGATATGCAGTCCAAAGCACTGGAAGATACACTTGATAACAACATTGCAATTGGGTACTTGATATGAAAGGTAAAGCATTCCGAACAATTTGGCTTGTAGTCCCTGCCAAGTTAATTGACTGCTTCATGGAACATTGCAGATTCAGGTTTCCTCACACTATGCAGTAATATTTAAATAAACTTTATTATATAATATAGCTCATTGATGCTACAACATGTTTGGTTGCATCTTGCTTTTAGTACATTGCTGACTTTTTGTTTCTACATGTAAAAGCAAGCAGTTTTTGTCTAACTCACTTTGACTTGTGCCTACGTCATAACCTGGCCCTTATTTTTTTTTAATATTAATGTTTCCCATTTTTCATGTTTTTGCTAACCCCCCCTCCCCAAAAGAAACTGAATATGACTGAATTCTAGGGGGAATAATAAGGCTTGTGGTAAAATATTCTGCATGGGCTGTTTAAGATCAAAAGAAATGAAGAGGAGGTGTTAAATTCTTCAGAGTACAAATCCATTTGAGAGATCTCAGAAATCTCAAAACAAATGGAAAATGCTCTTTCTTCTCTGCAAGGATTCACTTCATCTTTATTAGGGAGGGATATATACAATCTGATAGAACATAAGATTGCTGGATTGAGCTAAATTGCACAAGAAGGATGGTGTTAGGTAGCTATTTGCTTCTAAGGATATAATTTTAATGTAGATATGTTTATACCCTGCTGTTACTTCTAAATCGGGTGAAACTACAAACACCATAACATAAATGAATGTATTTAGATTGTAAAAAGATATCTGTTTTTTCCTGTAAAATTTTTACTTGGAAGTCAGAACAATTTTTGGTCAGCATATACTCACATATGCTGAATTCTGAAATCTCTGTTACAAAGATCTCCTCTGTACAAGCTGTAAGTGGAAAAAGTTCTTAACTTGTACTGAATTCTAGCCACAGCAATAGAGTTACCAATCTTCAAGTGGGGCCTGGAGAGCTTCTGTAATTACAACTAGAGGTGGGCACGATCCAAAAAAAATTACCGATCAAGTTGATTGGGGATAGGTGCTGGCAACGACCCCAAATCACCGATCCACACCAATCATCTCCCGTTTCTGATCTGTGGATCGGATCAGGGAGGCCAAAGCGGAGGGGTGCCCTGCTGTTCCCAGCTATGTGGGAAGGTGGGTGGTGGCGGCAACCGCCTGGCCCGGCGAGCACAGGGAGGCGGTGACGCTGCCTCCCCTCAGGGAGGGGACGTTCACACACGCACACGCACACGCACACGCACACGCACACGCACACGCACACGCACACGCACACACTTAGAGCAGGGGGGAAAAGTTTTTAATCTGGCGACGAGCCACCTCCCCTCAGGGAGGGGACGTTCACACACACACACACACTTAGAGCAGAGGGGGGGAGTTTTTAACCCGTCCCTGCCTCTCCAAATAGAGAGAGAGAGACACCCCGTCAACATGTTTCAGCCAGCTTTTTAAAAAAAGCAGGGACAGAATCCTCCATTCCTCCCCACCCGATTTTAAAAGCAAACAGCCAGTTTTCCAAAAGCATATTTTAAACACACACACAGAGCCGTGAATGAGGTTTTCCCACAAAATACAGTGTTTTAAAAGCAGGTTAAAAACAGAGAGTGACAGACAGAAAAAACATTCCTCCTACAAAGCCCCGTTTTTTTAAAAAGCAAAAAACGTTTGGAGTGCCCATGGCTACAGAACACCCTCTTCCCCCTCCCTCCCCTGGGTCTCTTCTCCCAACTGGTGAGTGTGTTGCTGCTCTGTGGTTGGAAGGAAGCCCTGCTAATCAAGGAAAGCTGGGCTTCCATTCGGGTTTCCAGGGCAACAGAAGGAGGGCAAACACAGCTCAGGCACTCCCCTGGCTCCATTGCCCCGGGAATAGATTACTGGTGCCTGATTGTCTGCATCCCTGATCAGATCCTGATGGCCTGAATCAAGCCTTGATGAAGCCGCCCCCCGCCCCGAATGCTGGATCGGTCACTGTGGACAGCACCGATCCGCTGGGTCCCGATCGCGCAAACGCCATTATCGAGGGTATTTTTCTATCGTAATGCCGATCGTGCCCATCTCTAATTACAACTGCTCTCCAGACAACAGAGATTAGTTATCTTGGAGAAAATGGCTGCTTTGGAAAGTGGACGCTATGGCATTATATCCCACTGAGGTCCCTCCCCACATTTCCAGGAATTTCCGAACCCAGAGTGGGCAACCCTGCACAGCAATCTAGTGAAGAGAAGATATGGGCTGAATGGGGTTGTGCAAACCCCTGTCTATTGTGAACATTTCTACCTTGATGGGTGGAAAAAAATATTACATGTTTAGGGTACTCATCTACCAAAGCAGTTATACCGCTATTGCAAGGCATTGTACAGATTGTTGTTTCACATCTTAATTCAAAACTCAATTTGTTCTGTTTCAAGGTGCACAAGCGTGCTTTTGGCCATTTCTGCATGCCTTTATAGGGATGGCCCACTCATGGAATGCTGGCGGCTTTCCCCCAGGAATCCAGACATCTCCATTTGCAAAACAGTTGTGGGCTGTTTGGCTTCCCAGTGTTTTAGTGCCTTTTCTGGGAAAGCACTTTCCACGGTCCCAGAAAAGACACCAAGAAAATGGAAGCTAAACAGCCTGCAGCTGTTTTGCAGATGGAGATGTTGCCAGCATTCCTTGAGTGGGCTGCCCCTATAATGACAGCCTTTGCTGCACTTTGCATGTCCCTATAACGACAGCCTTTGTTGCACTTTGCATGCCTATCCAGGCCTTTTATACACATCCAGGCTTACTAGTGCTTGTCATATCTCCTACAGCCCAGGTCCCTGATGTACACCCATTTTACCTAGCGCTTTTCATCATAGTTCCTTTCTAGATTAAAGGCCAACATTTTGTTTTTCATAGTATTTTGGGACATTACTTTTTCATATTACTGTTCCTAGAGAGAGAAAGGGGATGGGGAAGGCCTTGCTATCTGCTGAAGTTGGTACAAATGCTATGTATTAGCATCTCTTCTGTTTCAGTTCAAGAGCTGTGTTTTATGTAGTAGTGTGGCATTTCAGGAACAGAGGGCATATACAAAAAGCTATGCAGTATCATAGAAGTAGATTCTAATTAGCTTTCACATTCAGATCAAACTGTGCATTACCACCAAATTACAATAATTGGAAGAGATACTAAATAAAGTGAAGTACAGAAGACAGTGAAAACAAACAATATCCTCCTTGAATAATACACAATCAGACTGAGAATATAGCTGCTCAAAATTGAATAGATCTGTACTTTACTACAATCAAGTTTACTGTTTGTAGACAAGGCATGTAACTACTGGATGTAATAAATAAATAAATAAATAAATAAATAAATAAATAAATAATGTCATCCATCCAATTTGTAATACTGCCCTTTAAGAGAGACTATATAATTAAATCTCTACTGTTCCAGGATTCTTCTCTGGGTATCATAAGCAATAAAAAACATCCAAGACCTTTAAATACTACTGTCTCTTCTTTTATCCAGCCCATGTAGCTCTCTTGTACATGAACATGTCCAATTGAAGCATTTAATAATATTGTTGCCTTCATTATGGATATTGGACATAAGGCAACTTATTTCTTCCCATTCTCCAATAAATGTGTGTGACAACCAAAACCACAAGCACATAGAATTCTGAGTTCATAGTCATATTTCCTTTTTGAGTTCACACAGTCCAGCTTTGATCCCTACCCGCTGATTAGTTGCTTTTCGAGTTTGCCTGTATCCTCTGCTGGGACCCATTAGCCTCTGATTAGGTGCTTGAGAGGCCAGTTCACAAAGTTATTTTATACCTACAGTGCAAATATTTAGACCTCCATTGGGGATCTGAATTTTAGTAGCAGAGGCCTATTACAAGTTCTTGATAGTTACTTTATAAAAACCAGGAAAAATAGCAGCCCTACTGTGGCCTGTTAGCTTACTTTTGATCAGCATAATCCAGCAAGGGATGCTGAAGGAACAAAATCAATGATTGCTCAAGCTTTTATCTTCCTCTTGTACTTTAAAAAAAAAAGTTTGGTGTGGTGTATAAAATGCAACAAGGCATAGTGTATAGAATGCCGGTTCTGGGATCAGCGATGAGTGGAATCGGCGTGCTGGGGCAAGGAGAAGAGTCCTTTTGATGTGCCTCACTTCTAATTAATTATTGATGGCAGCTGTATCGGTTGATTTTATTAGCTCTCCTCTCCTGTGTTTATGATGTATAATTCATGGCTTTAAAAAATATTTTTGAGGGTCTTGCCACAAATAAGTGATCTTCAGAGACTTACGTGTAGAAAGATTGGAGGCACGAGTAATTGCTAAGGTCATAACTTCAGTTTAAAAAAGGACACTGAGATAACAGGCAATTTTTATGTTTTAGATCTTCTGTTTTGAAATTTGGGATTCAGAAACTGCTGGAACCCTCTAAAGTCAACAAAATGGCTTGTAAGTGTTCCTTATTGTAGAATCATTCCGCTTTGTTTATGGTTCAACATCCTCTAAATTTCAACAACTTCTCCTGCATTTAATATTTCAATAATAGCACAAGTCTTTTTAACTAATTATAAAAATGCCTAATATAATCCAATTAATTATAGTCCCAATTGTTATTAAAATTTGATAAAACTAACAATGTGAGGGCTTCTTCAGTACAAAATCAGTAACAATTAAGGGAGAAGACGCTTTCGAGGATCACAGTTCTCTTCGTCAGAAGCATCTGGCGGGGAGAGCTGTGATTCTCAAAGGCTTGTGTTGCAGTGGAATTGGTTGGTCTTGGAGGTGCTACTGGACTCTTTTTGATTTTGCTACTACAGACTAACACGGCTAACTCCTCTGAACCTTTACAGAAGCAAACTGATCTCCATATCAGAAGGAGCTGTTTGCATCTCCATATCAGAAGGAGTTGTTTGCATCTACTCCACCCTCCCCTCTCCTCCTCTATATCTGACCAGTTTGGCCCTCCATGCATCTGACGAAGAGAACTGTGATTCTCGAAAGCTTATGCTACGATAAAATTGGTTAGTCTTAAAGGTGCTACTGGACTCTTTTTGATTTTGCTACTACAGACTAACACAGCTAACTCCTCTGGTTCAATAGTACATTAACAAATATTTTTGTATATTTTAAAAAATATTTCTTGTTATGTAAAGTGCAAAGTGCTGAAATGTGCAATGTAATAATCAGGCTTGTGTTCCATCAGAAAGCTAGCCAAGTTGGTGATAAGAGTCTGAAGAATGCAAGTCCTCAATTATAGAATGATGAGCCTTTGAAAAAGTTTTAAACACGAAACGGGAAAGTTGACATGCGAGCAAGCCCTGTCAGACTCTGCCCTGCAACAGGATTTTTTTACATTCTGGAGTAGGAATATCATTCCAGTGGGAACATCTGGTTGACACATGGTGACTGTACCTGTAAAGAGAAGGAATATAAATTACTAATAAGAAGATACTTAAAAATACTTACCTGCAAGATTAACTTTGAGGATACCTTTTTCACCAATTGGACTTGTGCACTATACATTTCATTGTAGTGTTAATTTATTGTAATATTGTAACATTGATTGTATGTGATGACGGGAAGGATTGTTACATAGTCTTCTCATATAAGGTTACATTATTATATTTATTGGTATTCCTGTTCATTGATTATTACAGAACCAGTGTTCTGGTTGGGCTGGCTGCTCCAACCCTGTTTGTTCTCCCTTCCATCCTGGAGTGGTAAGATGCCTCCAAGCATGGAAAAATGGAGCCCTGCTGGTCTGAAAACAGGCGATGTTTAAACTGAAGCTTAAGCTTTAAACTATGCAAAACTGAAGTGCTGTGGGTGGGGAGAAAGACTGAATCAGGACTCAGAGCTCTCCTGATTCTGGATGTGATTGCAATTCCCTTGAAGTTTGACGTGCAAAACTTAGAGGTACTCCTAGACTCAATATTGTATTTGGGTCAAAAAGTTTCAGAAGTTACCTAGAATACTTAGTACCAGCTTAAAAGATCTTCTCTGTGCTTCCACCAGCAAAAGTGGGGTGGGTGCTGACTAGAGGCTCACAGTGGGACCACAAGTGACGCCTGACACAGGTTGGACACTTGCCAGCTTCCCTCAAGTTTTGATGGGAAATGTAGGCAGCTTGGCGGAATGTTGGACAAGTGACAGTTGAAAAGTCCATTGGACAGCAGTCAGAGAGTCAAGCTGCAAGACCAGGATGCCTACATTTCCCATTAAAACTTGAGGGAAGCTGACTAGTGTCCAACCTGTGTCAGGCATCACTTGTGGTCCCACTCTCAGTTGTGGTGCCTAACCTTTAGAGAGACCCCCTTAAGGCTGCTCCAGGCACCTACCTCATTTTCCTTTAGGGGCCAAACTTAATACCTTCCTTTCTACTGAGGCTTTTAACTGGATGGTGTATGTCATTCTTTAGCTGTTCTATAGTCTGTTTTTTAATTAACATTTTAGGGTGGTCAGTGTTTATTTTATACCATTTTTGTATACTGGCTTATTTTAAAGGGCTTTTTATTTTTTAAGTGCTTGGCTTTGTTGGGTTGTTGTTGGTTGCTTCAAACAGGCCTCTGGGGATGGCATATAAAATTTCTGAATAAAGAAAATATACTGAAGTAATATTTGTAGTCCAAATAGAGACTCTTCCTCCGTGAAATGATATTAATGGGTTTTTGGTAGTAGGGCTCAGCTGCCCTACAGCTGCCATCCACAACTAGAGATGGGCATGAAACAGGGAAAAAACAAAATGAGAGTTTCATGTTTTGTCGTATGCCATGAATCACAGAACATGAACTTCCATGAAACTGCCCTGTTTTGCGATACGATTTGTTAGTTTCATGATTCGTTAGAACCTGGGGCACTTCAGCGGCCCCCTTCATACGCAGAGATGCCAAACTTGCAGGGAGACTTCAGCAGGCTCTCCTCCAGCCACCTTCCAAGTAGCTCTCTTCAGGCTCTCTTCTCCTCCAAGTTCTTGATGGAAAAGCCAAGCAGAGCAGATCCACTCAGGATCTGCTCTGGGGAGCTTGGGGGCAGGGGTGGGTGGGAAGGCAGCAGGAGGATGGGAGGTAGAGAGTCAGGGAATGGTTTCTGAAGCTAACAAGCAGTGAGCAGTGGCAGAAGGAGCTGCTGAGTCTGCTGCCGCCGCCACTATTCCACCATCCCATTCTTAAAAATGGAGAAGGGAAACAGACAGGAGAAGGAGTCTCTGACTACAGTTCCCAGGTAAACTGTTAGCAGAGAGAGCTGCCTATCAAGGTCATGTGGGCTAAGATTGGGTTTTCCACAGCAACAAAAGGTCTACAGACGGTATGTTGCCTAGGGAATCAATGGATCAGCACCAGCCTGTCTGGCATCATAAAGCATTCACAAATTGAATAAATTGGCCCCAAAAGTCATTGATTTCATGAAAAACATGGTTCCATGAAATGCGGTTTCATGATACACGAATAGGCCCGATTTATCACGAAATTTTATTCGTATTTCGATTCATGCCCATGTCTATCCACAACTAGGGTTGCCAGTACCAGGCAGGCCTAGCAACTGGTTGGAAGGCTGGGGGTGAGGACTTGGGTGTGGGTGTGACATTCATGACTTCTCTAGGTCACTTCCAGGTAAAACTCCAAAACTATGAATGGTAGCTTTAGAAATCACTAGAAACTCTGTAGTTTTAACATAATGTAAAAAAAAAACATTAAAAAAAACAGGAACATCATTATGTCTCTTCTGGGTAAAACCTTAGCAAGTCTGGTGATGTAACTTTTTTTGCTGTTATTGTTCGGAGCTGTAGAGTTTGCCAGTGGGATGCCTCCTGCCCTAGCAGGAGGCCTGGCAAGCCTATTCCTAACTCCCTCCCTCTGAAGTTGGAGGAGGTGAGGCTCTGCTGTGACTCCATGGTAGGGCCTCTGCTTGGCATACAGAAGGTGCCAAGTTCAATCCCCATAACCCCTAGTTAAAGGATCAGGTAGTGGGTGATGTGAAAATCTGGAGAGCTGCTGCCAGTATGTGTAGACAATACTGACCTTGATGTACCAATGGTCTGACTGAGTAAGTATAAAGCAGCTTTATGTGTTCAAATTCTGGTGCAATCCTGAAGAGACATCATCATGTAGGGGTGACACACTAGCAAAGACTAGCGCATCACCTGATGTGATAACATCACTTCCGGGCCACTCTGTGACATCAGGGTCATTCCTGACATTGTTTTCCCCCTCCATTTCTTCCAGAATTTTTCTTCTGCCTTCCAGCTGAGTGGTAGCAGCTGAGGAGGCAAGAGGTTTCCTGCCAAACTGGGAGACCTGGCCTCCATGGAAACTAATCTCTGTAGTCTGGAGAACATTAGTAACTATGGGAGAACTCTGGGACTTATCTTGAACTCATAAACCCCTTGAGCGGGATCTCTACCTTCTTCTCACAAACTATTTATCTTCTTCCACAACTGGTTTTAACCAATCATCACTTTACCTTTGAGTAGCTTCTGGAAGTATTTTCCTCTTAGTTGCCATAATATTGGTCCTTATCAGTTAATTAAAGTTTGTCTGCTATTCCAGACAGCATTATTTCAAGCAATTAGTTGCAACACCTGTTATAATGAGAAAAATGGATTGCTTTCATGAGATGGATTCTTTTTGCTTTAATATGGTTGGAGCCTAGTCTAAGCTACTGCTCGCAGACTGATAATGGGGGTTAACATCTGTTGCCCAAATAACCTGGTGCTGCAGTTAAGAACAGGAGAGGGAATATGCTTTTGGGCTAGCATTAGAGAAACCATGCAGTAATTGTTGAACCAATAACAATACAGACACTATAGTGCCAGTGTGTATAGTTTCAATACAGGTTTATATTTATGTGTGTATAAATTAATACAATAATACAAATATACAATGCTCAAAACAAAAATATCATTACAACAATACTGTGATTACAGTAATTGACAGTACCAGTAATTAATGTGTTCAGTTCATCCAAAGCTTATACATTGAGTCCCAACACAAAAAAATTTCAACAATATTCAGTCAATATATTTATAGAACTTCTGGTAAGTTTCAATTTCAATGTGCCTGTTTGTAAAAATCTTTTATGTTATGTTATGATAAGTAAGGTGTAATACCTCAGGATATTGTCATTTATTTAGAAAGGATTGTTGCCAGCTTTCAATTAGCTTGGTTTTAAAGTAGATTACCAATCACTTTTTGAATTTTTTTTTTCAGCTGTGGAATTCAACAAAATAATCAACATAGGACTTGTTTTTGCTGTCCATGAGTATGTATTGTGGCTAATGATGTTCTACTGATTGATACTTAATTTAATTTTATATTATAGTTCCTGTTGTGGTTTATTATGAAAAGTCTTATCTGACGAAGATACATGAAATGAGATAAAATCATCTGGAAAATTTGTTATATTTATATATTTAGATTTCAGTTGAGATCTTGTCTTATAGTGGTCTAGTGTAGCCTGATAGATGTAGTCACATAACTCTAAGTAATATTAATGAGTGATAGAAAAACGAATCTAATACGAAGTGTCTGTTGCATAAAGAACCAGTCCTTCAGATAATCTCTTAGAGGTCAGATGTTCTTACCCTTTATACCCAGGTCTGGAAACTGCTCACTTCCTTGTCTGAACTCTCTAGCCCCTAAGTAGAGACCAAATTCTATAGGACATCACATCAACTGTCATTTTTCACTCTGAACTTTCTCTGCCCCAGCCTACCTGCATTCACTTATCTCTTATTATTTTCTCATCATGTACCTATGAATCATTTCTCGATGAACTACTAGTCCTTTGTCCCTCCTACTATTACCCATATTTCTTTTCAATGTAAATCCAAGAAGATGTGTCACCATTTGCAGCCTATGCTGAGGCCCGGTGGAAGGGGACGGCACGTTGACAAACACAGACCAACACAACAGACCAACAACATGCCACGAAAAATTGGCCACAACTTTATTGCAAACAAAACGAAGGAGCATTGGCAAGCATATGGATCAGATCACAAGTATCGGCTGGCCCGCCTGCCAGCCGCTGAGCCCTCCCCCTTCAGGACCCCCGCTGAAGGGGGGAACCAAGGAGTGACATTAAGGGGGGGATCATATGGGTGTACACCCCTGCATGATTCCCCTGCCACCTGGAAGTGATAGAACCCTGGCAGCCCCTGAGCTGGGCATGCCTCTCACCTCACTCCCAAGATTCCATATGGGAATCCCCTCAATGGGGTTCCAGGGCCGGGGCCCTAGATTCCCGAAAAGAGATCCAATCCAATGCTACCCACCTGAGTTGTGACGGAAGTAACCAGAGAAAAGAACAGCAACAGGGTGCAGAGGGTGGGGGATTGCATCAGGAAGCAAAGTGCAGGGGAAGCGGGGCCGGCTCTGCTTAAATGCTGAGCCACTGGACCAGAGGGAAGACTTTGCTCCTCAGGTCTGGTGGTTGGCCCCGCCCCCATCAGCCCATCTCTGGCTGCCTGTGATTGGGTGGCCAAGTTTCAAACTGATTGGCCGCCTTACCCCAGAGCATGCTGGGGAGGAGAAAGCCCAGGCAGCTGCAGCTGTCCCTGCCTCCGAGTCGATGGCTGCAAACCTTCTGCCCGGTAAGTCGGGCGTCTGTTGCTTGCAGCCTATGCTGAGGCCTGGTGGAAGGGGACAGCACGTTGACAAACACAGACCAACACAACAGCTGGAGAAAAATTGGCCACAACTTTATTGCAAACAAAACAAAGGAGCATTAGCAAGCATATGGATCGGATCCCAAGTATCGGCTGGCCTGCCTGCCAGCCACTGAGCCCTCCTCCTTCAGGACCCCCGCTGAAGGGGGGAACCAAGGAGTGACATTAAGGGGGGGATCATATGGGTGTACACCCCTGCATGATTCCCCTGCCACCTGGAAGTGATAGAACCCTGGCAGCCCCCGAGCTGGGCATGCCTCTCACCTCACTCCCAAGATTCCATATGGGAATCACCCCTTCCCAAGGGGATGGACAGGCAGCAACCTGAAAGCAGATTCGACATCGCATTTGGCCATGAGTGCCCTGGGCCCGCATGACCGGACCAGCTGTACGGCATGATCAAAGGAGGCATACTTTACTGAGCATAGCTCCTGGGGGATGGCGTCATTAACCGATGAGCCCCACAGGTAAGAGAGATGATGGATCAGCCTGAATTCCCCCGGGGCCTTTTTTGGTACCACCCCGAGGGGAGAGACCCTCAAATTGGGCAGACGCGGGGATGAGAAGGGTCCTGCCACCCGGCCCGCTGCCACTTCTTTAGTTATCTTGGCCGCCACCACCTCCGGCAATTCCATGGCGGACTTAAGATTGCCAGAGGTGGTGGCAATTCAAGGCCCTGTGCATGGGATCCTAAAACCAGCTGTAAAGCCTTCCAGTAAAAAGTCAGCGGCCTTCTTATTGGGGTAGCATGCCAGGAGCGGGCGGAGAGCCTCGGTGCATACAGGGGTGAACGCCAGGCCCGAGTCCAGGTGACTGGAGCTACTTACTGCCATTGGTGGACGGGGCTGCATTGGCGCCGGGCCCCCCATCCTTATGGGAACTGCCGTTGGAGGCCCAGCTACCCCGAAAGGGCACTGAGGGGAGTGAACCCCAAGGGCATACTGAGCGGGAGTGAGGGGCCCCACATGATTCACAGATGTGTTCGTAGAGGCATTTTTGCCGCTGACACCTGCCCTGATTGAATTCCCAACACAGCCAACATGACTTTTCCCGGCGCCCGGACCAGCACCCCCCCCATCAGCCCTCTCCTTTGCCTCTCATGGACCAACTAGCCACAGCCACAGCTTTTGGCTAATGAGATCCCACCTGGCTCTGGGGTTATGGGAGGCCCTCTTGCGGAAGGCCTCATCATAATCCAAGGTGGCCCCCTCTCCCGCCAGTGCCCTGGCCCTGAGAACATTCCCCAGGTGGTTGGAGAGATGCCACCCCCTATCGGGGTAGGCTACCTGAACCACCCCCATATATACGGTGAACCCTTCCAGCCAATTATTAAACGTGCGCTCAGCAGACTCTCTCTTAACCCCCTTCTTCTCCCTCCTGGAGGGAGGGCCGCTCCTCCCGTCCTCGGCCTCAGGCCTGAGGAGGGAGAAGACGTCCACATAATAACCATCTAGAATCCGCTCTCTGACCTTGCAGACCAGGTGGATTCCAGGGGGGTCCTCATCATCAGTGAACAGCTTGGGGAGGGGAGGGGCCTGTTCCTGACCTGCATCCCAAATGGCACATGGGTCCCCCCTTTCTGCAGTTCCCCCCTTCTGCACTGAGCCCACCCTGGGAGGCCCGGGACGGAGGCAGCTGGCTCCCAATAAATCTCCCCAGGGGCCTCCTCTTCAGAAGAGGAGGACTCACCTGAAGATCTCCCGCTGTCTGATTCCCCGTGATGTCTCCGCTTTCAAGTCTTCCTTTTGGAGGTCTTCCTTCTCTTGGTGACTGGCTGTCGTTTACTACTGGAAGTACTGGAGCTTGGTGACTGAGTGACTTGGTGTCCCTTGCCAGCCTTGTTTCCTTCCCTCTGACTGCTAGGCCCCTTTCAGACCTCAACAGGCACCGCAGAAGGTGAAGCCCCCTCGTGCCTGGAGTTCCCCAACTGCTCAACCCGAGCTGTGAGCAGCTCCAGAGCCCTGCTGATGTCCTGGAGTGAGCTGGGAGATTAATCAGGATTACTGTGTCCCATACCCTGCCTCCCTGCTCTGCCCTGGGCTGCAGGCTGGGGCCTGTTCTCTTCCCTCTGCCCCCTTTTGCCTCTTACAGGAGCTGTACTGGGGGAAGGAGAGCCCAGCCCGCCCCTGGTCACCTGCCGCTGGCCCCCTCCGGGCTGCTTCCCCTTCCCTTTTGGCCCTTTGGGAGGCTTGCCATTAGTGGCCATCCTAAAACAACAACACTAGGGAACCAATTCACAATAGTTGTATATTCTGTATATCATATGAAAGTGCAAAAGTGCAGTGGTGCAATTGTACAGTTAATAAATTCACAGTACAAAAATACACAATATGGTCATATTCAGTACACCTATCATTGAAAGGTCTTTGTTCAGTTCATTACATTCATTTAAAGTGCCAAGTGTCTTATTTTGATGGAAAGCCGAAGGTGGAGAGTCATAGAGAGGTGTTGTATCATTCACAGTCCAGTAATTTAAATTATTCAAAAAACGCCGACGGGGATGTGCAGGCAAGTACCATAATCTCCTTTTAAACCTTATTCTCAGATAAACATGTCATTGATTGGGGAGCAATATTGTCAAATACTCCTTACTGTGGTGCTCCCTTTACTTAAATTACTAGAGTCAACTGAACTGGAGCCCTGTAGAACTTGCAGTTCCGCTCCTGTGAAAAAACTGGCCTTTAAGACACACACTATTTAGTAGCCATGGCGTCATTTTTGTCAGTGTTTACTGGCATGGAAGGGTATTCCCCAAGGAGACACATGCAAGCCATTACATCACTTTATGCTGCATGATGGATCTCTGCGCTCTGCCCTGCTGTTGTAGTACTACTAGCTAAGTGAAGCCTCATAGCTTTATGGTGCAGCTACTGCTTTCCATATAAGGTTCTCTGTTTCAGTCTACAGTATCTGTAATTAAAAATATCTTGCTAGCTGGAGCAGAGGAGACCCAATTCCAGTCAAAGCATATAGTACTTCATTAGATGGATAAATGATTTTGCTTGGTAAGCTGATATATTTAAGGAAAATGTTTTTCAAATAATTTTTGTCATTGTTTAATGCCCTGGAATGTAACAAGTTCTTTTTTTTTCCAAAAGTTACAGTGGTAGTATAAGTGTCTGGAAACTATTTCTATTATCTGAAACAGGGCTAACAAACTTAGTATTTTGAAAAAAAATACTTGGATTAGAACTAAGAAGGAATAGAAATACTGTGAGAAATAAAGTGTGTTTGGTCTCTTGGAGCAATATCAGAGAAACAAAGTGAGTCTTTATTTTCTGCAAATGGCATCAAATTTGAGCCTGTACTCTGAAAACATATTCCACACTGGCTGGAACTTCTTTGATTGCTTCAGGGTTTTTTTGTGGGAGGAAAGCCCCTTGGTGACAGGAGATGAACTTGTAGTGTTTAATGAATCCTTGACAGGTGAAGGCAGGAATTAATGGTGATTCTTACAACAAAATCAGTTTTTCTGTACAATTAGTGTAACTAAATGCATATCTGATCCCTGGGAGTTTTGCCAAAACTTTAGATTCAATACTTACTTGCTGTTATTAAAGGTGGCCTAAAGAAATAAAATGCAAATTTAATTCACAAACATTCAAGTCCATTATTAAACTATAGAATTGATATTCTGGATTCCTAACCCTCTTCATAGAAATATTTTGTGATATGTGACCTGCACTGTCTGCCACTGTTGCTTTTATTATTTAAAACATTTGCAAACAACAACCTTTTGCCAGTGAACTACTTGTTCCTGCAGAGAATACAAAATGCTATCTGCTTGTCTAGCCTTTTACCTTACTTTCCATTTTATTTCAATGGATTTTTTTCTTTCTACCCCACATATAGAAGCATTTTAATGATCAGATGGAATATATTTGTAAACTTGTTCCAACATACATCCCAAGCAGACTTTTGTTCTGTTTCAACAAATGCATCTGTTGCTGGCAAAGAGTGTCTGTGTAGGATCTTCTCCCACCAGTCTTTGATATAAACATGAAGTTCCATTTCTATACATTAACATTGTCTTTACAGAACCTAACCATGGCAGTGTCTGCCAATAATTTTAGGAGCTGGGAAAGATCTATGACACATCCAATATTTTTGCCCTTACTTAAGAAATATTATGTAGCAAAATATCAGGTGACTTTAAGAAAATAGAGCTGTTCCATTATTGAACAATCTGATTGTGATTAATTCTGCTTTCCCTCTGTGGTTCTTAAGTAACTACAATGCATCTTATCCCTTGGAAACTACAGGTTTATCCCTATTTTAGTGGATGAATAGCCATAGTTCCATAGATTTTTGATACCGGATGCTACTCTAATGTTTCAGCTTTGTTAGAACAGCACCTAGTAATGAAGAACAAACATTAAAATGCCCACATTTAGGAAGGCAAAGAGGGGGGGGAAAGGCATCAGTGAGATCTACTTGAGAGTCAACACATGTTTAACTACGAATTCAGCCTTTAAAAGACAGCTGTATATATTTTTCCACACAACTTCATCCTGATACAAGTGTTGAAAATTTGTTAAGATTTTGCAAGTCTTGCCACACAGTGATTTGATAGAGCTCATATTTCATCTAAAAGCGTATTTCATGCTGTTACGTTGTGTTGCTCTATCTTCTCAGGAAATGGTGAAGCTTCTCCTAGACCAGCTACAGTGGGAGATAGGAAATAAATGGTATCTCAAGATGCTCAAGGTATGAAGGGTGTGCCAAAAGCATCTATAGAGATGTTTTCATTATTAGCTTAAAGTCTGAAGGCAAAGCAATGTTTATCTAGTACAATTCAGTGCTACAATTCTTTTTTCCAACTGCTAGTATCATGATTTAGAATGGCCTTCTGCAAATCTAGCTTGGACTGTTAAACTATGTGTGGATCCATTTTGTACATGATATATGGATAGGCGTTTATCCAAACAACATTCTGATGTCTTTTTTCTGATTGACACTCCCATCAATTACTTCCAATGTGCAGATTCTCCCACACTGCATTAATGACTACATGTCATTTGGTAGAGTGCCCTCTGGTGGAATATGTATATTTAAATGTGTGATTTAATTTTTTAGCAGGCTTCTAGAAAAAATTAGAAAACAATTTAGTAAGTTATTTTGGGAATCCTATTTTTAGCTGAAAAAAAGTCCTTGAGGTGTGGAAACAGTCCTTGTGATCAGCCGCTGTATTACTTTCCTGAATCTATGCTACTTATTGGTAAGATACAAATCTATAGAAAACATTAGTGAACTAGTTTAGCCCATTAAAAAATAACACTTCTAAGTGAAATTAAAGGAAATGGCAAGGAGAGCATTATAGAAGAAAAAGGTTAGGCAGCAACTCAAGAAAAAAAAATAGGTATGACATTAAAAGTAATTTGTTTGGATAGAAATAGGCTTTGTTTAAACATATGAAAAGTTAAGAACACATGCTTTCCGACCTAGGCACTATTCATGTCCCAGTGGTGTGGCATTTTATTTTTTGGGTAAATATGTTAATTTAGTTAGTCAAGAGGCATAGAAAGGTATTGTGTGTATAGCAGATAATTTTGCAAAAATATGATAATCACAGCACTGCTTATGATTCCCACTGTGCAACTGAAGGGAAAAATAAACAGTCTTCTCTAACAGAACCTTGCTCTTAAAATACACTTCAGGCAGAACATGGATCTTGCAAAATACGATCTGATTGCCTTCATGTTTCATGGTTGCTTTTTTCAGCAATTGTGTAGTTTTCTCCAACGTAATTAATTATTCTGTTTCTGGACACACATCTTTACCATGCTGGAATGATGATAGCGCTCTTCTCTTATAGGAAAGTGCTTAAACAGGAGTAACTCTGCTTAGGATTCCAATGTTAGTCTTGGCTGATGTTTCCTTTTACATGGCACACACTGCAGTTGTTCAAAAACTGCTTTGAGAAATTAGAGCATTTAATGTGCAAAAAAAAAATTCTTCACAACTCCTCGGTTGACATTGGCTTACTGTGCCTTACAATTGAGTGCCTTATATTTGAGTTTCGATAGCAAGAACATTAAACTTCTTTGTACGTGGTCCTGTTCTTCATCTTCACTCCATTTTGTTTGGGACCACCCCCTCTTGGATTTGCTCTGCATAGATATACAAGCATTTACAATTTATTAGATATACATATATTAATGCAGGGCTCCATTATATGTAAAACATTTCAGAAACCTTATACAGATGTTGCTTGGCTTCATTTGACATCTTGATTGTTAATAAGAGATTAAAGAGAATGAAAGATTATACACACAATAACCGGCAAGTTGTTTGCTTCTATGCTGTAATTTCCTGGGAACTAAATTAAATGTTTGTTTTTAAAATGTAAAAGACATTTAAAAAAAACTCATTCCTTGTTGTCAATTAGATATGATGAACAGTCCAAAGAGAAAATAATTTAAACATCATCAATCTGCCTTTTGTTGATACTCTTCACTGAAGAAGAGAATAACATAGTATCTAAGGTATCGTTTTGTGTTAGGCATTATTGCATGAAGGTTTTGACAGGAAACTGCTGTTTTGTCCATGGAGTGAGAAGAAGGGGATGACTGAGACAAAAACAGGGTGCTGCAAGCATAAACTATTGGGCTGCACCCATATTTCCAAAAAAAAGAAAGGTTTACGAATTAATCACGTGGGCGTAAATGTGGTCACTTGGAGAGAAAATAGTGCAAGGCCACATAGACCACCAATGGCTGCTGGTGACCAAGTGATGTCTTTTCCCAGTTATAAAATCATTCTGGCTGCCCCCAAGTCCCCAAGGACTCTTAAGAAGGTGTTGGAGATGGGCTCTATGCCAGACTCTCTGCCTGGTGTAAAAATGCCTGTGGCAGCATCAGGATATAGTCAGCAAACAGGACATCCCTATAAAGCAGTGTACCTGTTTTTCTCACCAAACATTAAACTCCCAGAATTGTTCACATGATTATTTAACTAGAGATGCAAGGAAAGCAATGGAATTGTGCAGTTGCCTAGGGTTGTTGCTCTACTCAAACCTCTGAATCATACTTTGCGTGTGTAAGAGAAAGGATTGAGAAAATGGGTAGAGAGAAACATGTAAACAGAGGTTGAACTGTGTCAGGGGGCTTGTTATTCCAGGCTAACTGTTCATATAAACAATCCGTGTACCATTTTCTGTTTGAGGTATGGGTTAACTTATATTGCAAAAATTAATTGAGCTCAGTCATCTTCCTTAATATTTTTTAAACTGAAGAAGAAAGGACAGTAGAGGTCTTAAGTGTCTTGAATGTTGTCTTTTTCTCACATTGTCAGCTAAGAAAATGTCAGCTGAAAGTCTAAATGTGGCACAGGGCTTTCAGGCTTTCTGTATCTGATTTCAGTCACATGCTATCTTAGTCTGCCAGCACATCATTTCTTGTAAATGGACAAGAGTCTGGTCTGTACTCAAACTGAAGGCTGCCAAGAATAAACAGATGCTGTAGGAGGCAGACATGTTTTTTTGCTGTGACTCAGAGCGATCTCAATGCCAGACATGATACTAACAGGCACCAGTGTATTCTTAGATTCTAATTCTTTCCTATCTATAGCTCCATGCACTCTCCTCTGTGCACATGGACCTACTACACATGCAAGAAATTCCATATTGATTTCAGTGTCAGGAATAGCCCCCCCCCCTTGGATAATGGGGGATGCACAAAGGGTGTGAATATGTAAGAGAAGCTTGCTGATTAGCCTGTGTTTTTGCTGTGAGCTGAGAATAATTGCTGCCTTGGTTAGAAAGGCTGGAAAAACCGCGGGCGGCCCTGGAACAGCTATTGCAAAGAAATCACACAATGCCAGGGAACCACTAATACAAATGTAAATATATTACTATCCACATATAAAAGTGCAAAGTGCAAAGTGCAATGTGTTTAAATATACAATTCTGAAATACACAAAACAGAAATACACAGTACAATCATATACAGCACATATATTCTTTGAACAAATCTTTACAGTCCGTATAATTTCTTACTTTCATTTAAAGTGCAACATGCAAAATTTTTATACGAAAGCCCATGGATGGAGAATCGTGGAAGATGTTCTAACATTCCCAGTCCCAAAGTTCAAAATATGTCCAACAACGCCGACGGGGGTGCACAGGCAATTGTCATTAACCCGTTTCGTGAGAGAAAGCATAAGTTTATATTTAACGGATAGAAACTTCACATCATTATTGTCAACTCTGTAGAAGCCAGATTGTATTTAATATCTGAAACAACACAACTCTTCCCCCTTCTCGCCTTGAAGCTCTTGAAAACTTTCTCTGATATTCTTGTCAATTATAACGTAAAATAAGATTACAATACAAGGACTTTACATCTGTTGTGAGCCTTTGATTCTACAGAGACAGGAAACAAAGAATAAATATGTAGGAAAAAGTTGATTTGATTAAAAGAACTAAATAATGGCATGTAATGTGGTTTTTGTTTTCTTGGAAAAGGACATATTGCTCATCCTGGATAAACAGGATTTATATGAATTTGGGTAATGGGATTTTCTTCTACATATCATTTTGTCTCTTTTTACTGGGCTTTTATGAAGCATTACCATATCTGCTGCTTTCAGTAGTAGAATGACTAAATGAATGCTGATTGATTGGATTACAGCTGCAAATACAGTTCAAATTCTGGCTGACTGAGGAAAGGAGCTTTATAAATGGTGGAATAGGTTGATGCCATAATTGCCTCCAGAGGTCAACAATGTCATTTTAAAAAAAATGTAGCAAGAGTAGTTTATTGAAGCATAGTTTTGGTAGGTACCTTCTTCATCCATGAAATGGGTGTCTGTCTGTCTATATTTATAGCCCACCTTTCTTGCTGAGACTTAACTATAAAAAACAATGCAATCAAACAGCATAAAGCATCCAGCAAGCAATATCATAGGATTACAGAATTAGAAAACAATGCAAAAACAAAGCGTATTAGGCAGGCAGTGGACAAGGGTGGTGCACTAAAAACAAGGCACTAAAACCTGGAGTTTGAGTTTTCTTTGAATACAGACTCATGCAGAGTACATGAAAATAGTGTAGCCTTAAACTAACTGAATTAGAATAGGGACATCTTCTGGGCTAAACAAAGCTGGAAGAATGCATTTTTGCAGCTTCATTAACTTGCTTCTCAGGAAATAACGTGAGAAGGAAAGGAAAGGTATGTGTGATCCAATGTAAACTCTCTTCATTAGCCTTAACTGAGTCAGTGAGTGCAAGCTGGACCCAATCAAAAGTGGGGAGCGCAACATCCTTCCAAGTCTTCAATGTTGTGAACCACCATTACTTCAATTTTGTATTAAATGTATTTATTTGATATGTTTTTAGTCTGCCTCCCAATCAATAGTTCTTAACGTAGATTAGGGCTAAAAGGGCTGGGTGAATTGGGTCTGGGTTCCTGTGACCCAACTTGCTTTATCTGCAGCTACACAACAATTTCCGCATGGAGGTGCAGTGGGTAGTGTTCCTGCCACCCCATACCCCACACCCATGTCATTTTTAGAAGCGGAAACAGCCATAGCAGGGAATTATTTACCTATCTTTGGGAGTAGCACATGCAAATTCCAAGCAAGTGCTGCTCCAAATTTATGAAAATAACTCTTTGCTGGGCCATTGCAGCTTCTGAAAGCAGCATGGGAGGAGACAGGATGTCCTCTCTGCTATGCTACTGTTCCAAGCCAAAAATGGCTCCTTCTGATTTTTGAAATACATTCCCTGAAGCTGCTGTGTGGCTGCAGTTAAGTGAGTCAAGTCTGGGGAACCCAAACCCAACTCTTCAAAATATTTTGTTTGGCTCTTAAAATAAAATCCAACAGTTACAAAACACATAAATCTTTGAAATTATTGGGAAAAATCATAAAAAATGCCTCTACAAAACAAATAATCTGATATTTGAGGATCATCAACGCAATAGAACACTAGCAAATTAAGAGTGCAGAAAAGGGGACGGGAAAAGCACTCAAAACCCTGGAAACAGAAAAGACTTTACATGGTGCCAAAAACTCAAAAGATCGGGCATCAGGAAAACTGATGCAGGAAAACAATTTTGCAAACAGGGCCCTTGAATGGAAAGGGTCTGGGTTGAATCCAGCAATACACAAATGGAAAAAGGAATCTTCTCAGGATAGTTCATCTTGTAGAAATGACTGTGCAGCAACTCCCTTTAACCAATGAATTCAGTCTTCAGACATTTCCATTTGGAACACATTTGAGGAATTGTCTTGTGATATCCCTGACTAGAGATGGGTACGAACTGGGAAAAAAACAAACTGTGTAGTTTGTGGTTTGTCAAGTTTCATGAACCACAAACTTTTACAAACTTGTCCCAGTTCATGAACAGGTTCGTTTGGTTCATGAAAACATCACTTCCAGGGCTGCAGAAAGCCCATCCCCCCTGTTGCCTAGGAAACTGATTGATCAGCGCCAGGCTGTCTGCAGTTACGAACCAAATGAACCAGCCTAAACGTTCATGGTGGTTTGTCAGAAACGGATGAACTGCTGGTTCACGAATCACGAACTGGCCCAGTTTGTGATGAATTTTGGTTCATATTTCGGTTCGTGCCCACCTCTATCCCTGACCTACTGTTGTCCCTTATCCTAACCTAGTGCTCTGTGAATAGCTACACATGAGGAGAGAAACTCCAAGGCTTTATTTAATGACCACATGAAGGGCAACAATCTCCTTGCTCTGTCATATTGTAACTTGGGGAGTCATTCTGACCATTGAATTCTGAGAAGCTGCTAGGTGTACTTCTGGGATTGGTTACACAATATTTTGTGCAAGTGAGAATGCATTAAGTTTGACTTAGTGAAAGTAGTTACTGGATTTTTTTTTTTTGCATTTGTGCTTGTGCAAAAGGTCTGGTGCAAGTGGGAATTTTACTCTGGATTCAACGAATTTTCTATAATAGCTACCAACTTCAACTCATAGGGTGCCAGCACAACAGTTCAGTATCTCAACAACTGGAGCACTGGTCCTTAAAATATCCTAATCTGAGATAGTAAACCATCTGGAAGGCAGTGAAGATACTGCAAAATGTGGCCTCAGTAACCTGTTCTAGTTAGCAATTGCAATTTTTGACTAGTATTCGAAGGCAGTCCCTTGCAACACTTGCTTCCAGTTATTTGCCAGTAAGAAGTCGTACAATGTGATGTACTATGTATAAATAGTATATAGTCATAACTGCGTTCATAAATTGCAGGATCATTTCTTTAAAAAGTCACTGTTTCTTTTCCCAAATTAAATATTTAAACATTTTTAAGTTTTTAAGGATTTTGACAGCAATTTCCATAGTTATAGTTTGAAATTAAAAGAAACTTTTTGGGCATTAATCATCAGTCCACACTTACCGAGACAGATTAATGTTCACTAATAATTTAAATGCTTTAAAAAAATTATGACCAGCATTTTTCTCACAGACATATGATGGAATAAACATAAGGGAATAAATGAAAGTTTTATTGATAATTAGGATATAGAATTAAAAGACTTATAAATTGGTGTCTATTTCTTTAAACTTCTTGGTGATTATTTGGAAACATTCATAGTAAGAGACTTTATATGAAAAACAATGGTAGTATGTAAAAACCAGCTTTTTTACTTTTCAACCAGATGAGATGTACCATAATTTCAATTTAATATAATAACATAAACCTTCAGAGTAGGATGTTATGTGAATTTTACTTAATTTACAGTACAACCATATGCAGAGTTACTGTAGCCTAAACTCATTGATGTCAGTGGACAGACTAGAGTAACTCTGCATATGATTGCATTGTAGGTTCTTCCAGGGTAAGTACTGATGTGCTTTTTACATACATAAATTAGAGAAAACAGCTCACTACACTATTAAAATGAGCATTTGTTAATTTTTTAACTTTTTTTTTAAAAGTTGCTCTTCTTTTCAATATACTGGCTCTCAAACTTGCTAACACTTTTATTGAGATATCTGGTACTCTTGGTAGAAGTTTATGCATGTGAATATTGTATGGTCTGCTTAAGGACAGTGTTTATGCTGTTTATGTCTAATGGCTTGTTTTTTATAATGCGATTTTTAATTGTAAACTGCATCCAGCAGGACTCTGAAGAGGCAGCTTAGAAATATATTAAATAAATAAATAAATGTGAGCAAGGCTGATCATATGATCCTTTTCCTTCTCAACACCACCTTTTTGGGAGGGAAACAAACCAGTTTTATAGCCTTATACTCAAGGCAGATTACAGTGTAAGTCAATAGAATCAATGACTGAGACATTCTGATTGCCCTCTCTCCTGGCAAGATTGTGATCAAGTGGCAAAGATCCATGTGGTATCAATGCATATCACAACTAGAGATGGGCATGAACCAAAATATGAACCAAAATCCATGACGAGCCAGGCTGCTTCGTGGTTCACGAACCAGCGGTTCATCAGATCCCATTTGCCGCCTATGGTTGAAGGCCGAGGGGAGAGTGTGCGGCGAGAAACAAAACAGGCTTACACCGGAGTGGAGGAAACAAGGCCACAACTTTATTAAAACGGCAAATGAGGAGTATTGGCGCAGCATGAGGATCAGATCCGCCGCATCGGGTGACCCGCCTGTCAGCCGATGAACCACATCCCCCTCAGGCCCCAGGCTGAGGGAGGGAACCAGGAGTGGCATGAAGGGGGAGATCACCCGGTGTACACCCTTTGGTGATTCCCATGCCACCTGGGGGTGGCGTGTCCTGGCAGCCCCCGAGCTGGGCGTGCCCCTTGCCGCTCACCCCCAAGACTCCATAAGGGAGTCCCCTTAATGGGGAGCCTGTGCACGCAGGCCCAGTCTCCCCAACAAATGGGATCTGATCCGATGCTTCACCGCCAAAGTTGTGACAGAAGATAAAAAACAAATACATAGGGAGAGGTGGGGGGGAAGCTCTGCACGTCCACGGGGCCGGCGCCGACTGAGGGGCGGGCCAGGCGGTGGCCGGATAAATACCCGGCCGCCGGACCAGAGGGAAAACCGGCCGCCCGCGCCTGCCCCGCCCTCTCACAAACCCGGGCGCCCGTGATTGGGCGCCCGGGTTTGAAATGATTGGCCGCAGCCTGCCCGGGGCCCGGCGCAGCCCGCGGCCCGGAGGTTCACCGCGAGTCTCCCATCCGGCCCCGTCGGCAGCAAAACGGGCCCCCCGGTAAGTCGGGGGGGGGGCTCGCCTTCTGAGGAACCGCCACGAACTTTAGGCTGGTTCATTTGGTTCATCTTTTGGTTTGTCATTGTAAACAGCCTGGTGCCAATCAGTTTCCTGGGCAACAGGGGATGTACTTCCTGCAGACCTTCTGCTGACCCAGAAGTGACATTTGCACAAACCAAATGAACTGGTTCGCGAACCAGGGGCAGGTTCATGAAAGTTCATGGTTCGTGAAATTTGATGAACCAAGAACCACATGGTTCATGTTTTTTCTGGTTCATACTCATCTCTAATCACAACTCCTTGGGTAGAACACCACAGAGAAGTGTTTATTAAAGGGAACCATAGAGAGAGGGAAGTAGATTGGGAACGTATGTATTCATTGTCGTTGTCAAAGTATAAAACGTTCAAGTTAAAAGTTATGCAAGTAGTAAAACAGGTCTGCCATCAAATTCACTTTTAATCTTTTCCAGAATATTGTTAGGTTCTGAGGATTCAGTTTTCAGCAGATGGTACAGAATTATCAGAGGACTAGATTCTAATGTCTTTTTGCTGGTGCAAAGAGATTTCTGCCAGTGCAAAGGAACTTTCAGCAGGCAATTTTTGCCAATTTTCCTTTTCCACTGCAGTAGTCACCACATCCAATGCTGTTTCTGGTGTGCCCTGAAGACCATGGGCAGTGTTTGGGGAGGGTGAGAGGTCAGAATTGGTAAAATTTTGTTCTGCAAGAAGCTCTGCTTGTGGACAGAAAGATCCAACTCATTAGATAGATTGCTTACAGTAGATTACATTGGATTAAAAGCTTTTTATTTAAAAAAAGAAAGCCAATCAGAATGCAAAATGTATATAATGCTAAAATTTACATACAATTGATATTAAAAAGTAATAGGAAACTGACAAATTAGAAAACTGTCGTAGTGTAAAAAAAGATATTCTGAATAGTTTAGATTTTGTTGATTGAAATACAATTGTTAAGCAGGTGAAATAAAAGATGTAAACAAACTCGATGTTATGTTTTATACGGTGGGAGTCTTATTTTTACTGTGTAAGGTTTGGGATAATGTTTTGGAAAGAATAATTTGATTAAAATCATTTTCACATTTATTATACATATGAATGTATAATAAATTACAGAATGGCTTTGTGTTGCTTCATCTGTATAAATGAACTGAGAAACATAATTAAGTGTGCTGAGATTTAAGACACTTTGGTTATATAATGATACATTTAGATGAAGTATAATTTGAAAGAAAGTATTATGTTGCTGTAGTATCATTTTGAACACTTCTAAATCTGTACATTAGAGCAATTATCTTTGATAAAGTGTGAAGTGATCCATTTCCTCAAGAACTGTTTCTGTAATACCTTTGTAGGTGAGATGTTTGTGCAGCCTGATGATTTCTGGATATCATGGTGATCCTACAAAGGCATAATTTTTGTTGCTTTTGGCCATAAATTGACTCTTGTGAATCTTATTTAGAAAAGTTTTTTTTTAACTGCCAAGCTTGTAAACCAAGATTAAATCTATTGGTGCTTTCATTTTTTGATCTCCATATCATAGAAGCTTTGGTCCAGCAACAGCCAAACATACAGCTGCAGTGCAGTGGCACTCTGTTCCTCCCTGAATTCAGTGGTTCTGCACAAAGAAATTATTATGGAATTATGGAACAATTGTATGGATCAGAGCACACTATTATCTTGAAAACTCCTAGAAAAATAAAAAATTCTGTGCATCAGTAGCAAAAGGAAAGGAACCTGGGAAGATTTATGGGGCTGTTGATGTAGAAGATACCATTTTCATTCATTCTAAGTGATTCCATAACTTGATGGTGGCTGTTAATTTATTCAACTGCATTTCTTTTTTATATTTGTTCATCTTGAATGGGCTCCATTGAGTGCACTGAAGTTCTGCAAAACTGCAAATAACATGAGAATCAGAACACAAAAACTGAGGGAATGAATGGGTTGGGTTGAGTGAGCCCCAGTCTTCTTTCTGGAGTAAGCCTCACTGAATAAAATGGGATTTACTACTGAGTAGACCATCTCAGGACTGGAATGAATGCTTTTCCAACACTGCTTTGGCCTCTCAATCTACCTTTAAGTGGGTCTACTCAGATGTAAATTATCTTTTATTCATTGATTTTGCTCCCATGAAGAAGAATTGCATTCTTATTCTACTTGAGATATCATATTTGACCCATTGTACCCCCAGTCGGAAGTAAGAGACAGACACAGGCTTGGATAAAAGGGCCGTTTATTAAATGACCATAACAATAACATTCGGCAAGGGCTAACTGAGCGGTACAGGTCAAGCCCTGGGGTCAGCACCTGACCACCGCCTTGCCTGTCTGGGCGAGCCCCCAATGCCCCGGGTGTAGGCCATCTCCTGAATGGCTGCAACCCGGCCAGCTAGGCCCTGGGATCCCACTCAAGCACCTGTTGCGCCCCAGCCGCCAAGCATGAGGTGAGGTCTTGTTCCCGGGGATCCCCTCAGGCGTCTGCCCTCCCTGACGGTAGCCGCCCATGCATACCGCCCTAACAGCAGACCCTGTTCCCCAACCTTGGGGAATGCCACAGGGGCTCACCAGCCCGCACCCTATTCCCAAAAACTCCTGCCACTATCACCGACGGCTAAACCCAACAATACTCATACCACCGCCATTAGTGCAAGGTAGGCTAAAAACCCCCCTTCCACAACGCCAATCAGGGAAGGAGGGAAAAAATTCCTACCTGGCCCATAAATAGCAGCCGGCTATTCCTGCACTAAAAACAGGGTGAGGTGGGTGGGCCGAGCGCTTGAAAAATCTGACGCCGGGAAGGGGCAGAACGCGCACAAAAGCGCCAAGCTCCGCCCCTTCCCAGAACCCGGATGGAGAGGGAGGGAGTCTGCCTCCTTCTCCTTCCAAGGGCTCCAATTGCCGGCTCCCAGCTTACGCGGCGAGCCGCGGCTGGGAGAGCCGAATTGTACCCCCAGTCGGAAGTAAGAGACAGACACAGGCTTGGATAAAAGGGCCGTTTATTAAATGACCATAACAATAACATTCGGCAAGGGCTAACTGAGTGGTACAGGTCAAGCCCTGGGGTCAGCACCTGACCACCGCCTTGCCTGTCTGGGCGAGCCCCCAATGCCCCGGGTGTAGGCCATCTCCTGAATGGCTGCAACCCGGCCAGCTAGGCCCTGGGATCCCACTCAAGCACCTGTTGCGCCCCAGCCGCCAAGCATGAGGTGAGGTCTTGTTCCCGGGGATCCCCTCAGGCGTCTGCCCTCCCTGACGGTAGCCGCCCATGCATACCGCCCTAACAGCAGACCCTGTTCCCCAACCTTGGGGAATGCCACAGGGGCTCACCAGCCCGCACCCTATTCCCAAAAACTCCTGCCACTATCACCGACGGCTAAACCCAACAATACTCATACCACCGCCATTAGTGCAAGGTAGGCTAAAAACCCCCCTTCCACAACGCCAATCAGGGAAGGAGGGAAAAAATTCCTACCTGGCCCATAAATAGCAGCCGGCTATTCCTGCACTAAAAACAGGGTGAGGTGGGTGGGCCGAGCGCTTGAAAAATCTGACGCCGGGAAGGGGCAGAACGCGCACAAAAGCGCCAAGCTCCGCCCCTTCCCAGAACCCGGATGGAGAGGGAGGGAGTCTGCCTCCTTCTCCTTCCAAGGGCTCCAATTGCCGGCTCCCAGCTTACGCGGCGAGCCGCGGCTGGGAGAGCCGAATTGTACCCCCAGTCGGAAGTAAGAGACAGACACAGGCTTGGATAAAAGGGCCGTTTATTAAATGACCATAACAATAACATTCGGCAAGGGCTAACTGAGCGGTACAGGTCAAGCCCTGGGGTCAGCACCTGACCACCGCCTTGCCTGTCTGGGCGAGCCCCCAATGCCCCGGGTGTAGGCCATCTCCTGAATGGCTGCAACCCGGCCAGCTAGGCCCTGGGATCCCACTCAAGCACCTGTTGCGCCCCAGCCGCCAAGCATGAGGTGAGGTCTTGTTCCCGGGGATCCCCTCAGGCGTCTGCCCTCCCTGACGGTAGCCGCCCATGCATACCGCCCTAACAGCAGACCCTGTTCCCCAACCTTGGGGAATGCCACAGGGGCTCACCAGCCCGCACCCTATTCCCAAAAACTCCTGCCAACGCAAGGGTCAAGCCTCTGCTTAGACCCTCGCGCCCCACAGGTGGCCTAGCGCCACCCGAAGCCCTTGCCGCAGGTCATCTAAAAATAACTCATTGCCCTCAGGTGACATATGGACACCATCTCCTCTGTAGAGGTTGGCAAATTCGGCCCTAATCCTGGGGTGTGGCAGATAAATGCCCAAGCCCTGCCCCAAGGCCTTCCTGATGTCATGGTTGGTCTTACGGCGGGCCCTCTCAATAGCCTTGGGATTCAAAGCCTCCCGCCAAACTCGACGTTGTAGCATCTCGGACCATATAACCAGCACACCAGGCCATCGGTCGTTTATGTATGCTAGGTCCACTGCTACTTGCACTGACAGGGCCTTACCCTGTACCATGCCAAGGTCATTCCCACCCAGGTGGATGACCACAATGTGCGGGGGCGGCTGCAACCGCCCCCTAAACAGGAGAGGCAAGAGGCCCGGCCACCTGAGGCCCCGCCGTCCCTGCCACTCCACTGTGGCCACAGCACTCAGGCCCAACTGGGATCCAATCGGCGTGTTCTTAGCTTGATTGGCCGCCCAAAACACCATGCTGTGGCCACATATCAGGATCCTCCTCCTCTCATGGCCCGACACGGCACCTGGAGAAAGAGCAATTAGTTCGCCATTTAAAATTGCTGTAGGGGTCGGACATAAGACCTGAAAGCTCTCGACCGCCACCTACCCACTTTCTGAATAGCCTGAGGGGGGTATCCCAAAACTGCTGCCGTGGAGGCCGCACCAATCCGAAAGGAATGAGTGCCGAATTTGACCCCCGACAAGCCTAGTTTCTTGAGTGCCCTCTCAGTTACTGTCCAAAATTGATACTTGGTCAAAGGAGCTTGGTCCTCGTGTAAGAACAACAGCCCCTGGGCATCACCCCTAAGCGCGGTGTATTCCTTGAGGGCTTTAACCGGGCACAAGCCCGCCTCAGAACAAGGGCCCAAGTGGAAGGTGATTCCGCGCTGCTGCTGGTCCGTCTTAGACCTCCTAATGCAAATGGAGACATTGTCTCCCACAAATTTAATATCCCTGGCCATCAAGGCCCTACCCGATAAATCAGAGCGCGATGAAGCAACCAACTCACTAACTCGCAGGGCCCCAAAAAATGCAGTTAACGCTGCTGCATGGAAGAGTTTATGCTCAAACCTGGATGAGCACACTTCAGCCCATGCCGCCCCAAGCCCCCGCAAGACCGAAGGAGATATGGGTTGTCTAGGGTCAGAGGGCGTCCTTTTTTCCCTAGACCATCCCTCCAGCACTTTCCTAATCCTAAAGGCCCCTGTAAATTCCGCTAAGCCCCGTGATTTGCTGGCGAAAGCCAGAGCGGCCAGTTGGCCCCTAATAGATTTAACTGCAAGTCCCCTGTCCCTCTGCACGACGCAAAAGTGCAGTAAATGTTCCTGCGGAACGGGCCAAACATGCTGGAGGTTGGCTGATGACCTAAACTGATGAAACTGTCCTACCGCACGGTCGTAGGCCCGGCGTGTGCTAGGAGCAACGGACAGCTGGATTGCTCTATCTACCTCCGCCGTCCAAGCTCACATGGCATCCTCGCGGGCTGCCTGTCGGCCCAAGGGGCAAGCTGCCAGAATCGTTCCATCTGTTGGCGAGACAAAGCGTCTGCCACACCATTGCTAACGCCTGGAACGTGCCTAGCCCTAAAAAGTATGTTCAGCTGAAGGCATTTAAGTACAAAGGCCCTCACCAGCCGCATCACCCTGGGGGATCTGGAGGTCATGGTGTTGACTACGTGTACCACCGCCAAGTTGTCACACCAGAAGTGGACAGCGTGGTTTGCCAACTGAGACCCCCACAGCCAAAGCGCCACTACCATGGGAAAAAACTCCAAAAACGTAAGGTCTTTGGACAATCCCTGGGCCACCCAATCAGAGGGCCATTGGTCAGCACACCAATGCCCCCTAAAAAAGACTCCGAAACCAGTGGAACCGGAGGCATCAGAGGTGACTTGGAGTTCAGCTTCTAGCAACAAATCCTCCCTCCAGAAAGTCACCCCGTTGAATGCGGCAAGGAACTCCTTCCAGACTAGCAGGTCCTCCCGCATACCTTTATTAATTCGTAAGCGATGATGAGGTAACCGTAAGTTCCCCATAGCATCGCACAGCCGTCTGAGAAAGGGCCTGCCGGGCACAACGGCCTTGCAAGCAAAATTTAAATGGCCAACTAACTGCTGCAACTCAAGGAGGGACACCTTGTCCCTACTCAAGCAGTCCTCCAGTCTCGCTCTAAGGTCTGCCACCTTCTCTAGTGGCAACCGCAGAGTTTGTTGCATGGTATCGAGCTCGATACCTAAAAACGTCAGGATCACCGACGGTCCCTCCGTTTTTTCATGGGCCAAGGGGACCCCTAGCTCCGCAGCAAGCTCAGTAAAGGCTGCCAACAGCCGGGCACACTGCCCCGAACCCGCAGGCCCAGACACCATAAAATCATCTAAATAGTGACAGGTGTCCTTGCAGGCACAGCGGCGACGCAACTCCCATTCCAAAAAGGAACTGAAGCGCTCAAATGCAGAGCAAGATATGGAGCACCCCATGGGTAGGGCCCTGTCCATATAGAACTTGCCCTCAAATGCAAAACCCAGGAGATCAAAGTCTCCCGGGTGAACGGGGAGCAGGCGAAAGGCAGACTTGATGTCGCACTTTGCCATCTCGGCTCCCACCCCGCAGCGTCGCACCACTTTGACTGCTTGGTCAAAGGAGGTGTAATGCACTGAACAGAGTTCCTCGGGTATGCCATCATTCACCGAGCCCCCTCTTGGGAAAGAGAGGTGATGAATGAGGCGGAACTCCCCCGGCGCCTTCTTCGGCACCACCCCTAAAGGAGAAACCCTGAGGGACGGGACAGGGGGGGCATCAAAAGGGCCCAATACCCTACCCTCAGCACATTCCTTTAATATCTTACCACGCACCACATCTTCCATGCCAGCCACTGATTTAAGGTTGGCTGCCATGAAAGGTGTCCTAAGGCCGTGAAACGGAATACGAAATCCAAACTTAAAACCCGAAATTAAATACTCAGCGTCCCGACGCCGCGGGTAGACCTGAAGCCATTCCTCAAGTACCCTCAGCCTTACCGGGCTGGGACCCTTTGCCAGCACCAGGCTGCTGGCCGCCGCCGCCCCCAAATCGCTTTCCTCCCTGGCCACCCTGCCGTCCCTTGGGACAGGCAGAGTGGGCATGGGGTCCAGCACAAGTGGGGCACTCGTGCCGGAATTTACATGCTCGCTTAAAACAGACCCCTTTGGACATGAAGTCCCAGCAGAGCAGCCGTGATTGAACCAGCTGCCCCGCAGGGGTGCGGGGACCCAAACCTTGAACTGGCTTGATAATCAAATGACCGCTATCGGTCCTATCCCCCACCGTTGACTTTGAAGGAGTCATGACCTGGACCCAAAGCTGGACCCAAATCTGATCCCACGGCAAACTAGGGGTTAAGGCGGCCCGCATTCGAAATTCCTCATCGTAGCGCAGCCAGGCCCCACCCTCAAAATCAGTATAACCCCTGTAAATAATGTTCATGTATTGAAACAGGGGAAGGGCCCTATGCGGCTGCGCCCTGGCCAGAACACCCGCATACACCAAAAACCCTGGAAGCCAATGGGCCCAGGTTCTATCGATCCGCCTCCGGCGGATCCGCTCCTTGTCCCTATCCTCAAGATCATCTTTATCCTTCTTCTCCAGTTCCCTGAAGAGAAGGGTAAAGACATCAACATATTCTCCCCGCAAAATCTTCTCACGGGTGGCCTGCGTCAGGTGATCCCCCAATGGCAGCGCCGTATCCCCCGTAGGTAGGGCCCTATACGGAACCACACCAAATCCTTGCATCCCATAGGGGGGCAGGCCAGGCTGAGTCCCGTAACCATAGGGCCAACCAGTGCTCGATGAATTATGCCCCTGCCCGTCCCAGGCAGCGGCCCCTGACGGCAACTGCTGGTACAAGGAGCCACTGGCACACGTAGGCCAAATGGGCTGTCCTAATGGGGGCCAAACTTGTGCGTTATAACCGCCAGAGGTGGAAGGAAGCGACACCCCAGAAGGAGTGGACTGCCCTCCAGCCCCCCACGGCCAAACAGCGTTCTGGTGTGTGTGCAAGTGCGCCTGATATTCCGTACCTTCAGCCAGAGGAGAGTCCACCGCCACAGCCACCTGTCCACAGTCCCCAGGCCCAGGCAGATAGCCTTCTCCTTCCGCTTCAGGCGCAGTAGGATGATGATGATGACTGGAGCTAGGTTCCCCTGTACTCAGGGCTGTCATCTTCTCTAGTGCCAACAGACGAGAGGCAAATTCTTTGTTAAATCCCACTTTTGCGACTCGTTTCGCACCCCTACGTGGCTGAGGTAAATCTCCACCCACTGCCAAACCCGCTGCCCTTTTTTCCAGAGCGGCCATGCGCTCCATCAACTCCTGCCTACTAGGGCCATCCTCATCATCCGATGAGGACAGAGTTGGAGGAGGTTTCTTGGGTGCAGGCCGTTTCACCGGCTGTTTGCCCTTAGAAGGGCCCCCTCCCTTTTTGGATGGCATGCTTTAGCAGGCTCAAGGTGAGGTACAAGAAACAAAAGTATCAGCCTCGTCCCAGTAGGTGTCACCAGAAGCCCTTGTCAGAGCAGTTACAGCTCTCTCCAATAGGAGTCGCCCAACCTCCCCAGTAACAAGCCAAGGCTGCAGTGACCACACTCCCCTAAAGATGTCGCACAACTTTCCCCAGCAACAGGAGTCACCTGCAGTGCGGCTAACACCCACCAGGTGGTATCAGCCACACACACCCAGCCAAATGACCCCCCTACAAGAAGCCAACGGCCTACAGCAATGGGGGAGGGGTGATGGGGGGAATAATAGCCCCGGGGGGGAGCCCCTAACGGGTCCGAAAAGCCCACCAGGCAAGGGTAGTGCCACGGGCAAAGCCAGGCCCACTAGGGCCAATTGCTGTAGTGACAGCCCCGAAATGGCTAGCCCACCAAAGCCCCCGGGCCCGAAAAGATCCGCGCCGCGCCGAGCCGCCGATACCGCGGCGGCGGCGCCCCACACACTCCGCCGCCGTTACCACGGCGGCGGCTCCACAACTCCGGGCCGTGCACAGCCCGCAGCAGGCCCAGCCGGCCCGGCCAAGCTCCCTGCTGCTGTGCTGCAAAGCGCCGGAGCACGGAGCAAGTCCTCCAACTCCGAGCGCTTGAAAAATCTGACGCCGGGAAGGGGCAGAACGCGCACAAAAGCGCCAAGCTCCGCCCCTTCCCAGAACCCGGATGGAGAGGGAGGGAGTCTGCCTCCTTCTCCTTCCAAGGGCTCCAATTGCCGGCTCCCAGCTTACGCGGCGAGCCGCGGCTGGGAGAGCCGAATTCTCATGTTTTCTTGATACATCTATTGTATCTGGAAAATCACAATCCATATTATATGCTTCTTTGCAGCACTGGCTGAAGACAATTGACTGAATGGGTTCCACTGAAATACTTTAAAGTATTGCAAAGATGCAAATAAAATGACTAGGTTGAAAACAGTCTCTGAAAGTAGACTGCAATCTTGTTCAAAGTAGAGCTGCAATCTTCTTTCCTGAGAGTAATCCTCATGGAATAAAATGGGATTTACTTCTCAGTATACTAGCCCCAGAGTAAACCTAGTAAGTTTTGTTCTTAAGTAAGCATGAACAGAATTGCAATCTGTACCTGTTATTAACAAAATTTAATTGTATTATATGTAGAAGAGAAACTAATTACCAAATTGAGAGAGAAGACTAATGGAATGTTTTGGCATCCCAGTCCACCCCTAAGCAGGTATACTCAAATGAAAGCCCCCATCCTCATATACCTTGTGGAGACCATGTTAAATCCATTCCTGGCTTTATCAGAAACCCCTGATCATTTGCAAAACCATGCTACCTGGTGACAGAAAGAATTCATTATTGCAACAATGAAAAGTAGAATCTACTTTATAACTAAATCATTTTGGAAGATATTTGTGATAGATTTAAATACAGTTGCAGATAAAAGAATAACACTTGTGCAACAGTGCTGTGAAGCTGTAAGAGACACAGGTTTGCCAGGTCCCCCCCAACTGACAATGGGTGGGGGGACCACATTTGGCGAGGGGAGACTTTCTGGCTGTCAGTGCATGCAATGCAGCAATGCAATGTCATTGAACTTAATGACATCACTTCTGTGGCAAATGTGGCCACAGGGCAGTGAGTACTCTGTTTCCCCCTTTATTCCCACCACACACGCTGGTTAGGTGAACGGGGGTGGGGGTGGCGGCTGGAGGGGTGGGATTCCCCACCCTTACCAGGCCTGAAGGGACAACAACTATGCTTGAAACCCAAGCGTTTATATGTACTGCATCCAGCAATCTGATAAATGGCTCATCAATCTAATCATCGATAAATCAGCAGCATTGTGAGGCAATCTGAACCCACAATATCTCTAAAAATGCATGACTGGCCTAAAGTCACCCAGAATGTTCCATAGCACAGGAAGAATTTGAACATACTTTCTTCCCATTCCAAGTTCAGTCTTCTAATAATTACATCACACTGGCTGTCCGGTTAACTCCCCAGAAATTGCTAAATATTGGCATTTACACTGGCATTTTGTGAGGCACGATCGTATGAGGAACTCTAGGAAAGGGCATGCTTCAGTGGGGGGAAAGGCATATCTTTAGGGAGGGTACATGATTTGTATGCAGAAATCCAATATTCAATTCCTGCCATGACTACTTAAAAAAAAAAAAGGACTCAGACAGCAAACCTGAGATAGACTTTCTGCCCCATGCTTTGGGGGACCACTGATACTCAGGATATACAGTATTGGTCTAGATGGTTGTTTCATATATTTATGTAAATATTGCAGGCAATTTAAAAAGTCTGAATATTGTTTCTTTGCTATTTAGTTGATTGCCAGGTGACTCATAGAAAGACATGTACTGTGAACTGAACATGCAGAAAAACTAAGCATAATTTACATGTGAAGTGAATAACCAGCCTTATGGTATCTGTATTAGAAATGGGGAAAGAACAAGAAATTCCTTATTGTACAGGTGCAAAAATGTATTCCATTTGTGTACAGTCCCTTCCCTTTATGCATCCACATGCTAGGCACTTCCCTCTATGGAAAGGAAATTTCATAATTTCCTGTTAGGGATGACTTGGTAAGAAATAGCAGCCCCCAGTTCCATCTCTCCCTAGTGCTGTTGCATTGTGAGTTGTAACCTTTGTGAAATGACATCTATTCCTTCTTATTTTCAGAATGTTTTAACAACCATAATGCAGATACTAAGAAAATCTTTTTTATGCATGCTAAATTTATGGGCCCTTCAAAGTCAGTCTTCCTTTTATTGTCTCTTTTCAGCTCAGAAATGACTTGAACCGACAACAAAAAGAAGCTGACAGGCTTTTTTTAGATAGCCACTTTATTGCTACGCACTTTGCAACTATATGATAGGGCTACCTCTGTTGCCTTGAATGCAAAATTAGCTTGTTGATATGTGCAACTACAGACCGAGGAGCAGATGTAGTCATTCTAATTCTAACTTATTTACATAAAATCTCTAAAAAGGGCATGTAATTCCATGGCACCAGATATATGATATCAAGGAAATTCTGCATCTTTTAAAATTGCAACCCCAGCCAGAATGAAGAGACAGACACAGGCTTGGAACAAAAGGGCCTTTTATTAAAATAACCATACCGTAAATGACAGCAAGAGCTAACTAAGTGGTACAGTTCAAGCCATGTGGGCCACCTCTGGATCTCCACCTTGATCTGTCTGGGGGAGCCCCAAAGCCCCGGGTGTAGGCCATCACTGGAATTGCTGCAACCTGGCTGGCCAGGCAAATGTATCCCCCCATCAAGCACTTAATGCCCCAGCCGTATAGCATGAGGGAAGGCCTTGTCCCTGGGGATTCCCTCAGGCATCTGCCAGTGCTATGGTAGCCATCAACAAGCATGCCACACTGTTGGTAGACCCTGTTCTTCACCCATGGGGAAGGGCCCTGGGTGCTCACCAGCTCACGCCTTATTCCCAAAACTCTCCTGCCACCACAAGGGTCAAGCCTCTTCTTAGACCCTCATGCACCACAAGTGGCTTAAAGCCAACTGAAGCCCTTGCCGCAGGTCATTGAGAAAAATCTCGTTGCCCTCTGTCGACAGGTGTACACTGTCGCCTTGGTAGAGGTGGGCAAATTCGGCCCTAATTCTAGGATGTGGTAAATAAATGCCCAATCCATCCCCCAAGGACTTCTTAATGGCATGATTAGCTTTACACCAGGCCCCCTCAATTGCCCTAGGATCTAAGGCTTCCTGCCAAATCTGTCTTAGTAGCATCTCAGACCAAAATATAAGCACGCCCGGCCACCGGCTGCTTATAAACCAAAGGTCTTCAGCTACCTGTAATGACAGGACCTTTCACCACACCAATCCCAGGTCATTACCACCGAGGTAGATGACCAAAATGTGTGGAGGAGGACCTGTCCTTCCGCGAAACAAGAGTGGCAGTAGGCCTGGCCATCTAAGGCCACACCGTCCCTGCCACTCAACAGCAGCCACAGCACTCAAGCCCAGCTGAGATCCAATTGGCATTCTAGCTTGGTAGGCTGCCCAGAACACCATGCTGTGGCCACAAATCAGGATTCTCTTCTTCCCTTGGGCCGATACGGCACCTAAGGAAAGAGCAATTAGTATGGCCTTTTAAAACTGAGGCAAGGGGCGGATATAGGTCTAAAATGCCCCTGACCGCCACCTGCCAACACGCTGAATTGCCCAGTGAGGGTATCCCATAGCTGCTGCTGTAGAGGCAGCCCCAATCCTAAAGGAATGGGTGCCAAATTTGATCCCAGACAAACCAATTTTTCCAAGGTCCCTCTCCATAACTGCCCCAAACTGATACTTAGTTAAAGAGCTCTGATCCTCATGGCAAAACAACATGCCTTGGCACTCCCCATGGAGCTGCACATATTCTCTGAGGGCCCTGACAGGGCAAAGCTCACGATCAACACAGAGACCCAAGAAAAAAGTAGTTCCCTGCCACTGCTGGTCTGTCTTAGACCGCCAGAGACAAATGGAGACCTTATCCCGTACAAATTTAATATTCTGGGCTGTCAAGGCCCAGCCAGAGGTATCCTTACGGGATTGTGACACCAACTCACTGACCCAAAGGGCTCCAATGAATGCAGTGAAGGAAGCAGCATAAAAAAGCTTCTTTTCATAAACTGACGAACACACTTCCCCCCAAGCAGCTCCCAACCCTTTTAAAACCGATGGCGAGATGGGCTGCCTGTGGTCTCTAAGCGCCCCAACCTCCCGTGCCCAGCCCTCCAACATTTTACAAATCCTGAAATCCCCTATGGCTTCTGTTAGCCTTGCTTGCAAAGGCTAAAGCAGCCAGCTGTCCCTTAATGGACCTTACTTTTTTTTTTTTTGAAAAAATTTTTATTGGGTTAGGATCAAATGTTTACACATTACAGTCAATATTCCCATTTCCCAATTTCTAACCCCCTCCCTTTCCTCCCCCTTTTTGTTGACTTCCAACAGTTTTCCAACCCTTTGTCCCTTTTCCCTTACTCCTTTTAATCTCCTCTATCTAACAAATATATATTCTCCCTTTATTCTAAGCAATACTTCTTTAACTATTTTTAATACTCTGTACCCTGACTATGAGTCCCATTTTCCATAATGGATAAACAATTTATCCCATTTTTCATTATTTCACTTTCAAATATTTCTATATATCATAAACTATGTAAACCATACATTCATATAAATCAACCAGTTTAACTTATACTCTATATGTTATTCATTCTATCTTCTTCTTTCTATTTTAGTTATATTTGTTTACATTAGTATTTCTATTCCCCTTCAGTCATAAGTCTATATATGATATCAATCAATTTGACTCATATACAACTTCAAATAAACATATTCAGTTTGGTACACTGTACGGAATCAAAAAGAAAATATTATTAGTTAATCAATCCTTATAGTTAACCCTTATGATTAATTATTTTCTATCAATATTCTATTTATTATTCTATATATATCAATCTAATATCATAACTGCTTAGAAATTCTCTTTTACCTCTTCTCCTCCCCGGTAAAGTCACCCCTCTCTACATTTTATTGTACTTCAGTAGTTCTCAAACTGCCACAGTTCTCCTCCCACCTCCCATTTCTTCTCCAAATATTGTTTCAGCTTCTCCCAGTCTGTGTTAAACTGTCCTGAGTCCAGGTTTCTCAATTTTCTTGTCATTTTGTCCATTTCTGCCATATACAGCAATTTGTGGATCCAATCTTCAATAGTTGGCACTTCTTGTATTTTCCATTTTTGCGCATACAAAAGTCTAGCTGCTGCCGTCATGTAAAATACCTTAATGGACCTTACTGAAAGGCCCCTCCCACACTGAACAACACAAAAGTGCATCAAGTGTTCAGGCAGAATGGGCCATAGCTGCTGAAACCCAGCAACAGTCCTAAACTCGTGAAGCTGCCCTAAGCCCTGCGTGTGCTGGGAGCAATGTGTTACCAGAACTGCTATTTATGAGGAAATTAGCATGCAGTCTGGGTTAAATTAGTGCAGATCTTAACCAACTATACCAGAGTCCGTCTTCCAAATTACTCATGCAATAAAGAGGCAATGACTAATAAGTTTAAAACATGTTTGCTAATAGTGTTGTGTATGCCTACAATAACACACACAAGCAAGGTACATACAAGAACTAAGAAATAAAGAGTAGGAAAAATAGAGCCATTTGCATTAGCAGGGAACCCACTTGAGATCGAAGAAGCGGGGTGATACGCACCTGGTCACGGCGAGAAGCAGACATAGCAGCAAAGCGGGGCAATATCTAATGCCTGCACTAGACACGCAGAGTGATGGTCGGGGTTCAAGATAGGAATGGCGTGCGCACCTCATGGCAGGGAAAGCCTGCTTAAGTACCCAAAAACGTACCCTGAGGCCAGTGCCTTCCATGTGGTTCTCAAGAGGGGAAACAAAGACTGAATGGGTCTACAACTACCTCTGGAAGAGGGGACAAAGGAGGGGAGGGGAGTGCCGGGCAGGTTGATTGAATCTGCCGGGAAGCTGGAGTTGTCTTGATTGCATCGGTTCTGGAATGTGGTGGTTGTATTGATATGTGTCCATTAGGTGTTCTGGGCAACTGGCATGTAGCTTCCATCTCAGGGCGGCTTCCAGGGATATGCATATCAGGGTGAGGCTGGGCTCCGTGGATGTGACAGGAGCCTGGTCTCGAAATGGCAGCTTCAGAGCAAACTGTCTTTGCTGCCTGGGAAACATGACTTCTCTCCTGGCACTCTTCATGGGCTGACTAGCAGGCTGCCCAGTGGTGAGGGCAGACCCAGTCACCGTCCTGCAAGGGGCTCCCTGCGGGAACTGACCAGGGGGTGCCTAGCCAGGCTCGTGGAGGGTCCCTCCAGCCGGCACTGTGCTGCTAGTGGCATGGCTTTGGGCCCAGGTGAGGTAGGTATCCAAGGTGGCAGGAAACAGGCATAGGTAACACAGTCCATAACAGCAGAGAGGCAGGAAGCAGGCATGGGCATTGCTGCCCCTAACAGAGTCTTTTGGCAAAGTCCCAAACAGCAAGGCAGGAAACTGGCACAGTTCAGAGTGGGTGCCAGAACAGGGGGGGAAAGGGGGGGAGGTCCCTGGCAACAATTGGACAGTTGGATCGCCCTGCTCACTTCCACCATCCAAGCTGCCAAAGCTCTTGGGGCATCCATGCTGGTTGCCAATCAGCCCCAGGGGCAAACTGTCAAAATCGTTCCATCTGCTGGTGAGACAAAGCGTCTGCCACACCATTGTTAATTCCCGGAATGTGTCTGGCCCTAAATAGAATATTTAACTGCAGGCATTTCAGGGTGAAGGCACGCACAAGCCTCATTACCCTGGGGGATTTGGACGACAGAGAGTTGACCACATACATGACAACTAAGTTGTCGCACCCAAAATGGACTGATTGATTGGCCAACTCTGGACCACAAGGCAGCGCCGGATCCAGGCGCGTGGCCACCCGGGGTAAACCTTGCCCGGGTGCTCCGCACATGCACAGCGCGCGCACTCCCGGCGCTGCGTGGTGATGTCACTTTTGTGATGTCATCACACAGGGCAGGAGACGTACGTGGCAAGCTGGCTGCTCCAGCGCCCGGTGAGCCATGGAACTGGCGGCGGCGTGGGCATGCACTGGGGTGGCTGGCTGGCTTGCCGCACGTGCAGGACCTCCCAGTCCTGCGCTCAGCCACCCACACGGCAAGCCAGCTGCCCCAGCACACGCTTTCGCTGCCGACAGCTCCGCGGCTCACCAGGTGCTGGGGTGGCCGGCTTGCCGCGCGACCAGCTGAGTGCAGGGCTAGGAGGCCCTCTGCATAGTTAGCGTGCCCCACTGCCCTGTGCCACCTGCGCAGCAAGCCGGCCGCCCCAGCCCACGGTGAGCCATGGAGCTGGCAGTGGCAAGGGCATGCGCTGGGGCAGCTGGCTTGCCGTGCTGGTGGCGGAGCGCAGGGCTGGGAGGTCCTGCAAGCGCAGCAAGCCAGCCAGCTGCCCCATCGGCGGGGCTGGCGAGGGTCTCCCAACCCTGCACTCAGCCTCCTGGGCAGCTGGCAGCAGCGCCCGGTGCCCCCTCTTTGGCAGCGCTGGGGGTAGGCTTCCCCCCCGCCCCCTCAATCCGGCCCTGCCCCAAAGCCACACTGCCACTAATAAGGGGGAAAATTCCAAAAACATAAGGTCTTAGGACAACTCCTGTGCTATCCAATCTGCTGGCCATTGATCAGCATACCAGTGGCCTCAAAAAAATACTCCAAAGCCTGTAGAGCCAGAGGCATCAGAACTGACTTGTTCCACCTCTTACAGGAGGTATTCCCTCCAAAAAGTCACCCCATTGAAAGAACTTAAGATTTCCCGCCAAACTTGCACCAGACATATGATATCAAGGAAATTCTGCATCTTTTTTAATTAGCTGATTTGATTGTCTCTGCTAATAAGAGACACAGGGAATCAGTCTTTAGCCAGAAGGAATCTGGTTACCAGGATAGGGTTCCCTTGCATTCTAAGTATGGTTGCCATCCTCCTGGTGTGGCCTGGAGTTCTCTGCAAACTCCAACTGAACTCCAGACTTCAAAGATCCATTGCCCTGGAGGAAATGACAGCTTTGACTATGGCATTACATCCCTACTGCGCTCCTTTCTATTCTCCAACTCTGTTCTCCCCTGCCCCCCTCCAAATCTCTATGAAATTCCTAAAACGGCGTTGACATCTGGTATACCAGTAAGTTGAAACGGGGTAGAATGAAAGGAGCTTGTTGTTCCCTTGGTACCTGGAAGCCGTCTTTGTACTTCATGCTTTCTTCCTGATGCTTCCATGAAGGCTTCTTTTTCTCAACTGTAATAATGTAGGATATAAATGTCAAGTTCTACTCCCAATTTCTGTGGGGTATGAGCCCCTACCTGGCTATGAGCCATCTTGCCTCATATTGGTGTACTGTCCAAAATGTGTATGGCATTAAGGCCTAATTTCATGCCCCATATCCAATGATATTTGAAAATTCAAGCTGGTTGTGTGGTAGAGCAAATGTTTAGGAGGAAAACTAGGTAAGTGGTAAGGTGCAGAAAAATGTAACAAGAGAGGTATTGTGAGAACCCAGAAGCATATGCAGAGAGTAACCATGAACAACCTCCCTTCAGCTCACATTAGACTAGACTAGTATTTATGACCTTTCTTGCAAGACAGTATCACTGTCTTCTAACCGTTCTCTGTTGGCACATAATGCACGTTTATAGTGTCTGTTTCAGCTGTCCCTCAAAATTTTACTATCAAATCTGTGGTAACAGACACAGTATCTAATTTGCATCTAATACTGATACTTCTTTGGCATCACCAAAAGCTCAAAAATCAAGAAAATGATTGAAAACATAAAAAATTAATATTCTATTGATTATTTTGATTAGAGCACTTTCCCCAACAGTTTATGGATTAAGCAGCTTTCCTTCTCTCAAGGCCATGAAGCTTCCTAGAAGCCTTAAAAATCATGTTGGAGGGATGGGGGTTTGTGTAGTTGAGTCTTAGTTATGGTTTTGTCCATGACCTTGATACGCACATACCTGCCTCGAACTAACATTTGGGTCATGTTTCTACAAAGCAGTCTGAATATGCCTTTTTAGATGCATCCTGAAAATCTCACATTACATTCTGAAACAGACAAGCTCTATTCATATGTTACGGTGAATGTATGTATGTCTTGCAGGTATGCATCTGTATGTAAGAAAGAGTGCATTCACGTTGCAATTGAAACCACGGATCAATTCCTGGATAAAAATAGGGCTTGTATCACATGTCTGGCTGTATGTTAGTTGAATATAACATGAGAATTATCCAGTGCATGAATTAAAAGCAATCAAATGTTCACTGTACATGTATTGTTCAGGTTGTTCACTTGTGAACAGGCATTACAAACTTGACAAATTAGTACACCATGCCAGGTAATGTTGGCAATGTTACTAGTTTTCTCTCCTTTTGCTTTCACTCAGACTTTATTAGATTGGAGGTCCCTTGGGGGAAACTGCTCTGATAGATCTACCTCCAAAGAAATTGCTATAACCTGCCTGGAGTCCAGAGAGTATGGTTGTCTAGCTGGATGTGCTCTGGTCATTCCTTGCTGTGCCAGGAGATGGGTGTGAACAGGTTCTAGGTTTGGCAATCCAAGGTTTGTTTCATGTGATTAAGAAATAAAGTTAATTCAAGCCTTCGTCAGATGTATTCTGCAGGTAAGTACAGCTGATAACCTTGCCAGCATAGGTTATCAGCATGTCATTCCTCTTTCATGTCATTCCTCTTTCATGCCATTCCTCTTTCAAGACACCCCATTCATCCCATTACTGTTTCTCCATGTGATATGAAGGCAAAGGAGATGTGGAGTGCAAGTGCAAACTTCATTTCTTGTTCCCTTTTCCTTTTATTGATTCATGAAGGTATTGCCCAGAATTGTCCCCCAATCTGAGGGGGAAATATTTTAATACAAGGCGCTGTTTTTATAATCTGGGGTTCAGTCATTGTTAATTCCTATTTGTATTATGAGTTGAAACTTTGACAAACCTGTTGAAGAACAAGAATACTGCAGCGAATATTTAAAGGTCTGTATTAAAATAAATAAGAACACCTGCACAGTGCTCAACACCACTGATATATCATGCTTTCTCAAAAAGGTTATGTGCATATGTTATTTTCTCCTTGTTAGTAAAGGTGGATTTTTTAAAAGGCAGGAAAATGGCTGTTTGGACTCTTGGTATTGTTTAAACAATATCTGCTCAGTGATGGTGATGGAAGGGGGAGAAATGTCTGTGTTAAATGAGCATTGCTGATCCATCGCTTGTCAATTATTTTAGCTGTGGCTGGTGTCACTTTAAAGATAAGATGTTACTAACTGAATCATGAAAGCTATTTTCAGCTTAAAATGCATAAATAACAGGTACGGGCAAGAAATCACCTGCAGGTATAAAAACTCTATTAGGTTTGAATTGGCTGCTCTCTCATTAGAGAGCTATTCATTAGGATGCACAGATAGAAATGTAATTTTGCTATGGATGTCATGTTGATAATGAAGCATGGCTGAGTCTGTGAATAATCCACCTGCAGTACTGTATTTCTGAAGTATTTTCAGAACAAAGTTTCTGCAGAGGAACAGTGTGACTTGATAAGAATTGGTAAGTATTTAACTAAAGTGAGAATAATAGGAGCGAATCTGAAGGGGGGAGGAGGGGGAAGAAACTGCCCCTCTCCCCACCCAAACAATCTTGTTTAAGAAAAGCTGCAAGCTTTAATAATCAGCCTTGGAGAGAACACGAATTCCAGGATTTGGAACAGATTTGCAGATGCACAGCTTTCTGAGGCAGAGAGCAGGCTCATTAAATGCAGGATGCCGCTGTGTCTCATTGTGTGTTTGCACTAAGGTAGAGGTTTGCCAGACTGACGTATCAGATAAAGTCAGAGTGGTTACCACACCAGCAGTGTAGCAGCTGCATAATAAATGATGGAGAGAATCATGTTAGGCATGCCCACCTAACCTAACTTGAATCATGCGAAAGGGGAGCTATTGGAATTCAAATAGACTTTCTAGTTCCCAGCAGTCGGCAGCAATAGAATGCTTTCAGGAAGATGACAGATGCAGGGGGAAGATGCTGTTTTGCACTATCTTGATTTGTTACCGCAGCCAACTTATTGGCATGATGGAGTGACGAGAAAAGCAGCTGGCATGGAAGGTAAGATGATCAAAGCCTTTGCATTATTGTGAATGTCATTAGAAACTGACCATGACAAAGCGTATGATAGAATGAGCCTCTGTTGATGATGGCAGGGGATTTGTTGCTCAGGTCTTGAAACTCTCTGAAACCAGTGTTGCTTCTGCAAAATGGATTTCTGAATTGCATTTTTACTTGCATTGTGTGTTTTGGTTTGGTTCTCACCTCAGAAAGAGTCTTGTCTAGAAAATATTGTAGGGCTACTCAGCAAAGTGTTGTCTAAGTCTGTAGAACCCCAGGTAAGGCATAACCAACATCCCTAAATTGTACTATATGGTATAGCTGGAAGGTCTGGCTTGGCTATACTGGCATATTTAATGAGCTTCAGGAAAAGAAGCTGCACATATTGTACATGCTAAAGGAGCAAATGTTATTGCAGGTTCTGTTTTGTACTTTGCCACTCCAGGAGGATTTTTTTTAGTTCTTGTTGTTTGTTCACTTGTGTGTTATCAGAAGAAAATATATCCATATCCTGCAGGGTCTTTCAGCAACTCCAGCATCTGTTTCAGCTACTAAACAATGTTCACATTTTGGCAACTGATATCTACCCAGCTGGATCTATAATTTCTTGCTTGATTGCTATTCTTAATTTGTCTGTATTGGATTGTTTCAGATATAATTTTCATAAGTACTAATGAGAAATGGTTGCAAATGCAAAAGTGGGACTGTAGTTTTGTGTTTTTAAGATCAGTTGGCATGCTTGTGAAGGTGATCCTTAAATTTGTGTTCCACTCTGCAGGGTTTGTTTGTTTTTTGCCATCATTTGTATTGTTATTTAAAAGAACTTTTAAAGACATGAGTACTAAACTTGAACTTCAGGTGCATTGTAACTAAGTTTGAGTTTATTTGAAAATTAGCTTCTTCTCAGTCCCATATATCATTCCTTCTCATTCAGATCCACTCCTTGAATCACAGTGTGCAATCTTTTAACTATGCTCATGGTATATACTTGAAAATTGTCAACACAATGTTGATTCTTCCAGTTCATTCCTTTTATGTATGGGTGATTGATTGAATTACATGCCTTTTTTTGGAACTGGAAGGTGCTGAAATTCAACAGGATAAGTGATCTTTGGGCTCTGTAAACCATATACTCTTCTTGAGAAAAATATGTAATAAACTCAGCATCCATAAGCATAACAGTACATTCATTTGGTGGGAAGACTGCTTATTACTTATATCTTGAACTCTTGTCCTCTGATAAAAGAACTTTCTTTTCAATACTATACACTGCATCTTTAAAACTGAAGGATTGACTATTAATGATATATTCTTAAGTGGGATTTCAACAGTAGCAGAGTTATACCTTAAGCCCATTAAAGTCAGTGGGTTTAGAAAGGTATAAGTCTGTTTAGGATTGCACTGTAACAGGCTTCTGCATCTAAAAGCAGAGAAATGAAGCCACTATTCTAGAAATACAAATAAAATAAAACATGCTTTTTGATAATCTGACCACGTCTTTTGAGAAAAAATATAACCCTTTCAGTGAAAAGATTGTTGGTTTCTTTTTCTTCCTTTGCTTATCTGCTGCTATATCCTAATATCCTGTGATATCCTAATTCATTTCAAATGCTCTTTGGCTGGGTTTCATTATTTCAAAGGATTCAACAATTGTTGCCTGTATAATCTATATAAGTATGTTCTCATTTATTGACTCCATCTTCAGAAAGCATAAAATCTTCCCTGGAAGTTGTTTGAGATGCCACAATGCATACTTACAATTCTTGCCTTCGTTAAAGATTTAGAAGATTGTCACCCTTTAATTGAAAACAGTGACTTGGTATTTTGCTTACATTTTGTCAATAAGCACATGAACTTTGGACTAAATTATGACAACACTAGGTGGAGCTAGCAGTTGATTATATAAAGAGCCCAGCATAAAAGGATGAGGTTAAACTGCCTAATGTGCAAGCGGACTTCTCTAGTAATAACGGTAATAATTTTTCAAAAATCCCATCAAGCTTGAAGTCAGACCTTCAAGTCATGAAATGCTGGAGCTGCTGGAGTTTGCTTCATCTACTCCAGACACTATTGCCTTAATAGATGCTTTTCTAGTTAAGACTACATTGTATGCATGCATAGAAGGATTTGAGGCAGCAAATGGAAATGAAGGCATCAAAATAAAAAGGGCTTATTCTAGTGTATAATTTTATTCTCCTTTGTTCTCTCTCCTCTGTTGTTTCCAGTAATGCTAATTCATTTCCACTGATTTTCAATGTCTTTGGATATATATTTTGAATTATATTCTGTAACTTTGACAAAGTAGGTTATGTTAAAAATAATTATTGAAAGATGAATATGGGTTACACAGGACAGAGCTGCATGCATAGTGGGTATAGAGTTGGTGCCTGTGATTCTTTTAGCAGAAAAAATTGAAGGAACAGATAGTCGATCCTGAACTCAAAAGTAAATCCCATTTAAATGGGATTTCCTCCTAAAAAAAAACTGCATGGGGATTTTAGCCTTAATGAAAAAGAAAAACTTTAGAACGTGTTTTGAATGCTCTTGTGTTCCACGGTATGTTTATAATGTTAATGCACTGAAAGGCCTAGTATCCATCCCCTTTAAGAATTATAGAGGATGCACAGCATGGTAATTTAGGAATGTAACTGCATGCCTGTTCTGGTGGAAATCTTGAAATTGGTTTGGATTGCTTCTGTATTTATTGGTATATTATTGGCCTGTACTATGTGCCTTGTTTCTTACAATTTGGTGTAGTGATTAAGAGTGGTGGGACTCTAATCTGGAGAATGAGGTTTGATTCCCCACTCCTCCACTTGAAGCCAGCTGGGTGACCTTGGGTCAGTCACAGCTCTCACAGCCCCACCCACCGCACAGGGTGTTTGTTGTTCTGGGGATAATAATAACATACTTTGTAAACCGCTCTGAGTGGATGTTAAGTCATCCTGAAGGGCAGTATATAAATCGAATATTGTTACTACTACTACTACTACTATTACTACTACTACTACTACTACTACTACTACTGCTACTACTACTACTGTGCTGTTTTTTTTTACTGCTGTTCACCATCCAACCTGTAGAATCTATGCAAAAAGACCTGTAGAATCCCAGCAGAAGGCAGGACAGATGTAGATACATCTAAACCTGTGTGATAAGAGGAGAATAATAGGTGTGAGAAGAAACTAGGAAAGTAAGGCAGCGGCCAAATAAATAAGAATTAATTCTAGTCAAAGCGAATAAATATTCTTTATTTGCATTACAGTAGTGCCTCTGAGTACTAGTCAGCTGTGCATTGTTGAATATATTGATGGTGGCCTGTTCTATTTCATTCCTGAAATACATGGGAATCTTGGTTTCCAAACAACAGGCTGAAGACAAAACCAAAAACTTAAGAACTAATACTATGTTAAAGTAGTGAGCAGTTCCTTTTTTGATAGAAATAATGGAATGTTTATACAATTCTTACTGTCCAAAGAAACCCAGGTCATGCATCAAAAGTGAAACCCTGGTAGCACTTTATTGAGTCTCACCATTACTTTTTCTCACTATGGATCCTCTTTTGGAGAGTTAGTATTATTGAAGGAAGATCAGGTTTCTATTTCTTTGAATCTTCATTTCCTCTAAAAGTAGGTTAGAACTATGGGAAATATAGGTTAAACAACCTCAGAGTCATAAATGTTGGGGATATAATCAGGAAATCTGGTTTTTTACCACAGCTAGAAAACAAGCTGGACTGAGAGCTTGTGTTGGGCTTGTTGATGGCTTAAATAATTTTTATTGTATTTTTGTTACATTGATAAAAACTGCCTTTTGTTATTTTAAAAGAGATGCCACATGTCACCTGTAAAAAAAAAAAGAGAGAAATGAGAATAATGGTAAAGGCATCTGAAATAGGTGTAAGTGGTCTAGAGTAGAGGTGAAGAATGGAAGCAGTGAAGTACAGGTGAAGGTGTTTGAAAGGAAAGCTTAAAAGGGAAAATACAGTGAGAGCAAACAATGCAGGATAGAAATGAGTGTATCGCAGATTCTCAGTTTCTGTTTATCCTTGATAATAAACTATGGAAGTTTAAATAAAACAGAAACTGAGGAAGATGGAAACTTGGAATGGTCTTGTTTTTCACAATATTTTGATAGCACTAATATATTGAAAACCTCAATGTGTGATAAGGAAGGTGAGGAAAAACGTCTTTTGGAGGCTCTGAGCATAGTACAACAGATGACAAGGCAGATGTGGCTGAAAACGACATCTGTGCCTAGATATTGTTCAGTTCTGCAACTGGAATAAATTCTTTAACTAAAAGTCCTACATACTGTTGAATGATTTTGCATTTTTTAATTTTGATCTCATAGTTACTGGTATAGCACAATCTAAAAAAATTCTGTTATAATATATTGGGGGAAAAGTTGTTAAAATAAAAGGAAATGGTGCAGATCTTTGTATCTTGAACCCTGCCTAAGTCCATCTATACTGTGGTGTGCAGATCAGCAAAAAAGAGGCTGCAGATAAAGGTCTCTACCAGCACAGAAATGATACCAGGCTGTGATTGGTCTATGCCATATCCCAGTTTTAAATAGTTTCCTGGAGTCCAGCTTGGTTCCTTAAAAGCAGAAGAGTATACCCTCACTAGAAGATTTAGCATCCTAGTAGACATGCCTCAAGAAATGCTCAAACTCTGGTTTACCCATCTGAAGTGAAAATCTAAAACCAAGATATTTATAAAAACTATTTTTAAATGTGGAAAGAGACAATGAGAAAGGAAGGAATAAAATCTTGCTAATTCCCAATTTACATGCTAATCATTAAAGATTTTCTGTAAGAATGAAGAGCCTAATAAAGAGGTTGTTAGATATGTTAAAATTTGCATATGAAGTCCTACTTTATATGATGAAATTGTAATTGGCTTATTTTTTCTGGTAACATTCAATTTTTGTTTTTTTAATGATTACCTTCTTCAAACCAAAGAGAGGGGGGGAGGACAAAAAATGAGGCTAGATGCTTGATAATCTTATAGCAAATTCAATAGGAAGCCCAGTACTTCTGTGAGTACTGGCCCAAACGGGTACTGGTAAGTCGGTCTGATCAGTCTCAGCAGTCGGTCTGCAATATCCTGAATTCTGGCTCCCGGCAAGCAACACATCTCTCAGAGTAGGGGATCTGGCGTGGACACATGACATTCCATACCCATGAGCAGAGTCCCAGTGGGGTGTATTTGCCACCCCAGACAGAAAGAAAAGGCAGAAACAAGTGTTGGGAACTAATGGGCCATATTTATTTAGCAACAATATATCATTGAACATATCTATGTGGCAAGGGCCTAATTAGCAGTACAGGTCAGGCCCTGGGGTCACCCCTGGACCTCTGCCCTGATCCGTCTGGGCAAGCCCCACTGCCCCGGTTGCAAGACATCCAAGTGCATGGCTGAGACATGGCTGGCCAGGCAAGTCGTTCCCCCCTCCAAGCCTATAGCACTTTGCCGTATAGCAGGAGGGCCTTACAGGGGGAGCCACGCAGCAGCCTGCCTTCTCAGCTGGCAGCCATCAAGCGGTACCAGTGATCCTGACAAACCCTGATTCCTCCCACTTATGGATATCTGCCAAGGGTGCTCACTGGCCCACTCATTTATCTCCGTCCTAATCCTGCAGCTACTAGTGCCAAGCCTCTGCTTAGGCCCTTGTGCCCCATAGGTGGCCTACTGCTAACCAGAACCTTTGCCGCATACCTTCTAAGAAAATACCATGGCCTTTCACTCCATCCCCTCAGTAGAGGACAGCAAATATGGCCCATATTTGCTGGAGGAGCAGATAAATCCCTAGCCCACCCTTTAATGCCTATTTGCAATAAATGAGCTCTATGGCTTTTGCCTAGCCCTTAACCCCAATTTCAAGCTCCTTGCGCATCACAGGCGGGGAGTATGGAATTAAAACCTCAACCCGGGGCCCAAGCTTCTTGCACACACCTGGTGGGGAAGCCTTGGGCCCAAAACAAAAATCCAAACTTTCTGCACCACAGGCAGGCAGACCTTGAAGATTCAGTGCACCCAGGCACCGACCATGGGCCCAAAACAAAACATTCCAAGCTTCTTGCACACACCCAGTGAAGAAGCCTTGGAGCAGTTATCCCAAGCTTCTTGCACACACCTGACAAGGATGTCTTGGGCCCAAAACAAAACAACAGGGAACAAAGAAGCATTGGAATAACTACAAAAGGATCCTCAGCTTCTGGAGCACCCCTGCAGAGAAGCCGTAGCTCTTCTGCCCACATCCAGGCTAAACACCTGCAACACAGGAAGAACGAGTTCAGCCCAGATCTCTTTCCAGATCTCTTTCCGCAGACTTCCTTCATGAAGTGTGTACAGGTTCCATAACTCTGCAGTATGAAAGAGCTTATGAAAATGACTTGGATCAATATTTTCTATTGATCTTAGTTAGACACTCCCCCATTAGAATACTTAATTTGTCTACGTAAGAAGTTTATTTACTTAATTATACATTTTTATCCTGCCTTTCTTTGCAGTTCAAGGCAGCTTACAATAGTAGGTTGAAAGCCTTTTTCAGTTAAAATGAAAATAAAATAACTACCCCCCAAATCCCACACTTAAAAGCAAAGCCCTGCAAAGCCCTGGCAAATAAGCCTGACTTGCAGTGTCCCCTGAACATCAAGGAGGGAGCTCACCCACTTCCTCAGGGAGCCCATTCCACAGAACAGGGGCACAGTGAAAAAGGCCCAGGTTCTGGCAAATGCCAGATGGGCTACCACAAGATGTGGGATCACCAACAGCCAGCAGCCTGAAAACTATAGTTGGTGCACAGGGGCATACGGGAGGAGACGATCCTAAAAAGTTTGCTTTGTACCCAACATGTTTGATTATGCTAGTGTCTCTATAAATAAATAAATTGGTCCATGGGCTAAGTACTTGTGCTTTGCAGTCAACCAATTTGTGTGGAGTTTGGTGGAGAATTTATAATAACCTTATATACCACTCTTCGAGACAACTTAATGCCACACTCAGAGTGCTTTTCAAAGTCAATGTCATTATTATCCCCACAAACAGACACTCCCCAGTGGTAGGTGAGGCTGAGAGAGCTCTGAGAGAGCTGCGACTTACCCAAGGTCACACACACTGTATTTTTGAAAAGTCTTACCATTTGGTATTTAATATATTATTGGTTTTTTTTACATATGCTCATTTTCACATAGTCCCTGTTTATTGGAATTACAGTACCCCCATCATGTATAACGTAATCATCTTCTCCATTAATACATGACTCTGGGGGAGAATTGATATCACTTATTGTACTGATGCAAAAGTGATATTCAAGGGAGAAGTAAATGAAACTCAAACACCACAGCTACTGTACAGCCATAATGCTGTTCTGCATGTGTTCAGGTCAAATGATGCTAAGGCAGAGAGCTCTGAGGTTCATCTCACAGTTGTTTAACACAGTATGTTCACCTGCCAAATCTGTTTGTCACAATGTTTATGGCAACAATGCTAGAAGGTACTATGCATATTATATTGTTTTGAGCCAGGGCTATTTGAGGGGTCTGTGATTGGTAGTTTACATTGTTTCCCAATAACCGTAAAGAATCAGAAATGCAAGTAATGATGGGTTCTTGTTATCTGTTCTCCCCACCCTGTGTTGAGTAGATCCTGAATCTGAGTTTCGTTTGACAGGATGACCAGCCAAAGAATGTAGATAAAACATGACAAGCTAGTAAAATGTGATGGACTACTCTGAAAAGTATACTGCTTGCCCCCTGAAGAAATATGATTATATTTGTCAGTTAACTTACTGAGAGATCCAGGCTAGCTCATGCAAAGAATTTTTTTTTAAAAAAAAAACAGTTTTAATTAGCTCATTTGAGTCCCTCTGTCTTAACGAGAAATCATTAAGGAGGGAAAGCCATTTGTGAGTGGCAATTACGGTGAAAACAGAGTTTATGAGGAAAGTCTTGCATGAGAGGAAAGTTATCACTAGGCAAATGCTGAGATAATAGACTGACCAAAGATGCAAATATTAAGAAGGCTTTATCAATAGGTTACTACTATAACCATACAAGTACAATAGCAAGTTTTGAAATTAATGATACTGGCAACCCAAAAGAGCATAATAACAACAAAAAAAAGAGAGTAAGATTTGCAGTCGTATGTAAGTGGTGTTGAAACGGCAGTGTTTATTTACAATGTTGGTGTTTCAATCTGCAATGTCGCTTGGCAACTCTCTACCCTTGGAGGGTTGCAAGTAATATTCTGATGCTTGAATTACTAGAATGTTAAAACAAAATTATTGTTGGAAGAGTTTTGAAAAAGGATAAAGTATTGTGAAATTTATATGTGCTGAAATAAATGCATACCTCCATTTCCAGTAGCGTTTGTTACCTTGTCTAAATAAGGTCTATACTAGACATGGGCACGAACCGCATTACGAACCAAAAAAACCCACGAACCACCTGATCGTCTGTTCGCGATCCGGTGGTTCGTGAGGGTCCATGGCCAACAAACCAGCATTCATTGGAAGCTCGGTTCATTGCGTTCGCCTGGGTCATTAATGCCTACTGGCCATGATAACTAAAGAGAATCTCCACACCCAGAGGCAGTAAACTGTTGGTGCTTGGATGTAATATGAAGGCCTCCTTGTTGGTCCTCCAGTTGGCAAGCCTCTGTATGAAACAGGATGCTGGCCTAGATGGACCACTGACCTGATCCAACAAAGCACTTCTTATATTTTTTTTACATTCTCCCTCAGCATTCTTTTTTTTCTCAGTTAGAATGAGGGCAGGATATATAAGGACTATGACCTTGCTAGAAGGCACTGCTCTTCAAGGAGAAAGTCTTTGTGATGCAGATACAATTGTTGCCTCCCTCAGAAACTCCATGGTTGTATAGTAATACTCACTTGAAAAGTATATATGGAGAAATATTTTGCCCTTTAAATGCATGCTTTAGTTTTTTGAATCTTACAAAGAGAAACTATTGAAAACTTTTAAAAGACTTATGGCTGAGCTGAATTATGACTGGGCAAGTATTCAAGGGTCTACAGGGTGTTTTGTGTTTTTAGTTTAGATCTGAATCAGCATATCATAGGAAAGAGTGAGTGAAAGAATATTTATAGAAACTTAATGATTATTTTCCATCTGGAGAAACAACTCCACACTCACTGTCGGAATGAATTCTTAATCTCCACTAGAGATGGATGGACATGCATGGGATGTTTAGCTGCTGTGAGTTATCTGTTTTTGCACATGGTTGGATCCTGCCCCATATTACCACTCCACTGAGAAAACTTGAAGGCTTGTGTCAACTTAAGTACCTTCTCTGTAGCAGATATTCCCATTTTATATCCAAAAAACTTACAGAGGGGAAATAATGCCAAGATCACATATTACCAAATACGTTAAGTAACTTTTCACCAGTTAACTTGGTTTTTCCATGTAATACCTCACAATATTTATATATTTCTAAATAATGTGATACATGCTATTTCAGATTTGCTAACTGATTGATATAATTGATAATATTTTTTTAGTTTCCATTTTATATTTGTGATGCTATTAGTAGGCTGAAAATTAAATCATTTTCATTTTTGCACGTAAACCAGGACTATACTTATTCTAATTTTCTGTATAATTGCATATTCTACCTGTACCATAAATCTGGATAAAACCACCATATATATATAATATTTTTGCAGTTCTATTGTACTATCATTTAGTAAATCTGATATATAATTTTTGATGTGTACAGTTTACTAGAAAATGCCTAACTCTATACATCAATAAAATCACTAAATTGTTATGAGTTTTGTTCTTTTGTTGCAATTGGATTTCTCTCATGTTATACATTAAGGACAAAATGTACATAAGTGTTATAAATCTGTGTTTTAATTTGTTTGGTAATTGTTTCATTTGGAGGGGGGGGCAAAATCCTTCAAGCAAAAGAATACACATCAAGCATCTGCAGTATCTCCAAGGGACATATTTCCTTAAGTGAAAGTTAGTATATTTTGTATTTCTTACCTGCACATGCCCCAATTTCTCTTTTTTAAACTCATTTTAAGTGAATTGCAGCTTGACTGTCCCATGGTGGTTGCCTTCAGCTTGAAGCCAAGAAATAAAGATTGACGTTTTCAAGGAGTCAGAGCCTTGTAATCCTATTTGCATCAATTTAACAGTACAGGTTTGTAGTTCGATATTAAAATAAACATTGTTAAAATAAACATTGTTAATCCAAGTGAGCAACCAACATGGTGGAGATTAAAACTTGCATCACAAGATCCTTGAAAAACCGAGGGGAAAGAATAGGAAAGAAATGGAAAAGTATTGAATATTGTTTTTGTCAGTCCATAAAATAGATCTTGTGTTCTATATGAGGTTTTACTAAAAATAAATGATAATAATGCCTCTGCAGAAAATAAAGGAAATTGAAAGCAAAAAACCTTTCAAAAATAAGGAGGAAGTTTCAAGATCTACCAAAATACAGCTTGCCATTGTGTTTTCCAAAGATGAATGAGACAGAATGAGACAGAATGAAAGTCGGTGTGGTCCTGGGCCAAGCTGTCTTTTGGAAGGGCCTGCTGTATAAAGAGCAAGGGCACCTTCCTTTTTTCCTTTCTTTGCATGTATGTTGAGACAAGCAGTGGGATAGTGAGGTGTCATGTAGTGATGGAAAAGAGTCCTGAAGTGTCCTGACTAGAGGTGGGCATGGACTGGGAAAACCCTATGGACCACCGGCCCATGGTCCATCAATTTTCACAGATCACAAACTTTCCACAGACCAGCCCCGTTCATGGACCAGTTCGTCGGTCCATGGTCCGTCACTTCTGGCAGCACTGGCTCAGCACCTTCACACCCAGAAAGCCCAAACTCACAGATAATCTTCAGCAGCCTCTTCTCCAGCCACTCTCCAAGTTTGGTCAAGATTGCATTTCAGACATCCAAGTTACAGACCCCCAAAGTGGCCACCTCCAGGAAACTTCCAGTAGATACTGGAGTTGCAAATGCCAATTGACTTGCATTGGCTAGGAGCACCAAAAAGTTGCAATGAGGCAAAATCAAAAAGGGTGGGGAAAGAGCCCCCTTACTCACCACACAGACACCTTCCCAGCCGTTGCCTCGGGAATTCATTCTTGCTCCTTGCTTGCATAGAGAAGAATGGGAGCTCTCTAGTTGGTAGGCAAAACTGCCTATCAAGGTTTTGAGGGCTAAGATTGGTGTTGCCATGGCTCCAGAATGTCCACCCCTATGGTGCATAGGGAATTTATTCTTGCTCCTTGCTCCTTGCTCCATAGAGCAGAATGGGGGCTCTCTGCTCAGCAGGCAGAGCTGCCTATCTACATTTTGAGGGCTAAGATTGGCTGCAGAACATCCACCCCTCCGTTGCCTAGAATTCAAGGTGAGACCTGACCAGCTGGAACCACGACATCCTGTGATTTGGACATTATGCCTTTGTTGATACTCCTCAAGATTGCGCTCACCTTCTTTTAGTAACATTAGCAGGTCTCAGATATGGAAGAGGTGACCTAGTGAGACATGAGGAAACCTTTCTTGTAATTTTTTTCAATGTGCAATGAACATGAATAGGGTTATAGCAAGTTAACTATGTGTTTTACAGACTATGTTGATTCTAATCAAGAACCAAAAATTCCACTTCTCAGGTTACATATGCTCATCTTTTGTGTCTGATATAGAAATACTTTATTGGTACATGATTTTAGCAAATAGATTCTTAATACCCCACACCTTGGAAATGTATTATGGCCCAGTATTTTCAACTAGCATCAGTTTCCTGTGTGCTTGCCTACTTTCTATCTGCTCAGTCTGTAGATATGTTAATAAAAGTTGAGCAGAAAGAAAATAAACTTGGAAAAGAATTCTCTGGTAATTTCTACTGCTCAGGGAGCTGAGGAACATCATGAAACAGTATTGGTGACAGGCTTTCACAAAAAACAACATCTCTAGCCTTAAAAAGAAGTGAACTCTCTCTCTCACTCTCTCTCACTCTCTCTCTATATATATGAATACCAAGAGCAGCCCCATTAGCTCCCATATAATTCAATTGTTAGTTCTTGTTTTCTGAAGGAGTAAGTTTTTAGTGCACACAAAATAAATTGCACAAACCAAAATAATTGACTGTTTCACATCTTGAATTATTCAAGGGTTTCATGAGCTACAAAATATCCATTTTTAAATGCTCAGCGTCTTGCTATTGGATTTAACCTCAGCTTGGGCCCCCTGGAGCCTGGTAAATTTGGAGAGCTTGGCTCCTTGCACATTACTGGATTCTAAATTAACTGTAACCACTCATGGGGGGGGGGGAGACTTGAACATCATTTGTACAATTCAATAAAAATGCCCACAGTTTGGAACCGTTGAGATGCATGCAGAACACAAAGAAGAGAAATGTAATGCAATTAGTATTACTAGAATCAATAATCAGCAATAGCAGGGAATGCAATAGTGGAGGCAGTAGTGATCACAAGAAGTGTGTTTATAGGAATGCAACAAATAACTAACTCAACAGGCCACAATTTGGCCTCAGCAACTCTTCACTGTCCTGAAGAAGAATTTCTTCTTCTCTAGTAATGGTTACAAGACCTAAGCCTCTTCTTTCTAGAGAGCCTGTGGGATTTGGTCTTAAAATAACACTTCCAAATTCTACGTGTTCAGTTTTGCTCAGTAGATCTCCCAGAACTTTTGGCTGTGGTAGGATGGCAAACACCATTAATTATAAATAAATTTAACATATTTACATTTCAGGAGACATGAATAAAAGGGTCTACATGAGGCCCCTTGGTGGCCCTGATGAGGCAGAAGGGTGGGCTATACATTTTGTAAATAAAAACAAATATTTGATTTTTATCATGCTTTTTCTTTTAAAAGTTCAGAACAGCAGAAATAGTTCCCTTCTTTTATTTCAGGTATTCCTAGGGACAGCCTATGCACTATACCAGCGATGGCGAATCTATGGCACGTGTGCCACAGCTGGCACGCAGAGCCCTCTCTGTGGACATGCAAGCAAAGTCACCGATCGCTAGGTCCAGGGCTCATTTGGAGGGGGAATGCCTGCAATGGCATTCCAGTAGCTCTGAGCAGAGATCACATGGGTTTTGGCCCTGCCCACGTGATTCCTTTTCCTCAAGGCTGCCTCCCTGCTGCCCATCTCTTTAGCAGCAGGAAGCGGAGGCAGCAGCAAGGCTGCTAGGGCTGGCTTTCTAAAGAAGAGTAAGCTGCTTTGATTTAACTTGCTTTACTTTCAGTTGTGGCTCTTGAGTGAGTGAGAGAGAGAGAGAGAGAGAGAGAGAAAGAGAGAGAGAGAGAGAGAGAGTGCTTGCAAGCTGCTGGTCTAAAGAAGGGCAAACTGCTTTGATATAACTTGCTTTACTTTCAGTCGTGGCTCTTGAGTGAGTGAGGGAGAGGGAGAGGGCTTGCAAGCAGGGCTGCTGGTCTAAAGAAGGGCAAACTGCTTTGATTTAACTTGCTTTACTTTCATTTGTGGCTCGTGAGAGAGTGAGAGAGAGATGTTAATTAGTTGGAACAACTGTATGAGTTGTTTTTTCTTAACTAAAACCTCAGTATTCAGGTTTAATTGCAGTGCTGGCACTTTGAAATAAATAAGTTGGTTTTGTGTTCCGGTTTGGGCACTCGGGCTCAAAAAGGTTTGCCATCACTGCACTATACCATGCCTGCCCAGTAGTATCCTACGTTTTTAATATCTTTAAGTACCTTTGGAAGTACAACTACTGGGAGGGGGGGAGGTGAATTTCTGGTAGAGCAAACTCTTTGTTAGTAATACATGTGTATTTCTGATTAAACGTATATATGATCTAGGATGTATGACCCTGTATATTAGGTCTGGTTGCCTCCAGGTAGGGGGGGTTGGAAATTTCTTGGAATTACAACTTGTCTCCAGACTCCAAAGATCAATTCCCTGGAGAAAACAGCTACTTTGGAAGATACGATATCACATTCTTGCTGAAGTCCCTCCCCTTCCCCAACACCATCCTCTCCAAGTAACTCCCCTAAATATCCAGGAATATCTCAACCTAGAGTTCGCAACTCTAATGTGTATATATGACCCAAGAGAGCGCCTTCTCAGTTGTGGCACCAAAACTCCCTAGCTCTCTCTCTAGGGACATACCTCTGTACCATTTTCTGCCAGTGGGTGAAGACTTTTTTTTTGCTTTGTTTGGCATTCTCCCAGTGATCCCTCCTTTGTGACCCATGTTTTAACTGTTATTTTTATGTCTTAGTATGCTTTTAGCTGTTTAACTGTTTGATGTGTTGTTTTGGTAAATTTTATTAAGTCTTAAATGTGATTTTATTATGTGTTTTTTAATTTGTCTCGATGGCACTTATGAAGGCAGAAAGCCAGGAAGATTTTTCTATTCCCCTCAACCATTGTGTTCCAACAGTGGGTGAAGACTTTTCTGCTTTATTTTTATTACAAGTTTTATATTTATATTGTTTTTAAAGTTCATTTTTCTTATTTTTTTGTTCACCACCTTGAGGGTCTGAATTAGACAGAAAGGCAGGTACGACAGACAGCACTTGCAAGTTTCCTAAGTACAGCAATCAAGAGTGCTGGAGGGAAAGAGTTAACCCAGCTAAAGGGCTGAGAGTTGGTTTCTGACAGGATTGTTCAGAGAGAGAGTTTTGTGAGTGATTCTGACAGGGAAGTTCATACAGGTTCCCTTCTGGAGTGAGGGAAAAGTTAAAAAAACTGATGGTTTTTCTTGTTATTGATAAGTGGTTTGGTAACATAATTTTTGTATATTGGTCTTGGTACTGTAATAAAAATGATGATGAGTGAGGAAAGAGGAAACTTTTGCCTTAACTGTAACTTCAGTGTCCTGAAGAAGAATTCTATTTATGGATTCTTAGTATAAGTGTCAGCAGAAGCTGAAGTCTACTTGACACAGACATCATAGAACTGCAAGTGTGTTTTGGTAAGAGTGGGTGGAGACTCCCTTTCAAGCCAAAAAGAAGAGTTGTATCTTCTAATAGATGAAGATTAATTCTTGCCCATTTTCTAAAGGGGGGGTTGGCTCTAAGGAGGACTTCGGGTCTGTTGTGAAGAGAAAACAGTTTTAAACTAACTCTGGGAAACCTGAGTTGTCATAGGAAACTCTGTGAAGAAACATTGTTGCTGTAACTAAAGTATTAAGTAAAACACCTCTTACTGCTAAGAACTAAGAACTAAATTTCAATGAAACTATTTTGCCTGTTACTCAAAGTGTATTCTGTACTACAAACAAAATTTCACCTCAGTACTTTCATTCTCTGACTACATTTATTCAAAACTCTGCCTATTAAATATTTCTTAGTTATAGTTATTTCTTTTTTTATTATAAACTTTTATTAACAAATAAAAATTCAACATATAAATGAACATACAAACAATGTAGAATTATTCAGTTGTAGTAACAATACTTATTATCAGGAACTTACATAATAAACAAAACAATACTTCAACAAGGTTTTGAGTATTTAAAAAAAAGCTATGATAATGATCATATGGTGAAATAACCAGAGTTAGTTACTGATTGCATAATTCTAGGTTTCAGTTGAAGATTATTCTTTTCTATATAAGTAAAAAAAGGGAAGCCATTTTTCAGTGAAGTTTGTTTCAGCAGGAAAATATTCAGCTCTGTATAAATCATCGGTTATTTTTTCTAGAATGAAGTTGTTCCATATTTTTTTTCGAACCAATTCTCAAGTGTCGGCATTTTATTTGCTTTCCAGAATGTTGCTATAACACTTTTTGTGGATACAGAAAATGATGCAATGAGCTCTCTTCTGAGTCTAGGGATTGCTAAATCCTCCCATTGATCCAGAAAGATTATTTTGGGGTCTATAGGAATTTCATAGCCCGTAATTATTTTGATTCCAGCAAGCACTTCCTTCCAAAATGTAGAGATGTGTTGGCACTCCCACCAGCAATGGGCAAAGGAGCCCTCTTGTCCACAATTCTTCTAACATAGAGGGGATGTTGATGAGGAAATCAATGATAACTTTTTAGGGGTTAGATACCACCTATGGATAATTTTATAGGTCTGAAGTTTCATTACAACTGTATTTTATTTAAAGATATAAGAAGACCATATCTTTTTCCATGTGGAGCTTGCTTGCTCTAATTGATTTAATAAATGTAGAACAGTTTAATATTAATTCAAACTCTGTTAGTGGTTTATTCATTATAGCTTTTAAGTCGATTTTTTCTGCCATATTTGTCAATTGCAAGTATCTATACCGGTGCAGTTTTTGTTCAAGTTTCTTTTCTAACTCTACTTTTTCTAGTAAACCTGTTTGTGAGGCAAAGTTATTTCTTTTGAACGTTATACAGTCTCCAGTGCCATTTCCCACAAAAAGGAAGAGGACTCCTGCTTTTCCCTATCAAGTTCCTGGGCTGGGCTAAAAAACCAAAATTATATCCGACTGCCAGGGTGGGACAAACAAACTTTAAAACCACAACTATCAATACGCTACTTAAGGCTGTTCACCAAAAGCAGACAAACTGAGATTTGGTAGGAAAATATGCCTCACAGTGGAGGAGTTAAAGGGGGGGGGGTCTGTCAAAGCAGAAGACAATTGTTTTAAATAAATGTGTGACAAATGTCATTTCATTGTTACCACAAGAATTATGGCTGTATTCCCTTACTATTGGTGATATCTTTGTATAAGACACAAGGAAATAAGTTGGTAATATATATATATGTAAACTAGCTGCCCTTTGCTTATGATTAGAGATGGGTACAAACTGAAATACGAACAGAAGTTCATGATGAACTAGGCCTGTTCATGGTTCATGAACTGGTGGTTCATTAGATCCCATTTCTGACAAACCTCCACAAATTTTAGGCTGGTTCATTTGGTTCGTTTTTTGGTTCATCATAGCAGACAGCCTGGCGCCGATCAATCAGTTTCCTAGGATGGACTTCCTGCAGACCTTCTGCTGACCCGGAAGTGACAATTTGCTGACCTGGATGTGACGTTGTCACAAACCAAACGAACTAGTTCACAAACCAGGGCAGGTTCGTGAAAGTTCGTGGTTCATGATATGTGACAAACCATGAAATGCACGGTTCATTTTTTTCCTGTTCATGCCCATCTTTACTTATGATCCATCGACTTGCATGAAAAAACCTTAATGAACTGCACATGGGGGGCAATGTCAGGTTTCCTGTGATGCAGTAGCTACAAGATGTGGTAACAAGCTATGAGCTGTATATAAACTCCTGTTCATTTCAACCCTTCTGTACATGATTCCCTAAATTACAGATGGTGAATTAGCAGGAATTGCTAGCTTTATAGTTTTTCATTTCTCAGTAACCATATTAGACTGCAGGAAAAGCAGCAAAATCATATCAAAATGAGCAGTCATTGATGCTTCTTTACTACCTTGCCAGGTGCCTGCTTATAATAGGCAAACTCCTCTGCCCACCAATTGCTAACTTAATGGTGGGAGGAAGCAGGGCAGGGAAATGGGCATACAAGTGAGGAGGCAGACCAAGGAATTGGGTGGACGTGAGCTTGCGTCCCCAGCCAATGACATCACTTCCGGCATGACCTAGAAGCAATGGCTTTGTGCTCATTCTTTAAAACTCATCCCAAAGCATAGCATTTTTGCTGCCTTTGGGACTGAGTGTTAAATAATTGACCATGGACTGATGCAATCATTTCTGGGTCACACTGGAAGTGACATCATCAGTCGAAGATGCGAACAAATGTGCACATTTGTGGACTCATACCTCCTGCCAGTTGCTGGGGAAGGGGGGCAGGCAGCCCTATTTTTTACACAAATGCAATCAGATAGCAGCAGGGACTTAGGAATGCATAGAATTTCCCATCCTTTTTTGTCTTTATTCTTTCCTGCAGAATTAATGTTGCACTGACTTCAGTCTCCCATATATCTCTAATGCTATCTTTTTCTTTACCTGTGCTGTATTTCATTCCTTTGTGAATATTTGAGAAAGTGTTCAAACTCATGTGTGCTTGTTCCTTATTTACCTGGTGAACTCTTCCAAAGATATAAAAGGCAACTAACTGTATGTGTTTCTTAAAAGAAAACTGAAATGGCATCCACATTTGAGGTAACATATCAAGCTGCTTTGCATGCTACTGCCATCCTTTCTGAAGTTGTTTGAGAAGATTAGATGTGAGCAGTGCAAAAAAGCACAAGGTAGTCCCGTTGTCATTGCTTTGAACTGTAATATGAGATTGACTCCCTTGTCAGATATTATTAAATACCCAGTGAATGTGAGTGATACAGACTAGGATTTCTTCAAAACCATTTATCAGTATGAGAGGACTATGTATTAGGCTAGATTACATGATATACTCCAGTCTCATTATAGGATTCCTATTTTCATAACTACATCAATGTGGACTCCCAAATTCTGTTTTAGCATGTAAACCTGTAGTAGTGTTTAATTTCTTTTGTGGGTTGTCATTCCACCACCCATCAGGAACACATCATTTGGTTTCTGTTGTTGTGGCTGCAATCACTCCAGGGACATTTTCCAAAATACTTTACCAACATGAGTTGGCCTTGCAATTCAATTAATTCCCTAACAGTGCTGACATATGTTCCCATCTATCCTAATGGTGTATTTCACGTTTCTGATGTTTCCTATTGGAATCTCTTGCAGATTTTGAATATTAGAAAAAATTGTTCTGATATATGGTATTGATTTCCCTTGTTTGGACCATATCAGAAGGATTTATTCTGTTTTACCTAGCACAGAAGCACAAAGATTTTTTTCCTGATAATTGACCAGCTTGTGCTAATGATGACTGTGGCTTTAAAAGTTTTCCTTTTAACTTTATCACATTGTTATTCTTCTAATGGAAGGTGAAGATGACTTTATTTCATTCTGGTTGACATAGCATCCCTGCAGTTCTTTCCTCCAATTTCTAGTCTTCCAGTAACATAGGAACAGTTGTGAAAGGGGAAAATAAGATTCCCCGAATAACACACAAGCCTGTTTTATGCAAACCCAACACCCTCAGAGAAAACACCCATTCATATGGGAAGTAGTTCATAAAATCTTGTTACATGCAGTAAGGAAAGCATACCCATTTATGATGATTGAAGGGGGGGGGCATTTGCCAAACTGCCAGTAAACGGCAATATGGATTATGTACCAGTAGTACATAACTTGTGATGTTTGGCTATATGCGAGCTTAGCAGGAAATAGGGGAACTCAGCCCCCATTTCAGGAGGTCAAACAGAACCACTCCCAGGTGGGCAGGGAAGATTCAGCACACAAGCCAAGGCATCTAAAATTGACAGGATATTGAGTAAAGTCTGCAATGCCCATCCTCTGTTTTAAAAGTCCCAGCTGCCTTGTGCCTGTTTCTGTAGGAGAAATTAGCAGTGTACAATTTGATACAAATATATTGGCTAAACTGGCATTATCTGGCTATACCAAATCAAATTAGAGAATCCACAATAAAATCAGCATACCATATACATTAATGCCACATAAAAGCAAGTATATTCAGTTTTAATCTATCAGACACAGTTTAGCCAGTTTAAAGCTGGCTGGCTGCTTCTCCAAGCTGTTTTTGTAACTTTGTTTCTGGGGTTGAAAGTGAGCAAGTGCCCAATAGATGTGCATTGGGGAGATAACTGTTTTCTGTCTTTGCTAGTTTAAAGGCAAGAGTTGCTTGCTTTACTGTGTGCATATTTTTGTGTGCACATATGCACAAATGCTGGCGGTGGGGAGAGTTGCTTAAGCAGTTGTGTGTTTAATTATGTTTTGCTTCTTGTGGAGGCAGTACTTAAGCAGTTGATTGCTTGCTTGCTGTTTATTTACTTTTAACAGTGTTCCTTGTTTCAATTGGGTTTGGTGGAATTCTCTGATTTGATGTTGGCTCCCTTGCTTCAGTTTGGTTCTGTACTAAGATTTAATCTACATAGGAGAAATGAATGCCATAGACCTGTTGGTTCTGTTGTGTATTGTCTCTAGTTTGATGTTGGTTCCCTTATTTTAGTTTGGTTCTGTAGGCTTTGCTGGTTCAGCTTGTATTGGGAGTGGGGCTTGCATTGGAACTGGCTTTTGGCCAAAGGTTGCCTTTGCTTAAGGTTTCTTTGCCCTGGGAAGCCTTGAAATTTTTTCCCATAGGAACCAGTGGAGAGTAGCTGGGGGGACCTGTTCAGTGGTCCATAGAACTGGATGCCTGAGTCCAGTCTTCCTGAAACTTGGGGGATCTTTAGTGGATATGAAGAACTAGACTCCCTGCAAATTTGGTAGAGTTCACTGTAAAAATGCTCCCAGCCCCGCAATACTTTCCCCCATAGGGAATAGTGGCTGAATATGTTCTGGATTCTCTATTAAAACGGAATTGAGAATCTAACCCAGATGTCAGGAAAACTGAATATATATATGGTTTCCCTAATATACATGTCCAAATTATACCATTTTTTGCACATTTCTAGGAGAAATGCCAAGGTAAAATCAGTTTTCATTAACTTAGTGCTTTGCTTTTTAGTTCATTTTCTCATTTCTGCAACCCCTGCCACCTTGTTCTGATATGTATTCCCATGCCTTTGTGTTCTTATTTGATAGGAATGTTTTCTAGTTAAAGAAATATTTTTCCTTTTTAAAGATCTTACACTCTGCATAAGTCACTCACTCATACCCTAGCCATCTATTCACTCTTAACTAAACACTCAAGGGAGGAAGATAGTTGCTAAAAACATATGCACATGCAATACTCCACTTTCTGTGAGACAGACCATGGGGAGTTTAGTCTGGAATGGGGGGATGCTACTGGAATGATAGGAAGGAGGGGAGGATTTGGAATGGTGAAGGTCAAACAGTTAGAATCATATAAGGAACTAGGCCTCATTACTGAGCTGTGGTTAGTGAATGCAGAAAGAAAAAAGTTGACAGCCTGATGATAAAGTGTAATGTGGGGGTGGGGGGTGAGGAATGGTCCAATTCATAAACATCTAGCTTGGGCAATAGGTCATTTATTAGCCTCCGATTCTTCTCTGCCTTCCCAGGAACTATTCTGAAATACTTAAACTCTAATCAAACTAAAATGCTGCTGTTAATAGCAACTTCAGAGCCTGTCCTGGCTGTGGCCTATTTTCAAGTGCTGTTCAAGATGTTTTATATAAGTGAATATAATTAGACACTGATGATAATTATTTTGCAGTGGCTTGCTAAGACTCTGGGGACTATGGACAGAGGTCTCTCCTAACATTTTTATTCTTTGATCTTTAAAGGATTCTGTCAGAATGGACTCTCAAGCAAGCCCTTCCTACCACACACATATGCCAAGAAACCTTGTCTTAGAGAGCGAGCTAATTAAATTCATGATCTATGGTTTATCCTTTCAGGTGGAGGGAATATATCTGGAATTCTTCAGTTATGGACAAAAACAGTGAAGAGAGGCAGCCAGATGCAAAGGAGGACAAGGTCCCTCTATCTATGAATAGCTATAAGCAAGAAGGAATTTTAACAGGTGCACTTTAACAAGTGCAGTGAGAAGATGTACTTTTCACAAAAACTACATAATTACTGACCTTTCCAACCTTGAATCTTCTCATTTACTCCTCAGAAGTCAATTATAATGGGGGGAAAGGTAGAGTAACACTTGGATATTCAGTGTGTAGAACTAAGATTCAAACATAACTGTAGGTTGAAGGATTTTCCATTCTGAAACATGGGGAAAGTACGTGGCATCTAAGTGACTAATGGGACATATATGTACATATACTAGTTTCTATGGATGTCAAGCTTATGGACATGTTCATATAGGGACTCTCCTTGCAAGAAAATAAAATGGTGGCCTTCTTGGAACAAAGAGGCTGGATGGCCCGGCTAGGTTGCCTTGTGGAAGTAGGCTCAGTCAATTAAAGCCATAGCCCCAAAAATTTTTGATATGGTGACTCACAAGTCACCAAATTTACTTCATATGGTCACCTATCTAGAACTGGCCCAAAGTTTTTTTAACCCACTGTCTGTGAACTAGGACATATTCCCATTTTCTACAGTGGCCAACTTGATGTTTTTGAGAAACCAGCCAACACTTCTCAAAGGGTGGAGATTAGACATGGGCACAAACAAACAAACAAACAAGTTAACGAACCTGTGGTTCATGGTTCGGTGTCACCGAATAACCCGAACAAATGAACCATGATGAACATTTCCCATTACCGAACCAGTTCATGGTTCGTAGTTTGTGGGCATCGGAATGGCCCCTGTTGCACTTAGAGAGCCCATATTCACAGGGAGTATTTAGCAAGCTCTCCTCCAGCCAGCACCCAAGTTTGGTCAAGATTGCAATAGGGATCTTGGAGTTATACCCTCTCCAATCCGAGGACCCCAGGGAACTCCCACTCGATACAATTAGAGCCACTAGTTGACGTTGGCCCAGTGTACAAGGGGTTGGCTGTCAGAACTGCCTATCAGAGTTTCAGGGATGAGATTGGAATGCCCATGGAACACCCCCCTTCCCTCTCCCTCCCCCTGGGTTTCTTCTCCCATGTAACCAATTGTAACCAATTTGCTGCTCCGTGGTTGAAAGGAAGACCAACCGATCAAGGTAAGCTGGGCTTTGATTCAGGTTTCCAGGGTGACAGAAGGAGTGCAGACAGAGTTCAGGCATTCCCCCGGCTCCATTTCCAAGGGAATTGATTGATGGTGCCTGGCTGTCTGGCTTCACGAACCACAGGCAAACACAATGAACCAGGCTTCCAACGAATGCTGGTTCGTTGGCCATGGACCCTCACAAACTGCCGGATCGTGAACAGACAATCAGGCGGTTCGTGTTTTTTTTTTGGTTCGTAATGTGGTTCGTGCCCATGTTTAGTGGAGATGCCCCCACTATGAACCAGAAGCATATGGAGGTTAAATTTGACCACCTTGTACTTCTCCATTATTCCCTCTAAATACCCCTAAGATTCTAACACATGCATTCTTGTAACCATCATTGCCCATTTTACTTGACTGTTTATCAGTCAACATGCCTAAGCAGTGAAGAAAAAATACCAATTAACGTATGACATGGAAGACACTGTGTCTAGGGTTAGGTCCAAAATATGGGTTAAAGCCTTGCCTCAAAATAAGCACTGATTTTGATTCTTCTAGAAGCCACTTCACAAATAATGATTTTCCCACAGAGATATTCTACATTGGGAAGTGTGTATGTAGCTATCATTTCTACTCTAATGTCATGGTTTATTTACTGAGGTGGCAAAATTGTTGCATTCTTCACACATGAGGGCATTTTTTTTCTTCTCTCTACAAAGCAGAACACTGGTGAATTATGTAAAAGGGCCCTAGTTCCATCTCATCTTAGAAGTGATACTGGGTAAGAACTACTATGCATTGGAGGGTAGATATACAACATCTTTTTTTGCACTCATAGGGTTGCCAACCTCCAGGTGGGGCTTGTAGATCTCCCAAAATTACAGGCTTTTCCAGAAACTCAATTTATTCCTGATATTCTTTGCAGTCGATCCCCAAGTATGGTTCTTCTACACGTCTGCTCTCCCTTTTGTACTTTTAACGTTTATTTTGTTCTACATGTGTCTTAAATAATCAAGATTGAAAAAGGATTGAAAAAGAACACATGGGGAAGACTTTGCATGCCACCTATACCTCAGCCCCTCCAGCATCACCACCACCGTGGTACAAACTGGACAGCCCCACCAGGACTGACCCACAGCAAAGGCCAGTTCTTTTGGGCTAAATCCCAGAGCAGATGCAACTATGCACTTTTCAAACTGTGCTGCTTTTCTTGTGCCAGATGTGGCCACCCCATCCCCTGAGCCTCTAGTGCTTTTGCTGCTGTGGCATAGTGGTCAAGTGTCTGGGTTTTGAATCAGCACTCTGCTGGTTCTGCACTCATGACTGCCATGAGCTCAGCAGGTGGTCTTGGTAAGCCATTCAGCCCCAGCTCCCCAGTGGGTATAATAATAACACTGACTTCATTCACTGCTCTGAGTTGGACATTAATCTGTCTAGAAGGGCAGTATATAAGCACACTGTTGTTGTTATTCTTACTGTTATAACAATTTTTAAATTGTAATTTTCATAGCATTTTATCAACTTACCATTGTAACAATACATGCAGCAGATCCTCTTAGTTCCCAGAACTCATTAAAAAAGAAAGTCAGTCTCTAACCACTTCCTTTTCAGAAATAAAAGGGAATAGGCATAGCTTCAGATGGAACTTGCTTTTTTAAAAATAAAAGCTGGGAATTCAGAGATTCTGCTATATTTATTATTACAACAGTAGTTCGATATAACTCTATGAAAATGCTAATTTATAAAAAGATTGAAAACAAAACCAGGAGGAGAGAAAGGAAGGTAGGGGGGAGGAGTGGTTTGATGATGATGAACATGCAATCTTTGAAAAGTGGGTGGGGAGTAGGCAGAACTAACAAAACCAAAAGAAACATTATGCACAAGTTAAAAATTGAAAAGTACAAATGGTCTCAAGAATGGGGGGGGGGAAGGGGAGGAGGACACACCAAAAAACTCAAAGTGAAAACTGTAATTTAAATAACCCCTAAGTTTTAAGCAGATTTAACAGGGGGGGATTTTACAGACTCCTAAAGTAGGTCCCTTTCTGCACAGCCACACTAAGTTCTCTTTAGTAATGCCTAAAATGGCTGTCAAGCAACAGCCAGCAGGGGAACTTCAGCCAGACACCAGCATTTTAAAAAACAAAGTCTTGTCTACATTCATTTAATTCTCTACTCTTACAATGACTAACAATATTTGTTTTTACCTTTCCACTGAAAACTACACATTTTCCTTCCTTCCTTGTTATCATTTTTTGCATGTTTTCTTTCAGAAACTGAGGAAGTCTTCTGTTAAAGTATCCCCTCCTCCACAGCCATCACTGCACTTCTATTATTCCCGGAGGGGGTGGCTAGAATCTTTGTTTTTCAACCAATTGTCACTGAAATTGCAGCAGAGTATCTTCTGCCTGTCCTTCAAAGACACCTCCCTTCCCAAGTTTCAAGCAAATTGGGCAAAGCATTCAAATCCTATGAATTGTACATCCATTATTTCCTACTTGGGATTTCTGTGTGTGTGTGTGTGTGTGTTAAGTCATTATTTTTCAACCAATTGTCACCAACATTGCAGTGGAGCATATTCTGCATGTCTTTTAAAGAATCCCCAAGTATCAAGCAAATTGGGCAAAGCAATTGAATTCTACAGGTCCCTGAGAAAACCCCCACCACTGCCAACCCACCAGGAGGGGTGAAAGGGGAAGGAGAATGAGAGCTATCTTTGGGATTAGCTAGGAGCGCTCTTTGCTCCTCCTTTGCCTCAATATGACTGGAAGGGAGAAATTCAGTACAGATTCAAAATGAAATGCAAGCTCATGCTGCATTACTGGGATACATCAGGACTAAAAAAAATGGATTTTGTAAGGGAGGGGTTTTGTGACTTTCAAGTAGCCAGGACTAGCATTTCTGTTCTGGAGAATCACAACTAAGACCCAGAAACATAATTTTCATAATTTTTATGGTTTGTGATTTTCATTACATACACCCCTACCAGTGACTACTATAAAGTTCCTAGTTCCTAACCATCTTTCCCCTGCCCATTATTGTCATAAAGAGGAGAGGGAGGTGAGAATGTGAGAAGTTAGCAAGGAAGAGGAGAGAAACAAAAGGAGAAGGATGTAAAGGGCAGAAGCAGCTATTAAAGGAGGCCTGCGACCTACTTGTGAGTACCAATCCACAGATTGGGAAACACTAAATTAAAAGGCTGATCTGTGCTTGCTGGTCATATTTAATTTCTAAAAAAATCATAAAAATAAGAGTTCACAAGAGAAAAGATTAGAAAAATTAGCATTACATTGACATTGACATTGACATTGACATAGCATTTACATTGACATATCCTAGACCATAGTGATATCCCTTCCAGGTGTGGCCCAGAAATAACATCGTGCTATCAAGGGTCATCAGCTAGCAACCCTAGTTCATTAAGTAAATGCCTTTTATAGTCCATAATAGGCCCCAACTCAAAATCTTGGCCATTGAATCCTGGACAGTTACGTTTTTTATTTCTAATATTATTGGTGGGCTCATAATCATTGAAGCAACGTGATCAACACATCTGACAGGATCTGTGTTTCAGAATATTGATGATGGTCTTCAAGCCAGCATTGCAGAGTACAGCTTTCTAGAAGCTATAGGGTTGCCAGCCTCCAGATAGTGGCTGGAGATCTCCTGGAATTACAACTGGTCTCCAGGCCACAGAGATCAGGTCACCTGGAGAAAATGGCTATTTTGGGGGGTGGATTCTATGGAATTATGCCATGCCAAGGTCCTTTCCCTCCCCAAACCCCACTTTCTCCAGGTTTATCCAGGTTTCACCCCCCCCACATCTCCAGGAATTTCCCGACCTGGAGCTGGCAACCCTGAGAATCTAGTATCTCAAGGAGGAAATGAAAGGTTTCCTTGCATTGATTTTAGTCATCTTTTAGCTAAAAGCTGTTACCTGATGCTAATAGTTAGAGAAAATATTTTTGTTGTTGTTGAAATAAATATGGCTCAATTAAATGGAACTGTAAATATCCTCAACATTTTACTGGCTTTGCTATCAAAAATGAGATTATGTTGACACTTAGTTGTATTTGACAATGTTTCATAAATTATGAAATCTCTTAATTAACAGTGAAGAGACTAATGATACTTGAGTTGTCAAAATATTTCTTCAAAATCAGGTTAATAAAGTTTTCAGATAATTCTTGGATCACCTGTACCTTCACCTTGCAACTGTATTATATAGTTCATAAGTTTTTTTTTTCCACTGATGTCCTGCTGAAGTATGTGCCCTGACTTACCATAGAAAGTGATGTGCTAATCAAATGGCTAAGCAAGAATTTTCTACTTTACTGTTCATTTGTATATGTTTTTTTCTTCTACAAAATACCTTTTATAATTTAGTAGCCATCGTAGAACTGTTCTGAAGTCCCCATTCCATCTATGGTAAAGCAAGAACTTCCATTATTAACACAACCAGTGACTTAGCATACTCCCTGCTGAGGCAATTTATAGTTAAAAATTTTTGGAACAGATACTGAGATTCAGGACTATTTGATATATGGCTTTGATAGAAATACTTTAGAAGAGGGCTGTATTCAGACGGCATGATAAACTGTGGTTTATTTCCCTCTTTAGTCTGCCAGATGTACATAACAGATGACACTTCATTCTGAAATCTCAGTCTGCTGCTTGTCTTCTTTCTCATTTCCAAGCAAAATCTTTAAATACTGTCTTGACATCCTTTGCCAGTTGCTGAAAAAACCTGGCTACATGTGACTATTCATTAACTTAATAAATGATCTGGGTGAGGGTAGTGGTAAGAAGCTGCAGATCAAGAGCCAGGCTCCTTTTATCCCCTTTCTGCCTGGCCACCTCATTGGTCCCTTTGGTCCCATTGGCACTTACAGTTTAAACCGCCATTTATGAGCATTCGCCTGGATTGCAGTGGCTTTGGCATGGCACTCCCACATTCCACACTGTCTGAGGCAATTTCAATTTGGCGTCTTGTTTTTCATTTTAGATGGGCTTTGTCCCATAACTACTTTGCAAGTGGGGAACTCCTGCAAACATCGAAAGCAGAACAGATACTGAAATGGTTTAAAGTGACAGTGTGAAAAACACTATTGAATTCCAGAATTGTGAAATAAAATAAATTTTGGCAGATCTCATTCCCTTCTCTTTTGTCATTTATTTTGCATTCTGTAACCTTGTTTTATCTCAGAAACAAACCTTTGGGAATATAGAGAGTCACTCTTTCTTGGACTATAATGGAAGACGTGAAGAGGAAGGTATGGTAGTAGGTGGGTTGTGAACTGCACTTGACTGAAGCAATATTTTATGTGAAGCAATTTCTATTACAGTCGTTGTCAAGTTGAATAAATTTGCCCTGTTCTCATAGTCTTTACTAGTAGGGTTGAGGGAGAGAGATTTAAAAAAAAACAGAAGGAAGTCTCCTGAGAAAGTACTTTTGGTGCTATAGCTGAGTAGCAAGATTTTCTGTTACTCTGTGCATCCAACTTAGCATATAGAAGAGGAGGATGGAGCTACCAAATAAACTTGAATTTCTGCATTCAACATCATAAGAAACCAGAATAAACTAAACTGTGATTTACAACTCGTTTGGGTAGTCTGCATTAAATCATCATGCTAAACTAGAATTTTTCTATGACTTCTCTATTCACACAAACCTTGAATGCCTGATTATCTTGATGGATGTTTAGCAAGTTCTAATTATGACTGAAACTGTTTATTTCTCTAACACACTTACTTCCCTCTATCAAGAATAATTTAAAGGACACTGAAAAGTGGTAAATCCCTGTAGTACTCTTTCCCCTGCTTTATATACAGAACATTCCATTTTAATAGGGGTGTGATGTTGTGAGAGCTAATATTCTTTTTCAGCTTGTCTTATGTCTAGGTGTCAGAATTACATAACTGCTTTAATAAATTTCTATGTAAGGCCAAATGAGCTGTATAATAATGATGATTCATTAAATCAGAGTTCTGAAATATTATTTGTACCTGTAATAAAGTGATGACTAGGCAGTGCTTTGTAAAGAAAAAGATGCTAGAATCTATAACATTTTTCTTTACTTGCCTTAATAAACTGAATCTCTTTTTCTAACTTGTTTTCTTTTTATGGAGTAAAGAATTTCATTTGTAGTTTATAATTGACTCTTTTCAGTCCTCTGTTTTATGTGCTGCTATACTGTTTTAACTATTTATGTGGTTTTATTTGTATTTTAAAGTATATATATTTTAATGTATTATATTGTATGTAATCCACCCTGAGTCTGCTGTTGCAGGGAGGGTGTAATATAAATTGAATTAAATAAATAAATATCCTCCTAGCATCTAACGTTACTGAGCAAAGACCCATTTTCAGGGGGTTGCTTTGTTGATGGTTGAGTACTACAGACATTTCCTTACCATCATAAGAAATGGGCACATGACAGTCATTATCATGAATCCTGAACTGAGAGCTATTGTAATCAACACATAAGAGTTTTGTGCTTGAATGAATAGAACTTGCATGCAAATCGCTGCTCAGAAAATGGTTCACTTGGATGGCTTTGGGCATGTCAGTTTCTCTCTACTTCATTTCCTCATTAGTAAAGCTGGAATATTAATGATCTACTTTATTTTTTATGCAGAATGAGATATGTACATGTATTGACACACTACCCTATCAAAGAAAGGAGGCATGAAATTAAAAGCAATATAAATCTTTTTTATGAAACTCTCCTGATTAAGGCAATTACACATTCAGGATCACAGGTGGAATACTTTGAACAGAGTAAAGCTTCAGTGGGTAGACGGTTCAGTGTGCTAACCTTAACATACTAATTACAAGTGGAAAATTCAGTAGAATGCTTAATTGCAGGCTCAGTGTTAACGCACAGTGGGAACTGGGGAAAAGTAGGTAATAACTGTTTTTGGTAAAAACAAATAATAGGTAATTTAGATGGTCAGGCACAATGGTTAGATGGCTCCTCTGAAAGGTGTTGTACATTGTATCAGTTATTCTCCATGAGTGTGACTATGCCTGACAGCATTTTTTATATATATAAAAGAGTTGTCATGACAGCCCCAACAATTAGAATAATTCTTTCTAAAGATATGATACTAACAAAAGCTTGATTGGCCAATATTATGGGTGCTCTTTTCAAGAACTGTAGTTTAAAAGAGGAGTAAGCAAATTGCCCTCTCCCCCCAAAACAAACATAGAATTTCTTCTACATTGTAAATTAATTCCTCAACAACTTTCTTTGAACATGTCCACACAACACACAATGGTTTTTCCACAAGTTTACATTAAGTCCAGAATATACCAGGATCACACAGATCTGGGGTAAAAATGCTCATCCTAGAGCAAGTTTAAGATATTTTATCATGACAGGCAACTGACCTGTCAAAAACTCCATGGTGAAACATCAGAATATGAAATGAATGCCATTGAAGTTGCTAAAGAAATCAAAATGGTGCCTTTACTCTCAAGGAACTTTTGTAAAAAAATGGGCACTTTTAAGGTGAGTTCCCCTGATGTCCATGCAATTGCAAGTCCAGTCATGCACCTGTGACCCAACATTTGCCGGGCATATCATGCACTTTGTCCCTTACTTAGTGTAGTAACAGCTAAAGCAACAGCAGTTCACAGATGTTCTCCCTTTAATAACAGCTTTTACTAATTTACTTGAAACACATGTTAAGGGTAACCACCTGTAATTTCTTAGATCCCCTCTGGACTCCTTTGATATGCCATTTTTCCAGCCATTTATTTTATTTTATTTTATTTTATTTATGTCATTTATAGTCATCTGGCACAGAGGCAGATTTTTAACAAAAAGCTACATATACTTGTTAAGCATATTTATGTGCTGTTGCACCCTCTATTGTAAATACAATTTCTTGGCACTGTTTGTATTTTTATCCAGCAGAACTATTATTCCCATCTGCTCTGAATGGGCAAGTATCAAACAGCATAAAAACTTGCCATGTACTATAGATTGTGTACTCTCAGGGCTTATGGCTGTTCTTCAGAGTTTGGGGCAATCAGATGGTGACAAGTTAGTTTTTCCATCTGTGATTGTGTCAAATCTGGCTTTTGAAGCAAGGTGACATCTCCTTTTATCAGAGCCAAAGAACACAGATGTGTCATTGAAGTGAATCGGTTGGACACGGAAGAGCTACTGCTGTTCTTCAGGCCTTTGTGATTGACCAAAGTGATCTTGATTAAGTGACTGAAGGCTTGCAAATGTGTGCAGAATTAACTCGCTTTTTTCCTACTCTCAAGTAAAACCTTGATCTAACAACACCTGGAAAAAAGTATTGTAATTAAGCAAAGGAGGGGAGGAGGAGGAGGAGGAATAATTTGTTGTTTAACTCATCCCTTCCTGGAGATATAAGGAAATTAACACTTAAGCAATACCACAGTAAAACCATATTAACATATAAGTATATAAACACTTTTTACTGTGAAATTTGAAAAAAAATTCCTTAAAAGAAAGTGATTACCATGAAACACTACAGTACAGGAAAATATTTTTTCACATAATATCTCTAGCTATGGATTCCTACCACCCAGGATCAGTTCTTCTTCGTCTTCTTCGTCTTCATCTTCGTCTTCTTCAGTAAAAAGTTGCCAGTACTCATATAAGATTCGGCTGATTTCCATCAATTCCCCTCCATGAGTGAACTCTGTCTTTCTCTAGTTGAGTGGAGTGGCCTGGCACATAAGGATCAGGACTTCAAAGAGCTTCCCCAAAGGTGCCGTACTCAGTAGCAATGCATATTGTCACCCAGAAGCCCCTACTGCTAACCATCCAGTCACAGTGCAAACCTAAGCAGAATCACACCCATCTAAAACCATTGACTTCAGTGGATCAAGAAAGATATAACTGCTTAAAATGGCACTGAATAAATTCATCCCCCCAAATCTAGTTTTTGCAAACTTTGTTTCTACATTTCCAGTGTTATTTTGCAATCTATAAATCAGCATTGCACTTGCATGCATAAATAGCTTTATAGTACACATAAATACTGTATACATTGTGCATAAAATTTTACAAACCACAAACATAATATGAGCTTCATGTGATCTCTGGTCTCCCAGTCCTAGCCGGACACTCTAAGCATTACACCATACTAGCATTCTTATCTTGGATATAATTAATTTATACGGATGTATTCTATACAAGAAGAATGCAGTTCATGGTTTTTACAAAAAAAAAAATTAAAGCCTTCTGAAGCAAAGAAATGTAATTTAAAGTAATTTTATTCAGCAGTAGAAAGCTTAATAAGGTAATTCAGCACTTCTGCACTTTGGAGAGTATGTAAGCACAGAAAGGTTAAATGAAAAGTAAAGAACCATATTAAAAAGCAGCATTTTAAAATAACAGTGTATATATGTACAAAATTAAATGTACCAAATTAATGGTGATGTAATACCTTCATAAAGTTGATTTGTGTTGCTTTTCATTCCCTATCAAAATTAACTAAAAGGGTAGTAATGCAAAGCAAATAGCGTGGTTGAATGCTGGTATCTGCCAGCTTAATATTTTAAGGTGTTTTTAATTTATGACAGACTTTAAAATGATAAATACTAAAGTTACTTTTTGAAAAGGTTTTGCTTGGTACATGTTTTTAACAATGCTTAAAATAATTATTTGACAAGATTTCCAAGTGTTTGATAAGACTCTGTAGCAGAGTGGTTAAGAGGTTGGGCTGCGAATCAGCACTCTGCTAGTTTGACTTCCACTACAGCTATGAACTCTGCAGATAGCCTTGGATAAGCCACTGCTCTCAGCCCCAGCTCTCCAGCTGTATTGTGGGGATAATACTATACTGACTTTGTTAACCACTCTGAGTGTGGCTCTAATCTGTCCAGAAGGGCAGTATATAAGCACACTGTTGTTGTTCCTGTTGTTGTTATTTTCTGGCTATTTCTGGGATGTTCCAGAACTCGAAAACAGGGATGGCTTAACTTTCCATCAGTTTGACTATATCCTGTTCCTATACCTTGTCAGCAAGGTCACACTAGGTTGCTTGGCAAGAATCTCCTCAGAAAGAGAAATGAGAAGAGATTTAACACTGGGAAATATGCTTGTCAGTGAAATGTTGCCTTTTTTAGGATTTCTTTTCACCTAGACAGAACCACTCCCTGAGTGAGAAGGGTTGTGAAATAACTCTGGACAAGTCAAAAGGAGCATGTGAATTGCCTTCCCAGTTGGAATGAAGAGGCAGACACAAGTGTTGGGTTAAAGGGCTGCTTTATTCAATTGTAACAACATATTTGTCAATGCAGCAAGGGCCTAACTAGTGGTACAGGTCAGGCCCTGGGGTCACTCCAGGACCTCCACCCCGAGCTGTATGGGTGACCCCCGACAGCCCCATAGTATGGCTGGGGCCCGGCCGGCCTGGCAAAGTGGCTCATCCCCTTGAAGCTCCCCCACCCAGCCATACAGCTGCAAGGGGGGACCACCTTGTCCAGGGATTCCCCACCAGGGCGTCTGACCTCGCAACTGGGCTGTACAGCAGCCAGCCACTCCTGACAGACCCCAATCCCCAATCCCCAAATAAGCCTGGTAATTCTTGTTCTATATAGTAAATAAGAATTTAAAAAAATTAGACATGAGCACAATATGGATGAGATTTTTCAATTTGGTTTTTACCTCTGTAAAGTTTATTTGGTTTATTATATTCATAATGATTCTCATTCACTTTTGTTGCCTGTTGAATTGAAATAATTAACTGGAGTTATTCCCAGCCCATAGGGATACAAAAGCAAAGGAATATAGCGGAGATGGTTCTCTCCACAGTTTATTCTGTGTTTTTCCTTACATTTTTGATGGTTTAGACTTTTCCACTATTCTGAATAATAGTTTTTCCCCTTACTTAAAGTAGAACTAATAAGGTTTTAAAATTTTCTTTATAGGAGTAGTGTGCATACAGGACAAAGCAATTGTCACCTGCATGCATTTGCATTTATTTGTTTATCCCAGTTCTTTCCCCAGTTGGGGTTCAAAGCAGATAAAAACATCTTTTCCCCTTCATCTAGTTTCTCACAACAAGAACCCCATGAAGTAGGTGAGAGTTAATTATGGGCCCAATGAGCTTCCATGGTAGAATGAGGATTCAAACCCAGGTCTCCCAGGATCCTAGTTCAACATTGTATCCACTTTGCCATGAAGGCTCTCCTAACTGATTGAGTTGTATGGTTCTGAGCAAGACATCTGGTTGAAATCATTAACTGGTACAGCAGCTCAGCTTTAATTTTTTTTTAAAAGTATTTAGCCCTTACAGAAACATATAGGTCATATACTGTCCAGCTGTTTAGTAGAACGTGAGTTCACTCTTTTTATTTAACCTCCTTTGTCTCTACCTCATGCTACCAAAGTCCAATATAAAGCTCCAACTTGATCAAAATGGTAGCATAAAGTCATCATTTTTATTGCCTTAAGATTATTGTCTGTATTACTCTATAGAAGTATTACTCTAAGAGAAAGTTTACTTTTGCAAAGGCCAGTGATTCTGGTTTCACAGTCTGACATGGGTTTATGGCTCCATTGACCTTAAAGTATGTTATAAAACTGAAGTAACACACAGGAGAATAATTTTTGAGTAAGCAGGCAAGTATAATAGGTGATAATACTGAAACCTCTTATTCACCAATAGTTTGGCTGACTTTGTGAGATTCCCCATCATAAAGTAATTTCAGATTGGCAGCTGTAACCTTTCAAGTTGTTCACTCACTTATTGCAATGCTAAAGTGCATAAAGTGGTTAGTGGCAATATCTTTCAGTCTGATTCCCACAAAATGCTGCACTGAATCTTCAGGGGATAGATCAGATGAGAAAAACCTTTGAAAGTGAGCCCAAAGCAAATTTTCATCATTTTGGCTACATGGATATTACGAGAGTTTTTGTGGAAATCTATTTTTCCTAATAAAATGTACAGGTTATTACTAATTAGACATCTTTGGTTTGAAAAGTTTTATATACTGGTAGCTTATAAGAGCCATGTTGCTCTTATAAATTCAGTTACATGAGATCTCAATATACTCGTCATGTCTGTGCCCCATCCATGCCATTATTTTCATGCTGAACCAGTAATGCTGTTCTGAACCAATGCTTCATGCTGTAATTTGATGTAATATTACCAATGCCATAACTGTTTTGCTTTCACAGGCTCATTGAAGCTGCAGGTGTCTTATTTAACTGACTGTAGAAACTCTCAGTGCTTCTGACCTTGTACCTCGCTCACTCCCATGCACTGTTATGTTACAACTTTGATCTCCTGCTTTCTCAGTGTCTAGACTTGATAGTACAAATATGTGAGACGTTCTCAGGATGCGTTCGCGCCAAAAGTCCTGTTTGGCTGATGGCAGGAGGAAGGAGTAAATGTGCGAGTTATATAATGTCAACACATGCTGTTGTTGTTTGTCATAGTATGTTTCTGTTTACAATGAGTAAAACAGTATTAAACAGTGTAGAAACTTTGCTTTGCAACATTGCTGGTGGAGGTTTTTGCTGTATTAGTATTTGACAGGGTACACTTAAACACAGTTATGTCCCACGTTCATTGAAGTTAATATGAAGTTGCATCAGGAGTGTTGTTTGGGACCTCCTGCCTCCAGAGGGTCCCCAAAAAAATGTTAATTCAGTCATTAGCTGTGAGGCTTTTGGTAGCTATTTTACAGACAAAATCATGTCACTTCACTGGGACCTGCCAGCCACAATTGATACAGTATGTGGACTGGAAACCCCTTGGCCGCCTTCATAGTTGATATTGGATTGATTCAGGTAATTCTCCCAGGATGGGGTACACATGATCCTGTGTGATGTTAATCCCACCACTTGCCCCTTAGACACATGCCCAGTGAAAACTGGCGATGCCAGGATACTGGTCCCCCTGGCTAATATCATTAATTTGTCCCTGAGTTCTGGGACTTTTCCAGTTTCTTTGAAAGAGGCAGTGGTGTGGCCCTTATTGAAGAAACCATCTTTGGATTGTAGTGATCCTGCCAGTTACCACCCAGTAACCTTCAATATCTGGGTAAGTTGATTGAGAGGGTGGTGGCTAAACAGCTCCAGGTGTTCCTGGAGCATAATTCTGGATTTTATTTATATATAATATATATATAGCCGGCCCCAGATTGAGCGTGGGTTGGAGCTTTGCTTCGCGGCTGGGCTTCACCGTTCACTTGCTGAGGGAAGTCCTGAAAAGAATTGTTATAACTATTTCAAGAAGATTGTTGGGAATTGTGTTTGTCTACTGCAACTTGCCCTGTATGATTATATAAAAGATTATTGTATTGTTGATGTGTGTGCCTGAAAATTGCATCAAGAGGTTGCTATTTACTTATTTGAATACAATGATGAAATTTTGTACCTTTGCACTCTGAATACAGTTTTGTAATTTTGTAAATTAGTATTGTATTCCCTGTGGATTTTTTCCTCTTCTAAGATCTCTGCAGTGGCTCTGGAGTCAAATTTTGGCATAAGACCTACATGCCCAAGCTTCAGCAAAACAGCAAAGGGGCTGGATTCGATCAGATAACAGAAGCAGCGACTACAACCCAAGAAAAATGCTAAAGGAGGTAAAGATCGCTATCTCTCAGTACGGGACAGATTTTAAAAAGAAATAAGAGGCAAAAGCGGATTTAAGAACTGCAACAGACTAGTTATATAAGGGGGAAGATTCCAGCAAGAAAAAAATTTGAAAAAGTAAATTTGTAAGGAGAAGCTAGCGCGGAAATTGGATTATTGTTTACATACCTGTGACAGGGAAGAGATAGTAGACTGTGAGAAAGCTTAAGAATCGCGAGAACTGCTGTGCAACGGAGAGGAACAGGAAGTACGTCAGAACCATAAAGAGACAGAAGAGACGGGCCCTTTTCTTAAATGCCAGAAGTAGGGCGACACCATTTTGAAAGAGGGCAACTGGCGACTTCAAGGAAAAAGGAAGTAGGCCATCTTTAAAGAAGGTAAGGGCGAGTGCTTCAGTACAAAAACCATAGAGAAAAAATGCCCGACATTTTGGACAGTTTAAAACAGCATTTGAGAAAAATAAACTGCAATCGGACTTTTAAAAATAAAAGAAAGTAAAAAAGTAGCATCACGGATTTAAGGAAAAGGGCAGACTCGTGGGAGCAAAGCAGAGCTAGCCCCACAATGTCGAAGAAAGAGTGGCAAACTACGATGGAAAATTTGGATTAAAAAGTTTTAGAGGGAAATAAAGAGCTTAAGGACATGATGCTAGAGATGGCGAAAGAATTAAAAGACTTTAAAGAGACGCTTAAATTGGAGATGGCAGAACTGACAAAAGGTATGGATAAAATACAAAATGACCTACAAGCTACACAGCAGAGAGTCAACGCAGTAGAGGAAACGGTGGAAACTTTAACAGACATGCAAAAGACCAAAATGAGAGGAATGAGAGACAGAATGGCCGTTGCAGACAGTAAACAGATGGAAAAACAACTCAGATTTCGTTCAGTCCCAGAAGTAGAGGGAAAATCAGCCCAAGAGCAGATTACAGAAATTTTGGCAGAATAGCTGGGGAAAGAAGAGGAAGAAATTGCAGCTTTCTTGGACGTGGTGTATAGAATCAATTCCAGATTTGCAGCTCAGAGGAAGTTACCAAGGGACATGATTGTCCAATTTATGACTAGAAGCACAAGAGAATTAATTGTGAGCAAACAATTTCAAGATCCATTAGAAGTCGATGGAAAAGTGGTGAGAATCATGAAAGAGTTGCCCAGATCGGTGCTGTTCGAGCGGAAGAAGTATAGAGAACTGGTTCAAATGTTAAAGGAACTGAAAATCAGATATAGATGGGAAATACCAGAAGGACTGACATTTGAGTTTGGTGGAGTTAGAAAGAGCATCAGATCTGGCCATGAGATGGAGACTTTTATTAGGGAAAATGAAAAGGACACCAAAAACTATAAGAAAGTGACCATGGAATGTAAAGTTATATCTCGGAATGTTAATGGACTAAATTCACCTTGTAAATGCAAAGCTACTTTCCACTGGCTATCAAAACAAAAATGCAATATAGTTTGTCTGCAAGAGACACATATTAGAAAGCAGGACGAAAAATATTTGAAATTTGTTAAATTGGGAAAAGAATTTGTTGCCGCCTCTAAAAAGAAAAAGAGGGGAGTTGTATTGTACATAAAAGAAGAATTGCAGCCCAGACTAGTTTTAAAAGATGCAGAAGCCAGATATTTAGCAGTGGAAATTATTTGGAATTCTAAGAAAATATTGATGATCGGGATCTATGCACCTAACGGTGCAAAAGAAAAAAAAAATTAAGGACTTAGAGAAACAATTAGATGAATTGACCTATGATCACATAATTTTGGCAGGTGACTTCAATGGAATTACAAACCTGGATGAGGACAAGCAGTCTAAAGCTGCTCACAAAAAAAGAGGACTATTACCAAAGGTGTTTTTTATGCTTAAGGAACAAGAAAGTTTAGAAGATGTGTGGAGGAGACAATACCCTAAGAATAGACAATATACATTTTACTCTGCAAGACATTTTACATTATCAAGAATAGATATGATCTGGGCCTCTAAAGAACTGACATTATGGACTAGAGAGGTGGAGATAATGCCAAAGGTAGGCTCAGATCATAACCCAATTATGTGGAGATTTGGGAAAAATAATAAAAGAAAAGGATGGAGAATAAATGAGGACTTGTTACAAATAGAAGAAAATATTGCGTTGCTGTGAAGGGAGACCAAATTTTTCATACAATATAACCTGAACAAAGAAGTGCCGACCAATAAAGTATGGGACACATATAAAGCGGTGATAAGAGGCATACTAATAGACCTGAATGCAAGAACTAGGAGGAAAAAGGAGGAAAAGAAATCTGAAATTTTGGATAAAATAAAAGCCAAAGAGATACAACTTAAGAAAAGACCGGGGGGAAAAAAGACATATCAGGATATTAAAATTCTGCAGGAACAATTGACAGCAATGGACAATAAAGAATTAGAGTGGAATTTAAAGAGGATGAATCAGAGGTCGTTTGAAGGTGCAAATAAACCTGGGAAATATTTGGCGTGGCAACTAAAAAAAAGGAAGGAAAAGAAAATCATAAGTAAAATTCTAGAAGATGATAAGGTGCTTATGGACCAAGCGGCTATTAGTAGAGCCTTTTTTTAAGTTTTATGCAAAATTGTACCAAAAAAAAGAAGTGAGTAAAGATTTAATAGCGGAATACCTAGAGAAGATGAAAATTCCGACAATTCCTGAAAAATGGAAAGAGAAATTAAATAAGGAAGTGACGGAAGAAGAAATAAAAGAAGCTATACAATCAACGAAGATAGGAAAGGCGCCAGGACCAGATGGACTAACGGCAAAGTTTTATAAAGTGATGGCTAATGAACTGGCGCCATTCCTGAAAGAGGCAATGAATGGAGCGATGCAAGATCAAAGGATTTCTGACTCATGGAACGAAGCCAATATATCGCTGATACCGAAGGAGGGTCAGGACTTGACCAATGTTAAAAATTACAGACCAATTTCGTTGTTGAATAATGACTATAAAATATTTGCAAAGGTGCTGGCAGAGAGGTTGAAAGGATGGATGTCGGAATTCATTGCTGAAGAACAGGTGGGATTTTTACCCAACAGACAAATTAAAGACAATTTGAGGACAGTAATAAACACTATTGAATACTATGACAAGCACTGTGACAGAGAGGTTGGTTTTTTCTTCGTAGACGCGGAAAAAGCATTTGACAATCTGAACTGGGATTTTATGTTTGCTACCATGGAAAAGCTGCAAATGGGAGAAAAGTTCATACAAGCGATCAAGGAAATTTATAGAGACCAGAGTGCAGCAATCATAGTGAATGAGGATTTGACAAAAAAATTGAAAATCAGCAAAGGAACTAGACAGGGATGCCCGCTGTCTCCATTGTTGTTTATTTTGATTTTGGAAATATTGATGATTCAAGTATGTGAAGATGACACAATCCGAGGTATGAAAATAAAAGAATTTTCTTACAAGGTCAGAGCTTTTGCGGATGACATAATGTTAATAGTAGAGGATCCAATTGAAAATATGCCAAAGGTAATAGAGAAAATAAAAGAGTTTGGAGATTTGGCTGGATTTTACGTGAACAAAAAGAAGTCAAAGATTTTATGTAAGAATATGAATAAACAGAAGCAGCAAGAACTAACGGAGATAACAGACTGTGAGGTGACTAATAAAGTAAAATATCTTGGCATTGAGCTGACTGTGAAAAATATAGATCTGTTCAAAAATAATTATGAGAAACTGTGGATACAAATAGAGACTTAATAAAATGGAACAAACTGAATTTATCATGGCTGGGAAGAATTGCAGCAGTAAAAATGAACGTCTTACCACGTGTGATGTTCTTGTTGCAAACTATACCAATTATCCGAGACTCCAAACAATTTGATAAATGGCAAAGGAAAATCTCAGATTTTGTGTGGGCAGGCAAGAAACCACGAGTGAAAATGAAGGTTTTACAAGATGCGAAGGGAAGAGGTGGCTTGCAACTGCCCAACATAAGACTGTATCATGAGGCAGTATGTCTTGTATGGTTGAAAGACTGGATAACGATAAAAAAACGTAAGTTGCTGGCCCTGGAGGGACATAAAAAAATATTTGGCTGGCATGCATACATGTGGTATGACAAAGTAAAAACGGACTCTATGTTTTTGCATCACTATATTTGGAGAAGCCTCTTCACGGTCTGGAAGAAATACAAGTTGTATATGGAAGATGGAATTCCTTCATGGGTGGTTCCATATGAAGTAATAGATCTGAGAACTGTCGATAACGAACAGCAATGTCTAACCTACAAGGAGATTACACAAATACAACATTCAAAGCTGAGAATAAAGACAGAAGAAGAATTGTCTCCTTGTTATGGATGGTTCCAGTACAGACAGATCAGAGACCTTTATAATGCGGACTGCCAGAGAGGAGGAATAAGATTGGAAAATTCGGAGTTAGAGGAAGTGATACTACAAGAAGGCAAGAAAGAAATATCCAAGATTTACAAATTACTTTTAAAATGGTTTACGGTGGACGAAACAGTAAAAGTCCAGATGGTGAAGTGGGCAATAAACTTTCATAAAGAAATAACAATGGAGGCATGGGAGTACCTATGGAAAAATACAGTGAAGATTTCAACTTGTACGAACATTAAAGAGAATGTGTACAAAATGATTTACAGATGGTATTTAACACCAAAGAAAATTGCGCTAGGAAATACTAATATGTCAGACAAATGCTGGAAATGTAAAAAGCATGAAGGATCATTTTATCATATGTGGTGGACATGTGAAGTAGCTAAACAGTACTGGGGAGAAATAATTAGGGGTGTGCAAGCCAAAAATTTTCGGCTATAGCCGAAAGTAGAAAGCCGAAAGAAAATTCTCTATCGTTAAAGCTGAAAGCCGAAACAAGAATCTCTTTCGGGATTCGGGATTCGGGATTCTTTCGGCATTATTTCGGCATTCTTTCGGCTTTTTTCTATGGGAAAATGCCTCCGTCTTCCAGGACGCCTGGAGGAGGCATTTTCCCACCGAATAAGCCCAAAATTGGTGGGGACCTTCCTCTAACCCTTCTCTAACAACCACCCAAGTTTCAGACAGATTGGACTTTGGGGGGCCATGTTATGGCCCCCCAAAGCAGGTCCCCCCATCCTCCCATAAAGGAGCATCTTCTTCATTATTTCCTATGGGGAAAAAATGAAGAAGCAGGCTTCCTTTGCCAGGGGTGGCATTTTGCATGCAAAATGCCCCCTTACCCTCAGGGGCCCTTCTCCCACCCCTCCTCCCACCCCCCACCAAGGCTCAGCCTGCTCCCACTTGGGGGGGCCATTTCATGGCCTCCCCAAGTAGGTGCTCTAATCTCTACCACTGACAGCTGGGGGAGGCTTGTGTTGCCAGGGGTGGCATTTTGCATGCAAAATGCCCCCCAACCCTCTGGGGCCCTTCTCCCACCCCTCCTCCCACCCCCCACCAAGGCTCAGCCTGCTCCCACTTGGGGGGGGCCATTTCATGGCCTCCCCAAGTAGGTGCTCTAATCTCTACCACTGACAGCTGGGGGAGGCTTGTGTTGCCAGGGGTGGCATTTTGCATGCAAAATGCCCCCCAGCCCTCTGGGGCCCTTCTCCCACCCTTCCTCCCACCCCACACCAAGGCTCAGACTGCTCCCACTTGGGGGGGCCATTTCATGGCCTCCCCAAGTAGGTCCTCTCAGCCCCTAAAGTCCACCCCTTACAGCCCCACACAAACCCAATTCCCCCCCAGCTGCCGCACACAGACCCAAATCCCCACATTAGCCCCTCACAGACCCAAATCCACCCCCACCTGCCCCACACCCATAACCCCAGGAACAGGCTGGCAAAGGCCAGCCCTCTCCCTTTGTTCCCTATGCTGGGAACTTCTAAACTCTCTTTCCCTGGGCAATTCTGCACAGCCCAGGGGTGCCACAATGGTGGGCACACTTCTGAGTGCCAGCTGGTCCCTGTGAAAGAACACCTGAACCACAGACACCCTCCCTCAAATTCCCCCACCACCTACAGAGATAGCTGGCCAGCCAGCCCCATTGTTCCCTATGATGGGAACCAACTGCACAACAAAGAATAAAACAAGAACAACACAAAATAAAGTTTTTAAAAAATTATTTTCTCCCTTCCAAAGTACAAGTAGGCAAAGCATTATGACACATTACACCAGCAGTCCCCCACACAGAAAAATAACACAACTCACTTAACATCAGAGAATCACAAAGCACGATTCCTGTCAAAAACACTTTATTTCTTGAACAGCTTTAGGTTACACAGCAGGGGGGAACACCAAAGGGCTTGGCAGCAGTATCTTACACAAAAATAACACAACTCACTTAACATCAGAGAATCACAAAAGCACAATTCCTGTCAAAAACACTTTATTTCTTGAACAGCTTTAGGCTACACAGCAGGGGGGGGACACCAAAGGGCATGGAAGCAGTATCTTACACAAAAATAACACAACTCACTTCACATTAAAGAATCACCCCAAAAAATTGCTGTCAAAAGCACTTTATTTCTGTAACTGCTTTAGGTTACACAGTAGGAAGGCACCACAGAGCAGGAAAGCAGTGTACTACACAAAAATAACACAACTCACTTCACATCAGAGAATCACACAAACACAATCGCTGTCAAAAACGGTGAAGTGGGTTGTATTATTTTTTGTAGTACATTGCTATCATGCCCTTTTGTGCCCTCCTACTGTGTAACCTAAAGCTGTTCAAGAAATAAAGTGTTTTTGCCAGGAATTGTGTTTTTGTGATTCTCTGATGTTAAGTGAGTTGTGTTATTTTTGTGTAAGATACTGCTTCCATGCCCTTTGGTGTTCCCCCCCCTGCTGTGTAGCCTAAAGCTGTTCAAGAAATAAAGTGTTTTTGCCAGGAATTGTGTTTTTGTGATTCTCTGATGTTAAGTGAGTTGTGTTATTTTTGTGTAAGATACTGCTTCCATGCCCTTTGGTGTTCCCCCCCTGCTGTGTAGCCTAAAGCTGTTCAAGAAATAAAGTGTTTTTGCCAGGAATTGTGTTTTTGTGATTCTCTGATGTTAAGTGAGTTGTGTTATTTTTGTGTAAGATACTG